>NC_057929.1:11397500-13897500 GCF_017639315.1 Drosophila ananassae
TTCAGCTACCACCTGATGATACTGGTCCACGTCCTGCAGTTTGCCTACATAGTCATTATGACGGCGAGCCTGTATGTGATTCATTCGCTGCTCCTCTGGCAGCAGGAGCGGGTAAACTTGGCTCTCCAGGATCTCTGCTCTGCACTGAACCACGAGGAGCGAAACTCTCTGGTCCTATCTAGAACCATAGCCACAGAATCATTGCAGGTCATGCGCCATCTGTTCCAGTTGCATTCGGAAAACCGCAGACTCTTGCGTGAGATTTTCAAAGAGCTGGACGTTCCCATTGCCATGTTGCTCCTGAAGATGTTTGTGACCAACGTGAATCTGGTCTACCATGGTGTCCAATTTGGAAATCACTCCATAGAAACCACTATTTTTACCAGAATCTTGGGCCAACTGGTCGTGATTTCCCACTACTGGAGTGCCATACTGCTGATGAACATTCTGGACGACCTCACCCAAACCAGTGGCCCCAAAACGGGCCACATTTTGAAGCAGTTTAGTCACCTAGAGCTGGTCAAACGAGATTTCCAATTGCAGGTAACAGCTTGTCCACAGTTTGAATGAAACAATCTCACCACAGCAGTATTTTTCAGTTGGAACTCTTTTCGGACCATTTGCGTTGCCACCCGGCCACTTACAAGGTCTGTGGCCTGTTTGTGCTCAGCAAGCAGACTAGTCTGGTATACTTTTTCTTTGTTTTGGTGCAGGTTTTGGTTTTGATACAATTCGATATGAAGGATAAGTAAAGAAACTGAGTGAAAATGAATTAAGAAAATAAATACCAAAATTGATTGTGGGAAAATGGAACAATGGAAATGAAACTCACCATAGCTACTTGATTCCCGCCAAACGTTAGGTGACGGGTGGAAGCTTAGCTAACAGTTCTCTTATCCTTTTTTAAACTACAGAAGATCGGCAAAGCCGACAGTAATCCTCTGGAGGGTTAGTCTTGCATTCTCCCAGCGTCGGTGACATAAAATTGGAAGCCAGAGTCCCAGGCTACCGCTGGCATTAAGAAGAAAGCGAAGACATTCTCCCAAATCCACAGAAAGCTCGTAGGGATTAAGAAGTCAAGGCGAAGCCCAGTCAATGTCTGCGAAGAGAATCAGTTTCTGGAGAAAGGTCTCCTCCAGAAAAATCGAAGTCGTTTGCATGCCAAAGGCATCCCTACACACCGATGAAAATCAGAGTTTTGATAATTTCTGTTCAATAAATTGGACTCCTGGACGGATTCTGAACATTGCTCGAACATTTCTGGCTCTTCCCTGTCTCTTCTTGTATAATTGCTCAACACATACGATACAGGAATTAAATATTAAATGCCATTAATCAAATGTGATTTCGTGCCACTACAAAAACCCCAAAGGCATTTCACGGGGAACACCCGGATGAATGAGGAGACGGAGGGGCAGATGGACTCTTCTAAGGAAGTGGAGAAAGGTGATTCATTGATTATACATAAATAAATATGTGCATGTTTGTGTGCCTGGGCCAAAAATCATAATATATTTAGCCGCCCCCAGCCGGAGCCAATTAATTCAGCCTGATATCGGGTACACACACAAAATTACATCACCTACACGAGGATGCACTGAAAGAAAGATTACCTATGGAAGTGGAAGATACAGTAGTCATGTGAAGATGGAAGTAATGTCCCCTGTCCCACTGTGTCCTAATCCTGACACAGCCTGTCGGCTGACAAATCAAATTTAATCAAGCTTGCAGCCAGGAAGTCAGGGCCCCCGAGCAGGATTTGGCCATTAAATCTGACCTGCGAGGCTCTAACTATCATCTATCCCATTGCTTAACCCACTCTCGCCCCCAGATGCCCGCTCCACGCCCCCTTCGGCTCGGTTCGATATGCGCCAGCTGCTTTTTGTATTAATTCCAATTATACGCACGACTGGGGAATTTTCATTTGGACTGAAAGGATTTTGGGTCATTATGAGCTGCTACTTCATCATTCTTCTCCAGTCTGTTCTCTAGCCGCCCCTTCTGTGTTCATTGTTTTCGGCTCCGAACTAGTTCAGGTCAGCCACCAGCCCCCAGTCCTCGTCTCCAGTCCACGTCCATCCTCGACCCAATTGGGAAAAAGGAGCGACGGTCGGGATGGGGTTAATTGGCCAAGGTTTTGTGTATCGATTGCTGCGAGCTGTTCTTGTGACATGGCCGCAACCACAAAACGAGAACAAATAAGATTTCTTTTGGCAACTAATTAGCAAGCTGGGCTTGCTAAGTTTATCCTGCAAACACGCCCCTCCCCTTGGCCCAATATAATTAGTCCTTTGACACTAATAAACTGAAATGGAAATTATGAAAATTTGTATCCCGAAACAGTGCCAAGTCAGCAGGCTCTGAAATTGCAATTATCTTGCAACATAGTCCTAGTACTTCTGCACCGAAATATATAATTCTGATTCCCTGAAACTTTTTGAAAATCAATACCCTTTCGAGTTGGAAATGTTTCTGTAATTTTAGAATCATTTCAGATGCCAGACTTTAACGAGAGTTGGAACTGGAAAACAAGACGGAGCTCCCCATCCGAGTCCCGGAGTCTCCATCACAGCCCAGTGAGCTGGACGGGATACGGAATACTACTTGCATCCCTGGCTTTTGCATGCCCTTAAAATGCAATTAATTTGTTATAAACTTTTGGCAATAGTTTCGGACTAAGCTTCGTCCAGCATTGAGCCCTCCAAATGGACATGGATAAGTTTTCCCAGAGTGGAGGGTGTGGGGTCCGGAAAAACAGTTATCAACACCAGGGGACAGAGGACGTCGGCAGGAGGCTCAGGGGGAACCACATAGAAGTGGGTCAAGTTATTTTCAACACTTAAAATAAACTCCTGCCCGCAGTCTTCAGTTCTTTGAGCCAGCCAAAATGCTAGCTCTTTCTTTTGCCGCCCGCTTTCTGGGTCATCACGGGGCCACCCCCTAAATGTGCCACACCCCCGCCCTTAGCCGCCCGTTGTCATCGCCGCTCTCGTCGCCTCGGCGCATAAATATAAATTGTATTGTTTCAAAAAAAGTTTTCCCTCCGAGTTCTGCGGCCAGCGGAAAAAGTAGTTAAAGTTTTGTTTTCGCCGCTAGTTTATTGCGTGATTTCCTTCGCAATGACAGGCGCTGGGCGGTTTAGTGGGTGGTTGTGTGGTGGGTGATTGGGTGGTGCGGTCTGAGTGGCAGAGTGATAACTGCAAGGCGCAGGCGAGAAGGTGGCGAGAAAACATTCAGCCACATAATTCAGTTTCTGCCAGTGTATTTGTGTGGCTTTTAACAAGTTGTGGCTTCCTTTTGGGAAAAAAGCGTCGAACGAATCGGGCTCTGGTGGAATTTAAGGAAAACTGGCTTCTGAATAAACTGATGGGATTTCATTTCGTACCGAATAATATTTTGGTTTTTATTGAGCTCCTTAAACCTGATTTATAGTTTCTACGGGTTACGGGTTACGGGTTACGGCTCCTCCCCCGCAATCAAAAACTGAAGTGGCATCTTCGACTTATTTTTTGGCATCTTTGGCATTGAGGCAACCCGCCGCATCTGGTGGCCGTTGCATCCATTTAGGAGGTAGCATCCCATTCGATGGTGCTTCAACTTTAAGGGTACTTGGGGCAAGTTTACAATTCCGCCGTTGCCAGTAACCGTTATGCACGTTCTGCCACGTGACTAGGTGTTGCGGGAGGAGCAGCGGATCGGCGTCTATGGCCCAGGACTCGGCATTTCTAATTGCATTTTTACTTAGTGCCGAGTCGAAAAGTTTCTTTGACTTGGCGGTGGCCGGAGGGGAGCAGCACTGGAGGTGGATGGCCGGAGAGAGGTAGGAGGTAGTCCTGTGCGTAAAGTTTAATTAAACGTGTTTGATTTATGACTTTCTGGGCAGTCGGCAGCTGCAACCGCAATTCCAATTCCAAAAACCTAATGCTTTTATTTTGGCTTCTGTCCTCCTCCGCAGAGGAGTAGAGCGAAAGTTTTCCGCTTTTCCGCGCTTTCCCACGCCGGACCCGAAAGCCAGGAGCCTTTATGGCACCTGCACCTGTGCATGGATGTGTGGGAGTGCCCGTGTGTGGTGTGTGAGTGCCATGTGCCATATGATTTCCGTTTCCGCTTCCGTTTCAACACACAATTTCCAGCACCTTGCGAGCGTCGCATCTTTGGCCTTAGCATTCCATTAAGCGTTTATTGTTTTCGTGGCCATTAAAGTTGCATTTTCCCACTGCCACTAACACCCAACCACCTTCAACACCCACCTTCTGCCCAATAAAAACAAAAAAGAAAACTTTTCCTCAACAAGTTCATCATCAAAGTTATAGCACCCAAACAGCAGGTGGGCACCCGATTCGAAGGGCAATCTAGGCGCAAAGCCCTGGGCTTAGGATTTCGGGGCGCAAATCAGGTCAGGCCACAACCACAAATCTCTGGCTCAATCCATGCTGAAAAATATTCCACGATAATCAACTTGGTACACGTTTGCGAGAGTCCTGGCCCTGCTCCTCGTCCTCGTTTTGGCCTTTCTTATGCCTTGTAGGCTTTTCCGCCCTGCCATGCATTAAAATGCCGAAAATGATTGGGAAAATCGCAAAAAGCGAAAGAAATCCGGAAAAGGCAGCCGCATAAATCTCCGGCTAACATCAACGGGGCCAAGGCGAGCGCCTTGGCGAACCTCTGTGTCCCTTATCCATATTTTTTATGGCCTAGGGAGGAAAATGGAAAAAGTTTATGTTAAAGCCACTCTCGCCTTCGCCGATGAACTGTGCGGATAATCGCGGGGCCTTCTGCTCGGCCATTTCCAGTGGCTTAGTGCGGCCCGTTAGCTGTGGTTGCGGTTGTGTTTGTGGGCCAAGTTAATACGGTTCCGGTATCGGTAAGAGCTGGCCAGAAGCCCTGCTCTTTTGAAGGCTAATTTGAAAATAGGAAACATGGCTGTTTGGAGGCTGTTTTTATTGCACAACCCACTCCGCTTATCGCCACAACATGCACTCCAAATAGCTGTCACCTCGATGGCCCTAATGGAAAGTAACATTCCTAATAAAAAGCAATCACTTAAAAATACATATTAAATTCCTGTCTGACCGAATAACTTTCGGCCGGGCAACGAGTGCCATTTTGTCAGGGCTTTTGTCACAACACACTAATTGGCCAGGTCGCGAAAGGATACGTCCACAAAGAGGCATAGCAGGGTTCCAGACCTCCAACCCAAACCCTGCATTCCGGCGACAAAGCACAACTAACAGTTCGCAGGAGTTCATCCATAATCCACTACAAAATGGCTTTCATAAATGGCCAAATATGTGTGCAAAAAAGGCAAATATATTTCATTTATGGAATGTTTCGCGCAACTTTTTTCTTAAATGAAATTTTACATTTAACATGACCAATTAATGTGCGGCAAAGCCGCAAATAAAACCGCTTAATTACGTGACACGGCCAAAAGGCAGACAGCCTGGCAGCATGGCAGCCAAGCTGCCGGACCAGGCCCGGGGATGGGGAGGAAAAATTTGCATGACACGCATCGAAATGAAATAATAATATGGTTAATAAAGCCAGCCGCATCTGATTCATTCACTAGCCGCCGACACCACGCCACAGCTCAGCCGCTCACCCACCGATTCCCGGCCAGAAATCGCGAGCCCAGGATCCGGCTCCAGGCCAATTATCGCACTTATTTCGCTGCTAATTAAAATGCAATTATTTGCTTTAAACAATATAATCCCACTGACTGGCGTTTCGATTTATTTGCGCACCGGACAGGTCTCCCCCAGCTTATTTACCTCAAAAAGTTGTTTAATTAGAAACAGTCTAAAGGATTTACTTAAAGGATCTCATCATAGTTGTGCGATGAACGCTTAGCGTTCCGTGACTAGCTGAATGACTAGCTTGTGTCTTACAAATGTGTGTTTCATCTGTTACTAAATCTAAATCACAGTATCCAGGACTCCGGCAGGTATCACGGATCCACATCCTGCTCCGTGGGCCCATCCTCGTCGTCCTCGGCGGTGATGTGAAGACGTGGAGCTGCGAAGCTGTTGCGCGGCGGATGGCTCTGCCTGTGCCGCGGACTCGTCTCCGGCGGAGCTGCGGTGATGGCGACCGGTGATGGGGCCGCCGTCTCCACATACTGGCCCCCGTTGGCGGCCACATTGCGGCCCGCTTCCTCCACGAAGTCTGTGATGATTTGCCACAGTGGCAGACGATCGGCCACGCCGCGGGCACGAGCTTGTAACAGGGCCGCGGTGGTGATCAGGGTGAAGTTCAGGATGCCGGCGTTGAAGATGTGCAGCCAGGCGTTGATCTGGAGCTGGCTGTCGGCCGAGCCGTCGCTCGGAGGAGGCACGGGGAAGGGCAGTGGCACGGGCAGCGGCAGCGGCACAGGTGCGATCTGGTTCTGTAGAGTTGGAAGTGGACGCGGCACAGGGTGACCGTTGATGGAGCGCTTCTGGGGCGGCTTCAGTGATGGCGAAGTAGCCACGGATACAGAGGAGCCGTTCGAGGTGGCGCTGGGTTGGGTGTTGCTGATCTGGGGCTTGGCCATGGCCATGGCCAGGATCGAGGGATAGTTGCTGGCACCTACCGACCATCGAATGAGTTAAAAGGAGAGAAGCCAATAGAGTGGCACAGTAACCTACCTTGCTGGACGGCCGCCTCGCGGGCAATCCGCTGCTCGGCCCGCTTCACCCAGCCCCGGACGGTGGACTCCGGGACGCCCAGCTCGCGGGAGATGCCGGCCTTGGTCTCGCCGCCCCGAATACGGGCTATGGCCCGCTCCTTGTCGTCCAGGGAGACTTGCACCCTCGGCCGCTTGCCACGTGGCACTCCGAACCTTTCCATAGTCGGTCGAGTCGCGACGAAGAAAGCACGAGAAGAGAGGAAAACGGACAACGGAAGAGAGGTGAAGAACTTTCGACTGCTTTCGGGAGGTCTACAATCTACGGATTTTCACAATTTCACTCGCGTCGCCTTATGCCGGACGGTCTGATTTGCTCGACACACTGTTTTTGACAGCGCCTCGGTTCGAAGGGTTCGGCTCGGGGTTCAGGGCCAGCTGACATTTAAAGCGGCGATGTCATCGGCATCTCCGTTTTCTTCGCGTTCGCCGCATGCCTCTTTCCCCAGCTTTCTACCCACTTTCTTCCGCTCTTCCCGGCCTCTTTTGGGCCGTATTTCGGGACGGAGCCTTGCTGCAGAGCGGCAGGGATGCATTGGCCCCGGACTGCCAACTCGACGGAATGAACAGCCTGCCCATCGAAATCCCAGGCTTTCACTTTTCACTTTTATTCATCATCGTGTTTATTTTCGTACTTTTATTTATACATTTAATTCTGACGTACACTAAAATACAATGTATGTGTCCTAATTTCCGTTTTCTTTTCGATTTGTGGGTATCTGACTTGAAATACGATCTGGGATAGCCGAACTCGGGGCTCTACTCGGGTACCTCCAAGGGCGGAGCGCTCTCCGGGAAGGGGTCACAAAGTTGGGGGCGGGGATGGAGGAACTAAGAATCACTCCCGTAAGGATCTGCTGGGTCCTTGGGGGTCTGCTTCTATACTGACTTACGTTCTACGAGCCCCTGCAAGGGGGCTGCAATTTACAATTTATCCTGGGGCCTGCTCGAGGGGTTAGGCTACCCTCGCTCCAAAAGTCCTGCCACAATTTGTCGCATGTCGGGGAGTTCCGTTCAGTTAAGGTCTAGGTAAAACTATGTGCAAAAAATATACCCTATATGTATATCGTACATTATATACACAAGATGTGTCTGTGTACGCGTATATGCCTGGATTTGCTTGACAATTTGCCAATAATAGTACAATGTATCGTATTGTAGTTTATCAATAATATTAACTAATAAAACCGCCAACAATTTCTTTATCATTATTACTCCTATTACTGTGAATTGAATGTGTATTTTTGTATATGGTTTTTGGTTTTTGGTTTTGGTTTCTGGATTTGGTTTTACCCTCGACCACCGTCCTGTCTACCTGTCTACCTTAATTAAAATCTAGTTTCTTTATGCCTTTTTAAAGTATTCCTTTTTCATTTCAACAATTATCACGTGACAATTTATGCTTTAATTAATTTATGCAGGGCAGTTTTAATTTCTTTCTTTGTGTTTCGTGTTTTTTTCGATTTGTTTTTCAAACTCTATATGTTTTTTGTAGTTTTTATCGTACAACTGTTCTCAATTAATATTCATTAGCTGTCACGTAGAGCAAAAGTTATAGACTCAACCGGGCAGAGCTACTTACATAGTTATAGGGATATTAAGGATATCGAACTCTCAATGGGGGAAAGGGAATAGTTCCTAGCGAGGGGGGCTAGAAGGAGGACTGTTGCTAAGCCTGGCAGTGCATCGTGGGAGAACTAGTTTCAAACTGAAGAGAATCCTTGGGATGATGATGCCAAAATCAAAATTTCTTACAGACGCTCCTCTCTCTAGTAGTCCTCCTCCAGGTGGTGCCTGCCCTGGTGGCTGGGCGACCTCCGGCACATCCGCCGCAAGATGGCGAAGAGCAGGGCGAACATGAGACACAGGCCCACGGTGATCAGAGCCAGCTTGCCGTACGGCAGCTCGCTGAGGTCCCTCCGCAGGCAGATCTCCGGCGACTCGTCGTGCAGCACCAGCTGCCGGTACTCCCCGGCGTGGTGCAGGAGCCCCAGCTGCTCCAGGTTCCACTCGATGTGCCGGGTGAGTTGCGCCAGCGTCGAGGTGTGCGTCACGTTCGGGCAGTTGGCGACTCCGTTGCAGAGCAGGTGCCGGGGGATGCAGACCCCGGTGTCGCCGGGGCAGCGGAAGTCGCAGCCCCCGTCCTGGAGCAGAGAGGCGGCAAGGCTGCCATCGGGGTTGCGCGGCAGATGGAAGAGCTCCGTCCACACCAGCCGGAAGATGTTGCGGCCCGGCTGGCCGTCTCCGGTGTACTGGATGAGTACGGGCAGGGGCTCCTGATCGGCGCCGGTGGCTCCCAGCTCAGCGGTGGTCAGAATGGGGAGGTCCCGGGCCAGCGATATGTTCTCCGGACAGACCACAAACCGGGGCTCCAGGCGCCCGGCCAGATACACCTCAATCTTGGCGCTCTCGCAGCTGCGGTCGGCAAAGCGGGCCTTCTCCAAGTTCAGCCAGAGGTCTCTCTGGGCGGCCACCTTCAGCTCCCAGATGCACTTCTCGCGGCGGTAGTGGTGCTCCGGAGGCGCCATCGGCCCGGCCACCATGGCCAGGGCCTTCTTGTACGGGAAGACCAGTTCGCCGTCCGGCGAAGGACCCAGGGTGATGGGCCCACACAGAGGTCCGTGGGCGAACTCGTAGGTGGCCTCGAACAGGGGATTGGGGTTTTTGAAGTAGGACGTGATGGCGTGCTGGCCCTGCACGATCATCTCGAGGTTCATCTGGTCCGCCGAGGAGATGACTCGCACCGCCCTGGGGATGTTGTCGCAGAAGCAGGCCAGGTTGTTCTGGTACTTGTCCCGCTCCTCCCAGATCACCAGCTTGTCGACGCGCTCCTCGTGGCAGCGGGTGCAGGCATTGCTGTTGTACGGCAGCTCCTTGAAGGACACGGCGTTCACCTCGATGATGGCCCGGGCGTACAGCCTCTTGTCGGTCACGAACTTGTACTGGCACCTCACGTCGCTACCGCCCGTCCGCTTGAAGATGAGGGAGTTCAGAGGCGACCGGAGCCGGCCACCGGGATGCTTCCAGGCGTACATCACCTCGTCGCAGAGGGTGTTGGGGACGGGGTCGCCGAAGCGGGTGTTGTTGAAGAAGTCGTAGTGCGCCCAGTAGTACAGGGAGCTGCCGCTGTAGCTGCCCGTCTTGGAGTCGAACTGAACGTACAGCGAGGGGCTGGTGCTCACAAAGTCCACCTTCTCCATGGGCCGCGAGAAGGTGTCGCAGAAGGTCTTAATGATGCGGGCGGGATCAGCGTGATCCGAGTCGTAGATGGTCAAGGACTCGCCGCAGTCGCCCTCGTACTTCAGGATTGGCGACTCGATGCGATTGATGCGGAAACTGGAAAGATAAGGAGATGGGCGGACTGTTACTTTAAAAATTCAACATCCATTCGGGCTTAATTTGCAAAGAAATATGTATTTTCGTTTGAAATAACACTCCGCCTGTCGGCTGGCTCTCTGCCAGGTTTCCGGCCACAATTCTGGCCGTCCTGCCGGCTCTGCCGCATTCTACAATTTAATAAAAATTCCGCCTGCCAACAGGTAAGTCCTGCTTTCTAAGGCTCTATATCGCCACCGTCTCCGTCGCACACACGTAGCCTCGTTAGGGTTTTTGGGGTCGCGATGTGAGTTGCATTTTCCTCCATCAAATTGCATTCCCAAACTATTTGCGGCTGTGTCAGGAGAGGAGGGCAGGTGGCGGTTCAGGGATATTTGAAAGGAGTTGATGTGGAAGGCCAATTTTCTGCAGTTTTCCTGCATTACGACCGTCCTTCTGGGGCGTAAACATTCGAGCTGGCTCGGCGAAAATGAAAGAGATCAAGCTCGTGAAAGGAAAAATGGGAAAGGACATTGTCGGGAAATGTTTTCTGATATTTTCAAAATTCAAATCAAAATTTTCAAACAAAGGAGGCTGGAAATGGATATCCCATTTTATGAAATTATAAACCTGCTGCCATAACCTAAAGCGATGGGCCTTGCCACAAATTGTTATATAACTCGTGTCCTGTTTAGCCTCCCATGTCCGCACAGCCCCATATATCCTTTTACACAACCGTCATTCCGAGTGCGGTGAATACATTCTATGCAATTACTTTTGGCTCTATCCAAAAATATGACATAATACAACATTTTATTAACTCCCACAAAGTTGGCAAAAAATTGGGGGCAGGGGGACATTTTGGGGGCACGAAGCGAAATCACCATCATCAGCAGTTTGAAGGGGCCAGCGGCGGGGCGGCGGCAGTGGCAGGGGTTGGGGGTCGCCCACCGCCACGCCCCCTAATCTACGTTGCTGGCAGGCAGCAGTGTGGCACAAATTTCATTTGGTTTCGCTCTTGTTTTTTATGCCCGTGAGTCTGCCCCTCACTATTCATAATAGAGCAGAGTTACTATTTTCCTACTTTTTTTTACCCGCTTACCCGCTCACCCGCTCACCCCCTAGCCACCAGTCCCTTGCCACCCCATGGCGCCTCTCGACGTGCCCATACCGTTATTCACGTACGCGTTGTCGAAAAGTAAGCTCCGACACCCTGCGGCATGTCCTCGTAATCCGTTTGCAGCCTAGCCCAGTTACAGTTGATGCACGGATAGAAATTGTTGCTAGTTATTGGGGGATAGTTAAGGGAAAAGGTATTATTTGGATTTTAAAGGACTTCTAGCCTCGCGAAAAAATCTATAGCATACTTTTTTGAGCCCAAACACCGGGATTAGCAGAGAGTGGATTATTACAGACTTAGTAGTCTAGTAGAGTAGTTCCATTATCATTTTTCCTCACTGTACCTTACAGTTCCGAACTAGCGGTCCAAACTTCCCGTTTTGCTGACTCAGTGGGTGGGTTCCCACGAGGTGGGGGGCGAGAGGAAGTGGATCCTGGGGCCGCGCGGGGATTGTTGTCAACTGGTTAGCCCGGTTATGTGCATATGGGAGTCGATTGGTGCCGTGGCCAAAAACCCAGAGCCCACAGCCCAGGGCGTCAGTTTATGTGGCCATAAGGCTTATAAATAGCCCAAGTATAGGCCATGTCTTGCGCATTTCAAGCGGATTTTTGGAACGTTTTCGGGGCTCCGAACGGCACTTTGTGCGGGGCAGGGCGGGAAAAGGTAGTAGATGGATACAATTGATTTTATTTAGGTTATTTGGGAGATGGCCCACAGGGAGGGGAATCTAGGACTGGGTTTTATTAGTCATTATTGGGCCAGAGTAGATAAAGCAAATGTACGTGTTGGCCATCCTTTAAACCTGATTTCTCGCTGCGACATTTAAACGGGAAAGAGGGGAGAGAACGGCACGATAGTGGACATTAATCCAGAGTAGTAACACAATCTATCGGATAATGGCCCACTGAAGCAGACGCTGATGAGTTGTTAGTAGCTAGTAAACCTACATAGTACACAGAGCGCCACCCACCCACTCGACCATTCACAACATTATTGGGAAAAGTGTGTGCCCAGCACAAGCAAATGGATTGCTTCCTCCTGCTCCGCCGCCACTCCTGGCACGAAAACTTAAGTGCAATATACTCAAGGAGTAGTTCAACATCTGGTCATCTCACTCGGAAAAAATCGCAGGAGATAGGTGGGAGGAGCAGGACGAGGAGCTGGAGCAGTAGTCGGTGGAAGACAAAGCCCGGGCAAACAAAAAACGAGAAAGCAGCCAAAAGCAAAGCCATGACATGTTACTTAAATGAGCAACTTTGTTGGAAACAATGTCGACAGCGTCTAGACTCTAGACTAGAGCTCGAGACTGCTCCTGCGACAGGAGCAGTGGCAGGACAACAGCTCCTACACACGTAAAAGGGGCTCTTGAGGTCTGGGGGGGCCGAGGTAAACGTAAACTGACAGCCAGGACTGCCAGCGAGAAAACCCTCCTAATGGGCTGCAATTGTTGATGTATTCCGGCAGAAGGTAGTTTGGACTTCCTCTCTACTGGAGACTGGAGACTGGAGACTTTAAATTAAATGAAATATATAATGCCTACTATATATTCTGTTCCTACTATATATTCTGAATATTTAAAATGAAATGCATATTCTTAAAAAGTGAGCTAAGAGTATCTTCACCTTCGGATCCTTTCGCTCCGAATCGCTTCTTATTGCTACCTTCCCTGTTGTTATTGTGGGCGTTAGCTACAACTTGAGCGAAGTTGGCAGAAACAACACAAACGCAACAACCACCCAAACAACCACAACAACAACGGCCATAACAACAACCACAAAGCCAGAAACTTGGCCAAAAAAAGCAAGAGGACGTGAGTGTGTGTCTGTGTGAGTCAAGTCGAACGCAGAATTTCCCATAGAATTTTATTTTTCGTTTACTTTGAACTTTTCTCCTCCCAGAAAAAAAAGCAGAGTCCTACCGTGGCCTACCCGTCTCCTTCGTCCTGTGTACAGCCCCCTCTCCCTCTCTCGATTACGCTTACCCTGTTCGGTTGCATTTTGTGCACTGTAATCACGCAATCATGTTGCCCACTTCTGAACTCTTAATGGCAATCGGTGTAAACGTGCGCACAACTTTTCCAGCCCCCCACCCCCACCCCCGCTCTTGCCATCGCTTTTCCCCGTTTTCCGGGCCAACAATGAGTCTGCAATGGGTACTGCACGACTTTGCCTCGTCCTGTAGGTGGACATAAATATTTATCTTTTGGCAAAAACTTGTTTGATATTTTAGCCTTCCTCCCGCACCTCCGATCGTGTGCATCCACCATGTGTACTTGCTTTTCTTTGGTCGCTCCTTCGAAAAACTTGGCAATGTTCGGTAACAATTTCTGCATAAATTACGGAGCGGTTGTTGGCTTCTCCGGGAGGAGGAGCTCTCCTACAGCCCTACAGTCCCGAGTGCCATTGCAGCTGAATTACTCGAAGCGGGTCCAAGAATAAAAACTAAAGCCAAGAAATCTTAATAAATTTATACGTTAATGGGAGATGCAGTGGTTTAGATTTCCTATTTTCCGCTTTGTCTTTCCATTCCTGAATAAGACTTCTATTGGCCAAGGTATAATCGGGAGGAGGATTGCAAATAAAACATTTTAGATGTCCTGGAAATCCCAGGATCCGGCATTTCGACGCCTGCCGAAGCCCATAACTTTGTTAATATTCAAGCCATCATTTTGAGGCATACACCGATGAAATCGTATTAAAAATTCCAATCAAACTGCATTAAAATCTTAATACCAAATTTTTGATCGATTTTCGATGAATTTTTATGATGGTACCCCTTATAAAAATTTCGAAAAATCGATCAAATTTTATGATGTCTGTTTTTGATGAAAAAAGTAAGTACTCTGCATGCTGAATCCGGAAAGCTATGCCATTTCTGCATCCGACTTCTATTAGCTGAGATATGATGATGAGAAGGCTTGGAAATATGATTTTTGTATGTCCTGACTATTTGATGTCCTGGAAGTCCCAGGATGTAGCATTTCGAAGGCCATATCTTTGTTAATATTCAAGCCATCATTTTGAGGCATACACCGATGAAAACGTATTAAAAATTCCCATTAAACTGTATCCAAATCTAAACAACAAATTTTGTATCCATTTTTGATGATTTTTTATGATGGTACCCCTTATAAAAATTTCGAAAAATCGATCATTTTTTATGATGTCAGTTTTTGACGAAAGAAATAAGAACTCTGTATGCTGAATTCGGGAAGCTATGCCATTCATAGATGAGACGTTTATTAGCTGAGATATGCTATTGAGAAGGCTCGGAAATATGACTTTATGTCCGGTCTATTTGATTTCTTGGAATTCTATGGCCATAATGGAGATCTGATATAGCTCTTTTGGAACAAAAACTAAATCCAAGAAATCTCTATAAATTTATTCGTTAATGGGAACTGCAATGGCTTTGATTTCCTATTTATTTCCGCTCGTTTACCGCTCAGCCAGTTTAAATCCGACAACGGCTGCTGCTCCGACTCTCAATGCGAGATTTAATTCACAATTCGAGTTTAAAAATTTCCTGCCATCGCCGACGCCGACGCCGATGCCGATGCCGACACCGACGCCGTCGCCCCCAATGTGTCAGAGGCAGAGGGCAGAGGGCTAGGGAAAAAGTTTGCCATTGTCTCTGGGAGCCGAAAACCGCAGCACAATAAAATATTTCGCAGGGCATTGGGAAAATGCAGTGGAAAACACTCAAAATGAAATGCACAATCAATGCGACACTTGGCCGAGGAGTTCGGAGCTCGGAGCTTGGAGACTGCTCGCCGGCATTCTAGAAGGAAAACAACGCCCCGGCGACAAAGTAAAAATCTACATATATCCTTTCTGCATATATACTGTCTGTCTGTACACAAAGGACAACTCCAACTCGACACGTTAAATTAAAATGTCACATAAATCTTTGCGGAAAATTTCATTAAAATACGCTTACAGCATAGAAGGCAATGGGTTTTTCGTCCTTGGGTTTTGGGAAAGGGTCGGGACAGAAGTCCTCCCACAAAGCCGCAAAACTTTGCACTTTTAGCCAAGGACTGGCCAACGGATTTCGGACTTGGTGAGGGATCAACTTGGGCTGCTCCTTGTCGGGATAACTGGTTCAAAAATGGAAATTTTAATGGAAAAACTTGCGCCACGCACAGCGATTGCAGGCGCCGGTGACCCCGATCTTGAGACGGGCTGGGCTGGATGGGCTGGATGTTTTCAGGAGACACCGACAGGATAATTTAAAAAGTACAGCAAAAGGAAGTTGAAAGTTATTTGATTTTTGATTAGAAGTGAAACTTTGTCCGAAACTTTGTTCTCGAGACGTACGACCAAAGATCGGGGAACCGGAAGGGGCCTATGTTTTTGTTTTCTAATTTATTGTTTTCTTTCAGGAATTTTAAGAATCAGAATCAGCATTAAAGTGCCTACCTGGGGAAGTAGAGGCGTACGATTTCGCCGACATGTCCTTTGATGTGGTAGCTGCAGGACGTGTTCGGCGGATACCAGTGGGCGATGCTCAGGAATATGCCCTCGCTGGCACTGCTGTCCTTGAGGGAGTCGGAGCTGAGGAGCCAGTCGCACACGCCGTGCTTGATCCCGGCGGTCTCCACGTGGCCCGGCCAGTTGCCGACGTTGAAATGGAAGCCTGTGTTTAGGAGCGGCCCCGCCGGCGAGGTGACGAACTCTACGTACATGTACTGGGATGTGCCTGCGAGGGATGAGGGATGCGTTACAAATAGTTATTAAGAGAAGGCCAGTTCACTCACCGATTATGCTGAAGGGAAACTTGCCCAGGCCGCAGAACTTTCCAATCAGGGGCGAGTGCTCGTCCCGGCCGTCGTAGACCGCCAGCCAGTCGAAGGGGCAGTGCTCATTTCCGGACCCGATGGGCCGGATGGGGCAGGTCATCACATTCTCGCACCTGCAATGCAACCGAGAGGTCAGTCAGTCGTCACTCCCTGTTCGCCGCGGAGGCGTTGAAAGGGTGAATTCAATTCATCCGCCGGCTGACAACTCAATAAACCGGACTGAGGAATTGCGAAAACTGAACAATTAAAAAACTCACGTTCCACAAATAACGAGGAAAATAAAAGGATGAAAAGGAATGCATAAAGAGCCGGGCTGGCAATTGAATAACTGACTGAGTGCTGAAGCTTTTAGTGTCTGGCGGAAATCCGTGAAAAAATGCTGGGCCGGCCAGTGGTGGCCGAAAGGGGGCAGACCTAAGTTTTTCCTAAGCCGGAGCTCCCAGGTATCACTGAGAATAATTTAGTTCCCAATAACCCAGTCACAGACTCAGAAATTCAACTAAAAATAAGTTCGTTCTTGGGATTTAAAATGCTTTTAAATGGACATGAATAAGTAATTGGCGAGCTTCATAAGCCGAGCCCCCTGGCAGCCGCCCATGGCCATGACATTCATTTGCACTTTCCGGCGCGGGGGAGGCATTGGAAAAAGTTTCCCAGAAAAGGAAAAATGTGAAAAAAGCCAACAGACAGCATCCAAAGCATCTGTTTTGAAGCCTTTTCTAATTTCTTGCGTCAGACGAGGAGTCGAGGATGCTTTTAATTTTTTGCCGGCTGTCTGGCCGGCCGGCCGGCATAACCTAGGCCTGAATGACCTACGGAGTCCTGCGGGGCAGCGGCAGGACCCTCAACAAAGTGACCTTTGTGCCCCGCCGAGGCATGCCTGCCCTGGACGGCCAGGAGGGGCGCACTGATTGGCGGGGCAGCCGTTCAAAAGGCAAATGAAATGCCTCTCACCTGGGCACCTGCCTGTGCCAGTGTGTGTGTGAACTTTCTAATTGAAAGCTAACTTTGGCAATTACCAACTGAACTTTAATCAAATAGACAGTGCGTTGGACAGACTGACAGACAGGGCGAGAGGTCGAAGGTGACTTGGCCAGTGGAACAAAAATAGCAATTTAATTGACAGTTCCATTGAGCCTCTCGCTTTATCGGCAGTCTTTTTTCTTGGCTAGCACTGTCCCGACCAATCCTGAAAGTTGGGCAACAAAGTTCTGGCAACTTTTGTATCTATATCTGTGTGTAGCCGGCGGATAGATAGATTTCTATTAGCTAGTCAGTTCGTTTCAGTCAATTTAATCACTTTGTCAGCAAGTTTTTCTCTGCCGAGAGTCTGCCAAGAGCTAATCCAACTTATTGATAATAAATGCGTTGTTGGCCAGAAAGTTGATTACAAAGAACTGGCTGGGCTGCGAGTGGGGTTGGGGCTGGGGGACAATCCAAATGACTGTTTAGTCTGGGGCCGAAACTTTTCCTGCCATTTATTTTTTCCCTTCGCTCAGCTCAGATCCCCAAACACAGCACACATATCATCGCAGAAAGCAGGCTGGCAGGAGCTAAGGACGAGCTGGGAAAAAAACATCTACTGACTGGTAATAATTTTGGCATATTAAAAAACTTTTTTACTCGATGACTTTTGCATTTGTTTGGCATCCGGCCGTCGAAGTTTCGCCGTCTGAATTTTTCTGCTGGGATGGCACAAAATATTTTTGGTAAAGCGCAAGAAATTAGGAATGTTGTGGGGGGTTCTGTACTTTTCCCATTGGGGGTATTTCATTTTTACCCAACCAGAGGGCAGGAGCGAGGAGGCAGGAGCCAGGAGTCGGGAGGAGCTGCTTGACAGCCAAAGGAGCTCTGCAATAAAATGAAGTGATTTATAAAATAACACAACAGCCACACAGGGGAACTTTCTGCTTTTCTGCTGAGTCGACACATCCATTTGGAGCTGCGAGGCAGGTCGCCTTTTATGAACTGGATTTATGGCGGATTCATGCAGGACTCGTCCGGATTAGGGGCTGAGCCTAGGTGGTTTTCCGCCATTCGATTGTTGGAATCGAGGCACTAAAGTGCTCCAATTAAGTATACGCCATGTGCCCTTAAAGACTGCCGCCATGATTAGCCCTCTGCCGAAGGCCTGTTTGTCTAATCCTTTCCTGCCGCCTGCCAAAGAGTAACTTAGACTTGCAAATTAATACATACTTAAGTGGGATGCTGCCCCACTTTCGAACCCTTTGCCTTTTCCCTTTGCCCGGCTCGGAGAACCCAACTCAAAGTTGCCAACTTTGACGTCCTGTCGTCTGTCGCCCTGCCTGCCTTTGGACTTCCAAAGGTAAATATTCAAATTGAATCTATAAAAATAAATTGAATGTTGCTTATCTAATTCCGACTTGCTGTTGCTTGATGTGCACGTGCTGGGCGGGAACTGTGGAGGTACTTGGGTGTGGGTGTCTGTGTGGGTGTAGTGGGTGGGAGAGGGAAATATGCTGACTCCCACAATTTGCACATCAAACAGGCTTTAAGATACTGGTGCCTGTCCGTCCACCGTCGGCCAGGAGAGTGCAAAGTGTTAAAAGCTGAAGGTTTTCGCCACCCAGCCATAAAATCCCCACCGGGCTGGGGGAGCAAGAACCTCTGACCTGTCCGGCCTGCCCCCATTGCCCCCAAAGTCCATGATAAAGCAAATATTTTGTGAAAGGTCATTCCGGTTAAGCAAATGTAAATTGTATTTGTCGCGGCCCAGGCCGGACTCAAGGGGGAGCCTTCCATGAAATATTAAAGTACTGATTTAAGCCAAAAGCGGTGGCCAGGTGGGAGGCCAGAAGGGTCAGGAGGGAGCTCTTAAATGAGAAACAAATGTATTCCGGGCCTCTCCGGTTGGGATTTATGGTGATATTGAATCCTGGGCCCTGCAGGGCCTGACACATTATGAAAACCTGGAAATCTGTGGGTTTTAAAAGCCAATAAAAGCCTCTTCGCTCCGGCATTGATAATGCAAGGAGGGCCCTGACTGCATTTCGCAATAGGTCCTCCACCCTAGCTCTGCGGCAAGTGGGGGCAACCTCACTCAAATCGTAATCCTTTAGCCAATTCTGCCAGATACAAGCACTGAGACTGGGACAGATACAGCTGCAGACAGCCGAGGCAGACACAGACACAGATACGGATGCAGACACGGCGAGAATGGCAAGCCGGGCGGAGGTAATGTCGCCAACGTTTTCCAGCAAATTGGTGCCAATTTTTGCGACGAGCGCTCTGTCAAATTGTCATTGTCAGCATGCCAAATGCATTACAACAATGGAGGGACGACAACAACGCGGGAAACACCAACATTTTTGGGCGAGATGTCGGCGAATTTTGTGGATTGTGCAATCGGCGTGCCAAAATGACAAATTACAGGGTGTCGGGCTTAACACTAATTTCAGATCAAAAGCGAACGGACGTGGGACGTGGGACGTGGAAAAAATCGAGGCCATGGATTTGCATAAATATGTATCCTTTTCGGACTGGAAGAGAAACAAAAAAGTGTAATTCGATTCGATAATTGTTAAATTACTGGCTGCGGGCGCCGCGAACCAGAAACGCATTATCGCCCGAAAACCAAAGCCAGAAACTAATTCAATCCGATTTAATTGGAATTTGTGAAAAACTTACCTCTGGCCGTCGACGGCGAACTGCTCGTTCTGCAGATACAGCTTTATGTAGGGCTGGCGGGTGTGGAGCTTGTAGCGGCAGTTGAGGGCCCGCGGATACAGGCCGGGGTAGGCGGGGCTCTGGACGTAGCAGGTCTGCAGGCGGCAGTCTCGGTACTCCCGCTCACAGTAGGACCTAAATGGGGGAAGAAGAGGGGGGCATATTTGTAGAAAATCATTGAATTAGAGGCTTGGAAATATTTAATTTAATTTGTTTCGAATTGGTTGTATCACTCGGTCTGGGCCTCGATAAATGTTTTCACCAGAAGGCGTCCTAAATGATCCCCAAGACTTTTCGGGTTTGCAACTCGGCAAGGACTCGGCCCGCAGCCTCCTCCTAACTGGAACAAGGAAGCCAGAAAATTGTGCTCACTGATTTGGAAATTTGTGCTCCCCCTTCGGCCCATGTCCTCGCCGAGTCCTGGTCCGTATCCTAATGTATGGGACTTTTTTTCGAGCTTGTAAAATTGTTGTTAAATTACAGCAACAGGAACAATTGTGTAAAATCCCCATTCTCTCGAAGCTCTGCGTATAATTTTCAATTTGTTTAAGTAAAACAAACGGAAAATCATTCAAAGGCGAAGCTAGCGTAAATATGATTACCATTTTTATTTCTTTTTTCCCTCCCGGGTTGCTAGGATACTCCCAGGACCTCCTCCCCTGCCCCACTCTCTCTCTCTTTGTCTTTGGCAATTTCCTCTGCTCCTCAATTGGGTTTGGGTTTTGGTTGGTCCTGGCTTTCGGTCCTGGCTTCGGTGTCGATGGATGCGCGCGTGACCGCAAAATTAGCATAAAAATCATATTGGCCATGTGGGTGCGGCCAGAGGGGAGTCCCTTCAGAGTCTGGCTCTTGATTTTGTTTAAACTTGAAAAAGATTGAGGAACGAATTGGCCGAAGAGCCCCTAATGGCTGAATCAATTCGCTTTTAGTTCAAGTTCCTCCTCTGAAGGATCACCCCACCTGGCCGGATAATTCCTTATCTATCTTAAGTTTTATCTGCCTTTCCAGTTATGGGAAGAAAGCCTTCATATATTCCCTCTGCTACCTCCAGGACTCTCTGCCAGGACTTTACTTAAAGCTCGCAACTTATTTTATTAAGATAAAAGTTAGACAGGCAGAGGAGCGGCATGCAACTCCAAAACGAGAATCAAATAAAATTTAATGTCTGCAAAGTTTTATTTTTGTCAGAGCGCTCCTCGAGCCAGGACCTGGGTGGGAGTCCTTGGTTTCAATTGCTGACTTTTCCAGCCATCTTTCAGGCATCCAGTCCTCCAGTCCCCCAGCCCGGCCCTTCTCGCGAATTTTTATGCTTGCCGCAGTGCAGAAAGCACAAGTAATTCAATTTAATGCGACCTTCTGTTGCCACAGCCGCCTGGATTTTTGGCTGGATTCCTTCGGCTCGCATATGATTATGATGGGGATAACGGATCCCGAGACAAGGACCTCGTCAAACAGTCGATGCCCTAGTCGTCGAATTGAATTAACGCCCGGGCTGTAAAACGCAAGGATCTGGTTCGGGCCTCACTGATACAAAAAACCATTCGATTACCGACATTCTCCGTAAGCCACTTACTTACCCCTGGACAACTTCGCCGCGACGATTTGGATATAATTCCGGATGCTGTCCATATCGCAGATAGACTTCGGTTTGCTGCTCGGCGCGTGAATCGAATGTGAAGTAGGTCTGGAATGGGAAGAGAGCAGAGTCGCGGGATGAGTGGACAATGCCAGAAAATCACGTATACGCCGTGTGTGTGTGCCTGCCATTGTTGCTGATGAATTTTGTCAATTTCCCGGCTGGCAGGGAACTGCGTGTTTCACCGACATAAGTCCCGACGCCCCCGTTTTCATGCCACGGCTTGCCGCATGGAAATGTGCAATGTCATTTGCCCTGCCACCCGAAAATACACACACAAGGACACACTCCCCGGCACACCCACTCTCTCGGAAGACATTCTGTTTTCCCGTGTGCCCCTGCCACCCAGCTACGCAGCCATCCTGTTTGCTGTTTTTGTTGTCCTCTGTTCCTGCTCCCTTGCAACGGTTGCCGTTGCCTCATCAGCGCTAATGACGTGCTGCAGTGACGTAGGCAGCTGCCACGCCCACGTCGCCCCTTGCCACCCTTTGACAGTGCACCCCTTTGTTGGGGCCCAAAGAAATAAAGTCGGCAACAGAAAGGTTTCAGTTGGAAGGGAAAAAACTGAGAACAAGAATGGGTCTTAAAGGTGATGGGATTCGGTCGAAAGGTCATTTAATTTAAGCTGAAAAGTCTGGTTTGGAAAATAGCATATCCTTGCAGATTAAAGTACTTTATTGCTTCATAATCAGAAACATAAATCCCCTATTATAGCCAGCGATAATGCATTTCAGGCTTCGAACAAACGCAATAATTTGAGCCAATTTGCGGGAATTGATTCAACTCCATTTGCGCTGGGAATCGATTTGGCCAAAAACATTCATTTCAATTACGGATATCAAAGTCGAAATTATCGAGCAGACACCCACAAAGCGATTTCCTTATTGGGTCCACCTCCGTGCCGCATCGCCGTGCCCCGTAATTTCAGCCATGCCGCAAAGTCAACGTCATGGTTATCAATTTGCTCTGCCGTGATGGCCACATAAACCCTGTTGGCCGTTTTCCATCAGGTGGGCAGGACAGCAGGACTGCGGAGTGGAGGAGTGGAGGAGGGTAGCAGGATAGCAGGGGATGGCCGAAGGATGAACGTAATGCACATGTCAATATTAAATGCGTTACCGGCGTCAATGACGTTAGCGCCACTTAACGATGTGAACAATGGCAGACGCAGGCTCGTTTCGATTTATCCAGATGCTGCTCACGTGGATGCCGCTCCGGTTGTCCCGGTCGCACCGGAAGTCCCGGGGGCTACCCCCTCCCAAAATATCCTGCCCGATATAACTGGTTAAGTGCACAGAGAGAATACTCCAACAAATAAAGCTAGACGATAGTTGGAGGATAAGAGATCCATGAAGTTTATAGATTCCATGATATTCTATCCATGCTCTCTATAAAGACTAGTTTCTATATGAATCGGAAGGATTCAAGGAAGAAAGAAAGGTCTATGTAGCCGTCTCATTTACGATCTACTGTTTTCCAAGTGTATTGTTAAATGCAACGAATATTTTCCTAAAGGACCAAGGGCCTGGCAGTGCAGCTCCTGATTTTGACGATGATGTTATGATGACGATGATGATTACGGTTGTGGTGCTGGGCCTGTCCTGGTCCTGGTCCTGGGGACAGATGAGGCTGCTGATGCCCTGGGCGGACTCCTGTTAATGTCCTGACAAATTTGCGCTCGAATAAATTAAAATTTCAAACTGATTTGTTGCCGCCTGCTCTTTGGCGTCCGTCGCGTTTTTGCGAAATTATTTTTGATTTATTTCGCATTGAATTTATGTTAATGCGAATGCGAAATTATTTCGTTATTTTGTTCCGTTTTTGCGCCGGCTCCGGCCCTCATTAAATCGCGTTATTACATTGCCAGAGAGCTGTCGCTTATTTTTATTTATTACTGAATAATGCCCATGCCCCCTATACAGCTCCATACCTCCGATCCGACGCACTCGCGCCGAATAAGTGGCAAAGAACTCTTCGTCCGTGCGGCAGGAGCAAGAAACAAAAACAAAAAACATGGAAGATGGCAAAAGGACGACAAAGCGCAGCATCCGCCAACTTTCAACTTGCAACTTCCCGGCGAGCTTGGAGAGTTTTCATAAATATTTATGACTCCATTAAGGTGTGCATAAGACACACTCCGGCGGGTGTCCTGCCAGAGGACTGCTACTCCTTCTCCTCTATTCGTGCCCCTCGCCCGTGTGCGTCTGCTCCCGGAGCACTCATTCATGGCTTTAGTCGGTTGTTTGTGTTTGCGCATCCCTGCAACTTGTTGTAAGCCGGGCCATAAAGCCAATCGCCTGCATCCACTACGCACAAGGACACGCCGGCAGAAGACGGCAGGGGCAGGGTGGTAACTATTTGACTTTGGGATTGAGTGGAATCAGTACCTCCGCCCCGAATAGAGTTATGGATATACAACGACGTGATTATGATGGAACGCTGGGGATTGGGAATTGGTTTTGGAAAATGCGAAATCGTTGGGAAAGTGCCGGCATTCGAGTTGGCAGCCAGAGCTCTCTCCGCCTCCGCCTCCGCCTCCGCCGCACATAGCGAAATCGGATTTGCAGCACATCACCTCCCGCCCCCTTAGCCCAAAAAATGTTAATCAACAGGAATCCTTTCAGGACTCTCATCCATCTAATAATGTGCTTCCTTGCCTTATTTTACCCCGCCCCGTGCATCCTATAATTTCCCCCAGCTGTTGCCGTTCAAGGGTCCTGCTTCCTGCCTCGCCAGAGAACAAAAAACAAAAAAAAATCCCCATTATAAATATTGAAATTCTTTATGTGACATAAAGAACTTATCTTTCATTTTATAAATGCAAATACCGCATCAAAAACGCAGCATCCAAGCAGTCCTGGGGAGGAATCCGGGCCAACGAAAGCTAAATACAATTCAAGTTGTGAACTGAAAATTCACAGAGATACGCAGAGCGTCGCCATACAGACACAGGCACAGGCACAGACACAGCAAGGAGACTGACGGCGCCAGCCAGCCAAAAAGGATGCAGGAGACAGGACACGCCGACAGACGGAGGCCAGACACGGGGCGGGGCAGCCGCCCACTCCTGAATAATGCATGCAAAAATACAAAAAACACACAAAAAGCAAAAAACGAAACAGAAAAAGGGGTAAATATATGAAAAATAAAATATATGCAGCAGGATGCTGGGTGTCGGGCGGGGTGTGCGAGTGTGTATAACTCTCGCTAAGTGCGAAAGTGAGTTGCATAGATGCAGCCAAGCAGATAGAGCAACATGGGTCAGGACACGGCGGCAGAGGAGCCAGCAGGAGGGGCTGGAGCGAAAGCGGCGAAGACAGCCAGCCAGGACTTGTGTACTGTAATATTTTCCTTAAATTATGTGATAAATATAAACACACAGACATTTGTACGGGGGCACTGAGGAAAAGGCAGACTACCAGAGTGCCAGATTACTTTAAGCTGGGAGCTGGTATTTATCACAGTGTATAATATATCTAGAGTCGCCTAGAAATATGCAAGGATCCAGGACAAGGAGAGACTTTTGTTTATTAGTGTAAGTGGCAAGGCTCTGGCGACAGCACGAAAAGAAAGCGGCAGGCGGCAGGACCTCAAGGATGCCCGCTTTTGTTGCCGTAACAGTAATTGGAATTCTCTCCTGGCTGTTTCACAAAAATGAAAAGCCCCGCCTAGGAGCAGGAGCAGGGACAAAGGTGTCCAGGGAGGACTCACCTGATCCGTAAAGTTGTCCGTGTGGAAGAGCACCTTCACGTAGCTGGTCTCGCTGATGAATGTCTGCGGCTGCTCCGCCTCCCCGCAGAACATGCCCGGCTCCCGGCGATTGGAGACATCCGTCTTGGCGTTGCCGTCAACAATCTGCAAGGACACAACAACAACAGGAGAGCTTCAAACTCAATTCGGCCAAGGATGTCGCCATATGTCATCGCTTAGTCATATAAATTAGCTCTGACCGGCCGGAGATAAATAACACACACACACAAGCCGCACCCACCTGCAAGTAGCCGCCCTCGCAGTGGGTCGCGTTCAGCAGTTGACCCACTTTGAACTTCTTGAACCGCAGACGCAGCACAAAGTCGCGCGGCGCCCCCTTCAGGGTCCGGAATCTGTACCAGCAGGTCAGCGGGCGGCCCGTGTTCTGGTTGGTGACCTCTGGGGAGCTGATGTCCTCGAAGATGTCCACCGTCTTGTTGCAGTGGTCCCTGGAGATGTCCGAGGAGCTGCCGCCGCCCCCGCCTCCGCCGCCTCCACCTCCGCCGCCGCCTCCACCGCCGCCACTGCCACTGCCACCTGGAAAGTAGAAAATGGAGTTTACTTTAATGCTTGGTAGTCCTTCGGATGTCCTTAAAGCACTGGAGCTCATAGGTCCAATTTGTAAACCAATTATTTTGGAATCACCACATGTGCTACTATCTCTGCCAAGGAATCTTCTTGATAGACTCCAAGGACACTCTGACTCCGGTCTGTCCCTATCTCTTCAAGTCATCTAAATACACCTACATGTGGGTGTTTCTGGCCACAAATCTGGGCCAGAAAGCAGCCAGCTTATTAATCTCTGGACCGGCTCACCTCCGCCTCCGCTATCTGAAGGCAAAAAACGACGCTCGCAAAGCTCCTGCGGCCGTTTCTATTCATTGTCCTTAATTTATACAGCGAAATGCATAAATGACAAAAGGACATTGTGCTGAATTTGTAATTCAAGTCTGGCTGTCGACAATGCCTCGCTTTTGTGGCCCCCGACTCGCACTTTAATTTCAGTATTTACGGAATGCACTGCGAGAATAATTGGGTTTCTAAATATTTGCTTGAAAGGATATGGGAAAGTGCCCTGAACCAGAGTGGATAATATTTTGGAAGAGTGTAGGGGTAGGAAGACCCCCTCTGATGCAAAAGACGCAGACGTCGCTGTCCCTGACTGTGACAAAGACCGAAAAGAGAGAAGGTCCTGCCACAGCCCCGCCCTCCTCTGCCAGCGCCCACTTTAGCAGTCAACGCGCGTAAAATTTTGAGGACAGAACCGAAGAATCTGTGCAACGGAGGAGCGGAGCAGGGTAGCAGGGGAGGAGCGAGCCTCGAGTTGCGTCGAGTTTCGCGACGAGTGTTTGTGTGGCATGCCTCCTCCTTCCTTATAAATTGGCCCAAAGGCGAGTGCAAGGCCTCGCCGGGGATCTCTTCGCCCATAATGCAAAAATATTCTTGCGCCCAACTTTTTAATCAGAGAGAAGAGGGAACTTGTTGGGTTTGCGGTTTGTTGGGTCGCCTGGCACCGCAAACAAGGAGGTTACGTGACCAAAATAATTCTTTTTTCGGCTGCCACTTTGTGTTTCTCTGATTGTTTTCCTCTGTTTTAAATTTTTTGCGCTTCTGCTCCGCTTAGTTAAATTATGAATGACGAATCTCGTTCGGTTTATGTGCCGCGAATGCTCAAATTCAGATAATTCATCGAGTCGATAAAATCGATGCCTGCTTTTCAGGGCAGGAGTCCGCTGCTCCTGTTCCGCTTCTTACCCCTAAGCATTCTCGGAATGCTTAGCATAATTACGAGTCAAAGGAAGGGATATCCCTGACAGCCCCCCTAATTGAATCGGTGACTTAATTAATACGAGAAAAGCTTTCTGCTTTGCAAAAAGAGCTCACAGCAACATCAAAAAGGATTTAATTAAATGAAATATCATACACTTTCGTTTGGCTTAGTGGGTGGCAGGAAGGGGGCCGCAAGACCGCAAGTGGCGGAAGGATATAGCTGCGGATGCCGCTTCAAAGGAAGGGACGCCTTTGTGCAAATCGATATACGCGAACGTACATCAGAATTTTGACGAAACGCAATCAGCTTAGCTGCAGGCAGTCCCGGCGAGCCACCCATCCCACAACCACCCGAATGTCGAACCACCCGCCCGGAACCACTGAAACCACCAGCCAATATCGCCACCGCCAAAAGCACGGCATGTGGTCCGTGGAGCTTAACAAGGCTACCCATCCTGTCCTGTGGGTTTCTTAAGCTGAAATCAAGAAGGATTAGGCGGGGGAGGACCGACTCCGACTCCTCAGATTGCTGGGCTCCGATGGAAATCGCCGAAGGCGACAGGCGCAATGTCGTCTAACAAATCTGTTTAATTTATCAGCCCGTTTCATTATGTAATACCCGGTCTATGGAAATGCCACCCACTGGGCGCCCCTCCTGCGGTCGCCCGTCAGAGATAAACGCCGAAATTGTAGCTTCAAACACAGCTTTTGGTAATTAGCGGTCTGAGGAGGAGTCCCGAAAGGTATACGGGATAGAGAGTGCTCTGCTTCTGGTCTGAAATATTTCTGGGGATCCGGAACATGCCATAAATAAATCAACTCGATTGCCAAACGTTGATGAAAGGTTGCTTTAAAGTCTTTCAGAAGAGTCTCCTACAAAAAATTAAAGGAAAAATCATCACTCAGCCTGAGGCCTTTGGCCCCGTCAGCAGTTGCAGCTGCGAAGGAAAGCAGACTGGAGGACCGAGGACTCCAGAGCCATGATTTAAACACTCGCCAAGTGCCAGACGGCAAAGTCCAACTGGTGGCACTCACTCACTTGCTAAGCCTTAAGTCGGCTGCTCCCTGCCACGCTCCATCCTCCGGCAGCTCCGGCTGCCATGGTTCTTAATCTTCGTCCCGTAAAGTTCACACAACTATTGTCACATGCGATACACCCACTCAATGGGCTACAAGAAGACCGTTGAGGAGCAACTAGTACATATAGAAGACAGGACACTGAGAAAAAGAAGGGGCTGCTGCAGGACACAGTCTGGTCGTGCCTGTGTAGCCCGTTCCTCAATAGGTTTTCAGTGAATCGATTAGATGCGTTGGGGCGTGCGGAGAAGCTGCAACAACCGGCGTACTTCAAGCTTCTTTTCTGTTTTTTCACCCTGCCCCCAGATCCTGGGGCAGCTGGAAGTCAAGCTGGAAAAATGCTGAAAGTCGCTGGTCCTTTGCATATCCCCATCACTTCCTTTGCCGATTGCCGGGCCTGGGCCAGGACCTGTCCTGCTGCCCACATGTTGATATATTGTCAACAGACGCACATCGCATTTGTCTCGGCTTTGCCTCTTTGGTTTTTGGAGGGAATGGGGAGTGGGATGTGGAGGATCTGGTTGGGATTTCCCTCCCCCTCGATTCTTGGTTGTCCCTTTTTTGATAAAGGTTGACAAGCCGGTGGCCCCCACCCGCCCCTATCTCGGTCCTCGTCCTTGTCAACAGCCATTGAGAAGGCCTTGCCGTGGCAGACATGAAAATCGATTATGAAAATCGTTTGTTCAACATTTTTCACGCAGATACGCAGCAGAAGCTGCCGCATTTTCCATCGCTGTTGCTGCTGAGAGAAAAATGGCATCGGGAAAAGTGGGGAAACAGATAGAGAACAGACCGAGTCGCTGGCTCCGCTTTTCTTTTTTGCATTTGCATAAATATTTTAATAGAATTTCGGTCCCCAAAGCGGCTTTCACTATTTTGCAGCTGAGTCGGCTCCCAGTTTTCAGGACCCGCGCAAAGATTGATGTTTAATGTGGAGGGGGCCCTCGAAAAGGGACACGGATGAAATGAAATTGACTTATTCAAATAAGTGATTTAGCACTCGAGGACAACGACAACGACAACGAGCGGACCCGAAACTCGTAAAACTCAGACAACAAGGCATTTGCATAAGATTGGAAAAGGAACTGCCTTTCAAGGCAGTACTCAAAAATAGGTAGGAAACTTTCTGGAAGATAGATGGCCATCAAAACTGAATTGGTTGAAGAGGGTCCTTCGTGAGGTTTGATGGGACTCGCTGTCAGGGGATATTCTTCGACAGATTAAATTAAAACGAAGCAGGTCCTTTTTCCCTCCAAAATATCACACATTAAACACTTGCCAAGTCTTAAATCTCGAGCAGAACTTTTATTGGAAGTTCAAGCTTTCAAGGATTCCTTTCTGGCTTGTTCACTTCAAGGATATTAAGATTATCCATCAGCACTCGGACCCTGCCCAGCCCGCCCTCTTAGATTTCCGAAATCAAATGAATATAAATGACCTGACGCTTTAAATACTAATAGCCAGCAAATTCCCTCTTATCGGAGCAAAAACATTTCTCAACATTCTCCCTGTCACTTTTTATCTCGTTCGATGTTTTTCTTCCGCATTCCTTTGTGCAAATGAAAAAAAAAACTTTTGAACAAGACAATTTGTTAAAAAGGAAAGCCACTGGCGAAGGAGCAACGAACTCCCATCCTCCAGTCTCTGGCCAGGAAGCCGGGATGCTCCGCCGGCTGTCGTTGATAGATTAACTGTAACGGTGATGGATCATTTACTTAAATTATTAAAATTGCCTACTCAAATTTCACACACAAGCGGAGAGCCCCCACCTTCAGCTTCGGCTTCAGTGGATGATTCACTGTTTCACTGACAGGCTGATTGAATGCCCGATTGATGGGCTGGGAGCTGTAAGGATGCGGGAGGATTGCCTCCTCCTGCCAAGCAAGTCTCTCAGAAGACAAACCCCACCTGTCACAATTATGGTAGTATTTTAAATTTTAGAGTATTCTATATTCTATTCTACTACAGCTTCCAATATCTTCCCGCACTTTCTGTTCTATTTGCGATAATTTTGTCAACATGGAAATCCATTAAAAAGTTTTCTCGTTTTTGGCTGAAACACTTCCACAGGCGAGTCTGTGTATCGGCTGCCCTTAGCTTGAGATCCTTGCTTCCGCCCCTTTGGATGTCCTTTGCCAGGGTCACTTTGCGCTCCGATGCGTAAAAGTTTCTCTCCTTTTTTCCACCCAGACTTTGTTTGGCCAGCCTCGAGGGCCATATTTGTGCGGCGACCTCTTACACTTTTTATGCTGATTCTTGCAGATTTTTCTTGTTTGCTTTGTCCTGTAAGGTCCTTTTTTTAGACGTTTCATGATTTTTGCAGGACTCCTTCCACTGGCTGGGTGACAACTGCGGAGGAAATCTCAGATTGGAACTGACTGCAGGCCCCTCATTAGTTAAATAGCCGTCCAAGGTCTAGGCCCGGGGCTTGGCACCCCATTTCGTGGGACTTGAAGGGTTCCCAACAGGATGAGGATGGCAAGAAGTAGTCTCATCAGCATGAAGTCACAGAAATTGTACCTGGGGCGAGCTCTCCCGAATTTATTCATTGTATCGAATATGTCAGCAGCAGGTTCGGGTTCAGGGGCCACCTGAGCGACAGTTCAAAAGGAGGAAAGTTAAAAAATCGGAAAATGCTGAGGGCGGAACCCGGAGTCTTCCACTCGACAAGTTCATCAGCAGTGGTGGCTAATGCAGGAAGCAGGCAGCAGGAAGCTGGAAGCGGAAAGGAGCAGAGGCCAAGGAATGTTAAATATCGATTTTTAAGGAACAGTAGCTCTTCCTCTCGAAATATTTACATCCGAGGAACAAGTTCTAAGTCGCTTTCCGAAGCTATCAGCCAAGAATCTAAACAGCAAAGGGTGAGAGCCAGAACCCTTCTCTGGGTCTCTGGGTCGGACTCGCTTCCCTCCATCATCGCGGAACACAATTCCCTAATCTGCCCTAAATCGCATTATAAATATTAGAAACCACCCTCTCCCGGCCCAGCCGGCCCGGCCTGGTGCGGGCGTGCCAGACCCATTTACAATGATTAATTACAAGGTATCAGTACAGTTTTGTTGTCCCATCAATTCCAGGCAACTTTGGGGCTGCTCCCGCACCATTTTCAATAAGCAACAAGAGGGGCAACAAACCGCATCTTGCCGCAGACTCGTATCCCTAATCCCCCAATCAATCTGATGACCTTCAACCTTCACCTACACATACACACTGGAGCTAGTCGGGCATGAAAACGTTTTCCCATTTGGCAGCAATTAAAGAGCTTCAAATGAATTTATATACACGTCCATAAATTAAACGACTCCCGCCACTGCCGCACCCACTCCTAGTCCCTTCATTCATTTCATTTAAGTTAATTAGATTCAATAATTTTGAGGCCTAAAGCACAGAAATGGCCAGAATTCCTGGCCGTCTATCCGGAGAGCCCTGAGTCGGAATGGCTGCTGCGTGCCCAAAATTTCTAAATAGCCGACATAAATTGAGATTTATAAGGCCGCTTAGGTGGCCATCCCGGGCATCCTGACCAGCTTCCTTCGCCCAGGAGCAATTGAAATTTGCCAATTTCGTTGATTTTTATGTGTGTACACTAAAAATGAGAGTTTAACGTGCCCATAAAGGCCCCAAATATTGTCTGCATGCTCTCTAATTATATTTTATGATTTTCCAGGGGGGGTTTGACTTTCAGATGACTTTATTCTTTGCCTAAAAAAGGTCAGACTTCCTTTGATCTTACTTCTAAATTCATTACTTGACTTACTAATATTACTTTCTATCTAAAAACCTCTTGCCGAAACCCCCTTTTGATACCCTGTTTCCCCTGCGCTTTTCTTGCTGGGGATTTTTCAGAACGGAAATCCAAAAAGTTGATGGATAAAGGCAGAAAAAAAGAGAGATAAAAATTGGCTACGTATATTTAACGCTGCGGAAATTGTTTCATCAATTTGTTAATAAAACGCACACATCGAGGGAGAGACAGAGTCAGAGACACAGACAGCAAGGGAGACAAACGTTTGACTTAATAAAATAAATTGTATAAATTGAAGTCTGTCATTTTGAGATTCCCAGGCGTAACATCGCAGCCCCTCACATAAAACATAACAAATTGCATGAAATTTACGTGTGAGTGGGGCATGCTGGGTGTGCCTGTGTGTGTGCATGTACATGTTTACCCGAAAAGCCGCCGCTCACCCCTCCGGAAAATTGTCATGCATGGCATGAACATCGTACGGCTCGCCCAGTGAAATGCCATCTGGAGTAGCGGAGGACACTAGGCCTCGAGTCCGAATGGCAGAAGACAATCAAGTCAGTCGCAGGCGAGACACACTTGTCTCTCTGTTCGTGGCATTTGCTCCTTCACGTAGCCCTGTGTGCCTTGGCCACATCCTGTTGTTGCCCCTATTTGTGGCACACGAGATGTTGCCAGGCGCCAGGATTGAGTTGTCCCCCCCGGCTAGAAGGGGATGGGCCATGTTCGAAAAATGGTTTCTGGGAATTCGGTGAGAGCCTCAAGTATTTTCAAGAAACAATTTTGTGTAAATAAAAGTACAAATTCAATGGAATTTGCTCGGATAAATGGCGGGCTAGTAAACCTCCTGAATTAAATATAAATATTATGGTTTCTGGGAATTTGAATTTGCGGCTGGGCGGCCATGTTTGTTTGAGATGGAGTTGTACAACACTGTCCCTAAATATCCGATTAATTGGCCCGATATCCGTGATTTATTAAGATGGATGCACCTAATTCTCACGCACATGGATGCTGTTTTCAAGTTGATATCGTTTATAAATCAACTTTATTCCTGGCCATCAATCGCCGGCGCATATCCGACTATTTTTACGGTTATTTGTGTTATCTATCCCCCTCCTCCAACTTCCCTCCCAGGATCAGGATAATAAAACTTATAGCAGACAATTTAAGGCAGAAGAGAAACAGAAAAGAGAGGCTAAGTAAACTGAAATGGACTCGCCAGTCTCACGTGCAGATAAAAATAACGGCAGAAAAATGACAAAGGCAGCAGCCACGTGGAGAAATGGAGAGTGTGGCGGAGAGTGAGAGAGTGGGAGCGAGTCCTAGAGATAGCGGCTATGGCTGAGCAACAACAATGGCGGCGGAGAACAAATACAAGGAAAGGCACGAGCTTGCAATTTAATACGCAGATAAACACACACAAAGAAAACAGTCGAGAGGCGGGAGATAACAAGTGCTGCACAGCGAGAAAAGAGTTCAGGAAGTTTTGAAACATTACAGTCTAGTCTAGATAAGTATAGATAAGTCTAGATAAGTAGACTGTAAGTAAGTTACAGTCTAGTCTAGATAAGTATGTCTACACCTTCTAAGTAATTAGACTTAATACAGTTTAAGTTTATTTATTCATCAAATATATATTCCTGTCTTTTTCACAGTGTAGTAGAGTAGAAGAAACGGAGCAGATGATGAAGTCGCGACTAGCACGCACATGACTAAATTTATCCACGAACTAGGTAACCTCTGCCCGTCCTCCTTCCGCCTGCCACTCTCTCCACCACAAACACACACACAACACACACAGCCCCATCATCATTCCAGATCAAGCGATATATCGGTTGAATGACACGACATGTTGCGATGCTTAGCTCCATGAGCCCCCGCCCTCGCACTGCCTCCGCAGTCATCCTCATGGTGACGTCGTGTAGTCGCTCTTGTTGCTGATTATGTTGATGATGCATGTTGTAATGTTGTTTAGGCCGATGTTTTGGCATGCCCCTGCCCCTTGGCCCGGCGAGCGGCCAAAGCAAATCCAGGCGAATGCAATTTGTAGCAATTGTATCGCGTATCAGCCGCCCCGGCAGCCCTTCGGACGTCTGTGGCCAGGCCCGACCCGGCATCTTTGACGTGTTTGACAGGCACTCCGGGGATGGGGGGCAATCCCCTATCGCGAGATTGCCATTTGAAAGGTTATTAATATTTATACGGCTCTCCCTCAAAGCTAACGGTCTGTGGAGCGGCAGTCGGCCGATTAATGCGAGGCGTTTAATTTGCGGACGGGACAATGGGGCGTATGAGCAATGTCGGGATGTCGGTTGCAGGACTGCCTGCCAGATTGTGTGCCAAGCGGATGATGTTCTCGGTGGAATGGGAGTTCTAGGCTTAAAGCGGAGTGCTTAAAGCTGAGTGCCATAAGTAATGAGGGTCAGGAGCGGTCTAGAATCGATTAATATCCTTGTAATCATTCCAAATTCATGGTCTGGCAGAAAACCAAACCGACAATTAAGCTCTTATCTCACCTACCGCCGCCTAGCCTGGAAAACTTTGGGTTTACTTCTTCGCCTGCATTTTAATTGCAAATTCGGCACAGAAGCGCCGCAGATGTGTTGACTGAAGAGTTTAACTCACAGAGTGGGGTTTTCGGCTTACGAGAAAAGGAAACTTCTGAGACCAATTGAGATTTCTGATACGTGCGAAGGCAATATGCGTGAATTTCCATGAAAATTAAATTAAAAAACTTGGCTTGGAGGAGGGCTTCTTTGGGAACTTCGAGTAATAAACAAGTTAAAACTCTAACCATAATTTGGTTTTATTTTTTGTTCATTTTATTCCTGCGCTGCGAGTAAACAAGAAAACAAAAGCTTCATAAATTGAAGCCGCAGCATATGTGTGGCATGTGGCAGGCCCCTCCTCCAGCCGCCCCATTGTGTGGCATACAGTTTATGGAAGTTTTCCCTTATTTTTGTTTATGTATTCTTTTTTTTTGAGTAGCTTCCTCAATTGGGGCTTTCGGCCTGGCAGCATAGTTAAGATACAGCGCCAGGACCTCCCCGCAAATCCTTGAGGAGTAGGCAAAGTTTTGCTTTTACACTCAATTACAATGCAGAAACTTTGACAGGAAATTACTGTATGGAGAAGTTGAGAGTGTTTTTGTTCCAGCCGCGGTTGCCACGAGAGCTACTCCTTTGACCTCTCCAGTCGGGGCGTCGCTGGTATCAGTTATATAAGCCGCTCCCGGGATTAGTACATTATGCTGCATTTCCCAAAAAAGTGAACAACGCAAATCTGCATAAATCAGAGCCATTGGAGCACACAAACAAATCAAATCAAAGGCTGCATAATCGCAAAGGCAAACAATCGCTCGAAGAGCCACCGGAACGGCAATCGGCGAACGGCGCACAGCCCTGCCATGGATACCGAATTTATTTCAATATTTGCTTTAACAAATTGCTCAAAATCACAGAGCAAACAAACTCGCCGGCCAGCACACACACACGAATGGAATTAATAAAAATTTATTGTATTTGAATTTGTCACACCCCTAGCCCGCAGGATACCAGCATCCTGTCTCGATGAGCGGCACATAAAACAATTACACTGCGACGGCCAACAAAAACTCTGGCCCAAAATAATGGAAAACAAAATGTTTTTGTTGTAAATGAAATGAAAACAAATTTCACGCCTACCCATAAAAAATTCAACATACATTTTGGGGCGGTGGGGCAAGTGGCAGGGCAGGGGCTCGCCAGGACACTTTTTTTCACCTGAAAAGTTTGAACATTATGAATACATTTCGCAGTTCGTGCATGAAAATGCATTCCATGTGCTTAAGGTGTTTCATCCATATTTAAACAATTTGCGAGTGTAATTCAAATTGAAATAATTCCGACAAAGTGTTTAAAGGTTTTTTATGGGGATATATGTATGTTATGTGTATAGAAATGATTCATATATCGTTTAAGATAGTCTGATTTATAGATTTATATAGCTATCTAACAGACATTTCTTTAAGCCATAAGGCATAGAATATAGTTTGTAGATTCTGACGAGGATAGATAGAGAACTGAACCCCTTATATCCTATCCTTGACTTCACTCATGAATCACTTGATTAATAAGAAAGATATAGCCTTTAGGTCTCGAAGTCCCATCCCCCACTTTCTTCCATATTTGTTTTAGATTTCCTGGTGTTTGCTTTCCATATCATTTTTGCAACTAAAGCCGGGCCAATTAAGATTCCTTAATTAATATTCCTCAAAAGTTGAACGAGTGCCGCAGAACTTCCAGTTAAAGTGCCAAGAACTTATACGAAGGAGCCAGATCCAGATCCAGAGCCAGAGTCAGAGGCAGAACCAGAGCCAGTCAAGGAGCCAGCCCGAGGCAATTACGCATCGTTTCATTATGAAATTTATCGTATTACGTTGATGAAATCACATGAGTGGGTTCTGTGGGCGGTGTCCTCCGCCTGCCAGGATTCGTCTCGCTTAATTTCCCCATTGGCTGACGAATCTATATGTACCACAAAGGACTCTCAGTGAGTGTGTGATTCGAAAGGGGGATGTCCTGGGAAGGGGCAAGTCACATTTGCTGCTAGAATTGTTTCACATTGTGCGGCAGGCGCAACAGCAACAAAAGGATAAGCGGGTTGAGAAGGAGGACGGGTAGAAAAGTCAGTAAGAGGTCCTTGTGTGCGTCGGTTTGTGTTTATAATTACACATGAATTTCAATATCCTGCGGCAGGCTTGGCTCTCCTTTCTGCTCCTTTCCCCGTCAATGTTTACCCAGCCCGGCTGCCTAATGACATTTTCTATATTTGGCTTGACTTTAAAATGTTGCCAAATGGCTTTAACAAGGCGCAACAAAAGGGTTTTCCTATTTGGCTTCCTCAGTCGTCAGTCGTGAGTCCTCCATCCTCCATCCATGGTCCTCGAAAGCTCCCCATCCATCGGCGAAAAACTTTCCATTTCCTATTTCTATTTGCCAAAAACTCCTTCCACCCCGAAAATCTTTGGCAATTTTCGTGGAAAAGTTTTTAATGTACTCGCGTTGTGTTTTGCGGTCCTGTGTTCAGTGTTTCGAGTCCTGTGTGTTGTGTATTTGTATTTGTATTTGGCTGGGAGTGGGTGTGGGACTGGGAGTGGGGCAAGGCATGGCAACTGCCTCTCGCCTTGTAATTGAGTGTAAGCGCTAATTGGAATTTTGATGAAGTTCGGCGGGAATTCGGCAACAGTTTGGGATCCGCAGGATAAAAGGGCTGGTGCTGGGAAGGAAAGGGTGTGGGCTCTTCGTGGTTTGCAATTATGTAAGTAGCAGTTGAGAATGTTTCGAATTTCGTGTGGTTTTTGATTGTGAGCGGGCAGAGGGATGGGGAGAGTCAAGAGGCGGTCTGCCCACGGGTTAAGTGAGTGTGGAAAAGCTTCTTGTAGTCACTCGAGTCGCTGGCATTAAGTATACGCCGTGTGTGCCGGCAATTGATAACTCGCAGGCAAGAAATCTAAAGTTGGCCCACAACTTTCGCTGGAAATCATCCGAAAAATTCACATCAGCCTCGGGATTCTGGTGTGGCTTCCCAAGGAGCATATAGACTCGAAACTTGCGCCGCACAAAGGACCGGGCACTCATAATAGACTCCCTCGATGGAGGCGAGCTCCTCGGGCCAGCATCTGGAACAAAAATGTCAGATCTTGGAGCCCTCCTCTCGCCCAGTGCACTTCGCAAGCAAACAAACAAGCCTTCCTTGTTTCAGCGCTGCTTTTACTGCATCCTTTTTTGTTCGCCAGGACCTCCACCAGGAAGTTGTGTGTCATAGGAAGCACTTGTGCCACATAATAAAAACTCATTCCCCATGCCTTTTTTATAGGTGCGGACCACCTGCTCCTTTCTACAACATGCTGCACTTTATCCTTTGTCAACAACAACAGCAACGACATCATCAACGTCACCGCCAGGCAGCAGGAGGCCGCAATGTGTCCCTTCTAAGCCAAAGTCGGCAGCAACTACGACTGAAGTTCATATGTATATATGTTATATACACAAAGTACATACATGGAGGCCTCGCAAAAGGCAAAAAGGACATGGCAGAGGGGCTCGGGTAAACTGCATTTAAAAGCCCCTTCACTGGATGGCTGTAGAACTCCGGTCTGGGCGGCATTTGCATTTCCATTTCGGCCAGAAAAAAGTTTGCGAAATTATTAAAAACTGCATAAATTATTTTTAAATTTGGCTTAAAGTTCGGCCGGAGCTTTCCTAGTTAGACTAAACTGTCCTAACCCTTTTGTTTAATTGGTTTAACTAAATTAGATTGCCCTAATTCGACCTGTTTTGTGTGAAAATGTTGTTCCTGAAACTATTTTGCATTGTCAGATGCCTCAATAATATTTATTCAAGACCGTAATCACTCACTATCCCCGGGGGGATGGTTCATATCCCGCAGCTTAGATTCTGCAAATGCCAGCAAAAAATTATAGCCCCTCTGATGCATTTGTTTTGGGGTTGCACTTTCATTAGGAAAAGGGGATGCCGTGCCGCTAATTGAAATGTGTTTGCCTTCCTTTGGAGGCGAGAACCGCGAAGCGCAATTCTGCTTGCGGGCAAAAAGGACTCGACGGCTGCCTGCCAATCTGCGGCTTTGATCAAGGATCTGCGGCTCCTGCCCGGCCCCTCGGCTTACTTTGAGCAATCAATTATGAAGTAACAGGCCCCGAAAAATCCATTCCCGCAGCAGAATTCGCAGCAATTAAAGTTCGTGCATCGTTCGTTGTGTGCCGCGCTTTTTTGATCCCTCGTTTCATATCAGGAATTTGCATAGTTCAAGGACTTTGCCGCTAACCGAGTTTGGTTTCGCGCCAGCCCCCTTCCTCCAGGCGCCCCAAAAAATATGAGGCAAGGCCAGATGGCTGGCATCGTGGCGCAGAAATGAAATTGTTGCTTGCCGACAAAATTTGATTATCCTGCGAGAGTGGTTTCCTGTCGGATAGAGGGCCTATTTGCGGGATTGGCGGATTGCTAAAAGAGCGATGGCCAGAATGTTTACAAATGGCATCCCAACTGCTGAAATATAGATCCGCAAACAAAATTGAAAACTGAAAACATTTGCTAAACAATTCAAAAACAGGCGGCCATTTAGTTTGGATTTCAGATTGGAAACTATGAGTTGTAATCTGCAGATGGACGCTAGGCTCCTTTTCTGTATCCTTTCCTGGCCTTGGTGGTGGTGGAAACTTTATAATTTCATTAGAGTAAGTAACGATTCAAAACACATCCATTTTGGTGATTTTTTCCCGCCATCCACTGCCAGTGGACCTACCTCTGTGGTCCTTAAAAATTACCTTTTTTCCTGCCAACTCATTCCTCTCGCCGGCTGCCAAAAACAAACACGAGAAAGAGGGTCAGGGCAGTGTCCAGACCGACCACCCACCGCCCGCTCCCACTGCTCGTCCTGCTTAAACAAAAAGGAAGCACACGAAAAGGACCTTCAGGTGCAGCTGGCTGGGCCTTTGCCGTTGCGGCTGCCTTTGCGGTCGCCTCCTTGGTCCTTGCATGTAAAAATCCCTTCAATGATTAATGTAATTTCACGCGCCACTTAACATTATCCCTGCAAGGACATTATGCTTAATTGCAGCGTCAGTTTGATTTTAACCGAGATTCAGCCTGCGCTCTCCTGCCACCTTTTCGAGGCTTTTTTCGACGCCACAGGACGCGGAAGGACGTGCGAATTTATGAAAAAGATTTGCCTGCCCGCGGCTATTTAAAGTTAAAAAGGCGCACAATGGCCCGCCAAGCACCCAACACACCCTCGCGTGTGTGCACACTTCATTTGGCTGCGGAGGACTGGCAGTTGCCTTTTATGCGGCCATCTCGCTGGAAATGGGTTAATTGCATAATTTGCGAATTTCACGTGCAATCTGAGCCGGTTTAATGACTCTGGAGGATGGGTAGAAAGGACAAGGAGCTACCAGGCAGGTCCTTGGCTGCCAGTTTCATTAGCCGATGATGAGGCGGTCTGGCCGCTTTTCAAAAACTCATTCCATTTGCTCGCGTTTCCAAGGATATGCATATTTACCTGGAAATATAAGAGAAGACACAGTACTTAAGACAGGTCCTTGGCTGGCGGAAAAGTCCTTAAAATTAATTAAAACTAGAGAGAGAATCGAGACCCGAAATGTTGCGTTATTTGTCAAGCTGATTCAACCTTTTCACTTTCGATTTTTCGTCCCAAGGCAGCTCAGGTCAAAGGTCTAATCAAAGTCCTGTGGTCGTCCTTTCTCCCCAGCCCCTGTCACTTTGAAGAGATTGTCGTTTTATGAACTCGCAAGGACCTGCATTCGGGGCTTGACTTTTGCCTTTTTGCGGTGAGCATCTGCTGCTGCTGCTACTTCGACTGATGCTGATGCTGCTGCTGCTGCTGCTCCTGCTCCTGATTTTGGCCTGGTCAATGGGAGGAAAACAACAATAACAGCATCATGGACATGGCCGGCAAAAGCGACCAGAACAAGTTTATCTAAATTGCCGTATAGACTGCTGCAATGTGGAGAACGGATCCGGAGCTTGTGGCCTGCGGTTAAGTTTGAACTCCTCTCCAGTTACCACGACCCCCTTTATCTGTATCTGTATCTGTTTCTGTATCTGTGTCCTACGTATCTGAGCATCTGTATCTATGGCTTCGTTAGGTATTTGCTTTTCTACACGCTAGCCCGGGCCCTCGTCCTTTGCTCCCCCAGCTTCTAGTTGATTTGGGTCAATGCTGTTTGTTTGCCTTTGTTTTCCTTTGCCGACTTGTTTTTATAACTTTGGCAACGGGCTGAGTTCTTGGCCTTGTTTTTTATTCGAAATAACACAAAACTAATTGGTTTGTTAATTAAAATTTTGTTGAAATCGTTCCTCCCCCGCTTGTATTTGATTCAGAGCTTCCCATCGAGCTCAACTCGAATCTCATCGAGTATGTGAGTTATTTTCGGCTTGTGGCTTTGGTTATTGTTTCCGAAATCGAAATATAATTCCGGGAGTGCAAAAAATAGTTGAGCAAGGATTACCATGTTCTGATTCGGATTATTCCACCCCGATCGATACTGGAGAGGCTTGAGGAGCTCTGAGCCCAGTCCTGTGCCTGGCTCTCATCACAAATCCTGGCCAATCGCAATCAGCACCGGGCATTCCGGGCCAAACTGCAATGAGCCGAGATTAGCCCGGACCATTTTGTCCGGCGCCCAGGTGCCAGAAAGAACTGTTAATTCAAATGCAAAGGCAACGTGCCAATGGCCCCTGCTACGAGCCAATGTCACTGCAAACAAAGGATGCGAAGGAGTGACGGAATGGGGCGTGGCAGACACCGTCGTTGGCCATTCAAACATGGCGACTTGATTAGATATTGTTGCTCCGACTGCTTGACTTTTGCATCTGCACTGAGAGAAAGGGGGACAGGCCATAGTCTTTCCACTTAGAATATCTGTCAGTCTTTGGAGCAGTGCAGGTCCTGCCTTTTTGAGGAACCTGGAGCCAAGCGGACAAAGTTGCCATTAGCCTGTCTGTCGGTACAATATGCTAAGCCAACGCCATTGAATGTTCATCGACAGGACCAGCAGCAGGACTAGCAGGACCGGCAGCAGGAGCTTCAAAAACATTCAAAGGCATTGCAGATGTTTGCCAGAATTTGCATATTTGTTTGGCAGCTTCATGTCGAAATGCATTAAAACCAGACAGACAGAGGGACTGGCAAAACAGAGAGGACTCCAGGAGACAGGACAGTGGTCCTGGGGAAAAAAGTCTGCTGGTGGAGCACTCTCGATAAGGACCTTTTCGGTTTCAACTGAATAACAAGGCAAATTGACATGTGAACAAAAAGCAATTAAGCCAGTGTTCTTGCCGAGGAATTTAAGTTAAAAATTTACTTTTTATGAAGTGTTTTGGGGGAGCGAGGGTGGCTTGAGAAGTTCTACTAAGCAGGTTGTAGTAGCGCAGGATTGTCCTATAGCAGCCCTCGGATCGGCATCCGCATCATTCATCCCCCATTCCATATGCGAGTCAATAATAAATTGACAACTGCCACTGGGAAGCTGTAACTGGGAAACGGTTTCATTGGCAAATGTCTATATAAATTGCACTTGATTGGCCCGGATTCAATTCGGCCAACAATGGCATAAATTAAAACCAAGCCATAAAGCCCAAGCCCATGGCCCCCACCCCGGCATATCACTCATACGCAGTGTGGGCCGGCACCTTGTTTGTTTGTCTGTTTATCTGGCTGTCCCTTCCGTCTGTTTGCTTGCCACTTTGCCATTATTATTTATACTTTTTCTTGTTATTTATTTAAATGCCCTACCTTCCTCCTCCCTCACTTTGTTGGAAAATTGTCGCAGCAAGTGATTTTATTTGTGGAGCCATAAAATTTGCATTCCCAGCCATTGTATATCCGGTCTGGACCCAGCCTGGACTGTGGCTGCAAAAAGGCCAGACTGCAGAGCCTGAAACCGGAAGCTGTAGACATGCCTAAGCGGCTTTGGTCGCTCCAAGTTTTGTCTTATGGCCGGGCCAAGTTTTGTCGGATCCTGGAGGGAGCTACGGGCCTAATGACCTGCTGCACTCTGCCGCCTGCAGCTTGATATCCTTAGAGACCAGGCTTTACACATCAGCTTCAAATGACGGAGAAAATCGGATAAAGTAGGGAAGTATTCCAAAGGCTTCAAGAGGTGTTGTCTTTCGGAGAAAGTTTCTGGCATTTAATTGCGAGATGGCTGGAATTAAAGCAACTTTAAGGCCCACAGACCTGCTAAGCACTCAGCTCAAAGGTCTAAGGCGCACATCCTTGCATATCCTTGTTTGTACAGCCAACATTGACCAGCCACGGAACCGGTACTGATCCGCATGCAGACGGGCCAGCGTAACTAACTAATTAATATTAATGCACGGAGAATGCTAATTATTCCCTCCCCCCACGCACACACACACACAGACATACGAATACCCTGCCAGGATATGGCAGGATATGGCGAGGAAGAAGCAGACACAGACGCAGAAAGTATTTTGCCCACAATCGCATGAAACGTGAGCGAGAGTCGGGAGAAAGGAGAAAGGCAGGCAGGGCGAAATGGAAAAAGTTTTGCATTGAAATGCAAGCAAATTGAAATGTGTGTGAGAGCGGAGTCCTTCAAGGACCCTCTGGGAGGCTGGGCCGGAGAACACGTGTTGGCCATTTCAAAAATGTAAACGTCAGCGAGTCCATCACTTTCCCATCCCCGAAGCCAGCCAACTGCAGACGCTTATTTGCTTATTCATAAGCAAACATTAACTTAATTTCCATGCAGAGAGTCAGAGAGAGAGAAGGATATGCCAGGATATTCCAGGATATGCCGGGGCTGGTCGGGGCTGGGCCAAAACAAAAAGCTTTCGCGAAATGTGATTATCAGAGCGGGGGCTGAACAGCTGCCGACAGCTGCTAATATGGCTGGTTATGTGTGGGGGCTGGAGATCGCAGGACTCTTGCAGAACAATGGGCTGGCATGTTGGCAGAACTGGGTGAAATCCTGGCAGAAAACAAGAGCGCAGTTGGGCCAACAAGTTCATAAAAATAGTTCATTTTGTTCAACGATAAGTTGGCTTTCTGAACAGGACTCTCTTTAATTTCCAAAGGACATCATTTAAAATCCAGCTAAATATACTAGAAATCAAGTTAAACAACTGGCAGCCAAAACAGTTGAACATAAATAGGAAAGAGCGCTTACAGGATGCCAGGTCCTGACAATTGCCAGAGAACATGCAAAGTGCCTGCTGGAAGATGCACCATCTCGCGTGCAACGCTGCCAGTTGCAACACGGCAACACGGCAACCAAAACAGAAAGCAACAACGGCACTGCGTCAGTTGAGCAAATAAACAACATTCGCAGCGGGACTGGGAGCTCTGGAGGGGAAAAATGGATGGCAACATTTGCGGAGCAAACAGCGGGCAACGTCTATATAAATTTATAAGCGAAACACATGCAGCCTGTAATGTTTTCTGTGTGTTTAAGGATAAAGCGCCCAGCTCGGCGGCAGGGGCGTAGGTGGCAGGAATGCCGGATTCATTGTTCTGCCCCCGTTGGGGCACGCCCCTGCCGCAAACTGTGCCTGTACATAGAGGCCATTTTGTTAATATTTAATATCAAATAAAGGCATCGGCATTGGGAATGGAAAAGGACAACCCAGCCAGCAGTTGAGTTTTGAATAAAGAGTAGTCTGAGAGGTGTCCTGGGACGGGGCATCCATCACACTGACCACAGCAGACGAGACAGTCCTGTCACACACGGCGTATGAGCAACGTAGTCACTCATTAGCCGGGCTTTAAGAGGATGATTCCGGGCCTTGAGCCGCTGGGTTAAGACCCAATTACTACTCCAAATTACTGGCAGTTGTTCTTCCGCAAAACTTTCCTCTGCCGATGTGTGCGTGCCACCGAGTGTGGCACAAACGTGCCTTTGGCCCGACAGCCGCTTTAAGGCTTTTTAATAAACGTCATAATTTGCGTAAAGTTTTCCCATCGCCAGGTGTTGTCAAATTCGGTAGAAGTTGGCTCAAATGCGTGCCTGGGTTCTGGCCTTTAGTTTTTTATTGTTCGGGGCGAGTGCCCGGGGCTGCCACAGAATTTTGGCAAATTATCTTGGTAGTTGAGGACTAGTTTCGAGCAGGTTGTTAGCCAGAGCGCTTTAAGGTTAGACTTTAAAAAGCCATTACCTTGGCAGCTGGCAGTTGGCAGCCGGCGGGCTTAAAGCCACAAACAACTAACCAGAACAAGTGGCGGCTAAAAAGCGGGAAACAAAACCGTCTTGCATATCGCATGGACTTACTGGCCCTCCCGGGACTCATCTAAAATATACGAGATGGCCCCGCCGTCCCTGCTTTCTCCCGCTTTCCCTGCTTTCCCTGCTTTCCCTGCTTTCTCCCGCTTTCTCTCCCGCTTTTAATTTTTTGTTAACCGAAAGCAGCGCACTTTTGGGACAAATATCCGAGTAATATATGCACGTATTTATGTATTCATGTGCATGAGTGTGTGCATGAGTGTGTGTGGGGGTGGGGGCAGGATGTGTGGGCGGAAGCAACTTTTGGGCGTGACCAACCATATGGCTTGGAGCAAAAGACGGCGCAGGATGGACGAATGGCGGTTGCGAAAATGGAAAATGGTAAACAGCGGACAGAGATTACAGTCTAGCGCCCAAAGGAGCAGGCGAACTTTTACTTTGACATTTCACACACACCCTGCATTGGCGCACACATCCTGCCCTGCCTGCCCCGCCTGCCAGTGTGTGTGTGGGTATTTAAAACAAAGCACAAAAGGCAAAGCCCGATGCTTTGCTTTGACCGCCGAGGGCACTCGAACTGCATATGGGCCCTCCTGCCTTTTGTGGCCGCCCTCTGATTTTCCATTTCGCCGCCTGGCCTCCTCCCCCCTCCACCTCAATACTGTTTCCCATTTGTCTCGCTCCCGGGGTGTGTTCGCTTTTTAGGCACAAAAAATGGCAGCTCCACGCGCAACTAACACACAACAAACTTTGCCTCACACACACACACTCAGACACACATACCCGAACGCAGTCAAGAGAGGCGGTTCTCGATGCACGCTCACTTTGCTCCTGGCTCGCACTGGCATGCCGGCATTTTCTTTTCAGAGCTGAACTGAAATTCCTTTCAAAAAATCAACATTCAAATACGCAGCCAAGTAAAAGTGCGAGTGCAAAAGCACAATTTCCTCTTCAAATCTCCGCAGAGGAGCCATGCCCATGCCCTCCTCCCAATCCGGCCCCCCCATGTCCTTTATTTGTCCTGCAACTCTTACAGTGCAACCAGTTAGGTGAGGACTTTGATTTGTGGGCCTCGAAAGGGACATGGATTGGAAAAATGGAGGGCTTTTCAGGGGGCGGGCAAAAGTTTTAATTAACAAGAGTATCCTTTGGCAGGGTATTCAGCGAGTCCTTCCAATAAGTTGCTCCGGTTTATGGAGAAACTTTTAACAAATCTGGTCGTAGCGAGCATATGTTTATGAGAGCGCCTTGCGACCCGGCTTCTGGGCCATAATTTTGAGCAATTTGTTGAGTCGGGCCAGGGTCCTGCGCCGGGCTGTGTATAAAATTACTATAAATCCTTGCATTTTAGCTGCAAATAAACAAAGATTTGCAGCCGAAACAAAGCAGAAGGAGGCAGAATGGGAGCTGGCGGAGTGGGGCCAGGGCGAGTGCATGCAAAGTAGCGATTTAAGTTGCCGGAAGGAAGAGTGAGAGAAGGAGGAAGGGCCAAGAAATCCAGACCCAGACCCAGAGCCAGAGCCAGAGGCAGATCCTGGCCAGGAACTGTGCATGCTCCGGCATTTTAAATCAACATGTAAGCATTTAATGCGCCGCTCCAAAGCTGAAAAAGCGTAAAATTCCCCAAATGACCATAAATTTCTGTGTTTGGCATCGCAATTGTTGTTGCCGCCCTCTCTGCCCTTTGCCCTTTGCCCTTTCTCAGTCCCACTCTCTCCTCCATTGTTCTCCTCCCACTCGTTGGCGGAGAAATGGAGAAATGGAGAAAACTTCAACAAGCACTTGTAAAAATAAATGGCATTTTGGGTTATGTGCAATAATAAAATGGAAATTGTGCAAAAATATTGTCGCCTCGGCCGGGCAGGTGGAGGGGCCAGGAACTGGGAGGGATAAGCCCGGCTAACTGGGAACTATATAATGGCCGATGATGTACGTCCTGGTCCTGGTCCTGGCCGGGCTTAGACTCGGCACTGTGTTGACAGCGAATCTTTCGAGAAATTGTTTGGAAAAATATGAATGTGTGGCGGTTGCTCCCCACATCCTTTATCCCTCATCCTTTTCCGGCTGTTGTTTTAAATCCAGTTTTATGACGAGAATCAGTTTACTCGGAGGGGGCTTTTGGGAAATGGAAAATAAAAGAGATTAATTGATTTTTGGGGAAATCTATATTTTTCCATGGAAAATCCATAGAACTCTGATATGGCGGCTATTTTTTAGACGGTTATCTGCCCAGAGCCGGGTTAACTGCCCAATTATTTTACAAAATGGTTGAAGCTTTAAAGGGAAACTCCATCACAGGACTACCTTCTCTTAAAGGACACTCAGTCAACTGAATCCTGGCAACATATTTGACACGACGCTGATTCGAGCAAACTTTCTAATTTCACGCCCTCCTGACGTCCTGCCATCCTGGCATCCTGGCATATGCAAATGACTTGCTTATCAAATAAAGTATTTTTCGGGTCCTGCTGCAGGCTGGGGTTAAGGGTTGTGCCTGGGAAGGGGGACCTGGGGGTGGAACTCACCCAGAAAACATTGCGTGCGAAGTGGTACAACTGTGCGTATGCGCAATTTTCACATTGTTTCAATATCACGCATACGTTAAAGTGAGTGAGGAGGGCAGGATGAGGAGGTCCTGTGGCAGGAGGTACTCGTTTCGGTTTGTCGGTGCTCTCTGTTCGGTTTTGGGTTTCGGTTTTTCGCCTCCGGCAGTTCCAAGTATGCACAAGTAATGTGAGAAAATTAAATTTTTCGTGGCTCCCGCAAAAGTGTCGGTCTGTCTCTGTGTGCGAGTGTGTGTGTGTGCGGATTACACACACGTCTGCCATTTTGTGCTAAACAGTGCCCTCCCCCTTCCCCACTGGATGCCCGAAAAGGGGCGTGAAGAATAAAACTTAATTCAATCTGCCCCTCCCACTCCGCGCCTGCTGTTTAAGGAATATTTAATTAAATCCTGGCCCTGTTTTTGTTGTTGTTGCTGTCAGGCGACATTTGTTAATTGAAAGCGCCGCAGCAAGTGATTATCCTTCGAACTCGTCCTTTGATTTATGCGAAGACTTGCGGGCCTTTACAAGTCCTTTAACTTTAATATTTATGGCAGATAGTAGAAGGCGATTTAATTTCGGGCTGATTCCATTACTCGGCCAACCACGCACTTTACATAATTTACGGCCCCCCCCAAGACCTGCCCCCTCCCCTGACCCATTAACCGCATCAAGCTCCATTTGAGTTCAATCACAGCCGAGGGCCGTCCAGTGTCCGACGACCGGCTGCCATCGACTTGGTCGCCAAGTGACAGCCACAAAGCCACAGAAACCTTTTTGCCGTTCCTCCAAGCGTGACGCCAAATTGCAAATGTCAAACGCCACCCAACAACGCATGGATGGACATGGATATGTGTGTGATTGGAGGCTGGATGGAGGGGAGGGGCTTCTCTGGAAAAGCCACAAGCGTCGGAAACTTCCTCGCCCGAAAACTTGGACTAATTGCGGGGGCCGGGCTAGAAAAGCCACTGCCAATTAGCGCTCAGAGCTGCCTACTCCCGACTGGCCATACCCTCTAAAGGACAACAGTATCCTTTTCAATTTATTTTAATAAGAAGGATAATTCGCAGGCAAATGCCAAATTTAAACGTCAATAACCGTATTCGTTTGGCAAGCAATTTAATTTTGGAAATTATGCAAAAGGTCCTGACTCTCCGTCTCTGTCTCCGACAGCTCCTGTCGTCTCTGTCACTCTGTTGTTTTTGTCCAAGGATGCTTGAGGAGGAAGGATGCGAAGGAAATTCTAATGTAAATTTCATGCCAACACATAACAAAAATTCGGAGACAGGACAGGAAAGTGCAGAACTAACTCGAATGCCAAGCCATTTGATCTCTCCATCTCGCTCTCATGTGTGAGTGTCTGGCTGTGTGTGTGTGAGTGTGTGTGTGCACCGGAAATACTTGGCATGCCTCATTGGAGCTCGTTAGCTGACTTATTGCTAAACTCGGGCGAGGGGCTCCCTGTTGACAGCTCATGGCGGCACTTTCAATTGAAATAAATCCCCGCCGCCCCACAGAGCGAGAAAAAGGGGGCCAGAATTCGACAATTTGTTGCCACGCCCCTTGGAGGGGGAGGCCATTGATGCCTGAAGAGTCTGCCGACCAAAGGAACTGTCAATACTTGAGCCTTTTTACAGCTCATTCACAGCTCGGAGACTGCCTGCCCCCCGCCGAAGGTCCTGCGACTCATTTCTCATGACTCTTCCATTTCCTTGGCTCCCTCAGTCCTTTCGAGTGTTTTTCAAGTGGAGATTAGCAGGATTCCCATACCCATCCCATAACTTATAAGGAGGATGTGGCCCCCTTTTGTCCTTCGATTGGCAGGATCCTTTTTTCTCAAATCAAATTGTTTGGCAAATACCAACTCGATTTGAGATGTTTACAATGAGCAGGAAGCAGGGCAGTTTCATAAAAACACATCCTGTTTGTCCTTCGGAGACAGTTGCTAATTTATGATAATTGTAGCATACTTTTCAGAGCCAAAAAATAGAAAATGAAATGATTTGCACCTTTAAAGGACACCGGGGCTTGCAACAAAGTGGCAATCAACGCACGCACACTGTTGCAAACAAATTAGGACACGCACGAACGGACGGGCCACAAAAGCAATTTGATGAAGTCGAGACACACGCACACGAGAAGAGAAGCGAAAAGAAAAGCCAGAAAAATAGATCAAAGCCGGCGGACGTGAGTCCTTCGAAAGTTTCCCACAAGCGGCATAATAATAATTGAGTGGATGCCGCAACTAGTCCGAAAGGTGTACAAAATTACTAGCCGAAGATGCAAAGCAAGAGGGAAGGGGAGTAGTGGCGAGGAGGCCCATTACCCACAGATCCTGGGCTGACCGACGGGGCGTATACGTAATTTAAGCCGCTTTAAGCCCGGCCCGGAGCATTGCGAATGGCAACCGTAGCGAAATCTGTCCCTCATCTATTCCAGCACCAACACACGCACATCTGCTGCTAAGCTGCTGCACGCACATGAAATATCCTGCAAAAAGTCCTTGAGCACGGAACAAAAAAAGGAACAAGAAGAAATAAAAAGGAGGAGGGCCGGGGCCAGGGGTGAACTCGAACTGGCACTTAAGAGCGTCGATGTCATGTCGACACGAAGAATGGAGGAAGGTAAAAGGAGTGAGGATTACACTGAGCGAAGTCTAGTCAGATTTTGAGCCTAAGACTCAGCTAGAGTTGGCCCTTTTCTCTCAGTGTACCTGACGGCAGAGCCGAAAGCAGGCATCAAGTGTTGGCGGCGGCGCCTAAAGTAACTGTAGTCGGCAAATACCGCGAATCGGCGGGAGTGGGAGTGGGAGGCAAAGTGGGAGGCGGACGGAACCTGATAACTTCCACGGAAGAGAGAGAGATGGGAGGTGAGCAGCTGACTCTGTCCACAGTCTGCGACATGAAGTTAAGTGGCGTAAAGCGTGTACTTAATCGCTTAAAGCATTAGAATTTGAAATTGAATATCATAAAAGATATTCAAAAGTGCGGGCTCGAGAACAAGGCGAGAAAGAAAGGAGAAAGCAAGCAGAGCGAGGAGAGAGCGCTCAGCAAATAGTTGTAAACTGTTTCGATGGAAAGAGATAGCGCCTCCCAGAGAGACAGTAGCTGGGGAGTGGGTGGGAGGGAGGCAGGCACACTTGGCAAATAGTTGGGAGTTCGTGGGGAGTTTGAGGAGTTCCTGCGAATCGTAAAATGGTTTTAAGGTGGGACATAAAGTCTGCTGGGATGGGGGTGTCAGGACAGAGAGTCCTGGCGATAAACAAATTGTTGGGGAAGTAAATCTTTATCGCAATGGAATCAATTGCCGAGGCGATAATTTTTGTGGCCGAATCACTTTGTTTACTGGGCCACCCCTCGTAAAGTTCGAACATTGTGGCCGAACGGATGCCCTTTAAAGATTAGGCGAAATGCAAAGCCGCTAATAAGATTAGCAATTAGCGGAATATCAGTGATTTCGGGGAATTACATAACATATTTGTCCTCTTCAGCACTCTGCCCTGAATTATGGCCAAAATAATTACAATTGCTGTTCGGACGAGAGAACAATTGAAATGTTTCCAACTGTCCGGATTTATTTGAACATTTTGCAGCAAAAAGTTATAAATTGCAGTTGAATGGGGTGTGTAGGGGAGTGGCGAGTCGGGTGGGCCGAACGTCCGGGAGGGGCATTAAAAATGCATGACATTTTGACAATTGATGGCCCAAGGAATCGATAGCATCAAATATGCATTGGGGCTGCCTTGGCCCGACCATTTGCAATTTGCTTTTATCAACTTAATTTGATTTGAAGGGTGTTTGCAGAGGGTCCTGCGAGAGGGAGTGGAAGTGGGACTGGGAGTGGGAGTGGGAGTGGCAGGACTCTGCAACCATAATGAATCCTAGCTGGTTAAATTAGCAAGTCATTCAATTATTCAGCCCGAGGGGCTGGCCGAGAAAATAATGTCTACTCCGAAAGGAGACACACTGCCTGTCACACACACATCAGTCCAGTCTACAATACTATCCAGATCTCTATCCAGAATGCTCTCCCCGGTCCTCCTCTGCGGAGTAGTACTCCTGCTGCTGGCACAGCCCGGCAGGGGCTTCATCATCACCGTGGACGCCCACGAGACGGACTGCTTCTACGACAAGGCCAACGTGAGCGACAAGGTGACCATCACCTTCGAGGTGATGGAGGGCGGCTTCAAGGACATCGCCGTCAGCATCTCGGGGCCCAACTACGACAGCCTGCACCAGTCCGAGAAGGAGACCACCGGCAGCTTCACCTTCTCGGCCATGCAGGAGGGCCAGTACGAGCTCTGCTTCGACAACCAGTTCTCCACGATGACGCCCAAGGTGGTGATGTTCAAGTTCCAGGTGGCCCGGGCCCTCGACTACTATGTGGACCCCACCAAGCGCAAGGACGACGTCATCGAGCAGGCCAAGGCCCAGAGCATGATCAACGAGCTGTCGGGCAAGCTGGGCGCCGTCAAGATGGAGCAGGAGTACATGCACTTCCGCTACCGCGGCCACCTCGACGTCAGCGACAGCGTCCAGTTCCGGATCCTGGCCTGGTCCATCTTCGGTCCCTCCCTCCTGCTGGTGATGACTGTCCTGGAGATCATCTACATGAAGCGCTTCTTCGAGGTCAGGCGGGTGGTCTAACCCGGTGGACAAGTTGAATTAAACCGTTCGCCCTTAAAGACTTTCCAATCTTATCCAATTGACACTACAGCCCAGACTATAGCCAGACTTCCTTCCCCTCGATTTGTTGCATATTTCACGCTCCACAAGCCATAAAACTTTCATGGGCCTGGGGTCGGGGATCCGGCCAAGTACCTTCCCCGTGGAGTGCCGCCCGGCCCCTCATTGGATTAGAACTGGAAATTTATGATGCCTGCTGCTCACACATGACCGTCCTGGGCATCCATACGTACCAGTCGGGTCGGAAACTTATCATATTCATTCACAAGTCCTGCCCCCCATCCCCTCCCAGGCGAAACAAGGACAAAGTTTCCGCCTCTTATTTACGACAATGTCGCGTCAAGTTCATAAAGTAGCAAGTTTGCTAATATTTTTTTGTCTTCTGCCCCGGTTGTTGCATAATAAAACAAGAAAGGAAAGCTAACTTCGAGCGGAGCCGAAGTTTATATACCCTTGCAGTTCAGTCGCAGTCCGCTAGGTGGCGCCACGCATCTTATATTATTAGATATGTAGCGGATCGTATATAGTTGGCCGATCCTTATGAAATTTGGCATATCGAATTATTGTGCCAAAAGAGTAATCTGTACCAAATCCCATCTTTCTAACTTAAAAAACACCAAAGTTATGCCAATTTCGATCGTTCTATGACAGCTATAGGATATAGTCGGCCGATCCTTATGAAATTTTGCACACAAGATATTTTGGTCAAATATAACATGTATGGAAAGTCCCAACCCTCTAACTTAAAAAACACCAAAGTTATGGCATTTCCGATCAATCAGTTATATGGCAGCTATAGGATATAGTCGACCGATCCCGGCCGTTCCGACTTATATACTGCCTGCAAAGGAAAGAAGGGTGTGTGCAAAGTTTCAACTCGATAGCTTTAAAACTGAGAGACTAGTTTGCGTAGAAACGGACAGACGGACAGACGGACAGACGGACATGCTCATATCGACTCAGGAGGTGATCCTGATCAAGAATATATATACTTTATAGGGTCGGAGATGTCTCCTTCACTGCGTTGCACACTTTTGACCAAAATTATAATACCCTCTGCAAGGGTATAATGAAGCATGTCCTGCCAGCTCTCGAGACGCGCCAGCTGCCAGGACACCCGACCCGACTTGGCTCAGTATTGCTCCCCAGCGCCGAATGAAAGCAAGAGTTCCGGGGCAGGCAGCCAATGGAGCAGCAAGTAAATAAAGTTGCGAGGATGCAGAGTTGGCAAGGATGCAGGGAGGCATATCTATCAGTTTTATTTCGATTCTGCAATCGGCGATTTCTCCCTCGAGTGGCAGAGTTCCACTAATGTAGTATTGATTTTGCCCCATGCCCCATGATCCCTGCCACCACAACAGCCACTCAGCATTCCGACGCCCCATCATCTCTCGTCATTATCGCCTGCCAGGACCTCTCTGGCTTCAATTATGTTTTGCATCCTTCAGAGCTGTTCACTTAATTGCATCACTTGCAGGACTCGCCGAGGCCCCATGGCACTGTGGTTAGCCTTGGCTCCCTTTCAAGCTGAGAGCTGTGAGCTGTGACGGCTGGCCCGGGTTCAAATGTCCTTCTGCCCGCCCCCCTCTGCTGCTGCCATCGTGGCAATTCAAATTTCTATTATGTCGGGCCGAGTTGAAAGCAATGTAATGTTAATAAAATACTGCCACCAGCCCCAGTCCCCAGCTTCTAGCTCAACTATGAGGCAACAATGGCATCCTAGCAGCTGCCATGGCAACGTTACGTATACGCAACGTGGTGCGCCTTTGTCCTGCCTACGAGTATTTACCCACAACCCGGCAAACACACACCCACACACACACACTGGCTTGGCGGCAGGAGTTGTGTTATTTGACATTTATTTGCCACTTCCCCGCCCCTCGCCCCTTGCCTCTTGTCCCTTGCCCCTTTCCTCGCGAACCGCAGATCTGAACAGAAAGAAATTCCTGCTCCTTGATTTCGTTACTCGGCTATCTGAAATGTCCTGATCCGTGTGTCTCTTTTGGTGCCTGTGGAGTGGCGCACTTACCTCGCTTCTGTGGCGCCTGCATGGAGGAGGGGGACGGCGTCGCCAGGCCCTCTGCCACCAGCTGCAGGAGCAGGAGTCCCGCCACCCCCGCCATCAACAGGCGGCAGTGGGAAGACAGCCCTGATCCGGCGGCGGTGTGTCCTTTGTTCCGGCCCATCGTCAGCCCGGGACGACCGGCGGCAGTTGCACTGGATCCTTGACTTTGGTCTCGGTTTCGGTGTCGGTTTGGGTTTCGGTTACGGTTTCGGTTTTGATTCTGGTATTGGTATCCTGCGCCGTGGCGTTCTTGGCTCTGCCGCATCTCTGTTTCTCACTGCACTCTCACAATAGCACTGTTTCCTGCACTCCTCACTTATTTGTCCATTTCGCGGCACTCTGCTGGAAATAATTCGAAATTAGCGGCGAAAAAACGGCATGAATTATTAAAAAAAAACATCCACATCACAGTCCCATTCAGAGTCTGAAAATATTATCGTTATAGCCGCGTTTTAGGTCTGTTTTTGTTATTAATTAAAAACCAATTTATTAAAATTAAAAAACAATAATTGAATCGCAGTTCTTTCGCAATAATTTGGTGGCATATTTCGGTAATTCGGGGCGAGCTCCGATCATTAGTCATGTGGCAGGATGGAGTCCCTGGAGGCGTGGCGCTGGCAATCACTCTTCATTAGACGGGGCCAGCATGTCAAGGACTTTTCGAGGACGACCGCAGAAATTTCTCCTGGCATTCGCATTCTATTGCTCCTTCGCCGCTGTGTCCTTTTTGATAAATATCAAAAATTCACAGTTGCATTTCCATGGAAATTGGCAAAGCCGGAGACCAAAAAATGCCGAAAAAGGAATGCAGGGCGGAAACATTTTTTCTGGCAGCCAGGGAGCCAACTGCCAGGGAGGGGGCGGAGGAGCCAGGCCTGTGGAGCCTGAAAAATTGCAGCAATTAGTGGTGCCTGGAGGTCAACCAACCAGCGAGCCAAAATTGACACGGGGCCTGCTCCTGCCAACTGCCACCAGCCACTAGCCACCTGCCGGCCAAGAACCATGTGGCTGAAATGCCACTTTAAAGAGGGTCCTGTTTGTCCTGGCTCCTGATGGCAGAATTATTGCTTTATTTATTCGCTTAATGCAACTTATTGCCTCTCGGATTGAAAAAAATTGGCGATTCGAGTTTATGCGACTCCTCTTAATTGCCCGAAAGATGCATTTATCTGTCCCGGGCCATTGGCTTTTATGTTTCATTCATAAATCGATGGCGTTATTCCGATGATGGATGCCTGCTTGGGTGGCTGTGGCCAGCCAGCCAGCCAGCCAGCCATCCGCACATCCGAAGGACTCGCCAGATCCCTCCAGCACGCCAATGGTTGGGGGCTCCGGTTTTTATTGCACCTCTAGGCGCATTCAATTATTTATGCAAACGCTCCGCAACAAAAACCCAGGTCCTGGGGAGCTGGCAATAAAAATCAAAATCGGCCCAAATTCGGCAGCGGCATATGGCGCAAAAAGGACGAAAAGAGACGGGCCGTCCGCCCGAACAAAAACAAAAGCCAGCCGAGGGAAACATACACAAAAATAAATTCGAGGATGGGAAGGACTAGCTGGGGTGAGGAAGGGGGAGCCTGATGGCCATTGACGGATGTGGCACACGTTTCCGTTTTTATTTGTTGTATTTTTTTGATTTTTTTATTTTTTTTTTGCGGCGACGGCACTGCATAAAAATCACGTAGCCGCCATGGAGTCACGCAGGCCAGCGCACGGCACTCTGAATTTAATATTTAATCCTGCCGAAGGACATCAATTGCAATTACAAAGCTGCGGATCACGCACCACGAAGGTATCACTTTTCTGGCGTTTCTGTCGTTTCTGGCGAACGAATCACAGCAAGCTCCGAACCGTAGCTGGTGACTTCTGCAGACGAACTAAGCGCGGACAGGACCAGGACTAGGACCTCGACCAGGACCAGGACGAAGCGAAACGACTGCTGAGCTCGGCTAACTGGCAGCGAGCCGAACCACCCCCGATGGAATCCACGAAGAAAGTGAATGAAAGTGAAGCTGCTTTCGCATCCGTGAGATACGCGCGAGAGCGAATCGGTTATGTCGATTGCGGAGAGAGCGCGAAAGCTCTGATTTGTGGCGCTCTCTCCACTCGACACTCTCAGTCCCCCCGACCATCTGACTTTTGTTTACGCTTTGTCAGCTGTTCGCAGCTCTGCAGCTCCACGTGGCTGCTGCGGAGCGGACAACAAAAACAAAGTCCTTGTTTTGATTCTCCATTATGTAAGCCCGAAACGGTGTAACGGTAAAAACTGCGTAAACTTTGAATGGGGAGATGCACTGAGAAAAAATAGGATTCTGACTTGTATTTTATTATTATTTCTAACATAGTCCTGCTAGCTGGGACAACACTTAGGAAAATCAGAACAATAAACTCGCCTTTAAAATCGCCTTTAATTCATAAAAATTACCCATCCCCTTGGAGGGTAGTGGTCACCGCCAAGGGCGCTCCTTTGCGTGGACAGCTGGTGACGACCTTTGCATGCCAATTAGATTGGGGATCGCAACAAACTCGGCAACTGGGACACGGACCGATGCGCTCCACTGCGGAGGTCCAGCCACCCCCCTCGCATGTCACACCACCCACTGTAACCTTTAAGTATAACGGTAATGGTCGAATTTTAAGATGGCGCGAAAGAAACGGGAGGTCCTTTTTTATGGCCATCAGCTTCAGGTGCAGGCTGTGTCGTGGCCGTCGTACCTGGTCCCGCCGCTGCTCTCTTTATTTTCTCATTTCCTGGCCCGTCTTCAAGGATGTGCGCAGGTGTCGGGAACAGAGGTTGGGCCACTAAAAAAATACACAAGTCCGGGAGTGTCCCTTTTTCCTTTGCTTAATTCTCGTTTTATGTTTTGACACCGTTTGGTAAAGTTTTCAACGGTTCTCCTCCGCTCCTGTGTGTGCCAGTGACACTTACAAGTTTGCCTCTTGTTGCCGTTGACATTTTTATACATCATCTGTCCTGCGGAAAAAGGACACCCCATCCCTTCCCATCCCATCCCCTCGCACCACATCCTTTCTCCTGGCTCTTACATTTTTATTTAATTTTAGCCTCTGTCTTTTTGCCCGAAATGCCAGCGTAAAGTTTTTGTTGGCCCATAAAGGCAAGTGCCTCGGCTTTCAGTTTTATTTTATGAGGAGCATACGGCCGGATACGGATACTGCGGATTGGCCCGCCGTAAGTGTAAAAAGGCGGACTCGCTTTGATCAATATTTAATTTCCATCAAAGGGATTCGATATCAAAGCCGCCCCTGATTGGCTCTATAATTCACACACGCTCGTAAAATATTAACAAAATCGCTACACAATTGATTCAAATGACACGAAACTGTTCGATGAACATTTACAAAAATGATTACAAATTAATTACAGTTCGGAACGGCCGCAGGCTGCCGCAAAGCCACCCGCAGTTGTGATTTATGTGCCCCATGTTGCACCAACGCAGGTGAGGGCAGGAATCATAGTCCTCGCAGGGGGCCCACTGCCTCTGGCCACTGCATCGAACACATAATAAATATTTATGCAGACAGTTGTGCCTGTTTTTGCACAGTAATTGCACACACACACACACACACACACTCCGACACACTCACACTGCCAGGACGAGGTCCTGGGAAAATTTGTGTTTGCAGAGATTATTAAAGTTATTTTCTTTGGGCCACTCCCGCCGGTTTCTTTGCCTCGGCAGCCTTTGTTTATGTTTACACACATGAATGTATAAATTACGAAGCCTGGTTTTTGTAAACAATGCGAGTTGCCCTGCGGGCTCCGCCTCCTACGCCTTCTGCCTCCTCCGCCAGGACCACCCACGTCCCTGGGCCACATTTAAATATTTGCGCTTGGAATTATTTTCGCCGGCATAAAGTGTGGCCAGGTAGACATTTAACAAAGTCAAACAGAAGTTGCCACCGCTTGTTGCCTCACTCCCAGTCCTGCCACTCCTGCTACTCGTCTGGGCGCCATTATTCTATCCCTCCTTGAAGGACCTCCCGCTCCCCGGCAGGCCATTGAGAATTTTAATTAAATTTAAATGAAGATTTATAGCACATCCCAGCCCCGGCTCCCCCAGGGGCTGCCTGACTCCTGACTCCTGACCTTCAATTGTCCTTCGATTAGGCCCCAATCGAAGGCACTAATCATAGAGTCCTTGAATGTTTGGCTCTGAAGCGATTATCAGCTTTATTCGAATATTTCACACACTTTTCACACTCCCACAGGACACACACTCCCCCTCTCAGAACACCTTCCGCTCCCGGGCCGCGGGGGGCGGCGTGGAAGACGTGGTCGGGGGCGTGGTCCCAGCGCCACTGTCCGTCTCATAGGCCACCCCCCGGACCGCGGGACGCGGCCGGATGATGACGAAGTGGCAGACAAGGTTGGGATCCACCACCAGGACCGCCGCGCTGTTGTCGAAGATGTTGCAGTAGTTGGGCGCCGAGAAAATGGTCACCAGCTGGCGGTTCGCGAAGAACTCGTAGCCGTCCTCCACCACCTGGTGGGCGCGGACGATCAGGTTGAAGTTGTTCTGCGCCAGGAAGCCCTCGACGATCATCGGGCCGAAGGTGAAGCTGACGCCCCGATCGTTCGCCGCCCAAGCCCCGACATGCTCGTCCGGATCCGACCAGAGCAGGTCGCAGAGCAGGCCGTCGCTGGGCACCTCGGTGGGCCGCTTGATCCTCCGGATGTCGTCCAGGTTCTTCAGGTCCGGGCTCAGGCCGCCGTGCACGCAGAACATGCGATCCGCCACGACGGCCGCCACCGGCATGCAGTCGTAGCAGTCGACGAAGGCCCTCCACAACTTGATGGTGTAGCGGCGCTTGCACTCGTCGAAGAACCCGTAGACCCGGTTGACGTCCGCGGACTCGTGGTTGCCCCTCAGCAGGAAGAAGGTCTCCGGGTAGCGCAGCTTGTAGGCCAGCAGCAGGGTCAGGGTCTCTATGGAGTTCTCGCCCCGGTCCACGTAGTCGCCCAGGAACAGGTAGTTGGCCGTGGGCGGGAAGCCGCACTGCTGGAAGATCCTCAGCAGGTCCCGGAACTGGCCGTGCAGGTCGCCGCATATCTTCACCGGCGCCCTCAGCTCCAGGAGCATCGGCTGGGCCAGGAAGAGGGCTCTGGACGCATTGCAGACGTAGATCAAGGTGGCCTCCGTGAGATTCCCGACCCGGCGACCGCTCGCCGCCAGGCTCCTCAGCTGCTGGATGATGCCCTCCAGGTGGGCTATGCGCTGCTTCTCCTCCTTCTCCTCCCGCCCCTTGGCGGACTCCCTGCCTAACGAAATGGAAGTCGAGCGTCGGGACATTTACTTAATTTTAATTACTAATTTTTTTTATTTTTACTTTAGGAAGTGTCTGAATTTTGAGTGTATGGGTTCGCAAAAAAGTGCCTACTGTTTCTGACATTTTATAACTTTTTTAAGAAAGTTTTTTATTTCAAATATGTTGGGAATTAAGGACTTCAAGGACATATACCTTTAACCTCCTTGGAGCCATTATACTTCTAATTCACTTACTTATGAAAAAGGACTTGCGACTTGTCTGTCTTTGGACCATTGATGAGTGATTTTTATATATTTCAGGTCTGAAAGGACATTCTAGTGTAGAAATCATGGACGTTCAACGATCAGGTCATTAAGGAATATTATTCCAGGGAAGAAGAAGTCCTAACTGCCATCTACCTTAATCTTTTTCCGCTTTAAAATTTAACTTAAAAGTAAACAGTTCACTTCAGTTCCCAACTGAATGGCTCGAATAGCTTTACCCGCCATTAGTTTCTCACATTTCTTCTACTTGGATTCGAGAAAGCTTGCCTCGCTCTTAGTCCTTTTGACCCCCTGACCCTCTGACCCCCTGACCCCTTGACCATTTCAATTATCAGACACTTGGCATAAATTTTCCGAAAACAAAAAACCTTCAAATGGACGCGCTCGATAACAGGGGAGAAAGCGCCGCAAAGTCGCTTGTTTACTCGCTGTTGACCCTTGAACCCCCGGCTCCTGGCTCCTGGCTCCCAGTACCCAGCACCCGGAACCTGCCACCCAACACCCTCCACCCGACACCCCTTTCGGGTTTGGTCACAAATGGCGGACCCAGCTGCATTTTGGCCACTCGTAATCCCGATTCCGAGAGCTTCCTGCACTTGTAATGCGGCTTAAAGGAGAGTGACAGGGGCGGGGAGGAAGGAGCGTTTTTATGGACCCCATTCAGGGACATCCAGGGCTTTATATCCTCCCCCTTGGTGGCGAAAAAAAGGAATCCTTTCCGACCCCCTTTTCGGCGCGCATTTTGAATACATTTTTGAATCAGTGTTGACGCTGTTTACTTTTTATGTCACTCGCTTTTTTAACTTTTTTTGAAGCCCGGCTCCGTCTTGTGGCGCCTCCCCGTTTTTGGGTTTTATGCGATTTGTGTACTTCCGGCTTTAGTGGCTCTGCGGAGGGACTACGGGACAGGACTCATGTGTGTTCTAGCCCTCGGTCTGGCGACCAAAACCACTGGCAACTTTCGAGCCCCCACACCCATCTGCCCCTGAATGTATTTAATTGCGAGCGGCGCTCAAATAGGATTTGTGCATTGTTTTCTGTGGTGGATTTAATGCATCCTGTAGTCTGAAGCCTCCCTGCATCCTCCCTGTAGCCATCCTGTAGCCTGTGTAAGCCCAACCACACCCACCCACCCTTCAGCCGCCTGCTTTCCACTTTGTTTGCATTTTTTTCTCCGCTCCCATTTGGGATCTATTTTAATGTCAGTTTAATTCAATGCCCAGGCGGTTCTATTGCAGGACTCAGGACTAGGGGAGGGAGGAGAGTCCCTAGTGCGGCAAATGTAATTAAATTGTGGCCAAAGTGGGATAATCCTCTTCATTCTCCTTTTTTCTACGCGGAATAGATACTTGATTCATTTTATTCCGCCACCTACATGCATGTCCTTCTCGGTTTGATGGAAGCTGGCAAAGAGGATTTCAGAGTATTATTTATTCCGATTTTAATAGTGGGTTTATTTTTTAGAAAAATCATGCTTCCAAAAAGGAAAATCATTGAAAGAATCCCCACTTTATTGGTAAAGTCCCTGAGGACCAAGCCCCGAGCAGCTTTCGAGCATCTGAAGGCGCTTGGCTTATTTCCGTTTCCGCCCACTGCCATATTCTCGGAGAATCGGAGCACTTGCCTTTTTTTTTAGCTCAGGAGTGCAGTTTCCAAGTCACAGAAAGTCACAGAAAGTATGAAAAAAGCAGAGGTCACGCCTGAATTTGGAAAAGGGGAGAGACTGTGTGGTTGGGTCAGCTGTTCTGGTGCTTTTGTTGCGGTCTTCCCATTGTGTCGCCGGAAATATTCAATTTTCCATTTTCATTTCGCTGGCCAGCAAAAATTGGCAAGCGAAAACAAAGGACGCTGCCAGGACGAAGCCGGGGCAGTCCTGCTAAGCGCATCGAGTGGCCCGAGGAGGTGGAAACAGAGCCGAGGAGAATGAATGAAAGAAATCAATTCAATTATTACTTTTCCCGCTCCACATAGACAGACTGCCCAGCTGTGGCCTGTCCGGAATTGTTAAGGTGCAGCATAACGCTGCCCTGTCAGTGGGACTTAATCCTAATGAAACGTGCAACATGATTTCCCAGTTGCAGCCACAATATAGATGCTGGACGAGGCAGCCTTGTTGTCATCTTAACACAATTAAGCGCTCGGCCAGTCGGGGGCAAGTATAAATTTATTGAAATATTATTTATGACGTTGGACATGGCTGGAAGCCGGCCCTAATCCTCGTTACTTACCAACTGGGGCTGCCCAGGACCCCTGCCGTCTGGGGCGGGCCTTCGTCTCAGTTATCGTTATCGTTTGTTTTGGCCATTTTACAGGGTCATTAGCTGCTGGCCATGACGATGATGGCCCAGGACGAGGCTCTCCAGCTGAGGCCCGAAAACCGCAATAGAATTTTATTCAAGAATGGCCATAAGCCGGCCAAGGTACTGTTACCGTTCCATTAGTAGAAGGTTGAAAATGAAGGTAAAGTTTTCCTTGCCCTCCTCTCCCTACTCCTCCTATTGGAGGCCCGAACGAGAGCCCGTCAAGTTGTCATTCGAGCCATACTCCGACGGCTCGCTGATGGCCGAAAGCCACACTTGGCCACTCATTAAATGGCCCGAAGCCCGAAGATCGTGGCTGCTTTATTCCGGGGACAGGAGCCTGTTTTAATTAAAATTTTAATTTAATTCCTCGCTATATTTTTGTACAGGAGACGGGGGGCAGACATCAAGTGGCCGAAATTAAAATCTGCAGCAAACACTCAAGAGGAGGGAAGGAGGGGAACAGAACTGCAAACTACATAAGTGACAAAAATTACGCATACGCACTGTGGCACGGCTGCGAAAATAACACGTATAATGAGAGCAACCAGGGCGCAATATATTGAAGTGTCTGTGTGTGAGTGGTAGTGTGTGCGAGGGTGTGTGTGTGCTGGGTGCTCATTAACACTTTGTGGAGTGGTGTGGGACACGCTTCAAGTTTGTTTTTTGAGTGGAGAATGTGAGCTGAAAGATGAGCTCAGAAAGCGAGGCAGGAGAGACAGAAGAGACAGAGGAGACAGGACGAGCGTGTGTGAACAGTAAATCACTGAAAATAGCTGGAAAAATAAATTCCACAAGGATTCAGTGAGACATAGACGTAGCTATCGGGCCCATACATTCTCTGGCTCCTGCCGTTCTCGGCCTCACTTTTCAGCTCACTTCACGCCTGCTGTCTGGGGTACAGTGAGTGCTCCGTAAGTGGGACAGTAAATAAAATGATTCCAAAGATGGTGCAAAGATGGAGGATCAACTGTAGCAGGCCCACAGAAAGGATTGCCTACTTTCGGGCTGACATTTAACAGTCGCCTGACACATGCAAGGCACAGGACTCCGCCGTGCGATATCCTCTTGCCAGTCACTTGACGGTGACGAGCCTGTGGATAAGACGCCGTCGGCTGAGCCTGGAAATCAGGATGAGCCGGCACAAGGATGTTAGGAGGGCCTGCAGCGCCACAAGCGGGCGGATAATGATGTCCTGCCCGCAATCCACTTGCAGTCATTGGGCACGCGGCGTATGAGTAATGTACGGCGTTAGTTAGTTCGTTTGCTTTTCCAGGCTGCGGGCCAAGTGTCTGCCTCTCTCTTTCTAACTCACTCTCTATCTCTTTCTCTCTCTCTGTCTCTGTCTCTCTGACTCTGTCTCTGTCTTGGGCAAAAGAATGATGCAACTTCCAGGCCACAATTTACCATTTTAATGGCCTTGGCAGACGGACCGGCGGACAGGGCACTGCCGTTTCAATGATGCACTTAGAACTCAGCCGTCTCTGTCTCTGCTTTACTCTGTCCGTCTCTTTCTCTGGTTGCATGTGAAAAATTTAGAGTAAAGCACCTCATTAAATTGAAAAATGTCTACAATTTGCAGGACATTATGTCCTTGGCTAATGCATGCCTGCAGGCAGGAGCTAGTAAGAGTGTCCTGTGCCCTACAAATTGTTTAACTTACCGACTTTTAAATCTCTCTCGGACGAATCGAGTTCAATCCTTAACAGGCTGACAAGGACACTCGCACGCATCCTGCGCCCAAGTATAAATTTGCCGTGTTAATGCAATTTTAAGCTGCTTTATTAATGATTTTCTCTCTGGTTTACCTTTCAGCTCTCCGATTGCCGCAGTGGCAGTGGGCTGGAAGCAAGGATAACTGGGCAAGGATATAATTTTATCCTTGCTAGATAACTAGCTCCGGAGATGAACTAGTTCTGAAGAACTGGTGCCCCTGTTTTCATGTTGCGAGACCCACTGTGCCTATAAGTCGCCATAAAGCAAAAGTTATTGGTGCAAAAATCCTCAGCGCCAGGGATTTTTTACATTTCGTCCTTGTGTTTGTATGTATGGGCTTATCCGTGTACGTGCTGGTGTGTATGTGGGCTGGGAAAACATTTGTGTCAATGCATCGATAACCCGAGAACAAGAACGAAAACAACAACAGCACAGGATCAGAGGGGCCACTGCGATGTGGACTGCGATGAAGCGAAGGACGAGGGTGGCGTGGAGGGAGGAAGGACCTGCAACCGGAGTCAGAGTCTCAGTCGGAGTGGGAAAGCTTCTGCATTTACTCGCATGCATTATTGAGCATTAACCTCATTTCACGCAGTCAATTTACGGCATTAAACTCTCGTCTGGCCGGATCTGCTCGGCTCTGGCGTAAGGATTTAACGAGCTGTCAGGACACCAGTTATCCCGCCTCTGGCACCCCACCCACTAGGCCAGTCTCTGCTCGCCCAGCCACCAAGGACGATGATGATTTTACAAAACTAATTCGATTTTGATTAGCCTGAAAAGCCCGGCCCTCGAAGATTTCCCGATGCTCCTGCCCTGGACTTAACAGTTATCGAAAGTAGCTTAGCTTACCGTTAGCCGATAATGAGCGACAAGGACGGGCAGAGACCAGCCGGGGAGAGCCCAAGAAATTGAAAACACTTGAGGTGCAAGTGGCGCAAATAACGGGACTAAATAAGCTCATAAAAGACCGAAGAGAGAGAGAGAGGCTCCTTGGACTCTCTCCTCGTTGTGTTTGCATTCCGTAATTGGATAATTAAAGGAATGCCGGAGCCACAGAGAACAAAAACCAGAGCGCCGAGAAGAAAGAAATAATAAAATAGAATCTCCGGAGAAAGAGACAGACAATGAAATTAAGACGCACACGGAGGAGGAGGAGGAGGAGGAGGTCCTCCAGGAGGAGGCGACTGACAACAAGCACGTGGTCGCCGTCCTCTAGTGTGTTTGGGCCCTCGGAGGCTATTAAAAGCGTCTAAACGTTGGCTAAAAACGCCAGTATAACTCACCCTTCCGCCGGAGGAGAAAGTGTGAAGAAGAGGGGCGAGCGAGAGAGAGAGAGAGGCTCCGCTTAAGTAGCCCAGCCAGCTGTCCTGCTAGCGGCGCGAAAAAAGCAGGTCCTGGAAGAAAAATACTCCTCGAACACATACATTATGCAAGCTGCTTTTCTATTGTCTCACTTACTTAATTTCCCGGCGAAAAGTGGGAAGAGTGTGAGCGATAAGAGGGCTAAGAACCAGGAACAGCTGTGGCCCGACAAAGGTCCCAGCACGTGTCCTCTTCTAAGGCTCTTTTCTGGTGTATTTTAACCGAAAAGGATGCTTATAACAGGTGGCTGTGAAAGAATCCGTTTTTAAGGACTCGCGCCAGGACTTACTTCATATTAAATACAAAACCACATCCTAGTAATGCCCTGTTTACGCCCCATAACCTCTACATCCTCGCCATTGCACCCTGCTCCTTTAATTGCCACGGAATAGAGATGGGTGGAAAAATCCAACTGGCTCCAGGCTAATGGCCAATTGCCCTGGCAACATCATATGGCTGCGCTTAATGGCCATGGTCAACACCCCAGCTGACAGTACCCTCGGTGCGAGAAGGGTAGAGGTCAGGGCACGGCAGGGCAGGGTCACTGATACGGATATGACAATTGCAGGTCCATAACCTGCAGCGATTTGGTCTGAGTTCGGTTCGAAAGCAATTAAGCTATCTTTGTGTACTCTTGCCAGGACACAGCAATTGCCATCATCATCAATCATCCTTTAGCGGCGAAGATGAGGATAAAACGCTACGCCGTGTCCTGGCCAGGATCGGAGCAACACCTCGCCTTGGTTGCATAATTCTGGGAAAATGGGAAATGGGAAAACTTTGACTTTGGCGCGTGACTAAACGAGTAATGCACATTGTACATCCACAATGCAAAAGCCCAAAAACAGTTGCCAACAAATGAGCAAGGATAAAGGATAAATAGCAATAGTGGCGAGAGCAACAGCAGCAGGACCACCACCAACCACCAGCCAGGACACTAAGTATGATTTATGTGGCGAGTCTCGCCATGGCAGTCAAATTGAAATTTACACCAGAACCTTGGCAACATGCCCCGTGAGCTGGGCTCAAATGAGTTGCAATCCTGCAAGGATTGTCGCCCAGAAAGCACAACACCACTGAGCGGAAATCTCCATTTTGTAAATCTTACCAGGGAGTGCCAGGACTCTTCGATTTCTCGCAGTGCTGGCACAAAGTGACACACATATAGAGATCATTATGAACAGAAAATCCGTTGTCCCTCGAGACATGTGCAGAAAGTGCAAGATTGGCTGGGGAGTATCCTGGCGGTCCCTTCGACAGAGCTGGTGCTGGAGCTGGAGCCAGAATCATTTTATTTTCTATTTCTCTCATACAGCTCCTGGCAGTTGCACTTCAATATTCGTTTGTTTTGCCGGATTACCAGTCAAGCTGAAGCATGAAAATTTAATAATCCATTTGCCATGGTTGCAGGCGATATCCTGCAGCAGGTCCCGGTGCAACTGAAGCAGCAGCACCAGCAGCTGCTCGACGGTCTTCGACGGGCAGCCCAATGATAAATTCTATTTAATTTCTGGGCGAAGGATTGAAAAGGAATTCCTGCCGGATTTCTGATCTGATTGGGTCGGCCGCCGGCCGTGTGGCATGGCAACTGAGTGCCGACTCTCTTATCCTTTAAAGTTAATTGCCTCGTTTTCCGGGCACAACTGTACTGCACTGCATCCTTTATTTACCAGCTAAGCGCTCAGAGCGGTCCACACAACCAGTTAAAACCCCAATCATCCACTAACAAAGCCCCAAAACTAAACTCCCCTCCCCCACAAATCGTGTCATTTAACATTTTGGCTAATAGTCCGCACATTGTTTCGAGCTGCGGACCAGGACTCTGGGTCCTGTTGAAAATTGCCAAATGAAGAAGAACGGGAAAAAATACGGAAAATAAAAACTGCAACTTATTTCATATCAAATGGTGAGGGGGGCGAGGCTATTTAAACCAGAGGGGAACGGGGGCGAGGCATTAAAACCACGCCAATTTCGGTCAACACGCTGAATGAACTGTAAAATCAACTCGCTTCAAAATGTGGTCAGTCTGCGGGGGGGAGTGTGTGCCGGAAGGACAGGACCTCGACTAAAAATCAGTTGGGACGATATTACGTATACGCCATGTGCAACACTAAGCGGGAATTAACATTTAAATGCCGCATATACCGATACAGGTATTTGTTTGGCCAACAGCACGACGTGGAAATTCAAAAGGACGAACTGGTGTTATCCTGCTGAAATTTAAATGAAAAGTAGGCAGCTTATAAATAGAGCGTAATTTAAATTAAGGCTCTCAGGGCTGTGATGAAAATAAATGAAGTTAAGCCAATAAATACAGGTATTATTATACCGACTCCCTTTGTTGGGTCGGCTTGATGAAGTTTCTGATTTGGATTTGGATTCAGCGGGAGGGAGGTCCTTGTGTTTACCCATACCTATAGAGGCAGTACAATATTTTGCGGGTGTCAGGTTCAGATCCATCTTTAGCCCCGGCTGCAGCCAACTAGAAGGCAAATTGTCGCAGGAACAATACTTCGTTTGCCTTCCAAATCCCTGACAGCCTGGCTGCCTGGCAGCCTGCTCCTCCTCCTTTCCCATTGCATTTGATTCAATTTGCGAGCAGAGCAAAAGTAAATCAACAAAAAGCAAAAATGGAAGAGCAAAATAGGAAATGTTCGTATTCCATAAATTTGCCGGCACTTCAATCTCTCCCCGCCAGCACCGCCCTGTGCTCTATTTATAAAATTTAACATTCCGTTCCGTGCTCCTTTTTTGTCCTTTTTTTGTCTTATATATTATATATTCTTTTTCTTGCTGTCTGTGCTGGCTCTGCCAAGTTTTTGCGGCTTCATTGTCAGCTTCTCCATTTCTCCGGCTGTGGATGCCTATGCTGCTGCCATGGCATTACATCCCATCCTGGCAGGACTCACTCCCACTCCCACTCCCATTCCCCTCTCTGTGTTTTTAATAATGCATAATTTGTTTTATAACTACGCTGCTCCTCCTCCGGCTCCTCCATTTTATCTATGCAGAGTATATGTGCTATATACTTAAGTGGGGAAAAAAGTATTTTAATCAAAGCGAAAACAAAGCATTCCATTGTTAAAAAGTTATTATAAAATACTTGCTTTGTTTGGCATTTCACTGGGCTTGGTTCATTTTCTAAAGTGCCCCCGGAGTGTGAAATGGAGGAGCCCGTCATTGGGACAGGGACTCGGACTGGACCGCTTTTGTCTAAGCGGGCATGAATAATGCAGTAACGAGACTATAAATTGATACTTTCATTACATGACCCATTTCAGGAGGAAATGCCCTAAACTATAGTCTTACTTCGATCCCTTGGGCCAGGGAGGACAATAGGACCCAAAAAGATGGCCAAATCTCAGCTATGATTCAGTGATACGGAGACTGGCAGGGTCACTGATAAAACATTTTCTCGGATACCCCCTTCGAAATTTTGAAAAATGCATGGGGAGCACCATATGGCCCCCAGCGATAGCCATATCTTTGGCATTATTCATCCGATTCTTGAGCGGAATACCTTAATCGATTTGTGGATCGATTCTCCATCAATCTGCATCAAAATCTGAGAACAAATTTTTTTTTAGGTTTTTCATCGAATTTTCTGGGGGAGTCCCTTCGAAATTTTGAAAAATGCATAGGGAGCAACTTATGGCCCCCAGCGATGGCCATATCTTTTCCAATTTGTATCCGATTCTTAAGCGGAACACCTTAATCGATTTGTGGATCGATTCTCCATCAATCTGCATCAAAATCTGAGAACAAATTTTTTTTTAGGTTTTTCATCGAATTTTCTGGGGGAGTCCCTTCGAAATTTTGAAAAATGCATGGGGAGCAACTTATGGCCCCCAGCGATGGCCATATCTTTTCCAATTTGTATCCGATTCTTAAGCGGAACACCTTAATCGATTTGTGGATCGATTCTCCATCAATCTGCAACAAAATCTGAGAATAATTTTTTTGAAAGATTTTATATCAAAATTTCTGGGGGACCCCTTCGCATCAAAATCAGAGAACACATTTTTTTTAATTTTTTATCAAATTTCCTAGAGAAGAATATGGCCGCTATCGAAGCCTATATACAGATCTGCCAAGACATATCCGATTTTTAAACGATGTGCCAGAGGTTTCGAAACCAACATCAGTTTTAAAGAACTTTTGTGGAACTCTGCCCAGGGTTTCCCTGTTCGGTGTACACCCCTAGCTCCGCCGGGGACACTTAAAATGTCATTACCCGGCCTGGCAATTTGGTTTGCGACTACAGTTCGGCCAGGTTTCCTTTTTGTCTCTTTTTGCGGCGTGGAGCAGGAAAAGTCTCATAAAAAGCCGAAGTGAGACATAATAATAAAGCAACAAAAGACAATTCAGCTCGTAAAAATACAAAATAAATGTTATAAATGTAGCCATAAAAATTACAACAACAATGGCTGCCGGAAAGGTGGAGGGGAGGGCTTGTGGGGTGGTGACCTGCTCCTGCTCCTTTCGGGAGGACCTTTGGCAGCGTAAAATATTTTTAACTGATTGATACGCGCGGGCTGCGGGGCAAGGGAGTGAGTGTATGGGTTGCGTGAGAAAAACAATATAGAGCACCAACACAAACACTCACGTGGAGTGGTGGGGAGTCAGGGGATGGGATGAGGGACTCGCCACTGACGAGTGACGCCGAAAAAGAGCCAACACTCACACACGGACAGATGCGCGTGAAAACAAATGAGAAAAAATATGTTACAAAGTGTCGCACATGACACACACTCACGCACTCACACCCACACTCACGCACGCCAATACCTAAACAGACACACACTCAAGCCGAAAGATGCAGAGAGAGAAAAGGGTGCGTACTCTCTTTCTCTTGCTACTTTCTCTTAAACTTAAAGAGCTTTGTTAATTTACAGTTAATAGTTTAAAGATTTAATCTATAAGTATATTAGTTCAAATAGTCAAAACTTTTTTTTCTCAGTGCACAGGAGCTTGCCACTTGCTCGCCTCGTCATGTCACGGCAGCAACTTTTACATTGTTTGGCTTCGAGCGTTGTGCCATTTTTACTCTGGCTTTCTGGGTGGCTTTCTGGGAGGGGGTGGTGGGCCGGTAGGGGCCGCTTTTGTGTCATCCTCGTCGACGCATTCGTGTCAAATTTATTTCCCTGCTCCTTTTTTTCGCTTTGTATTTTAGTGTAATTTTGTTGATTACAATGTTGTTGCCTTTCTTCCCCGTGTGTGAGTGTGAGAGGGAGTGAGGGTGTGTGGGTGAGCATGACATCGTTGAGTGTGTAATTTATTTGGAGTGATCCTAAATTATACATGTGTGTGTGTGTGCGTGGGAGGAGTGCCAAAGAAAAGCTTAAATGTATTTAAGAGTGGATGGCATTTATTAAACAACCCAAATTGTGCGCATTAGTTGGAATATTTTAAAACATCAATAAGGATACAGAACAGAGGCCCGAAAAAGTATGCTACACTTTTTTCCACCTTCATTACGCCGTCCCTTTTATCCTGGCCTGCCTCCTTCTCGGCCGGAGGCTAACGCTTTTACGGCCACATTATTACTTTTTATGACGGCACAAGGGAAAGTCATGTTTCGAGCTTCCTAATACGAAAAATTGGGGAACCGCGCCGGCGACGGTTGGCTGGAGTGGTGGCGGGGTGGAGGACTTGGTGGGGCAGCCACCGAATTCTGACACCACCCGCGGCCAGACTCAACGCCAAAATGTCTAATGAAATCTAATAAATTAAAGAGATTTATACAAAAGCCGTTCGCCTGTGGCTGCTTTCTGGCTTAAGCCCCTCCGTATCCTTGGTATCCTTGGGGGCATAGCTCCGGCCGGACGCAGGCAAATTATTGGCTTTTCAGCCGAGTCGCCGAATCACAACAACATCTACAACAAGTGTGAGGGCGGGGGAGCATGTCGCACCGTATTGTCCTTTGTTCCCGGAGATAAGAAGTTAATGTGGAAACTTTAAACCGAACTCAGAGCCAACGCCAAAGTTTGCCTCGCTTTAAGAGCCGATAGAAGAGTGTTTTGTTTTAGAATCCTGCTACATTCAATTAAAATTGCTGCGACATTCCTTTATTTTTATTGCGCCGACAAAAGTCCCATTTTATATTTGTCTTTGTGTGCATAAAAGTTTAATTGATTTTCAATGTTTATGTGGCAATGAGAGACAAAAGGATTTTACGCCCCGGGTAGGGGCGGGGAGTGGCCATAAATTGGATTTGGCCCAAAGTCAGCGCCTGAAATTTAATCAACCTCCTGCGACAATCTCGGGCTTAGTTGGAGGTCCTTCTCCGACCACTCGAGCACTACCACTCCAGCCACTTTCCTATAAATCTTGGCCCGCTTTAGGAGGTGCAAAATTGTATACATAAAATATTTCCACTTATTCGCATTCGTTGAGGTAATGTTTTAAAAATGATTTATGGATCCGGCCCAGCTCCTTCTGGTATCTCGGCGGAGGGAAACCGAAAACAGAAAACAGAGCCAGGGAGCGCCAGGAAGGAAGGACATGTGTGCGAGTGTGTGGGTATTCAGGACCCGGCACCTCAAGTGCTCGGCCAGCCATGCAATTACATATATCAGCGGAGAAGCTGCGCGGGGATGGGAGGACCGACCTCCTGCCTCTCAGCTATTTTTGTGCAGCGGGGGGCGAATGCATAAATTATGTAAAATCACCCTCCAGCAGGAGGAGCCCCATGTCCTTCCAGCCAGGCGATGTAAAGTGCGTGTTACATCGAACAAATAATATTTCGAGTGCAATAAATATATGATAAATGTCTGGGAGCAGCCCGCGAGTTGTGCGAAAAGTTAATCAAACGGAATGAGGAGTGGGAGTCCGCCAGGATGCACGAGGAGCAACTTGGCTTAGAGCTCATTAATCATGTGAGCAAATATTTGGCTGCAGTTTGGAACAAAGCTCTATCTGGTGGCCATATTCTTGCCGTATCCTTTTGCCTTTCTAAGACTCCAGGATATATGCACTAGAGTGCCTGGAGGCCCATCTTATATACTCTTTATTTAGTCATACTTTGGCATACTAGCACTTCATCAACGCAATTTGTTATGCAATTAATTTGAGTGGCAAAAAGTACGGAACTTTGTTTGAAGGCGCCAAATGGCGGCCATGGCGTCCATGGCGGCTGCTGGTAAACAAGTTTCGCATAATTTCCATAAAATATTTCATAAACAACTTGAAAAATGCTAAAAAGCTAAAAGCAAAAGGACCAAAAACAATAGGAGTGACTGGAAACTGAAGACTGAAAAGAAAGCCCGCCCGGGCAAACTCGCGGCGGTAATTAAAAAGTTCACCAAAGAGTCCGGGCGTCCAACTGGGACTTTGGAAAATTGCTACCCAGAAGAATTCCGGCGGAGCCGATGACAGAGCACAAAACTTGCCGATTGAACGGGAAATGTGGAGCAGGACACTGCTCCTCCTCCTCCTTTTCCTGCTCCCAGTAGCGATCAAAATAAATGGAAAAATAAGAATGCAACCGGCTGCCAAGTTTGTCGCCGCAGAAAAATAATATCGAAAAAATGTGCATCCTTTATCCTTTATGCAGATATCAAAATATGTAGAGTAAGCCCCAAGGCCTGACAGCAACCACAAGCTGCGGCTCCTGCGGCCACAGTGGTCAGACAGTTGTGGTTGTGCCTTTTTTGTTGTCCTGGAAACGATGCATCCTTGCTGATTACAGTCGCTAATGTCCAGGCATCGGAAATTGGAAAAGTTCTCGCTCTTCGCCAGCTCCATGAATGCATAAAGTGGAGGATGAAAGGGAGGGAATCAGGGTCAAGGCAGGATTAAGCCAGGATCGAGCTATTTATTATTTAATACCGAGAATCCCCTAAACTCGACCGGCTTGGATTTGTTTACTACAATTTCCTTTACTTAGCTTCACAAAATAAACAGCTGGCAGGAGCTCGGAAAAGCTACTTCTCCCGCCGAAGGACCTTCGTGTCCCGAGCCCTCTCTTTGGGACAGGATTCGAGGGGTAGTTTTTAAACGGTTGGGATTTATCTAAGCGGTTAAGAGGCGGGGAAATAGAACTGGATTCAACGAACGGTTTGAAGTAGGAGGTTTCAGTTAACTAGAGTCGGCTATGTCCTTTCGCAGCCAGTCCAGGAGGGAGTCCCTGGCGCACTCTGCCTCCGCATCCAGGCAGAACAACTTGGTGATGTCGTCGAGCCAGTTGCCGATGATGTACCTCTTGTTGCAGGGCATCACTCCCAGCTCGCGGAGCGCCTTCAGGCAGTACAGCTGCTGGCGGGGATTGCTCTCCGTCATCATCAGGCGGCCCACATAGCAAGGCAGCGGGGTGAACTCCCGACTCCGCCACAGGGCCCGCTTGCTGTGTAGGCCGTTGAGCAGGGCCAGGACTGTGTACTCCCAGTTCTCCACCTTCTGGCTGGGCAGCAGCTTCCACGACGGCTCGTCCGGCTGGCAAAAGACATCGAAGAGCAGCTTAATCCCGTCCACGGCGTCGAAGCGCTTTTGGCCCTCTGCGCAGCGGAGGAGCAGGGCAAAGGCCTTGGTGGACATACTCCAGAAATGGGCCAGGCGATTCAGGATGCGCGAGTGCATGAGCTCAAAGAAGCCCAGCTCGATGCCCTGCTCCGGCGCCACCTCCAGCAGGTGGCAGAGATGATGCCACAAGTGGCGTGGATAGTGCGGTCGACAAGGATCCTGCTTGAAAATCGCAGCCAGGGCCATAAAGTTTTCGGGATCCTCCAAGACAATACCCAAAACTAAGAGGGGAAATTTGGGTTTTTATTCGTTCGAGGAACGTTTATACTTACCCTTAGGTTTGCCCGTCAAATTTCTCAATATCTCCGAGGCCAGGACATCCTTCGTGGCATCCTGGTGGTGAATAATTTTGTAAAACTCAACTCTGAGGCACTTGCGATTGGCGATGTCCACAGCGCCATTATAGTTGCGAGAAAGGATATCTTAGAAGGGATATAACATACATAGTTATTAACTGGAAACCTGGAATTCCTCAAACTTACTATATATCTTGAGATACATCTCGGTTTCGTTGTACTCCTCCTGGTGGTGCTTGAGTCTCATGCGCATGAAGGCGTTCTTGAGCCTGAAAATCAGCATAAGTTTAGTAACTGACCACAATCCATTGATTTCCTTACTTCCGCACAATGTTCATCTCGGTTATGGCCCTCTGGCCATTCAGAGGGTTGAGCAGGAACTCCGTCAGGGACACAATCGCCTTCCAGTGAGTGAGGCGCACGTCGCTGTCCATCTCCTTCATTAGCTTCGGAAGAGCGAACCAGCCGTAGGCCAACTGAGCCCGATCCTCGAAGTGGGTGGAACTGGTGGTGCAACTAGGCGGGGGGCACCGGCACAAGTCCCTCTTTTCCATGAACTTTGCCCACTCTTCATTCTGTTTGTTGTTTATGGAGCTGGGCTTCAGCAGATCCTTGATCTCGTGCTGCAAAAAATGATTGCGGTACTTTTCCAATTGCTCCCACATATCGCCTACCAACAGAAAAATATATAATTCGATATGGAGATTTTACCAGTGTTAAATTTTTGAAAGAACTTAGCCTTATTTGATTAAGGCCTGGTTGAAACACGCCACCTCCGTTTCAATTCAAATTTAAACAGTGATAAAAGAACCGCGCTCAGAATTCTGTTCATCAGCAGCATAGTTTCCATCCCTAGAAAAATCGATAAATTATATACCGAGAGATGGAACTAAATTAGTGATGACATGGCACAGCTGTTAGGTGTCCAGAGGGGTACCTGTACCATCACTAGCGGCGAGAAAGGGGCGGGAAAGAAACGGCCTTTAAAAACAAGTTTCATTGATACCCTGTAATCAAACCGATTTTAAGACTCTACGCGTTCGGACGTGCCGCTCTCCGTCGCAAAGCGCACCTTGACTTTTGTATGCATTGCGAACCGGCGCGCGAGCTAAATAATAAATGCGAAACGCGACGCGCCACCAAGTGCAGTTTTATTGACCGACTGATAGCAAGAACCGCCATCAATGCTATTCGCCGCGTCCAAACGGCGTCCAAAAAAATTCTACAAGGGAATCAAGAGAAGAGACTGGCCTACTGTGTGTGGTGTGGGTGTGGAAAGATGTAAACAAATGATTTAGTCGAATAATAACAATAGAAAGGCGACCAGAAATTATCGAAAAAGCACACAGCCGACTGAGGAATAACTGTAATTGTGTTGTTGTGTCTGCGGGAGCTCCTTCGGGTGCATCTGTGTGAGTGTGTGTGTGTGTTTGGAGCAGACAACAAAAGAAATTGCGCTTTCTCTTCCTCCCCCTCGAACTCGAACTCGACCTCGGCCTCCACCTCCTCCTGCCTAGCTACCGTTACTCGCTGCACTGCCAAAAAAGCAACAAAAACGAAACACTACAAGACTCTGAGAAACGAAATAAACGAATTTTTGATAGAATAATATAAATAGGTTCGCCAAGAAGTCAATTACACGTATAGACGGAGAGCCGAACCAAAAAACAGCAACGATGGCCTTGATAAGACTGGCAAGGTGAGTTTTTGCCCGAGTACACTGCGAGAATCCTTTCCGCAACACTAATCCCCAGTCTTCCATGCCCTAGGACTATTTCTCTCCGTGTATGAACCTATAGCACGCCGATCCGAAAAGACCGGCTTCGCAAAATTGGCCGTTAAAAGCGCCAGCTCTGGGTCGTCGCCTCTCTCCGCCTCTCTTTGCTCAAGCACTTAACGGTTGTAATTAAGTCGCCAGGGGCGGAGCTCGGTCCCTCCCGTCCGGGGGTTTCCCCAAAAATCACTCTCGCGGAATTGGCCGGAATTGATTTTTCTAGTCCCCGGTCCGGGGTGACCTGGCCTGACCCCATTTCCCGTTCGCTGCCAACGAAAACTACAAAGCCGTGGCCGCGGGGCCCGCAGTCCGTCCCTGGCCTTTTGACTGGGGCCGTGTAATAGCTTGTAGACAAATATTTGCTTCCCACGACTGGGATGTTGTTGTTGGTCAACGCACTCCAACCACCTTGGAGCCTATCTACCCCACTTCCAGTGATCCACCAGCGGGCTATATATCTACGGCCGATCAGCTAATACGAGTTACTTGCAAGTGAATCAGTAACTGCCGCAGCAACCTGTACTAGCCTCCACCATGCCCGCCGGGGTGTATATTTGTTCGACTTCTCGATTTCAGTTGTTCCTCATACATAGTCTACGGACGGGGGGAAGAATTGAATTTCAAACGCCAGCCAGTCTTCCAGAAATGGCGTAATTAGCTTCCATTCATCTCAGCTTCCCAAAGAGACCTATGCTTTCTGCCCTCGAGAAGCAAACAGAGGAGCTGGCACACATGATTGACGCCGAATTAGCACTCGGGCGATCAGTTGATTGACAGATCGCTTGAGTGATTGCCCGCGTGGTGGTGGGAATCGGAATTGGGGCTTCTACATATATGCTATGGGCTTTCGCAATTTAGATTACAGCATGAGCTGGTTTGGGCCGGTTCCAGTGGAATCTGATGGCTCAGATAGTCGGTGACTGGACTGACTCACTGGTAGGAGGTACGAGGTAGGAGGTAGGAGGCACTACTTCCGTAATTGAGTGTAATTGAATCTGAGCCTCCCAAGGGGCCACATTTCTCCACGCTACGGTTTCTCCAGATGACAGATGACAGCTCAAGACGGGAAGCTGCAAAAGTGCATCAGACTGCATCTGGCCCCAATATGTCCTCGCCTGACCTGCCCAGCACCACCACACACCACATAGTACACTCCATGCCTGCGCAATGGAATCTTTTGTTTGCCGAAATGAATAAACACTGGTGGAACTGGTGGAAGAGGCTTCTGAATTGATAAAGCCTGTAATCTATATGACGACATGGTCTCGAGTTACTGCCATATACCATCATATAATATATAGACTGGTGGAGCTCTGCTGGAATCTGGGATGCTGGAAGACCTTATTGTTATACGACTCGTGCTTCCACGGGCCGGGCGACTCTTTAATTTAATTATGACTATTTTATTAATTGAATTGCGTAGTATTCTATAAACGGAGGCGATCGCTCGCCGTTGTTACTTCTACTTCTACCGCTACTGCTACTGCCATTGTCGGTCAGAAATAAAAGCTTCCAATCGCCAGCCATAAATCCAAATCAGTTCGGTTTGTCACTCCGCCCCAGGAGAGTCAGTCCCAGTCAGTCAGCCTCCAGCCAGCCTCCAGTCTCTGCACCTCCGAAAATGCACCTCATCGACCAGTGGGAGGTTCTGGCCATCCACTCGTAAGTAAATCACCAGCCGCCGAATTGCGCAATCCCATGAACATGTCACAGGTGCCTCCAGTTCTAGTTCCCCCCGCCAAACCAGTTTGCGATTCTATTATTGTAGCTGGAAGATTCTCTAAATATAGTAGCGATCCACTACCATTGAGCCTCTTAAGTGCTGCGATTATACTTCACTCCAACCCAGTAATAACTCTGCCTCTTCCGCCCACCAGTCAGTTAATAATAGAAATCCGTAATGTAATAGATGGCTGTGAGAACTTTCCGGCAGTGGCAGTCGGGCAGATATAAATGTATTGTTATTGGCCGGTTTATGGATTATTCCTCACAACAGTCGAATCGCAATCGCTGCGCACAAATTAAAGATCAAACAGAAAGGTGGGTCTTCCATGCGCCAGTAGCCTGTCCAGCGGGTCGGGGAGGGAGATTCCGATCTGGCCAGCGAACGTGGTGCGCAATTTGATTCCCCCGAGATGGGCCGCCAGTCGGCGCCTCGTCTGCTTCTCTGATGGCTGGCTGCACCATGCGGGAAATCCGGCTGAAAGCAGTTTTCACCAAACTTATCCAAAGTCAAGAGCATGGCGCACACGAAGCTCACAGATACGAGCATACTGGCTGACGGCACTACAGTTGCAGTTCTGGGCGCAAGTCGAGCCAAGGGTGCCGCCAACTGAATATTGCATTTGGAGCGGAATGGGGGCAGGACTGGGGGGCTGGCACCACTACCGAGTAGAGCCGGGAAGGTCGTCGTCGAGCGTGGCACGCGGGTCGTATGCGCAATAAATATATATGGTATAATACTCCAGGCCTCTTCTCTGCTAATTTCCATCAATTGCTCAGTAGGGTCTGCTCCAGGACCTTGACTATAATCATCCGTATACGGATAGAAGCAGCTGCCAATTAGCCCGGCCAAGGGGAAATCAATTGGCCAGCCAGATAATACTTTAAATGCAGAAAACAAAATAGCTGATTGTTTTAATTTTTGCTAATTTATTTATAGACCCATTACTGGCTCCCTGTGTAGAGGCACGCTTCTGCCTCCGAAACTACACATGGCTCATTAGAACCGGCTTTGTGCAAGCCACTGGGCCTTTGTTTGGCCAATTAATGGGAAAAATGTGCAAAAAGGGGCTTGTCATCGCGGCTATTTCGGGTGAACCTCCCCCTCTCCACTGGGCGAACCTGTTGATGACTCAGAGTCCGTTCCGCGGAGTCGCCTCCTAGACTTGGGTCTTGGAATTCCAGTTCTATCGCTCCCAGGAGCCAGTCGCCGTGCTCCACTGGCACTCCACATTCCGCCCACTTCTCACAGCGCAATTCCGTGCAATTTTCTAAAAATAGCTTAACCCATTAAAGCCACTTAGAATGCAAAGCCGACGCGCGGCGCACTCGTTTTGAAAATTTGTGCAAGTAAAAGTTGTTTTCCGCTTTATTGCCGCACAGACCCGGCACAGAGTTCATTCATCCAGTTCCCCGCTGTCCGTGTTCCGCCGGCAGGGGACTTCCGCATGTGGACTGGACTGGACCACTGTCCGCAAGCGAAAGTGAAATCCACTTCGGCTCTTGTTGTTGTCCATTTAATCATTGCAAATTTTATGCAATCTGCCTGTGCGGGTCTTTTTATAGCCCATATGTGCCATTTATCAAAAAACAGATCATGTCAGCCAGGGCACTCTTTCATATGTAATTCAATTTGATTAAGTGGGCAGAGCGTGCGCCAAAAGTGCATTGACTCCGGACTCCGGCGGCTATGTGTGTGGAAAAGCGGAAAATTACACCGATTTCAATGGGAATTGGAGATTCTCTCCCTGCCCTCCCCATACCAGTAATAAAAAAATCGTAGAAACTGCAGTTCTAGAGGGGAGTGGTCAGCTTGCATCCTCAAATAGCCATCAATAGTCTCCTATTTTATTTAAAATTTAAATTCAATTTTAAAAGTTACTGGTAGCAGATGTTAACAGTCAACTGTTAAGTACCACTGTTAATGCTCTGTAAACGCAAACTAGGTGGCAGCGCCTGCGCCATATGCAACCTAGGTGGCAAGGCCGTCCCTACAGCTGTTTTCTGCAACTGCATGTGTTATTCCCAAATTCTTTGAATCGAACTCCATTCCCTTTCTTAACTCCCATATAAAAATGAGTGCACCCAGCTGCAAGCTGCTACTGAAGCAAATGCCCTGCACCCTAGAGGAGCTGGCGCAGCTAATCAGGGAGTGCCAGCTGATAGTACCGCGGACCCTGAATCCCTACGGCCGGAAAAGGACGATCATCGAGTACGGCGACCCGGAGGAGGCGCAAAGGGCGCTAAAGGAGCTGCTGGGACTCGGCGCGCAACTGGACAAGCCCCTGTGCGTGAGCTTCTTTGGGCCACGTGAGGGCGGTGCTGCTCCCAACAAGTCCACACAGACCAAGCCGGGAGCGAGTGACTCCCAGAAGCAGGAGGAGATCGACAAGTACGTTCGGAAGTTGTATGCCTGTAATAATGAGTGCGATTTTACACAGCCGCCGCCGCCATATCTCAGCTATAGCTATCCCCCCATCAATGCCGACATTGTTGCGGCGATAAGTCAGCATCTTCTGAGGAACAAAAGGTTCTACAACCAGGTGCTGCACCTCATGAATCGCATGAACCTCGAGCCCCCCTTCCAGAAGCACTCCGCGGGGCTAATAGCCCACAGCTATGCCAAGGAAGTGGCCACTCAGACAGAGGACTTGGCCAGCGATCCGGAGAGCGAGCTGGAAAGCGACGACGGGGCAGAGGACAGGCAGATCAAGAGGCAGCGTCTGATGCTGCCCGAAGCCAGCGAGGAACTGCGCCAGAAAACCTTCAAGAGGGCCCGTCAAATGCTGCAGCAGGCCGTCAGCCAGTCGCATCCGTCCTGCAGCGAGAAAAAGACTCCAGCCCCGGCACCCGCACTTTCTGCGCCACGAATTCAACTGAAACTGCCAGAGTCACTAAATCCAAGCAGATTACAACCCGAGACGGAGAAACGCCTCTCTGTCAGCGAACTGCAAGAGCTGCCCGTATACAAGAACTACAAAATGGGGGATCCCAGCAATAAGCTGTACATCAAAAACCTCGACAAGAGCGTGGACGAGCAGCAGCTGCGGCAGCTGTACTCCAAGTACACGCCGGCCGCGCAGTTGGACATCAAAGTTATGCAGCAGGGTCGGATGAAGGGCCAGGCGTTTGTAACCTTCCTCGAGGGCTACCGGCCCGAGGGCATAGCCAGGGCGCTGGGCGAAACAAACGGCCTGGTCTGGAAGCAGAAGCCCATGATCGTGTGCTTCGGCAAACAGCAGTGATTAGGTTAGGATCATCAGTATTTCCTAGACTGTATAGTAGCAGCTCTTGTTCCCTTCAAAATCCGGTTCGTTCGTACATTTAGGTCAGACGGGAAAGAACCTATGAATCTTACATACTTATTTTCTACAAAAAAAATATCCACCAGAAAATTGACAAAAAAAGACATCTACAATAAAGAGAAGAAATAGATGACAAAAAAAATTGTGTTAAGCACCTCGTAATTTAAACTTTCCTTATTGCATTGTTGCAGACAACTGGGACTGATCGACGTCATTTATGCGGAAGGAGCCCGACCAGACCCGGCCAACGACCCCGAAGAGTCCTTGAACGAGGACGAAATCACAGCTGCCGCCAGTACAGTACCCCTGAAGACGAAGAAGTCGAGAAAGAGCAAACAGTTGGCCATGCAACCGTACACGTATGTGATTGCCGTGGACTTTGAGGCCACATGCTGGGAGAAGCAAGCTCCTCCGCAGTGGCGAGAAGCCGAGATTATAGGTGAAGCTCCAGACAACTCATATTATATATATTGTATAATAATCATTATATCCTTTACAGAATTCCCAGCCGTTCTTGTCAATCTGAAGACGGGAAAAATCGAGGCCGAGTTCCACAAGTACATCATGCCCATTGAGTCGCCGCGTCTGAGCACCTACTGCACCGAGTTGACGGGCATTCAGCAGAAGACAGTGGACGGCGGAGTGCCCCTGCAGACGGCTCTGATGATGTTCCACGAATGGCTGCGCAAGGAGCTGCGGGCCCGCAACCTGACGCTGCCCAAGATGAACAAGTCCAATGTGCTGGGGAACTGCGCCTTCGTCACCTGGACAGACTGGGACTTTGGCATATGCCTGGCCAAGGAGTGTACTCGCAAGCGGATGCGCAAGGCCGCCTACTTCAATCAGTGGATCGACGTGAGAGCCATCTACCGATCCTGGTACAAGTACCGTCCGTGCAACTTCAGCGACGCCCTCTCCCATGTGGGGCTGGCGTTCGAGGGCAGGGCCCACTCGGGCATCGACGATGCCAAGAACCTGGGCGCTCTTATGTGCAAGATGGTGAGCGATGGAGCGCTCTTCTCGATCACCAAAGACCTGACGCCATATCAGCAGCTCAACGCCAACTGCGTATTGTGAGCTCGTCCAGCAGCCAATCCCTCCAAGAACGCAACGCAGAATATCCACTTAGTTACTGGATTTTATTTAATTATTAATATTTCAAACGCCAGATAGATATGATTGGTACCATAATGTGTGTAGACCTGAGAGCTAAAGATATTGATTGAAATTTAAAATGCCTTTTTGTTTCCATTACGACTCTGTTTAGTAGTACTTTCTTGTAAACGGCAATTGATAAGACTTGAAAATTCGAAGCATCGCTGCTATCATACATACATAAAATATATACTAAATAGCTATACATACGGCCGTAGAGCGTGCATATTTTTCTACCATTCATACTTACTTGATAATGCTTAGTTGTAATCTACTATACGGAATGCAATACTTATTTTAAAGCGACTACTTACCAACTAGGTCATAAAATGAATAAACCGACAATAGCTACCTACGAAGGCTGTAATCTTTGCTATTCTCCCCCAAGTACATTCCAGATTCACGCAAGTATGTCGCCCGACAGCCGGTGCTTGACGGCGATTTGGATAACGGCCTTGCTGCCGGTGATCATCCACTCGGGATCCTCCTCGGTCAGCCACTCCACCGTGCAGACAGGCAGGCCGCAGTAGATGTCCGACTTGATGGTGCGCAGGGCACACACGCTGGTGGGCAGGAAGCCGCGCAGGCAGTCGGAGAACGGGTCGGTGGAGTTGTAGTTGATGTCCCCCAAGAGCTTCCGGTAGTTGAGATCTCCCTTGAAGATGGCCAAAGCGGCGGTGCTCATGTAGACGTACAAGCAGGGTAGAACCTCCTTCATGCGGCTGCAGTCGTAGCCGATGGTCCAGAAATAGGAGGTGTCGCACAGGATGAAGCTTCGATTCCGAAGGTAGCCCCGCAGCCGCCGACCAAAGCTTTTGAAGTGCGGATAGGTGGCACTCGAACTAAAGAACTTCAGCATCCAATGGAAGTCATTGGCCGTGACATCCGATACGAACCACGGTATAGCCTTCACGTGGAAGCGCACCCTCTCTGCCAGGCCAGCTTGGATCAGGTAATCCCCCAGCAGTAAATCCGTAAAAAGCTCAAACCCTGCGTTATCGCAGACGATATCGACGTAGACAGGGTCGTAGGCCTCGATCAGATCGTTCCAAACGTCCGCCGACTGATCAGCCAACAAGTCCGCGTCGTACTGCTTCAGCTTCTGCAGCAGCATCATGTCGGGACCCTTCTTGGTCATGGACAGGTCGCAACGATTGCCCCAAACGCAGAGCTTCAGCAGACGCTGAAAATTCTCCTGACTGCGCTCCATCCCCATTGTGGACAGGAGGATGGCATTCATTTGGGGAGCCGTAGCTCTGGCGGCCATTATTTTCTGGTCGGCGAAGTAGTCGAAGTTCTTAAGAGTGTCGGAGCGCTGGAATATGGACCAGATCCGCCGGTACAGGTAGCACTCGGCATGTAGCCACACGGCCGAGAACCAGCTCCGGCTGTCGGAGTTCAGGGATGCGATGAATTTGTTCCAATGCTCCGTGTCTGGGCTCTTGACGCGAATGGGCTGGAACTCCCTGTTGTGTTTTATGTCATCCCGCAGTAGTTCCAGACTCCAGATAGTGCGCTTCAGATCGAAGTGGGCGTACTCGCCGCACTCCTTGATTATTTCCGGCTCGTTCTCCTGCAGGGATGCGACTAGATCCCTGATTAGTCCTGGCGACCGCTTCTTAAACGTCACGTAGGCAAAGGTGGGCAGGAACCGGGCGGACAGTTCTTCGTTCGCAATCGGTTTGGTGACCACAATCAGGTTCTTCTCGATGAACTTCGCCTCCTCCTCATTCGCCGTGGCGGAGCTGTCGCCCACCGTCGTCTGAATGCTGCTAGAGTCCATGACTTGGATTTTGAGAATTTAGATTCCGAAATAGTTTTTGAAATATTTATTTGCCCTCTGGGCAACTGACATACATGCGTGTGAGTGTTAATGTGCTAGAATAACATTGCAAAAGGCCATCAAAGGGAGTGGATCGAGTGCCTAAGGCGTTCCCCCAGGAATCACAGCTTCAAAACGAAGTTTGTATTATTTACAAAGTATTTTTCGAAAGGCGATAGGATTGGAACTCGACCTTGGCCGCGCTTTTCTCTAAAAAGCGATCCACTCCTTTGTTAACAAATTGTCTATCGACTAAGTTACAATTGAACTATTAACCAGCGACCTGCATCACTTGCTGGCGAATTGTATGACGCCGTATTCGCCCGTCAGCATCCACTCCTTGTCCTTGGCGAACAACTGCTCCGCCACGCCATCGGCCAAGCCGCAGATCAGATCCGCTTTCACAGTCCGCAGGGTGCAGAGATTCGAAGGGCGGAAGCCTACGGAGAAGAAGAACGAATAATCAAATTAAATACTTTTTCCAAAGAGAAGACTCACCCCGGAGGCATGTTTCAAATGACTCCGTGCTGTCCCAGGAGAAGTCTCCTAAAAGCTTTCTGTAGTTAAGGTCGCCCTTGAATATCACCAGCTGCGCCTCCTTAAGGCGGTCATAGAGTCCGGGATTTGCTTCCGGCATGCGGTAGAACTCATATGGACTCGTCCAGAAGTGTTCCAGGGGAGCAAGCTCGAACTTGCCCTCACCCGTGAGTCGCTGCCACTTCTTCCCCAGCTCGCTCAAAACAGGGTCCGAGTGCTCCGCCAGGAACCGCAGCGTCCAGTGGTAGTCGTGCGCCATCACGTCCGAAATAAACCAGGGAATGGCCTTTGGGTTGAACCGCACCTTCGCCGCCAAGCCCTTGTCAATAATGTACTCAGCCAGGATCAGATCCGTGTACAGCTCATAGCCGGCGTTGTCGAAAATAATGTCCACGATGCCTGCACTCGAGCCACCGTCAAGGGATTTCCAGACGTCCAACGTGCCATCTATCAGCAGCTTCTCTTCGAGGTCCGTGACTTGGTCAAAGGCGTTGCCAGTGGGCTTCACCTGTTTGCCGGAGGTGATGGACAGATCGCAGCGGTTGCCCCACAAGTTCAGTTTTATTAGCTGCCGGAAGGTGTCCGAGTTGCGTTCGTTTTGCCGCGTGGCCTTGGCCACCGCCAGCATGGCGTCCACGCTCAGCTTGGTCGCCGTTTGCTTCTGCGGGCTGAAGTAGTCATGGGCGGCCAGGTGGGAGGTGCCCCGGAAAATAGATGAGATTTTGCGGTACATATAGCACTCGGCGTAGAGCCAACATGCAGTGAAGTAGGTCCTTTTCTCGGCTGGGAGTTTTTCGAGGAACGCATTCCACAGCGCAGTGTCCGGTTCTAAAAACGGAAATGTTAGATCTATAAGTAATAGAAAGTGAAAGTGCTTTGGGGCCTACCCTTGCCCTCGAACGGCAGGAGGGGCGCATTGCTCAGGATGTCCTCCCTCAGCTGCGTCACGGCCTTCGTAGTTTGTTCAATATCCGCGCCTGCTGCCTGCGAACGAAAGGATTCAGGGTCAAGGTCAGGGGCACAAGTCGGCTGAAAAAGAACTCACAACTCCGTAGGTGGCCAGCAGTTCGTCCTTGTCCTTGACCAGCGAGGCGGCGATGGTGGCCAAGGTCGAAGGTAATCGCACACGGAAGGTGTAATAGGCAAAGCTCCTGTTATGAATAGAATTCATAAAACGGCACGTGTGTGTGGGTAAATATTCTATTACATATGCGGAGGTCCCCCATAGACAAGACAACGTCTATACTAGGCGCTATATTTAGCGACCCGCACTCTACTTACTGCTTATACTGGGCCGAGAGATCGGTGTGCGGGGGCGTTGGACCGTCCACAATCCCGTTCTTTGTGTCAAAATCCGGATCGGCAGCCATCTCAATCGAAGGAATAATTCAAATTAAATGTTTATTGACCGTTGGTGCTGTTGCGGAAAGCTGATAAGTTGATAATGTGGCGGGTGGTGTGACCGTACTGGGAGCGCGGAAAAATACCACGGAACGAGATGGTGGAAAACGTAACGCTTATTTAAAAAAAGTTTAATTATTGATATAAATTTCATGACTACAAAGGTATTAATTTAAGGTTACAGATCTGAGAGTTCTGAGGGATATGCAACGACTATATTATATCGAATAATTTAAACTGCGAAGCCTTTTTGGTACAATGAGACACTAAAACTAATAGCCAAATTCACGCGCTCCGTCCACGAACTGAATGACACCATAGTTGCCCGAGACCATCCACTGGGGATTCTTTGTGGCTAGAGCCTCGCCTACACCTTCCTCTAAGCCGCAGATGATCTCGCTCTTGACCCGCCGCAACACGCAGATGTTCGTTGGCAGGAAACCACGCAGACAGGCGCTCGTCTCCTGGCTGCTGTTCCAGCAGACGTCCTGCAGCAATTTTCGGTAGTTCAGTTCGCCCTTGAAAATGACCAGCTTTGACTGTTGTAGCGAGCTATACAGATCCGGGTCTGCTTGGAGCATGCTGAAAATCGCGGAATGGTTAGTGATTGGACTACTACTCCTATGCTTAGCTCTCACCTGTAAAAAGCATGCGGCGAGGTCCAGAAATGTGATACTGGCGCCAGTTCAAACTTTCCTTCCTCCAAAAACTGCAGAAACTTCTTGCCCATCAAACTGATCATGTAGTCGGCATGCTGGCTTAAGTACTCTAGGGTCCACCTGAAGTCGCGCTCCGTCACGTCGGTCACGAACCAGGGATGCGCCTTTACGTGGAAGCGAACCTTGTTAGCCAGGGCCTTCTCGATCAAATACTCCGCCAGCACAAAGTCGCTGAAGAGCTCGTACCCAGTATTGTCCAGGATAACGTCCACCTGCTTCAGTTTCTTAGGCTTGTTGTTATCGAGACAGTTCCAAATCTCCTCTGCGTGATTCACAATTATGTATTCATCCGTTGCGCCCACATCCTGCAGAACCTTGAAGTTGAGTTTCTTGTCCTCTTCCGGATCGCTGGACACGTCATTGCTGATGCTCCACATGTTGATCTTCAGGAGCTCGCCGAACACCTCCACACTGTTGTCCGAACGACGTGTGTGCTTCGTCAGGGCCAGAATGTCATCCATGCGGTCGACTAGGGTGTGCTCCTTAATTTTAGCGAAGAAGTCGTAGGACTTCAGAAATATGCTGTTTTCCACGAACGAGTAAAGCTTTCGGTGCAGGTAGCACTCAGCGTGCAGGCTGCATCCCCGGTAGAAGCTCCGCTCGCCATTCGGCAGGTGATTTATGAAGGTGTTCCAAGCCTCCCGGTCGGGTTCTAGGGATTACAGCTTGAGAGCCATGGAAAGGGTGGGACTGTCAGCAACTTACCCTCGCCCGTGAAGCTTTGGAACGGCTTGTCGGTCTGCAGCTCATACTTCAGCCTAGAGATGAGTCCGATGACGATTTTCAGCTCCTCGCGAGCTGCCTGTGCGAAGTCGTGGGGAGCTGAAGGTTAAATTAGGGGCTGTTTGCCAACCAAACTACAAGAACTCTCACCGAATTGGGCCACCAGCTCGCTCTTGTCCCGCGTAAGGGTGTCTATCACATTGGTGAGGATTACAGGGAGGCGACTCCGGAGAGTGTAGTACGCGAAGCTCTTCTTGTACTGGCCGGACATGAAGGCGTTCAATGGAGTCTGCAGGTCCACTATGTTGTACCGGGAATCGAACTCCGCCCGCAGTACCCGAGACAGTGTCTGGCTGTGGTCCGGATCTGACTTGACTGGCTCCTCATCTTCCTCGCTCGGCTCCTCACCAACAAGGGCCTCCTTCGAAGGATTCGACGTTTCCATCCTAACACCGCTACTGCTTTTTGTTTTATTTTTGTGCGTTCAATGCCGCATTCTACTGTAGTTTCTTCGTTTCTGACGGATGATTCCAAGCTCCGAGGGAGCAGTTAGCCAGTGTTGGTTAACTTCAGGCCTATCTACATGGTGAAAAAAAGTTCCATAAATGGAAATAAACTTTTATAAAAAAAATTAAGTTTAAAAACAATTAAATATTTTCTATTCACTAAATATAAACAAAAAACGAAATATAAAAATGGTCTGTCATCTTCTTAATACATGTTTACAAGCTTAGTAAAGTTTCAAATCGAATATTTTGATTATGGGCTTTTATAAAATGTTTAAAGTAAAATTTTGTTAATATTTAGTATTAAATTGTTTTTAAATTTTAAGTTAAACAAAAAAAAGCTTTCCTCCAGTGCTTCAAAGCGTCGGCAATCCACTATCAGTTCCGTGGCCATTTTTAGCACCTTTCTACTTCCGTATCTGCAACCCTATGCAACACTGCCGCCTTTATTGCAATTTTATTTAGGAACCGAACGCGACGCGAAGTCTGCAAAATGTGTAAGTCGCGCGGATCAGACTGAACGTACGGACCGATCGCTGTGCTACGTGCTACCCGAAGAGGCGATCTGGCAAACCGCAGCCTCTGCTTAAACCGCAGCCAATGCAAACGCAAATGCGGGCGTGAATTGCACCCATACACGCACAGGGATTGGATTTGGACTGGGATTTGAGCCCGAACCCCTCTCGCGAAAACACAGACACCTGGACACATACGCCACCCGCACCCGCAGCCGCACCCACACCCGCGAACACACAATGTCTCACCTACCTGCGCCTCTGTACGGCTTCGCGGCGTTCTTCATGATTTTCTGGTTGGGCACTTGGATGGTCCATGTGATAGCCATCTGCTATGGCCGCTACAAGCTGCACAAGAAGTCCTGCAAACTGCCCACGGAGGCCCAGCCTCTTCCCGGTGTCTCGATCCTGAAGCCACTAATGGGCGTGGATCCCAACCTGCAGCACAACCTGGAGACATTCTTCGCCATGGACTACCCCGTCTACGAGCTGCTATTCTGCGTTGAGGACAAGGAGGACCCTGCCATTCAGCTGGTGGAACGGCTGCTGGCCAAGTACCCTCTGGTGGATGCCGCCCTCTTCGTGGGCGGGTCAGATGTGGGTGTGAACCCCAAAATCAACAACATTCATCCTGGATACATGGCTGCCAAGTACGACTTCGTGATGATCTCGGATAGCGGCATCAAGATGAAGGATGACACTCTGCTCGACATGGTTCAGAACATGTCCGAGAAGCACGCACTCGTCCACCAGATGCCCTTCACCTGCGACCGTGATGGATTCGCGGCCACCTTCGAGAAGGTGTTCTTCGGAACGGTGCAGAGCAGAATCTATCTGTCGGCGGACGTGCTGGGCATTAACTGCCACACGGGCATGTCCTGCCTCCTGCGGAAATCGGTGATCGATCAGCTGGGGGGACTGAAGGCGTTCGGCTGCTACCTGGCGGAGGACTTCTTCATTGCCCGCGAAGTGACCCGGCTGGGCTGGAAGATGCGCATATCGAACCAACCAGCGCTGCAGAACAGTGGCCTCTGCGACATCGGCAGCTTCCAGGCACGCCTCATCCGCTGGGCCAAGCTGCGCGTTGCAATGGTGCCCACCACCATCCTGCTGGAACCACTCTCAGAGTGCATGATCCTTGGGGCCCTGGCCGCATGGTCTGCCTCGCTGCTCTTCAGCTGGGACCCGGTGGTGTTCTACCTTGTACACGTGCTCTGCTGGTTCTTGTCCGACTGGCTCCTGCTCTCCATCGTGCAGCACGGCTCGATGCCGTTCCACAAGTTCGAATTCGTCGTGGGATGGCTCTTCCGGGAGCTGACCGGACCCTACTTGTTTCTGCACGCCCTGTGGAACCCGGCGATCCGCTGGCGCACACGCACCTACAAGCTGCACTGGGGCGGCATCGCCTACGAACTGAGCAACGCCGCCACCCCCGAGGCGCCACCACCGGCGCCAACGTTATCGGAGGGATCCGGCGGACCGGGCGGATCGGACGAGGGATCACTGGAAGCCACTACCAAGCAGCGACTGCTGGTCTCGTAGCAGCAACTAGTTAAGTTTGTTATTTTGTACTTGTGAGCGATAGCCACTCGTCGGCAGGCGGCAGGAGTCTGGAGTAGTATTATTAGCCTGAACCTTAGTCACTACGTAAGCCTAGACTTAGACTGCTGTACAAAGAGCGGATGCACATCCTCCACTCCGCCTGGAACTGAATCAACTGGACGAGAGAGGCGTGGTGGCGGGGGGACAGACCTAGATTAGATTATAGACACTGATTAGATCGGTTTAGAGATCGCGATGGACGGGACGGGAGATCGAGACGGATAGCTGTGTGAGAAGAGCGGCGGCACAGCGCCCAGCGGCCCAGCCAGGCACAGTTTGGTGGCTTCGTGGAAACTGGTTAAGAGCGCTTTGTGTATATATTATATCACATGCACATATACGTGTATTTTTTTTTTAGCCAGCCTGTACAGACGAGAATGCTCTGCTAGTTAGCCCTATGTTCGAGTAAGTTCACCCTCGCTTCAGTTGTTGCTTTATTGAATTGTAATTATTTATTTTTGGCCAAGCACCCGTAGTTGTATTGTTATCGCCTAAGCCCTACTATACTTTATGCCTAGTTTTAGTTGAATTTTTGTGTTTAACTTTTGCCACAGCCTCTGTACATAAGCTATAAGCTCCGAAGGGGAATGCCATTGAATAAATCAGATCAAATCGAAGAATGACGAACGTTTAGACTCGAACTTGCTTGTGTTCTTTGTGTGGACAGTATCACAGATCGGTTATCAGGTCCTCCAGATGAGTCAGTGGGGGATTTGACCAAGTTGCTGGAAAATGTTTGCCTGAGTCACGCCACGCGCACTCGCTTCGTAGCGTAATAATTATCGCACTTTCCAGTATACTTCGCCCGCGGCTCTTCTAACGATCTGCCGGGTCTGGGACGGGAACTATTTCGGGGGAAATATTTGTTGGGTCAAAGGGGAATCTCATTACTCGGCTGGAGAGATGAAACGCTGCCTGGTGGAAAAGACTCGACTCTTCGCTCCAAAGGGAGGAGCTTATCGGACGAATGCCAGCAAAACAAACAATTATAAATAAAGCAACTATAGATAGGACATGCCATATCACTGGCCGTGGGGGCTGCAGTCGGACGAAGGCCACTGGCCGACGCCTTAGGCTTATGAATTAAGTAATTAAGAATTAACGAACATGGGCGGGTACATGTATGCAAACTGGCGGAGAGCCACTATAAAGCGACTGCCGATAATATAGCACCTCCTAAATGGGTGGATGCGGCAATTAAACCGAATGACGTGATTTCTGGGGGGAGCGGTAAACTTTTCCGGAATCTAAACACCCATTCCGGAGAGAAAACACCCATCGCCGTCGCCGTCGCCCTATCTGTGGCAGGTGGGAATTATGCAAATCTAAGAACCCTTATCACTGCGTTCCATTCAAGTTTTAAGTTAGTTGATTAGATAAAGTGCGAATTCGTTTAGAAACTTAAATCGAATTGTGTTGAGAAATGTTATGATAAATGGCTATTGAAAATTCCGAACAAAACTAAGAGCTAGTCACTATTCTCCTCGAGTAATAAAGACAACGAAAACATAATCAGCGTTCTGTCTACTTGGTGTGTAATGCAAATGTATAATGGGTCTCGGGGTTCCTGATAACACGAACTGGGTGAGTCACGGCGGATCGTCAGTGATTTGCCATTTAGGTTTTTCTGTTTTCAGATTATGTATATGGAACGTACTCCCCCAATGTCGGCAATTAACCTGCGGCTATCTAATCAATCATGGAGGAGTTTAAATGGGGGGCACGTGAGAAGCGCCCACCCACCGACCTTGGAAAGGGGGAGACGGAGCGACCCCGCGAAGAAATCTCGGCAAGTCCCTATCTCTTTCCGGTGTTTCAGATACCACTTTCTTTCTCTCCATTCTTTTAGACGACAAACATTTCACTATTGCCGCAATTGACGCCATTGGCGGGCATTGTACTGTCCCCTTATTATCTTCAAGTACCCTAATCTTCGAGACCAGCCAATGCACTCGATTTGTTTTTGGTTTCTTTTGAACAGCAATTCAAATTTAGACCATCAAAAATGTATCGATAACTCGCAGTTGGCGCCGATAGACCAAGAGTGCTGGCCTTTCATCGCTAAGCTTTTTTGGGCACACCACTAGCAAAGCTCTCCGCAAAAATTTGCAATAAAATTTCAAACAAAGGTATTGGGCAATAAAAGTGCACTAAAATTACTTTCGGAACGCTTTCTGGCAATGGGAACTTTGGGAAAACCTGGAATAAGTGTGTGCGCTAGGCTCCGATTGTTCTGGTCGAGATTTTGAGTGTTTTTCCCACGCTCAGCTGCATGTGAAAAATCCATACAAAACCCATAGTGTTTATCAGTGGGGCACTGGTGTACGTGAACTTGAGTGGGAGGCGGAAATATTGGAAAAATTCTTTGGCCCGTCGGTTTGTTTATGTTCCGCAGTTGTTTATTGATTTTCAGCAGCCCCCTCAAGAGTTTCATGATAATTCGCGGCCAAGTGTTCCGCCAGATCGGTGTAAAGTTTCCAGGTTTCGTATTTCGCTGAATTTTTAAAATTTTGTCTCCAAGTGCCTTTGAAAACCGTAGAACACAGAAGCTATGGCTTAACTTTGTTGGAGGATTACATGTAGGGGTTGTATAATCTAATCTTTATTGTTGAAGTACGGGAAGCTTGTTCTAAAAGTGCATTAGCTTGTACACTTTTCACAAAGCCCTATCAGCTTTCAGAGTATCCTCCCCTCATTGATGACTCCCCCTTTTCGTTCCAACAGATGTCTTAGCCTCGCGAAGCAGCCCCAAAGCCACTTGAGTCGCAGCCATCAGAGGAACCCCCGCTACCAATTACAGAACTAGAGACTCCAAGCCAGTGAAACCGAGAACCAGTGACCCCCAAGATGGCCATGTCCAAGGTGATCCGAGTGCTGGAGAAATCCATAGCTCCCTCGCCGCACAGCGTGCTCCTGGAGCACCGGAACAAGAGCGACAGCATCCTGTTCGAGTCGCACGCGGTGGCACTGCTCACGCAGCAGGAGACGGACGTCATCCGGAAGCAGTACACCAAGGTGTGCGACGCCTACGGCTGCCTGGGAGCTCTGCAGCTGAACGCCGGCGAGAGCACAGTGCTCTTCCTGGTCCTGGTTACCGGCTGCGTGTCCATGGGCAAGATCGGCGACGTCGAGATCTTCCGCATCACCCAAACCACGTTCGTCTCCCTGCAGAATGCCGCCCCGAACGAGGACAAAATCAGCGAGGTGCGCAAGCTGCTCAACTCCGGGACGTTCTACTTCGCCCACACCAATCCCAGTGCTTCGGGCGCGGCATCCGGCGTCCCAAGCCCCCGGTTCGACATAACGCTGTGCGCCCAACGGCGTCACCAGACATCGGAGACGGACAACCGCTTCTTCTGGAACCGCATGATGCACATCCACCTGATGCGCTTCGGGATAGACTGCCAGTCGTGGCTGTTGCAGGCCATGTGCGGCTTCGTGGAGGTGCGAACCGTCTACATCGGCGCCAAACAGGCTCGCGCCGCTATAATTTCCCGGCTGAGCTGCGAGCGGGCCGGCACGCGGTTCAATGTGCGCGGCACCAACGACGAGGGCTATGTGGCCAACTTCGTGGAGACGGAGCAAGTGATCTATGTGGACGGCGAAGTGACCAGCTATGTGCAGACCCGCGGGTCAGTGCCGCTCTTCTGGGAACAGCCCGGCGTCCAGGTTGGTTCGCACAAGGTGAAGCTGTCGCGGGGATTCGAGACCTCCGCCGCCGCTTTCGACCGCCACATGAGCATGATGAGGCAGCGCTATGGTTACCAGACCATTGTGAACCTGCTGGGCAGCTCGATGATTGGGAGCAAGGAGGGCGAGGCCATGCTGAGCAATGAGTTCCAGCGCCACCACGGCATGTCGGCCCACAAGGACGTGCCGCATGTGGTCTTTGACTATCACCAGGAGTGCCGGGGCGGAAACTTCTCGGCTCTGGCCAAGCTCAAGGAGCGCATTGTGGCGTGCGGTGCCAACTATGGTGTCTTCCATTCGGCAAACGGCCAGGTGCTGCGCGAGCAGTTCGGAGTGGTGCGCACCAACTGTCTGGACTGCCTGGACAGGACCAACTGCGTGCAGACTTACCTCGGACTGGACACTCTGGGCCTGCAGGTGGAGGCCATGAAGATGGGCGGCAAGCAGCAGAACATCTCGCGCTTCGAGGAGATCTTTCGCCAGATGTGGATCAACAACGGCAACGAGGTGAGCAAGATATACGCCGGAACAGGAGCCATCCAGGGCGGGTCAAAGCTGATGGATGGCGCCAGATCAGCAGCGAGGACCATTCAAAATAATCTCCTCGACAATTCCAAGCAGGTAAGCGGTATAGCTTCGATATTTTATGTCCATTTTGTAATGCCTGAAACCGCCTACAGGAAGCCATTGACGTCCTGCTGGTGGGCTCTACTCTCAGCTCCGAACTGGCAGATCGGGCCCGCATCCTGCTGCCCTCGAATATGCTGCACGCGCCCACTACCGTCTTGAGGGAGCTGTGCCGGCGGTACACGGAGTACGTGCGTCCCAAGATGGCCCGGGTGGCCGTAGGCACTTACAATGTAAACGGCGGCAAGCACTTCCGCAGCATCGTGTTCAAGGACTCACTGGCCGACTGGCTGCTAGACTGCCATGCCCTCGCCCGTTCCAAGGCCCTTGTGGACGTGAACAACCCGTCGGAGAACGCCGATCACCCCGTGGACATCTACGCCATTGGCTTCGAGGAGATAGTGGACCTGAATGCCTCGAATATCATGGCCGCCAGTACGGACAATGCCAAGCTGTGGGCCGAGGAGCTGCAGAAGACGATCTCGCGGGACAATGACTACGTCCTGCTCACCTACCAGCAGCTGGTGGGCGTCTGCCTCTACATCTATGTGCGTCCGGAGCACGCACCGCACATCCGGGACGTGGCCATTGACTGTGTAAAGACCGGCCTCGGTGGCGCCACGGGCAACAAGGGTGCCTGTGCCATACGGTTCGTCCTGCATGGAACTTCCATGTGCTTCGTGTGCGCCCATTTCGCTGCCGGGCAGTCGCAGGTGGCGGAGCGGAACGCAGACTACGCTGAGATCACCCGGAAGCTAGCCTTTCCGATGGGTCGGACCCTGAAGTCCCACGACTGGGTCTTCTGGTGTGGGGACTTCAACTACCGCATCGACATGGACAAGGACGAGCTGAAGGAATGCATCCGCGCGGGAGATCTCACCACTGTTCTGGAGTCGGATCAACTGCGCAAGGAGCAGGAGGCGGGCAACGTCTTCGGCGAGTTTCTCGAGGGCGAGATCGGTTTCGATCCCACATACAAGTACGATTTGTTCAGCGACGACTACGACACGTCGGAGAAACAGCGGGCTCCGGCCTGGACGGACCGTGTGCTCTGGCGACGGCGGAAGGCCCTGGCCGAGGGAGACTTCGCCGCCAGCGCGTGGAATCCCGGCAAGCTGATTCACTACGGCCGCTCGGAGTTGAAGCAGAGCGATCACAGGCCCGTCATCGCAATCATCGATGCGGAGATCATGGAGATCGATCAGCAGCGCCGTCGGGTAGTTTTCGAGCAGGTGATCCGCGACCTGGGACCTCCCGACTCGACCATTGTAGTGCACGTGATGGAGTCGTCGGGCGGAGAAGAGGATGGGCCCACGATCTACGATGAGAACGTCATGTCGGCCCTCATTGCCGAGCTGTCGAAGATGGGCGAGGTCACCCTGGTGCGCTATGTGGAGGACACCATGTGGGTGACCTTCCGCGACGGAGAATCGGCCCTAAACGCGGCTGCCAAGCGAAGCATCCTGGTCTGCGGCCTGGAGCTGATACTGGAGCTCAAGTCCAGCGACTGGCAGCACTTGGTGGACAGTGAGATCGAGCTCTGCACCACGAACACTATTCCGCTGTGCGCCAATCCCTCAGAGCACGCCCAACTATTGCAGGCCCTCACGCCGGAAGTGCCGCAGCGACCCAAGCAGCCGCCGTCACGTCCGCCAGCTCGCCCTCCGATGCCCATGTCGCCAAAGAACTCGCCACGCCACTTGCCCCACGCCGGCGTCATTAGTATTGTGCCCAAGCCGGCAAAGCCACCGATGCCGCCGCAGCCCCAAATGCAGGCACCTCTGCAGCCGCAACAGGCGGCTCCCCCGCGTCCGCCGGCAATGGAAACACCCGCTCCCACGCCCACTCCCTCCTCCAAGTCGCAATCTCCCACAGAGCCAGTGTCCGCCAGCTCATCGGCCTCTTCTTCGGGCAAGGCTTCGCCCACAGCAGCTGCCCCGCCAGGAGCTGTCCTATCTGGGCCACCGACGCCCCCTCGCCAACAGGCTACTCCTGTTTCGACGCCAACACGGCAGGTGGTGTCTCCGGCAGTCAATGACATCGCGTACGAGACGGCCAGCAACATCTACGAGGAGATTCAGGAGGACGTGCCGGCCCCACGGCATCCGCCTCCGGCTGGGCCGCCGCCCGTGATGGGGGGAGCGCCGCCCATGGGCCCCCCGCCACCGCTACCAAACCGGCGGGGCCCGCCACCGATACCAAATAGAAGCGGCAATGCTCCGCCGCTGCCAACGAGACCGGCCAACAACTGAGCACGCACATGAGGGTGAGTGGGGTGAAGGTCATTCCAGAGCAGCTAACTAACCCCTCTCCTTTGCAGCTCGCTAACCTGCACGCCGATTGCATTCCGAATCGCTGTATTTAATGTTAAATATACTCGAATATATTGGGCACCTCGTGGAGGAAGGGTCCCTCCCCGGCAATATCTGCACTCTAGATGGAATCTATGTTACTATAGGGTATTACCTTATATCGTTTGTTTCGCGAGTTTATAGTTGTAATCAAAAGGAAAATTGGGAAGTAAACCGATCACTTGCGTCGAATTGGTTCTGAATCCTGTTCGTCCTGAATGCTGGCACCACACGTACTCAACTTCTCCGGATATGTCGTGGACGGAGCCACGGAGGCGATAAAGTATTAAACTCTACTTTGCATAAACTAATGTTTAAATGAATTATAGTCGTACTAGTCAAATTATGCAATAACACAATGAACGTTGTAGTGGCGAGGCAGCAACTCAGCAACTCAGCAGATCCCGGATCCCGCAACCCGATACGAACAAATACACGCCCGCAGGCATATGCATAATATATATCCATTGTTAATGTAAAATTATAAATTAAACTATATGTATTTATCCCCGCTGTTGAAATCATCGTTGTAATCGGTCGAGTCGAGGCTCCTGCTCCCCAGCATCCTTCCTTTGTGTTTCCCAACTACCAAACTACATACATATATCAATCAAATTGAGAACCGCATTGCTCTGTTTAAAAGCGTTAAAAATACTCTAAGGAATACTCCGAATCCAAACCCAAATCGAATAAAAACAATTAGCGTACAACTCAAATAAAAACCATTCCGAGCGCTAGCAACTGCAGCGGAAGGATATGATTTTGGGGGCAACAGTTTATTAGCTTTTCAGGAAAACATCAACAGGTGTGCATGGAAGAGGGCCCCTGGGGCTCTAGGGCTATCCTGCCGCTTTAGAACCACTTGGGCAGAGCATCCTGGGGCAGATTCTTGTGGTTGGGCAACGCCGTGCAGGGCCTCTGCTGGCGCCAGAACTCCTGCCTCTTGTTGAGGAACTCGACGGCCTCGCGGGCGTAGGTGGATATGCTCTCGGTGTGGGTGTCGGCCCGCACCAGATCCGGGTGGAGCAGCAGCTTCTCCAGGTACTCCTTGTCCACGCAGAGCTCTCCCAGCAGCTTCCGTGCGTTGCGGCGCTCCAGGTCCGCTCGACTGGGCTTTTGGCGAGTCCTGGCACTGCTGCCGGCGACCGGAACAGCCTGGGATTTCGGTGTGTCCTCCTCAGGTCGCCGTGTCTTGCCGCTCTTCTGTCCAGAGGCAGAGGCTGCCCCCGCCACCGGGGCAGGCTTCGTCCCAATGGTATTCTCAATGGCCTCCTGGGTCTTTTGGACGCCCAGACGGAAGGAGGCCAGCTCCGGACGGGCACGGAGTCCCCGGTGGAAGAACATGAGGCTCTGCTCGAACTGCCCGAGATAGTAGAGGGACTCGGCCTTTTGGTAGATGGCTCGGATGTTGTTCTTCTCCTCGCCCAGTGCGGTCTCCGCATCCTGGAGAGCCTTGGAGGCTTCTCCCAACAACAGGTAGCACTTGCTCCGTGAGATCAAGGCATTGATGTCCGTGGCATTCAGTTCCAAGGCCTGGAAAAGGAAAGAACAAGTATTAGTTTTCCATTCAGGAGATGAATCCTTTCTATAGAATGTGAACTCTTAATGATCTAAGAACCTTGCAGAAAAAATGAATCGCGTTCTCCGGATTGGCGTTCTTGATCTCCTTCAGACCCAGAGCGATCACCGAACTGATGTCAGCCTCGTCCGGAATGAGCAGTGCCTCGTTCCGATCCTGCTTCTGCTTGATCTGCAGACTCTGCTTGATGTCGAAGGCTCCGGCACTGACGGCCGCCGCCCGATCCTTGTCGGTGTAGAAGTCCACAAAGTTCTCCTTGGGCTTCTTCTTCTTGGCTATCTGCTCCTCTATCCGTTTCCGGGCGGCCCGCAGCTCGGCCTCTATGCGGTTGCCCCGCTTGCCGCCTCCACCGTCGCCGCCGGCTCCTCCTCCGGCTCCGTCATCCGCCCCGCCCCCACTCTTGCCGTCCTTGCCGCGCCCACCACGCTCCGTGGAGTCCCGCCGCTCCCAGATGGGCGTCTTGTGGGAACGACCCTTGGACCGGCGATTGCCCTCTTCGAGCGACTCCTCCTCCGCCGCAGCCCCGGTGCGGATAAAGCTCTGCAGCAGCTCCTGCTCCTTGTCCACGGCAAGGATCGTGTTTAGAACGTTCGACATCCTCGGTATGGAAAGCCAACTGACCGGAGCTGAAACCTATTGATTTGTGCAATCCTTTCTGTTGCCAGGAAACTGGCGGACTGAAATGGCTTAGAAATCGATACAAACAACCATGTGCGAGGTGCCAGGAGCCAGGTATCAGCTATCAGGTGTCAGGTGCTTTGGCCGAACGCCAAGCGTGTTGGCCTCGATGTGGGTCATGACCTTGGGCTTGGACTTGGAGTCTATTAGATCAGTTTCCATATTCAACCTACGGATGTATGGTCTATGGTTCTCTTCTAACTATTTAGGATTAGGGACTAAAAGGTACTCATAAAGACAAGGCCTGTAAAAAATATTCCCAAACTCCTAATATCTTAATATATTAATTTTAAATAATTATAGTTATTTTTAATTATTTTTCATCTTTAAAGAAACTGCTAACACCTTAGAGCCGTCCCTGAGAAGTTTTGTTATTGCAACCGTTGCTGTATAAACAGGATCTAGGACTTCCAAACTTTTTCGACCTGCTGATGACTTCAAAACTGTGATAAGCTTAAGCTAGAGCTTTTCGTGAGCTTTTTGTGAGACAGGATAACCGTTTCCAGGATAAAACTCGAGTACTACCAACCCACGCTAGGTGGAGCAACGTTGTAGTTTGAAATATTTATGCAACCATAGAATCTTTTTACTCCTGCATCCATTTTAAAACTAAGAATTAATTTCTATAAGAATTAAAACTAAGAATTAAATAATAAAGAATCAAATTTCAGGAAAAATATAGAATATTTAACTATTACATAGCTCTACATATTATAAGTTGATATTAATGTTGCTTATTGTTTAATTTTATGATTAGTTCATAGTTTTTTTTAGTAACAGACACTCTAATAGGTCCTACTTATAATTAGGAGTCACCAATGTTTTAAAATCCTCTTTGGTTTTGGAAACCCACCTGATTATAGCCAAACAGAGCCTTCTCGTACGCCCGGACTTTCATGTGGTTGTTGGACTGATCGCAGAGCAGCTTGATGCTGGTCTCGATCTCCTCGAGAGTATCCACCTTGGGCTTCTTGCGCGGCATTCTGGATATTGTACGGATCTAGGTTTTCGGATTCTGTCACTTATCGAATATCACTTCCGATTTGTCCCCTTGGCGGGGCTCGGGCCTCTCCACCGCGCCGCCATAAAAGTTCGACGTCTGTTCGCGGTGCTTGCCGTTGGCCAACTGAATTGTCTGCCTTCGCTTGGCATTTGTTCCGACTTGGACTCGATTTTGAGCCATCCAGCACCATCCGGCACCACCCCCAGGCAGGCTGGTCCCACCCGTCCAGGCAGGCAGTCACCACTTAGTTTTCTTTACTTTGTACCGCCGCAGCCTGAATGCGCTGACAAGCAGCAATAAACTTCAATAAAGTTGCATTAATAACGCGGCAAACCCTTATGGACACGCAGAGAAAATGCCCTATGTCTTGATCCATACATTGAAGCTCCTAAAGGACTGGTTCCGCAATATCCTAGTTCCTAGTTTCTGATCAAAATTTGGTAAATCAAAATCGCAACGTATAAGTTTCTCCAGGTGTAGTTACTTTCGATGGGTCCTGGAAAGGGGCGGGCAGACCGCATTTACACGCACTTAATTGGAGCCATCAAAATTAAACTCCTGTGGGAACCGGGAGTCACGCATCCGGGCCAGGATGATAAGGAAAGGCCAAAGCCAAGGGGTCTGCAGTCGGGCAATCGATATGCGCCAGGTGAAACTCATTTCGAAGAACCGCCCCCACCTTATACCTTCTAACATCTAACATGTAACATGTAACATCCACCCCCCATGCACTATCCAGCAACATTTCCATTTCGTGAAGCGGGTTCCCCAGTTAAGGACATTTATTTCGACAAATTTATGAACCTAGCAAATTGCTATTAATTTTCCGGTATTGTTTTTAGAGTAAATAAATAAGCTTGATGTTTGAGCAGGTCGTAAAGGTGGAGCAGGCTCGGGGGGAGGTTCAGGAGGTGGGTCCGCTCTTGTTCCTGGTCTTGCGTGCACCAGAATCATTTCGAGCGGCAACTGGCAACCTTCGCGGTGGCGTGCCGAAACAATTTTATTTTTCCTGCCCTCGTAACGGTGGCCTCCGTGGATCCGGCTCCGGCTCTAGCTCTGGCTCTGGCTCCAGCTCCGACTTTCCATATCCATATCCATGTCGGGAGGTGGGGCTGCCATTTGTGGCCTATTCCTCTCCCACCCCGTCTGCCAGCGACAGCCGTTGAGAATTATGATATTTGCATTTGCTCAAGTTGCCCCCCGAGACATCGGAGGAGGAGGGATGTCAGGCCTTAATGCCGTTTCGCGTTTACGACTACTCCAATTTGCCAGACACGACCTCTGGATCCTAATCGACTCCGCTCCAAGCTTAAGCAGTCACCCACCTGTTGGGCCCAGGAGTTCCCATAATCTGCATGCCATTGCTCCGAAACTAATCAATTTATCCACCCAGTTGCACGTACACCTGAACAAATACCTAAAAATGCGGAAAATGACATAATTTATATAATCGGTTGATGAACTATAAGGGTTTTTAATGGGGGCCCACATCGATAACTATATCTTGGCCAATAATTATCCGATCCCTGAGCGAAATACCTCAAAAGATTTGTAGATCGATTCTTTATCAATCTGCACCTGAGCACTTCATCTTTAGATATGACTCCAAAATTATGAATGATAACATTTGCAGCTACGACTTACCCTAATTTACTGTCCACCAGCACCATGAGTGAAAGTGTTGCCGCCGCTGCTTACATACGTTTCGCATATTTACAAATTTGAAGGATGCATATTATATGAACAACTGGATTGGTAAAGAAGTGATTGATTCTATGTAGAGGTAACCAAATGAAAGCAAAACCTACCAAGCAGGACGACGGCCGGACATGAGAGTATGGGTAGAAAGTAGCTCAGCACTTTTCCTATCATAAAAAGCACTTTGTTTTTCTGTAATCCAAAGACTAAAAAGAAGGTTCATTGATCTTTTGAGGCACTTACAATCTTCATCCCTATCAGCATAAATATTCCAGCGAATAGATAAAAGACGGCACATACAAATCCTGCGAAGCAGACCGCTGCTATCGCCCGTGACTTTCTGTACTGCTTCTCGTAGGGATTGTAGCCAACTGCGTAGGCAATTTCCATGAATGGCTTTAGATTATCGACCTTCTCCTGTTCTTCAAGTCCAAAATAAATGAAGACTACACTCAGGATAACGCCAAGGACAATGCATATTATGGAGTAAATGAGTGTCCATGTTTCTGGTGGAGGATTTTTATCGCACATTTTCAAACAATGTATGTAATTTAGACTGAGACTTATACTTTATATAAAGTCGGTAGGGGGAAGTAGACATTTGACGGAAAGGTAAAGTTACTGGCCGACCTCGATCTTGAAAATTGTCGAATAACTTGGAGCCATTCTGGAACCATTCTAGAAGCAATTAAATCCATTATATGCACTCTAGACATATACACTTTAGCGATTTAAAAATATTACGTCTTGAAATAGGTTATGAATGAAAAACTATTTATGAAAGTGGATGATGGAGTTTTCTTAGTCAAATACTAAAACACTTCTTTCTTATACTTGCACAAGTGAAATATGAATATTAAATGAATTACTGGGTGGAGAAAAATATATACATTAAAGTGTAATCTTTCACTAAACCTAAACTTCACTTACCTAGAAATACTATCAGAAGAATGAAGGCTATTGGCAGAAAGTAGCTGAGAACTTTTCCAATCACAAAAGTTGATTTATTTTTCTGTACTTAATATAGTTAGTAGGTATTATTAGCTTATAGATATTATTAGTTACCTTATTCATGCCCACTTGCATTAAAATTCCAGCAAGCATGTAGGAGAGGCCCAATATGGGCACAAAGAGGTACTGTATCGGAAATCCACCCGTAAGTACATCAACGGCTGCCATTAAGACGAAGAAGAATCCAACACAGATGCAGATGTAAGAGTAGGCCATGGTGCACCTCTCGGGCGTACAATCACAGGACCTGCACATGTCAACAATTATAACCAATAATTATAATAAATATAAACAAAATCCGAGAGACTTAAAGAGTTCAAGTGTAGAGCCAAACACAAAATGCCTGGAATCGAGTGGGATGGCCCGAAGTCTAATTAGTGGCTAACTACGATCGCCCACCCTAATGGAGTAAGTGCAACAATTAGGTACTTCTGAGGCGGTTTATTGGATAAGTATTTTGGCAAAAGGTACATGTACGTGGGCTACAAATAATTTAAGTGCTTGCGGGCAACTACTACTGCATCGGCAGGACTTTCCTTCCTGCTACTCCGGCTACTGCCCCCCGGTGCGTTGCACGTTGTCGAAGGGCACCAGGATGCCCGGAGGCCCACCGAAGCGACTCTGTTCCCGCCTCTGCTCCGTGGCCGCCGCCTGAAGATTATGCTGCGGCTGTTGCACGGAATGGTGTTGGAAAGGGCGGGGCTCCGCTTGGGGGGAGAGTACGCCGGTTGGCGCACCGAATCCTCCCGTGTAGCGGCCCGGATTGACAGTAGGCCGCGCCTTATTGGCCTTCGACACTTGGCTAAATTCGTGCTGGTTTCCGGCCACGTATATGTCCGTTTGGGAGCTCGAGGCTGAGACGGCGTTGGAGTTCGAGGCGGAATGCGGCTTCAGAAGGCCGGGCGGAGCTCCGAATCCGCCTGTATACTTTCCACTATTACTGCTGCTGCTGCTGGGGGGCGTGGCACTCTCGGCTGCGAATTAAATCAGAATGGTTATCAGGATCAACAGATAGTCGGATGGACTCACGTTTGCGCTGGTTACTGCCGGCCACCGGAGTACTGATGACCTTGCCCTCGTCGCTCTTAGTGTACTCCACCTTGCCGCCGGCGGTGCCGAAGGGCGGGAACTGCTCTCCGCCGATGGAGTTGGGACTGGCGTTGGGCGAACCGATGGTAGACTGGGGATCCAGACGGGCTGCAAAAGGCGTGACAGAGTTGGTCAGTAGAGGTGGGCCGGACTCTGGACTGGCTTCCGGGTGATCGGCGGGCGGCACCAGCACTAGCGGCGGCTCCTCGCTGCTGCCTGGAAGCGGAAGCGTGACTTTGGATGGAAAAGCTGAGGAGTGGGAGAAGGAGGAGATGGTTGTGGGAGGCGGGGTTGGGGGAGAGCGAGTACTGCTTGCTCCTGATCCGGATCCAAAGTTGTCTGGGTTAAAGGGAACGCCGGGACCCACGTCCGGATAGTCAAAGTCCCGCAGCCAGGCTGGAATCGTTGCCGAATCGAAGGGGTTGGCTTCCACGGGGCTCGGAGTGGAGGACGCTCCGACTGCGTTCTCCGGCTGCGGCGAATCTGCATGTTGGGTGGTTGTGATCAGTTTAGCTGGCGGTGGCGATGGTTGAGTGCTGTGCGAGGGAGGTAGGTTTGTTTCAAAACTATAAGCCACACGATCTAACTGGAATCTTGTTTCAACGTTTCGAGAATCGCCAATACTCTCTAGAGGATTCGGATTTATTCAAATTTCAAATGATTGAGCCATGTCTGCTATATGAACTTGATAACTCTATAGTTCTAACCTTAACTTTTAAACAATTTATGAACCTCTCAGCTTGCCGACTCTTAAGCGTTTAAACAAGAGCTCCCCTGTTGCCTTATAGTTTTGATACGAACCTTGTGGGTGCATTTGAGGTAGTGGTTCGCAGCGTAGTGGGACGTTGCGTCGTTGTAGTGGTTGGTTTTCTGGTGGTAGTGGTAGTGGTGGTGGTTGTTGTGGTGGTGGTTGTAGTGGTGCTCTTGGTGGTCGATGGAGATGGAGAAGGTGTCGTTGTCGGCGCCGCCGTGCTCGTCGGGAGTCCGGCCGTGGGCGGAGGCGTCAGCTGGATGTTGCCCAGATCCACGAATGGCTCGAACGGCGGCTCCAGGTCGTTGGCCAGCGTGTGGTTGTACTGATCGTTGTCGGTGGGCACTGCGAAGGTGACTGCCACGTCCAGATCCGGATCGGTCACCTCCTGGAGCCACGGCGGCAGTGTGTAGGCGTACTCCTCGGCCTTTTCCAGGCGGTAAAAGCTGGAGGGATCCTCGGTGGTTGTCGTGGTGGCTCTAGTGGGCTTCGTTGTGGGGAGCCGCGTAGTTGTGGTCCTCGTGGTGGGCCTCGGAGTTGTGGTCGTCGTAGTAGTCGTGGTGGGACGTGGTGTGGTTGTCGTTGTGGTGGGTCTCAGGGTTGTAGTCGTCGTGGTCCTTGGCCTCAGGGTGGTGCTGCTGCTTCGGGTGGTGCTGTAGTGGGCGGTGCCGCGTTGGCGGTTGGGAAAACGTCCCGGGTTGCTTGGCGTGGTGCTGCCCACATGGGCATTGGTGCCGTGCTCCACGGGCGGATGGCTTTGTGGCTGAGGCTCCGCCGCACTCAAGGCATTTCCGCTGCTCAGGCTGATCCGTATGTTCTGGCTTACCGGATCGACGATACCCTGCACACGCTTGGCGGGCTGTTGCTCCGTCTGCGTAATGATCGCCGGTTCCTTCTCCGGATACGGCGGCAGCAGATCCCAGGCAATCACGCTCAGTGGCGCTCCGTCTTCGGCTGGCTTCCAGGGCACAGGACCATCAATGTCGGCGTCCTGGCGCTGAAGCTCCTTGAGGTAGTCCGGCAGCGAGCCACTGACCAGCTGTACATCCTGGACGCTTTCCTCTCGCTGTTGCTGGGCGAGTGGCACCAGGTGGGCTTGCTCCACCTCCACAACTGCATCCGCATCCGCATGCGTCGTTGTGTCGGGTAATGGATCATGGAGGGGCGGTGTTAGTGATGTGGCTGGAATTTGTGCGTGTGCAGAGGCTGATGTTGTGCCAGAGTATGAGTTCCGACTCGGATTCGGGTTCGGATCGGAGCTGGGTTCCAGGCCCACAGCGATGGCATCTGGTTGGAGAGGAGTATTCGGATTCGGAGTTGAGTATTTCGAGCAATTCGCGTTGGGGGAGGGAGCAGGACAGGGCGCGTGTTTGGGCCGGGAACCGATTTGGGTGACGGGCGAATCGCCGTTCTCGAAGGGATTCAACTTGATCAGGGAAAAGGGGGGCGGGACGTGGTGATTACTGGGTGGAGCAATGGGGAACTGGCCGCCCTGCGAGTCGCGCTTGGCCAGCTTGTTATTAGTGGGTGCAATGGGTGGAGGTGCTGCTAGTGCGTTGCGGGTGCTGTTTCTACTACTAGGGTTACTGCTAGGAGAACTACTCGTGAGCGGTGTCAGTGGAGTGTCTGTGCTCGTTTCGGTCCCTGGTCTCTGTTTTTGGGGTCCCTCGTTGGTGCCGTTGCGGGCACCGTTGCCGTCGTTGGCTAACTCACCAATGTGCGGCGGCAGCAGATCATCGGCCGGGCGCCGGATCTCCGTGATGCCCGAGGCGTAGGTGGGTATCTCGAACTGCACGCCCTGCGCACTGACCACCTTCCGCCCATCGGGCGTGTCAATGGGCCGCAGGGCGTCGATGGGGTTGCCGTAGCTGTCCACCGCCCTGCCCGACGATCCTCCGCCGTTGAAGGACTCGTCCTGCTGCAGCAGCGGGGGCTGCAGGTTGCGGGCGAAGGGCGACTCCCGCACATCTGTTTGGAGCAGAAGGGTAGCAGAATGTTCTGGCTGTAGCTTCTTGAATTCACTCGGAAAGCAAGGCATGTGGAAGCGGAAGTGACAGTCGAAGATTAGAGTGGAAGATGCAGGTGAAGAAGTTAATGGGATGGACACTCGGACGGATCAGGCTCGAAATACTATGCAGCTTGATGGCAAAAGTAGTCTAAAGCTTCGATTGCATTTTCCCATGCCACACAAGTGTTTCGACTGTTTTTCTCGAGTGTATGGAGTGTGGCAGTAGATGCTGGTAGCTGGGTGACAGATGAGGCAGCCGTGGGCGGCTCTTGGGCAATTTGGCTGCCCCGGCAGCAGTGGCGGTGGCGGCGGCTGATTGATTGACATTGACTGAGATGGGCCATACATTGCTCGGATGTTGGGAGTCGTTGGATGCTGCCGCAGCTGCTGCTGCCATTACTTTCGTGTTGTGTTATGTTGTGAGTGCGGCCAGTGTGTAGTGTGGTTACTGTTAGTTACACAAAGGTCTGCCACCAGATAAAATTCAATTTAAAAGCTACCCGGGCGGTTAGTCAATGCATGAGCGTGTGTTTGGGGTGATTGTGTGGGTGTGACAGGTGTGCGGCCGTCAAGTTCGTTGCCTAAGTCTTTCGTTTCTGGCGCCCCACGGAATCGGCCAAAAGGGCCTACAGGCTAGTACTAACGCAAGTGGCATACTTCGATCAGGGTTTCGGTCAAAAAATACCAATAAACGGCTGAAAACTAAAAACTTTACCCAAAGAGAGCCTGGAATTTTTTGGGGAGACTCCGAACCTCTATCAATGCCAGCCCGAATGTCAGCCGGCAGCTAACCTTAGGTTGTCTTACAGTCGTGAAACGCATATTGCAATTAGTGAGTGGGGTTTATCACAACCAGCGACACTCATTGTTCTGTGGGAGTCGGGGAATCCATGTGACAGGCCACCGCAATCTCGATCCCAATCACAATAGCAACAATCAAATTAATGGCTAATGATCGCACTGGCAACGATTTTGTTATTTGCGCCAAGCTCGTGCCGAGTGCGAATAATTAATAATGGCAGAGTACGTGAGAGATTCTCAGCCAGCTTCTGATTCCAGATTTGTGGCTTTTGATCCGCGGCTCGATTCCTGTTTACAGCGGAATAACTGAATAATTTGGCCGGGGCTCACTGGGCTATATGCGATGGGTATTTAAATCAGGGGATATCTGGAAATGCGACTTCTGCCACTCGCCGGCCAACTAGAATGTGACTAAGCCGCGGTGGCGATGGCGATGGGCGTTGCTTCGAATTAGCCGAGTCAAGTCGAGTTTCAGTTCCGGCTGGCGAGCACATGTGCATATCTCCATATTCTATGGCCATAATCGGCCGCCTAATTTGCATTCCGCGACGGGCTGGGCCGGTCAGGAAGCCCCTGAACTTTCGCCTGCAACTCATAAATATGAATGCCCCGCGGGGATGATGGTGAGATGGCCCGGCCAGATACCAGTCACGGCTGGGGGCCCCTCTCTTTAGTGATTTCGGATAATGCCAAAATAATTGAAATTCCCCCACTTCCGTCTCGGACTCTCGGCTCAAGTTCAGGCCAATTAATTTCGCTTGTCTCTAACGCCATCTCCAACTCCATCGCCATCGCCATCACCATCGCCCATCGCCATCGACTTCTACATCTCCATCGGTGTTTATGTTTATTTAATTTAATTTTTAATTGATTGACGGCTTCACGACATCATCTGCACCCACCACAAAGACAATGGGATTTTTCTGACGAAAAACATTTTGCACTTGCCAACTTTACAGTTTGTTTACCATCTTCTCCTTAATTTTTCGACATGTTTCTGTGCTTGGCCAACCTTCGCGGGCATCGGCAAAAAATTGTAATGGATTTTTATTAATCTCCGGGCCTTGAGTTATCGACTTATTGGGCTCTCGGCCCACGCCTCACTCCGACTAACGAAATGTGCCAAAAACGACGGCGAACTTGTAAATTATACTTGGAGCGTGTTTATTGCACTTGAAATCGCCAAAAGAAATATGATTATAAGCTCATAAATGTCTCACAAATGCCAAAGCTTCAACTCTCGTATACAAGCCCAGAAATGCATAAATATTTATGGTTTAGAACGGATGTCTGCCCCTTTCAAAGTGGAGTTCTATTTGTTTGTTCGCCTTTGTCGGCGGCGGCTTCGTTTTGAGGAATTTGCAAGCGTTTTGAAATCAGTTTCGAAATCAAATTACCGCTGCTCATATCTTCATCTATATACATATAACCGCAACGGGCTGATATCCCATTGTGATTTAATAACGCCGATCCGAAGTCGGATCATAAATCAAGCAATCCCCGCTTTTCAGATCCATGCGAATCTGTTAATTATCACGTACGCTTGGGTCCATTCATTGTGATGGATTGGATTCATTGATTGTCGAAAATCGAACAGCCGAAGCCTAATGGATCCGTATTAGGTCCAGGCCACATCTACGAAGGAGATAGACTTAAGTGGTCGCCTTTAATGAGGTCTGCGCTATAATTGTTATTGGCCAATTAAGCTTAGTGGTTGGTAAATGGGCTTTGCCCCGTGTCGTGATTGCTCCACCGTTTTCTGGGCTTTTCATTCACAGATTCTTCGTTTTTCTTCACTTTTATTCAGTTTTATTATTTTTGCTGTTCCCCCCCTTTTGAGGCTTCTTGTTTTGTGGCCCCGTGACCCAAAAACAATGCCTCTCGCTGGTGTAAACAACTTAGTTAACAGATCGTCTTGACAAAAACCTCGCTTAATTTATAGACTACATGGAGCCCCGTCGAGGAGGAAGCTGCGAGGAGGAGAGCTCGTCCCGGAGGTCGTTTAGCTTCCCCACCACCACCCTTTGATCGCATTGTCCCAGAAGACGAGAAGACGACTTTGTCGAAGCCTTGCCAGTCACGTTATCCGCCAGACCGCTTACGTAACCCCCACTTGGAGTTATGGGGACTGGGGACTGGAGACTGCGACGGGCTTTTGCTTTTCTTTGAGGCCTCTTCGGCTGTGGCTCTTCTCGAGTTTCGTTTTTCTTACGGCTTTGCCTTTGGGAACCGCATTTATGTTTGTTTTTGCAGCGGCTACCTTATTTCGCTTTCAGCCCGAAACTTAATGATCTGCGCCCCATTCCCCGCCAACTTCAGTTGTGTTTGTCAAACAACAACAGCTTAAGGCGGCAGTTACGAGCCACTTGACCAGCGAAGGCTAATTGCACTAATTTACCCTCGGGACTGGCCAGCGGCCTGGGGCCAGCCCCTGGGAAAATTCAATACTACACTCTGAAAAACGGATGAGCTCTAAGGCCTTCATAGACTCCTATATTCTGCCAAACCCGGCTAAAGATCCCCCAGTTTTTCCGACTGTGCCATTAGCAGGGGGGATACCACTTGACTCCCCGCCGATGTGGGTCAAGATCACAGACTAAGATCACTGTGAGTGCGAATGCAAATGCAGGTGAGGATCAGGTGCGTTGAGTGCGTTTCAGAGTGAATGGGTGAGTATGGTGCTGAATTTCTAACAGATTTTGACAGGTAGGGAGGGGACTGGGGTTGGACTTAGTTGGGGCAGGGTAAGAACGTAAAATTAGTTACATTTGGGCCCTCAGGAAGCCTGAAGTTGTGGTTCAAGAACTGCGATCACAGATACTATTTTTAGTTTCTCCATAAATTATTTATATCTCGAGTCTTTGGAGTGAAAGGCTCGAACCAGCAACTTTGGGCTTCCCTTTGGGCTCCGAACACGTAATAAGCACACATAACACATAACATTTAAGACGGTAGACCGCAATAGAAAGAGATAAAGACAAAGAAAGCGAAAGAGATCGCAGATCGCTGGTCGCAGATCGCAGATCAAATATCGGACTCGCATGCTGGTGCAAATTGAATGCGACGCCGATAATGCAATCGCCATTGTAATTGCAATTTTTTTGGCTTTTGAATTTTTTAGTGTTTAGTTTCTTATACCAGGCCTTCCAGCTACGGCTTTGATGATCAGCAGCAGCGTAATGACGGTTAAGCCACTGCGCCTGCGCGGCTTCGAATCGATCTGCATTTTCGTGGGTGAGCTTGTATTTTTGTTTACTTCAGCTGCTTATTTATTTGCGCTTGTTTTTGTTTCTGGCTGTTTCTTGAATTTGTCACGCAATCAAAAATATAGAATTGGGCATTGCCCAAAGATCCGCGACGAGTTGGGAATAATTATCGCGTAGGAGCAGAATAACAATGATCGCGCCGATGACAAAATCGCAGCGCGCAGCTCTACAGCCTCTTGCCAAATACAACTAAAGTGTGTAATATTTTCACCGCCTTTTCTCAATCGAAACGCCGCACGATATCACGATTCGAACTGGCAGGGGCATCAAAATATTGTATTATCCACTGGGGTAGGGGCAGGGTGCTGGTCCGGCGCGATGAGGGGGGCGCGATGTCGCGGGTTCGCGGGATCGGAGATCGGAGATCGAAGTCGGAGGCGGACGGAGAGAAAGATGCGGCCGAGCGAAACACGTCCGAAGCTCACGGGTTCTGCGCTTTCAATAAACTTGGCGACGCTCCCCAGCTTGGAGCTCGACTTGGCAGCGGCTTGGCGGTGACGCTGCTGCTCACGCTGGCAGCTCAGCAGCCTCAGCAGAGAAGTCAGCGGCAGCGGAGACAGCCTCCCAGGTAAACAAGCAAAGGAAATGCTGAACCTGGCAGGTAAGAAAATATTGTTCAGACACTTTCGCGCTCTCTCCGGTTCTGGGTTTGTTTTGGGAAAGCTACAGTACACCCTCGCCGGAAAAAAAGTAAAGTAATTGCTATAATTGCCCCTGGAATTCACCTTTTTTTGCATACTGGTCTGTCCCCATCGCATTGACGCATTGCCAATGCCGTTCAAGGTCAGCCGCTTCACCTGATCGCATCCAGCTCTTAACCCTCTAAAAGCCTTATCTGATGCCGGCTGAAAACACAAAATATCAATTAAAGATTGAAAGACAAGATAGAGGCTTGTGATGGGAAGGACAGTTGCACCCTTTTACCTCAAGGGTTCCGTAGAAACTTCTCTAACGAAGGAGAGAAGTCTCCAACCTGACCCCTTAGCCCCCAGAGGGTTATCCGTAACATTCAGGTAACAGTCGACTAACATTCCTGCTTTTCCCCTCCAATTTACAAGACAATAGCCGGCCTAAGCGGCTCCCCGAATAGACACAACTCTTGCATAAATTAAACACACAAAAATTCAAATCCATATTGAAAGCGAACGTGCTCGGCTCGGTTTGTTTATTTTGACAGGTTTGGCTTGATTTTCGACAAGTATTATGCTAACAATGCATAAGTTATGCGGCTCATATGTCACAGATTCGCCAGATCCTGTTCCTATCCGGCAAGTTCTCGAGTTCGCGTTTCGAGATCTCATTAGCAGTTTGCGGAATATATTTTCGGAAGACTCTGAACGCCTCGTGTTGACACTCCAAGCCTGTCTTCTGTTGCATTGAAAGATCGACGGACGGATCTGAGTCAGAACCGATCGATCAGACTTTTTGACTTTCTGGGGGAGGAGGTCCATGAAGATGCTCCGGTGAGGCTGCGGTGTCAGTGATCGATGAACTTTTGGCATTTCGGTCGGCGATCCGGCGATTAGATCATCCCCAACTTGTCAACTTGCCAAGTTGTCACATGGAGCTGTCAGCGGTTAGCGGTCAGCGATCTGTGAGACTGCTCCGAGGAATTTTCGGGTTAATATTCGATGCCATCGAGTACGACGTCCTTGAGTAATCATCTCTCGACTCATTGCATAGTCTCTTGAGTCTAATCCCTTAACGATCGCGACGACAGACCAACCGTGACCATAACTCGGAGATGTCTCTGGAATGTAATTACCAGTTGGTTCGAACAAAACTTTTATTTCTCGCCCATCACAAGAAATTATGTCAGCTTATTGGTTCCGCATTTGAGCATTTTTGCCGGCATTTGGCTTTTGACTATCAAAGAGCCAGTTTCCTAGCGTTATAATGGGTCTGCTGGGGGACGCCCCTCCCTTCCGCTGCGATGTCAATGATTGCCCCCCTTCTGCTATTATTGTTACAATTACAACAAAGGCATTGCCAAATGGGCGATCCCGCCAAATGGCCAACGGTAGCTCTCGGCTGGTAGCTGGGCTCCTCCAGCTCCAGTTCATAAATCAAATCGCTTAGGGAGGCGCACAAAGAGACCGGGCTGCGGCTGAAACAAAGCCCATCAATGGGTGGCTCTGGCGTCGAAGAAGCCATCAAAATTGTATTACGAAAACAAACGTTTTTATACATTTCGTCTCGTTTCTTTCACGCCGCAACAATGGCCACACGCTTTCGGCTCAGTCGCCGCGAAAAACGCAGAGTCAGCGGCAACTATGGGCTGCAGAGGGAATATCCAAGTATTATTTACTATTTTCTTTAATAGAGTGGGCTCGAAATCAGTTGGGAAACGACACCCCACCGCGTCCCTGCGACCCTGCGCCCCAAGCGCTACATTATAGTAATTGTTTATAATCATTAATGTCACATAACACTCCAACGGCATCCTCTCCGCGAAATCCGATTTACAGTTGACTCCCAAACTGCTCCAAGAGCCACAATCCCAGACAAGTCGGACTCTTGAGTATTACGGTCTATCGAAATGAAAATAAACTATGAATCACATGCCTTTCCTTCAACACAAGCGCTTTGATTAATTTTTGATACTTAATCCCGAGACTTAAACAGTGTGTTAAGTTAAACAAACAACTTTTTTGTTTATTTTGGAGAATTCCTTTCCCACCAAGCCCCAACGAAGCATGCTTGCCATTACTGTTGTTCGCCAAATTATTAATGTTATTAACGATTTCGCAACCAGTTTCGTCTCAATAAAATTCAATAAAATGCAATTTGCCGAATGCAGCCCACATGGAAGAGGTCTTTTTTCGAAAAACATCAACGCTCAGCCAAAAGCGTTAAAAACTCAAACGAAGCGACTAAGCGACCAGTTTGCATTTCGAATGCTGAACCAGTTGGTTCGGACAACAACACCGGTGGAGGAGCATCTTCTGTAAAAAACACCACAATTTTTATTGCAAAAATATTGAAAAATGCGTTGACAACAACAACAACTAAAAAAAAATCACACACACCGATGCATGTAAAACATAAATACGCTTTTGTTGGTCACCGTGACCTTAACACAAATTTTGAATTTAGTGTTTTATCAACTGGCTACGTGCATCGGGTTTTTTTCCCCAATACGGGATGGGTCTTTCATTAATAAAATCCGCTGGCATTCGTCAGATCCAAAGCGGTCTGACTCATTCTCGAGCGGAGAATATATGACGGTCCATTGAAACAAAACCCCAAAATACCCGGAGGCAGAATAACAACACAATAATGATAAAAACAAGATAGTCGAGAATCAACGAAAATAAATTAATATTCCGTCTGGTCTACGGTTCTTTGCTCTGCCAATTTGCGTGGGGGTTTTTCCCATAATCGAGCGTTCACACATAATCTCCCTGATCCGATCTGCGGCGACAGAAGAAAGTCAAGAATAACCAGAACGGCTCCAAGTAGATTAAATTCGCAGTGCGCAGAATATGATCTGACCTTTTTACCAGCCTTGGTGGTGTTTAATGTTTCTAATTTGATAAGCTGGCAGATAAGCGACTTAAATTGAGTTTCTATATATTTTTAGACCGTTATTCTGCCACTGACCAAAATGAGACAAAATGAGATGGAAACATTGCCAGTTAGTTTTATTTTTGAACTTTGTCTTGACTGAAAGCTGGGGAGAAAGTTTTCAGTTGGAATAAGTGCTACGTTGGGGACTTTTTCGTCTTAGAAATATAAGCATGCAAAGGATATACAAACGGAATATGAATAGGAGAGAGGTTGCCACATCACCAAAAAAGAACAAATGTAAATGAAATGTAAGTTTTCCAACACTGTTTTGCTGAGCTTTTCAGTATTTTTATATTACGGGGTTCCCCTTTTTTCTTTTGTTTCGAAATTAAATTTTTAAACATAAATAGTGTTTTTTTTTTTCGTGCCGCTGCACTTTTAAATTTAGAAGGAAAGCAGTATTTTTTGATGGCCTATCAAGAGATTGAATTTGGGGGGAAACTAATCAAGCATCTGGCAACACTGAAGCCTCTTATAAAAACAATGAATAATAACAAAGAATAAACAATACACTGTAAGCAAATGAGCTCCCTCTTTCGCAGCCTGAACCATTTCTCGTCGAAGCGCGAGAATGTCGTCAAAGGAGCCCTCATCAACACGCTGAATGAAAATGCCCGGGAAATTGAGTTCGAGGTGAAGCAAAAGTCTCTCGGTATGTTTTGGATTGGGGTGTTCCCCTTTTTCCTCCTTCCATATGTAAGGTTCCTGTCTCTTCCAGAGGTCCTGGGCCTGTGCGAGCAGACTAGCTCCCTGTGCACCACATTGGAGGCTTTGTTCCTGCACGGCCTAAAGGACTCCTTCCTGTCTGCCACCTTCAATGTGCTGGCTGGCGACGTGGAGCGCAGGCCCGATCCCAGCTTCTGGTCGCCCTGCCTAGTCTTCATGCACAAGCAGGTGATCGAGCAGATCCAAAGTCTCAGCCAGATCACTTCGGAAACGGGCCAGTGCCGGGCCTGGATCCGCCAGTCGCTCAACGAGTCTGTCTTCTCGTCCTATTTCACAAATATCCGGCGCAATGGATCCGCCTTGGGGCACTACTACAAGCGGCACGCTCTCCTCCGCGACTCAGAGGGCCTGGAGACGGCGGCCAAGATCATGGAGAGCCTCGAGGCGCATGTCCAGTTCGACCTGCCGGTTAACTCCAGCCTGCTGAACTACTGGCCGGACCAATCACTGCAGCAGTCGGATCTGTGGACTCCTGCCCTCAAAGCCTGTCCGGTATGTGACGGAGTTCCCATTGGTTATATTTATTCAACCACTTGCCTTGCAGATCAGCAGTGGCGAGGATGTGGCCAGCTCTCTCGGCTCCGACATTGTGGTCATCCCCACACCACAGCCCCTGCAAACTAATCAGCTATTCTCGGAGTCCATCTCGAATAGCCCGTTCAGCAGGGGCGGAAACTTTGGGGTTGCAGACGCAAGTCAGCGGGATAACTTTGACCTGTTGATGCAGAAGTTCGACGAGATGGCTGTGATAAGCGAGGAGCCGTCCCCACCGGCAACGGAAGCGGCAGAGGTCGGAGAACCAGAGAAGAAAACCGATGAGGTTCCTTCAGGCAGCAAGACTAGGAGTCGTAAAAGATCAAAGCGTCACTTGGAGAGCTCCATTGGCGACCTGGCGCTGGACGATGAGCCACCCAGTCTGTTGCCGCAGGGCAGCAACTCTCTGACCAACTTAATGCAGACTTCTTGGTCCGGTGACCTGGGCTCCTCGCTCGCCGACTCACCGTCAGAAGACCTCTCCGGATCTCGGTTTTTGCAGCGATCCGTGAGTGTGGGCAGCGCCACCAGCTTGCGATCCCCGACGGACAGGTGCAGCTACAATGCCGTGCTGAGGAAGCACGAGAGCAACCGTGAGAGCACTCCCGGTTGGACAGAGATCTGGGAGAAGTTTCGTGCCAGTGCCTCCACCCTGAACATAGCTCCCGGGCAGCGCGATAGCGATCCTCCAGTTTCAGAGGATTTGAGCGATTTGCAGTCTCTAGATGTGGGTAGAATAATAATTTTGTAAGATTTGTTTATAATTCCACTTTTACCAGACCAATTCTGAGTTCGAACTGGTCACCTCGAACTTTGATCTGGCGGAGTTGCAACAAATGGTGGCCCAGTTGTGCCAGCTGCCACGTGAGCCAGGACTGAACGCCCAAGGATTCCTCTGCAAAAGCTGCCAGCATCCGCTGGGAATAGGATACTCCAATTTTCAGTAAGACTTAAGTTCCAAGTTTATGTAAATTTGAGTAACGTGTTCCTCCCAAGAGTGTGCGCCTTCAGCGGCGCCTACTACTGCAACAACTGCATGGATGTGGAGACTCAGCTGATCCCAGCACGCATCATCTACAACTGGGACTTCAGGAAATACAGCGTCAGCAAACGGGCCGCCACTTTTCTGGCCGAGTTCCGTGCACAGCCTTTTTTGGACATGCAGCTCCTGAACCCCAGCATTTACTTTGCCTCCGACGCCATGGCTGAGCTGCAGTCCCTGCGGATTCGACTCAACTTCATACGTGCGTATTTGTACACCTGCGCCCCTGGCAGCATAGAAGTGCTGCAGAATCAGTTCTCGGGCAGGGAGTACCTGTACGAGCACATCCACCAATACTCGATTGCGGATCTGGGTCTGATTCAGCGCGGGGTGCTGTGCCAGCAGCTGCAGAAGGCCTTCAAGCTGGGCGAGGCGCACGTGCTGAAGTGCAGGCTGTGCCAGCTCAAGGGATTCATCTGCGAGATCTGCCAGAGCCCCAGAGTGCTCTATCCGTTTCATATTAGCACGACCTACAGGGTAAGTGAAAGTTGTTTTACAAAAAGTAGTACAATTAATTAATGGCTTCGTTTCAGTGCCTAACTTGTGGAGCCGTGTTCCATGCCGAATGCCTGAACGAGAAGCAGCCGTGCCCCAGGTGCGACAGGAGGCGCAAGCGAGAGGATCAGGGTCTCCAGGAGGCCGTCCAGTGCCTGAAGGAGAAGCACGAGTCGGCCGAGGCCTAGTCGGGCGACGCCATATTTAGGTTCTAAGTTCAAAAGTGCGATTTGTTATTTACGTGTAACCGAGAAAAGGCTTTATTCTACACTTACTCTAGGGTTAAGGCTACCATGTTATTGCTTTACGGCATTTACGATATACTCAAATATACGGGAACCACAAAGACACCCACGCCCATTAAAAGAGTGCTCAAGTTTTGGAATGATTTCATAATAATTTTATTTATTTGATAACTGCAATGAATCTGAGTCGGAATAAAAAATATGCAATTGCTGATTAATACTTCTAATGACACCGAGTCCAACAACAATGATTGAATTTAATATTAATAATAAGAATAATAGTTATGAATGTATTATTGCCCAATAAGGAGAGTTCAACAGACGCTCACCCAACCCAGATGGCAGACCGAAGGGTGTCGAGACTTTGAGATTATCACACAAGCTCTCGCCTTCGATCTGGGATGCTGGAAAGCCGGAAATGCCTTCAAGTTGTGCTTTGATTTGCATTGTTAACATTTTCTCTGCGTGTACGTGTATTTGTCTAGGGGAAAGTCGTACAGTATCGCTACTAAGTATCTCGTATATAATTACATTAATTAATTGTTGCTGTTTGGGTTTCTTTAACATGTTCAGTCTAGTAAGATATTTAATATATAGAGGCGCCTTGCTCCTAAAGTACATACAATCATATACACCCTATGTACGTTTATATGCAAAAGATATATAGAATGCTGCTCGATAATTTCACTAACTTCTGGTGCTATATCCTATGTACAGGTTTGTGGCAAAGGTAAGTCCTTTTCGTAACTGGGAAGACGCCAACGAATTATTTTTGTGTGCTCATTGAGGCTCTGGGAATAGTGTGCTTTCGGGTTCGTCTCTAGAGCGGTTCCAGCGGCACTTATCACACTCACTCGCATTCACAGACACACCGGCACAACAACGAAGCCACAGTCACACCTATGTACAAATCAGAGACTTGCTCCTTCCGGCTGCCCGATCCCCTCAGTAGACGGTGGAGTTGCGGGGCCCGCTCCCCGCCGGCTGCGACTGCGGCCGGATGCCTGCCGCGCCGCCAGAGCCGCCGGCCGTGGTGCCGCCGTAGAGGAAGCTCGACTGCCGGATGACCGATACAGTGGCGGCGGCCACCCCGGCCTGGGGCGGCGGGGCTGGTGCTCGGTGCTTCTTCATCGGGGCGTAGGCAGGCTTCAGGACCGGAGCTGCCGGAGCTCCGCCACCCGGATTCGGGTTCGTGGGCGTGTTGTTGTTGCTGGCGGCCGAGCTGTTGTTGTTGTTGTTGTTGACGATGGGCGCCGGAGCAGGTGCAGCTGTGGGGGAGAAGCGAAAGGCGGGGTAGATAGATATACATATGTACAGACGAGGATCGCAGTAGCAGAAGGGGATAAGGGAGGATCAAGGAGTAGATGAGTCGGTTGTACAAGCGAGCTTCGACGGCAACAGTTTACAAATGTTTGAAATCAGGTGGAACTAAGTGGAGTATGTGTTGGATGCTGAAAGTAAGATATTTGATAATTTAAAAAATAAATAAAATGAATAAAAGTAAAAGAACTCATTGAAAAGACCCTCTGATCTCTGATCTCTGTTCTTGAGACGGACAAATGGACGTAGAACCCACTACCACCAAGTCCTTGCTCCGGAACATCTTAACTCTTAAATGATAACACAAGAAATGAAACAAAATGAGTTATGCTTATGTGTAGTTTCCAATCAAATTTTGGTTTATTTCATTAAATGATAACTCAAATCAAAACGAACAAATCACTCGCATGTGCCTGTTTAGACTAAAGTATTCATCGGATATAATAATATAGAAATGATATATAGAAGTGAAGCCTGGTCGTGGATAGCGAGTAAAAAATAAGCATGCGCTACATATATCGGAAATGTTTATGGGATATGGTCGGCCTTCGTACATATACAGATAAATACATATGGAGTATATATTGTAGATTAGGGAGTACAACTATGCGTAATAATAGGGGGTAGTGTGCTTAGTGGTAATATCGCAAAGGGGCGCAGCGCCGCCCTCTCGAAATTTAACAAATTATAACATAATATGCGTATAAAGTATGTGTGAGTTTTGGATAAAGCTATTCAACTTTAGTATTATGAAATATACAAAATATAACATTCTCCGCGGCTACTGGGCGCCTATACTATATAAATATATATTTATTTCGTGGCTGGGCGCCGTTCAACAGTAAAATAAACATCAACAATCAAAATCCTCCTAAACTGTGCTGTGTTCTCGTAAACAATCAAATCAAATCAAATCAAATGATACATAATAGTAATAGTAATACACTTTAAAATCATACATATACTGTGTGTATGGAGATAAGAATCGTTGTATTGTTCGCTAGTTTCGAAACTAAAATGCCAGAGCGTGTGCCTTAAAACAAATACTTATATAACAGCATTCCATGGGTCAGTGGTGTGTGGTGTGTGGTGTGTGGGGGTCGGGGCGTATGTGTTACATATGCACCTAGGCCCGGACCTAGGACCTAGATGCATCCACGAGAGTTCATGGCTCCGAAACACTTACAGAAACACACACACACGCGACGACTACATACCGTTGGTGGCCTTAAACGTGCGACTAGGATACACCTTTTGTATGTTGAGGAAGGGCGGCGGCTTGGGGAACTCCGTGACGTTGTGGAACCTCTTCCCGAACTTCGTCTCCAGATCGATGACCAGGCGGCCCACGCTGGCGCTCGAGACCGATCCGGATCCTGACCCGGACAGGCCGGAGCTGCTGCCGAACTGGTGCGAGGAGTTGGCCATGTGCGTGGGTGGCGTCGACGGTGCGTTCGGCCTGATGGAAGAGTGGCGCTGCGGTGGCACAGGTGCTGCTCCCGATCCGGAACCGCCCTGCAAAAAGAACGGAAGATATAGCTTAGCTGGGACCAAGACCAGTGGGTGTCAGATATCCTGGTGTAGTTACGTTGCGCCTGCCACTGCCACTGCTGCTGTTCACCATTAGCATCTCGGTAACCTTGACTTTTCGCTGGGCTTGGATTATCTGCCTTATCGCCAGCAGCTTCTTGCAGAGCCAGTGCCTTATGCGGTCCTGCTGCTGGAGGAGCTCATCACAGAATTACGAGCCGAGCGATAGGACCTCGCTGGGAGGATGTGTGCCTGTGCAGGAGGCCTGTGTTTTGGTCACGTCTCGTTTGTGGAAAATCAATCTGCCCTCCCGCCACTCGACGCGAAAATAGGTGACTGGCAAGCGAAACTCGGACAACGGAACCGTGCGCACTGCCAGCCAGGAGTGCTGCTGCTGGCAGATGAGCAGGTGGAGCCCGTGGGGCGCCGGCGCAGAGAGAGCGCCAGGCTCGGATAGAGAGCGGCGCCAAAGGGGTGGGCACTGGGCTGCGCCAAGTGAGGGGGAAACTATCTTTGGGATAGGTCCAGCGAACCTCACAGGTTCTACTTCTGAATCGGATGATTAGAATCTTCGAAAGGATGGAAGGGATGACCTTTTGTTATTCCTCATATTCCCAGCAATGATTCTCTCGCCCACTGGCGTTCTCCTCCCACTGCTCTACCGAAAATAAACCCGAGGCTGCCCTGCCGAAAGTCACCCTTGTCCTTTAGGCCAACCTGTTGTCCTTGTGTTATTGTTCTGCCTGCGGGGCTACTTACGTTGCTAGACTGTCGCTGCGGCGGCGGCGGAGGCGGGCAGCTGCGGTGCGGAGGCGGGGCTGGAGGATTCAGGGGACCTCCGTTCAGAATAATCGGCTTGACATTCTCGCGCATCATCGAGGCCTTGGGACTGGCCGTGGCTGAGGACGAGTTGAAGGTGGAGGGCGGCGGCGGCGAGGGGGCACTGCCATTGGACATGCCCACGCGGAACTGGTCGCGCAGGGCGGCCACACTGCTGCTGCTGCTGGAGGAGGAGGGCGGTTGGGTGATGGGCGGCGAGGGGGCCTGGGTGGTTGTGCCGGAGCTCTGTATCAGGGCCGTATTGACGGCGCTGAAGGGCGTCGAGGAGCCGCTCATGTTGTTCAGATTGCTGTTGGAGTAGCTGCGCGCCGGCGTCGGCGGTGGCGGCGGCTTCACCGAGGGGCGGGCTGCATAGAGAAGATACGTCAGTTCCTGATTTAAGACTAGACTTAAAAGTATCCTTACACTTGGGGGGATTGGGGGTAGACCGCATGCTGCCGGCGCTGGTGTTGAGGCTGCTGGAGGACTCGCTGCTCTGGAACTGCAGGGGCGCCCGCATGGTGCCGAAGTGCTGCTGGGTGGGGAACACTGGCCCGTTGACGCCGCCCGCTGCCGGCGGAGACCTGTGGGGAGACGAGACGGATTAGGACGCGGTAGTGGCATTTAGGAGAGTCAAAGCTTGGTTAGGAAGCGATCAAGTTAGGGGGTAGGAATGCTGAATGCAGATGAGCGGCGGAGTTGCGTGCTGGTTAGCGGTAGCTGTGGCCTTCGACCACGGATTCTGGTATACCTGGGGGACTTCATGCTGTGGTGCCTGGTCACCGCCGGACGTTGCTGGCCGTTGGCCAAGGCCAGTTGCTGCAGCCCCGGCGGCTTCGGCGCGAAGTTCGGTTTCCCGAAGCTAATCGCCGGCTTCGTGGTGTGCTGCTGCTGCGACGCGGAGGGCAGTGTGGGTGTGGGTGTGGGGGTGGCCGTGGAGGGGGGCGATGATTTCTGAACACTCGCATACCCTTCACCAGAAACCGACCCGGTGGTGGTGGCACCGCTGCCACCTCCGAACAAGGTGGACTTGTTCGGCGCCAGGTTGCGCAGCGATCCCGTCGAGGACGTGCGACTGGAGCTCAGCGACGTGGTGGAGGCACTCGAGGTTGTCTTTGAACTATTTACAAAACTACTGCCTAACGAGATACTGTGTGTGGGCAAGTATGGTACAAGTGTGTTGTAGTTGTTGGAGGTGGTGGTGGTGTGTGAGGATAACCATGTAATCCGGGGAAAGTAAACCGAAAATAAAGAAGAAATCAAGAGATATTTTAACGAAAAATGTACAACCCAACCGAACCAGGTGCTGGCCCAAGGCGTTCCCTGAAGCCTTAGGCCAACCATTTCAGAAGCCCGTGTCAGGAGGTGACCCTTCCAACCACCATACTCACTTCAGATTGGCCGCCTTGCTCTTGACGCTGCCGCTTCCGGTTCCACTGGCACTGCTGTTGTTGCTCCCGCTGTCGGAGAGCGTGGGCGAGGCCGCCTTCGAGGAGGCGTGGATGGAGCTGGAGGCGGAGGAGTTCGGCGGGGCTGGTGTGCGGGGGATGTTCATTCGCTCCAAGATCGAGTCTCCGGAGCTGGCCTGCAAGTGGAACAAAGGCCGGTGGATTAGTCGGAGTGACAAAGGAATAATATTTGCCGTAAAGTAGCTCTTCAAATATGCTTATCGCACGGATGTGCGTTCCTACGAAATGTGGAAACTTGTTTCCAATCAACTTTTAAATGTTTAGACTACAGACTGTAGAGAGTAATGAGTCACTTAAAGGTTAACTGGTAGCTTTTTCCTCCAATGCCTAAATCACTATTTAATTAGACAATAGACTATTAGTAACTAAGACTAACTGAATAGCTACTTATTTCACTTGAATCCCATTTTGAAAGCCCATATCTTTGTTTATTCTTATCCGATTTACAAACGGTACTCTTCAAACGATTTTTTTTCAAATTCCTCATCGATCTGCCCTTAAATATGAGACTAAAAATATTTGAAAATTTTTCACTATTTTTATGATGGTACCCCTTAGAAAATTTTCGAAAAATGGGTCACATTTTTGATTGCCAGTTTTTGATAAAACTTTAAAGTTTCGAGAAAGCTAAGACCCGGAAGTTATATCTTTTCCTAATAAGCCTAAAATTAAGCAAATTATGGTCCCGAGAAGTGGATGAAATGGATAATTTTTCATTTCTATCTTTTAATTGAAATTGAAGTCAACTTTGACCCCTTCGCCAATCCATAACTTGGACAATTCTTATCCGATTAGCATGCGGTATACCTCAAAATACTCGTTACACTATTATCCATATAAATACATTAAAAATATGTATAAAATGAGAAATAATATTTTTTCGAATTTTTGTCATTTTTTATGATGTACCCCTTATAAAATTTTCGAAAAATGGGTCACATTTTTTAATGCCAGTTTTTGATTAAACCTTGAAGAACTAAGAAATCTAAAAACAGGAAAGTGACTCTTGTCCAGATCCGACTGAAATTAAGCAAATTATGGTCGCGAGAAGTTGATAAAATGCACAATTTTTCAATACTATCTTTTAATTGAAATTTGAGTCAACTTTTACCTCTTTGGAACTTCATAACTTCGACAATTCTTATCCGATTAGCAAGCGGTATATCTCAAAATAATTGTAAAACTATTATCCATAAAACTACATCAAAAATCTGTCTGGACTGCGAAATAAAATTATTTCGAATTTTTGAGATTTTTTAAGATGACCCCTTATAAAATTTTCGAAAAATGGGTCACATTTTTGACTGCCAGTTTTTGATAGAACCTCAAAGTACTGAGAAATCTAAGACCGGGAAGCCATGTTCGACCTTAATGGGTCCACCCGGACATGTCCCCCTCACCTTTGGCGGCTGCGGTGGAGGTCCCCGGTTCGTCCTCAAGTTGGCCTCCGTGGCATTGATATGCGTGTTGCTGGCGGTCGGCTGCTGCTGCTGCTGCTGTTTTTGGCGCTTCAGTGTCAAGTGCTTGGTGAGCTCCGTGTTGAAGTCCATGGGTCCATTGCTGGCACCAGCGGCGGCGGAAGCGGCGGTGGGGGGACTGTTGCTCCGCTGCGGAGCCGTCGACTTCGTTGCTGGCGCGGCGGTTGGCGCTGCTGCGTGGGCGGAAAGCGGAAGCGAACGTTGAGCAACCATTTAAAAATTTCTGAACCCAAAGCTACAGCTAGAGCTAGAGCTAGAGCCATTGTTAACCTACCGCGAATGCCGTTCACGGGCTTCAGCTTCGGCATTTGCGAGAGGCCTTCGAACAGGCCTCCCAGTTTGGGAGCTCCATTGCCAAGGCCGTTGCTGTTACTGTTGTTGTTGTGGCTGGTGCTGATGTTGTTGTTGAGGGTCCGCTTGGGCCCAGCTCCTCCTCCACCTCCACCTCCTCCGTCGGAGCCGCACACTTTGCCGGCGAGCGCCGGGCCACTCTTGTCCACCGTGTTGGTCTTGCGCAGCTTGGTGCCCTTCTGGATGGAGCTGAGCAGGGCGGATCGGGCATCAGCTCCGCCTCCCCCGCCCCCGCCCAGCTTGAGGCCACCCATGGCCGGTGGCGGGGGTGGTCCTGGCGGTGGGGGTGGACCTGGTGGCGGCGGTATGGCCATCTGGAACGGGAGAAGAGAGATTCGTGAGATTACTATGGTTTAAGGAGGAATTTGGCAATAGTATGCTCTAGAAAGGAATACTTTTTTGGAGCTTCGCTTGAATCGCATTTCTGAAACACAATTCTTCGGTCTTCTGTCTTCTGGCTCTCCAAGAAACAACAATTCCCTGTCCGCCTTTGCGAAGCTTCGGCTCGAGACTGGCTAGCAAGACGCGGCTTTCAGAGCCAAGACCGCTGTCACCACCCACACACGCTGGGTGTCTCTCTAATGCCATTTCTATACTTATTATTTACGTCTTGTTTCTGCCGCCTTGCGATCGACGCCCAGATAAAAATCCAAAGACCAAAGAGACAACAAGCACCGAAGCCTGAAATTCTCTACGGCTCTGATTTCGTTAAACGCACCTTCGGAGAGATGCCTAACCCAATTAATATTATTTGTTGCGATCTTCAAGTATAAACTGAGGTGTAGGCCATTAACTAAGTAGTGACTAACATTTGTGGGTAATTTATTCAAAAAGTTTCCATCAAGCGGGGTATTTATGATGCCCTCATGGCAAAGTTGAGGCCCAAAGTCACAGACGCACAGTTGTGAGGGCACTGGGACTGGGACTGAGACACAACCCACTTGTTCCCAAAACCAGGCAATCCCACGTCGAAATGACAGATCTCTTGTGATGGGCGAGTGGAGTGCCTTTGTTTTGGTCACCGTCTCCCATTAGAATCTTGAATTAATCATAATCACAATCAAGAATCTCAAATGGCAAGCTGATAACTGCTGATAAGACAGCTTTGTGGAGTAAAATTCGAAACAAAATGCAATTCTCCCTCAATCTCATTCGATTCTCTGACGAAATGAAGCGCAGCGGCTTGGCATTTTATTTTCTTCTAATCATCGGGGTGGAGGTGAGTCTGTAAAGTCCTTTCCGCCTGAAAAACTCAAGGATTCTACTCCCTAGTCCCTCAATGTGGTCGAGCAACTGGAGGCCTTGTACGAGATGTCGGAGAGCCTCCTTGCCAGGTAACTACTAGTCCTGCCAAGTCCTCATCTAAAAGATTCCTATCCTAGCTTGAAAGAGGAGGCTCAACCTCCGACCCCCGACGAGGTCTACCCCACTTCGTGTCTGAGTCCCGGAGACACTAGTGGCCAGATTACCGTGAAGGTGCCGGGACTGAGCCCCTTCCCAGTCTCCTGCGACCACCAGCTTGCTGGTCCTGGATGGCTGGTGATCCAGCGCAGGCTAAACGGCAGCCTAAGCTTCTTCCGCAACTGGGAGGAGTACTCGCAGGGGTTCGGGAGCCTCGAGGGAGAGTTCTTCCTGGGCCTGGAGAAGATTCGAGCGCTGACCGCCCTGGAGCCCCACGAACTGTACGTCCACCTGGAGGACTTTGAAGGAGTGAAGAAGCACGCCAAGTTCGACGAGTTCGCCATCGGAAGCGCGGAGGACGACTACGCCATGAATGTCCTGGGCAGGTACTCCGGAACGGCGGGCGACTCCCTGCGCTCGCACCGGAAGATGAAGTTCTCCACCTTCGACCGGGACAACGACCGGGAGTTCAACAAGAACTGCGCCTTCTACTACCTGGGGGGGTGGTGGTACAACGCCTGTTTGGACAGGTAAGCCCCTGACAGCCCTCTAAGTACAGTTCCTAAAGCCCCTAAGCTCCCCAGCAACCTCAACGGTCAGTACATGCCGGGCGGGGCGTATGAGGAGAAGCAGTTCGCCAGGGGCATGTGCTGGCGTTCCTGGCGCGGCCACAACTACGGCTACAAGATCACCCAGATGATGATACGCCCCAAGTGCCGAAACGTGCCGGTGACTCAGCCGTGAGTCTCGAAGGCGGCTCCCCAAGAACGTTTCATCGCCGATTGGCCCGCTGGGATCAATTGTTATGCAAAGCGCGTCGTCATTGAATCACCCAGCTCTTAATCAGCGGAAAATATAGTATGATTCGCATTGAAACCCTCCCATAGGAAGTGTTCTATCTGTCGATCGAGGTGGACTTGACCTACGGTTTCCCGATGCGGGCGATAAGCCTGGCGAGCTATCTCCGCTTCCAGCTCGTTTCTCCCATCTAGATTGCTAGGATCGCTCCGGGAAGCAAGATCATGAGGCTCTGCGTGCTCTGTTTTCTACTCTTGGGGTGTCCTCCGCCCGGAGGCCATGCCAGTAGGCAGGAAGTGGTTTTCGAGAAGGCGGAAAGACTGTTGTCAAGGTCGGTTTCGGAATAAATGGTGTGCTGGGTGGTGTCTAACTTGGGTTTTCAGTTTCAAAGTTCGTCTGGAGGAGCTGAAGAAGAGCTTTAAGGAGCTGGTTCCCCCAAGGGACATCCCGGAGAGTAAGTATTATTAACTTCAGTCCCTAAAATTTTATAATCTCTCCCCCTATTTCAGGATCATCTTATCCCTCGTCCTGCTTGGCCGCCGGCATCAACTCCAATGGCATCCACACCATCGAGGTGCCCGGCCTGGAGCCCTTCCCCGTCTTCTGCGACACCCGACTCGCCGGATCCGGCTGGACGGTCATCCAGCGGCGGCAGGACGGCAGCGAGAACTTCTACCGCAGCTGGGAGGAGTACAGCCGGGGCTTCGGCAGCCTCAGCGGCGAGTTCTTCCTGGGCCTGGACAAGATCCACTTCCTAACCGCCGCCGAGCCGTACGAGCTGTTCGTGCTACTGGAGGACTTCTACGGGGACACGCGGGACGCCCACTACGACAGGTTCGCCATCGGCGGGGCCAACGACTCCTACCCCCTGGCCACGCTGGGCAAGTACTCGGGGGACGCCGGGGACTCCCTCAAGTACCACCAGGGCAAGCCGTTCTCCACCTTCGACCACGACGTCCTGGGCCACGGCTGCGCCAGGCTGTACGTGGGAGCCTGGTGGTACGACCAGTGCCAACGGAGGTGCGTAGTGTCCTAGTAGAGATTCCAGTTGATAATTCCCTGTAACCCCCGGATAGCAATCTCAACGGGCAGTACTTGGAGGGCGGACGGTTCGAGGCGAAGCTGTCGGGACGCGGGATCACTTGGATGAGCTGGCGGGGCTACGACTACGGCTACAAGTCGGTGCAGCTGCTGATCCGGCCCAAGTGCTCCAACAGCCTGCGGCGGCAGGCCGTGCCACCTAATGGCCCGTAAGCAAATTCCATTCCCGGTTCGATGGGAAATCGGGTCTATTTCGCGATAAACACTATCAACAATTCGGGGTTTATTTACATTCTGATAATGGCCGCTTCCCGTTGATTTGTTTGGTTTGTGGCTTCTAATTTGTTGCTATTCGCACACACGCCCGTAAACAAAGTGTTTCTGTGTTCAGTTTTCTCTTGTTTTTGACTTTTTGTGATGGGGAGCAGCGCGGTGCGCTCAGTTCGCGGGCTGAATGGCAACTGAGGAGCTCCAACGGCCGCGCATGCGATGCTAGAGAGGAGGGGCCGCTCTCAGTGGCGGGAGAGACTGGGAGGGCGAGATATTCATTCACGGTGAACACATGGACGAAAATAACACGGCCGTTAAGGTCGCTCCGTGGGGCTGTGACGTCACAGGTGGGGAGGCACTCAACCAACCCGATATTTCCCCCAGTGCAGAGACAAAGAGAAGCCCCAGAAGACAGTCTTGTCATCGGCCGGGCCGTGATGAGAAGAATCTGGTGAAGAAACGTGCGAAATAGCCGAGCGTCTTGAATCATTAAAGTGGCACAGTAGGACCGGTCTGCTGGAAATCGCTCCTTAGCTGTCCACTGCGGATGACTCACCCGATTCCGCTTGATTTACTCGGACGAATTACGGCTTAATTGAACAGCTGCAGATGAGGGTATAGGGCGGATGTGTGCTTAGATTTCTTCCCCCAGTTGTCGCACTATTAGGTGGTCCCCCTCCTTTAGGATCGAGTGCTCCAACCAGCGGGAAACGATCAAATCTCCGGCAAATATTAGCTCCCCTCGGTTGGTGACTCATTCCGTTCGCTGGAAGTCTGAAGCATAAGCTCCAGGTATTTTTAAGGTTCCTATATCTTATCATATCGCTCGGCCAGCATTTCGGGCAGACACTCAAAAATCGCTGGAATTTTGGCAACTAAACCCAGAACCCAACTTTCAAGAGTAAATAAAACAGACTTTTTTTCGGAATTCCCCTAAAATGTGTTGCTTGGGTTGGATTTTCTTGAAAGGAATACAAAACCCCCTGTAGCTAGTACCCACTTAGCGGCCAATCTGCACCCAAATAAAGGTTCATTGACAGCAAATCGATTAATTGAAATCGGCGCTCTTTGGCAATTTCTTTCCAGATATGGAAGTGAGTCATTCCTCGGCGATTTCGTACTGCCGTTCCCCAGTCCCCCAGAAGGCCAGTGCGTATAGGTTCCTGTGCTTATCCTCCGGCCTGGCCCTTACATTCAATTAACGTTTCGGAGGTGTGTCGCCACTTCCTCCCACTCTTCCTTCCAGTACCTCGGATTGCCCCAATAAACTGTCATCAAGTTAATTGCCCCAAATGCCCACTCAAACATGGGTGTGTGTTGTTGTCCGAGCCGCGGTTCAAATTCAATCAAAGCGCGGAAGTCATCCTGCCCGGCCCACTCCATTCCCATTCCCATTCCGATTCCGGGCACGAAAACGGCAACAGCCGAGCGAATTGCTCGACTGTCAAATTTCCATCGCCGGCCCATTATGTAAGCCAAATATTGGGTGTTGAACACGCCCCGGAGTGGCAGTGTAGCCGACATTACCTCGACACCGGGTGACCGCAGAAGATTGCGCAAGTCCCCGGGCCGTAAAGTGTCCCCTGATCTCTCTGGGACAGTTTGGTGTCAGACGCAGGTCCCCTCGGCCCCCCTAATGACGGTAATTTGCCAGGCCTCCTCCCAACGCCTCTTCTGCAATGCTTTTTCCTCGATTAGCTTTCGATTAAGAGCCGTTTTGTGGACTCTTCAGCTCCGCAAGGTGGCCTGCTTGTGGGGATTGGCTTTGGGAGCTCTGATTCTAAGAGGCATTCATTGAAAATGGGAATTATTCATTGCCAGAGTCTGATTCAGAGGGCCAGAGAGGTTCTTGGCCAAAACAATAACCAGTTTTTCCAGCTGGCAGGTCTTGCTAACTAGGCCTTGCAGGTCCAGCTTTCGCTTTCAATTTCTTTAAATTATTAGCCACTTAGTCGTGGCCAAGTTCCAACTGCTCACAGCCAAGGCACAGTTGCATGTCGTGGCTGGACGCATCATTGGAATTCCACAGGCACGCTCTCCATGCCGCTGATATGTGACCGCAGTGCTAATCACTCTGGTTATAAAATCCAAAACCCAGCCACTTCGCCAGCCAGCTCTTTAATGGCCTTTGTTTGTACAATTTTTGTGAATGACGGCGGGAAGTGCTCCGCACACTTTGCGGGCAAATCTCTCCGAGCCATCTCCACGGAGAATAATACGATTCTAAAATTAATCCGCTGGCCGTAGCGTTTAATTGAAAATGTAGTACACACCCATTAGTTCTAGGCCATGCATCATTTTGCATTTGTAATTGAAGCCTTTTGTTACTTATTGTTTCTGCTCCGGCCAGCCAGAGTGCTGCGATGGCGTAAGGCCGATATTCGCTTACAGCGAGCTCCACACCACGCCACACAAACATTGCATTGTCGCACTTGCCGAGAGGGTTTATTAAAATGCGGTTTTCAGCGCCGTCGCACAATGCTTAAATAACTAACGCAAACACATCATGAGAGCCGACCCAGCGGCAGCGGCAGCAGTAGGGGACATACGACACCTCCACTGAGACAAGCGCCTTCCACTCCAGACCCTCTGCCAGCGTTTCTCGCAGTGCACCATGATGTAAACAAAGTCAAACACGAGGCTGCGGGTGACTCACGGACTTCGAGGAAGCGAAAGCCCTCCGACAGGCAGGCTGCTGTGTGTCAGTGGCCACTGTAGTTTTATGATTCAGTTCCAGGTTGCCAGGCCCACAAGGAAGTGCAGCATAAGCCGGGGCCGGGGGAGCAACAAGAGAAGCAGGCCTCTACGTGCCAATCACAGCGCCGTGTGATGCAGTGCTCGAAGTATGCATGACAACCAATGCAACTGACAAATGGCCGCACACAAGGCCGACGAGTGCCCCTCCTCCGCCGCGCCAGAGCAGCCCCCTAGCTGCGTGTGTCATTGCAGCAGCACTCGATATTGTGTATGTACTCTGGCAGGCAGTGGGGGATAATGGACGCAACAATAGACCGAGCGGCAGACAGACTCCTGGCTGGAACCAACCTACCCCACGCCAATGACATTGAACCCAACGAGGCCTGGGGGTTGCCTTCGAGGCAGCTCCTGCAGGCCCTGGCGTGCAAGCGCCCTTCGAGGGGCACACGAAGTGCAGCAATGTTTCTGTCGATTCAAATTCGAATACAGAACAGGCCCCCACCAAGGCCCATGATTACTTCAATTCCACAGACATTAAATAATGCAAGCCGACTGGCAACTCGCAAGTGCGCCGCTGTCACAATCAACCCCTAGCTGGCGAATTTAGTTGCTGTTTGGCCGGCGAGCATTGCACTTTTTGTAGGTCAGTTGGCGGGTGATGGGTGGTGGTGGGTGGTGGGTGGTGTGCCACTGCATCAGTATGTGCCTTGCCGCCTTCGTCATGCGTCGCGTGCCGAGCGTTTTGCTTAATGCGATTAAGACAAAGCGACAACAAACAAACACGAAGCCGCTGAAAGCTGCGAAAAACAGAAATCAAAGCGGCCGAGTTTGTTGCACCCTTCCAACCCGGCGGCTAGCCTGGTCGAAACCGGAGGAGCAGATTGCCAAGAACACTTAATCAAACAGGCCACGAGATACAGCCGTATCTGGCAAATGCAATTATACATACACATAATTATTTGGCGAAAACTTTGCGGGCCAGCCGATAAGATAGTGGGAGTGGGAGTGGGAGAGGCCCTCCCTCCCGACCAAGTCAGTCAGAGCCTCCAGGCGCCAATACAGGCCTTATGCCAAACAGATGCACTATCTGAGTATGCGGTTTTCCAAACAAACTCACCTTGAAGCGGGTTTTGGGGCTTGGAGCTGCGGGGTGGCGACAAGTGCTTCTCTGACTTCTCCGCGTTCGCAATTTGGGCTGCTGGTGGATTGGGCCGCGTCCTCTCGGTGGGTGTTCAGGTGTCGATGGATTCTAGCAAACGAAAATTCGGATATGTAGCAAGGGCAACATAGCAGGGCATCCAAATTGTTTTGGAATTTCCAATCCGCGCGCCCGATTCTTCGACGATCGCGAACTCACAGGTGCAGGTGTCGAGTGTCTTTCAGTGTCGTGTGCTGTGCAACGAGCAAGTGTCCCTAGCTAGCAAGTAAATGTGGAAGTGTGTTAGGGTCTGGCTAAATTGCAAAAGTGCCTAAAGTCGTAGAACGAGTAAGAAATTTGATTAATTTTCATTTTTACACAAACACACGCACACTGAGGCAGCACTCTCACTCCTATACGTCACTCACAGGCTCTGGATTTCGGCGATTTCGTTGCCGTAGGACGGCTTTTCGACTCGGATTAGCTAGTTACTGCGATTAGGGGCCCTGGCCTCGCAGCATCGTTTATCTGCTTCGGTTTTAAGGCTTTTTCTCGCAATCGTTTGAGAAAACAAAAATTTATTGTGCTGCTGGCTAGATGGCTAGAGATGGGCCACTGGACAGAATTCATTGTGTATGTTATCGATATCGATAGGGCGCAACTAAAAATTTTTAATTTAATATACCTATAATATAGTCACTATAAAGTGGAGTTCTGTGCATTAATCATGCAAAGAGTTATAGGTTTAACTTAAAACTAGTTAATAACAGTCAATAGGAAAAACCAGCTCGATAGAAAAAAGTAGCTAAGCGAACATCTCTGATAGGCTGTTATCGAAAAGTTCGTCCTGATGCTTCAACTCCATATGGTCTCACTAAAAAAAATCAAACTACGAGCATCAACCCGGGATTACTTGATCGCGTCTGCAAAATGGAATACCTTAAGATACTCAACGCCGAATTAACTGATCAGGTGCAGAAGCTGCGCTTGGAGGCGGCCGCCTACAGGACGTATCAGGTCCGATTGCAACAGGACTATTTCAAGGTGCGGGAGGAAATGGCCCTGGAACGAAAAGTCAATCGCAGCAAGGTCCTTAACTTGATAAAGCATCTGATGCTGGACAATTCCGTGGACATAAACGACATAACGGAGAGCATGGAGCTGGATTCCCTGCCGACCGAGACGCGCCGCACCTCGAGGGAAATGAGCAGGGATAATCGTCGCTCTTGCGAGCTGCTGGCGTCCAAATTCGTGTCACCGAGTAGCCGTCGCACGACCGGCTCCGCCAGTCTCCGTGAATCGTCAGAGGAGCAAATGGCTGAGGAAATGGTAAAATTAAATGCCTAATAGATACTTATCCCTTGCTAAACTCCCGTTAATCGTAGGGTTCTGTTACGAGCGTGCCTCCAGATGAGGAACCGGCTGAAGAAACTGTGAGCGTTCTTTTCCAATTGTATTCTAAACCTCTTATATTCAATTCTTGTTCATTTCGCCACAGCCTCCAGACGACATCGAAAAGACACCGGAGAAAACGTACAGTTTCCCAGGACACATGCCCTGTATTAGGGAGATACTGTCCCCAGCAAACAATTGCAGCTCCATATGCTTGGATGACACAGAAGTTGAGAAGACCCCAGGGACGGTCAGGAATGTAACTGTTCGATGCAGAGTTCTGCAGGAAGTTAGTACCAACACGTCAGTGGCCACGACTCATAACAAGACCAAGAAGATACCCTCAATAGTCGTTACTGCGGATGAGTCGCTAGACATGAGCATTCAGCAGGCAAGACATGCAGTCGGCAGGCACTCCTACTCGCCTGCGATGATTAGTTCCGACTCCATGCAACATCCGGATCCACCAGGAGGAGGGAAGAATACGTCACGAGTCAAAAATCAGGGAAAGACTGGCATTACCCCCTTAAGCATCGTTTCAAGCAGCGAATCGACGGACGGAAGCATCATATCGTTGGATGACTCCAGTCTCGTTCAGACCCCACGGCGCAGCCAGTTCGAGGCTCACGCGGCGAAGACAACTAGCACTCCCAATACGACTGTGGCTGCAAGGTCAAGAAAGGAATCGTCTAAACAAAAATCTGTTCTGCAGAGCTCATGTACAAGCCCTGTCCAAAGGCCAAGTCGCAGATGCCGACCCGCCGAACTGAAGGAGCCCAGTCTAAGGGAAAAATTGCGGAACGATACGAGCACAACCCTTATACAAACTAAAAGGAGAAATAAGGCTAAGGAGTAGTTTGTCGTTCTGTATTGTTTTAATATTTAGTAACTTTATCCAAATTGTATTCGTATTTGTATTGTCAAGTGTTTAGTGTTAGTTTTTATTGTTAAAATAGATATTTAGAGCATGGTAGCACAATCAGAAACGCTCTTATTTGAGCTTCAGGGGAAGGACCTATCAATACCCTTTCAGGATAAGAAGTAATAGCCCACTGAACGGAACGAAACGACTGACTAAACGTAGCCAAGACTCTGTTAATATTAAGTGGCAATGTTTTAGAGTTTTCTTGGAAATTTTAATTAGAATTACAAGCCAAATAAAATAGCACAAAAATATTAAATATTATTGTATCTTTAAGAACAAGTTTGTAGTAACCATGACTTCTTTTAATAAAACATCAGCGACATCTGTTTGGTAATAAATTTTACTTGGGATAAATTTAGACTCGTCTTAGATGCAAACTATATATATTCGGATACATCGTTGAAAAAATTTACAAAAGACTCCCGATGAACCAGAGTTCAATACACATTTAAATACAATAGCAAAGTTGAATGGTTTTACGTAAGCAGACGGTAATTGCACTTGGCGAGCAGGGGACAGGAATGCGGCGACTCCAACTAGACCACCTCGAACTTTCCCAGGCAGCAGTTCAAGTGGTCGCCAGCATGAGGATGCGCAGGCTGCTCAGTGTTTTCCTTGATCTCGCTTATGATGTCCTGAATCTTATTGATGATCTGTTGCGAGTTTTCCTGGCCTTCGTTAGCGGCCGGTCCCTTGCTGTCAACCGCAGCATCCTGTGGCACTGCTTGCCCTGGATCCGGAGGTAGCTCCACACCCAAGCTCGCAACGAGTTTGTTGAGTGCCTCGATCTTTTCGCGCAGCTGCTCGCGTTCCGCCTGCAGCAGTCGCATCTGGGCGGCCTTCTCGTACTCCCGCTGCTTCAGCATGCGGCGCTGCGTCTGGTAGAGCGCGATGTACTCGCCTATGGTCTCCGTTTCGCTCTGCAGCTGCAGCACCAGGTGCTCCAGGCTGTGCTTTTCCTCAGTGAGGTCGGCTACCTGGCTGATCAATGTTGTGAAGCGGGACTGCAACCTCTCTACGGCCTCGGCGGTGGGCAGAGTGCCAGCTGAGGGTCTATGCTTTTGGACAGGATTCTCGTGGGCATGACCGTGGTTATGCTCCTGGCTACCGTCGTGAGAATGATCGTGGGAATGACCATGGTGTTCCTCATTTCCGTGGTCATGTGAATGATTGTGGGAATGATCTTGTGAATGGCAATGGGAATGGCCAGCGTGATCGCCATGGTCGTGATCGTGGCTTTCCAACTCAGCAGCATCAATTCTCTCGGTTTCTCCTCCTACATCTTCTTTTGGCTTCTCCTCATGGCTATGATAAGCCTTGGCCTGAAATAGGAATGAAAGCAATTTCGTTAAACAAAGGCTCATCTAAAATGGCAAAGATCCACCCACCTCGTAGTGCTGCAGCCGATCCAGCTGCTGCTGCAGCATCAATTGTTGCCGCTGCAGCTCTACGTTTTCATGTGAGAGCCGGATCATCTCCTCGTCCTTGAACTTGAAGCGCTCCTCATTGGCGTGCAGCTTCTGCTCCATACTCGTGAAGTTCTGACGTATTTCGCGATTGGCAAATTCTTCGGCGTCCAATTTTATGACAAGCTCAGCCTTGTCGTTGGTCAGCTGGACAAACCGCTGTTGCAGCTCATCTAGCTGCTGCTTCATTTCCACGTTCTGGGTAAGGGCCCGGGACGCAGCCACCTTGTCCGACTCCATGGTGGCCAGCAGCTTGGTCTGGTCCGGTTGTACCGCCTGCAGGCGTTCCAGTTCCTGCTCCAACTCGGCTACCGTCGCCTCCTTCAACTGCAGCTGGTCGTCCTGCGACTTGATCTTCAGTTGAAACTCGTGGCGTTCAAAGTCAAAATCGGAGAGGCGTTCCTTTAAGGCGGCAAGTTGCTCCTCCAAAGCAATCTAAAATGGAACAAGTGTTAGCATAAGTGGCTTTACTACACTGACTCCTATTAGCTTACCTTTTCCTGTTCCACTCCATTCTCCTCCTTTTTGGGGAGCTCCTGATGGGCTTCTTTGAATTGAGCCTGCATACTTAGGTTCTTCTGAATGTCCTTCTCCAGACTGCTCACGTGCTCCACCAGTTGCCTCTCCCTCTCCCGAAGTGAGTTCAGCTCTTCGGAAAGCTCCGCATTCCTCTCGTTGAGCTTGGCGATCTCCCCGCTCTGGTGCTGCACATAATTCTGGTACTGCCCGGCAGCTTGTTCCTTGTCCTGCGCCAGTTGACCCACCATGGCCTGGAGATCGCGTATCTGCTGCTCGTACATGTACTGGGTCTGCACCAACGATTCCACGCGATTGTCGGCACTGATGTTGGACTCGTCGGACAGTTGGCGCAACTTCAGCTGCGCCATCTCCAGTTCATTTGTTTTGCTGGCCAGCTGTTGCTGCAGTTCCTCCTGCCGGAGATTGACCTGCTTAAGCTGGGCCTCCAGCTCTATAAGATGCGAATTCTGGTCCGCGATTTGTGCTTGTGACTGCTGCAATTGGCTCTGGAGCTGGGTGGTCTGCTGACGTTGCTGTTCGCTCTGTGACTGCTGCTCTTGATGGTACAGTTGCAGTTGGTCCAGCCGTTGCTGGGTCTGGTCCTTTAGGGTGCGCAGCTCCTCGAGTTCCAGCTCGCGTTCACGGCATGTAAGGCGTGCCCGGGTCAGTTCGGCATTCAGCTGCGCCTTCTCGGCAATAATCACCTGGAAGGCCTGCAGATTGGACGCGTCAGCACTTCCGCCGTTCTGCGCTGCCAGTGGCAAGTCTGGTTCCTGGTTGTGTGGGAAAAAGGAAGCGGCTGTGGGCACAGCTGTCTGCTCCTGTGCCGGCAAACTGCCGGTTCCGGCTCCAGCAGCGCCATTGAGACTCGTCTCACAGTCGGACCGTTCCGACAAGTTGCTAGCTATGCTGACAGTGGACGAGTACGAGGGCAGCGGCTCCTCAGACGCCGGGTGACTGTTGTTGTTGTTGCGCAGCTGGTACTCCTTCAGCTGCGTGTCCACATAGAATAGACAAACATACGTTAAACAAAATCAATATTAGACCAAATGTTGTCCACGTCACAAGAGCAAAACAAAACGAAGGAGTGTGTGTGGCAACTCCACATTCGCACCTTTTTCCTTGCGGCGGCCAACTTCTGTGCCTTGGCATCCTGCGTGTCATCCGGCATGGCCTTCGGGATCAGCTGGGGGGTTTCTTGTTTTCCGGAGTCCTAAAAGATACGGATCTACCTTTTTTTATTTGGGCTTGTTGATTATCAAAATAGTTATCGATATTTTTTGTATAAAATTGATATGTTTATATCGTGATATCGAATATATATTGATATGACTATATCGAATATTATATTTTATAAAATTACACCATTAATTTGTAAATTACATTCTATTATGAAGGGATGGCAGTCTTAAGTTTATATTTATTAAAAATTCAAGCTATTTTTTGGTGCTTTGGTTAGCTTTCTCTTCTATGATTGACAGTCGATAGTTGGCAACACTAATCAAAGAGACCGTTATATTATTTAAAACTATTCAAAACTCTTGTCCAGCGAAGGTAGTTAAACCTAATTGCCTTTGGCCTAAAAATATAAAAATAAATAAAAAATATTTATAAAAATGTATTAAAAATTTATGTTTTAGTAAAATAAAAAAGCTTCTTCAACAGGCACTTAAATATTTACATTTTATTTCTTATGTTGTAAACTAGAATTTTAATGAAAAAAATCGAGCTAACAAGTTCGATTTAAACAATGCGATTAATAAAGCAGCTCTTCAGATTAATTTTCCAGCTTAATCGTCTCGAATTCAGTCAAACCCAAACCGCAAAAGATAGCAGACCTCGCTCGCCGGAAAATGCATAATTCTCCTTGGCTTATCAGTTGTCTGGCGTTAGGCTGGCTCTGCCTGGCACCATCGCCAAGTGTCGCAGACTCTCCAAATACCCCCAAGACCAGATTCAACATCACCTTTGGCCAACTGGACACATGCGACAGCTATTCCATCACGGCAAGTGGATATGCCTACCGAGATTTTTTCATGGTCCACTCCCTGGACAACAACAAGGCACGGAGTGGGGAGAGGCTCCACCTAAAGTTCTACGTGCTTACCTCCATGGACGCCCACATCCTTCTGTCGGTGACGGATAGGCTTCGTCCCACCGATCGGGTGTACGAGATAGGTAAGGGATACTGCCGCCGGATATTTGAACATTTCACGGACTTATTGGTTATCGTTTCTACGACTGTAGTGATAGGAGCTGGCGGAAATACGTTTTCCGCTATCCGGACAGCCATGGGCATGAGACGCGTGTCCACCAACCAAGATCGCAACTTGCTCTCGGTCTACGAGCCAACGCCCATCGAAATCGTGCAGACTCAGAGTGAGTGCCCCAGAGTTTTATTAAATGGCATCCTGTCATCTTAATTCCCTTCAGATGCCGAGCTCTTTGTTTACATTCCCGGATTCAAGAAGGAACCGCTTCTGCAGTTCGTGGACACTTCCGCCCTCAACATAAACTACATCAGCTTCAGCTCCTTTGGCTCGAACACAGCCCGTTGGTTCTACGACTGCAGCTTCGATGGATTTGGTTTGTTGCTAATCCATTTTGTCATTTTGAAGAGAAACCCGCCAACTCTTACTTCAATTTTAGATAATGAGCTGTCGCCGGATAAGCCAGAGCCGTTGGTGGAGCAGAAGCTGTTGGACTACATCAATTTGCGCGGGGAGAAAGCCAGTCAGCCGGGAAATCTGAGCTCCTTGAAGTTCCACTTCCGCCCGCTATCGGTGGCCTACGAGCCGGACAAGTCCTGGCTGCACACTACTCTCAACTTCATAATGGTACCCCATACTTCATTGGCATACGAGTATTTAATATCTTCATAAATTTAATTCTACTAGCACTGGCAGGATGATAGGCTGGCGTGGAAGCCAGCGGACTACGGCTACTTGGAGTCCATCGAGCATCGGGACCTTAAAATATGGAATCCCCAGATCTATACCCTTAACGGCGCCGACTACTATTCATCAAGAAACTTGGTGCAATACCGAGCCGAGTTGCGGGTTTATTCAAATGGAAATGTAACTCTGTATTTAAACAAAATGGGGCTGACCAACCGGTGCGTGGACACTGCCCGAAACTGGCCCCACGAACGGATAACGTGCGACATCCAACTGGGCGTCATCGGCGAGGTCGGAATGGGGAGCTTGTCGCTAATCTACGATGATCAGCGCAGTCCAGTGGCGCCAAACGAGCACGTGAACACGCCTTCGGGCTGGACCTTCAACGACATCAGCGTCCAGCAGGTGGTGAACGGGTCGCAGAGCAGGTATTCTCCGAAGCACACACTCCAGACGATGGCCGGCGACGTGGCCATTGAGTTTAGGTTGCAGAGGAATAGCAAATTTTATATGACAGTATTCTTCGTTCCACTGACAGGTAATTTATAGTTTAATCCTTTAAAAACTTATTTGTTCTTTGTCCTTCATGAATGTATTTGTTTCAACTGTGTTCTCAATGAACTTCTCTTATCCGGTTCCCGCTCAGCTTCCATTATCATCTCCTATGTTTGAGCTTTCAATGAAAGGTTGCTATCAGACTGTGGTTTCTAAGTGATTCCCTTTGTGTTATCCCTTTCAGCCTGCCAGATATTTGTGATCCTGTCCTTTGTGCTGAGGTCGACCCGCAGGAGCGCCCTGATACTCATTTCCCTCCTGATAACCGCCTGGGCCCTGATGTACATAACGCGCCACGCCCCTCCGTTCTATGTGCCAGCTCTCAGTAAGTATATCCTTGTTTATACAAGGACAGGAGATTAAATGTATTCTGACTTCCTCAAAACCTCGCCCCATTCTTGACAGTGTCCGACTACAAGGTTCTCATGATTATCGCCACCTACTGCTATGTCCTGCACGTAGCCCTCATGTGGCTGGAGCTATATCCTCCCCGGGCAAAGGCCCCCAACTGCCTGATGACCGTCATGAACTCAAACGTCCTTCGGTTCGTCCTGGGACTGCGTTTGGCCGATGTGAGTCTTGTGCGTTGCTATTATTGGAAGTAAATTATGATTTTCCTTAAAATTTCTTCAGTCGAGCGTCTACTGCGATGTCCAGGAGAAACCCTGGCCCCACCTCGCCAAGATCCTGAACAACCTGAGCTCGATCGTGGTGGTTATCACTTTTGCCATCCTGGACGTCACTAGTATTTGAAAAATGAGATTTTTCTTTATTTTGCACTTGACAGAGTATTAGAGGTTTCTTAAATAAATAAGAAGTTTTCAGCGAGCAAGATGGGAGTCCGGGGTGGAGTTGGGAGGAGGAGGAGAATACTAAGGAGAACGTGCCACGGCTGCCGCGATTCCTCGCCGTTGTCCCCACTCCCCTGCTTGTCTACAGGTCGGAGCGGTGCTGATCCTCGGGCTTAGTGATAGCCGTAGTAGTCGTCGTGGCCGCCCAGGGACAGGGCTGGAGCGGCATAGGACTTGACCAGCGTGGGAGCAGCGTAGCTAATGGCCGGGGCGGCATAGGACTTGACCACCGCAGGAGCGGCATAGCTTATAGCCGGGGCGGCGTATGACTTAACCACCGCAGGAGCGGCATAGCTTATAGCCGGGGCGGCGTAGGACTTGATGATGGGCGTGGCAATGGGGGCGGCGTAAGACTTGATGATGGGCGTGGCGTGGTTAACGACCTATACATTAAAAAATAGATTATAGCATTGCTATCCTAATCCTGCGAGTCCTGTGATCTCACCGAGCTGAAGTGGGAATAGCTGGTGGCCGGAGCAGCCACCGCCTTGACCACGGTGGGAGCGGCATAGCTGATAGCCGGAGCGGCATATGACTTGATCACCGGAGCAGCTGCAGCGTAGCTGATGGACGGAGCAGCATAGGACTTGATCACTGGAGCGGCTGCAGCATAGCTGATGGCCGGAGCAGCGTAGGACTTGATGACGGGAGCGGCTGCAGCGTAGGTGATGGCGGGAGCGGCGTGCGCGTAGCTGATGGCCGGGGCGGCGTGCCCGTAGCTGATGGCCGGGGCGGTGTGGCCCAGTCCGTAATCGAGGAGACCGGGAGCGGCGTTCGCCACGGCCAGCAGAGTGGTAAGGACCTGGAAAGGGACATCAGCTCAAGATGTATTCCTTGTCGCCAGTCTTGATCCTGGGAAGTGATCCTCGCCACTTCCTGCACTCACCAGAAGTTTCATGCTGAATAACGAATTGCTTGGCTTCGAGGGAGAACTGCAACTGTAAATGGATTGCGTGCATTGCGTTACTTTTATAGTGCTCACTGGCAGGCCACGCACTCAATGGACAGGCGGACTCACGGACAAGCGGACAGGTGGACAGAGTACAGATGGCTTGACTAGATTTCGATCTGAGCGTCGGACAAACAGTCAACAAAGCGGGCCAACCAGCACCAATTTGTGAAGTATCTCGGCTGAAGTGAAACTGCAATTCTCATTGCAATCGCCACTCGGAGCTCGGAGCTTGTAGCTTTGGTCTTGGAGAGCACCAAATCGGATGACGCAACTTGGTGAAACTGAAGCTAAGGCTGGAGCCAGAGCTGGGACTTGAGAGCCGAAGGCAGACCACTCGCCGGCTAAGGTGTCGCAGGAAAGGCCTTCTCTGTATTTCCATTTTCCAGCGTCACCCAGTGCTCCAAATTGGAAAGCCCGCGCTAATTGATTTCGCTGATTACCTGGCCAATTTCGGGCAATGCCACACCCAGCCATCACAGCACAAACTACTTAATTAGCCACCGGAGAATGCCGTTCTAATTGTTCTCACAAAATAGTTCTTGGTGTTGCTGGGAAATTCTCCCCAAATTGCATAATGAACGAACGTCTTGCCAAATCGGCGAGCGCCAAGCAATCCCTGGCATTCCGCAGATCTAGGCGAGCTTCATATTTTTTATGTTTATCGTGCCACAAATGCCGCTGCGTGCCGCATTTGACCATATTTGATGGGCGATTTCAGACGCACTCTCAGTTGTAGTTGCAGTTGCAGTTGCAACTTGCAATCGCAGCCACGCCGTCTCGTCTCGAGGACACTTCATGGTGGCGGGGAATCAGGCCTCAGAAACAGCAACAGCCGCAGCTCCAGCTCTCGATTTCGGTATCTCGACTTAAACGACTGCCGCCCCTTCTCCGTCTCCTTTTCCGGCTGGAAAATCGCCATTCGATTGAGCATCTGGCGGTCCGTGGGATTTTTATGGCAGCCATGATTAACCCCATGGGGTGGGCTGGTATTGAAATGATGACAAGTGAGGGAATCGAGTAGGATTTGAATTAACAAGAACTGAAAGAACTGCAATTTATTTGTATATTGGACCTATAAATTGCAAAAGTCATCTCAGCAACTCTTCAGAAGATCTATGGTTCGAAGGTGTTAAACGAAACAAATTTGTGAAAATTCATATTGTCTCAGATGGCCGCAGCAACATGCAGCACTTCAACACTGAAGTTCCCTCTCGACAACACCACAGAGCAACACCAGCAACACCAACATCCAAGCAGCAACATCTCGACAACACTCGGCACACAAAGCCGCAGAGACAGCCTGAGAGACAGAGTGACTATTTTGACCATAGTTCGTGCATAAATCATGCCATCGGAATGTGATTTATGCGAAATCTATTAGCAAATATTAAGTCAATCGCAGCAATTGTTGCCAGTGGCCGGCGACTGCCAAACAAGTGTTCCACGTCCAATCCGATGCGGGCAGATCAGTAAAAAGCGGCGTGTCGACTCATAAATAAAAGATTTCCCAGCCACTGCCCCACATTTTGGTGGGGCACCAGGTGGAGGTTCCACCAGGTGGAGGCAATTTTCTGGCCATACAAGCCTAGGACGCCTCTTCGTCGGCCTGAGCCCTTTTTTGGCTTAAACGAATGCCAAATTGCCCCACACCGGCCACAGCTATTTCGATCCGCATCCCCGATACTTTGTTTTGATCGAGCCAAGTCTTTAGCCGCTTTTGGCCACCGGGCGGAGCACGCTCCAAAATGGGCGCAAAATACTGCGGATTTTGGATGACGGGCCTAATTAGCCGGTGGTCAGAGAATGAGCTGATTGCCCAATCAGCGAGCCCGCTTGCGAAGAATTCTTCTCGCATAGTGTGCAATGTTGCACGCTGCGCATGCGTTCTAGCCCCCGGCTCTGCCCCTTCCGATTCAATTAATTAACGGCTGCTTGCTGCATTTGACTTGCAAATGCCACACGAGCTGCAAAACGTTGCAAAATGGAAAAACGCAGCTTAATTAAATCAGAGACAAACAGCCGAAACCGCGTGGCATTTATAACGCTAGACTGCATTAATGAATGAATCGAGTCGGTCCGAGTGGACATGGATATGGACTTCGACGTGGACGTGGAAGCCAGATGTGTGGAAGCCAGAGACTGACGTGACTGGGAGCTGGTAGCCGGCTGCCACTTTGCATTTGGCAATCCCACTCAGTCAATCATGAAATGCTCTCGTTTTTCTCACCTGCCTGCCTACCGTGGGGTTTGTTTGTCTCTTGACAGGATTTCGTTGCAAGGGGCTTGTTTATTGCCGATGACTACATCGAAGTGGCCGGCTGTAAAGTGGTTATTGCCTTGATAATGGCCAACAGCCGGAGTGGTTAGTAGGAATGTCCAAAATACCCCACAGTTCTCAAAGGCTCGTTAAGATTATGATTATGGCCTCTTATATAAGTCAGAGGCGTTGATTAATCGTTTATCTTTAAGTGGGTAAACAATTTTCATTCAAAACTTAGTTAATATTTGTTCCTTTTTGGATCGTCCATAAACGGGTTTTCTTTTTAAACTTAAATAGCTTTAAAAGCCGGGAAATGCTTTTGGTTTTCAAACCCGGCTTGATCCAGTGGCGACACCTACCGACTCACTTTCCTCAAGCAGTTGGGCAACCCCATCGTCAAAGGCGGGACATTTGAAAATGATTGTCTAAAAGTGCGCCAGCAATTATCAGATAATCTGTAACTAATCTAGCAATCCCCAATGACTCAACACTTTCTTCAAGTTAATTTTTTTTATCAAGATCATACATAGGTTTTTCTTATACGTAAATTTCACTAATGGAATATAAGCCTTAACTCCTAGATCTTCTTCCCCTCGTCGTCTTCCACATGTTTCACTTTTCCGCCGGAAAGGATGTGCTGGATCTCCAGTATCGTCTTGCCCTTGGTCTCCGGCACGCAGAAGATCGAATAGAAGAATGACACAACCGCAACCCCGGTGAAGATCCAGAAAGTGGGACCCGGTCCGATGGATTCCTTGAGGATCGGGAAGAGCAGGGTAACTATGAAGGCCGACAGCCAATTGCTGGTGCCGGAAATCGATCCCGCCACACTCTTGACATCCTCCGAGAAGAGCTCGGCCATAACCAGCCAGGGCACCGGTCCGAATCCGATCGAGAAGAAGACGATGAAGATGCAGATGCTAGCGATGGGCAGCCAGCCAAAGTTATCCATCGAACCGGGGCTTTGTTCGCTCAAAAAGAAGTAAAGACCAAGCAGGGCTGTGGTAATGGCCATCAGGAGGCCGGAAATGATGAGCAGAATCCTACGACCGGCCTTGTCGATAATAACCACTGCCACCAGTGTGCTGACCACTTGGGTCACTCCAATGATGATCGAGGCATACTTGCCTTCCAAACTGGCACCCACATCCTGGAAAATGGAGGCGGAGTAGAAGAGGATGGCGTTGATTCCGGTACACTGCTGGAAAACCTGCAGCAGAACGGAGATGCCAAGTCCTTTCAGGACAATGGGACGACGCAGAGCAGCCAGAATATTGACCTGAAAAGAAACACAGAAGGTTATTATAGGTCCCTTCGTTTAAGGTAGTTTTGTAAAAAGAGTTTCAACAAAATTACTAATCGTTGCCGAAAGTTTGCAAAAAGTATAATGCTTTAAAGTTGAGTATAAATAACTTATAGCTTCCTGTTCTCTATTAACTCTGCTTACTTTTAATCTCTGTAATCAAATTAGTTCACTATCAAGATAGAAACTTTTTTTTGGGGGCTTATGCAACCAAATTCAGCACATCATAGGGAATGCTTACCTTTTCCTGATCATTTTGCCTTTGGGACTCCTCCAGGATCTCCTTGAGCTCTTCGTCGATGTCGGCACCAGCGCCACGCAGCCACTGCAGGGACTTGGCGGCATCGTCGTTTCTCCCCTTCAGGGCCAAGTAGACGGGGGACTCGGGCATGAAGAAGTGCACGGTGACAAATATGATGGGAAGGATGGCGCATACGATGTTGATGGGCATCAAATCGAGGAAGGCTCCCAGCAAGTAGCCAAACAGCACTCCCGACACGATTAGCAGCTGGAAGAAGGAACCAATGGTTCCTCTAAGGGATGTCGTTGAGATCTCCGTACAGTACATGGGGGCCGTAACACAAAAGGCTCCGCCGCACATTCCCAAGATGAATCTTCCAAAGTACAGCATGGTGACGTTCGAGGCGAAGATCATTAGGAGCCATCCCACCATGTAGGGGGGGAAGAGCGCCAGCATAGTGGGCCTCCTGCCGATCCAGTCAATGGCGAAACCGATGGGAATGCAGATCACAGTGGCGCCCAAGGTGAGGAGCGACGATACCCATCCGAATTGGCTGGACGTCACCACGAAGTCGTATTCTTCGCCGGAGTAGAGCTTTTCCTCGACGGGTGACGACCACCCGATGGAGGCGCCCATGCAGAGGGCTCCGAAACTGGCCGATAGACCCGCAATATACTGCGGCAGTACCGATCCCTTGGACATTTTAAAATGGGTGTGTTCTCCTTGATCGTTGCAATCGAACTGAATTCTCCCCGGAACCATTATTCAGCTGGAAAAATCGCTTTCCATGTGATAACTGATGCGTCGACGTCGCCGTCGCCGGTAACGGCTACGCCGGACTCAAGCACTACATGTCATAGTCGTAAATCAGGTCTATATAGTTTGCTCCCCAGGTAGAGATGACGATAAGCGGGCAGATTGGAGGGAGCTGGGGGCTTGGGGGACAAAAGCGTCCAAAATCAGTTTAAAGCTGAAGCAGCTAATTAAACGCCCGCCGGATTGCTGTCCCTCTTCCGCCAACACATGTCGTTACCAGAGAGCAATCAAGTGCTTCTATAACGATCCCCCGATTATGCCCTGCACCAAAGGCGTATCCGACCGCCCTTCCATTTGGGAACCCCCTCGAAAGTGGCTCTACCTTCACTTTGGGATGAATCCGCCAATAGTGCAGACTCATTTTACGTTTGGGAGAATTGCCATTGTTGACAAAACTATGAGGCTCCAAATGAGAGTTGTATGAAATTAGATATTTTACATATTTGATGGGGCTGTTGAGAGTTTTTACTTTCCGAAATAATAATCGGCAATTAGCGAGCTTGAAGCGTTAATCACGAAGTCTAATGAAACAGATTTTTAAACAGAAAAGTCTGGGTAACTCATCCAATTAAGTTCCTAAAGTTTTATCCCCAGTCTCATAAATATGTATCTTATAGATGCAAAATAAAAAGCTATATCAGGTCTATAACATCAAATTCTACTATCCACTACTTAGCTCAATAGATATCACAAATATAGACTCAGACACATTGGAAAGAGTACATCATCTTCGACCAATTTGTACAATCAATTCCGGGATTTTTGTTATTTACGGCAGCACAATTGGATCGGGGCTGCCGTGTGAAAGGTAGATAATAATACAACCCTACGGAAAATAATTGAATGAGCGTAATGCGCTTGGAGGGGCATCTAATCTTTCTCACAACCAAAACCAGCATCATAGAAGGAATCACGCCCAAAACACATGTAGATGTGTCCCGTCTCGGAAATCGAGCAAAGTGACAAATTAGAAATACGCGCGAGCCACCAAAACACCTACATATGTACATGAATTCGACGGTCACCTGGCGGTCAAGCGGCTATCGGTTATCAGGGATTGGCCCATTGATGTTCTTCACGGCAGCGTGGAGGACTCTTCTGATAGTGGGATTTGGGGAGTGGAGAGCAGGCTCGGATGAGATAAGCGCCGCTGTTAGATAATATTCGACTGAATAACCCATTTTCAAGTAGTCGGGAGGTCTCCTTGTGGCCCAAATAATCGAATAACATTGGGTAAAAGCCTTATCGTAACCCCACACACGGAGGGCCTTCTGGGTAAAATGCAGTCGAGTGCAGTTTGCGATAATACTGGGCTCCAGAGTGCAGTATGCATTTCGAGTATCCACTGGAGCCGATCGATCCGAGTAATTTCCTGATGATTTACCATCACCGCGTAAACACTTATCGTATCTTCTGTTGGAGTGTTTTTGGGTAAATACAGCTCTTTATTACGTCGTAATACAAATTCTACACAAAACAGTTACTCATCCATGCCCCGGTCATGACCAAGAGCTGATCTATTTCGTTTAATGGATTATATAATGAAGGATCGATGGCGCTATGTATTAGTCACAGCCTCTACTTCTTGCGCTCCGCCTCCTCCATGGCGCGCAGCATCTTGGCGTCGTGCTGAGCATGGTGCTCCCTAATGGCGCGCTGCAGCTCCTCATGGTGGCTCTGGCTCTCCGGCGGGTAAAGCTCCCGCTTCTTCTTGGTCACCCACTCTTCGAAGTACTCCGGCTGGTTGAAGATGTGGAACATCGCCACCGGAAACGCCATGTACATGCCCATCTTGGCCACCTCCAGCACCCAGGTACCCATTGCTTTTAGTTATGTCGCAGGATTCGCTCGAAAATGTAAATAAAAGATATTTTCCGGCAAACAATTTGGGTTTACAAATAATATCAACAATAATCATATGTTTACGAGAGCAGCAGTGTTGGAAATGACAGCACACCGTTCGAAAAAGTGTTAACCAACGCATTGCCTATTTTAAATGTTTTAAATCCGGAGACTGTTTAAAAAAAAAGACAAACTGCATTATATATAATTATATATTATTTTCTTGTAAAATTGAGACATGCATTTATAATGTTAAACCTTAATCTAGTTTTCCTCGAACGCGGCAATGTAAAAACGGGAGAACGGGTCTGCCGAAAATAATTATTTTTCACGGAAGCAATCTTTTTTTTATAACATTTTGATGAGAAGGGGATTTTTTAAAACCGTACAACGGTTTTAACGTTAGATTATGGTAACTTAGGAGCAAGATTTTCTCAATATTTAAAGCTAAAGGGCTGTCTCTCCAGGATACTCCTCGGGAGAAGTTATAAGAAGTTTTTTGGTTCGTGAGTGCTCCTCCTGAACGCCATTTTCCATGTTCTCCTTGTTGTCCTCGCCCACGGCGTCGGCAGGCAATGCTGACTTCAATGCAGACCTCTTCCGCCCATTGGAACTGGCAAATGGCGAAGCCATGGAGGTGGAGGGCTCATTGCCATCCAGGCAGTACAGAAGACTGGGACTCAGATCGGACTCATCAAGGTCATCGATGTCCTGCGTGGTGCTCGCCCCGCCGAAGTCATCTGACCGGCTGGCGAAGGACAAGTCCGCCGGACTGGCTGTCAGCACGCTGCGTGTAAGCAAATACTCCCTGGGAATTAACCAATTAGCACGAGTACTACGCTTCTTATTTTATAACTCACTTGAAATCACTAGATAAGGCATTGGAGGGCTTCGAATCCTCGTGGCTGTTGCTGTTGCTGCTCCGGCTCGTCGTTCTGTATCTGGAGTTGAGGAGGCCAAAACTGTGCTGCTGCCCCAAGATCTCCGCGTAGCCACCCAAGGAGGTAGCATCCTCACTGTGCAGGGACGGCGGTTCCCGCTGCTTGGTGGGTGTGCCACCGATGGAGTCGGGCTCCTCCTGCTCGGACAGGCTCAAGTTCAGCTGCTTGTCGCCATTGACGGCCAAGGCATTGAGCAGCATTACTGGTTTGCGGGAACGGGGCGTCATGATTGATTCCTGAAAGACGCAAAGTAAGAATAACTCAATCCGGAATAAAGATATATTTTTCGGACCTGCATCGCTTTGGGCATGCGCTGCGTAGATTTGGTAATCGGCGACATGGACCGCCGACCCAAGTGCAGAGCCGGTGTGCTGGTTATGAGATCCATGTTGCGGTACACACTGCTCTGGAGGATCTGCTGGTAGCCCATGCTCATAGGGGGCAGTTCATTGGAGCTGCCATTGTTCTCCGACAGGGTGTCGTCGTCTTCCTCGTCATTATCATGATCCTCCTCCACGTCACTGTCGTCCACATCCTCGAGTAAGGGAGCTTGGTGCTTGGTTTCAGCATCTCCGCTTGGCCGTCTCCGCAGGGTGGCCGAAACACTGCGCACCAGCCGCTTCGTCGTCTCCGGGGTGCTGAACGGGAACCGTAAGTTGCCCATGCTAACGCCCTTCATGAGCTTGCGCGTGATTGACCTTCCTAGGTGGTGGCTGCTTGCTGGAATGGAACTAGCCCCTTCCACAATGGGGGTCAAGGCTCCGTCGTCGTCGTCCTCCTCCTCCGTGGCGTGCACCTGTGGCAGTAGGCTCGAAAGATTAGGCTCCGACTTATAGCGCGACGACTGCTGCACCGGCGTGGAGGGATTCGAGTACTCCTCCACCGCCAATAGGCGGTGGTCGTCCCAGGCCACAGTCTTCTTTTCGATCAGTCTGGCAGCCGCCGACATAATCTTCAGGGGTGTGACACAGCAATCAGTGTCTATTTCGTCCAGTTCCTGGCCAGCTAAAATAGGTTCTCCCCCACCCTCTTTCGACTGCTGGCGGCTTACTGGAGCTGAGATGCTGCCGGTAGGAGCGCAGCTTGAGCTGCTGTCGGAGGAGGACAGGGAGGATTCGATTTTCAGCGAGGCGGATGATATGGACTTCGGAAGCTGATGCAGCGGGTTAGTGGCGAGGGTGACGCTGGTAATGGTGGACGAGATGGTGGCGGTGTGAGTGGGTGGAGTGGGACTCTGGAAGAGCACCCGAAGTTTCGGCTGCTTCACATGCGACATGTTGGGCGTCTTTAAATGAATGATGAGAAACATGCGGTTAGTCAACAAACACAGAATCTGGATAAAAGTCAAAATACAAACCTCAGCACCTCCGGCCATATGGAAGCTGGGCGGCACCCTCTTCGGAGTACGGGACATGAGACTCTTGTGAAAAATGTGCTTCTTGATGGAGTCGCCCAGGGATTTGGCGCTACGTGTGGCCTCGTTGTTCTTCAGCCTATTCATCACCACCAACTGCAAGGGCGTGCCTGCAAAAAAAAAAGGGAATATTTAAAAAATATATTCTTTCCCTCTCTTAGTTCCAATGATTACCCTGCCCGTTTTGCTTATTGAACTGCTTGATCAGCCGACGCTTTTTCGAAGACTCCGGCATGCTCTGTATGTGAGCATAGAGCTGAGCCAACTCAGTGTCCGTGTTGTTCGTGTTTGTGGCTGCTGCGGTAGCCGCGCGGTCTACGAAAGTGTACACCGTGTTGACCGTCGAGACGTCCGAGATGGACTCGTCGAGCGTTTGTTCCGGCGACATGGTTTTCTTGCGTTTGCGTTCGAGAAAGTACGCCCGAATGTCGGTAGCCAGCTTCCCCGGAACCTCGAAGATGTCCATCCCACGCACAATCATATAGCAAACAATGCTGGCCATCTTCTTGGCCTGGTAGTGCAGAACCTCCGGCGGCAGCTGTCGCGGACATATGAGATGCGGCGTAAACAAGGTAGCCAGGTTCTCGGCGCTCATCTTGTTGCTCTTCTCGTGCTGAGCCACGGCGTGCAGCATTTCAATGATGTGCTGCAACAGCTCCCGATGCTCTTCGGGCAATAAAAGCAGCAGCAACTGGACTGAGCTCAGCAGATGCTGCTGCCGCTCCGCCGGAGCTGCCACCTGCCCGCTCAGTGCTTGGCAGAGAGGAGCAATCTGAAGGTGGGCTGGGTAGTGGGCATCTGTGAGCAATGGTTCTGGCAATTCCGAAAGAAAGCTTTTGAAGACAGTAGCGCAATCATGGGCAGAGAACCCTGCCAGCTCCAGATCCAAGGGCTTATCGTGCTGGATATGCAGCCGCAGCTCATTCTGCCGGGAAACCGCTCCAGTTTTGCGAAACAGACCCTCCTGGGTGAGATCTGAAAACGATGGGACTTGCAGAAGAGTTCTATTAAATGCTATGATCCTATGCTTACTCTTCTCCAGCATGAGAAACTCCTTCAGCTCCTGCAGGTGCATAAGAAAGCCGGGATCAATCTGCTGCTGAAGTGTTTCGGTTGGGCTGTTGCCCACGGACTTGCTACCCGATCCCGAGGCTGCTGTGCAAACGGTAGCAGCTCCTCCGTGTCCCAGACGGTGTTTCTTGGACAGGCGATTCCACTTCTTGAGTTTTCCCTTTTCCTCGTAAACGATCTCGTGACAGGGCAAGTCAAATCTGCAAAAGTGGAATGGTCAATATGGGATCCGGCACTCCACACAACATTGTCCCTACTCATCCGTATTTAGTTCCAGTTCAAAGGACAGGTGCATGCGCACCAGTGACTTGTACTTCTCGTAGTTGCAGCGGCGCATGCGTGCCGCCAATTCCCGATCTCGGAACTCATTGATGTTGACGTGATCGGTGCCTCGGTCCATACTTAACGATTACTTCCTGTATACAGGCACACACAAACAACAAAAACAACTACTGATCGAGGCGACAGCAAAAACAAAAAGTACGCAGCGAGGATAATGACAACTTCGATAGTTAAAACATGAAATTGAATATGTAAAGGCCTACAATCACTGATCTTTGTCGCCCTGTAACATTTCTGCGACTTTCAAATTAATTACACTTATTTTAACTGCTAAAAATTAAACGAGACGCCACCAAAAGCAGTGTGACCGCGGTCGCAGCCCAGATATAACCCATTTTTCGATCGTTCAGCTGAAGATCTGGTAGCCCGGGTTAATAAAAGTTCTATTATTGGTTTATTGTGTTTGATACGAGTTTTCTTTTAAAATAAGTGACAGAAAACAATTTTTCATGCTCGAAACCGTTTTCCTGCTTTTTCTTTCCAGAATTTTCATGACGGAGGTGCCAGACTGTTAAAGATCCAAATAATCAGTATCCCCCTCTGTATTTCATGTTCATCGCACCCCCTTTAATTAAAATATTAGGAATTTTACGCATAAATATATCCAGAAATTTTTTAATTTGCTTTATTTATTTAAAATTGCCGCGCATGCCGGAATGCTGAAAATATTTCCATGACGAAAATTCCAAGTGTTGGAAAACGCATTGACAGTTTAAGTGATGAACAACGTCCAACCCTCGTTTGATTTGTAATTTTAATTTTCGAATTCGTTTTCTGCTTTCAAAAAAGATGAAGACTACGCCAAAAAAGAAGGAAATGTCCCTTCGCCTGCGGGAGCAACGTCGGGAGGAACCAAAGCCGGAGCCCAGCCAACAGCCGCTGGACGACGACGCGGAGTCCGATTTGCCCATCCGGGGACGCCCCTCCAAGAAGCTTCTACTCCAACAGCAGCAGCAACGCCAGTACCAGGTCAAGGCACAGACCGATACTAAGTCTGTGGAGGTCGGCGCCAGTGGTTCGTCGTCCCCAACAGCCGGAGGAGGGCGCATCAAGGCCCGTAGATCGCTCTACAAGAAGGGGGTCGGCAGCGGAAGCAGTGTGTCCCAAAAGGCTCCTGGCGAGTCGTACGTTATGCGACTGTTTGAACGCAGCTTGGACCTTTCAAAATATCAGGATGGCACTCCTTTGTATCCCATCTGCCGTGCCTGGATGGCCAACCAGCCCAGGAACCCTTCAGTGGCATCGTTTCATACGGATGCCTCCGATTCGTCGGTCAAGCGCGAGGACAACGGTGAGGAGATCCTTGCCAAGTTGCGCAGCGGTGACATAAAGGTGCTCACATCGCTGCCACAGCCTCGCTCCACGGACCTGCCCGTAATACCGCCACGCCTAGAGTTTGCCAAGGAGGAGAAACAGCGGGAAAAGGCTCTGGAAGGCGCTAGTCGCTCCGATCTGTTGGCCTCCAACGTGGCACGCTGGAAGAAGGTGCGTGGGCACTGGCTAAAGCACACGCAGAAGTACGAAAAGGAGCGCTTTGAAGTTATAGACCAGATAATGGATGTAATCTGCAAGACCTGAGAGGATGCTGCGAGAAATTGGGGAGGAAGAAACGTGGGCATGCTACAAATTTGATTGAAATAAAGTTCTTAAGATATAACCCTGTGTTGATAGCTTGGGATAAGTGGCGAACACGGTTTGTTGTCATTGACTTGAATAGATTTTTATTTGTATGCGTAGAAGATGCGTTTCCATTGAGGATAAATTATTTCTAGTTAGAGCTTTGAGTGTTGTTTGGATTCAAATGCTGCTGGATTGTTCTGGTTCCGATTTGGTGTTGTTTGCGCCTGTCCGTGTTGGTGTTGGTATACACATGAGCAAACACAGATGCAGCCTACTCGACCTTGAGTAGCTCCACATCGAAGGTGAGGGTGGAGTTGGGCGGGATGACGCCCGGGTGGCCACGGCTGCCATAGGCGTAGTCCGGCGAGCAGATCAACTTAGCACGCTGGCCAACGCTCAGTTGGGCGACACCCTCGTCCCAGCCGCGGATGACCTCGCCCTTGCCGATGGTGAACTTGAAGGGCTTGTTGCGGTCGCGCGACGAATCGAACTGCAATCGGGATGTCAAATTATTTATCAACGAAAAGGATTTCAAGCATAAAGGTGGGAACATACCTTGGTGCCGTCGTCCAAGGTGCCGGTGTAGTGGACAGTGACCTTCTGGCCATTCTTGGGGAAGGTGCTGCCTGCGGGGGGACAGAAAACTTTGCATTAGCATCAAATATTTAAATGTGGGAGCGCATGGTGGAGCAAATGAACTTTTTTATTGGGTGCACTGAAAAAAAGCTGCCCCAGGCACACATACACACACGCCGGGCTCCTCATACATATACATGCGTATGAATACATGGGATTTGAGCGGGACGGCTATAGGGATAGGGGTAATTTTCCGACTCATGCACCGCAAGCGACGCTATAGGTCATGCACTTTATTTAACTCAATAAGCAGCTAGTTTCGATAATATCTGTGAAAATCTGACTTTATTCAGTACTTACCATCACCGGGAGCAATTGGAACAACTTGTACGCCCATTTCGATTAGTTTTTTATTAGAGCAAAATGCCGAGCGGACAGCAAGCACGTTGATTTTCAGAGCGAAGTGTGGCCAGGCGGTACTTCAGTCCTATCGAAAACTTTTCGCTGACAGCTAGTGATGGAACTTTTAACAGCTACAGTAGACACCTGGTACGATAAACATCGTTTAACGTATGTATATATATGGTTTATTATTTATTACAGGCAATATATTAAAGAATTTTCTTCTATTTTTAACGACCTACTTTAATTCCGTTTTCGAACAAAACTGGCAGACCATTTAAAGTGAAACCACCTTCTCCTATTTCCATCTTAACCGTGTGGACTTCAACCGCCGGGAAGCGCTCCCCATGCTGGTTGATCAGGAATCTGTAATCTACGGTAAACATTGCGCTAATCAAACACTTCCTAGAGAGTGTGCTCAGGGTGCCGAGCCATTCCTGGTAAAATTTATACTTGGACAAAAACTGCTTCCTACTGGGGTGGTCCAGCCAGAAGAACTCGCTGAGGGTATCCAAGGCTATTAGCTCCACAGTTGAGTCGGACGCCACCATGTATGTCACCTTTCGCAGACTATTGCTTACGTCGTCGGTGGAAAAGCAGGCTAAGATCCTTACCCGGCTCACACACCTCTTTGCAATCTCTGTAAACTTCGCTTCTGCTGATGGGTCCTCTGCCGCCTTGGAGTGTGATCTGAGTTCGTCCAAGACAGCCTTGCCAAGCGACTCCTTGGTGATCTTGTGGCTAAGGTTGATGAGAATTATCGACATCTGCCGGCCACCGTACTCATATGGTACCAAGCAGTGAGCCATTAGTTGTTGCAGGACTAGGCTCTTCCCGCTGTTTGGAGGTCCGGAAATCTCAGTCATGGATTGGTCATCCACTCCACAAGGACCATAAACCGAGGAGTGCAGCTGTCCAGAAACCATGTCACAAAGTCAACTGATCCTGGCGGACTGCTCCGAAGCAATTGGACTCGGTATTTCTTATGTCCTGACTTTTGGTCACACTACCCCTCATGGGTAAACATTTACAAGAAAGTTTTGTATGAAGTTCACGCATTTGAGGGTTTTTGGGCAGGTACTTATTATTTTTTATCCAATTGGCCAAAAAGGATGTCCAGATAGGACTGCTAAAGGTCAAGGACAGCCGGCTGCGCGCAATCAGAATGCAGGACGCTCCTCTGCCGGATTCCGGCAGCGAGGGAGATTACCGTGGCGGGGAAACCGAAAAGGTGGATGTCTCTGGACGGGAAGCGGAAGCCCATGAAGTTAACTGCACTATTTGCGGAGCTAAGAAAGCATCGGCACTTCTGGACCTGCGTTCCAACCAGGCTATGCACCGTCGCCTGAGCCGCGAATGGAAGATGCAAGTAAGAGACTCTGTGGAAACTTTAACCAATCACTAAATGCGACCTTTTCTTGCCCAGGCCGATGTTATTCGCTCAACACTGAAAGCCATTTGCGTGGAGTGTGTATGCAAGGTAAACATGCACTCGGAGGTCACTCGCTCCCTCGTGCAACGGATGCAGCGTTTGCAGCGTTCGAACACAGTGACCACCACCACAGTGACTCCCACCCAGCTTAGTCCGCCTATCGCCGATGCCGAGGTCTCGACCACATTGATAGACGGCCAGGAGGATGGGGATCGGCGAAACAGGCACAGCTGCCGCAGCTCAATGTCGTCACACAATTGCTTGGAGCCCTATTCCGCTCAACCACCCGAATCCCCCTCGGCAACAGAGTCCGGCGGCAGGCACGCCGGCGCCCAGTCGGGATGGAGGTGGCGCACGCGGCTAGAGTGCCAGCAATGCGGACGAGCCTATTTCCGACGGGACTACTTTGTCCAGCACACGCGAAGATGCAGGCGCAGCAGAGACCCGACTCGTTCACCGTGGCCCAAATGCCGGGTACTCAATGAGGCGAGCATTGATGGCGAGGAGCACAGTCCCAGCCGCACTTTTCACTGCCGATTCTGTGATGAGGATTTTCCCAGCAAGAGCATCGCGCGACAGCACGAGCGTTCGAAGCACCAGACGAGGTATTCCTGCGACTTGTGCGATGCCAAGTGCGACACTAAGTACGAATACGACATGCACCACACCATTTGCAGTGCCAAGCAGGAGGTAAGTCCCCAAAGATAGGTTCTAGATCATTTGTTTCAAACGCGACTTTGAAGGCTCTGCAGAAAGAAGATGCCTCCGAACCCACGTCGAGGGAGCAAAAAGTGCGAGCCACTCGCTCCCGCTCCCGGGCCTGTTCCAAAGCCCGAGAAGAAATCGAAACAGAGGATAAGATGGAGGAGGACGACAGCGACGAGGAGGACGATCAGGAGGCGGCCATGTACACGCGGCGGATGAACTTTACAGGCGACTGGGTAGTGAACCACAGTCGTAGCAACAGCAACAGTGCCCTCAATGTATCCGCCCTCTATGACGACTACGAACCGGGAGATTCGCACATAACAACTGACAAGGAGTACGGTGTGTACTCCTGAACATTGAATTCGTTTTGTTCCTAGTTTGAATTTCCGTATTCCTCAGACCTCTACCAGCTGGACCTGCTGAAGGCTCAGGTTCGTCTGAAGGCCTTTTCCTGCTTTGCACCGACCTGCTGTTACCAGACGAACAACTTGGTGGCCCTGATGAAGCACGACTACATGAAGCACTGGAAAATGAGCTGGTTCTACTGCAACAAATGTGGCGACGTCTTCACGAGCAAGTGGGTGACATGGTATTATGTTAACAATTCCAAAAATGTATTTCCCATTCATTGTGACAGAGTCTTCCTGGACTACCACATGTACCGGCAGAACCGCGGCCTATTCATCTGCCACAAATGCCGCGACGAGTTCGAGTTCCAGCACCAACTGGACCGCCACCTGCTGCTCCACAGCAAGGGCATTAACTACCACTGCAACTTCTGCCGCTTGGAGTTTTTAAGCGAGGCAAAGCTGCTGGCCCACTGCAAGCGCAGCGGGCACAGTCCGAACGATGAGCCCTTGATCCGGATCGACCGCTCGCTCTCCATTAGCAACAGACCACCTCCAGAAGCTGTCCGGAACATGCGCCGGGAGTACCAGGAGCGGGAGTTCTTTATACCGCGGGTTGTGGTGCCCTCCCTGCGCCCGATGCCCTTGCCCAATCACAAGCCATTCCGCTTCTCGATCGGAATCGTGGAGTTTGACGAGGGAAACCCGCCCAACTGCGTGGGCTGCCATTGAAACTCATCCAGGTGTCTGCTCCCAGTCAGAGTGTCTGCTCGCAATATTAGTCAGTAATTTGTGTCTAGGTAGAGTCTATTGTCCTTAGATCAAGTCTGATGTTCACGTTCTATGTGTTCCATGTTTATTTCCGCCACCGATCGCGTATTTTAAATAAATTAAATGAAAAGGCGCATTCTTTTTGTTTTGATTCTTCAGTCAGTTTATTTTGCGTTCTTTCGGGTGTATAAGGATAATTTAGATTGCGTTACAACTTGTAGGTTACTTACTAGGGTCTAGGTCTATAACTTGCGAACGTGCGAAGTCGGGTGTGGACTGTGATCCTATGTACAGAGTTTCTCGTATATAACAACTTAGTGTATATAAGTAATTGTTTATATTTAAAGAGCCTATTGCATTGCCCCCAGCGCATGGTTTTTGTTTTTTGTTTTGCTTAGAAGTAGTCGTAGTCTAGGGATCGAACTTAAGCTACTCTTAGAACTAATCAATTTGCTTGCAACTTATATAAGGATAGTTAGGGTTAGGGATGTGACATTTCCTTAGTAATTTGTAATTTAATGTGTTGTGCTCTTGCTTGTGGTACGTTTGAGTCGGTGTCAGTCTTATAAATTTAACCCAGGACGATCTCTAACAGGATAACATGACAGGCTAACAAGTATATACGCTCGATCTGAATCTGAGGTAGTTGAGTTCATGTCGGAAAATCATAAACTTAAGGCCGCGTACATGCGCTAGCTATAAATAATTCTAGTGCTAATAATTTTTAAAACAAATCACTGGCATTTAACAAAGTTTTACAATGTACGTTGGTAATCATGCTAAGGAGCCTCTTCTGCTCTGCCCTGCCCTCTGGCTGCGCCGGCTTCATCCACCATTCCGAGTCCCTTCCGGATCAGTCTCATGTAAGATATGTTTGTCGGTGGACAGGGACCCGGATTGGCGTAGCGAAGCGGCCGCTCCGAGGGCCTACAACTAGCTGGTTTCCAAATTATGGCCTACGAGTGCCTAAGCCTAGCCTTATCCTAACGGTGTCCTATGTCCTACAAGTGTCCTATGTCCTAGCGTATTCTGGTTTTTATTTTAGGCACAAAGTGATGCTGACAACAATTTAATCTAGTTTCTGGGTGAGGGTTTCCGGATTCTGGATCTCCGAGGATCGCTGGTGCGGACGCGACTGGGATGAGGTTTTTTTCATTTAAAGCTTCACCAACCGCCGAGAGTAAGGACGAAAATATAAAAAAAAGAGTCTTAAACTGAGCCCTGCCTACTCCAGGGAGTCGAGGCTGTCGGCCGCATACTGCCAGGCCATGGTGAGCGTCAATCAGTCGGCCCGGGCCTGAGCCTCCTCGCCGCCGATGAGCTCACGCTTCAGCGCCAAGGGGGAGCCCGCCGGGTGGTAGTCCTCGTGCTCCTTGCCGTTGGTCGGGGCACTGCCGGCGTGCATGATCACACCCGCTCCCTCGGCTGGCTGCGGGGAGTAGGGTGATTCGGGACGCTCCTTCCGGGCCAGGGACAGATCCTCGACGTGCTCTTGCTCCTGGTCCTCTTCGTCGTCCGCGTCTTCGCGCTCGTCCTGGTCGCGCTCTCGCTTAATAAGGCGCTGCTCGTGCTCCAGGTCCATCGCCTCCTGGTAGTGGCGTTCAGGACTGGGAGAGCGCATGCCGTGATGGCCATTCGAGTGGTGGTCCGTTTCAGGCGGACTGCTGGACATGCGATTGGCGGCAGCGTGGGCGGCGGCAGCCAGAGCCATGGCGTGGAGGGCTTCCCGTCCGGCCATTTCGCCGCCGCGGTTCTCCAGAGCCTGCTGCAGGAAGGCATGGTCGAGGAGAGCTGCCGCGGAGTGGGGAATGGTGGGTGGCATGCCGTGATGGGCAGGCACATGCTCTCTTTCGGGCTTTAACTTGCGCTCCAGGTGCTCCGGCTGGTGGTGACCATGTCCGTGGCCGTGAGAGTGGCCACCATAGTTGTGGGCAGCAGCGGCGGCGGCTGCGGCCGAGTACGGCGAGTAGGGGGTTCCCGGGGAGGATTCGGCGCCCGGGGGACTGCGCTTAGGTGTCCGGTGTGTGCCCCTGCCTGTGGTGATGTTTAGCTTGCGGACCTTGTCGTACAGAGTCCGACTGGGGAGGCCGTACTTCCGGCTGGCCTGCAGGGCACTCATCCCCTCGCGCACCGCCTGGATGGCGCACATCATGTCAGCTCGGGTGTACTGTTTGTAGCGCTTCCATTCCGGCTTCTTGCCGCTTCCGGAATTGCCACTCTCCGCATCGAAGGAGCAGTCGGTGTGCGGGGACAGCGGCTCCTTGTCGCCACCGTAGTCCGATCCGTTAAAGCTATGCTCTCCGCCACCCATTCCTCCGGCGTGATGGGGATTCTGCTGCTGGGGATGTGTCGGAGTCTTTTCGCCCTTTATGATCTGCAGGGGGCTGGACTGGGAGGAGTCTGCTGGGTTGGCCTGGGCTAGGACGTTGCGCAGAATGGGCGTGTCCCGATTGCCACTGAGCAGCATGCTGGAGATGGCCGAGAGCTTCTTGCGCTTGAGAGGATTCATGTCGGCGGCGGAGTCGTAGACGGAGTTCAGCATGGCAGCGGCGGCGGCAGAGGGCGACAATGGCCACTGGCCACCACCGGACTCTCCTGCCCCCGAGTGGGATACAGAGTGTGTAGGAGCATGTGTGGGGGTCAGCGGTGCCTCAGAGGAGGGCATCTGTCCGGCCGGCAGCTGGCCGGCGGGGTAGTGGCTGAACCCTGGCTGATAGGACGGGAACGGTGGTGGTGGTGGCGAGCAGCTGCTCGAGATGGCGGCACTGGGTGAGATGTGGGTGGATGTGGAGATCACGGACGAGGAGTGCTGCTGCTGCGAGGCTGAGCCATTCAAGGGCTTGCCCCCCACCGCACCCGAGCTGGATGTGGGCGTGGCGCTGGTCTGGTGGTTGAACTTCATCAGGTTGTCGTACAAGCCCTTGACCTGCAGCTCCTTGGCGGTGCGCAGGATCTCCGGCTCCTGGCTCTTGGTGACGGTCGTCTCGCCAGTGTACATGTACTGGAGCAGGGCGGCGATCTCGAAGCCCTTCACCCCTGGCAGAATAATGCTGCAGTGATCCTGCGGGACATCCCGGAGGATGTGCTGGAAATACGGCGAATTGGCAGCCAGGACCACCCGATGGGCCTGGAACTGTTCGTCGTCCACCACCAGGGTGCAGTCCACATAGCTGCCCACCTCGTGCAGGGCGTGCAGGATCTGGACCAGGTTGGTCTGGTGGTTGTTCCATCGAAGGCAGTAGGTCTGGCCCACCTCGGCCGGACCGCCGCCGCTGCTGGCTACAGGCGCCGTGGGGCCGCCCATTTCGTCGTGACCGTCCTCCCGGTCCTGCTTCAAGCTCTCCCGGTGGCGATGGTGCGGGTTCCTGGAATAGAACTGGCTGGCCGGCTGGTGCTCGGTCGGCTCCTCGTCCGGAGCGGGATCGCTGCTGCTGTTGCTGTTGCTGTGGCGGTAGGCACCGTTCAGGCTGGTGAACGCGGCGCTGAGCAGCGTCGGCGAGTAGGAGGAGAGGTGCTTCCTGACCTTGAGCGCCAGTTTAAGGCCTACGGATCACCTGGTTGCCTGTTGAGCAAAGTGAGAGAGGGGAAAATGGCAATTAGTATGGCTTGATTTTTGGCACGATTGTCAGTAAGTAGGTATTCAAATTTCGCATGGGTTGCTAAAATCAACATGGAAAAATATACAGCTCCCTAAAAAATGGAAGCCAGGAAGTCAGGTGTACTCTCGCACACACACAGGTACAGGCTCACACCCACGCACACACAGGTGTGCCAAAAACGGGGAGGGTCGCCAAGCCACCATTGCAAAAGTTCTTCCATTTCCATTTCCACTTCCCGTTCCATTCCCACTCCTCCGGTTTCTCGTTTTTGGCGGAAAATCTTGCTTGTAAAATTTATGCCCTTCGCCGCCGCCACCAGGCCACCACCCCCTCCAGGTTTTATGCGCCATAAAAAAGTGAAAGTCCTGACGACGAGAGGAGAGTGTGGGGGCGGAGAGGTGGGCGGTACGGGGGTGGCGTACGAAAAATGAGGGAAAAAAATATGCAAACATCCCCTGAAAGATGTGTGTGCGCTTATTTTTCCGGCTGCTTTTCGCGCGTTTTGCCTCACGCATACATACTCGGGTTCTCGTCCTTTTTTCTTGGCTTTTTCTGGCCTGGAATCGGGAAATGGAAATGGGAAGCAGGGAAAACGAAACTGAAAAACTTGCAATATTTTTCATTCATTCCTGCCACTGCCACTGCCGAGAGGAGGGGGATGGGATGGGATGGGATGGAAAGGGAACTGGCCATATGCCCTTGCCCTTGGCATGACTTCGGTCGAATTTCGGCCACTCAAGTGGGCGCCATATGCTGGGATCATGTACAACCCGCTACATGCTACCAGCGTCATGTGTTGGACATGCTCTGGCAGAAGATTTTCCAACCAAGACGCTGCCAGCCAGGATGCAGCCATGTGGTTGCCAGTTGCCAACAGGTAGGAGGCCCCAATAGGCCAATCTGCAATAATGGCAATCGAACTGCCGAGACAACGGGGAAATGTCAAAGGGGCGATGCCCCGTAAAAAACAGGGATATCTATGGGAATGAAGGAAGGACGAAAAGAAAAGCAGACAAAGGACAAAGGAGCCAAACAAACGATCGCATGATTGTCTGTCGTCCCTTTTTGGAGTGCGGAAAATGCGCAAGAGATCATCAATTGTTGTTGTCTGGGCCATTGTCTGGCCCGCCAGGATAATGGGCAACCTGCGGCGGCAGCGTCAGCGGCAGCGGCGGTCCCTACCCCCGCCCCGCTCCTGTTTTTGCGCAACAGGATCGGAGTCGATCGTGGCAGCGGCAGCAGGTAAGCGGAGAATGCCTCGCATGCCGAATAAGACCATTATCTCCGGCTATAATTCCTCGCAAATCAACGCCTCCTATTCGATTGCGATCCGCGTAGCGCTCCATGTTGCGCATACGCCATGGTGATCGGTGATCGGCGAGTGGCCAAAAGCTCGCCGAAAGCTCGGGTCCACCATTTTGTAAATCGCTTAATTAAAATTATCACAACAGAAATGGAAAAAATACTTGGCTGGCAAACGTCATTGAAACGAATGCACTTGGGAACCGGTTTAGGGTCTTGGGTTTTCGCTTTTAGGGCTGGCTTTGGGCTTAGGGCTTAGGGCTTTGGGTTTCCAGTTTCTGTTTTTTGGACACGTACCAGGTTGTTAATTGCGAAATTTTTGAGTTAAAAAAAACTGCAGCTACTAATTGTTTTTGGGAAATTAAATTAAAATCTTACCACGAAATATTGAAAATGCCGCAGGTGGGGCCCGAAATGGTGGGTGCTACTGAGTGGCCAAAAAAATTACTTTTTGGACACCAGCCTTGGGAGCTCGCTGTTGCTTTTAATTTTATGAAATTTTGTCGAGTTTCTTGAGTTGGATTATTTATTCACTTATTCTGAATAGTTATTCAGAAGTGAGTTTGTTTGTAGTTTTTGGGCTTAATTGTTTTCGTTCCACTGGCACTCAGGCACTTGCACAAACACAACCGAACACACGAGACTGCGAAGCTGGAGTTGCCAAAAATATAGAGATATTTCCAAGAATCGGCGACACGTTTGCGTTTCTCAAAATCTGATTTCTCAAAATCGCACGAAATGTGAAGCGTGCACGATGTTGCAGATTCGAGCGCTGGAAGTTGAATAAAACTCAGAGACCCTCACATGCAGTAAGTCGCTGAAGACCAAATTTTTCCGGCAGAGGCGAGAGCGCGCCGGCAGAGGAAAACTGTTCGACGCCGGCGGGGAAAACTGTCCTACACGGCTTTTGCTTTTCCATTTCCACCCTCGAGCTCTCTCTCTGCCGCGTGCGTTTTTTTGCGCTTGCACTGTGAACTCTCCTCCTTTCTCTCTCTCTCTCTGTGTGCGTGTGTGTGTGTGTTGGTGTGCGTGAGTGCCTTATGGCCTGGCTCTATCTCTGGGCATGGCTATGGCGGCCCATGCCCGTCCGGTAGGTGGGGGTGCGACAGAGAGCCCGCTAGTCTTCTGCAGTGTCCCTCCTTTTTTGGCGACTGCATTTTTTGTACATTTTTTATACTGACCGAACCGAACCGAACCGAACCGCTTGAATTTAAGCAGGTTGTCGGTGCGTGGAAAACTGGTCTCGGCCTTTTCAGCCGCTTTATGGCTGTATGTGTACTTTTTGATTCGAATTCGGCGCGGATCCCCTTCCCTTCGATCAGAAGTCGCCATTTTGAAATGCCTTCTTTGATACTCTTTATGGGCTGTGCGTTTTCGGGCGCATTCTTCGCGCTTTCTTCGAAGACCCTCTTCGGGCTGCTTCTGCCAACTTCTCATTTATGCAAATTCCCTCAAATAAGTAACGACCTTCGGCAATCAAGGCACAATTGAATGCAGTTGGCCTGCAATGCGATTAATTTGCATACGGACTCGACCTTCGACCCTCTAACCCTTCGATTTTCTTTTTGATTTAATATGCAAATTGCAAAATAACGGTCTTCGGAAAGGACTCTGAACATCCTTGAAATCCTGTAATTTATGCGAGGCACCTGTAATGCCCCTAAGGGTTGATGCTCTAGGGGATGTATAATCCTGAATTTAATTCCAATCCCGATTAAATAGCACTCCTTTTGCACTAGCTGTACTTGGACTCTCTTTCTGCATCTTCTACATCACTTTTTTAATTGTTCATCATTAGTTGTTGTTGCCTCCTCGGAGCCAGTTGCCCCGCCACCGGTTCGGGTTGCCAAACCCATTAATCATGTTTGGAAATTAAGGTCAACCGCATTTCACGGGTCCATTTTTCCCGCTCCGATCGCTTTTCGCTTTTGGCGGAGCGCCGGCGAGATCGGCCAGCACCAGCACTAACTCCTCCACCGAAACTAGTTCGCAAGTGCATTCACCTCCCCCCGCCCCCCACCAGCCGGGGCAGATAGTGCAACGGGCATAAAAAAACGGAAAGTTGCCGCAACTCGGACTCCATAATCTGGACAAGAGCCCGGGGCTTTACACTCCAAACGCTCCATAGAGCAACCCCCTGCCACTGCCACTGCCACTGCCACTCACCCCACTCCACTGGTAATCTTATCATCGTCATTACTGGGCCCCTTGTGCCCGTCAGAGTCCCAGCGAGTGAAAGTGTAAAAAATGCACTACGAGATGCATACTGCAGTAATGCAAGATATTTCTATAACTACATACATATGTATCTACTATAATGGCTGATTAGTACTATTATTTTTTATATAATAAACACTTCAAGTTCCTAATCCTAAACCCTCCCATGTGTCTGGCGATTCCCCTAACTGGATTATGCGCCGGTCAGTGTTGACTTTGCTGACTTCTTGACTGACGCATGGAGGAGGAGGACGTGGCCCAGTCCGCAGATGAAGACGCTCTCCTAATCCACCGCTCATTATGGGGGATTAGCTGGGAGAAATCCGCACATAATCCACCGCAAGGCAGACGCTCAATGAAGCTGAGAACTTAATGAACTGCACCAGCAGGGCAGGTAGACACTTCCCAGGACCCTCATTGCACTTCCCAGGACAGTGTGCGCGATCCTTGCCAAAAGTGAGAGGCAATCCAGCAGAGATTGTAAAACAAAAGACTGTGGATGGGATCCCCCACATACCTCTTATGTACCTCTTATCTCCAGGGCCCTCCTCCCACTTTAATTTGCATTTCGGGTCTCTGTTTGCAAACTGCACGACGAGCGCTATTGTTTCCGTGAATTTTCGCGATTACATTTATCAGCACGGCTGTGTGCTCTCCGGCTTATGGTCAGCACATGGGCAGCCGGTGACCCGGGCTCCGCGAAAGGGTTCGGGCCGGGGTTTATGGCTTTATTGCTTCTCGCAAAAATGTGCCAAAATGGTTCAGGGAAACTGGCTGTCCCTTTTATGGCCTTAACCCTTTACTCGGCCGGGTCATTATCTGGCAGCGACTATTTGCATGCGGAAAGGGGTGGAGGGATGGCATTTCCAGGAAAATGTGTTAGAGTCCTGTCTGCGGCCTGGGCTGGAACTCAATCAATCTCTGGGGCATCCTCCTAATGCTGGCCATTTGTCAAGCTGGCCAAAAAAATGCAAAACCAAATTAATGTAAAAAACTATCTCAGGCTAGGCCTTCCCAGGCAACCCTTCCCTTTCCTGCGTCTACCTGACGCATCCTTCGAGGTGGTCCTGCTGCTGAAGTGTCGTCCTTTGTAGCCTCGAGCTGGGCATCTTTGAAGTAGCCGGGCACGTGAAGAATCTCCATGGCAGAAACGCCAACACAAAAGCAATTAGCGAGGCTCAAAGGCAAACAGGAGCCGCCGTCCTGCTGGGAGGAACTTAGCGACACAGGATCGCTAGGACCTGCACTCCGGCACTCTAGCACTCGGGTGCTAATGGAGGTGAAAATGCAGAGACTACCGCGAAGCTCACCCTTTCCCCCGCCGAAAATCGGAGCGGCGAAAATACGAAATATCTATCAGATACACATTGGGTCGTGTGATGGTGTTGGTGTTTGTGTGGATAGAGCAACAGTCGGAAAACAAACAAAAACTGCAGCCGACGAAAATTAATAAAAAATGCAACAAGAAGGCCCCGATGGGGGTGGGGGGAGAGCTCGGCCAACGAAGCAGCGGAGGAGCGGAAAACGCTGGAAATTTATCGCGCGCGTCATTCGCCGCTGCAACTATGGAAAGTGGCACGTAGACTCAGAAAATGTGTGCTGGTGTTGGTGGCGTGTCAGTGTCTGTGGGAGGTGGTGGGGGGTTGCCAGGGCTAGGGCAAAGGGGGCCCAGGGAGGGCCACGCACATGGGTCATTGCACTTTTGCAACGCACTCACAGATACAGATACGAAAGCCTACGCAGACAGAGATACAGATACCGAGGGCCGGGGATATAGCAAAAGGCAGCGTTTCGACGAGAATTTCGTAAAAAAGGCACGAAAAATTAGGCGAAAGCAAACAGAAACTTGAGGGAGACGGGGCGAGAGTGAGCGGGAGCGAGAGCGGCGGAGTAGGCAAACAAGATACAGATACATCTGTATCCGTGCGTGTGTAGCGAGTGGGGAGCGCGGTTGCAACTGCAACTTTAGCAAGGGGTCGGCCATTTTGTTGGCGTTTTCGCTGGCGCAGATAAAAGATACAAAACGTGCACAGAGAGAAATGGATGGGAGGTGTTGTTTGAGATACTTCTTTTAGGGCCTCTGGGCGAGTATCTCCACAGCGTAGACTCCATATCTGAGGGGCTTACGACCATAAAAATATAAAACTCATGTTTGCAATGATCGCTTGTATCTTCAGCAGAGCCCTGGGTGACAGATACAGATACATATGCTATCCATGAAGCGCGCAGATACCCAAATGTGCCCCGACTATAAATAGCGATCCAAGGGGCATGCCATTTGTGCCGCCAGCGCCACTCGAGTGTGGCAGTTGCAGTTGCAGTTTGCGCCGCTCGATGCACATGTGGAAATTGGAAATTCGGGAAATGGGAATACGGGAATGGAAATGAAAACTAGCGACCACGCCCCCGAAAAGTACAGGCTAGCATTTAGAGCAGCGCATGGGGTGCGTTTTCCACAATAGATGTTTTTACCAAAAAAGTCACACTCACACGCACACACTCCCTGCCACACATACACTGCCACAACACACGCAATTCGAATTTTATTTTTAGCGATTTGAGGGAAATTTCAAGTCGAGCGTTGTGAATTTTCTTTGAATTTATGCGCCCAGGGTCACATGGCAGGGTCTGGGCCCGGCACTGGGGGTAGTACTTACCTTGTTCGGTTTTCCGCCTCTCGTAAATAGTATCTGGCAGATATCTAGCCGTATCTTGGCGCGCTTAGAACACGTTTTACAAATGTATCTGTGGGCTGATCGGAGCTTCGATTTTAACCGTAGTTCGATTCACATTTTCGCAAGTAGCTGAGCCACGTTTTCGCCGGATTAGCACTCGCGATTTTCCCCGGCATCCTGGAGGGGGGAGGAGGGTTCTCTTCACTTGATTTTCACTTTTCTTCCACTGGGCTTTCCGGGGCGGATCGAGGCGCTCTGCTCGCCGACTGGTTGCAAAATGCCGGAAAAAAGACACACCGAAAGGGCACAACAACAAAATTCTCGGAAGCGTTTCGCAGAGCTTCGCGCTCTGTATCTGTAAGATACACGGAGTATCTCTGTCTGACCAAGGGCGGGGCAGGCAGGGCCGGGAAGGGCAGGGCTTTACATGTGTCGCTTGCTGGCTTGCTGTAAGTTCTGGGCAGACCGAGCACTGACCTTGGGTTCACGCCGCGAACAAGGGACTGGGTCTCTGGACTTTTGAAATTTTCAATTCTGAATCCGTCAGTTTCTGTTTGCTAGTGGGGACTGAATTTGAATCTGTCATTTGGTTATTTGGTCTTCTGGAAGAGAGAACGCGTGTGTAGAAAAGCTCCGACTGTACATTATGTACTCACACACACTACACACTATATACTACTGGTATATAGCCCGACTGACTCACAAACTGAGCAAAAAAGACTCGTACTAGGGAGTGAGTAGAAAACAACATGTTCTTCTGGGGGGCGGGGGAAAGCTCCCTGCCCCGGGCATAGAATAATCGGCGGCCCTTGGGCCCACGTACGAATTTTGCAAATACGCACACACAGATACACACAGATGCAGAGCCGAAAATCGAAAACAACAAGCGAGTCGGAAAAGAACCGCCAGTTGGCGGCTTGTTTATCTGACGAATACTTTTCAGGGTCACCCTCGATTATTACACAATTTTTGTTTACAGCAAAATGTGGCGCAAATTGTTGTAAATTGTTAGTCAGAGTGTGTGTGTGAGTTCTCGATGTGTTGTTTACGAGGAGAACCACATTTTCGGTGGGCCAGGGTCAGAAAGCAGCTACGTGAATACGCGGAAGGACGGAGGGCTCAATGCCAATTACTCCAAGAGGTGGGGTATCTATCAGATGCAAAGCCCAGCGATCGCCAATTAAAAGATATAAGTACTCAGTCCAGTCCAGTCCAGTCTAACCCTTTCGAATCAATCGTAGAGGCCAAAGAAAGTTCTGTTCCAGAACGCAACAAGTTGCGTCAACAGAACCACAACCCAAATCCAGACACTCGCAGATACGCAAATACCCAGATACTTTCACGCATACACCCATACCCGTGCGAAGGCCCGTGCGAAAGCACAATAACAACCCAGCCGTCCCTAAACTTGAACTTGAATTTGGCTGCGAAAACAAAAATTTCAAGAGCAAAATGCCGGCAAAAAACGGCAAAAACAACGCAAAAAACTAGTCGGCTCCAACGCTCCCGAGTGGGGCCGAACGGGGGCCGAAGTGGCCTCGGCTCCCGAGACGCTTTCTTGCAAGCTTTCCATTCGCCTGAGAGGTTCGCGAAATGCTCCGAAATTCGCAATCCGACCAATCAGAGAGCATTTTTGCACACAACAAAACGAGCAAAACAAGAGCTTTTCTCCGTTAATGGAGTGGTGTGAGTGAGCGGGCTTTTGCTTATTTTTGGCACAACTGGCGTCGCCATTTTTGCGCAAAATTTGAAAAGCTGTTCGCGGGGCCAGTCTGCGTGTTCTGGCGATTTAGAAGCGATTAAAGAATCGCCAGCTTGGCCCCGGACACGTGGTTTCCTAATGGTGGTTACTAGATGGCAGAACGATCGAGAGCCCCACCGGGGAGCTTTCTGGAACGAGAGAACTCGCGAGAGGGGAGCTTGGGAGCGTTCTTCGAATAGCAATTCTTTATTGCGATTCTACTTGAGTACAGTGTTTATCAGAGTAGAATTGGTATAGTATAGGAGGTTATTAAAGGTGGAATAATATTTGTCAAGATATAGTATTGGTTCCAGAACACAGAACATAGAACACATTTCAAATAAATAATAGTTTTTGACTGCTATTGATGATTCTCATTTATTTCTTTCTAGTTCTTACTGAAACCTTTAACATTAAAAACTATGATAGATAGACCTTTTAATATAATATATCAATCTTCTAACAAACTACATAATTTGTAGAAGAAATCTTTCAGAAAAGAACCTAAAAGAACACTCCATAGCTAAGAAGAATAGAAACTGAAAGCTTTTCGCTAGTTTCTGTCCCATCTAGAGATCTAGTAGAGAATCAAACCCACGAGCACCTCAAGCATTAAATCACATTTGTGGAATCCATGGGAATTGCTGAGCCAATCTAGTCCTTTGTTCGGCACCATAATGTATTATTATCCTTGTGCCCTTTCCCCAATCGATGCAACCTGCTGCACACGATCAGCTGCGATTGCAACTGCGCGATTGCCTGACTTGCAACATGTTCCCTTTTCTTCTCCGTGTGACTTTTCCGTGTGATTCTCCATCTCCGAGGGCTGCGCTGCGCCCTTTATTCTCGGCTCGATCGAATCAAAAAGTTAACTTTTCCCAGGGATTCAGGGATTGAGGAATTGAGGGATACTTGGGTACAGGGATTTCATCCCGCATTTGTGTGAGATGCGTGTGTGCATCCTGTTGCATGTCGCCCCCGCCTCTGGTCTAGTGTAGTGTGTTGCTGCCACAGGAGCAGCAATCGATTTGTGCATTCGCTTTGGTTTGTCCTTCGTCCCGAGGACCCAGTCCCAAGGAGATGCCACCACTCCCCTATTGTGTGTGCCATAATTTTTCGTCATTCTTCTGGACGGCCTTTGTTGGGTTATTGAACTACTCCCTTCTGGCAGGGCACAGGTGATAATTTTTACGGAATTTACGGCGCGGAATTACGAAGCAGCACTTGTCGCAGTTGCAGCTAGTCTGGGATGAAGTCTGGGGCAATGTGGAAAGCATAATCGCATTAATCGCGTGTAGAGAAAATGTTAGTCTTCCCCCTATTGGAGGAGGGGATGCTGGCTGCTCCGTCCCAGAGTTTGCCCAAGAAATTCTCACACTTTTCACGTGCAACACAAAATCAACAATTGCACGGCAGGTATCCCAGCGTCCAGAGTGTCCACAGACAGGCGCAAATTATTTTGACAAGTGGCCGAGAAATTGTCCTCCTTTGTCCGCTGCCACCAACAAAGACGACTGCTGGGATGCTGCCTCTGGCTGTGTGACTGTTGCAGTTGCAACAGTTTGAGTGACAGGCCATTATTGGGAGGATCTTGGATCGCGGAGATGGCAGACCAAGTGTCTTCTATTAAATAAATATTGCAGCCCATTAATTACAATCAAAGTGGCTCGGGCATCATCATATATCACTCGCTCTCGAGTGACACTCACAGTCGATCAATTGCCGAATTAATTAACCCCTTTGTGGTTGATATTTGCATTCAAGTGTTCTGTTCCTGAGATCCTGAGATCTGAGGGAGTCCTTTCCAAGGAGTACTATTATAATCATATTTAAAAGATCTGCTTAGATAACCTCCTCTAATAAAGCAAATCTTACTCATTGCAGCTCTCGGTTAGATAGCTTCTTAGCTGCGAAGAAAGTAACCCCCACTGAAGGTCGTCGTAGCCAATTTAAACTGTACTCGCTCCAGTACAGTCGCCTCCTAATTTCAGCTGTTTAGTGTGTTTTTCAGCCGGAAATCGCCAGCAATTGCACGTCCCATGTGCGTGTCTTCCAAAAATTGTGTGTCTTCCACTTCGGGTCTGGGGTCTCTCATTTTCCTGCATTTTCCGCCGCTTCGCTCGCTCCTCTCTCTCTCTTGGGAAGACCGGGAATGCGCTGTGGAATAACAAATAATTAGCATTAACCACGCAATTGAGTGCAAGAGGCAGCAGCAACTGCAACATGTGCAGCAACTGCGGCAGCAACGCGATAAAACATTTCTGGAAATGTCAACAAAGCAGCCGAGGAACGACAACAAAGTAAGCAAAGAGGCGAAAGAAAAATAAAATGCCAATGAGTGGGGGATGGGGGAGAAGACCAAGAAGACTGAGAAGACCGAGAAGAAGAGAAGAACACGAAAAAGAACGAGAATGGTGGGGGATCCGTGGATCGCTGGAGAAACAGCGATAGCAGCGTCGCCATCTTGGCGTTTGGGCAGAAGGGGAAATTGGTAAAAACACAACCCGAACCGAACTTGCTGGAAGTCAGAGACTCACACACACACACTCACTCATTTGTTGCATGCCCCTGCGAGTGGCGGGGGGCCTACGCCAACAATGGTGGAGCCCACATCACGATTTTGGCTTCGATCGTGGCGGCTTCGATCGCTCGAAACTCAAAATGCTGGCCACGCCGCCATCGGTTGCATAATTGCGTGCCACGACAGCACGGCGATCATCGAACTCCACTCAGACTCTCTGGGATATCTGGGTGTTATGTAATGGCCATTCTAATTAGTTATTAATTTCCCATAAACCATCAATCCCCTCCCTGTTGTTGCAATAAAATTGCACAGCAAGGACCCTGCTCCTTGCCACATCATATTATGCAACGTATCTCATTATTGAGTGTGCCTAATTTGCCCGCAGAGGTCAACAAGTCAGCACAATGCCTTGACCGTCAGCAGGAGCTGAAGGACCCGCAGCATTCGATACAATGCCAGCGAAAGTGAAACCAGGATCGATAGCCTCGAGACTGACACACGCTGTTGTCCTTTTTCGGGAAACAAAGGAGGCCTCGAAATGCGACAAATTCAAACAGTTTTTGTTTGGTTTTTCGTTTTTTTCCTGGTTTTTGTCTTTTATTTCGCTGTTTTGTTGAATGCATCATGTTGCTCTGTGCGAGTCAAAGTTCCCAGACGTCTATTGTAATTGGATCCTTTTTTTGGAGATAGGATAGGACCGAGATCCCTGCGCGTGTGAAGCGCGACGAGTGCGTCTCTGTGTACACTCGACGAGGACTTCTTTTTCTGGTATTCCTGGTTGTTTATGACGGTGTCGCGTAAAAAACTGAAAACGAATCCTGCCAGGACACCACCATCACCATCACCATCCCCACCCGCACTTCTAAGGGTCGCTGGAATGGCGTACGGCGTGTAATTTATGCCAAATATGATATCAGCTATAGCCGACTGTTTGTCGCGGGTGTTTACAGACATCACGTTTTCCCTGTTTTCGTCCTTTCTCCGCCGTTTTCGGTTTTTTCTCCATTTCTCCGCGTGTTTCCATATGAAAAGTGACAGTTGCAGATCATCCGAGTGCGATAAGAGAAGTCTCCCCAAGCCACATAGTTTCTGTTTTCCGGGCAACAGATCTTGGAAACTCTTCAAATGTACACGCAGAGAAATCACTCTGTTTCTTACAGAAATATCAGTGATTATGTCCTATTAAGAATGTTTCAAAAACTCTAATCTAATCTTGAAAGAATCTTCTCACCATGTGGTGTTTCTCAGATGCAAAAACCCATAAAGACATTCCACATTTTTTTAATCTCTGAGCCCTGAAAAATGTCCTTAATTCAATTCAGTTTTTTTTTGAGGAAAATGTCCTTTTTCCCGGGCAGTTAACTATTTGAAAAAAATGGCCACCCCCTGGAAACCGCAACGCGAAAAGCCAAAAATTCACTCGCCCCTTAAGTAGAGCAGGAAAATGTTGCAGGAAACAGGAGCACCGAGCTACGAAGCTCCTGTCGCATTTTGAACGCTTTTTAGCATAAACAACAGGGAGCAGAAGGGACATCTGGGGGGTTGCTAAAGGACATAAATACAAATACATAGAACATATTTATAGTAGGGCTTCCATGTCTGGCACAAGTCTGCTGCAGCTTTGGCTTTATTTTCCGGTTTTTTTTTTGGTTCGTTTTTCGTTTTTCGATTTTGGTTCCAACCCCTGGATGACGGCTACAAAAAATTTGCATGTTGGCAGTCGCCTTGTTGTTGCTGCGAAATTGCCAGATACAAGGACACTCGCACTCGCACTAGCACACGCACACGCACAAAATCCACTTTTAATAATGCACAATGCGTGTGTGTGCGTCCGCTGTGCAGAGGGAGGGTGTTTTGGGGTGTTTTCGATAAGTACTTTACGAGAGACAACCCTCGTTTTGCGGATTTTTTATGTCCTGGCCGTGGCAGTGCCAGTGGAAGTGGCAGAGGCAACATCAAAGTTCATATCCTGCTTCCGGTGGTGGCTGTTCCTGGAAGGGGGTTGCCACGTAGCATTGGCTGCTCCTCGCAAATTGCGAAATGCAGTGACTCCTGGATGGGTTTTTGGCGAATCGCATTGGCGATTTCGCAAGTTTGTGGCAGATATTTTGTGGCACGGGCTAGGGGTGGTTCCAGCCGAGGGTGCCGGGGAGGAGCTCAGGATTGGCGAAAACTATTGCCGCAAATGGAATGTAACCTTCTGACCCAAGGACTCTGAGAGCCAATAAAATTGGCAGGAAACTCGAGGGGAAGAGTATAACAGAATAGAGTCTCTAAAAACTGGACAAGGATCGGAGATTGGGGAGAATCCCTCTGGTGGAAACCCTTTCCAGACTTTGCTCTTAGTCCTTTCAAAGGATCCTGCATTACTGTCTTAAGTCCCAAATCAAGGAAGTCTTCGTTTTAATAATTTGCATAATAAACAAGAAGAAATCAAGGGGTCCTGGATGCAAATATGCAAATGACCAAATCAATCCGAGAATAAACGAAAATCGATCAAAATTGATTTGTTGCCCGGTGTGCGGAAACCCAAACACCGCACCCCGGAGTCCCCGGAAAAGTGAGCAAGGACCTCTCTATCTATGCCGAAGGAGTTGTGTGGCGAGCGTGAGAAAGTCTCCTTTTTGCAAGGAATAATTTACATAATTTCCCAACAAAGTAAATCGCATGCACATCTCATGTGGACCTTATGCAAATGAGCTGTTGCCGTCCCGCTTCAACCCCCTGCCGGCAGGCCCGAAACTCAGGTGAGCGAGCGTGTCGGCATGCTGAGAGCGAGGCGCCGTCCACTGGGCCGGTAATTAACCCCTGTCTGCCCCTACCCCTACCCCTACTCCTGCCCTGTCCTTGTCCGTGTATTTTCCCATTTTCACTTTCGCTTGCATTTCGCAAGGAGTTCCTTATGCAAATGAGAGTGCATCCTCACCCTTTCGTCCTGTTTCCTTGCGTCTTTTCGCCAAGTGCTAGGACCTATGCAAATTATCCTTTTTGTGGAAAACTGCGTGATCTGCCGCTCCAGTTCGACTGCTGGGTGTCACAGGTACACAGGATCGGATCTTCTACGCGCCAGCATCCTTTGCCATCGTGAGAAAGTTGGAAAATTTGCATAATTTTCCGTGAAAATTTTGCCGGCTACGTGATCGCTGCAAAGACAGCCCAGATCGAGGATCCTGCATCTAAAGGATCATAGATTGCAAAAAGGAAATTTTCCATTATCTTGGCTCTTCTTTGTCGATCTGGGCCGTGTCAATGACTTTTTGTGAATTTATCATTAAATTAGAATTCAGTGATTAAGGGGAACTAATATTAATTCTATGGGATTTGAATAAAATATTTTAATTCTCAAGGCCACTTCGTCTCTAGGATATCTTCTTGAACTAAGCGGGAAAGGACCAAGTTATGATAACTTTGATCCCTTGTCACACCCATAACTCAACCAATTCTGATCCGATTTCTATGCCCCTTACCTTAAATTACTCTTAGCTTCAATATATTGTTAAGTATATTAAATATTTATTAAAAATATGATGACAAATTTTCTTCTTACAAAATTTTCAAAAAATGGCTCAAATTTTTGACTGCTAGATTTGGATAGAACTTTAAAGAACTGGAAAAACTAAGAACGAGAAGGTAAGACTTTTTAAAATCCGACTTGAAATAACCGAAATATGGCAAGAGGAATCTCCCAAAAGTTCACTTTTCGCAACAGGACCTTCTTCAAGGATTTGAGTTACATTTTAGGCTTTTATCAAGTTCATATCTTCTATAGTTTTTATCCGATTCAAACATGGCATACCTTAAAAGACTTGTGAATTAAATCTCCATCGATCTGCATTCAAATCTGAGACATCGATTTTTTTCCCATTTTTGTTAATTTTTATGATGGAACCCCTTAAAAAATTTGAAAAAATGGGTCAGATTTTTGGTTGGCCTCTTTAAGGAAAAATTGAAAGTCCTCGAAGCCCTGATAACAGGAAGGTATAAAGTTCTTTGATCGGAAGGATAATGATAAAGTTATGGTGACTTGAAGGTCAGAAAAATCTCACTTCAGGGATCTCCCTCCATTCCACTAATCTCCCTCCAATAAAACCCTTCGATTCGAGTCTTTTTCAGATTTATTTGAATTTAAATGAGAAGCTTCGGGAACTCACTTTCCCTTGCCCTTTCCCATTTGGTGCTTCTTATGGTGTCCCCGAACCGCAGAGGACGCCTCCCCGTCGGAGGAGTCGCTACTGGAGCTGGAGCTGCTGTTCGAGCTGGAGCTGGAGCCGGAGCCCGAGCCGGAGCTGGAGGAGGAGCTGGAACTGGAGCTGGAGGAGCTGCTTGATCCGGACTTGCCCTTCTTGGAGTCTGAGCTGCTGCTGCTGCTCATCTGGAGATCCTCGTTCACAATAGTGTGGGGTGGAACGCCGTCCGGTCGCCGGGGGAGACGCGGCAGGGGCGCAAGCGAAGGACACGGCTTTTGCGGGCTGGGGGGACCCGAGGAGTCCTCGCTAGTGTCGCTCAGGTTGCGTCCCTCCCCGGCCCCATGGAATACCATCACTTGCGGCGGCTTTGGTTTGGGCGGAGGAGGTGCCCGTTCCCGCTTTCTGACCACATTGGGATGCTTCTTGATGTTCCGACTGGTCATGGGAGCAGCGTTCCGGCGGCGACTCCTGTTCAGGAGCTTGGAGATGTCCACCAACTGGGTCTGCAGGGTGCGCTGGAGCTCGCCCTTCTCCGAGGAAGCCATGTCCCGCAAGTTGAGCTTGCTGTGCGCCCTCATCGCCTTCGCCACGGCCCGCTTCATCAGGGCGAGGGTGTCCGGCGCAAACTCCTTCACGTCGAAGCTGAGTTCCCCGTCCTCGGAGGTCAGGCCCTCGATTTGGTGGATGAGGTGGACGATCTCGCGCATGGCCGGCGAGGGCAGCTTGGCGAAGAGCTTCTGGATGGTGCGACGCTCCACGTCGCTGACCGACTCAGGAGGGTTCTCGACCATCTCGTCGTCGGAGGAGTCATCGCCCTCCACGGCCAGCAGGCTCTCCAGCTCAGCGGCCGAGAGCAGGTCCACGGCAGGCACCACCTGCCTCTCGGCAAGGTCCTCGCCTTGGCTGCTACTGTCGTTGAGAGTGTCCAGCATGGACTTAGCCGGCCTGGCCGCCTCCACCTTTTGCTTCATCTTGGCCAGGGACTCGCAGAGGGCCTCCACCAGGCTGCGGGCCTTGGCGGGCTCCCACAGGCACTGTGGCTGGAGGCACTGCTTCAGACCGCCCTCTGCCAGCTTGGCCGCTTTTAAGATTTCGTCCAGGTCTGTCTCCGTCAGGCCGGGAATGCCCCGCTCCGCTGTGGGGTTCCAGCCTCCCAGCTGGTCGAAGGCCTTCTCGTAGATCATCTTGGCCGGATCGTGGTACTTCTTGAAGATGCCGTCCACGTGCGAGCGGAACTCCTCGACGGTCTTGAAGTAGTGCTTGTCCAGCTTCTTCTGCAGCGAGTCCCACTTGGAGTTGAAGAAGTTTCGGGCTGTGGTGTCCGCCTGGTTGGTGACCGCTTGCAGCTTTTTGAGCTGCTCCCGGCAGATGTGCTCCGTCTGGGCGGAGGTGGCCACCGCCTTGGCGTTCAGCCGCGGCTTGCCCACCGCCCGGGGGTCCTTGTTGCAGGGCAGCTCCGGGCCCTTCGGCATGGCCTTGATCTTCTTCAGGAAGAACTTCTCCAGCATCTGGCCCTTGCGGTAGACGACGTCCCCAGGTCGGTTGAAGGTGAAGCAGTTCCGGATGATCTGGCGGAAGTCGGCGACGGCCTCGTCCACCAGCCGGTAGTAGTTGTTCTGGACCCGCTTCGTTATGGTGCCCACGTCCATGGGCCGGTCTATGACCGTGTAGTAGGTGGGCACCTGGAGGGCCTCCGTGTCCACCGGCTCCAGGAAGTCCAGGGCGAACTTTTTCTTGCAGACCTCGTCGAGCAGATGCTTCTTGAAGTAGTGCATCTTGTTCGTGTACTGACCGCACTTGCCCGGCGGGGGCATGAACTCCGGCTGGACGCGATTCGGGAGCTTCAGCTTGATGGACAAGGACTTGGGTCCATCCTGGCGAGGAGCGAGAGACTTCTGAGGGACTTACACGCTAGGTTCGGCAGTACTTACCATGGTCTAGTCTTAGGAAGGCTTTTTCAGGCAGGAGTCTTGAGAGGATCTTGAACGTTTTCTTTTTCGAGCAGTTGAGATTTTCCCAGTGTCTTTCAGCTTGGATTTCTCAACACAATTTTCTCGCCGGAAAGTGCATTTTCCTCGTTGACATAAGCCTTTCATTCTAGGCCTACTGCCTGACGGCCAGCAGTGTTGTCCAGGTGCCCGGAAGTGTTGCACAGCTTTTACGGCCAATTGCCAATTTTCCCGCCAATCGGAAAATGGAAAATCCGGCGCAGGGAAATCGGGAAACTAACAACAATGGCACTTCAAAGCAAACAATAGCCCCGCCCACCTGGCAGCCAGCCGCCCTTGTCTAATATTTTGCACCACTTCACAGGCTTTCCGGCTGCCAGCACCACCCCCGCCACACTGGCCTCCATTGCCACTCCATCCATCTTCCACAGTACGGCAATGGGACATAAAAACTGCTTTTTGCAATTTACATCAACATTTTTAACAACCGCCACCCCTGGAACGGAGGCGGCAACAACAACATGCTTTTCCTATTTGCATACATATGTACGTGTGTCCCATAAATACGGAGAGGCAGGGGCGTGCCTCCTGCCCCATGCCGCCTGCCTCCCATCTACCACCTCTCCGCCCAACTACCACTACCACCTGACAGCCTCCTGCGTCTTTTTGCGCACTTAATTACACACGCATACGCTTCATTCCACTTTGCGGTGTGGCTGCTCGGGTGGTGCCACTCCACTCCTGTCCTCTCCACCCACCCCTCCCACTGGGGCACCGCTGTGGGACAGGCCCGGAACGGAAATAGAAAGATGCCGCCGCCCACTCCGGAGCAATCCAGCCCAATGGAGGTCACTATAATGGGCTAAATCAATACAGGAAATTGGTGCAGAGCAGCGATGGAATTAAGCTTTCAACTTTAAAGTCCTCCTTCTTGAATTCCTCTCAATTATGAGATAAAAGTACAGTCCTTCAGGACCCTGCTTGCTCTGCAAATTCGTTGCTCCTTAGTCCACTGTAAGGACACTCACAAAAGGTCGCCACGCAATCGCAGGATGCAGGTCCTTGGCTCTACCTGCCCGAAGGTGTCAATGTTGCCTTATCATCCCGGACCCGAGAGTTCCCCGGACCGATCCCTAGCCCCGCTCCCAGCTCCTCGTCCATTGTCCTCCCAACTTTATCTCTGACGGCGATTAATGCGAATAAATTTTATAGTCGAAAATGTGCACTCGCATGTCCCGTCCTCGAGATCCTTTTTGTGTTTTTCTTTCTGACCTTTTCCCCGGCTCCTGGTCCTGCTCCTACTGCTGCCTTGAGCCCCGACCCCTCGCCTCACTCACTTTTCCTTTTGGCCAATGTTTTCCTACTGACTCTTGTTGGCCATTGTTGAGGAGTATGTGACTTTTGGTGTTTGTCTTCGGCACCTGCAGTCGCCGTCCTGCCGTCCTGCCGATCGTTAATTGTTATCCCGATTCCCCCGATTCCCGCTTACGCGATCTTGCAGCTCTCAGAGGCAGGGGCAGGGGCAGGATCCCCTGTTTATTTTTTAGCAATTGCTGACTCACAATCGGCCAGAACTCCTCAATCCATAAGACTCTCAATTAGGATGGGCTTGGAGTGGAAACAGGTCCCCGAAACAGGTACAGGCTGCCCACGGGAAAAGTATCTACAAGATGCTGGAAACTGGTTTTCCCATTTTCCCATTCTCGCTGCGACATTGTTTGCTGTTGCGATGTGTTGCAACCTTGGGCGATTTCTGACTTTTCCTTTGATTTCGGTTTGATATCACAATGGCTCTGTTCCCGGACAAAGGGTGAGACCTTTCGCTGTGGGAACGCCGCGAGTCCTGGCCCAAGGACAAAGGCCGGATCGATAGCGATCGCGGCGAGAAAAAGATGCAGGTTGCAAGTATTCTTTCCCAGTTTTCGAGTCATCAGGGGCGGGAGGAGGAGAGGCGGCGCGGCGCACCCACACTCACGCACTATTTATGGACTTCCGCTGGGAATGGCGGAAAAGCTATCTACTCGCTCACTTTATTCGCGCCGGCCGCTCCCTCCCCCTCGACAGCAACGACCCGACAGGCGAGTCAATGACCCTGGAAAATGGGAAACCCGGAGAGCTGAAGACGCCGGAGAGCCCGGAACGGAGAAATGTTGCAATTGCAATTCACGAGAAGCACAAATTTATCAGCCCGCATCTCGGCCAATAAAGGGAATTGATTGAGAAATTGTGAAAATAAATTGGAAGCGTGAGTGGTGAAAGTCGGACAATTAAATAGCAAACAAATTTCCGCCAATTATTTGACATTAATTATGATCCATCAGGCTGGGCATGGGGGTCCCTGGTCGCTGGTCCCTAGTCTCGGACAGGCCTAAAGGGTTGTTACCTTCTGGGTTTTGGCCGAGAACGCCATGCTGGTGCTATCAGATCACCCATGAATCTCAATCAGCGAGGCGTTCGGTTATGGTGGTTTGCTTTTCGCCACTTTCCCAGGCTTTTCCAGGTTTTCCTTTAAAGAATATGTATTTCAAGTCTCGGCAAATCACAATTTTATGTAAATATCACCATAACCTGGTGATTAATGGTCCCTCACTAGAAATTACAGTATCATGGATCGACTTGGCTCCCCACCCACTACTCTTTATTGAAAATATTTACCAAGAATCGGGCATAATATCCATTCGTGCGTAAATCTGTCAAGCGCTTCTGGGGCCCACGGAGCTTCTTGAGGCCTGGAAGAGTCAATGACTCTGGGGCACCACCGAGAGCCGAAAAACGCATCTGCATGGCGGTGCAATGGCCGGCCCAAAACGCCAATCGACCAAGACGCTGTTGCCGTTGCTGCCCCACCCCTTTCGGCTATACCCCGCCCCTCTTTTCTAACCAATTAAGCCATGAGAAGCTGCTGCCCCAAAATGCAATCAGAGAAGGCTGGAGGAAAGCAAAAACCTCAAAATGAAACATTTTTCTTGAGCCCCAGCCCCTGTCCGAGCCGAAAAACGCATTACGCGATGAAGAAAATCGGGTTTAGGCCTACCTGTGCAGGTTTCTGGCCCCCCTCTACTACCAAAAAAATGAAGCGGCCGCAAAAAACCAACACAAGAGCCATAACACAAAAAAAACGATCATCGCAGTCGGGCGAGAGTCGTGAAAATGATTTTCTTGGTTGGCAGTCAGCATCTCGCACGGAATCGGCCGAAAAGTCAGCAAGAGTTGGACTCAGACCCGCCGGACCAGATTCTATATCGCCGGTGGCCGGAGGCCGGGGGCCGGGGTGAGGGGATTACACACTTTGTGCATTTGCCGAGCCCGGGTCTCTAAGTAGAAGGCCTGACCTCGCCGCGAACCCTTGCCCGGGCCCCCGACTCCTTGGAAGATAGGATACACTCGAGCAATCACTCTCAAACTCTAGGAGAATCACTATTTCAATGGCTTGGATGAGGGTCTTATTTTTCCCAGTGTAGATGTGACTTTTATGGGTTGACAACTTGTAGGCGTGTTGAATCACGGAGGGCGGGGGATCATCAATTGGAAATGGTAATGGGACCGGGATTGGGTCTCAGATCGGGATTGGGATGCACATTTTAAATGTGCAGCGATCTGCAGCGGCTGATAAAGAAAGAGTCCGGAGTCGGGAGTCTGGAGTCGGGAGTCTCGAGTCGGGAGGAACCTGTTTTATGGCCAAAAACCAAAAATAACAAAAACGAATAAAGAAACGACAAAATGAAATGCATAAACGTAAATCTCGCAGCAGGTAGTCCCAGAGATGGAGTTGGACGGAGATCAAGTGGTGATATTTTAGCTGGCCAGTGCGACCTGCAACATTGCGTGGCAGCGATGATGACTTCTCCTCTCCGTCGCACTGGCGACAATCAATTTCTCAATTTCCCAACCGCTCCAGATTGCACCTCATGATTGTCCTGTCTGCACATTTTATGCACTCCCCCGAGTCCTTTGAGGCACACACAACTGCGCACTTGATGTCGCCAGGTGCACGATGCACGAAGTGCATTATTGAAAGGTTAATCAGGGGCAAGGTATTGCCAGGAGAAGGGGCAGGGGTTTGCTCATCTGTGTGGGGGAGGTTTCCATTTTCCCAGGGAAGAGTTAAAGGGTTTTCCCTCACATTGCATATCATCTCATCTCCGGCTGATCTTGAGCGATGGAGGCACTTGCCTGGAAAGCAAATATTTGCATCACTCCGGGAATCTCAGAATTCTTCGATTTAATCTGCGGTCGGGAAAGTGTGTGAAAATAGATTTTCGCCAGCCACAGCAACAGCACCAGCAGATTTTCCTTCTTTTTTGTGATTTTACATCGCCAATTGGCAGGGCTGCGGGTCAAAGGTTGCCCGCCCTTGCCAAAAGCGGGCTGCGATAAGGAATTTAAAAAAAGTATGCGAGTCACTCGGCGGACAAGAGGCGGATGGGCGGAAAAAAGTCCCACTCTGAAAAGTGCACCCAAATTGTTATCGCAAACAGCCGGATCCGAAATATTCGTTGGCACAGCACCGAAAAAGTTCATTGACTTTCGCATGCAACACACACTCGTAGCTGCCCCGCCGACTCTCCGGAGTCCGGAGTGCGGACAGAAATAAATACCCAAAAGAGCAAAAAGAGAAAAAAAAACGAAAAATAAAAATTACATTAAAGTGAAAATGAGCGATAACAACGCGATCCGCACACAAATGCAAAGGCAGATACACTTACAGATACAGATACAGCAATGGGCGCTGGCGCAGATACAGATATTCAGTTATGGCGGAGCGCAGCGCCACCAGCAACAACAACAACAACAACAGCAAACGGCAATACCACCCCACCCCCTTTTAGGGCTCCCCTGCCCCCAACAAAACTGCACGGCCAACGCAGCCATATTTTTTCATTTTCTTGTTCGTTTTTGCTTTGCCAAGATCGCTCTCTCGCTCTTTCATTATGTCCCCCCTCCAAGTGCAGCGTATAACAGTTTTCGGGGAGCTCTCTTGTGGCGGTTTTTGGGGAGTGGAGTGGAGGGGGCTGTGTTGGGGACAGAGCTGTCCCCTTTGCTTTACGATTCGCTTGCAAGTCTGAATTTCATCGGAAAAGTATGCTAATGTATTCTGGTTTCCGGTTTCTTGGCTGCACTTTCTCCTACTTTTTTGTAGCATACTTTTGTGCATACTCTTTGGATAGAAAGTGTTGGATAAGGTTGAATACAAACGCGATTTAAAATGTTAGATATTTAATGAGTTTGTGGCAGGAAATCCTACATCCCATTCTACCATAATGAGTTTCATAATGAAAATCCTTTTATTTTACAGTCATATCGGTGTACCCATCCATTTATTAAGTCTTCTTCACAGATCATCAACAACTTCTTATAATTTTTAAAAATTCAACAGATTTTCCCCTAGCTCCGCTCACAGCTCCTCCTTGTCTGTCGGGGCTTTGGTGACTTTGTGCACCCGGAATGTCTCCAGGATGTTCAGCTTCCGTAGGAGCTCCAGCTTCTTGGTCTCCGTGACCTTTCCGGCCTTCAGGCGCAGCAGGCGCTTGGTCTCCTCCTCCACGAAGCCGTAGCCCTGGTCCTGGATCTTCCTCATGAACACCAGATAGGCCTTGGCATTCTGCTGCTCCTCAGGGTTGGTGAACTGCTCCTGCTTGGCCTCAAACTGCTTGATCAGCTTCAGCTGTGCCTCATCCTTCAGGTTGGCGTAGTTCTTGAGGGCGTCGTTGAACTCCTTGATGCAGCCGTCTCGGCCAATGTAGAGCGGGGTGTTGCTGCTGACGAAGGCCTTCAGGTTGTCCAGGGTCACGTCCAGGTGGCTGGGAAAGCGCACGAACTCGTCCGCCTTGCCCTTGAACAGCAGGATGGCTGGGAAGTTCTTGTCGTCCACCTCGTAGCGCTCACCAAGGGCCTGAAATCGGAGCCATCGTTAGACTGGAGTTTGATGAACACAAAGGACACTACCATTCACCCACCTTGTTCTCCAGTTCGCCGTAGTCCTTGATGCCCACGGTGGCCACTAGCAGGTCCTTGGTGACCTTGTGGGCGGCCTTGGAAAAGGCCCCGAAGGCCTCGTGCTTCTCTCCGTAGGGGAATGCAATGTCGAACTTGACCATGGCGTAGGGAAAACGCTCCACGGTTTTCTGGAAGTTGATCTCGTCCAGGTCCACGCAGCCCCCACAGGATATGGCCACGGAGGACTGGATCAGATGGAGGGCCGTCAGCAGCAGAGTCACCAAAATCCGCATCATCTTCGTGGCAAAAACGAGGAGAAAAACAGAGACTTCTGAACTTGACCTTTCTCTCGCCGGTTCTCGACTCAAACTGGCCCGAAGAATGAAAATCTATGGAGAGTGAAGAGTGAAGAGTGGCAGTGGCTCAGTGTTTTCTTCTTGGCAACTTTTTGCTGCGCTCCACAGAAATGTTGTTTGGTTGCCATAATAGCCGTGGAACTCACTCACCTGGGCTCTCACCTGAGCTCCCGATCTCGAGTTGAATGACACGTCAGTGAAGCCGGCGCAGTCTCTTATTTTCTCGCTCTCTCTCGGGCACTCGGAAACCGGCTACTTGGCTTGTTGGCCAACTTGGAGTTCTTGGTCGGGTGGATGGTTCGTTTGTTCAGCTGTTTTTAGCCTTACCGCTCGCGGGGAGATTTATTATGTAATGTGAGCTGTTCTGGCCGCGTTGGTCGCTTTTGAAGGGTTCGGGAACCCAAAATGAGGTATTAGATATAATTGCAGTACTATTCTAATGGCTGGGATTGATGCTCCAAGCTGATAGAGAACTCATTTCGGCCAAAACTGTTCGTTTGGCCAATAGAGCATGGCGGTAGGAACTCCACTTAGCCCAGCAAGTGTGACTGTCTAACCGGAAACTTTTATTTTGCAGGAGAAGAGAGGAATCCGCTGTTGCAATGCTCTAAAAAACATATATTTTTACTACTATAGATCCCTTCAGGAAAATCCAAGGAAAATTGTTTGCTTTTCTCTAATGGCTAAAATTGGAAGTTTTGAGGCAGTTTTCAACGAAAATTTTAACTATTTCCCAACCGATTAAAAAACGCAATACCATTTATGAATCAGGGTTCTAATCCCCTCCAAACTGCATCAAAATATCGTAAAAGTCGCCAAATAAAATTTTTGACCCATTTTTGGCCAAAATCATGATGAAAAATTTGAAAAATATCGAAAAATCGGTCCAAATTTTTGTGGTCAGGTTTTGATGGAAAATGGTTCTACTCGAAGATCTAACATCGGGAATGTATAACATTTGTGGATCTGACAAGTATTAACAAAGTTATGACTATTTTTCCTTAACAAAAAGTGAAAAATTGGAACAGCGTTTTGAATATTTTTTATTTTAAAAAAATTTAAGATTTTGAGACAGTTTTTAGGATATATCTCAACTATTTCCCAACCGTTTTCAGAACGGAATACCATTTATAAATCAGGGAAATAATCTGCTTCGATCTGCATCAAAATATGGTAGAAGTCGATGAATAAAATTTTTCATCAATTTTTGGCCAAAATCATGATGTTACCCCTTTGAAAAAATGCAAAAATGGGTTCAATTTTTTTGAAGCCAGGTTTTGATAGAAAATGATTCTACTCTGAGATTTAAGTTCGGGAATGCATAACATTTGTGGATCTGACAAGTATTAAAGAAGTTATGCATATTTTTCCACCACGAAAAGTGAAAAATTTCAATGTTCTTTATTGGGAAAAAAGCCTTTTTTGTGGGGGATCTGATCTAAGTTAGTAGAGATACAGCTTTCGTTCAGGGCATAAAAAAGAGGACCCAACGAAAATCCCTTTAAGGAAACCCAGTTCTTGATTAGACATAGAAAAGGAAATTGTTGACATGCATCCCCGAGCAGTTATTAAGTTTGCAGTGGCAATCTTCTACGTCTTTCTAAGGGTGTATACAAATGAGAACACCTGCATATTTTAGGGAAAAAGTAACCCCGTTTGCCATAGTTTTCATTAGCCAGAAATTGACATTTTTCCAACTGACCCACACCATCCAGGGTTTGGGCCAGCGTTTGTGCTGGTTAATGGACATTTTCGGCAATTGTCAATTAATAATTCATGTGTGCGGCACACATGTTGGTCACCTCGGCACCGCCTACCCCGGCCTGGCCCTGGCCCCTGCCCCCGGCCCCCGGGCCAGTGGAAATAGTTGGTTTAGTTTTTCCATTTGCGGTTTCCGTTTGTCCACTTGCGGCCAGGAAAATTGAACATCGCGGCACGCAACTCGGGAAAGCGCTGCTTTGAGCTTCACACGATCGATACTACCTCTATGGGTTTTCTGGTAAATTATCTTTTTGTGTTTTTTACCGATGGGTGGGCGTGTTTGCCGGGGGCGGAGGCGGAGCGGTCCGGGTGGTTAGTGGCATGGAGTATTGGAGTATCAGGTGCAAGCGGGAAAACGCGGCTCGAAGTGCGCAATTTCGGCCAGAGTCCAGGGGTGGGGGTAATACGCCTGATGGAGATCCGGTAATGGGGCCTGACATGCGTGTGTCAATCGCACAATGGCCGAAAATTACCCAGAACCTTTGTGGCCAGCTGGGGAAGGGGCGAAGAGGCGAAGAGGCTCTATTGACCAATTCCCGGCCATCGGAGTGACCTCTTTGGCAGCGCAAAAATGGAGTCCAAGTTCGGTATGTGTATTCATGGTTCATGGCGCACTTGTGTTTGCACTTCATCTATTATGCAGCTCCTTGGGCAGCTAGCAATTTGCTAAGTACACCGCCCCGCCGAGGTCCTTCGAAGCGGGCCGGACCGGGCCGGGCCGGGGTGGGGCGGTGCAGATGCCCCAAAAGTCCTCAATTAGCTGCCGTGACGAGCCTTTTATTTATAAGCCCCCAACGCGTCAGTGTCCCCAAAAATCGGAGAGAGTACAATTTTTAAAATAGGAATAATGGGATATATGTATATTTAGCAAAAGAGCTGAACCGAAAGGACCTTCGGCGGACCTCTATTCATCCACATACGGGGCATTAATAATATAAATTGTTACTGCTGCCACTAGCACTAATAACACAATGACCTTTACGCGAAACGACCCTTTTCCCCAAGGGGCGGATAGTGAGGGCCGAGGGCTCCGGACAATCGACATTAAAGTGATAAGCGCGCAAATTTCAGGACCTCAACCGAACGCAATCTTGGCGGGGAAATCAAAAGCGATTGCGGTATTGTTTTTTATAGACCAGCATATATTGGGGCCGGGGCAGCCAATATACAAAGCTAATAGCCTCCTGCCAAGGTGAGTTGTCCGCCGGACAGGTGCTCCATTTGAATACCTGTGGGGGAAATGGGCAACGAGGTATATGCGATTAATCGGGAGTCCAGTGGGAAGAGGTGCCACCAATGATTATTACTCCCAACTTTATGCTTTCTCTCTTATAACTTTTGAGGCTTTTAAGAAAAAGTCCTTGGAGAACTCCTTCTATGCTAACATACCCCTCCTGCATATCCTGTTTACTTTTCTACACGGTATCGGAAACCATTCATGGCGAACCACATTATTTTTTGGCAGGCACTGCCCGGGTCTAATTATGTGGCATGGCACAATGCGGGGGCAGCCCCATGAATTTTTCATAGTCCACGTATGCCACAAGACATGCAACTGGCCAACTGACAATTTGGATAGAAAATAGAAGGAGTCCTGATTGTGGGGGGGTGGGGGTGCGGCTTGCGGCTTGCGTAAGAACCCACGCAATTTCGGAGCTGAAAAGCGTGGAAATTTCCCACAGTTTTTATTGTAAAGTTTATTTTGGCTCGGGGGTCGCTGTGGCAGTCATCAAATTTTTATGCCGTGGCATAATTCCGTAAATGGGCCATCGAGTGACCCACCTGAACGAACCACCATATGGCCCATGTGGCCGAGCCACCCCCCGGGGCACAAGGATAATTCGCATGCCCGAATCGAAGCTGCCAAAGTCAAAGCCAAAGGGGAAAGCCCTGCCAAGGGCTCATCATAATTGGTATTTATTGAAAATGCGTTTTCGGTTAACCCTTTGCAGGTTCATAACAGGGATGAGGCTATAGGCCTGGAGATTGTGTTTATAGCTTTTCATTTGCATTTATTGCCATTTCGATACGTGTGGCCATCATCCTGTGGCCGTCCTGTGGCCACTTCCATTCGAGCCGTTTAGCGCAAATTTCTTTTCAATATTTGTGCACCCAATAAACCCAAATGGTCAGTTAGGCTCGGTCCTCCAATTTGATTGCAAATTCGTTTTTGTGGCTTTATGCCAACTGCGTGCTGGGAATTCGAGAGTCCATGCCAGGTCCTTCAAGGCGAGTGGCAAGTGGGCGGCGGAGAGCGGACAATGGACAGTCGGTTTGCTCCGACTAATTAATCACCGGAGTGCATTATTATGTGTCCTGCGCTAATTACGCTTTTTCAATATTTACGTACGGGCCAAATCAAATACGTTCGTTTGCCGTCATTCAACATACTCTCTGTCAATCGGGCCTAATGATAATTTCTTGAGCGATTGCCGGAGGAAAATTCCATTAGGCCTCCGACAATTCCTATTAATTAGCCAAAAAAGAGTGTGTCCTGGGGGAGGGGGCTTTTTAGAGCCTCCACTCATGTGGTCAGCCCACTTAAGTGGTTTTAATGGCGGCTATTTTTGAAAATCATTAAGCTATATGGTTTGTTTGTGACTTTATGCCACAAGGCTATTAAGGATCTGGCAGAGATCTTCCTGGAGAACACTCTCTTGGCTCCTTTCCCCAACGGAAGCCCCACCTGGGGAAGTGCTGGTATAACAGTTGAGGAAACCCAAGGACAGAAGGCGCATGCGCTGTTCCTTCTCCGAGCGGAAGGACTTCCAATGCGTTAGGCTTTCGCCTCCAAGCGGACTCCGCATCCGGGGGTTCGGGCATTTGTTTACAAACAAAAATGCAGGGGCCTGCAGTTCTCGCTCATGCAGATGGGCGGATAGGTGTCCCCGGGACGGCTGCCCCCACTTGTTGCTTCCACCTGCCGCGGTGGTGCAATTACTTAGCCACTTTGGGTGGCAGGTTGAGACACGACCAGCCATCGACAGACATGTAAATTGCAGTTTCATGAGCCCGAATTGGACGCGCATTTCGCATGACATTCTGCTCGACATTCTTTTTCGCTTTTGCCGGATAACGCCCCCCAGGACCTTTGCTTTTTAACATTTGAGCATTCGGGCACTCGGACGGTCATCAAATCTAATTGGCGACGTCGCGTCGCGTCGCCCGCCTCGCCAAATGCCCCCAAATTGCCGGTTGGCATTTGATTTTTTGCACTGATTCCGATCCTATCCCCCAGGATTACCCCATCCTGGGGAGGCCAGCAGGCCAGGAGGCCTCCAGCTCCCTCCCCCCTGTCCAGGCGCTTTGGATCGATGATTCGTACTTAGATATTCCATTAGTTTGTGAAGAACAACAAACCGGGCCGAAGTTGATGCAATAATTTGCCACAACCTCCAGCCCCCACCACTGGCCAGTGGTATCCTTCGCCGACCACAACAACATGCAATATGCAGGAGCTTCGTCAAAAACAATGTGCCACGAAATTTTCGCAAGAGGATGGATTTCCAGAGCCGCGCTCGCTAAAAAATTCATGAGCCCACGCGGTTATCGTGTCCTCGGGGTGGATATGCTCGGGGCAGGACATGCAGGTGCAAATTCCAGGCCACCCCTCTCCTGGCCACCTGCCTAGTAGCCACTGACTGACTGACGGATCGACCGCACGCTTTTCCGCATGTGAACGCCTTTCGACGGGCTGGCATTTTATCGGCAAAGAGCGCGCTTTATATCTAAGCCACGAATCAATGCATTAGTCAGTCACCTTGTACGCTCTACTTTAATTACGGCTTTTTGCGCCTTCCAGGCCCCGCTGCCGTTTTTTGGTTTCTATTTTAACCATGAGCTGACATTTTTTTGCATGTTCCGCTGGCGAATTAAAAATTGCATACAAAAAACGGAAATAAACTCTGAGGTAGTATCTGGACTTTCAGATACCCATTCCTTGCTGGCTAAATAGTACAGGTTTAAAGGATATTAAGGCGGAAAGGATCCCCTAAACGTTTTAAATACATAAAATTTGTAAAAATCCCATAAATATGAAAAGTCCCAAACCTATTGGTAGATTGCTGAACCCAAGTACAGTTTGAGAGCAACTGGAGGAACGATCTACTCTAGTTTTATTAATGAAAATATTATTTTAATAAATACATTACAATGAAAATTATTTTATGGACTTAAGTAATCTTTTTCAATGGTAAAAGTAACTCTGAAAACAATATTAAAACATTGTTTAGAAGCCTGCCTGTGTGGCTGTTTAGCGCCGCCACCTATCGGACGGTGGCGAAAGTTCACGGATAACGTTGGGAAGAGATTCTCAATTTCTGTTTAAATTTAATTTCAAAAACGAAATGTTTAAAAACAAAAACAAGCAAGAGAGATAGATGTCCATCAAACCACAGTTTTCCTATTTTAAAGGGTAAGAATAGCGAAGTGAAATTCCTGACAGAGAACGTAATATTATTAGCAAGGACCTGCTCCACTCGACAATGCATAAATATTGCATTACAATCGTTTTAGTCCGGGGGCATGGAGCTCGCGAGTTGTCGCCTTCGGGGAGGGGCTGTGGCAGGGGGAGGGCGCTGCAATTGCGAATTGGATTTCATGTTAATGCAGAGTCCTTAGTCCTTATCGCCGGTCATGTGGTCGGACGGGTCGCAATGGGTTCATTTTTGTCCTATTCGGCCGGTAATTTCACTTAATTGCGATGACGTTGTGTGCAAAAAAAAACCCAACGCTGGCCCGGCCCGGCCCGACCCTTAGTGGATTACTGATTTGTATCAGCAGGAACCGTGGGCCACGGCTGACATGGTTCATCAAATATTTACGGGACCGTGGTGGCTTATTGGAAACGAATGCCGCCATGGAACGGCAGCAATTTCAGCAAAGTGCGAACGCCCAGGGAGAACACATCCGTAATCGTTTCGTGTGTACATTTAGGTTTATTCTTGTAATTCTTGAATGCAATCGTGGTTTACAATATATAGAGTTTCAATTCAACATCGCTTTGCACATTCAATATATAATAGACGTAATAAAGTAATTATAAACAACAGTTGTAATAAAAATACAAATAATAAACATGTGGATGCGTATTCATTTTCATTTGATTCGTAGACGGGTAGCTCGGTATCCTGGATATCTGGGAATAATCTGATCTCTTACGGGGTATGTCATGAGGGCCTCAGCTCGTAGCTATTACATATTCGGTATAGTTAGGTATAGCTTGTATAAAAGGTGTACTCCAAGTGCTGCGTATGATGTCGTATGTGGGTGTGGAGTGTGGTGTTTAGGGTGTAGGGTGTAGGGTGTGTGTGTGCTGGTTTACTTAGAAAATCCTCAAAAGTAATACAAATAATTGCGTTAAATCTACTGTGTTTGCTGCTGAATTTCAATCTTTTCGACCGTCATGTCCGGGTTCATGGCTGTCGCTTCCTGGAAGTGAAAGAAAAGGATCAGAAAGGACTCAGAATGTAGCTTGTAGTGCCAACTCACTTGTATTGCCTCGGCCAGAGCCTTGTCATGATCGATCGGGTCTCCGTCGGACTGGATGGTTATCTTCTGCTCCACACGGGTTTCCACAATGCCATCGCGTTCGGTTTTGTACTGTGGATACGGGATAAGGACAAGGATTAGTTACTCTTCCTCATAGCTCCTCAAAGAACACCAGAACCCAGTTCAAAAACAAAGGACTATGCATGGAATTTACAGTGGGGGGCGCAGAACGGTCACAGGAAGAGAGTGGGCCTACCTCCGGCTACTTACGCTCCCAGGTCTAGCTCATCCCCGACCTAGCCTGTACTTACGGTAATGGTTTCCACAGTGCGGGTTTTGCTGCTCACGGTTTGGGTGGAGATGATTTCGCCGTGTCCGGAGTAACCAGGGGTGTCCTCACCCAGCACCACGCGGGTGCTCTCCACGTGGGGTCCAGTGGTGGTGGTGCCGGCGGAGGTCGTGTAGAGCGGAGATTTCTGGGGAGCACGAGAGGTCGAGGTTTTAGAAATCAGACACCACAAGGTGACATTAAACAACTCTAGGATGCATCTATATGCTCTGATGAACTGAACAAAGTGGCATGCTCTTGACCCACCTGATTGTCCGTGCGCACCACACTGGCGGCACCGTCGTAGGGTCCGTCGATGGGCGTGCCCGAGTCCCCGGAACTGGTCGAGGACACGCTGTCCCTTCTCTGATACTACGCAACACACAATACACACAAAATCAAAAATCATGCAAGAAAAATAATAATGAGTGCGTAGCCATGCAGCCTCCGGATGGCCGGACTCTTACCTGGTCCCCACTGGTCACGGTCGCTGTCGTCTTCACCTCCTGGGTGACGACGCGCTGCTGCTGCTTGGTGGGGTCGTGGGTGCGGGTGGTGGCCACTGTCTTCTCCTCCAGCTGCTCGGTCTTGGCATTCTTGCCCAGATCCTCGTGCGTGGTGGCGGTGCGGGTGGTGACTGCGGTGGCCGTGACGTAGGCGCCACTGAGGTCGGTGGGTGTAGCATCAGCCTAGGTGGTGGAGTGGTTTACGGTAAGTGGGTTAGTGCGTGTTGCGGCAAGAAACGTACAACAAAAAATACAAAAGGACAACAACAACAGCTAGAAGGCGCAGGATTAGGCAAGAGGCAGGATTGAAGTAGAAGTGGTTTGGTTTGGAAAGATAAGCGTTTAAGGATACGGGTGTTACTTTAGTGTCTTCGACTTGAATTCGATCTAGGGGCTACTGGGAGATATTCCTCTAGCTTGGGTAGAGGCGGGAACAGTAGTTTGTGGCTTGTATAGGTTAGAGTTAGACCCACAAAGGATTACAATTCCCCTCCAAGGACTAGGTTGTAGTCCCAAAACACTCCCGAAAACAAATCGAATTCAGTCAAGTCAACCAAAGAGTTAGCCGCTCTTCACAGAAGATTCTAGTCCAATGCTAACCTTGTGTTCCTGCGTGGAGTAGGTGACCTCGCCGGTGCCCAGGTTGCGCACCTCCTCCTCCACGTTGTGGGTCACGCCGTCGTTGTTCTTGGTCAGCACCTGTTTGGTGGTGGTCTTCACCACAGTGGGCGTGCTCACGTTCTTGCCCAGCTTCGAGCCCGCCGGACTGCCCAGGACGATGTCCTTGACCTGGTCGCTGCTGTACTGTCCAGTCATTTCGTCCTCAGAGTCGCCCTCCTCCGAATCGCGTCGCAGGGCACCCTTGCCGATGTGCTTGACGCCGTCGAAGAACTGCTGCTGGGTGATGGGCACCGTTTCCGTGGTGGTCTGCACCTGGGACTGCTTGCCGAAGTGCGAGGGGTCGATCTGGGCGTAGTTGAGGATCAGCTTGCCGGTCACCGGATCCGTCACAGCCGTCGCGGGGTCAATGTCGCCGGTGGTTGGGTCGATGTCGCCGTACTCGCTCTTTATCCTGCCGGTCACGGGGTCGATCTCGCCAGTGAGGGTCATCGTGTGGGTGACCGTGGTGCGGGCTCCGGCAAATCTCGGGTCGTTGGGGTCCACCTGCACAATTTCACCGGTCACGGGGTCAATCATGTTGTATACGTAAACGGTCTTATTGAAGAACTTAAGCACCCGGCCGGAGACGGGATCGATCTCGCACGTGGAGGGATCGATCTCCTCCGGACGGCCACGCTCGTCCGTCTTCGAGATGAGCAGGATGCGCACGATCACGATCTTGCCCGTCTTGGGGTCGACGCGGGCCAGTTTGGTGTACACCTCTCCGGACTCCGGGTCCACCTGGGTGGCCGCGAACAGGGGCTCCCCGGTGGCCGGATCCGACTCGCCGGTGGCAGTGTAGATCTTGCCGGAAGTGGGCTCGATCTTGGTCGTGTTGGGGTCCAGCTTGGTCTGTTTCTTGATCTCGTTGGTCTTGGGGTCCAGGTAGCCGTAGATGGTGATCACGTAGCCCGTCTTCGGGTCCACGCTGCTCGAGATGTACTGCTGCTCTTTGGTGGCCGGGTCGGTGGCGCCGGTGGGCACCCAAATCTGGTTCGACTTCGGGTCGACCACGATGTCCTTGTCCTTGGCGGCGCTCACCTGGGCGATCGGCGCCTTGGTGGCAGGGTCCACGCGCTGCTGCACGATCCTCAGCGAAATGATCCTGGCGTAGTCCTTGTCCGGCTTGTTGTTCTTCGGGTTCACCTGGTTCTTCAGCACGATCTGTCCCGTGGCGGGCTCGATCTTGATGTCCCGGGTCACGGTCTTGCCCGACTTGGGGTCGTTGAAGGTGATCGTGTGCTTGACCAGATCGATCTGTCCGTACTTGGTGTCGATCTTGCCGGCCTTCGGGTCGAACTGGCCGCCCGAGGTCTCCACTTGGGCCGTCTTGGGGTCCACGATGTTCTTCTTAGAGTCGAACTTGCCGGCCAAGGACGTGACCTCCACAATGGGGTCGATTTGCTGGCCCACCTCGATGAGGCGACCCTGGTTCGGGTCCAGCTTGTGGGTCTTGGGGTCCACCACACCGAGAATGGTGATCTGGCCGGTGCCCGGGTCCACCTTCACGTTCTTGCTGACCACAATCTTGCCGGACTTGGGGTCAATGGCCTTCAGCTCGCCGGTGCGGGTGTTGATCTCTCCGTACTTGGTGTCCAGCAGGCCGGTGTCCAGGTTCAGGACGCCCAGCGACCGCTCCACATCGCCGTTCACGGTATCGATCTTGCCCGTGGCGGGATCGATGCGGCTGGTAATGACTGTCAGCTCCACCACAGGGTTATCCTGCGGGGTGATGCAGATAATCTGGCCGAGAGTGTCGTCCAGGCGTCCTGTTTTCGGATCTGCCACGCCGGAGACCAAGTGCAGGTTGCCCGTTTTGCCGTCCACGTCGCCCTGGTAGAGCTCCTTCTTGCCGGTCTTGGTGTTCAGCGCCTCGAGGGTTCCCTTCTTGGGGTCGATCACTCCGTACTTGGTGTCGATGCGTCCGGTGGCAGGATCCAGGATTCCGGTGGAGTGCTCAATGCTTCCGTTTTCGGCGTCAATGCGCTTGTTAGCGGGATCGAACTTGGAGGTGATGACCATGATCTTGACGCGCTTCTTCTTGGGCTTGCCAGCGGCTGCAGCAGCAGCGGCAGCACCTGCGGCGGCACCAGCGGCGGCTCCTGCGGCAGCAGCTGCTGCTCCCGGACCAGTCTTGCCAGCTCCTGCAGCACCCGCAGCTCCATGTGCTCCAGCACCGGCCGGACCCTGATAACCAGGCTCCTTGTTGTACCGCTGGGACTCCAGGAAGTCGGCCGTGGGGTCTGAGATCGGCTTGTAGCTTCCCGGAGCACCCGAGGAGTAGCCTTGCGGGCCCTTCGTGGGCGAGTAGGATCTCTTCTGGGAGTCGCTCAGCGGCACCGCAGCGGCGTCCACAGCACTGCCCTGGAGCTTGGCCCGGGTGGTGGGCGATAGGAGAGGGTCCTGCAGGAGCTTGGCCCGCGACTTGGGCGACAGCTGGCCGCGGTTGAGCTTGTCCTGGGTGCGAGGCGACAACTGGCCGGCCTTGAGCTTCTCGGCGGTCTCCTTCAGGGCGTTCTCGTTGCCAGGGGCGTAGTTGAAGGCCAGACCGATCTTCTTCTGCTGGGAAGTGGGGGACAGCTGCTCCTTGCCATCTTCGCCAGACTTGCGCCCGTTTGGATCCTGGTCGTAGCGGAAGCCGCCCGGGGTATAGGACTTTCTCGTGGGACTGGCATTGCCATCCGCATCCACGGCATACTCGTAGGGCCGGGTTACCCCTGGGGTGGTGGAGCCCCGGTTCTTGGCGGCCTGATCCTTGTCCTTGTCCTGCTGATCCTGCTGACCGTCGCCAAGACCCGAAGTAACAACGAGACCAAGTCGACCCACTTCCTTGTCCTTGTCCTTGCCGGACTTGTCCTTGGCGCCATCCTTGGATGGGGAGCCGCTCTTGCTCTTGCGGCCCGACGAGAATATGCCAACGCCCTTTCCGGTATCAAATCAAAAGGTCAAGGGTCATAAAACGAAAAGAAAAGAAACGGGAGGGAAAAATTAACCAAAGAAACTGATAAGTGAGATAAAACCGATAAGTGAACTTAGGCAGTTAGGGTTAGATCTACAAACTATACATAATTGGTAACTTACGGGTGAAACTCAAGTGAGGTAAGGGGCTGGGGTCAAGGTTCGGGGGGTTAATATATACACGAGGGCGGGCGCATTCAGTGCGGGGCTCAGTACATCTTAGCTTAGGTTTACTGTACAGTGCTACGGAGGCAGGGCCAATCCCAGGCACTCCGGATAAACCCTATCCTTAAGGCTAGCTTAGGAGTAGAGTTCTAAAGGGAGTACTTACGCGTCTGCCGGAGGACTTGTCGGACTTGTTGGAATCATTCAGTTCATCATTGCCTAAAATGGTCAGAGGGATTAGTATCCTGATATATGGTATATAGATTCAATCTCACCATTAACCCCTGATCCTGCAGCGGCTGCTGCGGCGGCGGCAGCTGCCTTGGCCGCCTTTTCGGCCTTCTTCTTCTCCTCCAGGTCGCGCTTCTCCCGCTCCTTGCGCTCCTTCTCCTCCTTCTCCTTCTGCTTCTTCTCGCGCAGCTTGGCCTCCTTCTCCTCGTCCTGCGAGGATGCAAAAGTCGGTTAATCAGAGCCCCTTAGACCCTCACAAAAGACAGATTTTCGGGTGGAAGGCAAACATGCTACAAAGGCTGATGTTAATATGTTACAAAAATCTACAATGCAAGCAATAAAGGAAGCAAATGGCAGTCTCGAGACTCCCCAAAGAAACACTACCTTGTTTGGAGTGTCCTTGAGGGGTCTGTGGTTCAATTTAAAGCGGAATACTCGGTGCCAATGGATGTCTTGTGTGGATTGTTCTGATGTGACCCGCAATGATATTTACAGCCGGGGAAAGGATCGATAGAGACGACACAATAATAACTGAGATAACTGAGAAACTAAAACTAAATCAAGACACTCAAAGGAACTAAAAACTAGTCAGGAAAGATAGAATGAATGCACACAGAACAGACAGTGGACGGCACAGTTGTTAGCCTTCTTGTTTTTACATAAATTACCAGATCAAGGTACAGCGCATTCGGGGGCTACCGGAGTGGTTAGGGTGGTTGGAGTTGGTTGTTATGAAATCAAACAAAAGAGTAACAAATTAATAATCCGCTGGGTGGGCTGGGTAGGAGGCACATCCACAAAGAATCGGGCGCCACTGGGTGGACTTCAAATCAAATCGATTCAAACTCAAAGCTCTCACAACATTCGATAAGCAGAGTCAAAGCCGAAAAAAAGAATAAATTGAAGAGAAAGGCAGGAGGAGCGGTCGGAAACCGAGTTTTAGGTAGAAAAGTGTTAACCTGAACGGGGAGCCCAGCCTCGACAGCCTCTACGGCCGATACGGCCTCTAGGGGCTCTAGGGCCTCGATCTCAATGTTCGTCTCGTAGTCCCCTTCGAGGGAGCTCTGCGAGGAGGAGGCCGAAGCCGTGCCGGTGCTCGATTGTCGCATCAACTGATCAGTGTAGTGGTTACGGTTACGGTTACGGTTACGGTTAGGGTTAGGGGTTAATTTTGCGGGTTAACATTCGAGCACGTCGGAGTCGGAATCACGGAGTGGATGTGTGTGGTTTGTTTGGTTTGTGAGTTTGGTTGTGAGTTAGTAACAAACCGAGAAGAAAGTACAAAAACTCTGGTTAACTCCGAAAATCATTGTTAAATCGTGTCATGTCCTCAGGCAAGTGCTAGCCATTAGGAGGATACGTTACCTTGTCCTTCTTGTTCTTGATGGGACTGCGGCTGAGGTCTCCGTCGGCACTGCGGTCTCCCCGGTGGTCCAGGGTGCTGCTCTTGCGAGCCACCTTCTCCTTCTCGGCCATGGCCAAAGCTGAAACGGTTCGGAGCGTTAGTTTCACAAGAAGGTACTAGCAACTCCCTCCTAGAATTACCGTCCATGCTCCTAGAGGTCAGGCGTGCCCCCGAGAGTGTTCTGTCGAACTTGGGGGCTGTGCGGTCCACCGGCGTGGCCCGGCTCTCGTACTGGGTGCGTCCCTTGTACCGGTACTTGGACCCGAAGCGCGGGAACATAGTGGACTTGGTGTCCGGCTCCGGAGTCATCAGCCGGAAGAAGGTGTGGTGCTCCACGCACGACTTCCACAGCTTCTTGGCGGCCCGGTGATTGGCCAGCTTGAACCCAATGGTGGATTCGTACTGCTCGAACTCTCCGGGACGGATCTTGATGTAGAAGTGGTGGCGCTTGTACGAGATCTTCAGGATCTTGGGCCAGGCAAAACGGTTGATGCGTAGTCTGCAAGAAAGGGTGTTAGTGTCTGGGGTTTTGGGCTTCCTCGGGACATCATACTTATCGCGGTAGACCAGCAGTCCGGAGGCACACACTCCGAGCATGATGTCCACGCCCTCGGAGTCCTTGGCCGGATGCAAGTCCACGCCGTACATTGCCAGCTTCTTGGCATTCTCCAGATAGTGCAGCTCAGCCTCGGCGGGGGACTGGCCCCTAAAATAAAGGATAATCTCATTAGAAACCCATCCCATTGGAAAGTTTAAAGCGAAACCTACTTGTGGGTCTTGTGCAGATCCACGACCTTGTCCTCCAGCTCCGCCGTCTGGTTGGGGGCTATCTTGAAGTCCTTGAGGTAAGCCCGGGTGGGCATCTCCTTGGGGTCGTAGTCGCCCATCTCGGACTGCACCAGATAAGAGCCCAACAGGGCATGGGTGACAAAGGTGCAGGGCAGGCGGCCCTCGAGGATGTCGTTGCGCACCTGCAGGCACAGGTGGTAGCGGGTGATGTCCTCCTGGAGCTGCGACGGTTCCGGGGGATAGAACTTGACCGCAAAGTTTAGCGGCCAGGGATCGGAGCGGAAGAACTTGGCCACCGGCTTCTCCAGATCCAGCCAGGTGCGCGGATCTGTGGGGGTCTCATAGGTCAGGCCGAAGTAGTCCTTCTCGATGATGTTCAGGCCGGCGCAGATGGAGTTGACCAGGTCACGTCCCTTGGCCTTACGCTGTGGGAGAATCAAATGGTGTGATTAGTCAGCTATTAGTCAGAAGCTCGATAAGAAGGCATAGTACATGGCTCGAAGAAATCCCATTGAGCGCGAAAGTAATATGGCTTGAATGAATCGGATTACTCACATCAATGGTCACATCCAGAATGGAGCCATCCAGCAGGGTGACTCGCGCCGTGGCAGCCTTGGAGGAGGACGGGGCGCTCGGCTTGGATGATTTGCTCTTGGTCGGCGTTTCCGGCTCAGCAGGCGCGGAGGGTTTAATTTCCGCCGGCATCTTCGGGCTTCTTCCGGGTCCGGGTTCTCAGCTACGCCAGCAGCAGCTTGTACGAGGCTGGAGGAAGAAGGGGAAGCAGTTTAGTAAGTTCTTTTAGCAAATTGCAGCTGCTTAAATGGCCGGAAGTGCCCATTCCTTGGCGGCCATCCGGGTAGGGTCGTGTGTGGGCGCCTTTCGCTCATCAGATGTCTGCAGTTTGGCGCATAAAACACGCCATAAAGCAGCTCCAGTCGCCTGGCGCCAGTGGGCAAATAAGCGAAACACCCAGACACTGTGAGGAGGAGGAGGTGGCCACCACCTCGACTCCGCCATGATGTCATGGCTGTCGCACAACACTGTACTGTTTTACTCACTTTGTCTGGGGCCAAGAATTTCTCCGGCGATGGGTTCCAGCGAGCTGCAAGCACAGAAACAATAAAGCAGAGAAATTGTCCATTAAAAGTCGAAACTGCAAATTGAATTAAAAGTTTACTAGCGAAAGCCGCAAATGCAGATAAGCTCTAAAAAGTAACTTTCGAAGCCCCACCGCAGCCCCGCAGCGGCTTGAGCTCATTGAGATGTGTGACTAGTAGAGCTCGTAGCAGGGCTGATTACAGAGTATGGGATAGTAATTAAGTCATTAAGTGCTAAGTACTCGGGAAGTGAAACAGAAGCTGGGAGGACTTGTCTGAATAATGGCCGAAAATGCGAGCGATCGCCGCCAGCTCACGTCCGAGACCCGCCTTTCAAGTTCAGCAGTGACATAAGTCGAGCGAATATATAGGCGTCTCCATACATATCCCCCGATACGAGCGAGGGTTATATAAGCCGGCGAGTCGAGGCTGTCTCATGTTCTCGCTCGCTTATCCCAGGCCCCTTCCTTCCGTTACTTTTGCCACTTTGTTGGGCTTGCGGTCTGGTCCGGAGTCCGGAGATATCGCTAATGATTTTAATAACATTTTTCGCCTGCCTGCCTGCCGCGGATGTGCAGCCACACCCAGTTGCTGTTCAGTGGGGAACAGTGGTCGGAATAGAGCACAGAGATGCCCAATCAAGAGTGATTGGTTAACGGGAACGGGAGTCAATTGGACGGAGATGCAGTGACCGATTGCGAAGATCAATTTGGTGTTTAATTGAAGAGCCATCGATCTGGGGCCCCCGGGCAGAAAATCGACAGCAAACAAACCAGACCCGAGCAGAACCAGTTTCAGAGTCTTCTTCGGAAACTAGACTAGATGTTACAGCTCCAAAACAAAGAGGTACTGGCGGGGGGGCATTATAATACGGACAAGAATCAGCTCTGGTGGCGTCATCGTGCCTCCGAAACACAAAAACGATTCAAAAACAGACGATAGAAAATATGTATGTTGAGAAAAGCAGAGCCGCGACCCGAAAAGCAGACAAACATCTAATTTATATTATTTTTATTTATTCTCGGGCCAGGCCATAGACCGCGCCATGAACCATGTGTGTGTGGAATTACTTTGGCAGTGTTCTCGTCGGCCGTTCCCATAGTCGAAGGTTGCGCATACGCAATGTTGACATCACCACTGCAACTACGCTATTGCTTGCCACCGCACCGCACGGATTGCGGATTGCGGATCACACTGAGCAGGTGGTGAATCATCCCGGGGGATAGACGGGGCCCACATCCAATTAGATTGTCCGGCAAACCAAAACAAACCTGGGAGCAGAGCAATCAACAAGTCGTGCAATCGATGCTGATAGCGCCTGTAACGCCCGCCCTTCGCCGGCCCGCCGATGATTTATTTTCGTATCGCATTAACGATGATGTCATCGGCTCAATCGCGAGCTATTTCTAGAGTTTATAGAGAAATATTTGCAAGAGACGCCGCCGACACCTCGACACCCCGACACCCCGACACCCCGTCAGTCCGACACCCCGACGCCCAAAAAACACAGAACATTCGCCGCAATTGAAGGAGGTCGAGGTGAAATTCATCAAGTGCCACTACAAGGCGCGCGTCTAACGTCACGTTACAGAATTATATAGTCCAAAGAACCGAGAACCAGATGACCCCAGCTACGTATACATATCCCAGTGCTGTGTGTGCTGTGCGTCCAAAAGAATTGTGAAAGTAAGAACGAAGATTCCATCTGGCCGCCCATTTCGCGTCGTTCCAATTTAAAAACGGAACGAGCTCCGGGTGCTCCAAGTGCAGCCTGCTCCCCTTTAATTAAGTTTCATTTAATCCAACTTAAATCAAATTCAATTTGCAGTGGGGCAGGGCCGCGCTCGGAATGTACACACATCGCAAAAAGTATCTGATGGATACATCATCGAGTTATTATTCTGTCACCAACTTATGTCACCTGCGGGCGGTGGCGTCACTCCACCTGGGCAGGCATATGGGCTTCCCTGGGCCCTGGGGCCAACTTTCACAGGGAAATTACACTTTCCTACTGCCTCCCCCGGGACAATGGGCAGCGAAGTGCACAAAACTTTTCATACTTGCCACTTTCTGGAAGCAACGAACCGTTGCCAATAAATCGCATTCAGCGAGAGTTATTCAAAAGCGCTATTTTGACGGGCTATTTGGTCCGAAGCCCGCCCGGCATCCGCTTATGAACATGGTGGTGCTTCCGCCCGGGAAGTTGTCACTCCATGGGAGAAATGGTTCAACTCTTGCCATTAATGTACTCGAGTCCCATTGATTTCCCCAAACTCTTGACCTCCGGAGACGGTCTGTAACCCCCAGTCTGCTAATGTGCTGTTCGATTTTCATGCCGCATATGATTATGGAGCTCGTGGGGGTCTCTCGACCTGGGCGGCGTAGTTTCGGGGCTGGAAAGCCTCAAATGGGGAATGCGTAAACATTCGCAGCGGCGAACTGGGTCAATCAATACCCGCCAGATTGTGGGGTGCGCCTTGCGAATACCCGGAGTTATCGGGGGATTTTATGGTTCTGCCTGGCAGTCGCCTCTCGATAAGCCAGATCCGCTCCCAATTCGCACTGGGGAACCCTGAGAAAGCTAGAAGTGGATCGGGCACTTGAGGGGATCGAGCTCCACTGGCCACTGTGCCAGCCGTCACTCTCGGCCAGCTCAAGTGACGGCTCGGAAGAGTCTAATGTGTCGCTTGACTAATTACCGACTCGATCGGCGCTCAGCTGTCAGTGCGACATGACCGCGAGTGGATCACGCCCACACCCATATCCACACCGCCCCGCCCTGGGCTCTAGTGGCTATTTAAAGCGTTCGGTTTCGCCTGGCCAACGAACTCTGACTGCATCTATTTGTGCACCAGGGAGGAGGAATTATGGACCCATTTTGCCCATTAACTCATTTCTACACAGTGAGCCCCTCGAGGAGCAGGAAACTGCGATTTTGTCGTGTTAGCTGAAATGAAGACTTGGTGGGACTCCCTTCTGTTTGTTTTTCTTTCTGTGTACCCAGTACTGGGTACTGCCGCACCCACTGTCGCATCGCGATTTGATTTCTGCCCAGACAGAGGGGGAAACTGGGGGAGCCTGGTGTGGGGAAGGAAGTAAACAAACAAGCCGCCACCGCCACTGCCACCGTCGCCGCCAAGGAGAATTTTGTCCACTTCAGCGCTCTCCACATAAATCATAGACCCATAGACGCCCCAGCAGCAGCAGGGGGAGCCGGAGGAGCAGGAGGAATAAAAATCGATGCGACAAGAAATAAAAATAGAAAACGGAAAAGCCTGTGATGGGGGGAAGTGGGGAGAGGGCCTAGCTGGAAAAGCTGCCTTCCGTCTGATTGAGTTTGTGGACAGATTAGATTGGTTTTCCCCCTGGAAATGGGGGAGTCTATTCTTAGGCAAGGCGTCTCTGATGAGGACTCACAACTGGGGAGACTCTTCCGAAGATCCCCAAGCATTCCAGGCGATCTGGCCACGCTGGAAAAGCGCTTCCAACGGCAATTACCAAAGCCAGGCTTGGAGTTTCCTCTCCCAGAGAGAGCTTCTAATGCCTCCCGCAGACACACCTTGTTGGCCGCGCTCCGCTCTAGCTTCCAGCACCGAGCACTGAGCACCGAGCGTCGAGCGTCGAGTTGGAATTCAGGTTTTGGCTCGAACTCTTCTCGGCCAGGTTAGCGTGCTGACGAGCCGTTAGCTCGCCGCTCTCTGATTTCGTTGCGTTCTCCGCCATGGCTCGTTCGCTCCATGCTCCATGCCCCATGCCTCCACGCTGTACAGTTATTAGCATGGCTGGTGGCTCTCTCTCCACTGGCACTCCTCTGGCTTTGCTTTGCTCGGCTGCTTTATCTGTTTGTCCGCCTCGCCAGCCAGTTCGTCTTGGCCCGTCCGTCGTCTTCTTGGCCAGAAACCGGTTTCTAATGCAACCTCGCAGCGCTTTCCTGCCACTTTGCATTGCCCGGAGAGCAGTCTCCATGTTAATGTTTTCCACTATTTGGGTCACAGCCCGCCCACCCCGCTCCCACGGAGCCACGAACCACGAAAAGCGAAGCTAACCACGTAAACAAGCAACTGGCTAACTGCTTCTTAGCCAGCTCGAGTCGGTTGCCAAGTCAACGGCCCAGCCCCAGGTTTTCCGGGGATGGTGAAAAGCGTCACTGAGTCACGGCGGAGTCAGAGGCGGGGGTGGAGGCGACAGTCACCTGCCATTCATAAATGGCCTTTGTTTTGGTGGCTTATCTTATCGCGGGGACGCATTCTAGCAGAGTTCCTAGTAGAACCAGATACCCGATACTGAGAGCTCGAAATGCCAATGCGAAAACCCGCCATGATAAGAGGGGGTTATGGGAACCTGCTCGGCTACCAGCCGATCCGTTCTATTTTCGGAGGAGTGACGTGCAACGCCGGGGAGTCAGTGTCATGGAGCGGGCAGTGGATCTGGCCGACCCAGGAAATGAAGTGTGCGACAGAAACGTGTGTGTAGATACATTTGTATCTGATCGGTGTTGTGGAACGTTTCCCTGGCTACCGAACGGGAGGGCCAATAAGAATCTCCCCCTCCGCCGAGCTCTCCTGGCCGCCTCCGTCCAACAGAATGCGAAGCAGGAGAGGAAAACAGAACCGAGAACAGAGCCAGGAAGCAGAAAGCAGAAAACCTAAAACAGAAGGGTGGAAAAGTGGAGTAGCCCAGCCAAGCCAATAACAACAATGTGGGCCGAGCGCTCGAAGAGCTGACAAAACAGAAACGGATAGAATGTCGTTCCATGAGATACTCCGGGAGTGAGGTGGTTTCTGGCTCTCACCGCCGCTCACCAGCTCTCCGCGGCGAGCACGCCCGGAGAGAGGCTCTCCACGGGCCAGTCCGACTCGGGTTCGGGGCTGTGTGCGTGAGCTGCGGCTATGAAGCTATGAAGTCATACCGTCCAATTGTATCTCGCTTGTATTTGTATCTAAAGCCACCGAAAACTCCCGACCACAGCCCAAAAAACAAAAAGATACAAAGCCAAGGAGGGCCTAAGCGCTAATGGCGCAATTCCCGCAGTCAACTCACCCGAACTACGGGGCTCCGGTCAGAATCCTTTGGCTAATCCACTTGGTTGGGTCGCAGGAGTACTCTGAGGCGCCAGGTGCTTGCTTTGGCTTTTCACTGATTTCCCGATGCGATGCACTCTCACTCGCTTTCACTGATAAACAAATTCTTGCCACTTTTTTCTATTCGAACGCGAAAAAAGACAATTTGTTGTCGTCGTCGGATCGTCGTTGAATACCTGTTGAGAATCGACGTTTGAGTTTTGACTTTGAGTGAGTAATGGAGAGCGGGGCGGAGGGGCTGGAAGGGGGCGAATACAAGAGAGAGAGACAGGGTGGGGTGGTGGTGGGCGTGGGTGAAAACTGCGCGAATAGTGGTTGCTGATAAATTAATTTCCAATTTATTTATAAACACTGCCGCGAATTGCGCGCTTTTCTTCCACTTTTCCGCTTTTCCGCTCGCCTGCTCAGTTCTGCTGGCTGGCTGGCTGGCTGCTTGATTCCGCGTCAACGTACCGTCCTCACAAATATTCGAAGTGCTCTGCACGAAGATACTTAGATACTTTCAGTCGCGAACCTTACTCGTTGAAATTCGGAGAGATACAAGATACAATTCACACTTGAGGTACAAATCCACTGGGGAGAGAGCCAAAGCTCGGTGGTTCTTCGTGCTCTACCCGGTTCGAGAGCTCTCTGAGAGCGAGAAACCGGTCGGAGAAGCGCCACCACCGGATAGCAGTATTGGAAAGTTTGGATGCTTGGATTTGAAAATGTGGCGCCAAATGAATAAATGCGGGATATAAATAATAATTAAGTATTTAGCTCTAAAAATATGATTCTCAATTGGAGGTTTTATTAAACCATTTTAATTAATTAATACCCCTAACAGGTATTACATTGTACAATTGTTTTCAATTATATTTAGATTTACGATGACTACGAGTACTTTGATAATCGCTCCTTCCCATAAGATATGGAAATACAGTTTTTATCCATTCATCTACACTCTGGCTACCTTATCGCTTCCGGTAGAGGCAGGGCTTCAGGGAGAACGACTTCAGCTTGGTGGTCTTGGGCACATGCCGCATCTTCTTGAACTGGAAGAAGTAAAAGTAGTTCACAGCCACGTCCTTCTTGATGAGGTCGAAGCCGCAGGCTGCCAGGCAGCGAACAAACTCCCGAACATCCTCGAATCTGGACTGGATCTCTGCTATGTAGACGCTGCCGTGCAGCTTGAGCACTCTGTTGGCCTCCAGGAAGAACTCGTTCAGGTCGGTGCCCATCAGTGACAGGCAGTAGACGGCCACGTCCAGAGACTGGGCCTGAAGGGGCGTCTCGGTGATGTTGCAGGCGATGATGTCGCTCCTGGCTGCCACCAAGTCCATGGAGTAAACTTTGTTGGGCAGCGACTGGGCCAGCTTGCCCTCGCCGCAGCCGAAGTCCCCGATGATGGCTGTTTTGGGCAGGCGTTTGAGGGTTTTGATGATGCGGTTCAGCGGGTTGGTGGGCCACTTTTCCACCTGCTGGCGGTAGCCTGCGTGGTAGGCCTCGAAGGCGGAGGCGTCCTGGCGGAAGAGGGCGGCCGCCTTGCGACTGGTCACCGAATAGAGCTGCTCGTTGATGTACCGGAACCGTCCACCCAACAGCTCCGACTGCAGTTTGCTGGCCAGCGAGCTGGAGGAAGGAGTGGAGGCAGCCGGCGACGGAGCCGTCTCCATCGCCTCCACAGCCGCCTGGGCCAGCTCGGGCTTCAGGTTCAGCTGCTTCTTGCCACCCTTGGTGGCTTGTGTGGGGGCGCGCTGCTTCTCGATCCTTCCAGTTCTCACCTTGTGCATGGCCCGGATGCCGTCCTCCACGTCGTCATCGTCCGAGGAGGCTGAGTCTTGGGGTGGGGCCAGAGGACCACCCCCCTGCCGGTAGTTGAACTTTCCATTCGTAGGTTTCTTCGCTGTGACCTCCGCTGGTTTGGCCTTATTCTTCTTTGGTTTCTTTTTCTTCGGCTTCTTGGCGGCAGCCACTCCATTCCCCGTTGGCGCAATAGACTTGAATTCAATGATCTCGGCTCCTTTTTCCCAGGGGGGCACTTCGAACGGCTTCATTTTTGAAGTACAAGTTGTTGACTGAAAATTGTAAACAAATTCTGGAACACGTGAAGATACTGCAAAAGGGGATAACGCGTCTGGAAAAAATACCAAAAACCCAGTGTTGGTAAGGCCATAACCGGTTCCTCGCTAAAGGGCGGGATATTTAAAATAATTAAACCTTTGATTCATTATTTCTCCGCATTTAAAACTCGACCACTTCAACGAATGTTCTTTCACATAGTTTTTATTCTTGCACTAAACTAGAGTTCAACAATTTTGTGGGCTTTCTTTTGTTTTTCTCTCCGTATTAGTTCGTAATTTTCGGTTTTACGCTTTGTCGTATAAACTAAATAACTTAAGGGCTAGATTGAATATTTTTACAACTGAATCGACGAAAGTGCTGCTCGGAAAGATGTCTCTGCTCATCGCTTAGCTTATGTAGTCTAGAACCGTAACTATGACAATCAGTTGACTCGTTTAACATACAGATACAGACCGTTAATTGCAGTTAATTCTGTTAATTCGTGTTTACTAGGTTAGAAAAGGCTTACTAACTAATTTTTGTTTCCCAACAAACCGTGTATACTCCCCCTCCCACTTCCTCTCCATAGAGTCCTTCTTCGTATATCCTTTGAGCCAATCGAAAGCAGTTTAACACGCTAAAAACATTTGCGATTTACAATTGCTATCCACTAAGAAGTATTCTTGTATTATTAGTTCTAATTGCCTTATAGAGTGGGTCTCGAACCGCGAATCGTGCCTATAATTGCAGTGTATAAATTGGATTGCAGTACATGCAGTACAGTACAGTGTGTCATTGGATTCTTCTGCTCCGCTTACGCTGACTATTTTTGGAAACGATCTACCGACTTTTGTGACAATCTCACGCAAATCTCTAAGATAACTCCGTAACTACATATCCGTAGCATTAATCGTAGGTCTTTAAGGTTAGTTGTATAAATTAAAGCATTTCTTTGTAATACAAAAATATAACTACAACGGAATCGGGCAGACGCAAACGCGGACGCAGGCGCCCCGTACATACAATATAATATATAAATATATATATTTATCGAAAAGATGCTGGCTGGGTAGTGTTCGGTTCCGGTCTCTCCTGTTCGAAGGCTGCCTCTTTAGGTGCATAAAATTGCGCTACTCTAAGCTATCGAACCCTCGCCGACGTGACTTCCTCTAAGATCAGTAATCGACTTCTTAGCCTACGAGTAATTAAATTACAGTTAATAGTTGACGACGTGGCGGTCCTTAAAACTTCTGGATGTGTGTGTGTGTGGTGTACCGGATTATATTTAGAATATAACAGTGGTTCGAGCGGGCTCTCCAGTTAGTGGCTGGCCTAGTAGCTAGCCTCGTGCCCGGCCAGAATGTACAGATCGTGCCCCTCCTCGCTGCCCAGGGAGCCGGTCCTCAGAAGCTGGCTCTCCAGGGCCACAACCCTGTGGAGTGAGAAAGCAGTGTTTTAGATCGGAATGCTATGAGCGAACTATACCAATCCTTACTTGTCGCTGCCCAGCAGCCGGTAGGTCCGACTCATGTCCTTGATCTCCTGCGTCACCTCGCCATTGCGCAAGGACTTACCCTGCATGCCGTGCTTGTGGAATGCCAAAACGCTGTCCGGTAAACAAACTGAAAAAGAGACGAAGAGATTGCGTGAGAAGATCAGTTTTAAGGGATCACTTCCGGGCATACCAATGCTGTCCACGTTAAAGTCAAAGTTGAGCTGCGATACCATCTTCTTGTGCTGCTTCGGGTTGCCCTGCAGCGTTACCACCTGCATCACATTGCCATAGCAGACCAGGATGGCGTCCTTCTCCACCTGGTGCACGCGCACCACCTTCAGCAGGTCGCGTCGCGGCACCATCGTGGCCATGGCGTCATACTCCAGGTCCTCCGAATGGAACCAGCTGGCACCTGTGGGGAAAGAGCTCTTGTAACACTCCCATTCGAAATAGTGGTCGCCAGTCTTACTGTTCATGTTGATCAGCTCCAGCTTGAGGCAGCCGTTCATGGCCTTCCTCACTCCTGTGCACACAATGGGGTACTCCAGCTCCGGCGTGATGATCATCTCGAAGACTGGCGTGTGCCCGTTCTGGACGCAGCCGTGGCCTCCGCCCTGGATGCTGATGGCCGGCCACTCGCACTGCTTCAGCAACATGAACTTGTTGAGCGGATCGTACCACTGCATCAGAAAGATGCCGCTGGGCGTGGCCCCGCACAGGTATTTATAGCCGTTGTACGGATTCCGCGTCACACAGCACTGGGTGCAGCCCTTGGTGTCCGGGACCTTGGTGGTCAGCGCGAACTTCCTCGGCACCAGTCGCTCCGGAATCTTGTTCATGTGCAGAGAGAAGCGAACCGTTTGCTTGGAATGCAAGGCCACTAGGTCGTGCCGGTAGAGCTGACAGGATTTTCCTGCGAAAGGGAAGAGGTGGTTAGAAGAAGGTTGGGGTTTACACGAGGAGGTTTACCCACCCGACAGACTCATCAGCACATCCTTGATCACATACAGCCAGGTGGTACGGCGCGGAAAGAGCTGATCGATCGCCGCGTCGTGCAGTTCGTTCATGTTCAGGTTGTAGATGCCCTCCTCGGCACCGATCAGGAGGTGCTGGTCCCGCGTCTCCGGGTGGATCCACGAGGCGGTGCAGTGCACCCGCAGTGGGCAGCCGTTGAATATCTTTGAGAAGCAGGCGCCCATGTGGACCTTCGGGGTGGGCGGCAGGCCGTTGGATATGGGCCGGGGAGGAGTGTGCCGGCGCTTATGAGAGCGCTTCGGCGGCACCGGCGGAGTGTTGTTCAGTAGATCCGGTTGCGCCTCCTTCTCCACTGTAAGTAGTTTTTTTTTTGGAGCTTATACTTGGACACACTACTCTTGATTGGCCTACCTTCGTCATCGTCCTGAGTACCACCATCGCTGAGGCTGCGTGTCCTCGAGGACTTTCCCATATCGTTTATCAGTCCAATCAGCTGATCCATGGAGCTATGGCGCCGAGGCGAGTCCTCCAGACCGTTCTGGGGATGACAAGAAAGAGGATAATGAATGGATTTTGGTTGTCAAGGCAATGTCTCACCTGGTTGCTCTCGTGCCGGTAATCACAGTTGTTTCCTGGCGAAGGCGCCTCCCCGGAACTGCTCCTCAGCAGGTTCTGGTAAAGGTGCGAGGAGCTGCTCGTCGAGGGTCCTCCATCCGCTGCTCCGGAGCTCGCCGCCCCGGCCGCTCCCCTGTCTCCCCTGTTGGAATGCAAGTAGCCGTCGCCGGCGGACTGGATGGCCGTTGTGGGACTGGCCTCCAGCTCGTGCTTGTCCAGGAGGCCGTTGGAGCCGACTCCGCCGCTGGTGGTGTTGCCGCCGCCGTTAACAGCGCCACTGGTGCTGCTGCCGCTTACTCCTCCTCCTCCTCCTCCTCCTACGCCGACACTGCCGCTGCCGCCGATCGCATCGCCGCTAGAATTATCGAGTAGTAGGAGGCGATTATAAAACGAGGCTGATGAGAGGCTGGATGAGATTGGTGGCCCGTGGCCGTGACCGTGGCCATGCCCATTGGGCGAGGGATGGGCGGCCATGGAGGCCTGCGACGCCTGGGCCGCGGCGGCCGAGCGGTAGTTGCTGCTGTACCGCAGATAGTGCGCCGCGGAGGCAGAGCAACCCGAACCGGAACCGGACCCCAACCCGTTGCCGGAACCTGGAACGGCGGCGGCAGCAGCATTGTTCATGGCCACGTCGGCAGCCACCAGATCGGCCTCGTCCCGGTCGCCATCGATGCTAGTGGTGCGCAGATTGGACAGACCGAGACCCATGGCCGGGCCATAACCCAGGCCCTGGCCGCATCCCAGGTGGGATCCTCCTCCTCCGACGCCGGCGCCGCCGACTCCCTGGTGGCCTCCCAGGTAGGAGGTCAGCGAGTTGCAGTTGGCATTGGAGGTCACCGAACCACTGGACATGGACGAGGTCAGAGCGGTGCTGCTCGATGGGTGGTGGTTATGGTGTTGGTGGTGCGACAGATGCTGCAGCGGTTTGGACGTGGGTTGGTGGTGGTGCTGCTGCTGCAACTGGTGGTGCTGATGCAGATGCTGATTCTGATTCTGATTCAGGTTTTGGTTCTGATGGTGATGATGGTGCTGATTCTGATGCTGATGGGTTGAGATGGTGGTGCCTCCGCCTGCCCCGGCCCCATTGCCACTGCTGCTGCTGCTGCCGTTCGCCCCGCTGCCTGCTCCTGCTCCAGATCCTGCTCCTCCTCCTACTCCTCCTCCCGAGCCGCCGCCATTGTGGGAGCAGCTGCACTCGGCGCCGAGTGAGTCTTTGGTGTCGTTCAGTGGCAAGGTCGCTCTGTAGAGCGTTTACAGACAAGCGGAGCGGTACGCGAGGTCGCAAGGTCGCAAGGTCGCGTTAGAGAGAGTGGGAAGAGAGGCGAAAGAGAGAGAGAAAAGAAAGCCGGGTGAGGCTATATTTCTGGTTTGATTCTGGGGGTGAGCGTGGTGGGGTGGGTGCACAGAAAAAAATGGATCAAACTTAAAACCGATATGTTTCCAGTGTCCTGGCGCATCCTCTTCTCCAAAGACTACTAATAAATGAAATAATTGAAATAAACATATCGATTCTATGGCTGATTGATCTTGATGCTCTTTCTGTAGGGGTCTCGGGTGGGTTGGCTCTGTGGTGGGTGGTGGTGTTGTGTGGCGCGGTAGGAGGGCGGAGCAGGGTCCTGGCGCCCAGCTCCTGTATGCGGGAAGGGGCTCTGGTGCATGCACTTCTGGACTTCGCAGTGAGTGTCTATGGCTGTGGCTGTGGCTGTGGGTGTCTCTGTGTCTGTGGGTGTTAAGTTGTGGCCAAACACATGCAATCGAAATGATAAACTCTCCGGGACAACCGCAAGCCCTTCCCAGAGGACCGAGGGGCAACCCAGGCAGGGGTGTTAAGCGGATTACGCTTTTAATGAAATTATTTGCGGCCCTGGGCCGGCAGTAGTTTCTGGTCGCTTTTTACGGGGCGCAGATAAATAAATAAATAAACTAATATGAAGCCATAAATTATGCATGAGATGCAAAGCACAACTGCCTCAAAGACACACAGATACAGATACACTCCCGAAAGCACACATGGGGATGCGACGGGAAATGGAAAATGGGAAATGGAAAATGCCTGAATAGAAGATTGCCTCGCACATGAATGCACAGAAATACACAACATAGAGTGATGAAGAGAACACAGAAGCGATGCCAAAGAAAGCAAAAAATTAAACAAAAACAGTACTCGGAGCACCAATAAAAAAGCGTAGGCAAAAAAGCCTGGAAAATTAATTCCTAAAACAAAATGCAAACAATTTTCCTCAAAATAAGCAAACAGCTGCCGGGCAGCGCCACAGAGAGGGGGGGATAGAGGGCGCCACAGACAGAGAGATAGAGAGCTGGACGGCCGAAGAAAAAGCATTTCCCATTTGGCGAATTAGTTTTGCGAATTTTCAGTTGATGTTAGCATAATTGCAATTTGTTTTCCATTGCCCCATGGCGGGGCCAGGGACGGCACCGGAAAACAAGGTCCTTCCAAGATTAGCCCAGCAATTCCTCTCCCAATCACTGAGCTGCCAATTGGCGCCGAGGTGGACAGGACAGGATCCGGCAGTGGCCGGCAGGACTACGTGCGGCATTACTTGTTTGCACTGGCCAGGGTCCTGGTCCAGGTCCTGGCCAATAATAATAATAACAATAAAAGCAATGTGACGCCCATTTGCACACACATCAAATAAATAAACAATAAACATTGGAAAAAGGTTAGCCAGGACCAGGGACCAGGGAGCAAGGACCCGGGACAGGACGACAAATCGAGCGCATTTCATGGACCCATCGGGGCATAAATTCTGCCCAAAATACAACCCAATTGTTCTGTATAAATTAGTTAAGAACTGTTTTCTGGTTTCAGCCTTAAAACCGAAAATAAAATAATAATTGAGCCATCGACGGGTCGATTCGGGCGTCCCACAGTGCGTATGCGTACTGCTAGTCCTGCACATCCTTCTCCCTAGGCTCCCCGATAGACAAAGGAGGAAAGTTAGGCAGCAGAGCGAACAAAGCCCAAACAATGGCCGCAAAACAAAGAATTCCGGCAAACAAAGAGCCAGGACGGGAGGATAACTAACTTATAAGAAGGAACCGAGAACTGAGAACCGTAACTTAATATGGTTTAAATGGGAGGACTGGGCCGAGCCTGGCCTGGCCTGGCCAGAAAGTAATGAAAATGTTGCTATTTTTTGGCCTGGACACGGCCACATGGGCCGTAATAAAGCAAGGTGGCCACAAGACGAGCTGCTCCTCCTGGTTCATAATGATAATGATGCTGGTGGTTTGCATCTCCGTGAGTGAGTGCCTTGTATCTCAAGGATGCCGGTGCGTGGGTGGAAAAAAATAAGCGAGAAACTTGCTTAATCGCCGAGATGAACTCAACTAAATCAGAGTCAGGCAACGAGTAAGAGGGGACCTTAAACTTAACCAGCTAATACTTAATCTAAGAGTGTCGGTTGGTATCGGTGCGTGGGTGGCTAATGATGTGGTGGGGTGGGGTTAGTGGGTCAGTCTGAGCTATGAGCAGAGCCAGTTGGTGGTTCATGGGGGAGCTTGAGATCGAGAGTCTGGGGATTCGTATACGTGGGTTGGTGTAGTTACCTTAGCTTCAGCTCCTCATCAATATACTGTAAGAGGCTCCTACAAAAATCAAATACAAAAAACAAAGATACGGAAAGGAAAATAAAATCAAAATTTCATTGTGTTAGGTTTCTCGCACAAACAGAATCCAAGAAACAAAATTACAAAAGTTCGAAAGTAGGAAACGTAATCAAGGTTAGTTAAGAAAAGTATCTGAAAACGGGCATCCGAAAATAGGGATCTACGGCTACTGGTCAGATTGTCAGAGAAAGCATTAATAAAATATCAAAAATACATATTTGCTGAATAAATCAGTGTGTGGTAGTATTCTTAGGTCTACTTTCCCATCAATAGGCAGCCACTGCGGATGGGAAATCAAAGCTTCCAGGGGGGGGCGGCCTTCCGGGGGAAGTCCTGCCGCCTTCACGCCCAATTAATCGCATCAGCTAATTTTCCATGTTCATAACTCTGGCCTAATGTCATCTGGCGCAGCCCATTTCCCCACTTTGCCAGCCCATAAACGGGATATTAAAAAATGTGGCATTCCCCTCTCCCTACCCTCTAGCTAGCTCCTTTTCCCCCAATCTGGAGCTCCCTCCTAGGCAATTAATAAGGAGCCCCTTTGTTTTTTGTTATTCGGGTTGCTTCGGAGAAACAAAAAAGCGAAAATAACTCTTGTTGTACTTTCTGCTTATGACGGTTTAAATGAAATTAACCATGACGGTCGAACAGCCCCAAGGAGAAAGGCGTAAGACCAGCCAGCTGCCAGCCTTTCTGCAAACTTTTCGGGCGCCACAAAGCGGCGGAAGTGGGTGGTGGTGTCACGTAGGGTGGAGGCGGTGTGGTGGCGGCGTGGCACTTAGCCAGCAAGTCGCTTGTAAGTAACGCTCAGTACATAGAAATTGGCGCAGCCGTTTTTATGGCTTCAATAAAATTGGGCAAGCAGAATCAAAGGAACAGATGACAAAGTGGCAAGGGGCAAGTGGCAAGTGGCAAGAGGCAGGCAGCAAGAGGCATGGGTGGTGGCAGATTTGTAGGAGCACTCGCACTCGCACTCGCATGCACATAGGCGGAGAATAGGGCGGAGCGACTTGGCTTTGTTGTCTGTGACGCCACTCGAGTGGCGGCTGCCGCAAAGTGTTTGCACATAACTTAAGCTGAGCACTCCGCCAAGCCAACTCCGCCTCCCCACCCGCCTTCGATCTGTGGAGGGCTTATTAAACGAGCCATGTTCCCCTCCATCATCAGCGGGGCAACAATGTGTAATCATTTAAAATGACAAATGGCGCCCCATCAACAGAAATTCATTGCTTGTCTCGCTAGTCTCTTCTAGATTACTACCAGATCGCTCTACATTTCACAAATATCTCACTCCCAGCCCCTCTGATGGCGCTGCACTTTCCTGACACGCTGCGTATACTTGATGTGCCTCCTCCTGCCACTCGCTCCAGTGCTCCGACTGCGTTAATTGATTTCCTGGAAAGTTTGCGCCCCGCCTGGCCCTCTTTGAAGTCCTGCCATCTATCTGCTACTCAAGCTGCTCCTGTAGCCCCAATCCTTCATCCTGCGCCGGTGCTGATCCGGAGCTGAGACTGCTTATTACTATTATGTTCTGCAGAACACTCGGCCGAGCAGCTCTCGCTCCGCCGTAATTACTTCTGGCTGGCAATTAAACAGCCCGCAAGTTTGAAGCCCGCCCCGGGAAATGCCAGGCAACCAGGCAGGCAGGCAGCCAGGTTGCAATTATACATGGGGATTGGGACTGGGAACTGGGAGCTGGTAACTGGGATTCGCACTCCGTCCGGCTGGAGTGGATGAAAAATTCACAAGTCGGAATTTTCGGAGCGGACACGTAGCGGCAACTAAGCGCAAGCGTGTGTGGTAGCCATGCAGTAGTCATGGAAGTGCATAGCAAAAATATACGAAAGTAAATACAACAGCTCCCGGTCCCGGACTCAGACTCGGACCCGGACGCGGACTCCGGGAACCGGGGAACGTGCAGCTGAAAAGCGACTAAGTTCGCAGCAGCAAATTGCACAGCAGCGCGCGTGCCGCGGCCTCAAGTTGGGCTCCTCGCCTTACGTGTTTGTTTCTTGTTTCTGGCCAGCTCGGGCCGTAAAAAGCGCAACATGCAATGCAGCTAACCTTAAAGACATGTTCATAATCAGCGTGCCGCTCAATTTCGGTCTAGTCCTAGAAAGAGGAGAGAGGAAACGGAGAACTATGAAATTGTTGCACCAATTCGCGAAGGCTGATGGCCGGCCCCCTGCGGAAAGCATCCCGAGACGCTGCTCAGATGCGGCTAAGAAGTGGCAGTGTGTACAGAGTGTGTGAGAAGATAGTGTCGAACTGAAACCCAAGCACCGAAACTGAAGCGGAAATCGCAATCGGGAGAAACCATAGACCAAACCATAGCATAGATGCAGGCAAAAGGTGGAGCAGAAGAGGTTGTGGCTTCACTTACATGTCACTGGGTAACGTTTCGGGACTAGAAGATCGCTCGTTCCACGTGGAGTTCGTCGTCATGCCTACGGCGGAATAATTACAGAATAAGTTTTGGAATAACTTTGGGGCTAGCACCTCCACCTACCTGTTTTCAGTGTGTGGTTCTGGGCTGGAACCCCGTTTGCGCGCGACGTCATCTTGCTGGCAATGCGCTGCGGCACGCTGGCTACCGCCTGGAAGAAAAACAGAACAGAAAGGGGGACTTAGGATACACCATCCCTTACGAAGCGACAAAGTTTCCGGCCGCGATAGCATCTCATAAATCAAAATCATATTGGGATCTGCGAGCGTGATGCCGCGGCTAAGTAATGTTTAAAAATCTACAGGCTGGAGAACTTATTTGCCAGCGTCTAGCAGCTTTCGCAAAAAGTTTGCAAAACATTCTCACAAATTGAAGATTTATGACTCGGCTGGCTCGTGCCAGCCCAAGTCTCCCGAAATTCCTTTAAAATGGCCTCGCCAAGTGCTGCGCCGTCGTTAAACTTAAATTTGAGGAGGCAGTTGTCCTCAAACAGCTTCGGACTAGGCCTCGGCCGAGCCTGTCTAGACGACGACTTTGGCGGCAAATTAATTAGGCCGGAGACCGGGACTGGCCCTGAGTCGCCTCTGAGGTGGAACTCCTAATGGCGCACTAAATCTTTGACCAGAGCAGAGCTCAAGAAAACTTGCCCCAGGCGGTCTCCGCTTTTCTCGCTACTTTGCCACTAAAAGCGTAAATAAATTACACCGATGGAAGGTGCGGCATGCTACCTGGTGCATGCTACACAGTTGGTACATAGTCGTCCTCACCTCCTCATCGCCGTCGAGATAATAGCAGAACTGCTGGTTGGGACTCTGGTACTTCTGCAGGAGCTCCTTGGCCACCCGCAAGGACATCTCGCACTGGACGAACGGATGCTGGAGCAGGCGCTCGGCGGTGGGTCGTTTCTTTGGGTTCTTCGTCAGGGCCGTCTTGATGAAGTTGTGGAAGGTGGGGCTCCACTTGTCCTTGTTGTTCAATGTGGGTGGCTTGAAGCCGCTCTTCGACATCAGGAAGAGGGCGCGCATCGGATGCAGGTCGAACATGGGCGGTTGCAGTTCAGCGAGTTCTGTTTACGGAAAACACATACTTAGTTTTTCTTACTTAGGTTTAAAAAAATAGTTATTATTGCCATGACTATCAATTAAGCTGACGCCGTTTTTTAGCCGACAATTCAATTAAAACAACACACTTTCACACTCACCGATTGCAGTTATGCCACAGGCCCAAATATCACATAATTGATTGTAGCCACCCTTGCGCTCCACGGCGGCCACTTCGGGAGCCATCCAGTAGGGTGTGCCTGTCGGGGTTGAATAGGAGGTTGAATTAAAAAAATAGATAATACATAATACAGTTACATAATTGTTGCATTCATCTCTGGCCCGCTAATTATGCCGCGTGCGCATTTAATTTCATTGCCGCCGATTATGTCCGTGTCATTTATTCATTCGTCCTGGCGCCGTTTTTTAATTTAATTAGGCTTTTTATGCTCCAAAGCGAGTGCCAAAGCGAACAATTGTGCGAATAAACAAATCGCTGAATTATGCAGCAATCAAATCCGAAACCGAGAGGCATTCGCGACACATTTTGCGCTTCATTCGGGCGCACGTTTTATGATCCAGCCCCTGTCTCTGCCCCTGCCACGGAGGAGGGCTCTAATGCGTCCATTACTCATACGCCATGCTGGCCGTGCAACAATATTGCCCCGCCAGCAGCAGCAGCATCTGCTGGAGTAGTTTGCCATCCCGAGAAAATTAATTTTCCGCCTTCTCCCCCGCTCGGGGAGCGAGTTCTGTGGCAGTTAATTCTATTTTCAATTTAATTAAACCACAACGAAGGTGGAAAATCAAGTTTCGAGCCAGGCCTTTGATGCGAGTTTAAGTTTGAGTCGCAGGACGACCTCCTGCCGCCCGAGCCTCCCACCCTCATAGCTCGACAAAGTCGGGGATTCCTCTGCAGCTCGCATGCATTTTAATTAAAGGGCAACACAAAGAGATCCATTGCGGCGCCTGATACCGATACTGATCCACAAACAGGACGCAGGGAAGCAATTTCGCCCACAAAGTGACGGCGGCAACAGCCAGTCAAGTATCATTTCGTTAATTGCCGCAAAAAAAACAGCAGAGGCGCAGGATTTAAGGCTCCTGCCTGCCGGATTAAATGGCAAGTGCTGGAACAAGAGACACGCTGCCGGGCTTTTAGGCTGCATCTGTTTAATGCCAAGACGCATTTCCGTCAACTCGCAGCCTGGGAGACATTAAGGACACACACAGCCCCCCCGCCACACACGCATATTCATCTTAATGGCATAACTGCGGCCAAATAGAGGATGCCAGGATAGCGGCAGGACTCGAAGCCAGCGAGGTGGAAGCCCCCGCCGCTCGTCGTGTGTTGCCATTGACTTGTTAATGACACTAAACACAAACGTAAGCACCTTTTTATTGAATAATAAAAGCGCCAGGCTGTCGCCGCCCCAGCTTTGTCCTTGGCGGCTCTCCGTGTTTTACTCCGGTCCATTTGTCGTCCTGGCGCTTTGTTTGTCTCGGCTTCAGGAGCAGCTCTACACCGGGAGAAACCCTCCGCCTGACATGCAACCGCAATGAGGCGGCATATCTGGGATCAGAGCAGGAGTTCTGTCAATCCAACCATCGATGGTGGCATGAACCTCGTCCTCTGACCTCCTCCTGCTTAGATGGAGTGGAGGAGTGGGTGGTGGGCTTGTATGTACTTATCACCGCATTTGTCACAGCAGTCGCAACAACTACAAGAAGTGCAACAACACCAGGAGGAGGAGCACCAGGAGCAGGAGACTTTGAAGTGGAAGCTCTCGAAATGATAACAGTAAGCGGATGTCACATTGTTTGACAGCTCCAGTGGCGGAGAGGGGGTGTGCTAGACAATCGGGGTGCTGGCACTCGGCAAACACACTGTCAGTGGCACGGCACACTACACACCACACACCACACGCCACACGCCACATGCCACACACGATACATGCCACAAAAGATGCTCGCTCAGCTCGAAAACGTCATGAAATGCAGCCGAAAGTGGCAACAAAGAACGGGCGAGGAACAAAGCCCGGAGTGACCTCAAGGTCGTTAAACCCGCCACTCCCCACGGCTGGATGGCTGGCTGGCTGGTGTTTTGGTCTCCTCCCGCCTCTGCAGTTTCCCTGCAACCTACGCTGCACCAGTTGCAGTGCATTAATCACTCGCAGATACACTGCAACTAGCTCCTCCGGGATGAATCCGGAATTAAATTAGCGAAGCTCTCTCTTTACGGCGGCTCTTGGCTTTTACGACGCACTGCCGGCTCAAAGGACAAAAGAGTGGCATTAAAAATTAAACTGCTTAGTCGCCTTAGTCCGGGAGGCCAGGGGATGAATCCAATTTGGCGTAAATGAAATCAAATCAGAGATGCCGCCTTTTATGTGCCACTAGCCCGCTGGAAATGTCATGAACTCTGGTGCGGGGGCTCTTGAGCTTTATTGGTGGCAGGCAGGACCACCAAAGATCCCACCAAAGATTCTCGACTGGCACCTCCTCCTTCGTCCTCCTGGCCCACCCTGCCAGCTGTCATAACTTAATTAGCTGGCGAGTGTCAAAGGACCGATGAAGGGTTGCCGAAGGAGATTTTTAATTAAGTGCGGAGCCAGAAGCAGGCATTTCAAATAATTAATTGTGAGCTTGGGCGCCAGTGGGCGGGGCGGGGCGGGGGCTCCTAACTGATGGCCGCAAAATCTCATTTGCAAAGTCCTCAAAGTGCTGCGAAAAAAGGACGAGCTCATGCAAATCATCTGGAGATTGCAAGTTGTCATGACAAACTACAGAGTCTCCTTTGCGCCCTTCCTGCCCAGACGGCACATGGCCCGTCCTGATAACTGCCATTTACATTTAAATTGCGTATACCACACGTTGTCTCGTCCTTGCTGGAGGCTCCTGGCAACAATCTTAAAGTAGCTGGTCGGGGGTTGAGTTTTCTCTTCGTCCTCTGAGCTTAAGCCATTCTTTGAGGGCCCTCGAAGTCCTCGACAAGAAACTAAAATCTATTAGTGGAAAAATAAGACGCTCAAGTGGAAGCAGCCGAAAAAAAGCAGCCCTGGATGGGGATAACTCCGAGGAGCCCACAAAGGACACAGCACAGTCTAACCGAGACGTCGTCTCTCCAATGAGGACATTTTTCACAAATTATTTGCTTTTGTGCCGCAGTTCCGTGGAAGGTGCACAACAAAGGAGGAGTGGTCCTGGGGCTTGAGTCGCCTCCTTTTCCCAGCCGGACGCCGAACAAAGAGCCAGACTGGCCACCTGCTGGTCGGTTACTTTTGTCCAGTTTTTCCCCATCCTGCTCGTCCTGCCCGCCTGCATTTGAAATATTCTGCAAATTGAATTGTTCCCCGGGAGCCGCCGTGGCATTTTGATTTTATTCGAGAGTCGCCGCCAGAAGAAGCCATTACAATGCTACTCCTAATTGAATTGCATTCAATTGGCGAGCCCATTCAGGATTTTCACCGTTCCAAAGTGGTTCGAATCGGGGCGTATACTTGATGTTCCGCCATGTCCTGATGTCCTGTTGTCCTGATGCCCTGTTTATTTTCACATTTCCTGCCTCTTATTTTCCCCACGTTGTGTGTTATTCCTGCCCTGTCACGGCTGACAGCTGCTCCCCAGGCAGCCCCGGCTGTCAGGACATTTCTGCTTTAATGCCTTCAACAGGACCTCACACAAAACCGAATCTCATAATGATAAACACTTTGTGGCACACTCCCTTGTTTTCACCTTTCCACCCCAACCCCACAGGCTGCAGGAGCTGAAGCCCCAACTCCGTGGCCAAGTGTCCTTCATGCAAACGATTTGGCAGTTTTTCTGCCAACTAAACGCGTCCTGAGCCAGCACTTTTCGCTTATTCCTCTCCTGGCATGAAAATTCATCTCCCAAATCTGCATAAACCGAATGGCAAGCGGGCATGAATGGCGATGGTGATTTTCGATTTTTATTCCCTTACAGAAGGTACTATGATTGTGTGAAAAATGTGCAAGGCATAATGGGAGACTTGCTTACAGATGTGGGCATTATTCCTACAAAATATTGAAGATATTCAGCCTAGGGGTAGGCTAAGATATAGACACAGTTTGAACGCATATAGGGATATACTGGATTTTCCAAAAAATATTTGAAAAATTCGATCCAAAAATTCTTTTGTAGATTTTGGTGGATATTGAAAGGGAATCCTACAAATCTTTTAAGGTATTCCCCAGGAGGATCGGATGCAAATTGGATAAGATATGGACATGGGTTGGAGCCATAAACGAAGAGACTGAGTTTTGGAACGAGCTCACCCCAAAAATTGAAAAAATATCGATCCAAAAATTTGTGTCTGGGTTTTGATACAAATCGACGGGGAATCGATCTAGAAATCTTTTAAGATATTCCGCTCAAGGGTCGGATGTCATTCGGCCGACATATAGACTTGGGAAGGGGACATATATGAGAATCCTGGATTTTGCAAGGAGGAAAATTTGAAAAATATAGATCGAAAAATTCAATCCAGGGTTTTGACGCAGAATGGTGGGGAATCATTCCACAAATCTTTTAAGGTATTCTGCTTGAGGATCGGATGCAAATCGGCCAAGATATGGACATGACTAGGAGTCATATACGAGAATCCAGGATTTTCAAAGGGGTGCCCCTTAAAAATTTTGGAAAAAATCGATCCAAAAATTCTTTCTTAGCTTTTAATGGAAATTTAAAGGGAATCGTTCCACAAATCTTTTAAGGTATTCCGCTCAAGGATCGGACGCTATTTGGCCGAGATATGGACATCGCAGGGTCCCATATATGAGAATCCTGGATTTTGCAAGGGGCTCCATCAGGAAAATTTGAAAAATATGCATCGAAAATTTGAATTCAGGGTTTTTATGTAGAATGATGGGGAATCGTCCTACAAATCTTTTAAGGTGATCCGCTTAAGGATCGGAAGGGAATTGGCCAAGATATGGACATGGGTAGGAGCCATATACGAGAATCCAGGATTTTCAAAGGGGTACCCCTTAAAAATTTTGTAAAAATCGATCGAAAAATTCGTTCGTAGATTTTGGTAGAAATGGAAAGGGAATCGTCTTAAAAATCGTTTAAGGTATTCCGCTGAAGGATCGGATGCAAATTGGCCAAGATATGGACATAGTCGGCCTGTTTTGGACACCTAGATGGGATAAGGAATACACCTCGTATGGAAACTCACCTATAAAGCTTTTCCGCTTGTTGATCGTGGCCGTGATCTGGGCAGAGACGCCAAAGTCGGCCAGCTTGACGTCGCCGTACTCGGTCAGCAGGATGTTGGCGCCCTTGATGTCCCTGTGCATCTTGCCCATGGAGTGGAGGTACTCGAGGCCCTTGAGCGTCTCCCGGCACATGTAGGCGATCTGGACCTCGGAGAGCGGGCCGGTGACCTGGTAGATGTCCTGGAGACTGCCGCCGCCGCAGAACTCCATGCAGATCCAGAGCTTGTCCCGGCGCAGGTACGACCCGTAGTAGGCGATGATGTTCGGGTGGCGGCAGTCCCGCATCATGATGATCTCCTGCTGGATGATCTGTATGTCGTCGGAGGGCTCCAGCTTGATGACCTTGATGGCGGCGAGCTCATTGCTCTGTATCCGTTTCGCCTGCAAGGACAATGAAGGGAGAAGGCATTAAAATCAATATGACGAGGAGGAGGAGCAGGACCTGAACACCTGCACCTGCACCTGCAGAGGCATCTGGAGCACGGTGGCCTCTGTTCAGCTCCATTCATGCAGATATTCCTGCTCGTTTTCAATAAATTTTTGGCGAGCACTCTTGCACATAAAAATGCATTGTAACCACTTCACAATTTCCCTGGCAGGCCACCACCTCCTCCGGCAGCTCCCATTTGCATGGAACAATGGCGTGGGTGCTGACACACCAATCTCGCCCACCCACTCCCACGTCATGCTCCCACGAGCAACCGTATCATCGTCGACGTCATCAAGCGGAAACCTGCGAACGCCTGAGAGGAATATTAAAAGGCTTCCAGGCAGGAGCAGGAGCCTGCCTCCTGAAATCGAACTCTGGCCCTGGCTCTGTCTCTGGCTCTGGCTCCCCACGGAACAATATTGAATAATGAATAATTATGCCAGGATATTGGGCAATCAGGACCTTTGGAAGGCAAAACATCTAAGTTGTGTTTACACCTTCACACACAGTGTCATGTTCAGGACGAAATTGGATTGGATTCAAAGTCCTTGTCGACATAGCCACTCACTGGGGCAGAAAGCCAGCCCACATCCTTTTGATTTATGTAATTTCAGCTAATTAGTTGCGATGACGAGGAGACAGTCCGATTAATTGCCGCCAATTACCGCCCTTTGACCTTTCGGGAAGAGCATTAGGCCCGAAAAGTAATTTGGCCCTCAAGGATCTCCGCTCCGCTGTGACCAATGGAAACGGATTCCATTTAAAGCCGGAATGTCTGTCCGTTTGTCCGCCCATCCACTGTCCACTGTCCGTTGTCCGCTGTCCTCTGTCCGGCTGGCTTTTCGCTTCAAAGCCCGCTGCAATAATTTCGCATCGCTACGCTTCGGTTCGCCTGTATCTCGGAAGTATCCTTGAAGGACCTGGAGCGCACACAGAAGCACGTGTTTGTGCTTCGGCAGGACGGCAGGACAACAATGCATGTGGTATCCACTTTCGGGCTCTCGCTCCACCTGCCATCCGGCTGGCTTTATCCTTGACGTGTGTGTGCCTGAGGCCGAGCCGGAGCCGGAGCCTGAGCCGGAGCAGGAGCCTGTGTGTCCTTTGTGTGTACGTGTACATGATTCCACCATTTATCCCTGCGTCGTGTACCTTATACGCCCACGCCGCCGTCTTGCTCCGTCCCAGAGAGCTCTTATTTTTATTTTCGTTGCATTTATTATTCAATGCGGTAGCCGGGCAGGATTCGGCATCCGCCTCTCCCCCATGGCTGCAGGTACACGGCGTGGGCATGTTATTTTTTTGCAATAATATCTTGCTCGACTTAATGAAGATAAAGCGATTTTTATTGCACTGCAGCCTCCGTCGAGGCGGGCTTGTTTGTTTTTTCAGCACTTTTGCTGGTTTTTTAGCTGATTGCTGACTGTCCTTGCAGTCCTAGTCCCCCACCCGTCATTCCCCCAGCATTGTTGCATTTTTGATCTGGGCTGGCTTCCAAAATTGCATTGCACACTTTTCAGCAGGCGGTCTCAGTGTCCTGGTTCCCCTCTCAGATCCTTGCTCAGCCCATCTGACAGGCGGGCAGCGTCGGCTCTTCTTGTTCCTCATCGTGTTTATGGTAAATAAATTATGCGTGATTTCTAGACAAGTTCCCTGCGGCTGCGGAGATGAAATGAAATGTGTTGAGGCAGCAGCGGCAGCAGGTCCTGGCTGTCTTCCTAGGTCCTCAGCCCAGAAGTCTTGCCTGCGAACTCGGAATACTCTCTCAGGATTAAGGACACAAGCATTCTGGAGAGAGTAATCAGAGAACGACTTAAAACTGGCCTGCCTAGCTGGAGGAGGAAAGCTGCTTCCAGCTTCTGCTTCGCTGGCTGAAAGGAAGCGAGCACAGCACATCCTGCCACTGCTGCTGCTGCTGCTGCTGCTGCCATCCTGCAGCCCAAGATATGCAGCATCAACAAATTTATAATGAGCTGCGCCAACGTCAACGGCGCAAGTCCTGGCGCACAAACTTTTAATGACTCCTTTTTCGGGATCAATTACAGAGTCAACTGGCGATTGATTTCATTCGCACTCCACTCCACTCCACTCCCTCCTATTTGCTTTAATTAAAAATGCATTAAATCATTGTCTGGAGGCCATTAAGCAGCCGCGCTGACGTTCGGCAATTATTATGAAAAATGTATCCAAAGGACGAACGGGACGGACCTGCCCTGGAATGCATGCTACACTTTCCGAGACGCAACCAATCGATGACGGACAGGGGGCGGCGGTCGGCGGACTGCTTCCTGTGTATGTCCGGCGTGTAATCGTTACAATTTCCGACATATGCTCGTATGCATGAGCGGGCAGGGGCATCAGGAGCCAGGATGCTCTCCTTTCTGCTGTGGTTTCTCCACCGGGAAAAAGGGTTCTCCGCTCCGATGCCCTACTTTCCTCGTTATGGCCGTAATGCACATTACGCGTTAAGCTTGAATTTTCGTTCTTGCATTGTTTGCTAATTGCCAGCAGCGAGAAAAAGGGTGTAGAGTATGTGGAGAAGTTTTCAAATTATACACAATAATAATAATAAGAATAATAATACTTCTACATGCCCTTAAAGGCTGTAATTGTTGGGCTTTGTTGTGAAGAGACTACCCCTTTTTCGCACTGTGTGGGTCGTGGGTCATTGGACACTGGACACTGGACACGCTGGCTTAATTTCGTTTCAGGGCTTCCGCGGAAAATTCATTTAGCGCGCAGCAATGTAAAGAGCTTAAAACAGTGGCCGCTTCCGACCTGTCCGCCCTCCGACCTCGTTCGCTTGCCGGCGTTTGACGGAAATAATTTATGATTTCATTCGCGAAGAGGTCGCGCCAGGAAGGAGAACTTGATTCGATTGGCGGGGTCTCTAGATGCGTTTTGTTTCCAATCGAAATTGAAATTGAAATCGAATTATGAGCAATAGGTATTGATCGGGCTGCTCCTAGTCGACCCCCTCCCACAGTCGAGCACTCGACGGCGGACTGCCTACTTGAGATACTTTTCGAGATACTTTCCGAAAACAGCTCATATCTGGCACTTGAGGCTGCAATTACCCAGCAATTTTCACGCAATGCCAAAAAGATTGAAGCTCTCAAGTGGCCTGGGTCCGGGTCCGGGTCCGGGGTCTGGGTCATTGCCAAGAGAGACAATGGTGGCAGCCTGACGAGCACTTTCCGGAGGGCCGTCCGAGACAATAGATGGGCGGGAAATCGATCGAATTTGTTACTGGACGGAGTCTAATGGGCCAACGGCTGGCCAAAAAATATGCGGCAATCAATCAATCAAATCGCCAATCGATATGCGGATGAGTTCCAGCTCCTGAATACCGGCAGGATAATGGATCAAAATGAATGCCACTCGCTCTTTAAAACATAAATCTCATCGCTTCCAAGCACGCCTCTTTGTGCGGCGGGGGACTATCCCAACTGATTCAACATTGCGGGCCATAAAGATAAAATTCTGCAATATTTCCATTCGGCGCACAAACACAGTGTTTGTGGCAGCCACGCCCACAGCTGGCTCCACCCTCCTACCCACCACCCACCGCCCACGCAGAATATAGAACATTTTTTCATCTTCGGCTTAGTTGGGGAAGCTTCTTGTGATGTTGTTTCCAGTTTTCGGTTTTCTGTTTTCAGTTTTCCGGTTGCCGGCATCCAAATGCCACACTCCTCCTCATGCCACATGCCCCATGCCCCATGCCACATGTACTCTCCGCCGCAAATATTTGCCATTTTTCGCTGTCGGTTTTGTCGGTTAATGCGGGCATTATGTCAGCTTCCCAAATTGTTTATTCGCGCAGCGCGGAATGCGCGGGTCACCGGGGGTCACCCGAGCCAGAGCCAGAGCCAGAGCCGCGGCTAATTCGGGGGCATATTCTTTGTTCCAATGCACTTCTGTTTAATTACGAGTGCTCTGCTGTCTACTGACTGTGTGAAATATGCGAATGTTATCGCCGCCACTCAATAAACACATTAAGCCCCGAAAAGCGCCACGCTGGAAATTAAAAGAAAATAATCCCGCGAAGGGGGATGGCTGGATGGTCGGCAGTGCCTGCTGCCTGGCGATAATATTCATAATGAGCCTACTCCTGAACGCCATGCCGGATAAACGGGTTAAATGTGACGCAAAAAGCCACCAGACAGGGAGGGAAGGTGGCCAGACAACAAAGATAAAATGGCGCTGGGCTTAGCTGGGCGAAACAGGAAAAGGACAGTCGTCCAGCCAACCCCTAGGGACCTGCCCTTTGAACCCCTGCCAGGGGTCATTAACAGGCCTGGGCGAAGTCCACGTGACCCGCGTTACTAGATCCATTATTGCTTATGATTTGCATGCGAGCGGGAAGCCACTTGGCAGGACATGGAAAGCGTTTTCATCAGGATTGGCGAGGGAAACCCCTGAGGGAGTCCCCCCTATCCATTCTAAATTTTCAAATTATTTCTCTCTCTGCAACAGCGAGTCACGTACAGCCCGCTGTTCAGATTCTAATGGCCAAATGGCTTTTCAGCGCAACAGAATGTAACTCGGACTCTGCATCCGACAAGGGTTTTCCATTCACAGCGAGTGCCAGTGCGAGTGGGACTCTGAGTCCTTCGAACCGTGTTGTCCTGGTCAGTGGGTCACCCCCGCCGCTGGCTGTGCTCCACTTAGAGCGCCTTTTGATTAACCGTTTCACAGTTATTAATGGCTTCTGCCCCCGCTTACTGCCCCCCACTAACCCCCTCTACAGAGTGCTGATGTGTCGCATGCCACCCCCGCCTGTCTTCTTTTCACGTCTCTCTCTCTGTCTGTTTGCCAAACAAGCTGTGGTGCCTCAAAGAGCTTCCTTCAGTCCCCGACCTACACTGGCAGAAACTGGAGTCATAACTGAGGGTAGTGGCTATCTGCCTCCTCCTCCGATTTCTCTCAGTGCAGCTATCTCTCAGCCGTCTAGCTTCTGCTATTTGCTTTTAATTTCCAGCGTTTTCTGCACATCATTCTCATTCCGACGACCTCTCCGCCCACTCCCTCGGCTCGTGCCCCATTAGAAGGGGCATTAGGTGCGGCAGCCCCGCGTCTCTTCCCGCGTGGGCGTCCACTCTCCACTCTCGGCTATCAGGGCCGGAATACTTGTTTGGCTTGGGCCGGTCAACAGGTTCAGAATTAGCGCTTTAATTTCGTTTCGAGAGCTCCGCTCATAAATTTCAATAAGTGCCAGGCCTGGCCGGGCTGGAGCTCAGGCTTTCCATTCTGGCGTCTGGCAAGCGAAGAAGGGCCTCCTCGGATGCACTCGCCCCAGAAAATGCTAATTGAAAATACAATATCATTTAAATTCAAATTAGTTCTCGAACAAGCCCGAAAATGGCTTTCAAGTGAGAGGGCCCGGGGAGGAGAACTTTTATTTCCTTTTCGGGTGAAGGTCTGCCAGTGCTGACTAGGGGATAAGGGGAGGATCTCATCATCATCATCCTCGTCCTCATCATCTTTGTAGGGATTCTGTGTATCTATTGCACTTGTCGTAACACAGGCAAATCACGTATACGCCTCGTATCCGTCTACGCCCGGCAACCTTTTTGCCTTTTTCCGCCCACTTGCACCTGCCGTTAGTTATCAGAGTACAAGTTTATCACTCCCGCCCCTGCCACTCCCCCTCCCGGGGGGGCAACAAATTTTTAACGAACTGGTTTATGCATGAGCTACTTTGGTCCTCCGCCATTATGCATTGACATCAGGAGGCGTGGCACGGCAGGAGCTGGCAACCTTCACCCACATGTGTGCCATGGAGTAGCTTTATGGGCCGATTGCCGAGTCCTTTATGGCCAGCCCAAATAAGGGATTAATTCTGCATTAAGCCTGCTGTTAAATGGCGGCCAGAATTAAAAGTTTTAAGCCTTCTGCTCGAGGAAGGGTTAACCACTCGAGTGTTTGTGTTTTCGTCGCAAGATGTTTGCGTTTGTTGTTCTCCAAGAGGACTTGTTCACTCACCTTTCACCTTTCACTTGCTTGCCTCTCACCTCTCGGCGGCCCTGCATAAATGCATGACCCTTCACCTGCACCTCATTAAGTCACTCACCCAGTGACGCCCCTCCTGCTAACTAATTTGCTCTGGCCGAGTGGGGGGCGGGTTCCTCCCGAGACAAGAAACTTTCCAGGTGACAGCCAGGTGGCAGGGTGACTGGTAGGGGGAAGCTGGAGCACCAGGACGATAGTTAAAACACCTCCAAGTGTCTTAGTTCTGTTGCATGAATTAAAGTTCGCCCGCCTGCCTCCCGCTCAGGGCTTTTGGGCGTCGCCCCGCCGGATGTCCGTCGCCAGTACGAGTGCGGGTGAGAGGCGGAGTGTGCTGGGGGCCTCGCCAGGATAAATGCGAAATGCGTCGCATAAAAACTCTTTTTTATTGTAGTTTCCAGTTGGGAGAAGGCTCAGAGCCCCCCTCCGAAAAGTCCGCACTTTACGAGCAGCTGCTCGGCTGGTACAACGTGGCGTATGATTCATTTTTGCATGTGCTCTGATTTGGCAACAGAGGGAGGAGGAGGGAGGCGACTACAAATTTGCCTTTTAGCGCCAACATTTTGTTGCCTCTGTTATGGGGCACGCCATAAAAAATCGAGCACGCCAGCGTATTTAAAAGCGGCAGCCAAACGAGAAATGGATGATTAGCCGCGAGGAAATTCATTTGGCCATAAAAAGCGTTCGCTGAACTCCGCAGAGCTTGGCGGAAAAGTGCATCCAGAGGGTGGAAACCAATATCCGATCTGATATGGTGAGCTCATGAATTTTTCATCCAACCTTAAGACGGAGGGGGCTTGCAATAATGGGAGAGACATTCCATCGGCAGACCCCTAGTCGGGGCCTAGGAAGGCCAGTAGGCCAGTGCCCAGTGGCCAGCTTCAATTAGACGGCAAATTAGACTAATCCTGGCCAGGGACAATGAAACTGCTGACCCCAAATCCTGGCCACGCACGCAACAATCCCGCAACAAGGCCCCGGGATATGGGCGGGGATTAGGCCAAAGCCCAGGCCAAGAAATGTGCGTGCGAATCGGAAAGAGAAGCAACTTTCCTTCCAGCTTCTCCTTCGGCTCTGGGCCGTCTGGCTTAGGCGACGACAGCCATATGGCCGAGGAGCCTTGGTCACGATCCCGCAGGATAATCATGTAAATGAAATTATGCTTTTCCCATGCATATTAAACCGGCCAGAGCACCCGGAAGGCGGTCGGCCGGCCGAGTGGCGCAAGAAACGAATGTGATTTCTTGTTCTCGAGCAGGTCGACGACTCACGACCCGCTCTCGGGGATTCCGGGCGCTGTGACCTCTTAACCCCTGCCTCCTCCCAGGGCTTTGTCATCCTGCTGATGGAATTAAGACATTTCTCTTGGCACAGCCCCTTGAGAGGCTCTTCTCGCAGAAGAAGTGCCTGCCAGCACACCTGAGAGCACAGCGCTTTAAAACTGATTTAGGCCGCACTTCTAACGGCAAGCAGGGAGTAGACTGTGCCGGGCCAGCTTCTCTGTTTATTTTGGTCGCCAGTGCACTCTGCATCGGACGGCTGAAAATAGCCAGCGGGATGGCAACAATAACGCGAAAAGGCTGGCTGGCCGCAAAAACAGGGAACGGTCTAAAAATGGCCAGCGATGCGTCCGCGCTTGCGGTCAGCTACAGAAATAGAATCGCCAGAGTGTCCCGGTCCTGGGCGGGCCTGGGAGAACTGGGTCAGTGCAGCCGACAGTTGGCAGCAGCTGCGGTTGCATAAGCCGCCCATCGCCCTGCCCTGCCCTGCCCTGGCAGACATAAACAAGCACGAGGGCGCTTATTTATCACCTTTATTGCATAAATTGATAAGCAATTTCCAGCAGCTGGCGTGTCGTGGAGAGGAGGAAGCTCCTCCAATGCAATTGCCGCTCGGGAAATACAAAACACGCCATAAATTTCCAGCTAATAAAGCAAAGTGCAAACAGCAGAGGATGGGGAGCTGGAGCTCGACCCCGGCCCGATGAAATATTCATGGAGAGGGATCTGGACTGCTCCACCTGATGACAGTGTGGCGGAAATTTAATTTATTTATCGACAGGGCGAGTATCTTGCGGATACAGAGCCGGCCCTGGACGGGTGACTGGCCTATTACTTACTTGTTATTGCCCATCGCCATTCGACAGTCGGCCGTCGCCAGTTGGTGTTGTAATCGCCAATTGGTGGACGGGTGGACGAGTCACCAATCAATTGCTGTAATCATAAATGGCTTATCAGCCATCGAGCCGAATGCCATTTGCTTCAGTGAGTGACTGGCAGAGGACCCTGAACCTTGGCCGCCCCACCCCGGGGGCCGCATCCTTTTAGCTGCCCGTCCTCGCAGCCTCGCAAATGTGCTCGAGTCTCAAGGATTTCGTGTACTTCTCGGCCCGAGATGGCGAAAAGAGCAACAGAAATCTCAGCCAAAGTGGCAGCCAGGACAGGACGTCCTGCACAGCGTGTGTGAGTGGTTCGGCACTCGCAGAAAACTCTTTGCGAAGCAGACAAGGTCCTGCCGATCAGGATAACCATCTGGATGATTCCAAATCACTTTCCGCATCTTATTCTTCGAGTGTGTGTCCTCTCGCCCGTGTGTTTGTCAGTCGCCTCGGGCGCAATCAGTTTCAAATTTTGCGTAGTTTACTTTTTACATTTCAAGCTGAAAATTGAGCAGCGGGCCAAACCCCGCCCGCCATTCGCCTTCCAGGGGGGCAGGGGTGGGCGAACTATCCGGGCCAGTAATCGATGCAGAGACCAGAGACCAGGAGCCTCCCAGAGGAAGGCATTGGCATGGCTCTGCGGGAGCTGTTTGCCCTGCACTTGCAAATCGAATTTATGGCCAGGGGACTGGAATTGATGTCCTTGCCTCGAGGATCTCCTCGAGGTGCTATTGGGGGGGAGGGGAGGTGCCGTGGGATAATGCACCACCTCCCGGGCCATCAGCCCAGCATCCCGCCAGCATCCGCAGCAGTGCCAATTCTGCTGCTATCGTTTTTAAAACTTTCGCTAAATTGAATTTCTTATTACGTAAATATTGGAGTAGCTGCGAGACGTTGTGAGTGCTCCCCCACTTTCTCTTCCACTGTCCAACTTCTGCTCTTTGCCCTCTGACATTGCCAAGGCTTTGCGCACGAACGCCCAGGCGCCGAAAAGTATGCTATAATATTTAAAGCTCACGCAAACGAATTCTCCTTGTCGCTGCCTTCTCCGACGCTTGCTGGACAAAAAAAAGGAGCACTGAGAGAAATTACTAGACTCAGAGGATGGAATATGCATATATTTCCATAGCTCTGTTCTTAGAACTCCTGATTTTCCTCTCCATGTCCTGTTTTGTCAGACTTTTATAGGCATTCAGAGGCCAAAGGGTGCCCAGCCGTTTTATGAATTATAGAAAGGATGGCCCGGATAATGTCGCAGCCGATAAGTCGACCTTGCCCCGAATCAGATGGCTATTCAATTAGCCGCAAGGTTGGCTCCGCCCCGCTCCACCCCGCTCCGGGCGAGATGCATTTATTTATTTATAAATGCGCTTATCTCCGCTGCCTGCTGGCCGTGATTTATGGGCCACGATTTGTTCAGCTCCTCTATGCTCCTCCCTGCCATGGCCCGAAAGACACCAAGAAGCTCACACTCTCCTACCGAAAGAGCTCCCCCTTAATGGGCCATAGTACTCATCATCGTCCATCGATTTTTATGCTGATTATCGCCCCGTTCCGCCTGGATTTTCCGAACAATTGAGCCAATATTCTAATTATTCTGCCGGCAACTCGCAGATCTGGCTCACGGAATGAAGCGATAGAGCGCGTACGGACTGGAGACTGGAGACTGGGCACCCGGCCAGAGGGCTCTGCTCTGCTCTGCTCCCCTGAAGTGAACAAACGAACGGCTGGAAAATTAGTTTGTCTTGAAGAGTATCGACTTGGGGAGGAGCCGTGATAAGCCTGCTGGGCTGCCGTACTTACGGAATACTTGGAATAACTCCCCTCCCGAGCTCAGCAGCTTGCTCCAGTTTAGTTCCCCCTCCCGATCGTTATGGAAATAGATTTTTCCGCACTTGAGCCATCGGGTTGAAGAGCTCCCCCCCTCCTGCCATTGCATCTTCCCCCCTCCATGTTGCCTGTGTTGCACTTGTTGTTGTTTTTAGTTCGAGTGCCCCGGGAAAATAATGAATTTTCACGTTTCCTGCCCGTTCTTGCTGTTTGGCAACTTTTAGAGCCCCTGCCTTGTTGTTTTTGCAATTTTCACGCTATTCTGTTGCTCGGTGTCGGGCCCCCAGCGCTTGTCCACCACTGTCCACCACCCACTTGCCACCACCCCTAGTCCAGTTTCCTGATGACTTTGCCATCGACGGCGCCCGCCAGCGGGGAAATGGCAATTTAATTAAGCTGCTCGGCTGCACAGTCTCCTGTTCCAGGGCCACCCCTTCCCTCCGGCAGTTGCCGTGCACTTTTCGGGTCGCAGTTCAAATAATTTGGCGCTGCGAGTCCTGCCGCCTTTGAAGTGCATAATGAAGGCAGTCGCAGGACCAGTCCGGGGACGCGAGTAGTTTCCTTTGATCTCCTCCGCTTCCACTTCCGCTTACCTGGAACGAGGGCAGAAAGTGTACAAAGTATGATATTAGTAATTTTTCCCTTTCAGGGTGGAGCTTATCTACTAAGGGTGGTCCTGGGGTGGCCCAGACATTTGGGGAATGGCCTACAAGCTGGCTGGGAGCCAAAGGGAAAGCCAATATAAATCCAATTCGCTCGGATTACCTGGAATTTTTGCGCTGGAGCGTGTGTACTCTTCGGCCTGTTCATCAAGTGTCTGTCAATTCCCGGCCCCGCCCTTTGACCCATCCATCACACACACACACACTCACACACTCACACACTCACACACACACACATGCAGAGTGTAGTATAGCACAGACATAGACATATCGCCCATCGACCTTTCGCATATTTCTCTCGCCTTGGCGGGAATATAAACAAATTTCATTCCGTAGGCTCCCCACTTCGACCAGAAATACTTGTTTACACTGCGCGCATTTTATTTTCGGCAGATAGAGTCAGTCGGAGGGGGGCGAGGAGGTGTAATACACTCGGAGAAATACTTAGCAACAATAATCTATAAGATTGTGCTGTATTTTTTAACTTTTCAGTTCTCATAACTGGCTAGAAGAGCAGGGAAGGTCTGAAATTATTCTATAAAAAATATATAATTTACAAAACAACTCCTATTTTCTCTCTCTGCACTGAAACGAATCACAATCAGAGGCATTCCTTGGATTGTTTCGCTCGCTATTTGTTGACCTGCACTGCCGCCATATGCTGAGCCTCAAAAGAGTGCGAGTTCCATAAATTCCATTCCCAGCCAGGCCCCACTCCCAGACCTCCAACTCCCAGAGCTTCAGCTCCCAGCCCTCCAGCTTTGCCGAAAACTTTCCCAATAGCACATTACCCTAATCGATCCTCTGGGGAGCGCCACTTGAACCACTTAAAACTTTAAATTGTCTTATCGGAGGACCCACTCTCAGATCCTGGCTAGCAAAAACTAACCACAATTGAGGACTCGTGTGGCAAGAGGGCGTGCGTGAGTCCGGTTTATAAACAATTGGGAAATTAGTAGAAATGGCCGGGCAGCCGGACGAAAACAATCCACAGACCAGGGGCAGAAAAAACACAAGGAACAAAGCCAGGAAGGCGGGAGGGAGATCCGAGAGCCAGAAAGCACCCGAAAATGTCATTTAAAACTGGCCGCAAACGGCAATTGCCAGCCATTGTGCGAAAGCCAACAGATGCGGGAGGAAAACTGGAACAAAGGCTGCTGTCATCGTCGCAGCAACAGACACAAGCTGACTCTCCTCCCAAATGATGACAAATCACACACTCTGCCACACACTCTCTGCGCCACACACCCTGCCACACACAAACACTTGCAGATAAAGTTGTTTTGTGGCTGGAACTGGAAGAGGAACTGCAACTATGGCTGCACTCTCCCCTCGATCAGGACTCCCTTATTCGATCAGCCAACTCAGAAGTTGCAGCCACCTCCTCTCTCGTTCTTTGTTGTCCCTGGAGTTCATCGTCCTTCCATCAATTAGAGGCGGAAAGAGTTCCAGCTACAGTTTCCACTGAAAACAGAAAACTAAACTCCTAAACGTCTCTCCCCAGGAGGTCCTTATGAATTATTAGCTCCCCTTTTCTGGTCGTGTATCCTTTTTCCCACTGCCGTTCACCTATTGCAGAGCAGTGGCCTGTAGCCTCCATTGTTATTGGCATTCGGAGCCTTGGAGCTGGGCTTGCGTGCAAATTACTTTCCTGGCCGGCAGGACGCGCATTTCCTGTCCCACTTTCCAGGCAGGCACGCGGGCGGTTGTCTGACGGCGGGAGGACCTCCTGCCTCCTACCTCCTGCCTGGTTAATAGTGTTCCGCTCTGGCCCATTTCGTGGCAGCCGGCGAGCTCCTCCCTCTATCGATTTTAGAGCCGGCCCGGCTTGTTTTTATTTTGTGGCTCATAAATTATGCAATCTAGTGCTAAGTAGCCCGTCCAGGCCGGCAATTAAAAGTTGCGCTTCCGCCTGGGGCGTTTGCTTTGATGGACGGATCAGGATCAGAATCAGAATCAGGATTTGGATCTGGATCAGGAGTGGCATCAATCAAATCCCACCTTTTCGGCCAGACGGCAAAGTTTCCGGGCCTATTCGCCAATTAGACAGGCCGCCGGGGGGAGGCTGTTAGAGGCGCCCCGAAAAGTTGCAGATTTAATTAAGGAGGAATTTAAAATTCAATGAGCGAACTTTTTCGGCTCCTGCCACATCAGAAGCATGCATGCAGCGCCGGGCGGAGCGAGAATTTCTTCCTTTGGAGAACCAGAAGCAGGTCCTGCCCCAGAACCAACAGGGAAATTGCGGAAAAGCGACTCGGAGAAAAGAAAACGGAGCGGAAGCCCGGCCAGCAAGGAGAGTAAATTAATTTCGGGGGAGGACATGCCCTGAAAGGACTTCGGGGGCATGCCACTGGCCTCAGGGCCCCTAATTGCCCCCCGAATGGCTCGGAAATGGAAAGCGGAGCTGACCGGAGGAGAGCCAAAGGAGCCAGTTGTAATGAGTTCGATGAAAGGATCTCGCGGCGACTTTTTAATTGAACTCTGCTCTCTGCCCCCTCTCTCCCTGCCCCTAGCTCCCTTTCGTCCTTTCTCGTCCTGCAATTTGTCAACGTTTTTCGCTGTAATTTCTGGCCATCGCTCCATCGCTCCGAACTCTTTGCTGACTTATGTCCTTCGATCAGGGTGAGCCTTTTAAACTAATTGAGTTCATGTTTTATTAATTGCCAGGCTCAAAGGACCCCAGACACGCTCCTTCCGGCTCCGGCTACATGCCTCGTAAATAAACGATTAGCCGGAGAGAGACCCACACGCACGAGGCGGCACATCGGAATTGAAGGACAACCTTCTGCCATTCCTGATGCCTGCTCAAGATGTCCTGGCATCCAATGAACTCTATTTCCGCTTCTGCTCCCACAGTCTAGTGCCACCTGCCACATGCCACCTGCAACGCACAATTCAATTAGCCAAACTAATCCCAGGGACCACCCTCCAGGCCCCCGCCCTCTTCCGGAAAAATGAAATTCCGGCTGCCATCATCCATCATCCCTAAGCCGGCTCCGAAAAGTATCAACCCGCCCGCACACTTACCCAAATTGCATCCAACTGGAGGGGCTACACGGCGAGAAATGGGGGTGTCCTTCGAGGACACTGTAGCTCCTAGTAAGGGCTGGTGTCTGGGCATTACTGCCGGCAGAGATGATTAGTTTTTATTATCAAGGACCTTCAGGAGAACCCTTCCTCCCCCTCTTGATTGGGAGGGGCATCAACATCAAGTGCCGGACAAAGTTTTCTGCTCGGAGTGGCCAGAAAAAGTTCGGCAGATACCCTGGGAGCTGGAATAGAGCCATCCGACCCATGTATTCCTCCCCCTCTGTTCCAGCCATGGCTCCATGGCACCTCCTCCCCTCCTGACCTCCTGACCCTGCTGCTCCACCTGTTTTTCTGCTGGCCTTGTTTCAGTTGCCGCCTCGTTGTTTTGATTCCATCCGCCTAGAAAACATTCTCTACAAATTGAATATCATTTGCAGCAGCTGCGAGTTGGCAGCAGCCACGCCCTCGCCCATGCCCACGCCCCCCTCCTGGCCAGCCGCCTTTGTGGAGCGAGCTGGGAAAATACTTTAATTACTTTTAGTCATCGGGGCTCGCCCACCTGTCCCTGGACCCGTTTAGCGCCTAATGCCCATCGCCCACCGCTCGGCAATCAAATTGAAAAGTTCAACTGCAAAAGGACCAACACAGTTTTCAATGTCCTGCCACCAGTGTCCTGCCACCCGCCCCCGAAATATTAACAAGTTTGGCTCAAATATTCCGGCCTGACAGGAGACACGTGTAAAAAGGGTTACCCCGAGGAGGGGGGGAGTCTCATTTAGGTGCCACTTGGCCCCAGGACGAGGGCGAAAGGTCCTTGTTCTCCAGAATATTTCCGAAATTCGCTCTTAACACCGTAACACGGCAGGCGTGCTGTCATGCCGAATAAACCCCGGCCCTTGGAGGGGTGGGGAGGACATGGTCCTGGATGTCCTGGAAAGTGCATTTCCAGAATTGCTTTTAATGCCCCGGGCCACAACATATTCCCATGCGTGAGTGTTTGGGAGAAAATTGAATTCCTGGCCTGGGAACTTTTACGGAATTATCCTTAATGTCTCGGAGGAAAAAGGACCTCTCTCCCAGGCACTGGAAGATGGAATAGAAGTGGCTCTTAGCACCAGAGATTAAGGCTTAGTTCCGACTCTTACCTCTGATTCTTTCTGTTGCTGTTTGTGGCTCGGCAGGGCGGGGTGAAGTGCATCCGAGGATGCACATAATAGATCCAGGCCGGAAGTCGGCCGGCAGAGATCTGGAGTCATCAATAGGCCGTAATCGGCTTAGCAGCGAGACTGCATCGAGTTGTGGCATCAGTCGTGCGAACAAAGAGTCTTGTTTATTTGTGGCGCTTAGTGGCAGGAGCGGGGTAATGGGCCAACAGGGCAACGGGGCGTATTAAAGTTGCCGCAACATTGCGTATACGCCCCGTGAGCCATTGCCATCGCCATCAGTGGAGGGGCAATTAAACAGGCAAGTTTCTACAAACGGCAAACGTTGTTTTGTCAACATCATCATCATGGCAGTCATGACGCGCCTCCCACCCCCACCACACTCGTAAGCTTATGCTAATTTCCGTGTTTGAGGCAAACTCTCCGTCCATAAGCGGGTGACTCAGGGACTGAAGCAGTGAATGGATTCCGAGCCGGGTTCTTGGGGTCTGGCAGGGTCTGACTGAGAGGGTGGGGGGAGAGCACATACTGGGAATGCCAATGGCACACTTTCAGGCCCCCGATGTGTGTACTTGTGAGTGCCCCTCCTCCCACAGTCTGATAACATCGAGGCGGCAATGCTAATTGTTGTTGCTTCGGCTGCTAGGGATGGTAGCGTGAATCACGGGCGTGCCAGTGATATTTTTGAAAAAATAATTTCCCCAAAAATATGAGAGAAACAAGAGCTGTTATCGGAAAGTGCGACTAGACTGTCAGCTCCTGTGGCTCACCTCGTTTTTAATGCGTTTTGTCATTCCCTTTGACTGCCACACACCTGTCGAATGTCACCTCTTATCACTCCCTCCTCAGCCCGCCAGCTTTCATCAATCACATTCGAGTGCCGCAGCCCAACCACCCATTCCACCTGCTCCCCACCTGCCGCACCAGGAACGTGACCATTCTGACCAACGTGCCGAGCATGGCGAGCTGGAGGAGTGGGGACTGGGCCATGACCGGGCAGACAAAACCGACTGTTCTTAACGGTTATTGCGTTTTAAGACAGAAAACAGTTCTCCGGCTGGCATAAATTCATTGCGAGTGCCTCCGCCTCATAATTCCGGATTAGGCCCAAGGAGAGTTTCCAAAGTTTTCAGTTCGGCAGAGCCCCCCTCGCTCACAACTATTTCTTGGAATATTTATCGGCCTCGGGAGACCGGATTTCAGATTGGAAGGCCCAGTGGCAAGTACTTAACTTAAACCCCCGTTATGCCCACCACCACCACTAGGAGATTCGCCATTTTGTTTTGCGAAAGTGGCGCCCAACGTGGAAGTGGCGTGGGGCACTTGGAGGAAGCAAGTCTCTCCGTTTTAAAATTGATGTTTTGACAAAGAAAACCTTGTAGTTTGTAGAATTTATGATTTCTATCTCTGATTTTATTAAAATATGCAATATCAGACTCTTATCTACAGACTCTATTACTTCGCAACGATAAGAAACACGATAGGAGGGGTTTTCTGGCCTGATAAGCAGTGTTTTTTGTGGAAACTTCTGCCGCTTCTGCTTCGGCAAACAAGAGAAATCGATTTGCAATCTGAATGGAAATGGAAATGGAAAAGAGGCCCACCGGAAGCCTCCCACCTGCCGCAAAAAAGGAAAACATTTGTATTTCGGATCAAAAATAGAGAGAGAGGCTCAAGATTGGGGCCGGCAACATGCACATTTTAGAAAAGGATTCCCGGATAGCCCCAGCAGGGCGGGCTTCGGCTTCGGCTTCCATTTTACTGAAAAATAGAAAATTGCATAATTGAAGGCTTCTCCGCTGCGGGAAATGGCCTGCGCCTGCCGTTCTCTGATGGCTTCTCCGCCAACTGCAACTGCAACTGCCCCCCGGAGTGCGGCCAGCACTTTCGCCCTTTACTCGCTTTTGTTTCGGAATTGTTTGTGAAATATTGGTCGGCGGTTTTCCATTCTCGGGCGTGTTTCACTTCCCGATCCGCAGCTCCAGCTCCAGAGGCCCTTCGCCGTGAAATATTTGACAACAGTTTGCGTTTTGCATTAAATTACGTAATGTTGTGGAAGAGGAACTTTATCAAGCTGCTCGCCGCAGTCGGGGGCATAAATCACGGCTAGGGCGGCCGGGTGGCCGCTTTACTAGCAGAGCCGCGCCCGGGGCCTCTTCATCATCATTTAACGCTCAGTGGTCGTCATCTGTCATCAGTCTAGAGTGCCAGTCTTGGGGCTCAAGGTCACAGCTGCCCCCTGTGCCCTGGGAAAGGTGGGGCGCCGTGGAGAGGAGAGAAGAGCGAAGCAGGTCAGCGAAAGTAGAATGTCTTAAAAATAGGAAAACTTTAAATTAAGCATCCGCCCCGTTGTCCACACTCTCTGCCTAATGAAGCGCATTTCCCGAGCAAACTTTGAACTCTGAACTGAGTCGAATGGAGGCAAACAATGTTCATTATGGAGGGGGCTATGGGGACTCCCCCTCGACTCCCCCAGACAAAGACCCATGAATTATTAGACGAGCCAGAAGCGTCGCTAAAGACTTGAAGACTTTTTATTTGACTTGAAGTTTCCTTTGGCTCTTTCTCTATTCTTTTTTCTTATTATTTATTCTGTATTCTGCCTTCTGTTCTTTGTGCCTGTGCTCTTTATTATTTTCATATTTTTTCCGCACACAGTTGGCCGTCTAGGCATGAGTGTAGTTTCCAGATACAAAGATACAAAGATACTCTGGCCTTCCTCCTCAGTTCTTAAGCTCGAAGATGGATGTTTTCTTTCTCAGTGTAGTGGCTTCTCCCCACCGACATTTATTTCGTAACTTTCCGGCTCTTTCCGCTCCCCACTCCCCACTCTCTGCGGAATGGCTTTTTATGGCTCGTATTTCCCGGCTTCGACTCCAGTGCCCCCCGACTTGTTTGTCACTTTTGTTGCCCATCCAGATATGATGTCTCGCAGCCCTCCAGCCCATTCCCAGTTCTTTTCCACTTCTGACGCCATGACGCACCACAAAAAGGCTAAAAAGCAAGAACTAAGCCTCGCAAGCCTCGAATCTGGATTTGTGGAGGTTTCATTAACTAATTGCTACTACAGACCCACTACAGGCCTGAAACTTAGACCTGAAAACTTAAGCGCATTTTGGGTTCTTTTCGAGGCCCTGCCCCTCCGAAGAAACTTCACTTCCAGCGCAATTATTTCGCTTAATTGTGTTTCTGTGTCTGCCGGGGAGACCTATCCGATTCCCATGCCCCTTACCCTTCCCCTTCCCCGAGTTTCTGCCTCTCTCCCAAGTTTGTCAACATTTTCGTCACGCTTCTGGCTCCGCTCCACCTTTCTCCCGGGCCCAGTCTCACGCCTCAGCACTTTCATCGGTGCTCTCCGGCACCGTCGTTTTAATAATTTCGTCATGTCTCCCCCAATTAAAGTCAGTTTAGTGTTCTGTGGTCGCCAGCAGCCGCCTCCCTTTCGTCACTCATTAATTATGCTCGGAGCTGGGCCAGCGGCAGAGTCCTCCCAGTTTATGCAAATTACTCTCGAGGTTAATCATTTATTTTTGTGTATTTGGATTATTTTGTCAACTGCTCGGCTTGGGCGACCCTCCAGCCTCATAATCGTAATTATTATTGCGCTGTTCAGCCAGCCTGCTCAAAATTTCGAGTGTTTGCGGTTCGTCCTCCAGCCAGGATCGCTCCTAATTAGGCCCGAAGCTGCTAGGCAACCCCTGGGGGCCACCGATAGCTTGGCTCTGCCGATGCCTCAGGCACCTGAAGCCTCCATGCACTCTCCGGAAACCACAAGAACTGCACTTGCCTTTATTCCGGGCCGCCGTAAATCGGAATTACACGTTTTAATGGGAATTAGTTTGCGGCGCAAACTTTCCGCCAGCTAATGGAATTATGCAAACGGGCACCGGGGCACCGGCAGCCAACAACAGGTCAACTTTCGGCCGGCGATTACCGAGGGGGGGAGCTCATTTAACTTGCATAATTCTACAAGTTTTTAATCAACCCTCGCTACGAGGGGGTAGATGCAGGAGGCCAGCCGCAATTGGCAGCCACAAGCTGGTGCTTAAATTTATTTCCTGCACAGTGTTGGGATAATACTTGGAGATAATAATACTTCAAGATACTTTTTGGACCAAGTACTGCAAGAAAACAAGGCATTTCTTTATTCTTATCCACTATAGAAGACACTTTTAAGCTAGAAACCAAATTTCAGCCAAATCGGATGATTATTAGAGGAGTTATAGCCTTTTTATTCTGCTCCCCTACAACTGGCTTGCTCCCAAGCACCCAAAAGTATGCAACAATATTTGTTTTCATGAAGAAAAGGCCTTGCAGGCCTCTGTCCCAACGGGTTGAGTAGCCAGTCCCCAGTTTAGATTCAAGTAGCAAGTGGCAAGTTGCAACTCTTTGGCGCCTGCGCAGCTCTGAGGCATGTGGGCTTCGACCACGCCCACTCGGCTCAAGTTATGACGGCCTGGCTGAGATATGTGCTTCGTCCCAGCTTCAAGCCCCTGCCTCCCACTCCTCTGTCTCTGATAATGATTTTAATGCCGCAACTCCGACGTTGCAAGTTCATGCTAAGAAGTTGTAATGAAGGACAAAGTTTCTGGCACTGCCACACACAGAGGCACACACACACACACATACACGTGAGGACAGAAAGTTGGGCAAAAAATAAATAAAAATGCAGCAGAGCAGAGTCCTTGGCGAAATTACCCAAATAACGTGCTAGAAATGCTGTAAGCGCTTCCCTTCGATGCGATTCCTTCTTCTTCGGTTCTCCCATGTCCTGGCATATATCCAATGGAAGGACTCACCCGGAGATGGGGAGCGAGTAAAGGGCTGCTCAATATTCAAGGAAAATGTCAACCGGAAATGAGCAGGGAAATGAAGAGAAAAACTAAGGAGACCGCAGGCCAGGCGACAGTCGGAGGAAGATGGATGGTGACACTTGGACGCTGCACTGGCCGGAGGGTCACAGCCAGGAAGGAGAAGGAGGTGTTGTCTACACTATTTCTCTCAGTACCGGAAGGGGCAGAGAAGAAGAAAGAGGCCTAGAAATTAGCCAGCAGCTGCCACTCCTGGGCTCCTCCTTCCCAGCCAAGTGACAAGCGCCACAACATCGGAAGGACCAAGGAAGGAGCGGGTTCTGGCCCCTCGGCCACGCCCCTCCCAGACAAGTGTCTGCCCACGCCCGACCCTCGCCCAGCCCCTCCAGAGACCCAACTTTAAACACAACAAAAATATTCCGATTCGGAGCCAGATTCTCCTTTATTTTCGGATTTTTTATTTGACTTTGGGGACGTCTGCTGATGGCGGCGGCGAGGGGCGGGGTCTGCGGGATCTGCGGGATCTGCGGGACCTGCGGGGCGTGTGCCATATTCCTGATATGTTTTAAAGCGAAAGGATAATGGAAGGCCGGGAAGGGTGCGGCGCGCAGGACTGCTAACAGCCGACTGCCGACCAATATTTCCACAACTGGGATTTTTGGGTTTTGCGGAGAAAAAAGGACGAGCCAGGGATCTGGATCTGGCTGGAGTATGGAAGGGGGAGGGGGGAGGTCCCTGGGGTAGGGTTTTTATTTAAATTTCGTGCATTTGAGTTGATTTGGCGAGTGGATTAGTTTAGGCTCACTGGCCAGGCATGAAAGGATGCTGGGGACTGGAAAGGACGAGGGAGTAGCCAGGGGGGCAGCCAGGGGTGGCGTCTGGCCCGACTTTGGGGAGCCAGTGGGGGAGAGCGCGAGTGGGTGGCAGGACACGTGTCCCTGTTGGCACTACTCCTGCTAATTGCCCCAAATTGTAGTTGTTCCTGTTCCTCCTTTAAAAGGATGTTAGTTTCCAACTCAATTAGGACTTCCATCGCATCCTCCTACCAGTTAGAGTTAGGGGCTTTAGTTGTTCTTATTATCTTCTCATAACCCTAATCCCTTTATAATTATTACTCGCCAATTATTCGCTCAGTGTGGCAAGTCAATAAACAGCCTAATGAGCCATCGAGGCCATTCGATATGAGCAGTCAACTGAATTCCATTGTTGGCCACGTCCGGGGGGCAGCTGGAGGAGGAGAGGTGGCATGTAGCCTCCCCTGGAGCTCCCCTTTCCGGGCCACCAAAGACGTGCAAATTATTACCGCAACGGAATTGGGTCAACAGGGCGACCCCTTCCTCTCTCCCCTCTACGCTTTGTTGTTGCCAAATTAAGGGTGGCCACCGTCCTTCTCCTCCACAGAGGACCAAAACAGAAGCCCCAGTCTGGTCATCAGTTTCTCTCAGTGTAGGCCTCCTCCCCCTCTAAGCCCTTTAAACACTCGATTGTTTACTCAGCGCCTATTTGGCGGTGGGCGTGTCAGGATCCATTTGCATATTCCCCCAAAGCCGCCAAAAATCCCGAGGATCTCTATATTTTGGAAAAGGTCCTGCCGGGGCACAGCCTCCTAGATCCTAGTTCAAGGCAAACATTTTTCCAGGACACACAAGGATGCGCCATCCGTCTGGGGCGAGAGAGTCTGGGCCTTTTAGAGCAAATGATTTGTCTGTGATTGGGATTCGGAATCGGAATTCGGCAACAATGGAAAGTGCCAGCGGGCGGCAGGACAACCAGGACGAACAGGACGAGGCTCTATGACATCCTGGCAATTGCAGTTCGGGGCAAAAACAAAACCAAACAAACAGCAAATCAGCAACACACTCCCTGCCACGACGGACGGACAGCAGCCGGAGATAAATGCGTTGCATTTTCCACATGGCCACGCCCACACATTCGTCGGCTACGTGACCTCCTTAGCCTCCTTATCCCCCTCCCGCCCCCTTCTGGAAGCACTTCACTGGCGCTGCTTCGAATTCACTTCAGTTTCGTGTTCTTTTCTCTAGTAATTTCCCCAACAGCCTCCCCCACTCGAGGGGGTGGGTCGAGAGCGTTGCGCCAATTTTTTCATGTTTTCATGCGTGTTGCGTGCAACAAAAACAACAACAACAACAACAACATGCCATAACAAACACAACAAACAACACACAAACAAAATGAAAACCAGCAACAACAATGACGAGGATGATTGTTAAAGTGTGGCAGAAGCAACATCAATGGAGGACATTGTGAGGCGAAGTCAAGTGCCTGGCAAAGGCAATCACACACACACACACAGAGGCACACACACTGTGCCACACACACTCCTCCCCCCATAGACGCATAGAAGCATAGACCATACACACGCATAAAATATGTATGCCTGCTAGAGTGTGTGTGAGGGTGTGTGTGTGCCAGTTTTCATTGCATAACTGTAACCTGGCACTCTTTGAGTTCACTTATTCCCTTTTCCTCTTCCTCTTTTCACTCTCCACTCTCCACTTTCCCCACTTCGCTCTCGAATTTCCGGTAATGAAGGCCCTCCCCCTGTCCCTCCACCCACTATCCACTGCCACTTGTCAGGTGCAATTCGTTTGAAAGGAATTCCTTGCATACTTCTTGGCGCTGAGATTATTGTTTTGAAATCCCACGTTTTGAAATCCCACGCTTTGAAATCTCCCGTTTTGAAATCTCCCGTTTTGAAATCTCCCCTTTTGAAATCTCCCTATTTGAAATCCCACTTTTTGAAATCTCACTGTTTCTGGCACCGTAGCCTAATAAGAACCAATAGAAGCGACTAATAGGAGCCGTGGAAACCCAATTCCATTCATGACAGGCATTGTTGTCCACTTCGCTGTTATTACTTCTATTGTAAGCTGATATCGCGAAACGCGAGTGGCGAGTGACGGAAAGTGGAACGGGCGATGATTGCTTCGATTGCATCTGCACTTCAATTGCGACGCGTCATGTGCGCATTTTCAATTCCAGATTGGGGCTAGACCTTGCTCCAAGTCTTCACTTTTTGTCACTCCGAAGAACAATACAGAAGGAGAAGCCGCTGTCTGGGTGGCCCCATGACTTCCCTCCGATGTCGGCCACGGAATGAGCCCTCGGATGACGCATCTTATGGATGGAATCGGAATCAGAACGAGTTGCGAAAAGGAGAGCCACCAGCAAACATAAATAAACAACGATTTGAAATTAATCCCCAGAATCAATGCAAGTACGTGTCTCTGGAAGAGCTATGAATAAACTATTTGAATCACTATTCTGTCGAAAGTGGAGGCATTTCCAACCAATATCCCAGCTACTAAGACCCAAAAGAACAAAACAAAGTGGATTACTTCTCTTTTCAAGCGAGTTGAGAGCTCTCTGGTACCAGAAAACACAAGAACAGACTGATTTCAAAGTTTCCAAGGCTACTGTTGCCCTCCCGGAGAACCCTAAACTATAATCCATCGAAATCTAATCACAGGAAGACCTGAAAAGCACACTTTTCATCAAAAACCAACTTGCCATAAATCGAAAAGCGGAAACCCCTCGAAATCAAAGGCTTCCTGGCCCCCCTTCGTATGGTGTTTCTTGTGAAAAATACCATTCTACTGGCTGCCCTCCGGACTTGCATTATGCCACGCCCCCTGCGCTGCGCCCAAGGGCAACTCCAGCGCATTTTTCATATTCCCCTTTCCATTCTGAGGGGAACTGGGGCAGCTGGAGACTCCGCGGAGCGTGCGGCGGCAAGCAGATGTACAAATGAGTGTGCCGCAGGGGGAGCTCCAGTTCGGCAGGGGGTTAAAGGGCGAGGCAGCCAGCTGTCTTCCAGTTGAAGAAGCGAGTGTGTGTCTTCCGAGATACTCCGAGAACTCACCTTGTAGACATCTCCGTAGGTGCCGGAGCCAATCTTCTGGATGAGCTCGTACTCGTCCTGGGGGTTGCGGCGCGAGATGTCCGAGCTGAGCAGATTGGCGTTGTGGTGGCTGTGGGCGCCGGCCATCTTGTCCGCTTGTCGGCTGTGTCCTTGTCCGCTTCCTTGCGAGGATCTCCTCCTCCGAATAAGTGAAGCCCTCTGGCACTCGACTGGCCCGCTTTATGGTTTTCTTTCCCGATTCGATTAGCACTCGCAGCGGGCGGAACTCAGAGGCTTTCGGGGATCGAGATGCATTTTGGAACGGCACTCACGCGGACACTGGCACTCTATCACACTCGGGCACGCACAGCGGCAGTTGCGCAACGTTAGCTGGACTTTGGATAGCTCGAGCTGGGCTGGACTGATCGGATCTCTGCAAGAAACAGCCAGCGGAGACGCGGGGATTAGAAGCGCAGCCGGGCAGAAGAACGGAGAACCGCGACTCGCGAATTATGACGCACAGCAGCACATTGATGGGTGCTGCTCTGGGTCTGGGACTGGGACTGGGACTGGGGGGGAGGGATGGCTGCGACTGGAGTGGGGGGAGGACGAGGAAGAGAAAGCGCCGTGGGGTGGCACGGCGGAAGGGAGACGAGCGAAGGTGGTAGGCGAGAGAACGTCTCGCTTTCGAAGTCGCAGCCGCAGTCGCTGTCGCCGTTCTCCTGCTTCTTTGTTTCTGGACGCGCTGCTTCACTCCACCAATTATTTAATTATTTAGGCACATGTAAGCTCTTCCAGCAATTCTAGTAATAATAATTAGTAGACGACTCCGAACACACACACGCGACAACAACGACAACAACAACAACAACAACAGAGCGAGGCGTGTCGCTTTGTCGCCCGACGCAGTACCAGTGTGGTTGTTATTGTTGCTTGGATTTTTTTTTTCACAAAAACGCAAACGAAAAGCACCTGGAATTAAATTGCACACGTGACGTTCGCGACTGCAGCGCTCGCGGTTCGAATTTTTGCCAATTTTTTAGTCCCCAACGTCCGTGCTCCGTGCTCCACTTTGTTTTTATCTACTCGAATCGTACTTGAATCGATAGAGCGATAGTTACTTTAGTTTTTATCGATATTTCTCCATTTTCGTTTACCAGCACTGACCCTTTCAACTTTGCAACACGGTCAGAAATGGAGATGCCACATTTTTTAATTGCTGCAGGATGAGTTTTTTGTGGCTGCTACATTTTTCAAAGCCTGTATTATTGTAAAATCATTTTTTAGCCGCAAATTTACAAAAAAAAACGAAATACCACAAATAGCTTTTGTTCCATCTCTAAAAACCGAGTCAGGATTGTTATCGTTAATCGATAAGTTCAGCTGTTTAGACAAGGATGCCACCTCACGCAAAGGACATGGCGGCAAAGTAACTGAGTTTTAAAACTTGATATTTGATATTTCAATAAGTAAAATCCACAAATAAACAAGCCTTCAAAAAGAAAAATGCATTTCGATTTCATTTTGTACAATTATTATTCGTGTTTTGTAGAAAATACAAAATATCAAGGGCCTCGAGCGCGTTGACACAGAGAAATGGGTTAAAAACGAAACCAAAGAACTTATTGCACGTGGTTGTGGTGTTGTGTTCGCTGGTGTATAAATAAATAACGAAATAAGGTATATCAAGTATTCCCATAGTAGCGTAGAAAGCTCGCACAGCTTCTCCTCCTCCGTCTAAACTAACTAGGATTAGTATTTCGATTAAGGTTTTCGGTTGGGAGCCTCCGGGGGGGCCGATCCGGGGTTCCCCTTCACAGCTTCCTGATGCTGCGGTCCGCCGCAGCTGAGTTAAGTTTGGTCCTGCGGAAACAGTGTCGGAAGGATGTTAGAAAATCATTGTATTCGGCTCAGATATTAAGGACAAACGAATAAAGAACAAAAACAAACGAGCCAATTAGCAGATTCTTCGGTATTAGCTGATTTAGTTCCGATCGGATAGCGATCAAAGACGAACAGAGAGTGTTAATTTTCACAACACAGTGGAGCAGAACAAGAACACGTCCTGGCGCAGCCACTTCCCAGGACCAGTCTCTTTCTCCCTGCCTGCGCAAAGGACAAACAGAAGGAGAGGGCCTTGGGACGCAGTTCCTCCAGGACTTCATGCGAATGCTATGGCGGTTGGGATGGCAGCTTACCCCGATTTCCAGTTGCCAAAGGCCAACTGGAAAACGCTCGGACCTCTAATAACCTCTGCTGGACGAATCTAAGGGGCCCTGTTGTGGTTTTCGAATCGAGGTTGGAGAGTGTGTGAGACGGATCTTTGAAATATGTTGGCGTCAGAAGTGGCCTCGCCCCGCGAACCCTGGTCATGTGCTGTACTTATGCTGGATGGTGCTGTTTCTAGAGGGGCTGATCACTTGTCATCCTGCTCCAGGGGGACGGATGGTGGTCGGTCGATGGTGGAGTGGGTGCGATGAGAGAAGAGCTCGGATTAGTGCCCGGAAAGAATATACAAAAATGAGAAGCGTGGCCAAAAGCGAGGTGGCAAGAAATGGTGGGGTGGTGCTGGGGGGAAGCCGGAAATCAAAGCCCAATTCTGAAATTTCCACTCCTGACGCCAATTCAAAGGAAATCAAAATCGCTCTTGTTAAATATCAAACTGCATTTGGCGGACTCGAGACTTTACAAAATTAAGATGGGACACAAAATAAATAGCTCTAGTTAACTAGGTTAATATCTCTCTCAGTGAGTACCGGAAATGATGTTCTGTTCGGGTGTGTGTGTGCATTTTCGAGTGTGTGTGTGTGTGTGTTGGAGGGGTGTGTGTGTGTGGGTGGGTGGAAAGAGAAAAACAAAATGAAATCAATAAATTAGTATACGGTAGTGGCAGGGTTACGACGTGAGAGAGTCCTCGACGGGCGGGGCCCGGGGACTCCACTTACAGTTCCATGGAGAGCACCGTGGGATTGGGACAGGACTGGGGCGCCCGTATGTGACACTGCTTGTGACAGATCAGCTGGCAGTCGCGGCATTCGTAGCCCTGCTTTCCGGGCCTCCGCGGGATCGACTTCATGCAGATGGAGCACTGTAGGCCGCTTCTGGAAGATCAAAAGGGGATTTTTATCAAAATTCAGACACAAATGAACGTTGAGAGGATATCTTTGGACGGAAGTTGCAGCTGTACAACTGTATCTACCCTTTCATCGAGGATTTCCGCATAGTTCTCCTTGTTATGCCTATATCTTCGGACATTTTCATCCGATCCCCGAAAGGAATACATTGATCTATTCTCGGAATGATCCCCTTCCAACTTTTATCAAAATCTAGAAAAGATTTTTTTCATCGATTTTTTCCAAAATTTTTATGGGGGTACTCCATCTATAATCCAGAATCCCCATATATGGCTGCAGGTCATTTCCATATATTGGCCAATTTTCATCTGATCCTTAAACGGAATACCTTAAAAGATTTCTATGACGATTCCCCACCATTCTGCATCAAAACCCTGGATTGAATTTTTCCATCAATATTTTTCAAATTTTCCTGATGGAGCCCCTTGCGAAATCCTGGATCCTCATATATGGCCCCTTCCCATGTCTATATCTCAACCAAATGACATCCGATCCTTGAACGGAATACCTTAATGGATTTCTAGATCGATTCCCCGTCGATTTGCGTTAAAACCCCGACACAAATTTTTGGATCGATATTTTTTCAATTTTTGTGGGGGAACCCCTTCCAAAACCCAGGATCACCATATATGGCTCCAATCCATGTCCATATCTTGGCCAATATGCATCCATTGTGCAAATTTTTCTTGTGGAAGAAAAATTGTATATTATTGTTATTTCGAACAATTATCTCAAGTAATCCTGCTGAGGCCTTATTACCGCTCGTGTGTACACCTTGCGCACGAAGTCTACTTTTGGTCGCTGCAGGGCAGTGGCTACTTTTGGTCGCTGCAGGGCAGTGGCTACTTCGACAGCGAGTAAGTCAACAGCGATAAGTAAGACAATAAGAGTGTTGGTCTTACCCCTCGCTCTACGCATTGCGTAAGCGGGAGGTCGTTTACATATTATTCTGAAGACTTTTGGTTCTAAACTGAAAACTATTGATATAATGGAAGAGTCATCTGCTCGCCCTCAGTCTAGCAGCAGGAGCGATAAATTTGATAAGATGAGACAAATAGCTGGTGCAGACCCTGGAGAAATAAGATCCCAAATCCGCGACCGGCGCTCAGAGCTATCTGCCTACCTTACAGGTATGCCGGAACAAACACGGACCTCCAGCTCAATGGTGACAATTAGCAGTAACACTACTACCAGTGTAACCTGCACTATTTCAAACGCCAATACAAGTTTGGGCAATTCTTCTACGTACACCGTGGCTGCAACTACATCCGGCAGCATTTGTTCAACTACGTCTCCGCTTGCAAATGTATTACCTTCGTTGGTAAATAAACCAAGCAATTCAAAATGTCTGTTTCAAGCTCCTGGACGAACTGGCAGCCGAAAACGCAAAGACGTGACTCAGTCCTCTTTACCTGCTCTCGCTCCACCCCCGATCCGCAAAGCTAAGCTGCAGACTTCAACCCCGCTCAACAAGACGGCTGATTCTTTCTTTGCAAAGGCATTGGGTAACAATCGTTTCGCGATTCTGGCTGCTGAAGCAGATCAAATGGAACAGGATCTGGAGGATGTTGATTCCATCAATGGGGATACTGGTGCCCTTGGAGGAGATGACCATTCAGCAAAATCTAGCAAAATCCCTGCTATCTGCGTCCCGAATGTAAGCGATCCGGTCTTATTGGAAAATGCTCTTGATCATAGCATTGGCTCCTCAAACTACTACATTCGTACTTCCAAATTTGGTGTTTCCAGAATATATGCAGCCAACTCTAACGCTTTTCGAGCAGCTGTTAATGAACTGACGTCGCTTAACTGTCAATTTTGGCACCATCAGCTAAAAGAAGACAAGCCATACAGAGTTGTGCTCAAAGGAATCCATTCTAACGTTCCAAAATCACAAATTGAACAGGGATTTACTGACAAGGGCTTTGAGGTCCTTAATATATACTGCCCCAAAAAGTCTGATTGGAAGAACATTCCGGTTAACGAAGATGATAACGAAGCTACAATAAATTTTAAAACTAGGCAAAATTTATTTTTTGTCAATTTAAAGCAGTGTGCTAATGTAGCGGAGTCCCTAAAAATAACTCAACTTGGTAGATACAGAGTCACTGTTGAGCGTGCTTCTCGTAGAAAGGATCTACTTCAATGCCAAAGATGCCAAATTTTTGGGCACTCTAAAAACTATTGTGTCCTGGACCCTATTTGTGGTAAATGTAGTGGCCCTCATGCTACTGGATCTTTACTCTGTGTAAGCGATATATACTTGTGTATAAACTGTGGCGGTAACCATGTCTCAACAGATAATAGTTGCCCAGTCAGAATAGATAAAATTAAAAACTAAAACCGAGGCCTAGACTCCCGATAACCAATCCACGACATGTCTCTCGTGGATTCATCCCTGGTGAAGCCCTAAGAACAAATATATCGTATGCTGATATAGCTCGGCCCAAGGATATGCAACCAAGGACTAGCTCAACCTTCCAGAGTGACGCAAGCTCTTCTTCTGACCCTAGGCTCAACCATAAATTCTCAATAATAGATAATGCCATCCGCGACATCAATTCCAAACTGGACACTCTATTTAAGCTGATGCAGGAAAATGCAGAGTCCAACAAATCGTTCAGAGAGCTGGTCCAGGTTCTCATTGCGCGTTTGCCGAAATGACTCAATTAACTATAAATATCGGATTGTGGAACGCTCGTGGATTAGTCAGAGTTTCTGAAGAGCTTCGATTATTCCTCAGCACTCATAACATAGACATATTGCTTGCCACAGAAACTCACATGCGTGCTGGTCAGCGCATCTACTTGCCAGGCTATCTCATCTACCATGCTTATCACCCCAGTGGCAACAATAGGGGTGGATCTGCAGTCATTATAAAGGATTCCCTAAGTCACTATCCCCTGCCCCCTACCTCTAGCAATGACAGACAGATAGCGAGAGTACAATTACAGACTTCGGATGGGAATGTCACAGTGGCGGCGATATACCTACCTCCAACGGAAACATGGATACAATCAGAATTTGAATCCTTGCTGACCGATTTTGGTGGCAAGTTCATTGCTGGCGGTGATTATAACGCCAAGCATGCTTGGTGGGGAAACTCACGAGCCTGTAGAAGGGGTAAGCAGTTGCAAGAAGCCATTGCAAATGGACGTTACCAAGTACTTGCCACGGGTGAACCCACTTTTTACTCATATAACCCTCTTTTAACACCGTCAGCGCTTGATTTCTTCATAATTAATGGATACTCTATGGGCAGGCTACAAGTGAGAACACTCCATGAGCTCTCCTCGGACCACACTCCTATTCTAGCCACACTCCATTCTACGCCTGTGAAAAATCCGCAGCGCCCACGACTCCTTGCCAGAGGTGCTAACATAAACTCTTTCAAAAACCACCTAGAACAGCTGGGCGAGATTAACATTCAAATCCAGGATCCTTCTGACATTGACAATGCTATCAGTACTTTCATGCGCTTTATAAACCAGGCTGCTGAGATAGCTGCACCCAGCAATCATCGAAGTACAGATACCTCTAGACATCCCCACCTACCACCAAGAATTGCTGCGCTCCTTAACCTAAAGAGAAGAGTCAGAAGAGAATTTACAAGAACGGGAGACATCCGAATCCATCAGATATATCATCGGCTGGCTAACTGTCTTAGCAAGGTGCTCGCCCAGAGAAAACAAGATTCTATAGACCGACTTTTGGAAAGCCTGGACACAGACGCTAGTTCTAACTATTCACTGTGGCGTATCACAAAACGGTACAAAACTCAGCCAACTCTAAAATCAGCCATTAGAAACCCCTCAGGTGAATGGTGCCGTACGAGCCTAGAAAAAGCTGAAGTGTTTGCTAACAACCTAGAACAACGATTCAAGCCATTTGATTATTCGCCTGAAAGTATACGTCAACAAGTTGAGTAGTTTCTGGAATCTCCGTTTCAAATGAGCCTGCCTGCTAACCCTGTCTCACTGACAGAGGTGAAAGATCTTGTTCGTAAACTTTCGCCAAAGAAAACCCCCGGTGAAGACCTTTTGGACAACAGGACGATTCGACTTTTACCGGATCAAGCCTTGCAATTTCTGGTGATGTTGTTCAACAGTGTACTTACTATTGGATACTTCCCGAAAGTTTGGAAATCGGCGAATATACACATGATCCCAAAACCTGGAAAGTCGCTAACTGACGTTGACTCATACAGGCCCATTAGCCTGCTACCATCTCTGGGAAAAATCATGGAAAGACTGATACTGAATAGACTACTTTCTGACGAGAACGTCACCAGTGTGATTCCGGATTTCCAGTTCGGCTTTCGCCTTCAGCACGGAACTCCTGAGCAACTACACAGAGTTGTCAACTTTGGCTTAGAAGCATTAGAGAGGAAGGAGTATGCAGTTGCTGCCTTTCTGGATATTCAACAGGCTTTTGACAGAGTGTGGCACCCTGGGCTTCTGTATAAAGCTAAAAGTATATTTACACCGCAAATGTTCCAGCTTGTAAAAAGCTTTCTGGAAGATCGAACTTTCCATGTATCTGTAGATGGATATATGTCGTCCATTAAACCGATTTCTGCTGGAGTTCCCCAAGGTAGCGTCCTTGGCCCTACTTTATACTCCATTTATACTTCGGATATGCCTACCCAAACTCCAATTACGGAAGTGAACGAAAATGATGTTTTAATTGCGACATATGCTGATGACACTGCTGTCCTAACTAAAAGTACCAGTATCTTGGCGGCTACTTTTGCTTTGCAAGAATATCTAGATGCGTTTCACCAATGGGCTATGAACTGGAACATCCGAATAAATGCGGACAAATGTGCTAATGTTACATTTACTAATCGAAGAAGTACCTGTCCTGGAGTCAATCTTAATGGAAGTCCAATAAGAGCTTTCCCTGCATATAAATACCTTGGTGTCACCCTGGATAAAAAACTTACTTTTGGCAGACATATAACATGTGTTCAAAATTCTTTTAAAAACAAAGTTGCTCGGATGGCCTGGTTACTTGCTCCACGCAATAAGCTTACGCTAGGATGCAAGGTTCAAATTTACAAATCTATTTTAGCGCCAAGCCTTTTCTACGGGCTACAGGTTTACGGTATCGCTGCCAAAACCCATCTAAATAAAATCCGGGTTTTGCAAGCAAAAACCCTTAGAAGGATCTCTGGAGCTCCGTGGTTCATCCGAACAAGAGACATTGAACGCGATCTCACGTGCCCAAAATCGGAGACAAGCTGCAAAAGCTTTCTCAAAAATATATGCAACGATTGAATGATCACCCCAACAGCCTTGCCAATAGACTTGGCACCGCAGCTATTAACAATGCTGATCCACGAACAAGAGTCAGGAGAAGATTAAAAAGATTTCACCCTCAAGACCTACCAGACCGGATCTTGACTTAAAATTTTCACCAAACACATTTTATTTCTTTCCTGTAATCATATCTTGCCCTAAGCACCGCTTAGACATAGTTTTGTTATTAATTTTGATAAGACGATTAGATTAAGCTGCCATTTGGGTAGCAGTGCGCTAATCATGAGAATAAAATTTCTACATATATAAAAGTAAAAAAAAAAAAAAAAAAAAAAAAAAATATGCATCCGATTTCCAAGAGGAATACCTTAAAAGATTTGTGGAACGATTCCCTTTAAATTTCCATCAAAATCTGAGAAAGAATTTTTTGATCGATTTTTTCACAAATTGTCGTGGGTCAGTCCTTTGAAAATCCAGGATCCTCATATATAGCTCCAAGCCATGTCCATAGCTTGGCCAATTTTAATTGGATCCATAGGTGGAATGCCTTAAAAGATTTGTGTTTCGATTCCCTGCCAATATGCATCAAAACCTTTTCTTCATTTTTCTTATTGATTTTCGCCCTGTACCCAAGATATTGTTTTTTGCCCAGTTCCACCCGATCTAGGAGAAATCCTTACCCGCTCAAATGCTTGGCGATGAAGGTGTGGTCGTTGTAGATGTGCAGCTTGGTGCCCTTGCGCCTCCAGCGGGGTCTCTGGGCGATGGCCAAAGGCACAATGAAGTGGCTGTGGGGAGGGACAAGAGTTAGTAGGAGAAAGATGAGAAGGGCATCGTCCACTGACCGCTTCACGCCGTTCTCGATGGTCTCCAGGACCAGGGTGGAGGCCTCGTGGACGTAGGTCTTGTTGCTCGCCGAGGAGAAGCCTGAGATGGCCGAGGATTCTGAAATTGAGGAGCGACGTGAGTGGTCGGTGATGGAGTGCCCGATGCCCATGCGGGGTCCTGCGATAGTTTAGTTTTGTGTTTTGAATGTGGCAAGTTGAGAGAGGTGGCACACGAACCAAGCACCCGGTTAAGACCCATCAAATCATATTGCACATGTGGAAATAAACGAAAGAAAAGAAAGAATACGGGAGAGTGTCAGAAATAATCAGAATCCAAATCAAGTTGAATCGCAGATCGAACCAAAGGCCGTTCCAAAATAAAGGCAACAATTTCGTATTTACAAAATTTGTGTGTTTTTAAACAAATGTGTGTTTCAAGGAGTGTGTTTGAGTGTTTGGAGTTTGTGTTTTCGGGAACCATGGAATACATACAGATTCGAGTGGAGGGTCACAGTTCGGTTAGCATGTGATGGGAGAAAGTGTTAGGGAGAGAAGAGACAATTCGAGACGTAGAGTACCAGTACGGGTATTGGAGGTAGACACAATTAGTAGTATATAGTAACTATAAAGCGTGGTTAGTATCCAGTTAATATCTATGATCTATGATCTATGATATGAGACAAAAAAATTGGATTAAATCCAATCTTAAAATGAATGGAAAATGCAAATGAAAACGAATGAAGCTTCAAAGTGCCGCGTCCCAAGTGGGACTTGCCATCAAACCAAATCAAGAAAAGCTAAATTAGGTTTTAAAAGTGCCAAATGCCGTGATATCCAATGCAATATTATATATGTTCCAGAGCTGTTAGCGGAATGCGGGGTGATCCGGTGAGAGTGCGTTCAAGCCAGGCTTAAATGGACACAGGCGAAGGCGAGGGCTCCGGCGTAGTCAGAGCATCGTGATCGAGGGTGGTAATTACCAAGTGAATTGCTTTTGGACAGAGTGGCACGATCGACAGATAATGAACGGGAAGATTCACCATTGAGGGTTCCGGTGGCTGTTCGAGGGAGTCCAGTGGCTGACGAGTTGGTGGCTGATAGTGACTTATGACTGTTATTGTTGGGCGGTTGGTCGGCCGAGAGGGTGCGTGTCTTGGAGCGGCTGAGCCGCTTCTTCAGGGTACCAAAGAAATTACGTTTTTTGCTGCGTCCGCGGTCGTCGACCACGTCGCTGCCGTCCATGTAGCCGGACGAGTGCTGTTGGGCCAGCTGGGAGGCGGAGAGTCCTCCGCCCCCGTTCCGGGGCAGGCTGTTGTAGCCGGATCCGTTCGTGTTGCCGTTGCCGTTCCCGTTGCCATTGAGGCTGTAGTTGTTGTGGTAGCTGCTCCCGTTGGGCGAGGAGGCGGCGTTGGGCTGGCCGAACTGCAAGGGATTCCCAAGGACGTTAGTTAATCAACGGAGATCGCAACTCCACCCAAAACGAAACGCAAACAACATGCCATGCTCTGAACTCTGCCCACTTACCTCGGCGGTGCTCTCCTCGTTGACGGTGTTGTTACCTGAGTCGTTGGTGTCGGCCGCCTCCAGGTCGGCCTGCTTCTCCTGGAGCTGGAGCTCGGCCTGGGCCTCGCTGGCGGCCCGCTCGAAGGCCTGGGCCACCGCCTCGTCCAGCTCGGTGGGGGCCTGGGTCACCTCCAGCTTGCCCTCCTCGTTCAGTGCGACCTGATCGATGCAGATCGGGTCGGTTCGAAGACGTGATTAGAGAAGCGCATTTGGGGTTAGGCGGAGCGTAACGGAACAAGAAACAGTTTGGAAATTAGCTTGGCTTAGACACTAGAGAGCCTGCATGACGTTCGAGGCCAGCAGGAGGCCTCATGAGGGATTAGAGACGCAGTAACGCAAGTAACTCAAAAAGGAACAAATCAGGAGATGAGGGCTATGGCGGGCTATGGGGGAGATTACCTTAAATGCATTCGGGCCGGTCGAGTTCTGGGCGGGATCAGCGAGTCGGGGGAGGGACGAAATGAAACGAAACGGAAAAGAGAAACGAACGCAAATTAAAACGAATAAACCGCAGGAGGACATAGCCCGGGAGATGAGATGAGGCTACTTCTTGGCCAAGAGTTCAGCACGACGCCTTACCCGCTGCACGCTGTGGATGATCAGGGTGCTCTTGCTGGGCTGTCCGCCGGTTCCGGTGCCGGAGAGCGCCCCGTCTTGCAGGGCCCGCACGGCTGCGTCCGCCAGGTCGGCTCCGTTCCGGATGTGCTCGTTGATGGCAGGAGTGCTGATCCGCAGGGCCTCCTTCAGGTGCTGAGGACGCGTGCCCGCCGGGATCTCGGCTCCCTCGATGAACACAAAGTCCACGGTGATGGCTCCCGAAACGGGCTGGGTCTCGTAGGGACGCGGCTGCAGCTGCAGGAGCTGCGTGGAGGCGGGACCTACGGCCAGCTCGTCGATGCCCACCAGACCCAGACCCAGGAACTTGGGCGGATCCGAGGCAATCACCGGATGGTCATAGACCTCGAACAGAATCTCGGCAGACTGCGGGGAGAGTTGACTGAAAATGGAGAACTGGTGAGTTGGGATCTCAAGAAGGATCTAAGGAAGAATCACTTACAAGAGAAAGTGCTCGTCCCAGAAGGGCTTGCTGCCTCGCTGGGTGCCGGTCTGGTTCTTCTGGGCCGGCTCGTCCATTTCGATGACCACGTAGGGGTCGTGGGCGTCCCGGAGTCCCTCGCCCTTGACGATCTTCACCAGCAGCCGGCGGCCGGAAACCATGCGCTGCGAGTCCCTCAAGCCGCCGCTCAGGTGCTCCATGTTGTGCTGTATGGAATGGATTTCGACAAGGTGACATGAGATGAGTGCAACGCGAGACATAGAGAGACAAAGAGGGGCAGAGTCTAGGGGCAGGGTCAAAAGATCAAAAGTCTTGGGTTGGAGGCTCATGAAATTCGCCTTTAATCAGGAACTAATGCGTGACATTCACTAGAAATTGTAATAATATTGAAAGTATTGGTTGCCCTGAAAAGAGAAAGAAAGTCTTTTACTTCTTGGGGATCTTCTTCGGAGTTCAGGAGCAGGCACAACAAACTCAACGGATTCTCAACGGAGACGGAGACACGGGAAATGTGGATAGAATCAGAGATAAAAGGCGAATTTCAGAGAACAGGAGAACGGAGGAATAGGGAATGGGGGTCAGTGGACAGTGGACAGGGGAGAGTCGAGAGCAATGAGAAGTGTCTGTTTGTCTTGAGGTGGTTAACACTGTACAGTGAGGTTCTTTGAAGAGTGACGAGAGTGTAGAAGAGAACACGGGGACTGAGAGAACCAGAAACCAGAAACAGAAACAGGTGGGAGCTTCCTCCGCCTTCTCACGGCTCCCGACTGCTCACCGCCAGCGAGTCATAGTGGACGGGATAGATTACGGGCAGCTCCAGAGGCTCCACGTCCGCCCGGGGGCAGGTGGAGTAGATGGAGAAGTCCACCGGGTAGACGGTGTCGCGCAGCGCCGTCGTCAGGATGTCGCTGATCACCGTCTGCAGCTGCTGCTCGTCCTGGTCCATCGGCTTGATGGCGCCCACGCTGTTCATCGCGATGCGGACCTTCGAATTGGAAATTGGAAGTGATTAGTCCTGGGAGACCTGTACCGTGTGGGTTCACTCACATCTGGATAGCCCTCGACGCGCATCTCACCCTTGAGGGTGTTGTAGTTCATGGGAATGGCCATGCGGGCCCGGAACCTCGACACAGTGACCTTGTAGTGGGAGGTCTCCACCTTGCCCGCCTTCTGCCGGAAAGTCTTCACCTGCAGCACCGGCATGGCGTCGCAGTCGAAGGTGATGAGCTGGAAAGTGGCTTCGCTTAATAAATATGTTCATTCCGGACCATAACTCGTAATAAGTTACCATGTCGGCGGGATTGTTCTCATCGCAGTTGCAGAAGATGTTGTTCAGTCCGGGAGCAGGGCTGTCGGGTAGGACGCGGACCACTTCCACGGCCACCCCATGCTGCAAAGAGTGGCAGGTTTCGGTGCTGATTAGTCAAGTATTACGTAACCCGGCCGCTGATGATTTTTGGTCACAGCCTGGACTGGATAATGACGGATGACTAACTGCCGACCTTGGCCTACGACTGGCTCCGATCACGTAAAAGGCGATAAAAAACGAACCAAATCAGGGGGAACAAGCGGAGCTTGAAACAAGCGGAGTATGTCAAGCAGGGGATACCCTGTACTTGGGATTGGTTGTATGAAGGGGTCTTCAGGTGCTCACATTATAGCATTATCTTAGGGTGGAGCTATCACCTAATAGGAATATAAATTTGCTAAATAATACACTCCCTCCAGCTATTTATTAAACAAATTATAAGCCCAACATTCACTCTCCTCGCCAGCTAGACGGCGTGGAGAAAAAGTTGAAAACAAAACGCGTTTTGCCATCAGTTACGGCTGAGCGAGTTCCCAGCTTGGAGCTGCGAGGGGCTCGGAGCAGCGGAGGCAGCTCTAACATCGATTTCAAGTTGAATGTCGTGGCGGGCCAAGAACAAAGGTCAACGGCCCGTCATCATCAGCCCAAGTCGGGCTCAGCCATGACATCAGAGGGCTGCGGAGGAGCTCCCAAATGATGCCGTGATGACAGAGCCGCCTCTGATGTCACCTGGTGACCTGAACACCCTCCTCTCCCCACACTCACCTTCTCCACGGATTTGCGCAGCGAGTCGTTGATGGCAATCACCCAGGACATGAGCAGTTCGTTGACGATGACCAGGTCGCTGTACAGCCAGCGGAACACCTGGCTGGTCCAGGTGACGGAGCTCTGAGGGAGATGGGGTTACAGTTATGCGACAGAGTGGCTAATGGTTCGACTTACCGTTTCGGGGCCCACAACATTGGAGGGCGGTGGGACGTACCGCTTCTTGCGGTTCTCCGGGCCCGTGGAGCTCTGACGCACCACCCGGCGACGGGGACCGCCGGCGGCGGAGTTCAGCGGCGAGGCCGAGGAGCGACCTCTGGCTCCACCGGCCGATCCGGCCGCCAGGGGCTTGGCCAGATCCTCGACCACCTTGCTCTTGGTGGCCAGAAACTCGCGCGGCTCGGAGAGACGCTTCTCGGTCTTGCCGGAGCCGGAGGCGGGGGAGCCCGAGCCGGGGGCTACGCTGCTCTGGCGGCTGTTGGCGGCGCTGGGGGCCTTGCCCTTGTTGAAATACTTGTGGTAGAGCAGCTTGATCAGCCAGACGGAGAAGAGGGCCAGCACGGCCCACAGGAAGATGAAGATGGCCAGGGAGTCCATTGTTAAGTCGCCAAGTCCTTCGAACGAACAGATATAGTCATCGATTTGATCTGCCAGATCCATCGTTCAGTTCCGGCGCGCGATAATCCCCCGGATCAGCGTCGTCATCGTCGGCGGAGTCGGTCTGCGGGAAAGTATCTTTTAGATTCGTGTATCTGAGAGAGCGAGACAATTTTCTGTATCGGGGCAGCCATGAACGGCTCCCTCCCCCGGCCGCCTGCCCCAGTCCCCGCCCTATTTATAGAATCCGTTCGGATTTTCGTTGGGGAACCTATGAGACGTTCGTTGGAAAGTCTGTCCACTCACAGAAGGCACAAAGTCAGATCTTGGTCTCTAATTAAATCCGAAAGTTGTGGTGCTACTACTATGGTGGAAAATAAAACAAACTGCAAGATAGTTTCAACAAAAAGGAAAAGAAAAGCGGAAATCTTGGAAAACGCAAGAAGACCGAACCGAACCGAACGGAAACAGAACTGAACTGAAAAGAACTGGCTGCATTCGAAGACGGAACGTATCTTTGGGATCTCTCTGGGGCGAGAGGCGTTCTCAGATCCGAAAGTACCTGTATCTCCTGCGCCGGCGCCTGCAGCTCGTGCCAGCGATGGGAACATTTGTTTCCTTTCAACGAGCAGACTAGTATCTAGTAAGTTGAATATCTAAACAAGATGGTTCTTCTGTATATTACTTGAGAACGTATTCTAGAGATGTGTCTTTCGAGGGGACATCTCTGGGGTTCTTGTGGGTCTGGGCCACTCCCCATGCCACCGCCATCTGCTAATGCATTGACGTCATGGATGTGTCTTTTGGGGTCACACCAGTGGGAGGGAGACGGCCGAGAGATGACGTAAGACTACTGACTGCCGAGGAGCCGCCACCGACTCGCACTTCGCCGGATTGTTTATAATGTGTTTCGGTTCGGTTCTGGCTTTTATTTTTAGACCTTTCGTGTGCCTTCTCTCGTTGCTGTTGTTTTGCTTTCACGGATTTGTTAGAAACTGGTGGCGAGAACTGGCATTCGGGCTGGGCCGGGGCAAGCGGAATGCCATTGGCCTGAGTCCCTTCCCCCGGCACTTGTTGCAGTTAATATTCGGGCACTCGAACACTGTTCCCCTTCATGGCCGACTTTCCGCCGAAATCGGGCCACATCTCACCACCATAATGCTGGCCATTATCTGGTTTATATCACTTGCAGCTCTCCAGAGTCTTCCAGCTCGTATCCCAACGCACGCCACATTGTGGCTGCCACATTCTTGGGCTTTCTGCGCCGCTGCCTCCACTTTCCAAGCAAGTGCCAACGCTTTCCGAGTGTTCTCAGCCACTGGCCCGTCTATTGACCCCTTCGGGGTGCCACCAGGCGGCTGAGAGGGCGATTACGAGAGCAACAAGTACTCGCGGGTATTTTTAACCCATTGGCAGCGAGGAGGAAGCTGCCGCCAGCACTTGCCAAGCTGGTAGGGGCTGGTAGGGGCACCCAGCTACACATGTTCCCATCGCCGCTGATTGACACTCTAGCGGGATCTGGCGTCTAGCGGGCGTGTGGGAAAGTGTCCCCGTAGTTCCTTTCAATAAAAATCCACACCAAGGGCCAACCACTTCTGATTACCGAACTATGCCCTGCATTTCCGCAGTGTAGTTCAACCGAAAGTTCTGCAAGCATTCAGGCTCCGTGCGGTAATGGCCAGAGTTCCCAGAAGAGCCGCCGGAGCTGGGCTCGCCGGCTAATTAATGCCATGCAAGCGGTGGGCCGGCCCGCTTCCCAAGCTTGAATTTAATGAGCCTGGCACTTGGGCAACACAGCAACAGGTTGCCAGTACTTCCGTTTTAATTGCCAACTCCGGCGCGGGTCAGAGGTGGCGGGTTGAATGCCCCACTGCCTTCCGAGGCATTGCGTCACCCGCTCGGAACAAATAGCTTCAGGTACTCGAGGTACAAACACTCGGAATGCACACAAAGTGCGCATTGCTAATCACATTCAGGCGCGAATAAATATTGGAATGATTTCCGCCGCCACGCCGGAGGTGGCTCTCTAAAAATAGAGATTCGGTAATCCAATCCAATCCAATCCAATCCAAGCCGATCCCCTCCGGAGCTGGCAAACCACAGGCCTGAAGGTCGCCCCGGCAGATGACTCTCATTCCCGATTGATTTTCTTTGTTTTTTTTTCGCTTTTTGAGTCACGGTCAAGGGTGCCGCCCTGGGGCCTTATCTTATCAGCCAAATATCGGGCTTAATTGCTCTCAACGAGTATAGTCACTTTACTATGGTGGCTGATACGGATCTCGATACCTGGTCGCACTGCAACCCACTGTCTAATGGGCCAATAAAATATGTCAAGTGACGACACCGACCGCCCATGATGTCACTCCGCCGGCAAGCGTTCGAATAAAACATTTTATTCAAATGATAAGGGGCTAACTGAGCATACTCGGAATTTAAATATTAAAAAAAATATAAACGTTTAAATGTTTAGCTAATAAGCATATAAGAATAAAATTCGTTGGAGCGGCTGATAAACATTGAGTTTTAACCCTGAAACCACAAACGAATAATCTGAGAGTTTCAAAAATAGAAGCACACATTGTTAGGAAGGTGATTCATTAAATAGCTTCCCCCTTTCTTCAAGTGGAGCTTCGAGTTACTCTGCAGACAGGGCGTATGCTGGATCTTAGCTAATGACATTAAGCATACGCACGGGTGACCCAGCGCGGGCAAAGTTTTCTGGGACACGCAACCACGTCAGAGGTCACAGCTCGGGGGGCAGGCAGGCGGTTGCGAGCTGCAGCTTACACAACCGGGCTGGCTTTGTTTTCCGTTTTCGCCGAGTCAAGTCGGAAGACAAAGTTCAGCCCAACTGAAAACTGAAAGCAATTCCACGCGAGAGAGTTGGGAACCTTTAGACTTTGTCCGGCCGCTGTGGCTGGAACTCGTTTATCGATCGGAGCTATCTCCGCCCGAGAATCCATCGATTGGCGGGCTGTCTAGTGGCTGCAATGGGAGGCAGCCAGACGCCCCAACGGCCCACCCCCAAGGCCCCTAATTGGCCCGCGAATCAACCCGTTCTGGCCTCTGCCAGCGAGGTATTTGAACCCCGGGCCAATTGTTTTGACCACACGTGAGGTGTCCACTCCTGTAAGGGTTACCCAGGGCAACCCTTAATAATTCAGAGTCCTGCCATTGATTTGTCGTCCTTTCCGGACAAACCCAATCTCGGGGAAATCACGAAACATGTTTACTTCTCCGTGTTATTGTTTACTCCAGTGCCGCATATTTCGCGCGGAGGAGAGCTTGGCGGAAAGCTCCAACGGTACCGGATGCGGTATAAGAGAGCCGGAGAGTAAACAAGAGAGCGGAAGGAAAAGGGAGAGGCCGGAAAGTGCACTTTACACTTCAAGAAAAGGGGTGAGCTACTATTTCCACAGCTAGTTCCTAAAAGATGGAAGCAGGACACTCTTCTCCCAGTGGACTCTGCCCATTTCTGCCAACGCGGCAGTGGTAACAGCCTGTGACACAGTTTCCAGCCACTAAGCCACTAAGGGTGGTTGGCGCCGGGGTGGGCAGGCAACTGAGAACTGAGGAGGCGCTGCGAGGGTTGGAGATGCAAAGCACGCACTTTCCCCCTTATCGCCAAGAGGATCGCGGAACGTCTTCATAGACCCATTAGAACACACCCAGAACAAGGACCAAGCCCACTTCTACCTGGGTCCAGTGGCAGGAGGCATGTGGCATGCGGCATGAGTTACTTACCGAATCGTACAACGCAATTTGTTGTTGTGGTTGATGAGTCCGCAGGATGTGCGTTGCAGCAGTCGTGGAGAGGTTCGTGGAAATAGAAATAGATTGCATTATTCGAAGGAACTGGTTAGTGGGGTTGGGTGGCTCTCTTCTCTGGGCCACTTGGGTCTATTTTGGCCAAGAAGTTCGAAGGTGGCCCTGTGATGGATTAGTGACAACAAGCATAACATGGATGTGTGGGAGGGAGCCCATTAACGAGGGCACGTGAGGGCCAGAAATGAAAAGTTCCGATAATTTCCAGCTCCACCAATGTGGGGGGGTGGGAGTGTGTGGGTGAGTGCAAATCAATAGGGGAGCGGGGGAGGGGCGAAAGCTTCGTGTGGTGGGTGGCATAACATAACGGTGGGTGGGTGGTAAACAAACGGTATTTGCTCCGCTATTCGCTACTCACACGGCTGACCGAATTGTTACTGGCGGCTAGAAGGCCACGTCCTCAGTCGGAGCTCCTTCGGGCCAACCTCGCCTTTCGAACCAAAACGCTGCCAATTATTCTCGTTTCAAAAATAATGCCGTTCTGTTTTCTGCTTATCTCTTTTATTTAAAATTATTATGTTTTCTGATATCCGCTGCTATGTTGTTCGTTTGTTGCTATTTCTTCTTGTGTTTCTTCTCTGTGTTTTTGTCGCTTTGTTCGTTGCGAAGAAGGCGGAGAGAGAACGGGCGAGGGGCGGGAGGCGAGGCAATGCGAGTAGACGTGTGAAGAATTTTACAAACTTCCGTAAAATTAACTAAAAGTTGAAAGACAACAAAGGGGTTTGCTCATAAGATTTGATTATTTCATAGTCTATAGGTCAGATCCGACCAACCAGGTCGTCTAAACCGTCTAGAGATGACCATGAAAGTTGGACTTGAAACGACAGACTGTTTCCGTCTGTTTCTGATTCTACAAAGACTGTTCGATAAGCCACTCAACATTAAATATTCCAATTATGTAGATTTTTGGTCGGTTTACACTGTCTAGTTTTCACTGCCACGTTACTAGGCCACACACTATTCAGTTCCCATTCAAACTTGGCCAACATTCGAATCTTCCCCCCAACAGAGGCCACCAGAGGAAGAGCGAGGCGCCCAGGCGCCCGCGAGAGAGCTCGTCAGCTGTTTGCAGCATCAATGAAGAGTCTTCTCTGTCTTCAATTTTGATTGCAGTTCGGCATTTCAATAAATTGTTTTCGTTAGATCGGAAAAAAAGAAAGACACACACACAGCACACACACACACTCGCACACGGGAATTCTTCAATCTTCTTCGATGCCTGTTCAAAATTGTGTTTTCTAAAACAGATATTTCTGCGGTTTGTTGCCAAATTTCCTCCACACATGCACCCGGGCCACACACTCGCTCACACACCACCACTGTCCACCGCTGGCTTTCTTTATTTTCTTTTGTTTTTGGCTTCTGCCTTTAATGGCCACTAGAACAATCAGAAACGATGCCACTGCCGCTATTTTACTTTCGGTCGCGAACGCCACCAGACCAACCTTACTCGTTGAAATTAAGAGAGAGAATAGCAGCAGCGGACACTATTCCTACTGGGGCGGGCGGCCGAAGAGGCCCAAGCTTTTCAAAAGGCCTCCCCAAAGTTTCAAGAAGCTCACGAAGAGAAAGATATCGATAGGTGAGACAGCTTAACAGAAAGCTTTTCAAAATATACAAGCGAGTTTACCATTTTTCGTTTATTTTAAGGAAATATATACATTTTGTAAATAGTTTCTGCAATAAAACTAAACTGATGGGTATCTGGTTTATAGAAATAGCATTACAGTCAGTCTTAAGTTAAATCATTCATACGCCCTGTTGCCGCCAGAATAGATTTATCATTAGATTTAAATTAGTAAGATATGTATTCGAAAATACATTAAAAATTAATATTTTATTGACAATAGAGGATGACAAAGGAAATCTAGCTTAATCAACTGATTTTTCAAATATAAATCCACTGTAAAGAATGGCCGCCATAGACCGTGACCGGAAATGAAATTTCACGATGTTTACATAGTCACGAAGTTATCGATAGACCGATTACTTAACAGAACGTTAACTTTATCTGTTAATTTTGAAAATAATATTTGTATTTCGAAATAGTTTTACTTAATAGAACACTAAACAGGGGTTTTCTTGATTTAAAGAAGTAAAAATAATAAACCACGTCCATAGGGGTTCGATGATAAGCTTTCAGATCAGTTCCAAGTAAAATCAATCATACGCCCCATACACTGCGTATGAGTGATCTGCCTGAAATCCCAATTAAATAAAAGCCATTTATTTGGTTTTCACATACAAACGTTGCTTGTTTATTTCACTGTACGTTCTTTTGTTGAATATGCATATAATGTTTTGCGCTTCTATTCCTTCCGATTCGGATTCCGATCGCCGGACCGCATCGCCGTATATAACTTATGCCCTTATCGATCTAAGTGAATCCGTTGCTGATTTTAATATATATTTTGATCTCGAGTTAATGTCGGCTGCTCTTCCTTCCACTTTTCGCTTTCACGTATGTATATTGAATATTCTGGTTGTATATAAGTGTATAATATATTTAATTTAATACATAAAAAGTTGCGCGCCTGATGCATCCGCGCGCATCCGTTTTTTACTTGCTTTAAAATAGTTTACGTGTGTTTAATATTAAATTGTTTCCATTGTGGTCGCAATGCAAAGATCATATATAAAAATACAAAAATCATAACATTTACATACACACCTAACCGTGTGTGTGGCCGCCATATAACTAGGTATTCCATATACTCTATATATATACTCGCATATATCGCCGCAACCGTCGCACAGTCAATATAAAAATTATTGTTAAATTACAAAAATTAAAATGTATATATGCATTCGAATTATACACAACTACTGGCTGAGACGGCAACTCCACTGCCGCCTCCCCACTCAGTATAAATAAATCTTCATCTTCGTCCACTTAATAAACAATTTCACTTCGTTTATGCCTTAAGAACTAAACTCGTCCTCTCGCCTAAGCATCTCTATCGGATATCCTTCCTACTTCCTGACCCACTTCCGGTCTTCTTGGCCTGTCCCGTCATTCAATAATTTCGCTATTAAGTCTTAGTCGTATATGGAAGTTGAATTGGTACGCATATGTTCAGGATCGTCTGGGGAGGAGGAGGAGAATGAGGAGTTACAATAATCAGTGGCGTTCCTCTATATAAATATACTTTATATGTATTATTTGTATGCATAATACGCAGCAGTCGATTGTTAATTTAGCTTTCTAATTTCGCTGTATAGATCGGGGATTATTCATGTGTGATTCTAACGCTAAGTGGCTCGACCTAAGAGTCCGAGTCCTGAACACCACGCTCAATTCCGGTTTGAACTGTTTCTGTTACGATATCTGATTCTTTCCGTTTTCGTTTCCGTTTCCGGTTCTCTAACTGATTGGCTGAAGATTCGCTGAAGACTTGCTGGTCTGGTTGGTTTCTTAAAATTGAGTCGTATGAGATCGTGTGCTTAGGAAGTTGTCGTGGCTTTCGTGATTCATGGAGGAAATGCTTGAAGGAGCCTTGATGGATGACGCGTTTGTTTGTGGAATTGTTTTCGTTTCGATTTGAGTTCGTAATACTAGTTCCCTTTAGGTGTAGGTTAATGAGTACGATCGTAGATATACCGTCTATATATGTATGCTTTGTGGCATGTTGTGTAAGAAGTACGTTCTATGTTTAATTACAAACGCTGATCATTTTGATTTTGGTACAAAAACAGGGGGCTGGGGACTGGGGGCTGAGGGCGGAGTCCCCGGCGGAGCATAACAAACTAAGGAGTTGAAGGAACAAACGAAAGAGGGCTTTGGGGCTACCGATACATTGCAGGCGTGCTTCTCACACTAAAATTGGCTTATAGACTTATGCAAAATAATGTACAACAGTAGGTAGGTGTAGTTACATAACTAAGAAGTCGGTTAGCTTCCTCCCAATCTAAATTATAAAATAATTACTTTGACTAAACTCCCCGCCTTCAGTATTTGTGTGTTTTTGTGTTTTTCGCGTTAGCCTAGATGTGTTTTTTGTGTTAACCTAGAGCAAGTGCCTCCCGAATATGCGCTTCCCCCGAGCACTTGCCACGCCCACATCGAACGTCAACATTCTAGAAATGTTGCGAGCTTCGATACCTCCGAATACTATGCGAATGTCTTAAATTACACGCCCGGCTGTGGCCGATCATCCGGCTCCTGCTCCCCTCCTGGCGCCTGGCTCCTGGTTCTGGAAAAGCAGTCGTGAGGGCTTCCTGGAGAGGATGGATGCCTCCCGGCCATTATCCCGACAGTGCGCTAATCTATCTTCGATTGAACTCCGATTTTATAGCTGGAAAGGGAATGGAAATTAGATATCTCAGACTCCATTCTGTGCTCTGGCGGACCCACCATCTATGATCTCGTTCTTGACCTTTTGGATCTCCAGCCGCATCTCGCGCACTATCTCAGCCTTGAGTGTGTCCAAGTCTCCGTTGGAAAGGGCCAGGGACAGGCCATCGCCATTGACCTGGATGAGGGAGAAAAGAGTTATAGTCTGGCGTTCTCCGGGGAATCTGACCAGGATTTCTCACCTTGAGAATGGTCTCTTCGCTGGCACTGCCGAAGCGCTTGCGCATGGGTCGGGGCGACTCTCCGCCACTGTTCGTTGTGTTGCTTCCAGCTCCACCCGAACTGCCGTTGGCTCCGCCATGGCCACTTCCTCCGGAGCCGCTGCCGGCGCCCAGCTTGTGTGGCAGTGTGTTGGACTTCTCCCAGGGCCGTTGCTTCACCTCAGGTTCGGGGTCAGGCTGAAAGTAGAGGGAATCGTTAGTCGGCGATGCCAGAGGTCACCCAGACACACTTACATCCTTCTTCTCGGCTTGAGCCCGACGTCTGGCCAGCGTCTTGGCCATCTCGTCCATCATGGAGGCCATGCCATTGGAGCTGCGGCCAATGGTTCCATAGTTGCCGCTGCCGCCACTGGAGGTGCTGCTGCCGCTGTTCTCGGGAGCAGATGTTGTGGACTGCGGAGAAGACCCAAGCCAGTGAGTTAGCCATTCAAAGGGACACGATATAACCCATTCATACCTTGTTCTTTTTGAGCTTGAACTGCTGGAGCTGCGAAGCAAGCGAGCCCATGAGATCGGCCTGGGGATCATCCTTTTTGGGCGCTCCACCCAACCCCGGCGGCGGCGGTGGTGGAGGCGGTGCCCCCGGCCCACCTGGCCCAGCTCCTGGCGGCCCCCCGCCCATGGCAGGCGGCGCCGGAGGAGCCGGTGGCTGCGGCGGCGGCGGAGCCCCATTGAACATCTGCGGCGGGGCAGGTGGAGCTCCGCCGAAGCTTGGCGGCGGTGGCGGTGGGGCCGGAGCCGCCGCGCCTCCCTGGCTGCTCATGCGATTCAGCTGCGGCGGCTGCTGTTGCTGCTGCTGCGACGGATTCATGGGCGGCGGCATGGGCACCTGGCCGTAGGGATTCTCCGCCTGCTGCTGCTGCTGCTGGGGCGGAACTGCCCCGGGGGGCAGGCCGTAGCCAGGGCCCGGCATCGCCGGCGCCTGGGGCGGAAGCATCTGCTGCTGGCTGGCGTACACCACGCTGTTGGCGCTCGCGGAGCTGGGCAGGTGGCCGTGGCCCACCATGTACATGCCGCCGTTCTGGAGCGGGGCCTGGGGAGCCTGCGGCGGCTGCTGGGCCTGCTGCTGTGTTGGGTATTGATGCACAGTGAGATTGGGATTAGAATTGGAGAGCACGTAGTGGGGCTGCTGGTACTGCTAGTGGTGGGTTGTGGTGGTGGTAGCGGGTGGTAGTCAGGTGGTAGTCAGGTGGTCGGGAGTCAGGATCAAGCCAATTGCCAATGAAATGAAACAGAAATACCGCATGAGGACTCTGGGATGGGGGCAAGGACAAGCTCGAAGAGGACTCACCTGCGAGGGCGCATATCCCCCCTGGACTGGTACCATCTGGGGCTGCTGGTACTGTGGCTGCTGCTGCTGCTGGAACTGCTGCTGCTGTTGCTGTTGCTGCTGGGGCTGCTGGGGAGCCGGTGGAATCTGCTGGGGGTTGCCCTGCGGCGGCAGGCCGTTGGCGGCTGGTCCGTTCCCGGTGGGTCCGTAGTGGGATCCCGGCTGGCCCATCTGTGCCTGCTGCTGCTGCTGCTGTTGGGGCTGTGGAGCCGGTGGGGCGCTGAGGGAATTCCTTTTCGGGTAAGCAAAGGGTAGTAGGCGAGGGTGGGGATGGAGATGAGTGATGGAACGATAAGTGGGACATGGGAGCCCAGAAGTGGACAACTTATAAGCCCTAACTGTGTTTCGAGGAGGAGCATACTCTCTCCTCGCTCTGCTCTGCATCCCAACTATTGACATTTCCCGCCCAAATGAAGAAGCAATGGAGATGCCGGACACCTACCTGCTGGTGCGATGGTGGCCCTGGGGCGTCGGCGGGCTCTGGGGGATGTTGTTCTGGTTCGTCTGGGACGTGGGCGTCTGGGCGGAGGGCGTGATGTGGCCACCGATGCCGTTGTTCTGGCGCAGAATGGCCGCGTCCTCGCTGGTCATGGTGCGGTAGCCCATGTCCTCCTCATATCCATTGCCGTTGGTGGGCTGGCCCCCCGGGTTGTTGGCCACCCGGCCGCTCAAGACCTGCAATCAGAGATGGTTACTCCAAGAACTGGATGTAAGATTCAAGTGGACTCACGTCGAGGGCGTGCATCATGGCCCTGGCAAAGTTCTCCGCGTCATTCTGGCTCGAGAAGTTGAGGCCGTAGACGAACTTGGAGTCGCGCCACTGGTGGAAGGTGGCGGTGGCCTGGTTGTACTTGAGGCCCTTCAGGATGGAGCAGTTGATGACCACCTCGTGGTCCTGCAGCTTGCGGCCCACCACCCGGAAGGTGTTGTTCTGCTGATGGTGGTAGATCTGCACCTTGCTCAGGCCCGAGGAGCTGCCCGAGGGCACCCACTTCTTCTGGTTGTCGTCGTAGACCATCACGGAGGCCCGCGCCCCGATTATGCTCTGCTCACTGAAAGAAATCGGGAGAGTTTGAGTAAAAACAGGGCACTACTTAAACGGCCATATGATGGAGGAATGAAAGGAGTAGAATGGGGATTAATGAATGAAAATGGCAGACAAACTATTCCTAGCCAGGAATGTGCGAGTTCAGAGAAGCGTCTCTCGATTAAGACTTCTCGGAAAAAGCCCTAATGAGAAATGGTTTTCCAATCATTAGATTTGCTCCGCAGCTCCCCCATCCAGGTGGCCAGGCAGGGCAGTGCAGTGATCTCCGCTGTTTTCACACGACTCGCCAGGCCAAGGGCCTCCAGCCGCGGAAAGGCAGGAAGTGCTGGGCATTTCTTTGCGATCTCACACACCTGTCATGCAGTTGCAGTTGCAGAGGCAGTGGCAGTGGCAGTGGCAGTGGCAGTGTTGTGAGGCTGCCTCCTCGCCCGGACCGATTAAATGATTCTAATGAATGTTCTAATATGCCCATGCCCGCATGAGCTCTCGCAACCTTTACCATTTTTTGCCTCGCTTCCCGGTTGACAATTAAAGCCACAAAGCCAACAAAGCCAACCTGGCCAGCTACGCTTGGCAAGCGAACGCCTTCGTTGGAAAAATGCAAAGGCGATGACGAGTTGCCTTTAATCAACTTCCCAGAGGCTGTCTACACTGAGCGAACTGGTACTGGAGGTACTGGCAAGTAGACCCTGTCATGAAGGCCTGATCTCTCGGGCACTTCGCTCTCTGTAGCCCGTTTCTTCTATTTCTTGCTGCGAGTGGTGGGCTACTGGGGAACGGAGCGAGGCAGTGGCCGAGAGCAGCCGCCAAACGAGTCGAGTCTGCACAATTCTGGCCGCGCAGTTGGCCGGGCCAAAAGCCGCGAGTAGTTTTGCACTTAAATGGAGTGCGCGGACAGCGGACAACCGGACAGACCGATCTGAATCCGAATCCGAATCCGAATCCGAGAGCTCAGGCCACAGCTGTGCCACAGTCCCAGGGCCTTATATAACCACTGCCATTCAGGCCAGGCCGGATCAGATCGGAGCTTGGTATTATGAGCCGCAAGCCTGCCGGGGCTGCCTCTGATTTGCATCGAGTTCGTGGCAACGAAAGTGAATTTTCTGCGCTCAGCAGAAAACCCAGACAATGGCCGTCAATCAAATTGCGAACTAAAATATGTATGTGTATCGGAGCAGTCCGATACCAAGGCCTGACGCTTTGTTTTTATCATCCGCGACTTGTGATTCATAGACCCACTAGTGAGTGGTCGAGAGATCTATTCCCTGGAATCACGTACTCGGAGACGTGAGGAATGTCTAAGACTGCGATCTACCTTTAGGAGATAGCCATCTCCCACCAGAATCTATCAAGCCAAGTCTGCCAAGATGCTGAGCCCCTCGAAACCCCCCTCGAAAGCCAGCCAGAGGTGTGGCAGGTGAAATTTTGCATGCCAGGGGGATTTATTCGTGCGTTAAGCCGCGCTGCAGTTGCACGAAAGCGCTTTCCAGCTTAATTGGCGTTAAATTATAATTATAATTGTGATTAAGCACCAGCACCAGAGTGCTTTGATTTCTTCGCGTTTCAGCCCAAGAACGCACCCGATCCCAGGGCCAAGTGCCAAGTGCCAAGTACCCATTGCCGAGTGCTACGTGGGGACAGATCGGAAGTAGTGGGTGGAGAGTGGGGTTCTGGGCAGAGACGAGCGGGAAGTGGCTCTTACACATACGCAGAAATCGCCGCAGTGGTGCCCCCAATGAATTTATCTTTGACCGAATTGTGCCGCCGCTGTAGTGTGTGGTGTTTGTGGTTCAGAACCAGACCCTGCCGCGGCAGCCTCTGTTGCTGGAGCAGAAAGTGATGTATGTTGCTATAGAGATGTTGCTTGTGTTGTTGTGGTGATGGTGTTGTAGCTGGTGGTGGTGGTGATGGTACTGGTACTGTTGCAGAGGCTACTGCCGTGGTTCTAATTGAGAACGACATGGAGGAGCCGAGCTTGGAGGGCGGAACTTTGGGGCTCTCGATCGGATTCGAGGGGGAGACGCACTTGCGCAGTGTGGAGAAAATCACAGAGGAAGATGAGGATGAGCTAGTACTGGATGAGGAGACGTTGGCGGCCCTCTCTGCCGCCGGGCTTCCCTTCAGGGCTACATACAACAACTGATCCTGGGCCGGCTGCGCCCTCTGGCTGGGGGCCTCGTAGATGGCTCCTCCTCCTCCCGCCTTCGGCAGCTGCAGCACCAGCTGCTCGTGCTCGTGGTACCGCTGGCGCTGCAGCTCCTGCTGCTGCTGCTGCTGGTGCTGGTAGTGGTGGTACATGGGGTGGCGGTAGTCGAGCAGGTCCAGCTCCTGGAGCTCCTCGATGCTGTAGTAGTCGGAGGCCTTGCCGACCACGGGCGGCGACAACTTGTGGTGCATGCTCTGGCTGCGCCGGATGAGCTCCCCGGAGTGGGGCAGGGCCACCGCCTGGACGTCGTAGCCGCCCGCCGGCTGGTGGTAGGCAAGGATGGGCGAGGAGGCGGCCGCACCCGAGGGCTTCTTGCTGGTGAACGAGGTCTTCGCGTACAGCTTCTTCATGGCCATTAACCACCGGAGCTGTTGGCCAATATTTGCAGAGGCGTCCCCTGAACACTCCACGCAGATCGATCCCACGATCGATCCCACACTCACTCACACACACTTAGCCGACTGAACCAAGTCGAATCACTCACTAGCCGAATGTTTGCCGACCCGGCCGAGAAGCACGTCCGCGCGAAGTCAAGACCCGTTGGAGACTGAAGCCCAGATCCGAGACTGGTCTGAGAGCGCAGAGAGTCTTCTGGCCTCGAAGACAAACAAAGCCGCGCGAGAGCCAGCTCCGGCCCAGAGAAGACTGGAGCGGCTCCTGCGCTTTGAGTTCGTCCAAAGGCAAATAATTGCGCTCCAGAGTCAATAGAGTAATGGGAACTGGTGAGCTGGAGGCTGACCCCGGGCTGGGAAGACCCGAGCACAGGTAGATGCAGCCATTCTTTCTAATTACAAGCAGGGGAGGGTCGGGAGAGTCTGCTCTTCAGGCTTCAGGCTGCAGGCTGCTTCCAGAGATTACAAAACCCCAGACCTTGGAGGAGAATCTCTGTACTGTGAAATATGGCACAAGGTTCTCCTAGAGTAGAGTATACCCCTCGAAAGGTTATGCGATAAACGCTCGAGAACCGACTCGGGGCCTGGGGCACTCTCGGAGCGTCAATCCGTCAGTCCATCAGTCCATCCGTCAGCCAGTCATGCGGCCATTCCGCGACTCTGTGAGTCGGTTCCGTCCGTCAGTGCGATAATTACTTAAGAAACGAGCTCAATAATTTATATTTCCCCCCCGAGTGACTGCTACAAGTATGTTCTTTCCTTTGGCGGCGACCGGACTGGCGGCTGGAGGAGGAGGAGGGGCTGCACAGCTTGTGGCATGTTATGAAAAATTCATACAACATTGTAGCTCGGAGCTCGGAGCTGGCAGCTCTCGGAGATCTCGGTCTCGGTCTCAGTTTCGGTTTCTTGCCCTCAACTATTCCTAAACGTAATTTCCAATTAACATTATTGCGGCCCATTGTAAGTGGTTCGGTTCTCCGATCTCGTTCTCCGATTATCGTCTAGCTCTAATGGCTTTGTCGAGATCTGGTTTTTCGGTTTTTCGGCTGGGAGCGTGTGCCGCGGCTCCAGTGATTTGGCAACTAAATGAGTTCCCGGCCTCTTTCGGGCCATAATCCACAGCCAGCGGCCGAAAAGCAAAACAAACAAAGCCCACACATGCGTTGCCAGGCGGACAGGAGGCCCAGACTCGGTGGAGTTTGCTCCGGGCAAACACTGCTTCCCGGGGAGGTCTGGGAGGGACGGGGGTCTCCATCAATATCAAATATCACTGGCGATGGTCGGAGAGAAGCGCTTCCTGCTGTAGGGACACACTGACCAAAAAACACATTCTCTTACACATTTTTAAAGAGTTTAGATTGCTGACTTCGAACAGGTTTAGTTTCCAGTGGAACAGTAGCTCAAAAAGCCCCGATTTGGGTCACTCTTCAGCTGCACCTGTTCTGCTGGCTCCTGGATCCTGTTTAAATCCTTTCAGCTTACTGCCACCAGCTTCTATCAGGCTCGACTCTCGGAGGATTAGAGCCAGAGTGCCGGAATCTTAAACCCAAATAGCGTCCGTTAAACCGAAACTCATTGCTTGAAGATGACTTCGGAGTGAAAGAGAGATCTCCCCCCAAAATCCCACTCGATTGATGCACTCGATAAGCCGGCAATTACGGCAACTATTAGAAGACCACTTGACCGGGAGATGCTGCCATTAGACTGGCGCCAGATGGGAAGGCAGGCAGGCCTACCTCGGCGGAAGAATGTTCCCGTTCAGCAGGTCCGCGGGACAAAGGTTACCCATCGAGCGGCGCAGTTCGACTGCCATCCGGACGGAGAGCGCTCCAAGGAGAAGCAGAGTTTAAAGCCCTCCGGTGGGTAGCTGGTGGCTAGCTGGCTGGCCGGATTTCCTCGGAGACACCGTTTTAATGATGACACACCCAAAAACGGCAGAAAGCCACAGCAGAAATAATAAAACGCAAACGCGCTGCGTTTTCTGCTTATTCACAATTTGGTTATCGGGTGACCAGCGACTCCCTCCAGCTCCAGCTCCAGTACCTGGAACTGGAACTGGAACTGGAAGGCCGCACCCCTCCTAGACCAAACAAATTACGGGGATTAATGGCCCAGTGGCCCAGGTTTGACCAAGAGAGCCCCCTGACCCCTGAGAGGTGCTAGTCTGGGGAATCTGTGAATTGAACCAATTTGGACGAGAGTCTGAATAGCAATTGTCTGGGTAGTAATTGAAATGTCCTTCACGAGCGATTGACAGCGAACTTGTTGTATCTTTGCATCTGCCAGATAGCTAGCGAGTATCTATTGATTGTCGAAGTCCGCCTGCAACTTACGTCATTGCGATTTGGTTTCTGTTGGCGTCGTGGCTGCCTCAGCCCTGTGGTGGTTCTTCGGTGTTTGGGGGGGTAAGTGTGCTTCCAGTTGGTTCCTCTAGTCCAGGTCTAGGCCTTGAGATCTGCAAGAGCGGAAGAGCAGAAACAGATACAGTTAGAGATACAGCTCATAAATCAAGTGCACCGGTACTCCAGTTACTTCTTCCCAAGGGGGAAACTCAATGGGAATTTTCCTGCCAATTTCCGCTAGAAGGAAGGCTGCCTATCACCTCCCCTGGTTAACCTCATCCCTCTGCTGTCTGACCCGAAGGGGCATTGATTCAAAGCCAATAGCAAGAGGTCAAATGGGGTCAACCGCGGCTAAGCCGTGTTTTGTTTTTCCCACAAAGAGTCGAGGGGGATTGGAACCTTGAAATGAAAGAACTATCCAGGGAAGTGAAAGCCTAATGATGAATTAATAGCCCGGGGGCACAATCACCTGCAACTGGAACTGGAACTGAAACTTTTTCTTTCGTTCTGGGGCGGAGTGACAAAAGACCTGGCCCAAACGGGCCAAAAGCCAGCTAACCGGCAATAAACAAAAGTAAAATGGAATGACAAGAGACGGGCTAGAGATGAGCAGGTTGCGGCATTTGCATTGCGAATCAGGTCACCACTCTGGCGGAGATCTGGGCCGCCCCTCGCGGCCACGCCCCGCGGCATCTTCTCCGCCCAAGAATTTTGACCCAGTTAGTCCCCTGCCCTTCCCCCCACCTAGCCACCACCCTCTTACGTCATTGAGTTCCGCCTTCCGCCTGGAAAAACCTTCATTCAGAAGCACGCACTTGTGCTGCTTTAGTGGCCGGAAATGTTGGTGCAACATTGCAGCAGGAACGAGAATGGGGTGGAGCGGTTTAGGGGATGGAGTGGCCCGTTAATGGGCCAACATTTTGCGAGTTAATTCCCAGCCAGGAGGAGGGGGAGGAGGCGCACATCTACCGCTTCAGGACCCACCCTGACAGTGTCCCTGGGCAATTATCCTGCCAGAAATTAGAAACAAGTGAAATATTTGGCACTTCGGAGCAGGGAGAGGAAGAGGACTGAGAGAGGACTGGCTTCCAGTGGTGGTTTTCGGAAGAGCCACCCCTGAACGGAGGCCTGCTCTTCGGATCAGGGTTCTGGAGTTTAAACTCCGACGCTTAACCCGACTGAGGGTGACTGGCAACTAGATTAGTCAACCAATTCCGATTCCCAGTGACTTCTGAGCTTCCTGGGAATTCCGGGACCATCCCGATGATGTCAGTGGGTCGGGAGTTGACTCACGTGCCCCTTGCGTGCCACCAACGATTTGTCAGCCAAACAAGCCACCTCTCCCGGGGCCTACTCACGGGAGTTCCCGATGAGTCGAGGCTCCTAAGAGGAGTCTTCAGTGCCCTGCCCAGACCCAGACCCAAAAATAACAAGTTTTTCAGAGTTTTCTATAAAGATTATTTCCTATAAAGATGGTACTATTTATTCTCTGAACCATAATATTATACTTCTTACTCCATAAGCCACTAGTTACTCCCCTTTTTGGCCAGTGCCCTCCACCCATCCTCCACTTGCAGCTCATAAAAGTCCTCATTAAGTCTGCTGCCTCCTCCGTCCATCTTCTTGCCACTCGCTTTATGCGGTAATTTCTGTTGTCTCCTCTGCCCCAAGGGGAGGAGCTACTAGCTGGTGACTGGCAACTGGCAACTGGTTTTGGGGCCAGGCTCTGTCTGCTTTTTCGCTCTCTTTGGGGAGCTCCGGGCTGGGAGGGACCTGGGAGTGCACGTGTTGGCCAGGCCAAGTGGAATTACTCCGCAATTTGGGTCGAACGCCGCGGGGCCTGTGATCTTCGCTGAAAGAGCCAAAATGATCGATTTGCTGGCGATAATCGACGGATGGATTGGACGAAGAATGGCTTCGGAGGCTGGGATGGGATGACCCGGATTCCCAGGCATATCGGAGAACAGAGCCAGCCAAGCGGCAAGTCATCGTCGCGCCTCTTGTGTTACTCGGCAGATGATTAAAAATGTATCTGCAAGATAGTTGCCGCTCTGTGGGTCACTGACTTTCGATTGTGGGTGGGGCTAGGCCTCCCCAATCCCCTAATCCCTCCGGAGACCAGTCTCCGCTCTGATTCGCGTCCCAATATTTCATATTTCGAGGAACACTTTGTTCCGCTCGAGTGTCTTGCTCGGCGGAGCGGCACTCTTTTCGGCGATAATTATTGAATAATGTTTCAATTGTCTCCGCCGTCTTCTGGAATGCGAGCTCCCTCGCTGATAAATCGGAAAAAGAGGAGAAGACCGGCGGAGTCAACCGCTTCCCACTACAAAGGCGAACTCTATTAAATTATTACACTGCCGGAGGAGGCACAAAGGCACTGGGGGAGTCTGTCGCCGGCGGGGCACAGAGTTCAAGTGAGGAGCGTCATAAAAACACCATAATCATAATACGATCTGCAGGGACAAAAAGCCGGCATACACTGAGAGAAAGTGGGCAGTCGCCCTGCTGTCTGAGGGAGGAGAGTGGCCCCCAGTTCCTCCCAGTGCACTGCCACTGCAATCGAGCGAGAAACAACAATAGCTCCACCGCGGAGCCAAGGGAGCCAAGCCAAGGCAACAAAAAGAGTTCAAGTTACAAATTGTCCGGGAAGACTGGGAGTTGGAATGTGGGGAGGGAACGGAGGAGGGGCCAACGCCACCTGTGGCCCTCTCCCCGCCACTCCACTCCACTCCAGCCGGGTCTCAGGTTCCATCCTCGAAAAACGCCAGAAAGCAATCCGAAAAACCGACAAAAAATCGAACTCCACAGCTGGAGAGGAGGAAGCTTTTGGAGGAAAATAAAGAGCAGCTCCCAGGCCAGGTCCGCCCCTGCCACTCCCCCCGCACTTGGCTCGACGGTGCGATTGTTTTTGTTCGCTGGAGACCCCAGACCCGAGGACTGGGAGACCGGAAGCACTTCAAGTGCTTGCCATTCCAGCGAGGCGAGTGGGGGAAGGGGAGGGGAGGGCAGGGAGAGCGGGATGCAATCAGCTCCAGCTCCTCAGCCGGGAAAACGAGGGGGATTTCGTGTGGATATCACTATCCCAGCAGAATGAGTGTTTTTCCAAAAGGGTTTCTACATTAAGAGTTCTATAATAGAGGTTTCTAAAAGGGGTTTCTTCAACAGAAGTTCTATAGTACGGGATTTATAATGACAGATTATATATATATCTAGATATATATAATCATTAGATGGGTTCTATAACATGAGTCCCACAATAAAGGTTCTATTATATGAGTTCCATCATAGAAGTTTTTAGAAGAGGTTCTGAGATCTATAAGGATATTAAATAGAAGTTTTTATAGAGAGAGGAACCTATACTGGTTCTATTATAAGGGTTCTATAATATGACTTCTATAAAGTCCAATAAAAGAGGTTCTTAAAAGAAGAATAAATAACAAAATAAAGATTCTATAGCATAGTTTCTCTAATAAATGTATTTTGCCTCCATAATATCAGCAAAATGTTACAATTTCCATAATAAAATAATAAAATATATCACAAATCCCGAACCAGACACTCGCAACCATTCCGTGCTCATTGCACAGCCTCGAGGAGCCTCTGTGGAGCTCGTAATTCAGTTTATCAGCCAAGTACTTCCCGCTTCCAGAGCCGAGGCTGCCCTGGAGATAGTGTTTTATCTCCGGAGCCCTGGGGCGGGGCAGGCCACCACATCCCGCGACACTCGCCAGAGTTCATTTGTGTGTTTTCGGGTGTGGGTTCCGGGAACCCCGATCCATGTCCCTCTTATTGAGTGATTTCCGCGCGTTTCCTCGCTTTCTGGCTGGCTTACCTTGAAAGAGTTCTCTTCTGGCTGGCTCTTCTGCTGCTCGCCATTTCTGGGAAGCGCGGGGCTAAAAATACGTTTGTTTATGGGCCAAGTGGAATGGTTTTGGACAAGTACTAGCCCCTCCTCCTCGGCCGGCTCTCTAACAACTGCAAATTGGCCGCAGACATCGTAATTTTGTTTTAATTAATCCCCCCTTGCAGGGTAGCAGCTATCGGAGGCACTGCATCTCCACCACAGCAAGCCAAGCGTTAGAGCGTGACGGGGAGGAGCCGCTCTCGGGAGATCTTGTCCGCTCGGGGTATCTAGGCCGGAAAAAATGGTTAAACGCCAGCCGGCTGGAGGTACAGTGACCACTCTTGGCTCCGATTCCTCCACGGAGGCACAAAAGCTGCCCACTTAAGCGAAAATTCTGATTGTCTGGCAGTTTCTGGCCATGCACTTGAGGCTGGCCCGAGCTCGTGTTCCAAAGAGACACATGTGCTCAGGTTCTAGAGCTCCCGAGGCTGGTCCTCCCCCTGCCCACCATAGCTCCGGATCAGAAACAGACCGCCATCCGCAATCCGCAATCCAGAGAGATAAACAAAAACAATTGTTGAATCAACAGCGAAAGATATTAATTAGTCGGCGAGGCCTCCCCTCGAGAAGGGGGTGCTCTGCTCTGCTCTAATGAGAAAACCCAAACACGTTCCACACATCCGATTCCGCTTCTACGGATTATAAATTATGCATTTCGCGTCCGATAGCTATAGAGTTATTAAATGCATGGAGAGAAATGGTCATCCCAGGTGGCATGGCCTTCCAACACCATCCACTCTTTTCTCTCAGTGCCTCAGTGCCTCAGCGACAGAGCCATTAGGCCGGTGGAACTGTGTCACGAGCCATTTCCTAGTGGCCAAGTGGAAGGAAGCTAGCGGTAGAGCCATAGGGGGTAGGGGGCTCTCCATCTCCCGCATCTCCACCACTGAGATTCCGAATCAGAATCGGAATTGAGGCGGCGTGGGAGGAAGTGGACAGGCCGGCCTGTCCGGAATGCGGAAATGTTAATTGGATCTGAGCGGCATCTCCATGTGGGTGGCTTGGCTCTCTCGATGGCTCGGATTTCAGAGTTCAGAGTTCAATGCTTCCTCCACCAGCCTCTCTATCGCTGTCTCCCTCTCTGGCTCTGTTGCGCCTCCAGAAGCTGCCGGCTATGACACGCACCTTAGTCACAAAAACAAAAAGTTGACTCTGCCAGTTTATGATTCAGATTCGGAAGAAGTGTAGTGTCTTTTTAGTGCATCAGCATGCCGACCAGCCAGCCAGCCAGCCAGCAGTACCTGGAATTTCCCCCCAAAAACCCATACAGGCCAGGCCGTTTAGTCATCGTAAAAATAAAAAGCATAAAAAGTAAACAAAACAGCCCAAGCTCTGATTTGGCAACAGAATTTCGAATTTCATTCAAAACACGCCAGATAGCCAGAGAATTTCAAAGTTGATAAAATGGAAATGGAAATGGAAATGGAACAAGGGGGGAATTGCTTCAATTCCTGTGAAAAAAATCAACTTTTTGTGAATACTTCTTGGAGAAACTTTTAAGGTCTATCCAGTATTATATCCACTATGAAATTCAAACATTACATTTTAAGGAATATTATGTAGAGTTTATAAGGAGATACCCGATAAAAAAAACCCTATAATTTCAGATTTCTTCATAAAAAACAACATTTTAGGATAGTTTACAAGGAGAACCCTAAATAAAAACTCTTCAAATTTCAGATTTATTGATGAAACTATTGCCATCAATGTATTATATCATAATTCTAAATTAAAAAAGTAAACAATTCAAATATTTTTAAGAGTATTATGCTATGTATGTGAGGAGAAACCTAAAAACCATCTTATTCCATCTTAATTACATTCTGGATCATCTAAAATCCAAAAATCAAAATGATATTTCATTTATTTTAACTTTTCAAAACACTTTCAAGCAGTTTTTTTTTACAAAATTCCTACAAATTTGAAAGAAAATCTCCAGCTACATCTAGTATTATTTATTTTGAAACTGTATCCCAAATTTCCAAGCAATCTTTGCAATAGTTTCGGAGTTATGATGGACCGGTGGGGACTGATTCCCCTCTGAAAACATGGCTGGTGGAGAAACCCCTTAAAAGATTAAAAAACTTACTAAAAAGCCTCAAAAACAACAACAGTAGTTCCTGAAATTTCATCCATTAATAGAAAATATTTGGGAAATACAAATTAAATTAAAATAAGTAAGTGAACACCATCCCCCCCTTGGAAGCGAGTCGTAGGACATGTGTGCGTTATTTTCTTTCTTTCTTTTTTTTTGTTGTTATCTTATCTGGCAGTAGCCCCCGCCCCATTCGCAATTGCAGTGGGGCAGCCGGTGGTGCCGTGGAGGTGGCCTGAAAACTGGGCTAACGGTGTTCAGATAACTGTGTCGTCACACCCTCTTTCTCTACCGCCTCGCCACCCCCCTCTCTTCGCCCTGTTCTAATGCAACAATTACAAAATTCGAAATCCGCGCTGCACGAGGCCATGTGGTGGTGGTGGTGGGACTGGCCCGCGGGGAAGGCCCGGAGCGGAGGAGGATAAAATAGGAGTAGTAGGTAGCCGCCAGGTAGGTAGTGAGTGAGTGAGCGAGAGAGAGAGAGAGGCATGCAAATCGCGAGGTACAGTGGAACCTCAAAGAGACATCTGGAACGGGTTTTGTGTTTTTTGGCCCTATGGGTGGTGGAGCTGTGTGTGTGTGTGTGTGTGTGTGTGTGGCGTGTGGCAGGTCTTTGGCCCGCTTCATTTGGCAGCGAAGTGAGTCATGGCAGTTGGCTGCCATTTCAGGGCTAAAGTAGATGTTGCCGCTGCTGGTGGTGCATTGACATTTAAATGTTGCAACAAGAGAGGGGGCAGGGGGCTCTGTGGCATAAATTAAAGTTCAAACAAACACTGGAGCCAGAAGAGGAAGCAGCTGAGGCTGCCCCACCCGCACAATCTGCGCATCTCTCTCCCAGGCTCTGGCTCTCTCTTTTTCTCTCTCCCTTGCCGTCTGCCCCCCTTCCCACTCTCTTCAAATGGCAGGTTTTTGTTTGTTTTGTGGAAAGAGAAGAAGAAGAAGAAGCACTGCAGCCAAAACAAGGAGAACAACAAAAACAACAATGGCAGAAACGGGGTACAAAGAAGAGCCAATTAAGCAGAAGAAGAAGACCAGCTAGCTGCTGCCCCCCACTACCCCCCACTAGCAGAGACAGCAGAGAGGAACTGGTTTTGCGGCCAAGACGAAGATGTGGCGGCGACAGCTGTTCCGAGTTGTGGCTCTTAAGGGCCGACCGACCGACCGATTTGCGCGAATTTGGAGGCCGGAAAATGCAAGGAAACTGCCCAGAAACTGCACTAACACACACACACACATATATAGGCAGTACACGCATGCGAGGCGAGGTGCGCAAAAAAGGGCGTGTTTGTGGTGGAAGAAGAAGAAGAAGAAAAGGAGGAGGAGGAAGAAGCAGCCCAAAAAAGCGGAAGTCTACGAATTGTGAAACAAAACATGCGCAGAAACAGGAGCAGATGGAAATGTAAATCAAAAACAACTCCCCGAATTAAAAATACATTTTGCAAAAAACAAAAAAAGAAAGGAAAGAAAACTTACCACAACATTTCCACAGAGGAAAATGCGTCTGTAGTGGTGCGAGTGGCGGCGGCGTCTGCTGCTTCCTCTTGATTCTCCTTTGGCCTCCTTCGCCGTGCCCCCAAGAGAGACAGGGGGGAGAGAGAGATTGAGCGATTCCTTCTCTCTGGCGATTTAGAAATTATTAATTAAACTTTTGTTTAAATTTTATTCGCAAGGCGCTGGAAGGCCGACACCAGACCCGTGCGAACGAGGCGGCAAGACAGAGAGAGAGAGAGAGAGAGGGGCGACAGGGAGAGCGCGGGAGAGCAGCAAACTCCTTTTCAAGGAGTAGAGACACGATTTTTTTTCTTCTCTCTCGCTCCTTGGACGCGAAATGGAGTTTTATTTTTGTTTTTATGGCCAAGGATTCTGGCTGAGGAGCACTTCCAACGTCACAGGATCAAGCACACGGAGCGATCTGCGACATGCGTCACCACAACTCCCTTTATTTTGCGCTGTACTCGGTTTTGTTTGCTCAAACACACTCACAGCTACTCGACGGCAGTAACATTTTCCGCGACAGCGCCAAACAAATTGCAGATTTCCAGGCCGTTGTTCTTCCTGGAATCACTGTTCTCGCTCCGACTCGATGATTTTTTCGCGGTGCCAAGTACTTGCTTCACGGCCTTTCCCGGCGATTCATTGAGGCGACGCGATTATAAGGTATTCTCAGTTTTCACCGTCCGGGCCGAACCGCTCCAGTTGAAATTGAAAAAAAATTACAACAACAATTACAAGGGAGATAACAGAGGTGGAAAAGAAGTTTCTAGGGGTGGGCACACTATTGCAGGGCATTTTAGCAGAAAATGCTAATGGTCCCACTGTCAGCTGTCTCATCTCTAACAAATTAACCGTTTCGAAAAATTACTGACATTTAGCATCAGAATTAAACTTTACGCGCCAAATTCCATCTACGTGAAGAATACCAAAAACGAAATATGCCTTGAATATTGAAACTCACTACAAAGCAAACGGTTAAGCTTGTTATCGAATATTAAATCGATATTCGATATAAAATACAGCATTTACGCGCGTTCACTCATTTTTGAATTGGAGAAGCAGCTGAATAAGTTAAATTGCATAGAATTACATAAATATTAATTATCATAGTAATTGAAAAGCACGGATTGAGGGATATGTCCACTATATGTTTTATTGCCTTGTAGGACTTGTAGGCTTTACAATATGAGTATGATACAATTATATTGTTATATAACTTCTTGTTTTATTAATTCACTTTATGGTTTATAAAGTCCAATATAAAAGTTATTGGCAAACTTCTTTTTCTCATATTTATAAACAAACTCTTGTACAAGGTCCTTCAGCTCCGGAGCCTTGTATATATCCATATGACCAAGTTCGCGACTTTCGTCAAATGAGTGCATCTCCACAGGACCAGTTCCCGAAAGTCTTTTAGTGCTTCCGATCGTATACAAACGATGACCCAACTCATATGGTACCACGACGTCGTCTCTGGCATGAAGAATCATAACTGGAGCCGAGAATTCCAGGATGTGCTTGTCCGACTCAAAACGAATTTTATTTTCATACATGGCATCCGTGACGCCGAATTTATATAAGGGATGGTAGCTCATAATGTTTCCGAACCCATTTTCTTTTAACTCCTCCTGCATATTGTTTAAGGGTGCCTCGAGGATCACTCCTTTCGGACTAGGCTTTGCCATCCGTTGAAGATCGGAGCACATGTGCGTGGCGATGGCGCTGCCAAGGGAATGACCCCAAATGAAGACGGGTCTGTCCGTTTTATCAGTTATATACTCGTAGATCTTCAAGGCATCCGCTACGACAGTATCTTCCGAGACGGCTATCTTGTCCGAGTCCCCATAGTTTCGGTAATCAATGGCAATCACATGGTAGTTAAGACTCCTCAGGAGCTTGTAAAGCGCCAATCGGCCAGCACCGGCCCTGTCGCCACCATTCCCATGGAGATATAAAATAATAATTGCGTCTGGATACTTCAGTGCATCATTGAAATATGATCTCTCGCCGTTGGGGAAAGAATTTGGGATCCCCGCACTGCTTGGCAACATGTGCCACACGCCAAATAATTTGTCGTCGACTTCGAGATAGAAGTTCCTCGTGGCGGACGGTATGTGGTCATTAGGATTAGAATCTGCCGCAATATTCAGAATTTAGAATACAAAGCAATTTAGGAAATATTAGAGTGTGGAAATTACCACTTGATGATTATTATGGCCTTCTGGACACTTGAGCTTCGGCCAGCCAATGGAGCTGCTCCCAAAGTGGCGGCAACAACTAAAATAATGGAAAGAATCAGACTCATTTCCTTACGCTTGAAGATAACAACTTATTAAAACAAAAAAATAGCGTTTGATTAAATATTTAAGACTTTCTCCTTGGCTGTTTAAAAACACACTGAATTATAATTTAAAACGCTCGTCCTATTGTTATCGCGGTTAGTTTGTCTTGCTTCGGATGAAGCCGAAACTCATGAAATTCTCTTATCGCTCTATAGGTTCGGGAACTTGAAACCCATGGAGGGATTTAATGCAAAATAATGGGGTAAATTCCCCAGAAATCATTCAAGGTATTCCGCTATAGGATTGGGCCTTCCTTCAGGGCCATATATGGGTTTTCAAGGATTTTGAAGGGGGCCCATGAGAAAAATTTTGAAAAAATTTCGAAAAAAACTCATGATACTACTTTTGATGCAGAATGATGAGGAATTAAAGCAGAAATCGTTCAAGGTATTCCGCTCCAGGATTGGATAATAATTGGCTGAGATAGAGACATCCTTCTGGGCCATATATGGGTTTTCAAGGATTTTGAAGAGAAAATTTTGAAAAATTATCGAAAAAAATTCAAGATACAAATTTTGATGCAGAATGATAGGGAATTGAAGCAGAAATCGTTTAAGGTATTCCGATCAAGGATCGGATACCAATTGGCAAAGATATAGACATCCTACTGGGCCATATATGCGTATCCTGGATTTTGCAAGGAAGGGATTTGATGCAGAAATCGATCAAGGTATTCCTCTCCACGATTGGATAAGAATTGACAGAGATCGAGACATCCTTCTGGGCCATATATGATTTTCTGGGATTTTCAAGGGGCCCTTGAGAAAAATTTTGAAAAATTATCGAAAAAAATGCATGATACAAATTTTGATGCAGAATGATGGGGAATTGAAGCAGAAATCGTTCAAGGTATTTCGCTCCAGGATTGGATAAGATTTGGCTGAGATAGAGACATCCTTCTGGGCCATATATGGGTTTTCAAGGATTTTGAAGGGGGCCCATCAGAAAATTTTTAAAAATTATCGAAAAAAATTCATGATACAAATTTTGATGCAGAATGATGGAGAATTGAACCAGAAATCGTTTAAGGTATTCCGATCAAGGATCGGATACCAATTGGCAAAGATATAGACATCCTACTGGGCCATATATGCGTATCCTGGATTTTGCAAGGGGTTCCATCAGGAAAATTGAAAAAATATCGATGAAAAATTTTGATCCCAGGTTTTGATGCAGAATTGTGGGGAATTGAATCAGAAATCGATTAAGGTATTTCTCTCTAGGATTGGATAAGAATTGGCTGAGATAGAGACATCCTTCTGGGCCATATATGGGTTTTCAAGGATTTTGAAGGGACCCATTAGAAAATTTTGAAAAATTATCGAAAAAAATTCATGATACAAATTTTGATGCAGAATGATGGAGAATTGAACCAGAAATCGTTAGAATAGAAGGTATTCCGCTCAAGGATCGGATGAGAATTGGCAAATATATAGACATCCTTCTGCGCCATATATGGGGTTTCAAGGATTTTCTAAGGGTCCATGAGAAAAACTTTGAAAAATTATGGAAAAAAATGCATGATACTACTTTTGGTGAAAAATGATGGGGAATTGAAGCAGAAATTATTTGGTGTATTCCGCTCCAGGATTGGATAAGAATTGGCTGAGATAGAGACATCGTACTGAGCCATGACTGGTCCTTCTGGACCGTAGTTCTCGAATACGATCTTTCCAACCCCCTGCTCCCCTATATAGACTCAGGCGCTACTAATATTGCATAAACACGTACTCGGAGACCGTACGACTTAACCTGTTCCAAAACCCAATAATTAATTGAATAAAAATAGTAAGTAGTAGTGGGAGAGCGGTTTGGAATGAGCAACTAGCGCGCTCCCGCCTCCAAAGTGGCGCTCTCTCCGATGGGGTCTCTCGCCGGGCGTCAATCGCCACTTTGGGGGCTCTGGTAGCTTCATTTCAGTCCCCGAGTTCTCTGCGAGCGGTCATAGAAAAAGCTGTGAGTGCAATCCGACGGCGCCGATTCAGGCCCCACCACACCACACCATACCACCAAACACTCCCATAAAGCACACACGACCACAGACGCACAAAGTGTATCATCATCATTAAGGCAATTCGCTGCTTTTGTTTTTGCCAAGGGAATTTATTTAATCTTGTTTTTGCGAGGGGGAGATGATCCGGGGCGCGTGGAGTACAAGCCGATAACCGCAGACTTGGAACAGTGCCTCCGTCTTTGTGGTTATCAGTTGAAACGGCCCCTGATAAGTCACTGTAATCGCGCACACAGATCTGCTCGGTTACCAGATACATATATGTATTTCAAAGGGCCAGGTATTGGGGTCGGTGCGGTTGGCAGTGCCGGGGCTTGGGATCTACTTAATAGTATTATTCTAATCACAAACGAATTTCAGTGAACATGTCGAAGCCAGCCCTGTACTACGCCACCCTGAGCCCACCATCCCGCGCCGTCCTGCTCACGGCCAAGGCGATCGGTCTCGACCTTGAACTGAGGTAGGTGTCTCCAAGCCATACCAGTTTCAATTAACTTAACGACAGTCACCCACTCACCTCCCCACTTCCGTGTGCAGGCCAATTAACCTATTGAAGGGGGAGCACTTGACGCCGGAATTCCTGAAGCTGAACCCCCAGCACACGATCCCCACGCTCATCGATGGCGAGGCCACGATCATCGACTCCCACGCCATCTGCGCTTACCTGGTGGAGAAGTACGGCCAGGAGCAGCAGCAGCTCTACCCAAAGGATCTGGTGAAGCGCGCCAACGTCGATGCCCGGCTCCACTTGGACTCTGGCCACCTGTTCGCCCGCCTCCGCTTCTTGTACGAACCGATCCTGTACTACGGCTCCACGGACTGCTCCATCGACAAGATCGCCTACATCCAGAAGTGCTGGGAGATTCTCGAGGGCTTCCTGAAGGACGATCCCTATCTCTGTGGCAGCGATCTGACTATCGCCGATTTCTGTGCGGTGGCCACTGTGACCTCTGTGAACGACGCGGCACCCATCGACGAGTTCAAGTTCCCAAAGTTGCAGGCTTGGCTCAAGAGGCTAGCCGAGCTTCCCTACTACCAGGAGGTGAATGGCGATGGGGCCGAGGAACTCAAGGCCATCTTTAAGACCAAGCTGGCCGAGAATCGCGGAAAGTAACCAAGCAACTCGCACATCTTCCATTTAAATTTTTATTTTAATCTATATGTTATCCCGGCTTCAATAAACTCTCAGTTCGAAGTTCTACTTTTCGATGCCAAGACTTGATCCACTTTTTATAACATTTATCAACAATATACTTAGAGGTAATGGAACAAGTTCCCTCCTAGAGGTTATGCTCTTCAACATAGTCTCGTCCGCAGGAGGATGGTGTCTAGTAAACCGGTAACTGAACTAAAAATATAAAATATATCTACAAAACGTACAAATAAATTCGTAGGGTCATCGTACGACGTAGTTCGAGCGGGGTCAGTGATAATCTCTGGGCACTTCAATGGCGCTATGCTGGAGACTTACAAAATATATATAGACGTACCATGACCCCGCTCATGCACATTCCCACCCTTTACTCTTGCCTCCGCTAACTCTCTTTCCCTGAAACGGAACACTAGTCGCGGCGCAGCAGGAATCTTTTGATGCTCCCAGGAAGCGGCAGTTGAGCAATCGCGTCCGTCGAAAAGTGCTCCAGGATGACATTGCGGCAAGCGCTCTGGAGCGATAGGACTGTGAGGAAACAAAGGCACCATTAGACCATTAGGTAGAGAGATACAAGAAGAAGGTACTTACTGCCCTCCAGCTGGATTATCCTAATTTGCTTGGTGGTGCCGTACACGTCTATGACGACGAACAGAGGGGCTCTATTCAGGGGAATGTCTGTCGAAACGGGGCCCCGATCCACCCCGTTAATGATAAAGTGCAGCTCGCCCTTTGTGGTACTTTGCACCGTGGGCACGTATATTATTCCAATGCGTGAGCCGGTATCTGTGAGTAGGATATCCGAGTCGTGGCCGTTTCCCATGGCGGGCCGCAGTAGTCTTTTCGGTAGGAGACCGCGAGGGGTTCTAACATGCGTTGCATCGCCCAGAAGGTTTCCTGAGCAATAAGATTAGAAATCGTTCATCTTCTGACTTTATTTACTCACTCTGTGGCGCCCCTTCCGCCTCCGTCCCAACATCGTCGCTCGAAGGAGCACGACGCTGGTTCATCTCGAATTTGGAGATAGGATAGATCCAACTATTACCCAGGTTGGCCAGGTCAGGCAGGGCGAAGTGCGGTAAGCCCTCACTGCTGGTCCGGATCACATTGGGTGTGAGTTCTGTGAGTCCCAGGCGCATGTGTCCCGACCACCCGCGCTCTATCTTTTCAATCTCCACCAGAAAGATGTCGCCGGGCGCCAGCGGGCGCTCCGAGAAAGTGAGGGCATCGGCAAAGCTAGCCCTGCGGTACGCCACGGTGGCGTCGTCGCCAAGCTGTATATTAGAACCATGGTACGGATGGAAGCGGCTCAGCTGTCGTTTGCGGCTGGAATGCGATGTAGTCCCGGGCTCCCACGCAATCTCTGGCGGATCTTGTTCGGCGGCGACGGGAGGAGACTGCGCGCGCGGCGCACGGCTGAAAGGCGGCGGCGGCTGCGAAGGCGGATCCTTAGTGGCTTCCATGATCCGATGCCTTCGTTTTTGTTTGGATCCAGGTCTGGCTAGACAGCCAGGGATGGGCAGCAACAGCGGTAACAGAAGGCGTGCGCACTGTTTAGTGTTGGTAAACGTTTCGTGACGTAACACTAAACAGCTGTTTTTTTAGTTACTGGAATATTACGAGGTATATTTGATTTTGATTTTTGTGACTTAAATCGAGAATTACTTCACCCCATCCGTCACAGATGAGAGTTCCCGGAGCCCTGTTTGCCGCCCGAGGCCGGGCACCGCAGAGCGAATCGGATGTACCATTCCAAGAGATCCTGCCACTCCGCCTCAAAAACACGGTCAGCGGCAAGGCCGACTCCGGCTCGGACGTGGCCTGCCTGCAGGAGATGGGCCAGCTTTTCGCCTGCCTAAAGGACAACGAATTCACGGAGAAGTACTGCAGCAAGGAGATCAACCAATTCCAGCGGTGCTTCAAGTGCTACATGGACCGCAAGCTCGAGGCGAAGAAAACCGTGAACCAGGGCATCGTGCAGCCGGGGAGCAACCTGAACTACAAGCAACTGAACAAGTACATGCGACGCTACCCCAATCCGGTTTAATTTTGACACTAGCAAATTAAAAGTTTTATAATACAACATTACAGCCGGACAGCTTATAATTATTTGTCTAACAGACCGTTGAAGTTTCATTGTTTATGTTTGGGGTTACGCGCTGGGAAGTCACCAAGTTCGATTTAGAAATCCTTTCTGGTTCATCTAAGGATTAAGCATAGTAAACTTAGAAGGCACAGTCGCGCAACAAACCTGTGAAGTTGCAGAAGGAACCCCCAAAATCGCCATTTTGCGCAGTTTTATTTTTACTTTTATTTATTGATGCAGTATTATAGCAGTCCAATACCAAATTTTCGCTTACATTCAGGTTCTGAAATAAGTTTGCTAACTACCGATAAACACTGCGACTCTCATTCGACTTATAAATTAGATTTACTTTGAGACTTGTGAAGCCTACCTCTCTAGCGCGTGTAATAATTAATTAGAAAACAGAAATTTAAAATCGAGAAGCGATCATAATACAGGCTGTGATTTGCAGAATGTTTGGGGCGGTTCGCAAACAAAAATTGTAATTTTACAACAGTTTATTGTTAGTTTATTTCATAACATATCTATAATAAATAACATTGCACGCGAAATCGCCTGCAGGGAGTTCTACTACAGCCTACAGCCAACAGCCGGAAGGCCAGGCATCCTGATGTTGCTCGCCCTGCACTCCTCTCCTCGACGTCATCAAACGAAAGGTTGTGACAGATTTAATTTTATTTTAAGTGCAACAAATCAACAAATAAATAAAACATGCACTTCTAAATTACCTAAGTCGAATGACAATAGAAAAGTTGTTGCTTGCCAGTCTCGCTAGCCTTTACCTACATTCCTGAATCTGTTTAGTCACCAGGGTTCTTTTTGGGTTATATTTATGGTGGATACAATAGTGGTTGTGGTTGTGGGATTCCTTATTCATATACTATTTAACCTGAGCCCTAATGTGTTGCAAAAATTCATAGTACGATAAACTAGATTCACTGCGATCGTCGGTTAATCTCTCTATAAATTGTCCCTTGGCTGTACTCGTGTCCCTGTTGATTTGGAAAGAAATAAGGATTAATTGCTCATTGAATTAAGAAGGTTACACCCACCTGATTATCTGAACCAGAGCCGAGTAAGGCTTATCGTAATTGAGTCGCGAAATGAAGCGTTTCAGCACATCGTTCTCCTGGCTCACAACATTTGGCAATCCGTACACATAGTCACTCAACTCTGCCGTGGAGCTAATACCTGCGGAATGCGGAAAGAAAAGTGAGACTTGCAATACCATTCCATCTGGCTAGTGCCGGATCCGGCAGCTTACCCAGCAGCGCCTCCAGCACGTTGGCGGGCACGTTCAAGCCGACGTACAGCATTATCAAGGTGCCGCAGTCCATCAGGAATATGGATCGAGAGTCCAAGCTGCCAAATAAAGCCACAATTATTAAAAGTCAAAAATGGAGGGGAATCAAACGTACTGCTCCGCTGACAGCTGCAGGCGCGGTAGCTCGGGGAGCTGGTCGTCCTCTTCGTCGTCCTCCGGCGTCGAGCTGACGTTCGTGTTTCGAGCATGGTATATGAGAGGATCTATCTTGTACAGCTCCGGATACACGTACTTCATCAGTTGGTCCAGCGGCAGCGTCTTCATGCAGTCCATGGCAAAGACGCGGTCATCCAGTCGCGTGCTGGTGCCCACACGGAAGGCGGGCTGCAAAAAAATTACTTAGCTTCGCTCTACTGGCGGTGTGCATCGGCAACTTACGTGCTTCAGCAGTCCAAGAATGTAGAGTGGCAGCAGCGCCAGGCTGCGAGGAGCTATCAGCTGGCCCGACTGCCCGGAGGGAAGGTTCTGGGCGATCTTGAACGAGTTGAACACGTCGATGGTGGCGTTGATGAACGCGTCGCGTGCATCCGACAGGTTGGCGGACACCGACCGATCCACGGCCATCTTCGACAGGAGCCCCACAATCGCTTCCGTGTCCGCGGAGTGCATCACCTCGGGCAATGAGGCCGTGACCGGAAGGCACACCGTGTGAACACGAATGCGCCGTTCGCCCTCACTGTTCGTGTACAGGAGCGCCGCCTGAAAGCATATTGTCTTCACGTCCGTCAGGTTCTCGTCGTAGGAGATCTGCATCCCGTAGCCTGCGTCCGGGTTCACGTTCGGCAGCGAGAGTAGGTCTGTCGAGCGCACGAAGAAGTTCCCGTGGAATGTGTGGACCTGGAGTCCGCGAGTGCATCTTATGCGCATCACCGCCTCGAAGCCTATCTTCCGGGTGAGGTACCGCTTGAAGCACGTGCGGAAGGAGTCGACCATGTGGGGCTTAGTCTTTTGATAGAGGGGGAAGTGGTGGACGCACCCGCCACTGTGCTTGCTAATCCCAGCTGCGAATAGAGATTGGGTGAGCAGGGGTCAGTGGTATGGGTCTTTGTAGTTACATATGGTGGCCATGTCGCTGTACTGCTGGTTCATGAGGAACAGGTCGCAGGCTATCTGGTAGCCGGAGCACTCGAGGGCGAAGCGCTTGTAGAAGTCTGTGGCGGGATTGAGGTGCGCCACGTCCTTGGCCGAGCGGTTGTTGGGATCCTCGCGTGGCTCCAGAGCCCCCGGTCCCTTGTTGGGAAGGCACGACTGAAAGACCGTGATGCGGCCGCCCGAAGCTTGCTGGAACATGAAACGCAAGGGTTAACAGATACTCAGGCTGGCAAGTGACTAACTCACCATCAACTTGAAGGCCACCTGCAAGGCGGCTCCCAGGGCGGAGCCTGGGTCGTGCGTGTTGGCGAATCGCTTTGGCAGCTGCTTCAGCAGGTCGCGCACCAGCTCCTTGCACTCCTTTAGGTTCACCAGCAGGCTGTCGGGCCGCGGCAGGAAGGGGTCCTCAATGTCCAGAAGGGTCATCTCATGCGGCTGGTTGAAGCCCTCGGCCATGCTGTAGAAGTGCACGTAGCTGTCGTAGCAGATGAAGCCCACCTGGGTGCGCGCGTCGCCCGGCATCTCGTCCAAGTGGCGGTTCAGAACAGCGCAGGCTGCCTCCAGGTACCCGCTCTGCTGGGCAATAATCGAGACGTCGAAGAGGAACAGATACATGGCCGGCTGGGGCGGGCGCAGCATGTACTCCGACGGAGCTATAAACTCGATGGTGCTCGAGCGCACCTCGGGCCGGCGGGTGACGTCGCCGTAGGTCTTGGTGGCCGGGTCAAACTGGAAGTCGTCGGGCACTGGAAGCGGAGAGGAGAAGGTAGTAGTGGTAGTCGCAGTCGCCTCCGTTATGTCAGCATTCACTTACGCTCATTGACCCGATAGCACAGGTTGCACTTCCACATCTTGCTATCCACGAAGTAGACGAACGGGTTGATGTAGGTGCGGCACAGCCGGCAGCGCACGATGTTGATGCACTGAATCACGGGCAGGCTCTGGGGGAGAACTTCGTCTATCAATTGCACAAACAAGGGCGATGGGCGATCCACGCTCCACTACTTACATTCACATCCCGGAAGGGATGAATCACAATGCCGAGCGGCAAACGAGACTTCTGGAGCAGCGAATTGCTTTCAGGTATCTTGGTCAGGGTGCAGCGCATTATGCTCGGATTGCAGTTGATCGACTCGTGAAACTGGTTGTGCAGCACTATCTTCGGAGGCGGGATGGTGGCTGGCGACAGGATGTGCCGGTTCTGCATCAAGTCAATGGTGTCCTGGCCCCACAGCCGGCTGAAGCCCTGCTGGGTCACGTTCAGCGGCGCGGGCGAGTTGTAGCCAGCTTGCACGGGCTGCTGCTGGGCGTAGGCTTGAGGCGGCGCTTGGGCCTGGTACTGCAGCGGAGCACCAGACGGCTGGGTCCCGAACATTCCCGGAGGTGGTGGTTGCACGCTGGCCGGGGGCTTGGGCATTATGGGTTGCTGGAGCGGCGCCGGGGGATACGCTTGGGTCATTGGGTACGGCTGCTGCTTGGAAGGAGCTGGAGGATGCATTGGAGGCGGGGCCAGGGGCTTCGGCGGCACCTGGGCCGGGGGCCCGGGCCAACCAGGTCCAGTGGCGCCGGGCGGCAGAGCTGCCCTGTGCAAGTTATTGTTCTGCTGATTCTGCTGCTGCTGGTAGGTTGGGTCGCCCGTCGCCTGGGGTGGCATTCCGTACGGTATCCGCTCGGAGGCACCGGGCGGCTGCAGGGGTCTGGTGGGGGGCACCGCCCCCGGCACCCCGAACATCTTTGCCGGATTGGGGTGTAAGTTGGGCGGCTTCTGCCCGTTGAACGGGTCTGGTATGAGGTTCGGCACTGCGTTGGTGGCTGCCATGAGGCTGCCGGCCGCCGCCTGGGTCAGAGGCACTGCCTGAGCCTGTGCCACGCCCTTGAAGTCTGTGGGCGCCGGAGGCGGTACTGCCGCACTGCCTCCGTTGGCGCGGTGCGGGTTCAAGTCTAAGCTTTGCATCTTCGACGCCAGGTTGGCCACGGGCTGGGCGAGGGGTGGTGGTGCCGAGCGCAGTCCCGACGCAGGCGGGGGATTGCCAAGAGTAGCTTGGTCATACAGCTGCCCGGAAGAGCTGGTCCGCGAGGAATTCGCACTGGGCGTGCCCTTGGCATCCCCGTTGGCGTAGAACGGCCCGTTGTTGGCGGCGGACGTCTGTGGAGGAGGTGGCTGAGCGACAGACGTGGGCGGCAGAAACTTTTGTGAAATGTTGGTGTTGAACGGCGACGTGGGCGGCAGATTGGTTGCTCCTCCTGGATATGGCGGTGCTTGGGATACCGGCGGCAGCTGCTGGCCCTGAGCCTGCTGCTGGTAGAGCTGCTGGCTGGCAGCTGTGGGGGGCAGTTGGTGTGGCTGTTGCTGATGTTGCTGCTGGCCCGCTCCTGGCAGTCCGTTCATCAGGTTGTTCCCGTTCAGGGGCACCGGGGCGCAGGAGGGTGGCAAGTAATTCGAATTGTAAGCAGACATGCTTCTAATTCATAGGTTCCGTCTGAAAGAGTACGACAGTTCATTAGTTAGTCGGGATAGATAAGATTACCGGCCGAGGTTACGGGCCGTATGGGCCAACCACTAACTCTTATCTTATCGCCTAATGCCGATATGCGAATACGCTACAAGTAGCCCCCGGAACGTGCACTCAGCTGGTTCCCAATCGACCTGCAGCCGCTGCACCTGCTGCAGCTATTTACAAATCGCGAATTTCGGGCCTGCTATCACAGCGCTTCTTGCCGTCTTCGGCCGTGAGACGACGACATGTTTACAGGGGTATTGGGCTTAGTGTCTACGTCAACATTATGTCGGAAACACGCTGGTGTTTGAACAGCTTGGGCCAATGCTTGACACCAATGCCGAAGCTGACGCTGAGTCTGCGAGTGCGACCTCGGCGGGGGAGATCGCAGGTGGAAGGCGGCCACCGGAAGCGACGACAACAAGGAAGTTCCGGCGGAGGGCCGCTGGCAGGTTGGAGACTGCTGTCCACTTGCACAATTATTGATGACGTGCCCCACCTTGAACCCCAGTGGGCTTGAGGTCAGCCCCACCCCGCCCATACTCCCCCACTGGCGGCGAGTGTAGGGCCCATCTATTCATTTATCAAATCACCTTAGTCACAGCAACGGCTTCCACACTGGCATCCAAAACACAGAGCAGCTCCCTCGATCAGCACTTGCACTTTGTAGCTGCGCTTCTTCTTCCACCCCTGATTGGCTTCGGCGACGTTGGCTTCGACGGCGCTTTCAGGGTAGTCCTCCTTCCGGGTCAAGCTATCGGCAACGGGAGGAGGTGTGTGTGTCCCACTTTCAACGAGCAGCCAATCCTCCAAAGGACTCGCCGCCGCGTGCGCGAATCAAAGAAAATATTTTCACGGGGACGGCACTGCCCTGAACTCTCCTTTCTTCTCTTTTCTGCTGCGTCCTTTGCGCGGTGCGCCTTGGATTCACGATAATCTGGAGGCTGACTGGACTCCTTGGTGCATTTAGCTTTCGGCGTACAGTTCAAAGCTGGCCTGACACAATTAACTATTAAACAATGCAAACTTTTTGCATTTTTTCACCCGAAATTTTGAGGCCACGTCAATTAGAGGGACCGTGCGTCTTAAAACAGCTTTGCCAGATGAAACGCCTAAATCAGTATGCCGAGAGCATGGCCACACCAAAAACCGACTGAAAGTTCAAATTCAAAACTTTCAATTAAATTTCGAATCAGCAGCTTTATTTATCAAAATATATTAAACAAATACAGCAAGTTCTTTGAATAAAATTTATTTTTCTATCATTTTATTTTGTCTCCGGTACAATTTGTGATTTATCACTGTTTCGATTAAAATAAAGTTTAAAACAATATATAAACGTTTTGGGAAAAATATTCCATATTACTCGTACATTTGTTTTTTAAGCGTAGCATTCGGTGTGTGTTTTTAGGGAGGACTTATCCGGTTTAGTGAACTGTTAGTAAAGCTTTTTATTTTATCATCGTGACGTTTTTGGAATTTAATTTAAAGTATAATACTAGAGGTATTCGTATAGTTAGAACTATGAATTGGAAAAATTATTGTGCAGTGTCTGTCCGGGTCTTGGGTAACTAGAGAAGCAAGCTAATTTGCGTTTGCCGTATGCGTTTTCGTCTATAGAAGAGTCTTTTATTTCAAAAATAGTTTCTATCCTTAAGTATTTACCAATTCTGTAGTCTACAACTGTTTGATATTCCCATATTGTGTATTGGTTGCGGTTACTCTTTCTTGCAGCTAGTTCACTAATTATTAATGTAAAAGGTGTTCGTGATTTGCAGTATTGCGATTGCTTTTGAAACACACTAGTTCTTAACAATAGAAAACAAAACTTGTTCAATCCGTGTGTACAAACTATCCGTGTGTAGAAGTAACTGCCACTGCCTGCCTGTCTGCCAGCCGTACTGACTTCGTCTGTGCCCAGGGCTTCCGCCTGACTATTCTCACTATTTACACTAATTCATAACCAGACACCGAAGGACACCGAAGGAGTCATCACAAATCCCGACTTTTTACGTTGTATTGTTAGAGTAATCCGAAGTTTGCGCACTTGTGGAATCTAAATATATAGCAGAGGCTCGTTCTTGATATGATCCAAACAAAGAGGCGTTGGTGATTGGCGCCAACATTATCTCTTAGCCTCCTTCTCCTGCAGATACATGCGCTGGCTCAGCGGCTTGGCGTAGATCCAGTTGTCACCCACGGGTTTGAAGTGCTAATGGAGAAGAGGACACTCTGGATTAGCCATAAACAATGAATGCGAAAGAGAGTACCTTGTGCTCCCAGGCCAGGTCGTACTCCTTGCGGACTTTGGCCTGGTCGCGCTGCTGCTGCTCCACCACGAATTTGGCATTGGTGGCGCGTTCGATGTCATTGAATCTGGGGAAGAGCAATGGAGAGAGATTAAAACCATTTGATGTTACCTCGAGGATAGCGATTAGAATTCTATAATTGAGGTGTGTTTACTTGAGTCCCGCCGTCACTTCCTTCCACACTCGACGCGATTCGTACTCATCCTGCTCAACGATTGGTCGCACTTGTTTCTTAAATATGGGTATGCGATTTACGTCGACGAATACTTCGGTTTTCTAGAAAATGCAAGAGAGTTCGTTCAGATTGATGGATGGGCACCATGCGATGGATAGTATCAGTATCTAAATTGTAACAGCAGGCAGGGGATGTAGAGAGGTTGGGGTTGGACTTTCTAGACAAACAAAGTAAACACACAGAGGAAATGATCCCGAACTATTTAAGAGAGAAGCAGAGTAATCGTGGAAGTATGTTGTAGGTTGTAGGATGGTACAGTGGATGTTGCTGTCAACTCGAGGGGTTGGCTTGAGGCAGCAGTTAATGCGGAGGTAAAAAGGATCAACATTTACGGTAAAGAATTACAGATTGTTCAATATCTACAAAGAATGGAAACTTCAAACGGAAAGTGCCCGGAGCTCGGCCCAACTCACATTTTTGTCGTGCCACTTGGCCTCCATTAGGCCGCTCCACTCGCCGGCAATCGATACAAAGGGCTTCTTTTCGCTGGGAGCATAGACCTGTGGAGTATACAGCAGATAGAGATGAGTCATTCACGGCAAGGGGAGCTCCTACCTCGGTCGTGACCTTGTTGCGCTTGCCGCCGTAGAAGGGCTTCGTGAGGAACTCCACATTGGCGTAATAGCCCGTCTGGGGGCACTTGATCTCCACCGAACCACCCAGTTCGATCCAGGGCACCGTCAAAATGGACCTGAAAGGATGAGCCAGTTTAAGGATGCTGGGTAAGGGTACTGAGTACTAAGTCTGTCCCACCTGCCGTAGCCGTTGGGAAAGGTCACTATGTACTCCTCACTGCGATCCACCAGGGTGACGACGCCTTCGCCAATGTTGTGCACCCCAATCGAGAGACCCAAGAACTTGGACTTGGTCCAGACATGGGCCGCAAAGGAGATCTTTTTGTTGTAGTGCTCCGCGTAGAAGGCCGAAACTGAAAGGCAGCACTCGGGATAAGTCGGATTAAAACTTATACTGGCGGTTTAACTCACTTGGCGGATGGTGCGAGACTTGCTCCGCTAAGAAGGTGAGCTGGTCCCTGCGGCACCAGGGAACCGGGCCATCGTGCACCTCGTGGGCGTCATGGGTCTCTCCTAGAAAGGTATAATAGCTGAACTCTTAGCAGATACTTCAGAATTAAAGACGCACCCGGAATATCCCAATGGCATTGAAAGACCTCGCCCAGGATGGGGTTGTAGGGCTTCTTGGCGACAGCGCTCTTGCGTCCAGCATGGTAGGCACTCAAGTACCAGCGGCATACCTGCACTATCCTGTCGCGCGGATCATCCAGCTCAGAGATTCTGCCAAGAGTCTTCGTTAAAAGAGTTCAGAGTGGGATAGTGGAGCCGGGCTCACCTCAAAAACAAATCCGGATGGGCGAAGTAGTCGGCGTACATTTCGAGAAGCGAACGGCGCTCCAAGATGAACGTGGGAAGCACCACCTTGGTGAGGTCCATGCCAATCTTCACCTGGGAGAGCAAGTGGGTAATCATCGAGCCGTGGGCCTCCATGCTGAGGTCCGTCTCCTCCTCCTCCTCGTACAAGGCGTCGTAGTCTATTCCGTTGTCATAGCTGTCACTTCGACAGGTGGCTGGCGCCCGGCCCGCGGAGTCCGGCAAGCTCGTGGCTTCTGGCAGTGTCGGCTCAGGGGGGGTCTTGGCTTCAAAAGCGGGCGGTTGTGCTGCCTCGGCATTGGCATCCGCCAGCCCGATGGTGTCGGGCCCCTTGCCGTGGGTAGGCGACGTGGATTCCGCAAATCCTCGAGTGGCACTGCGGAATGGAAAGTTGAGATTTGAACTTGGCCGTCGGAATATTCGATTGTGTCTTCTGAAAGGGTCCTCCGCTCCCTTCCCACCTACTCTCCCATAACGATTCCAACAAGAAAGGCTCTAGGACCTTACCTCATGCTAACGCGGCGCACCCACTTTTTCAACATGGTTATCCGGAGCCTCCACTCGGATGCTTACAGGAGGTGCATATCTTGCGAATCTGACAAATCGAAGCCTAGTGCCTGCCCGCGGGGCACGAGGAAACTAAAACTGTGCGCACACCGAGGCGACCGACTGCAACAAGACTTTCCGACTTTCACCATGGCCACCGCGGCGGTTGTGATGACGAAGCCGTGTCAGCGCTGCCAGTGGTGGCTCCCGCTGAAAACGAGGCAGAGCAGCGAGGTCCTCCCGTATCTATTATTTAAGCGCCGCTTGACCGAAACTACAGGCTCTCCCCAAAAAACTGCAAATGTGACGGCGGCGGCTATAGGCACTGCATTTTGCAGGGACTGCCCTTGCGCATGCGCCTCCCTGCGCGGAGCAGGAGGGGGACCAGAAAGACCGGACGTCGGGGAGTGGGGGCACTAGAGGCCCATAAATGCGTAATTTCAGCCTGCTCGCTGAGGCAGCTGCCCAGCTGCCGCATAGCCACGTCTGGTGATTGATGGCCCAGTGGACGCCTGGCGCCTTCCGAGATGAAATTCATAAGCATGTATCATGGGCCACTCACCAGCCAATCGGGGAGCTGCCAAGGCTAGTGAAGGGATCATCGTAGGCATCGTAGAAGTCCTCCTCGCCCTCGCTGCTCGAGTAGGAGGTTTCGGGCACAACCAGACCGAGGGGCGCTGTGGTAACTGCGTCCGGGACATAAATGGAAGATGGGATTTTCGATTAGGACCACTTGACCATGTTCTGAGCTGACAGCCATGCTTACCGTTCTCCGTTACCGAGTCGTCCTCGTCGTCGCAGGGCTCACCTTTCCCCCCGCCAACGGCGCCCGGGGGCACTTGGCCCGAAACGGACTTGGGCTCACCTGACGGTATGTTATTGATGCTGGTGGCCACGCTGACGGAGGAGCTCGTCGAGGCGGTCACCGGGGGAGGGCCGTTGTATATTCCGTTGATTGGGTGGGCCATGTTCTTGGCAATCTGTAGGCTGACGATTGAGTGCTTGATGTGATCCAGCATGGCCTAAAACGAAAACGAAAACGAGACGGAGCTGCTAGAATGCGGGAGCCATTTGAAAGGTCCTGGGCCGCAGCAAGGCAGGCCGGAAACTAGCCACTCCTTTCTTGCGAAAGCGAACAGCTGCTCCTGGCGCTGTCCTGCAGCTGCTGCGCAATCGGCATTCTCTCATGCCTTGCATCCTAAACCTGAACTTGGGGATTGGAAATCAATACTAGTTGGCCCTGGCATTGCTGGCTCGGCTCGGCAGGAAATGCTTTCAATCCAAAGTAGAAACTCAATCCAAACTGTCCCAAATTCGAAGCTTAACTTTACCAACCCCAGTCATTTTTCATCTTCATAGATTTCATAGCAACAGGAGTAATGGAGAGCTCCCAAGAATCAAAGCCGAGCCGGAGGGTGACACCCTCGCGCCTCCTCGACCCCGAGCAGTACAGCATTGATGACGTGTACGCTCAGTTCGAGACCTACAGGAGGCAGCGGCAGGAGGAGCAGCAGGAGCAGAGTCTCAGGCTGAAGAAGAAGTTCACCTTGTCGGCGGATCTCCGAGAGCTGACCTCCAATATGGAGAACCTACGGCTGGGCATGCAGTGGCTCCACGACCAGCAGCAGCTCCAGCAGCAGAAAAGGGACCTCCTGACGCAAATGGATGTCAATGCCATTGACGTGGCTCCCGCAGAGGAAAGTCTACAAAGTGCTTCCAGCCAGGACCGGGGGGACGCCGCCGAGCCGACGGATCTGGTGATTAGCTGCGGGACCAGCAAGTGCCTGTTCGACGGCTGCGGCCGGAAGATAGACAGCCAGGTGTTGCTGCTGCACTACCTCTGCGACCACAAGCACCAGATGTCCTCCTCCTCGCTGAGCTGCCTGACACTGGTGGAGGGGGAACGGGTGGTGTTCTCCTTCCAGCCGCAGTTCTGCACGTTTCGGGTCAACCAGATCTTGGGACTGCTAGCTTACGGCGGCCCTCTGGAGGAGCAGTTTGCCCCGAGGGGCCGCAAGCGACACGTCTACAACAGCTTCCTCCCAGACAAGCACTCGCACCTGAAGGCGCACGTTCCCGTGGTGGTTCTCATTTGCCGGACAGCCGTCCACGCAGCCCTAATGGACAAGAAGCTGGCCAGGAAGGCGCAGCTGCAGGAGCGGGACAACAAGCGGGACCAGATCTACGTGATTTGGGTGGTCACGCCCTGCGATCGGATTCAGCTGAACGCCACGCTCTTCCTGTGCGGCCGGGACGCGGCAGTCCGGGCCTGCACCGTGGTGGGAGTGCGCAAGGTGAACCACAGCCAGGACACGGCCCGGTTCATGGCGGTGGACGCCAATTACTGGAGGCTCACGTTCGGCGAAATGGAAAAGCTTTCCAACGGCTTCAGGGACGAGCTTAACCTAGAGGTCGGCCTGACCGAGCCAAATGCCTAGCTTTAATGGAACGCTTCTACGTACATTTGCGTTGTCCTGCAGCACCTTGCACTTGGCCTGCTCCGCAGGGTCGGCCAGCTCCTCGATGCGCCTCTCCAGCAGCTGAAACGTAGAAGCACAAGCGACTTGTACAAATAAATGTGACGGTGTTGCATAACAGAACACTTACGTTGGTCTGGTCTATCATCAGCTGGAGGTAGGCGTCCGCCTCGGAAACACGGCGGGCCAGCAGATCGAGGTGGTTGGGTCTCCTGCTTCCGTCGGCACCGACAGCGCCACCACCGCTGCCTTCCTTCGTGTAGCCTCCGGCGATGTAATAGGAGCTCTGATTGTCCCAAAGCCGCGAGCGGTTTGCGTGGCGCCGAATTGTGTCCTCCAAACGGCGCACCCACTGCTCCCGCTCCTCGGTGTGCCGCGCCTGCTTGAGATACGGTTGCAAGTTGCCAAGGTTCAGTGGATGGTGTGGGGAAAAGTTTTATCGTTATATCGTGGCGGCAGCCAAGTCACACAAACCGAAAGAAACGTGATGCAAGTCGGTATTTTTTAGGTCGATGCCCGGGCCCTCACGGGTGCCGTTCTGTGGACAGTCGTGATTGGCCCAAGAGCCGAGCACAGACCATAGAAGCATTAGCGGACTAGCCGTTCGTTACGCAATCGCTACAGAAGGCGGGCCGTTTTTCATGAATATTAATTAATTTATTTTAAAATGCTGGGAAGCATTATATTTTTCGGTAGACTGTGCCATCTTCGCCCCTTGGCTGCCACCCTAGATATATTTTAGAGATTCCTCTACTTGCTGCCAAGTACTTGCCTGAAAATGGAAGGTCTTGTGGTCCACCGTGATCGTGAACGTGTTGTCCTCCTGGTCGTCGATCCCGATGAGGGCGTCTTTCAGTCGCACGCACCCCCGACGCACGCCCTTAATCATCTTTTCCTTGGACTGCAAGAGACATTAAAATGGAAAGTAACAATCATTCCGCACGTCAGAGGAAAATTCAAAGTTATTCGGATTCGGTTAAAGAGCATATTGTTTGGAGGGGTCAATATTGCGAACTTTTGGATCGCTTCAGTTCCGATTCGAATTAGGAATTCTAGAATAGCCACCTTTAATGAAATTCAAGCGGCACTACGTAGTCTGGAATTAAAAGCAGTGGACTAGGAACTGCTCGCGCTTAGACTTACGCCAGGGGTTGGCGCAAACAGAGCCACTTGTCGCTGGTGCTCAGGTTCATTGGAATTTCTACGCTACGAAAGATTACAAATATGGATGCGGCCACAAGTAAGTCAGCGGCGAGGTCCTGTTCCTTTTTATCCTCTTCTCCAAATCTGCATCGAAGGTAAAATGGTCAGTGGGGCGGTGAAGCATCCCGTTTTGTTGGCGGATCCCTGGTTTATGCTCTTCGTGCTGGGCCTCTACCTGTACCTCGTGAACAGCGTTCTTCCGCAGTGAGTATGGGTCCAAAAACCAACACTTGGCAGAGGCGCAGTTCGTAGGAGCGACCTGAATCCGTTGATATCCATTAAAGGTTCATGCTGTTCCGCAAGCCGTTCGAACTCAAGAAAGTGATGCTGCTGCACAATCTCATCCAGGTGGTGTCCTGCGTTTACGTCATCCGGGAGGTAAGAACAGCACGGGATGCTCTGATCTCGCTCATTAACTATCAAGTGCTCCGGCAGATTCTCTTCGTCACGGACAATGGGATTATGTACTTCTGGAAGTGCCGTGAACTGGGCCAAAGTGCCGAGCATGTCCGGCGACATTTCAGCCTGGCATACTTCCTCTTTTGGCTGAAGCTGTCCGAGCTGGTGGAGACGATGATTTTCGTACTGCGCCAGAACAGAACCAAGCTGCACCTCTTCCACCACGTGGCCACTCTGACGCTCGTCTACGTGCTGATTCACTTCAACCAAAACGGTACTCTCTGAGAAATTTAGACAAGCCTCCTTCTTAAGGCCTGGTTCTTTTCAGGTTCAGCCGCCTACTTCTGCGCCTTCCTCAACTCCATTGTGCACATCATCATGTACTCCTACTACTTCGTAGCCGCGGTGGCGGACAAGTCCATAGTCCGCTCCCTGCGGCCCATCAAAAAGTCCATCACGGTGATCCAAATGGTGCAATTCGTGCTCATGCTGGTCCAGCTGCCAACCCAGATAATCCTGTGCGGCGTGCCCCGGGGAGTAATCGTCTACTTTGGCACCGTGATTTCTGCCATGTTCTACGGGTTCTACGACTTCTACACTAATGCCTACACGTCTGGGCAGAGCGTCAAAGCCCGGAAGTGAACCAAAATAGACACGAAATAAATAGCCACAGCAGAAAGCGAATGCGTTTGGGCGAGTATCCGAATGTATCTAGGCCTGATAAGATAAGCCTCGGGTCTGGGTACGATATGGGCGGTTAGTAATGCGACTCCAATTGGCACACTCACCGTGTAGTAGGAGAGCAGTCCCGCATTCTCGTCGAGAACAAAGAAGCGGTACTGCCAGCCCTTCATCACATTGGTCCACTTGCTGAGGGTGCCCTCCAGTGTTCCGCTGCCCGCTCCATGAACCGAAGCTCCATTGTTTCCTGCGTTGCTGGTCATTTCCTCCGCTCCGCCAACTTTTTCGTCCTCCGGCGCTCCGTCGTCTTCCACTTCCACTTCGAGTTTGTTCGGCCTTGCCAGTTGGTTACCGGGGTGCAGAAAGGGAGAGCGCCTGGCAATGGCTTGATGGGTAGTGCCTTATCTTTCCTTACTTATATCAAAATAAGGAATAATTAAAAATTAAATACAAAAAACAGCCGTGCTGGGCTTTCGGTGATTGATATCAACATATCAATATATCGATATTCTTTGTGAATATCGAAAATAAGAATTGCTTTCGATTTGTCCGATTTTTTCACGATTTTTCATACCGAAGACTTGTCTGAGATTTAATTTTATTTACGACTTGTTTGTTAAATTTTTGATTAGTGTTGCTAGTTTTATTTTGATTGTCTATTATTTAAATTTAATTTGATTTCAGTTTTTTGTGGTTCGTGTCTTCGCTACCAAAACGGTAACACTAATATGGCGAGGTGAATTTCCATCGTTACGATTTTCTGGAGCTTCATTTTTGCAGCGTTACGATTTTCTGGAGCTTCATTTCCATCGTTACGATTTTCTGGAGCTTCATTTCAATCGTTACGAGCATCGTTTTGTGAATATATAATGTTTTTAAAAACTAAATTACAAAGTTATTTTTGGGTCGTATTTAGGATGACCTCTCACTTTCGCGGCTCAGTTAGGTGTTTGGCCAAGTCATAGGTCACCACCTTGGGAGCAAAGAACCCCCCGTACCCAGATCGTCCTTTATGGAAAATTCCCAGTCCAGACAACGGTACAGCGGGGTGGGGCACCACCTCCTGGATGTCAATAAAGGGCAGCGTATTCTGGGCCACGTCCTTCTGCCGACTGGAGCTGACGAAATCCATGTACTGGTTGGTCTGGGAGAGCGGCAGCGATGGCATCTCCGAGGCGGTTGGCAGATCTGCCTCCTTGAGAACTAGCTTCTGGCGTTTTCCGTCGACATGGGAGTTGTTGTTCCCCAGCCAGAAACTCATCGTCTGCGGCTCCACAAGCAGGCCAGTGGAGAAATTGAAGGGAGTAAAGCGCACCTCCAGGTTGAGATGCTTGTTGATGATTCGGAACCGGACGCCTGTGACTACTTGGTCCGTGGCGTTGGCCACAATCTCGTCCAGATCCAGGGATCTGCTGTCCGGGCCCAAGGTGTGGTAATCGTAGTCGTTCCGTATGTCGGCGTCACTCACGTTGTAGTCGTCCAGAGGTAGCCACTCCAGAGTGCTTGTGTTTATGGCTCCCCAGGGCACGAGCTGTGCCTGCTGCAGTTGCAGATGGAACACCCTTCGGCTCTTCACGAAGCGCACTCCGGTCACGATCCGGTTGCGCATGAAATCCGACATGCTGGCACGCAGATTGAAGTAGCGATCGGACTTTGGTCCGGGCTCGTCGCACAGGCAGAAGCAGTAGTGGCAGCGCATGACGACCCAGCGTGACCAGGAGGCAGCCTCCTTTTCCTTTGATTTGCAGCCGGCACTTTTCCCGCCGAGAGAGGTGCCGTCCCCGTAGTGGATGTATTCATAGCGCCGGGTTCCGTTCTCTGAGGCTGGGCAAATGGTCAGAGCCGAGTCGATGAAGGCACAGTTGTAGAGTCTCCCATTGCAGGGGGGTTGCTGGCCACACAAATCCTCCTCCGGCTGGTAGCAGCCGTTCGAAAGAGTGTCATGGTAGTCGTCGCACGAGTTCCAGCAGGACTGATCGCTGTTCAGGTTGATCTCGTTCTCCACGTAGCCCTGCAGCAGCCGAGTGACACGGGCAAACGTCTCTCCCTCCACATGCCTATCCTTGGCGGGATCACAACGCCAGTAGCGGCGGCCAGTTTTGCCCATCAGTTGCCGAAGGATCTCCAGAGCAGCGTCCTGCCGCTTCCGGTGGTTCTGGCGCATGAGCAGTAGTTCCTGGGTGAAGTTTCCGCGCCCCATTTGCCGCTGCACCATCCAGGAGAACTCCATCATGAAGTAGGCCTTCAGCTCCGTCAGAGCCGTCTTGGCGAAGACTTTGAAGGCAAACTGCTGGGCGGACTGCTTGGCCACGCACATATGTTCCGGAGAGGCCTGGAAGCTCTCGGTGAGCCGCGCGATCAGCGTCTGCGAGTAGTCCTGCTCGGCGGCAAAGGGCCCGCTGCCGTAGAGGCTGGCGTGCAGCTGCTCCAGCTGCGTGGAGAGCGAGTTGGGACTGGGATCGACGTTCCATTGGGTGAACTTGAGCAGGGTGATCGGCTCCAGGGTGTCGCGGTGCTGCTCGAAGTCGCTCAGCTGGTTGTACCGAAGGTTTATTAGCGTGGTCAGGTCGTTCAAGCGGCTGATCCGGTAGAGTAGCTCTGTTTTTTCCCACACATCCCGCAGCGCCTTTATGGTCAGGTCCATGTTACGAACCTGCTGCTCCTCCAGCTCGAGGATGTTCGCATTGACCTCAGACATCTTATCCAACAACTGGTTCTGCCGCGAGTAGATTAAGCTTCCGGCCGTGATCTCCGCCAGCGGAACGTCTTCAATCATGTCCCAGGCCTTGAGGATCGTCTTGGTCACGTGGTTGATCGTCTGCATGATGTCCATCGTCTCCTGCACCACTCCCCCGAGAAGGGGAGGCGTCAATCCGCAAATCGCGAATAAGTATATCCACACTGTGAACCGCATGGCCTGAGAAGAGAAACCGAACTAAATGAATTCCGCCGTCAGCACTGGGAATATTTACATGTATATGAATTTTTGTCGCGTCTCAGTTTCTTCCTATGCTGATGCAGATGTTTACGCTAAGGGGTAACAAGGGTTTCACAGTTTTGAAAAATAGTGAATTTTTAAATTCTTTTTATTCTAACACTACAGCGTTTCTGGAATGTTTTCTTAAAGTTTTAAGTCGAACCGAGTTATATTTCAGAGTTAAAATCAAAAACTGGCTAGCTGGAGGCTAGCTTGCTTTAAATCAAAACTCTTTTGAGTGGTTTTTTGGACCGTGAAACCGATGTAACCCCTTAAATCTCCGATTAGGTATACATATTTTATTTTTTATACCCTTGCGGAGGGTATTATAATTTTGGTCAAAAGTGTGCAACGCAGTGAAGGAGACATCTCCGACCCTATAAAGTATATATATTCTTGATCAGGATCACCTCCTGAGTCGATATGAGCATGTCCGTCTGTCCGTCTGTCCGTCTGTCCGTCTGTCTGTTTCTACGCAAACTAGTCTCTCAGTTTTAAAGCTATCGAGTTGAAACTTTGCACACACCCTTCTTTCCTTTGCAGGCAGTATATAAGTCGGAACGGCCGGGATCGGTCGACTATATCCTATAGCTGCCATATAACTGATTGATCGGAAATGCCATAACTTTGGTGTTTTTTAAGTTAGAGGGTTGGGACTTTCCACACATGTTATTTTTGACCAAAATATCTTGTGTACAAAATTTCATAAGGATCGGCCGACTATATCCTATAGCTGTCATAGAACGATCGAAATTGGCATAACTTTGGTGTTTTTTAAGTTAGAAAGATGGGATTTGGTACAGATTATATTTTGGGAAAAATAATTCAATATGCCAAATTTCATAAGGATCGGCCGACTATATACGATCCGCTACATATCTAATAATTTAAGATGCGTGGCGCCACCTAGCGGACTGCGACTGAACTGCAAGGGTATATCAACTTCGGCTCCGTCCGAAGTTAGCTTTCCTTTCTTGTTTATATTTTTAATATATTTTATTATTTTGAAGCTGAAACTAAAGCCACGTGGGTACTTTTGGAGCACACTCTCAACCACAGTGGGGAACTGAGAACGACTGGGAACAGAGCCGAAAAAGGGGATTCCCCTTGCCATTCATACACACACACATAGCCAGCACAGAGTGAGGAATATTTGAAGAAATTTAATACTTTTAGTGCACAAAGCGAGAACTGTTGAATGCCAGAGCGATAAGCTGAAAGGCAGGGCACAATCACAAAGGTGATTGCAATTTTTCTCCGGCCAAGCTGCGGCAGCAGCAGAAGCAGCCAAAGCCGGAAGAGCCGGAAAAGCTGGGAAACCGGAACACTGGAATACTGGATCCACGTGAATGGTCAGAGAAGGACTTGGGGATAATAAAGAGATCAGAAGGAGAGGAGCTGTGTGGAAATAGTGGGCCAAAGAATTTGTGTTAATGGATTTCACTTTTTAAGAAATAAATTACGGGCAGCCGCAAGCAGCAGCTCCTTCTGGCTGGCAGTTTGGATGATTGGATGGGATTTCGAGTCATTAGGAAACGGGATGGATTTGGATTTGGATTACAGGAGAGGTCTCAAAGGGTGTAGCATGTCCAGGCTGTCGGCTCGATGGCCGGCTGTCCTAGTTGAATTACCGTAAGTGGAGCTCCATCTGTATTATTGCAAGTGGGCAGAAAAAACAATGACGAGCCAAAGTAAACAGCAATTAAGTGCAACAAGCCCGGCTCGGCTCGGCTGGCGGGGAAGGCTTAAACCAAACAAGGACGGGGCTGCGGAAAAAATTGGGGGAAAAACAGAAACTGGAAATGGTTAATTAAAGAAACGGGCATTGTTTAATGCGGCCCATGTGCCCGGTTTCGGGCCACCACCTGAGCAAAAAACATTAAATAATTGTACCTCGAATAGGTGGAGGACCTGGAGAAGAAATAAGTTTGAAGAGAGCCCCACGAATTGAAATATTTCCAGAACTCGCAAAAAGAAAACAGGCTAAATGGCCAACTGGGCAAATGGAAGTGCAACCCCCTTTGACATCCATTATGGCCCCACAGCACCTTGCAGGACACAAAAAAATATGAATGGGGACACTGAAGCCGGCACTGCACTGGGGGGAGGGCTCGTCCTCTCCCATCCTTTGGGAAAGTTATGATTGCCCGGGCTGATGATGACAATGTCGGTGGAGGTCCTGCATCGAACGACTTTCCAATGGGCAGGACCTATAATTTGATTAGTGCATCGCTGACTGAGCACGGAAAAGAAATCGCGCTCAGAAGTCAGGCGGGAAGTGCAGCCGAGTGCACTGAGCACGGAGCAGGAAGCAGGGGAGGTGTGGTTGGGAGCAGGATACTGCAGGATACTGAGCCCTGTTCTTATCTCATCTAGTGCAAAATGGAGCGGGCCATCACACTCCGTTAGCTGACAATGACAAATGATGATGGAGAAGAGGGAGAAGCGTTAAAAAAAGGGAAGCCTGGCCAGAAACCCGGCCAGAAACCAGGCCACTTTGGCTTTCAATTAATCCGAGCAAGTGGCGCCGGTATTGAGCTAGGCCTCTTCTGCCATAATCAGTTGTGTTTTGTGTTTTGTTCCGCCACAAAAAACAGGACAAATCTCCAGCCCTCCCTGCTCCTCCCGCCAAAATAAAGCCACTCTCCGCCCCCAAAAAGGGTTTTATCTCTAAAACAAAGGCGCCGAAATTTGCCTGCCATTCATTAAACAATGAACAACAAATCCAGCTGGGGGCGTGGCGGGCTGCCCGGGAAATAGATTAATGGCCGCAGACAAGGCCCACTGAATCAATTTATTACACCGCCGACAGTCCACACGACCACCAGCCGAGGAGCAAAAAAGGTGAGCCAAAGGACTAAACACAAGCCTACAAAAGAATAAATAAATCCTAGCATTTAAGACTCAGTTTCAAAGGAATACTTTACGAACTCCATCAGGTAATATGCATTTTAACATTAAGGATTTACATACAAGGACTATGCCACAGTTCAATTACATCTTGACCTTGCCGCACTCGTAGGGCGTGCAGCAGGGATAGCAGTCAGGGGCCTTGATGCAGCTCAGCCCGAAGCGGGAGAGCTCGGCCGCCTCCCAGGCCCGATCCTCCTCGAACAGCTCCATCATCCGCTGCCGACGGGCGCCCGTGATGAGCTTGTCCGCCGTGGTCATCTCGACGCTCATAGGCTTCACCAGGAAGTTGATGATTGAACTGCCCGAGGGAGTCTTGATCAGGTCGCGATTGTTCAGGAGGGAGAGGCTGTTGGCAGGAGGAGGAGGATTAATGCGGTCGGGGTTAACTGACCCCTAGGGGATGGGCTTACAAATCCGAGGACTTCTTCATCTTGAGGCCTGGGACTGAGTGACAAGTCTACACAAAGCAGGGGAGTGTGATTGAAGCACAAGTGTAGCCCACTCGACACACTCTGCCCTGCCTCCTTGTGCAAAGTCTCAATTAGGTTACCCGAAATGGGGCATGGAGTGGTGTGGAGTGGAGTGGCATGGAGTGACGTGGCAGCACTGACACTCGACACCATTTTCCACTCGCCAAAGGTCAATCACATGAGGAAGGAGTATGGGGACTGTCAGGGGCTCCCATATCCCTTTTAGGGCCTCATTGTTGACTGATTTATCCTTGAAGGAGTCATCTAAAGAGGCAGGATAACTTATTTCATTTCAATTAACCAACCTGGCCTTCTAGTTCTCAAAAAGTGGATGTAGAAGGATGGATATCAGACTGAAAAACAAGAGGGAGCCAACACAAATCACTGTTCGTCTATTTCATCTGCCCCGCCCTTCCTGGGCCGGTGTCCTGGCCACCCACGGATATAAAGTCATGTCCGGGAGCTGGTGTGCCGGGAAACAGTCAGGTGTGTAATTGCAATCCGAATTGGTCAAGTGTAACAATGCAAAGACGCAGCCAGACTCAGACTCACACCTGCTGCCGGCCCTGCTGGGAATCAATTTGATCCTTGAACTTAGGCAACAAACTGAAAACTTCTCGTCCTAGTCCCCGTCCTAGTCCTCCTCCTCCTCCTCGCCCTCGTCGTCGGCTCCCCTTGGAGAGGGCAAAATCAAATTGCAAATTGCATCCGAAAATGTCACGTGCATCGACACATTTTTGGTAGCCAACTGAGGGTATCCTTTTGGTTCCTTTTGGCCCCCGAAAACCAAGGACAGGGAACCGGAGATGTCGTGACATGGTCGACATGGGCAAAGGTTATTGCAACCGTCCGCCAGAGCAATCAGTGGACACCAGACATGAATGGATACCACTCTGTGCGAGTGAGAGTGCGGGGACCCGCCAGTGCTGACTCTTTTCGGAGTTGGCTGAAAAGAATCCCGATATATGCTATAAGAAATGGTTCTATTTCCGTTCAAAGTATTACTAAACTTACTTTGAAGTATAAAGTCTCCTAAAATATATTTTTAGCTTGCGGGACAAAGTCAAAGTGGCCTGCACTGAGGAGTCCTGGCAAAGGTTCGTCGTCTACACCTGCAACATGCTGCACTCTTTGTGCCTGGAAGGCGGCGGGCGGCAGGTGGTGGGCTGGAGCCACCAGGCCCATTCATTATGTTGACCACGCTGTCGCATTTGCTACGTGACATTCTGCTAACTGCCCGGAAAATGGAGCCCGGCCATGTCGCACTTGGGCCATTGTCGGATCAGCTTATGAATCAGTCGATAGTGGGGAGAACCGACGAGCAGAGAATACCCATTGAAGGGGATGTTATAAGTTCATTCCTTTGAATCCTAGAAGAGATCCTTTACAAATCCTAATCCCAAAGAACCAAGCTCCAAGCTTGAAATAATAAAGACCACTGGAGAAATCAGAACTCCCCTCCATACCCTCTTACTTTTTATAAGCCATACTGATCCGATAACTCCCCTGGCAGCTCGGAATTAGATTGCAGTTAGTTCACCCTCCCGGTTAGCTTCGACAACTAATATGCCCATTGGGAACGTGATTGGAGCGATTTGATCCAGTTAGTTGACTGCATCCTCCGTATATTTCCAGCCCCGACTTTGGCCGAAAGAGATTTGGCCAAATCGACTTGGTCGGGCCGGGATGGGCCGGGCCGGGCTTTGTCTTGGCCTGGAACATCCCCCACCAACGGATGCGGATGGGTGCAGTTCATCGCTCTGGCCCAAAATTTATCCAATTGCAGTGCCATTACACTACACAAAAGTTATGGCAATCTCTCCTTGGAGAATCCCGGATTTGTGCGAGTATTGAGATTGCAGTGGAGGCGGCTTCGAATTGCAAGTAAATAAACCGTATACCGTACGGTAAGCAGGGCACCCGTACTCGTGCCCGTATCCGGAGTTGAGTTATGAACGTGCTGGGAGCAACAAAGCGTAGCCAACACCCGCAATCCAAGAGCCGGAGCAGAAGAAAGCAGCAGCACACCCGACCGAAGGATGCCTTGTAAAGTAAATGTGCAAACATTTATTTATGTGGCCTGCCGAGGAGCACTTTAAAGCTCAGCAATTGGCCCGATTCTGGAGGAGAGCACTGCCGCAACTATAAAGTCCTGGAGCAAATCCTTTTGCCAAATGGACAGCGTATACAAATGGCTTGGTTTCGCACAGAAAGTGGTTTTTAAGAAACTCGCCTCTCAGCTCCACAGACCCGAATTTAAAATGGTCTGGAGTTCTGGCATTTGTCGGAGGGACTTCCACTCCATGTTTTGGTTTTAATTCATTAACTTTTTGCAGATTGATGTTCACCTCTGGATTACGACTCCTGTCCCTGGCGGAGTGTCCTTTCGTCAGTAGTATAGCGTTTCAATTTTAATGAGCACTGAGAGCCTCTTGTTTTTAGTCGCAACTTTAATTAACAACAAAAGTCATGGTCTCGGCTGGCCGAAAAAAGCTTAATTTGTAAGCAAAGAAAGGCCGAGGAGTGGTGCTCCTCCACGGGGAGGAAAGCTGAGATGGAATAAAAAGACACATGAGGCCGGGATATCCTGCTCCTGCTCCTGCTCCTTCCTCCGCTTCCAAGGAACATGGGGCACATAAAAAGTCGCCAGCAAGTAGTTTTTGCACTTGTACCACTACTGCTCCGTCCTTCTGGTCCTGGGAAATGTGTGTGCTTTTTCACAACGTACTACGCAGGATATAAATACGGGCATGGGTCCTGGGAACCGGCTGCCGAACTTGCTGCTGGTGGCGTTAAAAAAGCGGAAAATCGCAGCACATTTTTGCTTTTTAATTAAGCCCTCAATTTTTTATGTTCCATTCGAAAGCGACACGCCGTGATTCTCATTCGTCCTGCTCCGCCACCCTTGCCGCATCCTTGGACCCTCATCCACATCCTTGGAAAAAAAATAGTGTTCTTTTCACGAGCCAGCATCTGGAGCTATAATGTGCCCGCGAATCCAGCCCGCCATCATTCGGCTCAAAGGGAGTAGAGCCCTTCTTCTCCAAAATGTAAAAAACAATTTATTCGAAAACTGCGGAACATTTAAAATTTTTCGAGCACACATTCCATAACACCAAAGGCCAAAACAAATTAACGCGATAGCCCGACATACCTCCACGAAGACTGGGGTCTGGAGACCCATATATAGGTCTGGAGAGCCAGCCCGCCGATCAGTTCGTCCGACAATCGCGGAGAGACTTGGTCGCGGGTGAAGCTCATTCTGGCGGGACAGCAGCGGATCGTTGAACTGTCGACTTGGCACGTGACTGCAGCCGCTCCGAGTGATCCAAGTACATCAAGCTCCCCAATCTGCGACACATTTTAAGGCTTTATATTCGAGCTAAACCGGTTTTAGGAATTCGATAACCCGAATATTGAAGGTGGCCGGGCTGAAGCTGACGAGCTTGAAGCGGTGCATTTTGTAGGCGTCCACCAGCCAGCCGGCGTCCGGATTGTCCTGGTTGTTAATCGAGTCCGGCTCCATGGGATACTCGCGGACGCCTTTGCAGTCCAGCTCCTTGCAGAACGTGAGTACTAGCTCGGCAACGACCAGCCGACAGCCGACGGGTTCGACCAGCTCGTGGGCGTCCGACTCGGAGAGCACGGACTGTATCTGCTGGCGCATCTCCTCCTGCTCCTCGACGCTGGGGAAGTCGAGGAGGTTGCGAAGGCCCACGAAGAGCATGTCCACCAGAACATAGCTCCGTCCGTCGATCCCCCGGCGCACCACCCGCATGGGCAGGGCGTGTCGCAGGTGCTCGCTCTGGAAGCGGACCAGGGTGCCGTAGGGGTTCGGGTCCCGCGACAGCCCGTAGATGTCCGTCGACCCGCGCTCCGTGCAGCAGCTCCGGATGCAGGGCCAGTCCGCCCGGCGCACGGCCTCGATCATGGTGGCCGCCGCCTGTCGGGTGCCCACCTGAAAGCCGCCCTCGTCGAAGGCCACGCCCAGTAGCCGGCGGAGGCGCCACAGGCAGTACCGCTGCCTCAGGCTGCTCAGGGCTTTCAGGAAGTTCACCTTCCACCTCAGCCTGCGGCTCGCCATGTGGCACGCATGCCGCCGTTGGGGCGTCTGGTTGAGGGCGGACGGGGGCACTCCTCCCACTCCCCGGACAACACTCAAAATTTTGTTGGGACTGCGCAAAAGCCGTAAAAACATTTTTAAAAACAATCCGAAAATACAAAAAACAGAGAAAGAAATCTAATAAAGGCCAACTGAATGTGAAAAATCCCTAGCAATAACAGCTTTCACAAAAATTTTCGAAACATTACAGGACATGCCTACCCTTCGAATCCTGGGGCTCATCCTCCTAGTGCCTGGACTGGCTTGGGCGTCGTACGATCACTACCGCTTGCCCTCCGCCCTGGAGCCCCAGCACTATGACCTGCGCGTCCTGACCCACCTGGATGGCGGGCAGCCACGGTTCGAGGGATCCGTCAACATTCGCCTACTGGCCCGCGAGGCCACATCGAACATCACACTGCACGCCAGGAACCTGAACCTGATTGAGAACCGCACATCGGTGACCTCCAGGGAGGAAACTAACTGCGTGGTCTCAACCGAGAAGGTCGACCTATACGACTTCTATACCCTGAAACTGTGTAGGGAGCTGCGGGCTGGGGAGGTCTACCAGTTGGAGATGCACTTCGGGGCGGAGCTGAACGACTCGAACGCGGGCTACTACCGAAGCAACTACACTGATACCGACACCAAGGAACTGCAGTAAGTACCACCCAGTCATTCCAAGCCCAAAACTATAGTTACCCTTTCAGCCACATAGCGGCCACCCAGTTCTCGCCGACCTTCGCCCGCCAGGCGTTTCCCTGCTTTGATGAGCCCTCCTGGAAGGCTACCTTTGCCATAACCCTGGGCTTCCACAAGAACTACACTGGCTTCAGCAACACGCCAGTTCAAAAGAAACTGCCTCAGTAAGTGGACTGCAGCACTGCCTGAAACCTGGTTAATAAAATCCTTCCTTCATCCTTTCCAGCGACAGCCTGGAGGACTATGTTTGGTGGGAGTACGAGCCCCTACTGAGAACCTCCACCTTCTTGGTGGCCTACTCCGTCCACGATCTAACAAATGCATCCACTGTGGAGAGCAAAACATCAAACAGGGTGACATTTAGGAACTGGATGCAGCCCAGGCTCGTGGATCAGAAGCAGTTCTTCATCCAAATGGCGCCCAGAACGCTGGAGTACCTGGAGGAGCTCTTCAACCTGAGCTACCCCTTGAGGAAAATCGACCAACTCATACTGCCCCACCACCGCTTCTCTGCTATGGAGAACTGGGGCCTGGTGACCTTCTCCGAACCAATCCACATCCCAGTTGCTGCTTCGGTTGTGACTCAGAATGAGAATGAAGCGACATTGGCGCACGAGTACGTCCATCAGTGGTTTGGCAACATGGTCACCATGAGGTGGTGGGATGATCTCTGGCTGAAAGAAGGTCCCTCCACGTACTTCGGCTACTTGGTTCTGGATGCCTTGCAGCCCCAGTTGAGGCGGGCAGAAGGGTTTATACAAAAGGACTTGGCCAAGTTCTTCAAAATGGACTCGGGCTCCTCCGTGCCAGCCATATCCAAAGAAGTTACAGATCCCAACACAATACTTGGCCAGTTCTCGACCTATGTCTACGAAAAAGGATCGCTCATCGTTCGGATGCTCCACAGGACACTTGGATCTGACGTCTTCTTCAGTGGCATTCGGTCGTTTTTGAAAAAGTATAATTTGCAGAACGCGGATCAGAAGGAATTCTTTGAAGCTTTTCAGGAGCTGGCTGTGAGCAAGAAGGTTATTCCAGAGGACTTTGACCTGAACAAAGCAATGGAGTCCTGGACCTTGCAAGGTGGCTATCCACTGGTAACGCTTACTCGGAACTACGAGTCCGGCACGATAAGCCTCATCCAGTCCAGATTCCTTCTTGGCCCCGGAAAGGAGAATATCTCATCGTGTTGGTGGGTGCCCCTGAGTTTCGTTAGGCAGGAGGCTTCGAACTTTAGCCAGACCATTCCCGAATCGTGGCTGGAGTGTCCCAGTTCTGAATCAGTCTTACAGTTGTCCGACCCTCCAGGCCCCGATGAGTGGCTGATTCTAAATCCCCAGGTTAGCTCTATATTCCGGGTCAACTACGACGATCGCAACTGGCTTTTGATAGCCAACAGCCTTAAAAATGATCCAAGCTTTGGGGGAATCTACGAGTTTAACAGAGCCCAACTGCTGGACGACGTCAGCGCCCTGGCAGAAGCTAGAATACGTGGATATGATCAGGTGTTCGACCTATTCGAGTACCTAAAGAACGAAACCGGCTACCATCCCTGGAACAGAGCCGTTCAAGTCCTAAATCGGCGGGGAGCCTTGTTGACTGGTCAGGAGGAGGTGGATTTTAAGGTGAGTAGCTTAGTTTCACGCTCATCCTAAATAATAATCCCTTTCATCCCTCCCACTCAATAGACCTACATGAAGAAGCTCATCCTTATGGTTTACGGACGCTTCCCAAAGCTGGCGTTGGCTTCAACGCAACCCCCATCTCCAAAGGATGTTCCCTTCCAGCGTTTGGTGTACTCCCAGGCCTGTCGCTTTGGAGTGAAGGACTGCCTCTTCCAGGCCAGGTGGCTGACAATGTCCCATCGCAACGGAACTCAGCTGGAAGTGTCCTCCAATTTCCGGGATGTGGCCTACTGCTCCGTGCTGGAAAACGGTGGCCAGGAGGAGTTCTCCGAAGTGTTCCAGCTCTTCCAAAGCTCAACCAATGCAGCTGACCAGAGGATCTGGGCATCTGCCCTGGGATGCTGCCCCAACTTTGAGCTCTTGGAGCAGTTCCTCAATCTTACCCTGCAATCGAACGAGAAACCCATCAGCAAATGCTACATGTTGGCCGTGAAGCAGGCCCTGGGACGGAGGACATTGACTTCCCAGACGGCGGAACATATCATCAGCCATGCCAAGTTGCTTGGGTAAGGTTACTTCCAATTCTAGTTAAACAATTTATCAGATACTCTTCTCGGTAGCCGAAAATTCCAGACGAAGGATCTCACCGGTCTCCTGGTCAGTTTGGCGGAGAACCTTCAGAGGCCCGAGGCGTTGGAGGAGCTAAGTGCGAGCTTGAAAAACTTCAAGGAGTTTGAGGTGCCTCTGGAGAAGGCCCTCAGCCTGGCCAAGACAAACCAGCAGTGGCAAAAGGAGTGCTCCGGGGACTTCAGTCAGGCCCTAAGAAAACGTATCTAAGAGGTCTACACTCTATAAGCTAGTTTATAATTTTAAATGATTTTTATTAAAAAGAGTGTTTCTAGTAACAATTGAAGGAATGGCGATGAAGTCTCCCAATGGAAATGGGGGCCTGGCTGCTGCTGTCAGAAACGGGTCCTGTCAGGCCTTTGACTGGTGGATTTCCTGACAAGGGACCCAAACACCGACACCCTCCGACCGACAAAGCCTTCATCTGAGGCTCTTTTGTTTCGCTTCTCGGCCTTCTTGCTCTGTTATGGTATTTGACACTTACACGGGTCCGTCAAAATATGTCTTCGTCCTGCGAGAGGTCCTTTGGCAAACTCCGCACCACGGCCCCCTGCCAATGACGATGACATGTGGAAAGAACATGGAAATGGTGGCGCAGCATTTAGTTATCTCCTTTGTTTGTCGCTCCCAGCCACTGTCATCTCTGGTGCAGGGCTCAAGGACTCCACTGCCAATTAGGCAAATTAATCGACTCTAATTGATGTGCCAAGGGGTTAATGGATTGCCGGGCGAAGGCAGGACTTAGGACGTCAATCAGGCGCAACTATCCGTCAGGAGCAACGATTATGACGGCATGCAAGTTATTTTGTCAGGACTTGTCTTGCTTCGGCAGCCAATTAGGAGGATTTTCGTGGAATTTTAGACGTCATCTGGGAGCAGTAGAAAGCTTATTGAAGGGGTTGTCCTTAGTCTCCTGGATATAGAATGTAATGGACAGAACAATATACAGAAATAATAGAAAAGTTTAGGACTTAAACTATGGGTATTTGATGAGAATAGAACTACGACTCTTTGTAGTGTCTCCCTCCGGAATGGAGTCTTCGGGGATAAAAGCAAACAGGGAACTTTAAGGACTTTCAGGATTAAATTGGAAGCTACAGCACTGGCTCGTGGGGAAATGTGGGTCTGAATCAATCAATTGATGACCCATTATTGATACCACAAAGCAATGGCGTTTCGCTGCGAAATGCATACATGAATGCAAATGCAAATGAAAAGTGGCCCTGTCAGAAAAATTAACGATATTAATGCTTGTTAAAAGCGGTTATTAAATTAATTAAATGTGATGCCAGGCTTGATGGGCGCGTAGAGGAGCCGGGCATAATAATTTGGAGCGATTCCCGGACCTGCATATGCACTTGTGTATGGAAATGTTTTTGTGCACGAGTCCTCGCATTCCGGATTATATCATGTTAAATATTTACGCTGGACATTGGCATTTTTAGTGGCACTTTTTGCTTATTTATTAATCACAAAAATTAATTGAATCCGCGAGTCCTGCCACTTTAAAATATGCAGCTTGAATGTCAAAGAAATCAGCGCAGTTGAGTCTCTTCTGCGTTCCAGCTGGCCAAGGACTGCTTCCAGTCGTCCTCGATTTCAGTCGAAGGATCAGCCTGGCAGACAATCATATTTTGAATGTTAATTAATACGCATTCAGTGTCTTGCCGGGCAGGGCAGGACAGGACTGGAAAGGGATCAAATTATGTAATAACCATATTAAAATTGAATTTCTCGATGCGTGCCTCGCAGACTGTTACTGTTTATGTGGGCGGGAGTGGGAGGATGGGAGGCCGGAGGGCACTCCTCCACTGCTCCACTGGCTGACTGGCCAAATGGTCTAATTAGCCCTAATTGAATACGACAAGCTTAGCCTCCCTGAACCCCTTTAAGTGAGACAAATTATTTGTGTGCAGAGCTGCAACTGCAATTGCAATTCAATTGGAGTGTTTTGATTATCAATTCCCAGAAACGATTCTCGATTATGTCCTGGGCCGGGCAATCAGGTCAATTGCTGATTCCAAGCTGAGTTGAAACGTGATTACAATTCCGTATTCTTTCCGTATAACTTTTGGCATGCATCATTTTAAATGGTATTTTAAAGCCCCTACCTAGCCGTAGACCCAGGGAAGTATATTTCAATTAGTGGGCATTACTTTGGTGGAGAAATCATGGTCTTTGTTCCAGGATCTCCTGCCTCCTTCCTTCTTCCTCCTTTTTCCTGTTCCGGCTGTTTGCCTTTCGATTGGACGTCGATGGCTTTGTTGTCTAACTTGTGTATTACGTTCTGCTGATGCCGTAAATTAAGGCAGAGCAGAGCCCTTCATTGTTCGGTGTTTTTAATGCCGTTGAGGGAAAATAAATTCATTAAAAACTTTTGGCCAGCAATGCCTTTTATTGACTTTGCTCGGTCGGTTCGCCGGTTGCGTGTGCAAATATTTATGTAAAAATTTTCTGGCCTGGCTTGCATGTTTTGATTGTGCCACTCGGACGTGCATATACGTCCGTATATACATATACCTCCATATATATATTTTCACAATCCGAATCGAATCGATTTGCTGACCAAAGGCAGGACGGCCCCCCTCATCATAATCATGGTAGAAACTTTTGTGCACTCTGCATTACATTTATTGCTTCCTGCTCCCTGTCCCTGCTCCCCGGCCATGTCCCTGCTCCTTTTGTTTGAGTCCTGCGAGAAGGAAATAGAACGTGAAAACTATTCCTTGCTGGCGCCTCCAGGCTGCGAGACATTCGAGAAACTTGCCACACAAAAGTGCGGCAACAGAAACCTAAAAACTTGCACTTGTCCGGCCTGGATCCGGGTCCGGGACTAGGTCAGGGGGCAGGGTCTGCAGATGCAGATGGAGATGGAGATGGCAACTTACAAATTTAGATTACGAGGCAAGCAGCGCAATTGCCACACATGTTTGCACAAATGCTGGCTGCTCGACTGCCTGGCCTGGCCTGGGCTGGCCTGGCTGCCTCAATTGTTTAATTTCGTTTAATTAAATTGCAAATATTTTATTGCAGAAACTTGCAGCAGAACTTGCAGCAGCCTTGTGGAGCTTAAATTTGTGTGGCGTGGCACCATCTGCCGGCACATTCAACACTACACTTGCCACTAGGCTGCAACGAAGGCTCATCCTGGCAAGTTAATTAAATATTTTGTTGGCTGCAACTTTTATCCGCTCCAGCGGATAATTACTATTGCTGCTTATTTCGATTAAATCGATAAGCAATCATCGGAATGGAACTGCTCGCCACCTCGATAAACAGAGAGAGTTTCAGCCACTTGATGCTAATGCAAATTCGATTCTCCATTTGGCCGAGTCGTGTATAGTAGCCCCTGCCTCAATAATACATCCACTTGACCACCTCAACGAGGACTCGAGTGGCCCCGACACCCGAGCGGGGTGGCTCGACCTTGGCAGGAGCCGCCTCCTCGGCACTCCTCCACTTTCTCCGCCTCCTGCGGCCACTTTCTCCGCCTCTTCTAGTTGTTTCTTTTAAGTGCCCCTTATAGTTGATTTCTGTTGCCTTTGTTCTTCTTGTTGCGAGTTTCTGTTTACACTGGAGCAGAGTCCGAGAAAGGGAAGGAAAGAAAAACACTTTTAGCACGCATCGGTGGGGTAAACCAATAGAGCGGCAGACTTGAAGAGCCTTGAAGAGCCAACCTGACCACCTGGACAGGATATCCTACTCCCAAGCATCTTACTTATGTAACTCTGAATCAGAGATAAGTTCTTCGTGCTACTTCGAAAATATTGCAACTCAGAGTGATGGTTGTCACTTTTAGTTGGATAATTTCAGCATATATCTTTCGTAAAAACCCATATATCCCATCCCCAATCCCCCCATCCAGGCCGTGGAAGCCATTAAGGCCCCATGACAACTCGTAAAATTTTAAAGCATATTTACGGGCGGCTGCTCATTATTTTGATGCGCTTTGGCAAATACACACACAAAAGGGTCTCCCGGGGGGGTGGGCTACCCCACATACGGGAGGGTATGGAATAACATGAAAACTGGAACTGTGATGCATATATGCATATTAAACAGACCGCTTTTATTCGCCGGCACATTCTGACATCAAATTTGATTGTCTGCACTGTGCCCCAAACCCACGTCCTTGCCCCACTCTCCATCTCCCATCTCCCACCGACCCACCGCCCGCCACCATATCCCTCCATGCATATGCATGAAACGGCATTATTTCGATGCTGCAAACAATAGACCAAAAGATCCAAATCTCTGTTTCTGTTCCTGTTCATGCTCCTGCTCCTGCTCCTGCTCCTGGGTCCTCCTACTGCTCCTGTTTCTGCTGTTGCTGTTGCTTGCGACTCCCCAGCTTCTGCCCCCGCCACCAACGGCACAAAACAGCGAGTCATGGTGACATTGTGCAGGCACTGAGAGAAAATGTGTGTGATTAACAGGAAATAATTACTTCCTTCTGAAAAGTATGGTATAAGAAACTCACTAATATCCACAATTAATTTCTTGCTAATTTAGCAAATGGGTTTTTCTCAGTGTAGTATAGTACACCCCTTAACACCACCCCTTGAAAACAGGATACCTCTAGTCGAGAAGGACTTGGCCACAATTCATGCGGCTGCATTTGCCTAAGCGCTAAATATTAATGACGCTGCGACGATGACGAGGAGCTCTGAAATATCAGGACTCATCAGGACTGCTGGGTGTTGATTTTAATGAGGAGGAGACTTCCAAAGGATTTCATTTCGGGGGGAGGAAGGACACTTTGCTTATCAACGCCATCAATTTGGCTTCCTGCAAGTCCTCGAAATTAGGGGTGTTTATTATTTTTGATTGCCGGCACGCGTCCACAGGACACTGCTGAGAAATAATAAAAAAGGATTCGAATGAAAGCGGCAAACGGAGGACAAATAGCCCGTAGAAGGGCTAAAATGCCCTATTGTTTGAGCCTCAAATTGATAGCGCGTGTGCAAATTTCAGGCTCTTGATTTCCCTGCTCTGCCCTTCGTTTTGTTTATTGCCTAATGACTCATTTCTTGTCTCGCCAGTGTCCTTTGGCCCTGTGCCCAAGATCCTGCCTGGCAAGCCCTTTGTTCGTCGCAGGGAACTCCCTTTTTTTCGAAAGCCGGAAAGTTGTTGGGTGTGAAAAGCCAAAACAGACACGATGCAATCCTTGTTCCCTGTTATCCTTTATTTTTTTTTTGATTTTGGCACCCTTTAGAAAAAGCGCAGGAAGCACTTGAAGAAATATACCCATAAAGATTTTTAAATGTGTATTATAATTGTAGATGACAACCCTAAAGTGGGAACTCCAGAAAAGGATTGGAAAGGATATCAGAAAAGGAAACTAGGATGAGTTCGCGGGGAATTTGAATTATCGAAAAACGAAAACTGATAACTGTCTGTGTAGTTAGTTCTGAAATCTCCTATAAATATTCTTGAATATCTACAAAAACATGAAAAATATAATTACTCTCCAGTATCCAACCATATTCCCCAGTGCATCGAGGATCTGTCCAAATGGCACGTTCTGTTTCCCGTTTCGAGTGGCGTGGAGTGGGGTGGAAGTGCAAGTGGTCTGCTTTTGAGTTCCACCCACTCGAGGACGCATTCACAGCCGCTTGCACTCGCAATTAGCGCAAATCAGGCGACTCCAGATGCTGCCTGGGGGCCCTCAATTTGACGCTTAACTTGCCATTGAATGACACATGCTCGCATCGCCGTAAGGACACAGGACTCTCCTGCCGGGGAGTCGCGATTGGAGCAACTAATTTGGCCCGAACACGAAGAGCCTCTCGTAAATGATTTGTGAAAATAAAAGAGCTCCCTCTTTGGAGTATCCAGGTGGATGATTAATTCTTTATGATTTCATCTAGGATCTCTCTCCTCCGTCCACTGCTAAAATTTAATTTTCCCTGGCGCTTTTCAACCATTATTTTGTATTTTATTTACTTTTACTTTCCCTCCTAGAGCTGCCGCTATCAAGCATTCTTATGGCTGTGGTAGCATTTCCGTTTCTTCTTACTCGTGCATTTTTCATTTCCGCCTCGGCGTCGCGGCATTTCCCTTCATTTTTCACACATTCCCTGCTCCCCCCGCGGCCGTTGCTGTAGCCGAGTCCATTTACCTCGCCCCGCTCTACTTGCCGTATATATTTCGCATTTATATTATTTTGTAATGTTTATTTCACTTTGAGAACCCTCTCAGGAAGCCCCCACTCCTGCTACCACTTTCCATGGCTTTGACACTTTCGGTTAAGCCTTTAAGGAATTGAATCTCCGGTTGGGGGCCGGCTTTTTCTTTTCAGAGTTCCTCAGAAGAAACTTTAAGGCAGTCTGACGTTTGGGGCCTTACGTCTGGGACATAACCATTACGGTAATATGCATCGAATAAAAAAAGGATAACGAAAAATGCTCTCAAGATTCGGGCCTATAACTAGGATAACATGGGGCTTATAAGTGAGGTTAAAAAAAGGACTCTACTCGAAGAATTCAAGATTAAAGAGTGAGCTGTCCAATCCCAGGCGCAGGACTCGCCTCCGCGTGTCCATTATGATTGTCATGTGGAAAATATTGTCTGGTCGACAATTTCGGGGGACATTGCTATTTTGGGCGACCGTTCCGGAGACCGCAGACAACGGCGGAGCAGATCTGGAACGGGAATGAAAATGATGCCCATTGTCATTAGAGAGGCCTTCGTTGCCAGAAGTCGACTGTGGCGGCCAAAAAGGCAATTCCAGAAATTACTATTTGCATTATTTTCACGACAATGCCGTGGCCAATTCATGGCAAATAGAACGGAAGCGAATCCGGGCGGAGAAAGGAGGCGTGGCAGGGTGGAGAGGAGCTGGGAGCTGGAAGCTGAAAGCTGGGAGCAGCTGCTACAATTGTCGGCGTCTGGGGAAAGATGAAAATTGATTTTAATGCCAGAAATTATGTTATTTGCGCATGTTATGGACATGCAGGAAATGCCAGGACCCACCCACCCCCACACACACAACAATATCCGTAAAAAGCAGAGAAAAAACAGAAACCGAAGCGGATACGGATCCGGAAACGCAAAGAACTCCCAAGTATGCAGACCATAAGCTGTATGATTTCCTCACACCCACGGACCCATAATTATTATGATTATGAAGTGGAGTGAATTACAAACGACTTACGTGTGAATGCGTTGAGCCATCATCTCATCATCGGCCACCTCAGAGTCCTGGCAGTCCGGGCAGTCGGAAGGAGACACACAACGGAAATTGGCGCCTTGAATTTATCGATTGTTAATGGGAATTTGATAAATCCACTTGATTAGCCGTACTCTGGAAGAGGATAATGAATAGTTGATGATGGGGAGAGATGTGGGATAATTAATATAGCCTACCTTTAAGGGCAGACGGAGGACTGATTCCGGGAATGAATTTGAGTGGCTGATCCATAGACCGTGAGAGCGGATAGACCCGCTGTATCCACAATTTATTTAGCCAATTTCCTGGTCAAACAATTCCCAACTTGATGCAATTAAGGAAAATGCATAAAAAAAGGACCAAAGAAAGATAAAAAATCAGGGAACCGAGGAATCCGGGCCAGACCAGGCCAGGCGCAAATAAGCCGGACTAAGAACCAACTTTTGCTGGCCGCATCATAAAAGCGGCTGCCGCAATATGCTGCGTCTTCAATTCTGCAGCAATTCTGCCCCCTTCCGCCCACCCACGCAAATATCGCCCATACGCCCCGTGGGCCTGGTGGATTCGTGCGGAAGAACTTTTGCAAGTTGCGACGTCAAATTGCATCGGACTCTGTGTTTAATTTATGTGATTTATTTGTTCAGCCTGCTGGCCAAGTTTTTGGTTTCAGTTTCTCTCGGCCTCCTTCTTTTTTTGGCTTTTACTTATCTGGCCGAGTAACGATGACTTTTGATTTCTTGGCGGGGCTGGCAAGGGCGGCGAGAAGGAGGAAGAGGATCTACGTAGTACGTACTTCCCTGATTCCGGGCCATAAATCAAAATAAAACTTTGTCACTTGAGCTTTTGACTTGAGCAACTTCCCTCCCTGTCTGTCCCTCCCGTCTGTCTCCCTATCTATGTATTTCTGTCCCTGACTCTGTTGAATTTTGGCGTCCTCCTCTAATCGATTTCAAGTTTATGTTGCCGAAACAATAACAATAAAAATTGACAATGCCGAGGCGACGGCGGCTCATAAAATTTTATTACGAAAGGAAACGAACGCCATTGACATACGTAAACTGATTCGCACCACTCCCCGGGGCCCGGGGGAATCCCCCAGACCCCAAGACCCCCAGTCCCCTACGCTCCCAGCCGACTATGTGAATGCCAAATGCGAAATCAATGTCGTGGTTCCTTCTGCCTTCCCCCAGAACAGTCACAGCTCCCCTCTCCACCCCTTGCTCTTGCTCCATTTATTCTATTTGCATGTTGCATTGCGATTCCCTACAGTTCCTTGAGAGCATATTGGTTTTCTGATGGGCTTCAGAAGGTATTTTGGGTTTTCATATAAATATCATAAGGATGGTTTTTTCGGTTATTAAAATACAAGTAATGAAATACCATAAAAATACTTGTATTTATACAAAAAATCAGGATCAGATCACTGACTCAAGACATGGTCTTGAGAAAAAAAGGATAATTGTTTTGAGTTGAGATCTATTTAGTTTTAGACTACTCCACTCCAAATTCTGTCTCCAACATTAATAGTCCAATACGGCTCACTAAAGAGGATTGTAGAATATGGAATAAAGAAAATAAATAAGAAGGGTATGGAGTATTCGACTTGACTCGCTTTCCTTTGTTTTGTTACATTTGTTGTTGTTGCTGTTTCGCCGCACATGATTTGCCTTTCACTCAGCTGAGTGAACGAAAGAGATAGTGAGTGTTTGCCCCCCGGAATAGGCCCCAGCCCCAGCTCCAGCCCCTCCCACCGCCCACTCCCCACTCCTCGTCCCATGTCCTTCGCGGGACACACCGTGGGGCAGATTGCTCCAAAAATGTCAAAGCGCCGCCGCTGACACCGCTGGGCCTTTGTGGCGGGAGACGGGAGCTGAAGACTATGACAAGGGCGCGAGTATGTTTAGCGTGAAGGAGCAGCAAGGACGAGGATGGGCGGGGAGGATGTGTGTGTGACACCCGCGAGAAATGCCTCGCATTTTTTGCTCCTTTTGACCCACTTTGCTTTGTCGTCAGCAATGTGGCTCCTGTCCCAGCTTCGTCTCCTGTCCTGTCTCCCATGTCCTTTCTCGAGTCCTCCCGTCTTCCGTCGCCAGTATCCAGTCTCCACGCCCTTTCGCCCCCTTGTTCCCTTGTCCCCCAGGCATGTGACACTCGGCGAGCGTTTAAATTGCGGCTCTCCTGGCCCATATTCCGGGCCAGTCCGCCTTGTTTTGTGGGTCGGGTCGCCTTTGTGCCATATTTTCACAAATTGAATTGGCCGTGTCAGGAATGAAAGGATGCAGCTATGAAAATTTCTGCATTCAAATTTTTTGACCAGAAATTATTTTAGCAAAAAGTTTGCCGCATATGCTTCTACAGGAGGTATTCCCTAAAGTGAATTCTTCCGCCAGTTAGGGGAAGAGCGTTCTAAAATCCTGTTGAAAGACTTCAGGACCAATAGGACTATCTGAAATAATAAAAATACTTCCACAAAAATCTATTTATTGAATCACAACTGTTTTTCCTTTTATTTTTGCGAACACTCACCGCATCTCCACCATAATAATGTTATTATGCATTCGGAGCAAGGCGAGCCCGACTAGACTGAACCACTTTCGCCCAGGACCCGCATCTGGGGATGTGTGTGTGTGGCTCTGCATGAGTATGTGGGTGTGTGTGTGGAACAGACCACTTCTCCTCTGGAGTGGGCTAAAAATCTGACGACGTCCGAACGACCCGACACATGGCACTTGAGCAAATTTGCATAATAGAAATTAAAATGGATTTTAACATTTCTGTGTGAGATTATGTTTGGTGGGAGCTTCGGGGAGGATGTGGCACCGGAAACCTTGAAAAAGGAGGTTGCCTCTTTCTCAGAAGAGTTCAAAAATATATCTTCTTCGAAGCAGAACCCAAACAGCTTTAAAGGAAAGTCTTTAAGGATGTGGAGGTCGCTTTAAGCGACTTTAGTGCCTCACCTTTTCTTGTTTAAATTCTTGCCTCGTGACCTACTCCTCGGCTCCGTTGCTCCTTGGCTCCGCTCGGAAGGAATTGGGTCTCATTTGCGTAGGCCAGAAAAACTTTCCCCGCCACTCCTCGCCCCGCCAGAGCCGGGTCCTGTCCCAGATGGCCTGCTCCAGTTCGGTCTGGCATGCCGAAACATAAAACGGCATTAAGGCAACTTTTAAATAATGCAAGAGGACACACACAGAAATTCCTGCTTAAATACTTTGATTTGGATTCGCATCCGAGAGTTTTGGAAGCCAGAAAATGCAACATTGGGGGCAGGAGCAGGAGTGGTTTCTGCCAACATATTTTCTTAAACTTTAACATGTTGTCCTCTGGCATTTTTAGCCATATTTGCTGCTGCCATTCTTGGCCTTGTAGCATTTTGTGGCAGGATATTTTCGGCGCTTGGACACAAGCCAGGAAAAAGGGCAAAATGAAATATGTGAAATAAATAAGCCAAAATTGTTTTGTCATATGTGTGGTCAGGAAGGGGGGCTCGAAGGGGTTGTGGGTCGAAAAATTAAAAAATCCCTATCCTTATTCGGCAAGTAAGACTTTAAAAGCAAGTAAGACATTGTAAATTTTATCCGCATCGCGCAAAAGGTCAATCCGAATCTTTAAGCCCCATTGTCATGGCTTTGGATGTCCTGTGGATGAGAGTGTGTCGTCCTGCTTATTTTCGTTGTGAGAGCTCTTTGAGCTGCTTATTGGGTCACTGATGTTGATGTCCTTAATGTTGCTGATGTGCAATTGCCGGCGAGGACGAAGAAGGAGCTTATGCATTCGCCGGCCAATGGCTTATCCTTTATTGGATCCAGAGAGGACTCTCTGCTTCCTGCCTCACAAGTCTATTATTACGGCTGGTCGGACAACAACGGCAGCTGGAAAAACTGGCAAAATGGCAAGTGTGCTTAACCTTGAACTTCAAAGGACCTCAGCCCCGTTCGTAAAATATATATATTATATTTTTCTGTGTTTTCACTCGCTTTTCACAGGCAATTTCAGGCCGTAAATTAGTTTTATGTTGCTCGATTTTGCTTTTATTAAATTACCTTTTTCATGATTACTTGGAAACTTCATTTGGAAAAATGCGCCTGCCGACGGAAATAGCCAACGAGGTCGCTCCAGCTCCCTGCCTGTCCTGCAATAATTTGCGCCATTTTGTAATTTCGGTTCACTCCTTGCTCCTGGCTCCTTGCGCCTGCCTCTTGGCCCGTGGCTGGTGAGTCCTGGCTCCTTGACGGTGCTGCTGCTTCCGTCGTTTGGGGTCGAAGACCTAATAAAGTGCCCGCCAAACCATCGAAAGGCTCCAGTGCTCCCGCCCCCCACTCGGGATCTGGATCGGGAGCCTACAGGTTAATTATCTTTGGTGTAATTTAGTGGTCCTGCCGCCGCCGAGAAGGGCTTACATTTTAATTTATTTGACCAGTGAAAGGATTAGATTAGACGTCCTGATAAATGGCCGTCAACTGGCTAGTTAAATAGCGAAACTGTTGCCTAATTTGGGGCTCTTTTTTGAGGAACTTTTGGGGCAAAAACCAAGCTGATTATCATATTTTCCTTCGCGGCTCTAGGCTCTTTAATGGACAAAGTTAAATGGCCAGGACTTGCTTAAAATGTACTCTGGATCCCGGGTCCTGGATCGGGGGGAATTAAGCAACCTCGTTGAGGAGTCAGCCACAGGTTGGCGGCTGTCAAAGGTAAAAATAAAATGCCGAGGATTCTTTCAGGACTCCTGTCTGTCAGAACTCCGTTCGTGCATTAGCAAAATTGAATTCAAAGCGATTCATAAGTAAAATTCTATTAAGATACCAGGCTCGCAGGCGAGGGCTTGCTGTATCTGAGATATGGAACAGTATAAATCAACTGGGGCACTTCCACTTCCACTCCTGCGAACGGCGAATGGCGAAATTCGAATGCGAAATCCGACTGCTGACAAGTGTCACCGGGAGATGCTATGACAAAGTGTCAAAAGAATGCTTGACATCTGGCTGTCTGTCTCTTTCGCCGCTTAGCCCCGTCTCTCTCTCTGGTTCCAGCATGTGTAGCCTGTCCAATCGTACATTTCTCATATCTTTTTTGCAGTCGCCGAGCTATTCTGCAGGGCTTTCATATTGCCGCTTCTTGTGTTGCTTATATTTATCCATCGTACGTCCGTACATATACCGATTTGGGCTGCGGGCCAGGCCAGGCCAGGCCAGGCGTGAGGTGCAGGTAGGAGCCTCACCTCTGACAGTCTCACACGTTTTTTTTTCCGTCCCTGTCCCTTCGGCGATCCTTTTAGCACCTGCCCCCCAGTACCCACTCCCCAGTACCCCTGGGTGTATAATTTCAGCTGTCAATGGAGTGCCGCTGGAGAAAAACAAGATTTTTATCTGGAAACCGTCAATAGAAAGGGAAATGTGCACCGCGGCATGGCGAATCAGATTCTGCGAAGACTGGGGCCCTTGAGGAGCATCGACAGGTCTTCCCCCAGCTCTCCCCAAGTCTGATTATTCTCCCCACTCACACCACTCTCCCAGTGTCTGCTCCGGCACTTAACCTCCGTGTTCTGCTCCGTTTTTGCTCCTCTAATTGTCTGTTATGCTGCGAATTGCCTCTGCATGCATAATTTTCAATCGGGGAGTCAGCCGCCGAACGGAAATGGTTACTGGCTTTTAATTGGAGCCTGGGACTTGTAACTGTGTGGAGTGCGTGTGTGGGAAAGGTCAATTGGCAGGCACCGGAGGTGGCCGCAAGGTGGGCTGCCCGGCCGCAAGTGGGTCAGTGGAGTTCCATCAGCGAAGGGGCCAGTCAATACCCCGAAGCCACAAGATCCCAAGACAGGTTGCCAGTCTCCACTCTGTTTGTGGGCTCCAACTTAGCAGAGGGCCTCCCTCTGATGTGGACTGCAAGCTAACAGCCAGAGAGCGGCCCAGTTCCCCTCCTGTGGAATCCAACTAACAGAGGGGCTACAGTGGGCTCCCCCCACGGCCCCAGAGAGCCAAACTTGTTGACTGTTTCTATTGGAGGCCAGTCCAAATATTTGCCCAAAAATGATGCATATTACAAAAATCGAAACACTCGAAAGCTTGTATGCAAATGGGATATTTTTACGCCAACGTCAGCGCTTGACCATAAATAGTTTCGGGTCTAATATCTCAGAGGGACTGGACTCCGTTCGCCGGAAAAAGGGATTGTTTGCTTGGGTCCCGGAATTAGATTAACTGCCTGGGGGCCAGAGGATGCCAAGGATACTCCCACGCATGTTTACATTAGTAAATTTGCGGCCTGGCCAGGACTACTCCACTCCGGCATAATTAACTCAAATAGAGAATCTCTTTTTAGGTTATCCACAGAACTGGCTGTGGAGCGGTGGGGTGACAACCCTAACTGGGTAGCCCTGTGACATCTGTCAGAAGGGCAGCACTTTTCTCGCCTCTCCATTCCCCCAAGGATGTCTGTGAAACAAAGCTCCGCCGAAATAAACGCCTGCAAGGCCATCATAAAGCGCTTGTTCGCCAACTCGTACAAGCACCTGGCGTGGATCTTCTACGAGCCGCTGGACGCCCAGCTGCTGGCCCTCTACGACTACCACGAGGTGGTGAAGGAGCCCATGGACCTCTCCACCGTGCGGCACCGGGTCAATTCCGGCTGCTACCAGAGCGCCGCGGACTTCGCCAAGGACGTGCGCCTGATATTCTACAACACGTACCTGTACACCAAGCCGGGCCACCTGTGCTACGAAATGGCCAAGAAGCTGCAGATTGTCTTTGAGGAGATGTTCGCCCAGGTGGCCACCTACCCGGCCGCCCCTGGAACAGACAGCTCCTCTAGTTCCTCTGATGTTGACTCTGAAGGAGCATCTGATGCCGAGGAGAGTGAGCGGAGCAGGGAGAGCAGCTCCGAGGCCTCCCGCGCCACCTCATCTTCCTATATGGGTGCCAGCGCACCCGAGTGGGAGCAGACCGGGCTGAGTACCTTCACCACCGAGGAGGACCTAGACCTGCACGCTAAGATTCAGCAGCTGGACGGTGAGGTTCTGCTCCACGTGATCCACATGGTGCAGCGCTTGGAGGGCGCCGAGTACTGCAACAAGGAGCTGGAGTTCGACGTCTGCAAGCTGAAGGTTCACACCAAGCGGTCCATCCTGGAGTACCTGGAGAGCAGGGGCATCACCGGCAAGAGACTGGCCCGCAGTCGCCCCAAATACAACTGATGGAGTGAACACTTAATCGCATTTATTTCTGATTCTGTTTCTGTGTCTATCACTTGCCCTTGCGAGCCGCCTCTGTCCTATTGTAGCGGAGCTGGCGGTAGTCCCGGTACTGCCCGGACCAGACCTTGGCCCGCATAATCTCCTGCGGATTCGAGGCCATGTAGGAGAAAAAGGTCTGGCGCGGCGGTCCACCCGGCACGAGGTAGTTGCCCATCGCGTACCAAGCAGGGTTCAGGCTGGCCATATAGTTGGAGTTCAGGACGTCGAAGTAGGTCAGCTTGATCTTGTTGGCCTGCCATATAGAGGGGGATTAGACTATAGTAGTTCATGAGTCATACGGACTTACCAGTTTCTTGAGTCCCTTGTAGTAGTTAAAGTTCTCCTGATCCCGCTTCAGCTTGTCCATGCCCATCAGGTCGGGATCAGGAGTTTTGTCCTGCACGAGGGTTACCATCTCGAAAATCTTTTTGGCCTCGTCCAGGCTGGCATCCAGCTCCTTTTGGGTATAGACCTTGCCGAAGCGCCGCTTTATCCACTCGCGCATCTGCGGGATCTTGTGGGAGTCCGGCAGGCTGGCCAGGACGTAGCGCTGGTCCTTGCTCAGCTGGTGCAGGCCGTCCTTAAGGAGCTTGTCCATCTGTTCGGCGTTGTCGGGATCGAACTTTTCGCCGGGCTTGTAGATGAGGGCCTTGCGCGGGGTCAGGCGCTCCTGCCGCTCCATCTCGGCCCGCTTGATCATCTCCTGCTTCTTGAATATGGCCTTGGCACATCGCACCACCGCCTCCACGATCTCCGCCTTGTGGTCGACGTGACTCCGCTGGCTGTGCTCGCTGGAGCGGTCCAGGGTGCTCCGGCTGTCCGAGGTCATTTCCGGCGCGAACGGGTCGAAGAGGTCGGGCAGCCGTTGGTTTTCCGCGTCTGCCTGGTCGTTCGCTTCTTCCTCCGCCTCGTCCGCATCGTATTCGGGTGGTATCTCGTGCTCGATGTTTATCTCCGATACCAGGCAATCGTAGCCGCATTCTCCCGATCCGTCGGAGTCCGACTTATCCAACGCCTTGACGAACGACGTGCACAGAATCCGGTCCAGGTCGAAGGGCTTCGGCTGGCCGGATTGAAAGACGCGCTGATACTTGAATATGTACGGCTTGTTACTACGGGTTCCGCGGAAGAACTTCTTCTTGGTCCGCTTGCTGGAGAACCGCATCTCGCACTCACGGCCCTTCGCATCGATTTTCCCCGGAGCCAGGAAGAACGAGATGGCCGTCTTCTTGGGCGCCGGCGGCAGCGAACACTCCGACACTTGCCGCGGTGCCTGGCACCGCTCGGACTTCTTTGTGAAATCAATGTCCGCCATCCGGAATGTTCCGCTGACCAACTTGCGTGGGGGTGGCTTCCATTGCGGCTCCTTCTTCACGGGTCTCTTCTTCTTTTCCGGCTCCGGTGGTGGGGGCTCTTCCTTCTTCTTCTTCTTTTTCTTGTCCTTGTCCTTACCCTTCCCCTTCTTGGGATCCTTTTTCTGAAAAAGAACAGTCAGATTTGATTTATAATCTCAGACATGTGCTTACCTTGCCGCCGCCGCAACCGCCACCCGCGAGTCTTATGCCCCGATACGTGTCCATGGCCGCCGTGTGGACCTTCTCCACATCACCACATCCGCCACCCTCGAGTCTGCTACCCCGATATGTGTCCGTGGCCTCTGTGTGTACCTTGTCCACATCTCCGCATCCACCGCCTTCGAGCCTTCTGCCTCGATACGTGTCCGTAGCCGCCGTGTGGGCCATGTCTAGATCGTCTCCCACCAAGGCCCGCCCCACTTTCACGCCGGGCTCTGGCCAGGGCTGCGATACAAGTATCTGCTGGCACAGGATGCAGTTCAAGTTGTCGATGGTCATCACCTTGGTCTGGTCACAGCGCATGGCCCTGCGATGGCGCTCCATGATGATGTCGATGTCGTGCTCCAGCTGGTCCAGGATCCGCTTACGGCGGAGCTTGGCGTACGGCTCTCTGACGTCGATGAGCTCCAGGCAGCGGTCGCGGGCCTTAACTGCCAGCTCGTCCCGCAGGATCTGCGACTCCACCACCAGGCCTCTATGGACAAGGCACAAGTTCCCCTCGGAGCTCTTCTCCCCCTCCGTCGCCTCGTCGTGGCTCTTTTTCTCCACCTGACCCAGCTTGAAGTATCGCTCGAGGGTCTCGTCAATGGTCTGCTTGATCAGACGCTGGCCGGGATTGAGGTGGTACTCGGCGAACCAGGGCGAGTCCTCCTCCTTGCCGTAGTTGGGCGGCCCGTTGATGGGCCAGAACTTGAAGCCCACCACGAAGTCCGGGAGAGTGGTGGACAGCTTGGAGATTCTCTGCACGGGCTTTGGTTGGGACATAAAGTATGGCGACTTCTGCTTTCGCATCTGGAATTTCGGCGGCTGCGATTCAGCCGAGGAGATTGACTTCAGTTTCGGTGCTTCAGACTTGCGCTTCTCTGCTTCCAGGCGCTTCATGTCCAAGTGACTGGGCCTCGCCTCCGGCAGGATGGCGTTCAGCGCCCGCACCGTGGGCAGGAAGTCAATCTTGGCAATGGCGATCATCAGAAGCTTCTCGTTGACGCTGAACACGCCGTCCTTGTGGCAGGTCTTGTAGTACCCCTCCAAGACGAAGAACAGGAACGCCAGGACGTTGTTCCTGCTCAGCTGGACCATCCGGCTAATCTTGTCCTTGGATATCACCGGCTTAAGGCCCAGGGTGAGCAGCGCCTGGTACATGTTGTGTCCCGTTCCCTGCTCGTAGTCGTCCCGCAGGATGTTGTGCATTCTGACGCACAGCTTCTCCTGCCCCACCGACATGGCCGTGTACCAGGCCGCCAGGTTCAGCTTCTTGTTGACCTCCTCCAACTTCGCTAGGACATTCATCATTGCATTAATTAATAAACTCAGCAAATAATTTCGTACTAAAAAAATTTCGCTTAAAATGGAAAATTAAGGAAGTTAAGGAACTGTTTGTGGTTTGAACGGTTTTGTAACTGAAATGTGACTGAAAGCTACTTGACCGAGCACAAAGGCAATGTTTCAAAACTTTTGAATAAAAAGTAAAACACAAACATCGTTCGCCCCAGAAAGATGGGTGCTTCTGGGCCAATTGCAATCCGTTTTTTGTGCAGACCTTAAAGATTTCTATATCGATTCTCCATCAAAAGGGCAAGGACACCTTGGGAAGATCTTATAAGGCCCTCTTCGATGGGCATATCTTGGCCAATTTCCATTTGATCCTTGAGTGGATTGAGTGGATCGATTCTCCATCATTCTGCATCAAAATCTGAGAACAAAATATTTTTTAGATTCGGAAATTGAAGATATGCATGGGGAGCACTATGTGGCCCTTTGCAATGGCCATATCTTTGCTAATATTCATCCGATCCTTGCGCGGAATACCTTTAACGATTTCTATATCGATTCTCCGTCATTTTGCATCAAAATCTGAGAACAAAATATTTTTGAGATTTTTTGTCAACTTTTCTGGGGGATCCCCTTCGGAATTTGAAGATATGCATGGGGAGGGCTATATGGCCCCCTGCGATGGCCATATCTTTGCCAATAATCATCAGATCCTGGCGGGGAGTACCTTAATCGATTTGTATATCGATTCTTCATCATTCTGCAGTAAAATCTGAGACAAACATATTTTTTATATTTTTTGTCAACTTTTCTGGGGGATCCCCTTCGAAATTTGAAGAAATACATGGGGAGGACTATATGGCCACCTGCGATGGCCACATCTTTGCCAATAATCATCAGATCCTGACGGGGAGTACCTTAATCGATTTGTATATCGATTCTTCATCATTCTGCATCAAAATCTGAGACCAACATATTTTTTAGATTTTTTGTCAAATTTTCCGGGGGAGCCCCTTCGGAATTTGAAGAAATGCATGGGGAGGGCTATATGGCCCCCTGCGATGGCCATATCTTTGCCAATAATCATCAGATCCTGGCGGGGAGTACCTTAATCGATTTGTATATCAATTCTCCATCATTCTGCATCAAAATCTGAGAACAAAATATTTTTGAGATTTTTTGTCAACTTTTCTGGGGGATCCCCTTCGGAATTTGAAGATATGCATGGGGAGGACTATATGGTCCCCTTCGATGGCCATATCTTTGCCAATATTAATCCGATCCTTGAGCGGAATACCTTAAACGAATCGTATATCGATTCAACAGCAATCTGCATTAAAAGTGAGCAACTTGTTGTTTTAATTTTTTGTCAACTGTTTTGGGGAAAAAAGGTTCCCCTGCAAGATTTCGGGAATATCCCCCTGCGATGGGAATATTGTTGCCAATTACTACCACCTTTTGAGGTACTTATTGGGATGGGTATGTCTCTGAGAAATTAATAAATTGATTTTCTATTTTTTATAAAGAATGCCTTGAAGTTTCGTAGTTGTGTTACAAAAAAAACAAAAACATCATTCGTATGTTCCACCAAAAAAAAACAACTTTTGTCGAGTCGTCGAAATTCCTTGTTGGCCGTCGTCGAATGTAATCCGTGTGGAGTCAGCTGCGGATTCCTTTTTCGATTCCTGTTTCTGGGCAGGATGCAGGGCAAGCGAGACATTTGCGCGTGCCGGTCGACCAGCGAGCCCCCCTTCTTCCGGGCTCGGTGCTCGGTGCGGCCACCAACGGCTTTGGAGGATAGAGCGCCGACCAACTTCGTGCCATGGCCGCCCTCTCGTCCCTCGGTCGTCACCTTCTGCCAGGTTCCCTACTACAATTATCGAATGCCTCCAGCTTCCGCCCCTTCTGCTATGCCCCCGGGCGAGGACCGGCGGGGCTCGGATCGGCGGGGCTCGGACCCGAGTGGTCCGTACTCTCCCATGAAAGGCCACCAAGATCAAAATCGGGAATCCTACGGGTGCATGCGAACGCCTGGATGTTCTGTTGCGGAGTCCGGAAAGAGTCAAATGGGCCCCCGGCCACAGTACTCATGTGGCCCAAGTGTCCAGCAAGAAGACAGTTGCTCTTGTGAACCAGAAGAGGAATGTCCGGAGCCGGAAGAACCTCAGGGCTGCTGTCCCCAGCCGTGCGAGGAACCGAAACCGAAGAAATGCCGCCGGAGAAGGAAGCCTCGATGCTGCTATGTGATCACCCACGAACAGGGCGTCCAAACCGACGACGCTGAGTCCGAGACCAAAGAGTCGCAAACACTGGAGCCAGAAATCATCGAGGTCAGGGAGATCACAGTGCAGGAGACGGAGGTGACGCACCGGACCGGAGAGAAGGAGATCGAGGTCACGGAGGAGAAGCAGGTGACCCAAGTACCCAAGTTTCCAGCCAGCGGACAATTCATAACCGAGGTCCAAAAGAAAACGAAGGCCGGTAAGGTTCTTAAATCCGGAGAGGGTAATGTCACTGAGTCCGGGAATTCGAAGACCCGTGTCGAAGATGCCAAAGGTACGGCTGCCATTGTGGCTACTACGGATACCGTCCTGGACTCCTTGAACCCCACCCTAGAGCCCAATGTGGTGGAGTCCTTGAAGTTCGGGCTGCGTGCCAAAGCGAGTTCCATCCCCCCGTCCGCCGCCACCAGCCCAATTCGCAGAAGGAGCCACAGTTTTCTGAACAACCAGAAAGTAGTCCGCCCCAAGGACTATCCCGACATGAAGAGGGTAAAGGTGACCTCAGGCACGACGTCCCACCTCACCACCGGTCCTCGTAAAAACTCCGTCACTTTGCCCCAGCGCCGTCCATCCGAGACCCGACGTAGCCGCCCCTCCGCAGGCTCCCAACACATGATCCTGGTCTCCGCTGACGCGCCCCGCGCCCCCAGGTAAGACTCTATATCCATCTGGTTGCAGTATTCTGGCAGAGATCCGTACAGTCCGACTTTTTTTCAGACGCGACGAATTTTCACCTGACCGTCAGAGTACCTTGCAGGTGGTGACCACGAAAAGAAAGGAGGCGGCCATGATGCTTCCGGACTCAGAGGGGAAGCTGCAGGAGATGTCGGCAGTTCTGGAGAGCAAGGTCACCGAGTTGCACGTGAGGAAAGATGACAAGTCAAAGCGCAAGCGTCCCGATACCAAAATGAAATACGGATATCCCTCCAATGACCTGGTTACCCGGATGGAGCGGCCTCCCCGGCGGAACCACTGCTGCCTCCCGTACGGGGGCTGCCCCTACAGCTGCTCCTACAGCTCCTACTACAATCCCTGCAGCAGGTGTGACCCCATCTATGGCTTCGGAGGGCACTGCGCTCAATGCTTTGGCTATCCCTAAATTCTGTGTGTTGGTGCAATAGTGAGCAATAGTAACCAATAAATCCCATGCCACTCCCCTTTCCCGCAAAGGGGAACACCACTCCAAAGTCTGTTAAATAGTTTATTGGAAAGGCCGTATAATTTGAAAGGGCAGAGACCTCAATCGCAGATGAATATAATAATTTGCGGCCAGCCAGGCCACAGATCGTTAATGAAGCACTTTGCAAAATGGATTCCGGCCCTGAATTGAAGCTCTAGACTGCAGTTCCTTGTCCGGTTGACTGCCACCAGAAGGGGCAATAAGGATAATTGGGATTTCCACAACCGAGTGATTACAATATTCGGTTCTGTCTTTACATAGTTGGCTCTTAAGACACTCGTGTTTCGATACAACTTGCCCTTGGCAGTTTGTCGAATTATTTTAATAGATAGATGTGCATTCGAATGTATATCTTGTTTGCCAGACAGGTGAACCAGGAGCGCCTTTCGGGCCGGGGTGTTTGGCCATTTCCTAAGTCTGTCATCGGGGGAAATTGAATATTTTATCTACGGATATTAAGTGCCAGAACTGCACAGAAGTACTTCGGCCGGAGCCCGATAAAATGTTTGCCATTTAATTTTTATTTGACCCTTCGATTGGCCGGGTCACGAATAATTTATCCATTTGCGCCCAAGTAAACAAAATACAAAAAGAAAAAAAAACCAAAAATAGCAGCAACAGCAACAGCAACAGCAGTGGCAAGTGGAAATCTCTGGCCAGGCCATCGGATGTTCACTTTTGGCCACTAAAAGTTATTTTTTCTACCTCTGCCTCTGCCTCAGGGCCGTCATTTTGTTTCGTTTCATGTTTTATTCACCACTTCCGCCGGAAATAGACATACGAGAGTGTGTGTTTCTGTGTGCGTACGTGGATGTGTGTATTGGCCTAAACATTTGTCTCGTTTGGCAGCTCGATGGATGGATTGCCTAGGTTTGAGCCATTTCGGGCTGGAATCTGGCCAACAAAGTAGAAACTGTTTTCGCAAACAAATCCCACATAAATGCTCAATTTATAACAGACCGGAAGTTAAACTTAATCAAGCGTACTTTTTGGCTTATTGTTTAGTTTTCCCCCTCCAACCACCAACCTCCCACCTTATGACTGTTCTGACTGTTCCATCAACCACTACCACGCCTTCCGTATTTACTTAACATATTTTATTGTGATACGAGTCCCTGGACCGGGGATTACACGGGGATTTGTGCGCCCAAATGCTCCGGTACACTGGCTACACTTGCCCTCCGGCAGCCATTTACTCTCCGCCCCGTAACCCCGTATCCGGTTCTGGCTACTGACTATGGAGTATGGACTATGGACTACGGACTCTGGAGCTCTTCATTGTCGTGGGCTTATGCTATTCCGTTCATTTCATATTTCGTTTGATAAATGTACGGCATCAAACATGGATGGCTGGCATCTGAATTGTTAAAGAGCTCGCAGGCATCAGACTGAAACGCTTTTCCCGGAGATTTGCATTCGGATAGTTTGGAAAAACTGCTACAAGGAGCTTAGTTCGAATAATTAATTGATTGACTCCGATTCGGATTCTGATTCCGAGTTTCATCTCCTGTCCTGGCTGGAGCTAATTGTTCCAATAAATTGCCTAATTAATTGCACAAATAACACTGGCAGGCTCTTCGATTTGTCAACCAGAGGCTGCTAAATCATCCCATTGTCTGCCCCAATCGCAGATGCTTTGGGGGCAACTGTACCCGATGTCTCGACCTGTCCCCCAACGGCACCCCAGACTAATATTACTCGTGTTGTCTGACTCACAGACTCTCATTCAATTATCCCGAAAACATTTGCATATTTTGCAGTCGGCACTTCCAAACCAAGCCAAAACCGAAATCAATTGTCATGTAATTAAGCCGGAGAGGAGCAGGATGCCGGGGGCCAGTGGGCGTGGGAGTGGCCAGGAGGCGGGGCTGCCATGTCTCCACATCTGCCATTGTTTGCCTTCCTTGGAGGAGGCCAGGGCCGAGATAAACGAACGCTCAGGCAAACAAATGCGGGCGGAGAAAGGCTGGAGGTGGGAGGTGAAAGGTGAAAGCCGGCGCACTCTGCCTTTCCTAATGCATTCGATAATTGCACGCTGTTCGAGCCATCCATGTCTATCCGGCTCCTGCGGGAGCCTATCGAATAATGCAGGCTGCTGCCCCGCTGAGTCCGCCCTCTCCCAAGTCGGCCCAATTAAGACCTTATTGTGTTCCTGCCTCAGTAAGTGCAAATACATAGGAGTTTATTGATGGGGCTTACATTTTAGGAGGAAACTACTCCAGGTGTGGAGGTGGTTCCAGGTTGCTACCTGGAAAATAGCGATCCATCCCCAGTCCATCACTCTGAGCATTTCCTGCCAAGCTCGAACATATATTCCCAGAACTGTGTCTGGCTTACTTTTAGTCAAAATTCTATCGAAATTGAACTATGGAATGATGCCCATGCACTGGCTGAACAGCGGATGGGCTCGGACAGTGCGATGCGTGGTCCGACTTCCTCGTGGCTCGCTGATGGCCCCCATCCGGGTGAATCGCACCCTAAGCTTCATCAACCAGCGCCCCAACCATTCACAGCCACAGCCGGCGCCGGCGCCGAAGAACGCCTCGGACAACTTCCTGGATATCCAGGTGGACCTCGTCGTCGCGAAGGAGGATCCCTCGGAGGTGTCCCTGCCCTCGCTCATCTTCTTCCACAGTCCGATGAGTAGGCTACTCACCAAGCTGTCGCTGCTGCGGCTGAAGCTCTTCTGGGACTGGAGCTTCTCCGAGCGCGACTTCATGGAAAACTCGAAGCAGGCGGCGGCGGTGCTCACCGATTTTGTGCGCCGCCGTCGCACTCAGAACGTGGAGCGCTGCACCACGCCGATGGGGTTCAAGCAGATCAAGCACGATCTGCTGGATGGACCCTTCGACTGGCGGCTCAAGATGATGCGGTTCGAGAAGAACCACTTCCGACGGGCTATTCCTCTCAAGGTGCAACTCTTGCCCCACTACAAGCACCGGTTCGCCTTTATCGACGTGGTCTATGTGGCTCTGCGGCGCTCCAACGACTTCCGAAGCTACACGGACATGAAGGAGATGACCGAACTGATGCGTAGGCACGTGGACCCCACCCAGCTGACCGTCACCCATCCGCTGATCTTCACCGAGGTGTTCCTGCGGTTCCGGCGCGACTACTCCGTCACCCCGACGCGCATGGGAAACGTCCGGAACAACAACCGGTGCATGGGCCAGTGGCTAGTGTCCACCTTCAAAATTGTGCGCTTCGACCTCCTCAACCACCACCCCCTTTTCGACGTACCTGTCGTGGAGCAGAGGGCGCCGACGCGTCCCCAGCCGCTTGTCCGGCCCCCGATCCGGAGCAGCACGTGAAGCCCTCAAGATGAGTTCCCTCATTCGCTTAAGCCATACGAGGTGTTGTCCCCCCAAGAGATCGAGACTGAGGTCGCGATCGAGTTCGGTGCGTTGGTATTGTATTCATTCTGCCCAAAACGCATTCTGAACCAAAATTGCCGCCAAATTGGATTTTCATCAAATTTTTAGTCGATTTTAATACATGCCGGGAGTGGAGAGTCCCGATAAGAGAGCATTCGCCCCGTTTGCTAATAAATTTGTAATTAACGATCTGTGCCTCTTGGCCGAAATGGTTCTGGGCAGGTACTCCATCCAGGCCACCATCCCGGCCCTCGGGAGCCGCTTATCGGAACACGTGCTCCTGCAAGCCTGTCAATAAGTTGAATTTAGTATGCGCGTGAGAGTCCGAGCCACAGATTGCGGACTCCAGATGTGGGCGGTGGCACGGTGCAGCATCTGGGCTGGGAGGCGAAGGGCGTGGCATGCTTTGTGGCAATCTTGGAGTTGGCTCTTTGTGCGATATGGCCCGACACTTTGCGGGTGCGGCTTCTGTTGCTGCCACTTGCCACTTCGCCACTTGCCACTTTGCCACTTTTCACTTGCCGCTGCACTCAAATTTAAAGCGTGCAATTTTATGCTTTTAATTTTCCGCTCAATAAAATCCTGTGGCTTTGGCTCGCACAAATTACACTGTTGGGAGCCATCGTTGGAAGCTCCTCCTCCGGCTCCTCCGGCATCCGTAGCGTCCCCTCTTCATCATTACGCTGCAATAATGAATTTCTGCAACATTTGCTGCGAGGTTATTGTCCCTTAATCAAAAGCGCTGGAACGCATCCTTGCGACAGTCCCTAGCGGGGCATTCTCGTAAATCCTTGTTTAGCGATTCCCTAATATCCTTAAAATTAAGATTAAGGCAAGACGATGCGGGAACCATTTTGGTAATCTCTCCTATTTATTAAAACCATATAGGTCTGCCCGGCGTTATTCGAACTATTTCCCCAACTTCCGTGCAACAGCAACTATTACTGGGGGCGTGTTGGCTCGAGGACTTGAAATTATTTTTGAAATTGCCCTGTCACGTAAGCGGGGAAAGGACAACAAGGAAACAAAGGCAGTCGAAACCCGTAGTTAAAAAGTTTCACGACGCAAACAAAACTTCACACGACTCCTCCAACTGCCAACACGAATCGATAATACCCTCTCCATGGAAGGGGCACCTTGGTCCCTCAGTAAGTGGGTATAGCCCGGAGCGGCTAAAGGGCATTCCGGCTACTGCTGGAAGGGATTACGGGGCACATACTTCAGCTCCAATTGGAGAAGAGCTTCTCAACCGAGCACTCGCTCCGAGCCGGCGCAATGACAGTTTTGTTTTCAACTCGGGACACTGACCGTAATGGGCAACAAAACAAATGACGGTGCCATTGACAGGACATTTAAAAGGCAGGGAGCCGGGAGGGTGTCGGCGAGAGTCCCAGCAGCTCCGGCAGCAAGTGGCCAGAAAGACATACGAACTATGTATAGCCGGCGATGACAATGACTTTTTAAATTGTTTCATGAAAGTGTCAGTTTTGGTCAGAAAGTTTACAAGCGGAGCGCAGCTGCCGGAAAATAAATGAAAAAAGACGCCACAAACAGTACGAGTGGCGGGGAGGGGGAGGTGCTAGGATGGCAGAGGAAAGGATATTGCGATCCACTTGGTTAACATCATCATTAAACGGAATCGCTACGTGATAATGAGCATGAACAGGCGGAATCTTACGTCTCTATCATTGCCGCCCACCACCACCCACCTGCACCCACCCGCACCCACCTACACCCACACGTGTGTTCGAGCGCATGTTGCACAAAAGCCAAGCAACTCGAATTGCAGGTGTGGCAACCGCAACGCCGACAACCATCTGCAGCACCTGCGATGAACATTCAGCAGTGCTGTCATTTCTGGCCTCAAAGTGTTTCTTTCTCTCTTTGAAAATTAAGTAAAGTAATTAAAATCTTAAAGGATTTTTAATTTAAGATTGTTTTCTTAAGTTTTCGAAAGGCTTGCACTAATTTTGGCTCCAAAATATCCAAACTCCCACCTGGAAAGTCCAACATCCTCATCAGTATGCCGTGTCAGTTAATGGGAGCGAAAGGACGAAGGTGCATTTGGGGCAGCAACACCCCCACTCATATGTGTCTGCCACTCTAAAGGGCAACTCCACCTTGCAACACCGACATGGCGACACCGTGGCAGACACAATTAAATAGACATTCCCTGTCCTTGATGGCGCCATTTGGCAGGGGGCGGCTCAGGTGTGAGTGGCCGTCGATGATGACATTCCAGATTGTGTGCCCAGGGAGCTGGAACGGAGTCACCTCCGAGCATGACTTTCCAGAGCAGTCAGCTCCCCAAATTGTTGCTTGTCCCTGGAAGTGTGCCGCCATTTCTCATGGTTTCTTGGGGAAATTTTATTAGGAAAGCGAACTCGCATGCCGGCGAACATGCAACGCGACTCGACTCTCATTCAAATTCAAATTCAAATTGATAAAGCACATTTCCAAATGCCAGAAGTAAACAATTTGGCATGCAAATTGGGGGAACATGCACTCCGCGGCTGACTGGGTAGCGAGGGCAGCTCCAGGATAATCAGTTTATATCGGATCAAGGCGCCTAAGACACGCTGGGGGCCCGGAGCATTAATCCTCTTTGGGGGAACTTGCCACTCGGAATCGGAAGATGGAAGGCCTGGCAATAAAATAAATAAAATGGATTCATTGCCTAAAACAAAAGTTATCAGCCGCAAACTTTATAATTACCCTTCGCCGACAACTGCTCCTTATCCTTGTGTGCAGTGAAACGGTACTTGCATTTTCCAAGGACCCATTCAAAAGGGGATTCCCCATCCGCCGCTGCCGTCGCTGCCGCCATTTTCACATTAATGCGTATGCATAAAACTTTGCAGCACATGGCTGGGTATGGGGATAAGTATGGGGAATATTTAAAAGAAAAGTTTCGGCTTGGAAAAACACTTGAACAGCTGACGACGATGAGGACATTCAATTTTCAGGCAGCAGGGAGGCAAATTGGAAAAGGGGGACTGCTTGCCAGGAGTGGAGGGGATTGCCGCGCAACTCTGCGAGCAAATAATTTCAAATTTCCCGCTAAAAACATTAGAAACAATTTTGAGCATTTTTAATCCTACATACGTACGTATTTATTTAAAACTGCAACTGGTTGGGAACATTTTTAATGAGCACTTCAATGGCTGCTATGGAAATTATTTTATTTTACTTCCCAGGACGCGGTCGCTGATGAAAAATTACTTTCTTTTTAATTAGGAATTGCATCAAAAAGCAAAGGGGGGAGAGAGAGTGGAGGAGCAAGCGGGCAAGAGCGTGCAAAAAGACGAAAAATTAAATTAAAAACACTTTTGTGCATTTAAGCAAATGAAGAAATTGTGAGGAGCCTTCCGCCCCCACACACACACACATACATAGGTACATGCAACGCCAAAATACACCGCAGTGGGTGGAATATACCTCCCCTCCACCCAATCCCCACGTGTGTGTGCGTTGTTTCTCCTTGTACGTGCCGAGCGGAGTTTTATTTTTTAATTAAGCTGTTTACATTTAGTCGTAATGTCCTTGCAGCGTCCCTTTATGGGAAGCGCGGTTTTTCTCGCCTTACCTGGCTCACCTTTCCTCGACAGAGATGCTCAACCTAGAAGCCAAAAAAGGATAATGATTTAAATGGATGTTTAAGCTTTTTACTCACAAAAAACCCAATTTTTTTGAATAATTTTTTTTTTGAAATAGTGGTTCCTCTTAGGATATTCTGGCTGATTAAAGGGAAAATCATCATCCCTGACAGCCACCCACATTAAGCCCCTGCTCTCCACCTGGCACATCCACTTTTTCCCTCTTTGCACCCACAATTGCAGTGGCCGCACCTTTGTGGGTCAAGTGAGCAGCCAAGTTCTTGCAGCTGTCGGCAGCACAATTAAAAATGTGCAAACTTGCATTATTAAAATAAAGAATTTCATTTCGCCTGACACTTTCCTAAGCGGTCTCCCCGGAGAAAGGGCGAGCGAGAAGAAAGGGCAAGAGGCGGAAACCTCAAACTTCCATGAGCTTCAACCAGTGCTGGAAAATCGCATCAGACAGCCATCCGGCCAGTGTGCACACCCTGGATAAATTGCGAAGCATTTTTAATTTTGTCTGCCCTTGCAGACAATTTAACACAATTTGATTAATGTTGCGAGTGGTTCGCAACAAGCACGATGTTGAAAATGTAACATATTTGGAGCTAAATGTTGGACAGCCTTTGCCAAATAAACAACAACAAATATTAATTAAATTGATCGACCAAAGTCAATTAATTGCAACGTTTTTGGTTAATTAAAGTCATTGAAATATTTACATGAGTTCACCCATGAGCCTATGTATGTGTGTGGGTGGATCGGCCAATAGGCCTGACACACAATTCAATTAATTAAAATGTTTTTCCTCTGCAGGCACTTCATGTGTTTCCCTTTTTTGTCGACATTTCTCCACGATAATTGGCCTCAGGTGCGACAGTTGGTAATTAAGCGAAAAGCAAAAAGCTGCCGTGTACAAAAACTCATTCATTTATGTAATAGAAAATATCGATAGCCCACGGCTTTCAACACTGCAACCGGAAGTCACCTCTGTAGTCGATCGAACCGGGTAAGGATAAGATCGTGGTTGTATGTGAAATATAAAATAATAAAGCCAATTTTTCATCCTTTCGTATTATTAGATGATCCTTATGCAAATTTTTACATTGGACCAATTTCTCAAATTCCAATATTGACAGAAATTGGCGGATAAGATTCTTCATGTTCCCTAAAAAAATTGGCGGTTTCCAACACTGCAACCGAAAGCACACCGTTTTGTTTCTCCATTTTGGCGTTCCAGTTTTGGAAAGAATTTAAGCACATTTTAATCCGAGAGGTATGTAAAATTCAAATAAATACGGAACTTTCTTCCAATTTCTTAAATTGGAGAAAGGTTGGGAACTCGACTTGTGTTTGTTTCCAATGCATCCTTTTGGCGGCTCTGAAACTGAAGCCTTTTAAGCATGTGATCCTACAGAGCTGTGTCTCTGGGAGCTCGTTTTTCCGCCAATCATCATTGATGGTCAAAAGCGAGCAAATTCCCGGCCACAGCTCGCAAATTGGTTGGCGAAAATGTGCCAAAAAGCCTTGGCCAAAACGCCAAAGCCAAAGCACACAAAGCGGCAGCAGGGCAGCCACATTAGCTGCTCCTCACCGGCCATTACCACTTTTCGCTGTTCTGGCCAGCTTTTCGCGGAAATGGACGCGTGCCTGTTAGTTGGTCAACAGCAATCAAAGTGCATTTTGCATTGTTTGATGTTGGATAGGAGCTGGGGTGTTCTTAAAGCACGCCAGTTTCGGAGCAGAGTGGCCAGGGACTAAGTAGCCTGGCTTTAAATAGGCCTGGGCACACTAGACCTCGAGAACTAAACTTATTTTTTAACTTCCAGATCATGTTTGAAAGTTGGTTCGAAAGTGGACTGGAGCCCGAGGAAATCCAGGGAGCTGTGAAGCAAGATGGCGTGCTGATGATTATTTTGAAGTTCAAGGGCCAGGAAGAGCCAGTATTGATTCCGGCAACGGAGGTCAACCAGCGGATACCGCAGATGGTAATCAAGTTTTACGAGGAGCGCCTGTACATGCCCAAGAGTGAGGACGAAGATATGAAGGACTGGAGGAGGATTCCGCGCGGCTTGGATAATTAAATTCAATTCTATGCCACTCGAAACGATGTGTTAGGTCTCTCTTATCTACGGGTCGGGTGGAGCTTTCTTTTCGCGCTTTGGCGCGCAAATCGATCATGAAAATTTACGAGAGTTGTGGCCATAAAAGCCAAGCAGGGAAAACTAATTAAGCAGATATCAAATTCGGATTAATGGCTTTCAAAATGCCATAAAATCCCGGGGCGCAACAATTAGGATGTGGCTGTGGATCGCCGGATATGTGCGATGAAAGATGTAAGATGCTCGATGCTGGCAGCTGGATGCGGAGTTGCCAATCGGCCTGGAATGCTGGCAAATATGTTGTGTCAACCATAAAAGCGACTGCCTCGGCATTCTGGCCATGAAAACCGATGCAAAGTCGTTAAAACCTGCAAAAGTTGTTCCTTCTCTGAGTCTCTTCGAGACGATTTGAGCGAGGGATGATGGAAAAGTTTCGGACTGGCGAGTTTGTTTTATGGCCGCACTTGGGGAATTACTTTCCATTTAAAAAATTTTAATCTGCATTGGATTTTGTGCCCTGGCAGCAAGGAAGAAACATCTAAGGCCCGTCTAATGGCTCAGTCCTGGGGAGAAAAGTTTTTAATTTAATGCATCGTAAAAATTGTGTACTTTGTACACTTACTTGTTACATACCTGCGGCTGTGGGCCGAAAAAATAGTTTGTTCACTGCCTTTGACTTTGATTTCGGGCCATCTTGACCTTACAAACTTTGAACTTCGGCTTTGTTTTGTGGGGCAAGAATAATACTCATATTCCTGAGGGGTTTGAGAGTCTGGAGCAGCCTGTGGACTCGACAAGCTAATCCGTTTTGTGGCCTTTTTCAATTAAAATAAATTAAATGCGTGGCCCGGCGCCAGGTCTCAAATGTCAAAACATTTTTCCGTTTTTCGGGCAACACCGGACGGAACGGACTTCCCCCTTCAATTAGGAGCCACGTCAGATTTGGGCCAGGGCTGTGACAGGTCCGCGGCACAGGACAGATGATGAACTACAAATTGGACGATGCCGGGCGGCGGCCGCCTCTCCTCGCGGATGACGGCCACCCGGTTATGGGAAAGTTTCGTGCCGATTCCCCGGAACCGCGAACTTTTGTTAGGCGCCTTAAGCTGGCTTAAAAGTTATAGAAGCTGGTAACAAAGTTGCGAGCCGAGTTGGAAAAGACAATAAGCAGTAAAACAACGGATTTGAAGGATTTTAAAACAATAATGCTAAGCGGAAAAAGTAAATAAAACGGAAGTGAAATAAAATATGCGTCGGCTAGTAGGGCTCTTATTTCTTGTTTTATTTAGGAATTTGGGAGGACAAAGCCAGAGCTTAAAAGGTAACTTCTCAAAAGACTCTTAGGCTTGTTAACAAGGCGCTAAAAACTGACAAGGGCTGCCTCTTATTGTTCCCCGCTCCTAGATTAATTAGAGGCACTACCACCGATATGAAAAATAGTCCCAAGTAGCAGCATATCATATTTAATCTCGGCAAGTTTGCCCAAATCTCGCACTTGCCCCTGACTTGGCGTCATTTTAGTCATTAAAACAGGTTCAGGCTAAGTAATTGCCAGGCACTTCAGGCAAAAAGTAAAATAGGAGCCAGAAGGGAGAGATTCTTCCAGGCTGCTGCCTTAGTTAGTTGCCCTCTAATAAACTTCAGCGGAAATTTTTAACAAGTTGTTGCCAGTGCGCAGATCTGGGCTGTAATTAACGCAGGGCAGATGCCTTTCGGGCAGAGGAGGAGGAGGAGGTGGATCAGGAGGAGCTGGAGTTGCCTCGTCTGGGTTAGACGAGATTTTGCATATCAGATTGCTGGCCCTGCCTTGTGATTTAATAATCAGCGCTGGCAGTCAAAACTATCCAGAAAACACTACCCAGTGGCTGTCTACCGAAGAATAAAGTGTATAGACTAAGGTATACCCTTTCGGAAATAGTTTAAAGATAATATATGACTTGTCATGATAAATTTCTTTTTATATTTTTAGGATTACTTGTTGTCTAATCCAGTTCTTATACCCTATAGGACAGATGAGTGTGTGGTAGATACCCCTAGAAAGCGCATCACTTTTTTGAAATGGCCAAGTCGGCTGCTCCACCCATTAACCCTTCTCCAAACCCACTTCATCCGGCCCTCGCCCGCCCAGCCCCCTCAGGAGGGAAAAAGCCAACTGCAATCGGAGGCGCGAGCAAAAATGAAATGTGCCAATGTGGCAGGAGCGCCAGGACATTGACGTTGAACCAAGTCCTCGGCAATTTGCATAAATTTAGATCAGTGACACATGGCGGCCGCTAATGGAGAGTGGGTGAAGCTGAAATGGAAACGTGGAGCTCGGAGCGCGGAGGGGCCAGAGAATGGGTCCAGAAATTGTATCTGGAGACTCAAACCGTTTTGCAAACATTTCCAATTGGCGTTTAATTAGCGGCTTATCCAGCACTCCCCATAATCCCCTCCTCTCCAGTTTTTCGACTGATTTTCGCATCTCCGCAGGTGGCGATGATGTCCAATTAAAATGTCGTGTATCTCTGCGGTGGCGCCACTGCCACTGGCACTGGCACTGGTATCCGCCCACTGAATTCCTCTTGGCCGACCACCGGAACTCGGCTACAATGTCACCTCTGCCCTGGAATGCCTGGCCTGGTGATGGCTGATTAACCACCGGAGCGATACAGTTCGAGGGAGTCGGAGCGGTCAAGTGAAAGTAGGTAACTTTAAGATTTTTCCGTCACTCTCCCAGCCAGTTGAATACTTTTTCCCCCAGCATGATTAATCCTATGGAAAGTGCCTGGGAAACCATTCGAAATTCCTGCGTCAAGTTCCGCGAAGGCACGTGGCACAAGATCTGCAGTGGCAGGTACGACTATGGCATCTTGAATCGCTACCTCGACAAGCTCCCCCTCAAAAACGCTCCGTACACTGTCTTCGGGCTGGACGGTAAGTACTCAAAGGATCGGCTGCTCATGGTCTATCTGAATGTCCAGGAATGTGCCACACTCAGGGCGCTGGACATGAACACCTTTGAGTGCGGGAAGAGGAATAAAGTGAGAGTGGATCTGACAACCGAAACGAGTCGCATGGTGTGCGTCGGCTACCACTTCGACATGATCGACGAACTGGTCAAGATGTGCGGAGGCTCCGGGCGGAGCTCGACCGCGGTTATATATTACGCCAATATCGAATTCCGACTGGCAGTTCTTTACGGATCACAGATGCAAAAGTACAGACAGTTCGATCCTCGTGGTGGAGGGAATTCTATGATCATCTCCAACTTGATCCTCCTGATTGTGTCAGTGGTCATGGTGCTGCACTGTCTGCTGCGAGGATGACGTTCCATGGGCTATATAGTACTTGTATCTTGTAGTGTAAGGCCCTTTAGAGCAGCGTCAGAGTTGTACCATTGTAAGAATCCCTTCCACGGAGCCTGAAATTGCTCTAAAGAGTCCTACGATATCCGAATAAAATTTCTAGTAGTAGTCCCTGAAAAGCAAAGGTTCATAGACATTCCCGTCATCCCTGACATCGTCCTGCTCCCCACAACACACAACATTTCGAACACACAAGTACAACACACATTAAATTAATTTTGTAGAAGTACTGCTCCTATTGAAGCCATATTATGGCCTTGGAGGACGTTTGTGGCATGAACAAAGTGCCCTTTATGATGCGGTTCGACGAACGGCAGTCCATGTGGCAGCAGGAGCAGCTCCGCACGGCGACCAGCAACTTTGAGAATCCCTACTGCCTGATGGCACCCCCCTTCGAAAGGGTTAGTGGACAAATCTCACCAAAACCACACTTATTAACACTCTCCTTAGCCCGCCGAGAACCTGCCAAAGATCTTGGCGCACTGCGGAGTAAACATGGACTTTGCCCATGGCACCACCACACTGGGCTTCAAGTTCCAGGGCGGGGTGATCCTCTGCGCCGACTCAAGAGCCACCTCCGGCCAGTACATCGGCTCCCAGACCATGAAGAAGATTGTGGAGCTGAACGATTACATGCTCGGCACCCTGGCAGGCGGAGCGGCGGACTGCGTCTACTGGGACAGGGTGCTGGCGAAGGAGTGCCGGCTGCACCAGCTGCGGTACCGAAAGCGCATGACCGTGGACACGGCGGCCAGGATAATCTGCAACATCTCCAACGAGTACAAGGGCATGGGTCTGGTGATGGGCATGATGCTGGCCGGATACGACGATGAGGGCCCGAAGCTCATCTACGTGGACTCCGAGGGCATGAAGTCGAGCGGCCTCGTCTTCTCCGTGGGCAGTGGTTCGCCGTACGCCCTGGGGGTTCTGGACACCGGCTACCGCTACGACCTGACCGACCAGGAGGCCTACGACCTGGCCAAGCGGGCCATCTACCACGCCACCAGCAAGGACGCCTACTCCGGCGGCATCGTCCGGCTGTACCACATCAACGCCGAGGGCTGGCGGAACATCTGCAACACGGACTGTGCGGATCTCCACGACTTCTACTGTGCGGCAATGCATGACAAGAAGAAGGACGGCCAGAACGGGGATGCCGGCGACCAGGAGCTGCCCTGCGGCAGTGGCTGGACCAGCCGGAAGCTGCCCGAGGACAATGTCCAGACGAAACTGGCCTCTGTGTGAGGATTACAGGGTATTAGTCATATTTAAATGGGTGTTTTTGAAGTCTGTCCCAGAAAAGAGCAAAGATTCGTGTGTAATATTTGTGAAATTTTTAAAATTGAGTGTGAATTCGGTTTAAATACTTTTTGGCCGAACTGTGTGCAACCCTAATCCCCAAAATTTTCGGTCCTCCCATCAAAAGCACAAAATCACTCTAAACTTTTCCTTAACTTGTATTAAAAATACATATGTGCGTGTATGGGAAAAATAACACTCTTATCTGCTAATTTTTGCTCGCCACCTCGGGAAATATACGGGCAACTTTCGCTCGCCAAACCAACTTTTTATATAAATCAAAATAATAACTTCTAAGCTCCCAGTGACTTCCCCGAGTAGGGGCGTGTGCTGTTGCCACACGAGGCACACACCAATGCCCCGTGAAATGTTGCATTCTGCGTCTTTGGGTTGTCATCAACAAATGTTGCAGATGCCACTGGCTGGAGGCCCGTCCTCTGTCCGGGGTCCCTCCGTTCCCAACCGCAGACATTAGCAGCCGAGAGCCGAGCAGGTCATCCCGTCCTCCGCTCCTCCAGCTCCTTCGAAGGCTTCTCCAGCTCCCAGAATGCGATAAATTTAATAAATTACAAACCAAATCCGCAAATTTGTTGAATTCCAGAACAAAAAGCGAGCATCACCAAATGACAACAGAGGGAAAAATGTTGAACTTTAAGAAACTCGACAACAATTTCAATAATTTCTTTTAGGCTTGAAATATTAAATATATATACCTACTTATTTTAGGTTTTGTTAGATTTTCCTATAATTTCTGTAACTTAATCAAAGACTTCTATTTTTTCTGTGCAGATTGGGGTGGTGGCAACATTTGCACGGCATTGCGGGGGCACATGTGAGCTGCAGCACGTGTGCGGCGCAGAAGGAGCAGCAGGACTGGGGCGGAGACACATCAGGGCAGAAGGCGTTTTGTGGCAAAAAGTTTTACTGTAAATTGCTTTTAATCTAATGAACGTCGCCAGCAGGAGTTGCCGGGAAAAGGAGCAGTAGCTGGAACCAGGCAGGCGCTCGGGTAACCCCCAAAGTCCCCGAGAGTCATTTTTCCTCTGTGGTGTCATTAGAAAATTACTTAAAGCCCGAGCCTTGTGGCCCAAAGAGCTGCTACTGCTTAGGTTAATGGGTCAAAGCAATGCCACTTCTTGGGGCGACCGATTAAAGGTGCAACTCGAACGCTCCACAGATCAATAATAGTTAAGCTCATGTACTCGTGTTGCAACAGCAGCCGTCCAAAATAATTGCGGCTATCATGTTGCACAAAATTAGCTAGTTCCCTTTGCTATTTTATCGGCTAATGTGGCATAAAAAGCTTGCTGCAACAACAAGAGAAAAAACTATAATTTAAATTAATTTGCAAAACAACAAGTGCAGCGACAACAACAGCTACAACACCTGCTGTGCTGCACGTTGCAGGTTGTTGTTGCCATTCCACTTTTGACAACGAGCTCAAATTCAATGAAATTTCACACTTTGTCGTTAAAAGCGCGCCGCTCGGCAGGGGCGTCGGCGGAAGGGGGCATGTTAACTGTCAGGCATAAGGATGCAAATATGCAAATGGATTTTGCCATGCCAAGGCCTGGGCCTGGGACGAAGCTGGAGCTGTAGTTGTAGCTGTAGCTGGAGGAGTCGTAAGAGTCTGCCAGAGTGTTTGACAAGCCAGCGTGACTGTGGGGAGGGAGAGTGTGGCGGACGGGTGTTGCAACTGGCAACTGGCAACTTGCAACTGCAGCCTGCTGAAGATGATGATGATGTTGCCGCTGTCACAGGCCGAAAGCGTAGCAGCAACACTCGGCCAAGGCCCTGTTCTGGTGGCCTGGGACGATGGGGCATGAGGCAGATGCTGCTTGGGAGACAGCGGATGTGGACGCCGAGGCAGCGATGCCTCGTTTGGCAGTTTCATTAACCGAGAGAGACGGGCGGGGGACGGTCGGGCACAGGCGACAAGGTAAGGCAACACCCAAAGCCACTGCAACAGCGGCGGCGACGCCAAACACAAATGCTGCAATGCAACATCATCGCCCATATTAGGAGCGGCACGATGAGCTACACAGAAACAAATGGGTGGTAAGTTTAGAATCTTAACTTAAATCTAATATATTCCAGATGGGACTTATGGATGGGAAAATTAAATACCAACAGTAATAGGCTTGAGGAGGAAACATTTCTCTCTGTGCATCGGCGACAGCAACACCGACATAGGAACAGCGGCAACATCTTCTCTGCCAGCAGCGTCAAATGCACTTCCAATTTATCAGCTCTGGGCTGCAAGTTTTGCCTGCTACATGGAGCCCTGCCCCCCGGTTCTTGTGCAACACGAGGCAACATCAAAGTGCAGATGCTGCTGCTGCTGCTGCTGCCGCTGTGTGTTCTCCATTTATTGCAGCTTTGGCGGCAACTGCACATTAGTCGCATATCTGTTGAAATTCACGGCAATTAGTTGCAAAAAGCCGAGGCAGTTATGGAAATCAGCTATCGGGCCAGTTTATTATGGGCCACTAAAATCAGCTCAATTATTGCGGGACGGAGCGGATGTAGTTTACTGGCCATTTGTTTCCCGTTCGATCTGTTTTGGACTTCCAGGCCATGTCTCCCGATAGTCCTCAGTCCTTTTTCAAGAATTTTTCTTTGATTTTACATCATTAATCTTTATAAATCCGAAAGCGCTGCGAGTGTCTTAAGTGCTGGCAGTTAAACTGTGTCACAGATATATTATTATCCTTCTCAGTCCTTCCAGTTCATGTCACTCCCAGTCCCGTAGCAAGAAACTGAGTCCTTTTTTCCCGGCAATTGCATTTTGTGTCGCAACAACGGCTCATTGCAGGCATTTTTGCGCAAATCCTTGTGATTGCAATGAATAATATTTTTAATGCAAATAACCAGAGGACAATGGAGGGGATTTTGGCGACGGGGCGACATGACAGCCGGCAAGAGTGGCGAATGGTGAATGGGAAGGACGACAACTGCGAAAGGACTGGTTCCTGCTGACTGTCGAGGAGCTGAGCCGGGGGAGCTTCTCGCCCAGCTCTCCCCCCATCATCATCTTGTGGCACATTTCATTCATTTTCTTTTCAATTTCAATTCCCGTCAAGATTGCAGTTCCACTCCCCCACTACCAGGGGGAGGCTCCCCGCTCTATTACCCTTTTTCCGCGCCTTCATTCTCTCCTCCTAGTGTAGTTGAGAGTCCTTCTATCGTCCGGTAATGAAATTTCGCTTATTGTTTCCCAGCTCGGCACTAGTAATTTGCCAAGGAAATGTTCTGAGCTGTGGGCTCTGGGCATAGAGCCTCAATGGCAGAGCCTTAAATTAATAAATTGAAATGATAGATCCTGCAGGATACTGTTTCAATTTAAATATCTTTCGAGGAGGGCCCAGCAGCATGTTATCGCAAAGAAGCATCTTTTATGTTCATCGACTCGTCAGAGTTGTCGGCATTGTCGGCGTCACTGTCATTATTCGAGCATCTGATATTCATTACACTTGCAACTTGCAACATAAGAGGATTGCTCGCCGAAGCGGGGTGCTGGGGGGGTGGGGGAGGAGTGTGTTGCACTTTATTATTATTCATGGCAAGTAATTTGTTATCTGTGCTCAGAGCCCCGGCATTGTTTGCCTTTTTGGGAATTTAATGGAATTGCACTTCAGCATGTGTCGCATCCTGTGCGATATTTAGGTCAGATCCGACCCTGCCCCCTGCCGCAGCTTTTAATTAGAGGCACGTAGACCCGTTTAGATGTAGCTATGTGTATTTTATTTCCATTGCATTGACGACGTAACCTAATTTCACCTCCGACCTCTGTCCCTCTGCAACCGGCAACCTGCAACCTAGGTTGCAGTCTCTAATTTATGCAAAAATCGACCCTGACAGAGCAACTGGCCATGTTTTAGCCATTCAAGCCATCCGAATTGCGGCAAACAAACAATATATATATTATGGCACGGCCATGTGTAATAACTGGCATATTGTATGCAAATAGTACACTGAATAGATTTTTGCCACGAGCAAGGCCGCCGCCCAGCACTCAAACCACCCACCCACCCACCTGGTTCATTCAATTAGAAAGACAATAAGTTATAATGGAAATTATGGCTGGGGCAGGAGGGGCGGCTCGGCTGGGAATATTATCAAATATAATCAGGCTTAAAGGCTGCACAACTAACATTAATTGGGAATGAAATTGCGGGCCGGCAGGCTAAATTATTTGGTAAACGGCCCAAATATATTATATTTCCCAGAGATTCCGTCCATGGCCTGGACGGCCTGGCGAAATGATAATGAAATTTAGTTTCGGAGCGTTTACCGGAAAAATAAACGAAAAGGCAATTGGCAGTGGTCTCTTTAACCAGCAAATGTTTTTGATAAATGTATTCATTGTATTGGAAACAATGCAGCTCACAGAGTATTTAATTTATTGCGAATTATGGCTGCCACTCGCCTTCGATCCGATGCCCAGCATCGCATTGTTTGGCCAACTTTTGAATCTGCAATTCGGTAATCGAATGAAGCTGTCCTGCCAAGCGTTAATCAATAAAATTCCTCAAATGCACTTACCTTCCGGACACACAAAATATTATATGAAAGTAATTAAGCAAGAATGCAATATGTCTACGAGTGGGTGTGCTTCTGGCCAAGGATAAGTAATGGCTGGAAAAGCCTGCTCGTCGGCTCAAGGTTAGGACTCTTCGGTGGAGGAGAGTAGGCCTGAGAGGCTCCTGGGACCTGGGCCAGGTTTAGTTTAATTGAATGTCAACCTGATAGGCACGCGGCAGCTGCTCCTCCCGTCCCACTCCTGCCGTGCCAAACAGATGTATGTATATCCCGGCCTGATCTCCCCTGTGAAATATGCACATCGAACGGGAATGAATGGAAGCACTTGAATGAAATTTATGTAATACAAAGGCTGAATATTTTGTTACATTCCGTTAGGGCCAAGTGGCAATAAGAGGCAGCTGAGGGGGAGCTGGCCAAGGGCAGACATGCAAAGCATATGGGAAATATAATAAAGAACTATTCATTGCCGGGAATACCTGGTATCAGCCGGGCATACTGGGCTGGGCGAGCGTGGGAGTAGTTGCAGGGTCCACCTAGGAGCGCCCAGGGTAACCCACCTTCGAGCACTCCCTCGCATCGCTATCATCTCCGGCCGATTCTCATCTGTGTGCTCATTTGCCAGGACTGGAGCAGCGACATGCGATACCAGCACGCTCCAGGTCCCCCCCGGGACGAGGTCCGTGTGTGGCAGGTAAACTGCAACAAATTTCATACTATTGAGTGGTTTTTGAGTGCATTTGAAATAAATGTTACCAATGAAGTTGCATACTTTATGGGGGCCAGCCTCGACCCCCAAGGTCCCCGGAGATATAAAGCCCTCGCATAAAATGGAATGAGTTCAAGTTAAGTGCAGCCATGAGAATCCGAAAAACTAACCGAATGACTGACTGGATGACTGACTCAATGACTGACTGACTGACTGACTGACTGACTGACTGAGTGAGTGTTTCAATTTGTTTGATGGAAAACCAATTGTGGACAAGGACTCGTCCAGAGCCAGCTCCCACTCCTGCCCCATCGACAATATGTTCTTCTTGAAACTCATTTAAATGCAAAAGCATCGCAGTCATTAAAGGCAGTGTGGCATTTTGTCAATTTCCGATGCGATTCGTGGGTCGTGGCGATTGATTAAAGTTCTGGGTTTTAATTAAAACAAAAGAGCCATAAAAAATAGATAGCCAGCAAATAGATGTCCGAATATCAAGTGGAATCCGCAGTTGCATTTTTTGCTATTTGCGGGCCGGCTCGGCCTGCGTCGAAATCGAAATAAATCACAAAAGCGAGCTAAATGCCCAGAAAAAACCTTCTCCGGGCCAAGTTGGTGTGAAAACATTTTGCTGGCAACAAAATACAAAACAAAAAGCGACACTCTCGACCAAAACTGAACCAAGACTGAGCGACGGGCCGCAGTCGCAAACAAAAACTACAAACCCGGCAAAAACCAGAAACCCGAACCGAAAACCAGAATCCGGGCTGCAAGCCATTCCTGGCAGCCCCCTTTCTGCCGCCGCCACTGACATTCCCTACCAGGCTCGGCTACCCCCCTCGGAAATCCATCCATTTCGATGGAAACACTTTTGTGTGTTGATTGAAATGCCGTTTCATTTTTGATGTTTCGTCCTTTCTGCTGTTCTTATCCTATTTTTATTTATCGATTTCAGTTCTGACCCGTTCCCAGATCCAGTCCTCGTCCTGGTCCCGTTCTCTGTTTATAAATAAATATTTCAGTTTTAAAATAAAACAAAAGCGGGCAAAAAAGTGAAAAATGAATATTTCCTTTTGTCCGCCACCTCTTGTTGTTTGTTAGTTTGGAAAATGAAAATTTCAGAGGGCGGAGTGCCCGGGGCGGGTAAATTGCTTTCGGGCTGTACAGATTTGGATGACATGTCACGATTTAATTTTATTCGAAATCCCGATTTCGTATAATTGATGTGTTCTCTGATTTTTCACAGCCCGCCAGTGCCAGTAAATGGCCTGAAACTGTAGCCCGGACTTTGCCGGCACCTGGGATGTGTTTATTTAGGCTAAACTGTCACTGCCAGTCTGTATTGTGGGCTATTTCTATTTAGGGCTATTAGGTTTACTTTATATTTAGGCTAACCCCCACTGATCTTGAGCTCATCCCCCCAGAGATGGCCTGAAAACTCAATTAACTCAGGTTTCAAGGTGTCCTCCCCGCAGTGATCCGGCTTAATTGAAGGCAATTATGCGCTTATCAAGCACCGCCCCTTCCCAAGGAGCCACCAGGAATGCTCGTACGATTGCTCCTATCACCCGGCCATAATTAAAATGTTTCTGTCCAGTGTCCACTCCCCAGTGCCCAGTGTCCAGTTGCACGTGAAAAAAGCCGCCCAACCACAATGCCAGAGTAAGCACCGCCAAAGTGGGGCCAATTAAGAGAGTCTCTGGCTCGAAACTGCGAGATGTGGGGACGACAGCTAAGACACAAACTCAACTGGAACTGTCCACTGGAGGAGTGGACAACTGGACTGACTCCACCTGTGGCTGCTGTGGAACAAAAAGCATTAAATCAATTCCGCTGTCAGCTCGTTCAATTCCCGAATCGCAAAAAATAGATGCACTTGGAACAACTCAGGAGGCAAGGACAAGTGTTCCTATCTCTAGACAATCTTCCCGCCACTTATTTCTTGCAGTGAGCTTTGTGGCATGCCTCACTGGCCACAGCTAGGTGCTTTGTCGGTGGACATTTCTTTCTCAATTCCAGCAATTTACGAAACGCCAAGAAATTTTTGCGATTCCGACCGACAATGAGAAACGCGTCGAGGTTACGCTCCATCAATCTCGCCCAGCGACAAGGGATTCTACGCTTTAGATACCCTTTAGTTCCAATCTAGAAGGGTATACAGTACGGCCTAAAAATCTATGCCATTCCAGATATATTCTCAATCGAAAGTACTGGCCAAAAAGCCTGCTGCCTAAAAGTAATTTAGTACCAGGTATCATATGGTCGTGCCCCTCGAAATTTTTTTTTCTTATTTTTTGGGCAGGACATCTGGCCAAGGAAGACATACCTCAAGGCAAAGAACCAGGACCAGAAGGTGCCTGGATATTCACGTGCCTGGCGCATCGCTTAAGGCCTCATTTAGCTGACCATGATTTATTCATGATAATTACTTCATTTGCTTTAATTAAGTGCTGACTTCTTATGGGCCACATCGAGTTGAAAGTTGTTAAAAATCTTAACAACAATTGATGGCTTAATGGGAAGTAATATTTTAGGAGTTGATAGGCGAACAGAGCTTTCAATTAGAACTCTATATAGTACTGTGTCTTAAACTCTTGAATAGATACTTTAGCTTCCCTCTTTTTGGGAGAGGTCCATCTCCTGGCTCCATTTCCAGTCTGTACTCATTAGTGATTAGCTTCTTTAGTGCCAGGGCTCTGGTTACCAACTCCAGGGAGTCCCTCCATTTCTCCGCTTCTCTCCTCCGGCTCTCGACCCACTTCAGTGCTCATCTCCGAGCTCATTTCCGCCTTCGCTAATTCGCCAAAGAAAGTAATTAGGGGAACTAACTTCTTTTGGCTGCAGTTCCGATTTGATTTTCCGCCAAGGCAACGCCGGAACATCATTCACAATTTTCGCACATCATTCGGATTGACTCGACGGACTATCATCTAATTAGTATACCATTAGAAGCCCGATTCCTCCTCTTAGTGCGGAATCACCTGGACCCCATTGTCTTGGCCGCTTTGGCTGCAGCAGCTCCCATCCTCCGTGTCCATCTGTCCGCCTGTCTAATTAAAACTCGTTTAACAACAATTTCAATTGCGTTCCCGAGAACCTGTTGCCAAGACTCCCTGCTGAAATAATCCCCACCCGATTCCCCACTGGCTTTCATTTTCTCTCGCTTTTTTTACCCGTGCAGCGTAACAAGGTTTCCATTTCCATTTCTTCCTTTCGCCGCTGCTTTTTGCTGATTGTGTAATTTTAATGTAATTCGCTTTTATTGTTTTTTATTCCTCTCCGACTCGACTCGAAGTCCCTCACTGTCGTCTGTGTGTCTGACATTAATTGCAGTAAAAAAGCGGGGGGTATGGGGGGCCTGGGGGGGCCTGGGGAGCCTGGGGAGGGGAAACACAATAAATTATAATCGCAAAAGTTTTTCTTTTTTCGCGCTGCAGCCTTTATTGGTTCAATTCGGCGAAAAGCGAAACTACAATGGTACAGGGGGAGCCGCCCAGCCAGGCACTAAGCACCTACAGCCCATAAATCAAATAAATCGGTTTAATGCCGAATGCCTCCCAACCCCAAGCCCATCTCCAGCTCCAGCCCCAGCCCTCCATGTAGTATTTCCATCCAGCAGCAGGCAATTAAAGTTTTTCAAGGGCCATCCGCAACTGCAATTATGATTCGAGCAGTACAAGAGCACTGGCCAAAGACAAAAGGTAATTGAGGCCGTTGCGAGAGTCCTGATTCCGGCCGTAGCCACCGGAGCAGCCGGATGCGGACCCTTCTGGCGTCTCGCACAAATCTACATTACCACGATAATTTATGGTGTCGGTCCGGGGTGGGGATCAAGTCGGGCTGCCGCAGGCACGGCAAGTGGCCTAGTCCAGACGTCGAGACCTCCCCCACTCGACTCACTTGCCTCATTTGAATCGGCAGAAAAATGGGAAAAATCGCTTGTGTTTGAACTTGAATTTGTGGGTGGTTCCTGTTGGGGGTGGGATGGTTGTATAATCAAAAAGGACATCAGCATACATGCTCTACTTTCTCTATAAATGGTACTTCTGTGGAGCTAAATATTTTAAATAATCGCCTCACTCTGAAAAGGCATTAAAAAGAAAAGAGGACTGACAGAGGGAAGCCAAAGGCGCCGACAGTGAGGAATCCGAGGGAAAACACTAGAGGTGGAAACAGTACAAAAAGCAGGAAAATTGGCAGGAAAAATAAAACAACAACCGGCAGACAAACACGAGGCGAGCGTGGAGTTCATCAAAAAGGGATTTTGAAATAAAAATGAATTTTCGGCATTCCGTCGGAGGCCATTCCGTCAGAGACACAGACTAGAGAGCCAGGCCGGGCCAGGCCAAATAGGCGCCCACAAAGGCAATGATCCGGGGAGCAGAGCTGCCGGGGAGGTGGGGAGCGGGCGGACAAATAAGGGCGGGGGTGGCTGCAGATGTACAGAGAGCCCAGCCCCCACAATCAGCCAAAAAATGAAACACTTGCCTATGTGCCGGAAAGTACACTGGGGAAAAGGCCACACAGCCTAGAGGGGGCTTGGAGGATTCTACTCCCAGCTGGTGATCCATTTCTCCGAGTGCGTGGGTGGGCCGGAGAGGAGGTGTTGGCGCCCCAATAGAAACAAAGAAGCAGCCGAAAAAATATGCACACAGCGCGGAGGAGAAAAAACTTTGCTTACTCTGCGAGAAATGCCAATCAACCCTTTCCTCTGGCACGTGGGGGTGGTGGGCGCCTAGTTGGAAACACGAGCGGGGGTGGGACAGCGACTGTCAACAGCAGAATTCTTCTTTGGCAGCGGACATGGCGGCCGTAAAAACGACGACTCATTTGTATTTCCTTGTCAGCTCCTCTGATCTGCTCCTCCCGGCCTGGTGCTGGTGCTGGTTCTGGTGTTGGTGTTGGGGGTGTCCTTAGTCCTTAGTTGTTGTAATTTTCCAAATCATTTCAGCGGCTCAGTTGGAAAACTTTTCAAACGTTTAACTAGCCTCCCCTCGCGAGGGGGGAGGCTAACCCCTTTCGGCGAAAGCAAAAAGCATAGCATACCGACAGGCGCTGGCGCTCCTCTGACGGGGCAACGGGGATGAAATGGAATGCGAAAGTAAAAGGCAGCGACGCGGATTTAAAAGTTTAAATAACTTTTATGTATCTCATTACTCAGAAGTGACAAGGCAGCCAGGAGCTCCCCAGCTCTCCCACTCCCAATCGGGGGAGCTCGCAGAAAGCTTTGAAAATAATCACAATGAAATCGCATAATTCAATTACAAGCCTCGTTAAGCCGACTCAAGCGATTTTGTCACACTATGCCCGGCCAACTACCCGGAGGAGAGGCAATCCAAATCGGGCCAAAGATACAGGCCAGATACCAGGCTATGGATGACAAGACAATAGGGAGTTACAGTGGAAATTCTACCAAAGCAACAGGAACTTCAGAGTTCTGATATCCACAGAATCTGCTATATTAAAATATACCATATACTATTATGATTCAACCCATTATATAGATTTCATATACAGACCTCCCACTTTAGCCAAAAAAAAGCCACTTAATAGCCAATCGAAGGGACAATACTCTTTGGCGGAAGGCGGAATCCCAGTGATTTGTGCCTGGCTTAGACCCGACGATTATCGGTTATATCGATGGTTAAGTGGGAGAATGAACTGGGCTTTAAGTAAGAGGCTTTCCGTTCACAACAAAGGGGTCCGGGTCCGGGTCCGGGCCGGGTCCGTCTGGCTCTGGGGAATTAGTAGAAATGAACAATACTTACCTATGTCAACTGAAATCGAAGTTAATTTTAGCCTTTCCCCAGCTATCGTTTAACCTTTGGTCCCCCATTGTCAGAGAAGAGTTTCCTGCATTCCGTTTCGGCTCTTTGAGACTTTGACTTAATTGAGGCTCTGCGGAGAATACTCCAACCTGGTGGGTTCCAGGGCCCACCACCCACTAGGCCCACCCAGTTTCGGGGCTGTAAACCCCGCAATTAACAAAGATTGCAAAGCTTTTAGTTGCACTTCTGCAGTGCTCGTTCCAGTGTCGAGGAGTAGTACTTTATACACCGCAGGCACTTGCCACCCATCATTGGACTGCGGTCATGGTGCCCCTCCTCGATGGGGCATTCCTCCTTGATTTCTTGCACCTTTAGTATTTCATTTCCTTCCATTCGTCGTGGCAGTCGTTTTGCATTTTTAGTTTCTTTTAAGTGAAATCTAAATGCTTTTACTACCGACTGTTGGCTTTTTCACAGTCTCTGCAGTTTTTCCATTTTCCATTTTCCATTCTTGCAGCCAACCACCCACCCACCTGTCTTCCTTTGTCATTATCACGGGTAGCGTTTAACTTGCCAGAATCATGAATACCTCCCATTTTTTGCTGCTTTTTTGTGATGTGTAAATAGCGTTTGCTGGTCGGTTACTCCCCGGGAGGATTCAAAGGGAGAATCGTGGGCGTAAGGGTCTCAGGTATGGGGGGGGGGGGCTCTCCTTGAAGTCAGCCAGAGATGAAAACATTCGCCATTCTGTTCGTTTCGTTTCGTTTGTTTTCATTACAGCTTCTCCCTGACCCTTGACCCTCTGCGGCCAAGTTAACGAAGTAAGCCATCCCCAGCGACTCTTGTAATTTCACCAGGACCGGAAGGCGTCGCCTTGGAACAGTGTTCATTCATTATGGAAGTACTTTCCATTTCGTTGCCAGAAATGCGCATAAAATTTGATCATTCTATTTTTAATTCTATATACAGAAGGAGCTTGGCTTTCGCTTTCCGTTTTCAGTTCTCCGTTTAGTTTGATTCCTTTGACAATTTCCGGTTTGTTGACTCCTTTTGGCTCTCGTTTTTTGTCGGTCCTTTTGTTTTGTTTTTTATTTTGCGTCGTTTTATGGTTTCTTATTTAAAAGCCATAAAATTCAGCACATGTCTTCAATTTGGGCGTCTCGGCTGTCAAATTGGACATTTCCTCTGGGAGTCCGAAAGGACACGAAACGGAAGCTCTTGCGTAAAGTTTTGCGGCCCATAAAAAGTAGGCTCCGGGCTGCTAACTCCTTGCCATTGGCCAAATCAAGGACGGGCCGGAGTGACCGTCCGGCAGGCTCCTGCAGGATTTGATTGCGCTGTCAATTCTGATTTGAGTGTCTTATTTAAGTCCCCCTAATGGGGTTGCTAAAGAACAAACTTGCCAACTTTCCATTCGCTCTGACATTATCTCTTCTCCATCGATGGCCATTTGGGATCATTTCGGGGTTTAGCCAATCTATGGATGGGAATATACTATATCTTACTTACTTTCCTGCTTGAATTGAGATTTGAATTTGAAATTATTCCTTTTCCCGCCAAACACTTAAAAAGTGTGGCAACACCTACTCCAACTACACTTTCTCTCCCATCTACTGATCCTTCGCCCTCTCTCGTAATAAGGGGCACTCGTTAGATCCTTCTGAAATAAAATAATTATTACATAGTTTTACTCCTGTGCTTGTGTGTTTTTAATCCCTTTTCCTTCGCTAATAGTTTTAAAATTTAATTCATGAACTATTGTGAACTATTCCCGCCGGGTGCCTCCCATCGCGTGCGTGTGAACGTGCAACTATGTGGTGGTGGCGGTCCCCACAGCCCGCAAAGGCCCCAACGGTAAAGTGCCGTTAACAAAAACCACAGCATTCCTATTGCGAATTTTGACACTTTTGGATGAAAATATTTCTGAAGTACACCTTGGAATTGGAGGAGGTAAGTGAAATGGTTATTTATATTCCTAAAATTATATACATATTGACAATATTGCATTATTATATTCTTATATATATAAGTTATTATATAAGTTTTCAATTGTTTAAGAACTATAATACTTGAACAAATACGGCATATCCATTTAATAATTATCCCTCTAATAAAATGGAGGGTTTTTCTGAGGAGGGAACTTAGACTCTGCCTTAAAACCAATCTCATGAATGTCAGTTGAACTCTTTCTTAAATTATTGTCAAAAGGGACTCGGCTAACATTCTAAACAATTATATACTGTATGCTATCTATATATTTTATCAATAAACTGATATAATATATTGGATAATCTATTTTTAAGTGATATCCCTACGGTGATATTCCAGCTCAGCTTCAAGCCGTGCTTTAATTGTTTGTCAGAAATAAAAGCAATTAAAATTTGCACCACAAAGTAGAGAAGGAAGCAACAAACAACAACAACTCAGGGGCGCAGGGGGCGGGGTGCTGCAAATGTGCTGTTTTGAAAATTTTCGCCCGGTTGAATGCACTTTACGATGCCACGCCCCCGACAAAAACAAACTTTCAACTCTCTCTCTGGGGGCAAGGCGGTGCAGGAGGGGTCGTATGCAAATTTTTCATTAGTTTCAAGGAGCAGGCGGCCACCGCCACCACCACCTCCACCGGCACCGTCACTGCCAACGTCATCGTCATTTCGCTGAGTGACCCTTGGGGCGCCTTTGTGGTCCTCCGGTCCTTGCAGCGATGATCGTGCGATTTTTTAATCAAATCGCCAACCGATTATGTGGGGAATGTTGAAACTATAATTCCACAGGAGGCAGGATGGCCACTGGAGGAGGGGAGTGAGGTGTGAGGGCGTCAGTCGGCTTCAGCAATTTGTTCGCTAAAACAAACTTGCGCTAAAAAAGAGCTCAATTTAACACATTTCATATGTAAATACCTCAAAGTACAACACACCAGACCTCGGATGGCCCCTCGGTTGCTCCTCGGAGGGGCCTCGTTTCTTCTTCCACCCCGGGGCAGTAAATTACCACAACACGCAGGTCCCCCCCACCACCACCACCAGCAGCCACTAGCATTGCCACTACGAGGCCCATTCTCAGTACCCGGTTGCCAATTCCCAGTTCCCAGACGAGGGCAAACCCGTTCGAACCAGGTCATAATAATCGCCTTTAATAAATTATCGGCTTGCGCGGCGCGAAAAACGCGAGGATCTCAAACAAGCTCAGAAAGGGCAGGCCAGAAGGGGCATGCAGGGACATGGGGCATAAAGTATCAGGGCAGGAGCAGGAGCAGGAGCAGCAGGGGAGGAGGCCCCAACAACCTGCATCACTCAACGGTCAACAATACACAAACGGGAGCATGTCCAGGGAGTTACACTGCAAGTAACTAGTATTTAAAGGATATGTGAGGATGGTGTATTATTTTGGTATTAATACTGTTATATGGTATTTTTTGTCCTTAACGGTATATAGCCTATATTTGAGAGTCCTCCGACTTTTCTTCCAGTGTCGGCTCAAACGATGGCCGACATTTAAATTGCTCTGCATGTGTTGCACTCCTTTTTGTTGCCACTCACCCCAGCCACGCCTCCCGACTCCTTACCTCGTTTACATTTCCCGCCCTCCCCTTCCTTCCCTTATCCCCACACCCCACTTATTGCCAGCTCCTTGTGCGCCCAACTTGCGTGAAATTTCAATTCTTCGCACTGGGAGCTCTGGGCTTCAATGGGGCAATTGCTGTAATGAAGTGCTTGAATACCAATCAGCGGCAACGGCCTGGACGCAGTGGGTTAACCTTAACCCATGAAGCCAGCAAGCCAGCAAGGCAGCAAGGCAGCCTGACTGCCTGACTGCCTTCCAGGGCGCTGCAATTTTGACATAATTTTTGATAAGTTGTTAACAAATGGGTTGCCAAATTGTTGAGTAAATAAAAGTTGATGTTGATTCTTCGACCTGGTCACGTAAGCGAAAACCATCTCCTGTACAGAGTCCTGTGCACAGCCCCTCTCCCCCCTCTCCCTGTGCATAATTGCAACCGTTCACGTAGCTCCAAATTTATGAGGTGATTTTTCATAAAACGTTTTCTCAGCCGCGCGCGCTCGCCGAATATTTTTGATAAATACATACACACTCTTCGCCCATATTTCCCCATGTCCAAATTAATTTATGAATTATTTTCTTTAAAATACCGAGAATAAACAACATGGAAGCGAGCAATTAACTCTGCTCTGCAAAGTCTGCGCTCCGGACTCCGGACTACCGACTACCGACTGGCGCCTCCGGCTTCCTCCGGAGTCAGTCCCCATCCCACCCCACCCCACCCTCCTCGAGTAAATTCACCAAAGTTTTTAATAGTCAAGTGTTGAAAATTGAGCGACTGGGTGTTGACTGATTTATACACGATAATGGGCCGGGGAGGAGTGAACACCGCCGCCGGTCAAATGGCCGGCAATTAAGCGGCTTTCTGTTGGTTAAAGTCAAACGTGGCGGTGTTGGCCCATAAAGCTATCAGTTGGTCGGATATTTTTTGGTCGAACGGGCTTAATGATGGGATAAATGGGAGGATCGCCCCCTCATAACTCTTCCAAGTGTGATGCACCTGAGACACATAGCAATAATACTAGATTAATATACTGCAGTAAATACTAAAAACGATAGGCACTTTTTCAAGATATCGAAGATGGTCCATCGCCAAGAAGAAGAAGAAAGGGAACTTCCGGCAAGAGACTTCGATTACTTATCCGCCATGTTGGCCTTATGCGACAAATTACGTATCCGACTAGTTGTTTAGGTTTGCTTGAAATTTCTTTTAATGAAAAGTTTAAATTCAATTTGAAATTTAAATGAAACCACAAATGCAGCTCTTGAGATTTCCCGTAATTCAGTTTGTGGCAGCTGCTCGCTCAATACCTCGCCACAAAGTCTCAGTTAATGGACTACCCACAAGTCGGTGACTCATCCTGGGGCGAATCATCTCCGCCTGCAACACTTCTAGCAGGCGACGCAGCTGGGGAAAACACTATCAACAAATTGCCGATCGGTTTCACTTCATTTGCGGCACTAAATTGCAGCGCAACTCATTTTCTCCTCATGTAATCAATGGGAAAATACATTTTGGCTAAGAGATTGGCACCCGAGGGCGGAGGCGCGAAGGGAGGGCCACGCAGGGGGACGGCTGTGTCAATCAAGAGAACTCCACTTGACCTCCATTTAAATCATTGACGAGTGGCAGCCGCATCCGATAATGGCGTTTGTCGGTGCACTGGCAGAATCTCCAAGAAACTACAATCCCTACAATCTAAAAACAAAAGGGAACTCCCCGATTTTTGTTGTCAGTGTGCGGAAAAAGAAAAGGGCAATAGAGGCTTCGAGGGACCAGCTGAAGACCTGGACAGACCTCCAGATACAAAGAGGAAACGCACTGCAAACGTAATCAAGTAATCAAAAGTCTAAATCACGGCTGTGACAGACCCGAAGACGAATCTGCCACATGGCCGGCGGGCAGGAGGGGCCTGAAAGGGCCGAGGGGGGTGCATTGCGTGTTATCCTCGTGTGGCAGGCTGACAGAAGGAGGACGCGCTGGGGGACGACACACATGCAAAGATGGCACTTAACGAAAGCAGTCAACCGACAACTGATTGAAGTGAAACAAACCAACGAACACTCAGCCTTCAGGCGAAGGGTCAGTGGACAGTGGAGGGTGGACAGTGGCCGGGAGGGGGCTGGAGGCCTACGGAGAACAAGAGGCGGGGGCGGAGCCACTCCGGAGTGGATACACTCATGATGGACACGTGTACTTAAATGTGCAACAAAATTAGCAGGCGGAAAAAGACATGGGCGGGGGAGGCTGAGGTGGGTCATGGGGGTCAACAAATGCCGAACTCTGACTTATCGAATGAGTCAGTGTATCCAGCATTTAAAGTTCAAGCGGATGTGCATCGCAGGAAATTGGAAATTGGCATTTAAAGTACCGAAAGGTAGGCTTTACTGCAACTAACTGTGAGCTTATCAAACTAATGAGAGGAAAAGGCAAGATTATATGTTTCTAGTTCCCATGCCACACAGTTTAGATTAAAATACTTCCAAATTCAATCTCCTAGATGCGGAGAGACTGGCAGCGAGTCCTTTCTACAGATTTCTCAGCCAATTCATATCAATTTGTCAACTGCGGCAAATAAACCGGCCATGTACTGATTTGGCCGCCCCATTCACTGACCCCCCGTGACCTTGCCCGCAGTAAAATGTTTCAACCACTCGAACTTGTAAGCAGATCAGGACACGTAGTCGGACCTGAGCACACATCTCGTCCGACTGGGCGGCCCGGGAGGAATGGCTCCACTTCTGCAACAGTCAGCAAAACTATTCCTCAACTCGTGCGGAGCAGAGAACCGGAGCAGTGGAGGAAGGGCGAAAAGGAGCAGAGTGGCCATCGAGAAATTGAGAAAAACAGGCAGACTGGGCGGCAGGGAGACACTTTTTATGGACGCCTCGGATCGGCGGACGTGACGTTGATTTGCCGGCAACGCCTTTAAGGTGACACCAGCCAAGGACTGGGAAGGGACTGGCATGCTGGTAGTTTACCTAGCAGACGTCATAAAATGTCGCAGGACTCCAAATGAAAGCAGAAATGGAGAAATTCGATGGCAGCTGTCACGGCCATTTAGCTGTTTAGCGCCGCAAAATCTCTGCAAGCATCCGATTCCTCGGGGGAGGCCACATCCTCGCCATCTAATTGCAAATGCAGCCAGTGGGGACTGCAGCTGGCGGACGTGCATTGGTTTTCCGTTGCGGCCCAGTCCTGGCCAGCAGCCACCATCGATTTGGAGGCGGCCAAATCGGGGAAGTAGCACGTGCCACTCGGATCGCATCGTTCCGGCTGGAAGGCAGCCTCTGTTTCAAGAAAAATCTCATGTTGGTTTAGTATAACAATCCGTGATATGCAAATATATGTGGGATGGAAATAAAAAGTCCTGCAATCCCCAGGACCAAACAGTAGCTACTTTAAGGGGCGCAAGGTTCAAAGGTCTTTGTCAGGGCTACTTTTTCTGCGCTTTCTGGCCCTAATTTTTGAACTTATTGATATTCAGTGAACTTTCTCCCTTTTGCTTTTTGCGTTTCAGTCCTTTTTTCGATTTAATTTCGGCGAGGGAGAGGAGACTCTTGTTTTTAAATCCCCTTTTGCGTTTTTTAGCCCTCAGGTGCTAATGAATTCATAATGGAAGAGGCCATAAATTATGAGCGGATGCCGCGGAGGCAGTGTTTTCAAGGAACTGTCATAACTTTGGTCAGGTTTTAACCAATTTTAACCGAAACAATGTCGCATGGAGCTAAGCTCAGCCCACTTTTTCCAGACTTTCTCTAAATACAAACAAGTTTCTGGTAAGCCGGCGAGTAATTGACATTTGATTATTAATTTCAATTCAAAGTTGCTGAGAAATTGATGGGCTGCTCCTCGCTTTCCGTCCAAATGGAAATGTCAATCAGTTATGGATATTTGCCTTCGAATCTTTTATTAATTGATTTGGGAAAAATGCATCTGCAGCCTCGAGGAGCCTCGAGTCGAATCGAGTGTTTGTTCTGAGCGCGCACCGCAAAAACCAATTTGATTGGAATTAAAATTCTAAATAGAATAAACAAAAGTCGCCGAAGGACAGGCCAAGAAGGCGGCGAGCTGCACTGTACAGTGCACACACCGTACGAGTATCTGCCGATACAGATACAGATTCCAATCCCGTCTGGGCAGATTCCTGATGCTAAAGCTGATCCCGAGCTTGTGTTGTAACAAGTTAATTGAATTTGCACTCAGCCAAGCGTCATGCATTGGGGCATCATGAGCTTACAAGAACACTGCGGGAAAAGGTGGCCCAGGAACATCCTTCCACCAGAGGACGGGGTCTGGGATTTCTCTCTCTGTAGGAGGGGGGCCACTGGCGGAACTGCAGCTACCAATACAAGTTGCTTATTTTATGGCCAACTCTAATGGAGGACTCGATTCTGATTCCGTCTTCTACTTCACTTGGCACTTGGGCTGGTTGGATGGCTGGCTGGATGCCTGGCTGGATGCCTGGCTGGATGGTTGGGCTCTCGAGTTTTTCAATTTTGTGATTTGCAGAGATTTCAGCTCGACGTCCTTGGCTCACGGCTTGTGTATCCTTCGCCACCGCTACCGGGTGCTCGGCTAGTTTGTTGCCAGTGTTTTGCAGTCTGTGCTTATCCAGCAACATTGTCGAAGGTGAAGCCATGGCTTCCAAGTGCATTAAGACCATGTGAACCGGTGCCAAACAATATCTGCCCCCCAACAGCCTCGTTGCCTCGCTCCAGCGCTGATCCTGGCAGACAAATGACTCATCCAAAGGACCCAGAAACTGGGGGATAGGAGATAGAGGAGGAGACCGAAGCTAGAACAGCACAAGCAGCGAGAGTGTGCTTTTAGCAGATTAGTTTTCATCATCTTAACATTCCTAATTAATGAGGCCTTTGTTGCTCCAGCTCCGCTCCACTTTTAGGTGTTAAATCAAAGACTTTGGCTCGACTTGCATACCTAATGAGTAATGGGAAGGGCACTGCCTGGAAAAGAGTCCTGGCGAGATTATTCTGGCAGCCAGGCAAAGGCACCCCCGTTCGCCCCCAAGCAGCTCATTATCTTGAAACATTCTGGTAATTACTCCGGCCCGTGTTAGTGCTAAAAAGTAGTGCATTCTCATTTTCCCTTTCAGCCTCCGGCGCATCAGGCAATGGCTCTCCAATTTCGCACTCCGATTCCGGCAGAAATCAAATCCAATTTCCGAAATCACATTTCACAATTATTACTGGCCATCATTTTAATAATTCCATTTTTTTCGCTCATTAGCACACGCATCCGCGGCACTTAATTAGGCCAGCCCTGGCCCGAAAAGAGCTCCGAATGGACATCAACACTCCATTTGATGAATGGCCTGACCCCGACCCTCCATATTCGACTGCTAATGGTCATAATGATAAGGCCGTGTAATGAGGGTCGAAACCGAACAATGAATGCCAACTTTTAGTTAAAAGTCAACTGGAAATACAAAACACAGCTAAATGCAAAAACGCGAAAACGCAAAACGCAAAGTTTGTGAAACTAATTTCCTCCCGGCCGGGCCGGGCCGGGCGGAGCGGAGTGACGGCCGGAGCGAACCGGAGTGACGGGCGGGGAAATGTCAAAATGTTTTTGACAAGTCCAATTTTGGAAATTTTCAAATTTCGCCGTAATTAACTTTCTGGCAAAGGCAATTAGCGACCGCACACAAACCCATTTAAACAGTGTTGTAGTCAGATTACAAATATTATTTTATATATACAAGCATCCATTTTAAATATATACCCCATGGAGTATGCATAGAAATATGGAATTAGCAATGAGTCCGTCCGTACAATGTACAATCTACAATGCAAATGTATCGAAAGAGTCCCCGATGTGGCTCAACCTAGTTAGCACCCGGCTCACGGAGTTTAACAATATCGTAAATAATGGAGTCAATTGCATTTTGCATAATAATTACAGTGTAAATATTTGCAAACAGGAGCGGTTCGGGGGCTCTGCAGGTGCAGACTGAAACTATGAACCATTTTTCTGTTCATAGTCCCTCCATATTATTGTAGAATATTTAATACTAAGCCCTTCTAATTAAACAGGATTGCTAAGCTCCTGCTTAGCTCCCCGTCAATTGTAAGCTCCATTGAATGGAAATAAAAGTTGTGGGACAGCTCCTCTCCCTTGGAGGATAGAAGGATAAGCGGGCGACTGGGGAGCGGGCCTTCCGGGGAGTGTGAGTGCTGCTACTCCATCCTGCCTCAGCTCGTGCTCCTGCTCCTGCTCCAGCTCCTGTCATCGATGACGAGTGTGACTACTCCATGACTTTGTCTATGACTACGACTATGACTGCGACTATGGCGGATGGGAAGCACAATATACACAATAATTACCGAGTGACAGCGACTTGGGGGCGCATCAATAACAAGTGGTTGTCACCCAGCTCCTGCCAGCCCCCGCCAGCTGCCAACTGGGATACTGAAACATCGCTGGAACGAGATCACACCCATTTGTCAGGAGAACGGCGACGGTGGCTTCGACTAATTGCAGTTCATGCGAAAAACATCGTTAATCAACTCATTGACAGTTTGTTATTTGTTAAACAAAGCTAATGACTTAATGGCATAAATGGTGTGGCAACTGCACCGCCACGGTGCCACGGCCAAGGGATATCGGAAAGTCGGAAAGGCCGGGACGGGCGGACAGGATAGACGGGAAGGCCGGAGCTGCCGCAGAATAAATGACACGACAGCCCAAGACTACGGCTCTTCTGCTGGCTCCGGTCTTCGTGTCCCGTATTTATGTAGATAAACAATAAGCTGCCAAGTCGGGGGAAAATTAATTGTCCTGGACAAGCTGCCAGCCCTAATGTAGTGGCAGAGGCGTGGCTTTTTAGCCGATCACGAAATGCCCCAGGGATGAGCAACTAGTTCGGTGTTGGGGAAGAGAGAGTGTCTATTTGAGGAACCTGTCACTTTGTTCTATTTTCGAGTTTTAAAAAGGCAACTTGATGGAATCTTTTGCCAGCCAACTTTTCCATCTTTTCTTACAATTTAAAGATCGTAGGAGGCTGTGCCGAACTGTCAGCCTAGCTGGGAGACTGCCAGGCCCTAGAGCCCTCATTCGTAGTCTGTAAACCGTCCCAACCAGAACATTGGTTAAAATAGAAAATCAAAAAAAATAAAAAAAATCCCCAAATCTATAATTAACCAGCAAAATTACCAGTCATAGCTATTGAGCCAAATTCTCAGCAGAAGAAAATTTTCAAACCCTTTCGGAGTTCTACGAATTTTCCCAGTTAGAAGACAATGAATTTTTGCTCGGTACCGTACGAGGCGGACTACGGCATGTATGCCGATGGAAAGGTAAGCGCCGACAGTGGGTAGTGCCTAGTTTAGTTAACTTTAACTGCCAGATGAAGAACATGTCCCAGTACCCGACCATGACGATGAACCCGGGCCAGGGCCAGGCCGTGCAGCCCCTCAACCCGCCCTCGATGAACCTGCAGATGTCCGGAATGGCGTCGCCGCAGCAGATGCCCTCCTACCCGATGGCGGGCATGCCTGGCATGCCGCTGGGCATGACGCCCATGTCCACGATGTCCCAGCTGCCGATCGGGGCGGTCACTCCGCTGAGCAGCATGACGATGATGCCCATGAACCTGGGCAACCCGATGGGCTCCATCGATGCCCCGGGCATGAACGCAGTCATTCCGGACCTGCAGCCCATGTCCTCCATGGGCCAGATGAACCAGATGGGCCAGATGGGCAACCAGGTGGCCCAGATGGGCAACCAGATGGCGCAGATGAGCCAGCCGATGCAGCACATGCAGCAGTACCCCAGCTCCGGATCCATGAACCAGATGCACCACGGCCGCCTGACCGGCGGGGCCAGTCCGATGGGCTCTGCTCCCACGTCGCCATCCCAGGGCAACTGGAACCAGGGCGGCATGTCCGCCTCCAGCCCCCAGATGATGTCCAATGGCGGCATGTGGCAGTACGGCCATTACATGCAGCAGCCCCAGCAGTCGCAGCAGTATGGCCAGCAGGGGGCACACCACCACCATAACCAGCAACAGCAACACCAGCAGCCCCAGCAGGTGCAGCACCAATCCCCCCATATGCAGCACCAGCAGCCGCAGAGCCCGCGGATGAAGAGCTACGAAATGGCCTCCAACCACATGAGCTTCCAGCGCGAGTTGAGGAACGGACTGAAGTAAGTACCGCCCGGGGAGCGGGAGATCCTCGAGCCTTCTGCCGTCAGCATAACCATGTCCTCATAAGCGATCCTTACACTTCCTAATCCACAGTTCGCCCTCCATGAACGATTCCAAGTATAGTAAGGGCAATCATTCATTTAATTGTGGTGAGATATCTATTATCTAAGCATCTGAAACTCATTTTTCTGACCAAGTCCTTCTGATGGCCCGCAGGAAAATCCGTCAGCAAGGTCCCCCATTGGCGTTGATGACCTTTGAACCTTCAAGCTCATCACTTTGGTTAATTTTATCTGATTTTTCTCCAAAATTCCATGATTTTGGATTATTGGTGTACCACACTTGCCACAAACCCCCAAAGACACTCGGACGCACACTCACACTTCCACACATTACAGTTTTTAGACTTCCCCTACGCAAGCATACACCCACACGCACAACACACACCCTCACCCAAGACGAGGACACTGGACACTGGAAAAAATTACACATTCACTTTATTTTTTGTGGAATAAATGGTTTTGTTTTGGCGAAAAGGAACACCTCCGTCCACTTTAAGGTCTTGATTTATGGCCGTCAGACTTCAAAATTGGCAACAAGTCTGGCAAGGGGCACTGGTCAGTGGGGAGAGGGGACTGAGGACTGGGGTTTAAAGAAAATTGAGGCAAAGGAAAAGCTGGCCATAACGGAGCGGCGATGAAAAATTTATGCTGACCGCATGATGAACGCATAAAAAATGTTGCCAACTTATAGCCAAAATGCAGTCCAAACAGCCACGCAGCCATAGAGCCATACAGCCACACAGCCACATGGCATAAACAATGGCTTTATCGGGCCAGAGGCATCAGATGGGTGCACCCCCTGGCCCCGGGAGTCGCTAGATTCGGGCGGTGGTGCCAAGGTGTGAATATTTTATGTGGCACTATTTTGATACCATAAATCTTTTAGTAGTTGATTCAGCAAAGTTTTCCAGTAACCGCATTTCATGTTGTGGTTTTTGGCCCGAAACTCGTTCCTGGAACTGTATTCTGAACAGTGCATTCCTGCATTTTAACACTTTTTGTGACGAAATTCGCACTTTGCTGACTGATTTGATTGATTAAATCAGAAATGCCTGAGGAAGTATGCTTAGTATTTAATATTTAGAGAAAATATTTGCAAGAATGCTAATTGAGAACTATGGCCTGGCCCTAGAGGGCAATTGTTTCCTTCCATTGAGACCCAAATTCACATTCCCGGAATGGCAGACATTGCTTTCTGGCCCTCAGTTGCAAGCGTTTTACATTTTTTAGAGCACATCATTAAAATTAGAAGAAAAGTAAAAAAGCAAGCATAAAAAATAAGGACTAAGCCACAGAAACAGACAGCTGAATGGACGTTGAATGGACAATTTGAAAAGTTTTGGCCAAGGAAACTGCAGGCCAGGACAATGCGAGTGGAAATTCAGGATGAGAAGTTTCCCTGAAAGCCCGGAGGGGGACGAAGGATTGTCAAAAGTTTTCCGGGGGAGCCGTACATCGTACTCTTTGTCCAGAGCACTGCAGTAGAGCACTCCACTTTCCCTCCACCCCCATTGAGTACAAAAATTTTATTCATGACGGAAGCAATACTCAAAATTTCGTCTATTAATATCTGGGCAAGGGTTTTGGGGATGTGATAGTGACTTGATAGTGTCGGCCCTGGGGTGGGTGCTCGCAGGGCTTCCCAGGCTTCCCGGGTGCAGCTGTCAGACCATAGCTGGGTCCAACTTCTAGACTCAGAACGTATCCCAACATCTGTCCAAGTGTCAGTCCAACTGTCTGTTTGTCTAACACACACACACACACACACACACTCAGCCGCTCCTCTAAACAAATGCGCATACAGATGTGGTCAGCATGAGCTGGTGCACTGGGAGAAATGCCTAGCCGCTTTGAGATTTTACTAAAATTTGATTTTTGAAAAGTACTTGAGCATTTTCTGTTCAAAGAAATCAAAACAACTAATTTAGAACCAGGTCTGGAACTATTTTCTCAGTGCAGGCCTATAGTCGGTACAGTCATCCCGGGTGCACATTGCTAACATAACCTCAAATTGCATTCCTAATTCCTTTTATACTCCATCTCGTCCCGTCCCCCCAACACCCTGCGAGGACCCCGAAGGGTAGAACTTTCTGCAAAATGTGCAATTTCCGCTCGAAAGCCTGCCTGGCAGCCACACACACAATCTATCCCCGAAAATTCCTGAAAATATTCCGCAGAACAGAAATTTATTATAGCCATTTTATTATTTTGCGGGCTCACTTCATGTCGGCCTTAACACACGTCATATTATTGTCCAAAATGGAACGAAACGGAAGTCAGTCAGTCACTCATCCAGCCAGGTGAGATGCCACAAACACTTTCCATCTGCTGGTACAACTGGTGCATGTCCCTCATTGTTTTAATTCTGTTTCTGCTGTGGATGGAATAGCAAGAGGAAAGGACATATTTTTCCCCGTACATGGTACCACAATTTGGGGTATTCCGACTAAGAATCGGATGAATATTGGCAAAGATATGGCCATCGCAGGGGGCCATATAGTCCTCCCCTTGCATTTCTTCAAATTCCGAAGGGGATCCCCCAGAAAATTTGAAAAAAAATCTAAAAAATATTCTGGTCTCAGATTTTGATGCAGAATGATGGAGAATCGATATACAAATCGTTTAAGGTATTCCGCGCAGGGATCGGATGATTATTTTCAAAGATATGGCCATCGCAGGGGGCCATATAGTCCTCCCCTTGCATTTCTTCAAATTCCGAAGGGGCTCCCCCAGAAAAGTTGACAAAAAATCTAAAAAATATTTTGGTCTTAGATTTTGATGCAGAATGATGAAGAATCGATATACAAATCGATTAAGGTATTCCCCGCCAGGGTCTGACGATTATTGGAAAAGATATGGCCATCGCAAGGGGCCATATAGCCCTCCCCATGCATTTCTTCAAATTTCGAAGGGGATCCCCCAGAAAATTCGACAAAAAATCTAAAAAATATTTTGGCCTCAGATTTTGATGCAGAATGATGAAGAATCGATATACAAATCGATTAAGGTATTCCCCGCCAGGATCTGACGATTATTGGCAAAGATATGGCCATCGCAGGGGGCCATATAGCCCTCCCCATGCATTTCTTCAAATTTCGAAGGGGATCCCCTAGAAAAGTTGACAAAAAATCTAAAAAATATTTTGTTCTCAGATTTTGATGCAGAATGATGGAGAATCGATATACAAATCGATTAAGGTATTCCCCGCCAGGATCTGACGATTATTGGCAAAGATATGGCCATCGCAAGGGGCCATATAGCCCTCCCCATGCATTTCTTCAAATTTCGAAGGGGATCCCCCAGAAAATTTGACAAAAAATCTAAAAAATATTTTGGCCTCAGATTTTGATGCAGAATGATGAAGAATCGATATACAAATCGATTAAGGTATTCCCCGCCAGGATCTGACGATTATTGGCAAAGATATGGCCATCGCAGGGGGCCATATAGCCCTCCCCATGCATTTCTTCAAATTTCGAAGGGGATCCCCCAGAAAATTTGACAAAAAATCTAAAAAATATTTTGGCCTCAGATTTTGATGCAGAATGATGAAGAATCGATATACAAATCGATTAAGGTATTCCCCGCCAGGATCTGACGATTATTGGCAAAGATATGGCCATCGCAGGGGGCCATATAGCCCTCCCCATGCATTTCTTCAAATTTCGAAGGGGATCCCCCAGAAAATTTGAAAAAAAAATCTAAAAAATATTCTGGTCTCAGATTTTGATGCAGAATGATGGAGAATCGATATACAAATCGATTAAGGTATTCCCCGCCAGGGTCTGACGATTATTGGAAAAGATATGGCCATCGCAAGGGGCCATATAGCCCTCCCCATGCATTTCTTCAAATTTCGAAGGGGATCCCCCAGAAAATTTGACAAAAAATCTAAAAAATATTTTGGCCTCAGATTTTGATGCAGAATGATGAAGAATCGATATACAAATCGATTAAGGTATTCCCCGCCAGGATCTGACGATTATTGGCAAAGATATGGCCATCGCAGGGGGCCATATAGCCCTCCCCATGCATTTCTTCAAATTTCGAAGGGGATCCCCTAGAAAAGTTGACAAAAAATCTAAAAAATATTTTGTTCTCAGATTTTGATGCAGAATGATGGAGAATCGATATACAAATCGATTAAGGTATTCCCCGCCAGGATCTGATGATTATTGGCAAAGATATGGCCATCGCAGGGGGCCATATAGCCCTCCCCATGCATTTCTTCAAATTCCGAAGGGGCTCCCCCGGAAAATTTTACAAAAAATCTAAAAAATATTTTGGTCTCAGATTTTGATGCAGAATGATGGAGAATCGATATACAAATCGATTAAGGTATTCCGCGCAGGGATCGGATGATTATTGGCAAAGATCGCAGGGGATCATATAGTCCTCCCCATGCATATCTTCAAATTTCGAAGGGGATCCCCCAGAAAAGTTGACAAAAAATCTTAAAAATATTTTTCTTCTAGATTTTGATGCAGAATGACGAAGAATCGATATACAAATCGATTAAGGTATTCCGCGCAAGAATCTGATGATTATTGGCAAAGATATGGCCATCGCAGAGAGCCATATAGCCCTCCCCATGCATTAGTAAAAATTTTGATTTTGGTTTTGCAGGAAATTTGACCAAAAATCTTTAAAAAAAAAGTTCAATGATAGATTTTGATGCAGATTAGTAGAGAATCGATCTGGAAATTGTTCAAGATTCAAGTTTTTTTAAAGCTCTGTTTGAACGTCAGATTAATTACAATGTATCGATAACAGCTTTGATGGCAATGGCGTCGAGGGGTGCCCATCACCATCAACAAAAATTTTGAGCTGGCAAGACTGTACACAAGAAGATACATATAAAATGAGCTTTAATCATTAAAGATAGTTTTCATTAAATTGTAAATAATGAATATCCCTAAAGAGCTATTACATTTGACTTTATGTTTCTGCCAAGTGGGGAAATTAAATTGTTTCAATTTTTGACTTGAGAAATGTCCGGCTTACGGTAATCCCAGCACTTGAGTCATCTCAGAGCTGAGCTCTTGTCTGTCAATTACCATTTACATTGCTGTTAGTTAGTTGGACGTCGAGGAATGCTGTGTTTCGACCTCAGAGAAGGAAAACATGTGGCAGCCACAATGAACATGAATTTTAACTTGTCGTTTGTTGCATTTGTCAAAACTTGAAGTTCATGTGGCTGTCGTGCGCTCATGGAGCCATGGCTCCATCCTTGGTTCCTGTTCGCTATTGACAGAGATCCAAGCTGAGCTCGTTCGCACTTGGACGAGAATGTTTGATGTCCTGCCAGTCCTTGCCCGCCGTGCCCTGTCTCTTTCGGAGCTGCTAAGCCCGTCTCTTTTGCGCGCCGCTCCAAAGTTTGTGTGTGCTCTGTTTTAGAATTTGCGGTCTGCCTTTCTGATTGTGAGCCACGCCCTCCAGGCCCCACCTTGCGTTCCCTGCTACCATGATCCCTGCTCTATGTGGGCCAACCTTTTGAAACTGTGCCAGCTTTTGGCTTGTTTTTGCCCGATAACTTCATTATCGTCATCGTCATCGTCCTCGTCAACGTCGTCCCCGTCATCATCGTCGTTCTCGTCCTCATTCAAGTGGAACTGAAAAAATGATGCCGAAAAAAAAGGAAAGAAACAAAGAAAATGAAAACTCGTTGGCAAAATGTTTTGTCATGATTTTCCTCCTCCTGTGTAAGGCTATATAGAGCTCTAGTTTACCGTGTTTGAGGAGGTCCTTTTTATAGAGTCCGACTCGAGTCAATGGAGGAGGAAAAAAGCCAGACTGAGAATGCACATCACTTGGTCGAGATTATCGGAAGTCCGAGCAAGGAGCCATAACTCCGACAACTCAAAGGAACTAATTCCTCTTCGAATTCAGTGTCCAGAACGCAGTAAGCTCTCGTATTAAGTTTAAGTTCGAAGAGGCTGAATTAAAACTAGACCTGAGTCACTATCTAGCTAGTCCGACTCACCTGCGCCCTGTTTTCCACCTGACGGCTAATGGCTTTTTGTGTGGCACATTCCCCGGCTCAGAGTAATTAAATTTATGGATGCATAAAATGGCAACCTGTTCGATCTCCCAGCCTGCTGTTCAAATGTTTGACTTTTTCGGCCATTTCCATAAACGCATGTGTGCGGCTGTCCCTCCCGCTGTCCATTTGGGCCACATCCAGCGTGCGGCTTACTGGCTGTTATTATTGTTGCTGCTGATATTTGGGGTGGTGGTAGTAGTGGTGGTGCTGCTGCTTTGCTGGCTATTAATTTCGAGTGGTTCGGTTCACTTTTGGGCCCATGTGTACACATGTTCGGGCTTGTAAAAATGTCATGTTAATTTGTGGATTGTGCGCCCAAAGTGGAGCACCGAAAGAGATCCCCAGGACGGGGGAAGGCATGCAAATAAATGTCTCTCACAAGCCAGCCAGCCACCCACCCAGCCAGCTAGTGACTTTCACCCACACAAAGTCACCCACGCATTCGGAGGAAGCTTGGCTTTGGAGACGGGCTTTTTGTAGATTTATGAGTGAATCTGATAAGTGCTGCCAATAAATTTTCGGACAACAATTTACAATGTTCGGCCCATGTTCGGCCGCTTCCATTGGGGGACTCGACTGAGAATAAAATTGGGTCTGGCACTGGGCTGGGGCGTGTATTTTGGGTTATTTTATTGCAATTTACTGGCTGAGAGTAGGTAGGACAGGGATCGGCAACAATGGTTTAATTTTTGGACAAAAAGGACGGATTAGACATCTGTGAAGTGGCTGGGGGGTAAGTCAAAAATTAAAGACTCTTTGAGAATTTCCCCCTCTGGCTTTATGTGAAAAGTTTCCCCCACTTGGCTTTCCAACTAAATATTATTTAATAAAGTTTTTCATTACTGGGGAGTCCGCTCGGAACGCTTCTGCCTAATTATTCTTTTTTTTGGGGACTCGCCGCAAAGTTCCGGCAGGAGCAGGAGCAGGAGAGCTCGCCACACAAACACAGTGCGTATACGTAATGTAATCACAAACACACTCGCACTCGCCCAGGAGCACCAGCAAAAATCCAACAATGGCAACAAAACCACAGAGAAATCAGTGAATTATACAACATTTAAGCAAACATAGAATGCCAACGCTTGTTGGTCCGGGAATGCATAGAAATCCTGCAGAATTAAGTTAAGGCGCTTCCGAGCCCCTCTGTTCGTCCTGCCCCCTCCTGGAAAGCACAATGCCACGACCAAGAAGCAGAGCAAGTTGGCCAAAAACTTTACACACACACACCCACCAAGAAAGGGTTGCGGGTGGGAAAGTGGCTGAAAGAAACCATCGCAGCAGAAGTGAAATAAAGTTGAATGTAAGCAAACAAGTTGAACCAACAAACCAAGTCTCTAATTGTGTTTGTGTGCGTGTGTCTGAGTATCTGTATGAGTGTATGAGTGTGTGTGTGGGTGGTTAGGTGGGCGTGGCCATGTGTTTCATGCGGCAAGCCGGAATGCACCACTTTGGTGGAAACAAAATATGAAGAAACCGAGCCAACGGCCAAATTGAAGCTCCCCAGCAAAGGCAGTGAAAAGTCCGAGTCCAACAAGACGTGAAATGCTTTTTCGGCACAACGCTCAAGCACAAAAGCCTGGCCGAAAGGACTGGCCCAGGACCCAGCAAAAAGCCGGACAAACGTACAAAAGCCAAACACAAGAATGCCGAACGAGGAACAACGCAGAAGCTCTGTGCTGCGGAGTGCTGTTCCTATTGAATCCCTACGAATCTCGCATATCCTCGCCACTTGGAGGACACTCGACGGGTGGTGGCTTGAGGTGCAACATTCCAGGAACTCGAACAGGACCCCGGATTAAGCCTTACTTGCTTGCCACTCAGTGGGAGGCTCAAAACGAATGCCAAATGCTCTCCGAATCTAATCATGAAAATTGGAATTCAAGATTGGTATTTCTTTTGTCGGCTCTCTAAAGGAGCAATTAATATTGCAACTTCAAGGATTATTCCGAAAACTTCCAGCTGGAAAGAGAAACCAACAGACCCTAAGGACCCAGATCTAGGAACCTGCAACAAGCCGGATGTACGGCACAATCGCAAGAAAGACATGTGGAAAGAAACGGCATTTGTTTATGTGGGACCCGGCAAGATGTACAATAAGAGCCGCACCCACTGCCCCTGCCACTCCTGGGTCGGCGAGCGTTGAAATGGAACAAATGAACTAAGTCGAGAATTGCCAACTGCACACTCGAGGCGCCCAAGCACCCAGGACTCAGGAGGAGCCTGCTCCCCCCAGAGCAGCCCGAACAAATGATTTCACAAGAAAAGTTAAACTTGTAAATTCAAATTTCACATTTGTCTGGAATTCGCAATTACACTTCGGCAACAACAATGAAATATGTCCGCCCGCCATCACTACACCTGGCCGAAGGCGCCCGCCCGCCCTCTTTCATGGCTCATTGTTCCGGCCTGGCAAATGGAGCATGGAGTCGGGGAAGAGTCCTCCAAAACAGGCGAAATGTTTGCCTCCTAAAGCATATTGTAATAATCCAAATGAAATTAAATGTACCGTAAACATTTCGAATTACAGAGCATCGGAAACTTGAAGCTCCTAGCTGCTGCCACAGAATAGTACACAAAATGGGAGATACCCTCCTCCCAGCTTACCCTCTCTCAAGGACAGGCTGCTGTTGATATTCCAGGGTACCCTCGGCGTTGCAGGGTATTGACACAAGCCCAGTAGCCCCGGGAGCAGCAGGTGCAGGTATTGCCCCGAACGGCGAGACAATAAAAATGCTCGTTATTGCAGATGCCAGGCATGGCCAGAATTTGGATTGGTAATAGACTGCAGGAGGGGAGGGCCAGCCGGCTGGCTGGTAAATGCAAATGGCTACATTTTGGGAGGAATTCCTGGAGAACCCATTAAACGTTAAATAGGAAAAAGGCTACTTTGTTAACGCAGACTGCAGGCTGTTTAGAATTGAGCAGGGAATACCCAGAACCGAGGCCCAGACTTGGCCAAGCATCGATCATCATTCCAGCCATAATCACCACAAATTACCACCCACAGCCAGCCAATCGTTTTAATAATATTTCAATCCTCCAGATCGGCCTTCATTAAATTAAATGAAAATGGCAGCAAAGAGGCCATCAGCCTAAGTAAAAGACGGCCGACAGAATTGCACATTTCACAAGTTTGCGAAGCACTAAGGAGAGCCTTTTTGGCGAATTTATTTCTAAAACAACTCTATCGCGATCACCTGGCGACGCTGTGCGGCCCCATAAAGCCCAGGATTTATTGGCCCAGTCGGCAACAATTTGACAAGCAAATTGCTATAATTTCTGGACATTGGGATGCAGTTGGCCGGCGCTGGCGGAATGGGGGAAGAGCCTCTTGTGTGGACATGGAGCCATGTCTGCGCTCTTTTCGCGCTTTATCTGCGCAAATTTATGTAAGCGATAAAGCTGCAAAGACTACCGGACTGGACTCTGACTGGACTCTCTTGGTCTGTGGGATCTGGGATCTGGCATGTGGATACTGGGAGAAGAATCGCGGCTCAAGAATTACTTGGCCCAAGGCTGGCATCTAATTGCAGGCCATTCGGGCGGATCGCAGTCGTCCGTTAAATTGCCATAATTTCGCTGGCTTTACGAGCTGCCACAGAATCCCCACCTCTTCCAAATGCTTTTATTTTATTCCCAGCGACCACACATATCAGAATAATCAGAATAGTCGAATTTCGGCGATCATTGGCTGGGTTATTAAACTGCAATTAAATGACGTGACGTGTGGTCCGGCCAGAGTCCAAGCCAAAGACATAACCGAAGGGCTACAAAAACGGCAATCATCATTAAAAATGCAAAGGAGCATAAAATTGGCAAAACAGCAACCGAGAATATAAATGATTTCCTTGCCGGCTATAATTCTGCCAGGGGCATCATCAGAAGGCAGCGATAAGGAAATGTTTTCCATTTCTCCCGCTGCCCGCCGGGTCGTAAAATTCTGTGCCATAAAAATTAAAAGAAAATCACAATTTTGGTTTTGTTTTTTCGCCGTTTCCCTCATTTTTTCACCGAAAACTTTAGCTTTTAAAATAAGAGTATGGTACAAGGACAGCGCCGGAACTTTATGGTGAATTTCGGACTAATTGTTGCTCGTACAATTGGGAATTAGTGGGTGGGGCGGGGTTTGATGGCACTTAGAAAGCCGTTAATCCTAATTTTATGCACCTAGTCTGCTGGCCCGGCCAGCCAATTTAAAGGCTCACTTCCCCCGGCTCATAATAATGTTGGATTCCTTGCAGATTCATAAATTCAAGTTAGCCGACAAAAAGAATGTAAAAATAAAGTCGGGCGGAGGCGTTGCACTAAATACCACTCCCTTTAGTGCATCCCACGTCACCTGACCGGCTAGCCAACAATTCTGGCCATGAATTTTAAATTTTGGCAGTAGGTTTCCCTTAAAGGGAATAAAAGGGTTTCAAGAGGATTTGGGTCTTAAACGATCAAGAACTAATAGAAATGTGTACTGGGAATATGAGTTATTGAAATTCAAAAAAAAGCTTCCTTTCCAGCACTAAAATCGATAGCGATTGATCGATTAATCGGTTGTGAGCTTGATTAAAAAACACTTCCCAACACTGCCTTACGCTTCCCTAAGTTCCCTAAGACACTTCCTTGTGCGAAAAATTTGCAATATCTGCGATCTGTGCAATTTGAGCTCTTCATCATGTCATTGTACCCGGATCACACCTTGAGCCTAACCTCTGTGAGTCCTTTTGCGATAAGATACCCCAAAGAAGCATCTAAACCCTTTCTTCAGTTGACCATCACGGAGTGCTTGGGCTGCCAGAATTTGACTGCCAACTTCTCCAAGGCCGACAACGTGCACGTCATCGTCTACAACTCGCTCAATGTCCCGCCCAAGGACCAGCAGGCCGTGACTCCGGTGGGTCAGGCCATCCTCCTGCTCAGCTCGCAGTCCTACGCCGACGCCCACCTCGAGAGTGCGCCCTTCCTGAAAACCGGAAAAGGCTCCATCATCTTGCGCTTCGAGATGATCCCCGCGAGACCCGCTGACGAGGGCGAGGCTGCCGCCGGGGAGGATGAGGACAGCGATCTGGACATGGATCCCTGCACCTCGAGGCAGGCCCTGGAGCGCATAAAGCGGCGGGAGGAGCGGAAGGAGCGCCGCCAGAGCCAGGTTGCGGAGAAGGAGCGTCTGTCGAAGAGTGTCCAGGTGTACGTGAAGAGGCGCTTCGATGAGCTCGCCTTCTTGGACAAGGTTTTCGTGGAGATCGATGGGGGAGAACTGGAAATGATGACAGTCCAATGCTTTATTAGCCAGTTCTTTGTGAGCCCCACTCACTCGCAGAGTTTTCTGGGGAAAGTTCACGAAAAGTACGGGGGCAACTGGCTGAAGGTCATACAAAGCGACCGGGACGACACCAGTCACTTCACGTGAGTTCTCTTACACTTCCTTTGAAATACAAGCCGTTTCTATGTATACCTGCCTGGCCTTCCTCCCCCAGTGATTCCGACAGCCCCTTCCTGACCTTTGTCAACCTCTTCGATCGCACCGCCGTGAAGCCTCAGGACCTGAGCTACAGAGTCGGAAAGGTCTACCTCGAGGTCAGCGAGAGACTATGGATCCAGGAGCGCAGATTCGTGCTGGACCTCTTCAACCAGGTCCGTCGCATTTTCGAGTTCATAACGAACAACGAGCACACCGTTTGGTTTGTCCTGCCTGAGCGCCAAGTGAAGGATCCGACGCGGCCGATGGTAAGGGGGCTCCTGCCCACTACCCCAATACTATAACCAGATTCAAACGGCCCTAATACTTCCCAAATAGTCCCTAGAAGACTTAGACTTTTCCGAGGTGCGGTCGTGCATCCGGGCCGTCGCGGACAAGTCGGATGTCTCCTGCACCGACTCGAATCATAGTCTCAAGGACGCGCTGATGGTGTCCTTCCAGTTGGCGTTCGCCACCCACGTGCGCCAGTCTCTGATGGTTCTAAGTCACATGGAAACTGTGGGTATTCAAGAGTAGTTGATTCTTACAAAGGTGTGATCCTGTCCTCTATCCTCAGCTGTCTGAGTACATGACCATGCAGTACATCTCGGCGCAGTACATGAACGATCTCTACGTGAAGGAGGCCTCTGATCCTGTAAGTCTTCGATTCGAATAGACCTCTTCCACAAAAGTGTTTGATTACTTCTCCGGCCTGCCCATTTCAGCAATGGATATGCCACTGTTACTTGCAGCGCATCGTGAACATGGCCCTGTTTATGGGGACCGTGGTCCTGATTGAGTTCCCCAGCGCCTTCACCCTCCTCAACGGAGGCCGCAAGCTCCTCAAGTGCTACCAGCGGCACGTCAATGACGAGAGTGTCTGGGAGCTCTTCGAAGACGTCTCCAAGGAGGACAATTTCTCCGTGAACAACATGAAGAAGCACGTCGACCTCATGAAGCATACGCAGTAACTGGGAATTCGTTATGTAAGTCGGATCTGTCCGCAAAAAGTGTGCATTAATCAGCCTCGTCCCTTCGCGTGCAATTTCAGCTATGACCTCACCCGAAGCATGCATCCTGCCACACGCAAATGGCAAATAGTTCCATGCTTATTTTCTAATTTCGCCCACTGAACTCCGGCTGAATGCATATTCTTCAGCTTCATTTCATTAGGGTTTTGCCGGCTGTCAGTTTGAATCGGGAGCAGGCAAGCAGGGTCCTGGGCCACCTCTCCCCACCACCCGGTTGCAACTGAAACAACAATGGCTGTCAGACAGAGGAGGCACGCGTCATTTGCCGGCGAAAATGCATTTTGCGCAAAACCGAGAGCATTTTTAGCGAAAATCAACCGACGACGACCCAGTTGGGGGGCCTTGAGCCCTCAGATGCATCCTGATGGAATGCTGACTGACTGGCTAACTGACGGACTTGAATGATTGGCGGTTTCTGAGGCATTCCTCCGGGGTGCAGCTGAGCGAAATTCATATCTACGGAAGGTCATAGATAGTTTTGTAATTTCCATTTATTTTTTAAACTTTAAATTCTATCAGAAATCACTTATATCATTATTATATTCACAATTCCACTTAATAATTATATATTTTTTAAAACAACCTGTTAGTTTGTCACTCCATCTAGGCTATTGATTGAGAAATTAGTTGCCGGTCGGCTGATAATGGAATTCGCAATTTATTAGCGAAATTGTGCCGCAGGGTCAGAGTGGCAAGGCAGCCGTTCGTCTACGCAGGTTATAAATAATGAAAAATGCAACGAAAAGTGCATTAGACAGGTTTCGCTCCGCGATGCGTGCCACATTTCGCACCTCGAGGAGATCGCATGCCAGCACTCAGCAAGATGACAGGTGCCCCCATCCCCAGTCCCGTGGCAGGCCCACTCTCTGCTTTAATTGCACATCCAAATAAACGCTGTATTTTCCAGCGTGAATATATTTCCTTGAGTTTCGCAATTTTGCTGCTGCCGCTTTTGGGTTTTTCTGCTCCGGCAATCGGAAAGTGCTCACAAGAGGCAAGAGGCAAGTGGCAAGAGGCATAATGGCAGTGGCAAGGGGCCGGGGAGCGGTTCATGAACAGCAAATTAGTTTCAACTGAATATTATTTGATGGTTTTTGCCAGCAGACAGCTACAGATATTAGAACCGAAATGCAAATGAAGATTTCCATGAATGCCATTACCATTACGGTTACGGGCATCTCCCCGCCTCGGAATTGAATTTCATTTAAAATCATTTGCTGTTTAATATCAGAATTTTAGATGTGCTGGTGCAGCATCTCGCCCAGAAATATTCATAATTTAAGGGAAGAAAAGCCGTAAAAAGGGGCCAGCCAGTTTGTAGTAATTATAAATTAATAACTAGCCCCGCTCTGCCTTCTTGGCCATTTTTTCGCCGGGCATCTGTGATTATAAAGGACCTGGCGGAAGCTGCTCTCCTTTTGCCTCTGCTTTCTATTCTTCCCGGGGCTTTCGGCCCGCACTTATGACCCGGACTTGAGCCCTTTGCCCTCTGACCATTTTTTCCGCCGTCGACCGTCGACCACTGGCAGCTGCTAAAAGCGCCAACGAGTATTAAAAACTCGTTTCGATTAAATATTTAAACAGTTTATTATGCTGGAACCTCGATGCCGTAACATGCCACACATGTGGGCGTGACACGGCCGCCCCCTCGCCACTACGCCGCCCCCCTGTAAAATGGCGCGTGCAATGCGCCAAAAGGAAATTTAAATTTGAATTAATTATGATGCCACGCCTGGATGCAGCTCCCATGTCCCCGCCTCGTCCTAAATCCCGTTCCCGTTCCCGTTCCGGAGTCCCGAGTCCTGCCAGATATTGCAATTTGCTGTGTTTTTGCCGTTGTTGTCGCCATTGTGGTTCTGCTGGTGTTGGGTCCACGGGTGCAGCTCGAAAGGGGTGTCGGGGGGGCATGTTGCATTTACCAAATAACAAATAATAGCACTTACCGCCCCTCGAGGCGGGTCCTGCGGCATGCGGCGTGTGTGTGGGAGCTGTTATTTAATTTTTTGTTCAACAAAATGCAAACAACATAAGCAGCACGAAGCGGGGCTTAAAAGTTTAAACCGGCGAGTGAAATGTTTTGGAAAATTTGGCCAGCAAACAAGAGCTTATGGGTCTGGGGTGATCCCATATAGGACTCTTCAAGGAGTCTCCTAAGCAGTCACTAACTGGCCACACTCCGAGGCATTCGGTTCATCGGCCAGCTACAGAGCAACAATCGATCCTGGCCTGGCCAAAAAACACACTCGCATGGCCCGAAGGATTAATAGTCCTGGCTTGAAATTCAATTGGACGAACCCAAAGAGGAGAAATTAAAGTGCGGGCGGAGTTTGGTTTTTGCATTTGCGTTTAATTGCCAAATAATCCAAAGCGACCGGCGGCGTTACTGCGAGTGGGTGGGCAGGTGGGAGGACCTTCCTGCCCGCCACCCGTGTCAGTGCCAATGATCCAGCCGTGGACAGGCCGTTGACGTTGCTAACCCAATTAAACTGTCACAACCTTCGGTGGCCGCCCTCTCAGCCCACTCCTCCCTGTTTTAACTGCATTTCGGGCCGGCTTTGGCGTTTGCCGTTGCCGACTGGTTGAGTAGCAACTGTGGGGATCTGCTGCGAACTGGCACTTTGCCCAAATAAACCGCAGGAGCAAAAGCCACGCAAACGCTTCCAGAGTCCTTTGGTCCTCCGCTTCGCCGGGCTTCAATAGCAATTTGGTGGAATTCCTTTTTAATTTCGACCGCACTTCCGTCTCGCCGCAGTTGACGCCTTCGGATAGAGTCAGCTCGAAAGGATGCGATGGAATGTGAGTTTACTAACCTGAACGAGTCCTCAGAGCTCCCTGAATCTCTAACTTAAATTCTGTCCTCTTTGCAGCTGGCTGGGCTGGAATTAAATGTTTTGTTTTAGTTGAGATGAACGCCCCACGAAATCCAGGCCCTGACTTGTATTCCCGATTTCCGCGGCAGGACAATTTTCGGCGCCATAAAACGGCGCAAATTTCATTAGCATCTGGCTAGACGTCCTCTGGCGAACAAAGGGCGAGGAAGATAACGAAGCCATGAAATACAGCGATTTCTTTCAGTCTGTCTGGGCCAAATCAAATTTGAAGCGAATGTGCCGGGCGGGAGGAGCAACTTCTGGCAGGACTGAAAGATCCTCTTCATCGCGAAGCTCCTCTAATTGTCTTGACGGAGAACGGCCCGCCCCTCCTATATTTGTAATGTGCAAATATGCGAATATTGTTTTTCCAACGTATATACATTATGTTGTACATTCTCCGGAATATTTCTTAACTTCCTCCGGCTCTGTTGACTCTGCCGGGACTCTGTGCTGGCTTTTGTCAGCGGCCTTGAGACGCCCAACTTCATCAGAGTTGGGCAAACAAGTGCATTTCTCTTTTCTCCGGCCTGCTGCTTATGCAATTAGCCAGGCCGAAAAGGGCTTTGTTTTTCTTGCCAAATTGTTTACACAATCGAACGGAATTCCCCTTTCCCTCTGCTCCTGCCAGGTTTCGGCAAAGCATTTTTAATTACACAGCCGGTGTTCGTGGGATTTTGTATTTTGTTTGAAATTTGATTGGAAACGATGATTTGTAATTGATTTTCGCATCGAGGGCAGGGCATCGAGGAAGTAAAACAAACAGAAGGTCAATAAATATTGTGATTTAATTAATGCAAGCCCGCTATTAATTTGCTAATCCAAATCCTGTAATTTAGACTCTTGGCTTTGGTCCCGATTTCGTTTGAAATATTTATGCCCGAACAGCAGTTGTCACTAGCCCTTGTCACAATCGTTTTTAATTTCCATTAGCTTTTTATTGTCGGCCATGATATAATATTTATTAAGTGTAAATAAGCTTGAACTGAATTGTGATGTACATTTGGGAATTTAATTATCAGCTTTTTATTAATCCCGGTAGCATTTGTTTTATTTTACCACGCGACTTGCCCGCAATTGACGAAGAGCCTGCTGAAAAAAGAGCCGCCTCTCCGGGCAATTATCAAAATAACAATTACGGCCAAATGGGTAAATAAGTTAAGCGTTAAATTGCAAAAAATTCAATTTAAATAGTTTGCCCCACTCCTCCATAAGTTGTGTAATTTTTTGTTAGACAAACATCAGAAATTAGAGCCCGTCGGCGGAACTTTCTCCCGCCAAGTGGGCCGAGGTGGGTGGGCAGACAAGCCATGTTTCTGCCTCCACTCCCGGCCCGAGGAGCATCCTTTGTTTGTAATTAATTTCAATACAGCAAGGCATTACATGAGAAACTCAGTAAATTTCAAAGTATGCTGCGAAGCCAATAAACTCCGGCGAAGCTTTTCAGGAGGCGGGAGGAGCCAGTGGGCCAGTGGGTGGCTCCGGAGGTGGGCCATCCCGAAGCACATGCTGAGCAAAATACATTGTGAATGTTGCACACGAGACGCGTGAGATGAAAGAAAATGCTCGAATTTAAACCTGGAACACGTGAGGCAAATATCAGAGTCGGAGGGGCGCGGTGAGGCGTGGGGCATGCCCCTCCTAGCTGCCACACTCCCCCACTAGCGGCGTATTACTTTGCCCATAAAAGTAGTTAAATTATGTTGACTGAAAAACAGCGCCAGTATCCACGACTGTGTGAGTGTGGCCAGAGGAGGCATAGGGCGGGGGGCGTGGCATGTTGGTTACACGCACACACCACCAGACACCACCACCCCCACTCCCACTCACACACTGATTCGTATTTTTGCGCCAAAGCAGATAAAAGTAACTCGCACTCGCCATTTTAGTTAAAATATTTGCACGTTTCGCCGGGATTGCACGTCCTTGCCGTATTTGTGTGTGTGTGTGTGTGTGTGTGTGTGTATGTGGGTGTGTGCGAACAAGGACCTTCCTCTGTTTGGTTTGCTGTTCATTTTATTGAAATTCCCGTTCGCATATTGGCTGGGGAATTGTTTCGGTTCCCCGCTCTTATTTTTTTCGCTTTGTTCGGCGAGCAGCTCCAGCTGCCCCACAAAATCCCCGAAAACAAAGGACAGACAAACGGTTGGAGGGCTTTTATTTCCGAGAGTGGGCGGGTGGGCTGTGGCGGGGTTGGGGAACACGACTGGGTTAGTTCCAAAATCAGCATACATACTTGATAATCCCACGCATCAAACGCTGAGGTTTTTCAAACAATTAAGCCATGAGAGATGTGAACTGGAACACAGCAACCGTTCGGGCTGGGACACCCGGAACTCACAGTCGAACACACCACATCACACCATACACAACCCTTTTGTACTAATTATATTTTACTAAACTTTAATGAGCACAATGGTGAGATTCAACGTCAGCCGTGGCCCCGCGCGCAACTGTTGGTTGCGGGGCAAGCGGTTCGGCGATGAGGTCAAGGACTACGAGCTCGCCGGAGCGCCCTCGGACTCGGTGAGTGCTCTGCGGTTCTCCGGGAAGTCCTGCCCCTTCCTGGGCCTGTCGGCTGCCAGCTGGGATGAGACGGTTCGCTTTTGGCGCATCGACCGGGACGAGTGCGTGGCCATTCCCAAGGCCATGACGAAGCTCAGCAGTCCTCCGCTGGACACCTCCTGGAACGAGGACGGCACCAGGATCTACGTGGGCGACTGCGAGGGGAAACTCCTGGCGTGGGATCTGATGACGGACAAGGTGACGCAGGTGGGGAGCCACGAAAAGGGAGTGCGTAGCTGCCACTTGGTGGCGGGATCGGTGACCTCCTACCTGATGACCACCTCCTGGGACAAGACCGTCAAGGTGAGCCAGCTCCTCGGCTTAGAAGCTGTTATGACACCATTTCCTGTTACAGTTTTGGGATCCGCGGATGTCCTCGTTGGCAGCCAGCCTGCCACTCCCGGAGCGCAGCTATGCAGCGGACGTGTGCCATCCCCTGGCGGCGGTGGCATGTGCCGACAACACTGTGACAGTCATCTCCCTGGAGAACGGGCCCGTGGAGAGGTGTCGCTACGACCTGATGCGCAGCGGCTCGATAAGTAGCCAGGTGCGAGCGCTGGCCATCCACAAGATGGGTCAGGGCGAGGACGGTATGGCGTGGGCCGTGAGCCGGACCGACGGCTGGGTGAACTTCCAGCACCTGCTGAACCGGAACAGGGACTTCAACCTCAAATGCCACGTCGACCTGGACCTGATTCACAACGTCCACAACGCGTACGCGGTCAACGACCTGAGCTTCCAGCCCGGCAGCACGGTCTTGGCCACGGTGGGATCGGACGGCCAGTACCAGTTCTGGGACCACAGCACCCGGTGCCGGCTCAAGCGGAGCTCCCTGTGCGACCAGCCCCTCACCAAGTGCGCCTTCGACGCGCACGGCGACATCTTCGCCTACGCCGTGGGCTACGACTGGTCCATGGGGCACGAGTACTTCGATCCAAAGGTCTTGCCGCAGATTTTCCTCAAATCGATGGTCGACCCGGACCTCCCGTCCCGACAAAGGGAGTGGGGACTGTGTGAGGTGTGAGAAAAAATGGAATTTTGGATACTTTTTTAAAAGAGATTACCTCGGCCATGCTTTCAAATTATATTGTCGTTCCAATGCACTCATAACATGGTTCATTTAATGGCCCGAACGTGGCGTTTCTTAATGAAATCTTCGAGTTTATGGCTAAGACAGCTTGCCACCCCGAAAGCCGCAATTGCCACCCCATTAGCGATCGCAATTAGGTTAGCTTTGTGTCGGCTCAAGTTTGATTGAAATATGACAGCCAATTCCACATGCAGCTTATGCCGGCTTCCTGAAGCCGAACCTGCTGGCAGCCTGCTTCCCGTCTTCCGTTTCCCGTTTGCCAGTTTCCCAGTTTGCCAGTTTGCCTGTTTGGCATTTTGGCGACAATTAACAAACAGTCGAAACTAATGCTCATAATGAGCTTGCATGAGATTAATTTTCCACTCGAGCTGCCGCCCCATCTTGAGGGGCGGCTGTGGAGTGCACTCCATAAATCATATCCCATTGTCGCAGAGACAGTGAGCAGGAGAGTAGAAGTCGTCGGTGTCGGTGGGTTATCTGGCCGGAGAATTAGGAGGTGGCAATCGCCCCCGAACGACGACCCATCCACCGGGAGCCGGGAGGCGGGAGCCGGGGGAGATCCCTCCACTTAATATCATTTCCATGCTGCATATCAGAGACTCACGTCAGATGTCACTAATCTAAATTTATGCAAATTGCCAACTGTCTGAGTTGGCTCACATGCGATTGCCGCAGCCAGAGTGAGGCAGCCATCCAGCCAGCCAGCGGCAGATTCCGGAGCTCAAGCTCAAGTTGAAAGAGACTTTGCAACAGTTGTAAAAATGCAGCTAAATTCAAATTTGACATGCAGCGAAGTCAGAGTTGCCCGCGGAGGCTGAGGCTGAGACAGAGGTGGAGGTGGAGCTATCGCGGACTCTTTTTTATTCCGCCCGATTCATTTGGGATGCAGAGCAGCAGCTACCAGTTACCAGTTACCAGTTGAATCAGCTCGCCTGGCAAGCTCTTATTAAATTAAAACGAAGGCGTTTAAGTGCCGCCCCGAGGCTACCATGCTGCGACCATGGTACGAGCTTATACCACCATGCCAAGATCCAGAGACTCAATCTGATATGCAAAACATTTTTGAAATAACTCAGCCGTAAACAGTTGAGCCGTAGAAGGAGCCAGGAGTTCGGTCGCACGAGCAGGAGGATATCCATGTCTCAACCGAGCACAATTCGGAACACAGAAGGCACAACTCAGAACTTCTCTCAAGCTTAGCCAAATTAATTGAAAAAGTTACACGCATCGCTAGCTCCACTGCCGTTCTCCCGTCATCCCATGGTCCCCACCGCCTTTCGGATGGCAGGCAGCACGCCAAAGGAGTCAGAAACATTCCAGCTGGCCAAAAGGATTCGCACTTGATTAGTCCCGGCCGGTTTGAAAGGGCAGAACGATTGCAAAACCGATTACAGCATCCGGTTGAGTTGGGTTCCAATTTCATTTTTATTTTCCCAGAGTGTGCGATTTTTATGGAAGCGAGAACTACATATATTTTAGATTTAATCAAAGCCTAGTTCGGGCTATTAATAGACGTTCTTATGGCCAGCTAACCTGGTTAATGAATTAATAACCTGCCACCCCGACTGGATATGACTTGGCTTCAATGTTGAAAGAACAGACTCCATATTTTTTTCAACTATTTTTGCCAACTTTCTTTTCGAGAACAACCCATTCCAACCTCAGTGCCAGGTCGCAACTTTTTCAGAACCCAAAGCTCATGGCTCACAGACTGCCTTTCGGTTTCATTATCGCGGCACCGGCACGCGATGCCAGATCCAGACCCAGATTCAGAATCAGAATCAGAATCAGACTCCCATCCAGAAGGAAAAGCCAAATCCAGCGCCAGAGTCTCACCCAGCCAGCACGTTGCTCGCCATTTACAAGTCGGCGCGTTTGTAATCGCCTCCAGTGCCCTTGCCACATCCGCTCCCTCTCCGTGCCCATGCTCCCTCCCTCATCCTCCGTGCCCCATGCTCCATGCCTCATGCTCCATGCCTCATGCTGCCAACTGCCACTTACGTGCCCATATGCAAAGCGACAAAGTGTGAAATTTCACTGGCCCGGTGCACTGAAGGTAGGGTGCAGGACGGCGATTCGCCGCCACGTGTGTCTGGGTCTGGAGGGGCAGATTCCAGGCGGCGGTGACCAGCTGGCCGTGTTTGCCTAAGCTCCGAATACCAGATATGGCCAAAGTTCTCTCTGCAGGCTAATTAATGCAGCAGGGCAGATTTACGGGCTTAAAGAGTGGCTGGAAAGAAGCGGACCAAGAGAAGGTATATGCGAAATGAGGTCAGAGTTTATCGCTTATTTTGTCCCGTTTAGTTGTAGACTGCTCCTTAAAGTGCCTCCCGAAAATGAAAGTTTAAGAAGACCTGGACCTGGTAGGGGGGAAGACCTGAAGGAGCAGCCATAAAGTAGTAATACATTTCGGGGAGTATCGCTGGCTGCCCAGAGTTCGCTCGCTTTCGACCAACATTTGTCAGGGGCTTGCGCCCTTATTTTATTTGCACTTGTCTTCGGCGCCCCGAACACCCGTCCCCGTCCCCGTCCCCGACCATCTTAGATATAACAATTTCAACCTATAATTTATTCAGCTAAATCCTTTTCCCGCCACGAGCCGGGCCGGGCCGGGCCGGGCGGACGGAGCAGTGAAAATAAATTAAATGGAAATCATTTGTCTTGCTCAACAAAATATCACGCAAATGGGCGAAGGATGAGCGACCTACCAAGGCGGTAGGTTCTCTCCCCGGTCGCCCCTGCCTTTTCGAACCCAACAAGTGGCAGCTCGGAGCTTGGAGGAAATTTGCATAAAGAAATAATATTCATTCTGCGCGAAAGGGGCTCTGGCTCTGTGCAAAAAGGATTTGAACATGTCAAAATTGTCCTTGACGGACGCTAAAGTGGATAAAATGATTTCGTCTTATTGCCCTGGCGTTCGTCCTGGGATTAGCTCAAGTTTCCCAGTGGCCAGGGTCCTGGAGTTAAAGAGTCTCTTTTTCTAAGGATTGATTAAAGACGCCCGCAAGTATGCAACAATTTCCGAATTTGGGAATTTCTTTGTCGGGCGGTCGGTCAGCTGCTAAACCTTTGGGGCTTATCACAACTTAACTACGAATATCCGTCCGCTGCGTGGCAATTTTCCCAAGCCACGCCCCCTCTACCCCCTCCCAGAGGCGGTCGAAACTATCTGAAAATCTCAGTCCGGCCAAGAAGGGGCGATTAACAAGATTAAAAGCGCCATTAAATGCTTTGATTCGACTCCGAGGCTACGGACTACAGGCTAAGACCACGCAACCACAGATACGCAAATGTGGACTAAGACGAGGAAAAGGACGAGGACGAGGATGTGGATGTGTGCGGATACAAAGATACACAGTGTCGGGTAGGAGGCACCCTATAATTTATCCCCAAACCGAAAGACCGAAGGACCGCCTTCCGAAAGTTTCCTCTTGCTCAAGGGAACACATGTTTGTGGCTGCAGCCGCAACAAGCCTGTCGATTGTACGAGTATCTCTCGGATACGCAGATACCCAGATACCCAGAGACCAAGATACATGAACCGGGTGTGCCGGCTGTTTCTGCTCCTTGGAATGCCATCTGTTCTCCTCGTCCTCGGTTAGAACGTAAATTACGCAAAATTTGCTGTTAAGTAGTTTAGCGCCAGCGGCAGATACATTTGTATCTGGCAGTCGCTGGCAGTGCGTGCGGCAGATTGATTTGGGTTTTCGGGTTAAGCTTAGCACTTGATCCTCGAATCGAATTAGGCCGAGAGGAGCAGGTTTTTCCGGTTCTGAGTGGAGGGGATTAGCTACATGGGGAATTATATTTCTGTTCAATTAGGCTTGGTAATTTCACGAAAATAAATAAACAATGTTAGGAATGAAATCGCATTCTAGATGCATACAGAGTAGCACTTGTTTTTATGGTCAACTATGCCGGATAATTGCCATTTCAAATATTAATGAATTTAAAACTCGGCTAGAATGCCAACTATTTTAAACAAAGTGAAACAATAGGGCAGCGGCACAAATGAGCAAAAATAATTTAATGTTGCAGCGGCATTAAGCGGCCAAAGAGAGAGGCAACTAATTTAAATTGAAATTAAAATTGATTGTTTTTTAAACGCGTTGCACAGGCGAGTGGCCAGTGGGCGGGATGTGCGTGTCTGGCGGAGCCTTTGGCTGCCACGTCATTTGCAAAAATAAAAAATAAAAACACTCAGTGGAACATACAGCTCTGAATGTTCAACAAGCAAACAAATTCGTTAACAAATGCTGGAAATTGTAACGGCAGCGGCAAATGGCACAAACTGAAACTGAAAACAGTTTTTAAAACAAAAGCAGAATCGCAATTGCAATTGGAATTGGCCGGCCAGCAGTGGCCACTGGCCAGAGCCGAGTAATGAAAGGATAAATGAGTTGGCCAGAAAGACTTGGGCAGAACGGAGGATGCTCTATTTTCGAATATGAAATTTTTTGAAAAGGAATACAGAGTTTGAAACAGACATATATTGTTATAATTTATTTTTAATCAAATATATTATTGATTTCTGACCTAAAAACTTAGTAGTATCTGTAAGTGACTCGGGAGTAGTGCACTTTCTGGCCATTTCCCAGCGCGTGCCGTTTCTGACTCGCACCCACATCCTCCACGGCCTCCACTCAATTATATTGCGTGCCTTTTGTCGCTTTTGTTTGTTGTGCCTGCCTTTGGTGGCGGTGTCTGTGGGGCATGCCCCAGCCACCATCCACCAGCCACCATCCGCCAGCCACCAGATCTGTGTTTTGTATTTTTAGGAAATTGTTGCTAATTTTTTGCGCATAGCCAAATTGAATTTTGCAGCTGCCCCACGTTGTGTGCCGCACGTGCAGATGACCCGCCGCCTCGCCCTCACCCTCGCCCTCGTCGTTGCCCCCCTCGGTGTCGGGCCCACCCACCAGTGGCCACTGTGGAGCCCATGTGTATACATAATTGGCACCATCATGGGCTCTAATATGGCGTTGGATTTTTCTTCTCGGCTGCGCCCAATTAACTGACTTAATGGCGTTGCTCTTTTTGGCTTTTTGTTTTCTTAATTTCTGTGTTTAGTGGCTAATTTGGGTAAATGTTGTCAGTGCAGCGGGCAGGAATTTTATTTTTATTTAATTCGCGGCTAATTGCAGGTCCAGATACGAACGGGACGTGCCGCTCGCGGAACACAACAAAGCCATCAAAGGCGGCATTGGAGAACTATGTGGCCACCAGGACATTGTGGCTAAAAATACTACTATTAAATACTACTATACTACTACTATGCTACTATACTGCTATAAGCCACACTTTTCAGCTCCTACTAGCTTGTAAACTAGTCCCTCCATAGAGACGCCCCCTGTACTTCTATTCCTCGCTCCTGCTCCTCTTCGGCAGATCCATCAATTTCTATAACTTTCGGAAAAAGCTTTTTAAAGTCAAAACTTTCGAGAGGGGATGGCGAGAAGTGGAAAAGTTGAGTCCATTGTGGAGTTTCGATTCGTTTTCGCTTCCTTTTTATTTTTTTGCAGCTGCAACTTTACTTCCGTCAATAGTTTTTTAATAATTAAAATTTCGCCAAAGCAATTAATTTTAAATTTTAAAAAGACTACACACACCGACCGCCCCCGCACCCACACGTTGGCAAGTGGCTCCCCGGCCCGCCCTGGCCAGCAGGGGGCGCCGCTGCTGCTGGAACTGAAGGCGACTGCGGTTAGGAAATATGAGGCAAGGTGGCGCGGACGGGGAGGCAAGTCTGGCGAATGTCACTTGAAAAATTTAAAAGCTCCGCAGACCCTGCAGCCACAGGGTTTAGGGGGCGGGGGAAAGGGGAAGGGGAAGGGCAAAGGGCACTAGGTAGGTATGATTGTGGGCGGTCGCGCAATGGGGCGTATGCTTGATGTTGGCAAAGGCGAAACTTAATTAATTTGAGTAACTTGGCAGTCGTCCGATCTGGCCCACCCACAACTTCCCGCCACCCGCCACCCATTACCCATTACCCGCCCACCCGTGGGCGTCTTTGTGGAGCTCTGGGTGTGGCATGAATTCTTAATAACTGCTGTGCGAGCCCCTTCGGTGCGAGCTTGTCGCAGAAGCACAAAAAAAGCGGAGAGCACACGGAAAATACTGCAACCGCCCCTCATTTTAATAAAAGGGTTGAAAAGAAAGAAATTACTGAAACTGACTATGTCAACATAATTAACTTTGAAGTGAGAAGGAGAGGCCAGGGCCAGGGGCGGACTAGAGGGGAGCATCCTGGTATCCTGGCATCCGCCTGGCATCCAGCACATATGGATTCATTTCGTTTGCCAAAAAACGCGGCTACAAAAAAGTATCCACACACCAACCCACACACTCCCTCGCCTCGGCAACAATTTTTGCAAATGGCGTCGAGTGTTTCTCATAATTAATTTTAATGTGTTTTTTAGCGCCTCTCCATCCGAGCTTCAGCCGAGTTGGAAGCGAGTCACAGAGTCCATTTGGCGTGTTCTTGTAATTGGCCACCTTTTGCCAAAAACAGAATCTGAAATCCGGCTTTAAAGTACTCGTGCTTAGGGGAGAACAGGTGGGAGGACGGTATCTCCGACAGAATGGAGCTTCGTATCATGGATGTTGAGTGGAATATGACTATATCTTTCCAAGAAAAGAGCTCTAAATCAATCTCTGGCCAATAAAACTTCAAGAAGTGCTTCCAAATCTGTGCCTCCCGTATCACCTTACCTGTTTGGCCAACTTTCAGATTGCCCAATTTGCTGTCAAGAATGGAGCTTGAGTCAGAGCAGAGGGGTGGAGCTCCCAACCGCCCAAGGGGCCACATGTGTCTGGCTCGGAAGTGGCCCAGTCGAGGCCCCTCCATCCCAGATGGAACGTCTCTATCTGCAGCTAATGTGCAACAAAATAAATGAAGATACTGACAGATGGCTTGGTCGGTGAGGAAGGTGTTTCTCCAGGGGCTCCTGGGGCTTCCATGACTCTCGAATTGCTTTGTCCAGGTGCCAGAATGTCGGTTGAGAAGTTTATTTAACAGAAAATTGCAAATGTGGGGATTCCATAGCTACTATTCCCGTAATTTTGATAGTTTTTGGGCATAACCCTCCAGAGAGGACTATTTGGAATTTCTCTGGTTCCTGTCACCAATTGGCGCTAAACTTCCGCCCAATAACCTAAGCAGCTCACAGGCCAGACCCAATATGGCGCGCTGACATGTCCAGCATGTCCTTTGGCCAGGACCCTTGCCCCACCACCCGCCACCTCGGAACAAAAAATTCCCATAAAATGTCGCCCGGAAAGCGAACTCTAAGCTTCTGTCAGCAAGGTGGGGAGTGTGCGTTCGGGCTTGGGTTCGGGTTTGGGGGCAGGACTCTGCTAGTTGCAACATCATCGCCCTGACCCCGGGGCATCTGGAGCTGGGAGTGAAGCCATTTACGTGCTGCGTCGCAAAGTTAATGCTCTGTCGCAGATTAAAACCAAAACATGCGAACGGAACCGCCAGTCACTAGGTGGGCTGGCAGGCCAGGAGGTGATGTGTCCTAGGTATTTTCCGGGCTCGGAAAAGCTGCGTTTCTGTGTCATATTAGCACAACAGATTTAGTCGAATGTCTGCTGTATCCTCGGCGGCAGGAAGCGAAGGAGAAATCCCCGCAGCAGCGATAGTTTCTCTCAATTGAAAACTTTATCCTCAGCCACACATCCGCATGTAGCGTACAATGTGGACGCATATATATTTATTCAGTTATAGGGAGAGAAACGCAATTAATTATTTAGACCTGCGGCATTTTCAATTACCCAGCCTGTTTACAAATAGAACTGGAGACCCAGTTTCCAGGCGGAAGCCAAAACAAAATCGATTTCGTCGCCGCGGCGTTTTTTCAATTAAATTCAGCATTTTATTCGGCGCATCAGCTTCCAGCTTCCAGCTGCTTTCTCTATTAGCTTTTCTTCACTTTGGGCCACCACCCTCCTGGTGGCAGCCAGGAAACGGTTATTGAAATTGTTTCGAACATTTTACGCCTTCGGGGGGAGGTCACTTGATTCCGATGCCTAGGTCCGGGGGGCTAGTCTCTGACTGTGTCTCCCCCCAGGATGTTTGTTAGTATTTTATTGGCAGCTCAACTTTGTCACGTGTCAATAGGGAGAGATGGGTCCTTGCCAGGACCAGGACCAGGACTCGAGCAGAGGGCAGGCAGCTCATTTAAATTTTAATTTGTATGGCAGTCGGGTCTAGGACTGGCTCAGTGCTCCTATCAATAGCTGTGCCACTTCGTCCTGGCACAGGACAAAGTTTTCGGGGCTCTGACAGTTGCGTCAGTGTTGCTGCAAAGTTTCTGCGGAATTTCCATTATGTTTCAAAAGCTTTTCCGGTTGACTTTACGGCCGGAGTCATGAATTCGCTTTGGTGGGCTGTGATTGAATAACCGAATGACTTCCATCCAGCCTGGTCTGGGCTTGCAACTATTTATAGTATGGAAGCAAAAACACTTGGCACTAAGCCACTAAGCCGTTTGAAGCGATGATGTCGCCATGAATCATTCGCCTTATTTATAATTTATTTATAATTTATTTTCGAATGCCTTCTGTCGAAGCGTCACTGGACGTGTCGATCGTAAATCCACAAAACAGATTTCATTAGGATAACTGGCCAGAACCTTTCATATTTATTGCCCAGCACCCACTCCCTCCTGAATGTTGCGCAATGCAACACAATGGCTCCAAGTGGCTCCCACAAAACAGAAAATAAAACATCTTTAATCGATTTATGAATTGTTGAACATGTCCGGCAGAGACTGCATATTGATGCATTGATTGTCCTGAATGACGCCCGACACGACACACCAAACAATGGACCAATTTCATTTAAATCGCATAAATTCAAATAAATAAATGGCAAACTGAAACTGAATTCTGGTTGCTGGCTGGGACTTCGAGGGGCACGCCGCACGCCAGTTTGCGAGCCAGATTGGGGCAACAAAGATTTAATAAAATGACACAAAAACACGCGGAGCAAACATAAAAATCAATAAACAATAAAGTTGATTTATGCGTCAAAGTGTCAATTGGCAGTAGCCAGTATCCAGTAGGCAGTGCCGGCCCCCGCCTTGCGCCTTGCGACCATCGGTCACCACGGCGTATGCGTAATTGCATTTGGCAGTCGAGCCGACGCGTCCGTCAGCCTCGAAGCCTGTGAGTTGAGAGTCGGCCTGAAACGCATTTAAGTGCTTCATTCGATATTCCAATGATGCAGCCTCCTCCTGTTGCCCCTTGAATTTGCCATTCATTTCGAAATATTTTCCGCCGCTGAATGAATGATTGAAAAATATGCTTTTGATTTTATTCCTATTGATCGGCAACAGTGGCAGTTCGTGTTGCACTTATTGTTGCAGAACCAGAGGAGTGGGGGCAGGGTGGCAGGGTGGCGGGCTAGAGCGGAGTCCACAATTCATCTGTCAACCAAATCAATTTTGTGGCTTCAGCCATTTATCTTTGTTAGCGCTCAATTGACGCATTTGGTTCGTGGCAGCAGTGGCATCAGTGGCATCGGTGGCATCGTTGCCAGCGGCGGCAGCTGCCTCCCCAGATACAGACACAGATACAGTTAGTGATTTTCAGTACACTTCTGGATCCGTTAGCTACTAGATCGGATCGGTTTCCAATTGGGACAGCGGCTAATTGAGGCAGGGCCTCGCCACAGCAGCAGCCACAGCCGCGCCTGATTGCAATTTAATTGTGTTTTTGCAGCTTTTGTTTGTTTCCCTCAGCCCTGCCCGACCATCTAGTAGCTGGCACTGAACACGCTATAAATATTTGATGAAAATTATGGAAATGAGTTGCACAAATATCGGGTTCAATGTGGTGTGAATTGTCCAACTGCCACTCGCAGTTGGAGGGCTAGGAACATAATCGGATTGAAACAAGTCATCGGAAGCCTTTGTGATTCGTAATTCATACGTGTGTCCTGTCAATGTGTCTGCCCGATCGGATGATGGGCTTTGTCCTGATGAAATTAGAGGTTTTCGTTTTTTACAAAGTGCCTGTTAATTGTAATTGTTGAAATCGACTGAACTCCTCACTTTTATATTCCATTTCGATGGAAATATAATCGCTGTAAGATCGTGCATTCCACCTCAGTTTGTCAGTCGGTGGAAGAGGCATCCCCCTGCCAGTCGAAACTGCAATTCATCAACTTGAAATCAGAAGAGACACTGCGCTTATCCACTATCCAGTCTCAGGTCCAATCTGCATCTCCTGGCGGGCCACCCAGAGTGGGCGCAAGTCAACGAGGTGATTTGCATGCAGCCAGAAACTCGGAGGGGGTCTCCTCGGATTAGGCGCGGCCCTGATTGCCCCAATAGGAGTTATGGAGCGGCAGTCAGAGCTGCATGCTGGCGAGATGAAAGCGAAACTATTGTAATGCTCGTCATACTAAAATCCACTTACAACCATAAGCTTATTCTCTCAGAAGTCTAATGGAAACCAAACAAACAATAATATCTGGAGCAATACGCTTCGGCGTAAGTTGGCTAAAAGGAGTCATGGCTGGGACCATTTCACTTGACCCCCGCCCTGCCAGTCCTGCCGGCCCTGGCTTGGCCCCAACATGCAGATCCCAATCCATTCTCAACCCGTTTTCCATTTCGGGACCCATCCGCATGCGTTACGCAAATTGAATTCGTTGTCGAAAATTTATGCAACGTCGCGTCGCCATCGCCATCGCCATCGCTGGCGGAGCACTACTATGAATGGGGCCAGGCGGAGCGGGTACCTTCCACGAATGTGCACAATGTACTTGGGCCCCGTCCGATATCGACAGTGTTGCAGTTGCCACACAGCCGCAGCAGCACCAGCACCAGCACCAGCACCAGCGCAGGAGCAACTCCAGCCAGCCGGGCAGCCGGGCAGCGGGCCAGCGACTGAGAAATTTATGCTTTGTTTTGCCTTGGAAACATGGAACATCAATTCTCGTTAACTTTTCATGCACGACCGGGCGATGGAACATGAAATGGATATATGCATACATTCTCGGTTCGGTTCTTTGTGCGGCCACTCGACCCGGCTGCCACTCGAGGAGGCAGTGCCCACTACCCAGTACTCGGGAATAACAATAAAAGTGCAAATGGGAAAAGTAAAATGAAATGGCCGAGCGCTGCCCTCAAAAATAATATTTATCCACTTCTGATTTCCTATTTCCTCTCGGGGTCTGAGGAGGCATCCCCCCACTGATCACCTAATTTAACTCATTTAATTTGGCCCAGACCCCCGATCCCCGACCTGGTTTAGGCCAATTTATCAATTCCTCGGTCTCGGCCCGGTTTACACACAATTGAGCATCGGGCACGGCCGACTTGTTAGGAACATAAGCCACAATTCGTTTTATTAACTCACCCTCGGAACCGAGTCATATACAGCGTTTTTATTTCCGTATGCATGGAAATGGAGGTCCTTCGCGGGGGAGGTCCTGCCGAAAAATATGCAAAGCACCCTGACCTTCGTGACAAAGAGAACGGCGACAAGTCACAACAATTGCCCGGGCCATTCAATAAAAATGTAAATTAACTTATCAATTACAACGCCCAAACAACAATAAACTGCACGGCGGCTCGGCTCGACTCGGCCGTAGGATGACTAGGCACGTGCTATGTTTGGACCTTCCCAGTCCAGCCCCCCCTCCCAGAAGAACCAACAAAAAAACAACAAATTTTCGTCGAATGGCGTCCAATCTTGTGGCCACTTCTCCGGCCGGAGTTCCTTGGCGCTCCCGTAACGTTTTTCTTATGCAAATTGCCAGCGCTAAAATATTCCAGTCTCATAATTTTTATTTCCGTTATTCGAGTTTCAAGATTGTATTGCATACTTGTTGGCGCATCGCCCTGGTCTCTGGCTGCTACTCCGGCGAGAGCCCTACCAGCGCCTTTTGGGAAATTTGCCTTGCTAATATGGCCGAAAGGAGGAGAGCCGAGTGTCTGCCAGGTTGTCTGGCTGGAGACCAGAGACCAGAGACCAGAGACCGGAGACCGGCGACTGTTCACTTTTCGCTGCTGCTGCTGCTGCTGCCACTTCCCGAGGCAATCTCCCATTCACAAAGAGGGCCGGCCAGAGTGGGCGGGCCCTCAGATAACGGCAAACATAAATGACATAAGTTACGACTGTCAGATCCCCGATAGTATCTTAATTTAGAGAGTGGGCGAAAGGCAGAGTTCGATGTCGATGTCGATGTCTCCGGGGGCGGCCCACTATCGGGCTAAGTGATTGTAATGGCCCCACAAAGCACTGGAAAGTGTAAACAGTGCGACTAACTTCTGGCCAAAATATATCAGCACTGGAAGAAATGGATAGCCCTTGAACTGTTAGATGAGAAAGCTAGAAAATTTTCACACACTCGACCCGGCTCTAGTCTTTCATCTGCCACTCTTTCCACCAATAATCAGAGGTGGGGCCTAAAAAGTGGTCAGATGAAGTAGTCCGACCGATGATGAGAGGTTCTGGCCTGGTCCGATGGTCACGCCGGGCTCATTTTTGCATTCACGCCGATTGCGATGCTTTTCCAGCAAGTCGGACAAATTATGACCACGACTTTAGCCGGTATTTCTAGTTCTGGGCTATAGAGCGGGGAAGACTTAGGAGTATAGTTCCACTGCCTACTGCCTACTGCCTGCTGCCGACCAGGCGATAAGCGTTTGCGTGATTAATGAAATTCGATGCCCATGCCCGCTACCGCTCCCGCGAAAGTCGAAAAGTCGGGAAGAAAGAGTTGCGAAAGCGACTGGCGGTTGGGGCCTCTCCATAAATAAACAATTAGGTCTTGCCACCCGCAACCGCACTTGGCCGGGGCCACTCCAATCTTGGCTTACTGGCCGGCACACTGGGCGGCCTCCTCCAGGCCTCCCCTGCCTCCCTAATTGACTCGCACTCGCCCAATTAGAACTCGTAAGCGAGCACGCTTTGCCCATTTCAATTTATATTGAAATTTAATTTAATTAATAGAGTGACTGTGTCAGGGGACTTGGGTTGCGAATTCAAACTGGAGCTAGAGCTGGACATGGATGTGGATGTGGAGTCACCCACCAGGTGTTGTATCCATTTCCCATTTTCCTGCTCTATCGCAGCGGGAAGTGTCAGGCAGTCAACTCAATAAATGTTTATTTTAGCTGGCACATTTCCAATTTGGGCCTGGGCCTAGTTTGTCTCCTACTTCTCGCCGGTTGACTCAGTTGGCGATACTTTTAGGACCGGACTCTATAGAGTCATATATTGCGGCTTTGGGTGCCCCAATCTCGTTGCGAGCTGGCTCATGGGCTTAGATATTCATCTCTGTGCGCGGCTTGCATTTCATTAGCCAGGTCGGTTAAGCCCGCCAGTTTATGGCGAAATAAAGTACTGCTGAGCTCTGGGTTTTTGCTGATTTTTTAATCAAACTATTAGAATAAATTAGAAGAAGAAATCTGCGTGTAATGCTCCTCCTCAATTGGCTGTCCGTCATGAAGCCCCTACTACTTTTGATTACAACATACTATTGATAAACTCGTTCTGTCGAGTGACTGTTTGCAGAAAATTATAAAGTATTACTCACCGAGTGAGTACCAGAAAGAGAGAGCTGTGATATGAATAAGCTTAGTTTTGAAAATATATAAAATATTTAATTTGTTGTTTCAATTTATTGTGAAAGAGCTCAGTTCGTTTTCAGAGATGTACGCTTAAAGTAGAGATTTAAGTGAAAAGAATCATTGTGTACTCACTAAGCGAACAAAGGAAGAAATGGAACTGGCTCTTAGGCGTTCGACTACTGGTTTCCTGTGTCTTCTACTGGTGATCCTAGAAGGACACAAAGTCAAGACGGACATTGCCGGCTGCCATTTCTACGACACCGTCAACCTCACTTCCAGCCAGAAATTCGAAAACGGATCTTACTTCTACCAGGGAGTGGAAATCACCCCCAACCGGACCGGGGAATATAGCCACGTTCTGCTGCCCGATGGCGACCGGGAGTCCGTGAAGAGCCATTGGCGAGGATGTGTCTGCCAGCTGAAGACCTGCATCCGGTTGTGCTGCCCCCCCAACCAGTACATGACCCCGGATAACGTATGCGTAGATGGCCTGGAGGAGGAGACGTGGTCAGACCACTACGTGGATATCACCAGCGAGAACGACACGAAAAGCCTGGACTTTCACAAGGACTTCGTCCATCAGGGACATCTACCTCAGCCCTGTTCAGATCTGTACAATCTATACAAGAATGAGGGCATACTCTTTGAGGTTTGCAGCAGACTGTATTCGGCTTCAGACTCCCAGTTCTCGTAACCCAAAGCCTTTCCACTTCAGAATGGGACATTCCTGCGGCACTACGACAACAAGCACCTTACCAAGCAGGAGTACTGCATCCAGCCCCTGAAGTTCAACGATTCCATTCAAATCCTGCCCTTCAACTGCGCCATAAAGAGCGGTCCCGATTGGGGAAAGACAGTGGGTAAGCCCCGGAAAGCTGGACATTCTTCAAGGAGGCTTGTGTAACACACTTTTCTACTTCCACCAGCGATCAGCACGTCCATAGTCGGCATTGTTGTCACCATCGCGGTTTTCTGTCTGACAGAAAAGCTGAGAAACTTCGACAGCATATGCCTTATTAGCTACATGGTGTGCCTGGGCTTAGGAAGTCTCATGCAGCTCCTGGATTCATGGCAAATACCAACTTCCACACTGTGTGAACCCACAGGTTGATCCAGGGCTTTCAAAAACGACTTCGTTTAAATAGTTTGCTTTTCCAGGCTACCTCGGCTACTTCTTCATAATGGCCGCCTTCTGCTGGCTTTCCGTGATCAGTTGGTATGCGGGAAAGCGCTTTGCAAAAAAACAGACCAACGTAATAAGAATTACGAATCCTGGCAAGAAGTACTTGGTCAACAGCGGCTATGCCTTGGGCATGCCTGCTCTCCTGACAATTGCCGTCGTCCTGTTGGATTATTTTTTGGACAAGGATGAGTACGAGGCGTGGATGCCGGGAGTGGGGATCTTCAACTGTTGGATCAAGAGTAAGTTTGTCCAAAGCCTATCAATGCCTATCCCTTGATCCCCTGGCTCCCACAGCCCAGGACTGGAGCGCCATGATCTACCTCTATGGACCGATTCTGATTGTGATCACATACAACATGACCGTTTTCGTCAAGGCGGCCACGAATATTGTGACGATCAAAATGAACACCATGAAAAGTTGTAGGTCGGAGGAGTCGCACGCCTCGAGGGGAGTCTATTCTGAAATGCAAATGTGGGTTCTGGGTTCTACCCCGTCTCGGTCTCGGCGTAGTCTATATATTCTCAGTTCTTTGCAGATTCATGATCTGCGTTAAGCTCTTCTTGATTATGGGGGTGTCGTGGAGCCTGGTGATTATATCCTACTTGGTGGAGAACGACGACTTGTGGCGTACTATTTTCCTGCCCAGCGACTTAATCAACCACTCCCAAGGAACTATAATCTTAGTGGTGGTCGTGTTGCCAGCAATCCTGAAGAGGTAACACCATTGGGGAAAGCTTGGGGAGTTACTTCCTGACTATATTTGTTTTGACTTTTAGTAAATCAAAGAAAGCGGCGGAGTCCAGAAGTGTCGCCAGCAGAGTACCTCTGACTAGGACTTCTGATTCAACATCAGCCTGAGAATAGTAAGAAAATGATCGTATAAAAAGTTTCCATGGAGGTTTCTGACTCAGCTTCTGGAGAAAAAGCCTCACCCTTGAACTGAAACCCGAGCTTATCAGCACATAAGTTCATTTTATTTACATGACATACACTTCACATAATTATATTCATATTGTAAAAAATAAATATTAATCATAACAATCAATTGCTTCTGTAAGCTAAGTAATTATTTATTAAAACCGAATAATTACAAGAAATATGTGCTAGCTCCCCTTCATTCGCATTTCGAAAGTCTTCCGACATCTCTGCCCACCTGATGTCGAAGTGATCGATTTCCCTGGACGTCCATTGGCATCCGTAACAAGCCTGACTCCCAGGCTCCAACGCCCCCGCCAATCCGCGTTCCAATCCCAATCCCAATCCCATTTTTCGCTATCCATCCGCCCATTTGCTACCGTTTAGCCAGATTGATTTCGGGCCAGAAGCCGCACGACTCCGCCGATCACTTCTGGGGCGGTGGTGATAGTGGGAGTGGGCGGGGCGGTTGCATCACGCCCACCAGAGTGTAGTTTTCCCATCGTCGGGGCCCATCAATCAATTTCGGCACAGGAGAACGATGGAGGTGGGGGCGCGCCGGCTTACCTGCCGGAGAGTCCACCAGGAGGACGCGGGGCTTAGGCCTGCGGGTGCTTTGGGCTGTAAAAACTGTTTCGGCATCATTTTTCATATCCGTGGCCGCCAAAATAAAACAGCAAAGCGGCTAAAGCCAAAGCCAAAGCCAAAGCCTGAAAACAATATCCAGACAGAGGCCTGGAAATCGAGTAGCATCCTAACAGCAGGAGTTGAGTAGAGTGATGGGAAATCACAAACGAATCGCAAGGGTTTCCAGAGTCGAATTCTGTAATACTCTAAAAGGAAGACGGAAATTGTGAATTAGATCGTATTGTCTATAATTTTTAACTGCCTTAAAGTAGAAAAAAGGCTTAATATTACTACCAAAAAAAGGGTAAAGAAAAGTTTGTATTGCGGAGCCGCTTACGTGATCGCTGCATTTCTTTGGCTTTCTGTTTGCGAAGCTATCGACACTGCACTGCCACTCCCCTGGCCGCCCAGTTTGGGCCTTTTTGGCTCTTGGCCCTGACCAGGGAAAGAGACAGCCTCTGGCAGCCAGACAGAGAAAGGAAGCCGAGAGAAGGTTTCGTTGTAGCGCGAATTTGTTGCAATTTCTCATTGTCAGCAAGCGCGTTCGCCGGTAAATTTTGATTAAACGCTCCCCGGGAATTCACTTTGGGTTGCACTTTTTGTTTTTATTTACCTACCGATAGGAGATGGCCTCCCCGCCATCGCATCGCTTCCCCAATCCCAGTTGGTGGCCAGCGCTTTCATTTGAATTTGATAAATGGAGCTCGTTCGAAAGCGATATGTTGTGCAACTTGGGGATTCTTTTTGGTTGAAAAATATTGAAGCGATAACTAAATGTTTTTACAACTCGCGAATAAATGAACTTGACTTCGAAGGGGTGTGAGAGGTGAAGGCTCTGGGTCCGGCCATCCATTTCAGAAACTTGTGGGAATGCGCCAGATAAGCTCTGATTGTCACTTGTACTTCAGCGCTCAAGTTTCCAGTTTAAATTGATTTCACTTAAGGAGCAGCTTGCCCCTTCTGACCGCCGACTTAAAGGAAACCAGTTGTGAAGCACAAATTACAGGCTACGCTGAGGAGAACAAATTGATGGCTGATCGACAGGGCCAATATTAATTTAGTGCCAATTAATCAGTCCTGAATTGGAGCGTCAAGTTTCCCACTTACTGCACTCTCTCCTTCAAAATACCGACTCTTATATTGCAAGGCGCCAAAGGGAATCGAGTAATCGCAATTCGCTTGGGCGAAAAATCAAATTCGATTGCTGGACTATCTACCCAAGCCACGCCACGCACCTCTCTCAGTTTCGGTGATGCCATTTTCTAATAATCGAAAAGCAGCTCTACAATTGGCAAATGCCATTAATTGGCAGCACTGGCCGGAAAAGCGCAGCCAACTTCAAGGGGCAAGCTCCCAAATCTTTCTTTTCCTTCGAGAACGCCTGCGGAGCGGTCACGGCGGTCCTAGGCTCCGCACTTTTCAAGTGAGTAGAAAACCCTGAGAACATCGGGATGTTCTAGCCTTAATATATTATACTAGGAATGAAGCCTCAGGCTGCAACGAAGGATGCCGCCAAGGGCAAAGGAAAGGCCTCAGCAAAGTCCAAGAATGCTTCCGGTAAGGGGGGAGCTTCCTCCGGAGAGAAGTCCACTGCCCCGCCGCCAATGAACTCCAAGAAGGTGGCCAAGGCCCCGGCTGTCGCTTTGCGTAATCTGGATTTGGCCACCAAGGAATCTGCGAAGAAGGTCGCCGATCACGTGTCGAAGAAGCTGGTGCCTCCCTCGTCTTCGGCATCTTCGGCCACAATGGTGTCTTCCAACAAGAAGGTAAAGGCTGCGGCTGCCCAGGCGCCCAAAAGGGAAGCGCCCTCGAAAGCCGAGGCTCCGCCGGCCAAGAAAACTACTGTGGCTGCAGCTCCGAAACCCAAAGCTGGTGCCGCAGTGAAGAAGGAGCCTGCCCCGGCTGCCAAGGTGGCAGCCCCTATCAAGCCAAAGCCCAAGCCGAAGCCGAAGCTTAACTCGAAGAAGCTGACGCTGCGCGGGAAGAGCGCGTCCAAGAAGAAGGTCTGGCAACGCTTCGTCATCGATTGCACGTGCGTGGTCGAGGACCAAATTCTGGACCTTGCCGACTTCGAGAAGTACATCAAGACCCACACCAAGGTGAACAGGAAGATCAACAACCTGGGCGACTTGGTCACCTTCGAGCGCTCCAAGCAGTCCTCGCTAATCATCCACAGCGGTGTCCACTTCTCGAAGCGTTACTTCAAGTACCTCTCGAAGCGCTATCTGAAGAAGAACAGCCTTCGCGACTGGGTGCGAGTGGTCTCCACTGGTAAGGAGTCCTTCACCATGCGCTACTTCAAGATTCAGAGTCAGGACGACGACGACGAGGACGTGCTGGACATGAAGACCTAGATCCTTACCACTCAATTTATTCATCATCCTATCTGACCATTAAAGGTCCATATCGTAATCATAAACAGTATCATCATCATCATTTCTAAACACACTAATAATCTAAGTTAGCTTTAATCCTAATCTATATTGCTGAAAATCTCTTAAACCACTGGGGAGACCGACCTTAACTTGAACCCTGACTTAACTACCCGGCATTGATCTTTAACGTTTGTCGATGGAAATTCCATCATGGGCTTATATTTCTGGAAACTCCGCCAAGTCCACAAATATAAGCCACCTAGAAATAAAAATAAAACAAGCTACGGCTGCTCGGATCATTTTTAATAATGCCGACCGTAAGCTTTAGAATTAGTTCGATAGTATTAGCTATTAGTTTATTATTAATATTAGTAATTAATATCGCCGGAATTCTCTTAAACCACTAGGAAGGGAGAACACGCCCTTCTGACTAAAACTACTCGTCTTAAAACATGGCTTGTATCAATGGATACCATCAATTCCATTATCATCATTAAAAAAAAATTTCATCTCTTTAAAGAAAAGGTATTCTGAACCTTTGGATAAGTGTCGACCTTTTATGCTTATCCTCGGTTTAGACTTTTAGTATCCTAAGTTATTATTAAGCTAGTTTTAGTTAGTTTTTAGCTATATCAGTGGAAATCTTAATCCACTAGGAGGGTCTAACGCTTAAACTTCAAACCAAGAGACTGCTCTAAAATACTCGATGAGCAGTCCAAATATCTCTATCCTTTCACATTAGTTCGTAATTGATTTTCTAACTCTGGAATCGGTCGATTCCCTTGTTATAAAAAAAACACAATTCTAGAAATAAGTTACGAGTTGCGACTGCTCTGAACATTTGCTTGAGAAGTGTCGACCACTACACCATTATATTAGTTTTTAATTGCTCTTAAAACTACACACTTGAAACCCAAACACAAAAAATGTAAACCCAAAAACACAAGTTACGACTGCTCTGATCAGAGAAGTGTCGACCATTTATAATTATCCCTTTATATTAGTTTGTAATGGCACTTAAAACTAAAACCTACATTTTTATATTCTTATATAAAATGTAATCAAAAAACATAAAAAAAAGGTTACGACTGCTCTGAACATTTCGAAGAGACTTAGTGTCGACCACTCATCCCCTGTATTAGTTTGTAATTTTAGAATAAAGAGACTGCTTTATATCATTTCTGCGCATAAAACCACCCTTTTAGTTATGTGTTGCCTTGAAGAGCTTGCGAATTTATTTGTATTTTCTTTTGGCCTTTTGCAAATGGCCTTAACTTTAAACCGAACGATTGACATTTCAGAGAGGGCCTCCTCGAGTGGTTCTCGTCTTGTTTTGATTGGGAGGAGCCCCGACATGTTTTCTTTACCTTTTTACGCTTTTGTAAATACCTTAAATTGCCCCATTGGTTGGGATTGTTTTCGATGCCAGTCGGCTTAATTGCTTCGCTGTGGGTCTCTGCCATTTGGCCAACTGGCCCAGGGCAGACATGGGGACGGGGGAGCTCTGTCAGCGGCCAGAGCGGCCGTAGGTGGTCCATAACAAGCTAATGAAATGCGAATCCAACGAAATTGCGACCAACTGAGTGAGTCAGGCAGCTGTCAAAATCGAAATCAACCTGAGCACATGGGCCAGACTGGCTGAGTTTTTTGTTACCAACCTTTTCATTTCTTTTAGGCCATAAAGAACACAAAGCCTGGAGAGGCTGAAAGGCATTCACCACTGAAGCCCTGGAACCGGGGAGGAGGCGAGTACAATGCGAAAATAAACATAAACGTCATGCAAATCGTATGGTAATTGCTGTCATCGCCGGCTCTTGTCAAAACGGGTTGAAGTGTTTTGTAAATGCCAGAAAAAATTAAATTCCCGACATGCAGTCGAGTACCAATAATGATAATAATAATAATAAGGCAGTTGGAGAGACACGCACGCGATTATTATTTTGTCAAACAGGAGAAATCGGAAGGAGCAGCTTTCTTTGTTGTGTTGAAAAACTGACGTTTGCCCAACACTCAGTCCCGAAGCCGTTCAAGTGGGCTTTTTATTGCACTTCTAATTAAACTTCTTCCCCTGTCAGATCGGTGGTACTATCCGGAGGTTAGTTAATCCCCCAACTGGAAGGGCTAATTAACACGTCGATTACAATATTGCGCGGACAGTGTCGCTTAAAATTGATGATGCTCATTAAAACGTCTGCGAGTCCTTCTGGTCTTGGCCTTCTGGTCTTGGCCATTGGTCTCGGCCACAACTAGTCGGTGCTATTTTTAGGGCCTGGACCCTAGAGAAGCAGGTGCAGCTGCCACAGAAGCACAGGTTGCACATTTATGGCCCGGAGATGATTACACGAAGAGGTGGCTCCCAACCTGTTGGCTGCCCGATCGCCCGAGATATCCAAGATTAGCAGATTGCCTCGGATGGCCAATATCGTTTACCTTAACACAATGGATCCGCAGACAGCGATATGCTCGCTTCTGGGCCGCTAAGTTATTTTTTTTGGCTCCCCAGGCGTTGACACTTTTCGCCATAATCTTGGCATGAGTAGGGTTTGTTTTTCTAGCTTGGTTTGGGTTTCGTTTTCATCTCGAGCCGGGGTATCGTTTACACAACTCCACTTTTAAGATTTTTGTGTATTCTTCACAGCTCATTTACCTAAACTTTTCAACTCGAACGCTCTTGGGATCTTCCGACGACATAATGGCTGAAGCAGAGTGAGTGATTATGCTATCTTCTGATATTGAGATAATATTGAATATGTGGACTCTTCCACAGTTCTCGTGAGGAAGGCAGCATGGTGGGCCTGATATGTGACGAAGGTATTGTGCTGGCCACCAATTCAAGGAACAATCTAATCTGCCACCTGGACGAGCGTATATAGTAAGGATAGAAGACCACTAGTCCCGATTTTGATCTTTGTTTCTCACGCCAGTTGCTGTGCGCCTCGTTCCAATGCCGATCGCGACATCATCCTGGAGGTGGGGACCCAAGTGGACTACCAAACCAATGACAGACACCAGAAGCTGACCGTGGCCCAGGTCAAGGACATGCTGTGCCGAAAGTACGAGAATGCTGCGACCGTGGATGTCCTCCTGGCTGGGCAGGACCGTCTCGGCCTCCATATGTACGACCTCCAGCCGAAGAGGAAGACCATCAGGATTCAGCATGGAGCCAAGGGCGGAGCAAAGGCGGAGGAAATTCAAGCTTACCTATCTCTGTACAGAAAGGATCCAATGAATCTGGCAGAGGCCGAGCAGTTGGTCAGGGAGTCCTTGAGGGTGGGCCCCGACGATTACCTGGACATGTGCCTTATCTACAAGGCGGAGCACACTGAAGTGGAGGAGGAGGCCCCGGAGCTACCTCCGGAGACGGAGCCCCCCTTGGATGCCGAAAGGCAGAGTATATCTGGCAGATCGCTGCAGAGTAACTGGTAGATGGTTTATCTGCCTTTAAACGCTGGAAATAAATAAATTACTGCGCTCTCCCTTTAATTGGCCGCTTTTTTCTGCGATTCGCAAGTTGGCCAGAAATAGATTAGCCGCTCCTCCCACTAAGAGGGAAAAAGGCAGCGTAAGCACGCGTGATTTATACTCAAAGCCGGCCCGGATAATTAATAATGATTAAAAGCTGGCGCCCATCAACAGGCAGGCAAATATGAGTCCTTATATAGAGCTATATTATGCATTAATATACGTGATCCCCGCCACTCGCCGATCCACTGGCGTTTGCCTCCGGGGGACAGACGTCCAGCTGTGCGGATTAACTTGAATTTATATGTTGTGCCTGCATTTGAATAATTCTATATTCGAGCCGGGGAATTGGCAGCGAGCTCTATCTCCGCCAGCCCGCTTTCCACAGCGCTCTGTGCGTGACCAGGCTTCATTTTCTCCGTTTCTCCGACTCCGACTCACTTGTGTGGTCTCCTTCCATTGACAGCTCCTGGGTGGCATTATGCTGTCCGGTCTCGATTTTCACTTTTCAGGCCAGCAAGTCCGACAGTTGCTAATTGATTTCTACGTAGATTGGGCTTCTTGTTAATCGCTCCGGCGGCGGTTTAAGAGGAGCTAGAAGGGATATGATTGGGAGCCATTAAGCCAAGATGTATTGCACAGGAAATTTCTTTATTTCATATTCCCCAAAGCCTTTAACGAGTTATTCCACACATAGCACCTAAGATAATGGTAATTTTTCTCAATCGTCGCCATATTTTGATGACGAGAATAGCCTATATAGAAGATAAGAAAAGATATATCCACAAATAAACCTATATCTTTGCCCACTTTCATCCGATCTGCATCATTCTGAATCAAAATCATGCAATATTTATATTTTTTGGATTTTTAGTCCATTTTTTATGGGGCATAAACTTCGAGATTTCGAGAAATTCGTAGGGAGCACTATATAGCCCCTTGCAATGAACATATCTTTGTCAATAATTCCCCGATCCTTCCGCGGAATACCTTACACAATTTGTAGATCGATTCTACGTCATTCTGCGTCAAAATCTTTGAACAAATTTTTTTTTAGATTTTTTGTCAAATTTTCTGAGGGATCCCCTTCGAAACTTGAAGATATGCATGGGGAGCACTATATGGCCCCCTGCGATGGCCATATCTTTGCCAATAATGACCCGATCCTTCCGCGGAATACCTTAAACAATTTGTAGATCGATTCTACATCATTCTGCATTAAAAATTAGGAATAAATTTTTTTTTAGATTTTTTGTCAAATTTTCTGAGGAATCCCCTTCGAAACTTGAAGGTAGTCATGGGGTGCACTACATGGCCCCCTGCGATGGCCATATCTTTGTCAATAATCACCCGATCCTTCCGCGGAATACCTTAAACAATTTGTAGATCGATTCTACGTCATTCTGCATTGAAAGTTAGGAATACATTTTTTTTGAGATTTTTTGTCAAATTTTCTGGGGGATCTTCTTCGAAATTTGAAGATAGCCATGGGGAGCCCTATATGGCCCCCTGCGATGGCCATATCTTTGTAAATAATCACCCGATCCTTGCGGGGAATACCTTAAACGATTTGTATATGGATTCTCCATCATTCTGCACCAAAATCTGAGAACAAAATATTTTTTAGATTTTTCGTCAACTTTTCTGAGGGATCCCCTTCGAAACTTGAAGATATGCATGGGGAGCACTATATGGCCCCCTGCGATGGCCATATCTTTGTCAATAATCACCCGATCCTTGCGCGGAATACCTTAAACGATTTGCAGATCGATTCTACATCATTCTGCATCAAAAGTTAGGAACAAATTTTTTTTAGATTTTTTGTCAAATTTTCTGGGGATCTTCTTCGAAATTTGAAGATAGCCATGGGGAGCCCTATATGGCCCCCTGCGATGGCCATATCTTTGTCAATAATCACCCGATTCTTCCGCGGAATACCTTGAACAATTTGTAGATCGATTCTACATCATTCTGCATCAAAATCTTAAAACAAATTTTTTTTAGATTTTTTGTCAAATTTCCCTTCGAAATTTGAAGATAGCCATGGGGAGCCCTATATGGCCCCCTGCGATGGCCATATCTTTGCCAATAATCATCGGATCCTTGCGCGGAATACCTTAAACGATTTATAGATCGATTCTACGCCATTCTGCATTAAAAGTTAGAAACAAATTTTTTTTTAGATTTTTTGTCAAATTTTCTGAGGGATCCCCTTCGAAACTTGAAGATAGCCATGGGGAGCAGTATATGGCCCCCTGCGATGGCCATATCTTTGCCAATAATCATCGGATCCTTGCGCGGAATACCTTAATTGTTTAAAAACCTACGATGTCGTTTATTTATTATTTTGTATAAGAAAATGTAAAGAGAATTGTGAACTCAGCTTTCGCTTCCTCTCGTTGTATCTTGTATCTCATCTGTTGCCCAATGCATCACCGATGAGCCCCAATACTTTGACCAAACCAATTCAGTTCCAGATGTCAGTTGATAAGGAAATATTTGGTCGGCACCCAGTGCCCTTGCCCTTTAAAAATTCGAAATCGGAATCTCTGCCGAAAATAAAGTGTCAGCGCCAGGACGGAGACAGGAGGACGAGGTGCCAGAAATCGAACATCAAATATTCACAATAAATTAAATGCGGCAAGTTCCGAGAAGGATGCCCGCCCCTGCCCCACGTCCTTCCCCCCAAAAATATTTCGCTTTCAATCGGCAGAAAGGTGCGAAGGCAGGAGGGATGGCAGGGGTGGTACCTCTGAATGCAAAATCGAGTTGGGCTGCCTTCTGATATCTTATTTTATCCGAGTCTGCCGAAAAAAGATGCACAAAAATGCAGGCAGTGTCACCTTTCGGCGGCTCGAGGTGGAAATATATTTATGTGGCATGCGAGTTGCAAGGTGTGACAACATGAAAATTTATCTGCACCATCGCTGCAGCATCTTTATCTCGACTGGAGCACAGAGGAGCCCCCTCTGGATATACCTGTGTGTACATTCCGGCTACTGGCGGAGGATTTATTTGCCAGCCGGGTCAGGGATTGGCGTCTTAATGCGACATTAACTCGGCGGAATCTGTGCATATTTGTTCGCAAATATGAGGTGCATTGTGCATACAGGGGTTGATAGATGGGGCTAGGAGGGGATTATCTAAAGGGAGACAGGACACCTGTTGCCCAGGAACGATAAACGAGATTCCGCTATTGGGGCAACAAATTGTGCTTCCACGGCAGCTTCTTTATTAAAATTGGGAATCAGTTCCACTTTGGATCTCGGCCCATTTTGGCCCATTTTCTTGTCCAACTGTCTCTGCATAATTATTTGTTGTTATTGCCACTTGCCACTGCCGCCCGGCCTGGAATGACAGTGGCAAGTTTAATGAAATTGGACATGCAACATAAAGTAATTTATTTTTAATTAATTTATAAATGCAGCAACATCAAAAATGGCAGCCGAAACAAGCTGAGCCGAGAACATTTATCCGCTGGCCAGTGAACCGTGAATTAAGCCCCAGTCGTATATAATTTTTTATATTTCGCAACAATTTCTGTTTGCCTTTTTTAGCCCCTGCCCCTGCTGCAGCTCTTATGGATTTTAATTTTTTGTACGTTTAATTTCAGTTTTATGCAGCAGGCATGCAACAAGCGGCACGAAGTGTCGCTGACAGCCGTGTCATCGGTAGGCGGTGGGGCGGGGAGGCTCTCGGGCTGGCAGGCTTGGTGGCGAGGGGCAATTGGCCGCCACGCCCCCTTTTATCCCCCGTATATAGGGGCGGGGCGTTGGCAATGGCAGCAATTTCATTAAAATTTACTGCACACTGCAGCGGCGAAAAAATAAAAAAATTGTTGCGGTCAATTAACGTCAGCAACGCGCTGCCATAGCCGACACATAGCCCTTCGCCCCGCCCCCTTGTCCGCCACTCGGCCCCACGCCCATCCCCACCCACGGCTCATTAACAGGCGGCAGCCCGATTTTATTCCCATTTTTGCATCTCCATACTTTTCGGTTTATTGTCGCTGGCGTGAATAAATAAATAAGTTCCATTGACATATGCTCAAATAAATAATAGAGCGCGCTTAAATTATTGCCCCCGCCTGGGGCAGGGCACTTCATACATGGTAGGGAGCCGGCGCGGAAGCGGAGCAGACACATCCTCCGACGTGGCTGTGAGTTATGATCCAGGCGGGGAGACCGCAGGACCCGCAGAGCCCCACAACGGCAATAAAGGCTGCAGCCTTGGAGCCGATGACGATCATTTTTAATTTTCCTCCAACAAAGGCCCAGACTGACAATGGACATGGTCCAGGAGAAGGGTTTATGCCAAAAATGAACCACAATAGGGGCGGCATATATTGCAATCTCCGAGGGTAGAGACAAAGAAAACCTTTCCACTTTCGTGCCATGTATCTAGGAGATACTGTCTCGCTATCTAGAAACTCAATTTGGAGTCTCGAGGCCATCATCAAAGCGAGAACCCAATCAAATGCAAGGCGCATAGACAGGGATCCCCCAGCCACTTAATTGATAAACTTTTTCTCACAAAACTAATTTGTTTCCACGCAGACTTGGGTCCAATTGAATTCCCTCAATCAGAGCGGGGAACAAGTGAAAAGAATTTAATTAAGCTGCTGAAGCCAAACAAAATGTTTGGCTGCCCAAATCTGGCAGACAGGGAGGAGCTGGAGCTGGAGCTGGAACTGGAAAGGGATCTCCCCCTTGGACTTATTAGGCCCCTCTGCCAGTGGGTGTGGCAGAATAACAAGAACCCCGCTCGGCGGAGGAAATTGCAGATGACTCGCAGGGCAACAAAGCCGCAAATTAGTTTCGCTTTCGGAGGGATCTCCATCGAGTTCTCGCCATACTGGCTCGCAGTACGTATGGCTGCGGCTACTAATGTCAAGCCAGACTACCGGGTCTGGGGCCAGGGCCAGAATAAATATGAAAATATTGTTCAAGTAACCGGCAACCGGAGCCCGGGGCCCGAGGCGTCTTTCCTGGAAACAGAAAGAGCAACCGGAATAACAATAACAACAATCACCCCCAATGGACCCTGAAAAAGGGACTAATGCACTGCCAGAAAAGTCTGGTTTTTATGGATTTGCCAGAGATCTTGAGATTCAAAGATTTCTGAAACTCATGGTCTGGTTGGAGATGGATGGTGTTAGAAAGTAGAGATGTTGCAGACCATTTAGAACTGATGTTCTGCTGACTTTTCGGCCCTGAAACTATCCAGTTTATCTCCAACTGTAACCCTTTCTTTCCTGATTTCTCTCACTCCTTAATATGGATGCAGATGTACTCAAAAATCGCTCCAAACGTTGTCATCGTTGTCGGGCTGTTTGGTTGTCAGTTGTCGGTTGGCAATCTGCATCTGCATCTTGGCACCACGAGTGGTATCTGCATCTTGGGCCCGGGACGCGTCTGCATCCATGTGTGCGCACTTAGAGATGCCCGCGATGAGATAAGCTCGCCCCCAGTCCCACCCCGGCCCCTCTGGCCCGCTTCTTTTTGTTCATAAATTATAATTTTATGATCACGAACATATTCGTGGAATACTCGCTGGCTCCATTGTCGCCATCTGAAGCTCCACGCTTCCATGGGCGTTAAATATTAAAGTGTCTGGGCAACGGGGGCCCGTGGCTCAGTGGCTGTGGCTTTGGTTGGCCCTGGAAATTGCCTCTGTTCCTGGGACTCTGGGGCGGAGAGTGTCATCGTTTGTGTTTACACTAATTGAAGAACTCTTCGGCAGAGCCCTTCAATGTCACGGATGCTTCCAGTTTTCTCCACACTCCTCACTTTTTTCGCGCGATCGTCAACTTGGTTTATTGCCCTGGCCCGGCCCGGCTCCGGCCTGAAATTAGTTTGTTTTAGCTTAGCCGCCAACGAAAGGGGCCAGCTCTGGAGATGGTAATGATGAGTTGCCTTCTACGATTTTATTGAAAGTCGTAAATCAATTAACTGGCCCTCGCCCTCCGAGGGACTTCCAGCTGTCCCATCGATATTGGCTTATTTATGTGCTTTAATTAGCATGGCGAGAGTAATAAACACATTTTAAAGATTTTTACATTTTTCATTTGAACTAGGCTCCTATTTTTTTCTACTATCGCAGCTTTAATTTCCATGTTGACCGTAAACTCACTTTCCCGGCTATAAAAATATTTGCATTTTCCACATACAGGCTAAACACAACAAGCTTTTTGTTTGTTTTTAATTGGTTTCCATTTCCCAGCTGGCTGTTCATCTGCCATTGGCTTACCCTTTATCCCTTTATTTTTATCCGAACAAATATTTTGATAGCTTCGACGGAAACAAAACCAAATGTTTTCAATTCAAGCGCCACTTATTCGATCAATATTCAGTAATCGATTGGCATTTGTGGTATTTTTTGCAGAGTAGCCCTGGTTTGCCTATCGATCATCCCTAGATCCTGCTCTTCCTCTACGCTGGAATTCTCGTTAAACGATTTTTATTAGAAGTTGCAGAGGCGGTTAAAAAGCTCTGTGGCTGTGGGAAAGCAAAGTGAAATTTAATAGTGCAGCAGAATTCCCGGCATAATTAGTGCTTGCCACGCAATTTTAATATTCAGCTTAATGAATTTACGGTCTCCGGAGGAGCAGTGCCTGACTTACATCCTAAAGCTTAAAGTTTCCGGTAAGTTTTCAGTTTTTTCCCCTTTTTATACTATTAATTGGAAAACAAAAACACGCCCTGGAGAAAGGTCTCATTTGGCTAAAACTATTGTCAATTAACTATTTTGGCAAGAATATCCTTTGGCCAAAAAAATATCTATAAAAGTCTTGCCGCCAAAAGTTTTCTTGGCGCTTTTGTCCTTAATCCTTGATCGTGTTCTCCTGTTGGCCCTTGTGCCAAGTTTGGTTTATAAAATTATGTTTTTAAGCATTAAATGTCTGTAAACAAAAAGTGTCACTCCTTTCGTGATTATCCTTAAACTTTCGCTGAATCTTTGCCTGAAAGTTCAAGTTTGCCTTCTCCGCTGCAGAATTCTTTAGAAGTTGAGAGTAAATTAGCAGAAAGTGCGCTTCAAAATAGGAATTAAAAGTTTGTCCAAGTAGACAAAGGGAAACACCAAATTAGTTCCGGAAAATCGAATTACTCGAGAAGTGAGCTTCGTGTGTGCGTTTCCCGCGCTTTTCGGCGTTCTATGAAATATTTGATTCAAGCTGGCGGGCTTTCGGAGCAGAGTTGTTTGTGTATTTTTCACACTCGAGCCACACATTCGCTTGGCAGCACTTATTCGCACTTCAAATACCGAAGAAGTTGTGGTTTCCTGGAGTAGTCGCCACTCCAGGTCCTGGTTCCTCGCTAAACACCGCAGCTTGCCCTTAAAAATTGTATAAAAATCCGTTCTTTATGAGCTGAGAATCTGTGCTCCGCCGGGCTGCTGTGCCGCAGGGAAATTAATTAAAAACGCCCACATCTCGGCGATAAATCAGGCGACAACGGCAACAACGACAGCAAAGACCGAGGGCCAGCAGCAGTCACACACACACGCACACCCATCTGGCAGCACATCCTTGTGGCACCACCCGATCACCACCCCCTGGGCCCCCGCTCTACGGTCAGCCCTTTGCCCGGGTGTTTGCTTAAGTGCCACTAATAATCCATTGTTGGCTTTTGTCCTTGTCGCTGTTGTTGCAGCTGCTGCTCAGACATCCTGCCCCCTCCTGCCACGCCCCCTGCTCACCGCAGCAATCGAACGCAGGGAAACCAAAAGAAATTGCATGTTCAGCGGCCAAAGGGAGAGAGTAACCAGGAACCACTACCCACTACCCAGTACCCAGAAACCAAAAAAGAAAACAGAACTTTTGAAAACAAAAGTTTTGAGTCGAATGTGTGCTTATCGGCTCGGCAGCCTTCCGAGTGCATAATATTTCGGATTTATTTATGTTTCAGTTTAGCTTTTCGTTATTTTTTATGTTGCCCCTTCGTTTGGGCTTTACAGAGAACAAAAAAACTTTCCAAACCAGTTAATTATTATTAAGTTTATCTAGAAAATCATATTATTTCTAAGAAAAAAGTAAGCTTTAGTTGGAAGACAAGTTTAATGTTTGCGAATCACCAGACTTTTCTTTCAGTGCACTTCCTGGGGCACCCAAAATGTGTTTTAAATTAAAGACACAATTTTTGTTGAATATTTTTCGATTTATGCATATTCGCTTAAACGCTGACAGTCCACCAGACAAGCCATAAATATTTGGCGCCAAGTGGCAATTTAACTTTAACGTGGCAGTCGTCCGGCTCTGGGACTGGAGCTCCTCTTTAAAATTTAAAGCGATTTGCGGTTTGTTTTTTAAATCCGACAGTAGATGCGTTTTTGCCGCCAAAGGGCTTCTATTTCCAGGAATTTAAAAAGGGCGCGCACGCCAACTCATTCCCAATCAGTCTCCGATTCCCTTTCCGGTTCGAACTTGTCTCTAAATTACTGCCCAAATACTTCATTAAGCCCCTGCACATTCCTGGAATGGCCTCAACACCTCCAAACTCGAAATTCTTTCGTAATGCACCTGAATGGAGTTCTCCGGCTTATAGACGTTGTGCTAAATAGCGCATTTAGCTTGTTAGCGGTGAGAATTATGTGACAACTCCATATTGGCTGCGGGCCTGGCCTGGCCTGTCGGGGCGCCCAGGGAGGTCCCACCCGCTCCTCCAGGCCCGGCCAAGACCGGCGATAAATATTCAAGTGTAAGTGGATACGGTCAAGGAGTGTGGGGAGCCAGAGCAGCCTAGTTGGCGGTTTCAAAGCTAAATCAGAGTCAGGAATAAACTTAGTATCATAAACTATTCTTAAGCAGAGTGATCTAACATTTTCTCAATACTTTAAACGGAAGTCTGAGGCCAAGAATTCAAAAGATTTATTGTAATCCATTGCCAACTCTGTCGCCGAGCAGCCAACTAATAAAGGACAGAGGACAGACGGATAGACGGGCTTATAGACACGGATGCCGACGACGACAACGACGCCGCCGACGCTTTATTAGCCAGACTTTCTTGGCCTTTTCTGATTTCTGTTGTTGCTGCTGTTATTATGGCCAAGACCGGCGAGAGCGCGCGCCGCAAATGCGTTGCCATAAATTTAAAGCTTTGCCGCGGCGACTCCGGGAATGTCTATGAAGACATTTACCGGCAACGCGGCGGCTCCACTAATGAAGATCAACGAGTCGGGCTGCGGTTCAGGTGGGTGGCTCTGCCCTCCCAGGAGCCAGTCACCCACCAGTAGCGCACGAAACGAACGCATTTCTATGCACATCGCACGAATATTTCATAAATTTCATTCAATTTTTATTTAGCCCAAGAAATATGAGCCATTGGAGTAGATGGGGCTGGGACTGGGGCAGGTCCCTGGGCCTGGGACTAGCAGAAAAAAAAGGACGCAGCAAATCCTGCACCGGAAATCCTCTCATTACGCCAGACTTGTAATTAATCTTTGGGAAATTAAAAGCGAAGCGAAAAAAAGATAACAGGAGAATTTAGGAAAAACGCTGAAAACTTTCAAGCCCATCGAGCGGGTCTGGAGGAGATCTCTGGAGGAGATCCGGTTCTGGGGTCCGTCGAAAGGGTCCAGGTTTAGGATGTCTGCGATTTGTTGTGTTCCGTAAATATTTGCAAATGAGTTCGAAATTAAGCCGGTTTGCTGATTTTCCCCGGTTCTAAACGGTCTAATTAGTTTTTCCCTCTCAGAGTGGTGGATGGTGGGGGCCATTAATACTTGGAATTATTTTATCAATATTTAAGAAGAGGTATGCACAAGGAGAAACCTTATAACTCTGAAGAATCAGAGCCATTGCTTACTAGAAGAATAGCCCTCAAAGGCTGCAAGGATAATACTTGAGCTAATGATATAATAAATGTAAAAGAAGCCTTCTTAAGAAGTGTATCCTTGAAGTCGCCTATGGGGATCTTAGTCTCCCACCCATTCGTTATTTATGACCGGACTGAAGGCAGTTGCCAGCTGACATCTTTGGAGCGGACACCAAATCCCGGAGACAGCCTGACAGAAGCTGGCTGCCGCAGAGATTGAACGGCCGGGAAGGACGAAGGACAGGCGTACATAAATTTTTGTAATTTCCATCTTTTTTTCTGCCTTATTCCGAGGCGGGATGGCCGGCTTTTGGATGTCAGCTCAAGTCGGGCCAGCAGCAAGCTGTGTAAGTCGGGCCCGGGACTCAGACTGCCAGCTGTGTCTTTGGTTTCCATTCTCATCGGTTTGTTTTCCTTCTTTTTTTACTCTTAATTTTTTGTCTCGTGTTTTTTTTATGTTTTATTTTGTATTTTTTAACGCCTAAGCTGGAGGGGAGTGCTGGGAGCTGGGACTTGGGCGACACTTGAGTGACGCCTTGACTGGCGCCATCTAGCGACTGCCGGCTGCGCGTGCATAACTTGCGTTTCATTATAATGAGATTATCCCTTTTGCTTGTACAATGCCACTTTCCTGCCACCCCCACTCCACGCTCTGGAGTGGCACATTTCCATCTTCGGCTCAAGAACTGCAACAGCTGTTTGTGTTTTCTTATTTAAATTATTTCTTTCCCTTTTGACGGCTCTTGTTATTCGGAATTCCTTATCCGCTCGTCCTGGCTCCTCCAGCCCGGCCACTGCAGGACGCCGACAGGATTATTTGGATTGGGATTTGGGTCTTATTTAACTCGGGCAAATAGCTCCTCCCGTGGGTAACTAATTGGAACCGAGCGAGCTGAAGACTTGGAGATGGAGCGGAGGAAGGTTGCTTTGAGGAAAGGTATCTGAGAGATACTTTTTCTGTCTGAAGCCAAACTGTGTAGTTTATTAACTCTCGCTTCATCAGATGGGCTATCTATTGTAAACGGATAAAAGACCACCTTCGAGGCTTACCCCCAACCATCACTCAACATGCCCGACTCGAGCCCCGAATTATGCAAAAATGTGTGAGACACGCTGGAAAAACATCGATTGACATGCGTCGTTGTGCGTTCATTTGTCAATTTATGTTGTTTTCCCCAATCATTTTGAATATTTAATAAGACTGGGTCACGGCAAGGCCAAGCCCCCAGCACAGAGCCCTAGCCGCCAGCCCGAAGCCTACATGCTCATGTTGGAAAACCAATTAGAGCCGCGGCTGGCGTTGCTTAAGCCAGAGCCCCAGCTAGAGCCGGAGCTATAGCCACAATAACGCTAACACACATCAGCTAACAAGATCAAATCGTGTAATAGGCCTCATTACAACATCGTTTTATAAATAAAATGTTTGCAGAGCTGGAAAAAAGGTGTGAATGGAGCGGTTAAGAGGCACATGATCTCAGACACCCACTCCCCCGACATCTCTCAAGACTTTTCTCCAAACACTGCAGACTTCAAGCCTATTCTCTCAGATTTAATGACAGTATTTTCAATGGATACTACTACTCATAGGTCATTTTCAACAGGTTTTTGTGGAAATTTAGCGATTTAGAGAGACAGTAAAAAAAAAAAAAGAAAGTACTCCGCACCTAGCCTATCTGACACAATACACTAACGCTTCTCGTGGGGCTGGTGATTCTGGTGGTGCCTCCTCGGCTGAGGATCGTAGTTGAGGACATCGAACGTCAGGATCTTGTAGAACGACACCGACCAGCCCGCGTCGTCCATGCGGGGCAGGATGCGCCCCGTGAACGGCAGGGCGGCGGTGGCGGGGTTCTTCGCGGACTTCATCTGCTCGATAAACTGCCGACTGGGTTGGGGCGGGGGAATACTCGGGGCCGGGGCGTTGGCCAGCGAGTGGGGCGAGGGCGTGGCCCGGTTGTTGAAGGGGAAGGGCTCGGCCGGCTGGTTCCTGGCCGACCGCCGCGCCTCGGCCGTGTAGTCCCGCCGGAAGCGGATGAAGATCTCGGCGAACACTATCCGGTGCGGCACTGCTACCACGTCCGGGGGCGTCTTCAGCTCGTTGTCCATCCGGCGGATTATCTCGCTGACCTCCACAACCTCGGTGGCCGTGTCGAAGTCCTTCGTATTCCGCAGTCCCACAAACAACATGTCGATGAAGGCGTACTTCCGGCCGAAGTTCTGGCGCGTGGCCACCTTCATGGGGATGGCGCGCCGCAGGTGCTCCCGCTGGAACCGCACCAGCTGCAGGCGGGTGTCGTTCCGCGACAGGAGCATGTCCCGGGTGATCTGCTGGAAGCCCACGGGGGTGGTGAACTCGCTGATCTTCTCGGCGCTCTGCTGCCGGATTATGTCCGTCATCACAATGGCCGCCTGCTTGGCCCCCTCGACGAAGTCCGGCTCGCTGAAGTCCCGATCCCACAGCCATTTGAGCTTCCACAGATTAAACTTGGTCACCAGATACTTCCACGGATTGTGCAGATACACCAGCTTCGGGATTATCTTCCTCCGCTGCTCGTGAGCGGCGCTCTGGCGATCCCAGTCGTGGAGTGTCCGGTGGCGCAGGGTAGCAGGATCGCCGGGGAAGGTCGGAGGACCATGGTGGTGGTTGCTGACCAGGTGGTTTAGTGTGCCATATTTACGTAGAATTTTAAATAGCATTGCGACTCCTAAAGAGGGACACTTATCATTTTTGTCTCCAAATTGCCGTCGTCTGTGCCCCGTAAGAAAAAGTTGCGAGAGTTGTGTCTCCGAACGAAAAATCAATATAAAAAGTAGGAATTTTGACAACCACAGACGAACCTAACACAAACTACCAAGCCTGATTGTTCTTAAAAAATCTAAACATATCTCCCAAGCTGGAAGAGGTATCTGATTTTCATTTCTATGATTGGCACATCAACCTGCTGGAGATTCATGTTGCTGGTTGCCTCCAAAGTCGGGTCGGCGGGGAAATTTATAGTCGTAGTCAAAGTTGAAATCGCTTTTCGGAGGAGGAGCTGCGGAGCCATCCCACGCGGAATTTAGATGCACCAGGTAGCACCTCGGAGCTAGCAAATGACTTGCCAAGATCGTAAAGCATTATTCCGCCGATACATAAATTATATTCGGACGTGCGTGAGTGTGTGAGGGCCGTGTGGGCCTCTTCTTGGACTTTTTCCCATTTCCTCCAAGTGGCCCTTACCCAAGGGGCATGGGGCATGGGGTCCGGGGTCTGGGGGCTTCACGCAAACGACATAAAAATTAACAATGAAACCGCCGAAGAGTCGACATGAAAAGCTCCAATGCAATTGTTGCGCTCCGCGGGAAGATGAGTATTTAAATGGCGCTCCGAATTCAATTATGTGTGAAGGTATTTAATGGAAAATTAAGCAGAAGTTGTGGCAGTGATGCGATTTAAATTCGATTAAGCGTCTTGCCTCAGTCTCACTTATGGGGAATCGAAGAAACAAGACACCCATTATAGGGAAATGTGGTAGTACGGGTGTGTGACTCGATACCCGATTCAGAGGAGGAGCCCCCGTCCCCAGACTGCTCGTTCTAACGCTCTCAGTTTATCAATTCGATATCCCGAGTGGCAGGGGCCGGGGCTGGCTGATACAGGCCTGCCAAGTTGACACAATATGCGTGGTCGTCATGGGCCATGACAGTGCAGGAAAACTCAATGAAAAGATTCCCAAGGTAGAGAGATGTAATCGTTTCTTATGGACCGCTCGATGGCGGCAGCAGAAGAAGCAACAGTAGATACTGAGCTAGTGGGCAGTGGATAGGGGGAGAAATTCGGATTCAAATTCGAATTCAAATGAAAATAAGTAACTCATTCCGATGCGGTTTCCCGACCTCTGCTGGCATCGTTTATCTTGCTGCTCATTAAATCATTCAGCTGTCAATCATTTCGGTTGCGGTTGTCTCGGGATTCGAGACTCGAGGCTCGCCTCTTGGAAGTGAATTCCGGGCTTTGTTTTTCTGTCCAGACGCTGCAGTGTCGAGGTGACCGACCACAGTTGTCGGGATAATTATATAGCCATTCGTAATGTTCTAAACGGGAATGCTTTGTGGGTCTATTAGAAGTGGCTTGGATCAGAGTGATTGATGGATTAGTTGGACTTGGTATTACTTGCCGAACTCTTATCCCATTTCGGAGAACACTCTTATGGGCATATTTTTGCATCTCTGGGATACAGGCCCCGCGATCGTCAGCGGTTCAAGTTTCGCTCCAAATGCTCGTTGTTGAACTCGCAATCAGACACAAAGACCGACCTCCTCTCCTCGTACAGATACAGATATCGTTTGCATAAGCGCAAGTATCTGCTCGATTTCCATATCTTTTGAGCGGTGCGGCTCTTCGGCTGAACGGCTCTCCGGCTGTAAGGCTGTCGTACCTGTCAGTCGATTCAGGTTAAATCAATCATACACAAAGACCGAGGACCGGAGACCTGTCAACACGGTTCATTGTTTGCCTCGCCAGCCGCAGAGCGGCATTTAATGAAAAAGAGGGACCCCCTGCTCCATCTTCCCGCATTTACGGCTCGCCATGCCACATAGCTCCACAACTATCCTATCGCATCCAATCCTATCCGCGGGCCAGAGAGCATAGTTTGTAAATTTATGCGCGTATCTCACAGATACTTCGTGCAGTTATTTGCATTTTTCAATGTGCTCTAGCGCTGGTTATGGCTCTAACTATTGTCTCGGCGCATACACCATATACATATTTTACATACGGGTGGTCATTTAGCATATTTTGATATTGAGATTTATTGACAAGATTGGAGCGTGGCAGGCAGCAGCTTTGTCGGCACCAAAGCGGAAATGTATCCGCCCCCGCCTCGCTGACTCGCTGCCTTGCTGCTTGGCTCAATTATGTCAAAATGCGGCACTCCATCCACTCCATCCATGTCCCTACTCCAAATTAATTGAGTTTGTAGCCGAAATTCGGATCGGGTTTCGCACCGCCCGCCCGTTTAGGCAACTTGACCGCAGAAACTGCACAAAACGACCAGAAATCAAAGCGAGAGCGTGCCACTGGAACAATGCCAAGTCCAGAAGGACGGGATTCGGTCAACAGAGTGGGGTGCACTTGGGGAAATCCCATAGACACCCTGCGAGTAAATCTATCGCTCTGCGGAAACCTCTTCTCCCGGTGTAGTCATAGAATCCATGCCTGTTTGGAAACCTTGCAAAGTGCAAAAGCGGAATGTGGTCGCGTCATTGTAATGCGATACAAGACCTCCAACTGGAGAGATCGTGAGGAATTGCTCATGATTTCCATGTACACTTCTAGGGTTTCCAAGCTGTCACTCCACTCTGCGGTGGGCTCTTCTCGCCGCGACTCGCAAATATCAGTCTTTGTGCAATTTGTCTGGCAAATCGATCGCCACTGCGGCGAATGCGGAAACAGAGACTCCCATTCAATCCGACCCAATCCGAAACCGCCTGTCGATCAAGCAGGTTGGGGTCAGGTCTTTTCCTTTCGGTAACCGAATACCTTCACGCACTCCCCTCGAGATCCTTTGGCCTGATTGCTGTGCTCAGTGAGTCACTTAGAATTCCTCCAACTCTTCTAATTTGTCAAGACAACACCAAGTGCGGAGTCACGTGATCTGCCTGCATTATGGCCACTTAATTTGGGGCTTAGAGAGGGTCTCAAAGAGGAAGGGGCCCGAAGACAACCTGTCAGCCGATGACACTCCACTTGTCGCCTGGCCTGATATGTGGGTCTACGAAGTGATGGAACTGTCGCCGGCTTCCAAGAACTGTCTACGGACTTTGCTCCACCTCCTCCCAGCGCTGTCCTAGGCGATCCGATCCATTGAAAAGTGGGCGATTCGATTAATTTATGGCCTCGGATTGGAGGGCTTTCCGATTCAGTTGGCGTTCCAGCCATCGAGTGCCACCCAAAGCACGTCAGGGAAAACCCCGAAATGGTTAGGAAGACATCGAATACTCAATGCACTCTCAGATCTCCATACTCCTTAAAACCCTATCTATTCTCTAAAGAATAGTGCAGAGTACAGAAGTAGAACGAAAACATTTAAATTTGTGGGCGGTCTAGGCAACCACGAGTGTACAATGCCAATGCTATCGATCTGGGACTCCGTGGGACTCTCCCACGTTATTAGAACATCTTCGGGGTCATAACTTACAGTGCGGACTATTTGAGCTGCATTACCCACTAACCCAGATAGAGTTCCGAGGGAGAGACATCAAAGCACAGCCAGCAAGGCAAAGTTCAGCCATCAGGGGGATTTGAGGCATGTGCGGAGGACAGACCGAAAATGAGTCGTGCAAGTACACTAATATACACAGCATATATCAGAGCACAGGGCAGGAGAATAAAACCCGAGCACCAGACCACGGGAGGATGTAAACAAAGCCCAGAGCCGCCAGAACGCGCTGCTGACAGTAGCCAAAAAAATATGTCATAAAGAGATAAGGTCTGCATCAATATTGACTCAGTCAACACGGGTGGTGGCTCCGCAGTGTCGACTGGCGGGAGATGGCGATGGTGGTGGAAGTGGAAGTGGAGGTGGAGAGGGATTGCCCTTTTGCCCACCTACTGGAAGACCTGGAAGATGTGACAGTACAGTCTTCGGTGGGGCTTCCTAGAAACAGGGCTTACTTCTGGATGTGTTGATCCACTTTCTTCCAAGGAAAACTACTTCCGAGGGGAGTCAGGCCGTGGGCGGGTCCCCTGACATTTTGCGATTAAACTGCGCCACTTATTTGCACCCCACTGCCGCCCAAAGAGCGGGGAGAAATTCCCGAAATTCCTTTATCGCCTGATAAATATTTATGTACTGCCAGTAGTGCCTGGCTGTCTCCCGAGAGCCCCGAAATTCGACACGCGCATAAGCAATGAGTGTGGTGGGCGGCGGGCTACCGAAATACTAAAAAGTTGACCCAATTTCGCAGAGGTTATTACTCTGTAGACCCCGGAGGTCCCCAGCGAGGATCTCCCCCGCCTACTCCCTAAATCCTTGCTAAATTATTCAATTTGTCGTGTGTTGTACTGGGCCTTGTTTAGCGAAAAAAGCATTACATTCATCATTAGATGCACATAAACCCTATCCCGGGGCTACTAATTGTTTTATTATTATTCTAGAATGCAGAAAGGACAGCGTGTTCTCCCAGTGTAGGCATAACCTCTGACCTGTTTCATTTAGTTGTCACAATCTGTTGCAATTGCGCTAATTGCCATCCATTATTCAAAGCCCGCCGTGTTATCTCACTTTCGCAAATTTTCACTCAATCCACCCGAAAAAGAAACCCCAGCACCACCAGAACCAGCACCACCATGGGCTGACAGAATGTCGAACATAATATCCGCAGGATATCGCTTGTTGATTTCGCTTGAGACTTTGACAATTTATTTGCGCATTTATTTTGGTCGCTGCCGGAGGCAATCGGAGGCTCACCGAGTCGTCGGTGCACAAACAATTGTAAACAGAGGCCACAGACTACAGACCCAGATACAGATACAGACCCAGACCCAGATACAGATACAGATACAGATACATTTGCGAATTCATGCTCGGATATTCGTATATCAGCGTGTTTATTAATAATGGAAGCCTCTCGCATGCTCGTATATTTGCTTATTTACACTGCGAAAAAAGGGGGAGGGCCTGTCATATATTGGATATAGAAAGCCCGGGGCTGGGGCTGGTGCTACGGCTCGTATTAAGTTTTCTGTCCGCTCTCCACCGACGCCCCATTCGAAATTCATTTCGCGTTATGCAATTCTCCTTTAGGAGCTCGAGTGCTCTCCGCTTCCAGCGAGAAGAGCTGGGGAGACAGCTCCACGTTATGAGCCATTTTAATTCCATTAAGTGCTAAAGTGCTTGGCAATACTTTTAACCAGAAATAATAAACTCCAGCCAAGCCAGCCAAGTCCTTGATTTGATGCGCACTTGTGCTGTTGCTCAATTGCTGTTGCAACAGGACTCTTCAGGATGTGCACAGAATGTATAGAATTTAGAGCCAAATATTGGGAAGCGTTTTCTATTCAGACTGGGAGCAAGAAGTCGCCATTGTGTTTGCTTTCCTGCCACCCTTTGCGGTGACTTTGGGCGCACTTGACCCAATTAGCGCCAGGTTGTGGGGACTTGACCCTCGCAACAGGCACAGTCTTCCCAAAAAGGATACTCCCCAGCACAGATATACTTTGCGGCTCAAGCTTCTGAAAGTTTAAAGCCCGAGTTCCCTCTTAGATGAGATCTGGTCTTCAGTTTCTTTGCCTAGCCATTGTATAATTTTGTTTTCAGTTGGCTTGTGGGGCTCTGCTGCAAAATAGTTACACTAACTTAACCTCATTTAAATATTTTTCTCCGCTGGCTTTGTTCTCCGCCCGGTCGTCCTTGGCTCCTTGTCCTGCTTCTCCTTGCAAGGCATCATCTTGTTATTTTTCGGGACTTCCCCCAGCAGCCCAAGGAGTTGCCAGTCCCCTCTCGGGCGCATCATCATACATTTCGCTTAATGCCCTCTCGCGCATTTCCCCATAAAGTAGCACAGTTGCAAGTGGATGATGCAGGCAGGTGGGTTAAGCTGGGTGGCCGGGGGACCGGGGGGAGGAGGGGCGGTGGGGCAACGCTTGCATTTTGTATTCAAGTACAACGAAAATTGTTGTAAATTAGTAAAAATGTACACATTCCGGGCAGCACTGGCGAGGGGGAAGATGCTGGGGCAGAGTGGGCTTTCCAGGTGAGCGCAGGTTGGTTGCCCAGGGGCGTGGCGGAGAGGAGAGGTGAGGGGAGGGGAGGGGCAAAGATAAGCAGCAAGTGCCCAGTGAAGAGGCAGCAGCAGCACCACCACGCCGAGCTACCAACCTACGCAATTAAGCGGGCGGCCAGCTGCCCAGGGAGCTGGGAAGGGAGGCCCTGCCACAGGGTTTCGGGTAGTGCTACTCGCTCGATCTCTCCTGGTAGTAAAGCCCTCATTGTTTGCTTTAAAGTCTCAGATGGTGCAGCCCTTCAGTGCACTTAAAAAAAATTTGAATTATAAGTGAGGTATCAAAAGAAGAGACTTGAAGATAGTTCCATAGAACTTGTACATCAGAGACTATCTAAAGATGGACTAACTATAGAATATACTGTCTATTTCTTTTCAAAAGTGGTTATATAGGAAGTCATAGTCTTATACCTTTTTTCCCTAAGTGTTCTCTGCCCCTTCCCCCCACAGCATCCAGCACTTGAGCAACTGCTTTGGCTGCTGCTTCCAAAAAGGCTTTCGGTAACTTAGTTTCCGTCGCATTTTACAACCTCATGTTTGCATTTTACCTCAACGACGAATGCTTGGGGTCCGCACAGCAGCAACTACAGCAACTCCAGCAACAACAGCCGTAACAGCCATGGAGGAGAGGCTGCTCCACAAGTGGGTTGTCAAGCAGCCCAAAGTTGTTGTCAAGAGAAGTTGTAAAATGCTTCCCCAGTAATAATATACAACAATTTCGAGATGGAAGTGGATTTGGAAAGCAAAATGCTTGCACAAGATAAATATTTTGTTTGTCGCCCAGCTTTTATTTCCACCTCCACTGGCCCTCCTCTCTGGAAGATTAAAAATTGCAGCCTCCAGAAATACTGATTCTGTTGATCGAGCTGGGAAATTCTGTTGCTCCGTCGCTATTTAATCTCCGAGATTTATGCATTTATGCCCATTTAGGGGCAACTGATCTCGTGTTTTACGGCCAATATATAACAACATATAACAACTACCAGGGCTAATCTCCGGTCCGACACACAACACCTTTATTCGACGGGCCTGGTCCCGTTTTACGGGGGGTTATGGGGGTATTCTGGAAGACAATATCGCTCGGCTGAAAGCGAAAGTCTGGCGATAAGCTTTCTGATTTTCAAGCCAGGCTTGAGAAAGCCTCTTCGTAATCCGCTCCAAGCCCAGTGCACTGCGTGGTCGATTTATGGCTTCGGATTTATGGACTGATCTCCATATAAGACCTCTGGCTGTAAACACCCACCCAGGCCTTGTCTCAGCGAGGTGTGATTCTTTCCGATTCATTATGTAATCGACACTATCCGATGCTAGTTGACCCTGGCTGTGATGGCTTCATGGCTTCGGGTTTATATTTAAATTTTGGATTCCGTAATCCACCAAAGTACCTGCCTTATCTAGGGAGCAAGCCTCTCCATCCCAGACTCTTCCTCGGAGCTCATAACCATTTCCCCCGCCATAAAATTTAATGCGATTTTAATTTTTGTGCCTTTCCAATTTGATGGCGGGCTGGGGAGCGGCAGGATCTCACCTGGGATCCGCATCCCTAACCCCATAAAACGGCATAAGAGCAAATAAATATTTCAAATAGTCATAAATATTGTTGATTGCCCGGGGAGGGGCCGGACGGGCAGCCCGGGTTTGGCTGTGGAGCGGAAGACCTTTTAATTAAGGCAATAAAACCGAAATCGACCACGTAACCTAAGGAAAACATAAAGTTTACATTAAATCCACTTAATGTTCGAACAAAGTGCCGTGAATGTCTTCTTTATCGCCACGTGCTCAGGTTCAGGTTCAGGTCCATGTCCGTGTGGAGGATGACGGAGACATCCAGGCCTTCCTGGGCATCATGTTGATTCTTTGCCCGTGACTCTCTAACAGACACCTTGAGTGGAGAGGGAAGTGGTTAGGTTAGTTGTACACCGAAAGAAATACTATCTATTGGGACCAGATACTATATATTATATAGTTTTATTGCTTAAAATCTTCTTTAAAAAACTGCTTATTTACTTCTAAATAATTAATAACATTTCGAGAAGTATATCCCATTCGACTGAGAGCTTATAACTTAAAAGGCCTTCCACCAAGTGAGCAGTCGTCGAACTCGTCCTTCCACCTGCCGGAAGAGCCACCCTTCATATTTGATTTTTATTAGCCTCCGACTGGGGCCGTGTCAGAAGTTGGCGCCTCGGGCGCCCTCCACTCGCTCCCCGCCGAAATGCCTATTGCCCGGCCATCAGCGGACTGGCCGTAAAAACATTTGGACCCAAGGTTGTCCGATGTTGATGTAAGTATAAATTAAATATTTCGTGCATTAACGCTCGAGTGTTTATTTTGGCCGCTGGGAGGGCGCCCGAAGCTGCTAGCTGGTAGCTGGCTGGAAGAGATAGAAAAGTGCGCCAAAAGGAAACTCATTAAATTAGCAATGTCGATTTTAATGCCACCCACCCACTGGCCCCCTGGTCCACTCAGACACCTTGTTTTTTCTGTGGCTGGCATTCATTCGCTCGCCCTGCAGGATCCATGAATTATTTAATCAAAACTGAGGGAATTCTGGGTGGGACCAAGGTACTACCTAAAGTGTCTTATGATGGACTAGGAATATTATCAAATAGATTGGACTAACTATTATGAGCCAATTAATTCCCCATTGAAATTCAAAGAGTAATCCGAGTTCGAGGCAGCTCCAACTCCAAAATGCTGGCAACTTAAGTGCGGCCGAGGAGGCAGGCAGCCGGAAGAGGAGGCTGGCTGGCCAGCAGCTGACCTCTCCGACCTCCCAGACTCTTCATGACCCAATGACACTCTGACTAATTGAAAACTGTCAAATTGCAAGTCAAATGTGGTGGTCTACCTGCCGTCTGTCCCTGCCCCTCCGCACCTGGCTCTCTTAATTGAATTAACTCATTAGACGTAAATATCTGGACATCCATCTATGCAATCCTCTCCGGCTGGGCCGGACGACCAAATATTTCTGGCATTTTTCATTCTACATACTGTATATGTAATGTCTGCAGGATTTGTGAGCTGCTGGTCAGATGTCATTCCGGACAAACATTGCTCCAGGCTATTAATGACGTTTCGGATTGGGGTTAGAATTCATTCAATTCGGTTGAGCTCCTATTCGAGAATTGTGACAGCAATTGTGACTGCCACTCGGGACTCGTTGCTGGGATAATTAATAGCTCATTGCGAAAATTTGATGCTGTCACAGGTGATGTGAAAGGAATTAGGGTCTGCGGGGCAGATCCCGAATGCAAAGTGAATCCTGGGGACAAGAAGGATTCAATCAAGTCGCATTTGGGGGGGAAGACAAAACAATATCCCAGCAAGTCCCCCTCCGGGATGGCCCTCGATGAGCTCCGGTCCGATCCGATCCCCTCCGGGCAACCGGACCTGGAACGAAACAAACTGAAATATGCTCGCATTTTTTATATAAATGGGCTATTCTCCCTGATTGCCATTTGCGGATTATCTTTTCGGTCTGATTGAGAAACCCCCGGCCCTCGGGGCCATAACTGATGATGATGATTCCATTTGCGGTTTGAATAATTTTCATAATTTAAACAACAGCCCCCCAGAAGCCATGCCCGGACCGGATAGTCACTCACTCAGTTAGTCGGGCAGCCAGCCAGGACACTCTCCTTTATTTTGGGGAAAAAACAAAAGCGAGAGTGTAAATCACGGAGTGAAATGATAAATGGAGCCACGACTTGTTACGCATAAATTTTTGGCAAAAAAGCAAGGAGCAGGGAGCCGGGCAAGGATTGAGGAGTGAGGATTGAGGAGAGGACTGCTGCGAGGAGGAAGTCATGTGCTCCGTCAAGTCCTCCGACTATGCCACTTTCCCTTAGCGAAAACAATATTTCATTACATTTACATATTCTCACTCAATTTTCATATTTTCACATTCTCCGGTGGGTGGCACTGGCACTGGCACTGGCACTGGCACTGGCACTGGCTCTGAAGGGATGGAGTCCAAGGGATCTTGTTGGGACTGGGCCTTTTGTTTCCATTTTATGGTAATGCCGCCAAGGTCCTTTAGTCCACCGCCCCTCTCGCCCACTGGCTCCCTCAAGTGTCGGTTCATTCGCATTTCGTATGTCAGCATTTTAAATAGGCTTTCCATGTTCGAATTTTATTGTATTTTTTACGCTTTGCATTGGCCGCACTCCGCTCTCCGTCCACTCCGACCTCCGACCTCCCACCCGGCTTGTTTTATTCCGTTTTTTGTGCTCTTCCTGCCGACGAGTTCTCGAGTCGCATTGCCAATGTCCGCAGGCTACATTAAATTCCGCAAGTTGTATGCAAAGTCAGGCTTCCTGACCCCCAGCCCATCCCAGCCCGACTCTGGCCTGACTTTATTAAATACAAATATTTTCCTTGTGGGGGACAATTGTGTGTCCTTCTTCTGGACTCTGGCCGTGTGCGTGTGCGTGTGTGTGCCGGTCCTGACCACATCCCTTGAGCAAAGTCTGTGGCTGTCAAGGACAACAAGTGCAGGTCCTTCCGCCCTGCCGAAATGGATAAGAACTTGTGTTTATCCGTGGCCTTGAGCCGTACAGCAACCAATTTGCTTTTGGATTGTCTCCAAAGTCCCTCCTTATGTTAATATTTGTGTTGGATTTCGATGCAAGATGTTTGGACCTTCCTTGTTTTAGATACTCAGATACAGGACATCCGCAGTTCGTGCTGACCGAGCACTTCCTCGCCAGCCGCGTCCTTTATTTCTGATTCCTGTCGCTGCGCTCCTTCCTGTTGCTTTTGTTTAAAGCAAATAAAATGCCGAAAGGCTTAAAAGCGGCGTACAGCTGCAGATTCTGAGCAAATACTCACGCTAGCGCCGCCCACTCGCCCCAGCCACGCCCACGCCCACTTCCGCCTACATACGTCATCAGTGCGTTACAATTTCGCGGAAAAAAGGATAAATTAAAGAGCAGGCAGCGAGGCATGACTCTCGGCCGAACGCGAAAAAATTCGCTGATAAATAAGGCAACAGAATGGGGCAAGTGGCTGGGCGGGGCAAGGACTGTGGTGTCCTGCGGAGAGCACGAGAAAGCGGGCCGAAGTCAACAAATATTTCATTTCTCATAAAAGCAGTTGGCAATATTTTTTGCCCTTCAGCCCTTCTTGGGGAGAGTGTTGTCGGAAAGAGTGCTTCAATTTATGCCCTACAGTTCGTTCTTTGAGTCTTTTGTTTTCGCTTTAAAGTCTCTCCTCTTCAGCCGTTTTAAAGCCGAGTTCCCACTGGACTGGGCTCTGCCGCGGCGTGTTGCACAATCAAGTTGCCGCTTCCTGGCAACGCAATCCTTTATGGCCTTAACCCGTCGACCGCCGACGAATCCGATCCCTTAACTCACTTCAGGTTTGCTGGCAGGATTCCTTCAATTCAGTTGACTTTGGCTTCAGTTGACCTGCTGTGACCCCAGAGGTTGCAACACAAGAGGGATACTATTCTATAATGCCGCAAAAATTCGACAGTCCGTTTCAGTTCCACATAAATCCCATTAGGGACCAGAGTTGTTAATGAGTTCCGATGCCCGGAATCAGGCCAGAGGTGTGGCCCTCCGTCCTCGCCCACTTTCCACATGGTCCTTTGTGTCCTCTGTCCCTGCACTCCTCTACCCTTCCTACCTACTCTGTTATTTCCTGTTTTGGCCAGTGGCCTGTCGCCTCTGCAATTTGGCCCGAGTGCGTCCCAGATATGATCAGAATTGACACTCGGCCAGTGAAATTTGTGCCTAATTTGAAGCCTCAGCGGGAGCGAAGAGCCTGGTCCTGTTCCTGTTCCCCTTCCTGTTCTTCTTCCTCTCTTCCCCTGTGTCCCTTCTGTGTCATGTAACATCTAAACAAAAGATTAGCTGCATTCAGCAGAGGAAGCTGCACTGGAAGAAGTCTGGGAGGGTCTTCAGGTCGGATAGTCTTGAAAGTGAGGGTCTGGACTAGGGGGAGATTCAAGCCCGGCTTCTGCAACTCTCTCATATTAGCCAGCACTTTAAATACACTCTTTTTCTCAGTGTAGGGACCACACACTGCAAATGACACGAACTGCAGTTATCGAAGGATGGATGAAATGGATGGGGGACCCCGGAGCGGCCTGCTCACTGACCAGAGAGGGGCCGGGGCGGCCTGTGCACGCGTTTAATGGCAGCACACAGGACGGACAGCACGGCGGACAGGACGGACGCCGACTGAGACGGAGTTGGGCAAAAACAATTGTCAACAGACGTGGAAACGTGACCAACGAATTTTACGCACAATTTCACTTTATGCCAGAGTGTCCGACTCGGAGGGTAACAAAGCCACTGCTAGCTGGTAGGTAGGTGGTAGGAGGCCCTTGGACAATGGCCTGGCGAAAACAGAATCTCTACCACATTTATTGTTTAGAGCATGGTCGGCAGCGGAGCGAGCCGAGTCGTTCGGGAAATCCAATTAGCCAGTGGCTCTCGAGCTGTTGACCAGGAAGTCGGCCGGAGGCGATCGCAAAATATGATTCATATTTGCGCACTAGTCCCCTGCCCCTGGCTGGATTTGGACAGCACCCTGCCACTCGGACACTCTTCACCCGAATCGTAAAAGGTAATCGCCAGTAATCAGGCGCCGCTCTTTGTTTTCCACTTTGTTGCAATTATGCGAAGAATCGGAAGGTGACTCTAGGTGTGGGTGTTGCTTGGGACTTGGGAGTTGGGACTGACGCTTCCTCTGCGATTTCCGCTAATTGCCAGCGAGCCTACAAGGCACCGGCTTTCAAGTCTCTGGAATATCCGCGAATTGAAGAGGAAAGCCAGCTGCGGGGGCGGAGGTTCTCCGGTTCAATAGCACCCATAGTAGCGTGGAGAGGCGCACATTCCTCCTGCGTGTGGCGAGTGGGAGGTGGCCGGAATGGCCAAGTGCTGGGCTTCCAGGAACCTTCCGCCAAACAGGAAGCAAATCAGATAAATAGTCGCGAGTAACTCGAATACCTCGTCATAAAAGTGGCTGGCTTGCAATTAAAATAAAAAAGAAACAATAGTGAGGAATGACGACTTTCCTCATAAATCTACTCGAGACCAAGACCGAGTCTTCCTATATGGCCCATTAATCCCGCCGTTCTGGATAATGTGATACTTGCGGAGTATCCGCGCCTCGGGGGGCTTGAAATTTCACCTTGATTCTTTTCGATTTCAATTGCAAATGTGTCGCTGTCTCTGAAAGGCCCCTCCTCCGCTCCCTGGTGCGGCATGTCCAACTTTTTGTGGCAACACATGTTTCCCATTAGCCAATAGAAGAGGGAAAATAATAATAAAAAAGTTTCACCCGACGGACGTCTCACATTTCAGCCTCCAACCGACATCGGACGACGGTCGACGGACAACCGACAATGAGATGTGCTCCACCATGTAGTCCACGTAGCCGGGGATGAGGCTCTTTCTGGCTCTCGCTCTGTTGTTGTTGTTAATGATGATGTTGACACAACTTGTTAACAGAATAATTTATGCGACACTGACTGGCCAAATACTTTAAAAAGTAACAAAAACAAAGTTAGAGCCAGTCGGAGCGGCCGAGGGCGGATGGCGGACGAATCGGCGGAGGAATCTATTGCATATTTAATGATGGCGCGAGAGGAGCTTCACTTTTATCCGGAGTCCGGAATCCGGATGCGCGTGCTGGCACTGAAACTAGAGACTAGAGATCAAATTAGGAGCACTGGGGACGGACCAGACTGCCTTTTTACTTTGCTCCTCCTTTGTCATTTGTCAACGTCGCCAGTTTCAAGATTTTAGTCAAGCTGCAGATTCGGCTTCAACTTCCAGCTTCAAGCTTCCAGCTTCGAGTGTAAAAAATGATAAACGCATTCGCTTATGATGTGTAGAGCTTCCATAAATCATACTCTTCAAAAGTGGCTGGAGCTGGAGCTGGCGATGGGGTTGGGGGCTGGAGCTGCTGCCCGGCCAGAGATCAGGAGGTCGGAACTGTGGAATGCACGGAAAACACAAAGAGACAGCCGGGCGGGCGCCGGAGGTTGCCACGCGACAGCGCTTAGACAAACAAGTGTCGCTTGGAGCGGAGGTCCTCGCAGCGGTGATGGAGAGTAGTCAGATTCGGCTGGAGGACGTGGCACAGTCACTAGGATAGGATAGTCCTGGCGATTTACGAGCGCCAAGTGGGTCACTAGACACTCAACGGAGAGGAGCTCTGACAGCTGGAGCTGGAAGTGGAAGTGGAAACAAAGGGAAAGTTGTTTGGCCAAATGACGGCAGAACTTTGAGTGATTTGTGGAAATTCTGGTCCGAAGGGGAGTTACTCAAGGAACACACATAGTCTTGAGGGGAACAATCCTTTGGCAGGAATGCCTTTCAAGTTTGCTTTGTTTGATGTTGGGCACTTTTCTCGTTGAAAGCCATAACTTATTACCATAACTTTACAGATACATGCTGTGTATCTTTAAAGTCAATTGAATTATGTCCCCCAGAATTGAATTTCAAAAATCCTTTCTTTTGGCGCCAACCGGCATTGCCATTTCCCTCACCTACTCTCTCTCACTTTCGCTCTCCCCCTGATCTCACGCTCCACTCTCCACCTGACCTCACTCTCCACTATCCCAAAGCTTTTTTCATTCATCTTCTTCCTGCAAGTGCCGCTGGTCAAGCTTGTGTGTTTGAGAGTTTAAAACTGTCTTTTTGGTGAAAAAAGTGCAAATCGCAGTTAAATAGACTTATTTAGTGCATCCTCGGATGAAACACAGACAAATAGACATGTTTAAGTGGAGTTTTCAAATGGATCTTGTGAAGTATGATGAAATTCCTGGCCGGTGGTCCACTGCAAGAGTGTGAGTGTGTGTGCGGGCAGCATCCCAAGCCCCACAGCCAAAGACCCGTTACCTGTCGAAAATACGCATTGAGAGTAAAGATGGAAGTAGAGATATGGAGTACATTTGCATGTGAGTTTAATTATTTCTTTTGTTTTATACAAATCATGATATTATTAGTTTATTTTGGTTTTCTTGGCTGAACCCTATGGCATACATAAGCTTCTAATTATAAGCTCCCTTATATTTTCTCCACAAGTGCCTCGCTTAGAGTACATGCCATTTAACCGTTATTAAGTAGCTTGTTGAACTTTCAATCGATATGTAGTTGTAGTTGTTGTGGTTGGCCTGTTCTTATATTCTAATTATGTGTTCAGCATGTCACCCCAACTCATACAAAAGTGCTGGAAGCGTGGGGTTGAGGTTGGAGTTGGGACTGGGCTGGTGCTTGGCATGGAGTTGGGGCTGAGGTTGGAGTTGGGGCTAGAGCTGGAGCTGGTGCAGTGTTGCGGTTGGGGTTGGATAGCCGAGAGAGTCAACAGAAGGGTCGAACCTCTGCACCCCCCAGCGCCCCGATCCCCAGGGACCACCACTTATGGAATTGAAAGTAAACAGACCGCCAAGTGGAGGTCCACCCCCAGCTCCCACTCCCACTCCCACTCCTACTGACATATCGGCGCCAAGCAGGCAATTAACATGCAATTGTCATAAATCCTCGCCAGCGCAGATTATAAGGCATTCATGGAATAAATAGCCCGGCAAGTGCATAACTCTTCCTCTTCTTCTTCTTCTTCTTCTGATTTTCACGCACTGCCCAAGGGGGAGGGTCCTGCCAGGAATCGGGGGGAGGGGGGAAACATAAACATAAATCGCTCCAAAGTCTCGGAGCGGAACACAATGGCTTTGAAATCAATTCCAGGGAAGCGTTCATGGGTTAAGTTGGGGGGGAGCTGCCCCATTTTATAGCCTGGAGTGGCTTGTAGGGGTTGAAGCAGCTCCGAGGGGCATAAACTAGAGAACTGACCCTTAAGAGTCTCGGGCAGTTATTGAAATGTCTCCATAAAATATTTAGTCTGGGGGGTTCTGAACTGCATGTTGAAATAATAATCTTTATTGGCAGATAGTAGATAGTTTCTACAATAGTTTGCCTCTTAGACGCTCCACTAATCAGTTATTCTTTTCTTTTGAGCAATAATTGTCAGGTAGTCCCCTTCAAGCCATTAAGTCAGCTCAAATCCGCCCGAGAGACACAATCCAAGGCAGAATGAGGTGAAATTGCAAGAAACCCTCCGAATGTCAATGTCCTCCGCCGGAGACAAAGGAGCAAGGAATGCATACACAAATATATATGCTTTTTATGACTCTGCTGACAATTTATGATGCAAATTCCAGAGCCAGAGCCAGAGCCAGGGCCAGGGCCCGACAAATTGTCGAGAAATTGCATAAAAATGTAAAAGTGGAGCCAGAATAAAAGAAATAACAAACTGTTGTGCCGAAATACGAAATCTGTAATCTGAAGCAGTTGCGGATGCACTCGAGAGATACTTTTGGAGGAAGAGGAGGTCCCAATACCAGTCAGGGGCCAAAGGGCAGCCACAGAGATGGCTTTTTATTTCTGTTGATTCATCAGAAAATAAATTGAAATATTCTTGTTGACAAAACCAATCCGGACTCGGACCACTGCCCCTGGATGGATGATTTATTTAATTTTCCAAAACTAACACAACGTGCTAAAATATTTGGCAACAAAATCACGTTCACACGCCTGCGGCCACAGAACTCGATAATAAAATTATTTGTCTTTGTTTTCTATTCAGAGGAGGGGCTTAATAGTCTGTTTCAGTTTTTTATTTGAATCCCTGATTCGTGGAAGGCTCTGCTGCCGGCCTTCGGTTCGGGGTCACCAAAAATCAATGAGTCCCAGGCCCAGTCTTCCGTCCTGTGCGGTCGGATCGCTGTGTTTTTTCGGGCTAATATGCCATTTATTTCAAAAAGTCATCCATCTATGGCACAATATTTATCATCGATTTGAATAAATAGCCGGATGCCTGCCATGTCAGTTGCTGCTAGTGAGTGGCTGACCGCAAAGTGATGAAAAATAATCAGAATATCATGCGAAATGGTGCAATTAGGCCAAAATACGACCTGGTGGATAGTCGGGAATTCGAAGAATGGAGAATCGGAATAGAGACTCCTCTTCCCACACTGCCAGGAGACACTGACAGGTCCCTACTCCCTCTTTTCTGATTTCCATGTCACGGCTCTGCCACAATCTGTTATGAATTTTTATAGAGTAGTCCGGGCATTGAGGGAAAAAATTAATTTATCGCCTTCGTGATTGTTCAAATAAAAGGCCAAAATCGAATTCGGCGATCGAAAAAACGGGTGGAACTCAGGCTTGGAACTGGCCATCATCGTCATGGACATCGACATGGACATCAGAACACGGGGAGGCCGCCTGAATTTAAATGAAGAAATTAATTGCGTTTGTCAGGCCTGTGGACAGGTACTGGCCAGGCCGGCAACAATGCCCGGCCGCACTCGGGACAAGGAATTAATTGGTTTTCGGGCACTGGCTGAAATATATTTAATTTAGGCTTAATGCCTGCCAGAGATTGTGTTTAGCCAGAGTGTCGCTCCTCCCTGGCTCCACCCCGGCGATCGCCTGGCCATCAAAGAGCCATTAAACAGTAGAACTATTCCGAAGGATCGAGGATCCCCCATAAATTATCACTTGGTTGTGGGCCTGACAGACCCTGCACTGGGAGAAATGACTCACACTCTTCCCTTTCAAACTCTAAAACTGCCTTTTGGCCGACCTGAGTTGACAGTTTTATTGTGTTGCCTTTTGAATTAATTGAGCCGCCCCTCGGATTCAAATGAAGTCGTTGTCTCTCCGAGGAATGTCTCTCCGAGATGTCCCATCTTACCCTTCGGGGAGTGGAACTGGATGGAACCCTTAGGAGGCGACCGACCACACAGTGCGCCGCCGACTCACGCAGTTCTTTTGACGAAAACCCCAACTATTCCCTCAAATGACTCGTTTTCTACAAAATATTTAGTGCCTGCGGGTGGCAGACGTTGCCAATTAATAATAATTGATTGGAGATATTAACAGAAATTATGATGATTGGCCCTGTTGGCTGGAAACCAGCAGATACCTCGCCGATAATGGCACTTGATTCCGTCGAAAGGCATGACAGATGGCCTTAGCTGCCAGGCTGGAGGAGAAATATTTTAATTGGTTTATCACAGATTCGAATGAAAGTATTATTATAAGTAGTATTAGGTATTTAAGGTAGAGAAGTTTACAAAACTAAACCAACTTAGTGGGGATAGCACTGGCAGTCTTAAGTCTGATAGTTCAGGCGGTTGGTTACATGATTTGTATCTTAGTTGAGGTGTATTAGGTTAGGTTTTTGGAACTAAGCACATAACTACAATTATTCTTATACCTAGTAACAGTTTAGTTAGTACAAGTTATGATTCTTCGGGATGGGATGAAATGCTTAGTCGGTTCGTGATTTTAGAGATAGAAAAAAGATGGTAAAAGATAGATAAAACATTGATAGATGTTTCAAAGGAAGGAGTAAAGGGCATGACTTTAGAAGATGGAATATGATGATGTCTTCTTGGCTACAGGGCCAGTCTAGTGCTTGGTTTTGGTTGAAATAGTGTTCGTGGGTAAGTGTTGAGTAGCCTAGTCTGTCTAGCTATTATTATTTCATGGAGCCAACTCGATTTTGGGTGAAAAGAGTTGATGTATTTGTCGAAGTGCCTCAGTACCCTTCCACCTGGTCACTCTGCCATGTTCAGATTTAAAAAAAAGGCACTCCCGCTCTCCCCAATCAGGTCAGCCTTCCTTTTGCTTTCAATTACTGTCCGGAAATCACTTGGAATTTCTACCCACCGGATCCTATCCCCTTCTGAGATTCGATTTTCGAGAACATATCGCAAGCCATGGGTCGTCGCGGAGGGTCGGGGTATGACCGTTCGCGAGAGCAGAGTTCCCGACCCCGCTCCAGGGCCCGGCCCACCCGCTCCAACTCGATCTACATGGACGGGGAGCGCAGGGGCCGTCGGCTGGGCCGGGCCGCCACCTCCTGGGACGTGCCGCCCGACGGCTACTCCCACCTGACGCCCCTGCAGTACAAGGCGATGCAGGCCAGCGGCCAGATAGCCTCGCGCATCGTGCCGGACCAGCAGCCCACGGCGGAGTCGGCCGCCATCGCGATGGTCACCCGCCAGGCGCGGCGCCTCTACGTGGGCAACATCCCCTTCGGCGTCACCGAGGAGGAGATGATGGGCTTCTTCAACCAGCAGCTGATCGCCCTGGGCAGCAGCTCCCTCAAGACCGACGGCAAGGCGGTGCTGACCTGCCAGACCAACCTGGAGAAGAACTTCGCCTTCCTGGAGTTCCGCTCCATGGACGAGGCCACCCAGGCCATCAACTTCGACGGCATCGTCTTCCGGGGCCAGACCCTCAAGATCCGGCGGCCCCACGACTACCACCCGGTGGCCAGCATCAGCTGCTCCGAGCCGGGCTTCGCCACCACCACGATGACCTCGCCCCAGATCGTGGTGAGCACGACGGGCCCCAACCACGTCATCTCCACCCTGGTGCCGGACTCGCCCCAGAAGATCTACATCGGGGGGCTGCCGACGTGCCTCAACGAGACGCAGATCAAGGAGCTGCTGCTCTCCTTTGGCCAGCTGAAGGGCTTCAACCTGGTCAAGGACGCGAACACCAGCCTGAGCAAGGGCTTCGCCTTCTTCGAGTACGTGGACCCGCTGGTGACCGAGCAGGCCATCGCCGGGCTGAACGGCATGCAGCTGGGCGACCGCAAGCTGGTGGTCCAGCGCTCCATCGCCGGCGGCAGGAACTCGGGCGGGGTGCCGGCCACCGTCCTGCAGGTGCCCGGACTGACCGCCATTCCGAACACGGAATCGCCCACCGAGGTTCTCTGCCTGCTGAACATGGTGCTGCCCGAGGAGCTGCTGGACGACGAGGAGTACGAGGACATCCGCACGGACATCCAGCAGGAGTGCGCCAAGTACGGGGACGTGCGCAGCCTCAAGATCCCGCGGCCCATCCCCAAGGGCGACTCCCCCAAGCGGGGCTGCGGCAAGGTGTTTGTCCAGTTCGAGTCCGTGGACGACTGCCAGAAGGCCATGCGGGCCCTCAGCGGGCGCAAGTTCAGCGGTCGCATTGTAATGACCTCCTTCTCCGACCCGGACAAGTACCTGGCCGACGACTTTAAGTAATAAACGGCGTATCTTTAACTCTTTAAAGAGTATCTGTATCTCAACAAACAGTATCTGTATCTGTATCTATAGCTGTATCTGTATCTGTAATCATTCCTGTCAACTGCGGAGCTGCCGTGCTTAGGGCCAAGCCGGCGATAACGAACTTAATCCCCTTTCGGAGCTGGGAGCCAGAACCAGCCAGAGTTCATTGTTTCTGCTTGTTGTGACTTCGTCGGCTGCTTAGCGGAATCGCTTTAAGTTATCTGGGCAGGAGATGCCAGGACACGCCCTGAGAGGCTGTCCCCGGATTCAATTAGGCAGCCCGACTTAAGCTGCAATCCTTAAAGCTGCTCCCCGGCTGACGCCACCTCCTCCGACGGCCCGACCGCCTCCTCTTCGGGCTTAATTAAAATTTTAAACTTTGCGCTTTATCGCGGGCCTTCTTGGGAATATTCACACCTACCTTCCGCTTATGGCGGCCCTGGGAGTGGAGGCTTCGGAGGCCTCTTATCTCGCCGCACGGTTGCATTTTCTCAGGTTTCGGCTTTCGGGTTCGGGAGCACTCGCTCTGGGGCTCTCTTATCGCGAGCTGGTCATTTGGGCGACGGCCGATCATCAATACCACTTCTGCACTGGAAGAACACGGTCTGTCTGTCTTTCGGGAGGTGGAGTGTTAAGAGAAGACCGTTCTTCTCAGTGCATGCTGTCTTAAAAGCCTCGCAAGCTGAGCGATTTATCAGCCGCAACGACGTCCACGAACTAAACGCTTTATCGAAGTGCTCGAGATTGCCCAGGGAGGTAAGGAGAAAGAGAAGGAGGAGGAGGAGATCTCCAGTGGACACAAATTAATTCAACGCCTTGGAGTTTGTCATTCGCCAGGGGAGTGGCGGGCCTAGACCCCTCTAGTTCAGTCCCTCTAGTTCTCCCCGAAAAGAGACTTCTTTCGGTGCCGCTTCTGACGGGGCTCGTCCCAGAGAATCAATGCCTCGATGGGTAATTAATAAACGCCCATAAAGATGCGGATACAATAAAAATTCCAGGCATTGGGACTCGGACTCAAACTCGACTCAAAAGGGTTCTTTGATTTCGTAGTTGTCCCCCCGCTCCTCGCTGGTTTTTACGGCCTGGCAGCTGCGCTTTGGGGATTAACTGGATTGGCTTCTAATCTCCCCAGCTCCGGTGTCCGAGGTTAGGACTGGGCCTCGACTGAGGTTAGGTAATCGAAATGAAGCAATCAAAGGCACAGTTGAGTGAACCCTGGTCCCTGGGCCCTGCATGCTGATTGCATTCTCATCATTTCATTTGAATATGATGTAGTAGATAATTGAGGGGCTCCTGCCGTAGGAACGCCCTCCTCCTGCCTTGGAGCAGTTGATGGTTACATTAGGTAGCCCGATGGGAATCAGAAGCGTGTTCCCTTATCGCGTCCCTCTTAATTAGTCCGGTGGTTGTAGGTTGTAGGTGTCCACTAATGATGCTTTAGGGCCGGAGCTCCGCATAAACTTGCCAAAGATCCCCCGATAGGGCGACATATCCATAAAAATTTGTTCCTCTAATGATCGCGATGGGCATCGAGTTCGATTTGTTGTCCGAATCAAAGATTAGAGGCCGGCCTAATGAGCCAGAATGCAAAATGCTAGGAGGTCGCCGCCTAATCCATCTGATATCCGAGAGAACTCTACCAATTAGTCCACAGAACTTTCCTCCGACAACCCTTCAGACCCGAATTCAATTACAAACCTGTTGCTTTGTTTGGATCAATTCGCCCGCGGTTTCATTCACATTTCCGGTTGCCAGTTGGAAGAATAAATAAATGGCAGAATAAAGCTCAAGCGCGCTCAAAACATGCAAAATAAAATCAAATAAACAAATATTGCCGTGCAGCCGAGCCGAATCCGTAAATTCCCCTCCTAGCCGCCCAGCCGCCCAGCCGACGCGACAACAAAGCCTGAAAACAAATTACAAACGCGAGCAATTTCCCCGAAATTTCGACTTTGGCTGCCCTGCCCTGCCGGCTCCACCCACTCCGGCAGCCGGCAGGCTGTCAGTGCCGCCCAGTTCCAGCGTTCCACGTCGCTTCGTTAATGGCAGCGCAATTAATTCGAGCAAATCGTCTGTGAACCCTTTTTATGACCTTTCAGAGCTGATCCCCCCCTCTCTTTCCTTTCCTTTCCGCCCGCCTATTGCCGTCTCTTTCCCAGATAAAAATTCATTAAACGACATCATTGAAGGGCTTTGTTTCGCTTTGAACTGCTGGCCCGCCAACAACAACTGAGGAATAGGACGGAATAGAAGCTCGGAGGGAAGGGCCTTCTTAAATGTTTAAAGAGGTTTTTTCTACCCTTTCGGGGGTGTTGTTCAACTTGGTCCAAGGATTTCCCTTATTCCGCTCAAGGATCGTGTAAAAAATGGCAAAGATATAGGCTTCTCAGGACATAAAATCATATATCCCATTAAATTGGCCAAGATATCCCCACCAAAAGGGGGCCACATATGAGTATCATGAAGAAAAATTTGAAAAATATGGATTTAAAAATTGCTTTCTAGGTTTTGCTTCAGATCGATGCGGAATCGCTCCAGAAATCGTTAAAGACATTCCGCTCAAGAATCAGACATCAAACGGCCGAGATATGAACATCCTAAGGAGCCATATATGAGAACCCTGGATTTCGAAAGGGGTTCCCTTAAAAAAATTGAAAAATATGGATCAAAAATTGTGATCACAGGGTTTGATGCAGAATTGTGGGGAATCGAATAACAAATCTTTCGAGGTATTCCGCTTTCCGATCGGAAGAAAGTTAGCAAAGATATGGGATATCTACTGGTGCATATATGGATTTTGAAAGGGGCTCCATCAGAAAAATTTGAAAAATATCGATCCAAAAATTTGTGTCGGGGTTTTGATGAGGATCGATGGAGAATCGACCAACAAATCTTTTAAGGTATTCCTTTCAAGAATCGGGTCAGAATTGGTCAAGTTATAACTACCACAAGGGGCCATATAAGAAAACCCTGGGTTTCGGAAGGGGTTTCCTACAAAAAATGGGAAAATACTGATTGAAAATTTTTTTCTTTAGGTTTTGATGCAGAACAGTGGGGAATCAAACTATAATTCGATCGAGGTATTCCTTTTAAGGATTGAGTGAGAATTGGCATAGATATGGACATCGTAAGGGACCATATATGAAAATCCAGACTTTAGCAAGGGGGACCCAAAAAAAAAAAAAATGAAAAATGCATCAAAAATTTAATTTTGAGATTTTGATGCAGAATGATGGGTAATCGAATTATAAATCGATAAGGGTATTCCTTTCGAAGATCGGATAAAAATTGGACAAGTTATGGACACCGAAAGGGGCGCTTTGTGGGAAAACTGGATTCCGAAGGGGTCGCCTCAAAAAAATGTAAAAAATATGGATCCGAAAATTGTTGTCGAGGTTTCAATGAGGATCGATGAGGAATCCTTCTAGCAATCGTTTAAGGTATTCCTCTTAAGGACCTGTTATAAATTGGCAAAGATCCAAGAAAATGGCTGTGGGTTGTAGCTTACTTTTGAAGGAACTACACCAGTTCCCGTAATTATAACAATAAAATAAACCATAAGAGCCCTCAACCCTTTCGGGAACCGTATTGCACCACAATTCAGTCGTTATATTAGGCGGCTCAAGCGCCATTTGTCTATGTAAACTGTGCCACAATTCGGAGCTAATCCGGGACCAAGAGGCGAGTTCGAAGAACCCATTAGAGGACACCCTACTGCGACAAAGGAAATCCAAAACAAGAGCGGAGAGTAGAGATGGGAGTTGGACTCTTGCTGCAATCTAGATAGATGAAGAAATTTAATTCCTGATTCAGATGGGCCTTGTGGAGGTAAACAAATACGGGTCTGGCCCATAACAGAAGAGCCTCGAAAATAATAAAAACTCCCACGTACTCGCCCGACACTAACCCATCTCCGGTGGCGCGAAATAACCTGCGAGCCTAATGAGGGTCGTAAAATCAAGCGCCAGACGGACCCTAAACCAAGGCGGCCTGTGAGGGTGTAACAGGTGCGATAGGCCGTCTGGCAATGAAATCATAATGCAGATTACGCCGGAGAATGGCGAGTAATCTAGGTAGCAGCGAAAAGGACACAGTCCCATTGAGGAAGGATTTTCGGGCAATTCTGTGACTATTTCGGGACTAGCTCTCTTTGATGTCCAGCCGCCGGCCTCGAGGTTGTTTGGTTTTGGACTCCGAGGGGCGACAGTCTGGGATGCGCCGGGCCATGGGTGTCAACTGCGACCTCAAGCGGGGATAAGACGCATAATCCGGAAGAGCTGAACAATAAGACCAGGGTCTGGCAGCGGGGCTGCCCAACAATGGAATGAAGAGCTCGAGCAGCTCGACTTTCGACTGCCGCCATAATCCAAACTAAATGTCCAACTTGATTTTGTTTCTCGACTGTCCTGTAGGGCACTGGGAGAAATGTTTTAATATCTGATTTAAGTGGAACAGCTTGGAGTAACTATTTGGGGGAAGTTCAGTCTCTCTTTTCAAAAGATAACCTACTTCCCTTCTCAAGAAGAGTCCTAATAGTTCTGGAGTCTCTCTGGAACCTATGATTTATTCCCCTGACCCTCCGGATGACGGGCCACTCTGCTATCAAGACTGCCACCCAGACCTGCCTTCCAGAGCGGACTACCTATAGAGGTACTTGGGCCTGTCAGTGGATGGACTGGCTGCCCGGGGCTCTCGGTTCACTGACCCCTGATGGAGGACGGGCCTCCATTCAGAGCCCATTAACTATCTCTATTTATTTGTTTATTTCCTCTTTTTTTGCTGTGTAACTGCGGGTCCTGCCCGGCGATGAATGCCACTGCTTGGAGCATTTGTCCTTCCTGGCCACCTCCTGCTCCTCCGCCTGTCAGAGCACACAATTCAACTTCAACTTTTGATACTCATCTGAATTTGCATTATTTCCCTGCTCTGCTGCTGCTGTTTGCCTTGATTCTGATTTTAATCTTTCAACGGGGAGCTGCTTTCCTCCTATTTCTTCGCCTGGCCGTTGGTACCTGACTGCCTGGCTGCCTGCCTGCCTCCGTCCAGGTGAACAGGTTCCATTTCTTTTGTGCCTCGCCTTCTGCACTTTCCAACGCACTCTTCCAATGCCCTCCCGGCAGACGTCATTCATTTAATTCGAGTAAAAAATGCGAGGTCGCTGCGTCAGCAGGAAAAAAGTATCCTAATTGGTATTAAAATTGATGTTTTTCTGGGGTTTTTAGTTCGCCGTTCCTGGCCTGGCCATTGTTTTCGGCATTTGTCTTTGGGCTTCCCATTCAAATGGCATTTAACGGGCAAACAAAGGGGGAATCAGAGTCAAGGGTCGCCATCGGAGGAAAGTGCAGCCACTTTGGCCAAAACGCACTTTTCAGGCTGCCCCGCCGGCCGATAGCGGGAGATTAAAATCGGAGAGCTTCTGTTGTTCTTTCTGCCACAGCTCTTCTCGCTTAATCACATATTTTTTAAAATTGATTCCTTTGTGCGGCCGTCCAGTAATACCCATGGTGTTGGGGGCTTAAAGCGGATTTAACTTAAATATCGCCACTTACACGTAATTAAGTTTGCCGCGCGTTCAAATAAATATAATGCACTATGAAGGACTCTATGGGAACGCGGAAATAATTAAGCCGTCAATAAAATTTCATTAAAACTTAATAGGGCCGGGCAGCAAATATGGTTCAAGATTAAAGCGGGCTTTAATAGAACAGAGCGGTTGTTAAGGTGGTCAGGTTCAAGTTCTTGCAGAACTCCGAACTCCGAAGAGTGGCTCGTGAGTGGATCCACTCCCCTCTGTGGATGGCATTACTCCGAAAGTTGGTCATTTTCTCTCATGAAAGAGCTGTTAAGTGAACAGAACAGCTATTTGGTTGAAGTTTATTAATATTTAATCAAATGGTGGTAACAAATGTAATATTATCTCATGACATTAACATTTAAAGTCTGAATGAAACCAATTGGATGACAGAACTCTTTACTTCTTATTTCTTATAATGTCAAGAGTCTAACCTCTACTGTGGTAGTTATATTTAAAATATCTCCACAGATTGTGCTGAAACTCTCCCAATTTCAATATTATGAATAAATATTGGGAACTACATAATTTTTTGGTAAAAGAACCCAACCAATATCAGACTTTTGGGCCAACAACCATCATGTTGATGTTAAAACACTCGTTCCACTCCATAACAGAGCTCTCTCTCGCTCTCCGAACCTCTCAGGGCGGCGCATGCGCTGGCCCTTCTGTGAGCCGAACAGTATCCATGAGATACGCAGTGTATCCGAGAGATGCCAACGGCGTAACATACGATCCACACCCGATGCAGTGGCACTGCCGAGTGCCACTCGAGTTCGGGTATCCGTGAGACACAACTCAGTGTATCCGAGAGATTCAAGCGCAGCGGTACTCGAAACAGTCGGGCGGGTGTAGAAGCCCTCATTCTGAAATCCAGCGTTTGTCGCGTTTGTGGCCCGCGTGCGTGCGTCTTCGACTCGGTGGCAGTGGAGGAGAGATCTGACTGAGATCCGAAGCAAGAGCTCCAAAAAGAAACCCCTCAAGTGATCGAAAAAAAGATACAAAATACAAAGAAATACTAATTAGAAAGCGGGAGATTCGTCGCGAGTTCCTTGGCACTTCGCGAGAGAAACAAGGCCAGAATCAAGCTCCTCGGAAGCTCCTGACAGCGGAAAGGTGAAAGAATTGAAAGATTCGGCTGCAGTGCTAGTGAGATTGCCATCCGCGTGGCCCAGTGTCTGAAAAGTGCGTGGCAGCAGCGTCCGAGGCTCCAAGGCTCCAAGGAGGATGCCAAGCGGATTACAGAAAAGGATTAAATAACAAAGTAATTTGCATATCTCGAAAATAAATCAAAATCTGACATCGAACTAGGCCCTAATTTATGCATACAGTGTACAGTGTACAGAAGCAGCCCTCCGATCCGCTCCCCAAGGACCTGTGCCAGCGGATGTCCGCTCATGTCCATGTTGCGAGTCAATGAAATTTTTAATTGTGGCCGCGTGTCCAGGTGGCGCCCCAACACCCACCCTGGCGTGCCCGCTGGCCCCGCCCCCTCGGGCTTATGTTCATGTTTCCAGCATATTTGTCATGGGGATCGCTTGGACGGATGCCTGGCAGGGTCTCTCCTGGGGTCTGCCCGCTGGGAACGAGGAGCTGGCTCCTGGGGGATCGGGACTAGTCCTACTTCCCTGTTTAATAAGCTCACCTTTAAAAGAAGCTCCCTTTTGAAGCAAATCTATTATAACTAAGGAAAGTGAAAGCCAGCAGAGCTTTAAACTTTATTCCTTTATCCCCTCTTAGGAGTCCTTTGGTGGATTAACTCGCAGGATCTGATTTTCCGCCCTTCCGCCTCAGCAGCTCTATTAACCCGCAAGTGGAGTTCCCAGCTGGTTCCGCCCTTGAGCTTGTGCCCGAATCTTCGCTTGTTTTCAATTATCATGTCATCTCGCCACCCCCGTTTGTGCCACTTCCTCCTCATCCCCTCCCCAGGACCTGTTCAGTGCTTGCCACAAGCCGTTGCACTTGAACTCCATGCTGGTAATTCGGAAAATCCCCCTTTGTGGCACGAAGGAGAATTTACTATCGCCGCCAATGCCAATTGAACCACTTGTCCACGCTCCCTGACTTCCTTCCTGCCCCTGCCACTGCTCCTGCCCCAGCTCCTGCTCCTGCCGCCTGTGGCAACCTCCCAGCCCCCCTGTCGTTATGTTTTTTGCGGTCAGTTGAGGCCGCGTGCCAAGTTTCCATTGTGAGTGTGGGTTTTTCGTGTTTTCATTTTTGCACCCAGTAGTGCTGGACTTTAAGGGCATTTTGGGGTAAAAAATAAATAGGTTACTTAAATAAAAATATTCAAGATTAGTAATTTAACATTAAGAGAAGACTTGGAAAGAGGAACACCCTACAGTTCTGTGAGAGAAAGTGAATCTTTTTGTAAGATCAGTACCAGGTATCTCATAGTCCACTCTTAAGCGCTGTAAAGTGTGTGTTTTGAAAGGACATGGAGGACATGGAGTGGCTCATGCGTGCCTCCTGTGTGTATGTCTGTGTGTGTGTGTGTGTGTGAGAGTCAAAGAACAGCCGCAAAAAGTTGGAGCAAAGGACGCCACTGAGCTGACCTCGCGTCGCCTGCAGCGTTAATTTATAATTTACTCTCGGCTCACTGAAATCGCCTAGCACCCCAGCCCCCCAGTCCACTCCTCCTTTGAGGACTCCCACTTTTATTATTATTATTATTCCTGTGCGTTTCCACGCGCTTTTCCATGCCAAAGACCAGGCCCAGGACCACGCCAGGCCAGACCAGACCAGGCCACAGAAAAAAGGTCCTTCCATCTGCAACTTTTTGCCACTTTTGACTTTTTTACATTTGCCGACGGGCTCCTCCTCCGCCCTCTCTTTGTTGTGTTTTTCTTGTCGTGTTATTGTTGTTGTTGCGGTGTCCCTTCATTTACTCGCAAACACAGGACGAGGGCAGCCAGGACCTGGCCTCTTCCACTACTCGCTGTTTAGTGCCATGACTTGGTTTTCAGTGTATTGTTTTTGCTTCTGCGGTTTTCGGGGCACGCTCCTGTCCCTTCCTCCTCCTGCTGGCATCACATTTTTGACTTTCGACCCCGCGACTGTTGCTCCTCGGCTGGCTCACTCGCCTGTTTGTTGTTTTAATTAATTTGTAAATTTACTCGCCCAGATTAAGGCGGAGGAGAGCCAAATTAGCCCGCGTCCTCGCCGCCAGGGCAGATGGACGACAGATGTCAACTGGGATGGGGCGGACTGGCGGTGTGAGTTTCGGAAAATAAAAATAAAGTGAGACACGGGCACTGAAAAGCAAACAAGCCAAGTTTTGGGGAGAAGAAATGGTCAGAGGAATTCGGAAAGTGGATTAGCAGAAAAGTCAAGTGGACTTCCAGTCATTTAGCTTGTTGCGAGATAATTAATGCCACAAACTATTGAAGTTAAAGAAAAAGTGAGTCACAATTAGGTGAGTCTGAATCTTCTGCCAGAGCCTCCTAGGCAGGAGTCTCTGGTTTCTTGGACAAACACTGTCTGGCAGTCTGTTTACCTATACGGCTCTGTGTTTGATCAAATGTCTCTGTCAGTCTCGGCTTGCAGGCAACCCCCGGGCTGTCTGCCGATATAATAATTCAATTTCCTGCAACTCGCAAGTCACTTGAGGAGAAAAGAAAGCAGAGCGAGTCGCGTTTAATTGTCCAACAAAGGCTGGAATTAAAAACAGCACAAATGAGTTCGCAGAATGGGCTGCAGCTGTTGCTTGAAGCTCTTAACTTGCTCCTAACCGCAATGGCCAAACTTTGTCTTTGGAGTTTCTGCTTTCTGGCCATGGGAGAGGAGACTATTGACAGAAATCCAACTGGGGGACTGGAGGACTGGGGGACTGAGGGCCTGGCAGGCACATGAAGTCGGCCAATAAAAGGCCTTGCGGTGTCTGGGCCAAAAACGAATTTCAAATTAAATAAACAAGAAACTCCCAAATGTGCAATTAAAAAATTTTACAGTCATAACTTTTTATTACGGAGCATAATTCAGACTTTATATGCTCGGCGAGGAGGAGGAGCAGGGCGGAAAAGGACCTCCACTGCGCGTGTTTAATTTCGCTTTCGTCCTGTTTTTACCAATAAATGTTTTTCCTTTTTGCACGCAATTTCCTCACTTTCCAGGGCCTGCTCTCGTTTTGGATGGCGGGTGTACGAGTCTGTGATATAACTAGGGGCCTCCGAGTGGTCCCACTTTTATGTGTCTGTTTCGACAGCTCTCGGTCTGTTTACTCGGAGGTGCAGGTCTCACTTTCCGACTCCAGATCTTTATCGCCCGGGCGGTCTCGTTTCATATTTTTTTATTTTTATTGCGACTAAATGTCGACACGTGGATAGTCGGATAGTTGGATAGTTTAGCATAAACCTGCGCAGCTTTTAATGGATGCATTTTGGTTGGAGGCCCACCTGGGGGGTCTGGCACGCCAGGAATGGGAGCAGTGGGCGGAGAGTTTCGAGTTACCATCTCGCTACCAGCTCGCTCCTCCGTGCTGTTCTAATCAGTTGCTTCGATTGGAACAAGCAGCTTCGGAGGAGGTAGTCACCCCAGTAACCCCATTTTCCGCTTAACACGTGTGCCAAGCTCTAACCCACTCCCACTAAGCTGTGTCCCACAGCCAATAATTGTCGCTCCAACTAAATAATGCATAAATAATGCGGAGCCGGGCGGCAGGAATGACAAACTGAAACAGGATCGGGGCAGGGAAAGGGATATTAACCCGCTCCTGAGCCAGTGCCAGAGCCAGCCCTGCTAGTGGATTTGTCGACCAACAAAGTGAGAAAACCGCAGCGGAGCGGCATAAAAAATGCATAAAACGAGGACTGAATAAAGTCATAAAGTAGAAATTGCAGACAGGGGAAAGGAGCGTCCCGGGACCCGGGCAGGAATAAAGTGTGTGTTCTGGCTGGCTGGTTAGAGGGGAAAAAAAGGGAAAAGCTGTAGCTTGTTGTGAAGCCCGGGCCTTGTTTGAGGTTTCAATAGGTCATAATTCACGCCTAGTCGCCGCTCGTCCTCCCTTCCAATCGCCCCCTTGAACAGCCCGGCCTGTCGTTAACCGTCTTGGCTGAAAAAAGGAGTACGGCAGGGCAGGCGTGGGTGTTCTGATGGCGCCACGTCGTATTTATATAAGAAATAGACGAGATACAATGGCAGAGGGGAGAACAGGTCGGGTGATTGTCTGAAAAATATCTATTAAGGAGGGGGAAGTGTTAACTCAAAAGTCCCTGAATAGAACCTGAATAGTACTTCCCATTCTCAGTTGCTTCCTAACTTTTAAAGTTAAATAATGTATCTGCTAGTAGGATCTATTGAACCATCTCCCTTTCGAGCTATTTCTATAAAATTTTGAATGACATATATCATATTTAAGTAGGATAAAGACATGATTCAGGGGCTGAGAGGATAACAGGTAGGGTGACCGTCTAAAATATCTATAAAGAGTAAGACAGAACTGCAGATCTGTAGGATAGTCTTAGGAGAGAGGAGCTAAATGGATCAAGTCCTATAGAGAATTAGAAAAGTACTTCCCTTTCTTAATTAATCCTTAAATTTTAAAGCTGAAATAATATATGTAGGTAGGTATAAGTATCTAGTAGTAAGATCTAATAAGGTATAGATTGTTCTTATTGAGAATATAGTGGCAGATACAAGATACAATGGCAGAGGTGAGAAAAGGTCGTAAGATTGTATATTATAATATTTATAAAGAGTAAGGCAGAACTGTGGATCATACATGAAAATTAGTACCATTTTAGTTTAGTTTAGCGATGCAAAGAATGACAAGTTGGTATATAATAAGTATAAAGAGTAGCTCCAGTACCTGTGATATCTAGGATAGTAATAGATAGAAAGTTTTGAATAGATCAAATTAGATAGTCCCTGTGTAGAACCATAAAAGAACCATGCTCCTTTCGCTCCCCACTCCACTCCAACCTCTGAAGCTAAAACAATATGTGAAAAGTGGTGCCCGCAGAAGAGTACCCCACTCCTGGCCTGTCCCTGTCCCTGGCCCTGGACCTGGACCTGGTGCAGTGTGCAAATTTGCTTGGTCGCTGGTGTCGTGTTTGTTTTTACATTAGTTGTGGTCTGTCTCCGGCTGGCCACTTGGCGGAGCGGCGGAGGACAAGGAGCAGGACGAAGGGCAGGGCGGGTCTGGGCCTGGCTTTGTCTTCTTTATGGCTGCTAACGATGAATAATGTTTGCGTGGTGCGTGTTTCAGCGCCCGCTGGGCTGGCTCTGCTGGCGGGTCTGCCCTTCCTTCCTCCGCCTTTCAGCGCTTAGTCCCCCGCAGGACTACCCCTCCTACCCCCCTTTGCATGCGTGGTCTTTTGTGCATATGTCAGAGTCGCACTTAGAGCCACAAAAACACCACACAATATTGTAATGGAAGGTGAGCAGTAGAGACCCGAGAGATACCCTCTAAGCATGAATAATTTCCCTACAAAGTGCCTGAATATTTATCCCAAAAATACACTTTCTCAGCAAGCTCTCAAGTTCCTCTTGCTGAAATCGCTCTGGAAACTTTCATCCTGCTTCCCCGTTCGTCGGGACTGAAGTTAATCCCCATTAGGGGGTGGGCGTGGCGTCAGCTTAGGGTTGTCGCCCGCAGGTAGTCGCAGCGAGGGGTAAGTGGATAAAAAAAAGCGGAGGGGGAGTGGGGCGCCAGTCAATGGCACTTTGGGTTATGGCCATAAAGTGCCTGCCTGGCCCGAACTCCGGCTCTCAAAGTGGTCTGTGTCTGGAGGGGCTTACGCAATGCGACCTCTGACCCCCGCCCCTCCCGGCCGGCTTTGAGAAGTCCAGGACATAATTAAGATCGCGTGCTTGGGTTAGTCCTAGTCCGCTTAACTAACTCTGCCCTAGTCGGGGGAGATAGCAGCGAACTATTAGGCGGGGAGCCATAATGCAAGTCCTTACTTAGTCGATGCCTTTCGATAAAAAGGACGATTAGGCTAATGCAGTGGGGACTGAGAGCCTCCGAGGAGAAGCCTCCTATTTCAAAGACAAATCAAAGCGAGGAATATTGCGAAATCTGCGATAGCCAGTCGCCTTTTATTGTAATTAAAAAATAATAAAAGAGATAAAGAGTAGAGTCCAGAATGGGGAGCGGGGAAATCCAATTAATTTCACACCGAAGCCAATTAAGATGACAGCCCGGCAGGGGGGAGGCCGGCGAGGAAATCCTGTTCCTCCTCTCGCCTCAGCAAACAGTCTCCTCCCACTCCCCACACCTCGGCCTAGACCGCCAATTAACACACGTATTTGGACGGAGAAGGGGCCAGAGACCGCACAATGCAAACGCAATGAGACTTCCGCCCGAAACGAAAATCACGCATCAAAGAAACTCACTCCCATGCCTCGTCCTGGCAATCTCGCCAAGGAAAGGGAGGTCCTGGCTTGCAAGGAGAAGAACAAACAAGCAGCGGGCCAATAAAACACGCTCCTAACCCTAAAAAAGCTACTTGGTACGCGGGAGCTCGGGGGAAAGTGTCACAGCTCCCCCTGGCAGCCGCCCTGCATCTGAAAATAATTTTCCAGGCATTTGTTATCCGTATGAAATGTCTCAAGGATGTGCGACGACCTCCTGGGTGCCCTGGTGTGTGTGTGTGTGTGTGAGTCTTTTGACTCGCAGGCTTGCAGGCGCGGCTCTTTCCGGCAGAAATCCCACGAGTTTATCGGCTGCTGTCCTGGTTCCGCCCCGAAGGCTCTTTGAAGTGAGAGTTTATTAGGCAAGTGATCAGATTTTTGAAAGAAAAAGCATAAATTGCTTCAAAATGGTGTCGAAATTTAAAGTACAATATTTGTAGCATACTTTCATGCGCTACTTTCGGAAGGTCCAGGGTATGAAACAAGTCTAGTCACATTCTACCTTCAGTTAGGATACTTTTTCTGAAAAGGATGAAAATAAAAATGCATTTTTATTACAAAAACTGGAAAAAGTAACAGGCAAACAGGCTCTCTGGGGAGGAGGCTGGGCGAAGGGGGTGCCTCCATTAAATAAACAATTTTTTCTGTCATAGATACGCAAACACACACGGCACTCGGTACACGGGATATATGTATGTTTTAGGGGCCATCGTGTGTTGACATTGAAATTGAACAGCTCTGCTCTGCTCTGCTCCGGCATTGTCCTGGGCCTTTGTTCCCCCATCCTTTCGTCCTGGCACCTTTTCCGTGCTTTGGCTTTTTGCTTTTAATTAAAAATAAATGCATGGAACAACATTTGGGAAAATAAATACTCGGAAAATGCATAAATTCGAAAATGTTTTCCCAGCCCGGTTGGCCCTGGCCTGCCGAAATGTTCTCCGATTGTTTGGCTCCGGATTGGGATAAGCTCTGCTCTCCTGGCTGGCGTCGTGCCTGCTATCCTGCCAGATCCTAATTTCATAAATTCGGAAATTAAACTGAAATATTTTGCCGGCCATAAGCCCATTGTTGTTTGCTTTGAAAGCCATTTTAATAAAAGATAAAGCGAGCATCCATGCAATTAGTTGCGAAAACAAATAAAAGTCCGGCTTACACTCCGTCCGGGCAGGGATTGCCCGACTACACAGGGAGTGATTCGACTGTGAAAGTATTTCATTATGAAGACGAGAAAGCAGTGCCGGCCGAATAAAATATTAAACCGAATTATTTAAATGGCCCCGACCCGACGAGCCAAACAGCACCAGAACCAGCTTCTTGCAGCGCCACTTGCCACTCTTTTAAAGACAAGGCTCGAGTGGAAGGAAAACAAAAGGCAGCCCAGCCAGCCAGCTCCTTGGCTCGCTCCGGAACGGAGATTGTAACGCGAGTCGGGCAGAAATAGAAGTTACATTCTATTATTAACAGCGCCACTCGTTCCTGCCACTTCATAAACAGCACCAGACTGCGAGAGTGGGAGGAGCAATATGAAACAATGGCTGGGACAATGGATGATGGCCGGGACAGGACGACAGCAAGGAAAACAGCAACAACGACAAGGGTGACGACGTCATCATCTTCAACAAAGTGTTGACATCTTTTTGCCCATTCATTGTGTGTCTCCGGTCCATCCATCTCTTTGCCACCGTGTCCGTGTGTCCCTCTGTCCGTGTCTTGCCCTCCTACTCCCCCACCCTACTGGCAACAATCCTTGACTAACGCTATTCGTCCTTTTTAATTAATTTCACTTGCTGCAGTCTTGCTATCCTTTGGCTTCCTGACAGACTTCTTTCCAGTGGAAGTGCAGTGAAAGAATCTTAGTTTCTTCAACTCTGAAATGTAATAAAGTGCCTGAGAGTAGCTCTGTATCTATAACCTCTATCTAAAGACTTAATTCCATTGTTTATTCCCAGTGTAGAGCTTCAATATGTCTCTATAACATGGTCCAGCCCCAGAAAGGAGGTCCTCACAAGTTTTTTCATAAATCTGTAAGCGTCACGTTGCTGACACTCTCACACACCTCCTCAGAGATGGTGGGAGAGCCATCTCACCTGTGCCCCAGATTGCCAGGCAGAGGCGTGGGTGCTGGGATTAGGATTCGGGCCACCATGGAGCTCTCTGAAGCAAGAAGAAAGACCAAATCACTTATGCAAATTGGCTGGGAACTCCTCGCATTGTTCACTCCTTTATAGGGTGGTGAGGTGTCGGGAAGAAAGGAAAATAAAGAAGGTCTTCAGAAGTCTTCGAAGGAGAACATCAAATAGTGCCAGAATTTAAAGCAAAGTCGTATTTGCCCAAGACTTTAACTGGGAGATACAAGCGAGAAATTAATCTGATAATCTCTGGCACACTTAACACCTTTCCGCCTCTGATAAGTGGCCGTATCTTATCCCATTCCCCGCCTGGTGGCCATTCCTCGCACCTGCCCTCTACTTCTCGCCCGGCCACCACTCCTCGGGAGCTGCAGAATGCCCAAATTAAATAACCATGTGCTCCCCCCGTGAGTTATGGTTTGGGGTGGCCCGCCCCTGTTCGTTTGCGGAGAATAAGATTTCCCGGACAACAGGTTTCCATTATGGGCGTGTTTTTCTCCATTGTGCAGGGAGTCCTGCGACTCCTGCGAGTCCCGCTTTGCATAATACATAAATATTTTCTATTTGCCGCCATATTCCATTCACGGCTTACATGCCACAGGGTGAGAAAGGGAGCGGGATTATGATTCTATTTAGATATTGAAACTATTTAAGAGGCTTCTTAAAAATAATAGCATGGATGTCCAGGCTAAGGATCATTTTAGGTCTTAAATCTTCTAGTCCTTCAACATATTTTCTCTCTGTGTGGCTGCGTCTGGGAGCTCGACTCCTGGGACTCGAGTGGCAGCCATAGGCACAGCATAAATAAGCAGGTGGGCCAGGTGGCAGGTGGCAGGGTGGCTATATCCTGGCCCTGCCTGCCTGCCACTCGTCACTCACCCATTTCGCCATTTGCCATTCATGCGTCGTCCCGTTCTCAGACATCATTCATACAAATGTCTGAGCCTGCCACTCCTGCTCCTGCTCCTGGCCGCCATCCTCCATCCTCCCTGCGTTTTTATTATTTATGTTACCCATTCGACTCGTATCCTGCTTGTTGATTGCTTTACCTACACGTGTAGTTGCTCCAGAGCCTCTGCTCCTTCCTGTCCTTACTTACCAATTCCTGAGGCCTCCCTCGCCCTCGCCCGCCTGCCGAGTAGATTGGAGTTGGATTTTTTCCATTTCTGCCTCTTCTGCGGGGGCTGAGGCCCGGCCTTTGTTTAGCTGCCTCGTCGCGCTAATATTATGAATGGCAACTCATGCATTGTAGCCAGTTTGGCGAGGTCCTTGCTGCTGTTTCGGGAGCTCCCCTGCTGCTGCTGCTGCTGCTCTGCGGAGAGTTGTGGTCTTTCTCACCTCAGGACGAGGCAGTGGCGGAGACCACAAACTATACTACACTTTCTCTTAAAGCTGCTCCAGGCAGAGCCAGAATCCTAGTTCTATGCTCCTGTCTAGTCCCCCTGAGGACGCCCCTGTCCTGTTTTCCGCAAACCGTAAAAGTGTCAATGTAAGCATGTGCCTCGCTGCTTGTGTGGGTGTTTATATTAGATGAATCGTCGCAAGGCCCTTTGGCCAAACAAAATTCTGCTAAATTGCTTCGGGAAAGCGGAGAAAGGAGGCGAGTAAAGTAGGACATACAGGCCGCACACAAGCACACTTGGGAGAGGCCCGAAACGAGAGGGAAAGTGCCAGGATCTCGGGCGGGAGGCAGAGGACCAGGCCAGATACTTAAATCCCAGAATTAAGTTATACATCACCTGGCCGGAAAGCGAACTCCAAGCGGACCTGTGGCTGACGGACTGCGTACCATATTTCCGTTTCCTCCCCCAGGACAACTCCTTTGGCTGGCCTTCTGGCGGGTGCCGGGCCGTAAAAAATCGAGGTCACTTTGTTCTGGCATGTTGAGAGGTTGACAAAGAGGCACTTTCATATTCCGAGTCCTGACATTATTGTTAAATACTAAACTATTTATTCGCCCAGGCAGCCCTGTAATCTATCAGAGCCATGGCTCCCAGGATGCAGTGGGAGAACCTGCCTGGTTCCCCAGAAGAATATGGATGAGGAGGCCCTCGCATAATGCTCCAATTGGCATCCAAATTATAGCCATGGGACTGGTCGACTCCAGAAATGCAAATCAGCCAGCAGAGTTCAAGCATAACAACCGGACTCTTTCCGGCGATTTGCATTCACATTGAATCCCCATTTCTGGCCAAATTCCACTTTGTAATTAAGCGAGCTCCATCGAACACGCTCCAGTAGCAGCTGCAGTAGCAGTATGCAGATTCCTGCCCAGGGTTTCTCCCATCATCCAGCATGCCATCATCCGGAATGGGGAACAAGTCCACTACATGCCTTTCTTTGATTCCATTTGCAATTCAATATTTTGTTGCTCGTTTTATTTGGCTGCTGGTCCGAGCTGCTTTCCCTCCGAGTGATGCATAAATGAAAGCTAATTCGGCCCAATAACCACTCTCCCTGTTCCTGTCCCAGTCCTAATGCCTTCCGATCTTCCATTTGCAGTGGCGAGTGTCAGCGGCAGCCCCCGGAGGACGGCGGGAAAATCGAACTAGCGGCTAAGATGAGCATAGGAGTGCCAGCAGCTGCAGCAAAAAGCGCCGACAACTAGACCGACCGAACACGAGACCAGCTTAGCAGAAGGAGGAAACTCAAGCAACAATTACCGCGAAATCTGGGCCAAGAACCTCGAGGAGAACCGCAGTCAAATACTCCACGTCGACAGGATAGCCAGCGAGCTGGCCACCAAAATGGATACCTTCTCCGCCGGGGCATGCCTTCTGCTAGTCCTGCTGGCAGGGCCAGTCCTCGGCGAGCAGCACCCGGCCACCGCCGACGAAGGTGAGTCCTAGTCCGTAGGTTCTATACACATTCGGGGCATAGACGGGAAGTAGCACGGCATAAATAAATAAGGGAACCGTAAAAACAACAAACAGCGCGCAGCACAAACACTGGGAATTGCGTGAAAACCTCAATTGAAATATAAACATCGCGACCGCAGGAAGGCAGTTGAAAATGTTTGGAATTTAATGCAGGGTTGCCACAACAACAGCGTCAATAACAAAACACCGCCACACACACACAACAGAAACACGAGCAATTTAGCCATTAACACTTTCGGAGAGGGGGCAGATTGCAATTAAAGCTGGAAAAACTAGAGCCGAACTTGGTTTAGACAGGATTTTCCAGGCCTGGGCCTGGGCCGGGGCAACCATCAGGGAGCAGAACACGAACCGCGCTCCATAAAAAATTCAGCGTTTTTAAATGCCGCTTCCCCTCGGACCATAATGACATTTCACGGACATCCAAATGAAATTAGAGAACATGTCAATGAGTTTGTTTATACGGACGTTGTGGCGGGAGGGCCCAGAACCCGCTTCGCTTCAGTTTTCCCATTAGGGGGGCGGAGGCGTAGCCGACAGACCCAACATCTGGCGGCCTGAGCCGAGCAGGGGAGGGTTATTGCACGGGGAAATGGGAAACAGATTACATTCTTGACTTTCGGAGATTTCTGGGACTGTATTGGGCTTCGGAGGCAGGCCCTCCCAGCGGGAACTCGCTCTGTGACCAACACTTTTTCCCGGCAGAGTCAAGGACAAGGAAGGCGAAGGATAGCCCCTTAGTCATAGGTCCTCTGTTTGGGAAACTATTCCATAAACTTTATAATTACTTTCTAGTCTGTTCTGTTCCCCTGAAATTGTAACATTTGGGCCTGGCGGTTGAACTTCCTCACCCTCGTCACCCTCGAGAGACACCCTCCCGGTCCAGATCACCACGATTGTGTCATTGTCGTCACTGTCAGAGCCAAATGCGATTTAAACTCGATTATTCCCAATTATTTTGTTACATGCATTTCATTTCATTTCATTTTCATTTTCATTTTGATTTCAGTTCAGCTCAGCCCCTTCCCTGTCACCCCAGCAGTACACCCCAAATTATTTTTTGTACTTCAGTTTTTATTGGCTCGCTTGAGTGGATGTGCCCTCCTCCGACTCTAACTCCGACTCGCTGCATTTGTTTGATTGGAATTGATTTTGTCTCGCCTGCGGGGATTGCCGGAGCACCAGACTCCGGGTCCAAAAACAGACGACACTTGAGGCCGCGGCACTCTCCTCCCACTTGACTCGCCCCGACTCCTTCAATAAAGATTAAATTCATGCCGAACGGATGGCGGTGGTGGGAGAGTCCTGCTCTCTAAGTGCTTTCAGATGCTGCCTCGTTATGGCCCCTCGCCCGGGTACAGGCCCAGGCCAGTGACTTATTTATAACGCCATTCCGAGTGATTACCATCTTAATTGTAAGTGATGCACTTGTCCGCATACGGAGCTCCCACAGGGGGTCGCAACTATCCCACTATCCCACCATCCCACCATCCCTCTAGGCCCCTAACGAGGCCATGTCTAATCAAATATTCAACCTCTCGGCCGGCTAAACTGATCCCTGGCTGCGATAAGCAAATATCTGCCATTTCCAACAAATTACTTGTTAACAAGTGCATTTTAATGTTCAACTTTTTGGCCAAATTGCGGTTCTGGCCCGTTCTGTGCGGACTGGACGGAGTGGCCGCAACAGAAACTCGTGTGGCCATAAAAAGCCATGGTCTAAACAGAGGCCGGGCCCTGTCGGGGTGTGCGTGTGTGTGTTTTGGCCAATTGGAACAGAAAATTGTGAAATGGTCTTTGTGCCTTCCGACTGTCGGTCTCTGTGACTGTGGGCCTTTTTCAACGTAATTCGGACATGCAAGGGCCGAAGGGTCATAGGCGTCGCTCTAAGGGGACGCCCGCAGAGGTGATCACTTACAGACCCCTCCATGTGACCCGGAAAACATATGCAGGGCAACTATTTGAAACTCCATTCGAAAGAGGCTCTGAAAACCCAAGCAAAGGTCTAGGATTCTGATTTTTCCACTCAATCACATTCGGGTCGGACTGGAGCAGACCCAATTGAAGTGTTTCTGGTCTCTGGTCAAAGGGTGCTCAATCCAGTTCCAGCTCCACAGGCATTCCTTTCTCCTCCGCAGCTGGAAATTGATTTTCCACCTCCGGCTGCCATAAAATGAGAATCGGAGTGCCCATTCCCGATCTAATTAAACGCATTGGCTGGGATTTCTACTGGAGAGCTCGAAATAGCTGACACCAGGAGCTGGGGGAGCGCGAGTATCAATAAAAAAGGTCGCAATGTTTTGAATAATAATCCGGGGAAAACGTAAAAAACAAATCGGACTGAGGTCGCAGCTGCTCCGACGCCGAAATAATCCATTAATTCAATAAATGTGTAGCCCGATTCCTGGCTTTTTTCGCTTCTTGACGCCTGAAGCCGGCCGCGGCGTCCTCTTTGAAAGTCAAATATTTGTACAATAATTTGTGGAAAAAACGCCGGCTTGCCGCCTGGTCGAGCGGGTGGGAGCAGCATCTGGTGACGAAATCGAAACCCGAACCCTGATCCCGGGGCTAAACACTCTGGCAAATACCGTGGGCCGTAGGTCCTCTCGGCTTCTCTGCTGCTCATTTTAATCTTTGATTTTCGAGGCTATTGGGACGCCATCGCCCCCGCCAGGAGAAGAGGAAACTGCCAACAGGAGCTAAGCACACACAAACACCCACCGACATGGGAAAATATGGAAAATACTTGAAAAATTACTCACCCGCAGCGTATCTGCAGCATCCTCGCAGATACGGATGCCGATTCCCAATCGCAATCCGAGTCGATCCGGCACAGCCAGCAGCATGAATGAATGAAAATTTTTTGGAAAATCCCGGGGAAACATTCTGAACAAACATTCCTGCATATCCCTGCATGTGGTGGCCATCGGGCGGGCCAATGCAATGTCCGGCAGGGACGGGCTCGAAACTCAATGGGCTCAAAATATTAAAGCGCTCAGTTTTCATGTTTTCATGTTTGTGGAGCCCTCCTGCCCTCCGCTTTCTCGATTTCTCTGTGCCAGCTCCGATTGCCATTCAGGATCCGAGTCGGATTCCGCTTGAGATTGCTGTTTGTGCATTGGCGGCCAGGGCTGCCTGCTTTTTCGATTTGTAAATTGGCACTCAGTGAATCAATGGATACCGCTTCGTTTTCGCTTCGATTCTGGCCTCAACGGTCAGCGAGGGCGGGCTAAAGAGTTCTAACTAGTTGGTTATGGAGCTAAAATGGAAAATAGACATGACTTCTGTCTGGCTTCTGTCTTAGCTGTTTGTCGTTTAAGTATGGAATACAGAATCCTGTCTTTAGACTTCAACTAAACCTTCTTAGCCACCTCTCCTGGCCACATATGCTCCACATACAAATCAGTCAAAGTGTTTCTCGGCCTTCCATTGACTTTATTTTTCAACACTCTTGACTTTTCGGGTCTGGCCCGCTTTTATATTTTTCTGCCTGGCGAAAAATCTGCCTGGCACTCGGTTTATAACGTACTTGACCCGGCTGGAAGCAGGCAGCTGGCAGGCCCAGACCCAGGCCCAGGACCAGACCCACTCCCAGTCCCAGGACCCGTCTAAGGCGGCACAATAAACCGACAAAAGTGCAGTCTGGCTTCTATATTTGCGGCTTGTGCGACTGTCCTGCCTTTGAGCCTGTGGCCGTGACTGTGGCTTCGCCTCGAGGGTCCTGTTCGAGCGTGTGGCATGCCCCATTTGTGTCCTGATATACGGAATTATGCTGAAATCACGTTCCCACACAAACTCGCTCGCTGTGCGGAGAAAAAATAACATAGAGAACTAGAGCGGGTTAGGATAAGAGGTTTCCTTTCCCGCTGCATGTCGAGGAAAATCTCGGCGTGGAGAAAAGTGCTTCCTGCATAAGCGATTTTCCGGCTAGGGAGGGAGGGGAGGGGTTTTCTCTCCGTTCTTGTTATTGTTGTGCATTATTATGTTTGTGTCTTTCCTGATTCTTTTTTGGGAAATGCTTTCAACTATTTTTTATGGCTCAAGAGGACAGGGGGAGAATCGAGTCCCGTGTTTACTCGCCGGCCGGAAAATCGATGGTAATCCTCCCCGTGATCGATATGCTGGCTCATTGATGGAAGGCTAGCTGGCAGGGGTTCGGGTAACAATTAATTTCGGGACTACAAGTCATTCGAATCAATTTTTAATGTAATTACGGGGGTCTTCCGAGGACACTTGACTCGAGACTGCCCGGCAATCAAGGTTTATTATGGCTCGAGGGTCCAAATATAGGTGTCTTGGTTCTCAATAACACGATACTATTTCCATCTTATGGGGCTGTAGCGATTAGTCGATGGAAATCCAATAGTTTAAAGACCAGGCCCTCATAAAGTCTGGCCTGGAGGTTAACGATCACACCTGAATGGAGGAACTGGAGGAGTAACTGTCACCTCATCTCCATCACAATGACTAGAGTGACTGGGGCGAGTGGATTAGTGTCTGATTGAGACTGGAATGCCATCCGACGGATGGTGCCAATCAGTGGACACTTTTATTGCCTGATACATTTTCCAAGCTTCTTGGCAGAGGTGCACCGGAAGAACACTCCGCTTGAGACGTGGAGGGAAAGGCATGTCTTTCTGCTAGGATTTCTCGCAGTGCCCTGCTTGCCTTTGACAAATGGAGGGCGTGGAGAAATCAGGAGAGAAATCACCTCTCCGAGGGATGATGACATGGCAAGTGACATGGCCAAAATCAAATCATTGTCTCAGCGGCTCTGGAGGGCTCTGGGAAATCCTTCTGCAGTCGCTTTTCCCCAAATTAAGTCGAGAAAAATGAAGAGAAAGGATGCTGGGATGCCCAGATGCCGAAGAGTAATGGAGATTTATCAATCGCATTATCTAGCCATCAATCTTGTCAAAAACTGATAGATGCGCCATTATCTGACAAATTATCTGCGTCTGTCGAGTGTGTGCCGCTGATGAGTTTGAGATTTACAAATTAGAGGCACTCGGCCCATAAATATTCCCACTCGATTGATGGGTGGATTATCCCGAGAGGGAGTGATGAGGGTGGGAGTGCCCATCCCACTCCCCCTCCCCAGTGCAATAAATAAATATTCTTCTCAACAGAGAAATAAATGTAAAAAATAGACTAAAAGTCAGTTGGAGTCAGAAGACATGAATATTTACGAACTAAAATATTACTTTAAGTGGCTCTCATATAACTCAGTTGCCTTGGCTTCCCTAAGCCCTCTTATTTAAATAAAAAGCCAAGTTATGAGACGCCTTTTTAAGTGTTTTTAAGACTGAAGATCTATCCATGAATATTCGCAAATAATTTATAAATTAGTCGCCCTCCCACCACTCTCATCTCCGATTTGTTAATGAAGTTATCAGAGCTCCCCCGAACCATTTGCATATCTCGAGGAGCCCCTCTCCGTGTCTCTGTTTGTGTTTATGGGCCTTTATAATCTGCCTTTATAGTTTGTTTACCTAATTTTCTGTTCAGTTTTGACATTTTGCTCCAAATTAAAAAAGCACCAAGACGCGGGCCATATATTAGAGCCACTGACTGGAACTGCAGCCAAGAGGGGTGGCCGAGAGGCGCTGAAATATAAATATTCCCACTGCCCATTCCAGAACAAACGGTTCTGGTTCCCGCTGCACCAGCCCCGAAAAAGCCGAAACAAAGGCAGTTTCTGGCGGAAGTGGCTGCGACTAAAACAAAAATATATGCAGCAGAAACTAAAATAATAATCGCTGTTCCAGTTCCAGTCTATCTAGGGCGAGGTTGCCGCAAAAAGTTGAATTAGAATCTGCCGAAAATACTCACACGAGCTTAAAGTTTAAACTTTAATGCTTTAAGGCTTTGAGTCTAGGCTCTGAGCACTTTGGAGCTGTGATTAATTCCGGCCACAGGCACTTTTATTATTTCCTCGCCGCTGACAACTGTCTGGGAATTGGCGCGCTCCGTGCTCCGTGCTCCGCCCCGTTCATGGCTCCTAAGTGGCCGAAATGTTTTTGTGCCACGTTATTAATGATCAACAAATTCCCCTGGCATTTCGTTCTCAGAGGTTGACACGTGCGCGGGATGGGGGCCGGGTGCCGGGAGTGCCTCGGAAAACTCAAAACTCAAAACTGAAAACTGAAACCGAAAAGTTAAAATTGTCCCGCGATCCACCCCCGGATCTGCAGCACTCCGACTCGATTCCGTATCTGTATCTGTGGATGTCTCTTTGTTGTCGTGATCCAGTGCGTGGCATGCCACTCCGACTGCCACGGCGATAGAGAATGAAATGAAACGATTTTGAGTAATTTATTTCATAGTCGCGCTGAAGTATTTATTATTTTGAAAAGCGCCGAACAATGCCATGATTAATTTCGCTGCATGTGGAGCAAGTGGCCGACCGCACCGCCTCTCCCCTTGGCTGGCACTTTTTCGGGGCTCCCCTAATCCCTCGGATTCCTTGCGGCATCGAAAGTATTCTTTTTTCTGGCTTTTCTGCCGCTGATTGCCGCACATATCTGGGCTGCCCTGTTTTTGTTTAGGGGCCTCCTCGGCCCGGCTGCGTGTTATTTATTCGATTTGATTTCGTTCCCTCAACTGCCTGCCCCGACCGCTCCTCCCCAGCAAACATATTGCAAAAGAAAGTTGCTCTGCCTTCTGCTCCAAGGTACACTCGTGTCCAGAATACTAGTGGTTCTTTGTTTGAGACTCATTTGAGACTATAGATCGGAGGCAATATCTGAAAGATACAGATCAGTAATATTAGACTATGATAGATCCAAGCACCCTTTTCCTAATCAAAATAACATTATAGATCATGGGGTTCTACTTGTAGATACATACATATATATCTTTTCTCTAAAAGTATTCAAAACCGAGTATTCTATAATCCAAGCAAATACCACTGAATATCAAGAGAACATAACTAATACAAGTAGATACCATAAGGTTCTACCAGAAGAGTACTATTTGGTTCCATTTCTAAACAGCTTTGCTCTAAAAGTGGCGGGGATTCTACTACTCAAGCAATTATTGCTAATAATGAGTACTACTAGATACTAGATACTACTACTAGATGCTACTACTAGGTACTGTGAGATACATCTAGAAAAGTGCAGTACTTTGAGCTACTTACTGTAGATACAGCTTTGCTCTGCAAGAAACGGGTATTGTACAATTCAAGTAACTATGATTAAAAGTCATCATGCTACTCCTACTAGATACCATGACTAGTCTTGTATACTAGGACTAGGTACTACTAGGAGAGCACTAAGAAGTCATACTTCCAGAAACAGATAAACTCTTGCCCCAAAAGTACCACCACTCTATGCCCTATTGGCTCAACCGCAGCTGTTTCTCGCTCCACTCCACTCCACTCCACTCCACTCCACTCCGCTTTCCTCGGCTTACTGCCCCTTGGGCTATAATTCAGAATCAATCGTTATGCTTTTGGCAGCTTGCAAATTTTTCTTTATTATATCATATTAATTTTATGAGTCTTGTTTTTCGCAACCGCCCTTGGAGCGGCGTGGGGCGGCCCCCGACCCACTCGCTATCGTTTTCTCGTTGGTTTATTGCATTTAAAAGATATTTTTCATATCAATGAAGCTTCCAGGGGGAGGGACAGGGCCCAGGGCCCTCCCACTCCCACTCCCACACACACCCTGGCAAGGACGAGCGTAAAAAACGAGAGGAAAACAAAGGAAAGCAAGAAAGTTTGCTAAATTTCCCAAAGTCATGCAAACATTTTTTACATATATCGATTTTTGGGATTCGGCTTAGAGGCCTCTACTTTCGGAGGACTGGGGGCTGCTCTTGTTATGACAGGCTCAAATTGGGTGCTATCAAAATTATATATTATTTTGCATAATATCTTCTTCTCCGGCTCGACGAGCTAGTAGGACTAGGATAGGTAATGCGATGCGGCCTGGGTTTCATGTCCCACAACGATTAGGTTCTCCCTGCCAAGCCGATCCATCCAGTCCTCCCTCTTCTACTCCTCTACGCCCCTGTTTATTTTCCTTCCAGAGTGGGTGCACTCCGACTTTAAAGAAACTTTCGCATGAGCCGAAACGACGTCTCATTTGTTTGGGGAGCAGCACTTAAGCACTCTGATTGTCAGAGCTTTGTCAAAGGTGAAGGAGCAGGTGTTTTGGGGCGAACTTTTCAGTTATTCATCCTAATGCAGTCTGAGAGCTTGCTCCTCCTCCTTCTGCCGGGAAAGGAGTAAGTGCCGAGCACTCGCTGCTAGAATCACCAGAATAATAATTCCATTTCCAACTCCACTTCTCCACTTCTACAAAAGGAAATTTCCGACTCGGAAAGGGGGCTGGGAGGCCAGAGGCTAGGAGGCTACGAAAACAGGCATTCCTCGAGGTGTCGAACCATTTATGACCCTCCATAAACACGTGTAAATCCCGTTCATTATGGAAAAGTCACGATTTCCCGAGTCAATATCGTAAATAGAGACAACTCCGTTTCGGAGTTTGGAGTTCGGAGGGAACTCTAACCCCATGTGGCATTCCCCGGCGGGTCGGGTCGGCGGGGCACTGGAATCGTAAAATTCAATTGAAGCTCCCACATAATCTGTATCCGCGGCACTATCTGTCTATCTGTCTATCCGCCCGACCAGGCACCCGTATCTCGCGAGCCACACTCGATTACCCGCCCGGCGATCTAATCGCCGTGAGTGATGGTCTACGGCTACGGGTCTCTCTGTCCTGTCCCTATCGCTGCATGTCCGCTGGAGACTGCTATCTATCGCCTTGCGTGTTCTGTTTGCATTTCACAAATGTCAACAAAGGCAAATGCACTTTGAGGTTCTATTAGCGGACAGGTGGGGGTTGATGGACAGCCCAGTCGCAGTCCCCGTCCCCGTCCCAATCCCAGCCCCAGCCCCGAGAAGGCGATAAGTGCAACCACCTCTTCGGGGACACTACTCGAAAAATATTTATTGCCTCCAATCCATCACTTAATTACTCCTTCCTTTCAGGCCAAGTGTTTCTCTCAGTGCAGGCTCAGAGGTGGGTGGTTGGATTTCCGCTCCATTCCCAGTAATCCATCATAAAATTAGTCTGACGGCCGCGAAGGCATTGGGCTTGAGATTCAGTCCGGGCCAGTCGAGCGTTCAGCGACGAAAAGTAACAAACATATCAGCGGTAGGCGGTGGGGTTGAATAAATATTAATTCGGAGCATTACCTGCAGGGCTGGGCACTGGCCAGGCTGGGTGATGTGGGTCAGACACGCTATTTAAGGAAATTCCTGGAAAGACCAACGCCAGAGCACTATGAGCGGAGGAGTGAAGACTTTTGAAGGAATTCGTTGGGGCATGCTGTTCTAAACAGCCTCACTAGCTGCTGAGACCTTGACCCTCGAACTCTCCTAAAAGCACTTGCCCGAAAAGTCAATTTCGATCAGGAGGGAAGCCCCCCAGAGAGGCGACTGCTCCCTGCATAACAATAATTGGCCAGGCCCGAACCCAAAAGTCAATCTAATGAAAATCGAATAAAATAACTCAGAGCTTATCGGGTTGTCGGTCGGGAGGACTGGCGGTTATCGAGTATTTTCCATATTTTACAACTTCCGAGGAGCAGAAATAACAAAAGAAGTTTATTAGAGGGGTTCGCAGAAGAGGAGGCCTGGGCGCCAGGGTTCTGGCTAATTTCGGACCTAATTTAGGTGAGTCTTGGCCACTCGACCACTTTGGGCGACCAAAGGCAATCGGCAATCGTATTATTGGCATTATGGCCCAAGCCCCAGCCCCAGCCCCCGGCCGTTTCAACTTCCGCCTACGACTTTTTGATGGAGGCGCCTCCAGCTCTTCGGCTGCAGGAAATATTAAAGCCCGAATCGGCGACAACGACCAAACTGTTGACTTGTTGTCCGGGAGGTCATAAATGGACAGCAGCTCGCCAATTGTCATTGGTCACGTGCGGGGAGGCGGTTGGGAGCCCACTTTGTTGCCTCTCTTATTTGAAAATATAGAAATAAGGGGCCAGATCCGAGGCAGCAGGGGAATGAAAATCAAAGAAACATTTTACGACAATCGCTGTTGATGTTGCTGGAGTGGCGTGCATGTTGCTGATGTTGATGTCGATGTTGCTGTTGATGTCGATGGCGATGGCGTCGTTCAGAGTCATTGGCAATTTGTCGTCAGCAAAGGCAATTGTTTGTCGAATCGCCGTTCAGGTGGGAAGTGATTGGGGAATGGGCCTTCTGGAGGGGATTCCAATTTTGGATTTTTCTCCGCCGGCAGAACTCTACTCCCTCCGCCAGCCCTTCTCTCCCTCTGGGAAATGTAAGGAAAAAGCATTATAAACATTTCTAATTTGATTTATTTCCTGCTGTACTGCTGTATGGTTTCTTCTATTTGTTATTCTTCTCGTCGAGCTGCCACTGCCACTGCCCTTTGTTGTTCAATTGTTGGCGCCAAGAAAGCAGAAAAGCTCCATCGATCTCACACTGGGCTCTCCAAAGGGCTTTCTTTCTTTCATTCCGTTCCATTCCATCCAGCAAAGAGGCCCTGCGGCGCTGGGCAGTACAAATGATCTGAATAATTACCTCATCGACCGGGGCCGGGGATCACTTGAGGCGATTGTCAAAATATTTTCACAGTTGCAGGCCAAACAAACAAATAAATAAATAAGCTGGCCGGGATCGGGATGCATGACTGATGGACTGGATAATTGCCGGGCGGGCACTTGGCCGGCCGGACTTTTGTTTGTTTTCCGAGAGTTGTTCTAAATGAGCTTAGCGACGGGGGCTGCCCCGGGGGATGCCTTTCGACGGGGAGGCGAACGAGAATAAATGCATTTCCTCAAATGGAAATTCAATGCTTCCATTAGAGCCATTTCGCACCAGAGGCCAGGGGCTGTTTTTTCGCTGTTTATTATAAAATGTGCATTAAATAAATTTTCATTCGGAGCTCCATTCATCGCAGAGCTCTTTTCGCTGAAAAATGGGAAAAAGAGTCTAAAATAAGCCCGTTCAATCCCCACTCGACTATAAATTGTGTTCCTGGAGAGCCTGAACTGTGAACTGATATAAAATATGGGAAAGGGGTTTGAATATTTTATTGCCGCGTTCCGAGAACTCCGAAACACGCCAGGAACATAACAAACATTGAATATGACACATAATTCCATATTCCCCGAACTTGAAAGAGTGGCTGGGCCCCCCGGGCCTCGTCCGGGATTAGTTCTTCGCTGTAACGATCTCCATCACGGCCGGAATGTACAAGTTCGTTTCGAGGCGGAACAACTTGGCCGTATCGTGTTGACGCCCACTTAAAGTGGCACAATTATGGGGCGACAACAGCGCCGAGTCGAGACGAGCAACATCTTGCCGCTCCGATCTCCGATCCGCTTAATTATAGCTACGCGATGCGGGAAATTTGTAGCACGCACCATTAGCCGCCAAATGTCCGACACCCTGCCGCAGATCCGACAGAATTTGTCAAAATAAAAGCAATATAAATAGAGGCTACACTGAAAGCCACTTCTGTCCTCTGGGCGATCAGTCCATCACTCCAGATCGTGTGACAATAAATCTCCTCTGTGCCTCATCTGTGGCAGCTTCCGGCAGGGGGATTGCAAAAGTCCAAAGCCCATTTGAATGTTGCACGAACTGCAATTAGCCATCGCACTCATTGCGCTCGTCGCCCAATCGCTTTGATCTGCTGACCCAGAAACGAATTCCATTTCTCGCTTCCATAACAAATTGCATTTGGCCTCAATGAATTATATCATTCATCCGATTACCAATTGCTCTACCAATTTTATTTTATTTCTGTGGCGCCTCTCCCCACTCCCACTCCCACTCGCACTGCCATGCCACTCCACTTGGCCCCTAATTTATTAGATGTGTTTATGCATATCGGACTGGGAGAGGATTCCGATTGCCCAATGGCAAATGTTGCTTATGGCTCGGAAATCCGGAAGCGCCACAATCGAACTCTGGCGCGAAGAGAGTGGAGTGATGGGCAATGATTTTTCGGAACTATTTCGATTGGGAAACTCTGGCCTGGCTGGCCCTCCACCCCCAAGAGCTAATGAGGAAGACTTGTTGCCTATCTTGTTTAATTAGTTTTGGTTTTCCATTCTAGAACAACATACATTCCACTTAGAACTCTTATTTGAGAGGTTGGGAGAGCCTCCTTCTTGCGCCATGTGCCTCTCGCCTGGAACTCCCCCGCAATCATTATAAAATGCCCATTAATCGGGCAATAAGAACACATTATAATAATTGAATTCCAGTCGGAGTAAACAGGAAGTGGCATCGTTGCTCTGGCAACGGGGGGGCACACACGCAGCTAATCTAGATAAATATTGATTAATATTTGGAAAGCCATTCAACGTTCATTGGTTACCCATTTCAGGGCCTCCACCTCCGCTCAGTTCTGGGGAGCTTCGGAAGGGCGTGTCGTACGTGTCTAAATGCGATGGCTTTTTATTTCTGTTGGAGTTTATGGTGGTGTTGCAATCCAAAATATGGAAAATATAATTCGTGTAATTACAATGCCTTTTCATGAAACCAAAAAAAGGCAAAGCTGCCCGCGGGGGTCTAGTATCTATAGACACCACCCTATAAAGGGGGCATCTGCATTAGTAGATAGTTTTCAAATCAAAAGAGAGACATTTAGAGTCTGGGCTGAGGTCTCAGAGACTCTCCTTCTACAGAGAAGCCCAGTACTCATCGCCAAAAAGGTCGACGACTAATTGAAGCCCATGTCACCTTCCTCACAGCACGACTCCCGGCCCCCCTGGGCTGGGGCACGCACCAGAGCTGTTGTTGCTGAACTCAACCACACCAAGCTGAATCGAAAACGCGGCTGAGGAGGCGCCACTCGCTGCGCCGATGACGGCTCCATATCGGAATCCGCACAATAGCGGCCGCTCTTCGCTCTCCGGGCACTTGGAACCCTTTCAGCGAGCGGGCTTTATCTTCAAAGGGAAATCAAGCTGTCAGTCAATTTATAGTTATAGCCGGCGCACAAAGGCCGATGGGCAGATGGGCGATAGGGCCAGGTCAGAGTTCACGTATTTCAATTAGGCCCGGAGGCCACAAAGCCCGAATTCAATAGCCCCAAATGCCGAAATGCCAGCCGCAGCTAGTCGTAGTCTAAGCAAGAAATGTGTATCATCATAATAGAAAGCACTTACTAATCCAAATGTTTATTGTTTATTGTCTTGTTCCAGGACCCCTTTCGGAGGTGCTCACCGCGGTGGGCTCGGAGGTGGCCCTGCCCTGCGATCTGCTGCCCGGCACCATGATCGAGGACAAGGTCTCCATAGTCATCTGGTATCGTCAGGGCAACACCAAGCCCATTTACACGTAAGTACAGCTGCTGAAAGAACTTGCCTTGAAGGCTTCTTGGACGGGGCCACCTTTCCTTAGGGGCTTAGCCTGTTCCCTGTGCGTCTTGAGTCTGCCTCCCGAGATCGCTTCAACGCCCGCAAGAACGCCCGCCAAAGTGTCGCATAAATGAGTTTCACTTAATAATTCCCGCTTTTCGCTTTTCACCCACCGTTAACGTTAACCCCCCTCATGGGCTAATACTTTTTGGCATTAGCCAGAGACCCTAAATGAATTTGATTTCGATTCCGCTGGGAATGGCAGCCAATTATGAGGAAGCTCCCAGTGTTGGGGAGCCAGTGGGCGGGGCACACACGCATGCTGGCGCCCGAAAGTAGGCGCAGGCTCATTATAAATTCTATTAACGTGAGGCATTTATGTTGAATTTGACGATATAAACATTACTTACACAGAAGAACCTACGTGCCTAGGCCTGGGGTGGGGTGGGGTGGGGCTGGGGTCTGGGGTCTGCCTCCTGTCGCCACTTATTTTTCACAATTTCACAAAAATTCTTCTGGCAGGCCTGATACCTGAACAATTTTTAACGAGCTCATCAGGACAAAGCAGGAGGAGGCCCGGCCAGGAAGTGTCGCAAGCGATGGCATCCACAGCATACGTACATGTATAATGTATACTTATGCCGAATATAGAGACTGAATGATTGGCAGTAGCAGTTCGGCTCAAAGGTCCCTCTCAAAGGCAACTCTCTCCCTCCTTCCTTACTTGCCATTTTTCCCGGAAAAGTCGGGCGGAAAGCTGGAGAACCTGCCAGGCGAAGTCGAGTGGAGTCTCGAGTTGAAATCGAATTCCATTTTCCCGAATTCCCGATAATGTCAAATAGAAGTGCCGGAGAAGGTGCTGCTCCCTGCACCTCTGTGGTCTGCCGCCTGTACAGTCTGGCCTCGATTGCATTTACCGCTTTCTGGTCGAGTGGCTGGGAGTGCTTTTTATGGCCACATAGACTTGAGGTCTATGCAGATGTCTCTGGGCCGGCCCCGCCCGCATCGCTTGATTGTTTTCCATCAATTTTAATTTCCTTCTCCCGCACTGCACTGGCCGCCTCTCGGCGTGCTGGAAGCTCCGATGTGGCCAAAAGCTGGCAAAGGTCGAGAGATTAATTGCCTGGGAAATTTGTTTTCCAATTCCGATGGATAACCCGTGGAGATAACCTTTTATCCCCAGCTGCTTAGCGAGCTTAGCAGTCAATCGCTTCCAACATAATTTAATTATGTTTAAAATCCATTAACAAATATCCCATCCATCTTGCGCCACTTACTCCTGTTCCGGCGGGCCTGGCTTTCTAGTTTTCGAGTGCGTATTCCAAATTTGTGGGTCTTGGAGCCCTAGCCCCAGCCCTAGCCCTAGTCCGGGTGATAAATCATTCAGAAGAATGAGAACGAGTGCCATGATCTATTTAGAATGTGGGATAATCCAGCGCCAGGGCGATGATTGTTCTTCAGAGAAATATGGCTGTTTGGACTGGAGATCTGAAGGAGGCATTTTATACTCCTTCCTGAGAACATTACGCCTTGTGCTAATTTTAGTTTTGAAATTTAAGATCTGAGTGCCGAAATAGCAGGAGCATAAAACGCTTCCATGTGCTTTTTATCGCCGAAATGGCTGGGGGCTCTTAAAGCCAAAGCTACTTAAAAATGCCACAGCACTGGGCCACAAAAAATGTCTTTAATTCCTTCGGAAAACAGGAAAATGCAATAATAAATGGGAATCCGCTTAAGCCGCAAGGAAACACAACAGCGCTAAATAGATCAATTAATTAATTGAAGTGAACTATAAAGGGGCAGGAAGTGGAAGTGGAAGTGGAAGGGACCTCCACGGCATTAACATAAACAGCAGGCATTTGTTCTGGTTTTTGCAGCCAGACCAGAGGCAGAAAAAAGGTCGATCAAAAAAAGAACACGATGGAAAATCAAATTAAAATACGCAAAGCGACTGAAACCAATTTGAGGACGGCCATTTAAAAATCCTAAAAAACGCGGGCATAAAAAGCGAGAGCGAATGGAAATCAAGAGTTCTGTAAATGCATTTCACGATAAGCCCGGAGGCTCTGTTGACATTTAATGCGGCACTTTGTCAAAATGCATCGCACAAATCCATAAAACAAAAGCGTTTGGCAATAACAATAAAACTCGGGCGGGCACTGCACTCCCCCTGGAGTGGCGGCACTATTTCTATATCCGAGCTCCGCTCCGAGTGCCTGGAAATAGCTTGACCGACCCACAGACCCGGGGGAAAGCTAATTAAGTATTCCGATTTTAGCTGATTCCCTGGATCTGGCACACATTCCACTTGCCGCCGATGTTGTCTCAATTGTTTGGACAATAAAATCAATGAACCGGGCCAGCAACGGGCGGCGCGTAATTGAAGGTGTGCGGCTATTGGGGAACGTGTCAAAGTGTCTGCCTTTTGTGGCATTTTATGTTCCATTAGCGGACGGCAGGGACAGAGGTTAAAAGGTTGTACTTGGGGTGGTGGGGCAACCTTTGACGCCCTTTTCCAGGTTCATGTTTGCCCTCCTCCGTCCCAATATCATGTTTAGGGCTGGCCTATTCCCTCCACAAATTGCTATATTCCCCGATTCCTTTCAGCTTCGACGCCCGCGGCCGCCCTCTGCACAAGGCCATCCCCTGGGCCGACGAGAGCGTCTTCAACAAGAAGGCCCACTTCCACTACGACACCAACCCACCTGCCCTGCGGATCAAGAACATCCAGACCTCGGACGCCGGCCTCTACAAGTGCCGGGTGGACTTCCAGAGCTCCCCCACGCGGAACTGGCGCATCAACGTCACTGTCCTGGGTAGGTCACTCCATCTATTAACTGTCAGAGCATTTTGATAACCTCCCTCTGGTTCCTTCTCCAGTTCCCCCCACCCAGCTCACCATTCTGGACAACCATGGCGCTGAGATCCGCGACCAAACGGCTGGACCCTACTTGGAGGGCGACAGCATCGACCTCACCTGCCTGTCGAGCGGAGGAGTGCCTCCGCCGCGGGTCTCCTGGTGGCGGGAGCACGCCCTGATCGACGACTCCTTCCAGGTGCTCCCCGACGGCTCGGTGCGCAATGTCCTGCGCCTGAAGAGCATCCAGCGCAAGGACCTGCTAACGGTAAGTCGGAGACTCTCCCCCCACTAGGTATAGGCCTTATTTATGACTCGAGTAGCACCTCCCTGGATGCCCTGCTAGCCATTTATTTTTGACCACAAAGGCGGCTGCTTAATGGCAGCGCCCTGTGTGGCAGGCCGTTCCAGTACAATGGCTAATAGAAATCAAATGCAAGCGACTGCATTGGGAATTGTTCCTGGGTGGCTATGTTCCCCAGAGAATCCCCACAGAATCTCACATAATAGAACCCCTATCTCCCCGGGGAAGAGCCTCCTCCACGCTGCTCTCTTGCTTAGGGTTCTAAGCCGATTTTTTTATCCAGTAATGAACATTATTGTTACGCCGCTAATCCCGCCATTCAGATCTGACGGCTTCCGCTCCGAGGCCCTCGCCACTGTCCCCCTGAGGCCACCGGCCAGGCCTTCTGTGTTGGCCCCGAGTCTTGTGGCTGGCCGCCGAATGAATGGCCTGAGTGGAGTCGTTTCAACGGTGTTCATGTTATTCCAGAAGCTATTAGCTCAGCCCGAGATTAAAGCAAGCACAATGTTGCCAGTGATTTCTGGAGCCTAATCTCTGAAGCGATGAGACACTTGTCCCACTCCACAGCCATTGAAAATCACTTGTTGGACCTGCAACACCCCACTTTAAGGCTTGAATTTAAAAGTTTCTTGAACCCTCCAGCGGCACAATGAACACGTCTCAGTTTCAAGGCAACCCCAAGGCATCTTCCAATAACGCCAGATATTGTTGTGCAATCGAATAGAAATTTATGACCCAATTCTCCAATAGAGGCGAACCCAAAAGTTATGCAAATATTTTTATTGCCAGACGGACGGTCTGGCGGAGGAGTATCGGGTTACCCACGAGAAAGTGGATATCTCACAAAATATTATTATTGTAGTGCGGCAGCTGGAAACCCTTTGAACTCCAGAGGTGAAATAATTGTGGGCTGTCGTGCTTTAAAATGGCTGAACATTTTATTATTTCATGTGTTATCCCTTTCCGAATCGTCCTGAAATGGTTGTCGAACAAGGACATAGCCGAGGACCACAGCCATGGCCCATGTGGCTGGCACTCCCACACTTTTTCGCAATAGAAGCAATTAAAATTAAATATTGATGATTTATCATCGTGCCTGGCTCCTCGCTCCTGGCTCCAGGCCCCTGCCAGTGCTCCCCCAGTCCTTATTGGACATTGTTGATGTTATTATTATTATTAGTTAAGGGGCAATTATCGTAATGGGCATAAATCATCGAATTTCATGAATATTTCCCTTCGCTCGCTCGTATTTCAGATGTACACCTGCCAGGCGACCAACGGCCACGTGGTTCCGGCGCTGACCAAGAAGGTTATCCTCGACATGAATCGTAAGTAACTGCCCGAAAGGAGGACGACATCCTTTTCGCTTAGCATAATGCAAAAATATTGTAGTTTCCTGTAGTTACATTTCGTAGGGCCATCCGAAAGTGTTCAAGGACTGGGTTCGGACGGCCAATGGACAGCACAGGGACAGGCAGAGGGTTATTGTTTTTGTTTAGTTCGTGGGCGTGACATTTTCATGGAAATTAATGTAATTAAAGTTTTGTCATTCCACCGCAAGGACACACGACCACTCGCATATTCATCCACATCCATGCATTTATGGTTATGCGGGTCGGGTTGGACGGGGTGGCTCAGTTCCTGGCTAATCGCATTGCTGGTCCCTCGGGTGGAGGCGGCTGGGAGTGTGGTGTGGTGGGCCAGTGATGGGCATAATAAAATGTGACATAAATAATGAACATTTCCATAAAGGTTGGTTATAGATGTGCAGGAAATTAAGCGGCATCCTTGCCGGGCGGAATTCGCGCGGCGTCCTTGTTGGGCAATAAAGGAGTATCATAATGTTAATCAGATGCCGCGATAGGGCGTAATGGGTGCAGTTGAATGGAGCGGATCTAGAGATACGGATATGGATGGATGTAGTGTCCATTAAATATTCAAATAAGAGTTTACACAAGAGCTGAACATCGAATGGTCTTCCGCAGTTCCTCCGCTTAGCCTGCTGCTCCAAGGGCTGAACCACGCCGTAGTGGCTGGCACCAGGACTCACGTTACCTGCACGGCGATTGGCGCCCGGCCGCCTCCCGAAATCATCTGGTCCAAGGCAGGGCAGATCCTCAGAGGCGCCACCACATCTGTAAGTTACGAAAGCATTCTCCAAGGCATAGATATCTAGAGTTTCCCTGAAAATTTCCTCAGACCTCCGTGGATGGCAACACGACCATGTCCGAGCTAATGCTGATTCCCGTGCCGGAGGACAACGAGCGGCAGGTGGTGTGCTCCATATCCCTGAACTCGGGGATCACCTCCCAGCAGCTGCAGGAAGGCCACACCACGGTGATGACCACTTTGGGAAACGGAAACACGGGACTCTACCTCAAGGACTCCAGAGTGCTAAACGTGACTCGTAAGTTGGATAAAAGCTGTTTTTTATGGGATAATGGAGGGACGAATCCCATTCCAGATGCACCCATTGTCAACCTGAACCTGGGCGCTCCCCTGGATCCTAACAACCTCCTGAAGGGCTCCGACGTCTACTTGGAGTGCGACGTGAAGGCCAACCCTGCCATAACCCGGGTGGAGTGGTACCACAGTGTGAGTTTCTCCAATTTATTAATCCAATTGAGTTCTTAATACGAAAATCAATAATCAATTACTATCTAACCAATGTGTGCTTGACTTTGTTTGCTCCGCAGGACAAGCAACTGCATTCCTCGCGCGGCATCATCATCTCGAACCAGACCCTCGTCCTGCAGGGCATCTCCAAGTCCTCGCACGGCCAGTACTTCTGCAGGGCCAGCAACCTGCAGGGCAGCGTCTCCAGCAACGAGGTCTACTTGGACGTGAAGTGTAAGTGCCCACTAACCTTTCCCCTTTGACCCTACACTGGAAAAAAAAAAGAAAATTATTAATTAAAAGATATAAAATTAGAACTTCTGAGATTAGTACTTGTTTACTATTGTTATTAGGACCTAATAGGGTGTAGTTTTAGTAACTTATACTATTTTCTCTCTCTGTGCTCTAGACCCACCCGTTTGCAAGGCAGACTCCACGATTATACGTGCCGCACTCAAACAGACCATCAACATCACCTGCGAGGTGGACGCGAACCCACTCGATAATCTAAATTACAAGTGGCACTTCAACAACTCCCTGGAGAGCCTCACCGAGCTGCCGCACTCGCCTGGCATCGGCTCCGCCTCCCTGGTCGCGGACCTGGGCGGATATTATCTGCGCCAGAAGCGGAAGCACGCGCACGCCGGATTGCAGCCGAGACTCCTGCACGGCCGCCACGGACGCATGGCGGCCGTGAGGTTCGAGGACGAGGACGAGTACGAGGAGTTCGAGGAGGAGTACGGCGAGGAGCCGCCCGCCCACCATCCCCACGCCCAGATGGTCTACTCCAACATGGTGCACAAGAATCACGTGGAGCCCAACAAGCAGCAGCAGCGGAAGCCCCAGCAACAGCAGATGCAGTCCGGCGGACAGGGCGGCGGGGAGGCCCATCACTCGCCCTCCGGCGGCGGAGGGCTTCAGCTGTCGGAGCGCAAGAGGCTGGCGGCCCTGCACAAGCAGCAGCACCATCGCCAGGCCATAGCCACGCCCCCCACAACCACGTCCGCCCCCCCGCTGAACAACGTCTACAGCTACCACGTGGAGAGCTACGAGAGCTTCGGCGCCATTTCCTGCGTGGCCAGCAGTCCGATGGGCCACAGCCAGCCCTGCTGGTACCACATCCAGCCGGCAGGTGAGTTTACTGGGGCGTGTCCAGCGAGAGATAAAAATGTTGGCCAGGGAAGGATTCAGGGAATCAGAAACTAAAATACCCTTCTGGGAAGAGAAAGTAGCGAAGAGAATAGGGCGCAGGTTGGATAGAGTTTCAAAAACTCAATATTTATTTAAAAGCTGGCAAAAGAACATGTTTTTCGGGAATATCAACACTTTAATCAGAGGGATTAAGTAATTTCGAGTCCAGCGGCAAAGCCCATGGCCAGTTGTTAAGCCCGCCGGGGTGAAAAGTGTAAAATTTAATTCATTTCCCAGCAAGGACAACAACACTCATGTTTATTCGATTCCGGCTGCCGCTGGCCATAGCTGGTCAGTAGATAATTGTGGCATGCAACACGCAGTGGCGGGTGAATCTCTGCTCGTTATTTACATTTGGCCAAGCTCGGTGCGAAGCTGCCCCGGCATGCGGTAGTTTAACGCATGTCAGGGGCGTTTCACGGGAGGGTGGCCCAAAGACAACAGCATCCAGGGGCTGTCCGTCCGGGTGTCCCTGACGGCAATAAAAGCCATGTTTACCAACGCCATCTGCGTGTTTGCTCTTCTGATGTGGCAGCCACTGTTGCAGCAATCTGTGGGCCGGCCGATAATCTGATAATCAAATGCAATAAATTCCCAGGCTACATCATTTATTTATTTACACATGAGACCACCACCCCTTAGGCCACCCCTTAGAGGTCCTTACTAATATCGAAAATGTATCCTTTCCTCCTCCAGATCTTCCCGAACCGGTGAAAAACTGCACGGCCTTCAATGCCACGGCCAACTCCCTGCAGATCCAGTGCATCCCGGGCTACGATGGCGGCATTCCCCAGCACTTTCACGCCCAAATCTACGACGAGCTCAACCGCCAGATCCTGTACAACGCCTCCTACAAGTACCCCGAGTTTACGGTGAAGCGCCTGCCCAGCGACTCCGTCTTTGTCATCCGGGTAACGGCGGTGAACGCCCAGGGACCCAGCAAGGTGGCCTACAGGTTAAGAGGACGCACGCTCTCAGCTCCTCTTCTGCGAACAGGTGAGTGTCCTGCGGAAGATATGATACGGTTGTAGATTAAAATATTATAATTATTTGTATTTATATTATTTTATTATTTAATTCAATTACTAATTCTAACACTTCAACCTTTCCCCCTATTTGTCTCATTTAAGCTTCTTCCACGGCAGTTCTGGTGCAGCTCACCCCCCTGCTGGGTGCTCTGCTCGGCGTCATGGTCACTCTCATCCTGGTGGCCATCTGCGTGGTGATCGTTATCAAGTTCCGGAGCAAACGCGGCGGTCGTCGGCACGGAAACGGCGGCGATGCCACCACCACGGAGGCGGACAAGGGCAGTGCGGAGCCCCTGTCCCGCAACATGGGCAGCCACTCCAGCCTCGAGGACAAAAACCCGGATGTGGTGCCGCAGGAGGCCAACAGCGAGGATGAGTTCCATCAGGAGGAGAAGGCCTTCGACAGATTGAATATGGAATCACAGCGGATTCTTTACACCCCACCCACACGCATTACCACCGCCTCTCCGCCGCCCCCTTCGCTGTCCCCCACGTTCGGCAAACAGGTGAGTCAACTGTTCCATTACTGAAATTTCAAGGTCCCATTCCCGCTCTCTGTCTTTCAAAACGACTCGAACATTGTTGCATACTTTAGGGCTTTCGTCTTTTTAATGTCAATATTTGCTATTTTCCATAAAATTCTTGTTTTTGGGGGGATTCCCACTGTCCGAAATGCAGGCCCATATGACCTCTAGGATAGGTATAACTTGGCCAATGTCCATTAGATCCTGTAGCTATAGGCTATAGGCTATATAGGAGCAGGGGAGGATATAGGATCTACGGGCTACAGGAGCCTTCAGGCTTGGGGCTACAGGCTAGGGCTACATGCCCGGGGCTACAGGAGCTACAGGCTACAGGATCTACAGGCTAGGGGCTACAGGATACAGGAACCGGCTACAGGCTCCTGGAACCGGCTAGAGGCTCCTGGAACCGGGCTACAGGCTGCAGGAACGGCTACAGGCTTCTGGAACCGGCTACAGGCTCCTGGAAGCGGGCTACAGGCTGCAGGAACCAGCTACAGGCTCCTGGAAGCGGGCTACAGGCTCCTGGAACCGGCTACAGGCTCCTGGAACCGAGCTACAGGCTGCAGGAACCGGGCTACAGGCTGCAGGAATCGGCTACAGGCTCCTGGAACCAGGCTATAGGCCTCTGGAACCGGCTACAGGCTCCTGGGAGCGGGCTACATGCTCCTGGAACCGGCTACAGGCTCCTGGAAGCGGGCTACAGGCTGCAGGAACCAGCTACAGGCTCCTGGAAGCGGGCTACAGGCTGCAGGAACCGACTACAGGCTCCTGGAACCGGCTACAGGCTCCTGGAACCGAGCTACAGGCTGCAGGAACCGGGCTACAGGCTGCAGGAATCGGCTACAGGCTCCTGGAACCAGGCTATAGGCCTCTGGAACCGGCTACAGGCTCCTGGGAGCGGGCTACATGCTCCTGGAACCGGCTACAGGCTCCTGGAAGCGGGCTACAGGCTGCAGGAACCAGCTACAGGCTCCTGGAAGTGGCCTACAGGCTGCAGGAACCGGTCTACAGACTCCTGGAACCAGGCTACAGGCCCCTGGAACCGCCTACAGGCTCCGGGAAGCGGGCTACAGGCTGCAGGAACCGGCTAGAGGCTCCTGGAACCGGGCTACAGGCTGTAGGAACCGGCTACAGGCTCCTGGAAGTGGGCTACAGCCTGCAGGAACCGGCTACAGGCTCCTGGAAGTGGGCTACAGGCTCCTGGAAGTGGGCTACAGGCTCCTGGAAGCGGGCTACAGGCTGCAGGATCCGGCTACAGGCTCCTGGAAGCGGGCTACAGGCTCCTGGAACCGGCTACAGGCTCCTGGAAGCGGGCTACAGGCTCCTGGAACCGGCTACAGGCTGCAGGAACCGGCTACAGGCTCCTGGAAGCGGGCTACAGGCTCCTGGAAGCGGGCTACAGGATCCTGGAAACGGTTACAGGCTCCTGGAAGTCGGCTACAGGCTCCTGGAAGTGGGCTACAGGCTCCTGGAACCGGCTACAGGCTCCTGCAACCGGCTGCAGGCTCCTGGAACCGGCTACAGGCTCCTGGGAGCGGGCTACAGGCTGCAGGAACCGGCTACAGGCTCCTGGAACCGGCTACAGGCTCCTGGGAGCGGGATACAGGCTGCAAGAACCGGCTACAGGCTCCTGGGAGCGGGCTACAGGCTGCAGGAACCGGCTACAGGCTCCTGGAACCGGGCTACAGGCTTCTGGAACCGGGTTGCAGGCTCCTGGAACCGGCTACAAGCTCCTGGGAGCGGGCTTCAGGCTCCTGGAAGCGGGCTACAGGCTGCAGGAACCGGCTACAGGCTCCTGAAAGCGGGCTACAGGCTCCTGGAACCGGCTACAGGCTCCTGGAAGCGGGCTACAGGCTCCTGGAACCGGCTACAGGCTGCAGGAACCGGCTACAGGCTCCTGGAAGCGGGCTACAGGCTCCTGGAAGCGGGCTACAGGCTCCTGGAAACGGTTACAGGCTCCTGGAAGTCGGCTACAGGCTCCTGGAAGTGGGCTACAGGCTCCTGGAACCGGCTACAGGCTCCTGGAACCGGCTACAGGCTCCTGGAACCGAGCTACAGGCTGCAGGAACCGGGCTACAGGCTGCAGGAACCGGTCTACAGACTCCTGGAACCAGGCTACAGGCCCCTGAAACCGCCTACAGGCTCCGGGAAGCGGGCTACAGGCTGCAGGAACCAGCTAGAGGCTCCTGGAACCGGGCTACAGGCTGTAGGAACCGGCTACAGGCTCCTGGAAGTGGGCTACAGCCTGCAGGAACCGGCTACAGGCTCCTGGAAGTGGGCTACAGGCTCCTGGAAGTGGGCTACAGGCTCCTGGAAGCGGGCTACAGGCTCCTGGAACCGGCTACAGGCTCCTGGAACCGGGCTACAGGCTACTGGAACCGGGCTACAGGCTCCTGGGAGCTGTACCCGGTTTCAGGAGCCTATAGCCGGTTCCAGTAGCCTGTAGCCGGTTCCAGGAGCCTGTAGCCCGGTTCCAGCAGCCTGTAGCCGGTTCCAGGAGCCTGTAGCCCGGTTCCAGGAGCCTGTAGCCCGCTTCCAGGAGCCTATAGCCGGTTCCAGGAGCCTGTAGCCCGGTTCCAGGAGCCTGTAGCCGGTTCCAGGAGCCTGTAGCCCGCTTCCAGGAGCCTGTAGCCCGCTCCCAGGAGCCTGTAGCCCGCTTCCAGGAGCCTGTAGCCCGCTTCCAGGAGCCTGTAGCCGGTTCCAGGAGCCTGTAGCCCTGTTTCAGGAGCCTGTAGCCCGCTTCCAGGAGCCTGTACCCGGTTCCAGGAGCCTGTAGCCGGTTCCAGGAGCCTGTAGCCCGCTTCCAGGAGCCTGTAGCCCGCTCCCAGGAGCCTGTAGCCCGCTTCCAGGAGCCTGTAGCCCGCTTCCAGGAGCCTGTAGCCGGTTCCTGCAGCCTGTAGCCCGCTCCCAGGAGCCTGTAGCCCGCTTCCAGGAGCCTGTACCCGGTTCCAGGAGCCTGTAGCCGGTTCCAGGAGCCTGTAGCTCGCTTCCAGGAGCCTGTAGCCGGTTCCTGCAGCCTGTAGCCCGCTCCCAGGAGCCTGTAGCCGGTTCCTGCAGCCTGTAGCCCGATTCCAGGAGCCTGTAGCCGGTTCCTTCAGCCTGTAGCCGGTTCCAGGAGCCTGTAGCCCGGTTCCTGCAGCCTGTAGCCGGTTCCTGCAGCCTGTTGCCCGGTTCCAGGAGCCTGTAGCCGGTTCCTGCAGCCTGTAGCCCGCTCCCAGGAGCCTGTAGCCGGTTCCTGCAGCCTGTAGCCGGTTCCAGGAGCCTGTAGCCCGGTTCCAGGAGCCTGTAGCCGGTTCCAGGAGCCTGTAGCCCACTTCCAGGAGCCTGTAGCCGGTTCCTGCAGCCTGTAGCCCACTTCCAGGAGCCTGTAGCCGACTTCCAGGAGCCTGTAACCGTTTCCAGGAGCCTGTAGCCGATTCCTGCAGCCTGTAGCCCGGTTCCAGGAGCCTGTAGCCCGGTTCCGGGAGCCTGTGGCCCGGTTCCAGGAGCCTGTAGCCCGGTTCCAGGAGCCTGTAGCCCGGTTCCTGCAGCCTGTAGCCCGGTTCCAGGAGCCTGTAGCCGGTTCCAGGAGTCTTTAGCCCGCTTCCAGGAGCCTGTAGCCGGGTCCAGGAGCCTGTAGCCCGGTTCCAGGAACCTGTAGCCGGTTCCAGGAACCTGTAGCCGGTTCCTAGAGTCTGTGGTCAGTTTTAGGAGCCTGTACCCGGTACCAGGAGCCTGTAGCCCGGTTCCAGGAGCCTGTAGCCCGCTTCCAGGAGCCTGTAGCCCGGTTCCAGGAGCCTTTATCCCGGTTCCAGGAGCCTGTAGCTGGTTCCTGGAGCCTGTAGCCGGTTCCTGTACCCTGCAGCCCCTAGCCTGTATGCTGTAGGTCCTGTAGCCCCTAGCCTGTGTCCTATAGCTGCTGTAGCCCCTAGTCTGTAGCTCCAAGCCCGTATCCCGTACGCTTAGCATGTACGCTGTAGCCCTAACGCCATAGCCTTAAACCCCTACCTTATGCCCATAGTCTGTTGCCTTTTAAACCGTATAGCGTAATCCCTAGACTGTATGGCGTAGTCCGTATAGCGTAAGCCGTGAGTCCGTCATGGGGCTTATAACTTTGCTGAATTTATTCTTCGTCATTGCCAATAAGCCAAAAACGAACAAATTGTAGGAATGTACTCGTCCGAATAATGGCATCAAGTGCCTTGTCTATCCGGCCCTAACTGAATCAGCTTTGTTCAAAATTTCATCATTGGTTGGATAGTTTTTTCTCAAATACCGAAGAGCCAAATGCTTTTGTTTTCGTCATCTGCAGGACCAGTTGATGTTTGGCATTTTGTTTAGTTGGACTTTTAGTAAATTGTTCCTGCTCTGTCCCGACCACCCAGCTGGCAGAGTTGCTAACAAGCTCATTAGAAGTTCCTGGTGTTTGTACGGGTCAGTGGAAAACTTTTCGATTAGAAAATGTTTTCGTCAGCATTCTGTCATAAGGGTTTAAATATTTTGTCAAAAACGGGAGAGGAAATTACTTCAACTTTAATTAACATTTTGGGAACGGACCAGAGCCCTAATTGGACATAACTTTAATCTTAATTTTCAGTGGAAATGAGAAAGATAGTTATTCTCTATTATTTTTGTTTCGTTGCAGTATGGTGAGCTGTCCCTGACCACGAACCCCGCCTTTAGCCTGTACAACACGCCGCAGCGTGCCCCAGCCGTGCAACGCCCCATTTACACTGCCCCGCCGCCCCTGCTATCCACAAGGACTCCCCCCAACATCTACACCCGCATCCCGGGTCGAGGAGGAAGCGGTGGAGCTGGTGGTGCAGTCGGAGGAGGACCCGGCGGCTACCATCTGCCCGCCTACGAGACCAGGACCTCGCCCACTTCCCCCTATGGATCCACCACCACCTGCACGATGCCTCTGCTGGGCGGTCAGTCAAACGGATCGCTGCAGACCAACGGCAGCGGGCTGGGCGTGGGAGGGGGAATGGTGGGCGCCTGCAACACACTGCCGCACCCGGGCAGCAGCCTGCATGTGGGCGGAATCTCGGCCGCCCTAACGAGCTCGGTGACCAGCGGAAATATCACCATCGGAGCGGCCCAGTCGCTGCTCACCTCGCCCCGCTCCCAGACGGCCACCTACAGCACCACCCTGGGGGCCGGCGGTGCCGGAGTGCAGTCGCCCCTGCTCCTGAGCGGCGGCGGCGGGAACTACGAGACGGTGAGCTCCTGAGAGTTAGCCAAAGAGGACATCAAGTGTCAGATCGTGTGCATTGGGGGGAGCAGTACGTGCACCACCACCACGCTGGGCGCCGAGCGCACCACCATTGTCTAAGAAGTGAACGAGGCGATCGGAGAGGAGCGATCGCAGAGGAAACCAATCCCAAAATCTGTATTATAGTAACGTAGGTGGGCTGCCGCAAGAACTCGATAAGACTTCCACACAAAACAAAGAAAAGCTTGGCGGGCAGCTGGAGAGGTGTATTAAGAATCGATTATAGATATAGTCTACCTTTAACGGATAATATAGCACTGTTTTCGAACCCGACTAAACCACAAAACGAGAAGGCATTTACTTAGAATCTAATATCTTTGTGCGCAAAGGAAAGCGGAGTACTTCAGTGAAAATAAAGAGCTATGCTTGTGAAATAACAGAAAACAGAACAGAAACAGAAATCGAAAACTAGTTGAATCTTCAGACTAAGAGATTAGTGAATCGAACTAGCTAGCCTAAGCCATAGATGTGTATATATGTAACTTAATATGTTAACTTAATTTAGGATCAGGTCAGCTAACACTTAATCTAGTTACAACTTAGCCCCTAACGTAGCTTAAACTAAATTGAACCTAGTTAGTCACATTGCGAATCTACGAAAAGACTATCCCCCGATCATATACGCATATGATAAATAACAGAATTTAATGGCATATCTCTATATCGACATAACACATATAGCACAACTCGACAGCAAGGATCCAGCAAGGAAATAGGCGCAAACTATATATGCATATATATATTATATAATATATAACAAGTACGATACGATACCATACGATACGACGTGTCATCAAATGAAATTTATACTTGTACGTGTACGCATCAATCATATTCTGTTAAATGTGAAATGAGATTTTATAAGTATCTGTTGTCGAATCTTTATCAAGTCTATATATTACGAATATATCTGTATGTAACCATGACAGGAGCGCAGCGTTCAGTCTCAGCAGCGTCTCTGCCACCAACTGCCCAAAGAGAAACCACTTTCCAGTTCAACTTATGGCTTAAGGACTTTCCCCGTACTAGCAGACTTCGATCCCCAACTCCCACCACCGGCAACCCAACACGCAAAGTGCTTCTTCAACGACAAAATCAAATGAATTGTGACTCGAATTATAAATTGTACGAAAGAAACAAATTAGTTTTGGTTTAGACTAGCCGCTAAGATCTACTCATACGAAAGGTATATATTTTCTCGATTAACTAGCCCTTGTTCCCGAGCGAGGAGAGTATTTATTTTGTGTGCGAGCAACACTACTTTAGTTAGTCCCTTTGATGTAAAGAGTTAATCCTGCTAAGGAGCAGAAACAAGCGAAAAATAAAGAAGAAAATGTGTATAAAATTGGTGCGTTTTGAAATATTAAACTAAGCGTAAGCTATTTTGCAGGACGTTAGAGCTCACAGGTACTTTTCGTGACGAGTCCTGGCTCCTCAGTGGTAAGTGGTTAGCTCATTGTCCTCAGATTTATTTCGGAATGTTTTTCATAATTCCTGGTCCTGGAACGAGGAGGGGCGCCCTGCCCGGGCAGCCGGACAGAATATACAGACACCCGTAACAAGCCCATTTCACCACAGGACATGAGTTCGTGTACGCATATTTGTCCTTTTGGCATGACACGCAATACACTTTTGGAATTAATTAACGTCACCCAGAGCCCCAGAAACGCACCAGGACCAGGCGGCCCACCACCCAGACCCCAGACCCCATCCCATACCCAGACCCACACCAGACACCATCAAACCGCCTGAAAACCCACCGAAAACAAAGCAGCGACATGTGTGAGTGGCCGTGGAGTGGTGCCAGATGTATGTACGACTGCCGAGGCATGGGGGGACATGTGTGGTGTGCCTGTTTGTTTGTCCACATCCTGCGGCGAAACTTGTCAAAGACTAATTTCGTGTCTCAGCTCATAAATTGATATTAATGAGCCGCCGTCCTGCCGTCCTGCCGTCCCGCCCACCCACGGCTCATTTTTCGCGTTTGCCTAACGAATATTTAACTTTCGGTTGCTCCGCCCGTTCGGTTCGTTAGATTCCTGACAGTTACAAAGTGGCAGTCAAGTAGACGCGTAATTCCAGCAGGACACCCAGGGCAGCTCCTCTCCCGACACGAGTCGGCATTCAAATGAACATGCCCCATCTCGCTGCCCCCCGGGAGGGCAGTGCGCTTCCTCGACTCCCCCGGGAGCCCCCGACACCCCATCAGCCGCAGAGGCAAACTTCATGAATTTCTCAACTATGTGCTCATCACACAGAAGCCCACTTGACGTTTAATCAAGTTAGCGAACGAACAGGTTAGCAGCCACAGCCTACTTGGGTTTCGTCTCCATCTTTTTCTTCAGGGTCTCCATGTACTCGGTTATCATGTCAGAGGCCTCTGCTTCGGCGCCGTTGAGCTCCCCGCTCTCCCGAGCAGCCATGAAGTTGTCCATCTCCAGCTGACGGCGCTCGCTGATCTCCTTGAGGCGGTCCACCAGCTGCCCGGGCTGCTCCAGGTGCTCTTGGGCCACCAAGAACTCCACAGATGCTTCCGGCTTGGAATGCTGCTTCCTCTCGTTTTCCAGGTTGAGTTCCAGGTCTAACTCCATCTCGGTTCCATCGTCACAAGCAGGATTGAGATCCTCTTCGTTGGCCACCTCGGGAATCGCCTCTGGAGTCTTTTGGCCATCCTGCTCGGCATCCATGTCACTCTCATCGGAGTCCGAGAAGACCTTTGGCCGCTTCTTGGACTTGTGACCTTCGAAGCCAATGTCGCTGTCCTCGCTGGAGGTGTCGATGAACTCCCTGCTCTTGAACCTCGCGGGCTGTTCTGACGCTTCGTTGTCGCTGGACTGGACCGCTTTGCGTTTCCTTGAGGACTTTGTGTCCTTGATGGGAGGCGGTTTGCGCGACTTCCTCTGGCCCTCTGGAGAATCTCCATCCAGATCCTCGTCATCCAGGTCATCCCGCTGGTTCTTCTTTCCGCGCCCTTTACCCGCGCCCTTCTTCGATGGCTTCTTCCCTGGCCTGGGTTCGGGAGCTGTCTTCGTGAATATCTTCTTCGTCCGTTCGAGGATCTCCAGCCTCTTCGCCAGCTGGTCTTCGCGGAGCTTCCGCTTCTCCTCCTCCTCCTGCAAGCGCTGCTGCTCCAGTTGCTTCTGGCGCTCCTCGTAGCGCTGCGTCTGCAGTCTGATGCGATCCTCGTCCAGGTCGTCCAGCTGGCGCACGCGGCGCAGCTCCATCGGCAAGTTGGCCAGCAGGCTCTCGCACTTCTTGGCCTGCCTGGCAGCCGCCCTCAGGGAGACGTCGGTTTGGAGTAAGGAGGTTGAAAGGTAATCGAAGTAGCTAAAGAGGAAGGTTAGTGTTCATATTTCGACCCAAGTTGGAGAAGAGCCCACCTGTAAGAGACCTTTAATTCTAACTCAGCTCTAACGAGTTCAGTTAGTTCGGGTCGGGGGGCTTGGAAGATCAGCTCGGAGTCACTTTTGATGGCCAGGCCGAGGTTGTACATCACCACGGGGTTCTCCGGCGCCACGTGGCGGGCTTTCAGAAGCCACATCTTGGCCTCGCGGGCCTTGCCCTCCATGTACAGGGACTTGGCCAGAGGCACTATGGTCTCCACGCAGTTGTGGGGCAGGAACTCCTCCAGGCACTGTTTGTAGGTTTGGCTGGCCTGCTTGTACTGGCCCTTCGCGAGGGCCGTGTGGGCGAAGTTCAGAATGGCCGGCGGGCACTCCCTGCCAGCTTCCACGATTTGCTGGAAGGTGGCCTCGGCTTCGGAGGAGAACTCGCGGCCGCTTAACGCCACGCCGATTCCGTTGGACGCCCACAAGTTCCGGGGGTTGTGCTCGAGGGCCTACACACAGGACAGAAGCTAGAGGAGTCTTTGGAACCGAAGGGGAAATAGAGTCTTACTTTCTTGAAGAACTGCAAGGCCTTCTCCAGGTGCTTCTTCGCGTAGTACCTGTCCCCGTTGTCGAGGCACTTTCGGAGGTCGTGCAGGCACACATTGCCCATGGCCACCAGGCCGTACGAGTCCTGGATCACGCTGAAGTTGTACATGGCCTGGCTGGCGAGTCCCAGCTTCAGGTAGCAGCTGCCCAGATAGGATCTAACCAGACAGGACAGTAAAATGAATCAATAGTTATGGATAACCCCGCTTCCGAACCCACCTGGCTGGCAGGTTTTCGTTGTCCACTTTAAGGACGTCTTTGAAGTACTCGGTGGCAATGGACATCTTGTTCTGCCGCAGGGCCATGGCGCCGAGCCGCAAGTAGCAGTCGTAGTAGCTGGGGTACTCGTCCAGTATCACCTTGTAGGCTATTTCGGCCAAGTCGCACCTGTGCAGGTCCTCCAGAATCCTGCAGCGATTGAAGCGCAAGGTCAACAGATTCGTCTGCCGGTGCTCGTCCCCAGCCCTGTCGCTCCTGGCCAGGGCCTCGTCGATGGTGGCGAGGGCCTGCTGCGGCATCTTGGCCAGCTGCTGGGTGGCTGCCAGATTGTTGACCCACTCGACGGGCACCTCTCGACCCGATTTCTCGCAAATGGCCATGGCCTTTTGGTAGGAATCGATGGCCTGGCCCCACAGCCCTTTGTGCTCGTAGCCGAAGGCCAGAGCCAGCCAGCAGTTGCAGTCCTGGCGCCCGAGGGGGCTCTCCACCACCTTGCCCAGCATCTCCACGGCCTGGTCCACCTGCCCGGCCGCCCTCTCCGCCAAGTAGATCTTCGACAGCAGTACCAGCCCGGTGTGCTCTTTGGGCAACACCTTCAGCAGCGTTTCCAGGCAGCCCTTGGCCTCGTTCCGTTCCCCGCGCCGCAGGTACATCTGGGCCAGGCCCAGCTGGGACAGGACATAGCCCTCGGGGGCCAGTTTCACGGACAGCGCGTAAAACTCCTTGGCCTTGTCGAACTGGCGGGTGGCGTGGAAGCTCCTGGCAATCAGCAGGCAGTTCTCCGACTGCAGCTGCGGTATGTCCGTCAGGAGGTAGGCGTTCCCAGCCAGAGACCACACCTGCTCGTGGTCGCCGGCGTAGTAGTAGTGGCTGGCCAGGATGCCCAGGACGACTGGGTGGCGGTGGTTCAGCTCGAAGGCGGCGCACAGCAGGTTGATGGCCTCGACATGGGTGTCCTTGTTGCACTGGTTCAGCTTGAGGAGCGCCATGCCCAGCAGGGCGTTCTGGCTGCGACCGTTGTTCTCCAGGGCCAGCTCGAAGCAGCGCCGGGCACTGTCCATCTCGCCCATCTTCAGGAAACAGTGGGCGATGGCCACCCGGACGTCGCCCGGGCCGCGGGGCTGGTGCATCAGCACGCTCTTGAAGAATCCGAGGGCCGCCAGGTAGTCGTGGCGCGCGTAGGCCAGGCACCCGCGTCCAATCAGCGCCAGGACATTGCTCGACGACTGCCGGAGGACGTTGACAAAGAGACCGTCGGCCTCGGCAGCCCGCACGGCGGTCAGCATGAAGGCGTAGCCCTTGGTCACCAGGACAGTGCGCTCCTGGACCCGCTGCATGCCGTCCAGCACCCGGAAGATGTTGGTCAGCTTGGCCATCAGCACGGCCCGCCGGTTGCCCAGCTCCTTGTAGGCCTGCCTGGTAGTGCCGGCCACCAGGACGGCGTAGGCCCTGGCCAGGTCATCCCGGTAGGAGGAGGAGGACTTGAGGCACCGCGAGATGGCTGCCTCCAGCACCTGGACGAAGTTCTCAAACTGTCCGTTCGAGTAGTAGCTGAGCTGCGAGGCTGCGATTAGTACGACTGTCGAAAGTTGTGGAAATGGAGACTAGAACCTACTGCGTGGTTGATCCAGTGCCGCAAGGGATAGCGCTCGATGGCGAGCTTGCTCACCGCATCCTGCGCTTCGTTATTCTTCGCCAAGGCTTGATTTTCATTTTTTGTGAACACCATTTTACTTTTCAAGGTTTTTCTTTTACTTTTGGAAACTTTTAAAGGTTTTTTTTTTAAATTTGTTTGGTTTTGAACAGGTTTTATTTTATTTTAAGCACAATTTTCAGTTCTTTACTGGCTGGGGTAATCGAACAGAATGAAAGAAAATCCCTGAACCCAGACTGACGGAAAGGCTTCAGGGTTGGAGCAAACTTTTTCCAAAGCATGTGTTGTGAAGAGCAATATTATTCTCCAGCAGTGTTGGAAAAGCATATTTACTAACAGTAAGTTTGGAACAAATATGTGAAACAAAGGCCGGATTGACAAAAATGTGGATAATCGATTGTCAGTGCTTTGAATGGTCAAACCTTCTCCGAAACAATGAATTTTGGACCAAAAACCTTCATGTCATATTTTTATGATGTTATTTATTTATTTCAGATGATATTTGTTTAAAATCCAATTCTAACAGGTAAGTTATGTAAAACTAGAAGAAAGGGCCTTCGACTGCAATTATTATTCTATTAAGAGACCATGGATGGATAAAACCATCATAATTCCAAGTAACTCCCACACTCTCTTCCCCATTTTCTATTTTTAAACATTTTCAATATCAATGCCAAGGGCCCAGTTGAAAGACCCACTTTGGGGCGCAGATGATTACAATGACTGGTGGCCCCACTTGCGTTTTCAACTCGAGTGTAATTGCTTCATGATTCCGCTTTGGATCGATTTTCGTTTGTGCGATTATCGGAGCTTTTGGCTGCCAACTACCAACTACCGGCTACCGTCTACCGTCTCCCAGTTACCAGAGTTTTTTGCTTGTCACCCAACTTGACCCAAAGGTGCGGACAAACACAGAGCTCTCATTACTGTCAGTCCATCGCCGCCTCCCTCCCCTGGCCAATTGCGGGTTTGTTGTCAAAGTGTAAAAATAAACAAACACCGGGGGACAATGCTAATCCATTCGATATGGTCCGCTCGGATTAGCTCCCAGCTCCACATCCGCAATTGGGCAGAACTCGTTCTGCAACTCCGGGTATAAATACTGGGGGTCTGGGCGGAGAACAGCATCAGTCAGCGCACTACCAGTCCTCGAGAACACTCGTCTCCTCCAAATCCCAACCAAAATCAAAATGAAAGTGAGTGCATCCGACCTCCGATAGAGGGAATAGGTTTGACCCTTCTCCTCCTTCCAGTTCCTCGTCTGCTTGGCCCTCTTCATCGCCGCCGCCCAGGCCCACGTTGTGGCTCCAGTGACCACCTACGCCGCTGCTCCGGCCCTGACCTACGCCGCCGCCGCTCCAGTGACCACCTACGCCGCCGCCCTGCCCCGCGCCTACTCCGCCTACGCCGCTCCCTCCGTCTACTCCGCCCCCTCGGTCTACTCCGCCTCCTACGTGGCGCCCTCCGTCTACTCGGCCTACGCCGCCCCTGTCGTCTCCACCCTGCTGAAGAAGTAGATGTCCTGGATCAATCGCAGCAGTGTCCGCCTTGTCAACGATTCCCGATGCCGAGAAACTAAAAATATGTCTGGTCCGAGGCCAGTACAATAAAAACTACTAAACACCAGCCATACCTAGTAGCCTTTCTTCCGGAGCCACCAGTTGGGAGCGGGGACAGTGGGAGGGCCAACCCTTCTTAAGCCAATTTATACCTTTTCGGGCCAGCTCCCTTGGCCAACCGCACCTCCGACCCCGGAATACGGCTTACGGTTAATTCGTCGGCATAAATATTTTATTTAAAGCTAACTAGCTGGCCTGGCCCGGTCAGGAGCCCGAGCCTGGCATGTGGCTCGGATGATGGCAACCGCATGCTCGTTAATGTTATGCAAATAAATTACGACTCGACAGAGCTAGGACTTGTGTCAGGCCCAGGCACGTGGCCAACACACACACACACACACACCTAGGCGGCCGGGATCAAATCTACAACATGCATGTGGCGTGTGTGCACATGGCACATAATCCCCAACATAGGCGGCGCATAAACATGGACCAGGACAGGACTTGGCCAACAACTCCAGGAGCTGGCTGAGTAAGTGGGTTTATTGATTGCTTCGCCAAGCACTCGGCCTGCTCCCCCCTTCGATCAACTTCCGGCAGACGATTATGCAGAACAACAAAACTTTTTCCCGCTACATTTCCGGCGAAGGAAAAAAGGAGCCAACTTTGGCCTAAATCACTTAGACCTCGGCCAAAAACAAGTGTCGGCGTGTCGGAAAATCAAAAATCGTAGTGAGTCTGAGAGTGGGGAAAAGTTTTTAAAGTTTCCGCATCAGAAAAGCAACAAATGGGAGAATGGCTGACAAAAAGTTGCGAAATCTCCGGCATGGTAAGCGAATGCCAGCTCCCAACTACCAGCTCCCAGCCAAAGTCATAAATAATTAATCACCATTTTACTACAGCTTGTCCGAGTAAATATTTAATTAACCATTTGGCCAATGACATTTTAAAAAACAGCGCACAGCATTCAGTCGGCGACTTGACAACTGGATTATTCAAAAGTCAACAAAGAAACCGTAGACTTGTCGAAATAGATCGAGTATTGTACATAAATTATGGATGCAGGGCTGGTCGGGGGACCAATTAGGTGACCAGAGCACGGGGCAGGGGCAGGACTATTTGTGTAGCTGTTGTGTTATGGCAAACAAATAAACAAATTGCCCGGAATCACTCGGAGGCGGAAGAAACGGGCCTTTGTGCATCTGCTCCTCGCCCTTTGCGCTTTCGGGGGGGAGCGGCAGGGACGTGGCATTCCTGTCGGGAATCGCCATTGTCGGTGGCTGCTGCAGGAGACAAAGGAAACCAGAAGCAGAAACACTTGCCACCCACTTCCCGGCCACCCGACCACCCGGCTCTGCCACTCGAGACGGAGACGGAACCAAATGCCGCAGGACGTGTTTGATATGCACTTGATTTTGGCAGGGGCTTAATTACAATGGGAAGGACGACAATGCGACAGTGTTGGGCTCTGCACAGGACATGCACACAGATTTTATGGCAGACGACTTCTTCGCAAGTCCTCGCAGGGGGGGAAGGAGGTTTGTATCGGATTGTGCGGACTATAGCTATTTGTCGAAAGCTGCTTTGCTGCCTCCTCGAGTGCTCCAGTCGGCGGAAGAGGTTCGATTTGTTGAAAATTAATTCATCTCAGGTCCTGGAAGATCCTTTCTCTTTAAACTTTGCCTTCCGTAGCTCTGTGTGTAAATTAATAAAACATTTAACCAGTCTGAGTGCGTTTGCGGAGCAAACAAACTAAACTTAACTAAAAATGTTGCGAGCGAAAACATAAAGCAAACATCCCCAAAAGTATGCTTCAACTTTGGGCATTACATAAATTCCGCACACACACAGCCAGGCACGCAGACACAGACACACAGACAGAGGGCCGGGCGAGTCCTGGGGGCGGCCGACAAAGAAGCTAGCAAACAACCATAACATTTATCACGAACACTTAACTCGCCTCCAAAGGGGCGAAGCGAGGGCCGAGGGCCGAGGGTGGCCTGCTCCTGGGCGGTTTGTTAAATCAATTTGATAAACTGTCAATAATGGGAAATAATTTAATGCGCAGCCTCCTCCCCCTCGGACAGACGCCCGTCGCCTTGCCTCGTCGTCATAAGCAATTATGATGAACTTGGCATGGCCTGGCATGGCACTGCTCCTGCCCAGCCCCTGATCCCAATCCCGATTCTGTGTGTTTGCTATTAGCAGTCGCTCAAGTTAAGACAAATTTTTGGTTACTTGGACAAGCGAAAGCTGAGATTTATCAAGGATATCAAGGATACCGAGATGGACCAGTCAACAACAACAGAAAGTGTCAGCAGGGGTGGGCCAGGGATGCTCCGGGGGTGGAGCTGGAAAAGCCGGTAAAGAGCTGAGCAGAAACGGCGCATGAGGAGAGCAGGACGATAACAAAGCAGAGCACGGCGAGAAAAGGACACTTCTGATTCTGCCAAATCACACGGAAGAATCTGGCAAAGTATGTCCTCTCATTTCTTTCAGTGAGCCTTGTCAAAAGCCCCTCCGAGAGTAGTACGGCAAAGGGGGGTCGTCCTGGATGTGAACCAAGCTCGAGGAATGGGGTGACGACTCTGACGATGTCTGTGCGTGCGTGGCCCGAATCCTTTTGTGCGGGCTGTTGGAAACGACCTTCATAAAACAAACACGCCGATAATGAGTGAACAGTCGCAGGACGCCCGGCGTGGGCGAATGCAAAGGACTATGTAGGAGCGAGCACACTTGGTGCCAGGCCACCAATTGGTGCTGCCATTTCTGGCAACGACTCTCGACTCACCGGATCCCCGGCTTCCTTTGCGAGTGCAGCTAACTGGGCGATAATCGGCATTTGATTTGGTGCCGGCGAGAACTTTTATCAAGAGTCTCCCACTTCCACCCGCCGGGAAATTGTGAAGTCAACTCAAGCGGTAGCTGGCTCCGGCCTTGGTTACGCGACACAGGCCTTTTGGCAATCGATTCCGGTCTGGAGAAGTTTTAAAGGTTGAGGGAGCCAGAATGGTAATGATGTGTGGGCCGAAAATGGGCTTTGGGGATAATTGTTGCGGCTTGCGATTCCGGAAATGGAAAATAAGCAGCTTACGGAGCAAAGTTACTTGAGTTAACTGATAGTCTTTAAGCCATGAGGCTTTAAGCCAAGAGGAATGATACCATCAGCTCCATTACCTCCAACATTTCTCGCTTTGAGCCAGCTTTAATCAAATAATTTTTCACATTTTTCGGGATTCTCTTTCGACGGAACTCTTTCCTTTGACCCGCCCTGCCTCCCGGCAACATTAAGCCAGTTAAGGAGCGGAAGTCATGTCGGCCCCGGCCTTCTACTCCCGCCACCTGCTCCCACCCACTGCCCACCTGCTGAAATTTGCATAAAAGATGCTTTTCACTTTCCCGGCAGCAGCGGCAAGTATCTCAGGACGGTTGCCGGGCTGACAGGCTGCCAGGCAGCCGGGAAATAAAGAATTTTCGGCCAAGGAGGAAAGCGGGGAAGGCGAGAGCAAAATGTAAACTAAACAGCAGAAAAGGAAGCAGCAACACATGGAGGCTCCTTGTTCTATTTTTTCGCTTTTGTTTGGCTGTTGTCGTGTGGAATTAACTCGGCGGAAGCGGAAATGGAAATGGAAGATGGAAATGGAAGCTGCTGCTGCTGCTGCTGGCAAGGGCATATGGCCAGTGTCAGGGCCCTGGCTGATCGCCGACAGCTGCTGGCTCGGACTCCTCCTCCGGTCCTCCTCCGAAGGGATCTGGCTAGTCGTCGACGGAGACGCGAAGCAGAGAGCTCTGCTGCTGCATCTCGGACTCCTCGCTCCGGAGACGCCTGTGCGGCCGCAGGACCTGCCAGTAGTTGCAGCAGTAGATCAGGAGGGCTGTGGGAAGGAAGAGTTGAGTTTCCGTCAGGAAAGGCTGCCAGGCAGGAGGGGGTCTCACTTATGAAGCTGAGCAGCAGCCAGGTCAAGGTCGCCACCACCATCATCAGGTTGTTGTGGGCTCGCTGCGCCTCGGACACTAAAAGCAGAGGATTACCAATCACTTATGGCTCTAGCTCTTGGCCCAGTTAGTGCCGCGTACCTTCTGGCGCCGTAAAGTTCCTGCCTCCCGTCATTGTCTATAAAGCGGGAGTTACTGCTCCCCTAAACGGCTCGAGTGGGACTGCCTGCCGCCCCGAGCTGGTTTTAGTGGCGCTGCTAAGTGAGCCATCGAGAACAGATGTTTCTCTATCTCCGGCTAAGCACTTGTGGTTTACGGCCAGGCTCATGGAGAGGCGCATAGCGCTTCCCCGGAAGCAGCTGGGCGGGAGTCTTTAAAGAGTTCTAATTGTGGCAGTCTGGTCTCCAGCCAGGCCTGGTTTCAATCGCATGTGCCGATACAGTTTTATTGAGAACTCTATTTGCGACTGCACCTGCCCCTGCCCCTGGCCAACTGTGAGCGTTATTGAAGGCGTTGCTGTTTATCATTTGCCGCATTGCATGACTCCGGCCCGTCCATCAATATCAGGGGCCACCTGAGCCCCACCTGCCTCTGCCTCTGCCACTGAAACGCCGAAATAAAGCCTCCAATAAAAACTTCTGCATTTACGGCCAAAACAAACAAATATTATTGACGAAATTATGGCCGGCGCCCGAACTACACAAGCTAATAACGCTTTAAAAGTTTTGTTTTTCTTTCCCGAAGGGTTGCAAGTACAGGCCCTGTTCCCACGGAGTGCCTCTCCACAAAAGTCCGCATTGTATCCTTTAAAGACTCTCCTGGAAAGAATGCCAAGCAATTCAATTTGGCGACCCAATTTGCGTCGTAATTCTGCCTCGAGTGCGCCGTCAGGACATCATCTCTCATATTATTAGCTATTTCATAATTATAACTGTTCCTGGGGCCCTCTTCACTGCCGGCTCTTCAAGGAGCTCTCTCGGCACAAAAAGGAAGCATTTCACGATGAAAGCCAACTCAACTCAAAGGAAGCAGCCTCAGTGGGCTTCCTCACAGAAATACATAAAGCCACATAAATGTTTCCTTTCTCCCGCCACTTTTCCACTTCCTTTGCGAGCTTCTTTCCTTTTCAATGGCTGATGAATGCCTGATATCTCTCAGTCTTTGCCTCCCGCGCATCCTCCCGCATCCTGCGTGGAGAGTGGAGTCCTGTCGTAATGAAATTAAATATTTTATACAGCATAACATACATATATGGCAATGCCTGAATGGGCATGGGGCCAGGGACCAGGGGCCAGAAACGGAGGGGCAGAAAGAGCGCAGAAAGGGCACAAAGCCAGCCATAACTCGGTGCCTTGTGTTTCGCAACACTCCGGGAGCTCTGCGGTTGGCCCTTTGAATGCGTGGATTAGGATTAGGACTTGGATTAGCGCTGCGGAGTGCCGCCCTAATGCCGAAGCTGCAACATTTGCAGCTGCAACTGCCGGATTAGGGCGCCAGCTCGCAGTTGTTACGCCATCATAATCAACTTTTCCGAGAGCTCCCTGCTCCCTGCTCCTAGCTCCCTCTGCATGTCCTTTGGAACGTGCTGACACCTCCGGCAGCTCTTGCCAAGTTTCAACAGTCGATTATTTGCCGTCAAATCAGAATTTATTTGGCCTTGCCTTCGATTTGGCCGGCGAAGGTGTGCCAGAAGTTGCAAGAGCTGCCAAGACGTGAGCTCCGCCACTCCGCCGAGAAATAAAAAGTTTTTGTTTCAGAGTCCGCACAGTAGAGCGAGAGTCCTCCTTAAAGCGAAAAGTGACTCAGACTTCAAATATTCCCCCTGACTGCTAATCCGCCGGAGCTTAAATTCTTTAAAACCCAGCAGATACCCTCCGGAGCACCCCCCACTACATAAATAGCAGACGCATTCGAGCGGCAATGCAACAATTTTTAATTACCATTTAGGCGCTTCAACGAGCATTGCGCCAAACAGAAGGAAAAATTAAGGATGCGAGTGGGCGGGTCGGTCCACGAATAGATAGAGGAAATTGCTGGCAGCACTTTGGCCTCGACTTTTCCAGCATTTTTTCTGGCTGCAGCGTTTTTCCATTTGGCACGCGTTGAAAAAATTAAAAGGCAAACAGAACAGGACTGCGAGGACGAGAGGACGGCAGGACGGGCAGGGCAGCAGGGAGAGCGAACTGAAATGGAATACCCAGAAAATGAAAAGGAAAACAGCGCCAGGGAAATTAAGTCAATGTCCTGCGGGTCAGTTGCGTTTTGGATAAATGTAATTAACCTTAAGGATCGACGGCATTGAGTTGGGTCGCCAGGGACGGACGAGGCTGCGGCGATGCGAGCGTCCAGATTACTCGGGTGTAAATGATGGGCTAACATATTTCCCGGCCATATCCTTGCCAGCCCATTCGATCGGCGGGGAGCGGGGAGCGATGTACTCGTCGCGCGGAGGCATCCGTCACTTTAAATAGACCACGAACCACATCATTAGGGCAGTCGCCTTGCAAATTAATTACAATCGGAGCGAAAGGTGCAGGCGGTGGGCCGGGGGCAAGTGGCAAGGTGGCAAGAGGTAGGTGGCAGGGTGGCAGGATGGCAGGCTGGGTGGCCCACCCCACACCTGGGCAGAATCAATGACAATCCGGGAGCCAAGAACAAGGCCCAATGCCCTGCGAATTTGGCCAACAATGAACGCCTTGCTGTAATTACCTTTTGGCCACACACTCTCCCGTACATCCTTTCACCTCCAGCCCACACCCCACACCCCCTTTGAGCCAAAGACAGTCGCACACACACATAATTAACTCGATAATGAGGACAAAACCCATAGCCACACGTACAGGCGAGGCCGGAGGAGCCGAAACCGCCCAAGTTGTCGCAAATGTATGTAATGGCGTGTTACAGTTGTTGTTCCTGCGGTTAGCCAGGACCCTATCCCCGCCCCACCTCCGGCGGATAGGTTTTGTTTGCCACGATAATGACTTCCGCCTCGGCAGAGCCGAGGATGACAGAACCGGAATTCGTAATTGCTCCTAAGCGCCCGCCATTCTCGATCTCGATTTCCACCGTGCTTTGATTTTGCGCCCAAAGGCACCCCACCCCTTCTCCGGGAATGTGGGCCTGTTTCTTGGCCCGGAACGGGGTTCTGGCTTGGAATTTATACGCATTTGACCTGGATGTCGCTGCGCAAAAAAACCCAACCACCGGGCAGGACAAAAAGGTGTGAAAAGCTATGCAGGACACTCCGAGTGTTATGTGTGTTATGCTAATTCCCGAACGGGGAGAATAATATTTATTGGAATTGTGGCAATTTCCGGAACTGGTTTTAGTTGCAAATTACACAAGAGACGGAGCCTCTAGGGCCTAGAACTCTGCCTCGAAACAGGCCCTTGGAATTCACATTTAATTTCCATTAATTCCCGCCATTCACTCCGAAATGAAAATAATTAGCGCAGTCCCTCAGGACGGACCAGAACAGAACCAGAACCAGAATATTTCATGATTAAGAGCAATTGAATTACACATTTCCATGGCCGGGCTAATGCCTCTGGAGATGGCCAAGATACCAAGTGGCAAACCCTTGCACTTATCGCAGTCCACATTCCAATTGCCATTTGGCAGTAGCCCGGCAGACCCCGCCTGATTGCGGCAAAATGCTAATTAACAGAGCGTTGCTCCAGTTCGGGCCAGACTTTGGCCAAGTCCGTGGGGCGGGAGCAGGAGCTGGCGCTTCTTTAAAGCCGTCTTTAAAGTGGCCCAAATATTAATGGACGCTCTTCGAACGGCGAACGACCTGCCCAGGGAGTCGCCGGTCTTAAATTCATATCAAAACACATATTAAATATTCTCTTGCGCTGGATTCGGGCGCTTTGCTTTAATATTTATAGCAAGGTCCCTGGAGAATGGCTTCTCCCGCCCTCTGGCCTTCGCTATTTGTGAAATTTAAGCACGAAAAGGTTCGAATTTTAAATGCCAGGGCTGAGCAGCGAGTTATCTGTCCGTCCGCCTCTGGGGCTGGCTCTAAACTTGCTCCCTCCGTAGGGGGCTTCGGTTTTGTTTGGTAATTTGTGGAGTGCCTGCCAGGACTGAAGTCGACTGGGAGCCGCCATTTCAATTGGCTGCGGATTCAAAGAGGGTCGGAGGTAAGCCCCGCAGAGACTCCCACTACTTATCCCGGCCCGGATGAGGTTCACCTTGTGGCCCAGTCATCAAAGTGTGTTTAAATATAATTACTGCGACTGTGACTGTGACTGTGGGTCTCTCATTGCCAAACTCGCTTTTCTTCTATCGAAAACTAATTACATCCTTTGAAGGCGCATCCATTGATCGCCCGACCAGACCAGACACCCCAATCGCTCATCACCCATCCGCCCCGTGAGCCAGTCGCCCTGCAATTACAGCTACCCGCCGCCAGAGGGCGCTGCATAGTAGCTGCGCATAAGTGACACTTGTCAAAACACATTTTGCACACCTGCCCCGCTTTTCCCTTTGGCCGGAGGCAAAAAAGCATATTTCGAGTGCGGCACTTCATGTGCGTCAAACAGACTGAGCCAGCAGGAGGGGCACGGAGGGCCACCCACACGATGCACCATCCAATGCGAGCCATCCGAACAGTGAGCGGCGAACAGTGAACAGTGAACAGTGAACAGAACTGAAAAAGTGCTCAAGTCGAAAGCCCTCGAGTTGTTTTGCAACATTTGAACACGTCAAGTTTTTAAGGTCAACATGTCGCTGGCATGCAGGCCAGACATCAGACGTGGCAGCCTGGCTGTAGCCAGTAGGGTTGTGCCACAGGAGGGGAATGGGAGGTCCAGCTGGCTAAATGACTGATACATCTGAATGGCGTCTGCTCGTGGGCCTTTATTTTAATTTGATTAGAAGTCGAGCAAGTATTGCATTTTTGAGTAAAAATATCAGAGTGTCCCTTCAGCCCTTTCTGGCCATCAGGGATTCTGGCCAAATCCCACATAAGAACTCTTTTCTTCATTGATATTCCAGAGCTCCTGGCCCCCGGCTGGCTCCTCTTCCGACGTTTATTGTTACTTAGCTTTGGGCCAGATCCGAGCTGGCCCTTAGTCCTTAGCCCTTCGGATGCCCATCCTTGTTTACTCTTTGGATGTTCTCATTCATGTGGGTGTGTGTATGGACTCCTAAGAACACAAACCCTGCTGGGCCAGTGTGTGTGGCTGGTCGGAAAACACTTTTTCGCAAAATTTTCTCAAAAAGAATGTTAGACAAACCGCTTTGTTGGCAACAATTTGGGTTAAAACTTAAGTGTTTTGCTTCGAGTTGAAACCAAGCCACCTCCAGCCACCGCCCTCGCCGCAGCAGCCCCTTCTCCGGATTCTTTGGCATGCAGTGCTTTCGGCCCGGCTTAAAACGAAAGCCACAAGAAAAGGCGACCGAGAGAGGCAACTCACAACTAGGAGCGCCCCACAAAGTTGAGGAAAACGTGGAAATGTTTTTGTGCTTTTCCCTTTCATGCATTCCGGGCCGGGACTGGGACCGGCCCGGGACCGGGTTGGGGCCAGGACAAAAAAGCAGCTGGCAGCGAGGAACAAGGAGGTAAATTGTCCTTTTAACTTCTCTCCCAGCTGCTGCTTCGTATAAATTTCGTTAAAATTCAGCGCTGCACTTTCACTCTCGCTTTCCCCCAAAAATAAGCGGGAAAGTAAACCGTTTAAACAGACAATGGGCGGAAAGTATTTCCGAAAGCGGTCTCCTCATTAGACAGACTGGCAATAATTAAATGTCATTACGGAAATGGCATTTTATTAATAATTCAATTTGCAAAGTCTGTGCACCGACTCCAGATACCATATTGGCAGTAATACTCCTCCGTGGTTCGTCCCATCGGCTAATTTGATTGAAAGTTTTCGGATCTTCCATGCACCACAAATCTGAGACCACATCAAAGAAAACCCTCTGTAATACATGCCCCGAGCCAGCCCAGGACCAGAAACCCCAAAACCAAACTTAAAACTCAACCACTCCGAGCCAAACCAAACCAATCCATTCAAATGTAAGCATGCCGGAGGAGTCGCAGATGAATTTGTTTGTTCGCATTCGGGCTGCATTATTGGATATCTGAGCTCGAACTTAACTAATTTTAAAGTTTTTCAAATGAGATTTCTCTGTGCTCTGTGCTGGGTGCTGGCTGCTGTGTGTGTGGCAGCAAGTTGTGGCAGCAAAAGTTTACAGCCGTTCCTCCACGGAATTAGTTGCAATTTTCAGCATCTGGGGAAGATTTTACATTTAGTTGCCAGAGTGAGAGGAGTTCGGGGCAGGGGCAGGGCCGGGCAGGAAATTGTCTACAGCTGCTGGCGGTGGGGCTTCATCATCGTCATCCCCGGCGTTGACACTTTAAAGTTCGGCAAGAATTCGCAGAAGCGGGTTCACGCCCCGGCACCCACCTTGCGAGACTCCAGGCGATAGTTTTCAGCGATTGTCCGGAAGCACCTATCGTTTGGGGCTCTGTTCCACTTTCTCCGTTTCATTATCGGGGAAAAGTGTGCCTGTTGCCTTTGACCCCAGTCCTACTGTCCTACTGTCCGACTGTCACTTTTCGTGTATTTTTTCTTCTTGAGGGTTTGCCTGGGAAACATGTTGCGCGAGTTTGAGATCATCATCGGCTACCTGGAACTATGGTGAGTGCCCCGCCTGCTCCGCCGAAGAGCCAGCACTGAGCCTCCTTCTTGCAGCTTCCTGCAGTTCTTCCTCGACTGGCTGAGGGCCCTGGCGGATAGGTGGATGCCGGTGTTCATCCTCAGCGCCGTGCACTCGGGCAGCGTCGTGCTGTACACGCTATGGAGCAAAGTGTACCGCGAGCCGGAGTGGAGCGACGTGGTGATCTTCAACGAGCAGCCCAACAGCTGCCCCGGCATCCACACCGACCCCGTGTGCCGCAAGCGGATCTGCGAGTCCTGCCGCACCAACCGGCTCATCCACTACATCAACCAGGCCAAGCACACCATCGACCTGGCGCACCTCACCTTCTCCCACCGCGCCATTTACGTCGCCGTGGTGGCGGCCCACGACCGCGGCGTCCGCATCCGCATCGTCACCGACTCCCAGATGCTGTCCGTCCGCGGCTCCGTGATCCACCGCCTCTGGTCGCTGGGGGTGCCCGTGCACACCGCACCAGCCCGCACCATGATGCACCACAAGTTCGTGATCTTCGACGGCCAGCGGCGCATCATCCAGCTGGAGAGGGAGCAGCAGAAGACCTTCACCGGGCTGTGGGGCAGCCGCGGTCTGGTGATGACCGGCTCCCTGAACTGGACCAAGCAGGGCACCGCCAGCAACTACGAGAACGCGGTCATCTGCTCCAACAGCAAGTCCATCGACCTCTACCAGCAGGCCTTCGAGGAGCTGTGGCGCAACTTCAACCCCATGTCCTCCGACGACGTGACCTACGAGGACCTGCGCGTCAACAACTACGGCAAGAATCTCTACTAGCCCTCTATTGAGGGGCTTTCAATAAAAGCAAAGAGACGTGAATGGCTTTCGTCATAAATGGGAAAAGGGAGAGTGGCAACACCTCCTCTAAGAAGTGTTTCAAAGCATCTGCCTATTCCCAAGCTGGGTGATTACTTCTCCGGTTATTGCTTTATTGCAGTCAAAAGTTTGGCACTTTGTGTGGCCAGGACACAGGACGAGGACCAGGCCAAGAACATGCCACACATGATGGCAAGTTCCTCGTCCTGTTGATTACACTTCGGACGGCCATAAATCTGTATCCGAGAAAGTTATCCCTCCCGGCCGGGGCGAAGGGGAGCCGCACAAGAATGTGGCAACAAAGTTCCTTACGATACCTCGGCGAGTTGGAAAGTGAAACCAGAACCGCCGACCCGGAGGAGGGAAACTAGCCGCCGAGCCGTAGTTGAATTTCATTAACTGCTTGTTTATCGAATCGAAATCGGAGTCCCAAAACTCGTAAAAGAAAAGAGACAAGGCAAGAGAGGTATAAAATAAATATGCAGAATAGCTGGTGCTGATGCTGGTTCCTGGGATGAGTCCTCACATCCGCAGCTCGTACTCCTCGTCATCCTCTAGCTCGATGTCGAGGTCGTCCTCGTCCTCGTCCTGCCCGTCCACCGGGCCCAGCTCCATGCCGCCCTCGACCATCACGGCCTTTATGAACTGCTGGGCGTTGTAGTTGAGCACCAGCTCTCGGGTTTGGGCCACCATGTTGGACATCTCCGTCAAGTGGGCGTCCGCCGTTCGTAGGAAGGCCGGGAACTCGTCGCCCGTCTCCACACCCCGGAACCTGCGCACGAAATCCTCCAGATAGTCTACCAGGGAGCCGTGCTGGTCGGCCACTTGCTCCAGGTTCACAGAGTCGGGGGTGGAGTGGGGGGCGCTCTCCCGCCGGTTCTCCAGCTCCGTCATCGAGTGGCTGAACTCCAGGTCGCCCATGGTGCTCTCTACGAAGTAGCTTTTGGCCGGCTCCGGCGAGAGGCTGGGCATGTGGCCAAAGTCCTGCTCCTCCTCGGATACCTCTGGCTCCGAGGGGGTTCCCTGTCCCTGGTCATCGGCGTCTGGGCCGTCTCCGGGCTGGCCGTCGTCGTCCTTGCAGGCCACCAGCTCCTTGACCCGGTCGGCGTAGCGGAGGGTGTTCAGCGTGTTCTCCACGCAGGTCAGGGCCGGCGAGATCATCGCTATCATGCAGGTGCGGTTCTTCTTGCCGCCGATGAAGGAGTCGCGTAGGACCTGGGTCAGCTTGGAGCCGCGGAAGGGCAGATGGTGGCACTGGCGGCTGAGGGCGCGGATGCACTCCTTCAGGGCCAGCAGCGACTTGTTGATCTCGGCGCCCTCGATGCGCGTCTGGCGGTCCGCCGACTGGGTGTCCGCTCCGCGCTCGTTGCCGGCCAGGTCCACGAAGGAGCACTTGCCGAAGGGACCCCAGGAGTCGGGCAGGTGGAGGGCCATCTGGAAGACGGCGTGCGAGCGCGAGGACTTGGCGTTGGCCGAGGTCTGGCCCGAGGTGCGCTCCCGATTGCCGAGCTCAATCAGACGCAGGACATCCTCCACTTTGGTGACCGGCATCTCCGTGAGCCCCACCACCACCACCTGCTGGCGGCCGTCCTCCAGGACCCGGAGCAGGGGCTTCTCCGGGTGCAGGAGATCGAAAACCTTCGAGCCGTAGATCTCGAAGAAGCTGCACGTGATCTTGGCGCCCATCTGGCGGTACTCCGGTCGCGACACCTCCTCGAACACGTCCCGGGCGGCCATGGCGTAGATGCCGCCCCGGCAGTCCTGCACCTTGCCGCAGAACTCGCCTCCCATGGTGTGGGTCTTACCGCTGCCGGTCTGGCCGTAGGCGAAGCAGGTGGCGTTGCCGCCCTCGAACATGGTCCGGATCAGGGGCCGGGCCGTGTGGTCGTACACCAGGGCGTTGGAGCACTGCTCGTCGAAGGTGTAGTCGAAGCGGAAGCGGTGGTGCTCCAGGAACTTGGTCAGGTCCACCTTGTGGCGGAACTCGTGCACGATGAGCGAGTCGTGGGTGGGCACCGTGATGATGTCCACGTTCTTCATCTTCAGCTCCCGCCGGCTCATCGGCCGCTTCCGCACGCACACCGTGATCTGCTGGACGGCGGCGCCGTTGGGGTCGAGGCTGCGCAGCGGACTGAAGCTAATGGACTCCCGGTACTTGCGCAGCATGACGGACACCTCCCAGTTGGGGTTGCCCGGGTCCTGGCGCCGCAGGGCGGTCTTCTGGAGGCGCACCTCGGCCTGGCGGGCCCGGCGCTGCTCCCGTTGCTCCTTCAGGCGCTCCACCTCCCGGACCACACTGGAACAGCGTATGTTGGACTTGGCCTGAGCTTGCTGAGGACTGCATCCGGCATTGATGTTGCGGGCCAGCGAGGCCCGGGCCGTGGAGGCCCCACCACCAGCACCTCCCCCAGCCGAGGCCCTTCCCCGGGTCGTCGGGGGAGCAATCTGCGAGCGTCTGCCCTGCGGGGGCGGCAGGCCACTGGGAGTGGCGATCTTGCTGGGCGCTGCCCGGAGATCCACAACCCGCAAGCGCTCGGAGTAAGGATTCCCGGTCAGGGACCTGCGATAGGAGTCCGGTGGCCCCTCCGTGGGGCTGCCCTCCCGCGGCCGGGGAATCAGAGAGCCCGCCGCACTCGGCGAGGGACTGGCGGCCATGTTGGTGTTCGACGCCGGTGGACAGATGGCCGGAGCAGGAGACGGAGACGGATCACAGTTCTCGCCCTGGAAGATCTGGTGGTTGAACTCGACTAGCTCGCGAACGGGCACCTGCTTTCCCTTAACAATGGCGCCCTCCGTCCATTCGCTCGTGATCGAGTCCAGCTCCAGGTCCTTGGCCGTGCAGACAGCGGGGTGCACGCGTCCGTCGCTCCTCGGGATGTTGAGCTTCTCGCCGAGCTGAATCTGTTCCATATATATCGTATCGTATGGCAGGGAGCCGGCAGCAGCTCGGACCAAAAAGTGTCAAAAGTTCAATATTTTAGGATTTTTTGTCTCGAAAAATGGATTTTTTGTTAAGCGGGGGACTCGGGTCGGGTCTGGTCCTCTTCTCGTCCGGAGTTGCTGCTGTAATTTACTGTCGAGTGTAGGGGGTTTGTCAGGCTACTGGCTGCTGGGGGTCCGATCGGGGGGTTCCGCACTTACGTTCGAGGACCGGCCTGCTTGGGCACTTCGGCTTTTAGGTAGAAAAATATATCCAGACTTTTTGTTGAAAATTCGAAATATATAACATGTCAGGCGGGCGAAGGCAGCGGAGTGGAGCTATCGTACGCTTTCAGTACTCGGATCGAATGGACGACGGCAAATGCCAGGCTCCCTTCCCTCGGCTCGGACTTTGGGGCGAAGTTGTTTCCAGAGCCAACTAGGAGTTGGGGTTTTCGGCTGAGATGTGGGTGTTGGCTCGTAAATTCCTCCCAGCTGCTTCTTCGGGGGGCCTTCCAGGCGACTCCTTTGATATATGGCCAAGCCCCGTTCCGGGTTAGTACTTTTCCAATTAGATCTGGGCCACCTACTTCTTGCGGCAGCGTGAACCCGGGGAACCTTTCTGTGTTTGTGTTCCAGCCCCCGCCCAAGGCCACCGCTTTGTTGTCTAGACTCCCGAGTCCGAGTCCGATTGGAGGGCGATTAAGACGCACATTCCGGGGCATGGCGGCCCTTCGAGGGATCAAACAGCCTGCCGGGCCGTGCCCCAACCAGTCAGGTGTGGAAACTAATTTACGGCAGCTCCGAGGTGGACCCGGGCGTGGAACTATCCAGCGAAAGTTTGGCCGAAGGAGGCAGGGAAAGTATTACGATGACTAAGCCATGTTCACAGAGCCATTCTCGCGCAGATTGGACATCAGCTGGGGGGCTTTGAGTCAGCAACTAGCTGGGGCGACCAGGGTAGCCCATAAATCGCGGGCTGCTGGGGCCTGCAATCAGGGCCTGCAATCTCAATCTGCATCAGAAATCAGCAGCCAGCGACGAGCAGTGCCAACTTGTCAGGGCCAGATAGATAGCGGCCGACTGGAAATGGCGTCAAGGGCGCCATAAATGAGAATTTCCGTTTCATTTCCGCCCGCTGGTTGTGTGTGTTCATTTGCGGCACATAATGAGCAGGGAAAATGTCGTGGCGCGGCTCGGTCTCGGTCTCGGTATTGATTTTCATTTAAAGTGCCAGCAGAGCAGGCAGAACAGGCAGCCAGCTAGCCCGACCTAATGGCGTTTGTGTGCCGAATTTATGGCAACTTGACCTCGGCCATTTGTCAGCATTAGAACGAAATTAGAGGGCCGCTGCAGCCAAGGGCATCACAAATGGGAATCGGCAATATGGGTCACCTAGCGGAGTCCTGGACTCCGACTGTGGCAGTCATGCAATTCAATTAAAGCCGCATCCGACGAGACCTGGGGAACCTCGAGAAGAATAAACCTCCTCCCTGGGCGGGCAAGGACACATAAATCTGGTCGGCTGGCGGTGCGATAAGCGCGGAACACGCTGATGCCGATATGGAGGCGAAATAAAATATGTCGCCTGAATGGAGACCCCGGCGCAGGAGATTTATTCGCAAATAATCGCTCCGGGCCATAAATTATAGGCAGGCTCATGCATAGTCTCCGGCCTATCGATTTCCCTTCGAGATGTCAGTCACACAACACCCCCACACTCGTTAGTTACAAACGTTGCGTTCCCCACACACCCCAAACACACAACACTTATTTTAATGAAATTGGCGACCAAGACTTTCGGACCTTGCCCCGCGAAAAATACCCAGTCCCGGCAGGATGTTTTCGGACTATGTCAAGAACGCGTACCGCACCCGCAGACACACGCTGCCCATCAACGAGGACTTGTTGTAGGTCCCCTGCCCTCCAGAGGATCGAATGTGTGACTAACTAAACCCATTCTACCATTGCAGTAGCGAGTACTCCTGTCTGCTGGAGGATGGAGTCAGCTTGGGGAGCTGCAAGCGGATCTTGTCTCGGTAAGCACGTGGCCTGAACTCGAGGATCTAATACAGACTCTCCCCCGCAGCACCTTCATGCTGGTATGGGACTACAGGCAGTTCCAGGCCGCTTGCATCATCCAGCGCAAGTGGCGGGCCTTCTGGTCGCAGAAGAAGCTCGACCGGGAAAACCAGGCGGCCACCACCATCCAGAGGCACTGGCGGGGCTACGCCGCCCGCAAGAACTTCTACAAGTTCGTGGAGGACAAGCTGCAGCAGCAGGTGATGGACCACTTCCACCGCGCGGCCACCAAGATACAGGCCCTGTTCCGGGGCCACCGCGTCCGCCAGACGGTCCACGACATGAGCAGCCTGCAGACCATGCAGGTGTGTGCCGCCGAGGACCTCCTCAACTGCGTCGCCTTCAAGCTGCACCACCTGCTGCGCACTTACGCCATCCCCGGCGTCTACTCGCTGAAGAACTCCAAGTAGGTTCCGATCTCTTCCTCGTTTGCCTCAAACTGAGTCCTTTCTCCCGCCAGCTGCCTGTCTCGGGTGGAGAAGCTGATAGCCAGCCTGCACTTCCGCTACTACAACGGCAAGGCGGTGTCCCAGTCGAAGAAGACGATGGCCAGGATCGAGGAGGAGCGGAAGCAGTCCCTGAAGACCGGCCACTACGCGCGGTTCCCGTTCCCGGGCCCCAACTACTGGAGCCGGTGCCCGCCCAAGTGCGAGGCGGCCCTGAGCCTCAGCAAGGACATCGACAAGCGCATGTACAAGATCATCGAGATGTACGACGCCTCCCAGAAGGCGGCTCACGCCGCCTGGGTCCAGAAGAAGAAGGCTCAGAGTGGGTTTCCCTTCCAGATCCTCCTAAAGATCGGCCCGAAACCCTTCCTTTCTTTTCAGAGAAAAAGAAGAAGCTCATCAGCCAGATAAAGAAGGCTCTGGAGAAGAACAAGCGCGACTTCTGCGGCGACGTCATCGCCAGCATGCGCCGGTGGAAGTTCCTGGCCGAGAACAACCTGACCGTGGACAAGAACATCTTCAGGAACCCGGAGAACCTGCAGAGATTCATAAATGAGATAGCGGACTTTGTGCAGGAGTTCGAGGACTGCACCTGCCACTGCCGCATTCAGGCCTTCGACGAAGTCTACTGCACCTGAACCCAAAATTCCGAATGAAATAAAGACAATATTTTCATAAAAACATTTATTGAGAGTCCAATGAGAGTCCTCCACCGGGCCAGCTCGACACTACCGACAACGGGTACAGGGGGTACTAGGGGTATCAGTTAAGAATCGTATTAAATACATCCACTGCAAGAAAGAAAATGGTTTTTGCGACTCGAAGAGGACTCGAAGGACCTTCAGTTTACCAAAAATATTGCCAAAGAAGCGCATGATGACGGTGAAGAACGAGGGGCGGTTGTAGTCTATGTACCTTTCGGTTGTCTCGTCTGTGGGAGGAATCTCACATTACTCTAAAGAACAGGCTGCTGTGGAGCGAGTTACCCAGGTTGTCGCAGTCCAGGCGCTCGTTGTCCAAGTTGTAGTGGGTTGCGACGCCTCCTATGGGCCCCGGCGCCGGCTTCACTGTCATTTCGAGATCCGGATCCGCCATGTTCCCGCCTCACAAGTCTTTACTCAAAGTCCCAGAAAACGACGTCTAGCTGATTAGTTTACACGAAAAATTTTGCAGAAATTTGAACGGGTATGATTTTAGTGAGCCGTGTGTAATGTGGGAGTGTCTATTTAGTTCTGAGAACCGACAGGTTCGTTGCCTGTCACCGGCCAGGATCGGGTTGCTTCGGTTTCGGGCTGGAGAGTTACTGGAACTGGGCTGCTTGGCTGCTTTAAGGTCTGTTACCTGCAGCCACAGCTGCGAATTACGATCCCTGTCTAGGATTTATGCTGCAAAGTTTTCAGCACAAACATCAGGCATTCTGGGAGGACACGAGCCTGGAAAACATTTAGCCAGAACATGGGATTGGGGAGCGAGGAGCGGGCTTTCTCGGAACCTGTCCCTGAACGAGCATAAATTAAGGGCCAGTTGCTGTTGCTTTTAATTAGACACTGAGCCCGGCAGTGCCAGAGTCCGCAGCGTCTCGTTCTGGCCACGACATCAAAACAGAGTCTCGCCCAGCAGGAGGCTCTGTAATTGTACGGCCGGTCGGTACGGCCGCTGCCCCACATCGGCATCATCATAATAATCGCCGTCCTCAGATATGCAATTAGAGGACAAACGAAAAATGTGTCTCGGCCAGGCGCTGTCAGGGTCGCCCGGGGACGAGTGCGTATTCCGCAGACTCCCCGGCCGCATAAACAGAGCGTTGTGTGGCCGAAATTAACCATATTCATCAAGTCCCAAACAAAATGCAACATTTTTGGCCGCTAATGACGAGTCGTTGTCGTGGACGTGAATGGCAAGTTGCTCTGCCCCGGGCCGGCTCTCTATCACTCCGGCCCAATTAATTACTTATGTTGATTGTGGCCCCCGACCTTTGGACTTTTGTTCACTTGCGGGGGACGTGTCAGTCTCAGTATCAGTCTCAGCCACAGTAGTTACAGGTGAGATGACCTCCATCCTCGAAAGCCACTATTTAAACTGAGATTCGGGCTGAGTCAGTGCCGGATTCCGCTCCAGCCCCTCCACTATCATTGCCAGGACAAGGCACTGCAAAGCGGCATAAACTTTCAAAAACTGTAGCACTCTTATTTAAGCTTATTATAAACTTTGCAACCAAATTGCAGAAACATTCGCCGGGCAGCAGCAACTTTCCGTCCATTGTTGCCTTCTCTGGCCAACTGGATGACTGGCGAGGCAGTAGCAGAGGGAGAGGCAGTTTCGGGAAAGCTCTCAAGCCGATTTGCAAACATTATCAGAATAGTTACTGGACGCAGTGATCCAACCGAACTGAAACGGATAACTAAAGTAAACTGCATCTCGAACAGTTTCGCTTTCCGCCCGGGCTAATGCATTGTGCGGCATCCGTTTTTTCGGCTGGCTAATTAAATGTGTTAAGAGCCGAAGTGGCCGAGTTGGCCGAGTGGCCGAGTTGGCCAACTTTCTGCCAGTTTTCAGTACAGTTTTTAAGGAGACATTTCACGGTCGGGAGGAGCAGGCCAATTAAAGCCAGCTCGGAGTGATTTGTAAAGAGGTTTCTCACAATTTCATTTGGGGAGCGACTTCCTAATCAGCTTAGTTACGAGCTGGCAGGCATTTGAATGCCAGGACCCATATGTGGAAGGTCGTGTTCGGGCTGCGGTCGGAGGGGGTTGGGGAGAGCTGTAACCACAACACAAGGCGCTTCAAATGTTTCCTTTCAAATTAATTAGAAGTTTGCGGTGGGCAGGGCCAAGACGCCTCCGCAGGCTGCCCTTCGGCGGCGCCAGTCGTTCATGGACATCATCATCCGCCCTGATGGCAGCCGAGCCGATGGCAGGCCGCAAAATGGTTTTGGCCAACAATGAAATCTGAGTTGTAATTGCCGGCACACAAACATATAATTAACTAAATAATGAGATGAGCCCCAAATGGCTCCGGCTCTGTCTTCTCAGGCCTTTGTTGCTTTGTCTGCCCTGTTCCTGCCCACCATTTGGCTGCTGTTAACGGCATTTTTAATTACCTTTGATATTCCCAGCCACACTTGCTTGCTCGAGTTCGCAGCAGTTCGCTGTTTTCAATTAATGTTGCCAAAATGTCTTTCACGGCACGAGGTACAAGCATTCTCGTGTTCGCATCGCCTGCAGCAAGCAAAAGTTTTTTAATTTATTGGCCATAAATTCAACAACCTTCGGCCATCAATGGCACCTGCCCGGAGCAGTTTAAATAAATGAAAGCACCTCTCCTTCGAGAGCACTCTCGGATTATTAGTTTGAAGCAAAAGATATCGTTGCAATAGTAGATCTAGATTCTAGATGCAGCGCTATATATCCATAAGAGCTTTAAGACGCGGTTATCGGAGAAGGTTATCATTTCCATAAAGAGCTTCTCAAAACTAATTACTAGTTTTAGGTTAATATTTACTCAGCTAATTAGCCACAAAGTCTGGAAGTCAGACAGAGATGACAGAGGGCAACCGATTAACATTTATTGGGTCTGAACTTTAATTTGCCTTGTCGGCCAAGGAGCTCACCTTCTCCGTTCTCCAGCCTTTGTTTGGGCCGCTTGACATTCGAACCCGGCTGGATTTATGGGACTGCCCGTGTCGATTAGTTGGCCATAAATCTTAGCGCTTTGGTCAGCAGCTCGGGTGGAACTATGTGTTTACGCATTGTAGCGGATTTTTACCGGACGCCACAGAGATAGCCTCCCACACTCACCCCCTATGTGTGCTCTGACATCCCACAACTTACGGGTCATGGCCGGAATAAATTTTTAGCAAAGCAACAACGGCTCGTTCTTCATCATTGCACCATTAAGAGGTTAACTCATTTTAAATGAAATCTGCGCTGAGCGAAATATAAATATATGGAGAGCGGCGCTGGGAGGTCTGGGGGGCTGGGGGCCAGCGCAGGACTCTAATTTGCAAAGTTTTCCGCTGACTGAACTTTAACCCTGCCCTGGCCTGCCGCAGGTGTTAAAAATGATTTGCAAAATGCAAAACTTTTCGTTATAAATTCATAGCCATACATAACTGAAACACAGTGAGAAGCGCAAAGAAACGGAGAAAAGAAGGCGAACAACTTAAAATTGCTCAACTTTATATACATTTTTCGTTTGCTGCGTGAAATATGCGGAAAGTTTAATCAAATTCCGCCAAATCGCCTTGTCCCAAATAGTGTTCTGAGCAGTTCTGGGCTGGCTGACGGCGTAAATTAAACGCATAAATACTTTACATAATGCGATTGGGGGACAATGCGAATAAATAGTGGCTGCCTCGCCCTGAAAAGTGTGCTATGAAATTTTTAAATGGGGGATGCCCACACGAGCGGAGCAGAACCGACCGCAGAACATGAGTTATGGCAATGATGACATTGTTGGACACACAAAAGGGTCCAGGATCCAGGACCCAGCCCAGCCAAGACGTGCTAAAAATAGCCAATGAACGACCTCCTATTTGACGGAACGCCTAATTCCGAGAAGGACCCCGCCGAAGAACATCTCAGTTACGGCTGCACCTGTCTCGGGCTCTGGCCGGCCGTCATAAATCTTGCACACCTGGCCGTAGTCATGGCCGTGGATGTGCGAACGCCCACACGCTGGCTCGGATAAACTGAGTCGAGGAATATTTAAAGTCCATTTTCGGGGCGTCCAAGAACAAAGGCGGGCAGCTACGCAAAAAAGGAGCATCCTCTGGCAGAGCAAAGCCAAAAAACCGCCAGAACCACCTGAGCCACGGGGCAGACAGGGGCAGACCTCAGAGGCGCCACCAACAATTTAACAAGTGACTTCATGTGAACTAAGCAAGCAGGTCCTGATGTGTTGGTGCAACAAGCGCACGTCCCTAAAGGCCGCAAGGGCAGAGAGCTTTCCTTGTGCAACATTAGTCCTTAAAGCTGCGTCGAATAATGCTAACATTTTAGTAATTGACATGATTCTGAGCGAAAAACATTACAAATGTCAGAAAAAACACGCATATTTGCGATAAACCATCAAATTTTAATTTCCATTAAAATAGGTGTTGCGCGGGAATGGTTTTTCTGCTTTTGTGTTCAGCCACAAAAAAGTCCTGCATATTAATGCCACAGTGCCTTGCAATAGTAGCTGGCCAGGAGCCAGGAGCCAGAAGCACGACCATTTGCAATATTGGCAGGCGCACATGGCTTAGGCGAAGATTAACTGCAGTCAGTGTGTGTGCATGTGTGTGTGTCATGTCCCTGCATATGCATGGCACGTATTTGAATTGTGTGTGAGTGTGTGTGCGTCGGAGAGCCCGCCAAACTCACAGACAAGCGCCCCCGCACTCCCACACATGTCAATGTCAGATGGTCTAGGGGAGGGGTGGGGAAAATAAATAAATATAAAGCTCAACAGTCGCTGCACTGCGGAAAACAATTTTTAAAAAGCTTACATTTTATACTCGTATTATATTAAAGTGTTTTAATTTGTAAATTTAATATTTTTCACTAAAATTTATAAAATATCTTTAAAGAGAAGCCTTATTTTTGTGCCCACTCTTGGTCCTATTTCTCTTATACCCCGTTACTAAGAAATCCGCTCTGAGGGATTCTCCACTGCACGCCCACTAATCATGGCGCCAGGGCGGAAAATTGGGAGCCGATTAAATTGGCAATCAAGTGAAAGGCATCGCTTCGCCGTCCCGCCAGGATGATTCCCATTCCCATTCCCCGGCAGGCTGAAGGCTGAAGGAAAAAGGACCCCTCGTCAAAGTCCTCTCATCTCTCCTGCCAGTAAAATGGCATAATTACATGTAACTAGCCGAAAAAGTTTACATTTATGAGCGACTGGCGGCTGTTCCCCGGGTAGCGGTAAATGGCGCAAAGAGAGTGGAGTGGGGAGAGCTTACCGTGGGGAGAGTGGAGAGTGGCGCTATTTACGTTGCCATCACGCGGTGCGAAAATGGAGGAGACACGGAAAAAAAGAGCAGAATGGTGTCGTGGAGGGCGCGAGGGGCGGGGGCAGCCAAATGGCTGCGTTGACACAGTTTACAGTCTCCCCACCTGCGACAAAGCTCTCCCCCTCACACTCTCTCTTATTTTCCCCTCTAGCAACTAAGGTGAATGCATTGTGTGGAGAGTCTGCGGTGAAGAATTATGAATGAAATGGCTACTAGAGCCGGCTCAGACTTTGATAACTCCCCACTGAAGAAGAAGAGCAAACTAGGGTGGGGCTAGGCGAAATCTATACACCCTTTAATTGGCCTCTATGAACTCCTATTTTGTTATTGCTTTATGATTATGGCCCACTTATGGGGAAATATAGTTTATAGGGGAATAAAAACAAATAATTCCACTCACCAGTGACTGTTATTCCGTTGGTTCATTAAATATTTCTGTGTGTATATGTATAATCCCATTGTAATGTTTTTTCATAAAATATATTTTTTAAGCTGCTCCAAGTTAGCGGTACTTTACGCTTCCATCCACAATCCGGCAAAAAATATATTTTCCATGGCATCCATTAAAATTCTATAATTAAAAAAATATTTATGCATTAATTAGAGATTAAAGAAGATTTTTTTAAATTTTAAATATTGAGTAGAAGAAGAGTTAAGAGAAAAGCTTAAAGTTTCCTCCATAAAAAATTTGTAAGGCGATTAAAAGAAAAATCTCATTTAACAAAAATGAAATTAAACTTAAAAGAAGATATTTTTCACTTACTGTTTTACATACATACATATTTATGTTCCTTTTCACATTCGTTCCAGTGTCTGTATGTACTGGGGTGCTGTCACCAGTAAACGGTACTTTATTCCAGCCTCTTGCAAAGATCTTGCTGGAGCACCTGCACGAATTTCACCATCAAATTTCTCTGCAATTCTGAAATTAAATAGTTAAATACCTTTATTATGCCTTTATTTAGTCTTTTACACACATTTACTGCAACTTTAAACTTTTAAAAACAGTTTAAAATCAATTTTAAAAACTCACAAGAACACGCTGTTTTCGCACCTCCGTAAATGAAAGAAGAAGAAGGTGAAGGCTGAGAAACTTTCGGAAGCTGGGGGAAAGAGAGTGATCTTAAAGGAGAAGAGCGAAAGCTTGCACGAGAGAAAGTATAAGACTGCAGTATGCAGAAGGTATAAGACTGTCCAGGGGCTTGGCGCGAAAAGAAACGTTTTCGAATCTGAAGCAAATCACTTGTCCTCTTTGTGTGGTCAGTTAAGTGATTTAAAAAGTGCTAGGGGACAAGGGAGACCACAAGCCAGGTCCAATTAAAATTTATAGCCTTCTTCTTGCTAGGGGGGAAATCAAAGCAAACTGGGCACTGGAAAAAGTAGCAATTGAAGATGACCTCTTTACACTTTGGCCGCATTTGAGGAGTGGAGAACGACTCTCTGATTGCAATTGACCTCGAGAATCCCCCACCGACCGAGGGGCGGGACGGACAGTCCGACAGCTCATCCAGACACCATCTGGGCATATTTTAATTACCATTTAGAGGAACCTTCTGAAAAAATGAGAAGAGGAAAAAGAAGCGCCGGAGAGAACATTAAAAGCAAGCTGCAGACGCCCTCTGCCCTCTGCCCGTGTCCTTGCCCCCTGAGCCGGCTGCTTTGAACTTTTGGCCAAGTTTCGGGCCGCCTGTCAGGCGAGTGCAAACGGAATAGCAACAAAATGCGGCAAATGTTGTTTGGAATATTAATTCGGCTCCGGCTCGCATTTAAGGAGCTTAATGAACTCGAATGGCGGATTAAAGCCAAATTTCTCCAATGAGAAAAAATTTTAATATAATTAATCATAAGCCTCCGGGCAGAAATGTGTGCACTTTCATTTAATGGCATTCTTTTAGCAATTAGCATTTTTTAATTTTTGTTATCCCACAAGTTAGACCCATTTTTGCCAGTGTCCGAGACAAAAAAGTTTGTGCCGCAACTGCCCTGCCCCTGCCCCTGATATTTGTTTATTCTTTGAACTTCTCCAATTAAAAGTAAATATTGTGAGTATTTTATCTCGATTTGCTTCGTGTCCTGGCCCTGCACTTTGCACGCAATCCAAGTCCTTTTCCGCGGAGGCTTCTCAGTCACTCGGCCCTCTGGAGTTGCTCTATCTGATTTCCACTTGAATCCGCCAGAACTCCGGAGCTCAGAAGCGAAAATAAACTTTCCTCGAGCGTAACGCCTTTAAAGGGGTCTGTATGCGACCAGGACTCTACTTCAGGTACTACTTGAGGAGGACTATCTAATGGCTCTATTCTCTCCATTCATGATGTGGAAAGCAAACTTTCAAATACTCCCCCTAGATGTACCATATAAGTAATCCTAGAGATTTCCCCTCCTGCTGCTAATTAGTTTATCCCAGGACTAAAAAGTTTCCCGAAAGTAGCTGCCAGAAAAGCGAAAGAAAGCGAAAGTTTTCGAGTCCCAAGCCCGACGCGACTCGACAATCACGTTGCAGCCAACAAAACATGGAATAATTTTATTTACGATTCAACTTTGTAGCCACAAAATCATATGAGTAACTGCCACGGGGCCGGAGCTGCTGGAGGTGCAAACGCATAAAAAATCGTGTTGGAACTTTATGTGCGTATCCCTACGACGATTCCGGGCAACTGCCCGAGTTAAGTTTACTTTACGGCCGGGGGAGGACCCAGAAAGACAGGGATCCTCTGCCGAAACCAGAGAGCATAAAATAATAAAAACTGAAATTAATGTCGGACGAGGGGCTAGAGCAGCGGCTTGGGAATAATTTATTCGCTCCCCGAACGGAGTACAAAATAAATTGTGTTGCAGGTTATTTTTGCAAGTGTCTCGGGGGGTGGAGGAGCTGTAGTTCCCGAAGAAGTCCCTCCCACCTCCAAAAATAACTCAGAAATTAAAAATATTATACGTAGCAGCACCTAAGGCCCTGCCATGTCGTTTAAGGCCGACTGACCAGTCTGGCCCGGCCCTGGTTTCCAGTCCACGGGCTCTCGTTCCCGCCGTTTTGTCTTTCCGCCATTGTTCGTTTGGCCTTTCGCCTCGACAGCAACTCATTAAAAATTCCATTTTCATTTCGCCCATCATCCATTTTGATTTCATAGTCGAGTGGATTGGGTGGGGCGGTGGCTCCAGCTCCAGCTCCAGCTCCGGTTCGGTTCGGTTTGGCTTGGATTTGGGTGGGATTGCATGGCTCGTTTCGATCGGGAGGACGTCGCACAATTTCAAAGTGTTTACTTTCTTGCACATTGATTTCGCTTTAACTTTTGCTCTGGCCTCAGTCGTCAGTCCTTGTCCTGGCAGCCCTTTAAATACTTTATTTAAATCGATGCAGAGGCCGCGACTGCACAGTGGCCTAATTAAAAAATAAATACGAAAATTATGCATTTCCCTTCGCTTAATATAGTATGCGTATATATTATTGCCGCAAACATGAATGAATCCGCGTCTCAGGGGGAGGACTGCCACGCAATTCATTATTTGCACAGCCAGTTTGGCGAACGTGACGTATACGTAATTTTTATGCCGCGATTCCGTTCGGCTGATGAATTGTTTAACCAGCACTCCATCAATATATGGATTGCCGGCAAACATTCGCATAGGCCTGTGTATTGATCCGGAGCTGTGTTTGCAGTCTCATTTATATTAAAGGTTGGCCGGCGGAGCGGTGTGGGCCGGAAAAAGGCTGAAAAAAGGCGGTTAATAAATCACAGTGGCTCTAATTTGCCACAATTAGCAGAGTCGGACTAAACACTCGCCCGCCCTGGAGTCAAGTGTCAAGTGTCACTTTCACTACAAAAACACACCGAACTGAACACGAAACAGCACTCCGTTTATTAATTGGCCGCCGGGATGGACAAGATTATGATTTGCATCATCGGATCGGGCAACTGGGCCACCACCATAGCCCGCAACGTGGGCAGGAACGTGGCCAACCACTCGACCCTGGACGAGAAGGTGCCCATGTACGTGTACGAGGAGATGGTCGAGGGCCGGAAGCTCACGGAAATCATCAACACCACCCACATAAACGCCAAGTACATGCCCAACTTCGTTCTGCCGCCGAACATCGTAGGTCGCTCTCGAGGCAGTCTCGAGGTACTGTACTGTCTCATGGAACTTCCTCACTCTCCCTTCCTTACTAGGTGGCCGTGGACGACATCGTGACGACGGCCAGGGACGCGGACATTATAATCTTCGCCATTCCGCCCACCTTCGTCAGCAGCTGTTGCAAGACCCTCCTCGGAAAGGTCAAGCCCACGGCCCACGCCGTGTCTCTCATCAAAGGATTCGAGCGCGGCGACGACGGCCAGTTCATCCTGATTTCGCAGATAATAATGAGGCAGTTGAAGGTCTTGCTCCATCTGTTAATACGTACTATTGCCCTGACCTGACCTTTTATCCCCCTTGCAGATTCCCTGCTCGGTCCTCGTGGGCTGCAACCTGGCCCACGAAATAGCCAACGATCACTTCGCCGAGGGCACTGTGGGCTGTCGGGATCAGAAGTACTTCCGGGTCCTGCACGACATCTTCAGGTCGCCCACCTTCCGGGTGGTGGTCACCGAAGACGCGGATTGCGTGGAGATATGCTCCACTCTTAGGGTTAGTAGCTCTCTCTCCCCACATATTCAAATACTAACACCTTCCCCTTGAAGAACATCATCGCCTTTGCCGCTGGCTGCTCTGACGGGATGCAGCTCAACGAGAACACCAAGGCCGGCATCATTCGGCGCGGCTTCCTCGAGATGCTGCAGTTCGTGGACGTTTTCTATCCCGGCTGCCGCATGGGCACCTTCTTCGAGGCCTGTGGCATATCGGACTTGGTCACCAGCTGTTATGGTAGAGTAGAACTTGGTGTACTCCTAACCAATATTAAATAATACATTTCAAAGCCAACCGCAACCGGAAGCTGGCCGAGGCCTTTGTCAAAACAGGGAAGCCCCTCAGCGAACTGGAGCACATCCTCATTCCAGGACACGAGCCCTTGGGCCCTGTCACGGCCGAGCTAGTGCACCACATGCTGAAGAAGAAGGGCCTGGAGGAGAAGTAATGGAAGGAAAGAGTGTCCCTATCTTTCAAATATTAAATTGTTGTCTCGTTCTTGCAGATTTCCGCTCTTCACGACCGTTTACAAGATCTGCACAGGAGACTATCCGCTGAGCCGCCTGGTGGAGTGCCTGATCAAGGCCCGGGAGGACATGTAAGAAGGACCCGCAGAGTCGAGTGCTTGATAATATCTTTCCCCTGTCCACAGCTTCCATCCGCTGCACACCTTCCAGCTCTGAAGTTCTGCCCCTTCTGCGTTAAAAGTGTAATGAGAATTAAATAAACCGCATTCTGATTCTAAGACCAACCCACAAACAGTTTTTCTTTTCCAAGCGGGGCTCCCTTTGTCCGGGCATGCCTATGTGGCATATTTGCCATGTGCAACAAATGCGGCAGAAAACCCTCTCGAAACAAAGCCCCTCGATGTACTTCGCATTGTGCGTCCGTCTTTTCTTGATGCAGTTCAAGTGTTCCTTCGCAGGAGCTACGAGGACTGTGGGAGGAGGGTGAATGCACCAACGCTCCGGGCTCTTGTTTTGGATGAATCGGAGGCCAAAACAACGGAAACCACTCGAGCCGGATACGGATGCGAATGAATGGAAAGTCGAGTCCTGGCCCCGGCTTTCCGTCTCATTGTTTTCCCACTACATTTATTTGTGCCGAGTCCGATAGTTTTTCTTTCTTCGGCCCAGCTCGCATTGTGTTCCTGGGCCAGAAGTGCTTTCCAATCGAAATTGAGGAAATGGGAGCAACCACTGGAGGAGCTGTCGAGAGATCTGGCTGCCAGTTCACTGAACTTCACAGAGCAGGCACTACGCTGTAAACATCTAACGCTTCAACTGAAAGCAATTTTATATAAATTTTTAACAAATCGCTAATCCTAGACAACCGCAGAGATGACGGCGACTATTCTGCTGGGTGAGCTGAAACGGAAGGTGGTCCGCACTCGCTACCGCAGCTACTGGCTGCTCGTGGCCCCGGTGGTGGTGATCTTGCTGATCTGGATGTGCTTGGGAGGGACCAAGAAGGAGGTCTCCCCGGGAGACATGGCCGCCGACAGGTCCATGTGGAGACAGGCCAAGTTCCTGTTCAGCGAGATCTACTACTACTTCTGGGAGGGCGAGCGGCCCAAGCCCCAGCCGGAGGAGCGCATGGGCCGCATGGAGAAGATCCTGAAGTACTTCATGTCCTAAGCGCCCCGAGGCCCACAACGGCCAATCAAGCCACACAACTGCAGCTATTCACAAATGTTTCGTTTTTTTGTCAACTTTTCACACAATTGCGTTCTGCTTTCGTTCCAAAAGTCAATTTGAAAATTGTTATTTAATAAATTATTCATGCAATCCATTTAGATCCGCGCGGTCCTTTTTCGCAGCTTAATTGAATCAGGACGACAAAGGCGGTAATTAGAGGGGCGGTCGGGATGTGTAACCGGATTAGGCCAAATGTCGGAATTGTTCAATTTGATTACATTACCAAACAGCGTTTAATCCCCGCCGAACGACAATAGAGGCGTGTGATTACGATTACACCTGATGTAATTTTGTTTCCAAAATCCCCCAAAAGGACGTGTTTAAGAGCGCAAGATCTCTGCATTTTTACGCAGAATGGCCTTCCTGATTCAGGACTCTATTAGTTTAGTTCGTTTCTATTTAGGCAAATATGCCGCTTACGTGCTGCAGGGGCAGCTGCCTCTCGGGTGTCTCTAAAAATGAAATGGAAGCCCCACCGCATACGGTTAAACAAATATGTTTTGTATCTCGGCCCAGAGCAGGCTGAGAGAATTTGCATATCAGGCGGCGCCCAGGACTGGTTCTTTTTCCGAAGAGGACATGGGGGTTCAAGGAGCCCGATAATTACACGGTAAATTTGGCAAAATGTGACGACAAATGGCAAACAAGACACCGCCGCCCAAGACCGAAACAAGTGCACGTATCCATGGCCATGTATCTATGCATCCATTCCGGCCCGGCCCACGCACAGGTGGGGATACAGATCCGGATACCTGTGCGCCCGGCAGTGGGGCAGGCACTTCAAAAAATAAATAACAATTTGGTACGTTATACACGTCTCGGCTTATGCAAACGTATCTGCAACTTGTACCACTACCGCCTGCCTCCTCGTCTGTCACTCCCGATATAGCCGTTTCGCCCTCTATTGCCGTCCAAAAGAATGGTTCATTTTATGACCACCCCCTCGACAAATACCCGGAACACACTCCCGTGTTTGTTCTGGGGGCTCTCGGAGGGAGGCCGGCATGGTGTTTGTTTACTGATTCGCTTGTTGTTGTCTCTTGTTGGCCATCAAATTGAACAAACAGCCAAAACTGTCCACGCTCAAATAGGCACCACCAGGTAGTGGGAGGCCTCGAAGCCTTGAAGTCCAAAGTGCACTCATTCGCCATTTTCGACCCTTGCAATAATGTTTTGCAGAAAATGCTAAAGAATCTAATCATAAAGGTATTCCGCTCTAGAATCGGATGCCGTTTGGCCGAGTTGGCACGGTCCCATATATGAGAATCCAGGAGTTCGAAGGGGTTGCCCGAAAAAATTTTAAAAATGTCGATCCGAAAATTTGTGTCGGTGTTTTCATGTGGATCGACGGGGAATCGATCCAAAAATCTTTTAAGGTATTCCGATTATGAATCGGATGGCATTTGGCCGAGATATGGACATCGCAGGGTCCCATATATGAAAATCCTAGATTTTGCAAAAGCATGCCCCCCAAAATTTGAAAAAATATCGATCCAAAAATTTGTTTCGGGGTTTTGATGTAGATCGACGGGGAATCGATCCAGAAATCTTTTAAGGTATTCCGCTCTAGGATCGGATGCCATTTGGCCGAGATATGGACATCGCAGGGTCCCATGTATGAGAATCCTGGATTTTGCAAGGGTGCCCCACAAAATTTGAAAAAATATCGATCCAAAGTTATGTGTGTATTTGGAAAGACTCACTCAACACAGACTTTTCCGTCAGTTTCACATTGGTAATCCCCAGATAGGTACAGAACTACAGGTAGCAATCTATGAAATCGGCCCAAAAAGAATGCACAAACGTTTCGAGAAAATTTGCAGTCACACGATCACATTTGTTGTAGAAGTCGGAGTCGAGAGGTGCTGAAACGGAATCTGCTGCAGGACTTGGAGGGGTGCTTGGAAGATTTGAATTGGAGAGAGAGTCAGGACCATGGATAATCTGAAGATTGAGCAGAAGGTGCTGATCCGGCGCTCAGACGGAAGGGTGCATATGGCCAAGATCCTCAAGCTGGACGGCAGCGGCAACAAGATGGTCACCGTAGAGTGGGTCGAGGGGCACGTGGTGCGCGGCAAGGAGCTGCCTGTGGAGGTACTGATGCTGACCAATCCACAGCTTTTTGATGCCCCGCGACGCAGTCCAGATGTTCCGGAAGTGGGGGTCCGCGCGGAGGGAACCAACCAAACTGCCTCCATTCGTCCCCGTTCGATGGTGCTCGGCGGAGTGAAGAACCGCCTGCTGGAGAATCTCATGAAGGCCCGTGTGGCGAACCCCCCGCCACGTCTGCCCTCCATTCGCAGGGACAGGGTGATGGCCCCACCAGTCGAGCGGGTGCGGACTAATATCGATCGGGTGCGGGAGCAAAGGGAGCGGAGACGCGAACAAACTGCTCGGACCCGCGAGTTGAAGGACCAGCAGCGGAAGGAGGACCCCGGAAACCCCAACTGGGAGATTGACAGGATGATCCGGCAGCAGAAGCAGGATATAATGAACCAGCCCATGAAGGCTTCCGAGTCGAAGGAGCCGCGGAAGCAGCACGAGATCCTGGTATGTGTCCGGAAGCGACCTTTGAACCGCAAGGAGATGGCCCAGCGGGAGCTGGACGTGATCAGTGTGCCCAACAACGAGTGCCTGGTGGTGCACGAGCCGCGCAAGCAGGTCAACCTGATCAAGTACGTGGACAACCACTCGTTCCGGTTCGATTACGTCTTCGACGAGGAGTGCTCCAATACCACGGTCTACCAGAAAACAGCCCGTCCGCTGGTGCAGCACGTCTTCGAGGGCGGCATGGCCACCTGCTTCGCCTACGGGCAGACTGGGAGCGGCAAGACTTACACCATGGGTGGTGAGTTCCACGGGCGGCAGAAGAGTCCCGGCGACGGGATCTACGCCATGGCAGCAAAGGACTTCTTCGCACTGCTCTCGACGCCGCCCTACGCAGCCCTGAAGCTGAAAGTGTGCTGCAGCTTCTTCGAGATCTACGGCACCAAAGTGAGTGACCTGCTCATGCCGGGGAAGCCCATCCTGCGAGTCCTGGAGGACGGCCACAGACAAGTCCAAGTGGTGGGCCTCACAGAGAAGCCCGTGACCAGCACCAACGAAGTCCTGGCCTTCCTTGAGCTGGGCAACAGTGTCCGCACCTCGGGCCAGACTTCGGCCAACTCCATGTCCTCCCGGTCACACGCCATCTTCCAGATCCTCCTGCGCGCCTCGCAGAACAACCGCTTGCACGGCAAGTTCTCCCTGATCGACCTGGCTGGAAACGAGAGGGGGGCAGACAACTGCTCCGCCAACCGGCAGACCCGGCTCGAAGGCGCGGATATCAACAAGTCGTTGCTGGCGCTGAAGGAGTGCATCCGCGCCCTGGGGCAGCGTAACTCCTCGCACCTGCCCTTCAGGGGCTCCAAGCTCACCCAGGTCCTGCGCGACTCGTTCATCGGGGGCAAGAAGGTGAAGACCTGCATGATCGCCATGATCTCTCCGGGCCTGCATTCGGTGGAGCACACCCTGAATACCCTGCGCTACGCGAATCGGGTCAAGGAACTCACAGTCGAGTTGGTAACCCGCCGGACACCGAACACCGTGGAGGCCATGCCACAGTCCTCTTCCGGGGACGACGAGACACCCACCACCGATCCCGGCTCTCAGCCAGACGTCATCTATTCCAGCACCGTGCCGGAGCAGTATCCCCTGGCCAAGTCGTCCACCTCGCTGGCCAAGGACGTGGGCCGAGTCATGCGCGAGAGTCCTGCGCGTCAAGGAACCAGCCTCAACGATCTGAACGTTCCCCAGCGACGGGTCCCCAAGCTTCCCGCTGCTCCCAACTATGTGCGGCCCGCCCGCGACACCCGGCATCCATCCACCATCCTCCTGGCCAACTCTCTGGCCACGTACCGCGGAAGCAACTTTCCATAGGTACTCGGGCCGCGAACGCCAATCGAACTCCTCAATCGAATTCTACAACAGCCATTTTGTTCGGACTCACGACCAACGCATTGAGGCACTTCCCCCGAACACATCCTCCACAAATAAACTGGCTCTTCATACCCCCGTCAAAATTCATTGTGTGCCTAGGAAATAAATACCCTATATGTAGGAAGCATATTTTATAATTTTGTATCCTTAGATCGGCAGCTCGCCCACAAAGAACACTCACACAGAAGTCCCAAAAAATGTTCAGATAACTTTAATTATATGATGTTACTGCCTAGGAGAGCCTTTGTTTAATGAATAAATTGTTAAAGGCTGCCCTGCAACTATCTTAATAATTGGATTAACCTTGGTGGAAATTATCAAGTCAGTTTAATGCCCATCCCGGCCTCTGTGCCTACTCCAGCCCCAGGCCACTGGCACAACCTTCGAAGGACTCGCACTCACGTATGTCTACATTCTCCTGTGCCGCCACCGCCGAACTCCAACTAAGCGCAAATATTTTCCGCATAGTTGCGCATTAAGCCAAAAACTTACTTTTCGTGCCAGAAGTGGGGGTGGCCCCACTTCTTTTTTCCGTGCTCCTCCGGCTTCGGGAGGAGGTACTGGGGAGCTGAGGAGCTGAAGCTCCTTTGACAGCTGTCAATATACAATATTGGGGATTATGATGGTGCAAAGACACGTCTTACGACAAAGCTTTGTGTCAATATATTAAATTATGGCTTACGGCGGCTTTCCCCAGACTTCCCGCCAACCGCAGACCCAGAGAGCCCGATAGCCAGAGACCCTGAGACCCACCGCCCTGCTTAACTTTTTGGCATTTTTTCGCGCAAATCCGCACATAAATGCCCAGGGCGGAATGAATATGGATGAAGCAGCAAATTGTGTTATTCCCGGGCATTTGACACTAATTGAAATCGGGACAGAGTTCCAGAGTGCCAGGAGTGGTAGGGGCCAGCTTGCCGGGCCTCTTGCGTGAATTATAAATAACTTCAGCGTCTACATAATGCAAATGGTAATTACGTAAACGAACTGGCTTCTTTCTGGTCTAATATTGCTCATACGCTCCGTTGGCCGAAGACTGCAAACTTTTGCGGAGAAGGAAAACTTTAGTTTTCGCTGCCAGAGTTTGCTTTTAATTACGTTTCAGTTTTATTTAACCAGAGTTAAGTAGTTTTCTTCAGTTTCTCCGGCATAATAACTCACTTTTCCCATAAAATCAAATGTCAATTATTAGAAGTGGCGCAGAAGCGAGCTGAGTGGAAATTGAATTTGAACTATTCGAGGCTCGGCCCGACCCGACCCGGCCTGTCAACAATTTAATGTGTGCAATTTAATTTCGAGTCCCGCCCGTCGCTCGCATCGTTAATCAAAAGCGTCTTTAATCTTATGTCAAGTTATGTAAATAAACAATTACGAGCGCTTATGTGTGCCCGGGCAGAAGCCCAAACACACAAGAGCACAAATTTTGCGGCTTAAAGTTAATTCATTTCGCAAGTGTTTACCTAACCTGGCATTAAAACGGCTAGAGAGACACACGCTGCAGGGTGGATGATGGGATTTCTGTGGAAGCTCCCCAGCCCCACCCAGCCACATGGCTTTCTAATATGCCATTAACGTAGCTACCTTAACAAGTAAGTAAATTCGATGAGCACACACACGGCCCACACACGGCAAACAGAACCGGAAGGAAGCGCGTAGATACTCAGATTTAGATTCAGATCCAGCGGAGTGCAAACATTTCAATTTGGGAAACTGATAAGTCCCGCAAACGTAAACTCGGCGCGGCGCCCTCTTCGACCTCTGCTGCCGCGAAGCACTCTTACCAAATATCGATTGCTCTCCAACTAATGCACCCTTGCTTCAGCCCGAAGGATAGCTCCAGCCCGAGGCACATAGCTATATATTTTTGACTTTTAATGAAATAGTTAGACCCTCTTTAAAGTCTCTTGTGAAAGGGCTGATGGAACAAATATGTCGGACTTGAAAAATACTAAACCGAAAAAATGGCAGCTTGAATGGAAAGCTTAAACCGCATCCTCCTTCCTCCTTTGTCCTGGCCACATTCCTCATTTTGCTGTGTGTGGAGTCCTGGCAAAATGTTTACAATGATAATTGTCCTTCTCGGTCCTTGTCGTTGTCATTGTCCAGCCAATAAATTCTTGGCAGCTGTATGTTTGCTGAGCTCGGAGCTCAATCCTTTTCCCCTCTCGCCGCCCCGGCCATGTTGTTTGTCCTGTTTTGGCCAACGGCTATTGGTCAGGACGGGCGTGGCAGCTGGGTGAGTGGCAAGTGGGTGAGTGGGTGTCCCTTTTGTTCGCTGCGACTGTTAGTTGTGTGCTCCTGGAGAATTATTTATGTATCGCATTACAGCAGTTGCAGTTGAAACAATTCGAGCGAGCAAATGAGATTTTCAACTTACGGCAAAATGATTGCTGTACCAATTATTCGAGCTTGGAGCTTGTGTAGGGACGAATATTCCCAGGACGAATATTGCAGCACCTTATTTTTCGGCTGCTCAGTCTCCACTTCCTTTAAGACCTCTCACAATAATTGAAATGTCCCTCTTTAAGCTCCTTTCACACTATATCCCTTAATCCAGGCCAGTCCTGCCAGGCCAGTGAGTCCAGTGAGGGCGTTCCCGCTTGTCTTAACCCAAATTGTTGGCCATTAAGCCGTCAAGTGCTAAACATGCAAGCGATTCGCAATCCCTCGCCTCCCAGAGCCTCGTCCTGGCCCCCTCGCGTGCCGCCCCATGAAAAATGGCCAAAGATAAAACCAACTTTGCATATTTACGAACATATCTGAGCGCTGTCAGACGTCGGTGGAAGTGCATTAAAAATGCCGTAAGATCAACACGGAAGTGTCTCGACTAGGGTTTTAATTTCAATTTTAAAAACATTACTTTGTTGCAGCTGGAAGGATACGACATGCGATTGCAGACGCAAAATCAATAGCAATGAAAAGGACACTCGAGAAAGTTAAATATTGCATGAACCTAACCAGATACGGCGTACGGTCGGATTCCGAAGTGTGAGAAGAGTGCTGAGCCGGAGCTCTTCAGCGCGGGCTGCGAAGGACTCGCTGCATGTCCTTGTTGGTGTGTGTTTGTCACGCTAACCTCAAAATTGCCGCCAACAATTTAACAAGCAGACGTTGTGTGAAAAATATGTCACACAGAAGGCGAAGGCGGTGACATTTTGCCAGAGTTTCCTTTTCTGTGCATACGAAAATTGCGTTAGCCCACACACAGTACAAACTGCTGCACTCAGACATGTCCCCGTAGTCGAATTACCAGCATAAAAAGTGGCTAACACACACACACTCTATACACAAACATATACACTCTGCAGGACAAACATTTTGCCAGCCACGTTTTGAATTATGCATGTCTGCCACACATGACTCGAATTTTCCCGCCCCGCCAGCGCGAAGTAAAATATACATATTCACAAAAATGAAAATGACAAAAAAAAAAAAAGAAAGCGAAAATAAAGAAGCCAACGGCCCGAAACTATTCGCTGCCGCCTTTCCTCAGCCAACATGCATATCCTGCGGAGGGCCCGAAAGGGGGAAACCCAGCGGAGCAGGAAGGATGTGTTTGGATATTACGGTTCCCCAACCCCAATAACGACCGGGCCCAGTGTCTGTGCGCCACCAGCCACTCCGACTAACTTATATTCCCGGCTACGACGGCCACCTTTGATTACCCAAATGTCCAGGGTAAGTGGATTATGCATCTGGCCGTACTTCGGGCGAAAAGGAAGCTTATTTCAAAGTCAATTACTCCGGCATGTGGAAGTTTCTTGGGGAGGCCCTGGGGAAATGCCATTTCTTTAATAGAGTACTTGTGGCCACATCGAATCCACCTGACAAACTCGATTAACCAACCAAGTATTTATTTCGCAGAAGTCTTTTTTGGGCAACATGGCGGCTACTTGATATTTATTCGAGTTACTCATACGCCGTGTGGGCAGCACTAAATCACATTTCAATAAACAACCATTTTTTGTTATATTGATTTTTGATACTATTTCTTGGAATTGTTTTTACTTTAAGAAGCCTATGGCAAAGTTGACACCAGGGCGGATACTTGATTTGCTTGTAACATTACTCATACGCCCTGTGGGCATAGAACTTTTCATGAAAACATGCTTAAAAATTTAATTAAAGCAGCTAGTAACCAGAAATAACTGAAGAAGCGAGGTCACATGCTTTCCGAAATTATTCATACGCCCTGTGGTACTGGAAATACTCGAAATGTCTTCAAAAGTTCCAAAGTAAGCCCGTGGCCTAGCCACCTTTAGTGCCCGGAGGCAAAAATAAACATCTCAAAATGGCAACCAATCAATAGGCCCCTGACAGGCCCCATTATGTGACATTCAGCCGATTGGGGCGAGTTGCGAATATAATTACAAACAGTAATTAAGTGGAAAACGCACTGGAGAAGTCAGGCGAGCTCCGGCTTGTGCAAGGCACTTGACTTTGTGCCACAATCGCGTGACTTTGAGGCCGGCCCACGAGAACTGTAGAACTGGAAAGCGCTCAGAAAAACTCTCAGAGTATGAATTTATTTATACCTAATGCGTATACATGATTTCTTTTTATAATTTTAATTTGCTGCAGCCTTGGCCCGCGCGATGCGATGGCCTTGAGTGTCAGATATACGAAAAATGAAAATTATCCCAAGGAGGGGAACGTAGGAAGGCAGTACTTGAGTTCTCTGCGAGCTCCTTGCTTGCCGCTGAATAATAAATGCCTTTTATTGATTTCCACCATGCCAGCGACGAGAGCCGAGAATAAACCTGAAAATTAAACACGGACCGGAACCGGAAGATGGGGCTGAAAAACTTTATTGACTCGCTTCGGTGCTACACACTTACTTCTTCATCTGCAGGGCGGCAGGACAGGAGGGCGCCCGGGAGAAGTTCTCGCTTTAACTTTACGATCTCGGCACTTGTTGTTGCCACATCCCCAAGCAGTCCTACTCCCTTACAACATAATTCGGCCAAGCGGCAATCAACTGGCTCCCCAGACAGCATATTCATATGTCAGTAGCTGCCAAAAAAAAGTAACAATATAATACAAAGAGAGAATGTCTTTTCGTTTGTCAAAATGTAATAAAGTGCAAACAGCAGCAGAAAACAATGTGAAGACGTAAAAATAAGCAAAAAGTTTTCCCTCTTATTTATATAGACTCGAAGGAGCTCCCAGGCACCCTTTGGAGGGAGATGTGTCGACTTTATTTCCACCCCCTCTATTGTTTTATATTGTTTACCCTTTTTTCGGGAGTCGAGTGGGGGGAAGGACTCTTGAACTTGGCATTGACGGGGCGTGGACCGAAGCGGTCCTGGGGGGCGATCTTATCGAGGACGAGGCGAAGTGCCGAAACTTTCCTCTCGCCACTAGGCTTTGTCGGACACTTCCGCTGACAGGCAGCCGGAAATAATAAGCTGTTATTATATGTTTAATTAAGCCAAAAGTTTTGTGCCGAAATGGCCAAGTTGGGTGGCCAGTAACGAGATATACATCGTTATATTCCCTCTTCAGCCATGTGTCAGTTTCGACATACTCTATAATAACCTTAAGAGGGAACTCAATTCAATTGATTTTGATTGTTTTTCCGCTCGGGGGCAATGAAATGACAAAACCAAAACACCAAAGTGGAAAATTTTATTGATTTATTTGGAAAGTTTGCACGTCTTTGGGGAAATTTGGGACGCCAGAACGCCAGAACGCCAGGACATCTTTTCACTTTAGTTTACTCGGCATGGATATGCAAACCCCCGTCAAAACAAATATTTTGCCACTGTGGAAGTTTGACATTTTATTCCATTCACCGGCGATTTAATTTGTGGCAGCCGCTTTTGCGCCACAATTGCGAAAACAAAAATTTCCACAGCCCGAGTGGAGGAGGCAGGAGAGGGCAGGGTCGGGGGCGGGGGCGGGTTAACAGCAACTTATGCAAATGCCTTATGCAACGGAGGATCTTCCCAATTCAGAGTTCTGGAGTCCTTGCTCGCCTGGCTCGCCTGGCAAAGTCAAACAGAAGGGGAAAATAAAGCGAACTTTTTGTTAGTTCGGCTTAAGTACCGTGGAAAAGGTTGAACGGCTATTTTATTATTACTTTTTTCGGCCGGGCCAAGTGGGGGTCAGTGGGGCTGATGGGCGGGAGGCGGCTTTTGTTTCCCGGCAAAATACACACAAAATGCCATTTTAGTTTGCCCAAATATTTCAAATGGCCCAGGCGAGGCAGAGGGAAAATATTTCTCTCATTTGCATTTTACAAGAAGTTTTTCCGGGCTTTCCGGCTGGTGGGTCCTGGAAGAGAGGCTCCGCCCCGGCCCTGCCCTGGAGGAGGTTGAAAAATCCCCAAGATTGCTAACTGTTAACCACACATTCCTTAATCTTCCATCTGGTGCAATGAATCCTGGCAGCTCCCTCCCGCAGGCCTCTCTGCCGAAAGTCTGGCCAATTTGTGGCCACTAATTCGGCACTTGAATAGTCTCTTCAAATTGTAAGAGAAACGCGGGAGAGTCGGAGTGGGTCAGGGAGTGGAACCAGAAGACATACTCCATGAGAAGTATACTTGGGCGGACTTTTAACGATGTCATCGCTATACACTCCAGTCCACACAGGACGAAAATATATTGTTTCTCGAATCAATTTCAATATGAACTACTTACTATCTACTGAGCAGGCTCCTTGGAAGACTCTACCCTAAGCATAAATGTGAATTATTACAGAAGACTACTCCCATTCTTCCCAGTGCATGCCCCCACTGCTTTTCGGCACCAGCCCGCATTCCCTTTATCAATTACGCTTTCATTTTTTTAATGATTCCGACTGCAGTTTTGTTTGGTTTTGGTTCGAGTTGAAGTCTCTGTGAGCCCGCCTTGATTTCTTTGCTACTTTCCCCGCTTTGCGCTTTCTTCTGCTGACAAGTCTTCTGCAACTTCGAAAAAAGTTTTAAGGAACTCACCGGGCCCCCATGCCGGAGTGCGAGTGTGGAGCCCCCCTTTTTTTTGCCTCTCCGTATTGACCAAGTTTGAAGAATGCATTTTTTCTGTCTCTTCCCCGGCCTCGTTCGCCTTTCTTCGCTTTGTTAGCTCGGCGAATTAGTCAGCCGTGAATGCCCCCGGAAAGTTTGGAAAATTCGCTATTAATTAGTTGGGAAAAATTATTAATTATTTTTACACTGCTTGTGTGCGTCAACCATCTGTCTTGGGAAGCAACAAAAATCGATGCCGGGAATCTTGAATTTCTCCCCTTGAAGGCCTGAATTATTTGGGGCCTCCCTTACTCCCTCCATCTGTGTGTAATTTAAACCTTAAATTCCGCTTGCTTTGATGTAGCTCCTCCCAGCTAAGTCCCGCCCACTCCACATCCTGCGTCGCCTTTCAGAATGTGTTCTAGTTTCACTCAAAGCCCTCGTGGGCTCTATCGCATTGCGATGATCTGCATGATAAATCCCACCTCAAATATGAAGCTTATTCTGGGAGAAGGACTCAAATAAACACCCAGGGAGCGTGTGCGGCGTGTGTTGACTCATGTGTCTGTGCAACTTGTTGCAAATGCTTATCAATTAATAAAAATCATTGCCTACTTTTCTGCGTTTTGCTTTGCCAGGCCTTCCTCGGGGGAGATTCTTGCCTTGGGATTGCGATATACGCTGCCCGGAAAGGGTTCCAAGAATCTTAATTATTTACTTGTATATTATTGAAATAATTAATAACTATCAAAATTACTATTATTTAGTAGTTAAAAACGACAAATTTTTATCGGAAGCGCCCTAAGATTACCAGAAAGAGTACCTGACTCGTCGGTCTCTGTCTTCACCCTTCATTTCTCATTCCCAGTACGTGCGGAATTCTTATTTATGGCAAGCATTTGGCTTAATCCACCATCATTTATACCAATTTGCGGGAAATAGTTGCCATATGTGGACAGGCTGGTGGGCGTTTAGGCGGGCAGACCCGGGGGGCCGGGCCAGAGCTTAAGCAACAGTCGGCGGTCCTTAAAGGGCTCCTCCGTCCCCGAAGATTGCTTTTCAGTGATTTGTGCCGCCATTAGCCACCAACATAGTTCCTCAACCAACCAAAAAATGATACTGAGTCTCATATTCGTCAAGGCTCAGCATTTGTTTCTTAAAATTTCAGCTTAACACTTCCATAACATTATCCAGGACCAAATAAAACTAATAAATTTAATCGCATGGATCATCGAAACTAAAACCCATAGAATCTGTGAAACATTAAAGTGGTCTATAATCGGAAAAGTGGCTTTATGTTTTCTATTGAGGTCCAACCAAAATAATGGAAAATCCAAAGCCTAAACCCAAGAATCCACTTTAAACTTCACTTTCAGCGCGGAAAGGGAAATGAAGTGGCCGAGCGAGTGGCGAAAGCACTTCCAGCTGCTAATTCACTTGGAGAGGCCGTAAAAAGGGGAAATTGAATAAATTAATAAGGCACACACAAAAACCGAGCAGCTGTTGCCCAGCTAGTGGCTCCTTGCAAGTGTCCAGCCGACTGCGTGGGCGAGTGCGAGTCCGAGGACGTAATTAATAAAGTTATTACCAACAAGACGCAATGCCGGCGGTACTGTGGCACTGGAAACAGCTTACATGCGGACACCATTAACTTGTGATTACGGCCGAACTGAGGGAGCAAATGGCTTTATTGCCAAACTTATTGGTGGCCGTGGTTGAGCGATTTTGATCAATTGGCAAGTGCACGGCCGACCCGAAAACCAGCTAGTTATGATTGCAATTAGTCTACTCTGTAGAAGTTCCACCAAACTGATTCCCTTTTGGATCTCCCAAAGCATATTTCAAAATTGTATCTAAATAACTGGCTAAATGGCTTATTACTGACTCAATTGAATTATTCGAGACTGTTGAAGTGTAACCTATCCTAGAACTGTTGTAGTTACATTTTATCACCACTTAGTAGGGTGATTCCATGGAAAATATACGAGGAAGAACTAATACAATTTTATGGGAAATCGTAAACGAGAACACCCCCGAATTGGATGAAACATTCGAATTACAACTCCGCCACAGACATATACAAAGAGCCCACAGGCGTTCCCCCAAAGGAAGACAATATTTGAATGTTTTTCCCGATTTGGGGCCCCGATATGAGCAGGATATCGCACTATATACAGATGGGTATGTGTGCTGGCGTGTTAACCTTTGCAGCGCCATCTGTCGGCTGACACGCTAATACAGCTTATTGAAAAATGATGGCGTACTTTTGGGCGAAATGGAAACTAACACAGGCACACTCCCCCCCCACACACACAGGGCAGACGGAAAGAGCTATCTTCTGTAATGATTTATGCCGGCACATTCCATTCATTGCACATAATTCGTGGTAAGCCACTCTCTCCATCGCCTTTCTCCGCTTTCCCGCCCCGGACACCCCCAGGACGTTCATTTATCTTACCATTTGCTGAATAATCGAATACAATTTTTTAGTGTCGCTTAAATAATATTTATTTACAGTCAGCACCAAAAGTATAACTTGGCACGTAGTCCCCCTACACAGCGAGAAAATGTTGGTATACCTTATAACTTACATTTAAACAGTGATTATTTCACATGAGAACTAAACTATTCTCCATTAAATCTTAAAACAATATCTTATCTTAAAACAATATTTTATGAAGGACTTCAAGGTCTAGGAAAAGGTTGTGGCTCAGTGTGGCCCTGGCCCCCAAAAGTGCTAATGTTAGAGAGGCATTCTGCGGGGGGGCGTAGCCATGGGAGGCAGGTGACTGGAGGCCAAGGCAGACTTGTCGTTAACATATTGTGGCATATTTATTTTCTTTCCTGGCGTCGACGTTCACGTTGCACGTCAAATTCTCCAAGCTAGTCGGCAGAAATACCGAAAAAGGGGGCTGAGTCTGGCAAGGGGATAAGAGTGGAAATGGTCGAGAGAAAAGGAAAACAGTCGAAGTAAACGAATTTCTTTGGTACGTGCCTGACATTTCATTGTTTTCGTTGCGGAAGAAAGAACGCAGTTCAGTGGCAGGTGGCGGTCGGTGGGCAGGAGTAGGGACGGAAACACGAGGACTCACGCACCATCATCGCCAGAGCAACCTTCAAATGTCGCCTCTAAACCGAGTCATGTCGATACAAGTCGCCTTCATGTTGCAGCAATTTATACTCTACGCACTGGGAGTACTTAATATTTAGACATGAGCTTCGAATTTATGCCTATTTTACTATTTTTCTAATAATATTCTTTCTTCAATGTCCTTTAAACCAATTAAAATTGTATTTGTTTCATCGCTCCTTTCCCAACACTTAACCGATTATTTATTTCAAAGTAAATAACGGGATAAGGCACAAACGTGAGTGTATTCCTGCCCTTCCACGAACGTGCGTGTGCGTGGGCTTGCGATAGATGTGTGTGTGTGTGCGTGTGTGTGAGGGGGTGGGCGAGTGGGTGAATTTTATTCGTCGCTATCGCAATGTGGCATGTCAATTTATTTGTCAAAGAGAAAAATAAGGCAGGTAACAGTGTAAGCGGAGCAAAGAGAAATAGCAATAGCTGGAGCATAAAGGCGTCAGAGATACGAGACAGGCAGGAGTGCGGGCGGGGGGCCAGGAAGAAACAATGACAGCCTCAAGTTGCTTTCCATTGAGCTGCTCCGCATGTGGGAGTGTTAGTGGGTGTATTTGCCTATCTTTGCATGGCACAGTGGGCACCAGCCATTAGCGAAAAGAGACGGCTGCCATTTTGTCCGGTTTGCTCGCACAGTCCCCACTGTACTGGCAGGAGTGGGCGGGCGGGGATGGGCAGGTCTGATGGCAACTTTAAGCACTCGGGGCGATGCCTGACAGCAAAGGTAATCGATATTTATAGTTATGGAAATCGCAACAAGGATAGAGAAGCGAAGCAAAAGCAAAGGACGAAAGGACGAAAGGGAGGGGGACTGGACCATTGGTTGAACATCACGTTTGTCCCGAGATAGGAAATAATATCGTATGTTGCCATGAAAATATACACAATCTCTCACTGCTGCCTATAAAACCTGGCATAGATTTGCTTTCCGTTTATCTTTGCCACATCCTTTTTCTCCAGGAGCTTAACCGGCTTAAAGCCACACACGAAATGCCTCAGTAATTTGGCATGTCAGCCGCCCTATTAATAGACCTGGGCACACTTTATTTGTATGCATATCCGAGTGGTGAGCATGCCGTCAAAGGTAATGTAATTATCGCCTACCTGTAATCAACCCGCTAATAAGACTCGTTTATAAATAGATGTGCCGCCTGGGGAGTTACTGAAGGAACTTTTGTGGAACTCTCGTATTTGTTTCAATTACTTAAGAAACCTCATTCAATTTGCTCCTCCGCCTGCTGGAAATGATACCCCATTTATTTTTCTCGCTCGCTTAACTCACTTAGCTTGTCCCTCGCCGCCCTGCATTATTGACATCTTATTAAATTGATTTAATTTAGAACTTGGCAAACATGTCATGCTGCATCGTCATCGTCATCCTCATCCTCATCCTCGCCAGGAGCATCACGCACAACTTTTGTCTCGGCCAGGCACCTCCTCTCCGAGGGAGAGGACGAGGGAGCCCCACTCCCCAGGCCCACTGTCAAGCCGTTGTTGACTTTTTATTGCGTGTCTCATCCTCGCTGGCTCCTCCTCATCCTCAGCCCAGTCTCTATGCATCCTTGAGAGCACGAGTGTCCCAAGTTAAGTGCTCATAAAATATTTGTAAATGTTTGAGCGGCCCACCTCCCTGCCACCGCCTCCCTACCATCGGAAGAAAAACTAACCGAGAACATTTTAAAGCATACTTATGAGCCGCAGACTCGGGGGCCTGTCAATTTTCCTGAATCCTAATGCTGTCAATTAGGACCTTCTAAATTGTTAAGCACTCTCCACAGCAGCGCACCAATAACAATAATCCCCCGAGCCGGCAGAAGCCCCACTTCCGAACCAACTTGGCCACAAAAACCATAAAATTGTTTCCCTTTTTTTGGGTTATGAGTACACCATGTCCTGATCCTGTCAGGGCCTCTGTGTGTGTGAGCACAGCAGCTAATATTTATATGATATAAAGTAAAGTGAATCAGTGCGGAACTTTGACTTTTTCGGTGCATTGTTTTTTCCCTGGCCCAGAGTCTAACAAATTCATTAGCCCGAAAGGGCGAGTCATCTTCAACTTTTTTGTCCTCTGCTTACCATAAGTGACATCTGAAAAAAGTGGCACTTTCGGAGAGGGGGGATAAAAGTTTGGAACGTAAAACAGGATAAAGAAGGGGCCACTTAATAGATCTGGTTCCCGAAACTCTCAATTAGTATCTCGAGTGAAGGAAAGTTGATTCCGATTTGAGAGGGGAATCAGCAACAAAAATTGGTAACCAGTTTCTTGCCACATCCGCCATCGACCCCAATCCATCAGACCAGGTCAGAAACCGGAGAATCCCGGACCACGGACTCCGGATTGGCAAGACAATGACCTGACAACTGCACCTGATTGCCCCTAATAAGCTGCCCATTACGGTAACCCCGGTGACACAAAAACCCATCAGAGCGATTCTTCTGGCACTGCACCACTACTACAGGTCCACACCACCCACGAAGGACATCAGTTGGCGCGGAGCAGGATACACATTTTTTTGGGCGGAGGAAGCTCGAGCGGAGGAGGCATTCAATCGCCACGCCAGACAAGCAAATTTCGTTAAAATCCCATCATAAAAACACACGAAGCGCTGCACAAATCCAAATACTGTGAAAATACAACATTTGGGTCACTTTTCTTTTCTTCCCGATTCTGCCGCAGCTCCCCGACTATACATCTATATATTCTGTGTAAAAATATATATATATATATTCTCCTCTTTTTGCGGGGTTTGTTCGGTTCGAGTTTATTTTATGGCAGCTTTCAAAGTTTTTACTCATCGCCGCGTCCAGGACACGGCCAGGACAGCTGGAGTTGCTGGTGCTCTTGAGGTGGCAATAAAATAAATGGCAGCACTTTCGGTTTCGCACACACACAGCGATAGAGACATCCACATACATATAGAGGTGTATACATACACGCGGGCATGTATGTATGAAGTTACCTGTGGAAAATGGCAATTTGGAAAGGTGGAAACGTGGAAACGTGGAAAAGCGAAGCCTGCGATGGCCATATATCAAAAGGCGAAAGAGTAAAGCACATAAAACCAGCACAAACTAAACGAACGTGAGATGGGGGGAGGGGGATGGCAGGAAGGACGAGCCGGCAGGACAGCAGATTTGCAGGCAGCCAGTTGGTTAGCGGCAAATATTTGTGGTACTTTCAGGTGGCCACTGAGTGGTTTATGACTTCTTAGGGCCGTCCGAAATCAAAGACCCGGGCGGGGTCAGGGCACTAAACGCTCCCGGCTGCACTGAGGGAAATGTGGGGCCAGTCTTACAGCCATTTCAGAAGCTATACTGTAAGGAAGTACTTACGGATTACAACTTTATAAGCCTCTCCTTTTCTCTCACTGCATGTGGGTGGCACTTTGTAAAGGTCTCAGGTGAAAGCCTTAAAATGAATGCATCATCTCATTGTTCAAAGTATTGACAACATTGTAGTCGGCATGGGGGAGGAGGCAGATGTCCCCCTCCAGAGGCATAAAACCCACGCATGGGTTGCGAACCAAAATGTAATTTCTAAAAGGATTACCGAAAGCTTTAAAGCAAATCCAGGCGACAAGGACGCTGAAGGAGCTGGTGACATGAAAAATGAATTGCAAGCCACGACAAAAAAGGCAAGTTTTCATTTTCCCAGCACACACACAAACACACAGACATGGCACACACATATGTGAAGTCATCGTCTCGCCGGCGTAAAAATATGTGAAAAATGAACGGAAATGCCGCAGCGACAAAGCGGAAATGAAAAATGCACACAAACGGACACACACACGCGTACACAAAGGCGAATGGGGCGAAAATGGCGGCTACCTCGGCACAAGGGCTTCAAGGGCCAAAATCAAAAAGCAATGCTGGAAGTGGAGCACTGGGGAGACACAAGGCGAAAGCCAGGACACAAAGCCCGGCGGAAAGTCAGCGCCACCGAGAAGTACATTGTAATTAATGATGAGGCATAAGGCGCATAATCGAGATGCTGGGTCGCGCCACCGCAGATGGCATATCCGTGTGAATACGTAAATAGGACATCAGTCCAAGGAAGTTCAAGGAGGCCCCGGGAAGTCCCCGGGAGCGAGACTTTAAACGGCACCTTCGGAGGGCCGCCCCCAACCTGAAAATGGGAATTTCGAACACACGTTCCACTTAAGAGTCAATGGGCGAGTGAGTTTCCGGCCCTCCCGCTCCGATTTAATTGAAAAGCTATGTTCGAACCTAGTTTATGGCTAAACAAAGCCGATTACATTAATTTTAACCACCAGAAGCCAAATGGAAAGGCCAGAGCTCAGGTGCAGGTAGGTCTATATAACAAGAATGGGAAAAAGTATAAAGATCTTTAAGATAGCTGTTCATCCCAAGCAGGACCCACTGTAGAACGAGAATAAAGGGTTCGCCCACATACAAAGTGGCCAGGAAACTTGTTGAGAATGAATCGGAAAACTCTCTCAGGCACACACTCCCGCACACACAAACAGATACTCGAAAAGCCACTCAGTCAGGTGTTAAAACTAATTTACGACAATTTGACCAACAAACAACAAAAGTTGCCCCCGGCAGGACTGCTTGGCTCTGAGTGCTCCGCATATTTCACACGCTGCATGAAAAGGATCCACTTTTCGGTTTTGAGGATGGGCTGATGGCCTGGTGGGCTGATGGTAGGGGGAAATGGCACAATTTTCCACCCACCTCCGACCACACTGACCACAAAAGCATCCAAATCGAACAGAAGCCATGTCCGACAAGCACTCGAGGACAGCTCGAGCCGAATTCCGACCACAACTTGATCCCTATTTGGCTGTGAATTTTGCTCCTTGGCTCCTCCTGCCCGCAAATAGACTCGACTTCTGTTCGTTTTTGCAGTTTTCGGTATTTTCTATTTGAACGGGCCGCGGAGGCGTGGCAGGTCCCTTTCTTAAGAAAATTAATCAGGCACACACACAGCCCAGAAGTGCAACTCATCCGGCTCGATCCCGTTGAGTCATTCGTGGATAATTAGCATGTAATTAAAGCGGATACGCCCCCGGGTGGGAGCAGTGGGAGGAGCTGCTAATGATGATGAAGTAACAGTCAGCTAATGCATATAAATTGTGCAAACAATCGTCAGGGGTCGGTGCGAACTATCTGCCTTTTTTGCCAAATTCGGATCTGATTAATCTCGAACGGGAAGCCATTGAACTGAAAGGGAGTCTTTAAAGGGAGACCTGGAAGTCCAGTCCTTGCCAAATTAAACTCTTTAATGGCTCCAATCTCCAGTCAGTGATTAACTAAGAAATCCATCCACCCTCCCATCCCATCCCTTCGGGTGTCCATTCATTTGCCGGCCTAATGAATTACCAAACCCAGAGCAAACACGGCGAAGGAGAAAGAGTCCTGGCAAGGGAAAGGTAAATGGAAAGTCATTATGATACACATTTGGCTTAATGAGATTTTTTTATGCTGATGCCCCGAAAGGGGAGGCGCCATTGGGATGGCAACACGCAAACGTCTTTCTAATTATTCACAATGAAAGGCACCGAACTAGCAGAGCATTTTGACACCTTTATGGCTCAATAAATCGGACCAAGTGCAAAGGACCCCCAGTCCGAGCACGCCAGTTCATTAGAAACTCACACGGGGATTTTGATATCGCCTCTGATTACGCTCAAGATTCCGAGGCCACTCGAAGCTCGCTACTATTTCTATATTTCGCACTGTCCACTGTGAGAAAAGTGTGGCAGTGAGCCAGGTTTGAAATGGTGAAAGGACTTTGCATGTGGATCCTTTTTTCAAGTGCCTCCAAACGGGAGCCAGGGGCACGTAAAGTTTGCAGTTACCCAGGCTCAGACTCGTTAGTGCTCCGAGTGTGTGTGTGGCAGTAAAAACAACGTCCAGACATAGGTCCTGCCTGGTCCCAGGACCTGCTGCGGGTCGTCTGCTTATGAATAATGTTTTCATTTTCAGCTCGACGAATTTGCCATCGTTTCCTTTCCGTTCTCCGTTCTCCATTCTCCGCTGCCTGACGTTCGTCCTTCGTCCTTCGTCCTAGGCACGCAATTGCATGTTAAGTGCATATGATTCTCAGCCCCTCTCCAGCCAACTGAAGCTCCTTAAGCCCCCGTCAGCCAGGACTAATATGCGAAAATTATGGGTTGTAATGTAAGAGGCACTTTTGCTTCATTTTTTTTAATGACATCCAACAAACGCGACATGTTCCTCCGCCACTCGAGCGGGGATCTGGGTCTAGTTTGGCGGACTGGTTCCCAGTGATTAGTCCTGCCGCGACTGCCGCGCCGGTCGAAAACAAACATTAGAAACCGCCATCATTTATATTAATTAATGGCGTCTGCACTTGAGAGCCGAGGAGTAAAACTTTGAGCTCTTTCTGGCAACTTTACGCTGATGGAGTTCGCGCGGGGGGCTTGGGGCGAGTATAGACTGCAATTACACTGTCATTTGCATAGAAAATGTCTTGATGTCTGCTTAGCTTGTGTCGTGATGGGAAAACATGCCGCTTTTAGTTCCTGAAACTGATACCCCTATATTCGTTGGTGCGCTCTCCCAATAAATAAATAAGAGTACCTTATTTCCGCAGCCACAATGCTTAATCAAGTCGACCATCCGCATCCGCCTGCTCGGAGAGTCCATGGGCAAGCCCCAAAGTATGCAACAGTTTCTGGCTGAGCAACTGAATCAGCAACCATTTTGAACGCATCCGCTTCCGTTTTTGCATGGCGGTTTGCATTTTTGAGTAAAGCGTTGATCCCTAATTTTTTTCAGCCGTTTTTTCCATTTGATTTGTCGCCTAAATTCACAGCGTTTCCGACACCCGGCTGTCGGGGAATTCCGCCTTTTCCATGGCATTTGACGGCATGACAAATGCAAAACTATAAAAATTCATCCGCCATTTCGACCGTGGCAGTTTAAATTAAAAATAGAAACAGGCGAGCAGATTGGTGGGAATTTTAAAGTGCATTATTCGAGCGTGGGAGGGGCTTGGATGAATGGATATACGGATGCATGATTGGGTGGCCTGTAACCTAGACTTGCTAACCAAACTCTCGAGACATTCGAGGGAAGCATCAACTACAGATGACGACCCGAGGGCCTCACTCTCGCCCTCTTCCGCTGTTTAATATGCACTTGAGAACGTCGAAGTTTCAGTTTCAGCTGCAACAGCACGGAGAAAAATACTATTACTAATTAGGAACTACTATAAATTATAGTACTATATATTCAATGAAGCTTTGAAGCCCCTCCGGTTCCAGAGACCATTGAAGTAGATACAAACTTCATTCTAATTCATAGATCATCCGTTTCTCCGAGTGTAGTGAGGTATGCCTTTCACTGGCTTATACCTAGACCTCCTTCCTTGGCAAATGCCTGCTAGCCTTTCACTAAAAATAAGTGTTGAGCAAACATTTTGCGGGCATGGAAGTTCGCTGCTGCCACATCAGCACCATTTGCAGCATCTTTGTCCTCTTGGTCTCGAAACAGGGCCATATTTGTAAAGCCATGAGCTGCGACATCCCACGGCAAACAAAAACGCAGTGCAAGATGTTCAACACTTGGGGCCTCAGACCGCAGACCCCAGACCCTCGATTAATGGAAGGGTCGCAGCAGCCACTCTAGAGTGTGAAATAAATAATAAACTATTTGCTTCGAAAGCCGAGCCCTAAGCTGATAGGCCTTTAAAGGCTGGGCTGTTACATTAGTCCTTTGCAAGGATTGCATCTACAGCAGTATTCCCCAAACATAGGTGTCCCTGATCGCTGAGTAAATTAACCGATGACTGATTGAACGAAATGCAATGTCAGCACGAAAATTCAGTCTATAGACGACGTGCTTCGCGGTGAAGACTTAGTACCCTTTCGAGCCATGGCCAACTTGGTCAAGCTGTGCCTGTACATAACCTACTGTTATGAACGCCTCATTGGAGTCACAAACTTTGAGATTGACCTCGAAACTGGCCGAACCAGAACGACCTGAGCTTTTCCGGATTGATGTCATTGGCAAGTGGCTCTGCACTACAACATTAGAGTTACTTCACTTAACCTTTGCCCTCGTATTGGGTAGGAACATACTAACCTTCTCTGAGGCCTTGCATAAATGTGCGGTGGTGGCTTTTTCGTCCATCAACAATGTGGTCATATACCAGAACTACCTGGCCATGGCGAGCATAAGGGGCCGATATATGCTGCAGAACAAGGAGCTGAAGGCTGTGATTGCCGAAGTTCACTCCCTCATCCCGAGACGGCGCGGAGTGTTTGTGACCAAGTGCTGCTACTTGGCAGACCGGATCGACGAGATCGCCCGCACCCAATCACACATGCAGGACCTCACGAGCCGCATCTCCAAGATCTTCAGAATTCAGACCTTTTGCGTGTCGTTTACCACCTATTTGAACCTCATCGCAGGTCTATACATAATATTCTGCCTTTTCAAGGACATTAGCATCACCAATGACACTCCCCCAATCGTCGTGGCTATATCAGTACCTTGCACTATTCTGTTCTACGTGGACATAAAGCTGAACACCAACAACGTTTTCCGGCTTTTGGATGCCCATAAGGAAACGGAAGAGTTGCTGCAGCAAAGGACACTATTCCAATACGGCTTGGACCAGAGACTGGAATCGACTGTGAGTCACTTTTCCCCAGTTTTTCCCGAACATAAGACTAGTTCATTCTTTTCATTTTGAGAGCTTCCAGCTCAACTTGGCCCGCAATCCCTTTAAGCTTAGGTACTTTGGGGGCCGGGAATGGAATCGCTTCGCCTTGTTTTCCATCTACAACTCTCTGATAAGCAAAGCAATACTCTTAATTCAGTATGATATTCAAAACTACTAAGGAGTTACGATCTACAAGCTGTACACCAAATAAAAACACACCCACTCCCAGAGATAGCTCCTGATATTCAGTTCCCACTGAGGATAATTTGAGCCGAGAACTGCAACAAACAACACACAATCTGCCAATGTACAATCAGTAAATAGCCCTTTGCATAATTAATCCCTTCCTATCGGGAACCATTCGAGGGAGTCCTTCAACCCCTTTGGCTGGCGATTCGATTCAGTTCTCCGCCATGCCTGACGCGGTCAAATGGTGTCTCTGCAGCGCCTACTACTACGGTCGGCTCACCGGGGTCTTGAACTTCGAGATCGACCTGAAAACGGGTCGCACCCGGGTCACCAATCGGGCCAATTTGTACGCAGCTCTCGCTCAAGTAGTGCTGACCTACTTCCTGGTCCTTCAAGCGATGGAACCAAAGTTCTTTCGACTGTTCTGGTGGCAAGCGAATGTGCTCCACGAGGTAGTTTATTTGGTTATGGCAGGATTCCGACTCGGCTGCATCCTGGTATCTCTGATGAGTCGCTGGCAGCATCGCCGCCAGTTCATCCGGCTGTTCCACTCTTTCCGCTGCCTGGTCCAGGAACACCCAGAGATCACTCAGAACTGCCGTGTTGGAATAGCCAGCAAGTGCTTCTGCTCTACCTCCCTGGACGCGCTGATGCTCCTGATGGGCGTAGTCATGATGTGGCAGTACCTGACCGTTTTCATGGTGCTACAGATCTGTTCAGTTTCGATCCTAACGGCCATTATAAACGTGGTCATCACCCAGTACTATGTAGCCACAGCCGTCATAAGGGGGCGCTACGCCCTACTGAAGCCCAGTCATTGGTTCCCAATGGAGGAGGAGTCTATGTGACCAGGTGCTGCGACCTGGCCGACCGCTTGGATGAACTGGCAGCAGCTCAGTCCGATCTGCAGGCTCTCACGGAGCGACTGTCGAAGACCTACAGTCTGCAGGTGTTCTGCATGTCGCTAGCGTACTATTTGAACTTTGTGGGAAGTGCCTACTTGGCCTTCAGTGTCGGGAAGTACACAAATATCACGGAAAACTGGCCGCCCTTTTTCAGGGCTCTGGCAGTGGCCTACTTGGTGATTTTCATGAGCGATAGCTTTCTTTCTACATACAACACCTTTCGTCTCCTCAACTCCCACTCTGAAATGTCAGAGCTCCTGAAGCAACGATCTGCTCTTCCGAATGGGTTGGACCATCGATTGGAAACTGCCGTGAGTAGTCGATCCTAGAACGGGAAACCTAATCCAAGCCATTCTACCTTTCAGTTCGAGAGCTTCGAGCTGAATTTGGCGCGCAATCCCCTGGCTCTGTCCGTCTTTGGGGCCTACACCATTGAGCCCGCCTCCCTGTTTTCCGTGGTCAACTCCCTAATAACTAATGCAATACTCCTGATACAATACGATGTAGAGAACTACTAGCCCACAACCAATAAATCACTCTGGTATTTGCTCGAAGGGCACAGTACTAGCCCTAATTAACTGATTGTCGATTGCATCTTATCGTGGATAATTCTCGGGGGTCAACGAGGAACAATGAGGAACATCCGCCTGGCAGAGCCTTGTTTAGTTTTCCGCCATGGCTGGCCTGGTCGAATGGTGCCTGTACGTCTGCTACAAGTACGGACGGTTCACCGGCGTCATAAACTTTGAGTACGACATGAAGGCGCGCCGAGCCCGGGCCACAAAGCGAACCACAGTGTGGGCTGCCGTTTCGCACTTCACCATGTTCCTGATGCTGCTGCTGCAAATACTGAAACGGCAATCGATCGGCAGCATGTGGGCCGGAGCCAACTCCATGACCGCATATGTTTTCATGGTAATCGCCATCGTCAGGATCTGCTGCGTCTTCCTGGCTCTGGTCAGTCGCTGGTGTCACCGCCGCCGGTTCATGGAGCTCTTCACGGAGTACATGAACCTGAGCCTCTTGCACCCGGAGATACTCCAGTACTGCCGCCGGTCCATCGTCAACAAGTTCTTCGCGGCCCTCATGGCCGAGACCCTGCAGATGGTGGTCGTCTTCTTGGTTCTGCGCCGGAGGCTAACGATCGTCGGGGCCGTGGGAGTCTGGTCCATGATGGTCTTGACAGCCATAATCAATGTGATCATCACACAGTTTTTCATCGCGCTGGCCCACGTTCGGGGCCGCTGCAGCCTCCTGAACAAGGAGCTCCGGGCCGTGGTCAACGAAGTGCAGTCCCTCGTACCCAATCGGAAGGGAGTCTATATGATCAGGTGCTGCCGCCTGGCCGATCGCCTGGAGGAGATAGCCCAGGCCCAGTCCGAACTGCACGCCCTGACGGAGAAGCTGGCGGAGACCTACCAAGTGCAGATCCTCTGCATGATCCTCACCTACTACATGACCGTTGTGGGCAACGTATACCTTCTCTTCAGCATCAACAAGTACCAGGCCTTTGCGGATCTCCTTAACATCTACATCGGAGGCTTGGGAGTAGCTTTTCTGGTATTCTACCATCTGGATTCTTGGCTCAACGGCCTCAACGTTATGTACTTGCTGGACGCCCATGCGGAGATGATTCGACTCCTCCAGCAGCGAACCACCTTTCAGCCTGGCTTGGATCAGCGATTGGAAACTGTGGTGAGTGGATCTTCCCCTGAATGCCCCGATACAAGCCTAATAATCCTCCCTATTTCAGTTTGAAAACTTTACTCTGAACTTGGCCCGAAATCCTTTCAAGCTGCGGGTTTTCGGGATGTTCGAAATGGATTACGCCTCTCTGTTTGCCCTGGGAGGTTCCATGCTAACACACTCCATACTCCTAATTCAATATGACCTCCAGAACTTTTAAAATCCATAACTCAATAACACGCTACCCTCGTATTATTAATTGTTTTCACTCAATGGTCCCAGTCCAATCCCCGGTCGTTTATCATGAGGCTCATTAGGTCGCTACCACAGGCCCGAATCCTGTTGAGGAAGTGGCGACTGGCGGTGTCCTTCAGTAGGGAAATATGCCTGACCCGGTCGTGACCATCCTGCGCTTCCTCTACTTCTACGGCCGAGTTGTGGGAGTGGTGAACTTCGAGGTGGACTGGCGGACAGGAGAGGCGAAGGCCACCCGGCGGGCCACGATCTTTGCGGCGTTCCAAAACGTCGGAGTAACTCTTCTTATATTTTACCTCAACATCCGCAGCGGAACAGTGCGGTCGTCCTGGACCGAAGCCCGGCTCATGCACGAGTACTTCTTCCTGATGATGACCTTGGTCCGAACCCTAGCCGTTCTGCTGGCTCTGGCCAGCAGGTGGTGGCAGCGCCGCAGGATTCTCCGGCTCTGGAATAAACTGATTCAAATGATCCGCAATAGACCTGAGGTTGTACGAGTAAGTCGCAGGGGCATCCTGGTGAAGTTTGCATTGGCCTTCATGGCCGACACGCTGCACTCCGTTTTGGATCACAGTGCCCAGCGAAAAAAGATCACATCCGACATGGCCTTGAACCTATTCGTCCTGTACGCCTTCACCACAATGTTCAACGTTATCGCGGGGCAGTATTACCTGGCCATTCTCCAGATCCAGGGGCACCACATGTTTCTGCGAAAGGAGCTGAAGGACCTGATGCGGGAAGCTGAATCGGTTTGCCGGATTCGCAATCGTCGGGGCGGGGTTTTTGCCACAAAATGTTGCTCCCTGGCCGACCAAGTGGATATGTTGGCCGAGAAGCACTCGGAAGTGCACAGTACGTGCCAGGATATGTCGGAAGTTTTCCAGATCCAGAGCCTCAGCATGACCCTGGTCTACTATCTCTCCGCCATGGCCACGATATACTACTCATTCTGCTCTTTTTTTTACAAGAACACCGGGTTGTGCTCATCGTACTGGTGCCTGCTTCTGCTCCTCACATACTCCGCCTTCTACTACTTGGATAGCTTCGTGACCATTAATATTTCGTTTGTGATCAACGATCAGTGCGGGGAAATGGCCACAATGTTGGCAGATCGGGCAGTGTTCAGTCAGGCGCTGGATCAACGTCTGGAGACAGCAGTGAGCGTTGAGGCAGCCATTGATATTTCTCGTTCAATAATACATATTCTTTGCAGTTTGAGAGCTTGCAGCTGCAGTTGGTCCAGAAAACCCCGGAGTTCTACGTTATGGGACTCTTCAAAATGGAACGTTCTCGACTGATGGCGATAGGGAACTCGGTCATTACCTACTCCATACTGCTGATACAGTGGGAGCTGCAGAATAAATAATCACGACTGGCATTGTGCTATTTTTGAGAGACACTTTTTTAGTTATTTGCCGGGGTGGGGGAACCTGGACCATCAACATGGCCCAAGTGCCAAAGGCCTCTGTAATTGGGCTCCAGAAAAACCGATAATGGCCGTTTCATGCACTGCCAAGGAATGTGCCAGTAATGGGAATTGCCTGGGCAAGGATTCTTTTGTACTGCCAATTGCCAGGCATTTATTAACTTGGTCTGGGCCCGGAAACTTTCCTGCAACGGCTGCAGACTGCAGAACGAGACAGTGACAAATCCAGCGACAGCATCAATACCATGCCGCAAGTCGAGCAATATAAACGAGCTTCCATTCAATTTGCCCCTCCAGTTCGCCCCCAGTACGCCTCCAGTTCGCTTAGCATAAGTCGCAATTTAATCCCGAACCCGACAGCCCAACAACAGGCCACGACATGGCACTGCCTTCTATCCGGAGTACCCGGAGGATTCAAGCAAATTCCAGACAAGACAGGGGGACAGACAAGCTCGTGGAGCTGAGGGCTGAAACCAGAGACGTTTTAGCATAATGCATTGCCACTGAGCCAGTGAGCCAGTGAGCCACTGAGGAGCCTAGGCTCCGCCTTGTCCTGCATATCCTGTGCCACAATGCTGCATGCGGCACTTCAACTGGGAAGCTGGGAGTTAACAATGCAACAAATTCTAACATCAACAGGGTCTATTGATTGTGAAAGAATCAAATTGTCATATTGGATGAACAGGCGGATCATGGAGAGGTTACGAAAATAAAGCAGGAGTTGTGTGAAAAAGGACATGCACAAAGGAAGAAATATGAATATTGTAATCGGGAAAGCAGTATCGCGAGACGCCGTCTAAGAAAAGCCTCCGCTTTATTTGGCTTGCATTAAAAATACATTGTCCTGCACTTCTTTAAAAGTTAGAGAAGTTAAAACCGCCAACTGAAAACTCCTCTTCTCCGGAATAAAATCAGTTACTCGCCACAGCCAACACGACTCGCGCTAAACCATAACTTAAGGGATATGCAAAAGAGCCAAAAGCGGGCCAAGACTGCGGAGGTCTTCAAAAATTCATAGGATATCCCCCAGAAGCAGCAGCCACAGCAGCATTGGTTATGGCGGGAAAAAAATTAGAATTAAATTGAATTTTCAAACGCCATCCACATAAATCCAAATGCCAAGGCAAACAAAAATGCAGCCGAAAATTTGTAGTTTACTTTTGCCGCAGGCTCCGAGAAAAAGCAAAAGCTGAAGCAGCGAACCAAAATGTTGCTCAAACATATCATAAATATTTGATTTTCCTTACATTTTCCAAGGTCCCGTCGTCTCTGCGGATGTACGAGTTTGAGCGACTAAATTGGGTAGGAAAATTGATAAGTTTTCAATGATTACGCCGTAAGATTGATATAATTTGAGCGCAATTTCGCGGTAAATGGCAAATGGCAGAAGAATTAAGTTAAATGAAGGTAAAGTCAATCCTAAAATTCCCTCAGAAGTTTAAAATTTAAACCTGCAATAAAAAAGCAGTGTTGGTTAAGGAACTACCATGCAAGCTTTAATATATCGATGCAATTATCGATATACAAATACTGGTGTATCGAAACATTATTCAGAACTTGCATCTCCAAAATCTTCCTTTTTTCTTCTCATGCTCAATCGTAAGCACGTGTCCGCCTTTTAAGAATTTAACTTGTCTTTCTGGAAGAACCCAAGCGAATCTAAGCGAAGAAGTATGACCAAGGGAACCACTAGCTTTGGCAAGCGCCACGTCAAGACGCACACGATCTGCCGGCGCTGCGGATCCTCGTCGTACCACATCCAGAAGTCGAAGTGCGCCGCCTGCGGGTATCCCTCGCCGAAGACCAGGTCTTTCAACTGGTCCCGCAAGGCCAAGTCGCGGAAGGCCCAGGGCAACGGAAGGATGCGCTATCTGAAGAAGGTGCGTCGTAGTTTCCGGAATGGACTCCGCGAAGGAGGTCGCGCCATGAAGAAGTCCGCCCAGTAAGAAAGGGCTCCCAACGAATGGCCAATAAAAGCTAAAGTAATGGACAGGATCTGAAGTTTTTGATAGTGTTTTCATTAGACCTCGCAGGTTAGCTCATAATCTATTGGAGCGGGAGACTTGGACGGGTCTGGATAGCCTTAAAGCATTCCAGAATTTATGTTCTGTGTGTACTTTGCATGTCGACGGGTGCTTTAGTTGGTATTTTGTGTGCTTTTTTGGTTTTTGGCCTGCCGGAGGAATGCATTTTATGAATTTTTTATGGCTTTTAATGTACACACACCTGGCGCCGGGGTGTGCATGTGTGCTGCGTGTTTAGAGAGGGACATAAAAGCAAAAACAAAAACTGGTGGAGACACTGGCGAAACACAACACCTTTTTATGCCCTCTCGCACATAAAGCCCGTGCGGCGGAAATCTGCTCACGCCTCAGGACCGTATTTCATCCCGACCTGTCCTAATCCATCGCCGTGTGGATTTTGGCCGGGATTCTTTGGCATGAAATATTCCCCGGATTGCCACTGAAAAAGTTTCAACTTGATTTATCACTCCGAGGCAGCCAGGCAGCCGCAGGACTTAAAGAATTCAGGACTCGCAAGCTCTGCTGCAACAATTGTTCCACGCCCACTCATTAATTCTCGTCCTGCTCTGGTCTGGTCTGATCTGGCCCGGCCGCCCAGCGTGGATATGAATTCATTCTTATGCATCGAACGGAATTTTAAAAATAATGATGCCTGCCAAGGCGGAGATGGCGTTTTAATAATGCCGCGCCACTGTAATGCGGATCTCGAGTGCAGTTCGAGAGGAGCGACCGGCACAGGCGGAAAAACAAGGACGAGTGGAGTGATGTATTTATTAATGCTTAAATTTTAACCTGGGAAATTGTTTTCCTTACATTCTCGCTCCCTTGAAAGAGAACATGGCCAAGAAGCCGTCAGATCTTTCAGCTAACGAGTTTGCCTTTGGCGAGGACCAGGAACCAGGATAACAAGAAAGAGATCCGCCGTAAAGATGAACAGGGACCCAATCACTTTCACTCTTCATTCCATTTCCATTCCATTTCGCCGACTGAGGACTCCTTGCCAGGCATTTCCTCCACTTGTGTGATAAGGCATTGGATGCTCTAATTGCATCTGATTGCAGTGACAGTTTTTCCTACCAACTGACAGCTGCAGAGGCACACACAAAGGGCACGACGCCGACGCCGACACCGCCCCCCAGGAGGCGGCGAAGGAGTTATGCCCCAGAATCATCCGGATACGAGCACGGGTCTGAGTACCCGTACATCCGTTCCGTATCCGTTGATTTTCAATTCGCGTTATTTCTTTCCCGCCCGCCTGCCTCGCTGCCAGCTTGCTTCGCTGCACTTCCACTGCTCATCCGGAGACAATCGTGAGCGAAATTTAAATGCTGCTGACTTTGCAGCTCACTGAATGACAACTATACAGCAACAAATTGCAAAAATGGGGAAAAACTGGGCGAAACAACAAACGCAGCAGCAGAACTCGATTGAAAATGTTCAATCAACAAAATGGCATTTTTGCCAAGAATAAGTGAAAGGCGAAAGTGATTCCGGCGGAGTCTGGGGCCGGGGAGAGGAAGAGTTTTTAATTTTGAAAATAGCCGCATAATGAAGTGAATTCTCGCCCGTAATTACCAGAAATAGGAAGCCCGTAGCCAATTCTTTCGGGCCAGAGCGCCCACGCCCAGGTTTTCGAAAACCACAATTTTGTGGTATTTTTCGTGTTCTGCGGTTGAATTTTGCTGATGTTGATGCTGTTGCCGCTGCTGCTGCATGCCCCACAATGTTGCCATCATAAATAGCCACTCTCACGGCAATGATACACGTCCGAACACCATCCAAAGGCGCAACTCTAATTAACGTGTCCTAATGGGCGGCCAGCAGGATGGCCGTAGCCTCCTCGGATCCGTAATCCGTTCCAATCTCTGCTCCGCTCCGGATAAATATTCAATGTATGGACGGCAGAGAGCTCAACAAAATTCAAATGTTTTCGGCATAAAAAATGCATAAATTATGCAAACCATTTAAGAGGCAAACAAGGAGGAAAAATCGAAAATGCCTCAGCATTTCTGCCTCGGTAAGGGCTTTGAAAAATTGATGCTGACCAGCAGCCGAAAAGTCCGGCCGGCCACCGACCCAACTTTCTCCGGGAGAGGGTGTGTGTGTGTGAGTGTCCAAATGGACATCTGACCGACCGGAGAGGAGCTCCGCAAGAAGTCTCGTAACATGGCTTTTAAAACTGCTTGGTTCTGGTTGCTGGAGACTATGAAATATTCATGCGCTCCATGGGCAAGGGGCTCGGAGGGGTCGGAGCCAGCAAGTTTTCGGGCCTATGTCACAATAAAAGTCAAGAAGCTTTTGCGTGCCGTAATTAATGTAAATCCCCCTTTTGCTTTCCTATGCCGGGTACCCCGGTAATTGAACACCAGCCCCGGGGTCTGCCATTTTTCCGAATGGGTTTGTAACATGCTGTAATTGGCATATTAATTATGTTGCATGTTGAGCTTCGAATTAATTGATTGATGAGTTCTTTCAGCCCAGAACCCCCAGCTTGCAGTCTGAGGTATTCCAGTGATCTCAACCGCCTGAAGACTTGCCTCCGAGGAGCCCCTCCTGTCAGCCCTTCATGCGATATGTGCAGCAGTAATTGATTTTTTGTTTACGCACCGCCTTGCCGCCCCCCAAGGCAAGGACCTGGGGGCGTGGCTGAGCCGCAAAGTTGCCGAGCCGGGCGCTTCCGGTTACTTCTTGTTATTATATTTCATTTGCCGTCAACTTTGTTGTGCTGTTTGATGCCCAAAGTTGGTGAGTCGGCAGGCGGCAGGAAGGATTTAAGTCAGGGTTAGAATATTTAATATCCATTAGTTGGGGGCTTAGAACTTGGGCCAGGTGGAACAAATACAGTGTACAGCCGAGCCAAAAGCGACTAACCCTCTTCAAAGAATCAGAATGAATCTCTAGACGACTCTTCAAAGGGTATTCTCAAAGTTTGCATTGCAACTTTTGCGATATTTTTGCTGGGTGGTGGGCTGGGTGTTGGATGGTGTGTGAGGATGGGGCAAAGGAAGTCCGCCGGGACGCGGGGCACATGCCAACACTTGTTTTCTGTTAAGTGATTTAGGCGAAACTTTTGCACCCCTCGCAGCGTTTTGGCCGCTGTCAGGGAGAACGTGTGCCATTCGTGTTTGGCATTTCGGGCTTAGACACAGACGAGGGACGCATGATGGGTTCCTGTTCCTCGTCCTCCGACCCCCGACCTGCTTCCTAGTTGCTGCAGGTCCTGCCGCTCTGTTGCGGTTCCGTTACGGTTCGGTAATATTCTGAAACAACGGAAATGTTTTACAAAACTTTCGCGAAAACGGCAACAGCCGCACCAACAGCAACAGCAGCAAATTGAACGAAAAGCGTTTAAATGCTTGCCACATAATCGCCGTCAAGTGAAATTCATTTTCTTGACAAACAACATGAACTTCAAAGGAACTTGGCCAAATCCCCGCTTTTCACTCGGCTCAAAGGAAATTGAAATTGGTAAGTGTGTGCGGGAAACTAGAAAAACGCTGTCAAAATCGTTTAGAGGGCGCCACGCAGGACCTGGAGCTGTTCCGGTTCCGGGACTGATGATATCCGCCCGGGACTAAAGAGTTTTGGAGGTACATATGTCTAATTATTTTTTACTCAAAACCAAAAGGATCACAATGCCCCACCAGCAGACGTTACTTATCTCGTTAGATTGCCGCACAATATTCGATATTCGCAGCTCCGACAAGTTTACTTACTTTGCCGCTATCTGACAGCATTAAAACTGTCTCCTCGAATTCTGACTTTCCGGCCAAAGTTTGTGGGTCTGGGTCTGGGTCTGGGTAACCATATTACAAGGATAACACCCACAAAACAGCAGCAACACCACTGCCAGCAGCACGCGAGAAATGCTTCGTGACAAAGAATTCGGAAAGCTGAAGGGAAACACAAGGAAATAAAACTAAAAAACAGGATAAACCTCGAAAAACCAAAAACGGAGGCAAAATTGAGCTTGAGGAGAAAAACGGCTCGCAAGACACGATAGTGGAGCGTGGCAGCAGGAGAAACTTTGAAGTTTTATTAAAAATACACACCGCAACATTCCTCAAGAACTTTCCTCGCACACGAAAACGTGAGATAATTTACTAGAAAGAAGCTAACCGGACGGACTCCTCGACTCCGTACTCAGTACTCTGTGGGATGGCGAGGAGGAGCTCCTGGAATGGCCAAAAAGCGGCAGCGAAGTGTCAAGTAGTTGGATAAACTTTTGTGACAGCTCAATTTGGAAGGGAAAATGTGTGTAAGGCACAACCGGAGACAGCTTCCCGAGGAGCAGCTCCGGAGGAGAATATTAGAATATTAATAGCCGGCTTTGCGGGGGACATCTAATGAGCGGAAGCCGAGGATAGTTTAGTGCCAAAGGAGGCCTTGATGTGGGTGCCCATAAATGCAGGAGCCACGAATGTGTCAGCCCCGACGGAGGACTCGAGTCACGAAAGTTTCGCCAAACAAATCTGAAAACTAAAGGAGGTCACTGGACCGGCCTTAATTAAGAAAGAGATTTGGATTTGTGTTTAAAGTTGCACAGAAGTTGGTTTATAATCAGGCTTTAAATGAGGATAAAAATGTGTACGAAAAGTTAGTTAGTACATGAATCATAGTGACAGGGCACAGTAACACCCAAATACATCTGCCACAGGACTAAGATGCAGTTCACTAACCAGTTCCGCCTTCCGATCTCCACTTGGCTGGGAAAATCAACAACACACTGTGGTTATGGAAATCATTTCAGGAGCTCTGGAGGCGTGCCAGGACTTATGCACCCGGTGCACATCCTGCTAGGAACAAGAGCACATGTCCTGTGTTGACAGGCAGGAGAAGCCGACCGGCTAATTGGTATTTATTGCTCCTTAAGTGCCCAAAACTTGTCGCTACTTTTCACCTCGTATTTCAGCCAAACAGTTTTCCAGGCAACGCCCCCAAGATGTCGGGCCTACGCTGGTCCCCGGCAGCGGCCAATGAACGATCGGTTCTTATAATAGCACCGGACCACTCTATGGCATCGGAAAGAGACGGAGCACCGGATCGCGGCAACACATGTTCCCCGACTCTCGAGGCAGGGCACCCAGCATGCGGAGCACTCTTCGGGGCTAATTTTGAGGCTAATTTCAGTGGGCACACGACTTTGGCACGGTTTAGTATCGTCGCGACAATTATCGTAATTAACTCGTTTATGTGTTGTGTGCTAATCCAATTACCAGGTTCGCACAGGATGCCCCGCGGCCGAAATTAATTCAATCACCATCCCGCAATTGGCGTCGACAAATGAAGAATTGAATTCCGAGTCTCAAGTCGCAGCCCGTCGCGATCTCGCTCCCAAATTAGTGGAAAGTGTTGCACCAAGTTGATTGAAAGGCCAAAGTCAGCCACATAGTATACAGGTTCTCAGCCATGCTGAACTACCAGCAGCAACTGCACTCGCTGCCCGTCGGCAATCCGGGCAATTTCTACTGCGGCCCGACGGGGTCGCACTCCCTGGCGGTCTCCGGCGAGGCCTATCCGTCCCACTCGCAATCTATAGACTCGGACGACAAACTGATCGACCCGGAGAGCAGTATCCGGGACCTGGACAAGATGCACAGGTTCTCGGTGGACAACCTGATCGAGCTAAAGCACGACGGCTACGGCAAGAGCAAGTTGCCCCTGGAGCTCAACAACAACTACGGTGAGTCCTTCTTCCTTTCCGAGTCCGAGGAAGCAAATTGATTGGAAACAATATTTAATTTTCATCGGATTTGTTGCATTTGAAAGCAAAGTGCAGGACAAAGCCTCAAGTCAATTAAAGTTTCAGGAGAATACAAAGCGTTTTAATTTCCAAGCAGGCTGGTGATAAATTTTAAATCCTGACAAAAATCTCTAAATGTCCTCTGCCCGAGAACAGGACTCCTGGTTGACTTTGCCGGCAAAACCACAATCGGCAGCTCGTTAAACTTTAAAAGCCTCTCGATTGCCACAATCCCCAGGTGTGGCAGGGTGGGGGGGAGGCGTGTGTCTGTGCAACAGAATGCATAATGCCAACGGAGTCGGAGGCGGAGGCGGAGTCCTGAGTCCTACGCACTTATGAATTCCGGAGTCTTTGTGAGGTTAAGCGTGAGCTTGTGGCCTAATTCATAAATGATAAATGCATCCTAGCTCGCAGGCCGACAGAATTTATGATATTATCGGCCCAAGTGCATAATCATGGCGGCTATATCTTTACACATGCATAAATCGGTGGTTTACGTACACAACCTGGCGTGTACGGCTCGACGAATGCGGATTATAAATAAATGTGTGTGCGCGATGGATGACAATTAGGTGGCAGATGTGGGCGACAGTCGCTCATTGGATGCCGCCCGCCGCTGCAATGTCATCTGCGTGCATTTTTCCTGTTGCGGTTGCGGCATAACCCCTCCTCCTGCCAGCCCCTGTCAACATATTGCCACTGGGCTGTCGGCCTCGGCACAATGGCCTCCTGTCCTGGAGTCCTGGCCGAAAACGGGCGACTCACGGCTTCCGTTGATGAGCAGGGAAGCTCTTCCAATTTGTAACCAGTTCGCGCAAACTTTTTCCATTCTTCCAGTTTCTTTTTTTGTCCACTCTCGTGCAGCAACACCCGTGTTGCTGAGGCCCTGCCCCCCGCTTTCCATTCATTCCGCGGCGGAGGAAACATTTCCGAGCCGACAACACTTCAACATTGTCAACATGACAAAACGTAATCAAAGCTGACATGATATTCCCTCAGTGGCCGCATGCCTTTGAAGCATCCGAGGTAGTAGCGAGCGGCCACGACTATAATTTCCAAGTGGAGCATATAAACCGTCCATGCCCCTGTAACCAGCACCAGCACCAGTCCCAGAGCGAGACACGGCCACTGCCTCCGCCTGCCTCCTTCCCCTGTTTATTTTCGTCGCTCCATTGGATTGTAACATGTGCCAGTCGGATCAGCAGCACTGAGCGAAAAGGCCAGCCAGTTCTGTGATTTTAGAACAGTTTTTAAGGAGGAGTCTCTTCCATTTCGAGATACATTCCGTAGTGGCACTCCCAGCATTTTTCCACTGTGCATCCGCCGTAACAACTGCCCCTTTCTGCGGCTGCCGTTGCACAAATCTGATTGAGGTTTCCCTTTCGATTTGTTGGTTTTTTATTAAGCTGCAACTGTTTTTTATCGCTCGTTGGCAATTCAAATTAAAGATCTTCCCTTCACTCACTCACTAAACCCGGTCCCCGCCTGCCCTGCCCCTGCCATTAGCCCGTCCCCAGGGACACTGGTTGGCGGTGCAGTTGCTCTTGTTTCAATTTTTTCCCCACTGCCTGCGGAGTACTCCAGCGCCCCGATGTGATCTACGATGCAGTTCCCAACTTCGTGGACAGCTCGGCTGACAAATTGAGACAAATGGCGTGGGTAGGAGGATATCTGATGTGATACGGAATCCAGGCACTGGCCACCCTGAAGCTGAACTGGGGACTGCGGCAGGAATTCCGGCGAGAGGTCTGGATTTCATTTCTAACATATTGTGGCTCCGGATTGGAGGCGCCTCTGAATCGAGCTTCACCTCTTCCCACACAACCCAACCCAACCGACAATTATCTCCCAGGGAATATATTTTTAATCATTCCTCAAACGATTTCCAAAAGCCAGTTCTATGGAAAAGCCATTAATGGCCGCCTAATGTCACAATTTCACTTTAATTAATAGATCGTAAATGTTGTTCGGCGACGAAATTAGTAGACAGCTGTCCGCCCGGGTCGTCAAAAGATATTTTATGGTCCATGCCATTTGTTTATGACCCTCGGGGCGGCCCGGCCCCCGCTCCTCGAAGGATCAAACGGAATGCAAAATTTTATGGTTTCACGACAACCCATAAAAGTAACGAAAAGTTCTGAATTAATTGATATCCGTTGGCACTTATCGATTATTTACGAGCCAAACGCAGTCGAGGCGCTCCCTCTCAGCCAAAGTGATTTTGCATTCGACCCCTTGAGCTGGAAACTGGAAACTGAAAACTGAAAGCCCGAAACTAAAGTGAAAATTCCTCATTTAATGGCTCTCTGATTGCAGGCGGCGGCGGCGGTGGCGGCAGTCTCGGCGGTGGAAGTGGTCTTCCCGGTTGCCCAGGAAATATTTCAGCCGGTCACTCCAGGAAACCGCGACGCAACCGCACCACCTTCAGCTCCGCCCAGCTGACGGCCTTGGAGAAGGTCTTCGAGAGGACTCACTACCCCGACGCCTTCGTGCGCGAGGAGCTGGCCACCAAGGTGCACTTGAGCGAGGCCCGGGTCCAGGTGAGTTCATAATTAAAGTTTAATTGCATTTTTTAAATAAATAAGCGAGAGGAATTTCCGCGAGGATACTTTAAAAGGATAAACAAGATAGCAGGAAAAAGAAAAAGAAAGTGGGGGTAAACTGAAGTGTCCTTATGATCTGAAGCCAAGCAGAGTACAAGAACATCTCCAAACGTTGCAATTTATTCTGCAGATACGCTCGCTTCTCTCTGCCAATTTTGAAACATTCCACTCAAAATCGATACCGTGTACGCAATAAATAACTCCCACGCATATTCCAGGTCTGGTTCCAGAATCGCCGAGCCAAATTCCGCCGGAACGAGCGCAGTGTGGGCTCCAGGCCGCTGCTGGACCCTGCCCCCCAGCTGGTGCCGGCGCCCCTGGGGAATAACATGCACAAATATGTGAATCTGCCACACCCCCCACCACCGCCGCCGCCCGGAGCTTACGCCCTAAACTTTGGGCCCCTGGAGCTGCGGTCGTGCCAGAACTACGGCAACTGCTACGGCGGATTCGGCGCGAGTCCGTCCACGGGCAACGGCGTCTGCTCGTTCTTCGGGGCTGCCACAAACTATTGTGTGGCAGCCAACTACGCCAAGAACGCCGCCTATCCGCCGCTCTGACGGCCACGGGCCACCGATGGTATCTCTTTTAATGGGCCCCGAGAGGTTACTTCGTGCATATGTATTTCAATTAGCCAAATTCTATTAATGCTTAAAAGTGTATTAAGACTAACATAAATTCGCCTACCTGACTAATATTTAAATTAATGACGCCACCAAGCGGGAGTGACAGGAGCTCTGGAAATAAAGTGAAGGTTCTAGACAATATATCATTTTGAATTCAACATCGTTTCACTTTAAATAATAAATGGTTAACGTTTTGGGCGGACTAGAATAAGAATTTGAATAAAAAACCATATATGAAAGGTTAGTAAAACGATGCTATACGCCGACGCCTGGCCAAATCCAGGATCCTCATATGTGGGACACTGCGATGTCTATATCTCGGCCAAATGGCATCCGATTCTTGAGCGGAATACCTTAAAAGATTTTTGGATCGATTCCCCGTCGATCTGTGTCAAAACCCCGACACAAATTTTTGGATCGATACTTCTTCTAATTTTGTGGGGCAACCCCTTGCAAAATCCAGGATCCTCATATATAGGACCTGCGATGTCCATATCTCGGCCAAATGGCATCCGATTCTTGAGCGGAATACCTTAAAAGATTTCTGCATCGATTCTCCGTCGATCTGGGTCAAACCCCCGACACAAATTTTTGGATCGTTTTTTTTCCTAATTTTGTGGGGCAACCCCTTGCAAAATCCAGGATCCTCATATGTGGGACCCTGCGATGTCCATATCTCGGCCAAATGGCATCCGATTCTTGAGCGGAATACCTTAAAAGATTTTTTGATCGATTCCCCGTCGATCTGTGTCAAAACCCCGACACAAATTTTTGGATCGATACTTCTTCTAATTTTGTGGGGCAACCCCTTGCAAAATCCAGGATCCTCATATATAGGACCTGCGATGTCCATATCTCGGCCAAATGGCATCCGATTCTTGAGCGGAATACCTTAAAAGATTTCTGCATCGATTCTCCGTCGATCTGGGTCAAACCCCCGACACAAATTTTTGGATCGTTTTTTTTCCTAATTTTGTGGGGCAACCCCTTGCAAAATCCAGGATCCTCATATGTGGGACCCTGCGATGTCCATATCTCGGCCAAATGGCATCCGATTCTTGAGCGGAATACCTTAAAAGATTTTTTGATCGATTCCCCGTCGATCTGTGTCAAAACCCCGACACAAATTTTTGGATCGATACTTCTTCTAATTTTGTGGGGCAACCCCTTGCAAAATCCAGGATCCTCATATATAGGACCTGCGATGTCCATATCTCGGCCAAATGGCATCCGATTCTTGAGCGGAATACCTTAAAAGATTTATGGATCGATTCCCCGTCGATCTGTGTCAAAACCCCGACACAAATTTTTGGATCGATACTTCTTCTAATTTTGTGGGGCAACCCCTTGCAAAATCCAGGATCCTCATATATAGGACCTGCGATGTCCATATCTCGGCCAAATGGCATCCGATTCTTGAGCGGAATACCTTAAAAGATTTCTGCATCGATTCTCCGTCGATCTGGGTCAAACCCCCGACACAAATTTTTGGATCGTTTTTTTTCCTAATTTTGTGGGGCAACCCCTTGCAAAATCCAGGATTCTCATATGCAGGGACCCTGTGATGTCCATATCTCGGCCAAATGGCATCCGATTCTTGAGCGGAATACCTTAAAAGATTTTTGGATCGATTCCCCGTCGATCTGCGCCAAAACCCCGACACAAATTTTTTGATCGTTTTTTTTTCTAATTTTGTGGGGCAACCCCTTGCAAAATCCAGGATTCTCATATGCAGGGACCCTGTGATGTCCATATCTCGGCCAAATGGCATCCGATTCTTGAGCGGAATACCTTAAAAGATTTCTGGATCGATTCCCCGTCGATCTGTGTCAAAACCCCGACACAAATTTTTGGATCGTTTTTTTTTCTAATTTTGTGGGGCAACCCCTTGCCAAATCCAGGATCCTCATATGTGGGACCCTGCGATGTCCATATCTCGGCCAAATGGCATCCGATTCTTGAGCGGAATACCTTAAAAGATTTCTGGATCGATTCCCGGTCGATCTGTGTCAAAACCCCGACACAAATTTTTGGATCGTTTTTTTTCTAATATTGTGGGGCAACCCCTTGCCAAATCCAGGATCCTCATATGTGGGACCCTGCGATGTCCATATCTCGGCCAAATGGCATCCGATTCTTGAGCGGAATACCTTAAAAGATTTCTGGATCGATTCCCCGTCGATCTGCGCCAAAAGCCCGACACAAATTTTTGGATCGTTTTTTTTTCTAATTTTGTGGGGCAACCCCTTGCAAAATCCAGGATCCTCATATGCGGGACCCTGCGATGTCCATATCTCGGCCAAATGGCATCCGATTCTTGAGCGGAAAACCTTAAAAGATTTCTGGATCGATTCCCCGTCGATCTGTGTCAAAACCCCGACACAAATTTTTGGATCGTTTTTTTTTCTAATTTTGTGGGGCAACCCCTTGCCAAATCCAGGATCCTCATATGCAGGGACCCTGTGATGTCCATATCTCGACCAAATGGCATCCGATCTTAAAGCGGAATACCTTAAACGATTTCTGGATCTATTCCCCGTCGATTTACATCAATACCCCGACACAAATTTTTGGATCGTTTTTTTTCTAATTTTGTGGGGCAACCCCTTGCAAAATCCAGGATCCTCGTATGTGGGACCCTGCGATGTCCATATCTCGGCGAAATGGCATCCGATTCTTGAGAGGAATAGCTTAAAAGATTTCTGAATCGATTCCCCGTCGATCTGTGTCAAAACCCCGACACAAATTTTTGGATCGATATTTTTTCAAATTTTGTGGGGCAACCCCTTGCAAAATCCAGGATCCTCATATATAGGACCTGCGATGTCCATATCTCGGCCAAATGGCATCCGATTCTTGAGCGGAATACCTTAAAAGATTTCTGCATCGATTCTCCGTCGATCTGGGTCAAACCCCCGACACAAATTTTTGGATCGTTTTTTTTCCTAATTTTGTGGGGCAACCCCTTGCAAAATCCAGGATCCTCATATGTGGGACCCTGCGATGTCCATATCTCGGCCAAATGGCATCCGATTCTTGAGCGGAATACCTTAAAAGATTTTTTGATCGATTCCCCGTCGATCTGTGTCAAAACCCCGACACAAATTTTTGGATCGATACTTCTTCTAATTTTGTGGGGCAACCCCTTGCAAAATCCAGGATCCTCATATATAGGACCTGCGATGTCCATATCTCGGCCAAATGGCATCCGATTCTTGAGCGGAATACCTTAAAAGATTTCTGCATCGATTCTCCGTCGATCTGGGTCAAACCCCCGACACAAATTTTTGGATCGTTTTTTTTCCTAATTTTGTGGGGCAACCCCTTGCAAAATCCAGGATCCTCATATGTGGGACCCTGCGATGTCCATATCTCGGCCAAATGGCATCCGATTCTTGAGCGGAATACCTTAAAAGATTTTTTGATCGATTCCCCGTCGATCTGTGTCAAAACCCCGACACAAATTTTTGGATCGATACTTCTTCTAATTTTGTGGGGCAACCCCTTGCAAAATCCAGGATCCTCATATATAGGACCTGCGATGTCCATATCTCGGCCAAATGGCATCCGATTCTTGAGCGGAATACCTTAAAAGATTTTTTGATCGATTCCCCGTCGATCTGTGTCAAAACCCCGACACAAATTTTTGGATCGTTTTTTTTCTAATTTTGTTGGGTAACCCCTTGCAAAATCCAGGATCCTCGTATGTGGGAATAGCTTAAAAGATTTCTGGATCGATTCCCTGTCGATCTGTGTCAAAACCCCGACACAAATTTTTGGATCGATATTTTTTCAAATTTTGTGGGGCAACCAAAATCCAGGACAACCCCTCAACCCCTTACGAAGGGGCACAGGTGAGACCTTTGCCAACTTCACTGCAGCCTTAGGGAGAAAGCCTTTATCGATTTTAGCAATTTTCCATCTAAACTTTTGAGGCTCAGACTCAACGGCCCGCTTTCCTCGTCAGGACTCTTGACTGAATCATCGTCCTGTGAGCTACAAGCAATTAGTTGCCCCTAATGCGAAAGTTTTCCATTTATCAAACTGTCAGTGGAGTGCGGAATTGACACGGCTGATTTAATTATTTACTTAGTAATATGATTTAATTAAAAATTCATATTGGAGTCGCAGGCGAACCGGCTCGAGGGATGCAGAGTGTGCTGCGAAGACAGTAGGCTGCTGTGTGGGGTGTGTGTGTTTTTTCACCCGCATGTGTTAATTTGTATAATAAAACTTAATTAAAGTCAAAACAAACAAACAAACGAGCCGGGGAGACTACGACAAACGCAGGCAAACAAATAAAGAGGGAAAACTTTCGCCTAGCCGCAAAGCGTTGGCAAAGTGAAGCCGCAATCAAAGTAGATTAAGATTGTGGAGATCTCGGTTTTCCCTGGCAATTAAAAATACGGATTGCCATTGGAAAGACACACACAGCACGCAGGACTCACAATACACAGGATGGAGTGGATTTTTCAGTGCACTTTGTGTGCAAAATTCAACTCTCAGCTCGACAAAACTCAAACGCATTCCCAAAAGTCAGGGGAGGTCCTGGGGAGCTGGCTGGGAAAGGAGCATTCCCGCAGATACGAATACGCATCCGGATCCCCTCCGCCCTAGACGAAAAAGGTTAACAAGTATGTAATATATTTAAATGCAAATAAAAATTCCCTTTTATCCGCAGGCCAAACATGACAGAGAGCCAAACCAGCAGGGCGAAATGCAAATTAACATTCGGAATGTGGAACGGTTCTTGCAGCTAATTTGCATAAAGCGTTGGCGTCCACGTCCTGGCTCCTCCACCCTGGCTCCCTCCACTTGGGGCGTAAAACATTTTTACAATATTTACGAAATTGCAATAATGTTTGAAAAGCAGAACAGCAGCAGCTGAGGAGGCGATGGAAAAATGCGTTTTGTTCCTTTTGCGATGCGGCAAATTGTTGCCGAGAAGGACGACATTTTGCTGACAGGCGAACATGCTGCAGGAGTCGTCCTCGAACGGGGAAATACGAATTTATGGGCCAAACAACAGGAGGCTCACCATCGCACACACACACAACCATGGAGTGTACAAACGAGTAGTCCTGTATGCGTCCTGTCAAATCAAATGGCAAACGGAAATGCCAGAGCAAACGAGGTCCTTTATGTGAATCATGCCCATGTGTGGGTCGCTCCACGGCCCCAGCTGCCTGCCGCCACACTCACCTGCCCGGCAGCTAGTCCCAGCTTGTATTAATCAAATAACATGCAAAAGAGGTAGAGCTGACTTTTACTTTCTCGGAATGTGTATCTCGGAAATAAAAAACTGCCACCAAGGCCCACATAATCCCCAGTGTCAGGCTCTATAATTAGGTGATAATTTTCGCCTCTGTTAAAAAGCAATTATTTATAAAAGACCTAGAGCCTCCGAGCACATGTGGACGGGAGTTCCCCCATACTGCACAGGCATTATGTGGCACAAAGTAGATGACAAGGGCCAACATTGTCAGATGAAAGGGAAGCGCGTTGCCCGATCTTCGAGATCCCGGTGACAGCTCCTCGAGTTCCATGCCGCCGCGGGCCAATGATTTGTGTACTCCGGAGCACTGTCAAAATATGTCACATCTTGATGGATACATCACATGGAGCATTAAAAGGGGCGCCGATGAAATCGAGACCATGCTGCAAACGGCACTAAATGTGTTTTGAATCTCCTACAAAGAGAATGACATTTGTTTCGTGGTTAGCACAGAAAACTTGATAGTTGAAAACAAGAGCTATAGGTGTCTCAAGGAGCTTTCATCTCTCCAGTCACCTCAACTGTTGTTTTCAAATCTCTAATTCTCTGCACCCTCTTCTTCTACCGAGTGCAGAATCTTCAATCCCTTCCAGGTGTCTTGCATTCTAAGGTCGCTCCACAGCAGAATAAGGACCATCAGGAGAGAAACCACCAGGTACAGAAACAAGGCCGGAGAGCCCACCAACACACCACCATTCGACAGGAAATTGATGTCCATGCTGTTGTCCTCGTTGGCAAAGTAGTACCCCGATTGCTGGTTGTACTCGTAGCTCCTGGCCCCACAATTCTGGCTCAGTTCGTCGGTCAGGTTCATGGAGTAATTGAAGCACATGCGGTAGCTGTAGCCGAAGTGCAGATCCCTCTGTTCGTTGTACTGGTTCTGGCACTGAATGTTGTTCAGGTCCAGCATGGTGACGTTCTGGCAGTCCGGCATCTCCAGGCTCTGGAAGGCCACCAAGTAGGTGCCCGGGTTAGCCTTTATGTAGAAAATACTGTACGGATCGTGGGCCCGCAACAGCTTGTATTGGTACTTCCTGCTCAGGTGCTCCGGCACCATCCCCGAGCAGAGTAGGCTCAGGGAGTTGTCGAACAGGGACTTACACAGCGTCAAGAAGTCGGTACTGTTCATTGTGAACTCACGCGGGTCGAACCAAAATTTTGAATATTACTAGCCGGGTTGCTGGGTCTTACGTATTTTATAGAAATCAGACTCGCCGAAGACTAGTCTCCAGAACCGGATAGGGGATTGGATGGAAAATATGTTGAGGAAACAATTGTTTGTTTACGAGCCCTCCAAGGTCGGGCTATTGACTTTCCGAGAGCCAACTTCTTTGGAACCTCAAGTGCATAATCGCCTTTTGGGGATGGACAGCCGAAGCTCCTGAGTGGAATGATTCCCAACAAATAATTTCCAATACGCAATTGCCTTAAATATAATCGTAGTCCCCCAGGCAAGTCCAGGCCGCCAATTAAAAATAATAATAGAGCCAGAGTGAAAACATTCTGTGATGCTTCCAGACTGGACAATCAATTTTCGGGCGATATTGCTATTGATAGTGCTGTTTAGCGGGCCAGCTCATCGAGTCGAATAGAAAACCCATTAATGACGGCCTTTATTAGCATAATGTATAATAAACGACACACAAAGTGTGACTGCGACGGCCAAAACAAGAGCCAGGCGAAATTCGTACATATAATTAAACTCAACCCGATACCTGATATCTGTTTGCTTTTCGTTTTATGCTAATATGCGAGCGGCAGAACAGAAAGCCACTCGAGGCCCACTTGTACCGCCGAGTGATTCCCAAAATCCCACAATCCCCACAGAAAAGGTTAACCCCAACGCCAAACTCCAAAACTGGTCGCCAGGGGGGATGGTCATCAAAATATTATTGTTTTTTGGCACCGAATTGTGTCATTTTCGAATGTCGTCGAGATTAATCGGAGCGCTGGCACCTGACATCCGACGCCTCCAGAAAACCAGAACCCGACGAGCAGGTTGTTGAACCACGCCGAGTCTCTTTATATAATAGGCGTCTCGCCGGAGAGCAGCCACAGTTTCATTCGGAAAGGTCTAGGCCAAGCCAGCGGAACATTCAAGCCAAGATGCGTGCTGCCGTCGTGTTCGTTGTTGTGATTTTCGCACTCCTCAGCGTCCTGGAGGCTGTGCCCGCTCCCCAGTTCGGATACGGTGGCTACGGTGGATATCCCGGCGGCTATGGCGGATACGGTGGATACCCCGGCGGTTTCGGCGGTGGCTATCCCGGCTTTGGCGGCGGATTCAACCGCGGCTTTGGTGGCGCCAGTGCCCAGGCATCCTCCTCCGCCTCGGCCTCCTCCGGCGGCTTCGGCGGCGGATTCTACGGCTAAACGGAACAGCCTCCTCCTAATTTAAGTTACTTTTAAAATTGGTTATTTTAATAGTATTGTGAGTCAGAAATTTATTTCGCAACTCTGAAGAATAGAATGGGAGCCCCAGCTCGGTGTCAGCTTAATTAGCATGTTGGACAAACATCAGACACTAGAGCTCGAAAACATGATAAATACAAACAACATTTGCATTCCACTTTAGAGTTAATAAAGTCAATAAATAAAGCTCAATATGGTTGAAACATAATCAGTTTTTTTCACAATTAAATTATGCCAATAGGGCTAGCATCCTTTTTCCTCGAAACAAAATACACTGAATGGCCCACTGGATTAAGGAAAGGCCACAACTTTGGAGCCAAAAATGAGTGTGGTTCTGGCACAGCTGTGGCATACATTCCGCCGAGATAGAAGCACAAGTAAATCAATGCAGCAGCTCCCGCCCTTGTGTCCTCTAAGGATGCCAGAGCCAGGTCAAATCCTCTGGTTGTGCATCGAACTTGGTTCAACGACTTTGCGGCATCATTAAAAACTTTTGCCCGGGCATCTCTTGAGCCGGGCTGGCTCGGCCCCTCCACTTCTGGTCCGACTTTCGGTCGCACACATCTGGAGGACATCTTCTCATATTGTTATTTTTTCAAATTTTTATCCCCTGGCAAAAGGCAAAGGAAAGCACCGGGCCAAGAATGCAAGTTAAGCTGAATAGCTTCTCCGCCTGTTGACGTTGGCTCCAAGTTGCATTGATGGTCGCGGGGCCTGCTCGAGATCCTGCCTGCTGCTCCTGCCTCCTTCCTCCCACCTCTTGCCTCCTGCCTTGTGGCGCTGGCCATTCAGTGTCGCGGCTCTGCCATTGATGTTCCTCCATTGTGTCTCGGGTGTGTCCTGGTGTGTGTCGTCGTGTGGCAACTGCACAATGCATCCTCCATCCTCCATTCTCCATTCAGCGGCCCTGCCAGTCATGGGCATTCAAAGGCATAATATAATAACGCGTTTATGTCCTTTCAGCAATTTCATGTCGGGGATAACTATCCACTGCCCGAGCCCGAGTAATGGTGGCCAAGATCTGCGAGCAGGACATGTGCATAATGTGAGTAATGACGCAGCTAGGCAAGTTCGTATAAATACCATGTTTATTGGCAGGACTCGGGCTGGGAAGGTTTCCCTCAGATATCATTCCCCAGACAAGGTAAATATTGGGGATCGTAAAAAAACAGTTTCGGTTTTGGGCCTGTGACTCATGGGCGATTGAAATGATTTCTGTCGCACCGAAATCAAACAATTGTCTAATGCCTGGCAATTTCGCATCCTGCCTGCCTGGCTGCCTGCGAATCAAGGATTCTTTTCAGCAACACGTAAAGGGCGTAACGCGCCGCGGCGAGCCGGGGAATGAAGTGCAAACTGCTCGCCTAAAATATGTCAATCGGAATGTAAATCATTGCGTAATTTGCATTTTAAGCAAATCTGCTTCAATTGAAATCGTCGATGCCCGCTGCAGTTTTCCGCCCCCGCCCCACTCCCGACCGCCTCGCCCAGCCAGCCCCTTCCGATTGTCTCTGCTGCTGGCAACACGTGAGTTATGGCAACGGATTTGACAATTGTCGGGCGGCAGGACACGCCCAGCTACCCACCAGCGGCCCACCAGTATACGCACGCCCGACCCGATGCCGAGTATAATAAATCTTGACTCTGTTATCCAACATAATTGTGTTGACGTGTCTCGGTGCGAATGGGAATCATGTCGGCGTGTATCTGTTTACCAAACTGATTGCCGTCACACACTATATAGTTTTGATCTCAAACTATCCATTTAATAATGGCAGTAATTGCGAGGCATTCGCCTTTTTACCCAATTAGGAGAACACTGGTAAGCCGGACCACAACACCATGACCATGGCTCCCCCAGTCCCCAAGCCTTGATCCGGGATATTCTGAAAATAGGATTTGCCTTTAAGCCGATTGCAAAGGAAATTGCATAACTCGCCTATAAATGCCAGAAACCACAACACAGAATAGTGCGAAACTTCGATACACACGTCCTGGCCAACAAAAAGCGAAAAAGGAATTAGATTTGCATTCAGCGTTCTGTAAAACGAATTTATTGCGAAAATTATGTTTTGATTTATTTTATTTCATTTTATTTATGCCATCCCTGAACCCTGACCCTCCAGTCTCCACTCACCAGCCACCAGTCACCAGCCTCCAAGCTCCGCCCATTCACCTGCACCGGCCCTGTCCAGCTCCAGCTCCAGCTTTTCCCTGTGACTTAGTGCGGGGTGTGCTCGGGTGCTTCGGTGTTTGTGTGTTTATGACACAACTTTCATCACGTACAACATATAGCAGATGTGCATACGCCAAAAAGTATGCAACAGCAAAACGTGATTTCGTTTTAAATTTCAACTGCGAGTGCTGTCAAAGCAGAATTTATTTGCCGAACGCATTCATTTGGAAATTATCGAGCAGGAAATCATTGGCTCCCGAAGAAGGAGGTGAGCGTTTTTTCGTTGTACCCTCCACTGCTCACATTGTCGCCCCAAGGGTCGCTCCAGAAAGTTATTGGAGCTGCTACAACAGCCTCGGGCCTTGTGACTTATGGGGAAACTAACGACTCGATATCCCCAGCACTATATGACACTAAAGCATCTAAAGATAGTATTATCCTTTTTACTTTATTGACGTCCATTTTAAACTTCTTAAACTGAACTGACCAATAATAGAAGTTAATAAATGTGTGGTAATCGTGGTTAACGTGAGATTCCCTCTCGAGAATTGCATCTATCTGACTCGATTGAAGTCAACTTAATTATGTTCCTCCATACCCGTTAAGAGGACGTCTTCTGTAGGACTAAATGAAACTGCAGGAGCACCAAGAAGTAGTTAAAGATGCTGATAATCATCTGGAGCCAGAGGCTGCGATCAGCTTTGTAGAGTCCGCAAGTCCAGAGCTCCAGCTTGGAGCTTCTGACATAGGTCATGAAGGCGCTCGTCTATGGAAACAATGGGGATATAAGTTCTTTAATGGGTCAGATTAAGCTTCGTACCTCCTTTCTCCAGTCACATTCGGTCCAGGTGTCTTTGGCCGAGCTCTGGCACCTGACCAGCAAGTCGCACATATAGTCGATGAGGAATAAGTCTCCTAAGCGGGCGCAATAGGTCACTCCGCCGTATACTAGCCAATACATGGGAGTCTCGAAGCTGAATGTAAAAAACGTTCCCCAATATATCTCAACTACGGCGAAAACGAAGGTGTCCAGTCGGGTAGCCAGTATCTGGGGGCTGTATATCCTGTTTATCTGCAGAGCTGCTCTGGTCAGAGCCTCATGAAGAGACCAGAGGCGCTTTAGTTCCTCCAGATCTCTTCTGGGGGATTGAATCAACTCATTCATGTGGTGAGTCACATAAATAAACCCACCCGCGATGTGCCACAACATCAGGAAATATCCCATTGGCATATGAAATATTATATTATGGGCGTTGCTTATAATCAGAAATTTGAAGAAGGAACTCCAATCCATGGTTTCAATTTCAAAGAAAACGAAGACAAAGTGAGCGGTAAATATATAGGACACGGTGAAGCATTTAAGGTAGAACAGCACCAACATTCTCCTTTCACAAAGCGTTTCATTGCGCATCAACCTCGAAAATATTGGCTGCATTTTCTTAAAAGCCTTGTCGCGAGAAACCCGGGATAGAATCGAGTAACAAATGATAAATAGTGACACCAGAAGCCGCACTTTGAAGGTAGTTAGTATAAGCCACGGAAGGAATGACTTGGAACGCACAGAAAAATACGCCTGGCACAAAAATATGGGCAGAAGGATAAGCATAAGGATGTTGACAGCCCAGGCGTAGATCCTGGTGAACAAAGACGACTTCAACGTAGTTCCCACCAGTCTGTACGAGGTTACTCCAATTGCTATTGAATAGTAGACGCAAGCTTTCAAAATCGCTTTATTTATGGCTCTGTCCATTTCCAGTGGCGTTTCAAACTCAACTGATGACTTTCCTCAAGCTAATGTGGGCTCCCTTGGATAATTACAGTTCTTAGAATCGATTGAAAGCAAATTGCATCAGCAATTAGGCCTTTTGTAGCGCCAAATGGAACTGCAACAGCATTACAAAGTAGTAGAGGACCCCACTGATCATATCGAACCAGAGACTTCGGTTGACCTGGTACAACCCGCAGGTCCAGAGTTCCAACTTTGAGCTGTTCGCGTAGGTCACGAAGGCACTAGACTGAGGACGAGAGAATAGTAACACTCAACTCATGGTCAAACACAATCCATACACAACTCGTTTACCTCTTTCGTCCAGCGACTCTCGCTCCAAGCATCCCTGCGCGCATTCTGATACTTTCCAACGAGGTCACACAAGTGGTCGATGAGGTAGTAGTCCAGGGAACTCATTAAGTAGGACATAGTCCCATAGACCAAGCAAAACTTGGGAGTGTCCAAGTCGAAGGTGAAGAAGACGCCCCAGTAGCCCTGGACTACGCCAAACACGAAGCAATCGACCCGGGAGGCCAGCATCTGGGGGCTGTAGATCCTGTTTATTCGGAGCGCTGTCTGGGTGAGGTCGGTGTGAAGGGACCAGAGGTGATGCAGCTCCTTCAAGCCCCTCCTAGATGGTCGCGACTTGGAGAGCTTCTCCAGTCGCTCATTCACACACTCGTACCCACTGGCGACGTGCCACATGGAGAGGAAATAGCTCATGGAGACCACGTTCAACATGTTGTAGCAGTTGCTCAGAAACAGAAATCGGACAATGTTGGCCAAACTATAGCCGTCGGCGGCGTAGAAGAGGAATACAGAGTCGGTGCAGCAACGCCAAATGATGGTAGTAAACTTCAGGTAAAACAACAGTCGAAGGGATCCACTTATTTGGCTAAGACCCCTACGCGTTTCTTCCTTATACAACTTGGTGAGCAGTGGGTCCATTTCCAGAAAAGCCAGGTCCCGAAATCCCCGCGATAATATCGTGTACGCAACTATGATGTAGGCCACAATGAACCGCACTCTGTAGGTAACCAGAATGAGCACGGGGTAGTTCATCTTCACCTGGAATTTTCCCTCTGAGGCCCATAGTACTATCGGGAATCCAACAAGCGTGATGACGTTATACACCAAGACGTAAGTGCGGGTGAGTTTTGAGGTGAAGAACCTCCGGTTGACTAGGCGATTGGCGGTAACTCCAATGGCCAAAGAATACCAAAAGTAAACTTTCACCAAAGCCGGCTGCCAGGCCATGTCCTTTTAAAACGAGTTTCCGTGGCGAACTAAAGTGTTCGACTCTTGTAACAAGCTAATGAGACCTGGTATAAGGTCCTATTATAAATAGAACCCCACGCGTATCTGATAATCAGATCCAATCAAACGAGAGGATAGTACGCCGGGTTTCCCTATGGAGGTTTTGACAAATCTTTATTTATTTCATAACATATCTGTATCTAATTAGCTCCTGGCCAAATGAAATTGAGCCATTAGTACCGTGTGAACCACTATGGATCCCATCATATTCAGCCACAGGTTCGTGCTAACCGAGTACAGACCACAAGCCCGTAGGTTTAGCTTCATGCTTCCTTTACAGATCAAGTAGGAACTCAGCTGGAAATTTAAGCAGACGATGAAAAATAGCTGGCTATATAGTAGGTACTTCAAAATATTCACCTCCCGAGTCAAGTCATCCTCTATGTGGATGATCCCTGGGCCCCTCTGGTACTGGGTGACCACGGGCCAGATGTAGTCGTTCAAGAAAAAGTCCACACTGCGTATCCAAAATATACACGCTCCATAGAACTTGTGCCAAAACTCGGAGTCTTCGAAATGGGAATAGACCGTGCCCATGTACCCGTTCAGAACGGTGAAAATGAAGTAATCGAACCGGGAAAATAGCATTTGGGGCCCGTAGTGCCTGTTTATCCGGTGTATGGCCCGGCAGAGATCCGCGTGCAAAGCCCACAGACTGCGGATCTCCTCGGCCCGGCTATCCAGCCGTCCAGCGACAATCTCGACGAGCTGCTGGTTCACCAAGTCGAATCCTTTGGCGATTTGCCAGAACGACACAAAGTAGAAGTAGGTATTGCAAAAGAGGATGCTGTACGCCGTGCTAATGAGTAGAGCGTCCAAAAAATATTTCCAAGTCAGCCCCCATTGGAAAATAAAGACCGACAGAAAATAGCCCCAGCACAAGTACGACAATGTAAAGGATTTTATGTAGAAGACCCTGCGGAGGATGGGATCCATCTGCTTCCCACTGCGCTTGAATTCGCGATTCAGTTTCAACACCATGACGTGGAGGTCCATTAAGATCGCGTCCCGGTGGGATCTTGAAATCAGCGTGTAGAAAGTTACGCCGTAGTTGACCGAATAGAGGACGTACGGCGTAATCCACATAAACTTCGGCAGCCACTTGGCCAGGCTCTGGAAACGAGCTGCCCTCCATAACGCCATCGGCAAGAAGATCACGACGACCAGATTGAGGACCAAGGCGTAGGCCTGCGATATCCTTGTCTGCCGAAATCCTTTGTTGGCACTGGTACTCACGTACGAAGTCATGCCGACCACCACGGCGTACCAGTTGTATATTTGGGCTATCCTCCTCATTGCCAGGTATCTAAACTGAAACTGAACTGAAACTAGTCACCAACGGGTTCCATTCGTGGGTGTAAACAAATTAAGGCAATTGAAATTGCTGATCGGAATCAGCCGTAATTGAAATTGGTCATCCACTTTCAATCAATATTATTTTTCAAGGACTCATCTACAAGCTTAACTCAGAATCATATAGAACTGCAGCAAAAGTATGGACTGGCAAATGATGAAGCCCACCATCCGAAGCCAAATGTTTCGGTTTGCCGGATAAAGTCCCAGGACCTTCAACTGACTTCGGCTATAGGTTTTGTAGAGAAGGAACGCGCTCATCTGCAAGCCACATGTAACTTAGTATAAGGGAATTTATATAATATAATGCAATTTAATAAATACCTCTTTGGAACTTGGGAATTCGTTGGGCGAGGAATTCGATTGAGACTCATACAAGCTCACCAAATCGGATATGTAGTCGTTGAGGAAGAAGTCCAAGCTTCGAACCCAATACACTATGACTGAAAACACTTTATACATGGAAAAGTAGCTTTGTGAGTAAATGATTCCAGCGTATCCAAAGACAATGGTGAAAACAATAAAGTCAATCCTGGAGGCGAGCATCTGGAGCCCATAGATGTCGTTGATTTTAGAGGCCATTCGACGAAGAGTTGAGTGAAGAGCCCAGAGATCCAGTAACTCCTCGGAATCGCACCTCTCCTGCTGCTGATTGATGAAGTCAAAGCCCCTTGCCACTTGCCAGAAGGATAAAAAGTACAAATAGGTTGTCGCATTCAAAATGCAGTATGCAATGATGGTAATCAATTGGGAAAGCATGTCCCAGATACCTTCCGCCATCGGTATCCATAGCATAGCGCTCAGGGTGAGGTACGCAAGAGTGAAGGACTTCATGCACAACAGCCTTCCAAGGTCTGGGCTTGTTTTCACGTCTGCTGTTTCAATTTTCCGGCTTATCTTGTTGGCCAGATCTTGCAGCTCCACCAGCACACTGTCCCGGTACCATCTGGAAATCAGAATGTACACAACGACGACATAGTTCACCGTGTACAATACGTAGGGGACTATAAACAGGGTCTTCCGGAAGCAGTGAGCCACTTGCGCATCCTTGGCCACCTTCAGAAAGACCGGTGGCAGGACGACAACGATCAACACGTTGAAAATTACGGCGTACGCCCGGGTTATTCTGCTTTGTCTAAAACGGCCGTTGACCAATCTGTACGAAGTTATGCCGAGCATCGTCGCGAATCCGTAGTATGTGGGTATTAGCCTCTCCATTAAGAACCTTCGTAGTGGAGCCCCGAACAGCAACTAATGGTACCAGCTTTTTCCAACCCATTTCCACCAGTTTCAGTTGCAACTGCGCACGCAACAAGATCTTGAAATCCGATTATAATGTAGAAGAAAGTGACAAGTACTTCATCACTCAGCCATAATTTATGCGACTTTTAATGTAGATCTACTTTGTGGATAGTTTATCACCTTTGAAGGGTAATGATAGAAAGTTGAAAGTAAAACAACAATAGGTATGCCATTTTACTTTGATCATGAAGCCCCTTAAGCTGGGTTCGACTTGGGTCCAGGACTAGGACTTGGATCGTTCTAGGACTCGAGTCCAAAGATCAGTGACCTGAGTGGTACAAAGTCCAAAACATGACAGGACCTGTAGGTAATTGCGCTTTAGCCCCAAACCACATCAAAACAAACGGATTAGGTTTTATGACCTTGTTTTCGAAACCTTATTTCTCAACCCTTTTGACCCTTTTACCAGTCGCAGGTCATGGCAGATTATGGACTCAGGTGCGGGTTTAGTTACCTGCTTGCTATATAAGTATGAAAGATTTCCTTATCCCAACATCATTCGCAACTGCAACCCCGAGGAGTCAACACGCATTTAAAATGGAAGCTCAACTGTTTTTCCAATTCAATCCCGCTAGTCTCATTCTCTGCTTCCTGTGCATCTCGCTTCTGGACTACTTCTTCAATAATTGGACTCAGCCGGTGGAGCACCAAGGATTCACTATTGCACCATTGAACTCTTCTCCAATCAAGATGCACCGTGTGGAAGGCGAAACACCTTTAGCCAGAGATACTTATGGCTTGAGGTACCTGCAACTGCGCCACCGTGAAAGGCTCTTATCTGGCGTGAAGAGAAAGCTGGATGAACAATTCTAAATACAAATTATTTTTAAGCTAAACTAATTGTAATTATATAAGCTATACCTTACTATTCTTAAAGTTAAGCTAAGTTTACACATCTTTAATAAACAAATATTTAAAAATTTTAAAATTCTGTCTTTTACCGCTAACATTATCGATACATTTTCAGAAAAAATATACTGATTGTCAGTTTTCCATTGATCTGGCAACTTTGTATATTTCACAATCCATATATATACCGATATACATATATATATCGATATATTGACATTTGGTATATTTATAGAGCAATTTGGTATATTATATGCCGGCACCTGAACTGGGCACACTGTTCAAAACAAGCAAAGTCATTTCGAGCAGCATTTAGCATTTTGCAAAAATCAAACTAAAATCTTAAAATTGAACTGTTTGAATTTCGGACATCATGGATTCCGGCTTAGACTTTACTGACACCCCCGTGAGCACTGGCGTAAGTAGTCCCTGTGATCGGGTTTGGCCTTGATTAATGGAAACATTTGCAGACCACCATTATGGCCGTCGAATTTGATGGAGGAGTCGTCATTGGAGCTGATTCCCGCACCAGCTCCGGAGCCTATGTCGCCAATCGAGTCACCGACAAACTGACTCGCATTACGGATAAGATCTACTGCTGCCGCAGCGGGTCCGCCGCCGACACACAGGCCATCGCAGACATTGTGGCCTACTCCTTGAACTACTACGAGAACCAGACCAATAAGGATGCGTTGGTTCATGAGGCAGCATCTGAGTTCCGTAACTTCTGCTACAACTACCGTGATTCTCTGCTCGCTGGAATTATTGTGGCCGGCTACGATGAAGAGCGCGGTGGCCAGGTGTACAGCATTCCGTTGGGCGGCATGCTCACCCGCGAGGCTTGCACCATCGGCGGCTCCGGCTCCAGCTTCATCTACGGTTTTGTCAGAGAGCACTACCGCCAGAACATGTCAAAGGAAGAATGCGTGGACTTCGTCAAGAAGGGTAAGAGTTACTCGGTTCTGTAACCCCAAAGCCCAAAATAATACCTTGCTCCGTTTTCAGCGGTTCAGCACGCCATCTACCATGACGGCAGCTCAGGCGGAGTTGTGCGCATTGGCATCATTACTAAGGATGGCATCGAACGCCGCTTGTTTTACAACACGGAGTCCGGAGATCCCCAGGTCGCGGGCACAGCTAGTTTCATCGCCGCGGAGCAGAAAATGGAAGCCTAAGTAGCATAAGGTCTAGGGGCCAAGTTTAAAACTGGCCTCCGATAATAAAGGGAATTTTTCAATATGAATGTTATATAAATTATATTTCGTCTCTTATGGCAGTACAAAAGTTAAGTATCGTAAGTGCTACATGGTAATAAATAGTCGAAAGCTTATAGCTAGATGTGTACCTGCTCCCTGCCAGGACTGGTCCATTCTCACAACCGGATGACTCCAAGCACATCAGTCTCAATAGCGGCCACGCCTGCCTCTCGGAAGCCAATTATGAGTTGAGTTTGGCCACCTCTTCGCCACCGTCTACTGTTGTTTCCATTGACTTTGTGGTAGTGCGTCGCTGCCTGCGTTGCTTTCGGTGGCGGAAGAGAATTTCTGGCGTCCACGCTAGCACTACCAGCAGCAGTATGACTGCCTGGGCATAAAGACAGATAGTGTACGAGTCGGCAAAGTCCCGGACCCATCCCAGCATCTGCCCCACTGAAATAACTATTACGCCCTTCGACATCATGCTCAATCCCAGGCCGCCCGCCAGCTTCTCGGAGCGGCAATGGGACGATATGGTCAGATTGTTGTTGAGCACAGTGGCAGACTTCATGACTCCAATAAGAACGGACATGACGATGATGATGGGCAGGTCCTTGCTTTGCGCCAAAATGCAGCGGGCGGCGAAGAGACCGGCGGTGCCAAGCAGGAAGACTACGCGGTAAGGGATCCGCAAGTGATCTGTAATAATGGGTAGCAACAGTCGACACACAATGTCGGCTCCTGCTACTGCCGACATACAGAAGGCCACGACCTGGCTGTCGAAGCCAGCCGATTGTCCGAGGAAACCGGGGAAAATCATCGTGAAGTTGACAGTGGCCGTGTAGACGAGGGCCATGCCGATGATGATGCTCCAGAAGACGAAGTCCTTCAGCAGCTCCAGATCCATCGACTGCACCAGGCGCTGGCTTAACCTGCCACAAATTGTTTCTGTCTTGGGGATAAGTTCCTCGCCCTTGGTTTGGTTAGAGGCAGGGACCACCACGACCTGCAGGGAACTAGATTGGTGCTTATCGGCCTGGTCGGCGTCAGCCAAGAGACGCATGTGTCGATGGTTGTTGTGCTTGCCCGTGGGATTTAGGGGCTTCAGGAACATGGCACCCACCAGCTACAATATTATGGAGAAATTGTTTATCGATTTCGCAGCTAAGCCACCAAGAACTTACCCCAGTTACTGACAGTGCCGACAGCGCCAAGACTGCATACCGGAAGCCATGGTTTTCCAGCAGGTATCGCACTAGGTGGGGAATCAATACCTGGCCAAGACCCGCCCCCGCCAAAGAGACGCCGACAGCACGGCCGCGCTTGCTGGTGAAGTACGAGTTGATAGCCATGAAGGTGGAAGGGGAAATCAAGCCCAGTCCGAAGCCCACAAAGAAGCTGTAGCCCACTATGAAGTGCCAGCTTTGGGTGGCAAAGGCACACAGTGTCAGCCCAAACCAGACCAGCACGCACCCGGTGGCGGCCACATTGCGCGGCTTGAAGCTTTTAATGGCGGGTCCGATAAACAGTCCGGAAAAGTTCAGGGCCAGGCTGTTGAGATTGGTTATAAGGGCGGCTGTGAAGGTGTCGCCTTGCATCTGGCGCAGCTCCCCCACAAACAGCTGACCAAATACCGAGAGTATTGATTGGTTGGTCATCTGCGGGGAAAAAGACATGCATATTTTTAACTTCAAGGCATCCCATACCACTTACATTGATCAAGGCCACAGCGGCCACAACAACCCAGCCGTATCCGCCGTCGGGAACCACACGAGTCGCCTGCACATCCATGCCGTGTGGGTGGCTTACTGAAGTTGAAAACGCTGAAAAATAACGATAATGAAGATAAGTGGACTGTTAAAACGACAGCTTTTGTTTATGACGGCCTAAACAGGTGTGTAAATGTTTTCGAGATAAGCTGGCAGTCATCCTTACTCTTCTGGCGGGCGGGGAATGGCTCGTCTCTGCGATTCCCACAAGTATCGCTGCCATTTCGTAAACAGTGTATTAACAAATCAAGCTAAATTAAAATAAATTAACCCAAAGTCGCGACTTTTTGTCCAAAGTATGACCTGAGGGCGATGTCTGAAGAATCCAAAAACAAACAAAGCAACACATGGGGCGGCTCACGGCCCACCTGACTATCGGCACTCGCTAGAGATGACACTCGGTAGCTGTGGCTCGACTGCTATTTGTTTGTTAAATAAAACGCATTTTTCGCATTTTCTGCTGTATGCCGTGTTTTCTGTGCACACAGCCCGTGGATGGCGCCGTGGGCAACATCGAATTCGCCTCCGGCGAGGCTGATTCATTGGGCCTGCGGAAGATCGTCGAGACACACTTCTGGCTGCGGGTAAACGTAAACAACAGTGTCCAGCTTGAATTACTAATTAACTTGGATTCCCCACATTTGCAGACCGGTGATTCAGACAGCGGCTACGTGTGCGGGGCCTGCTGGGAGCAACTGCTGCTCTTCCACAATTTCTACCTGACGGTGGAGCAGGCCCACAGGGTCCTAGAGGCGGCTCCGCCTACCGAAGTCGTTTCAGCGACAGTGGTCTGTGAAGGCGATGCGATCAAGACGGAGCTAGCTGAGAGCGTGGCGGCATCTGTGAAACGCCGGAGGGGTCGTATCCGCAAGTCAGAAGCTCTCATTTCAAAAGATGCCAACGACGATCTGAAGTGCGTGCTGGAGCAGATCAACCTCAACGAGATCAAGATTGAGTTCCCCGAGGCGGATCTGACCATAGCCGATGTGCTAGATGACCAGGACCAACACGACTTCATGCCAAGCGACAGCTGCGGTAGCCAGATCGAAGAAGGGATCGACGACGAAGAGGCCAAGACTGAAAGGAAACGGAAGGTGCGGGGCCGTCCAAGGGGCTCCGCACGAGGAAGACCACGGCTAGCAGAACGCCGAGCCAAGGCATCAGCAGTCCCCAACCTCCAAAAGTCGCAGGAGTTTAACGACTACATCCGTGAGCACTACAAGGTTCAGTGCCCCATTTGTGCCACTCCAATGGAGGGCTTTTCGGAAATGTTAGTTCATGTGCGAAGGGAACACAACCAACGCGGCTTCTCGGTGTGCTGCGGTCGCAAGTTCTGGAAGCGGGGCGTGCTGGTCGACCACCTGCGCCGGCACCAGGATCCCGAGCTCTTCAAATGCAACATCTGCAACAGAGTGATGGGCCAAAGACGGAGCTTAGAGCTCCATATGCGAATGCATGAGATTAAGACACGAGGTCGCCTCTACCAATGCGAGCACTGCTCAAAGAGTTTCTTCAGCTCGGTGGTCTGTGAGCGGCACAAGCTGACTCACATTCCGCGCGAGCAATGGCAAGTGAAGTGCACCAACTGCGAGAAGACGTAAGTAAATTAAAGTCCATTTAAAACCCGGCTTATCCTGTTTGTCTTCCAGCTTTCCGACGCAATACACAATGCAACAACACGTGAGGCTGGTCCACTTGAATTTATATGCCAAGATCTGCGATGTATGCGGAAAATCCATCCGGGGGCGGGAGGCCTTGGCCCGCCACATGGAAGAGCACACGGGCGCTCCGCAGACAGCCATAAAGTGTCACCTTTGCGACTCTAAGCTGACCACCAAATACGGACTGGCGCGGCACATCAAAATGATGCATACGGCCGAGAATCTGCAGCCCATGCAGTGCGAACTGTGCCTAAAGATTTCGCCCAGCCTGCAGGCGCATCAGCACCACATTAAGTACACACACAACACGGCCCGGACTCATCAGTGTCCTATGTGCGAAAAGGCCTTCAAGAGGCCCAACGAATTGAAGGTGGTTTTTTTGGTCCCTTTTGTGTGCTTACTTATTGTACATTTGATGCGTTTCAGGAACACATGACCACCCACACGGGAGAAGTGCTCTACACCTGCCCCCATTGCCCGCAGACTTTTAATTCAAATGCGAACATGCACGCCCACCGCAAGAAGGTCCATCGCAAGGAGTGGGAGGAGCAACGACACCAGCGGTTAAATAGGACCCACAGATCGGACACTATCATTTCAGTTAGTGTGCGGAAAACCACAGAGGCCCGGCAGGAAGCAGGGGCCACTGCATCAGGCACCGAGTGCTAGCCTTAAGGAAACCTTTAATCCAATTAAACCAAACCAGACACTGTACGCCTTTTGTTGTTATCACATCGCGATGAGCGGGATTACAATTTGTAGGACCTGTAATTGAAAACAGCGATCCAGCTGTAACTGGTTTCAGCATCTGCACCCTGATCATCTCGAACTGGTAAAGCGGACATCGGTGCCCGGCGTTATCGCGATTAAGGTCGAAGCTGTTAATTTATAAACACATATAGCACATGGTTCAATTTTTAATATTCCTATTTTGACGACGAGCCTCAGGCTCGATGGGCAGGGTAACCGGTTCGATCCAGTTGGAAAAGTGGATTCTGCCTTATCAGTGGATAATGTTATCAAGCCCGGTTCAAAAGTACCACTGCTCATAACGTGTGTTTTTTATTCCAATAATTTTTATAATCATCTGCCAAATATAAAATCTGTGCCATAATTCCCAACATTCTTTTCTGGTTTATTCTCGAGCGTTAGGACTATACATTTGGGTCAGAAATTTAAGTTGGAAGTCCTTTTTTGGGAGGTTTTATTGAGTTCCTTATAATACCTAGTATCCTGTTAATTTCAACATAAATGTACATATATTTCTTAATTTATTGTTCCAATGTTATTTTATTGAAATCTTGTACAGCCTAGTTTTTTCTTTTTGAATTTCAAATTTCGGAAAGAGTACTGGACCCAAAACAACACTTACTTATCGGTAATTGGGCAATTAAAATATAGACAGTCACTGCGCTCCGAGACTGTTTACTTTCCAAAATCTTGTTTGTTTAATTTCGCACTATCACTGTTTCACCACAAAAGCTTTGATAGATGCTTATCGTTTGACGAGTAAATATTAATTGAGCAGAATGCCTGTCGGAGGTTCCTTTTTATATTCTTGAATGGAATCTGCAGTACTGTGCGCCGTCTTTGTTTTTTTTATTGGTCGATTTTGATCTCGCAAGATTTGAATTTTCGCGCCTTTTATTACTATCGATAGGTACATGTGAATAATCGAATAGGTACTTACTTTGTTAGCTTTGTTATTATTGTCACTTTGTTATTAGCCTACGGGTATTGGGAAATGAGACTTTAAATATTGTTCAATAAGTAAATCTTTTTAAGACTTCTAGCAAAGCGCTACTCCCAATAATGTTCAATATTCCGCTGATATGTATAGTCACCCCGTGGAAACTTTCTGACTACGCCCCTGCCTAAACCCAGCTGTTGCATACCTTTCGACACCACAACTGCGAACGTGTCAACGCTTTGCATTTTCCTTTGGTTTTCCTTGAACCCGACAAAAATCAGGACGAAATGGTTGACGACAGCACCCGGAAGACACTCAGCAACATTCCCCTCCTGCAAATACGCGCAGGACCCCGCGAGAAGGATGTTTGGGTGCAGCGACTGAAAGAGGAGTACCAGTCTCTCATCAAGGTATGTCACACACCTTACCAGGCACATCCTTCTAACGAAGTACTTTTAGTATGTCGAGAACAACAAACAGTCGGGCAGTGACTGGTTCCGGCTGGAGTCCAACAAGGAGGGCACAAAGTGGTTCGGCAAGTGCTGGTACATGCACGAACTCCTCCGATACGAATTCGATGTTGAGTTTGACATTCCAGTGACGTATCCGACCACGGCTCCGGAGATCGCTCTGCCGGAGCTGGACGGGAAAACGGCGAAAATGTACCGGGGAGGCAAGATCTGCCTGACAGACCACTTCAAGCCGCTGTGGGCGAGAAACGTTCCCAAGTTCGGAATCGCTCATGCGATGGCGCTAGGAGTAAGTGGAGAGCAACCCATTGATGCGTTTACTCATTTTTTCTTCCTTAGCTCGCCCCTTGGCTGGCCGTGGAGATTCCGGACCTCATCGAGAAGGGCATCATTACGTACAAGGAAAAGTAGATGATTTTATAAATGACTGGAAACAAAAAGCATGAACAAAGATCGATATAAAAGTCATTTAGCTTTGCGTTTTATTAGTCAAAAAGTCGAAGTGAAAAAGATCATTCTGCGTTCGTATCCTTCCTTGTCGCGTATCCTAGGTGCCTAAGTGCTAAGAATTTCATTTGGTTGATTCAGTTTGATCAGTGAGCTTGTCCCCATCCTCCTCCCTCCCTTCAATCAATGTGGTTGTTACGCTTTGACGACTGTCGCCAGGTGTCTGACCAGATGGAGCTGGGCGAGGTGAAGGGATCGTACTGCGTGGGCAAGCTCTCTTGTCTCACAGCGCTGAACCTGGGATCTGTCTCTTCATCTTGTGCGAGGTTGTGCTGCGTTGTCAACAGAGGTCTGGCCTCCAGGCCCGGCGGAGGACGCATTACACCCATGTTTGGTGTAGCCTCCGGCCAGGCAGCATAGCCTAGCGGCGACCAGGGACTGGCCCAGCTATTTGTCTCTATATTGGCAACCAGCTCCTGTGGCTGCAGCTCCAACTGCTGGTCCTGCTGGAGGAGCATCTGCTGTTCCATTACGAGCCTACTGCGTTCCCACTGCTGCCGCTGTCGGTGTTCGTATAAAGCTGAAGCGTTGAAAAAAGTTAGTTTCGAAGCTATAGGGGGACCTAATTCACCTACCGTCTCCTTTGGGCAGGTCCACCTCTCCGTTGGCGAACACCGAATTACTGGCCGTCGCGGAAAGAGGCTCCCACATAGATGCGGTCGCCGGCGGTGTTGCAGTCTTTCTACTATCCCCGATCGGGCCGAGATCACTGGAAGATACGGGCTGGCTCCAGTTCATGCCGTTATTTGAGGCGGAAAACTGTTTTTTTTGGAGCACATCGCTAAAGGACTCTAACGGACTAAAGGACACGGAACTGCTGGTTTCCCATACCGAGGTGATGAACTTTATGTCATTCGGCGACGCTGGCGGAGAAGCGCTCGAAGCAGTGGTCTGGTAAAAGTTTAACTTCTGGCGCTGTTTCTTTTCGGGCTTCTTAGCTCCCCCGGTGCCATTCATTAGCTTTTGTTCCTTACGCCGCTCCCGCTCCCTTTCCCTTCCCGGGGTCTTTCCCACTTTCTTTGCCGAACCATTCTGCTCCTTGAGTACCCGCGGCTGCGGCTCTATGGACTTAATCGCTGGCTTTGGTGATGTGTTGTCGCGCTGCGGAGGACTTGGCTTAGCCTCTACAACGGGGAGTGGAGGTTCTGGTTTGGGCTTGGGTGTCACTGGCTGTACTACTGGCGGCACAACAGAAGTCGGTTTGACCTTCTTTTGCGGACGCACAAAAGCCGATACTGTAGCTGGTGCCGCTTGCGGTGAGGGGGTCGAGGATTTCTTACCGGATCTCACCTCTGGCTGGGTGCTAGGTGGAGTAGAGGGCTTTGGCTTCGTTTTCTGCAAGTGCCTGCTTATCGAGTTCACGTCCATGTTCCAGGGCGACCACGACGACTTTGCCTTTTTCGAGGGCGCCGTCGGAACTCCATTCCGCTTTCGAAGCTCCTTAAGCTGGCCATTTTTGACCTTGTGATGGTGCACGGGATCCGTCGTCTTCTCCGCCGCCTCCTCGACCTGCTGCTTCACTATGTTCCTTAGATTGAATGTGGGCTGGACAGGACCCTTGTGCCTGGCTGCGTCGTAGGCACTTTGCTGTGTCAGTATGGCCTTGGCATCAAACACGGCCGCCACCAGGACCAGGCCGAAGCTGGCCAGAAGCACTACGAGAGCGGCGTTTTTCAGGGAGGACTCCCATCGGGGCCTCGCCAGCTGGGAGGCACACAGTTCCACGCTTTCGGCCGGCATCTGCACCAGAAGTAGATAGCTGATGTCGTACGTGAGGTTCGTCAGCAGGGTTATGGAGCGCTTCACTCGCGAGGCAGTAAAGTCGGAGCTGAAGGAGATTTCCACCTTCTTGGTGTCGTTCTCGCCCAGATCGAAGCCCTCGCAGTCCATGACCTTGAACCCGAAGTCTTCGCAGGGAAGGTTTCCAATCAAGAATCCCTCGATCCTCATGGGAATCACCCCGGAGTTTCTTGCCGTAAAGCTGCGGGTGGCCACCACTGTGCCAGCTCTTCCGGCACCTTCACAGCCCCTAAACTGATCCGTGCCTAGTTCGAAGAGCAGGGGTGTGGTAGAGCCAGGACGACGGTTTCCAAAGCGAAACTGGGACTGCACTGCCTTGGCCTGCAACCACACAGCTTCGTACAGGGTCAGGTTGCTCCTCACGTGCAGCAGCGTGCAGTACTTCTCCGCCACCTGGGCCGTGAAGGTTATGGGTATGGTCAAGGATGCCCCGCCTTGAAGAAGGATCGGAGCTCCCGGCTCAGGCAAGGAAAAGACGTTTTTGTCCGTAAGGTAGCACGTGGTGGAGCTCACATCGATCACCTCGTGCGGCAGTGACAGTTGTGTGCGTCGGGCGAAGGCCGGATCCGACAGGAAGTAGTCGATCAAGATGGGGTGCTGTGCGGGATTCGTCAGCGTGATCCACTGGCGCTGCACCTGGCCCACCTCGATAGCGGGCGTGGGGGGAATGGGCTGGAACTGCACCAGCTTGGGCCACTCGATGGTGATAGAAAAGTCCAGCTCCAACGGAGGCAACTCTTCGGTATGAAGAGTTAAAGACATGGCAGCCAACTGGCGGCGCAGCTGCCGGAAGAGCTCTGTGCGCTGGCGCAGCTCTACTCCGTCGTATAGCAGATTATTGTTGATGCTCTCGGCCACGATGGCCTCCGAGCCGCCTGGCACTCCGGGAAAGACTGCCTGCTCGTTCGTGGACTCTCTGATGTAGCACTGATTCCGGCACATAGCCGCTGCCTCGAAGTAGATGCGCCCCACTTTAGTGAGAGTCTGCGGGGCTATTGTGGTTCCTTTGGCGTTGAAGTCCTTGAAGCGCAGGCCGGCAGACTGGGCGAAGGAGACACTGGTGACGTGCACTGGGTGCGTGAAGGTAGAGCGTATGCTCAGCAATCCCGTGCAAATCCTGCCCGGAAAGCAGCTCTTAAAGCCAAGGTGCTCCTGCTCGATCTCCAGTTGGCCCACCGAAGCTGCAAACCGAACGCGCACACGAACCACCTCGTAAGGCGTCCAAACTTTGAGCGTTCCGGAGCTGGGATCCGCGTCGTATGTTTGAACAGCCACCTTAATGACGACACTGGAGCCCGGACTCAGCTCCGAGCACGTGTGCAGCCAGCGGCTGCTCTCGTTCCGGCCACTACTTAAATCTTCGGTGAAGTGATCTTCCGGAGATAGGCAGCCTAGAAAGACGCCTGTCGAATACACCATTTTCGGCTGCTTGAAGTACCAGTTGTTGATCTTCACCGGTACTGGGTTGTCGTTGCGCAAGACCACATATCCGTACCGCGACATTTCGGCAAATGGCACAGTGCCCAGATCCAAGTCCGTGTTGTACGGCGCCTCCTTATTGTCCGGCGGTATCTTGAGGACAAATGGCTGAGTGCTCACGTGCAGGCGGCCGGTGCAGGAGACCAATGGCAGCTCGATCGTGGTAACGTTCGTGTGTATTCTGATGAACGATTCGAATCCCACCTGGCTGTTCAGCAGGTTCAGTCGGAGCAGCTCGAGGGAGTCTCCTGGCTTAAGTAGCAGTGGGGGCTCAACGGCCTGGAGTACCTCCAGAATGGATCCATCGATGGGTTTGCTGAAACTTATGTTGAACAGGATGAGCGGCAGCAGAAACTGGTTTGTCACCACGAGGGAGCGGTTGGTTTCCAGCGTCGGCCCCTCCTCGCCATCCGGTAAGCTGGTCAGAAACCTGGTTACATTGCCGTCGTAGGACAAGCCGCCCTGAAAGATCTCCGCCCTCACAACGACAGTGAAGGACTGGTCTTCGACGTCCTGAGCTCCAACCACGAGTATATCGTTGACGGAGTCGCTGCTTTCGAATAACTGCGGATCCAGTTCGATGGTCGAGCTGCTGGCATTGAACATCAGCCCGGCCACCTGGCGCAGATAGCTGCCAAAGAGCGTGTGGTTCTGATCGTTGACTATATCCAGCTTATAGCGCAGGACGTTCGGAGTGTTTAGCTTCGCGATTCGCCCGAGGTCGGCCAGGGGATTCCTAGCGTAGACAGAGTGGCGAGGCAAGATCTCGAACTCCACGGGAATCACTAGGACGTTCTCTTGCCCCAAGTCTAATTCCTGTTCGGCGATCTTGATGCGGATATAGGCGCTGTGATTTCCTGCGGTGCGCCCGTGGAATGAGATCCGGATAACCGGCTTCATTGTGTACGGAGGAATCTCCCAGAGATTTTGTGGGCCTTCAGAGCCCCCGCTTGGCAACTCCAACTGGAATTCGCCGCCGCTGCTGTAAATCTATAGAACGGGAAGGGTAAGAGCTTGTTTCTGTACGCAATTCCAAGTACTCACTTCCAGGATCTGGAGCGGCCTCTCGTGCGGATTGTACATATGAATCTCTGGCGTTAGCGTGGAGTTCATAGGCGCTTTGATCCCCACCAGTGGCTTGAGGCGGTAGGGGCACTCGCTGCCCTCGCCCTGCACCGCCAGTTCGGCTTGACCGAAGGATGTGTGGACGTGAAGGTCGCCGGCAATGGCACCCAGCTGTCGCGGCAGGAAGACGACGGTAAACGTTGTGTTTCCCTTGGGCGCCACCTCCCGCGTGCCCGGAAAACTGCTATAGAATGCAGGATTTGGTCCGACCACGGCATTAATCTGCAGCGTTCGGTTTGCATGCTGGTTGAACAGCGTCACGGTTTGAGATCGGGCTTGGCCCACCGACCAGGTTCCAAAGTCCAGGCGCGGCGGCATCAGGCGCAAGTCCTGGAGCAGTTCCCCCAGCTCGCGGGAGGCTGCTGGTTCCTGCAGACCAATAAAAGCGGCCTCCTGTAGCACCTTCTCGCTGCAGGCGGCTCCCAAAGCGAGCAGGAGAACAAACAGGGGGTTTAGGATGAAAAGTAGAAGTGGCGTTGCGCGCCGCCGGGTAGTCTGGATGGCCATGGCAGCTGTGTGATTCGGACCCGCTTACAGTCCAGTTGAGCTGGCGCCTCTCGTAGGATCCCTGGAATTCAAGGAATCCGTGGAATTCGAGTGCGATATTATCCAATGTCGTTGCAGGCCAAAAGGCATTTGCTTATCAGTGTAGCCAGACAGATGGGTTTCCAGGCGGTGGCAGTGCTGCGCTCTGCCTATCGGCCTGGGTCCATCACTACCGCCATCGATAGGTTTGGAAGAAACAAAAAGTAAAGAAAGTTGCAGTTCGGTTTCGTTTACGTGTTTATTAGCAGTCACTGGACAAATAGAGTGAGTTTCCAGGCCCCGAGGATCATCCCCTAGTTGCGACTCCCACGGGGTGGAGTCGACGCACTGTCAGAGGGGAAACTGCGGTGTCGCGGTGATCTCTAGGCTGGGTTCTAGTACGCAGGAACTCATACGATGTACAAATACATGTATTCATCCAAATCTTGCAGAAACATTCATTTGCAGATCTGCAAAGCAGGGAAAGAAGCAAGGCTTGCGGGAAGCAGTAGTGACCTGGCCTGTAGGCGGTGATGCAACTGCCCTATTGATTTTGCCAACTTTCTCCGCTTACAAAACATTCGCCCAGCAACAAATTAAGTTTCACCAAACCCGGGACCGGGCCCGGGCCAGGCAGCCAAGCCAATTTCCATACTCGAGCGACAAGCGTCACTTGGGGCTACTCTGCTCCAACGGGCGTGAACTTCGCTTCCTAATGTAAATTAGCCATTAGGCATTAGGCGCCTTCCGTACTTGCAAAGTCACTGCTGTTGTTGCTAAACTACATAGGTGTATTTGGAAGACTTGGATAGTGCCTGTGTTCTAAGCCTGTATTTTTCGGCTCTTGGGCCACGCAGGGCACAGATTTGGGAGAAAGTTCATCAGCCGATCTGAACCTAACTGGCCAAGGGCCGTTGCATTGATAACCGGTTCCGTCGAGAAAGAAGTTCCCCTACTTAATGGACCAGTGGCAGAGATATCGGCTAACGGTGCCTGTTGTTGTCTCCCCAATCTTGCCGAGAATCGAGAGAACCCGAAAATCGAGAGAAGCCGAAAGTCTGAAAGCCGAGGCCTCCCGAAAACCGAAACCGAAACCGAAATCGAAATCACCGAAGTAGGGAACACCTGCAGCAGTGATTCCCTTTCATGTTTCATGGCTGGTACTGGCTCGTATTCGCTTTTAGTTTACTTCAGACCCGAAGGCGTGCAGGTCACCGAAAATTCTTCTCCCGCCCCAGCACACGAGCTCCCAGGTGGACGGAACTCGAAACCAAGCCCAAGCCCACTACCTACTGCACCTGTATACGCTCGAAGCGCGCACTCGCTTGTCTCTAATCAATTCTAAGTAAATAAATCAAAGTTTGAAAGTACAGGCAAAGTCAAACGCGTACGCGCCTGGTCTATATACATATTTCTCTCCCCACCGATTACCGATCACTATATGTATACTATCAATCCATTATGTCGTATTGATGTCTCCTCTCTCTACCTAGAGTTTCACCATGTCGGCGAAAGCAATCACGGAGGCCTCCGGTAAGGACATCCTGAACCGTCATCTCTCCCTGCACGGCGCTGGAGCCGCCACCTGCCGCTTCGCAACAGTCAACGCCACCACAGACTGGTCGAAACTCAGCGTCGACCATCCCTGGCTGCTAACCACGGTGAGTGCTACTTAAAAATAGCCCCGGAACCCACAACAGTCGCAGATTGCGAATCAGCCGATCAGCGCTGACACAGAAATTAGAGCACCAGAAACAAATGCTTGGCTTGTCATTGAACTTGACCCCGCCGCCGCTCACTGGATCTCCGCTTCGTGCAGAGCGCGGTCAGCACGCCGCCGGTGGATGACTAAGCCGCCGTCCACTGATAAGCACGATTTGGGCGCCACTTCAACGAGTGATTCGATTCCATAGAGGCTGCACCAGACTAGACTGATAGGCGGGGGCGTACGATTCCGATCCGATCCCCAGATTAAGGGTATCGGCTGTTAGATAGCCGGCTGTGACTGTTCCCAGCTGTAGGTCGCGTGGCGTGGCGTGGTCGTCGTGTTGATTGGCTATCCGGCGACATATCAGCCGAGGCAGCTCACCTCATTTGCCAGCACGATAGGCCGGCGTGGAGATTGGAACTCTCCATCACGCAACTATCTCAGCCCGACCTTCCAATCGATCGTGGAAACTTTGAGTGCGATCTTTTGGTTTTGATAGCATTTTTTTTAGAATTTTCAACCGTGGGAATTTTTTCTTCGCAAACACTTGTCGTGAGGACGTGGACTATCTTTTCGGTAGAATTCCCTTGATAAAGGTGCTCTATCCCCACCTGGTGGCGGGTAAACACCGAGATTAGGCCTAAGGTAAACACTTTAATGGCACACCCGAGGGTCTACGGGCTATAATTACACTACAAAGTTGATCGCCTGACAGCTCGGATGACATTCTGTACCCGCGCGCTGTGTTTGTTCAATTTACACTCGTACGATCTTCTAATAAGCATCTCGTATCTCGTATCTGCTTGCTTGTGGAGGTACAAGTGCAAAGACGAGTCTGAGTTCGGGTTCGCTTGCGCGTACGGGCACTGTCACTGTCATTGACAATGACGCAGTCCCGCAAACCCGATGAACGACCCCTGGCGCTATCGTCTGATCTTGCTGACTGATCTGTTGGGAGCTTGGATTCGAACCGGCTCAAGTTCATTGATATTGTGTTGTTGAATACCCTTGAAGAGTTTGTTTCAAGTTTGTCCGAAGCATCTCCGACTCTACGCAGTAAACTGCACAAATAATCTTGATCTGGAGACGCTATAAGCACGTCCGTCGGTCTGTTCCTACGCAAAATATGTTCTAATTTCAAAATCTATAGGTTTCAGACTAAAGAAAACTATACAAAGACACTTTTTTCAAATTTTTGTATTGCAAATTTGTAGGAATGCCTGGGGAGGACTGTAGGATCCACTGCGATGATCATATATTCGCTAAAACTTATCCTATTCTTGAAGGGAATACCTTGAATGAGTTGTAGATCGATTCTCCACCAATCTGCATCAAAATCTGGAAATAGATTTTTTTTTTAATTTTTTCGTTACATTTTCTGAATGACCCATTTAAATTTATTTTAAAATGCATGGGGAGGACCGCATGGGTCACTGCGATGGCTATATCATCGCCAAAACTCATCAGATTCTTAAGCGGAAATCGATTAGTAGATCGATTCTACGTCAATCCTCATTAAAATCTAGGAAAACATTATTTTTTTGATTTTTTGTCAAATTTTCTGAAAGAGCCCCTTCGAATTTTAGAAAAATGCACTGCGATGGCTACATCTTTTCCAAAACTAATCCGATTATTGAGCGAAATGCCTTGTACGATTTAAACATTGATTCTCCACTCTGAATCAAAATAAAAGAACCAATCCCTTCGTATTTCCGAATTATTAATTATCGGCTGACCCTTCAATTTCTTTGCAGCCGCTGGTGGTCAAGCCCGATCAACTGATCAAGCGCCGAGGCAAGCTGGGCCTGATAGGTGTCAAGAAGAACTTTGAGCAGGTGAAGCAGTGGATTGGAGAGCGTCTCAACAAGGACCAGAAGATCGGCAATGCCGTGGGAAAGCTGCGCAACTTCATCATCGAGCCATTTGTGCCACATACCGATGTGAGTTGTTGATTGACGTCGGAACTGCCTGACAAAAGTGCTAATCTCGTTTGAGTCCCCCAGGCGGAGGAGATGTATGTGTGCATCTACTCCCATCGCGCCGCGGACACCATCCTGTTTTATCACCAGGGCGGCGTGGATATTGGAGATGTCGACGCGAAAGCTGTAAAGTTGGACATTCCCGTCAACGCCTCTCTCTCCCTGGCCGACGTCAAGAGCAAGCTGCTAGTGGAGGTCAAGGATGCGAAGGTCAAGGAACGCATTGCCAAGTTCATCAGCGCCCTGTACACCACCTATGTGGATTTGTACTTCACCTACTTGGAAATTAATCCTCTTGTGGTGACGGCCGACAATCTCTATATCTTGGATTTGGCGGCCAAGTTGGACTCCACCGCCGACTTCATTTGCCGACCCAAGTGGGGAGAAATCGACTATCCGCCGCCTTTTGGCCGGGATGCGTACCCGGAGGAGGCATACATTGCAGATCTGGACGCCAAGAGTGGAGCGTCGCTTAAGCTAACGATTCTGAACCGGAACGGGCGCATCTGGACGATGGTGGCCGGCGGAGGAGCTAGTGTTATTTACTCTGACACCATCTGCGACCTAGGGGGCGCATCTGAGCTGGCCAACTATGGCGAGTACAGTGGGGCGCCCTCTGAACAGCAGACCTATGAGTACGCCAAGACAATTCTCAACCTGATGACCTCCTCGCCGAAGCATCCGGCTGGCAAGGTCCTCATTACTGGAGGAGGCATCGCCAACTTTACAAATGTGGCGGCGACCTTCCAAGGTGAAACATGTTTACGAGCCCTTATCTTATCAGCAGTCTAACGTGACTCATTCCCCAGGTATCATCACCGCCCTGCGCGAGTTCCAGCCCAAGCTGGTGGAGCACAACGTGTCCATCTTTGTGCGTCGCGCCGGCCCCAACTACCAGGAGGGCTTGCGCAAGATGCGTGACTTTGGCACCACCCTAGGCATTCCGCTGCACGTTTTCGGACCTGAGACCCACATGACAGCCATCTGCGGCATGGCGCTGGGCAAGCGGCCCATTCCCCAGGTGGCCAGCGTTGAGTTCTCCACCGCCAACTTCCTGCTCCCCGGCGGCCAGCAGGCGCAGGCCGACCTCAAGGCGTCCAGTGATGCGGAGGCTCTGGGCTCCGGTTCCGGTAAGTCGAGAGTGGCCTAGAATGTTTCTGAGTGTCGTTAGAATGTGAATGTATGCACCTAATCCGGGTTATCACCAATCCATTCTGGCTGTAGACCCCGACCGTTTGTTTCCTCCAGTTGCAGTACATTAATAGTGCATTTATCTGATCTCTCTATTTTCTCTCTCTGTATTTTGTATGTTTGCATTGATCGCCCTCAACTACAACGCCACTCACCAACCACCAACCAAATCCAAATTAAATCAAAATCCACATAAACCACCAAACCAAAACCAAAATCAAAAACTAAAACCAAATCCAACATCCAATTTGAAATGCTCGTTTGGCCACCGATCTGATACGTTCCTGGTCCGATCCCCCATAACCCCGTGTTCTTCGTGTTGTCTATGTTTGTGTATCGTACTGGTTTGTCAATCTCTACACGTCCTGATCACGCTCTCTGCTCCTCCATCATCATCTTGAACTCGATCTCGATCTCGACTCGTTCCGTTCATTTGGGATAGCCCTGAGCCCGAGCGCAGCTAAACCGATTAAACTACCACCTATCTCAGCAGATGAGAGCGATAACGTCGTCGACGGCGTCTTGTCTGGTGCGCAGCGCAACGGATCATCTCTCAACCGTAAGTTCTTCTCCACCTCCACCAAGGCGATCGTGTGGGGCATGCAACAACGGGCGGTGCAGTCTATGCTCGACTTTGACTTCATCTGCAGGTGAGTTTAAGACAAAATTTTCCAAGTTCATCAATTTTGAATACCATATTTCCATTTTACGATTACAGACGCAGTGAACCCTCTGTGGTGGCCATGGTCTACCCCTTTACCGGCGACCACAAGCAAAAGTACTACTGGGGTCACAAGGAGATTCTTATTCCGGTGTACAAAAAGATGTCCGACGCCATCCACAAGCACAAAGAAGTGGACGTTATGGTCAACTTCGCCTCCATGCGCAGTGCTTACGAGTCAACGCTGGAGGTCCTCGAGTTCCCCCAGATCCGCACAGTGGCCATCATTGCCGAGGGCATCCCCGAGAACATGACCCGCAAGCTGATAATTGAGGCCGACAAGAAGGGTGTGGCCATAATCGGTCCAGCCACCGTGGGTGGAGTCAAGCCCGGCTGCTTCAAGATCGGAAACACTGGCGGCATGCTGGACAACATTCTGCACTCGAAACTGTACCGTCCTGGCAGTGTGGCCTATGTCTCACGTTCCGGCGGCATGTCCAACGAGCTGAACAATATAATCTCCAAGGCCACGGACGGAGTTATCGAGGGCATCGCCATTGGTGGTGACCGCTATCCAGGATCGACGTTCATGGACCATATTCTACGGTACCAGGCTGATCCGGAGACCAAGCTGATTGTATTGCTGGGAGAGGTCGGTGGCACGGAGGAGTACGACGTATGTGCCGCCTTGAAGGATGGACGCATCACCAAACCCTTGGTGGCGTGGTGCATCGGAACGTGTGCCAGCATGTTCACCTCTGAGGTGCAGTTCGGACACGCTGGTTCCTGCGCTAACTCAGACCGGGAGACGGCCACCGCAAAGAACAAGGCTCTGCGAGATGCCGGAGCATATGTTCCCGACTCTTTCGACACGCTGGGAGAGCTCATTCACCATGTGTATGGTGAGCTGGTGAAAACTGGTCGCGTGGTTCCCAAAGAGGAGGTGCCGCCTCCAACCGTGCCTATGGACTACTCCTGGGCTCGCGAATTGGGCTTGATCCGAAAGCCGGCTTCGTTTATGACTTCCATCTGCGACGAACGTGGCCAGGAGCTCATCTACGCTGGCATGCCCATCAGTGAGGTTCTCAGCAAAGATGTGGGTATTGGTGGCGTCATATCGCTGCTGTGGTTCCAGCGGTGCTTGCCTTCGTATGTGTGCAAGTTCTTTGAAATGTGCTTGATGGTGACTGCGGACCACGGACCTGCCGTTTCCGGAGCACACAACACCATCGTATGCGCTCGCGCCGGCAAGGATCTGGTGTCCTCCGTCGTCAGCGGTCTGCTGACCATTGTAAGTTCTCTAACTCGCATATGAGAGGAGTAATCGTTTAGTAACTGAGCTATCTTTAGGGCGATCGATTCGGAGGTGCTTTGGACGGCTCTGCCCGCCAGTTCTCGGAAGCGTACGACACCAATCTGCATCCCATGGAGTTCGTAAACAAAATGCGCAAAGAGGGAAAACTCATCTTGGGTATCGGTCACAGGGTCAAGTCCATCAACAACCCCGATGTGCGCGTCAAAATCATTAAAGAATTTGTCTTGGAGAACTTCCCTGCGTGTCCGCTCCTGAAGTACGCTCTGGAGGTGGAGAAGATTACCACCAACAAGAAGCCCAACCTAATATTGAACGTGGATGGTGTGATAGCCACCGCCTTCGTGGACATGCTGCGCAACAGTGGATCCTTCACCAGGTAAATTGACTGGGCAGCTTGTTTCGTGTGTCGATTTTTCATTCTCGCGTTTTGCATTTCAGTGAAGAGGCACAGGAGTACATCAATGTGGGAGCAATCAACTCGCTGTTTGTGCTGGGACGTAGCATAGGCTTCATCGGCCACTACATGGACCAGAAGCGACTGAAGCAGGGCCTGTACCGCCATCCATGGGACGACATCTCATACGTCATTCCCGAGCAGTACAACTAAACGATGTTATATTCTATTATGTCTCAATCATATATTCGAAAGTTGTTGTAATTAAGCACAGATGTACGACGTTCAGCGAGGAGGCTGCCGACTCCGTTCCAGATGGCAGATGCATCCCTGCATGTGTCTCCCCAGACCAGTCCCTTCCCCCGTTCCACATTTATCCTGCATTTAAAGCTCTCAAGTTACCATTATTGCCCTCGTTGCTTTTTTTTTGCTGTAGAGGTGCGAGTGTGTCTCGGAGCCCGTAGCCCGGGTGTTTTGGAATCTAGATATAGTGAAATCTGTGCTCCGAGCAGAATTCAGCATAAAATTATTTGATACTTTTTATACTTTAGTTTTGGATGCTCACAATTGTCTAGACAACAAGAGAATAAATTGTTGCAAAAGCTTAATTTTATTATTTGCTTATCCTACATTCTCTCACTGCACTTGTTCCTGTTGATTAGGTGCACATATATGACTAAATGTTACACACAAGTATATATACAATGCACTATAAAATGAAATTTGGACAAGGGTCACAGAATTTCCGCCAACATAGAGAATTCATTGCAATTAAACCGCACAAAATGCTTTAACTAATCAAAACCGAGGGTTGTATTTTGTCTTGAGCTGTTTAATTAGGACTTTAACAACTTCCAAGAACCGGACCCACACAAATAAACGTAGAATCTCATAAAGTTAATGGATGAGCCCCCTGGGGCTTCTATCTCATGCGCCGCATCTTGCGCTCCATCTTCTTCTGTTTCTTTTCGTCCACCTCGGGATTCTCTTCCTGGGAGTTGCGACTCGACAGCCAGGGCTGGATGATCGATCCCCAGAGCATCCAACCTGCGCGGAGGGGCGCCAGGAGCAGCACCAGCCAGAAGTAGCTGGAGATGAGAGCTAGCAGCAGCGTCCCGGACGTTAGAATGATAAGGTCCTTCACATTTCTGAAATGAATCGCATCTGAGCAAAGGTTTATCGTTGAGCTTCATGAGACCCTTACTCTGCTATGCCGCCCTCCATGTTCAGATCGTTTCCAGAGTCCAAAAGACTCCCGCTTTCTGAGAACTTCGGTCGGGACATGAAGAACATAAACTGGTAGGCACCGCCAAGGATCAAAAGGGCCAGAATATGCATGAACTAGGATCGGTAATTGCGTATTAGTGAAGGTTATAAGATTGTACTCCTTGGCAGACTCACCACAACTGTTTTAGTGATCTCGAAGACTAGAAAACTTATCAGCAAAGAGGTGGTGGCACATCCTATAGCCATGTTCCTGTAAAAGGCCAGAGTCGTCTTGTTTTCCTCTACGATTTGCTTGGCCCCTTTGGTGCCCTGTTTTCCCTTTTGGGTGGGCTGCAATGACAAATTGGTGCGAATGTAAATATCGCCAAGATCCCTAACAAGCGGCTCCTACTTACGGCCATGGTAAAATCTTATATTGTATGTCAGGTATTTAAAAAATCCTAAATCGAACCACTTTTTACGTGGCGAGTGCTCGTAAAATCGAAGTGTTGGAAAACGACGGCGAGTGCAGTGGCTGTGTTGCAAATCTTGAAAAGTTTTGAGATTAACCGGGAATAATAATAAAGGAATGAGCTATTTATGAATAATATTAAAAAAAGGCTAAATCCATTTTATCCATAAATAAAGTTTCTATTTAGTGTACCCTTTAAAATCACTTAACAATCGACGCTCATGCACTGCCACTCACAACGATTGCGGAACAGCTGATTGACCAAAACTTCGACCTTTGGATTTTGGATTGGGCTGTTATTTGAATTTTCTTTAACTCCACTTCATAACGGCGGTCTCCGGTCACAACATGAGTATGGATCGACTGGTGCAGTTAAACAACCAGGCTGGCGGCAGGGACAAGATCGCCCGCCTCGTCCAGTATGCATCGCGGGCCATGTGGGACTCTTTGGAGTCCACCAACTCTAGTCCGGCACTTGTTGACAATTTTAAGACGATTGAGTACATTCTCAGCACCTTTAGGAAGCGTAAGTCTCCATGAATTGCAGTACTGAAATTCTATTGATTATTATCTTGTAGTTCTTCGCTTTGGAAAGTGCGTTGATGTGTTTTACGGAACTCTGAAGACCATCCACTATCCGGATCTTACCATCAGGGTGACTCTAACTTTGAGCAAGCTGTCGCAGTCCTTGTTTCTGTTTGCGGACCATTTCCTCTGGCTAGCTAGGACTGGGCTGACAGCCGTGAATGCGAAGCGCTGGTCAAGCATTGCCAACAAGTACTGGCTCTTTTCCATCATCATGAATTTGTGCCGGGACTTCTACGAAATCCTTCGAGTCCTAGACCTCCATCGGTCTGGCTGCAAGGGTGGAATTACTCGCTGCCCCATTCCTGCGAGCATCAACTCCAAAGAGGATCTGAAAAGACTAGCCCTGCACTCCTATGGGATTGTGCAGGCCCACAAGGACATAATGGTGGACACGGTGAAAAATGCTTGCGATTTCTTTATCCCACTGACGGCTCTTGGTTACACGAGCTTAACGCCGAGAACGATTGGCCTCCTGGGTGCCATTTCATCCGTGGCTGGGCTGTGGGCTTTGTTGGAACCGAAGGCCAAGCTGACGCCCGTATAATCCTTAAACCTAACGACCTGATATTGGATAACATGTATATATGTAGGAGGCCCATTCCCTGGCTATTGTAATTGTTGTATTTTAATTGTATTGCTCGGATTAAGTGTAAAGCTAATAGATCGAATGAACCACCATTACTTATCGCGCCTTGTGAGCGTTCCGGGCGGATGGCAAAAGACAGATGTTGTTCGAAGCACCCCCGGAGTGAATGGCATTTTTCCAGTGTTATTTTTTTGTTCGCTTGGTTTTTATCAATCTGCCAGCCTTTGGCTGACGGTCTGCAGTCCGGAGGGCTTATCTGGATATTGATGAACCTGTATTCTTAATTCGTCATCATGAACTACTCCTACACGGCGCTCTCAACTGCCCATGGCGGGCCTGGAGGATTTGGCGGCGTGGACTATCACAATCGCTGCTGCGGAAACAGGACCTGGTGCGTCAAGGACATTTGCGGTATCGTGTGCGTCATAATGACATGGCTCCTCATTCTGTTCGCCGAGTTCGTAGTCATGCGGCTCATACTGCTGCCCAGCAACTACACAGTCTTCAGCACCATAAACATGGCTATATTCCAGGCATTGGCCTTTTTGGCATTTGCCTCCCACATACGCACAATGCTATCGGACCCGGTAGGTACTCGGGCTAATCTAAATCCAAATCTAAATTTGGTTTTGTTTCAAGGGTGCTGTGCCCCGTGGCAACGCCACCAAGGAGATGATTGAGCAGATGGGTTACCGGGAGGGCCAAATGTTCTACAAGTGCCCCAAATGCTGCAGCATCAAACCGGACAGGGCACATCATTGCTCCGTCTGTCAGCGATGCATCCGAAAGATGGATCACCACTGCCCGTGGGTCAACAACTGCGTGGGCGAGAATAACCAGAAGTACTTTGTGCTCTTCACAGTACGTGTTTGGGGTCATTATAATGTTGTTTATGGTGTTAATTGCGCCCTCTCCTATTTTTAGTTCTACATTGCCTCGATTTCAGTACACACGCTCTTCCTGGTGCTTACCCAGTTTGCAGAGTGTGTGAAGAACGACTGGCGCACTTGCTCGCCGTACTCGCCGCCGGCCACCATTTTTCTGCTGCTCTTTCTCACCTTCGAGGGGCTTATGTTTGGAATTTTCACCATAATAATGCTGGCCACTCAGCTGACGGCAATACTGAACGATCAAACGGTGGGGATTCGCTTTCTCTTAACAGAAATGTTCAGCTTGCTCACCTTCCTCTCTCTTCTTTAACAGGGAATCGAACAGCTGAAGAAGGAGGAGGCTCGGTGGGCCAAGAAATCGCGCCTCAAAAGTATACAGTCTGTGTTTGGACGCTTCTCGCTCGCCTGGTTCTCGCCCTTCACGGAACCCTCCTGCCGGAAAAAGTTTAGCCCGCACTTCTACTCGGTCTGAGATGGAATCAGAGTTCGTGCCCGATCCGATTTAACAATACGAGGAATCAAGACGTACAAGGACAGCCAGCGGAGTTCTTCGCTTGTTGCGCCCATCCATGTGCAATATTGTACATATATTGCAAGCACTATTTTTCGATCAAATGTCGACTATATTTTCTAATTATGCGTGTGTGTATTTGTGTGTAAATGTTAGGCCCTAAGGATAAGAATAAAAAGTAAAAGCCTTGGCCAGGTCGACAGTGGTACTTACTAAAGAGAGCCGCACAAGGTATTCCACATATGTTTTTTTTAAGAGACGAACACAATCTTTTTGGGCCCCAAGATCATGCGCCATGATCTGTGCGCATCTTTGCCGCAACTCAATTTCTCCCAATCTCTCTGGGCATCCAAAATTATCTAGCATGGACCTGAAGATCTGCCTGGTGTGTTCAGTCTGAGAAAAACGATCGGAGATCCAGGAGGTGCCGGCTGGATGTGGTGCGCCCTCGAGACGTCGACGCTGTGTGTTGTTCATTTCGTTTATATATAGATAGAACCATTTATGTGTTCACCAATGTGTCGTTCTCTGTGAGTGTGTGCGAGTGCCTGGTGGATTTCGAATTCTGATTTGGAATTGGAAGAGAAATATATAACGGCTGCACTGCTGCAACCGAAAATGTGAATATATTCCACCAGAAAATTTGTTAAAACCATTGTGTCCCAGCGAAATTGCCTAATTATAGGCGGTAATTTCTGTTTTATTGAATCGGAAACAGGAAAAATAATACTTTCCTCCGCCGTTGTTTTTGTGTGCTTTGGTGATCTAAATATAAATACAAAACAAAATCACTCTCGGTTTATTCCGAGTCAAAAATATCCGATAATTCTGCGCCCTAATCCCGTACATCCCGCACAGAAAGTCCTGAAGGTACCCGCGTACCCGCACATGCCATAGTGGCCCGGTTTCGGCTAATTATATAGTGAGACCTAAGCATGGAGAGATCGCGCTCAGTGGGTAAGCATTGTGCCCAGGAATACGCCGTGTCGGGTCCATCCCCCGGCGTCCGTTGCTCCCAACCCGTTCCTGGTCAGGTCCCTATTACTAGAAAAATTTGTGTGTATTTTTATGAGTTGTCCCGGGCTCCGACTGCCCCGAGCCCCGGCTGGCTCCCCTTTTCAGCATCGTTTGGTACACCAGTGCGGTTACGTAATTGCGAATTGGACATGAGAAATTTTCATAATTGTGTACGCTGCGGCACGAAATATGTGCCGGTCTAATGTCGATATTTTAGTATCCTGGTGATTTCCGATTGCGGGTGTCCCCCAAGCAGAATATTATTTCGAACTATATTCGATGCGGACTTACTCTATGGGGGAAATAATTCGATATTCCCGAACAATGTTTGTTGTTAGCACGTATGAATAATTTTAAAAACTATTTTTAGTGCATAATGCAGGGTATGAATGTGTCTGGGGCAAGAACACAGTTTTATAACTTTTTTAAGTCTATTTGCTACAAATTTCAAGATTGAAGTTTCAAATTTAGTTGACAGGACTATGATGCTCAATCTTGTTCCATTTGGTGTGTTATACGGTTAGGAAAAATTGTTTTAAATAAAATGTATCCACAGTATGTTGGATAGTATAGAAATTAAATAAACTAACATGCCTTTTTCCTATTATCAGTAAGTAAGGGTATCCCTCATTCGAACATACTCAAAATCCTAAACTTTCCCCTCTTTGCGGCTGACATTGTTCCGTGTATTTTTGTCTACCCGTGGCTACATGGGGATCTTTGACATTTTCGCAAATATTTATGATTATTTACTAGTGAGACGACGGCGTTCTACGCCAGAAAACATAAAGAAGATTAGTCATGCTTATAATTAACGTCACTCTGCAGAACCACCTCCTGGGCAAGACGCAGGGTCCGATCGCCCTCCTCCCCGGATTACATTCAGCGAGAACTCCAGTTCCCTCATCCGCTGTATTCCCAACGAGCGCGCCACCTTCTTTGTCAAAATCGACTGCGCCGAGGAGGATGAGCCGGATCTGTTGCCCTTCAAATTCGAATGGTAAGTCAAAATTTAGCACCGAACCTGTCAAATACATATTTTTTTACACTCACCTGTGCACTTGGGCCGCGTCTTGTGAATCACCCAGCCGGCCTTGTTCCACCCGGACGGCAGTGCATAATGCCAAACATTCTGCGCATTAGTACACGACTGCTCCGCAGCTACTGCCTCCGCCGGATTTGCTCACTCGAGAGCGGATGCGTCGGCGGCTGCGCGGTGTCTCTTTGGGGGTTCGTTTCCGACTTTCTCGTGGGACCACGGACTCTTGAAATGCGGCAGTTCCTCTTTGACGATCGGCACATCAACATATCCGTTGCCCAGCGGGCGGACACAAAAGCAAAGCAGCACTAGCTCGCTTATACGAGAGTTCTATATATAACATATAGACACCACTGCGTATACGTTATATGTGCGTGGAATCGGGGCGGCTACGCGGCGTATACTCAATAAATTTCCTGCGTTTGGAAATCAATCAACTTCGCGAGAATTCCCGCGGGTCGATCGGGCACCTGCACCTGGTAGTCGTGGATGGTGGCTTGTCTGGCCAAGATTAATAGAATCCGACTAAATATAGCCACATTACGCGGATTGCTGCGCGTCGCTTGGACGTCTGTCGTGTTTCTGTTCCTTTCGAAGAGTCAAGCATTTCGTCGGCGGCTGTGTTGCGTTGAAACGTTTAAATTTAATGCCCAAAAAGCATTAAAAATACATTTTCGAAAGAATTCGAAAATTACATAATGCGCCTCTGCGCTTATCGGTCAGATGTTTGGCAATATCCGCGAGAGAGCAGGCAAATAAATAAACACAGAGCTTCCTCCGAACACAACAGAAGAAACTGTTTTAGAATTCTTGATCAAAACGAACCGCGACATGAAAACGACACAGAAACAACAAGTTATTAGCGGTATTTAGCATAAGACACGCAGCAGCCAAAAATAAATTGGCAAGACGAGCAAAAACGTAAAGATTTCTCCTAGACTGCCTTGCTAGCGTTTGAATTATTGCAGTCCTCGCGACCCGATACGAAGTACAATAAATACCGTTTCTATAGAATCATCTTTGAAAATATTCTGGCAGTGTCTGTGTCTCCGACAACCCATATTCTCGGGCCGCTATTGTGTCCATTGAACTGTAGAATCCTCCAAGAATCCAAAGAAACAATCGCCGTAAGATAGGGTAGCTTTTAAGTGGATTATTTTTGCCGGAGATCGTAGTGGTGAGCCGCCATGGGCAACGGATGCTCGAAATGCTGCCAGTGCAATGAGCACAAACAAATTCACGGTGCCCTCTCCTCGGCCTCGTCGGTTTACAGGAAAAGGTGAATCATCTTCGAAGGTTTCGAACGGAGCTCGCAAACTTTAGTCCCTCCAATATCAATCTTATGAAGAAATTATGAGTTTCCGTGAGGGGTCGACTTTAAAATATTTCATTCCAGGACCCGCAATGAGATTCCCATCGAAAACTCCGACCGCTTTCGCATTACGGCCACCAGCAACGCCGTGCAGCTGGCCGTGGAGCACGTGCAGCGGGAGGATGCCGGCCACTACACGCTGTTCGCCAGGACGAAAAGACAGGACGTGGTGCGCAGGCATGTGGAGCTCATCGTGGAAGACAGATCAGCAGGCGAAGATCCACCTGTATTTCTCCGCCGCCTTGCCGACCTCTCCGTGAAAGTGGGCACCCGCACTCGCCTACTCGCCGAAATCCGGAGCTCAACAGATTTGAAGGTAATGAAGCGCTTCGTCAGATGAAAATTAAATGTTCTATAGAGGTCTGTTCCGTAGCTCACCTGGTACAGAAACGATCGGCGGGTGTGCGCCAACGACCGCATCTCAGAGATCAGCGAGGGCACCTTCCACTACTTGGAGGTGAGTCCGGTAACCCTGGAGGATGGCGGACAGTGGATGCTGATGGCGGAGAACTTCGGTGGGCGCAACTCCTGCCTAGCCACACTCAATGTGCTGGTGCCGAAAGCCTACAAGACACCTGAGTTTGTGGAGGAGCTGCGGGCGGTTCTCACCGAGCAGGGCACTGTCTCCTTGGAGTGCAAAGTGGTGGGAGTACCTACGCCGCATCTGAGATGGTTTAAGGACTCGCGGGAGATCAAGGCGGGCGATATGTTCGCGTTGACAGCGAATGCGGATGACCCCACCAGCCTGGGAACCTACACCTGTGAGGCGCGCAACTGCATGGGCGTTACCTACTCCAGCTCCAAGGTGCATGTGGTGGGCAGAGGCAGTCGCGAGGGCTCCCTCAAACCGGCGGACAGGTGAGTCTTTCCGGGGGATCATGGGTATACACATGTTTATCCGCATTCCTGCGTTTCCACAGCGTCGTCAATAATTCCCCACCTCCGATCTTCACAAACGAACTGCGGGACATGAGCGTCGGCATCGGTGACACTATTATTCTGGGCTGTCAAGGTGAGCACCTACATGAAGAGCACGGCGCGGCCACAGAAGAGAGTCGCCTCCTCCTGGAAGCTTGCCAAAGTATTTTTGTTTATCTTCTCTCGCGGGCACTCTTGTGCGCGAATTCTCGCCGGCGCTTGTTGTTTTTAGAATGTGCTCTAGAAACTTGAACTCGATCGGCCGAGGGGAATGAAATTCCTCGGATGCCGATGTTGAGGTGGGTCATCAACACGGCGGAAGGCGATCAAAACAAAACCGCTAATAGCCGGCCCGGCGCAAGAGAAGACAGCGCAGAGAAGACTGCTCCCTCTTCCGTGATGTTTGCGAAAATTGCTTAACTTGTCCGCCCATCTCTCTGCCACTCTCAACCTCTCTGTCTTTCGTTCGCAGTGGTGGTGCCTCCCTGGCCCAAGAGCGTGTGCTGGTACAACACGACCGGACGGGTGGAGACTGCCGAGCGGTACAAGCTGATAGAAGACGGTCTGGGCGTCTATATGATCGAGATCAAGCCCTCGGAGTCCTGCGACGCTGGCGACTGGAAGTGTGTGGTGACCAGCTTCGACGGCAGCTCCGGAATTTCCGCGTGTTCCGTCAAAATGGATAGTGAGTGATATGGATCTAGAGCAGAGAACATTTATTTCATTTTTCAAGTTTTCTGAAAATTTTAAAACCATTTTTTCCGACAGTTCCCCGGAATTATCGCAAGCCGCGATTCATGGAGAGCCTGCGAGCCGTACTGACCGAGGAGGGACTTGTGTCCTTCGAGTGCAAGGTGGTGGGCTTCCCCACACCAGCCCTTAAATGGTTCAAGGACGGCCACGAACTGAAGCCCGGAGACGTCTACCAGCTGACAGGAACAAACTCCTTGGGCACATACTGCTGCATCGCCAGGAACTGCATGGGAGAGACCAGTAGCACTGCCGTTTTAACGGTGGAGGACATCCAGAACCAGCTTACGGACGAGGAGCGCTTGGGCTTCACTCAGCAAAACCAGGCACCCAAATTCGTGACAGGACTGAAGAGCACCGATGCCAAAATCAACGAGCCCTTCCAATTCAAGGTGGTGGTAAGGGCGACCCCAGATCCCACACTCTCGTGGTTCCGCGATGAACTTCCGATCGATCCAAACGAACGATATAACCACTACCGCGGCCAGAACGACGACTGGGTCATGGACATCAAAGCCGTTGAGTTTGTGGATCAGGCCGAGTGGAAGTGCGTGGCCGTCAATGATTTTGGCACCAGCATCACCTCCTGCTTCCTCAAGCTGCAGATTCCCAGGCACTATAAGAAGCCGCGCTTCCTGGAGTGCCTCAGAGCTGTTTTGACGGAAGAGGGAGCCGTGAACTTGGAGTGCAAGGTCATCGGAGTACCTCAGCCGGCTCTGAAGTGGTACAAAGACGGCGTGGAACTCAAGCCAGGCGATATTCATCGCATTATATCCGGACAGGACGGAACCTGCTGCCTGGGCACCTATACCTGTGAAGCACGTAACTGCATGGGCGTGGTGGCTAGCTCCGCCTCGCTTCTAGGCTTCGAAGATGCCCAAAGGAGCCAGCAGCAACAAATCAGCGAACAGCAGGAAAACGAGCTGCAGAGGAATCTTTCATTGTCCACCATCCAGGAGGAGCGAACCTCACAGCTGTACGAGACGCCTATGGGGGACATCACTATAGACGAAAAAGGCGACGTGTCCTTCTCGTTTGACGGCAAGGAGGTGTCCGTCTCCCTCTACGAGACACCTGATCTGACCGAGGAGGAGGCCCTCAAGATTGTGGAGATGTATGCGGATCAGATTTCCGAGCACGTAACGGAGCACAACATAGTCGAGTTGCCGCCTCTGCGCTTCGTCAAGGAGACCTCGCAGTCCGGAAAGCTCCTGATGGAGGCTGTCGTCATAGACATTTCGCCAGAGTACTTTAGTCATGAGGAGGATATGCGCACGGAGGCCGACATAGATGACGTGTCCATTAATGAGATAACTGTCCACGGTTCCTCCGGCATGGAGAGCCGGTTCGACCACGAGGTAGAACAATATGCACAGGAGTCATTTGACAAAATGACGGAGGAATTGTCTCTATCGGCACCAATACGCAAGCGGAAGAAGTCGAAGCCCACGGAGACTGATGAGTTTTTCAGCTTGTCCAAGGCCTCGGCTTTGGAGGGCGAGGAGGAGGATGCCTCCGACTTGCAGACATTTGTCAGTGCGCAGATGTCTACGTCTCAGAAGGATAACGACAAGGACTCTCCGGTAGCCCCGCCGCAAAGGAAGAAGTCTAAGAAGCCAACTGATAGTGATTCTTCAAAGACCACTGAAGACGAGGCGCGACTGCAGGACATTTCAGGAGCAGTGGGTGACGGGCTAATGGTTTCCCCGACCTCGCACGCCAAAGTTGTGACCGATGAGAATGAAATCAACAAGAACCTAATGGCTCTTATTCCGCTGGCCAAGTTGCTTAGGGTAATCGAGAACCACCTCGCGGCAGTGGAGAACGAGGTAATGGAACAGTCCACCATGATGATGACCCCGTCTGCGGCAGATCAGAGCATCGCTATCATCCGAAACATTGTCGATCCCATCAAGCAAATTGAATCGAAGTTGAGGGTCTACTCCGGGGAGACCCAGATAGACGCGTTGATTCAGTCCATGGATGAGGATATTCGGCAGCTGCATCTGGGCCTTCAAGTCATAGAGAAGTGTGTGGAAATCGATGAGACAGGAGCCACGTTGATCCAACGAACCAGTGTGTGCATTATCGACAGTGTGGCCGAGCAAATGAAGCGAGCCCTCGGAGAGTTGAAAGTCATGAGCCAGAAATTTGAGTCGGAGTGCCTGAGGGCCCAGATCGAACTGACAGCCGATGACATCCAGCAGGGACTCGAGATTACACAGGACACTATAAGGTCCCAGGCCTTGCTGCAGGAGGCCCAAGAGCTGGAGGCAGCCAAGCACTTCACGGAAGCCGTGGAGAAGATGCAGGAAGTTCCCGATTCCGTATCCTTTGCCACCATTTCGGAAGCCAACTTACCCAGCGAGGCGAGTTCCTTGAAACTGATCTGCCAGCCAGTGGCCAAGATCCAGGAGGCTTTGGAACGCGTCGAAATGGAGCTCTCACTCGAGGAGTCCGAGGAGCAGATCTACAAAAAGGTCCATCAAAAAGTACTCGAGAGCATTGTTGAGCCAATTAAAAGCTTACAGAGCACCTTGCAGTCGATCGAGGACAAGACGGAGTCCCTGGCCGGGTCAGACTCAATGGAGCAAAAGATCAACATGGCCATTCTAGACATTGTAACGCCGCCGCTCTTCGAGCTCAACAAGGGTCTGGAGGTTATCCTTAACGAGAAATCGGACAGCGTCGAAGGCGGAATGCTCACGGTGAGCACGGTCGAGTCGATGGTTCCTCCTTTGCAGGAGATTCAAAACGGACTGGCGCAGCTGGGCCAGGATCTAGAAAGCGGTCAAGCCGCCGAGCCTGTGGAACTCTTACCTGAACAGGCCATGGATGTGACAGATACCCAGAAACTCCTGCAGTCTTTTGCTCAGGCAGTACTGCATTTCGAAACGAATATAGAAGGGATATCCCCTCGACTTTCCTCGAGTGTGAAAATCCGCTTGACAAATCTGAAGGACGAACTTTCCTCCTTGATAAGCACCATATTAGAAAAGAATATAACTGGAAACCATGTGGAGCTGCTGAATAAGCTCAAGCGCCCCGTGGATGAGCTTAACTATTGTATTCGACAAACGGAGGTAAAGTCCATGACTGGGTCTCTGGCGGATCTTATTGAGCCGCTCAGCACGCTGCAGGAGAGCACCAAGAAAGGACGAGGGTACTTTTTGGCGGCGAGGGAGCCCGACCAAAGGACTCTGCAATCTCTCGAAAACATAAGCTGCATTATTCGTAATGCGGTCATTGATATTGAGGAACACGAGTTCCGGATTCTGCAGCAGGAGATTCAGCAAGACGAGGAGCAAGCTTCCCAACAACAGGACAAGTCCTTCAGTGCTCTGCGCAAGGTACTGGAGACGAAAGTCTCACTCGAGGAGGCAGTTGCCAACATTGAAACGCTGCAGGAGGCTTTGAACAAAATTTGCGATAATCCCAGAGCTCCAGAGCAAGTTAAGGCTTCGGCCAAGGAGGCTCAGGTGCCTCTTTTGCGAATTCTACAAACAGCCCAAGGACTGGCCAAGTTCAGTGAAGCGGAGACCACCTTCGATGTCAACGAGGCTAAAACCACCAGGATCCTCTTTGAATGCGGTAAAAGCTTTTTCGATCTGGCCAAGGCTCTGGATACTCCGGATTCCCCGTCCGGAGATAAATTCCAAAGTGCGCTGGGACAGTTTACTGACATTGTTGATCAGCAAATGCAGTCTATGGATGAGAAACTGGCCATAGCTAGTCCGTTAGCAGGCCTGATTCGTGTTCTCGAAAGTCTGCAGCCTCCTCGGGGATCACTTGAGGACGTGTCCACTTTAGATGATATGTCGGTGTTTAGGTCAGTAGCCGAATCTCTACCAACTGACTCCGTTTCGGAGAAAGCCGAGCCCGCTTCGGATAAACCATCGCGACTTGAAGTCCTCTTGACGGATCTAAACCAAGGCATTTCCGCGGTTCTTTCTCACTGTGAGGAAGGAGACGTTGCTTCTTTATCAGAAAAGTCCGCCATGCAAGTCCAGGCGGCGATGGTTAAGATGCAGGAATTGCAAAAAAGCATTGGAAACGAAATTGGAAACGTTCTGCAGGAAACGAACATCATGGATGCGGTGCACTCCATTTCCGAAGCTAGCCAGCAAGGCACCTTCGCAGAGGCACTCTGTAGTCTGGAAAAATGTGTCTTGCAAGTGGAAGAGTGCTTGGCCCACAGTGGTCCGGTGGAAAGCATCAGTGACTTGGAGCTGTCAAAGCTCAAGGTGCTGGCCAATCCCCTTCACGACTTGAGACTGTGCTGTGAGCAAATGGAAGTACAAGTAATGGAACACGTTCTAGATTTATCCACCCAGGGCGACATATCCGAGCTCAAGAGCATCGGGCAGGTACAGACAGTGTCGGAGCACATTCAGGAGGCTGTGGTGGCAGAGGAGCCTGAAGTGGAGGTGTTTGACATTCAGCAAGGAGTGGCCAGCGGCATCAGACAACTTGAGGCCTGTCTGGAGGTCACCCAGACCGACGGAAACGAGGAGCTCCAGCAGGTGGGGCACATAATGCAGCAGCTAAAGACGGATCTGCAGAGCATTCAGAGTGTTCTGGTGGCCGAAAGCGAACAGCACGAGACTGTGCTGGCTCAAGCCAAGATAGCCCGCACCATGTTCCGCCTGAAGGAGTGCCTGGTGCACACCTATGAGTCCGGGTTGGTGGACTCTCTCGAGACCGTGGAGAGTGCCTTTGAAGACATACTTCTTTCTCTGCCCATACTGGAGAGTCAGTTGGCCGAGGAAATGTTTTTCAAGATCGAAGCGGCTTTCCGGAACTTTGTACTGCGTTGTGAAGAACAGCAGGACGAAAACTTCACAGCCCTCAAGCCTTCCATTGAAAATCTGGCCCAGTCCATTGCGGCTGTGGCCTCGCATCCTACCGTCGATGTCGAGAGGTCTTCAGGGGTGGTGGTGCAGCTCCAAACCAGCCTCATGTCTGCCTTCAGAAGTCTCAATGATGTTGGCGAGCGGCTCAGCAACGAAGAATCGGCTGCTCTCCTGAAAACCCAAAATGGCTTGGTGGCCGTGTTCGATTTTATTGAGGGAAGCGAGAACTCCATACGGGTCATTGAACTTCTGCAGGAAATCGATTCCGTGGCGACTGAGCTGAAGGCCCTGTCCCAAATTCCGAGTGAGCCGTCGGTCCCGATCGACATCACCACGATTATTCAAAATGTCTCCTCTGGCAAGGCTTTCCTTACGGAAATAGAGGAGGGCCTCAAGGCCAATAGTGCCCAGTGCATCCTACTGCTCGACGAGAACACCGATGACATTGGTCAGTTGGAGGCAACACTTCTCCAAATCGAGGAGGAGATTTTGAGTCAGCCCCAGCTGACCCGGATCACCGCTAAGCAAGTGGCCCTTATAGAGGCACTGCAGGGTCAGCTCGACAATCTCAAGGAAAAACTGAATAAGCTGAGTGTGTTCTTGGCGGAACTCCAAACACAACCCGCAGTTTCTTCTTCTGAGTCTGTAGTGGAAACCGATTTGGAAGCGGAGGAAGAGGGAAGCCCAGAGGACACCGAGCCAGAAGCCAAAAAACCAAAGTTATTTGAGCTTGAAGCTCCGAAGAAGCAGCCAGTTGATACCCAGAAGTCTACAGAGGCTGAGGAAATCCATCTTGAAAGGAAACCGGAAACGGAAATTGAGTTACAAGGAACAGAAGTTACCAGGCCTACTGAAAACGAGGGCGTGACTGATGTTCTTGACGAAAAGGCATCGCTTCAAGCTATTCAAAATTTAAAACAGAAGCTTGAGGGTTTGGATAGCGATGGCAGTAACTCTATTACAACCGAGTGTCAAAACCTTCTCGAAAATCTCGAAGACTCTGTAAAGGTAGCCAAATCCATATTCAAACTTAAGGAACATATAGTTCATACTTACGATGGAAGGACACAGCAGGAAGAGGAGGGTAACAAGCTCATCGAAGAATTTATCGAATCGCTTTTGGAAGCCTGCCCAGAAGCTGCAGAGCAAGTGATGAAAAATTATCTGAAAGAAATAAAAACCAATGTTATCTTAACTAAAGCAGCCATTCAATTAATTGACGAGAGCCAAATGCTTATAAAGCCATCTTTGTTGATCTCTAAACTAGACAATCTGGAGAGCATCTCCCAAAAAATTCAAACACAGACACACGTAGATAAGTCGTCGGAAAAGATGATCAGCCTGCAACAAAGCCTAATGGATATCTTCATTATTCTAGACGACATTCTAAATGAGAAATCGGGCATTAAAAACCAAAGTATTGAAGAATTGAAATCTATCTTGCTCAGCGAATATGATTACATTGAGAAGAAACAGGGCCAACTTCACACACCAATTATCAACGGAAAGATTCAAGAAATCACACTTCGCGTTTTAAATATATGCGAGGATCTTAAAGAATTGGTACAAAATCAAATCCAAAAGAAGGCCGAAGACGCATATGTTGAAGCTTTAACACCATCCGAGGACGTAGTTGACCACAAAATCACCGAAGACTCGGAAGCTACACCAGACGAAGCAAGGGCTTTGGAGAAGCAGTCTCTGGAAGAGCAGAAATTAGATGCTAAGACCCAGAAACAAGCCGAATCGGCGTCTGAAAAGAAATCAGAGACGGCGGAAGTATCTGAAGTGCTTGCCGAGGAAATATCAGAGGAAAAGGCGGAAGAATCCAAGAAGCCGGAAGTCAAGGAATCTGAAGCTAAGTCCGATCAGGCCAAGGCTTTGGAAAAGGAGTCTCTGGAAGAGCAGCAACTAGATGCTAAGACCCAGAAACAAGCCAAATCGGCGTCTGAAAAGAAACCAGAGACGGCGGAAGTATCTGAAGTGCTTGCCGAGGAAATATCAGAGGAAAAGGCGGAAGAATCCAAGAAGCCGGAAGTCAAGGAATCTGAAGCTAAGTCCGATCAAGCCAAGGCTTTGGAGAAGGAGTCTCTGGAAGAGCAGCAACTAGATGCTAAGACCCAGAAACAAGCCAAATCGGCGTCTGAAAAGAAACCAGAGACGGCGGAAGTATCTGAGGTCCTTGCCGAGAAAATATCTGAGGAAAAGGTGGAAGAATCCAAGAAGCTGGATGTCAAGGAATCGGAAGCTAAGCCCGATCAAGCCAAGGCTTTGGAGAAGCAGTCTCTGGAAGAGCAGCAACTAGATGCTAAGATCCAGAAACAAGCCGAATCGGCGCCTGAAAAGAAATCAGAGACGGCGGAAGTATCTGAGGTCGTTGCCGAGAAAATGTCTGAGGAAAAGGTGGAAGAATCCAAGAAGCCGGAAGTCAAGGAATCTGAAGCTAAGCCCGATCAAGCCAAGGCTTTGGAGAAGCAGTCTCTGGAAGAGCAGCAACTAGATGCTAAGATCCAGAAACAAGCCGAATCGGCGGCTGAAAAGAAATCAGAGACGGCGGAAGTATCTGAGGTCTTTGCCGAGAAAATATCTGAGGAAAAGGTGGAAGAATCCAAGAAGCCGGATGTCAAGGAATCTGAAGCTAAGCCCGATCAAGCCAAGACTTTGGAGAAGCAATCTCTGGAAGAGCAGAAACTGGATGCTAAGACCCAGAAACAAGCCGAATCGGCGTCTGAAAAGAATTTAGAGATGGCGGAAGTATCTGAGGTCCTTGCCGAGAAAATATCTGAGGAAAAGGTGGAAGAATCCAAGAAGCTGGATGTCAAGGAATCGGAAGCTAAGCCCGATCAAGCCAAGGCTTTGGAGAAGCAGTCTCTGGAAGAGCAGCAACTAGATGCTAAGACCCAGAAACAAGCCGAATCGGCGTCTGAAAAAAAATCAGAGACGGCGGAAGTATCTGAAGTCCTCGCTGAGAAAATATCTGAGGAAAAGGTGGAAGAATCCAAGAAGCCGGAAGTCAAGGAATCTGAAGCTAAGCCCGATCAAGCCAAGGCTTTGGAGAAGCAGTCTCTGGAAGAGCAGCAACTAGATGCTAAGACCCAGAAACAAGCCGAATCGGCGTCTGAAAAGAAACCAGAGACGGCGGAAGTATCTGAAGTCCTTGCCGAGAAAATATCTGAGGAAAGGGTGGAAGAATCCAAGAAGCCGGAAGTCAAGGAATCTGAAGCTAAGCCCGATCAAGCCAAGGCTTTGGAGAAGCAGTCTCTGGAAGAGCAGCAACTAGATGCTAAGATCCAGAAACAAGCCGAATCGGCGGCTGAAAAGAAATCAGAGACGGCGGAAGTATCTGAGGTCTTTGCCGAGAAAATATCTGAGGAAAAGGTGGAAGAATCCAAGAAGCCGGATGTCAAGGAATCTGAAGCTAAGCCCGATCAAGCCAAGACTTTGGAGAAGCAATCTCTGGAAGAGCAGAAACTGGATGCTAAGACCCAGAAACAAGCCGAATCGGCGTCTGAAAAGAATTCAGAGATGGCGGAAGTATCTGAGGTCCTTGCCGAGAAAATATCTGAGGAAAAGGTGGAAGAATCCAAAAAGCTGGATGTCAAGGAATCGGAAGCTAAACCCGATCAAGCCAAGGCTTTGGAGAAGGAGTCTCTGGAAGAGCAGCAACTAGATGCTAAGATCCAGAAACAAGCCGAATCGGCGCCTGAAAAGAAATCAGAGACGGCGGAAGTATCTGAGGTCGTTGCCGAGAAAATGTCTGAGGAAAAGGTGGAAGAATCCAAGAAGCCGGAAGTCAAGGAATCTGAAGCTAAGCCCGATCAAGCCAAGGCTTTGGAGAAGCAGTCTCTGGAAGAGCAGCAACTAGATGCTAAGACCCAGAAACAAGCCGAATCGGCGTCTGAAAAAAAATCAGAGACGGCGGAAGTATCTGAAGTCCTCGCTGAGAAAATATCTGAGGAAAAGGTGGAAGAATCCAAGAAGCCGGAAGTCAAGGAATCTGAAGCTAAGCCCGATCAAGCCAAGGCTTTGGAGAAGAAGTCTCTGGAAGAGCAGCAACTAGATGCTAAGACCCAGAAACAAGCCAAATCGGCGTCTGAAAAGAAACCAGAGACGGCGGAAGTATCTGAGGTCCTTGCCGAAAAAATATCTGAGGAAAGGGTGGAAGAATCCAAGAAGCCGGAAGTCAAGGAATCTGAAGCTAAGCCCGATCAAGCCAAGGCTTTGGAGAAGCAGTCTCTGGAAGATCAGAAACTGTATGCTAAGACCCAGAAACAAGCCGAATCGACGGCTGAAAAGAAATCAGAGACGGCGGAAGTATCTGAGGTCCTAGCCGAGAAAATATCTGAGGAAAGGGTGGAAGAATCCAAGAAGCCGGAAGTCAAGGAATCTGAAGCTAAGCCCGATCAAGCCAAGGCTTTGGAGAAGCAGTCTCTGGAAGAGCAGCAACTAGATGCTAAGATCCAGAAACAAGCCGAATCGGCGGCTGAAAAGAAATCAGAGACGGCGGAAGTATCTGAGGTCTTTGCCGAGAAAATATCTGAGGAAAAGGTGGAAGAATCCAAGAAGCCGGATGTCAAGGAATCTGAAGCTAAGCCCGATCAAGCCAAGACTTTGGAGAAGCAATCTCTGGAAGAGCAGAAACTGGATGCTAAGACCCAGAAACAAGCCGAATCGGCGTCTGAAAAGAATTCAGAGATGGCGGAAGTATCTGAGGTCCTTGCCGAGAAAATATCTGAGGAAAAGGTGGAAGAATCCAAGAAGCTGGATGTCAAGGAATCGGAAGCTAAGCCCGATCAAGCCAAGGCTTTGGAGAAGCAGTCTCTGGAAGAGCAGCAACTAGATGCTAAGACCCAGAAACAAGCCGAATCGGCGTCTGAAAAAAAATCAGAGACGGCGGAAGTATCTGAAGTCCTCGCTGAGAAAATATCTGAGGAAAAGGTGGAAGAATCCAAGAAGCCGGAAGTCAAGGAATCTGAAGCTAAGCCAGATCAAGCCAAGGCTTTGGAGAAGCAGTCTCTGGAAGAGCAGCAACTAGATGCTAAGACCCAGAAACAAGCCAAATCGGCGTCTGAAAAGAAACCAGAGACGGCGGAAGTATCTGAGGTCCTTGCCGAAAAAATATCTGAGGAAAGGGTGGAAGAATCCAAGAAGCCGGAAGTCAAGGAATCTGAAGCTAAGCCCGATCAAGCCAAGGCTTTGGAGAAGCAGTCTCTGGAAGAGCAGAAACTGGATGCTAAGACCCAGAAACAAGCCGAATCGACGGCTGAAAAGAAATCAGAGACGGCGGAAGTATCTGAGGTCCTTGCCGAGAAAATATCTGAGGAAAAGGTGGAAGAATCCAAGAAGCCGGAAGTCAAGGAATCTGAAGCTAAGCCCGATACAGCCAAGGCTTTGGAGAAGCAGTCTCTGGACGAGCAGCAACTAGATGCTAAGACCCAGAAACAAGCCGAATCGGCGTCTGAAAAGAAATCAGAGACGGCGGAAGTATCTGAAGTGCTTGCCGAGAAAATATCTGAGGAAAGGGTGGAAGAATCCAAGAAGCCGGAAGTCAAGGAATCTGAAGCTAAGCCCGATCAAGCCAAGGCTTTGGAGAAGCAGTCTCTGGAAGAGCAGCAACTAGATGCTAAGACCCAGAAACAAGCCGAATCGGCGTCTGAAAAGAAACCAGAGACGGCGGAAGTATCTGAGGTCCTTGCCGAGAAAATATCTGAGGAAAAAGCGGAAGTGTTCAAGCAGCCGGAAGTCAAGGAATCTGAAGCTAAGCCCGATCAAGCCAAGGCTTTGGAGAAGCAGTCTCTGGAAGAGCAGAAACTGGATGAAAAGACTCAAAAACAAGGAGAATTGGAATTTGATAATAAATCAAAGAAGGCGGAAGTATCTAAAGTTCTTGGGGAGAAAATAGCTCTGGAAGAAGCTGAAGAATCCAGGCAAACGGAAGTCACGGAATCTCCCTTAGAAAGCTTGAACATTATATTTGAAAATTGGATTCAATGGGCTAAAGTCAATGGGACTATGAGCGATTTAGAATCAATTGTTGCGGAGAGGAATTTCATCTTGGATAATTTTAATGATGTCCGTGAAATTTCCAAATCTATTTCCAGTCTGAATAATAAACTAATTGATGGACCTTTGCGAAGAGACCATGGAGAGATAGAATTTATCAACGCCGTTATTGAATCGCTGTTTGAATTTTGTCCAGAAGTTGCAGGCCATGTGATGCCGAATTGCGTTCGAGAAATTAAAAGCAATTGTATATTAATTAAAGCTGCAATCCAACTAATTGATGACTGTAACATGTTCACAAAACCTTCGCTGTTGGTGCCAAAAATAGTAAATTTGGAGAGAATCGCAGAAAAGAACCAAACGATCGCACAGGTTGATAAGTCGTCTGGAAAAATGATAAATTTGCAACAGACGTTAATGGACTTTTTCGTCATATTTGACGATATTTTGGACGATAATACTGAGGTATTAAGGCCTAAAATAGAAGACCTCAAAACAGCATTGCTAAATGACTATGACTATATTGAAAATAAACAGGGAAAAATAAGTACCGCATTCGTGAACGGAAAAATTCAGATAGTAACATCCAAAATCTTGAATGTCATTGAAAACTTAAAAACACTGATTGAGGGATTGGAATTAGAATCGGCCAACGCAGAAGAATCTAAAATCCTTCCAGAAATAATACACGAGAAAGAGGCAAAGCCTGAAGAACCTGAAGAGAAAATATCTAAGAAGAAGGCGGAAGAACCCAAGCAGCCGGAAGTCAAGGAGTCGGAAGCTAAGCCGGATCAAGCCAAGGCTTTGGTGAAACAGGCTTTGGAAGAACAGAAGCTTGAAGAAAAGACCGAAAAACAAGTCAAGACCAAATCTGACAAGAAGTCGGAAAAGGCTGAAGTATCAGAGGTCCTTGCAGAGAAAATATCTGAGAAGAAACCAGAAGAAGCCAAGCAGCCGGAAGCCAAGGAGTCGGAATCTAAGCCGGATCAAGCCAAGGCTCTGGAGAAACGGGCTTTGGAAGAGCAGAAGCTTGAAGAAAAGGCCAAAAAACAAGTCAAAACTAAGTCTGAAAAGAAGTCGGAACAGGCCGAAGTATCTGAGGTCCTTGCAGAGAAAATATCTGAGAAGAAACCAGAAGAAGCCAAGCAGCCGGAAGTCAAGGATTCGGAAACTAAGTCAGATCAAGCCAAGGCTTTGGAGAAACAGGCTTTGGAAGAACAGAAGCTTGAAGAAAAGACCGAAAAACAAGTCAAGACCAAATCTGACAAGAAGTCGGAAAAGGCTGAAGTATCTGAGGTCCTTGCAGAGAAAATATCTGAGAAGAAACTAGAAGAAGCCAAGCAGCCGGAAGTCAAGGAGTCGGAAGCTAAGCCGGATCAAGCAAAGGCTCTGGAGAAACGGGCTTTGGAAGAACAGAAGCTTGAAGAAATGGCCAAAAAACAAGTCAAAACTAAGTCTGAAAAGAAGTCGGAACAGGCCGAAGTATCTGAGGTCCTTGCAGAGAAAATATCTGAGAAGAAAGCAGAAGAAGCCAAGCAGCCGGAAGTCAAGGAGTCGGAAACTAAGTCAGATCAAGCCAAGGCTTTTGAGAAACAGGCTTTGGAAGAACAGAAGCTTGAAGAAAAGACCGAAAAACAAGTCAAGACTAAATCTTACAAGCAGTCGGAAAAGGCTGAAGTATCTGGGGTCCTTGCAGAGAAAATATCTGAGAAGAAAGCAGAAGAAGCCAAGCAGCCGGAAGTCAAGGATTCAGAAACTAAGTCAGATCAAGCCAAGGCTTTGGAGAAACAGGATTTGGAAGAACAGAAGCTTGAAGAAAAGACCGAAAAACAAGTCAAGACTAAATCTGACAAGAAGTCGGAAAAGGCTGAAGTATCTGAGGTCCTTACAGAGAAAATATCTGAGAAGAAACCAGAAGAAGCCAAGCAACCGGAAGTCAAGGAGTCGGAAACTAAGCCGGATCAAGCCAAGGCTTTGGAAGAACAGAAGCTTGAAGAAAAGGCCAACAAACAAGTCAAAACTAAGTCTGAAAAGAAGCCGGAACAGGCCGAAGTATCTGAGGTCCTTGCAGAGAAAATATCTGAGAAGAAAGCAGAAGAAGCCAAGCAGCCGGAAGTCAAGGATTCAGAAACTAAGTCAGATCAAGCCAAGGCTTTGGAGAAACAGGCTTTGGAAGAACAGAAGCTTGAAGAAAAGACCGAAAAACAAGTCAAGACTAAATCTGACAAGAAGTCGGAAAAGGCTGAAGTATCTGAGGTCCTTGCAGAGAAAATATCTGAGAAGAAAGCAGAAGAAGCCAAGCAACCGGAAGTCAAGGAGTCGGAAACTAAGCCGGATCAAGCCAAGGCTTTGGAAGAACAGAAGCTTGAAGAAAAGGCCAACAAACAAGTCAAAACTAAGTCTGAAAAGAAGCCGGAACAGGCCGAAGTATCTGAGGTCCTTGCAGAGAAAATATCTGAGAAGAAACCAGAAGAAGCCAAGCAACCGGAAGTCAAGGAGTCGGAAGCTAAGCCGGATCAACCCAAGGCTTTGGAGAAACAGGCTTTGGAAGAACAGAAGCTTGAAGAAAAGACCGAAAAACAAGTCAAGACCAAATCTGACAAGAAGTCGGAAAAGGCTGAAGTATCTGAGGTCCTTGCAGAGAAAATATCTGAGAAGAAACCAGAAGAAGCCAAGCAGCCGGAAGTCAAGGAGTCGGAAGCTAAGCCGGATCAAGCAAAGGCTCTGGAGAAACGGGCTTTGGAAGAACAGAAGCTTGAAGAAATGGCCAAAAAACAAGTCAAAACTAAGTCTGAAAAGAAGCCGGAAAAGGCCGAAGTATCTGAGGTCCTTGCAGAGAAAATATCTGAGAAGAAAGCAGAAGAAGCCAAGCAGCCGGAAGTCAAGGATTCGGAAAATAAGTCAGATCAAGCCAAGGCTTTGGAGAAACAGGCTTTGGAAGAACAGAAGCTTGAAGAAAAGACCGAAAAACAAGTCAAGACCAAATCTGACAAGAAGTCGGAAAAGGCTGAAGTATCTGAGGTCCTTGCAGAGAAAATATCTGAGAAGAAACCAGAAGAAGCCAAGCAAGAAAAGGGAGAGTCAAAAGTCAAAACTAAGGCCTCAAAGCCAAAGGCCTTGGCCAAAGAAAAAGAAGTGGTACAGCAGTTAGAAGAAGAGCATAAAACACAAACAGCCTCCGAAATAGTTGCCAAGAAAGTTTTTGAAGAAAGTGAGAAAGCTGAGCAGTCCGAAGAAAGGGATGTTCCCAGCGGTAAGTTGGATGGGAAAGTATCCACACCCGCCTCCGTATCTGAGACAAATGCTAAAAGAGATATTGTCATCGATGGTGTCAAGAAAGGATCTAATGGAGACGACCAGCCAGGACAACAAAGAGAAACGGGAGAAAGGCAGGATGAAGAAACAATTGAAAAATTGCCCAGGAAACTCCTTGATCGAAAAATTGACCGACTTGAAGACTTCGCCGACTCCGAAAGCCTTCAGACATTCAAGTCAATGGACTCCGTGTATAAGGACCAGAAGGAGTCAAGGAGCGCCAAACGCCAGCCCACAGTGGACATCCAACTCACCAACCGGAATACGGCGTCGGGCAGTGACCTGAAGCTGACCTGCGGCCTGTCGGGCCACGACATGAACGTGATGTGGTTCAAGCAGGACAGCCTCATCGAGAACGGGGCCAAGTACAGAAAAACATTGGAAAACGGCCTCGCGCGCCTTGAAATCAAATCGGCCGAAGTAGGCGACTCTGGCATTTATCGCTGCATAGCGTCCAATCAGAATGGAGAAGTCGAAACTAGCTGTCTTGTGACTATATACGAAGCACCTTCGAGCCAATTTGGCACTCCGCCAATATTTACACGCAACATTCGAGGTAAGTGCCGTTTCTCTTGGGAATGCCTTGCCACCTAATGCCCTAAATCCAATGCCCGAATCGTGGCCCTAGCTTCGTTATGAACCTTGCGTTTCCCCGTAGTGTAGAGTAAGTGTAGTTATAAGTGCTCATATCTAGTGTCTAGGAGTTGGCATACTTGCATTTTTGGCTGGAAGAGAAGGCGCCCGCCAACCGCCAACCGCCATGATCTCCACATTTTTCTGTTTTTTTTTCTTAGTTATAAGGTATTCGGTTTTATGATCGGTCGTGCGTATCCCCATCGATTCGAAAGTGCCGTCGATGCGATGCGCGAGTTGAAGGTAAATGAGGCAGGCGGACTTCAGCATGGCGCAGAAATAGCCGCTTTAAATAGCCCAATTAAACATCAAATGGCAGCCGTGCGATCCTTTATGTAATTGCATTTACCTAAACCTACTGCCTGCATTCATTAAGAGTGGTGGGCACTTAAATAGAATGCATTTTGGCAGTGGACTGACTTGGGGGAGTGCTTGGGGGAGAAGAACGCGGCGGCGAACAAAACAGAGATCGTAAAATGGTTTTCGGCAGATGGGAATTGATTCCAAATCGATGCAATGTGATTGGATTCGAGGAGGAATGTGTTTTCGAAATTTTCACCACCTTCGGGGACAGTCGTGAATCTTCTTTTGAATCGAACGGACGTCTCACGTCCCAAATACTCGATCGAACCGTTTCGGGCTGTATATGCATATATTGATCTAGGCAGTCATTCGTATATCGACTCGGACGGATATATAATTTTTATCGGTTTTCAATTACGAATTTCATTCCCGCAACCAACGTAACGAAAAGCTGACTCCGCGATGGGGGAAAATGAAGGCGATCTCGAGCCCAGGGCTTCGGCGGAGCCGGACGCCGCTCCGGCCCAGGACACCCTCCAAGTGCCAACGCAAAAGAAGCGGAAACTCAAGTCGCCAACTCCGGGCAGCCTGCGTGGACGCAGTGCGACGCCCATCCATGGCCGGAGCCAGACACCCTTTACCCTTTACATGACCCGGCGCAGTGCCACGCCCTCCACCTGGCGCAGCATCACTCCGTTCCTGAAGCGCGAGGAGAAGGAGAAGACACCCTTCGAGCTGGGCAGGGACATTAAGAGCCAGACGACGTGCAACATCGCCGTCTTCGATCGCGCCCTCATCATGGACATCTCGGAGCCGGCGGATCTGCAGAAGCCCGTCCGTTACATAACCTCGGATCTCTCGGTGATCGATCGCGCTGCCGTAATGGATGTCTCGAATGTTGAGGTTATCTACGTGGTGGAGGAGTACGAGGAGGTCGAGGAGGAAGAGATCATTGAGGAAGTGAAGCCCAAAAAGAAGGAGAAGAAGGCCCGAAAGCCACGCGTTCAGCGCAAGTCCATCGACAAGGACATGAGTCCTTCCGGGGCAGAGGACGCCGAAGATGCTGGCGACTATGGGGCAGAAGATAGGGAGGACAGCATGGATCTGGACGACTCCGACGAGCCTGTCAAGAAGGGCAAGAAAAAGGCTCCGCCCAAGAAGAAGGAGAAGAAGGAAAAGTCTCCGAGCCCCAAGCTGACCTTGAAATTGGAGATCGGCGGCGGCCAGAAGGCCAGCAAGAAGATGTTTGAGCAGCAACAGGCACAGCAGGCGGGACCAAAGCCCCCTCCCAAAAAGAGCAAGATGGTGCTCCAGATGGAGGAGCAGGCTCGGGCCGCGGCCAAGGCTGCTGAGGAGGAGGCTGCCCGTGCCAAGCCGAAAGGCGAGACCTACGAGGAGCGCCAAAAGCGGCTCCAGGCAGAGAAGGAGGAGCAGGAGCGCATCGAGGCCGAGCAACGCGCTCTGGAAGAAGCAGAGGCCGAGGAGGACGAAGAGGATCCCTCGGCCATGGGCGAAGAGGGCGAGGAGGGCACTGAGGCGGGCTACGGAGACGAGGACCAAGACCAATACCAGGAGGATGGCGGTGAGGAGGAACGCTACAACGAGGCTGAGGAGGAGGAGGACCAGGTCACCGACCTCAAGAAGAAGGACGAGAAGCGCCGTGGCAGTGACTCCTCCGACGACTTTGTGCGTCCGGATCCCTACGAGGAGGAGCGCTGGCAGCGCATCGCTGCCGTCGAGGGCGAGGAGTTCATGCAGCAAATGCGCAAGTACAGCCAGGCCAAGCGGATCAGCGAGAAGGAACGCGACGCCGACTGGCAACGCCATCGGGAGCAGGCTCGCAATCCAAAGTTCATCAACTTCCTATCAGACCGAGCCGCCGAGACCGGCCAAAGTGTCCGACTGGCGTGCGCGGTGGACGGCCCGGAGCTCTCTGCCAAGTGGTATCACAACCGGAAGCAGCTGGAGCGTGATGGCTGTCATCGCATCATGAACAACAACAACATCCTTGTGCTGGAGGTGCTGAACACCACTATCTTGGATTCAGGCGAATACTCCTGTGTTATTTCCAACCAAAATGACGAGGTCACCTCCTCGTGTATTGTCACCATCTACGAAGTCTTCAAGGACGAACCCAAACCCCCTTCTATCCAATACATCAAAGGTATATATCGTTGGAGAAATCTGTGTTTCAAGTTTTCCGCCATGGATCTTATCGGTGCACTTGCCTTTTTCAGAGTACTACCATCTGCGGGACGATGAACTGACCATCGAGTGCCATGTTCACGGAGTGCCACGTCCGGTGATCACATGGTGGCGCGGCGCCTTCCAAGTCACGCCCAGCTACAAGTTCACCATTCTGGAGGAGGCGCATGGTGTCTGCAAGTTGCTCATCTATAAGCCCGGCAATAAGGACAGTGGCATCTACACTCTGAAGGCCTTCAACTCCAGTGGCGAGGCGCAGATCAACCACACCATCGAGGTGGCCAAGAATCTCCACTACCACGTCCCGGGCATATTCCACGCTCGCGACAAGATCCAGCTAGACAGCTTGCGGCAGGCCAAGAAGGCCATGGAGGCAGCCTTGAAGTCGAAGGCCGAGTCGGACCAGAAGAGGGCCGAGGCTGAGGCGGAACAACTGCGCCAGCGTCCGGTTCGTGCCTCGCCGGAGCCTCTGGTTCCAGCCAAACAGAAGCTTTCCTTTGCCACCCAATTGCGCGATCGCATGGCCCTGGAGGGCTCGACCATAAAGTTTGTGGCCACTGTGATTGGACCGCAGCCCAATACGCGCTGGATGAAGGACGACAAGTGGGTGGTGGTTGGCGGCAACATCCGCAACCTGTCCGAAGAGGGCAAGGCCATATTGGAGATCGCGAACGTGACGGCCGCCGACTCCGGAGTCTACAAGTGCGTTGCCAAGAACGACCTAAGCGAGATCGAGACGTCCTGCTACTTTAAGGTGTACAACGCCCAGGCGGACGGCGACGAGTCGGAGCCCATCTTCGCCCTGCCCCTGAGAGGTATTTCCGCATGTGCCCGAGTTCAGTATCTGTGTTCCTGTGACCGTATCTATGTTTACAGCTCTGCCCGCTGTTACACGATCCCTTTGTCTGTTTGTGTCCAATTGAGGTCGTTTCGCGTCCAAAAATAGCATCTTCTGATTGTCTGTTCGTCTAATTGATTGACTGATTGACTTTCGTGTTCCTCAGATGTGTACCACGCCTCTCAGAACGATCTAATTCTCGACACGAAGGTGCGCGGCAACCCACGCCCCGTCATCTCGTGGACCAAGGACCAGATACCCGTGGTGCTCGACGATCGGGTGGTGCAGATCGAGCACTTGGACGGCATCTGCGAGCTGATCATCAACAAGCCGTCCACGAATGACAACGGCATCTACGTCTGCACCGCCCAGAACAAGCTGGGCAGTCAGTCGACCACCCACACCGTTGTGGTCGACACCACTCACACCTCGCGCAGGTCGAGCATTCTGTCCGCGATAGCCATGCAGGAAGGAGGGGAGGCTGCCGAAGGCAAGGCCAAGAGCAGGAAGAAGAAGAAGGACGACGACGAGGGCGCGGGCGGCGGAGACGGTGGCTACGAGCGGCGCAGCCGCATGCCAGATCCCTCGCCGAAGCAGATGCTGTACTTCACGGTCAACCTTTCCAACCGTTACGTGGCCGAGGGCTCGAAGGTGAAACTCCAGGCCGTCATCGGAGGACCGGAGGCTACTATCAAGTGGCAGAAAGATGACCAGAATGTCCAGTACGGACCACGTATTCGCAACATGAATCGCGACAGTCTGGCCGTGCTGGAGTTTGTCAATGCCCAGGCGGAGGACTCGGGAACCTACTCGATCGTTGCCCAGAACGAGTTCTGCAAGATCACCACGTCGGCTCTGTTGCACGTCTACCAGCCTAAGGTGAACACGGACGTGCAGCCCGTCTTTATTCGCTCTCTGAAAGGTAAGAGGTCTTCGGTTCGGGCACTGCACCCTGTTCCCAGATACCTCTCTAGAATTGAGCAATTGTATAATCCCATCAGAACCCCTTACGCAACAAATGGTGTATTCTAATCATGAACGTTTGTTTCGCTAAGGGTTCTGGATTTCGATTTGAGGGATTTGGGGATCGATGGGACTGTTCCAGTATCACAAAGTGTTACTATTTGGTTATATAACCAGTTTTTTTTTAGAAACATATCATCTAAACACCAATGAGCTGATTCTGGAGACAGCAGTGCGCGGCCAACCCACTCCGGAGGTGCAGTGGTTCAAGGACAGCATCGAGATCCAGAGCGGGGGTCGTTACCAGCTGCTGGAGCACCAGGATGGCACTTGCGAGCTGATCATCGACCGCCCGGACAACAAAGACTCCGGAAAGTATGTGGTCAAGGCGGAGAGTCGGGCCGGAAAGATGGAGATCTCACACTATGTGCTCTTCGAGGGCCAGGCTCATCACATTGCGGACAACATCCACGGAGTGTTCCACGCGGACAAGAGTCTGTTGCGCCCCAAGGAGGCTGAGAAGCCGGCTGAAAAGAAACCGGCATCCGCAGCGGAACCAGAATCGGAGGCTGAGGATGGAAAAGGCAAGCGACGTGGCAAGAAGGCGGACGACGAAGATCCCGGATCCTCGGCCTACGCCTCCGATTATGCCTCAGACACGGCCAGCTTGTCGAGCAAGCGACGTGAAAAGAATATTGCCATCCACTTCAGCACTTCGATGAGGGATCGTGTAGTGGCCGAAGGTTCCAAGGTGAAGATATCCTGCTTCTTGGACGCAAAGGAGCCTCAAGTGAAGTGGTTCAAGGACGGGGAGCCCATCCAGAATGGACCCAAGATTCGTGGTCGCTACAGCGAGGGCCTGTGCCTGCTGGAAATTATGAGCGCCACGGAGGAGGATAATGGCGAGTACAAGTGCTGGGGCCGGGATGAGACCGGAGAGGCCTCCACCTCTTGCCGTCTGGAGGTTTACGCGGATCCAGGCACCGGCGACGTGCCTCCCACATTTACCCGCAACATCAAGGATACTCTGCACGGAAAGATCAACGAGCTGCAGCTGGATGTGCACGTGCGTGGATTGCCCACTCCGGCCGTGAGCTGGACGAAGGATGGCGTACGGATCGAAAACAGCGACAAGTACCAGCAGGTAGACCATGATGACGGCACTTGCGAGCTGTTCATCAGTAATCCAAAGCCAGCGGACAGTGGCAAGTACGTGTGCCAGGCGGAGAATCGCGAAGGCAAGACCGAAATAGTCCATATGATCACGGTGGAGCCAAGGGTCAGGGCCCCACGCCTATCACCGCCCAGAGAGGGCCGGCCACCACGTCCGGCTGGCGACGCAGAGGACGCAGCTGCTGCTGGAGAAGAGGGTGCTGAGGGCGGTGAGGGAGAGGGCGGAGAAAAGCGCCGACGAAAGCCAAAGACCGATGAAGAGGAGCAGGGAGGCGGCTCTAGACGCGAGGTTCCTCCTCCTCCAGATCTAAGGAAGCGACTGTACTTCAGGAACTATCTCTCCAACCGCACGGTCAAGGCCGGAAGCAACGTCAAGTGGATGGTCAACATCGACGGACCGGAGCCCACGGCCAAGTGGTTCCACGGTGAAACAAAAATTGACTTCGGGCCGAAGAGCAAGATGTCCATGCAGGACGGCATCGCTTGGTTGAACTTGGTGGGGGTCTCGGAGGAGGATGCCGGCGAGTACACGCTGCGGGTCAGGGGCCCCGAGAACGAGATTGTTAGCACTTGTACCCTGTTTGTGTACAGCACGGGTAAAGCGGAGGTCATATCGCCCACCTTTGTTTCGGGCATCAAAGGTAGGAGGAGCAGGTGGCTCATTCTGTGTGGGATTCTGAGTGCGTCCAGGTGATCGTATATGTATATTTGAGTTAAGTGTTCCACTTAGGATATGTATATCAGACAACTAACAAGCTTTCCCTCCAAAATGTCCCTCCTGTGAGTCTCTTGTTTAATGTCTTGTGCGTGTCATGTTTTGGGGTTCATCTTTCAGATACCTATCATTCCCAGGCCAATCAGCTGGCTTTAGAGTGCAAGGTTTCGGGCAGTCCCAAGCCCAAAATCTACTGGCAGAGGGATAACACTCTTCTGCCGCTGGAGAGTCCCAAGTACCAGTTCTCCGAGCAGGCTGACGGCACGAAGCTCCTGACCATTGCCCAGTTTGGCGCCGACGATTCGGGTCTGTACACCTGCTACGCGGAGAGCGAGAACGGCCAGATGAAGATCAGCAAGTTCATCCAGGCCACGGACTACGTGCGGGAGCGAGCTTCCGACACGAAGCCCATAGAGAAGGTCATCGAGGAGATCAAGAAACGGGACGAGCCCTCCTCAGTCAGCGACAACGCCGCCGCCAAGGCCAGGGCCCGGGAGGCCAAGCTCCGCCTCAACCTGGAGACAAGCTTGAAGACCATGACCATTGGCAGCGGCAACAAGGCGCAGCTCATCTGCTACGTCACCGGCATCATTGAGGACGTGCACTGGCTGAAGGACGGAGAGCGCGTCACAAAGGATGCCCGCCACAAGATCTACAACATTAACGGAGCGATCAGCCTGGAAATATACGATGTCCGGGTGGAGGACAGTGGTGCCTACCGGTGTGTGGTGAAGAACAACAGGCACACCGTGGAGAGTGTCGGACAGCTCAGTGTTCTGGATCAGTCCAACGGAAACCTTCCGGAGAGCTTCTCCAGTGGCATAACAGGTAGAACCCTTGCATTACGAGTCTTTATTGTGAGTCTTATATTTTTTTTCTGGCTTCCTTTAGAATCCTTTGATGCCCAGCGAAACGAGATTGTTCTGAGCTGTCAGGTGCACGGGCGCCCCAATGTCAGTTGGATGCGGGACGACCACACCATCTCCAACAATCGCTACAAGGCAGTGGAGGAACCAGGTGGTTTGCGCAAGCTGATCATTAGGAATCCCATCTCCTCAGACTGCGGAATCTTTGCCTGCTACGCCGAGCATGAGAGTCGCATCGACTCCATCAGCACCACGATAAAGGCGGCGGACTTGAAGCGTCTCCTTACCGTCAGCCAGCCGGATCTACCGCTTTCAGTCGAGCTGGATGCCGTCATTCAGAGTAAGAGCTCCATTGGCCAGGTCAATGGCAATGGCGAGCTCCGGAGAGCCGGCGACCGAATTCTGCGCAGTGCCGGAAATGCCAAGCCACTGTTCCACACACTCCTACACGATCGTACTGTTTCCGAGGGAGCCACTCTCCGCCTGGTGTGTGCCGTGTCCTCGTTCGACGCGAACACCCGCATAGAGTGGCTCAAAAACCACCGGCCCCTTCCCAAGGACTCCCGCTACCAGACGTTGGTCCACAACGGAGAGGCCTCCCTGGAGATCTACGCCGCCGTGGCGGAGGACAGTGGAAACTACACCTGCAGCGCCGCCAACGACTTTGGCGAGACCCTGACCCACGCCCAGCTGAGGGTCTTTAAGAACTTTAAAGAGGCTCCGTTGCCAAGCACGTTCACGCAGCCGATTCGAGGTCCGGATTTCATCCTCATCTATTTGTTTTAATCTTTTTGTTAACAACTTTTTGGAAGCGATACTGACTTATGTTTCCCATTTTCAGACACATATTCTCTCAACGATAATGAGTTGGTTCTGGACTGCCGCGTGCGTGGACAACCTCGCCCAGAGATCGAGTGGATGAAGGGCACCGAGATCCTCGAAAGCAGCGATAAGTACAAGATGAGCGACCAAGCCGACGGCTATGCCAAGCTGGTGATCAACAACCCCACGGAGAAAGACTCCGGCGTCTACTCGTGTGTGGCCAGGAACGAGGGCGCCGAGAACAAGATCTCCCACCAGGTGGACTTCAAGGGCAAGCAGCACTACTCGCTGGAGAAGACCCATGGCTTCTTCCACCGCGACCCCAACAAGCCGCACTTCCTCCTGCCCCTGGGCAACCAGACTGTCTGCAATGGTGGCACCGTGGCGATCTCTGCAGAGTTCATGCAGACCAGTACGCCCATCGAGGTGAAGTGGCTGCGCGACCGCCAGGTGGTGGACGGTCCGAACGTCAAGGCCCTGGCCGATCGTGGCGTCTACACGCTGACCATCATGAATGCCTCGCCGGAGATCGAGGGCACCTACACCTGCCGAGCCTCGAACGCCTTCGGCCGTATTGAGTCGCATGCCAACATCGACGTGTCTGTGGGAGCGCCCAAGGACGAGCGTCCACCGCTGTTCCTGTCGCGACCGGACACGGAAATGAAGATTGCAGTGGGTGATCCGTTCTCGCTCTCCTTCCGCATTGCTGGCGATCCGAAACCTAAGCGTAAGTTAAAGATTCCGCGCTCTAATTCGAAAACCAATTCGGGAACTCTTGTCTTCGCAGTGACCTTTATGAAGGGCACCAAGGACATCACCCAATCCGACCGCGTCAGCAAAGAGGTCTCCGACGACTACACCAGATTCACAGTGCAACAAGCCCAAATCTCCGATTCCGGCACCTACTTCGTGGTGGCTCGCAATAACTTTGGCACTGACAGGATATTCGTGACCGTCACGGTAGGGATCTCCGTTCTCCGGAGAGTGTGTGTTGAGTTCATGTTTCGCCGTGGCTGCTCCTTAATGCTTTCGCTAATCTAACCGCACTTTCTCTGCCTCTATTCTCTTCTATTTCTTTTTCTCTAGATTAAAATACCCAAAAAGAAAGAATAATGCTTGTTAACACAAAACACACTTTGCCAGACTCGAATTTCGAACTCTTCCCGCAACCAGCAATATACATCGAGCTTAGCCCTCAGTCTATTTTCCTGACTATGTGTTCATTAAAAATTATTTATGCATATATATCCTTCTGACTCCAACCATCCCAATAGGCAATCCCTCGCGCTCGCTCCGCCACGCCAACGCAACCCCGTTGGGGGCTTCCCCTGGACAGTTACAGCGACACTTCGTACTTCAGAGGTAAGTTTGGGAAACCCCTTTCCGTTCCTATATGTCACCGATCTTTGCGTCCACTGTTGTTCGTTATTGGAAAACATAGGATTGTCTTGTAGCCTAAATCCTCTAGAGAAGCAACGTGTTTGTTCATTAGAGTCTTTAGATTTGTGTGCGAGTGCTCTGTGTATGCCTCTCCGTCCCTGGATGTGTGTTACGAGTCCATGCTCAGATGAATTTCTTGCAGATTACAGAGAGGTTGCAGAGACCTCCACCGAGCTGCACCACCGAGCACCAACGACGACTAAAGAACTATCCTGCGAGCCCTTAGACACACCCACCTCACACAGAATTTTATTTGTGTATTTATCTTTTGTTAGTATTTCTAAACGATTACCAATTACTTCTATTATCGTACCTAGACACCAACCTAAATATACATATATAAAAATAATGTACTATATAAAGCAGCAGCAATCCAGCTTATACATTTACGTAGTGGAAAAAATAAAAAATACTTCTCCGGGGCGCGTTGCGTTTTAATCCACCCATCGATTCAAATGATCATCTCTTTATTCATGCGTCTCGTCTTTCGTATCCAGATCCGCCGGGCTGCATTGCCACCGAGCCCTTGGTCGTGGATTCCGGGCCCACCCACATTTCGCTGTCCTGGGGCAAGCCGGTGAGCGCCAACTCCGCTCCGGTCATCGCCTACAAGGTGGAGTCCTGGGTGGTGGGTCACGAGGGTGGCGCCTACTGGAGGGAACTAGGGCTGACGCCCATCAACTCATTCGACGCCTTCAACCTCAAGCCCAACGTCGAGTACCACTTCCGGGTGACGCCCAAGAACCGCTACGGCTGGGGTCCGGCCGTGCAAACCAGTTCGTCCTTGCAAGTCGGAGGCGTGGAGTGCCTGCCCGAGTTCGTGAAAATCCTGCCGGGCCAGGCCAAGGCCTTGCTGGGCTCCTCCTTCACCCTGCAGTGCAACATGCGTGGAGCTCCACGGCCACATGTCACCTGGTTCAAGGACGGCATTCAGCTGAGCAGCAGTTCGGAGCGAGTCAAGATCCGCCAGATCGGGTCGACCTGTGCCCTGACTATCGCCACAGTAAGCGAACTGGATTCGGGTCGGTATACCTGCGAAGCCACCAACTCCAAGGGGAGGGTGTCCACCTTCGCCCGCCTTCAGGTTGTCTCGGACGCGAGGATCTACGAAGCAGACTCTCGCCTCAAGGAGATAGCCCACGGGCGCAGTCAGGGCGAGGTAGGGGACTCCCTACCCATCTTCACAATGCGCCTGCGGGATCGCCGAGTCCAGGTCACCTATCCCGTTCGTCTCACGTGCCAGATTGTGGGCTACCCAGTGCCCGAGATTCTATGGTACAAGGACGACCAGCTTATTGCGACCGGAAGGAAGTACTTGACGACCTCAGAAGGCCAGTTCTTCACTTTGGAAATCGCAGCCACCACACTGGATGACAGTGGCACTTATACTTGCCTGGCCAAGAACGAGCTGGGCTCCGTCTCCTGCCATTGCATCCTGGTGGTGGACAAGGGCATTCGTGCCTACATATCGCCGGACTTTTATGTGCCCCTGGATCCCTTCTACATTTTCCGCGAAGGCTCCGAAATCCGTTTGTCGACGAAGGTCGAGGCCTATCCCGCTGTGGGCGTGACCTGGCACCGAAACGGGATGAGGTTGCGGCCCAGTCGTCGTCTGACAGCAACTCTGGATTCCAACGGATACGTGGAGCTGATAATCGCGGAGGCCTCGGCCCGGGATGCTGGCATTTATGTGTGCGTCGCCTCCAACGTAGTGGGCAAGGTGGAAACCATCTGCCGTGTGGCCATCGAGGAGGACGAGGAGCACGATGCACTGCGGCCGTCGAGAGCACTGGAAATCCCGAGCATTAAGGCCGACGATCTACCGTGAGTTCAGTAACGCCCACCTTGATTAGATTACTCATATCCGCTTCTCTTGCAGTTATTCCAAGGAGCCCTTGTTCGTGGTGAAGCCCCGTTCCAGCGAAGCCTACGAAGGCGACAACATCATCATTTTCTGCGAGGTGGTTGGCGACCCAAAGCCCGAGGTGGTTTGGCTGCGCGATTTTCTGAACGTGAGTATGTGACGTCACGGAGGCGGAGGCACTGGGGCAAGCGCTGGCCTAGCCGTCGGTCGGCAGTTTAGTTGCATTCGCGACGCCATCAAATGTGGGCCGTTGTCGGGCGTCGGGTACTGCAAGTTGCTCTCACTTCCATTCAGGTTGCTTTATCAGCTCGCTCAAGTTCACGGCGCCCAACGTGGGCCCTCCTTTAATCTGCATCAGGAAATATAGTGTCGCTTCCGGATAGCTTTGCTTTTTCCACATAAATAGCGAACCCCCCAGTGGGCCGGGCTCTATTTTTTGCTTCCACCTGAAACAGTTGGCTCGCGCGGGTAAAGTTCTCCCGATTGATCCGCCAGCGCGCACAAAGTGTCCCCTAAAGCGAAGCATCCCGCCCAGAACCCGATACGGTCGCGAAGATCCACAGAACAAAAGCACGTGCAGTGAATAGGAGGCAGGTGCCGCCGCTGACTCAGGTTACACGCGCGTCATAACTTACGCAAAACAGATCTTACATCCAAATCGCTGTCAAACGCCAATTCAAGTTCAAGCCATATCAAATAACAGACTGGTTTTGTCGGCCAACAATCACGCGAACCAAAAAAGAAATCCAGTAAGTGAACTTAAACTGCACGAATGGGAATCATAACTACCCTGGTCTATCAAATACTTCGTTCTGATGCCTTCAACCAGTACGCTACTCCTATCTTAGGGTTTTCATCTTTATTACGAATCAATTGCCACTTAGAAAGAAGCTGTTTCACATAAAATATTAGTCACTGTGCTGGACACCGTACCAAGGAAGCAGGCAGGCCAGTAGGAGTGGTAGGAGGTCAGGGTGGGCAACCTGCAAACCTGTTACCAGTTTTCCTAGTCGGTTTCGAAACTGAATTTTGTACATATATGGCCATTCGATAAACACAATAATAACAATAATCTGACTGCGCTGCGCCAGTAACATTTGCACTGCGACAGTTGTGATTCACTGCACAGTCGAACAAGTCCTTATAGACGCTATAGAATCGCTCATCTCGCTTGGCGCCGCAGCCTTGAATTCCCATCTGAGCTGAACACCTCGTATTTCTCTTACACTTCAGCCGGAGTACTACAAGGACGCACCGCACTTCCGACGCATCGGAGACGGCCCCGAGTACCGCCTGGAGATACCCAGCGCCAAGTTGGACTTCACCGGCACCTACTCAGTCATAGCCAGCAACTGTCATGGCGAAGCCAAGGCTGTAATTTCCCTGCAAATCTTCGCAAAAGGTGAGTGAAATTTATTGGGGGTAGATGTTCATCAGCCTGGGATACACTATGTCGCGCCAGAACTCCTCCGCCATCGCAAGCAAACTGGCCACAAACTCCGGGTCCGACTGAACCCACACATAATGCAGGGCTCCGTTCGTCTCGAATGTTGGACTCAGAACGCAGTACAGAGCCTTTTTCACGTTCGCCAGAAACATCTGGATCTGTATCTGGGCCATGTACTTGGGGGAAATGGATTCCCTAGCCTCCAGATACTTCTCAAACTCATCCTCCGTCTTTGGAGATTTAATTTCCACAATATGGTCGTCCGTGATGCCGTCGGGCGACGCGCACAGGTAGGGGTAGTTTTCATGCAACAATAGTCCGCACTCCGAATACTCCTTATTCTCGAGCTTTTCGGTTTGTTTCAAAATGAAGCGCTTGTGCTGCTTCTGCTGAATCCGATCCTCAACATTCTTGTCCCGCCCCTTGCAGAACATCACATTGAAAATTTGTTCCTCGTCCTCCGCGGTTTTCCGCGACACAATCATGTGCATCATGGAGCAGCGAATACGCATGTATTGAATCTCCACCCAGAGACGGGATTTATACTGCAGGCGGGTAACCTCGTTGAGGCTTTCGTAGATGCCAGTAGGTGCCTGCAGTTCCATGTACTGGACAAAGCTCGGCACGTCGACGATATGGAGATCTCCTGCCCGAAGGAGCACGTGGTGCACGAAGAGGGACTCGAACTCGTCGGCGGTGTCTACGCACTGTCGGTACAGGGCAGAGTCTCGGCCACAGGCCGATAGCTCATCCAACACGGAATCCAAGAAGCTTTGTCCTTCGCTGCTGCTCATAGCCTGCGAGCTCATCTCGCTTTCCAGCCGCACCTCATCCTTAGGCAGCAAGTCACATATGCGGAATGCCCTGCTCGGCTCCGGTTGGACTAGGGTTTCCAGTTCGTGGCCCCAGAATTCGACCACCGCCGAGGGAGTGCGTTCCGCGCTTTTGTTCAGAAGCCAAAACAGAAATGCTACGATGTGTGAACAGGCATCTGCGTGACAACATTTTCAATTAGACCCGGCTTGGTACTATACTTTAAAATGCATACCAGCTAATGGACACAAACTGCACTGTCCCTCCATGATAGTCCGCGTAGATTCCATCACCTTTAGGCCAACATTGGCATGAGTATCTGTATTGGCAAAATCGGAGGCGGAGAATATTAAGCCCTTCAGCTCGCAGAGCTCTCCTTGCCGTCGCAATTGCACATAATCCGTCAGAAGATCACTCTTTTCCGTAGATCTATGGGAGGAAGACATAAAACATGCTATTTGCAGAAATTATAACCCCAACACTTACATGGGCTTGGATTTCTCCGGGTCCGCAGACATACAAAAATTATACACCATTCCACTGTTCAAGGCGGGTATGTTATGCATGTCTGCCTTGCGGAAACCCGGTTCTAGGTCCATCGGCACTATGAACATGCCCCGCATTTTTAAATTGCTATATTGACGTCAAAAAATCTCTTAAAATAAACGCTAAAAATAAACATTAGGGTTGTCGATTTCAAAATACAAATTTATCGAGGATATTTGTATATTCGATTTAATAATCGATATATTTGTGTCATGAAATCAGAGATTCGATAGTTTTTGGTATTTTTTGTACTCTTGGCGGGGAATTTAAAAGTAAACTTTTTTGTATATTCCTTTATAAAGTTTATATTCAATCAATACATTTAATTTTTCTTTCTCAGTTGAGTATTAATTTAAATTGTATTTATTTTTTCCCAGACATTCTTAAAGATAGACGCATGGATCAGGTGCAGACGCGCCACAGGTGAGTTTATTTATCAGTTTATTGCTGCTCATTTTATATATAAATTCTTTGCAGCAACATCGAAACGCTTCCTCGCTTCGTACGGAACCTGCGGAACCTGCGCTGCTGCGATGGGGATGCTATTTCGTTGGAATGCCAGGTGGAGGCCGACCCAGAGCCATTTATTATATGGGAGAAGGACGGTCGAGTGGTGCCCTCAGATAGGGACTACGAAATGTCGTTCGATGGGACCAAGGCTACGCTAAGAATACCGCGAGTATATCCGGAGGATGAAGGCGAGTACACGTGCGTCGCAAAGAACTCGGTGGGTCGAAGTCTGTCCTCGGCTTGCATTATCGTGGACGTGCCTGAGGAAAAGGAGAACATGCTGAGTCGCCAGCTGACACGCCCTAGTGGCCTCTTATCCGCCCACTCCACTCCCCGATCCACTCCCAGATCCACGCCCGCCCGCAGCTTCTCCCCATTCCGTTTATCCTACCGGACAAGTAGCATTGATCTAACGGGAGTAACCGAGCGGCGGAGGAGTGACGCTCGTTCCGCCATTACGGCGCCCAAGTTTCTGGCCATCCCCTACAACCGGGTAGTGGAGGAGGGCGACTCCGTGCGGTTCCAGTGCGCCATCTCAGGTCACCCGACTCCATGGGCCACCTGGGACAAGGACGGCTTGATTGTCACCCCAACTCCCCGGATAGCCGTTAAGGAGATCGACGACTTGAGGATTATTGAGATCGACGAAGTGTCCTTTGATGATGCCGGTCTGTACAGGATTACGCTGGAAAACGACTTTGGGCGCATAGAGGCCACTGCCCGGCTTGACGTGATCAGTAGCTCGCGATACTCCAAGTCGCCTTCAGTGCGGAGCGTGCGCGCCTCCTCCTCTCGTCGCAATGCCTACCTATACCGACGCATCATGGGTCCATCCACAGGTGGGTACAAAGCTTTCCAGTAACATGAAAAGAAGTCTAACTTCCCCTCTTTACCTAGCAATTGGCGGACGCATGGCTCTGGCCACCGGATACCGAGGCTCTTCGGTTCCCTCCGTCAGATTCTACCACAACTCCGTGGAAATTGAGCCCTCGGATCGAGTTCATATAGAGTTCGATGAGGAGAATTCGATGGTTGTCCTGTTCGTTGACAATGTTACACTAGCGGACGAGGGCGTTTACAGCTGCATCATTAGTGGGGACCACGATCCCCTAATCAGCTCCACCACAGTCACTTTCCATGAGACGGCAAGAGAATCCCAGAGAAAGGGAGCCACGATTAGTCAACCCCTCCCTCAGATTAGCAGTGCTTTAGAGGGCGAAGTGATCGACCTTACATGCGTCATCGATTGCGAAGAGCCCTTCAGCTACGTCTGGCTTAGGAATGGAGAAGTTTTGCCGGACAGCGAGGAATTCAAGTGCGTAGATCCTCCCTATACTCTAATGTCTTATAGGATAGTTAGCATATGAAACTTACGAGCTCTTATTTGTAACCATGTATATTTCACAGCTATATCGACCACGGCAATGGACGTCTGGGCCTGCGCATCACGGATGCCTTCGACATTGACTCCGGAACTTACAGCTGTCAGGTGTTTACCTCGGAGTCTTCCTCCGGCGAATGCGAATACGAATGCGACTGCAGCACCAGCGGCGAGCTGCGCGTTCTGGAACGCGATCTGAGGCGGGAGGACCAGGAGTGCGTGCAGCTGCTGAAGACCCCGCTTCCGGTAGTCTGCGCTGCCGGGGAGGAGGTCATCTTTTATGGACGTGTTTTCCCCTGCGACGCGGAAGCCGAATGGTACCTCAATGGAGAGCAGCTAATAGACGATGACTCACTTGACATGACGGTGAGTGCGTAGCGTGTGCTTGCTTTTGGCCCCAATCCGGGAACCTGCTCTTTAAAACCAAACAGCAAAGAAACAGACATCAAAAACCCAAAACAGAGCCCTCCTTCACCTTGCCGCAGGCGGCTCGTTCACACTTTTTGGCGGAGAAGACAATAATAATAATTGTTGCCGGTGGGACCCTGGTCATTTGCATAAGAGTCATATTGAAATACTGCCCCATGCGAGCTGCATGCCAACGATGCTGATGTGTGATGTGGTGTGGCTTGGGCTCGCATTTCACTCGCATGGGGAATCGGAAACACTCGCTCGTCGGCGTTCAATCAAAGCACATCTCCTCGGTCTCGGTCTTGGTCTCAGTCTCAGTCTCAGTCTCGGTCTCTGTCTCCAAAAATTCCGGAGGAACCTGTAATGTCGCCCGAGAGCGCTCGGGAAATATTCAAATTACTGTCGAAACCAAGGGCGTGACAAGATGTCACAGGTAGGCGCAACAAATGGAGTGAATCCGGGGGAATCAATACCGCTGTGGAATTCTGCTAAGGCCCTATGATAAGGTTCCACCTCCCGTCGGGTGGTGTGTGCGTGCTCCAATGAAAATGAGAGCGAGCGCCCAAGTGTCATTGTCACGATCCGCTCGTGGAATTCCATTTACGGTCGCGCCGATTCCCGGGCTCTCGCTTAATTGGTGCGTGCCCGGGAGAGGGCCGATCAGTTCTATCCCAGCCACAAGCCGCGCCGCGTCATCCAAGTTCTAGTCGCGTCCCATCGACTGCCTCTCCCGGCCACTTGTGTACACAGTATTTAATTGTCTACCCATGTCTATATATTATGAACTACACAGTGCACGAAGGAAAAACCTGTGTACTTAGTGATATGAATTGGAAACCATAAATAGTCGATTAGTAGAATTTAGGAATTTTCCAATAGTGTCGTGAAAATTAACGGATCTATAAGGGATCTTTTTAAGGGATCTCCAATAGTGTCGCGGAAATATATTGTTATAAACGATCTAGAGCCAGAATAATCCCATTAACACCCGTGAAGGGAATCAGAGGGAACCGTAAGAAGAACGAATTCACTAACAAAAGCCGTATAGAAGACCAACCATTTCACCTTTTCCTCCCAGTTTATTCGCAACACCCACTTAATCTGACACCCTTCCCTCCAATCCTCTTGCAGTTGGAGTCGTACCCTGAGAACGGCATTCGGCTGTTGCGTCTTCGAGACGTCGCCGCCTCCAGAAGCGGAGAGATCTACCTGCAGGTGAAGCATCCCCAGGCGGAGGCCAGGCGCCTTCCCGCTACCAGAACCTACACCAGCCTCCTGGTCCTGCCCTCCATCCGAGGCAACAGCTCCTCCGCCTCGCTGGCGGCCAGAAGCTGCTTTTTGTCGCGGCCCGAGGATTGCACCGCCCTCATCGGCGGCCATGTCCGGCTGAACGTCCGCTACGAGCCATTCCCGGGCACCAAAGTGGTGTGGTACAAGGCGGTAAGTATATGTATACAGTAGTGGGTTATGGGTTATGGCAATAGGTCCGGTTTGGATTTCTCAACCGGCACTGGCGTTGTGCAAGTGACCCAATTAGGCCAGAGCAGGTAGAGCGCCTGCCTGGGGGATTATGCTTATAAGATTGGAGCCACATTCTTTATCAGCCCTAAGCCCACTTAGAGACTTTGTGACTGTGTCACGATCAGTTTGCGGTGGGGTTGTTGTCATTGTTGTCCGGTTGGGTGCTGCTCTGCTTGGGTAGGCCGAGGTGGTGGGCTTAGGTGGTCGGGCTACGTAATGGTTGGAAACCGCAAATGCGAGACGATCGCAAACGAAGGTTGGCGGCCCAGCTCTCAGCAGATGCCGTTCCTCGATATATGAAACATTGGTCACATATTGCTCAAACTATGAACGAGATAAGCCAGGCACCTCTTCCCAAAGGAACATGTCCATATCCGCAACTCCGTCCGCGATTCCCAAGGCGCAATGGCCTTGCCCAATGCTCGTCTTGAGGTCTGAGACTTGCCCTAATTTATATAACACCCATTTGTAATTAAAATTATCCATTTTGCAATCAATTTATTGGTAAATTCATTATTTATCTAAACTATTTAACACTCCTTCCTACACAGAGCCGCGCCATTGTTGAAAGCTCGAATGTAACCATACGGACCACGGCTCAGCAGTCGACGCTTTACATCTCCGACATCTCGGCGGATGACAGCGGCAAGTACACGGTGGAGGTGATGAGCGACTACGGGATCGAGGCTGCTGCTGCCTCCGTGGCAGTGGAAGGTCCTCCGGAGCCGCCCAGTGGCCAGCCCAGCGTCTCCTTAGGCCCGGATAGGGTGGCAGTGGCCTGGTGTGGACCGCCCTACGACGGAGGCTGTATGATCACCGGATTCATGTGAGAAACAGTGTTAAACCGTTGGGGAATTTATCCTGACTTCTGGGTTTTCAATTATGACAGCATTGAGATGCAGATCTGCGAGGAAGACAACCGCGAGGACATCGGAGAGGACTCCTGGCAGGAAGTGGCTCGGGTTGTGGACACTTTGGCGTACACGGTCAAGAACCTGCAACCCCAGACCCAGTACCGCTTCAGAGTTAGAGCCGAGAACATCCACGGCCGCAGTCCGCCAAGCCATGTCAGCGAAACGGTGAAGATTATTGGAAAGGCCCAGAGGACGGCCGGGGATAGTACCTCCACCGTCAGCGTAGAGTCTGGCGGGGACTTCAAATCCCGCTTCCAGATCATCGAGGAGCTGGGCAAGGGACGCTTCGGCATCGTCTACAAGGTCCAGGAACGAGGTCAACCGGGCCAGCTGCTGGCCGCCAAGGTGATCAAGTGCATCAAGGCCAGGGACAAGCAGAAGGTCATTGAGGAGATTTCTATCATGCGCTCCCTACAGCACCCCAAGCTGCTCCAGTTGGCAGCCTCTTTCGAGAGTCCCCGGGAGATCGTTATGGTTATGGAATAGTAAGTACATCTCCTCCAGGTTCCTGTAAGAGTATCCTCCTATATAGTAACATTTTGCAGCATCACTGGCGGAGAACTCTTCGAGCGAGTGGTGGCCGATGACTTCACCCTGACCGAACTGGACTGCATCCTGTTCCTGCGCCAGGTGTGCGAGGGCGTGGCCTACATGCACAGCCAGAGCGTGGTCCACCTCGACCTGAAGCCGGAGAATATCATGTGCCACACCCGCACTAGTCACCAGATCAAGATAATTGACTTCGGCCTGGCCCAGCGGCTGGACGCGAAGGCGCCAGTCCGGGTTCTCTTTGGCACCCCAGAGTTTATCCCGCCGGAGATCATCAGCTACGAGCCCATCGGCTTCAAGTCGGACATGTGGAGCGTCGGTGTCATCTGCTATGTTCTGTGAGTTGTGGGCTCCAAAATCAGACTTCAGTCATTCATTGATCGATTCTACAGGCTCTCTGGGCTCTCGCCCTTCATGGGTGACACGGATGTGGAGACCTTTTCGAACATAACCCGGGCAGATTACGATTTCGATGACGACGCCTTCGACTGCGTGTAGGTGTTACTGCAGATCACTATCTTAAGTCTTGTAATCTTATCCTGGTTCTTAGTTCGCAGGAGGCCAAGGACTTTATCTCTCAGCTCCTGGTTCACCGCAAGGAGGAGCGCCTGACCGCCCAGCAGTGTCTGGAGTCCAAGTGGCTGTGTCAGCGCTACGACGACAACCTCAGCAACAACAAGATCTGCACGGACAAGCTCAAGAAGTTCATCATCCGGCGGAAGTGGCAGGTGAGTAGTGGCGCCGCTTCTTCTAACCCGTTTCGCTCCATTAACCCGCCCGCTATTGCTGCTTGCTTCCCGCCTGCTAATCCAGAAAACCGGCAATGCTATCCGCGCCCTCGGACGAATGGCAAACTTGTCGGCCTCGCGTAGGAACTCCGCTATTGCCATGGGCGCCCTGAGTAGCCCGCGGCCTTCCCTCTCTGGACTAGGCCTGCTCAATGCTAGTGCCATGATATCGAGTGGACTGAGCGTCCAGATGACGTCGCTCCACGAGGAGGAAGACGACTTCAGCGTGGAGATGTCGCCCCTGGTGGAGAAGCGATCCGTGCTGAAGTTCCGGGACAAGTCTCAGTGCAGTGAGCGCAGCGATTCCGGGTACAGCGAGTGCTCCAACTGCAGTGGAGCGCAGGAGACGCTGCTCCTCTCGTTGGCCAAGTCGAAGCTGGAGCAGATTGCGAAGGCCTCAACGTCCCTGGCCGTGGCCACGCAGGATCCGGAGAGTGCTTTGACTCTGGAGCTGCCCGCAAAGGGCCAGGAGTCCATCATGCGTTCCGACTTTACGAACACGATTAAGATGCGCAAGAAGTCGCTGGAGGACAGCTGTGCAAGGGAGAAGCCCAAGCCCAAGCCCCACAACAAGCCTGCGTGCGAGTCCAAGCTGAAGGTGTCCCAGTTGAAGGACCGGTTTCAGACCCATCCCCCTCCAGTTGCTGCTCCTGCCGCATTCGCTGCTAAATCCTCTAAAATCCCGCCTGCCCGCGAGCCATTTAAGATCTCGAAAGTGGCGAGCGTGGGGCGCTTAAGCAGAAGTAGCTATCGAGAAGACACCCAAACTGTTCTCAACTAAAGTTCAAGGATATGAGCTGAAGTTTAGGGTCCGTTTGGGTCTACTGAAAAGAGATTTACTGAATTTTTGTACTCACATTTCATTTCTCTTGTTTCACAGCAGAGGAGCCGCAGACACCTGGCAGAGGTCCTAGCCCTGGAACCCGAAAAGACACCCCTGTCCAGGCCCGGTCCATGCCAAGCTCCCCGGTGCCCCAGCGCTCCGCCACGCCGACGCGGCTGATGAGCCAGCGCGTCCGAGAGGCCGCCGAGCGGCTTGCCCAGCAGCAGACGGTCGCCAGCGGGGCTCGTCGGCAGCTCAGGGGCAACGGCAATGGAAACACCAGCAACAGCAGCGTCAACAATGGAAGCAACCCGAGCGGCGGTATTGGGAACACGGAGTCCAACCGCGAGTCACGTGCGCGACATCTCATTAAAAGATTCAACACTGGATCACAGCATATTACGTCCTAGATTAGGTCGGTTTAGGGCCGACACAATTTAAAATTTATTTTAAAATACAGCGGAGCGGATACACATCCATATATATATTATAAATGAAACCCCACGAGACAAAATAATTACGAAACACTCGAATATGAAAGCGAATTCGATTCGAGCGATTGCGAGCAACACATCCACATCCACCTCCATACCCCCACACACCCACTTACAGTAGGATACATCTATCCGACATCCGGCATCTAGCCCCACGGACGCACTCCCTCACTCGGAGGGAATGTACTTAGGCTAGAGGAAGCTAAGTGTTTAAATTATTGTTTCGATTTATATACATATTTACCATACTAATTAAAGTTAAAGTAACGAATTTAGGGAATACGGTAGTTAATGGGCGGTGATCGGATGATCCCGGGGCTTCAGGCGCACCCACAGCCCTCCAGACGCCCTCAAAGTGATCCGGAAAGTGGCCTCGAAGGTCGTCTTCCCAGGCACCGGGAGCAGCTGGAAGCTCCTCAACAACCTGGACACAATGGTCTTTATCTCCATGATGGCGAATCTGTTGCCGATGCAGTACCTCGGCCCCGCACTGAAGGGTATGAAAGCGTACGGGTGGCGGTGCTCCGAGTTCTCCGGCGAGAATCTCTCCGGCTGGAACTTTTCAGGGTCGGGGTAGATGTGGGCCAGCCGGTGCGTGGCATATGGGCAGATGAAGATGTTGCTTCCGGCAGGCAGAGTGTGGTTCCCCAGACGGACCTCCTCGCCCAGTTTTCTGGCGATCAGCGGCACACTCGGGTAGAGACGCAATGCCTCCTTGATGCACATCTCCATGTAGCGCATCTCCCTAAGGTCTCCCATGGAAGGGGCCCTATTGCTGCTGTCGAAGATTTGCTCTAGCTCCAAGTGACACCTCTCCTGACAGTCGGGGTTCTGGGCCAGCAGAAACAAGGTAAAGGCCACGGCTGCGCCCACGGAGTCCTGGCCGGCCAGCATGAAGGTACAGGCCTCATTTACAATGTCCTCCTCCCCGAAGTGCGGATTGCTGTCGGAGATTTCGATCATGTAGTCCAGGAGGCACTTTCGCTCGTTGTTGTTGTTGCTAGACTTGTGGATTAGTCGCCGCCGCTGGATCATCTGGCGGGTGAAGTCGTTGAGGCGCTTCTTTTGGTTCAGCTCGTCGCTGGCCATTTTCGTCCAGTGGTAGATCCCGTCCAGCAGCAACCAAGGATGGGTGAATCTTCTGGGCATCATGAGCTTGCCCTGCCGGAAGGGGGACTCCTCCATGTTGACCAGTTGGTCTCCTTTCTTCCGCACGGGCACGCCCAGCACCGCTTCTGCAATTTACGGCTCATATTCACATTCCCGCTTCAAAAATTAGTGCCGACTTGTAAACTCACCATTCAGTATGTCCAAGACACAGCTGTTCACGTACTTGGCTATGTTTATCTCCGTACCGGCAGCGGAGGCGTCCAGGTTCTCGTACAGCGACTGCGAGGCGTCCACAAAGGTGTCGATGAACTTCTCCAGCAGACTGAGGTGGAAAGCAGGCTGGATAAGCCGGCGATGATCGCTCCACTTGGAGCCACTGCTGGTAATCAGGCCGTCGCCCAGGAAGTTGTGCATTAGACGGTAGAAGAAGACCTTGTTGGTGTGCTTCTTGGAGGAGAGTATGACCTGAAGGTCCTCCGGCTGCAGAACCGCGAAGAAGGGAAACAGCAGCACCCATACCCGCACCAGCGATCCGTAAAGGTCGAAGGCTTTAGCTGCCCATTTCCGCATCACTGTAAGAGACAATATGATGGTCCTAACCCAGAACATACTGCGAATCCCAAATGCCTTCACTTACGGTCTTTCTCAGTGACTAGCAGACAGTTGCCCAATAAGGGAACTGATGGCGGGCCCGTGAGGCGCAGCGACAGGAGCACGGACCGCAGGTACGTCTGCAGGTTGCCGTAGAAGGTGTAGATGGCCAGGCTCAGAGCCAGCAGGACGAGCACCGTGCAAAGCTCCGTCTTGGTGGCACGTTCAAACTGAAATACATACATATTAGGGTTAAAGGTGCGCAGCTTCTAACTCGGATCCTTATCGTCCTCCTCTGCTTTTCAAAACCAGTCATATTTAAAGTTGCTACTTTGAGTATTTGAGAGTAGGAAAGTATTGGATACGATTGAAGCGACCATTTAAACATGAATATTGTTAATCCAGTTCCGAATCATTAGTGAAATAATATACAACCATAAAAGCCCCAAATCTGACAGGTAGTTGGCTAATTGTTTCAGCTCCCACTCTCCCCAGAACTCGTAACAAAAGGGGTTTCCCATATCACCGTCTGTATGGGTCGCAAAACAAAGCCAGTCTGTCCCTGGAGCCCGGCCGGTGATCATCATTTGTCATCTTTTGTGCTCGTCCACAACCTGTTGCACCACGGACACAGAAATCGGCCAAAACCGAATCCGAGGGCAGCCAACACGTTCCTACGCATAGCAGGGTTGGGTGGGGGTGACCCACTGAGCTTTAATCGATCATACAGCCACACGTACGCGTCTCCGAGACCTGGATTTCTGTCTATCTGGGCATCCAATACCAGAGATCGCATCGCTGATACGCCGTGTTGTCCCAAACAATTCACACCGCAGTTAGATACATAACTTATACTTTCGTTGCGATTACGTTGCCGTTTTGTTTGTCGAAAAACTTGCGACACGCGGCAAGGGCAAGTGCTCGAAGTCGAATTCAAGAGCGTCATTTAATCGGCCAACTTGACCAAGTTTAGGGAGGTTGAGGGCTTCGAGAATCTATAAATATTGACATACGCCTGGGGAGTCTACTAAACAGAAACTCATTCCACAGTGAACTACGACTCCAACATTGAATTTATTTCGGAACAGGCTGACCTGGTCAACAATTGAAACAGACGCTAAAGATATACCTAAGAAGATCCCCGTCGTTCTTCCAAGTAAATGAGCAAATGTGGCTAAGTATGGAGGTGTCTCGAGCTCCATTGCTGGCTCAGTGAAAATCAGTGCAGGTAGTAGTAAAAAATTCCAGAAAATAAAAACTCAGGCTGGGCCTTAATCGTTGTCCTCGCCTTCCTCGTCCTCGTAGCCCTCGGGCAGCGCATTGACCTCCTTGTTGTGGAAGAAAGAGCGGTTGCCATCGCCCCACGGGAAGCGCTTAGTGCGGCGGCGCAGGTACTCGTACTTGGTGAACGGCTCGCGGTCGTGTTGGGAGTGTCCCGAAAATGCGTTAACGGCACAGAGGACGATGGCCGGAATGGCCAGCAGGAACGTTACCTTCCTCCACAGTCCGGCTGTGTTCCCGGGCCCAAGGCCCATCTGGCGAAGTCTCAAAGGTATGGGCACCATTTAGTTTCGATGCTCAGAATTTGTCGCAGAGGTTTCTCAGAATAAGTCAACAGAAAAATTGGAAATACTGAAGCTGGTCGGTAAACCGAATGTGATATGTCCGGCACAGGCCTGCTCTTGGCAATTAGGAACTCTCAAGGAAACCCGGAGCCACGCCAGGTCTATCAACCCCCGAGTTCATGAATGTTGCTGTTCTGTTTGTTCTGCTCAAATGTTTGTCCAGAGATCGATGAAGCATCCAAAGGCTTCCGTCCCGCTCCCATCCATTCTTTTAATTCATTATTTTTGGGCAGGGTGTATCCAGGCTGCGGTTTTGGGGGCTTGCAGAACTAAAACCGCTTGTTTGCTCTGCCAATTTACACCTGACTACTAATCAATACACATCATGATTACTTCCCACTAATTCCATAAAGTATCAAAATAAATGGTGTTCCCAAACGAGAGACTTGTTGGGGAGGTCTAGAGGCGGAGGTCCACAAAAAGTAATTCCGATTAAATGGCTTCAGGTGAGAAAAGGGGCGCGGTACAAGGAGTACCTATAGTAGTATCTAGTACATACATAGTAGGTACTACCCACCTACTAGGTATCCGCATGTATGATATAACATTTCTGAAAGAAAAATTCACTTTTTGTATGATCTGACCTCTGTAAAGGGTATGTATATCTGCTCTACATTATAGAGGATGATTTTAGGAAACCCGATCGAAAGCTTTGGACTCACTTTTAGCACTATTATATGGAACTATTTGTGGCACTATTATGTAGAACACTAATGAAATGAATCTCACTCACCATCTTTTCAACAATCATCTTAAACCTTAGTAAGCAAACTCAGTTTACTTTAAAAATGCACAAATATTTTATGTTTTTAAATCTTAAATCTACGTGCCGCACATAGACGTTTAAATTGTTGACACAGATTGAAAATCCACTTTTTGGCCAATTATCCAGATGGGCTCCCGCCGACTGATGAGCTGCAAATGCGGTGCCTACGCCAGGCGGAGTCTATTTATAACGGATTGGCCAAGATCGAGCTCGGCTCGGACCAAAAGAGACGCGTACGTGCGGCGTGGCCTAAGTATCCGAATGCCTCAGGCCCGACTCCCCGCGAACCGCCGGATGAGCTCCGAGCAGCGTAATTGCCGACTAGTCGGCGCACTCGAAGTGCTAAGTAGCTAGAAGTGGAGGTGATGTTGGATGGCAATCAATTATCCTAAGATCAACGACAGTGTGTAAATTCGCTGGTGCATGTTTACCCTGTGGCCCTACGAGAATATTCAGTTCCACTCGATGGAATCCGTATGGACGCGTGCCAGGGGAACGAACTTTAAACCCCTAGAATCTGGTCCCTAGATGATCCCCCACCAGGTGGAGACCCCTCCAATTAGCTGACTACATCCATCAGTTTTATTTATGGCGAATCGATCAGCATTTGCATATGTGACACAGTGCTTTTAACGTCATCGTAAATGTTTATCAAATTGTGGGGGATCATTTCCGCAGCGAAATGGCTGTGTTTGCCAGCTTTATTGGGCAAACAGTGAGTAAACACGTTTTAATATTTGTTGGGATTTCCACTCACTGATCCACACCATAGTGGAGGTATGGGGAAAAGAATATATCAGATTCCGTAATAGGATCGAAAAAAAATGTACACACAATTTTACTTCCAAGTAGTAAAATTGATCACTTGCCACATATTAGTGGGGGTCGCGGTTTCCCATGCGTTTTTAAAGGGGATCCCCAGAACATTTGACAAAAAATCTAAAAAAAGTGTTGTTCTCAGATTTTGATGCAGATTGGTGAAGAATCGATCTACAAATCGATTAAGGTATTCCGCGCAAGGATCGGATAGAATTTGGCAAAGATATGGCCATCGCTGGGGCCATATGTTGCTCCCCATGCACATTTCAAAATTTCGAAGGGAGTCCTCCAGAAAATTTGACAAAAAATCTACAAAAAAATTGTTTCTCAGATTTTGATGCAGATTGATGGAGAATCGATCTACAAATTGATTGAGGTATTCCGCGCAAGGATTGGATAGAAATTGGCAAAGATATGGCCATCGCTGGGGGCCACATGTTGCTCCCCATGCACATTTCAAAATTTCGAAGGGAGTCCTCCAGAATTTTGACAAAAAATCTAAAAAAAATTGTTTCTCAGATTTTGATGCAGATTGATGGAGAATCGATCTACAAATCGATTGAGGTATTCCGCGCAAGGATCGGATAAAAATTGGCAAAGATATGGCCATCGTTGGAGGCTATATGTTGCTCCCCATGCATATTTCAAAATTTCGAAGGGAGTCCTCCAAAAAATTTGACAAAAAATCTAAAAAAAAATTGTTTCTCAGATTTTGATGCAGATTGATGGAGAATCGATCTACAAATCGATTGAGGTATTCCGCGCAAGGATCGGATAGAAATTGGCAAAGATATGGCCATCGCTGGGGGCCACATGTTGCTCCCCATGCACATTTCAAAATTTCGAAGGGAGTCCTCCAGAAAATTTGACAAAAAATCTTAAAAAAAATTTTTTCTCAGATTTTGATGCAGATTGATGGAGAATCGATCTAAAAATCGATTGAGGTATTCCGCGCAAGGATCGGATAGAAATTGGCAAAGATATGGCCATCGCTGGGGGCCACATGTTGCTCCCCATGCACATTTCAAAATTTCGAAGGGAGTCCTCCAGAAAATTTGACAAAAAATCTAAAAAAAATTGTTTCTCAGATTTTGATGCAGATTGATGGAGAATCGATCTACAAATCGATTAAGGTATTCCGCGCAAGGATTGGATAGAAATTGGCAAAGATATGGCCATCGCTGGGGGCCACATGTTGCTCCCCATGCACATTTCAAAATTTCGAAGGGAGTCCTCCAGAAAATTTGACAAAAAATCTAAAAAAAATTGTTTCTCAGATTTTGATGCAGATTGAAAAGATATAGCCCTCACGGTGAGTCATTTTGACCTCCCATTAATTTTTGATAACTTCGACGCCCTTTGAAAGTTTTCGGAAATGGGGTCAAATGATCGATGATTTTTAAGAGGTGGAATGGTCTAGTACCCCACAACTATCCTAATGAAGAGATGTCAATCCTTAACTGGACCAAGAACCTTCAATTTCTCTACAATTCAAGGCTGGAAGTCTTTGTCATTCTATGTGTCGTCCAAAGATCAGCGATTACTCAGTGGAATGATTTTCTGCTAATCTGCAAGTGATTATCTTCAGGTAGCTTTGTCGCCTTTCCCTAGAAAGCCGCCGCCCCATTTATAATGGATATAAAAACTGGGTCTTTGGGACCCATATAAACTTTGCGATATCGCTTTCAGAATTTTATGAAAATCCAAAGTGGCTATGGGGATCATCGCAAACTTAGCTATTTTTCGTGATAAGTGATAAGGAGAACTCGCTAATAACATGACCCTATATATAGCTCCAAAGTGGCACCATCAGCACAACATTTTGAAATGTCGCCGCGTTTACAACTGTTCCTGTTGGGGCTCTTATGTCCCTTGATCCTTACGGAATCCGCCTTTCTCAATACTCACATTGTGGGTGGGGACCAGGCGGATATTTCGGATTTTCCCTACCAGGTTTCGGTTCGTCTGGAGACCTACATGCTGCTCCATATCTGCGGAGGTAGTATCTATGCTCCCCGGGTGGTACTCACCGCGGCTCACTGCATCAAAGGCCGATATGCTTCTTATATCCGGATTGTGGCTGGCCAGAATTCGATTGCAGATCTGGAGGAGCAGGGAGTAAAGGTTAGCAAGCTGATCTACCACAGCGGATACAACAAAAAGACCTATGTGAACGATATTGGCTTAATTATCACTCGCGAGCCCTTGGAGTACTCCGTCCTGGTGCAACCGATAGCAGTAGCCTTGGAGGCCCCTCCTTCCGGGGCCCACGCGGTAGTAAGTGGTTGGGGCAAGCGTTCTGAGGAGGATGAAGCTCTGCCTGCTCTACTCCGGGCTGTGGAAGTAGAGATCGTGGACAGAGGCACTTGTGGAGCTCAGTACTTGACTAAAGATTATACCGTTACGGAGGAAATGATCTGCGCAGGATATCTGGAAGGTGGAAAGGATACGTGCAATGGAGATTCCGGAGGTCCTCTAGTCGTTGATGGAGTACTTGTCGGCGTTGTCTCCTGGGGAGTGGGATGTGGCAGGGAAGGATTCCCCGGAGTGTATACCAGCGTTTACTCCCATACCAAATGGATCGAAGAACAGGCCGAGCCATATATCTAGGATGTTTCCATATGAATAATCCCAGCACACTAACAAAAGCGGACAATACCATAGTTCGTTTTAATTAAAATAAAATCCAAATTAACATTTTTAATTATTCAAATTTTAGCAAAAGTTATATTGTTTATTCATATCCTTCATATTCATATCCTATATATCCTTAAAAATTTCAATATTAAAATGAATAACATTATAACGGAGATGGAAACCAGAAAGCCGTTTTTTAAACCGATTATTCGAAACCCAAGGTTATTGAAACTTTAAATCTGTGAAAATTTAAATCTGTAAAATAATAAAATCTTTATGTTACACTGAATGTACTTTATATACATATACTAGCAGTACCCTGCCACGTTTCGCTGTGGCCAATTGTTGTTGCACGCATAAAAAATAAGTCAAACAAAAAAGAATAATTTCTGCTTTGATGACAACTTTATAGTCATCATTTGGCATGCGCTCTAAAGCACTCTTAAACAACCTGACCAACGCATGATGTTCATGAAGCAGACACTGCAAGTCTTGAAGAATTGCTCGCTTCATTCCTGCATTGATCCCTAGGCGTCGATCAAGTTGTTCTTCCATGTTGCCCATGAAATATATTTGTAAAAATTTATTCTGTGTATCTTCGAAAGGTAGTAATGATCCAATTCGATGGTGAATCTGTCCTTGTATCTACAAAATAAAAACCAGATTCTTTAACTACATTCTATGTAAGTACAAAAATAAATACCTTAAATGTCGGATTAAAACCTCCTTCTTCGATAATGTCTGCCCCAAATGACGTCATTTGGAAACAACTATTGTATTTTCGAGTATTTGCAAGAAAGTGGCGTGATTCTTGTGTTTCGCCGCAAAGCAATGAATACAATGGCTCTTGTGGCGGAGTCAACACTGGCAATTTCACTTTACCATTAACGCAGCATAATCCAGGCGTTTCTCCGGAAAACTTTAATGCACCACAATACTCGCAAACAACGTCCATTTGCCCAATGCAAACGCTAGGATGCAAGCTGTAATCATTGCTGCAATCGTATCGAAACGCAGCTCGATTCAAATCAGCTAAATATCTGCGTCGCAAATTGAAATCTATTTGAGAAGCACGAAGTCGAGCCATACTATTGCGGCGCTGTTCACGTGCAATTTCTCGTTCTTCTTCAGTCCTTTCATATGCAATATTTTGTATTGTTCTTGCATTACGGATTTGTCGGGAAAGATTCGACCGTCTTGGTCGCGGCATTATTAATTAAACTTCACTTCACTTCAATCCACTTGTTAATTATTTATTTAATAGAAATAGTTTTAATATTGATTTCAGCGCAACACAATCTTTTTGGTTCGTTGTTAAATTTGAGACCCTGACTATGAATTTGACTTCGTTTGTAACTGACATTTTGACATTTTCTTCTTAGCTGTCTGCCTAAATAAAAAAGTATGGGCCAGGGAGGAAAGGGAGGAACGCTGTCGAACGGGACAAAAAGTATCCTATGTCCTTCTCCTGGCTCTAAGCTACCTCCCTACCAATTTTCACTCAAATCTGTTCTTCCGTTCTTGATTTATAAGTTGTGTAACATAAAACACGATGTTCTTTTATATATATAGATTTTTCTTGGTTAACATAAACGTTTTTTAAAAATACTCAGTGATAAAGTTTTCTGACCGATAAGCTTTCCGATTTTGAAGCTGAACCGGGTATGAATCTTTTTATCGATAGTTTGGCAAAACCTAAATCACGACATAAATTTCACGTTTATTCAGAGAATATCGATATATTGATATGTTGATATCAACAACCCTTCAGTATTCGTGAAAATTCGTGAAAATTCTGAAAAAGGAAAAACTCAGTCAATTGTGAGCCAATAAATAATCAAAAAAATGTCACTCTTCGGTGCGTTGATGGGCGACTTTGACGACGATCTCGGCCTGATGAAGTAAGTTTGAATATAAGCGGAAAACGGTGAGATTCATGATTGGAAAAGCCTCATTAATTTTCCATACGTGTGCACCCAAGGGAGGGCTCTTTGTGGCTTAGATATAATAGGTATAAGTTAAGCCCTATGAAGTAACAGAGGTGCTCTGGAAAATGGGGCAGAGGAGTTTAAGAAGCGCTTCAATAAGGTGATAAAAACGCATTCCCTTCAACTCGTGTGTGTGCGTAGAGCATGCCCGAAAAAGATGTAATAATCGATAATTTTAAAAGGCGAGCAACCTAAGCAACCGAGCCCCATACAGGCCTTCGGCCAGAGTTTAAAGTTACTCTGAATCGAATCTTTGAATTTGTAGCCACAAAGCAGGCTTGTACCTTTGTGTAATTGTCCCTTTCAGCTCTCCGCTCAGTTTGTTCTGTGTCAGTCAAAAGCACTTTAGGCTCCGTTTAGAATGTTTAAAAAAAGTAAGGGAAAATCGCGTAGTAAGAGAACAAGCCAACAAGAAAACATGGATCCAAAGTACTGTTTAGAGTTAGAATATAGGCGTCCAATAATGTCCTCCCTCGTTGCAGCAACCACATGAACCACACCATGAACGCGATGAACATGCAGATGCGCTCGATGAATCGTCTAATGAACTCCTTCATGCCGGATCCGTTCATGCAGGGAAATCCCTTCGACGCGGGATTCCCCCAGAACGCCTTGATGGAGCGCCCGCAGATGGGTGCGATGGCCCCCATGGGCCTCTTTGGGATGCCCATGATGCCGAACTTCAATAGGTTGCTAAACGTTGGTAAGTGTCACCCGACCCGAAATGTCACCACAAAGCTGTTTTAACAAGCGCTGTTTAGATATCGGCGGGAACTCTGGAGCCTCCTTCTGCCAGAGCACCGTGATGACCATGTCTTCGGGCCCCGATGGCCGTCCACAAATATATCAGGCAAGCACCAGCACCAAAACTGGCCCCGGGGGTGTTCGCGAGACCAGGAAAACAGTTCAGGACTCGCGCACGGGCGTCAAGAAGATGGCCATCGGACATCACATCGGCGAGCGCGCCCACATCATTGAGAAGGAGCAGGATATGCGTTCCGGCCAACTGGAGGAGCGTCAGGAGTTCATCAACCTCGACGAGGAAGAGGCTGAGCAGTTCGATCGCGAGTTCACCTCGCGCGCAACTCGCGGCGGCGGAATTACTCAAGGACATCGCGGTGGGATGCAGGCCATAATGCCGGCTCGCCCAGCAATTGCCAACACGGCATCCACTGTGACCATTGAGCCGGTGGAAGACGACGACGAGGACGATGACTGTGTGATCCAGGAGCAGCAGCCACCAATGCCGCGCTCCTCCGGTGGCCGGCACATGCCCCACTCGCCCTCGGCTGGTCAACACAGCAGCAGCAGGTGAGTGTTCCCATGCAGCCCGGCATACGTGTCCACTATCCGTGTGCGTGTCCGGCCGTGTGCACTTAGGATTAGCCAAACAGCCCTTTGGTGACTCCCTGCTCCCGACTAACATCCCCCCTGCCAAGCAATTGTTGCTAAATCAAAATGTTTGTATTTACTTGCAGATATAATTACTAAGATTTAAAGTACATACAGTATATTTTACTAACTATCCGATACAAAAATTGCATTCTATAAATTTCTGCTAATACATTTCAAACTCTGCGAATCCAAACGATACTTGATACTTGATACTTGAGGTAGGCCTCTAAAGAGTTAAGCTCAACGTTTTTGGTTCGTTCTATTTTTGGTTTTGCCCACCGACTGCTCCCTTCGCTCGCCAAGTCTCAACCACTCACAGAAACAGTACAGAACCAGAGCCAACTGAAAAGGTTTCGCTACTCAGAGCTTAGCTCGACTTTCGAAAACGTATTGTAATCTTTTTGAACTTTTCTCCGACTCGTTTTCATAACTTCGACTACGACTCCGACATCCGCGACAAAAGCAGCTCCGTCGCAGCAGCAACACCAGCAGCAACCGTCTACGATATAACTGGCGGCCACAACAACAACTATGGCAGCTCGCGTCGCCCGTATCAGCGGAATGGCCACGGTCACGGGCACGGGCTTGCCACGCCACGCCGCCCACTGCGAACGCCTCCGTCCTCGCCGCTGGCCACGGTTTCCAGCGGAAGCCACTCTATTGCCGGCACTCCAAGGTTTGTTCCCTCGCCATCAGCAGGACCCAACGCTTTGGGCCTCACCCGCTTGCGCCTCGCTTTCATGACAAATGTATTAAGTAACCTAGGCACCGATTTTCCAACTTTAAAGTTTGTCCGATTCTAAGTTGTAAAAGCATAAACTTTTATTCAACCTCATCCGAAACTATTTCTTCTGTTGGAGTGCCTGTTGGTACTACGAATAAGCTTAAGAGACATCATAACTTAAGAGAGCCGCGTTTATTTTTTTTGGCAATTCACTCATGTTATTAACGACATCTTGCTATCTTCTCTTCTCAACCTTTGACATTCTGGCACCTCCTGTTCCCGCAGAGATTGGCGTCTGTATAACGCACGAGTCTACCGAAAGTAGAGTTCAGACCGAAACCAAAAGAAAGCAAGAAACTAAACCGTAACTTACGCTAATCCTGTAATCATACGCAACTAAATCAACGAAGCACTGCGATAAGCTAAGCGGTCGTCGACGTAACCACATATTGCACTCCGCTACTAACCGAAGGCGACGCCACGCTACGCTGCCCCATCGCCGCGAGAACTACGATCTTGGGCAACGCAACACAGCAACCAACATAACAACATAAAACACCACATCGCCTCCGAACCAGGGAGCTACGTGTAAGGCTGCCACTCACATCCCACACACATCTATCTCTACCTCCTCTGTCTGCATACTCGCAATCTGCGCCACGACCCGCGACGCCCAATTGGCTACCACCGACGCTAATCAAATTCTAACGCTGTTGCTGCTGCTGTTGCTGCTGCCGTTCTCTACTAACGAACACGAATCCTCTGGTCCGACTCCAGCCTCCCAGACTCTTCATCCATCACCACAACATCTCACTTCGGCTCCCGATCCCCTCCCCTCATTATAATTACAACTTGAAAACTGTCTCCATGCCCAACGAGTTTGTGCATTTTTAGTTCATTTTCTAACCACTCGATATCCAAGACTCTGCTCCCGACTAATCTGTTTGTGTTCTATTCCCCGTTTAGTGTACATCCGCATCCCTATGCCGCCAGCACCAGGCGGCCGCAGTGCTTGAAGCACCACCACACAGACGTAGACGGCGTGACGGCCCACAAGGGACCCAAACGCGGCAAGAAGCAGTAACCACTCCATACAACCCGACAGTCCACCACTCGCCCTGGGAAACAAGCACCGCTCTTTGTTAATTAGTAGAAATCAACAATCATTTTTCACATTGGGGACAAGGTTCTTTCGGCCCGGTTCTGTGACGTCCTGCGCCTATTCAGCCCCACAACACTCCTAAAAATATGCATCAACTCCACCCACAGTCGACGCGCAGGACCACCACGAACTGCACACCAAAACCAATTCGCTATGAAGTGACTGTTCAATGCCGGCAACTCAATCCAATCCAATCCAACGTACCACAACACAACCAACCTAAAATTGTATCAAAGTTATGGGAATATAATTGAAATTCTACTTTAAGTTAAAACCACCTTCTGATGGCTCTCAAGTTTATAGATTCCTTAGCTTTAAATTATGAGATCGGCTTCGATCAATTCGAACAGTAACAGTACATAGCATTACAATTACAACTCCCCTATATTTAAGAGTTAAGTAACGTTGATGTGAATTTAATTAAACGGTAAATACATAACATTAGAAAATCAAGTCCCACGTCTTCTAAAATCTAAACTAAGCACGGATTGCGGCTGGATTTAGTCCACCATCTCCATTTGCGTCTCCTCCGACTCCCGCCAGTTGCGCTGGACCATTTCCACGAGCTGCTTCCAGAAGACCGTCTGGCGCAGGTAGTTGGCGAGGCAGGCCAGGATGAAAACCCACGCCAGGCCCAGGTAGTAGTCCGTGTGGACCACGGGCACGTTGGGGAGGGGCTCACTGCGCGTGCGGTTGATGATGTGTGGGGATATGCTCTGCGGGTCCACTGTCTTCACGTTCGTGTGCCGCATGATGAAGCGGCCGAAGCTGCGCTTCTCCGAATCGGCCCATGAGGGATCGTACTTGATCAGAGGTCGTCCCTGGTGAAAGATCATCAGCGTGGGCAAGGAGACTATTCCGAACTCGGCGTTGAAGCGACTAAACTCGTACGCGTCAATGTAGGCGATTGGCAGCGTGGGAAAGAGGTGGGGCAGGAGGTTCATAATGGGAGCCACTCTAGCGCACTCCAAGCTGGAGACGGTGCAAAAGTGTACCACTACACAGCTCCCCGGCTCGTGGCGCTTGGTGGCGTTACCCACGGGCTTCAGCAAGTTAATTATCTCCTTGGAGCTGCCCATCATGAGCAGGCCCGGTTCCTTTCCAGTGCCATTCTCTGGTGTTTCTGGCTGCAGGCACTTCATTAGAATCGGAGGCTTCCTGATTGGCGGTAGCTGGGTCAGGTGCAGGATGTGTTCGTCGTCCGGGGCGCAGATGCGACGCTCCTCCAGGAGACCATAGGTGTTAAAGCTGTAGTGGCACTGGCCACGGGATATGCCCAAGGACTGGAAAGTTACATTCGAGACGAGTCCGAAGTAGTGCAGGGCACTGAGCAGACCAGAGAGTTCCGCTTGGGCCTGGGTGAGGCAGGTCACTGAAAATCAAGGAACTTTAATAAGCCCGCTAATAATCATTCCCATTATTATTACTTACAAAAGAAGAACAACAGATTTGGATGCATTTGATTTAGAGGTGCAGAAACATCGGAAAACTCATCGATAATATCAATCTTTTCAAAATATCGATTGTTTGAATGTGTTTTGATCCCCAGTGTTAACGGCGATGGACTTTGCAGAAATACCAAAAAATTACCAAACCCGTGACAGTGTTGTCGGTATTTTTTACTACCTGATTGCTATCCACACAGGAGATCAATAAGTTTACTAATTTTTTTGCCTTGTTTTGTTTCTGCTCATCACACCAGGAATTGCCCTGCCCGCTTTTCGGGGAATTCAGCTGGTGTGGGATTACATCATTGGTGGCGTAAGATTGACCCACACGATGACGGAGCCTCGCCTGGAGTTGGAGAGCGTACGCCTGACCACCTTCGGGGAATGGCCATTAAACGCCCCAGTTTCCGCGGAGGACTTGGTTGTCAACGGATTCTTCGCCACTGGCAATTGGCTGGAAGCCGAGTGCAACTGGTGCCACGTGCGCATCGACCGGTGGGAGTACGGCGATCAGGTGGCGGAGCGCCATCGTCGCTGCTCCCCCATCTGCTCAATGGTACTGGCCCCCAATCACTGCGGAAACGTGCCTCGGGGTCAAGAGAGCGACCAGGAGGGCAACAATGTCGTGGACAGTCCCCAGTGTGCCTGCCCCGACTTGCTGTTGGAGGCAAACCGCTTAGAGACCTTCAAGAACTGGCCAGTGAGTGATAATATTTTCAAGGTCTTTGCGTTTCGAATATTTTAATGGGTTGTCTTTGTTGACTGCTTTCAGAATCCCAATATTACACCCCAGGCCTTGGCAAAAGCTGGCTTCTACTACCTAAACCGACTGGATCATGTGAAATGCGTCTGGTGCAACGGAGTGATTGCCAAGTGGGAAAAAAATGATAATGCGTTCGACGAACACCGACGCTTTTTCCCCCACTGTCCTCGGGTGCAGATGGGACCACTTATAGAATTCGCTACAGGAAAGAATTTGGATGAGTTGGGGATCCAGCCCACTAGCCAGCCCCAGCGTCCAAAGTACGCTTGCATTGATGCCCGACTGAGGACATTTTCAGACTGGCCCATTGCGAATATTCAACCGGCGGATGCACTAGCCCAGGCTGGACTGTACTACCAGAAAATAGGCGACCAGGTTCGCTGTTTCCACTGCAATATCGGCCTGCGTTCCTGGCAAAAGGAGGACGAGCCATGGCACGAGCACGCCAAGTGGTCGCCCAAGTGCCAATTCGTTTTGTTGGCCAAAGGTCCCACCTATGTGCAGGAAGTGCGAGAGGCAGCAGCGGCTAGTGCCAGATCTCCAGAAGCTACGGCTCCTGCTCCCTTGCTCCAGGCAGAGGTCCTAATGGACGAAGCACCGGCTAAGGAAGCCTTGGCCTTGGGTATTGATGGTGGAGTGGTCCGCAACGCCATACAGCGAAAGCTTTCCAGCTCAGGCTGCGCCTTCGCCACTCTGGACGAGCTGCTTCATGCAATTTTCGACGAAGCAGGCGCCGAAGCTGCTCTAGAGGTTAGGGAGCCGCCAGAACCCAGTGCGCCCTTTGCGCCGGATAGCTGCCAAGCCACCACCAGCAAGGCAGCATCTATAAACTCCGATTCCGCACCAGCAGTGCCACAGGCTCCTGTCCCCGTGTCCGTGCAGGAAGTAACAAGCCTAGCGGAGCAAATGCAACAAACATCAATGGCCGCGCCAAATGGAAACTTGTCGTTGGAAGAGGAAAATCGCCAGCTGAAGGACGCGCGACTCTGTAAAGTGTGCCTGGACGAGGAGGTTGGTGTAGTGTTTCTGCCTTGTGGACACTTGGGTGAGTGATTTAGTTTTCAAGTTGATTAACTTTGTATTAATGTATTTTTTTACTTCAGCTACATGTAATCAATGCGCCCCCAGCGTAGCCAATTGTCCCATGTGTCGGGCAGACATTAAAGGATTTGTACGCACTTTCCTATCGTAAAACTGTTATGCACATCAGTTAGTTTTTATATTAAATGATTGTTTTTATTCTTCGAGACAAACCAATACGCCAATGCCTGTGATTCGTGCAGGCAGTTACAGTTCAAATAATCCGGTGATTAGCTAATGAAATACCTTTGATCGTCTACTAGTACTTGCATAAGCTGTTATCATTACTAATTATATCACTTTGTGTCCAAGAGAGCTCAACCTGTTGGACGGTTGGCAGGCAAGCGCCCCTCCTAAGATATAGCCTCCGGATCAAATTGTTGTCCTCGTCGAGGGACGGGTTCGCCTCTACATATGGACCCTGGAACGGACTTTTCTTCAGGAGGCACCAGCGCTGATACTACCGTCCTCGGAGGGTATTCACCGCTTCAGTAGCATTAAAGAACGGCGTTCTGAAACAACAGGGCTACGAGGAACAAATTTGTTAGTCAAAGAAACTATTGTAAAATTACAAAGGGTTAATCCTACTACTTGACCTTTTTTATTTGGTAGTTTTGGGAGTATTGCTGCAATCTTTGACAGTATCTGGCCGTAGGAGAGCGAGGAAAAATGCTCTCTACTAGCCGTATCTAATATATATGCACATCTTTGTAAATGCAATGGGAGAATTGAGACTCTAATCCGAGCTATTAAACTTTTTGAACTTCTCAAACGGTCGCGGTATAAAAAGAGAAACTATCGATAAAATAATATCGATATTTTCAGTGACTCGTGTGCCTTCTCAACCATAGTAAACTGGCCACCACCAACGCTGATCTTAAAGCAAACGCCAGTCCAAAAGTGAAAATAACTGAAAGAAATTGTAAAGACTAAGGAGAATCGAAAAATAATAGCCAAAGTGTCGAACCCGCGATCGGGTGTGAGAATTCTGCTGCAGTGAGCTGTATCTGGGGCGCGGAAATCGGAGTGGAATCTGCTGCATTGGAGTGGGGAAAAGAAGTGAGTAGTTTCGTCGATATTCGTGTGGCAAGTGGATTGGAGTCTATAAAAAGTAGTTCCCTTCGGCGGAAAACAAAGCGACGCACGCATACATAAAGGCGGCAGCCAGAAGGTTCGTCGAGGGGAGGGGTGAGCCCAGACCGCGACGCGTATCCCCAACCCGTAGAGTGACTGATCAGCCAGCCATTAAGGTATTCCCCAGCCAACCGAAGAGCCTAATCAGCGTTTTTTTTTCTGCTGAGGCACAGTTATACATATCCGCTTTTTGTTTACTTCTGGCGAGAACCAAAACACAATCGTGGTGGATCGTGGTGGTGCAATTGACCCAGGCTCTGGCTCCCCCGGAACAGTGAACGCGGGGGAGGCGCAGTTGCAGTGCAGGGGACTTGGGGGTGGGGACTCTATTACTCATTCGAGGCGTAACTATGTCGATTGTTTAGTGAATGTCAGTCTCGTAGCAATTGCAACTTGTCCGCTGCGGCGAGCGGAGAGAAAAACGCGTTTGCTGCACCTGGGTGTTGCCGTAGCCGAAGGTCAGAGGAGGAGGAGATGCGGCGGCCAGGCGGAGTTTCCACGGCAGCAGTTGCACTTGAAAAGCGACGACGACTCTAATTATTTTGTTTACTTTCGTGCGGTGCCAAAATGCGAAAAAACGAGAGCGCCAGCGAAATTTAACGGTACGTGGTGGAGCTACAGCTGAGCGGTCTCCGGATTCCGGATTGTGGGAATTCGCCATCAATAGCGCTGCGTCGCTAAATAATTTGACCTCTCGAGCCAGCAATTATTGTACGGATGCTGGTGCCGACCATTCTATTGGCTTCAGACCCAGCCGAGACCCAAGAAGTGCAAGTTGTGTGAGTTTCGTGGCTTTTATGGCACGACAAATCAAGCGAAGGTCACGGCTAAACATATGCAAAATAAAATAAGCCGAGCAGCGAGAGCAGCAGCCAGCAGCCAGCAGCAGTCCAACTAAAGAAACTCGAAGCTAACGCTTTGTGATTCAGTCAGATCGAGATACCTGTCCCAAAAGCGGGCAACAACAACCGCACTTTGACGTAAATCGAGGTAAGGTGCCGATGCCGACGATCTGCCCCTCCCCTAGACTCTCTAGATGGGCTGGCCGCCTTGGGTATCGTTAATATAGTGCCTAAAACTGAGCGGACGTACATTCACCTGAGGCTGCCTTTCATACTCTTTCCCCACTCTACTCTTTCCGTTTTTGCTGGCACTTGTTTGCGGAGCGGCGCACTCACGTGCAAACATCCATAAACGCCAGAGCACGCGCTTGTTTGCATTTGATTGCATTTTTGCACTTAATGCGAGCTGATGTCCTCACTGACCTGCCCCAGCAGTCCAGTTGCAATCGCTTCAAACTGGCATAGATTGTGGGGGAATTTGCAGTATCAGTGTTATCATCGTTCTCTTCTGTACTTCTAGCACGACCCCATACCATCTCCGCCTCTGCCGGCGCTTGTTTTGCCAATTTAACTCAACGGAGGCCGTTGGAAATGCCCCAAGATGTCCAGTAAGGAGCAGCTAGTCGCCGGCCGCGATTTCAAGCGAAACTCAAACGCCTACGCCAGTCTGCCGGCCACAGGCTCGTTGTCCGGAACTCCTGGAAAACCGCGCAGCCGACAACAGCAGCTAGAATCAGCAGCCGAACAGTATGGGCTCTCCCGCAGCTTGTCCAGCGAGTCCCTCCGGCAGGCCTGCACCTACTACGAGGACGACCTGAGTGACGAGGACCTCATCGAGATCCGACAGACCCCGCAGAGCTTCCACCATCCGCTGGCGAAGGCCGATCTGGAAGTGCAACCAATAGGCTTTAGGATGGGCGATGGCCGGGGAGATACGGACGAGACCAGTGCCTTCTGCGGCAGCCAGGAGATGCAGCCGGTTTCACTCAGCACGCCCGTCAAGCAGGGGGCGGAAACGGACGAAGCTCTCTGCGTGCTTAGCGAACTGGACGCCATCCTAGATGGGCACGACGCCTCCCAACTGTTCGGTACCGGTTCGTCCTCCGGCAGCGACGACGACAAGGTGGAGGACTACCTCATGGATCTCGACAATTATCTGGAAGAAATGGATAATGCCCTGAGCCGCGAGGAGTCGCTCATAATCATGGACAGGAACTGCGTCAAAACGGAGTCCAGAACGAGGACGCTACCCTTGAGCATGAAGCAGAAATCGAATATGAAGCGCGGGGCTACTTTAGAAGCAACATCGCACGAGGATTGCCAAAAGGATCCCCACCTAAAGAAATTCTATAGCTGTTCTCTAAGGGGCTCGAGTCAACCAGGTAGGGATTCGGTGCTGCAGTAGAGTTTCACGGAATTACAGCCTTTGTACTTTGCAGCTTCTTCCAGTTCACCCTTGGAGCCAGCCTCTGAGCCCATGAGGGACATATGGCGACGCCAGTCCATGCGACGCGCCATTGAGCAGGAGGAGGAGGCCACCAAGTCCTCGATCAGCGAGGCAACGGGGGACAACCTGCCCACCTTACTGGTGGAGCTGCCGCTGCGGCGGGAAGAAGCCGAAATGCGACGCTGCTACTCCCAGAGCGACTGTCAGGGAGCGCCAGCCCCAATGCCCAATGGCTCGCAGATGCTGACGGATGCACACATCTTTGACAACCTGCTGCAGGTGACGACGGCCCGAGCCTCCAGCGAGGAAGCGCGTCCCCGCCAATACGGCCGGCGCCTGGAGGGTCCACCCACGCCGGTCCGTTCCTTGGTCATTGGTCAGAATCGACCGCAGAGTGCCCCGAATCGAGTCCAGACAAGGGAGCGGCCGCCCCCATTGCAGGAGACTCCAACACACGCCTGTTCGGAAATCAGCTCTGCGAGGTCCTCGCGCATGCACAGCCCCGTTTCGCTTCCCTCGGACAGCAGCAGCAGTAGCAGCTCTGCAGACCAAGATCAGGAACAAGACGATCCGGTGCAGACCACGACCATATGTAGCGCCACCAGCACCACGCCACTGGAGCCAATGCAGCACCCCCTCCAGCTGCACGTGCGCGAAAAGTTCGGCTTCAACAGCCAGTGGCCGCATGCCGGAAGTCGGACCATGGCGCTGATTGGGTGCACGTTGGGGGTCTTTAATCTCTGTCGCTTTGCCGTTCTGACCATTAACTTTGGTGGCAACTTCTTGCTGCAGTTCCTATTGCTGTCGGTTGTCTTTGGCATCCCGATCCTCTGGCTGCAAATGTGCTTGGGTGCGAAGATTCGAGCAGGACCCGTCTCCATGTGGAAAATAAGTCCAATTTGCGCCGGCGTTGGCATTGCCCTGGTGATGGTTCAGTGCTTCCTGGCCTTGTACTCGACAGTGTCGTTGGCTTGGATCCTGGTCTACTTGCGCGACGTTTTCCCAACAGCTTCTCGCTCTAACTACCGCTGGCAGGAGCTGGCCTTTCCTTATCGCTACGATGCGTCGAATTTCACGGGTAATCTCACTCAGACTGTCGCCGAATACTTCAATGTGGTGGTGCTGCAGCGGCTCCATTTGACCAAGCATCCGGATGCGAGTGGCGTGCGATTCCATGTTAACGATCGGGTAAGATCCAGCACCCCTTCTCCTTTCTCCATCTAACTGGTAATCTCCCTTCAGCAGCTAGCCTTCTACTTGGCTCTGATCTGGACAGCCGTGTTTCTCATACTCTGCAAGGGGTTGAAGTCCTTCGGCAAGCTCTCCTACCTTATCTACAGTCTGCCGTTGGTGACCCTTGCCGTGGTGACTGCAAAGTTTGCCTACGTCGTGGATCCCAGGAGTCTGCAGGTTAGTCCCACCGTTAGCCATCATCAAAGAGTTCTGAGTAATAATGTCTCATTTTCAGAACGTCTTCGCTGCCAGCAACTTTGATGACTTTGTGGTAAACTCCAACAGCTGGGCAGCGGCCACCCAGGAGACCTTTCTCACGTGGGGATTGCTGGGAGCCTCGGTCATAGCCATCACCAGCAGAAGTCATGCCAGTGCCGGCAAAGGGGCTTTGAGGAGAGACGCTATATTCCTTGTTCTCATTTCTTTTCTGGGTCTGGGACTGGTGGCTATGCTGGCCTTGTGCTGCGTCCAGATTCTCTGGCAGCATGGATACGTCTATGTGCCTGGGTCTTTCGGTAAGCACGGGTGTGATGCAGTTGCCTTCGGAACACATTAAAACTGAACACTTCTTGTATCTCCACAGAAAACGCCGATTGCTACACGTCCATTTACTCCCTGCAGGCGCACACCAACCCCAACCTGCTCTCCTACCCCCCTGCACTGATGCCGCACTATTCCTCCTTCATTGGCGAGACCTACCGCAGGAACCTTACTGTGATCCACGTGGAGAGTGGCTTCCAGGCCCTGCGCTTCATATCTGAGCTGTTTCCGGCCGTGCTCTCTCTGGCAAGCGATAGTGTCTCATGGGTTTGGGCCGCCGTGTCCTTCAGTTGCTTTGCAGGATTCGGGCTGGCGCAGCTGTGTGTGATGTGGAAGCCGATTTCGAGTGCTCTGGGCAACTCGACCAGTTCCGTGCTACTAAGCTGCGTGACTGGCCTTCTCCTAAGTATTCCCTTTGCCACTGAAATGGGAATTTCCATTTTATACTACGTGGACTTTCTGCTGGGCGGCTCGTGGTTCATCCCTATCATCTGGACAGCACAGATCTTTGGCGTATTCCTGATTCGAGGGCGTCCCTATAACGGCGACGATCTGGTCAACGATCTGAGACTGTGCGGCTCGATGTCAGCTTTTCTGGCTTTGTCCTGGAACGTTCTACTGCCCATTGGCCTGATTACGCTCTCTGTAATTGATTACAAGGCCTCGCTCTCCAACCAATTCTATTACTGGCGTGGGAAATCCTACTTCTCCTACTGGTCGCGAAAGATGGGAAGCCTCATCCAGATCGGAGTGCTTCTTATCATTCCTGTGACTGCTATTATTCAAATCTACCGATACCTGAGCAAAGGACCCCCGGATATACTAGAGGTACTCTATTTTTGAATCCGGATCATACATATATTGACCCCTCCATCCGAAACTTGCAGCGTATTCAGCTTTTGTACCGGCCCCCGGAAGAGGGCGAAGAGTCTCGACGCCCTTCAGCCCGTCAAGGCGACCTTCAGGGCCGTCGGAACGCTATGGGCCAGACAGCCGAGAGGGCGCAGCATGACGCTCAACACGATGCTCCTCCCAAGTACACCCCACCTCCGTCCTACACTACAGCCACTGGAGCGAGACTGGCCAAACTTCTACGGCAGAGCATACGGCGCAGCGTGCGCAGGTAAGTGGATTTTCTCTTGGTGTACCCATCGGAATGACTTCTAACTATGTATTCTCTTCAGGGTGCTTGGCGACTCCAGTCGCACTCGTCCTGTCCTGTCCATTGATGCAGAATCCGCATCTCCCGTGTCGCCGCCGGACTACCTGACCATACTAACCAATCCGGCGGGCAGCACATCGAATGCGGACGCTTCTACGGCGTCTAGTAGTAGCCCCGTGTCTATAGAAATCGGATTGCGGCCGGCTAGTTACGCACAGCGCTCGCAGTCGCTTGGGAGAAAGCTCCATCGCTCGGACACATTGACCGTAGAGCGCCGTCCCTACACGGCAGAAGATGTGGTGACCATTTTGCGTTCTTCGGTGCGACATCGCCAGTCCTCCAGAGCCGCGGGGGAAACCGCCAGCACCTTGCCACGTCCTCCAACAGCAGCCTCCATGTCCATCCATATGGAAGACGTTTCATTCCGCTCCATCGAAAACCTCGTACTGAATGCCGAACCACTGGATAGGACCCCCGGCGTGGAACTGGATCTGGAACAAGAGGCTGGGCAGGCGGACGAGTGTGCGCAAAATAATACATCTGTGATTTAACTGACTAATATCGTAGCGTAACTCTCTTGCGAATTGCATATCCACTTGCTTTTTTAGACTTGATTAGCCATAGGTATAAACAGAATTTTAGCAATACTTTTTATTTACGCGAATAATAACGAATAATTAGTTGGTATGGTCCGAAGACATACTTTTTTATCCAAATATTTGAAGTTTTTTTGGGGGCCCTGTACACATGGTCTACGTGCTTTGCCATTAAAATGTTCGATTTGGTGGTTGTTTTAACGTGACCAGTAAAAAGGGGAGGTTCATGGATATATAATAACATTAATCCTTCTAATTTGGAAGTAAACACGTTACCAGGATGTCTCGAGGGAAAACCACTCTAGAATAGGGAGGCTTATGATTTGCATCGGGTTTTGAACTTGACTATTTGGCGCCTCAATTTAAAAAATATCGATAAAAAGTAGCGACTATCGATGGTGCCTGTGATCCACCTCTATTTCAGGGCTCCCATAAAAAAATACTAAAACTCTTTCTTAAGCGAAAGGGACAGAAATTTACCGGGCTCGATTGAACGATTTGAATCATAAATAAAATAATCTTTCCTTCGTTTACTCTTAATTTTTTTTTTAATTCGGGGGAAAGCGTCGTTTCTGTGTTGAAAATCGACGAGACATGTATTGGTTAAGCTTGTTACGTAGTGCTGGGCACACTAATCCTGCAGCCGAGTGGGCCCGAATCTCAAAAATTCAAAATTCGTGTATCTGTCGGATTCGTATTTGTATCTCGCAGTAGAGCAGACGCAAACCCGCTTAACGGCGAAACGAAGTTTTTGGATAGAGCGGACGCCGCGGAGTTTTCGATTTCCGGATTTCGGAGAGGAATCGTCGTCGGTGAATTAAATTTTCAGCACCAACAAAAAAAACAAATTATAAGTGAAGAAAATCCAAAGGACTAATTTAAATAACGAACTATCAACGCGTATCTTTCGTCGGAAAGTTGCAATGTTTTCGAAGCCACGCATCTGAGGCACTTAATGCCGCGACACCGAAGTTAAAGCCGAAGTTGTACCGCCGCCATCGCCGTTGCGCCCCAGGTCGAAAAGTGCTCAAACAAGATTTCCACTTGAAATTCCTGAATTTCGTTGTCTGCGCAAATCGAAACGAATTGAAATATAAAAGCGCAATACGAATCAAATTTAAGTTGCGGCTCCAAGTTCTCCTCCCAGCCCCCCTCTCGTACGCATTTTGCTGCAAGTGTAGTGTTGTGTGTGTCCAGTGTTCTTTGTTTGTCCTGCCCGCTGCCCGAGTTAGAGGCCTCGATTTGGATTAGCTGTGTGTTTGCTGGACGAAAACGGTAAGTGAGTGTCCTTCGCCCCGACTCGTGTATGTAGTTACTTGCTCCGGGCTTGTGGCAGTGGGCTGGTGGCTGGTGGGTGCCAAAGCCCTCGCACAAGCATCTACTCACAACTTATTTTGCCACAATTTGCTGTAGTGTTTTGTATTAGCATTTTTATATCCCGCCTCGCAAAGTTGACAAACAAAACGCACACGCTCACAAAGGATTTCATTACGTCCTGTCCTGGGTGGGACGCCAACGTAACGCCAACCCCCCGCGCTCAGGCCGTCTCTCTCAGGCCCAGCCGAATAATTTGGTTTTCGTCCTTTCTCCTGCTTCTCCCGCATAGGGTATGCAAGGGTATATGGACACATGAACTCCGGAGCCAAGGAAAAAATATCCGATTCCGGACCAATTGGACTCCAAAGCACGGTCTAGGGTATGAGCTCTTTGAATGTCATGTGGTCCTTTTGATTTCTCGTCCTGTTTGTTCTGTTTGTGTATCTTTTCATTCGGCTTTCGTACGAATTGCGTAGTTTGTAGCCTGTATCCTTCCTTCCCCGCTCTCTCTCTCTCGCTGCCAGTTTCTCGTCCTGCATCGACGTACACAAGCTCGCCATAAATATTTCCCAATATCGAATAAAGGGGCGATGAGACAGCCTTTTCCTGTGCCGACCCGCCGCCTCCTATCTCCCCCGGCCGCCTCGCTCTAATCTCGGGGGACACTAATGTTTTACGACAATTCCTACGCCGCCCAGAACAGACCTAATGCACACATCAATGGCAAATTAGATATACTCTACAGCAACGCACTAATAACAATCATTGCGAGTGTGTGGGCTCCCATCCAAGACGATTGTTTTGTTGATTTGGCTGTTACTTCCAATACATTTGAGGGACATTTGAGAGATCTGCCACCGGGAGGCGGGGAGCGGTCCACTTACGGCTGTCGTATGTCTTGTTCATTGCCGAGCAAATGGAAATCGTTTTGTTTTTGTTTTTCCAAGTGACAAATTTCCATTGCCTTCCGCCGCCACTAATCGCTTACTCTAAAGGACTCTCGGAAGACCTCAATTGCGGAGCCCCCACCTCGAGTGAAGTACAAGACAAGTGCCCATAAACGTGGCAGTGGGGAAGGGCAACGACTTCACGATATCCTCCAAGACTCTGTTATATTACTATGCAATAGTGTCCTGAATACGGACAATAGTTAGTACGGATAATAGTACCCCCTCCTCACTTCAATCTTGAAAAGCGAACCACTTTCTTATCGCTCCGACGCTCTATTGATTAGGCTTCAAGTCCAGACTTCCCCCGACTCAGATTACTACTACTGACCGACTGGCTCGGAAAGCACAGAGCCCAGATCTGTATAATATACATGTCGGTGTCACCGTTAATTCGAAGACATCCCCCCGATGCCATCGGCCATCTAAATTACATTCCCAAACCCTTCCGATTTCCAACAGCCGATTTCCAATTCCGATTCCAATGGCCAGCGATGCTCTGGTAATTAGTTGTGAATTGGATTTGGGATCACATAAAAGTGTTGATTATACACTTCGGTGGCCACGCCTCGTCCCCCACCGAGAGCCCAGTGCTTTGTTTTTGTTTGGATTTTCGGGGCATTGGGGTAAGCCGTGCGTGGTGAAAGCCTAGGAGGGAACTGGCCGGCAGTGGCCACATTAGATTGAATCGCTCGGAGGTGCTACTGGAGACCTGCTGAAATGTCTGATGAGCAAGATATACTGAGCGATCCGACAATTAATCAATTACAGGCCAGTAATCGGAACTGAGTGTTTCATAAACTGGTACTTTTGTCTGGAAATCTTCCGAAGAGATCGTCAAAGTCGGGCCCCAAAGTGGCCGTCCAGAGCGAAGAAAGAGAAGGCCCGCTGGCTGGCTCCCAGCCCCCACCTGGCCCTCGCTCCCCGCCGTTTTGGGCCTGCCAAGTGAAATGACCTGCCATTTTGTTAAGGCCAAAAAAGATAGCCAAGAAGAGACTGGGCAAAAAGCCCGAGTCACAACTAATAAGATTGAGTCGCAGGGGGGACGGGCGAAGATAAGCAGGCGGGCAGCCGATCGGAGGGGCAGGGTTAATGCCTTATCGACATGCTGCAATCTATGTATTTAATTGACTCGACTGCAATTATAGTGTACACTCTATATACGAGTGGCTCCGGCGGGTAGGAGCAGTGTATGTATCTTCTTTCCGCAGACAAAACGTCGTAAAATGGGAGAGAAATACTTGCTTATAATGATTTCGCATAAATCGTGACTACTCGCCAAAATGAAAGGCGAGAATTTATACTAAGAGTGTACGTGGTGCAGGCCCTGTTGTTGCTTTCGTTGGTGCTACAACAAGTTACAATGTAGGCACCGCTCCACTCGCATTTGGCTGGAGTGTCGGTCGGTGTCAGAGGCTAGACCCCGGGCCCCGGCTTCGTTCCTGCCCCCAGTTCCCGCTCGACAGACTCTCGAGCTAAAGCTGGATTTGTGCACAGGCTCTGGCCATGTCGGAAAGAAAAGGTTGAAAACCTGTAAGTGGGGACAGTTCGCGGCGACTCCTAGTGATGCGCGCGTGATATTGCAGTCCTCGGGACTCCAGTCTGGTGTCTCCGAAACCCTTCTTCCGCCTGCTATTGGAACTGTACTCTGGCCTGTAGTATTATCTTCTTGAAGAGCATTCCATCCTCAGAGCAAGAAGCTGACAACACTTCCAGTCATCGCTGTTGGCAGAACCCGCTTAGGGGCAAGGCCCAGTCGATGTATCCAGCCACTGCCAAATCGTTAACACTTGACACCGCATTCCCTCCATACCCGATACCTTATTCCCAGAATTTCAGCCTACCAGCATAGCAAATGCGATCTGAAACTGAATCAAGAATAAGACCTTAAATGATATTTGATTATGGGCGATTAGTAAAAATTTTATAATGGCCTCTCCCTCCCAATTCTCCCTCCCAAGGTCTGAGCATATTTTGGAGCTCGCAAGCCCCCCCGATTTCATGCTTATCATTAGGCCCGACAACAGTTCTTCCCAATCACTCATGCAACGAGAAGAAGTCTTCCCATAATTAACGCCGAGCATCATGGTGGGATGGGTGCGGGACGGACCTGGAATTTCTATGCTCCGCTGCACACAAATGATGGGAGACGGCCAGTGGACAGTCACTCAGACATGGCAATTGGACTGCTCCGAGAGTGTCCCTATTGTTATAGTTTGTTATTTGTTGTTCCTCCCATGTGTAGGTGACTGCCTTCTGTCGACGGGCCCTCGGGACGGATTTATTAAAAGCGAGCCCATACAACTCTGTCGGGGGAGGGAGCTGAAGCTCGGAGCGGTCGGAATGCAGTGGTCAGATGGAGAGCCGACTTCTATTTGATATATTGCAGGCATCCGGTGGAGACAGCACTGACGTCGACGTGATGCTGCAATAAAATCTGCGTCGACTCCTCATTATACATAATACCCTGCCCATAAAAGCGGCATCCCAAAAATCCAATTGCTTCCTCTGGCCACTGTTTCTATTCCAGAAAGAGTTTCAGAGAACGGTCGATAGCGGAACTGACTTTAGGACACTAATATTATCCCCTTAAAGTTTTCTTATTTAAATGGAAGTTTCCAAATCTCAACATCTATGAATGAAAATATAGTGTTCCAACGGTAATGCCGAGAGTACTTCTTTCGAGAGTAATGAACCATGCTTTCGGTGAATGAAACTCCTGCTCCAACTCCAAAGGGTGTCTGGGCTTCGATGTGAAAGCTCTCGGCAGACTTTTCTCTCCGGGCTCACCCCCCGTGGACTGTCATTGTGGTTGTCACATTGTCGCCGTAGTTGCCTCCTGCTCATCATTTGAAACCTACACACAATCTCTCAAACAAACCAATAAAAGAAACCGTCTGTTGTGGCCCCGACCCTTGTTGGGGTCTGCGACTGGTTCTGCTCCTCTGGTTTCGTGTTCTGGCCAAATATTTAAGCTAGTCCCACGTGGAAAGTGAGGAAAGTCCGAGCCAATCTTCTCATGGCTCGTTCCCCGAAATGTGTCGCATCGTTTAATTATATATTTTAAATTTTATGGGCTAGTTTGCATTTACATGCAAAGGTTCGGTTCGGTCGCCCTCGGAGGGCCGTAATATGTATATTTATATATTTTTATGTGGATGATTTGATTTCGGTTGTCGGGGAAGCGGCTTGGCTCTGCACACAATGGCCTGATAATGGAAAACCGTGGGACAGTGACACCTGGTGGTCGGTTCCGGCCTCGGGGCTCGGGGACTGTCTCTGGGCAGCTGATCTGCATATCGGTGCCCCTTATTTATGGCCCCAAGTTTTCAATTTTTTGGTCTTGCCGGACCATTAGTTAGGATTACCGGACAATTATGTCGCATTTTGGTGTGGCTAATAGTTGTTTATTTACACAATTACGGACTTAGGCCTTTCTTTGGTTGAATCAGAAGGCTAAGACCATTCGTTCCAGGGTTTTCTTTCGTTTTTGTGGATAGTGAAAGTTCTGAGAATCGGGGAAGTTTTTCAAACAAATTAAAAGCATCGGTGGGCTTAGCACTGGGCAGCCCCGATAATGGACTTTAATTGATTCTTATAGGGGTGGGTGCCATCGAATTGGGTTCTCCGCTCCTTTGTGGCATATTTTGTGGCGTATCTGGCTTCGATTTCATTGAATCGGATACAAATTGTTTGAATTGCGGACTTTAAATGAGTTCCTGAAGCCGGAATTGAAACTTATTCAGAGCTATGACAATTTTTGCTTATTTGAATCGTTCTTGGGGGGTTTCTGGGCATTCCTAGTAATTAGTCCCGAGGGACAGCCAGGGGCATCCTTTGAAACGCAGTCCCTGGCACTTCGATCGATTGCCATTAGCTGGAAATGCAATCCCTCGGGGGCAGCCTTATCAGCTCCCTTATCGGATATTTTTGGGGTTACAAGCTCTGTCGATCATTTTCCCAGTCTCTCCGACATGGATAGCTTAAACAACCTCCTCCCGAAATACAAACACCGGAAACGTGGCCCATAAATCGGTTTCTGGTCCCCCTTCCCACGGTCGGGTGGAGCACTGATGGGTCTGTTGGATTGATCCAAATTGGTAACCCCCCGATCTAGCTCACTTTTTTGGAGCATTAAAGAGCAATATAGTTCTTAGAGGTAATTAATTGGAAGATACTACGATGGACTGGCCTAACTTTCGAGTAAACTACGGCGTACGCCTCTGGTCTCTAGGAATCCCCGTATCATGTTTATGTTGCACGCTTTAGTGGAGCCGATCCAAGCGGTGGAAAGCTGGTGCTTATCTGCCACTCTCTGTTTGATGTCCGATAAGGTTTTTTCCTAAAAAGACCCTTTCCTCCCCGCCCCTGGGACCCGTCCAATCGAATCCAATGCGATTCGGTTCTCCGGTGCAATCGAGGTATGGAAAGCAAACAGCCTCGGCCCGTGGCCGTGGGCAAATTAAACAGAGTAAGTGAAATGGTTTCCGCTCCGCCTTGCAATTATGGTTCGGGATCGGGACTGCCATTGTCTCGCCGGGCGTGGTCGGGTTAAGGGCACCCGGACTGAGAGTTCCCTCCCCTTGCCAGCCTTGGCGCAGATCACTTTCGAGAGTTTTCAGTTCAAATTAAATTAAAGCCAGTTAAATAGGTTAAATAGAAAGAAGGGAATCGCACCGCGAACCACCACCAATCTGGAGTCGGTGAAAGCCACCCCGTCCAGCCCTCGGCCTCGGGTGGAACAATCTGTTTGCTGCCTATCGCCGTGCAAACAACTTCGACGTGTGTGGATTGTGGCAAGTATAGGGGAGACAGAAACTCATAAAAATTCCCAACGATTTGTTTGCGGGTCGCAGGACTAGCGAATATCCTGGGAGCGGATGAGTGGTGGGCTGGTGAGGGGACTTTCCATTCGATCTGTTATTAATTATCTAATTTTACTACTTTGTGTGACTTTCCTTTACAAATATTTACCTTCCTTAAATCCCTATTAATTTTTGGAGGAACGGACGTGCTACCGTCTCAATGCCACCTACTACATCACCATTTCAATATTCATTTCCTGCCACGCAGTCATTTATAGCCCCTTTGTGGTCTCCCGCTTTCCGCCCCCAGTCCCGGCGAAAGGTTTCGCAATTGCAACACCTCAACCGCCGGCGTGGTGAATGCCCCCTTCCAGGATCTTCCATCGTCCCATCCCGAGGCCTGCCCACCTCATCCAATCTATGTGCGTCCCAAGCCCCGCTCCTTGGGCCTTTTTAATGCTTTTAATTTTTGCTGCGCCGCCGGAGAGCGCCCGGAATGAGCACTAAAAGTAAGCCCAAAAAAACGTATTTGGGGGTAAGATGTTGACGCCACGGTTAGGGGTTGAACGAGTCCCCGGGTGAGGGTGTGCATCCTTTGACTGTGTGTGCCAGGATGAACGAGTGTGCGAGAGTGCGAGTGGGTGAGGGCTGGCGGCCAAAAATGTGCAAAAATGGGCGTTGCTCGGCGCGATATATCTAATGGCATTGTTTCCGAGAGTTGTCGCCCCTGTCCCACGGCCGCGACACTTCTTGTTTAATGCATATCCGCAAATGTTGAAATGATGTAGTTGCCACCCCGCCCCTGCCACCCGCGGCATATGCTAGACGGCTCAAATGCAGCTGTTAATGGCTCTAAAATTAAAGCATCCAGGCGGAGTCCTTGCCATTGTTGTCATTCGATTTGATTTGAAATGGGTGTTGGCTTTTCATCAAATCCCCTTCCCGATCTTTTGAAGCAGTCTGATTAAAAACATTAACATTTTTTAAACAGAATACATGACATCTTACTCTGAAAAGGACAAAATCAATAACTCATCTTAGATCTTGGAAGTTAATTTCCGTTTTTTCGCACAAAGCCCGCTCGGAGATTCGGGGCTCAGATAGTCCTGATGTTCCTGCTTACATCACACAAACTCATCTCATTCGTTGGGGAAACCCTGCCCCGAGTCTCACAACAAGCGCAGGCCGATACAATTCCCTGGGAGAACATTTCCGAGAAACAACAATGCCCACTCCACCTCGGAGTCCAACGATCCCCAGTAACTCCAACCAGCGTTGGGGCAAGACAAAGGCGAGCTACTTACAAGCCGCATGCCTCCGCAATCTGCTGCGTGGTATGTTCTCCCCCTCCCCGGCACATCCTATCTTATCGCTCACCGGGCGACAAGGCTGGAGACTGGAGGGAGAAGAACACCTGCCGGTGGCTGTTCCTCGTTACTTTCCCTTTCCCTTTCTCTTTCCCCGGCCAGCCAACCGTGCGTCCAGCAAAGTATTGCCCCGAAAACACTGTCCATTAATAAAGTCGTCCGAACTCCGTTGAAATTCAAGCAAGATTCTCCGCGGAACCGAAATGCAAATCACTTGAAATCGAAACGAATAGCGCGCCTCTGGGGCGGAGTAAGGGCAGAATATGATGCCCGTACATGTTAGATTGGGAGGAACATCAAAGGCCGGGCTGCCTAATGAAGAAAATGCATTACATGACCCCTGGCCTCTCCGAACTAGCCTGGCTCTTAGCGGCGCCATCTGGACTCGTGTTCCAGTTCCCCAGAGGGGCGCTGGGAATGGCTTTCGGAGGCTGCATCGATTTTTAATCAGACCCCGGACGATGAGTTAATCAGAGCGCTCTGCTCCGGCGGGTCTGCGGACGGGATATGGCCATTTGATGACGAAACACAAACAATTAAAAGGCTTAAAATGTCATGATTTACACTTGTAGGCTGGCTGGCCGTTCTTGTTTATATTTTGGGCTGGGAGCTCATAAAACTGAAATGAAAATGTGGCAGAGGCTGGGGAGCCACGACATCTGAAACACATGCCTGGTGCTTTGATTTAAAAAACTGCTAAGATGCCTCCTGTTAAGAAGGCCTAAACTGGTTAGGGCCTGAACATTTCTCCAGCGGCACTAGAACCTAAAAGCGCTAGGGAGTCGGGCGGGCACATTCGGTTTTATGCTATCCGGTGCACAAATATAATTCAATCAACGCCAAGTGCCACGCCCCGCCACCTTGCCGCGCAGCTCTGCCCTGCCGGCGAGGGAATTCATTTTCTATTTTTTAAGCTATTTTCGACTCTTGCATGCCGCACGTCAGTCAGCGGGCAGAAGGGGCGAGGCTGTGGCAGCAGCGCAAGAGAAATGTTCCTCAAGATAGTATATATCGCCGTGTATATGAAAAATATGGCATATGAGCTGCTGGTGCCCGACCCCCTACACCCAAGGCCCAAGACCAGATGATGGTCGTTCTGGCTCTACCCCTCCGCCGGACGGAGGTGGCAAGTTGGCAGTGGTGGTGGTGGTGGTGCTGGGGATTGGGGCTGGGGCTGGGGCAGGGGCAGGGCCGGGTTGTAGGTCTGTCAGCTCACGGCGCGCGCAGAAGCATAAATCAACTTATTTCATTGGAATTTATGTTTTGTTGTTGCTCCTTCCAAATGTGTGGTAGTTGTTGCTGCACTGGCGTCGCCTTGCACCGGCTGTGGCTGTGGCAGTGCCAGGGGCAGGGGCACCGGCATTGGCAAAGCCCTGCTGCTCCGTTCTGATTGCTGACGCCATCATCGTCATCCTCCCCGAGTGATCCGGCACTACTCCTCCAGAGGAACTACTCTTCTCCCTATTTATTTAAGATTCTTCCAAAGGCTGATCCGAAGGAGGCTGATGGGAGGAAGGATAATGAGTTCACTTGCCACTAACTCAGGAAAGAGCATTCCCTATTCGCTTATAGCCCAGCCCCGTTCGTCACGAGTATTTTATGCTCGTTGGCTGGTGGTATGTGCAATTGCTTCATTTGCGGCAGTGTCTTCGCCCCTGGAAGACTCTGGAGCGGGGAGGAAGAGCCCCTGCAGAAGTCACACGAGGAGGCAGGCCGGGGCAGATCCAAAAGTAACAGGAGGAGGCCCAGGCCGCGTGTTAAAATGTACACTTTCCATTTAAATCATTCCGGGAAGTTGATTTCGTTATACTCATTTGCTGCCTCGTGTTGCATGGTGCCTCGTGTTGCAACTGCAAGAGCCTTCAACGGGAACTCAATCAGCAGGACGAGTTAAACAATCATGGCTGTCTAACAAGTCCCATAATAAACGCTAAGGAGAAGAGAATGGAGCCTATACTATCCTGGGAGGGAGTGAAGAAACTCTCTTATGGAATTATAATCGGAAAGAACACTAATTTGGCTGTTTTCGAGATAAGGAAGATAAGACCGAGGTGTCGACGACCTAGATCGGTTCGGAAAGTAACCCATTTACTGACATTTGATGGATTGGAAGTTCCCTGTCGAGAGATACGCCCCGAGATAGGGTCTTCGAGTCATTCTTTGATTCTATTTTCAATCGAACTCCCTTGATTATTTTTCTTCCGATCGAAAGTTTCGCTAATTTTTCGCACGTCTTCCATCCAGGGAAGTAAATAGACGGGTTGGGGACTCAGCAGAACCATTTCTTGCACTGCTTAATGGCGTTTTTCAGCTTGTTTTTGTCTGGCTGGCTCTCCGACAGGCTTTTGCATTTAATTACTTTGTTTATGGCCCGGCAGCAGCTACAATAAAACTTCAATTTATGTGTGCTGCCCCCCTTAGTCCTTTTTTGATCTGACCGGAGTACGAAATGTTGTTGAATTCCAATGCAGAATTGACAGGCCCGCCCTGCCGCCTGCCTCCGGTCGCCCTTTGTTGTGTAAACAACGCGAACTTTACATTTTTTGTGTCGACGTTGCACTGCGAAGACCAACTTGGCCGAACTGGGTGGACCCCCAATCGGCACACCCCCAATCCCAGCACGGCTGGCCGCCCAACCACCCCCGTTCGCATTCAGTTAGAAGGCAAAAGTTTCCTTACACAAATAACTCGACTTGTGCGACTCAGAACTCGCAACTCGCTTTGAATGCTTTGCAATTTCCGCTCTTCTAAATTTGTTGAAAATATTTTTCCACCTCTGCCGCCCACTGCCATCCACTGCCACCCAGTGCCACCCACTTGCCGCCCATCTCCGCCAGGTTGCAGGCTGGAGGAGCAGCGGAGGACTGCTGGGAGGCAACAACAATCGGAGGGAACCCATGACTGACTGCCCAACCTTGCGTAATATTTTAATAAATTTTGTCGCCAGGGCCAGGAGCGAGTGAGAGACACCAGCGGCAGAGGGGGACAGGACGAGGGCGGACAATGTGAACTCTGATTGCTGAACTAACCTTTGTCCGACTTCCGTCCGCCGTGCTGCTGCTCGGCGCCTGCGTCCTAATTAAAAGCGCAGGAAAACAAAGTCGGGATGTTTACTTATTTAAGGACACGTCCGAAGGACTCTCCGAAAATAGTCGGAATAAAGAACTCCAAAGACAGTAGGACTCGAATCGCACTGCCTCCTCATAGGCGGCCTATTATAAATAAATTAAATATGTTCGCCCGGGCCAGGATCCTGCAGGACATGGCAGGACACGGAGTGACGTGTAGCGTGGTGTGCGCTCTGGGGGAATTTCCATGTCAAAGCTGATTTTCTAACTGATTTCATGTCCAGCGATTTGAAGCGCTCAACAATTTCTAGGTTGCTCGGATGGCCGTCTCCCCTCGCACCACAGCGGGTCCTTACGGCGATGGCGCTGCATGGCTGTTAGCTGTTGGCTGTTGGCTGATGGCGTTGGCGGCGGCGCCCACTGATGTGGTAATAAACACCCCTTGTGCAGTCTAATGGACCGTAATTAACTCGTGCGCCGACTGCGACTGCGACAGCAGCAGCGACCGAGGCAGCGCCGTCCTCGTCGTACAAGCGATGAATAATAATTTTTTGCAAAGCCAGAGCCATACCCATAGCCATAGCCAGGCCCAGAGCCCGTAGTCCAGGCAGTGGACAACACCCAGGACCCACTCCAGCGCAAAGACAGTGGCCACGATTGCCTCTTTAATGGGCAATTATTTGGGGCTCGATAGCCGGTCACTCGCATCACATTTACATATGAATCTTATATGTTCCCTCGGCCGAACGGGAAAATTACCAAACACCAGCTTGGCATCTGGCCAGATGGCGCAGATACTTGTTGTATCTCGTTTTGGGCAACCGCCTTCAGATACTTTGTTTTATTATGCGGCGGGGTTTATGACACTCCGGATAATCCCCATTCAGGGGTGCCAACTGTCCAATATAGTTTAGTGAGATAGACCACATATATTATCTGTAACTAACAGATTGCAACAGATACAATAGAATGTTATAGATAAAATAGATACTATAGATAGATACTATAGTCTTTCAAGAGTATACTTCTTATTATCTTCAGAAGAAACCCTCTACCCTTTAGTTTAGTAAGTCTGTATCAAAAAGAAAAGGTGGTAACAGATACAATAGACTGGAGATCAAGGAGATAGTATTCTTAATGACATCCTTAGAATCCTTAGAAGAAAGGAAAAAGATATATTTTCTTATATCTATAGTGATATATTACATGTAGTATCTGTGTCTTAGATCTCTAGAGCAGATCTAGAATAGATATAGTATAATAATATAGTAGTCTTTCAGTAGGTTAGGTTCTTGTCATCTTCAAAGGAAACCCTTTAGCATATATCCCTTAATGCCACCCGATGGCTACCACTGTGCCCTGTTGTGGCTCCAGCTACCATGGTTGCTGGGCAGGACGGGGTGTTGCTGCTGCTGCTGTTGCCGTGCTGCGGCTGCGGCCGTTGTTTGCGTGACGGATATTGCCTTGTCACTTGCATGTACGAGAAATGTTAAAACGTGGAGCGGCGACTTGGATTGGGTTTCATCGGTTGTGCCGAGATGCCGCCCCTTCGCTGCCGCCCCGGCAGGTCCACCGACCGCAGAAACCACAGAGCGGCAATCAACGCACTGGCGTAACAGCACCAGCTCCATCGATCCACTGATTTTTCAAACACAGTGCCGCTCAAAAGTTTTGCTAAAATTTAATTAATTCCGCAATTCGGCCAGACGCTGTCGATTGTCAATTGCAGCCAATCTCTGGCCATCCATCCCCCGGCTTGCGCTTTTTGTGCCGCCGAAAAATTATGGTGATTGCCATCATTATCATCCGTGCAATGTCCGTCCGGACTAGCCTAGCTAGATGTACGTAACGCCCCTGGTCGGACACTAATCGCGGGGCGTGGCTATTATAAATACCAATTTAATGAGCGCAACATATGCAACGGAGGCCATTCGATGGAAAAGAAAGGTTTCTCCCGGGCGGGGGTTAGGTCGTTTAATGCGATTACATGGCGGAGGCCATTTGTCACAGAGTCAGCGGATGCACTGCGACAAATTCGGGATCAGGGACTTGGGCGATGATGGTATTATGCATGGCACGGGGGTTTCCTAATGAAACCTGGTCAGAACCCACCTATAATCCACCTATTATCTGCGCCTCTGTGCCTGGGACCAAGTGCCGTTTTGTAAGAGTTTAAAAGTTCAACGCTCCTCGCATCTTCGAGTGGCACTTCACTTATTCCCGAGGGCCTAGCTGCCCTAATGGGCGCATAATGACTCCAAGTGCCGTGCATCTGTATCTGTATCTGTATCTGAATAGCTTTCGCATCTGTGTCCGTGTAGCAGCTTAAACAAATCATGTCAAATTACGGCAGAGCTAAACAACGAGCAGCAGAATCTCAACGAAAAAATGGAACGAGAAGCAAACTCAACTGGCATTCCAGCCACAAGGTCCGCACCGTAAGATAGGCTCTGCAGGCCCTGCAGATGCTAGTGCTCGTGTGATGGCGACTCTGCCTCGCCAATTGCATGGCCATCGCACATAACTCCAGCTTGATTGTCTCCGCTCCTCGCCGGGTCCCTGGGCGTCGCCCAGACTCTGCTTTCGTCCGGCATGCGGGCCACTGCAGTGGTTCTGCAACTCCACTGCGAACGCCAGCCAGGGCAGTCCAGTCGCCGCTCATTAAGTGCCACTGTAGGCCTGTTGTCGCTACTGCCGCTCCAATCACCTTTCAACTTTAACCCGCATTCCGCAGCCTGCAAAGTTTAGGCCCCACCAGCCCTAGAGCTAGGTTCCTTTTTTTAAACATTCCACGGAATCCGCATTACGCAAACCCCGTTTTCCCTTTAATTTTCTATTTTTAAGAGAATGACCCTTTTTTAATACAGGTTATCCGCATTTTCCCCGAAACGATATCCATATCTCGGCCAATTCTTATTGGATTCTTGAGAGGAATATCTTAAAAGATTTCTAGATCGATTCCGTAACAATCTGCATTAAAACCCTGACACAGATTTTTGGATCTATATTTTTCCAAATTCAGTGGGGGAGCCCCTTGCAAAATCCAGGATTCTAATATATGGGATCTTGCGAAGTCCATATATCGGCGGAGAGGAGTACCTTGAAAGATTTCTTGATCAATTCCCTATCAAAATGGTTCAAAAACTGTGCACAAAATATCGCATCGATTTAATGCCATTGCTGGAAGGCCCTGTAGAGTACAAGATTTCCATATGGGGTCACACACGATAGCATTGATTAAGAGTTGGGGCTTCTCCGCAGTGTTCGAAGCAGGAGAAGGAAAACTATTGACTAATGGCTATTCATAGTCCTGGCAGTCGCAAGTGCTCCACGTCCTCCCGACTTACTCATGAGTCAGGGAAAGACCCAACGTGTAATTTGTTTTAATTCTGAATGCGACAAGCCATAATTTTAAAGTCGCCGACTGTGCGTGCAGTTTTTTAAAAAATACCTGGCGATTAAGCGGGAAGGACAGGCGGCCTGCGGAGTGCCTGGGAGAGACGAAATGAAATTATTAAGTATTTGCCCGGACTGACAGTTGCAGGAACAAAGGCCAAAGCTTTTAAATATTTAATAAGTATACAGAAATAAATGAGGTGGGGGCCACGAGGAAGACGAGCCGAGCATAGGAGGAGGCGGAGAGGCAGAAGTGGCCTGTTATTGAGTCATGTCAGTTGAGTGACTGGAGGGTCCCCGCTGTGGCGATGTGGAAGTGGAATCAATACCACGGATGCCCATGCCCATGCCCAAGCCCAAGCCCGCGCCCGCCTGCAGGTTTTCGAAGTACTTGTAAGGATATACACGCACATACACACTGACCCACTCTCAGCGCGGTGCGTCGGCGGCAATAAATGAGTAAAAATGACTTTTAACGAAACGAAAACGAAATAACGCTCCGACAGACAAAATCTGTCATCGACACGCTGGCAGTAACGAGCGCCAGATACAGATACAGAGGCAGAGGCAGTGAGGCGTTCTGGCAGATACTCACGCACACTCACAGTCGTGAAATTCGATCCGACTCCCTGCGTCAGCGGTCGATGAGGGGAGGGAGGAGGGAGACACAGGATACAGGGGACAGTCCTTAATTTCCATTTAATATTTTCCCTCGACCTTTTGTTGTTTGAGAGGGCCTAGGCCTTTAAAAATACATATTTTTCGATCGCTGGAGACACCAATTTGGTGTAATTTGTTGCCCCCCGATAGGTGGGCTTCAAACTGGTACTACTCCCAGGCTGGATGGAGGACATAACTGAACTTTTTCCATCAGAACTGTACAATAGACGTGATGCAATGATGGTGAAATCCTCCCTTTCTTGATTGCCAGAAGGATGTGGCAGGCAAGCGGCAGTCCTTTTTTTGGCTTAGTGCGTCAGAGCGACGTTCTTCCCTCCTGCACTCCTCGCTGCTGGAACGCATACCTGTCCTAATCCCGGGGATGCCGCATGCAGCATGTAGCATGCGCATGCTGCAGCACATTTCACTGCTCTCCCGTGCCAAAAACAATGCGAGGCTTTCAGGAGATCTACCTGACCCTAAAATGCAGAAAACAAAGCCGGCACGAAAACCCGACTTGGAACGCTCCGCACCTGGGACTCGGGCGAGGGGCGGAGGCCGCCTGGGTGGAACTAGCACATGCTTTGGATTCTCGGCTCTGGATTTTATGATTTTGTGAAACATTTTACAACTTACATGGAAATGATGCTGTTTGTGCGCCCCCTGGGCCCTGGGCGATGCTGTTTATCATTTGTTAGCCTCGGAAACGAGTTTAGGTTTAGATCCGAGACTCTAGCAGAGCCCCAAGCACGGCCGCAGATTAAATAATGCCGAGCTTTGTGTTTGCTCATCGCAAGATAATGCGCCCACGCGGTGTCGAGATAATGATAAATTCGAGATGAATAGGGCTGGCGAGGCGCCAATGTAATAAAAACACGAAAATATTGCATTGAAGCCCGACACAGGTCGACACTGATCAAATAGAGCGGAGCATAGCACTTGCGGAGGCAGAGGTGGGAAAATTTATGGAGGCCGGGACTTACACTTGATAGTCATCGTCACTTGTCCCTGAAAAGGCAAGAGGAAAGTGAATTCGGGGCACAAATTGAATTTGATTGTTGAAGCAGTCGGCCCGGCCTGGCCCCCGGATCTCTGCAGCGAATGTAAATCAGAGACGGGCCATCCCGATCCCGATCCCGCCCGCCCCACTTTATTCAAATTCCGGCTCACAAACAGCTGCTACACTTCATTACCATACGGTTTGTTCGGGCCGGCAGCACTCCCACTCTGGGACATGCGATTTGATGTGTGATTATGCCTTCTTGTTGCTTATCAAAATGAAAATTCAAATTCCACTATAAGAGCACTTTGTTTACAACGCCCAGGCCCAGACCCAGTCCCAGTCCCAGTCCCCAACACAGCAACAGCAGCAGCAGCAACATCAAAATCAACATCAACAACAGCAGCAACACTTGGAGAGCTGCAGAAGTGACACTTCCAAGAGATTAAAGTGACATGTAGTGGTCCGTGTATATATTGGGGCTACCCAGCCCGGCCCGGACTCCGCCCGGGCTGACGGACTGTCTGGAAAACGGATAGGCCGACACCTTTTTCTCCACTCGAAAGTGGGGAAAGTCGGCGGCGGGGGAATTAAGAGCCGAGTACAAGTATTTGCTGGGTTCCATGCATAGATTAATAAATTATAAGCCTATTCTCCGAGAGGAGCTGGGAGTCGCATTGATTACACAGTAAAAAAGGCATTGAATCTCGTGATGCTAAGACCTCATCCATGAGAAGCACTCCCTCCGAAGCAGCTCAGCCTGACCTGGGCCTTCTCTCAGTGCAGATGCCGCTACCCTTCTGGCTTTCTTTTCAAGCCAGCTCCTGGGGGACGACGGCAGCCAGTCAGTCCCCAGAGCATACATGCCTCTCCCCAAGACCCGCCCCCGCCTCCGGAGCGGCTGAATGTGGAGCAATTAATGTTTGTGTTTTGTCATTTCATGCCCGACTCTGCTCTCCACTCGGTGCTCCCTGAAATAATCCATGCTGGATGTTGTTTTTGTGTTTCTTACATTTTATGCGCATAATTAAGCCGGTGTATCCGTAAAAGCATGCGACACTTCCGGCTTGGATGCCGGACAACTGCCGACGGACAATGAGAGCTCCGTCTTTGTAATGCTTCTTCTGCGTCAATACATTTATTTTTTAATGCGCGACTTGGAGCGGTGACCACGATTCCTTCGCTGAACTCTTTCCGGTGGAGAAGAGCGACTCCTGGGAGTGGGGGTGGGAGAGCAGAGTCGGAAATGCCAAGGCATGGGCAATCCCAACTTGAACTATGACGTATAGATTCCCAGATAGATTCCAAGATGATTCCTATGCCAGCCAGCCAATCACATCCTACAATTATCGTTTTAAGGCCTTTTTTGACTCTGACAGTTGGGGCCTGGTCTTTATCAATTTCGATTTTCGATTTATGGGACCATAATTGTGAGGATACTTGAGCGGACACTAATTGAGGTTCTGGGCGCCTCTGGGCTGGGAGACAGAGAAACAAAACATCTACAAATCTATATATGTTATTGGCTCCTGAACCCGACTCACCGAATTGTAGATGGCCTTTATCTCCTCCCCATCTGGTGTATTGATTGTTTGCACTTTGTTTTCCCGTTTCTGCTTCGTCAACAGTTTCCCCACATCCATCCCGACCACGTCCAAGTGGCAGGGGTGTGTGTTTTTTGTCGTCCCATTGATTAAGACCCCCGACATGAACTCCATATGCGGCTTGGCGTGTTTGACTTCTGCCACGGAGCCGACTCCGGCCTAATCCCTGGGAGAACTCTGATATGGCTTATCTCCGACTCGGAGAGAGAGACGATTTTGACACATTTGTACACAGGCCGGGGAGGGCCTGTTCTGTACACAACACCGCCCACTTCGTATTGGCCACTTTCGTATAAGCCACAAAAAAACAAATCACTCCAGCGCTCTGGCACTCCGACCCTCCAGCACTCCAGCACTCCACCACTCATGTCCCTAGGAGCATTATTTGAATTAAGTGCATACTTAGGCGTAATTTATTGGAAAATCCACAAGGGCCCCCGGGCGGGCAGTCTCATAGGACGCCCCTACTCAGACCATAAGTTGCGAACTATTGTTTCAGTGGAGAGGTCGCCTCATTAATCCGGCCCCATCTATTTCGGCCGCAGTCTCGAGCCCATCTCGAGTCAGTCCTCTATCACAGCTGAGAACAAATTGCAGCGGGAACAGTCGCTTCCATTTCAATTTGCAACTGGCCCGATGGCTGCTGCCAGTTTCCAGTTTTGGCCTCAGCTTCTCAGCTCTCCTCCACCGTCTAGCTGGCCCCCGCCTTCGACTTCCCGGGCTCAAGAAGAACGAGTTATTGGCATGCATTGAATTTCTTTGGAATTTTTGTAGTTCTGCAGGGTTGCTGTGGGCAGGGCGGAGCGTCAGGGCGGAGGAGGCAGTCGGGCGAAAAAGTAGACAATCAGTGGCATGTATAGAATTTCACTGATTTATGTTTCATATGAGCCGGCTACGGGCCCTGCCACGGGTCCCCTAGGGCTCAAGGAGGCATCAAAGAAGGACGGATCTATCCTTCGTCCGGGTGACAATGCAGTGATTACGCTCGGCAGAGGACACAGACTCCGGCACGCACTCCCCCGCAACTTCCGTGATGCGAAAGGCATGCCTTTGGCTGCCGTTCAAAAAATACTTCCTCCGGAGGGGAGCTCCGAGGGAGGATGATAAATTTTTGATTAAAGGCCTCCATGCCCCCTACACACACACACATACGTGTAATATGCATTCCTCTGGCCGGGAAGCTCCTCTCGAGTTGCGTTTGACATCCAATTGAGTCTAAGTTGATTGCCAGTTAAGCGAGGCACACATCTACTGGTGATTGCTGATTACTCGGTTATCGAATAACCGAAAATCGCGTCTGTCATTTATCCAAATGTTAATTTAAACAATTAATGTGGCGGAGTGGGGGCAGAGGCCCCCAACATGTCAATTTCCTAATTGAGTGCTGAACATGACAGGCCACCGCCATATAGACGTTGCAGGGCCAAATATAGACCGAGTCTTCGGAGCTGGCCCGGGAATGTAAATGAAGAATGGCACTTGAGAGCGCCGGAGAGTCTGCAGGAGAGGCGGTGTCACCAGAGGGTCATTAAAACATGCTGCTCTAAGTGGGCCAGGGGGATAGCTGGGCGGATAATTAATCCGAATCAAATGGCAAGAGTCCTCTTTCGATAGATCCTACATAACTCTACTGGGGGTGGGAAATTCTTCCCACCATATGATGCCTAGGGAACCGATAATTATGCTTCCCTGTAGGTGGGTAGTTCTCGCCGCTCCCAGGCACTCCGACAGGTGTTTCCGGGGGTTGAAGCTGCTCGAATAAACAACAAGAGGGGCCAGTTGTGACCGGGCAGTACATCATGCCACTGCCTCGAGTAGCACCATCCCAAACTTTTGCCACTCGCCTCCGTCTGTACAAAAATACACGCTCCCGTAGAGTTCTAAGTGAAATAAATACACGGCGCACCGTTTAAATTTAAACGCAATTTCCTGCTGGCTGCCTGCCGAATGCATAGATGATTTTTCATGATTTTCCGACACTCTCTTCCCGTTGCAGATGCGCCCCGCTGAAACCGGTGATGATGATAAAGTTGCTGCCGGCTCGCCTTCGGCTTAGCTGCTGACAGCCAAGTGCACGGCACTGGCACTGGGACTGGCACTGGTCCGGTATCTGAGTCTGGAGATACTCGAACAAAGGAAAGCAAAAGTGCATTTCCTGCTAATTCACCAAGGGTTCTGTGTTCTACCTACCCTGCACCCGAAAGGTTCTACCTACGTCTCGCTGGACTCGGACTCATTCGCTTCGAGGCACTCGCTACTTTCGGTCGCCGGGCTCGCACAGACGACAGCTGCTGTTATCCGCACAGTTTGGTCAAGAGACGCGTTCGCGACGGCCGCCGAAGAGAGAGCGGCTTCCGCCACGGACTACGGCAAACTACGGAGTGAAGAGTGAAGAGCGAGAGCTCCGCGGAGCGGACTCCCCCACCACAGCACTGCGAGGATATTCAGTGAAGTGAACCGTAAACAGTGAACCGTGTATAGTGAGGGGCCAAGGCCTCATCAATCCTTTCCTCGCCAAATATTTGCCCCGCTCTGTTGACAAAGTGGATAGCCATTCGGGGGCCACACTTTCAATTAGGCACGTTGCCGCTTCATCTTCTTAAATGTGCCACAATGGCCGCGCCGTCCAGGACGACGACGTCGAAGCCACCCCCCTTCCGAGCCCTGATTGCCCTTCTGCTCCTGTTCATCCTGCGGCATGATGAAGTGTACGCGGAGCCGTACGCCGGAGGCTTTGGGGGCGCCGTGTCCAGTGGAGGCCTCGGTTCGGTTGGCATCCACATTCCCGGCGGCGGAGTCGGGGTCATCACGGAGGCCCGCTGCCCGCGGGCCTGCTCCTGCACAGGACTGAGCGTCGACTGCTCGCACAGAGGCCTCACCTCGGTGCCAAGGAAGATTTCAGTGGACGTGGAAAGACTGTAAGTATTCCAGTAATGACATTTCATTGTACAATATTGAGTTTAAAGCGCTTGTCTATCGAGATTCGGGGGACAATATCTATAAAGCCAACAGAAGACCCCCAGGCCATTAATACTTCCTGGCCATTCTCTGGGAATCCATCGATTGTGATTATGGGCGGAGTGGACAACTGCATGACAAATTCCAATTACCAATTGCTAGGGGGACTTTTCCCATACCCCCTCAGCTGCAGAAACAGAGCTCTCTATTCAATATTATTATTGCCGGACTCCCTCCACCGGACTGGTCCGATTTGTGTTTATTTAAACATCAGCATATGCGAGCCGGAGGAGAGCCCGGGTTAGTTGACTTAGGCAGTGGGGAGGGAGTAAATAATGTCGTGTCCATATCGTGGTGGCGATAACAATAGGGCATATGGACCCAGAGCCCCTCTATTTTTACCAACACGCCATTCGAGTTAAAAGAGTATGTTTCAGATCCTGAAGAGCTGCAGCGGGGATTGGGGCTTTTCTTTTGGCCAGTGACTTGGATGAAATAGCCATTAACTTTATTAATTGTCGTGGCAGGAACCACTTAAGCAGATCAGAGCCATAACTCTTGTATGTCACATCGCGTCGAGTGCATTAAGGCAATTGTGGGCTTGGGGCTTCGGCTCTCCACTCAGTATCTCGGCGAGCCCAGTCGCCGCAGAAATTAACGCGCCGGCAATTAGCAAGTGTATGCAAAATGGACACCGGCCGCCCCACCACCTCTCAACTTCAACCTCAGTGGCCTCAAAAACCCGCCGTGGCTGCAGTTTTTTACATAAATTAATAACAGATATCAGCGGCGCAGCATCGGCGTAAACAGCGAAACCAGCAACCCATTAGAGTATCGGCCAAGTTGCAGGTTGCAGCTTGGAACTGGCTCTCGACGGCAGCTCGGGTCGGCTCAGGGCCATGTTGGTCTGCTGGCGGTGTCGAGCTTTTCGTATTTGTTTTGTTTAAATGTTGAGTATTTTGTGTGGCAGAACTGCAGAATTATTCACATTTACGATAGAAACTGAAAGGCCCAACTAGCTGAACTGAAGCGTCATATATGATATACATAAACGTGCCTGAATATGCGTCTTTATGTTTATTTTATGAAATACAAATGAATTTTTCACGGATTTCGTGTGACAGTTGAAGAGGGAGAGATCTCAAAGCGGGGAATGTGTCAAGGAGTCCTGGGATGTGCTTAGGTCGCGGCTGAAAGAAACCAAGTCCAAGGCGTGGATGTGCTGGAGGGTCTGTTGAGGGAATTAGGTGTTCCGCGTATTTCATAGAAGCTGAGGAATTAATTCCACTCACCGACAGGGGCTGCTTCTTTCAATTTGAATGAATGTCATGGGACGACTCTGAATGCTGCATTCAAAGGTGCAATACTGAAGGGTTTCTCCTTTTCAACTCACATCATCTTGTAGCATCTTTTTATAATCATTCCCAGCAGCTTTTGGACAAGTTCTTCAGTCAAACTTAAAGACTCTGCAATATTGGTAGAGGCCTAGACCGTGTTCACCAAAACAAGAGCCTCTGCGACAAAACTTTAGAAGGGAAACGGCTTAAAAGTGGTCCAGCTCGAAGCCAGTCACCCACCTACACCCCCACCCAGCCACCATTAGTTGATTCAATTGACTCGACAGCATTTTTGCATATTTAATTTGTGGCAGAGCGGAGCGGGTGGAGGTGTGGTCCTCCCGTGGCACCTGTGGACTAATTTGTAGGTTTCGAGACAGCAGAGGCTTTGATGTGGTTCGTCTCTAATTCAGTTTGCTGTCGGTTGGAAAGGCACTTTCTGGCCCCAACAGAGCTAACCCCAAGGCATCTGCAACTAGGCAACTCGGCGACAAGGAAGGCTTTCAACCGGACACCTTGCCGCCACACACACCTGATGATGTTAAATGGCTAATTATAAAACGAGAGAAGGCAAATTTTTGTGTAAACCACGGCCCGAATCGTTTGAAATATGTTGGCAATTAAGCAAGCATTTAAATAACATTTTCCTTCTTTGGATGGCATGGAGAAAAAAGTCGGTTATAAATAGAGATTCCCTTTCAAAAGTATCTATAGCATAAGATCTATAGCCTACTGAGTTGGATGGACCCTCTAGGATGGGGCTTGCAACCGTGAAAGTCCATTAGAGAGGTTAGAAAGTCGAAACACTGATTTGGTTATTAGATAAAATCATATAGATTACATGGATTTTCTCTCCGTGTAGCGGGCAGAGTCTGGGGTCTGGTGTAATCAGTCGCATCTAACCATCTCAGATACCCACATCTTAAAAATATATTAAGCTCATTAAAATAACGCGAGTGTGTATGTATCTGCGAGTGAGTGGAGTTCAGCCTCCTCTTCAATATCTTCGGCATCAAGTTGCGAGATTCATTAAGGCCTAAGCCGCACAGAAAATATTTTACGTTCAGGTCGTCGAAGGTCTCCCTACCTGTTACCTGTTCCGAGCCCGAACCTCACTCAAAACTGAAAACTGAAAACTGAAGACCCAAAGAAGAGGAGAGAAAAGAAGCAGCTGGGCCCAACTTGTTGTTTTTCGATTGATGTTACTGTTTGCGCATGTGCACACGGCCGAGTATGGCTTTGTATCTCTTGGGTTGCATTTCATTGTTATGACATCCACAGGTAACAAATATTCCTCTGCGTCTTCCCCGGTCCGTGGGCAGCTTGGGAAACGGGTTCTGGCTTCCCTAGGATCAATGATTAAATATCATATTTTCCTTATCAGAAACAAGCGGCAGGAATCTCCACTCTTCCGTCGGTGGTGGTTTTGTTTGGTTTTATTTTCCTCCGTCCTCTCCCCCGGGCAGATGGTTCCCCGTACTCAAGACTCTCTGTACTACAAGCAATTAAAAACAAGCCTTGCAACATAATTAATGCAATGTTTTAATCTCATTCTGTTAATCTGCTCCTACAGCGATTTGCAGGGCAATAACTTGACCGTTATCTACGAGACGGACTTCCAGCGGCTGACCAAGCTTCGGATGCTGTAAGTATGGCCCAGATGGGCGCGGCGATGGGTGAGACTAACCCGGTCCTTTAACTCTCCCACAGCCAACTGACGGACAACCAGATCCACACGATCGAGAGGAACTCCTTCCAGGACCTGGTCTCTCTGGAGCGACTGTGAGTATGGGCCGGAGTGCCGGAGACGTCCGAGGTCTAGCTTGCATGCCATAACTCACTTTCTACTAACCGATCTTGAATATCTTTAGATACATTATCCTAGCTAGCGTGATAATTGAACTTAGCTTGATGCGAACATTAGTTTTGAACTCTGTTGACTAGTTGATTTTGATTTTTATTGCTTATTCTTACCGTTTTTGATTGACTCTCTGCTGTCGTTGCCTTTCGTTTTGCGTATTAATGCCCGTCTCCACACCAAACATACCAAACCAAATTAAACACCAAACCAATTCCACTCAGACGCCTAAACAACAATCGACTAAAGGCAATTCCTGAAAACTTAGTGACAAGTTCAGCGAGTCTTTTGCGATTGTAAGTAATATCCAGAGTAGTCGACAGTAGTCTACACTTCCGCAGCTCCTCTCGACCCTGTACTAATTCTGAACTGTTTCCGCCTCGGCTCCGCAGGGACATCTCCAACAATGCCATCGTCACGGTGGGCCGGCGCGTCTTCAAGGGCGCCCAGTCCCTCAGGAGCCTCCAGCTGGACAACAACCAGATCACCTGCCTCGACGAGCACGCCTTCAAGGGCCTGGTGGAGCTGGAGATACTGTAAGTATTCCGCTGGCCGCCTAAGCGGCCGAATCGGGAGGCGCAATTAATCAGTGATTTACCGACTTGGCTAATCAATCAAACTGGAATTAGTCAATGATTTAAAAATCAATCAGTGGGCACTCGTGCCCATATATGGGTGCCTAAATTAGATAATAAATGGTGGCCATATGTCAGTTAATTGGAAGGGAGGTCTCTTTCGGAAACTGTGCTCTGCGGAACCAAATGGAAACATAATCACTCCTACCATTTCAGAACGCTGAACAACAACAACCTGACGGCGCTGCCCCACAACATCTTCGGCAGTCTGGGGCGGCTGCGGGCGCTGCGGCTCTCCGACAACCCGTTCGCCTGCGACTGCCATCTGTCCTGGCTGTCCCGCTTCCTGCGCAGCGCCACCCGCCTCGCCCCCTACACCCGCTGCCAGTCGCCCTCCCAGCTGAAGGGCCAAAACGTGGCGGACCTGCACGACCAGGAGTTCAAATGTTCGGGTAAGTAATGCCAGCGCTCGGCGGGCACATGCAACATGATGTGCCAGCTCCCACTCCCACTCCCAACGCGTTATTAAAAGTGTGCATTTGCCTCCACCCCCCGCCTCCCTCTGCCCGCCACTCGTGGCCTAAATAAATTAGTTTCTTATGCCATGCGGGAGAAACCATGCACCGTGGGTATAAATCATAAGAATTCATATTGGCCAAGTCCCACAGCCCCCACAGACGCCCCCCGTCCGAAGCGAGAACCACTTAGTGAGTGGTTTGGTGGCTTCATCCATCGTTTCATCCATCGCTCGGTGGCCCGCTCCACTCCCTGTTTGCGGCGAGGTCGTGTGTTTGCCAAAACGTTTAATGCCGCTGATCTCCGAGAGCCTCCTCCGAGAGCTCAGCCCCTGAGCTGCGGGCCAATTGAATGGGAAGTGGGAAGTGGCCGAAGAGCAACAGCCAAGTCGCTGGCTTGGCGCGAAAAGCTCAATGAAGCGGAAAATGCGCCTTAAAATCGATGCAACCACGGAACGGGTTTCCACTCGAGCCATGGATATGTATGCCTCGAGAAACGAGCCGTAGAGACGGGGTATTGGTTTATTAAATTACTTATTTGGGGGACCCTTTTTGGACTTTCGATTAATGTGGATCTACGGGGCAAGCCCCTCTGATCAGCTGTCTGGTTATGGTAGCAGATCCTCCTGGCTTGGCTCTCCATGCCTGCCATCTCCGCCCGCTTTCTCCTACCAATCACTTGCCTTGATAGTTGCTACTGGTTGTGGGACAGAAAGATCTAAATCACAAAGAGGAGGAGCAACTGAAATGTTCAAGCTTTCTTACCAATCTATCCCTCACTTTGTTTCAGGCCTGACCGAGCACGCTCCGATGGAATGTGGGGTGGAGAACAGCTGTCCGCACCCATGTCGCTGCGCCGATGGAATCGTCGACTGTCGCGAGAAGAGCCTGACCAGTGTCCCGGTAACCCTGCCTGACGACACCACCGAGCTGTGAGTAGCGCCTTCGAGGCTGGAGGGTCCTCCTCTAGAGTGTTGATCTAACGCATCTGATTCTTGCAGTCGCCTCGAGCAGAACTTCATCACGGAGCTGCCGCCCAAGTCGTTCTCCAGCTTCCGTCGCCTGCGCCGCATCGACCTGTCCAACAACAACATCTCCCGGATTGCCCACGACGCCCTGAGCGGCCTGAAGCAGTTAACCACTCTGTAAGTAGACAATTCCCTGTACTCCACTCTGCTTTGAGAGCAACAAGTGGCCCGGCCAAATGTGCACTCACTTGAGCTGCCCTGCACTCGGTTAAGTCTGAGCCACCTGAGCCGAGTTGGCGGCGGGGCAGGGGCGCATGGAAGCCAGCAAGATGCCTACCAACACGCCAGAAGCGGGCTAATCGGCCCGGAGGCACCCACCGCAGGCATCGGCTTACGTGTGCGCATCGCCTCCCCGCCTCCGGGCAGCCTTCTCAGGTGGCCACTTGTGAGTGGTGTGCGAGTGGGCTCTGAGCATGACACGAGCCTAATTAATACGGGTAGAGTAAGGGGCTTTCATTTAGTCCTTTCAGATTCCATGAATTTATTATTAAATTTTACAACTACCATGTAGTAGGGCTGGATAGGGAAGAGCTACTATCCTTGTCTCTGGCAAGAAACTGATTTTATTTGATTTAGTTTTTATAGACTCTCTTCTAGCTCTGAGTTAACTCTTTCTATATTTGTTTACATTCTCTGTATTCTCTGTTTGTGTTCTTTCCATGTCGGGCTCCACCCACCATCCCATCGTCCCATCAGCGTGCTGTACGGCAACAAAATAAAGGACTTACCCTCGGGCGTGTTCAAAGGACTGGGATCGCTGCAGCTGCTGCTTCTGAACGCCAACGAAATCTCGTGCATACGCAAGGATGCCTTCCGCGACCTGCACAGCCTCAGCCTGCTCTCCCTCTACGACAACAACATCCAGTCCCTGGCTAATGGCACATTCGACGCTATGAAGAGCATCAAAACGGTGTAAGTACATGGGGTCTCCCCGCCCACCCATCTCCACGCCCACATTCGAGTGAGTACTCGAGGGCAGGCCCATGTCGGAAACCCTTTCTGAATGGGGCAGGCACTTTGGTGTTAAACCTCTGAAGTGCATTTAGTAGTTGCTTTGACTGTTCCTCCGACTTGGCGTTGACATTTGTTCGGCAACAAACAAGGAGCTCGCCTCCGCCTTTTCGTGGAGAGGCCTCTCTCCTCGAGCCCCCCTAAAAGCTTTCGGTTTTAGCTCGAATAAAAGAATTCTCCTCCATCGATGAGGGGGTGTGGCCACTCTTCTGCTACAAAGAGGCAGCTAGGAAGGCTCCGCAACGGCTGAGCCAGTGCCAGGAATTTTTCAATTTTTGTAATTTGGAGATGCGAATCTTATAGCTTCGTTGGGATTATAATGAGTATGAGGATAATGTAGAGATAAGAATTAGGTCTATGACACATAAGAATGGGAAAGAATCACAAGATTCCAACGAACTAAGGACACTTGCCCAACATATTTAGGAATTTCTTTTAAATAGTTTCAAAGTAACAACAAACACCACGCCGGAAAACACTACGGCAGTGTCGTGGACCCAAGGCTAGTGCACTTTTAAGACGTCTCAAGCCTCCTCCGAGCCTCCACCCTTCCCCAATCCACCTACTCCGGCCATTCAGTCGAATGCTCAATGCTACTTTCTTTTCATTCCTGCTTTCTTTCCATTTCCCACACACCAACGGACACACAGACATCTGGCCAAGAATCCTTTCATCTGCGACTGCAATCTGCGCTGGCTGGCCGACTATTTGCACAAAAATCCCATAGAGACGAGTGGAGCCCGCTGCGAGTCACCGAAGCGGATGCATCGTCGTCGGATTGAATCGCTGCGCGAGGAGAAATTTAAATGTAAGTCCTGCCAGTCCCCGGCCGATCCTTGCTGCCGTCCTCTTCCTCGACTTAACCAAGCGAATCGCTTCCTCGTGTCCCCTCTCCGAACAGGCTCCTGGGATGAATTGAGAATGAAGCTGTCCGGCGAGTGCCGCATGGACTCGGATTGTCCGGCAATGTGCCACTGCGAAGGCACCACCGTGGATTGCAGTGGTCGGGGTCTGAAGGAGATTCCCCGGGACATTCCCCTGCACACGACTGAGCTGTAAGTTCCGCTTTGGTTTCTGTGTCGCCTGCCTCCATGGCTCCGGGCCTCTAACTCGATATTTTATTTGATTTTCGCAGCCTGCTCAACGACAACGAACTGGGCCGCATCAGCTCCGACGGCCTCTTCGGACGGCTGCCGCACTTGGTGAAGCTGGAGCTGAAGCGGAACCAGCTGACCGGCATAGAGCCGAACGCCTTCGAAGGAGCCTCCCACATCCAGGAGCTGCAGCTCGGGGAGAACAAGATCAAGCAGATATCCAACAAGATGTTCCTGGGTCTGCACCAGCTGAAGACTCTGTACGTATAACTATATGCTAAGCTGCGCAAGATCTTCCTGCAATAAGAGACTTATGATAATCGTTTTAATTTCTCCACTAATTGCCCAATCATTTCCATTTGCAGCAATCTTTACGACAATCAGATCTCCTGCGTTATGCCTGGTTCTTTTGAGCATCTTAACTCCCTGACGTCCCTGTAAGTACCAGACTACCAGACTTCCCACATTCCCCAGACTTGTATACTCGTCAGACGGTATGTGTACCATGGCAATTAAAAGAGGGGCAAGTGCCCGGGATGCACTTCGCTGGATAAATGATTTGGCTTGGGCCTTAATTGGCTGGCGGAGAGGAATCTGGCGGAGTCGCTCGTAAAATGAGGTTAATGGTTCTGATTGTTTTCGGGTCGAATTCTGCTCCGCTCTGTTCTGATGTTCTACCTTGTGTGGCTGCCCTCCGCCGGTCTTTCAAATCATTTTGTTTCCATCAAGAGCCCAGCACACTATTGTGTATAATTCAATTGAACTTCGGCTGGAGGCACTGTGTGTGTGCGTCTACGTACAGATACCACTCACTAGCTCCTCTCGCTTTCCGGCTACCTCCACCCCCGTGCTGGCAAACCATCCCCCGAGCACACAAAGGCTGAAAAGGGAGCAAAGCAGCCTCCGTTCGATGATTTAATTAATTAAACTTGCGTTCCATGGAGAAAGCCAACTCATTTGCCGAAGAAGGGAGGTGCTGCTGTGTGATGTGGCAGGGCTGCTCGCAAATTATTGTAAAATTCATTTAAGTAGCTAATAAATAGCATCAATGCACTAAGTGCTGGCAACCACATGGGCTGGGTGCCCACCCCCATTTTGACACTTCCAGGAGCCCACCTAAGAGGTGTTGCTCAAAAGGCAGGCAGACTGCCTGCGGCTTCCTCCCACCCACACTAAGAGAACTGTTTCCAACTTACCCTGGAATTAAGAAGTGAGGGTATACCAATCAGTTCCATATCACTTTAAGCAACTCACTAGGAGGACAAGAAATTTATTTATAACTTATGGCTGGACAATATAAACTAAGCTCTATGGGTGCAGAAAGACTTCTCAGTACTCACTTCTCGATTTCAAGCACACAGCATACACCCTGGTACCTTTCGACGAAGACTGGCTTATTAAATTAGTTTGGACTGGCTGCCACTTCGGAATTGCCAATGTAATTTGTGCTCCATTGTTTCGCAAGCTCCACACACGACCCACCTCCCTGTCTTGGCCGCACAATTGAAATCATGGCTCACACGACCAAGAAGAAGTAGTTACTATTCCGTATTTTTGGCCTAACTGGCAGAGAGATTAGAGCCTCTAGGGGGCCATATTACGATATAGGAGTCCTCTGTTAAATTCTGTTTTTCGCTCCCTGATGTCACCTCTTTTTCCATTCGCAGGAACCTCGCCTCGAATCCATTCAATTGCAATTGTCATTTGGCCTGGTTCGCCGACTGGCTGCGGAAAAAATCGCTCAACGGGGGAGCAGCACGTTGCGCGGCGCCGTCGAAGGTACGTGACGTGCAAATCAAGGAGCTGCCCAACTCGGAGTTCAAGTGCAGCAGCGAGAACAGCGAGGGCTGCCTGGGTGACGGCTACTGCCCCCCGTCCTGCACCTGCACCGGGACCGTGGTGCGTTGTTCGCGCAGCCAGCTGAAGGAGATACCCAGGGGCATTCCGGCAGAGACCTCGGAGCTCTACTTGGAGTCCAACGAGATCGAGCAGATCCACTACGACAGGATACGGCACCTGAGGGCGCTCACTCGACTGTAAGTCGGATGGATAGCACTGCCAGAGAAGCTACTAATGCCTCCCTTTTCCCACAGCGATCTCAGCAACAACCAGATCACCATTCTCTCCAACTACACCTTCGCCAACCTCACCAAGCTGTCCACCCTGTAAGTTGCCCAAGCACCCAGGTCTAATGACTTTTTAATTGCCGCAGCAAAACGTGGCGAAATTGCGAAACACAGCACCAATCGAAGGCCCGGCTCGAGAGGGCTTGACACCGTTTCGTTCCAATTGCATTGCCTTCCGACCGGGTCGGGGGGGAGCAAGTTGGGGCAGTTGATGTCGTGACTCGTGCCTAAGCACCGTCCGCCAGTAGCCGGGTCGGCAAGCCGCGCCCATTGTTCAGCCCCCCGTGCCCGAGCAATCAAAACTTGTCCGATATGTCTGATGCGAATGGGAAACGCTCTGCCATTCCGTTCAGCTCCCCACTAATTTCCGCATGTCCTTGTTGCATTTTTTACCCTCTCCCTTCCTCTCTGTCGCCTTCCAGCATCATCTCGTACAACAAGCTGCAGTGTCTGCAGCGGCAGGCGCTGTCGGGAATGCACAACCTGCGCGTGCTCTCGCTCCACGGCAACCGGATCTCGATGCTGCCGGAGGGTTCCTTCGAGGACCTCAAGTCGTTGACCCACATGTGAGTTGGACACTTTTGCAGCCTGATGAGTCCATTTAAACTTTTCATCTCTTCCGGACAGAGCCCTGGGGAGCAACCCGTTGTACTGCGACTGCGGTCTCAAATGGTTCTCCGACTGGATCAAACTGGACTACGTGGAGCCCGGCATTGCCCGGTGCGCCGAGCCGGAGCAGATGAAGGACAAGCTGATCCTGTCGACGCCTTCTTCCAGCTTTGTGTGCCGCGGCCGCGTCAGGAACGACATCCTCGCCAAGTGCAACGCGTGCTACGAGCAGCCCTGCAGGAATCAGGCCCAGTGCGTGGCCCTTCCGCAGAGGGAGTACCAGTGCCTCTGTCAGCCGGGCTACCACGGCAAGCACTGCGAGTTCATGATAGACGCCTGCTACGGGAACCCCTGCCGGAACAACGCCGTCTGCACGGTGCTGGAGGAGGGCCGCTTCAGCTGCCAGTGCGCTCCGGGCTATACGGGGGCCAGGTGTGAGACGAACATAGACGACTGTCTGGGGGAGATCAAGTGTCAGAACAACGCCACCTGCGTAGATGGAGTGGAGTCCTATCACTGCGAGTGCCAACCCGGCTTCACTGGAGAGTTTTGCGACACCAAGATACAGTTCTGTTCCGCGGAGTTCAATCCCTGCCAGAACGGAGCCAAGTGTCTGGACCACTTCACGCACTACAGCTGCGACTGCCAGGCCGGATTCCACGGCACCAACTGCACGGACAACGTGGACGATTGCCAGAACCACATGTGCCAGAACGGGGGCACCTGCGTGGACGGGATCAACGACTATGTGTGCCGCTGCCCGGACGACTACACGGGCAAGTACTGCGAAGGGCACAACATGATCTCGATGATGTATCCGCAAACGTCCCCGTGCCAGAACCACGAATGCAAGCACGGGGTGTGCTTCCAGCCCAACGCCCAAGGCTCCGACTACCTCTGCAGGTGCCACCCGGGCTACACGGGCAAGTGGTGCGAGTATCTGACTAGCATCAGCTTCGTGCACAACAACTCGTTCGTGGAGCTGGAGCCGCTGAGGACGCGTCCGGAGGCCAATGTGACCATTGTGTTCAGTAGCGCGGAGCAGAACGGCATACTCCTGTATGACGGACAGGACGCTCACTTGGCTGTGGAGCTGTTCAATGGCCGCATCCGCGTCAGTTACGACGTCGGCAACTACCCGGTCTCCACGATGTACAGCTTCGAGATGGTGGCGGATGGGAAGTACCACGCCGTCGAACTGCTGGCCGTCAAGAAGAACTTCACTCTGCGAGTGGACCGCGGCCTGGCCAGGTCAATCATCAACGAGGGATCCAACGATTACCTGAAACTAACGACGCCCATGTTCCTGGGCGGCCTTCCCGTGGAGCCCGCCCAGCAGGCCTACAAGAACTGGCAGATCCGAAACCTGACCAGCTTCAAGGGCTGCATGCGGGAGGTGTGGATCAACCACAAGCTGGTGGACTTCGGCAACGCTCAGCGCCAGCAGAAGATCACCCCGGGCTGTGCCCTGCTCGACGGGCAGGAGCAGCAGGAGGAGGAGGACGATGAGCAGGACTTTATGGACGAGACTCCGCACATCAAGGAGGTGGGTTTTCCCCTACAGTTAATTATGATCTGCGTATCTAACGTGTTTGTGATTCGTTTTGCAGCAACCATCGGATCCCTGCCTGGAGAACAAGTGCCGCCGGGGCAGCCGCTGCGTCCCGAACGCCAATGCCCGGGACGGCTACCAGTGCAAGTGCAAGCACGGCCAGAGGGGACGCTACTGCGATCAAGGTGAGGGCAGCACTGAGCCCCCAACAGTCACCGGTACATACATCTCATGCTTAAGCTAATCACCTCGTCTCACCCACATTGCTTGCGTCCCTCATAGTCTAGCCCATCACTATCCTATCACCCATATTATATCACCTTCCCATCTAAGCCTCCCTGACTAATCCAATATCGTTGTCTTTTCAATCAGCGGCCTCCACCTGTCGCAAGGAGCAGGTGCGCGAGTACTACACGGAGAACGACTGCCGATCCCGGCAACCGCTCAAGTACGCCAAGTGCGTGGGAGGATGTGGCAACCAGTGCTGCGCGGCGAAGATTGTGCGGCGGCGCAAGGTGAGTGTGGCACGGATGAAGTGGAAAAGCAGCAAAGAGTAACTCCCATATCTTACGAACTAGGTGCGCATGGTGTGCAGCAACAACCGCAAGTACATCAAGAACTTGGACATCGTGCGCAAGTGCGGATGCACCAAGAAATGCTACTGACTGAAAGATGCGACTACCCAATTGCTCAGCTGGAGCAATAGCAGCTTAGATGTTAGTTTAAGGACAGGTTTAAATGTAACTTATTACAGTAGTAGTAGTAATAGTAGTGTAAGTGATAGAATTACGGATAGGCAGGCAGTGGCGGGGGGGAAGACAGCTGAGGAGAAAAAGGAGGAGGACGACGTTGAGGGGGACTATCCCACGGATGGTATCGATGGCATGCAGGCCGATCTCTACGACGATACCATCGACGATGAGCTCGAGGAGGACGATGGTCTGGACTATCCGGACGAGGAGAGTGGCGAGGACGAGGAGCCGGAACAACTTCCGGATCCGAAGGGATTGGTGAGTGTGCCGGACGAGGAGGAGGACATGGGCTACGATGAGGACGACGAACGTATTGCCATGGAGCGTCCGAGGACAGTGAGGCCGAAGCCGGACGAGGAGCTCTTCCTGAACGAAGAGGGCAGTGGTGGTTTTCGATCGAGATTCCGGCCGAGTAGTGGCAACAGCTTCCGCCAAAGCCAGCTGGAGAACATTCGCAAGAAGCTGCTCACCGAGGAGCAGGCTGTGGCGATCGCCGTACCGAGCACTGCCATCGATCTGCGCGAGAGCAGCGGTCACTTTGCCAACGATGACGAGGATGGCGAAGATGGCGATGACAGCGTCGATGACGAGTTCCCCGACACGGGCGGAAACAGCCAGGGGCACGGCTTCTTGAGCTCCCAGCGGAAGAGCGGTGCTTACCACAGGAAGAACGGCAACGACGCCATCAAGATCATATCCACGCCGTTGGGCAAGGTGAGCATTGTGTACCAACAAACGGATAAGGATCAGGCTGCCGAGAAGGAGCAGGACAAGCAGCAGCAAAAGAAGCCGGCGCTCACCGACTTCGATGCCCTGTCGCCGGACCCCGAGAGCAGTCATCGCTTTCCGTCGCCTCACCCCAAGATTACGCCCGTTCTAACGCCCGATGGCAAGGTGGCGCTGCTCTATCGCGGAGACTCGGAGAGCTCCAAGTACGAGCCCATTCGCAACCTCACCACCCACAAATTCTCCGGGCACCAGGCAAAGGCCAGTGCCTCCGAGGACACGTCCTCTTCGGAGGATTCCGTGTACACGGACAGCGAGGATGTCGAGGACAACCCAGCTGGCGGAGGCCAGGGCGCAGCTGAAAAATCATTCCCTGCGACAAGTACGCCCAAAACTCTGCAACCGGAGATTGTGGAGCCGCCAGCCAATGTTCAGCCGGGAGGAAGCTTCATCATTCGGCCCACTTCGGACTCACTACTGCCGATGATCAACCGGCCCTTGTCCGAGGTGCTGGGCATCAAGAAGAACCAGTTCCAGGAGACGCGAGTCCGCGACCAGCTGCCAACCCAGCAGCCTCCATTGGTGCCGGGGCTGATGCCGGAGACGGTCACCTCGCGCAGCCCACAGTTCCTGGCTAAGGTCAACTTGGCCGAGTTCTCCACCTCCGGGCGGACACTGCAGCAGCCGTTGATGCCGGGCAACCGGGACTTCGACTTCAGTCGGGACAACACGATGCTGGACGAGCGATCCCGGGTGCGCGAACGGGAGCGGGAGAAGGACCACAATGAGGCCACCAGCAAGGGCGGTGGCGCCACAGAGGCGCACACCATTGCCAATGAGCAGATGCTGTCGAAGACAGAGGTCATCAACCTGGCGATTGTGCCGCAGTTCGACGAGGACCTGGAGCGGCTCCAGCGGCTGCAGGAGAGCAGTGGGCGGCGCCACCACCGGGCGCGCCATCGCCACCGCCAGCAGACGGAGGAGGAGCTGTCCGGCATCCACTGCATCATGCAGGTCATGATGGGCGTGGCCGCTGTGTCCACTGTCTTCGGCATGCTGGGCACCTTCTTCAAGCAGCGAATACTCGATCAGTTACGCATGATGCACTGGTAGTACAACATGGGGGTGGCACGCCCCTCCCATCCGAGTTCCCGCTATGTCCCCCATTCCCCTCCCTTCACCCGCCTCATCGTCGCGGCTATCGTCCAGGCGAGACTGCTGCCCTTCTACTACTGCTACTAGCAAACGCATATATACACTACCATACGCTATGTATTCATATATACAGCCATATTTAACTACATAACTATCGGCTTATTCAGGGGCGCCGGAACGAAGCTATTCTCCTCGGGGCAGTCCGTACTCCTAGCCCTGAAAAGGTGGGGAAGTGGGGGCACGGCCCTCCCCCCTCTATATGAAGTGCCCCCGGTTTCGGCGCCCCTGAGCTTTATGCATAACCCATGTACTGCACAAAGGCATCGATTTGCTGTCGCCCCTTTTACTTTTTATAAGCTATATGTATCTTATCTTATTCGGGGTGCTGCTAGGCCCCAGAACGTATTCTATATATTCGTGTATCCCTTTGGACGGCGGTCCTCATAGGTTACGAACGCACCGGAGTGTGCGGAAGGAGCTACTCCATACAAGAGAACATAACCAGTATTTACTAACGCAAGCTACCCAGGCGATGTGCATAATAACTGAACCGAATCATAATACGAATCATAATCACGACGCGATTAGCCTTTGTGAGACGCAACTGTAGCCCCTGCCGAGTTAGCGGATAACTATCCTTCTGTTCCCCAATCTCTCCGTGTGACGAACTCCTTGCGTTGAATCCTTGGCGCACCTGCCCAGTGCGACCCAGCGCCGACCTTCCTTCGTCAGTGTAACAAGCTTTAAGCAAGTCATGCCATGCCACGCCCCGCAGCGCACCGTCCCGTCCCGACCCGACCCGCCTTGAATGTGTCCCGGCCGAAAGCATTCCCCCTGTTGTCGTAGAGGAGCTGGGAGACGTGAGTGTAGAACCGAAACCGATTCCTTTTGTAGATAGAGATCAAGCAGTTGTCGACCGATAAAAAGATGATAAAACTGAAGCTAACATTAAAAAGTAAAAGAAAGTAAAAGAAAGTAACGTTGAAATTATAACAGTAACTCGCACTCGAAACTTGCGTAACGGTCGTTCTAAACGCCCCCAAACGCAACGGTCTAAGCAGAACGAGTAACGATAATAAGTGAATAACGAACCTAATTGTAAGTCGCTCAACAGATGAACAGAGTATTTTGATAGGATGACGGGATATCGAACGGATAAGTAGGCTAACATCTTTGCCAGTGTTGTTCTTGAATTGTTCCCCCGAAACTAAACGAAACTAATGTGTGCAAAAATTGCGGTAATTAATTAAATTTAATCTAAACTAAATATAAACTAAACTAATTCGGATAAAACATCTAAGCTGGGTAGTCGCATGTAAATCTAACCAATACCAACCTAAGTTAGACCTGAAATGTAACGAAACACAAACACAACAAATCGAATTGCATTTAAAGAACCTAATAAATAATAATAGCAATAATTAACGTTAATAATCTATATGAATGTAACTATAACTATATCTACGCTGTATGTATGACCCTATATTTATATATGTTAAATGTTTTTTGACTATTTTTCTCTATTTATACCCATATATATTATATATGTATACCTATACGATATGTGTGTAATAGCCCCTTTTGGTCACTTTAGTTGTCTTTTATGTATATTTAAACAAGTAAAACAGCTGAAATAGCCAAATCAAGAGTTAATTTTTCTGTAGCATTATTGCAGCCCGCAAGCTGCCATTGAGTGGACTGGGAGTTTGGGGCAGGTGCAATTTATCTACTATTGATAACGATGATATCTAATATTGTTTGACAGGATTGGATCAATATCAACAGATGGCTGTTGCTCTTTGCAAAAATCTGCTGGTTTCTGTTGGCCTGGTACTTCAAATTTTCTGCCATAAGATTTTTGAGAATTTTGCGCCGCCTTTCGGCCGCCAAGGCACAACTTTCGAAACGCATATCTTGGCCATTTCTGAATGGATTTTGGCAAGGGATGTCATTTCGCAATCAGGACTTCGATATCCTTCTAACTGCGTCCCAGGATTTTGAAAACAGAGCAAAAAAATTTCGACCCGATTTTCGCGATTTTGGCAAGGGGTACCATCAGGATTTTTTGCAAAAATCGGCGAAAATTTTATTGTCGTATTTCAAAAATCCTTTGACGCAGACCGAAAGATAATTATGTCCTGGTTACAAAATGGCATTCCTTTTCAAAATCCGTTAAGAAATAGCCGAGATATGAGCTTGGAAAAAACCCGGCGCAAATTTCTAGAAAATCGTATGGCAGAAAATCTGAAGTACCAGGCCAACAGAAACCAGCAGAAGGTCGCCCGATAAAGCAGTTTCAAGCAGTTCTGTGACGTCAGAGCAATTAAATATTCGCTAAAATGTATGTCAAACGTATAGATTTTCAATAAATAAACCATAAGTGATTTTCCAGTAAATTCAGTTTTTATTATGGAAAAATATTCATAACTTAATTATTAATTAATTGGGAAGGAACAGCTAGTTGAAATATTTTTCGTTTGAGGTAAGCTTATAAAACAAACTTAAAGCAAGCGTATGCGGCAGTTAGGGGCTCCACACTGGCAGTATAACACCTTGCCGGGCACCACGCCCACTTCGTAGTTGTAGTTCCAGGTCAGTTCTGTGCCGGAGCGTATGTGGGAGGCCGAAAAAAATGCCACCCAAGGAAAACGCAGGTCGTGGGTGTCAACGAAGACGTTTTGAACGAAAAGATTAGGGTTGCACGAGTGCTGTAAGACAAAAATGTCAAATTAAATAGTAAGGTCTTCCACAGCCTCAGAACTCAGAATGCTTACGTTAAAGTAGCGCCCCAGGTTTCCGGTTGTTTTAGCATCCATAATGTATGGCGCCTCATCCTTGCCAAACAGCCGCCGTACAGAGTTCTCTCGCACTGTCTCGTCCAGATCAGCGTTCGGGTTGAAGTTGATAACCGCTCGCTCCTGCGAGTCTACTTCTGTGGATTGGGCTGAGGCGCTATTACTGCGTGTGGGGCGCAACTTGTTCTTCTTCTGATAGTAGTTGTTTGGTCGGAAATCATCGTCGTCTTCGGCTTCCGGCAGATAAGAATCTTCCTCTGGTTCAGGCTCGGATTGCTCAACCTCCGACTCGTAGCCCTCTTTTAGTTGTTCGGCCACTTCGATGTAGTCCAAATCGGCGAAGTATTCGTCACCAGCATCTTGGCCACCCTCATTGGCCATCGTTTCTGTGAGCAGGTGGCCAGCGTAGATGCATATAAAGGCGCCTTTGGGGATGTCGTTAACGCATCGCAGCCCCCAGCCTCGATTAGAGGTCTTAAAAACCTGCAATTTCATCTCCAGCGAGTGTTGCACTACTCGGTTGAGGCAGTTCTTTTTGCATTTACAGCGTGAGTTGCACTCATAAATGCCAGTGGGCACATGCTCGTGCAACCGCTTATACTGGTATCCGATCTCTTCGATGGGCTTTTTGGGGTTGCAGTACTTGACACCAGCCACAGTCAGTTGCCAGCAGGAGCACTTGGACTTGTCCTAAGATGTAGGAAGTATATAACTGATTCGCAGTAAGAAATAGTTTAAAAAACTCACCGAGCAGTCGTCATCGCAATCGCAACCGACAAGGAATTCCTCATCAAGATTCAAGTGCACTCCCTCGGTGGGGATTCTCTGCTTGGCGTAGGTACATGGAGGAGGCAGGGAGTTGTCGTAGTAGTTGACCAACGGGATGGCCATTTTCTCCTGGCCCTTAGATATGTCCGCCTCTTTGACAATCGTGGGATCGATTGAGTATTCAGCCAAACACCTCAAATCCGGCGTGAAGTCAAAGTTATCCACATTCAGGACATTTTCGGTGGCTCGAAGGTAGGTGTGTACCTCCGCCAAGTTGCGCAGACTTTTGCCGCAGGGTCCCCTGTACACAACGTTCTTTTTAGTCTTTTGGCGCAGCACCAGGCGCTCCCAGCCGGACAGCAGGGGTTTAGCAAGTGGGCTGTAACTGTCGAGACGGTGGACGATCTTGAACAAACAGTTCGGGTTGCACTCGTGGTGGCGATACACCTTAGGCGGCAGGTTGCGTTTGGCCGTAAAATAAACAACATGGCCCTTGGGGCGGTTCTCGTCGTCGACGTATATGGTCGAATTGTTTAAATGCTTGACGGGCCCGCGGCTAGCATTTCCTCCGCCACTGCGGCCGGCAGCCGAAGTATTGGCCGAAGATGATGACGCTGCTGAGGTAACTGCGCCTTGCGCGACGGAGCTGCTTTTGCGGGCCATGGCCCGCATTTGTTGGTTCACCTGCATGTTGCTCGACTCCATCTCCTTGGTGTAGCGAATGAAAGGTTCTGTGCGCTGGAAGAATGATACATTATTACTATTAAGAATATCCCACAACAATTATTTTAAAAGACTCACCCTTGGTACTCGCGCGTGGTGCGCGTTGGCACTGCTCATGGCATTCTGAGTTTCCTTAAATACCGGACCGAGTCTCAAGGAGCCTCTGTAAATCCACTCGGTGTGGTTTTTGTCCGCCTCAAAGTGCATCAGGACCAGGCTACAGTCAATGTCAATGACGCGCGCGTAAAGCCAGGTGCCGTTCGACTCGGTGTTCATGCTCTGGCCGCGGGTACACTGCACCATGGGCCTGTCAACCGAATACTTTTCCACGTACTTCTGGATAAAGTCGCGAGACGCGGGGTGCACATCCTCCCAAACCTTTTCCGAGGCCTGGCACACCAGACGAACATCCCGATGCTGCACATACTGCGTGTATCCATCATCGTAGAATATAAGGTATCTGAACCGATTTGCCTGCTTCAGCGGCTCGGCAATAATTCCCGGATAGAACGCGCTTTGCACAACGCCTTTGTCCTTTCCTCGGCTCAGAGTAGAGCCGTCAAAGTAAGCGATCACTCGGGTGCCTGAAAAGCAGTACTTGTTAACAAACGCAAACATCCTCAGGGATAGAATACCCACCAATTGTAAGGCGCACTGGCGGCGGCTCAAAGTAAGCTATGTGCTTGGCCGTCACTGTCTTTACCATCTGGTATGGGGTATTCAGATACTTGATCTTGTAGCTCTTCATCGTGTTCCCACCGATGGCCGTGCTCTCCGTGAACTCGATCACCTTTATGGACACCCAGCTGGCTATAGCCTTATTCTTAACGGCGTAGTAAGTCTCCCCAATCTGGATAGGCGGTCGCTCGATTTCCCCTGCTGGAGGGACTTGCTGCTCAGAACCCAACAACATTATTACAAAATTTTAAGCTCATAGTTTCGGCCTACCATATAGTCGCCTATGTTGTGTTGAAGATCCAGGGCCGGCAAGTGCTTGTGCACCACCGTGCAGGAATTGTAAAGGGCCCAGTGCATTTTATCGGCGGTGCTCTGTACCGCCTCCAGTTCCTTGTCGGCCAATTCAAACTGGCGCTCCAAGCGCTCCGCCCTGGCCAGTAGGATGGACTTGGACCAGCTAAGCTGGTCCTGGAACCCCACCCGGTTGAGCACACTTGCAATGGCGTCCTCCAATTCATTTTCAATCAGGTTCAGATCGTTTGTGGAAAACTCTGGCTTTTCTGCAAGATACGGTTTCTTTACAAGTGCGGCATTCTATACAATAATGATTCTCCTACCCTCTACTTGCTTCTCCTCCTCCTCCTCATCGCTACTATCCAGAGCCACAAACTCGGCTTGATCTTGATGGAACTCCTGCAGCAATAAAGGTTGCTTGGCCATCAGCTGACCAGCGTATTGCTGAAATGAAATGCTGTTGATCACCTCTATGTGTGGCTAGTCAGGAGATTGCCTCTTACCTCATACATCTCCATGGCTGCATCGCCGCATCCAGTGCAGACGAACTGCTGCTTGGAAACCTTCCTGGTAACTTTGTAAAAGTTCAAGGTGGCCATATTGGCCAGCACGAACTGCTTGTGGAGCCGCTTGCAGTTGCAATTGACGCAATCTTTGCCATAAAATATATCGCCGTTCCACGTGAGGTTAGTTTGTTCCAAGTCAAGTGATTGTGGTATTGCCTTATTTTCGAGGTCGACCTCAAGCCCAATTTTGTTGTTTTCGGGAGCTAGGGCTTCATCAGTCTCAGCAGGCTTAGGTGCCCCGTCCATTTCGCTTTCCCTCGGTGTGCCGTGATCCATGTCCATGGATATTTCTGCAGAAGCCGCCTTCTCCTCCTCCTGCTTCTTGACTTCTTTTGGTTGATCTCTGCCAGCAGAATCTTCTGAGGTGGGACTGCTGATAAGTTCAATACTACTGTCTGGCATGTCGCCCTCATCGTTTTTTCCCTCCTTAGCATCGGTAACGAGACCCTTCGGCGGCGATTCTTCTGCGGCTTGTTTGTGCTCCTCCCCAGATTTATTGGAGGGAGGGGACTTGACTGGACTATCTATTACCTCGACGCTGCTGTCTGAATCGATCTCGACAGGGCCAACTTCCTCTACTTTACTAGTTTCGACCTCAGCCGGCGAACCACAGGCAAGGTCTCCCTTGGATTTGTCGGAAACTGCATGGGCAGGATTATTGTCTGCATGCATCAGAGATGGTTCTTCAGACGTTAGGTCCGCCATCTCCACATCGTCTTCAATAGTGGGTTTCCCCTTTTCTTCCAGCACAGTGGGCTCAGCATCAATTTTTTCGACAACACTCGGCGAGCCGGCATCTTTCTCCGCTATGAGTGATGTTTCCGTTCCTTGGCCATCCTCATTTGCGATTTCCGTGACGTCCGCACAATCCATGGCTTCTGGCTTCGTCGACATATTTTTCCCTTACCTTATTTGCACTTCTTTTTGCATAAATGCACTCATTTAAATCAAAAATATCAAACCAATGCGAAAAGTTGTTAGTGTTGGGTAATCTCATAAAAAAAATACCAACAGGTAAGAAGAAGAACTGCCATTCGGTCTGAGGGGAATTCAAATTTTATTGCAACGAATATTTAAAAATGTCGGTAATGCAGTTCATCAATTATTCATTTGGGGAAATTTTGGTTATTTAAGCTTCCACAACTTTTGGGTGGTAGCCGGTCTCGTCAGCGGTGTAGGTAACCTTAACCAGCTTGCCATTGGGAGCCACGTACTCGTATTCGCCATTAACAACCCAGTTGTCATGCTCCTTCAGGGCGCCAGCTTGAACGGCCTTGATGTGGTTGGACAGTTCGTAAGCGTAATTAAAGTCCAGCACGTTCACCTCCGAGTCACTCTTCAGAACGTCGGCCTCCTCGTTGGCGAAAGCCACTGCCAACAGGCAGGCGAGCACAATCTATGGAAAGGAAACTCCGATTAAGGATTTCAAAAAATAGAGTGTAACTTCACCCACTCACCATAAACTTCATGGTTTAAAGGCGGTAGATGCGAACGCTTCAAGTGCGAAAATAATCTGACTGGAAAAGAGCCAAATTCCGCTTTTATAGTTATCTTATGACATTTTACTGGCTCTTGCCGAAGCACATAAATTTTGTTTATAACTGGCTTCATAAGGACGTTTGTTTCAATTAAGACAAAACTCATTGATGAGGCATGTTGCAGGCATTAATTATGGCCAGAATCTGTTATCTGATCTGCGGAATATTCCATTTTGCCGGCCGTTCATCAATTGTCACCGATGCATGATGGGCTCACCGGCTTTTTTTCTGATAAGCGCAAACCGGTCACCAACATGAAGCAAATTATTTTCTATTTATTCGTTATTAGGCAGTTTTGCATAATTTGGAGATAACTTGACTATCTTTCAAATATCTATCTTCCGAACGATATAACCGGTTTTAATTAATCTCGGTCAGATGCATTTTTAAATTATTGGCGCGCAGGTGAACAGTGTTGGAAACCGTTAGGTTACTACCTAATTCTAGACTGGCATTCACAGGGAATTCCACGTGTTGTAGGAGGAATTGTTTGGATCTGAAAAATATCTGAATCTGTGTCCAGGGTGTCCAGCCATGGCCAGTGATTCCGGCAGTGACTACGAGGTGGAGGCCTTCATCAAACCCAAGAGGATCAGGAAGACTGTCAATGATGACAGCGCAGACCTGCTGGGCAATTTCGATGACCAGAAGCGCAAAGAGATCTTCGAGGGAACTTACGTCGATCCACGCAACCCCAGTGATCAGGAGGAAAGTGATGACGATGGTGAGGAGGAGCGTTCCGATGGAGAGCCTCGTGCAGAAGACAAGAGTGGGGGCTCAGAGTCCGAAGGCGACGTTGAAGAAACCGCTGGAAACGGCTCCATAACAAATGACCAGCTGAGCGCCCTACTCCGCGGAGCTTCCAAGACCAACAGACACGTTGTGTACGTTACCAACCTCAACTTTGAGACTACCAAGGATGATCTGGAGAACCACTTCGGCTCTGTGGGAATTGTAAAATCCATACGCATCCCAAAGAAACGCCGAGGAGGCTTCGCATTCGTGGAAATGGCAGACTTGCCGAGCTTCCAACGCAGCTTCCAGCTACACAACACCGAACTTCAGGGTCGGAACATCAAGGTGCAGATCTCCGAGGCAGGCAAGAAAAAGTCCGCTAACAAGAAAAACATCATCAAGCAGAAGAACCGAAAGCTGGCTGAAATGCGCAATGAGCAGAAGACCTTCACCAAGAGCGGAAAGTTCTACGACAAGGACCTCAAGAAGGAGAAGGCTAAGGAGCTTCTGGCCCGCAAGAGGTGGCGCAAGAAACCGGCCGCTCCTAGGTCCTAACTAATTTAACTTATAACCGATAACTGTAGAGGAACTTACTTATTATTAAAAACAAATTAAAGTACAACTATCCAACAACTATTTCCAGCGTACAATGTAGAAGTTTCGCTTTCCCACTCGCAGCAGCGACACTCCGTTGCGAAGAATGTGTATTCCGGCAGTGATGACTTCGGCTATGTTCTGCACCCGCTTCTGGTTCACGTAGAAGCCGCCTGCATTGATGATCCGTACGGCATCGGCTGTAAATAAAATGGTATCGGATTATCATACTTCTACGTCTCATCACAACCTACTTTCGGTGGGAAAGCACTTGGCGTTCATGGCCAGCTGAAGGACCGACATTCCCGGCTCAGTCAGCAGGTCAACCACAGTAGCCCCTTGAAAGGTCTGTTTTATTTCGGCGTAGTTCAGCTCGGCCAGTCCCTCGACATTGCCCTTGTACAGGGCATTGGTGACGCGCTCGGCCTGTCTCAATCCGCTTTCTGCAAAAGTAAATCTTAGTAAAAGGCGCATCCGTTAGAGATGATGAAACCGACCGCCATGCACCAAAAGGGTGACGTCCTCAGCAAGAAGGGTCTGCGCCTTGCGCTTCTCTGGCTCCTTCGTGTGTTCCCGCATCAGCTGCTCAATTTCTGGTAGCGGAATAAACGTAAAGAGCCTGAGTAGCTTCTCCACTTTGGAGTCTGCCATGCGCAGGAAGAACTGGTAGAGAGCAAAAGGCGAGGTTTTGTTTGCGTCCAGCCAAACGGCATTGCCCGCCGACTTGCCGAACTTGTCGCCCTCTTCGTTGGTCACCAGGGGCAGGGTCAGACCGAAGACCTCTCGCTTTCGCTCTACGCGGCTGATCAGCTCGTGGCCCGTCATCAGGTTACCGGTCTGATCCGAGCCGCCCATTTGAAAGCAGCAGTTGTGGCGCCGGAGCAGGTGCAACCAGTCATAGGCCTGGAAGATCTGGTAGGTGAATTCTGTAAAGCTCATCCCGTCCTCCGAGTCAAGGCGCGACTGCACCGATGACCGTGAAAGCATGGAGCCCATGCGGAAGTGTCGGCCCATGTTGGCCACGAAGTCGATGATCTGCAGGTTCTTGTACCAGTCAGCATTGTTGACGATGCTGCGCAGAAAGGTTTGTCATTAATAGCTTCCTGTGTCCGGGCTAAGCAGGCGATTCACTCACGTCAATGGCGGCAGCGGAGACGGGTTCTTTCTCGTGTCCCAGAGGAACTGTTCGTGGTTCTCAAACACTTGCCTCAGCTGTTGCTCGATGGCCTTCAGATTGGTCTCAATGACCGACTCGCCGAGCTGGTTGCGTTCCGTCTTCCGGCCGCTGGGGTCCCCTATGAGACCAGTGGCGCCACCAACCAAGGCAATCGGTTGGTGACCAGCTCTTTGGCAGTGGATCAGGCCCATGATCACCAGGAGATTGCCCACGTGTAGGCTGTCAGCGGTGGGATCGAAGCCGGCATAGATGCTCTGCACCCCGCTCGTGAAGAGCTGCTTCATCCTTGGTCTATGATTTGGGAGTTTTCATTCAATAAATGGGTTTGGCGCGGCTATTGAAAGAGTTGACTTACGCCGCAGTATCTGGAAATATTCCCTGAAAAAAGCCACGGTCTGTCAGCTCCAGCAGGTTCCTCTGGCCCAAGTGGCGCAGGCTGCAGACGCTTCCTAGACGAAGCGCCTTCAGGAGGCCAGTCCGCACCGGTATCATTATGCAAAGACAATCTTAATCTTCACGAGCAACGACTCCACTCTTGTGAATGAGCTGGTCAGCTGGCGACAGTCAGCTGGTGGCCTCGTTTCGCTGTGAATGGTAACCACAACAATTTTTCCCAACAAAGAGCAGTTGTTTACTAATCCGAGGACGGACTGGTGCGGGTTTGCGTGCTCTAATCTGGCCAGATAATGCTGATATCGCCATAATGCTGCTGAAGATCCGCCACGCCTTGCTCGAGGTCTCTAATCAACCGCCAACGAAGCAGTCCGCCGTCCTAATCAACAATGAAATCATCATAAGTTCAGGGAGCATTCTGATACCTCACTTGTTGGCCTCCGATGGAGACAAAGGCCAGGCGAATAAAGAAATCGTGGCCAGGCTGCAGCAGGGGCAGCTGGTCGACGTGCAGGAGGAAGGGGAGTACGGCCAGCGACTCCGGTCTCTGAACTTTGTGGTGACATTCGATCCGCAGCAGCAGCGCCCGCGCCCCAATGCTGCATCAGGATCCAGGTCCAGGCAGTCTCACATTCTCACCCGGTTTACGGCGTACCCATTGTATTTGTTCTGTGCACCGGAGGTGATACGAAACCTCCACAACATCCTTTTCACCGCGGACTCCGGCGAGGAGGGCTCTCAACTGCTTCGCTCCTGCTTTGTGGTGCTGGGCATGCGACCTCCTGTCCAGGCAGAGCGCTTCAAACGGTTCCTTGCACACATCGGGGACTACTTGCGTCACCTGCAGCCTGTACAGACGCTGGACGACGTGCTGGTCATGTGCTCGCCCTTCGGCCTGGAAAACTTTTACAAGACGATCAGCATAGGGAAGGTGTCGAACGTGATGGGCCGAAGTGGCTGCTTGTTTGCCGTCTCCAATGCCTTGCCACTGGGCTGTGAGGGATCTGCCGTGTTCAACAACAAGTTGTAAGTCTCCAATTTTTTATTGGCTGTCTCCCAATACTAACAAGACGAATTGCATCAACAGGCGCCTCATCGGCATAGTGATATGTACCTCGTTCCAAAGGCATCAGGAGAACGTTAATCTTACCATGGCTGTCAACTTTGGCTACCTTCTTCGCAACTTTATGGAGCACCTGGGCATGCCCGTCGCCCAGTTTCAGATCAACCGGGAGCCCTCGAGCTTTGCATGTAAGAACTTAAACACTGGTTTCTAAAGCAAGCGAATAATTGCACGTTCATTCCTAAGGGGAGCGCACGATTTTAGTGATCGAGTCGGCAGGTCAACAGGGCACTGGAACCTTCATTAGAGTTCACAACAAGCGCTTCATCTTGACCTGTGCCCACGTGATTGGAAAGGTATGCGTTGGTCTGAGCATCTTTGTGCTTTAAACTTCACTCAATATGGTCTTCCCATTCAGGATAATGCCACGGTCACCTGCCGCTCCGCTGATCGCGAATTCCTGTCTGAGGTTATCTGGTGCAATCCGGACAGCGACCGCCCCTTTGACTTGGCACTACTTACTGCTCCCGAGGATGTACCCGAGCGCTGCTGCGTTCGCTTGGCCAAAAAACCAGCAGCCATCGGGCAAGCCGTGTACAATGCAGGGTTCCCATACTATGTCAACTTTAGCTTTAAGCACGACTTCAATCCCTCGATTTTCCAAGGGCGGATCATCAAGTGCGACACTGGAGCCATCATGTCCGATGGGAGCGTGCAGGCCGGTCAGAGTGGCGGCCCCATGTTCGACGAAAGCGGTTGTATCCTGGGCGTGTGTGTGTCCAACATCAAGATGGACGATCTTATATACCCCAACGTAAATACAGCCATTCCTATCTGTGATATTCGCAATACACTCCAGCAGTTTGCGCGGACAAACGGTATGTTGCCATTAAACACAAAGTGTGAGCCAGTACTTACCCATCCATCCTCTTTAGATCTTCAAGTGCTCAATAACCTGGTGGCCAGTCAGGATGTGCGAAGAGTTTGGTCCTTGGAACTGCCGCCTATTCGAAGCAAACTTTGAAGTTTTCAGTAATCTGTTTAATGTTATTTGTAATTGTAACATAGTGTGGGTGTTTTTGTATAATGAAATAGCCGTAGAAACAAAAAGCTGACCTTTAGCTTATAAATGAAAAATATATATAATAATCCAACGTTTCTTATTTGTCATTAGTTCTTGTCCAAGCAATCGTTAACGTGGCTTTGCAAAACGCTTAGGCTTTTAAAAGTCTTTGAGCAGATGGGGCATTGCAAGATACTTTCCGCTGTTGGTGCAGCAGCTCCAGTGGGGTCCAGGACCTGTTGCAAAGGGAAAACATTAGTGAGATTGGAAATTATGAACAAAGTGTTATTACTCTGACTGGTCTTTGTTCCTCCCGTAGGCTTTGCCGACTCGAGCTCAGGGATGAGGCTGGCGATGACTTGATACTGCTGCTCTTATGCGACTCGGCCAGTGCTTCGATGAGCTCCTGGTTCCGCCTCTGCAGCGCCCTTAGGTCCAACAAATACTGATCCTTCTCGCCAGCATTCTTTTCGCGGTCAGCACGCTCCATCTCAAAGTCCTTGCGATAGATGTCGTTCTGGGTCTGCAGATGTGCTATGACTTCCTGCTTCTGCGCGTCTTTGGCTTTCAACTCACTAATGTCCCGCTGCATTTTGTCCATTAGCTCTTGTGCGCTGGTCAAGTTAACCTTCAAGCAGTCAATCTCCTCCACATAGGTTTTTTTCTGGGGATTTAATATCGTTATTTTATTTGAGTGAACAATGGGCGACAAATGTTGGTACCATATCCTTGATTTCCAGGTTCTCCGCCATCAACTGGGAGAGTTTATGATTTAGCTCTCGAACCTGGCGTTCGTGCTCCTCCCGTTGCACATAATTTAGAGCCGTGCTCTCGCTTTCCGGCCCCGGCTTGGGTCCGTCATCAGTTACAAATTCGAACGAGTGCTGCAATGGCAAGAAAAGAGTGGGAAGCCCCAACCCGGCATTGTTATATATTCCAGTGAAATGGTATTGCGCAGTAACAAACAAGGGCAGATATGTAGCTGTGTGTGACCCGCTATCAAAGAGTTTACGTGGCACAACGCTTGCCGCAACCTACCATCTTTAGCTGCTGCAGCTTGTCGATCTCCACTCGCATGTTGTTAATCAGAGACATTTTCTCCGAAGCGCTTTGGCGCAACTCGTCCTGTTCTTTTTGGTTCAGATTTTGCACCAGCTCGATCTGTTCCATTTTTGTCTCGAGCTCCTGCTTAAGCTGTTGGTTTTCTTTGCTCAACTTCTCCATCTGCTTCTGGCACTCGAGTAGCTGATCCTTGTATTGTTGCTCCCGGTCAGTAGCTTCCTGGCGCCACTGCTGTGTGAGTCTGTGGTAGTTAAGCATCGTGCGGTTTACCTTGTCCAAAGTGGCTGCAAAGTAAATCAGTTTTAGTTTGTGGACCACTTGTTGAAAGAGTTGCTTACTTTTTAATGCGTGGTATTCACTCATCAGATTCTGCAGCTTCACCACATCCTCGGCGGAAGCCTGCAGCGAGCATAGGCTTGGAAACTGCGAATAGACACTGTTCTGTGGAGAAAGGAGAGAGTTGTGTTACGCATAAATGATCTTATCGAAGGTCGAAGGTATCTACCTTAAGGACATCGGAGTCCACTTCACCCATGATGAAACTGGTTGCCAGGGACGGAGGGGCACCTACGCTCTCCAACGATCTCTGGGGCTCAGACGTAGTAGAGCTGAGGGGGGGATTACTGGTGGAGGATTGAAGAATTGCGGCTGATTCGATCACCTCCTCGCTATGCTCCATTCCATCGAACAGAAGCGAAGGTAGAGGTGAGCTGCCCAGAATGACGAACGACTCCTCCTCGGACATGGCGCCTTCGTTTTCGTGCACTGAATGCCGACTGGCTCTAATCATCGGCGATCTCGACAGCCGACCTGGGATTCCCCGTTTTCGAAATATTCGTTTGACAAATCGCGCCTAAATTACGCCAGCTATTTTGTACGATCGGATGAGAACAAACTAAAAAACGCAGACATATGTATATATTTATTGATTCGATTGCAGCAAGGATATATATTATATGTGATTGTGTTAATGATTCATCGGCGTGTGGTTTTTACGTATCTATGATTCGTGAAAAACATCAGGTTCTTTGATTCTTGAAATGTAAACTCACCGTATCTTTTAATAGTTATTACGCATTTTTATTGCACCGCCAATTCCAGAACTATTTGTAAACGAGATCTGCCTGTCGCTCTATTTTTATTTACATTTTGCCATATATTTTTAGGCTCAGTGTTACCAGCTTGGGGCAGAGCGTTTTTCCCAAAAACAGCCAACATTTACATATATTGTTTTTGATATTTGTGTTTTTGAACAGTTAAATATAATTTATAATTTAAAATGTAATTTAAGTTTAAAATAGTAAGCACTAGTATTTTTAAAATAAAATTTTAATCGAATATTTCGAATTGTTTGAAATGTATCGACCAGTGTTGAAAAATTCTTTGGAGCTATTTTAAGGCGCGTGTTTGAAGTTGAAGTTAATCTTTTCGAGGGGCATGTCGTTTTTATCATGCTAATTTGGGGGCATAAAATGCAATTGAATGATGGAAAATACCCACATCATTCATTCAGATCGTAATTAATCCGCTATTGTTTTCAGGGTCAAAATCGGAATACCTGATTAACCGGCTGGGCTGCGGAATTACATCGAATTGTAATTGCCGAATATTCTGGGATTCTAATTGCCTGGCAAACCGGATCCATTACGCCCCCTGCATCAAGTGTTTCCCATTGTCCGAAAGATTTGGGTTAATAAGACTTTCGTGTGTTAAAAATGGCTATGGGTGTGTGGCGCGACAAGGAACTGGTGTCTGAATGGACGGACGACGGAGATGCGACTTTCGTTATTACCATAACTAACCGGTTTGGAGCTTCGCCACATTTCAGAAATAAACTCAGTCTTATGGCTTTTAATTTCATGTTGTATATATATTTAAAGAATCTCTATGTTTGATCTTACAGTCTAATGCACGTGAATAAATAAAATTAAAGAAAAACTTAAACTCGGGTACGATTCGAAATTCGATTAAAGCTCGAAGTGCATTCTCCAGAAAGTTTTAACGCAGCTAGAACTATAATCGCCGATCGAACACTTCATCACACTCACACAGCAGAGATACACATTCACTCGCTCCACACACACCCCGGACTTAGATCTAAGTGTTTTGCACGCTCCAGGACCTCGTGTCCGCTACTGCTGGTGGAGGGCCAGGCGCCTCTGCACCTGGTGCGGAGGCTGGAGGTCGCGCTGCAAGATCGAGGCGAAGTGCTGCTGCTTCAGGGCGCTGATGGTGGCGATTTTCCGGTGCCTGTTGCCCTGGCCGGCTGCCAGGCCCAGTCGGAAAGCGGGGAGGTCCTCGTCGTGCGGCATGGGCTTCTGGCGGTCCTCCTCGACGGGGGACCCATCTGGGCGCACGCGAATGACCAGAGGTCCGGTCAGGAACCTCTGGGGCGGCATCTCACTGCTGGGCTGCTGCAGGGCTGGGTAGCCGTAGGCCATGTCCATGTCCATGGCGTACTTGTGCTTCTGCTCGCCACTGCTGTCGAAGAGGGGATTGGAGCTTTGGACAGCCGCAGAGGGCAGCTGCTGGCGGGTGAGGATGATCAGCGAGGAGGCGGGCGGCGTGGGCAGGGGCTGGCTTAGCGGCTGCCTGGTGGTCACCAGACTGGCCCCACTCGGATGGTCCCGCATGATCGATGCCCAGACTACGGAAGAGCAGAGAATAGCAGGTGAGATCTCACGTCCAGCACGTCGCATATTTGCGTATTTGCGGAAGTTCTGACGCGGAAACCCGCGTCAGCTCTCCCACGCTCCGATCGATGACGATAGCGACGGAGATGGCGCTGAAGATGGAAATCGAGATACTTACTGAGCTCGTTGGCATCGCGCTGGTATGGATCGAGGGCCTCCAGCTGAGCGTCGGAGAGGGTCTGCAGCTTGGTGGATCCGTAGCCGAGCAGGTTGTGCTTGCACTGATTCACCGGGAGCCCTCCGCCCACCGTCGACTTGCAGTGCACACTGACTAATTGGGCGAAGGTGGAGTACAGGTGGGACATCTGCACAGAGAGAAGAGTGTCATGGAAGGATATTAACACAAGTTAGACTTTAGTTATTGGGGTACCCCTCTCCCTGCACCTTTGGAACTAGTTTTAACTATTTAACAAAAAGAGGGAATAGTGTTTCGCACTCTTTTCCTCTCAGTGTAGTCTGCGAAGAGGTGGGGCCACCTGTGTACCCATCTATTTAGTGGGTGGAATGTTGCAACGTGCGTATGTCGTCGCGGCGTGGAGATGATTGCACTTTCGTTGCACAAACGAAATGCATTTCGACAGCGCCGTCGGGTTAAATGTTGGGTGGTGGGGGCGAAGTGGTTGGGCAACTGCTCCCAGGCGGCGGCGGGTGTGTGCTCCAGTTTTGGGCCGCGGATGGCGGTTGCCGGTTCAGCGGGCAAAGCAGCTCTGGCAGCAGCTCCAGCCCATTGTCTATTCTCCGTGGCTAGCGAAGCGTTGAATGGACTTTTAATTAGCGCGAACGTTCTGCGACTGTGACACATCGCCTCTTCGCTCCGATCGCATCGGCTTGGAATTTCTCCGCCAGGTGACGTCAGTCCGCCGCTAATCAATCGCAGAAACTCCCCAGAAAACCCGAGTCCGGCACTTCTCACGCATTAGCACCCCGGACTGGGCAAACAAAGAACAAAGAAACTTAGGCAGATTCCCCGGAATTGTGTCACACATATCTGGGCCACTTGGAGGAGGTGTCCAGTATCTTCTCCGAGCCTTGATCTGCTTCTGCCTCTGCTCCCGCCGCGCAGATAGCCACCGGAGTCGGTGTTACAACTTTACGCTGTTTGCATAATGCAAGAGCGGGTCAGGGCGGGCGGCGGACTGGCAGTGGGCCGATGGCGGATGGCCAAAAGGGGAGTTGGCTCGCATTACCAATTGCCGTTACCTCCGACGAAGCGCACAAACGTGTGCAAACTGTAAAATGCAATCGCTCCTCCGAGCGTGTGCTTTTATTAAAATATTTTGTGGCGAAAAAATGTAAAACCGATCGATTTCGGATAAGTCATGTCTAAAGCCTTGTCTTGCTCGTTAGAGGGGCTTAGAGACTAATCACTTGTCAACTTTTTCCATTCAGGTACTACCTGCCAGACCCTGACATAATACAATATTTAGGAGGAATGCCAGGCTTACAGAAATCTCGAATGCCTCTAAGTAATTTATGGCGCCTGAGCGGAGATTACCTTACCGGGATCCGTCAAAGTCACGTACATAATATACGAAAGCAGTTGTTCGCTCGAATAATATCCATACACTCGTGATTATTAAAATATGTAGATTTGAGATCGCCGGAGACAGGCTGTAATTCATTAGCCTTCCAGCCGATTGACTAAGCTGACATCGATTAGGCACTGACTGGGAGTCTAGTGAGTGCGGATGGCCCCAGTGATCTTGGCCTGGAATCTGGAATCTGGCCTCCTCCCCGACTTCCTTGCCGAACGAGGAGAGTCGGCAGCCGAACCACCCGAAGATTGCCTGCCACAGACATGGGCGTAACACATGGGACCCTATCCACATGGACCGCGCGGTTCAATAACCTGTTGATATGCGCAGGTTACATTATGAAACATCGCATTGCCAACGAAAGAAATCAACGGAAAACAGACACGAAATGAAACACATTTCATAACAGACACAGACAGGCCAAAAAACGGCGGAGAGCAGAGAAGACCCCGTAATGACTCCGGTTCGGAAAGGTTCCAATGCGGGTTTCCATTGCGATTACCCTGCCTGTCCGCTCCCCCGCCTGGATGGCCCAGCATACTTTACGTAAAATCCAAAAGTAATGCGAACATGAGTTATTTATTGAAGTTCGAGCGGCAAACCGGCTAAACGCGTTTGCACCCATAAAAACATAAAGGGCAGAAACAAAAAGTCCCACCAGAAAATAAGCTAAGCGCTGTTTATTTTTGCAATCGAAAATCGAAAGCGCTAGACAGCGGCGGTGCAAAAAAGTGGGAGAAAACACTTGACCACAAAACAGGAAGCCAACGGGGAGGCATTACCTCCAAGTCCGGCCTGGAGCGAAGTCCCGGCGAATTGCGTCTCTGCTTTTTGGCGGCTAATTGCACTTTTTTGAGATTCGTTCTGTAGGAATTATTTTCTCATTTGCGGGGGTGCCGGATGTGGCTCCAATGGGTTCTAGCTGGATCTGATTACATTATTCCCAGCATCGCCATTGTTCGGCGCTGGTGGTTCGGGATGGAACAAAAGCTGGCGAATTTAAGGCGCAGTTCGCGTGCTTAGCGGTCAAAACAGCGGCTCGAGTTGATGAGCTGCCAGAAAAAATCTAATGACTAACCAGTCGCCTTACATAAATATAAATAAAGTCCATCAATTAATTTATAAGCAACTAAAAACACCCATCAAGTCTATTTATACGCGCCATCCACTTGGCTTTGGAGTTCATTAACCAAAAAACACAGCACAAGCATGGCAGCGTTGATAGGCTCCGTTGCACAAACATTCGAGCAGAAAAGTGAAAAGCATTAATTTCTTTGGGCGGAGGGGGGCGGTCGGCAGTTACCAGTATTTGCGAGTGAAAACTGAAAGATCTGACCCCCACAAACGAAAATAAACGGGCTCGGCTAGATGGAACTTGGCATTGCTTAGAAAACTCGCAACATCCCATTTTTTGAAACTATGACTCGACAAGACTCGAAAGAGCTCGAAGTGGCGTGAAGTAGACCGGTATTCGGAGCCACTATCTTGGCCCAGCAATTGTCCGCTCGAAGCTTGAAGCCATAACTTCTGATAAGGCACAATGTCAAGATCGCGGCACTCGGCAGGCGTCTATTTATGCCAAGGACCGTTCTCCACAGATTCGACCAACATGTTGGTTACGATGCCAATCTGCCGTGGTACAGTTATGCAAATGAGCCGATCGAATACCGCTCGCCGAGTTGGCCCGCCTTGTCAACCATTCATATTCATATTCACAGCTTTTGTCTTCTGCGAACAGAAGCGGCAAGCGCCGTTAATATGCGAACTCATTGAAGTTATCACAACATCACCATATCAATATCAATATCAATATCAACATCAATGTAGTTATTAATAAGTATTCAGTGCTGCGCTAGATTCCACCTAACAGACCCGACTGACCGAACAGATGCGCAATGCCAAGGACAGATGTAGCGCGCAGCGGCCACCGGCTGACGGGGCGTATGCGCAACGTGCAGCGGTCTCCACGGCGTATGCGCAATCTGCGGAATGCGCCCCGCGCCGCCTTTCTCCTCTCTTCGACTCACCTTTTCGTTGCGCGTCAAAAACTCCCAAATGGGAATGGCCGATGACGAGCTCATTTGCATGGAGAAGGTGCCCAGCAGGCAGCAGGCCAAGATTACTTTCGCCGCCGCGGTCATAGTGCTGTCTTGTTGTCTTGTTGGTGCTGAGTACTTCGTGATCCGTAACCCCGGTCAATTGGGCGCTCTTTACCGTTGTGTAACCTTTCTGGCAGCGACTTTCTCGCCTTCTTCGGGGTCTAGGGTCCGGTCGCAGGTCTGGACGGTGCAGATGATGGAATACCGCTGGTATCTCGTCAGCTGGCGGACTTTCTTTGGACCGTCGCACTTGATTAAATTAGCCAAAACAACGAGCGTGGCCAATTTGAATTATCTCTGTTTTCGGGCGTACGTGTGCTGTGTGTCTGCCTCGTCTCAGCAGCTTAAAACGCAAAAGCTCGTTTCACACATCGATCTCCGGGGTCTCTGGGGTAGCCGGGGGTGGGAGGAGCCACTCGATCACGAAAACGATTCGGATTCAGCGAATTCCAAGTGGAACGGAAGCGGAGAGCGCAGAGCTGCCAAAGTACAACCGGCCGCGTCGAGGTCTGAGACTCGTCTTGCTGTCAGCGGCCGGGCGCTCGTATTTAAGCTCTAGGCCAGGCTTGGCGCTGGCTCGGCGAGAGAGAAAAGAGAGATGAGAGCGCGGACGCGCCGCTGAGCGAAAGCGAGGGGCTAGCGGGAGCCCCTGAGCGAAAGCAGGGGCGCGCACCTATTTTCCAGGGAGCACGCTTTTCCGAAAAGGATCCCAGGACGTGCTCCGTAAAGTGTCGCGTTGGAACTCTTCACTGAGGCTTGAAGGAAATGGAAAGCTTATAACGCATCTCTAATGCCTAGGAGTGATTGCAGGATCCTGGAGGAGGAGTGGGTCCACCTTCTGCATTACAACCACCCATAAAGAAGATTCACATCCGAACCCTCCCGTCTACGACTATGACTGCTCTTGGCAAACTTGTTCTACGCTTGCACTGGAAATAGAAATTATAAAAAACCAACGTAAACATTCGAAAATTCAAAAAACAATAAAAAGAGCAATAATGACACGAACCTCGGCGGGGCATTGAGAGATTTCAAAGCCAGGTCTGCGTCGTCATCGGGTCTGGTGGAGAAAGAGCGCAGGCCTTCTGGCCGGCCTGTAATTTATGATTGTTTATCTGCTCGGCGGTTACTAAATTCGCGGATTCTGGTCAACAGCTACATGATGTCGAGTATTTAACAGCGCACTGCTAATTAAACAAAATAAACACGTCAAGTCCTACAATATAATGCGCGAAGGCGCCTCAATCCTGTTTGCGATTTCAATTTGGGGTTCAGGAGAGAGCGCACCGCCTAATTTACTTGTCCGGCGATAAGAGACGCCAAAGAATGCGATCACCGGAATTTCCTAACAGTTAGGGCCCATAAACTTGATAAGCGCTGATCCCATTGAGTCACCCCGGGCTCCGGAAGCAGGGGATTGGAATTCGGGTAGGTTGTTGACCCGGTGGACCTGGTCGAGGCAGAGTCACCGTTAATGATCGGCCCCCTTTTCGGGACAGCCGCAAATAAAGGCTCCAGGACAATGGAAGATGACAATGTAACTCCGGATACAATAACGGTAGAAAGTGGATCCGCATGTTCCCAATAATCTTTTAAAAGATCAGCTAAGTAATTTTCAAATGATTTCATAAACTTTATAGTTCCATGCAGGTATGTATGTATATCATATAATCTTATAGGGTTACTCCTCTAGAGAAAGTTCCCTCAAATGTGGTTATACTTGAGGAAGTTGCCGCCGTAGCGACTGCCTCCGCCGTAGAGATCCCTGTCGTCGTTGTTGTTGTACATCATGAACGCAGAGTTCTGGTCTCCATCTTCGCCAAATATGGGAACGAAGCTGCCCAGGCTCAGCGTCTGCTTCAGGCGGTGGTCGGGACGGCGGCCGAGCTGAATGACCTTGGCGTAAAGATCGAGGTCTGTCTGGAGGGCCCGGTCAAAGTCCCTCCAGTGCACAAACTTCACCTGCTCGCTGGGGATGGCGTTGTTGTCCAGGAGTTCCATAAGGGTGTTCGAGTTGACGGGCTGCACCACGTTCAGCTCCTGCTCCTTGCCACCGCCCTCCTCGCCGGAGGGCAGACGACGCTTAATAGGAGCCACGTCCAGGTCCCACAACCAGGCCATCAAAGGAGTGACTCCTGACTGTAGAGCAGGCTTGAGTCTTAAAACTGACAACTTCTCCGGTAAACTCACCTGCTCGCTTCGTCCTATGCGAGGAATGGTCTTCAGGTTCTTCATGCGCGTTTCCCCGCGTTTTCCAAGCCGGGGGACATTCTTTGTGATCTTCAGAAAGAATCCAGGACTGTCGTCCGCCCGAGTGATGGCCACCAAAGGCAACAGGATCAGCAAAGCAAGGATGGTTAGGGATCTCATTCCGATGCCGCTGTCTCTTGACCTGACTGTCGATTCGAAGTTGAGGGCTTTTATATTCGACTTCCCGCCCCCATTCTGGCGGCCAATATATGCTGGTGTTCTTGAAATTAGCATTATCGATCCCTAGTCGGGGGTTCTGGATAGGCAGTCAAGCTGGCATGCCCCAAATATTCAAAATGAATTGGGCCCACGATAATCAACATACAAATTACTTTAAAAATGTACTTTATTTTGTTAACAATAAATAAGTTAAGGAATGAAATAGGACACAACCTATTCGGGGCTAGATCAGCGAGCTCTGGGCCCACTGAGCTACTTCCGTGGGCAGGGCTTGGTAGCGCTGCACCGCCTGTTGGATCTGGCCGTAGGTCAGCGCCAGCTTGTGCTTCTCAAACTCCTTCTGCACCTTTCCGCTGGAGCTGCTGCTAACCGAAACGGGCATGATCAGCTCGCCGATGCGAAGGTGCTCAAAGGCCTTTAGAACGATGGAACGCTCCATGCCCTGCATCGTCGAGGACACCTTGGCAAACTTGGAGAGGCGCGCGAATATTATTTCAAAATTAAACGGGTCTCGGTCGTTGATCTCGGAGTGGTGCTTAATGGCTATGATGAGACACAGCTCGAGGACGGAGAGCCCGCAAAGGAGCTCTATTTTGTCGTCGCACTCGTACTGATTGGCCATGGTTCTCAGCTGGTCGGCTGTGATGTGGGGTGTTTCCGGGCGAAGCTGGGCCACCAGCCGAAAGAGGAAGTTCCGGAGAAAAGCCTCACTAATGTCGAAGTCGTAGAGCATCTGCAGGCTGCGCTGGGCATGCTGAGTGGCCAGCATTTTGTGGAGCTGCGTGTTCCAGTTTTTCCTAAACGGCGGGTCGATCTCTTCCCCGTCTGCTGGGTCGAAATGGTTACGTCCCAAACTTAGTGCTTCCGATTGAATTCTGCTCAGCCTGCGCAAACGATCCGAAGCCGCCTCGAGCGACTTGTTCTCGGGCAAGGACAGCAGTTCCTCGACTCTGGCTAAGTAGTCCTCCAAACGCCCGGAGCTGGGAAACAAAAAGACCTGACGATGCGAGAAGCGAGACTTGACTCTCTTCTCCAGGAGCTCGATCACGTCCAAGCGGCAAGTGACGCCCAGAACACATATGGGCGCCTGGGCTGACTGGGAGACGTCGAAGAGATTATAGAGCAGCGTCTGGTTGTGATGTGCGCAGAACAGGTCAAACTCCTCCAGAATGAAGACGACGCTCTTGGACTGCCTGCCGCCCGCCTTGAGGCACTGCAGGAGGAAGGCAAGGTTTTCGGCAAATGATCCGAAAACCTTACCATCCGCGGCGTTCTCCAGCCGCATCTGTAGGGTTATGGACTTGAGGGCCACTCGGTCGTCCGTGTGCAAGTTCCCGTCCAGGTGTACGATCAGCGTGTTTTCGACAAAGGACCGGTTGTCAACCAGATCCGTGAGCACAGCGTTGATGAGCTGTGGAACAAGAAGCATCACTATCCAGGCTGTGGCTGCCTCTCTAAATGCATCCTTACCGTTGTCTTTCCCGCGCCCCTAGGGCCAATGAGCAGCAAGGAATTGGACTCGCCCATTTCCGCGGTGCGCTGCAGGAGCTGTCGCACATTGGAGCGCTCCTCCTTGTAGCCGTGCAAGGTCGTGTAGTCCCGCAGCAGGCGAGCCTTCAGGAAACGTCGCACCTTGGCCAGAGCCCTGGCCTTCTCCTTCTCATTGCCCCCCAGCATCTCGGTTGTGCTCTGGAGCCCTTCGGGTTTGTCTATAGATTTCGGGGAAGCACAAAACGCGCGGCAATAAACAAACAAAACTAAATGCAGATGTTTGATCTGTTCAATCAGGTGGGCAGCTCCAGTGGATCATCACCACCTGGTGGCATCTCTGCAAATTCGGTCTGGCAGCACTGTTGTGTCGAAACGGCCGACAGCTTCATGTAGAGACTTCATAGGTGGCGCTCACGTATAACCGAAACTAATTCAAATGTAGTACGAACTAAACTTTAATAATAGAAACAAACATCAAGTATCGGAGAGTCCTTAGCTTCAGCTTTACATTTCCAAGAAGTTCTTATTGCATGATGAGGAGCACAATGCAACTTGAAGAGTACATTACATCATATACGCACAGTATTATTAAGTCCGGCCCCTAAAAACCAGCCACTTGGGATATCGATTAGCATTAATGTCGATCGGGGCGGCAATGAACCGTGATAATGACACTATTTAGTCCATTTGGTGTATTTCTGGCTTTTGGGCACTTTTCATTAAAAGCCCCCAACAGTAGCCAGGTAGCATGAACACGAAGTGGATTCTTCTTCTGATTTCGATCCCACAGATCCGCGGGCTTTTTGAGTTCAACAATGTCCGTTGCATTGTCCGGGACAAGAAGTTCATGGAGTACGACTACTGCTTCTTAAAGTCCGTCAACCGCACCTACAAGTACATGTCCTTGAAGACCAAAATCCACCGACTACCCATTGAGGATTGTGTGGTAATACGAAAATTCTCCTTGTACTCCTTGGTACTCCTTTCGGCTTTTCGCAGACTATGGTCCAGATCCGACTGCGGGAGAACCGACGGATTCTATACAACTTCGATGTGAAACTGGATGGTTGCAAGTTCCTGCGCGACCGAAGCAATGTCGTGGCCAACTGGCTGTATCAGATCTTCGAGCCCTTCTCGAACATGAACCACACCTGCCCCTATAACGTGAGTGGTTTCGCAATGTAACTGTGTCCTGCTGACCTTCCCGCCTGCAGCACGACATCGTTTTGGAGAAAGTGCCGGTACAGTATGTGAACAAGCTCATCCAGACGGTCATTCCCGACGGCAGATACTACATAAACTCCACCTGGATCGTTGGAGGCGTCACTCGAACCGATTTCCTCATCTACTTTACCAAGGCCTAGAGGCTTCCCTCCACCCAAAATCTAATCCGCTGCAGCCTCGTATCCAGTCAGTTATCAGTGGGGTCTTGAACAAAAGATTCTCCCAAACAATGCTCTCTACATGACCCTATGTGTCTGCCCCATATTAGGCCTTTAAATTCCCCCCTAATATCCGACTAAATATAACACTATTCCAGTTTAAATGCAGATCAAGAATTTATTCAATATTCGTGTAAAGTGCGTGTAAATCTATATCCTATGTTTGAAAAATCGAAATGGCCTTATTAATCTCAGCCCGATCCCGATCTGAGCGGGTTCTACTGTTCCGCACTTATAACTGGCGGAATATTTCCTATTTTCATGGACCTGAGTACAAAAAGTGAGCTTGCATGGCACACAAAAAGAAGGCGAGTCATCACAACGAGTGGACAGACGCGATCACTTAATTACCTGTGCGAACCTTCCGGAGTAGGCAAGCCGCTGGTACAGTGAACACCCGCTGGAGGAGGACTAGAGCGGCCATCTAGTAGAGCGCTGTCGGCGCAGCCTGACATTCTCACCTTGTTAATTATGCGCACGGTCATGCAAAAATCGCGTAATGAGTGAGTGACGGCCATTGAGAGTTGCATTGTCAGCGGACGATGATAGTATAATTGTGCGGGCTGGTGGTGGGGCTTCGGGAGCAGGCAGGGAGCCAGCTCCAGAGCGCAGACTTGGCTCCAGTGGAGTCCAGACCACCTCCAACATCCTAGCAAAAATGGATGGCCGTGGGCTTAACCCGACCGTACTCGCCGTTCTCGGTGGGCGGTACCTTGGGCCCCTGGGCCAACCCCAACTCTAGCTCCAGACTCCTGGGCCTCTTGCTAGATCTCCCCATGTCCTCGTCCGTTGGCATGAACTTCTTGCTCAAGCGTCGGCGGAGGCCGTAGCGCTCGAAGTGCTTGTCGCCATACTGTTGGCGACTTTCCAAGTAGATCTGGTCGATTCTGGTGTAGTGGCACTCCTGCATCTTGGGGAACCACGAGAAGCGTTGTAGCCAGCCCCGTGTGGACATGTCCATTCGGTGGATGAACGCGAGCTGGTAGCGCAGCTGCTCCGTGGTAACGATGTCCGCCGGCATTTTTGGTGTTTTGATGTTAGAAATAGGTACAAAAATATGGGTAGTTTACGGCTGACGATTCGTCAGTGACGATGTGAGTCTGTACTGTCAACCTTTGGGAGAGGTGTTGTCCAGCGCCAATGTGATTGGCAGCTCCTCTTGAAGCCCTCCCTAATCCTATTAGCAGCCACTTGACAGGACGACAGGTGCAGTGCCTCCAGCTGGCAGCAGTGCAGAAAACTGCATCATCCTTGACTTTGAACAAGAGAGACGAGGATGGAAAAGGGGGTAGATGACACACAAGTCGCACGAGTTACGGGTAAAAAAGGACTCTACCAATTAAGCGAAAGCTCAAGTATTCAGAATGTGGTTTTCAGACGGTTTCTGAAGACAATCAACCTCTGATTTCGGCCATCCCGAAACCACTCACTAACGATAAATGTGGGCATTCGGACATCTGCTCCTCCCAGTCCCAGGTCCTGCGCGGCCCGGAGACGTAAGCCCAGGTGTCATAGCGGAACTTCCAGGCGGTGTATGACTTAAAAGTTCCCTATGCAAATTACCGGCAAACTTTGAACGAGCCTCGGCCATCTATGGCTATTGGTTGGCTCCGCAAGTGGAATGCCAATGCAAGTGTGCAAATTACACAAAGAGAACGCGAACTTTAAGCCAAGTTCCGAACTGGGCCAGGCGGCGACTCATTAGACACATGCCAGCTTTCACAGGCCGGGAGGAGTCATGGGGGTGGTGGGCCATCGGATGGATACACCTTCACGGGCAGGGAGAAGGAACGGGGCTGGGGCTGGGGCAGGCGGTTCTGTGGGTGGACAGCCGGAGAACGCGTGTGAAAAATCAGGTAGCAGTGGCCCACAAAATCGGCGAGCTCGCAATTAAACGGTAGCAGATAATTGCTATCGAAAGCCGTAATGATGGCCAGATCGGTACTTAGCCAAGTATATGTGGTTTTGGCCGGCATATAGTACCTGGCCATATCTTGATTGGAGTGTCGAGAGCTTTGTGCCTGTTTCTCGGCTCCCCGGCCCATTGTTCGCACAATTTTCCCATCCGAATCACAATCGATGCGAAATATTCGGAGACCATTACTTTTCTGTTGAATCATCCCGCCAGCCAGATTTTGGCCGATTTTGGGAAGGTAAAAACAAAAGAAGTGACGGCAGAAAAAACAGCTCAAACCGAGAGAATGCTGCGCCGTTCAAAACAAATAAACACGAGACACCTTCCGTGAGGAGTTGCGAGGGGGTACTGCTCGGGTCAGGGGTCAACCCCTTTTCCTCGGGCTGGGCTGGGTAAACAACATTTGCGGATTTCACGCCAGGGATCAGACAGCATTGCTGATCCTATAACAACTCGGCCAGGACAATGGCCAGTGGCCAGAGGATTGACTGACTGGCGCCATGTCTCAGGTCAGGTTTTGGCCAGGACCGGGACCGGATTAGGGCGTAAAAGGACATAATCCAGTTTTGCATCGAGCCCGCTCTCTGCGGAGCGCAGGTAGAACAGGTTCGGTTTCTGCAAACAGGAAAAGCCAAATAAAATAATAAAGAAGCAAATGCTGAGGCCGAAAACATTAAATAAATAAAAGTCAACGGCAGTCGGCAGTCAGTCAGCCAGCTCATAAACGCCGGGCCCAAACTTCAAATTAAAACGCCATCGGGGCTTTGGCACGCATAGACTGGAGTGGACTGGGCACTGGGGACTGCGGACTGGGGACTGGGTAGTGGCATCCCAGTCCGGAGCCAAGTCCGGAGCCGGGGTCGTTCATCAACTCTTTATGGTTTGCCGCCGACTCGCCGACTTGCCGACTGCCCATAAGCCAATTTGCCAATTTCATAAAGTCAGTTTGATTTGCCGCCAAAAACACAGAATAAGACAAAACGAACCGCAGAGCCAAGCTTGAAATCCAACTCGAAACCCCAAATACGCCCCCAGGCCGGGCAGACAAAATTCCGACTTCCATTTGGATATGTTGTTTACGTGGAAAGTGGCAACAAATCGAAGTTGGCCTAGACCCCGGGTATCCATCAAAGGCCATCAGAACCGAAAAGCCAGGGGAGTAGCTAAACCCAAACGGAAAAGGGTTAAGTTAAAGAGATGATCAAATGACAGAGTTAATTATAATTGAAATAAAGTGCGAAAAATACAAATTTCTATTGTTTTAATCGCCTTGGAAACTAAGCTATAAATTGGAGCTTAAATCTTTCCCCAAAGCATCTTGAAAAAAAGCATCTAGATCCTTGAAAGGGAGAGTGCCTAGGAAGTCCCAAGACTCCCTGCCCCCTTTTGACTAACAGGTCGGCAGCGCCACTGGCCAAATTACACTTATGGCCATAATTCAATCAGCGCATTATCAATCACCGCGGCTACTTGTCTTGGCCAGTGAGTCAAGTCAATCAGCCATCGCCTCGCGCTCCATCTCGCTCCTCCAAGCGCCTGTCCCGCTTGCACTTGAGCGGGGAACATGTTTGAAAGTCATTAACTTAAATGATTCACTTTCTGAGCAATAAATTTCGCCACTAACTGACGACTGGCAACTGGCAACTTGCGACGGGAGAGGAGCCAGTCGCAAAAACGCTGGCAGAAATGTCTTGACGAAAAATTGCTAAATAATCGTCTTAAATGAGTCTATAAAAATCGGAATAGAGCTCCGATCGCAAAGATCGGGCTATGGGAGCCCAGGCCCAGAAGCCAGGGAAGGGGCCCAAAGTGTTTTTCGGGCCCAAAGTGAATTTTCATTGCCAGCGGAAGTCGTAAATCAATTTTTTCATCTACCGAAAGAAAGAAAAAATGGGGAAAATGCCCAAACTGAGATCTCCCAGTCGAAATATGGATTCGGGCCTAGAAATCCGGGATCGAGCCGCACGGCAGAGGGGGCAAGCAGGCGCCTCTCTTGGAGGAGCATCCGCTACCCAGAGATCCGATGTTTGTGGCTACACCGACCAATTTCGGCTAAGACGACAGCCATAATGATAGGGGCCACTTTTGCCGCCGCCGCCGCCGTCGCTGCCGCCACGCACGGTATATGGCCGAACGCGAAAGGGGCGGAGGCAGGGGCGTACGAAACGGAAAGGGGCAACTTGTTTTGGGTTCCATCTACGTTTCCGTTTCAATGTTTCCAAGACGCCATCACGAGAATGTCAGTGCGGGAACAACTCAACGACGACATCTCACGCACTTGCCGAGGGCCAGTGTCGGAGGGAAATCCCTCGACCGGGCCTTCAGTTGAGACTTGACTTTGTTTTCAAATTCATACTTTAATAATAAGAATAATATTATAATAAATAATTTGACATGCAATCAAGTATCACTCGCTAATTACGATTCGTCTCCTATTTTTGTGGACGTACCCCTTGTAAAATCCAGGATTCTCATATATGGCCTATAGGGATGGGTATATCTTGACCAGTTTCTATTTGAATATTGAGCGGCATACATTAAAAGATTTCTATACTGATTCCCCATCGATCTGCATAAAAACCTCAACATCCAATTTCCGATCCATATTTTTTCAAATTTTTGTGGGAAAATCAAAGATTCTCATTTGTGCCCCTTGGGGTAGTTATATCTCGGCCAATTCCTGCCCGATTCTTGGGCGGAATACCCTAAACGGTTTGTGGATCGATTCCTCATCGATTTCCATCAAAACCTCAACACAAATTTTTGGGACGAAATTTGAAGAGGATATTGAGAATATTGAGAGGATACCTTAAACGCTTTCTAGATCGAGCCCCCATCGATCTGCCCCATTGAACTTTGACACAATTTTCGCCAGAAAACCTATAACCTATTTTTGAACACCTATTTTGTTTCGGATCCGATCCTGTTGAAAAATCTGAAAATACCCCTTAATCAGCGCGTAGACTGGACTTAGCAATGAACAATGGGGAACTCTGCGGCTGGGAGCCAACGCCTCTGTCTGGTGGTAAGGAAACAGCACTAAATCCAATCCCATTCCTATGCCAATGGGATTATCTATGAGCTGTGAAATCCTTTTAGGCGTAAACTATGGAACCCACACACAGCTACAGGCTGCCCAGACACAATGCAACAAGTGTTGCGGCAGATTGAGCAACAAAAGGTTCATAATTGTGTAAGCCACACAATGCGACACATTGGAGGGCGAGAGCGATTGCGGTTGAAGGGAAAAGGACAAAGACTAGGGTCTGTTGGCCTGGCTAATGAGTGGCCGAAAACAAACCATAAGTTAGCCCAAATCCTGCACGCCGATTTGGCGGCATCCTTTTTATTGCCTCTTGACACTTGGCTCGATGAGGCCTATGGGCTATGAGAGGCCCGAACTTATCCAATCTCGAATTTATGTTCGACAATATTTGGGAAATTAAATCATTGCCGCCGACAGTTTTATGTTCCAGGGCGTGACGAGGGAACCGTGCTGGGGAAAACTATTCGGGGAAGCTATGTGGGGAAACAATGAGCACCACCCGGAGGTTCTCCTGCAGCAGATAGCTCCGTGAGGTCCGGGTCCGGGCAAATAGCACGAACGAGCAAATTGGAAAAATGTCAATTATGCGCAATTTTGCTTGAGCAATTGACATTTGTGATTTGTGCTGTGTTGCTGTTTTGTTAGTGATTGCACGCATACTTGCGCAAACAAATTGACAAATAGGATTTGCGTTTCTCCGGCCTTTTTTCTCCGGCTACTGGCCATTTTTGAATTAATAAATTGCCGCCAATTTGCCGCTAGCCCAGCCCGGCGTGGAAAACCAGACATACATAGATGAAAACGCTGGAGTATGGAAAATATCAGAAAAGTAATTCTACTGCGTTGTTCGGTGTTCCCCACCCGATGACGGGTTCTAGAAATGAATCGGATTTGAATCCGTGTTATCTCTCGATTGTTTTGCCAGCAAAAAATCAACCGAATCGAGAGTAATTAATTTAATTGCTTTTGTTTTTCAGTGAGACAATGCGACTCTGTAAGCTTGATCTTTGCTTTTCTGCTATCGTAACCCAGATCGGCTCGATTTAGCTGCCAACTGGTTTGCAATTATTGGGTAATACTCGCAACCTGCAGTCCGCCCCTTGAGTCATGGATGCCTTTAACCCGCCGGTCAGGCAAGGGAATGGCGGCTTATATAACCTATTTCGAATCGCACCAACTGTTGCCTACCTTTGGGGGCACGCTCTCTTGGTAAGAGGATCGGACCAATTGATTATTTTCGTTTTAGATTTTAAATACTGGCGGCTTCCGCTGCGCCAGACCATTTCGAATGCCACTCGACTGAAACCGATTAAAGATCGCCACCACTCACCTCCTCACTGGGTGGACCCACGAACCCTGCCCATTCATGAATGACCTCGGCCCAATCCGACCGAAAACTGATTTAAAAACCTTTATCGGGGGCGCAATCGAAACGGAAGTTGCGTTCAATTTATGGGTAAAATTATCTACTGGCCGCGAGAATCGCTCCGTGAAGACTTGCTGAGCTGTGGAAATAAATGGCTGTTTTTGTTGCTTTGGTTGTCGATGGCCGATCAGAGATCTCGCGGCAGACCCTCATTGGTTGGCATCAGGGTGAGGGGCCCCGACAATTGAATTAGAAGCCCTGGGCAGCAGGACTCATGAATGGGCGGCAGTCAGAGGCATGAGATCAGCATGTTCCCCGACCGAGTCAAGACCAACAACCGGCAACCACTGAACCCATTTTCTCACCTGTTTAGTCTGTAAAGACTCGAAAATAACATTTATCGTCGCCTGCTGGCTCCTCGAGAGGCTTCACCTCTCTTACTGGCTCTTCGATTGAGTCGAACCCATCGGGAACTCCATCTCCATCTTTGAATTGCATTCGAGCTTGAGTTTTTCGGGCAGCGTCATACGATTTAATTGCTTCGATTGTGTCAGCAGTTTTGTCCATGGAGTACATGTCTTCATCGGGCGATCTGCGATCTGCGGAAGGGGGCGGGCCGGTCGAGCCGAGTCCATAGGCTTTCAATAATTTGATGATCATAATCAATGCCTCTTGACTGACATTTGCTGCCGCAGCTCGGACCTGGCTGCGGCTTTGCTTTTTTTTGGGTTATCGGTTCGGCACTTCCCAAAAACCTAACAAAAGGCTCTCCAAACTCCAAACTTGTTGAGAGCCGTTTGATCCTTTTGACGAGGCGCTCCCCCATTGATCCTCCCAGAGAAGATGATTTGGTGGAAAGTCAAGTGCTTCCCGCTTGAAAGGAAGCCGCCAATTTGTCCTGCCCCAAAAGGCGATCAGGATAACAAGGCCATCGACAGCCCCTCGCCCCTTCCCTCTATTCCGCATTATCCGTTCCCATCACATCGATGAGTAAGGAAATCTGTTTCTGTTATAGTTTTCGGTTCTGTTTTTCTAACTCTCCGATTCGCTGGCTTTTAAGACAGAAGTTTTAATGCTCGAATCGCATGCGTAGGTTTTCTATGACGATTAAAACCCTCATATGTCAACTTGGCCCATTCATCATCATCTGCCAGATGGAGACACAGACTCAGACTCGGACTCAGCCTCAGAGGTAGCAAACAGTCGCCAGAGACCGGGCTGATGAGCTCAAATCTCATCAAGAAGTGTCTGGCTGGCTGGCTGGCTGGGTTCGTAAACATGTATCTCTGTCTTCTTGAATCTGATTTTGGGGAACTTACAGCACCTACTTCATCTAGCTGAGCCCGGGTCTCCGAGTCGCTGCTTCTCCGGCTGATGACTTAATTTTCATTTCAGCCTGCACTGAGAGAAGCGCTCACTATCAGCAGACTGACTTTGCCCAGTAAGGCCCGAAGATGAACTCGGTTTCTCGCGGTGCAGGCGAGGCACCTTTAACCCAACCTGAGATCAGGTGCCTCAGACTCTTCCGACTCTCGCCGAGGCCCGGGCTGGAGCCAGTCGACTACTTGAGCGTCACCACAGTGACACACGCAAGTGTTTGGCCTGTCTCTGGGAGGGAGAGGTACCCTGCCCCTCCCTCCGGCAGCTCTAGGAGAAACCCTCGTCATGATGCAGCGCTTTTCGGCTGAAGTTGCCGGTTGGAAGTCGCTAGTGAAGTTGTTGCAGGTTGTTACTACAAGTATTTGCTCAGATCATTATGGTAGCGCCTCGCCTGCCGTGCCGCTGCCACTGCCTCTGCCTCTGCCTCTGCCCTGGATCCCGGATGATAAATCTATCTTTTATTAGCATTTCAAACAGTCCGAGTGAGTTGTTTTGTCTTGGCCTGGTCTAATCCCAATTAAAACCACATTTTTCATCGATCCGGTGCGAAGAAGATTTCAAGTGAATCGTATTATCCCTCTAAGGCAGAAGCGTGCCTTGGGAAAGGGCATTTGGAATCTCGTAATACTTTTTAATTTCTAAAATTGTTAGCTCGAAGACCTTATTTCTTCAGTTAGAGATGTCTCTGATTCTAGGAGCACTAACTTTGCTATTCAAATGAGCGTCCTTAAGCACCGAATAGGGTTAATTGGCATAAAGAGACATACAAGTTTTACTTTCAAGGCTCCCCTCCAGGACCTGCAGAGAGCACGAGTCCAGAAATGATTCCCTCTGGGAGTCCGTTTCCTGGGTGTTGCATATAAATCGCGTGCTGCACTGGAGGTCTTCAAAAACGCTTACGAGGCGATGCCTCCAGGGGCACAGGGGTCCAAGCCATCATCTGCATCCGACTCGGACCCTGGCCTGCCCTGCCCCCCATTCATTTGGAAGTCTTTGGGTTTTGACCGGTCGAGCAGAAGAGCCGGATTCAACCGCGCCCGGGGTCATCTGGCAGCTCCTGTCTTCCAGAGAGGCCTCGCCTAATGATAAGCCCGACCTCTGCCTGGTGTTGGTGTTTTTCATCTGGTTCGGTTTTTCGGTTAGTGCGGCACGAAACGCCAAAACAAGATTGATTTCCTGAAATCGAAACCTTGGGACACGCAAGGGCTCTAGATCGCAGTGATAATGATGTTTCAAGTCAGTTTTCTTAACGATTTCGCTCTTTTCTTCGTCGGGCTTACTTCGGGAGGTGGCTGCCATGGACCCATGGGTCTGAAGTCCGCGTCCCCGCCAGCGAAATGCAAAAACAAATTGTTTGTGGGTCAGCCGGGAGAGAGGCTAACAAGAGCGAGGGGAGGAGCCCATGGGGGCGTTTCGTTGTTTCAAGAAATTCAAGGGAAACAGAAACAGAAACAGAGAAAGGATAAAAAGGATGGGTATGGGGATTGGGATGCCCGGAGGCCGGGAACGACCTCGTCTGGTACTCTACTCGGACTCTGACTCCGCAGCTAGCTCCTTTCTCGGAGACAGCACACGGAAGCCTAATGCTTCGCCATGTGATTTGTGATTTGTGCTTTTGGGCCCGAGCGGTTTCCTTGGAAAACGCGCCATTCTAGGCCTAACTTTGGCAGTGACAAAGCGCTGGCCGTCCTGAGTGGAGCAACTGCAGCAGAAGCAGAAACGTCGGAGGCGCAGCAGCCACAGCACAGCAGCGGCATGCTAATTTATGAAGTAGCAACTCGCAGCGACATGGATGCAGTAATTATAGCTTGCAACTTGTTGCCAGCCAGGCCCAGCTCCGCATGAATGAAAGAAAGCCAGAATGCCAGAGAGCCAGGCCAGTTTGCCAGGTTGCTCTTTTCCATGCTAAACAGAAGCTGTTCTACTGCAGCAGCCCCACCATGTTGCAACAGCATCAGCAACAACAACAGCATCAGGTGAACGCGCCCACTCGGTTAGTGCGACATGGGGCAAGGCGACACAGAACTCTGATACACTTTCTAAAAGAACAAGTAGGGGACTCATCAAAGCCAAGCCTTAACATGGAAATCATGATGGGCATACGATGGAGTGCAGAATTAACAATTTATTCAAGTTCTTGCTACTTTCCTTCTTAGCCAAGTAACTCTTAGCTGGTTAGGGAAGCAAAATACCCAACTCGAAAAAGCCAAGAAAAAGGTCCTACCCCGTGGCGTTTTGGCTGTTGATGGGCTGGCTCTGCTGACTGCTCGGCAGCGAACAGCAACATGCAGCGTGCAGCAACAGCGACAGCAACATGGGGCAACATAGTTTACACACCTACCGATACCGATTCCAGCTCCACATACACGTCGCCGTCCAAGTTAGAGCCGAGGCGGAGGCAGACTCGGAGTCCGAGTCAGAGTCGGAACAGGGGCTGGGCTCGGACTGCCGAACCCTCTGGCCAGCAACATGCACTTAACTGGTAGCCACAATGCACTTTATAATACCCGGGAACATGGCTCGCATCTCTTGATAGATGCTGCTGCCTCGGACTACCCGGAGCGATCTACCAGGGGGCGTTGCTGGCGCGCTGCAGCAGCTAGGGAGGAGGTGGGGCTCCCCAGCTACCCATCTCCCCATCTCCGGGGCTCCGAATCCCCTCAGTCTCCGGCGATGTTGCACCGTTAGCTGACTTGTGAGCTTAGGCCTCATTTGCATTGGGCCATAAAAGTCGGTGGCCCAGTTCTCGGGCCTCTTTCTCGAACGCTTGACTGCGAATATGAATGCGAATCCAATTGCGGCGAACTTGAGCCGGCGCTAGGAAGCGACCTTGGATTAGCGAAATCCGGTGAATCCGTTCCGTTTCGTTCCGTTGCGCCCTGGCCCTAATCCTTCCTTCCTGCAGGCTGCAGGCAGAGCGCTCATTAGGCTCACCACCACCCACCATTCACAGGTAGCCGGCGCAAGGGTTCTCCGGTGGGTGGCTGTGTACCAAAATATAATTAGCAAACTCTCGCAAATCTCTTTTTAATGCGGGCCGGATCAGCGGGGGCGCGAACTCTGATTCCTGATTGAAATTGGAGCGTAGCGGAGCGGAGGCGGAGGCGTAGTGCGAGTTGGACTTGGAATCGGAGGAAGTGTGAAAAGCCGAAAAGAGCGATGCTGATATTTCCGAAAACTGAGAAATTAAAAGCGCAGCCGCCTCTCATCATCATCAGCACCATCCTCGTCCTTGCTTCATCCCATCCTCACGCACTCGGGGAATTAAGTCGATTGTGAGTTCTTGGTTTGTGGGTTCTGAGTTCCCACTTTTGAAACATTAAAGGTGCCGCTCTGCCAGAGGATTCTGGCTCTGTGGCGCCAGCCAAGGAGACTATATAAATCATATCACTCGCACACAGAAAGGAGCCAGGAAGGGGAATCGGCCGAAGCCAGGGCCTTTGTTAATTAATTGTAAGACTTATATTTGGGGACTCGAGTGGCTAACCTCTCATATTTTGAGTGAGAAAAGTACGGAATGGAGTACTGCAGAGGACAAGTTCTTGTGCTTTTTTCGAACTTTCTAGTCCTAATACTTGCCAAAGACAATTAAACCTGGGCTATGATAAAATCGCGGAAAAGGTTACACTTTGGGAAACCTTTTAAGCAGCGTCGCTCAAAGGGAACAGCCCCAAAAAAACACCAACAGAACCCGAAAACATCAAAAAACTTCGGAACCGAAAAATGAAATGTTTGGAAATTTGAAAATAATTGTTGACACTTTATTATTGTAGTGGCGGCACCCGCTGTGGCAACAACGTAACAAGTGTCTGCCCCTCCCCTAGCCCTCGTAACCTGGTCCTCTTGGCTGCACATGCGCAGGCCCAAAAAAACTTCCGGAACAACAACAATCAGCAATGTATGTAAATGGGAAAAATTTAGTTGTGTCACATTAAAAAGCAATTATCACCTTAAATTAACCAGCGGAGTCGCAGCCCGAACAGTGCCATCGAGTACTCGGAGTATTCAAATTGCTCGGCGCAACTCGACATTTTTTCTAATGACTTTTCAAAAAGGAGCCCTGCGGCAGCGGTGGTGCGGCAGGGGTGGGGCCTGCCCCTGCCCAAATTAACTTGTTGCTATTTTCAATTGGATGCCTTCGGTCCGGTGGAGTTCGGCATTCGGGAGGTTTCAAACGGGTGCGCTTTTAATTCGTTTTAAATTATTTTGTAGCCGGAGTGGATTCTTTTAAGGCAGAGTTTAATTTAGCATGGAATTGAACTGGTGCTGTGGGGGTTGGAGCTGCAGAGCCATGCTACTCTGGGGCCAATCGCTGAAATAAGGGCTACATGGGCTGAACATCATTTTATAATCTATGCTTTGCCTTTTCGACAGAGCTCGAACCACTGTGCCTGGACTAAAAAAAGCAAATAGGAGATTTTTGTGTTTTGACGGAAACATTTGTCAGCGATTTTCCAGCGCCACTGGAAACATTTTGAACAATTTAATTAGAATCAGCTAAGCCCATCAGAGGCGGGGAAAAACAGTTGCCAATGTGATTTATGCGCAGAATGTGTGACACTTGTCGCCTCCATTGTCGGCTTACATCACACAGCGGTGACTCCAATTAGCGTCGGATCAGGTACTACATCTGAAGCAGCTTCACCAGCAGCAGCAGGAAGAGGCTCTCCACCACGGTCACCCACCACCGCAGGGGCGGCTGCTGAGCGGGGATGCCGTTCTGGGGTGGGCTTGCGGCTCCTCTAGCCCGCCAAACGACCACCCCTTCCAGGGGGTAGCACTGCTGGGGTCCAAGGATCAGTTCGGTGCTTCCGCCTCCCACACTTTCATTTCTTCCGGCTTGCAGAAAAACAAGGAGCAGAATCAGCACGATCTGCAGAAGTCGAGGCACAACCAAGGGCATGAATGTCTGGGAATGCTCATCAATCCCTGGGTAACTTCTCCTTTGTGTACAATATCAAATATATTCCAAATTTGGTTAAGTCTCCAAAAATGCAAAGTCTGCTTGGACTCTTGGATTTATGAAACAATAATTTTCTAATTTAGGTACAGAAAAAATGAATAATTTCCGTGTTTGGGATCAAGTTTTTTGCTTAAGTCTTTTGTTTTAGTCATAAATTTTTGCAGCAAAGCGACAGCCCATCGAGTTCGATGTTAATTTATTTTTCCAATTAGTAAGTGATAGTAGCGCCTCCTAAATCAATGACTAATTTGCACTTCAGGCATTGCAGTTCCCGGCCATTGTGTTTCGGTGGCTAATTGACGCTAGCTGCGGAGCCTAAACCAGGTCCAAACGAGTCGCGCGTTCGCGCCACTAATCCTAGAGTTCAATGAATACATCAACAGTGGTGCCTCGAAAATTTATTGGCCGCTAGCCCGGACGGTGCTGCCAATTAACGCCAGGATGAAAGCCCCTCGGAGGCGAGAGAGTGGAGCCACCAGCGTCGATCTTTGAAGGCAGCCGGCTCTGCGATGAAGTCGTTCGCCCGGCTGGAGTCGTAAACTCTAATTTATTTCGAATTGAATGTCAATACACACCGCCGCCCGGCGCGGCTCCTCCATGTGGGTCTAGGGAACCGCAGGCGGTCCTGACCCATATTGGAGCCTGCTGTGGCGCTTCCATTAGGCTCCTCGTACATCATAAACAGATTCATAAAAGTCTGGCCGGCACTTCTTTATGGCGTTCGAAGGCGCATCGAATGTGCCGCTCGAGTTTGATTTTCGCAACAAACACAACCAGATCGCCCCGCCGCTGACCTTTCCCCCCGACGCCCCATCCAGGCCACTCATTAAAATGTAATTTGAGCGCCTGGCCCGCAGAGCCGGTCAAGTGAGCAGGCCATCAAACGCGGCCCGGAGTCAGTTTCCATTTCATTGAGCCAACTCGGCAGTAGCAACCCCCAGGAGCGCTCTTTCTCTCCCCCTCACGTTCTCTCCTGGCCGGGCGTCTTGGCCAGTCTGCATCCCTTTTCGGCCGACTGCTTGATTGATTCGAGCTAGTGCCCTCCCGCTCGCACAAGGGTTCACTCGTCCCGTCATTTGTGGCACATTATTATTTAAATGATAAATTGTATTTGACCGGGAACTTTGCGGCTAGCTGCTCCACGAGAAACCCAGGGTTTCGTGGGTGTTTCCGTGCCGCGCTTTCCCCTCCATTCCTTCTCTAGCCGGAGACCTTCCGCCCCCGACCAGTGGGCGTTTTTGCTGTTCCTTTCGAATTTTCCGATGGTTTTCCCTGCCCGGGTTTCGGCTCTCCTCGTCGGAAAATTAATCGTCTCATTTGTCGAAATGGCCGGTCGAAATGGTCTTTAATTTGGGAATTAATGTTATAAGGCAATAAAATCGATTTGGCTCCCGAATTTGAAGTGATTTCCTGAGCGAGTAAGATATCAAGGCGGCAAAGCTCGGAGCTGTTTGGCCAAACGTAACCTCTCTCCTGATGAGAGGGCTAATGGGTGGCCCACTTTGGGGCTCGGATCTATTAGGACTGGGTCAATAGCGGTAGGGAAAAGGTGAGAAAATGGCTTTTTGGCTAATCGGAGCCAATAACTGGAGTGTACTTGGCCGCAAACACACAAGGCCATTAAAGCAGGTGGTTTCAATCAACACCGCTATGGAACATTGCGCTTTATGGAGTTGTATCAGAGCAGAATGGAATACGAGAAGATGCATCGGGATGCCCCTCATCTCGGTGGACATCTGCGACACTTTGACGAATTAATCCGATACCTGATTGACTTGCAAACGTGTTTGCTTGACATATTTGCACGTGTCGGGTGGGGAGGTAATTTGATTTTGATTTATGGCCAATTAATCGCGGCCGGAGAGCCTCTCGCACGCAGACACGGCCACTAGCACACACTCCGCCGACTCAGTGGGAAAAGGAACAGTGGCCGTAGTCGGCCGTAGTCGCAGTCTAATCATAATTTGCATTTAATAAATATTTCATTAAGTAATTGCAACAATTACGTGCACTCGAACTGCTCCCTTTAAATTAGTGCACTGCTGCCGACCGGGTCAACACAGAAACGGCTGCGAGTCGGGCCGAGCTCCACCCCGGTCCGGGGATTAACATTTTAAGCGGATCAGATCCAGGTCCAGATCCAGATCCAGATCCGACCCGCCTTTAGCTAATCGATTGATGCTGGGCTGCCCGACTTTCGATGCCAACTCTACTTGTATTTATATTTTTTGTGGCACTCTGGCACTCGGAGTCTGGCTAATTGCCGTCGCTCTGGCTCATGAATATGCATGTGCGGCGGAAATCCTTCTCAGGTGACAACCGCCGGGTCAGGTGGGGGCAGGCGGCCAGCCGTCGCTAGTCTTGCCACTGGGTCCGCTGTTCGCTCCGAGCTACGACTTGTCTTGTGAATGAGACCGAGAAGCGGCCACGACGGCCTCTGTCGCTTCTCCAGAGCCACAAAGCTACAGTTCCGCCTGGGCCAGAAGGGCCGCCATTTTGAATAGACCCTGCGCGCACTCTTCCGCTCTCGTCCTCTCTCCGGCTCTCTATGCTACCTGAGGGGGCGTGGCACGAGATAGACAGCTCGGCTCTCCGGCGCTCAGCGGGGGGCGTTCTGTGGTGCGCAGGTGAGTGTGTGTCTGTGTGCGAGAACGAGAGCCTGTGTGTGAGTGGGTTGACAGGTGAGCAGGTCGGTCCGTTAGACTGGTTTGCGGGTGAGCGGAGCGGCCGCTAGATGGCGCCAGTCGGCCCAAAACTAGAGCCTTTGAGGAGCTCCTTGCAGAAGACCCGACTTGAATTTCCATTCCTGGGCCCATTCCTGGGCTTCATTCCTCTTCTTTTCGCAATCGAGGTTAATTATTTAACACTTCCTCGCAAGCCTGCCCTCCTGCACGCCTCTGGACGTCTTCTGGGCGCAATTGCGAGAACGTAAACAAATCATTACCTTAATTTGTTAGCCACAACTGTTGATTGCGCAGGCCGAAAATAAAGCCCGAACCCGAAAACGAAAACGAGCAGAAGACAAATTACAGGTTCAACAATCAATTTAATAATTGAGACCTTTTGCATTTAATCAACATTATTTAAAACGTCAAAATATTTGCACTTTCCACGGGCAGCCCCCAGAGCCACCCTGCCCCCCATATTTGCATATAAATGCTGTAAGTCTACCGAAAATCCCGTGGGGAGTTGGGGACTGGGAGACGGGGGCTCCAGGCCACGCCTCAATCTCCATCGGGGCCCTAGACCTAGACAAAAGTTGACAAGAAAACCCAAAGGGGGGTGGACCCCCGCCCCGTCGAGGCACAAATTTATGGTATTGGTGCGGTTTCAACACCAGCCTCACGCACACAGTCGCGCAGCCGAGTGCCCGAGACCGGAGAAACACACACTCAGGGAGGGAAACCGGTTGCGAACCACCCGATTGGCGAGGCCGGGCGAGAGCCGCTGCTGGCTGCCACCGGAACAGCCGCGGTCCCGCTCTGGCCAAGGGAGGCCAGGCGGCGGCCGTCCCGCTCGCACACTACAGCCACAGAGCGGCAAAGCGACAGAGCCGTCGAGTCGGGCTGGGAAACTGGAATCTCGCGCAACCGCGCCGCGGATTCGAAACCCAGTCACCTAGTCGTATACGCACTTTGTTCGTGGGCAGTCGTCGCCCTGCCGATCCGCTGAGCCGCCGCCGTCGCAGAACCGCTCCGTCGTTGTAGCGCCGCTAACCGATCACGATCACGATCCCGATTCCGATCCGAAGACCGACTTTGATTTGCTTCGATTCCGTTCTCGATCCGAGCTGAACGCTGGGATACTCCGTCGGGAGGCGCGCTTGTGATTTGCGTTGAGTTTGGTTTTGGTTTCGAGTTGGATTCAAGAATCGCACAAGAGTCGAAAGGCAAAATATGCACAGCCAAGTGAGAAAAGAAAGCTGCTGAGAAAGCCACTGAAAGAAGTGCTAAGAAAGTGCCGAGAATAAGTGTCGGAAAAGTGCCTCGCCAGCCAAAAAGCTGAAAGGATTTACGCGCTCAGAACGCCCCAGAACAGTTCCACGAGTCTGTCCAAAGTTTTTCAAAACACTGTTCATGTGCAGTCAAAACTGAAATCAGAGAACACCCACACCACACACGCGTTCATCCGCCTGCGTCCGCCCAAGTCCAGGATCTAGACTCCACATCCACGTCCACGTCCACGTCCAGGCCGCCAAGAGTTGTGTTTCCGCGCTTGCAGTCCCCGCGAGAAAAAGCCGCCAACATTCTCGATAAAGTGGCCTCGATAGGCGCCAACACGCTCAATTTCACGGATCTAGGGAGCCCCTACGAGGGGCCTCCCAGCACCCCCCAGTCGGGCATGGACGCCCCCGACGCCCCCCACACGCCCAAGTACATGGACGGCGGGAATACGGCGGCCAGTGTAACGCCCGGCGTCAACATTCCCGGAAAGTCCGCCTTCGTCGAGCTGCAGCAGCACGCCGCCGCCGGGTGAGTGTCTCCGGATCGGATCTGGGGGAGAACCAAGTCTGCCCAGCCCAGGGAATGAGTGAAAAAGTGCACCCAGAAACCCAGAAAGTTGCGAAACGGAGCCAGACTTGGCTTCCACTCGCCTCAGTTATCCAAGTTCGATCTAATTGCAAATTAAGTGCCACACCCGAAGGGAAATCGGAGCACTGGAGGCCTCCCTTGTGCCTACAGTTGGAGTGCATTTGTTTTTCGGTTCCAAAAGATACAACACAGAACCAAGCTAGATATGTTAGGGTGGCTGGAGATTAAGTCCTTATTAAACCGTCCAATATACATATGTAGCATTTGCGGATATAGTTTTGAACAACAGTCCTAAGGATGAACTCCAGAAGAGACCAGTATGTTTGGGTTAATGTCAGTCCGTTAAATAGTATGAGTGTTTATCCTAAAGAATCTAATAGCCTAGCCAAGTCTGGAAATCTTCAAACAGCTTGAAATCTCTGGCTAACCCTAATGCTTTATTCTTTTGTGCCCAATCGTATGTGATTCTACAATACTTATTACGCTCATCAAGCTTCGCAGGTTTTCTGAGAGCTCGGGGAGTTGCTCGCGGATGCCGCGGTGGCTCCCTCAAAATATTATTAGTTTTGATTAAGAAAATCACTTCGACTGCATTTCCCGGCTCCAGATCATGCTGGTGCCCGAGCAGGAGCGGAAGCCAAAAATAAATTCAATTAAGTTTAGCTTAATCTGCCGGTCTGTCTGCTAAATAAAGCGCTGCTGCCCCCAGAGGGTCCCCCATTTCTGTGAAACGGCAGTCTACGGGGGTAGAAGCCAGAAGCCGCTACGGAGAGCCACTCCCCTGGCAAACCGTTTGAGTTTTCTGTCCCGCAAATTGTTTTTCCAACGCACGATTCGATTTTTCATTATACATATTTTATTGCATTCTCGGGTTTTGCGGTTTCTCGGGACCCTCCGTGTGCGGTTCCCTGACATTTGTGCGTGTTGGGTTCCTGAGTCTGGAATGGAATGCTTCGCTGATCCGACTCGCCTCTGACTCCGACTCCGACTCCAGGGCAGCCCTCAGGAGTTGTCTCTGTTCTGGCTGCCATATTGCGGGAACTCAACTGTCCGCTGACCGTTGCGGTTTCTGCTGCGTTTCCAGCCGGCTTTCGTTTCCGTGTTCCGTGTTCGGGCCAAGAGAGCATTGAATATTTCATGCAGCTCGTCGTTAGGAGCCCGGGCCAGCACAGAACATAATGCATGGGAACTGGCTCAACTGTTTCGCCTGCTTCGCCGGCAAAGTGTTAACAAAATATTTACCACAAAACGGGGAGCTCTGAGCGGTAGGACAGAAGTAGCTGGCAGAACTAAACAGAAAGTCTGACATTTCTATTGATTTTTGGTTGATATATTAGGCCGCATCTAGTTCGGGGACTCTGGGTTACTTTTCTTCTGGCTTCTGTAAATGAAGTCATGGCAAAAGTTTTGTGAGCCTCTCCTGGCTAGCCTAATTTTTGTTGTGAGAAAAAAAGTTTTCGTTTCGACGCTTTTTGCATTAAACATGAAAGATTTTGGGTTCACTTTTTCCTTTATTTCTGGCTTGAATTTAATAGTGAAAAGTGTAGACTGAACACGCAAGGAGGCACGAGGCCCAGGCCCAGGCCATGTCTCGATTCCCCGTGCACGATTCATTCATATCCTGTACAGTGTTCAGTGTATAGTGTACATACTCTATTTTTACACAGCCCGTATTGATTATTTTCCGTGCATTCTTATCCGGCTTTCAGGTACGGCGGCATTCGGAGCACCTATCAGCATTTCGGGCCGCAGGGCGGCCAGGACTCCGGCTTCCCGAGTCCGCGCAGCGCCCTCGGCTACCCGTTCACGCCCATGCACCAGAACTCCTACTCCGGCTATCACCTCGGCAGCTACGCCCCGCCCTGCGCCAGTCCGCCCAAGGATGGTAAGTTATCCCAGATTACGTAGATTGACTTTGAAGACCTGCGCTCTGCGCACTTCTCGGAGGCCGGAGGCCACCACGGATGGCTCTTTAGTTGGCAGGCCTCTTTGGTTGCTGGGCTTTTTGGAGATCTTCGCCAGCTTCCTTGTCTATTTTTTGGCGACACTCGAGCTCGAGAGCTCGACGCGTTTCAAGAGCCATTGTAGTCGACTCTGGGGACTCTGGGGTTTCTGGGGTTTTGTTTGCTCGTCGACTTCAAGTTCGACTTGTCTCAATTAGGTTTCAGAAAACATTTGTTTTCAGACTTTATGTGTACTCTTGTTACACTCCAATAGCTGTTCTACAATAGGCTTAAGGACACATCACAAGTAATTATATGTCGTTTGTTAGATTGGAAATCCTTTCTATTCATACTATTTTCAGGCGTCGAGCTTTATTTTTGTTCCTTTCTCGAGTGAATTCCTCTAACGAGCATGAAACGCTTTTTGCCTTATCCACGTATGCGCAATTTTCCCATTTTATTTATTTTTTATTTATCTTGTTTTTTGTTTTTTGTGTTCTGTGCTTTATTTTTTTCGGTAATTTTTTCCTAGTCTCTGGCATAATTGCGCGCTTGACTGTGACATTTTGTGGAGCCGTCTCTCGTATTTTGTTGAACAACTTTGTTTTGCTATTTTGATGCGTTTTGGTTGAGCAGTTTCGGTTTCCCGACAGTGGAAAGCAATTCATTTTCCACCCATTGTCGTATCTGTAGAGGCGCACTACAGATGTATCTTTTCGTGACTGTCTCCGACTTTCGTCACCCAGTCGCTACGTGGCCCAGCTAACCTTGGCTGAGAGCGCCCATCAAGTGTCCTAAAGATCCGCAAAACAGCTGATGATTAGAAAGGAAGTCCCAGTCCCAGTGCCAGTCCCAGTCCGAGGCCCAGTCCCGAGCCCAGTTGTGTGTAAATATAATTGCAGTAATTACGCCTTGGCTTGGCGGAGTTAATTGTGCACTCTTTGGAGAACCAGGAGCCGGACTGGCTGACTAATAGAGGCTCCGACTGCCATTTTGGCATTAAGAGTGTGCAGCACGTGCTGCCTGCTCGGGCTCCAAATATATTCGGTGACAAACGCGGCTGTAGATACAGATATGTTCAGAGATACGGATACGGCGGCAGAGCTCCGTATTTGGTGTTTAATAATAGTTTATTTTTGGTGGGCCCGTGTGTTATTTTTTAACGATTAGCTGCAGTCGTCGCTCATTGAACTTGATGGATTTTATGAAGTGTCGACGATGATACGAGTGAGCAGAGTTGGGGAGTGCTTTGAACTTTCGCTTCGAACTCGGCAATTAGCGCTAATTCGCTGACATTTACAAGTTACTTAACGAATCGATCGATAGTGTATCGAAAAAGAACGGAGCTCCGGAATCAGATCACAGACCAGTCCGATTTCTATGCGATGCGGCTGGAATTAATTCAGGTCCATAAATGTAACAGTTTTATGCATTCCAGCCGCCCCGGGAATGTCCTCATAAATATGCAACACACAAAAAAGGGTTAAGTGTTCACCTCGGCCCGGCTCCCCGCTCCATGCTGGCCATAATTTTGCAGCCTAATTATAAATTCATCGTTGCAACGCTGCAATGGCTTGCCATTTACAGCCTCGACTCCCGACTCACCGACTCACTGCCTCACTCACTGTTTGCTCTTTTCGCCTCCTCCTCAGACTTTTCAATCTCGGACAAATGCGAGGACTCCGGCCTCCGCGTCAACGGCAAGGGCAAGAAGATGCGCAAGCCCCGCACCATCTACAGCTCGCTGCAGCTCCAGCAGCTGAACCGCCGCTTCCAGCGCACCCAATACCTGGCCCTGCCCGAGCGGGCGGAGCTGGCGGCGAGTCTGGGCCTCACGCAGACGCAGGTAAGTCTAAACAGCCAAATAATGATATCAGGTTCTAAGCTTTAACCCCCTGAGAGTGTAGCCTTTGAACTATCCTACTCCTCCGTGAGCTCCTGCGCCATCCTTGTGGCCATTTGCAGGCTGCACCCGTGGTTAGTTAGCATTTCCAAAGTGAATTGTTGACATGTCTCTAATGTTGACTGACAAACGAGCAAAGACAATGTAACAATGGCAACCTCCTACGCCTCTGACACAGACACAAGCGCGAGTAGCCTCACACACCCAAGCACCTTACACCACACAACTCCGGGGAACACGCCACACGGGCGTATGTGTAATATTGTAATGTTCTTTTCTCGTTTTTTGTTGCTCCTCCACGTGTGTCAATGTCAATTTTGTGAAAAAGTTTTCAGTTGCCGTTTTTGTTGTCTTTTCGCTAATGCACGCGCTGCTGCCCACGGGCAGGAGCGGGGTCTGGGGTCGGGGTTACTTGCGAGGGCAGAGCATTGTCACTGGCAACACCCACCCCAGTCCCAGCCGCTGCCCCAGTCGCAGTCACAGTCACAGTACCCGTATGTCTAGCTATTCTAGTTTCCAGCGCTCCACTTGATAGTTTTCCAGATGAGCCCCAGAAGAGCTGTGAATGAGTCTCGTGTTTTGAGAAATTTATTGATAGTGGGCGTGGGCTTCCTAATTGAATTAGTGTGCCACAAAGTTCATGTGCTTGCTCAGCGGCCAGAGAAACAGAAACAGAGCCAACCGCCTCGGAAACCCGCCGAGAGAGATAGAGAGGGAGCACCACAATAATGTTGTTGCGAATAAAACTTGTAAAACAAGTCGAAGACCCTCTGCTCCGGCGTGGGTGTTGCTCCAGCCGCGAGTTGTTTATCAAGATACCCGTACATATTTGAATATCCGAAAGGTTGGGGCGGCCGTCTAGGACGGGCGTGCCATACGGCGGCTGTGCAATAAATTCTGCTGCAAGCCCCCGAAACTTGCCGCAGTCACCCTCCCGACAGGCTCTGATTCCCTGGCAGCTGTCAATCGAGTCGGCTAAGCAAATAGCCACGCCCCCTGCCCTGCCGGGGACATAATCGAAATGGTCTATCTCTGCCGCCGGCGGCCGCCGCTCCAAGGGGTTAAGCAGTTGGCCGAAAGCATGAATTTATGAGTGCCTATTGTGTGGGGGAGTGGGGGTCGCCAGGAGCTGCTCTTGGCCGCTTTCGCTTTCCGTTGGCAGTGGCCGGCGGTGTTAATTAAAACCGCCCTCGCCGTTTGGGCAGCGGAAGTTTTTTATTGATTCGGCGAGGGCCAGGACTAGCGCCAAGACTAGGACTAGGGCCAGGAGCAGGGCCTGGGCTAGTACACGCCAATGTTTGAGCCGTGCAAACAAACCATTGTGCTCGGCCCTAAGATTTATGCGTTACACAAACACTAACGCTAAACTGGCGGCAGCTTAATGGCCTTCGGCTGGCGGTTTTGTGGGGCGTGTTATACAATTCGGTTTCTGTGTCTTGGGCCTGAGAGTTTCGCTTGAGCTTCGCCTGACAGCAACTTGTTCTAACACCTGCCGACCTGCCCCTGCCACATGGCGGCAGAAGCAGGTCTTCGCCGGCACTCGAATGAAATTACCCGAATAGTACGCAAAAATATTACCGCAAGTGGAAACGGAGGCACACTGCTGGCTGCTTTACAGCTTTTTTTATAATTATGGTAATTTTATTATGATTTTTCAGCCGCTGCAGCAGAAACCGGTTGCAAGTCGCTAGTCGCTAGTCGCAAGTTGCTGTTGCATCTTTCACTCGGCCACTTGCTGTTCGGCGATTTGAAAGTGCATCCGGTGACTGTTAATGAGCCACAGACTTCTCGGCCAGAAACAGAAACCCATTCCCCATTCGGAAAGCATTCGGAAAACAATCAAGTTTCAATTAGAGCAAGTCCCGGCTGGCTACTGTTCCCGCTCGTCATATCGCCCGACCGTTTTTGGCACCCCTGCTAATTGAATAATTACATAGAACGCTCGAGCGGATTGCCGAAACTTTTCAAGGCCCCCAACCGACTGCAGACTCTGACAGTGTCGGGCATAAGTGTAAGGGCTTTCAACGACTGGTGGCTTTCCTTCTGATCCCAGAATCCGACAGAAATAAAACGAAAAGCCCTCAAAAACCCACCAAGAAGGTAAAATGAAATAAAATAATAAAAAATACTTTTAAACTGCGTGTTTATGAGCTCATATCGGCACATTTTGATCTGGTTCCTCTGCCTCTGCCCTGGGTCTGGCTCGGCTCTGGCTCTTGCTCTGGGTCGGTCCCTTAAGGAGGGCGCAACGCGAAAGCCTCGAAATATTTGTAGGAGGCCACGCTGGCTGAAAACAAAGGATTTGGCAGACGAACTGCCAAAACGGCGCTTGTGGGAGCAGGAGGCCCCAGAACCAGGGGGCGCGCTCTGCGAAAAATGTTCGTACCAGACTCCTTCCGACCCTAGGTGGCCGAGCCACGATGGCCAAGTGGAGCCAGTGCCAACATTTTTCCTTGGACGTGCCACTTTTGGCATGGCCTGTCTTTAAAAATCAACAACGCCTGCTTTATGAGTGTGCTGTGAGCTGCCGTTGCTCTTTCTGCCGTTGTGGCATCGCGAATCTTTGGCAAAAGCTGCTGCTCCGATGACGACGCAAATGCACACGCAGACGGAGACGCATCGCCCACGGTGCACACCTTCGCCTTTGTGGCAGGGCTTCTCTCTGGAGCTGCGGCCGGAGCTGGAGCTGGAACTGAGATAAGTCTGCTCCACCCCTAACTGGATACGTGGCGAACGCTCCGGTATCGCTCCAAAGGTCATGGACTCCGCGGACTCACGGCAGAGGCCGTGCAGAGAAACCCAAAATGATATTTCGCTGGAATTTCAGGCCAAACTCAAAATACTTGTAACAAAAAACTAAAATTAATTTCCACATCAAATGGAAGGCAGCGACGGACAAAAAATTTGCGCGTTTTTTATTGTATTAAGAAAAAACTAGCACAACTTGATTTAAATAATACAAGTGTCTAGTTAGTATCAACGGCTAAGCGAGAAAAAATGAAAAACTGGCTGACCGCATTTAAATGCTCAGCAGCCTCAGCCTGAGCTCACGTTCGTTTATGCTGCGGTCAGCAGCAGCAACAACACTACTAGTAGTACTAGTACTTGTAGCAACAGCAACAGCAACAGCAACATCAGCAGCAACACATCGTATATCAGTGATTGTCTGATTTACGCGGGCAATGTCAATTAAATTATGGCACATAATACAATGTAACTAAACAGCTACACCAGAGCTCGCATCTTAATCGCACGCATATTGCAGCAGCAGACCCTCTAGCAGCAGCAGCAACAGCAACAGCAAGAGCAACACGCTGCTTCCTTGACTCCCTGTGTCGAAATTTTGCACCGCGGCTGGCGCGCAACAGGAACTTTGAATTAAGTTTGATCAGCGCTGATGCTGGTACTACAGTACAGCCGAGTAGCAGTAGCAACACGACAGCAACAGCAACAGCAACGGCAACAGCGACGACAACAAACAAGTTGCCATTAACAATGATGCATGGCCTGAGCGAGAGCCGGAGCGGAGCCAGGCACGGGCTCGTTTCTCAATTTCTCACCAGCGACCTGCCCTCCCCCTCTACGCCCCACGCCTCTACCCCTTCGCTGTCAATCTTTTCTCCACTGACCGCATTTGCATTTTGAAGAGAGCTCAATCTAACGCCAGCCAAAAGATACAACATCTCACAGATATACACACGCTCGAATGTTTACGTGCGTCTTGTGCAATCTTGATTGCAGTTGACATAATTCGCAGGGGCAGGTAGCGATGACAGCCCCGAATTGGCCCACAAAACGTGAATCCAAAGCAGAGAGGCTTAAACGTTAGATGGCCGAAAGATGGTCAGTTCTAGGTGGGCTGGAACTTCCCTCAAAAGACCATCGCAGGATAAAGCCCAGTCCGATAAGCTCTTACAGCTTCCCTTGCCATTGGCATTCGCGGATCGGCCGCACATTCTCCTTTCGGGTGCCACACAGCTTGAGATCCCTGCTGAAAGCCAGTTCCAGCACTCATTCACAATAGTGGCAGCTTTCAAAACTGGTCACAGCCCGAGTGGCTGCCCCATCCGTCAGCGATTCGATCAAAATCGTACGCAACGCTCAGGAAATTACAAAATGCCCATGTCGTCCAGGGGCGGCGGAGGAGGGGGTCGGCAGCCAGCGGCCCGCCAAGTGAGAGTATTCAAATAAATAAATTTTAACGACATCAGCGCATAGTTGGCATACTACATACTACGATATGGCTATTAGCCGTGTAATACGCCTGTGCTTGCGACCGAGATCGTGACCGGGGCAGGACGGGCTAATTGCGGTCTCATTTATTGACACACGGCGGAAAGGTAAACAAGGGACAGCGGCTGGCCGCGGCCAAGGATGCTGCAGATTTCTCTGATGCGATAATAATTATAATTATTATTTCATTGCCCAGCCGGCTTGGCAGTGGATCAACTGGTTTCTATCGAAGGCCTGGCTTGAGATGGTGGGTGGTGGCACTGGCACTGGCGCTGGTCCTGGTCCTCGGCTAGAGCTGGTTTCGTATTTTAATTGGCTCTCAAATTTGCAGATATCGAGCTGAGCTGCACAACCCTTCTGCACTTGCTGCGCGCTCGCAGAATCGCAAATGCGATGCCAATTAGCAGGACTCAAATGTCCTGAAACCCCATCCTCCACGCCGGGCCCTCTATCCGACACCAATTAGTGGGGGAGCGAGCTTCCTAGCGACCCGGGGTGGGGGTGGGAGATCGGAAGCCAACTGGCTTGTCTTTTCCTTCGGGGCTGCCCTCCCCCTCGGCGACAACAATAGCAAGACAACAAACTTTTAACGCTTGGTTACTCCCAGCTCGGCTGGGTTCTTTTTCGTTTTTCACTCTTTTGTGTTTTTCCAGCATTATCGTGATCTCTCTGTGAAACTGCATAGGAAACTGTGTGTAAGCGACAAATAATAGTCAGTTGACCATGATTTCATTTTGCCGACTCAAAAAACAGAGAAAACAAAAAGCAACAAATAATATTTAAATTACGAGCCCCGCACCGCACCGAACCGAACCGAACCAAAACAAACACAGGCTGATACTGAAAGAATGCGCTTATATAAATTGCACAATTAACCGCCACACTTTTTGTTAACGTTTTTCCCCGGGCCATTATCTGGCCGATCTGACCACAGCCATGATTTCACGAGTCGGGGGGTCAGGTCGGACCCTTCATTTAATTTCGAGCCTGCAACTCGGAGCCGAGCCTGGTTAGCCGGGCGGAAAAAGCGTTCCTTCAAATGCGCTTCGATGGGCCTGCTTACCGTGGACAATGGTCATAATTGGGCCATCTAATTGCGGTTTGATGGGAGCGTAATTGAAAGTGCACCTGCTGGAAGTTCCTTTCCCAGACTCTATGGTGGATCCCCCATTTCTCCGTACTGCCTTCCCGTTCTACTGCTGCATACTTTGTTCGGAGGAATCACATTAATATTAAACGAGTTTTGGGACTTCCCCAGCTAATAGCTGCCAGATACAGCTACCAGCTACCAGAGTGTAGCTGAAACCTGACTTGGCCGAAAAAGAGAAAAGAGTTAGTTAGTCACAGACTAGAGCTAATGACACAAACTAGCCAAAGTGAGGAATTATGTTTACTGTCACTTGCCGTTCAGCCCCGAAAGGCGAGAGGCGAAGCTGGGCTTGTGACTAATATTTTTCGGCGACTGTAGAATGCAAGTCTGGCTTACACGCCCCCCGCCCAACCACATGCCTCGAAGTGCACATGAGTCGCTGTTATTGTTTTTGTATCTGCTAGAATCTCACCTTGACAATTGCTGATCAAATGCTGCCGCCGATTTATTGTTGAACAATTTTTGTACGTCAGCTATTGCTGCTGCTGGTGGCTGCTAGCTTTTAGATTTTTTCATCATAACTCTCTGCTGCGACTGATGGATTACAAAAGCTAAACTGAGTCAGTGTTTCAGCAGCCGAACAGCTAAACAGCTAAACAGCCAAACAGCCAAGCTGCCGCGAATTAGAATTACAAAATTCAAGGCTTTGCAGGTGAATCAAAAAAGCAAATTCTCATTGCATGCCAGTCGTCAGTCAGAACAACTTTGAACGTTGCTTTGGGGCGTTTTTATATATTTTTTTTATTTTGCAGCTTTCAGCTTTTTCAGCGATCAGTTGTTAGCCAGTTCGGACGGTTCGGTCGCTGTTGTTGTTCGGCTTTCAATAGTTTCGCAGCGAAACATGGGAACAGTTTCCGGATTTGACGACAGCACTTCGTTGCACAATGGTATCCGAAACCGATACTGAGTACTGAATCCCATTCGGAATCTGAATCTGATGCTGACTGGCCTAGCCTGGCCGGATGAACGTCATCCCAGCTGATATTCCCAGCCGGGCCGGCAGCTCGTTAATTCTTTCTCCGAAACACTGGGCGCCCGAAATGGCAACAAGCATTTCTCTTCGGGCCGGCTAAGCACTAATTGAGTTAGTAAAATACTCGATTTGTCCTTGGCTCCGGCTAGCTTTGGCAGTTGGCATGCGGCTGCACATGTCGCTCGTTTTAGCCAGAATCTCAGCCAGGTCTCTGACTCCGTTACCAGTCTAGAGCTCTAGAGCTAACAACATAATCAGATTGATTTTGAGCCCGGCTCGGGTCGAAAGCCACTCCGAAAGCTGGACCAAAAGCTGGTGAAATGCGGCGACAGGCGATTGAGCAATCATCCGCATGTCTATATAGAAATTAGATCGATATCTTTATTTATACGCGGCGACTGCAGCGAGCTGCATACACATGTAGTCAGTGCATCGATGTCTGCTAAATTGTTTCACTCGTCGCTCCGACGAGTCTCATTCTCATTAACGGCAGCCGGCATCCGTCGTTCCAGTCCAGCATCCATCGTCCGAGTTAATTGCTATTAGATGACCATAGAACGAGGATGGGCTTCTCCATCCCCAGCTTCAGCTTCAGCTCCAGCTTCAAGCTTCGACTTCTGCTCAAGCCCGTCTTATATAAACAGCACTGGTAGCCCGGCCTTGCTTAATTGCATATTTATTGTTTATTAAGCAGACTTTTTCCACCGCCGGCGGTGGCCAGCTCATAACTGGCCGGGCGGCCAGCCCCTACTCCGGTCTCGGGCCTCCGCTCATCTCATTCACTTTTTACGCACTGCCCATACACTGTATATGCATAAATTAATGAATCCGATCGCTGGAGCGATCGCTGCGAGCTTCATTCATGGCCTCTATGGCCCGGTCTATGTCCCGGCCCCATTGATAAAGATCAATCGCATAGCAATGGGACACATGCGGACACAACGTGCAGTGGCCCCCAAGGGGAAAAGCGCACTGGAGGTGCCCAAAATGGTCAGCCGGCTGCATAGCTGCATGCTTTGCATCCCAATGCCACTGAGCTCCACTGGGCTCCAGTGAGGCCCACTGAACTTTGAAGTTCCATTTCGCATCAAGAGCCACTTAATACGAAGCTAATAGCTAATAGTATTTGTCATTTATTGATCTCTTATCCGCAATCTCCCCACTGCGGAGCATCATTAGAGCTCGAGCGAACTGCGATGCTAGGTAGCACAGTAGCTGACCCCGACGAGCTGGCACAAGTTCACGGGTTCCGGCGGGTCAGAAAGCTGGCCACGTGTTGCAGCTTCACTCTGGTGCCGCATCGATTTGCTTTCAATTTGTTTGGCCTGCCACGGCCCGGCCCGGATCGGTCCAGCCTGGCCTGGGCTGGACTGGCTCGAATCTCCGATCTGGCCGGTGTTAACTTGCGTTCATTTGGGGAGCTGGGGCTAGAGCTGGGGAGCTGCCAGAGCCGAGGCTGTGGAGCGGATTCAAGGCGTTGTTGCGTTTTGCTGGCCTTGAAGCCTTGGAGCGTTTTTTGTTGAAACTCTGTTGCTGCCGCTTTCCTTTCTACTGTTTTCGGTTTTCGGGTTTCGTTCGTTTCGTTTTTTTCGGGAAGGCGTTGCCCAAAACAGCCCGCAACGATTTTATTTGGAAATCACTTTGGGATGCAGCTGAGGTTTCTGTTTGCTCTGTTCAGCTCGCGCCCTCTCGCTCCCGCTCCCGCTCCCTCCCCGCCTGCGCCGCGCTCGCCGTCTCTTTCCCGCCCTTCGAGTTGCTAACAAGAACGAAAGACTTAAGCAGCGAACTTGAAATGACTTTAGCATGCGGCGGCGTTGGCTTTAATGAGCTGAAAGTTGAAGCTGCGACTGAGGATGAGGCTGGGGCTTAAGGAGTACGTAGTGAGGAGACTTTGGCGGAGTGTGCGTGACACTTGACTCTAGGGCAGGTCCGCGGGAAACACGAAAAAAAACCTTTTCAAAAGAAAAACTTTTTGTATCGTTTCTTTTTTTTTTTTTTTTGCCACGACATGGCATTGTTGTATATGTTTCGAAGTCATTGCCTGCCTAGCGGCGGTTGTTGTTACTTTTCTGTTTCTGCTGCATTCAAAATTATAAACAAATTTTTTGCTGCCGCTGTTGCCGTTGCGCTGTTGTTGCTGCCGTGGAGCGTATAACAACAAACAATCGCATGCAATGTACAAATTTTCCAAGCACAATGAAAAACGCCACCGCTACCGACAGCGGCAGTGGCAGCGGCAGCAGCAACAACAATGCGGAGAGTTTATAATAACAATAATAAAATGAAAATGCTACGGCCGGCAAGTTGCGTAATCCGTCAACCATGGCAGTCAAAAGAGCATGGCAGGAGAGGGGGCTCCGGCTGGGGAGGCGGGGGGTTTGGGAACAGAAGCGGCAGAAACCGCTGAAGAAATATGCTGATGTTGTGCTTGGAGGACTTGTGGAAGGGGGAGTGGGAGGATGGGAGCTGGGAGTACATGGGAGGCGGTATCGTCTTCTTCTGCTTTTCGGGGGTGGGCCTCCAAAGCACGCAACAGCCACAGGCATCTGCTGCAGCTGCATCGGCAACAGCAACAGCAACACTCGGCAAACAGAAGGTCTCGAAACAAACGCTCCACAAAGTATTGATGTAGAAATTGATGTAGAATTTTCGCAAAACACCTTTTCAGCCACAGAGAAATATATATCTTTTCAGTTAGTTTTTTGCTTTTACTTTTGAGTTGGCTTTTTTGTTGTCCGGAGATAAAATCATCATAAACATGGGCTTACCGGAGAGCAACAGCAACAGCAGCAGAACAGCAACAAAATCAAAAGTGCCACGCGGCTGTTGCTTTTTTATGAATGACTGACCGACAGAGCGACGCTGAGTGAGTTATACTGGCCGAAAGCACTTGTTGCGCCAACAAACTTGTACAGCAGCTTCACTACCAACAGCAACAGCAGCAACAGCAACAGCGATAGCAACAACAACGCTACTTGCCGTCGCCGGCTGTTGACGAACAACTTCAGCGACAAGATCATAAATCAAAATTTTATTTTATTTCGCGCAGCAGCTCAGATTTGAACCTCTCTCTTTCTATCGTCTATTTAAATTTTTATGGTTTTTGGTGTTTTTTGCTTTGTTTTTACGATTTTTCTCTTGTGCATAAATTAAAATCGGCGCGCGGGTTGCACGCGTTTTGCTGGCGATTGCAGCGCGATTAAAACCGTTCGGTCGGCCGGCGCGTGCGGCAGTCGCCGAAAGGAAAGTTGTTGGCCATAAAAGCTGGATAAACGGTTTGAACGAAAGTGATCGGGCTAATGAAAATCAGGGACATGTGCTCACGTATGTGCTTTAGATTTTCTGCCGCATTTGGCGCCTGCCGATCGATAATCGCTTGGGCCTGCAATCGCAGATCCTGGCCATTAATCAGCGGCTAAGACAATGCTCGTGTCGCTCTCAGGCTGTTCTTCGATCGCCAGTATAACTCAAAGCCACCGAGCCAACCAGCCACCGAGGAAAAAAGAAGCCGCCGAAAATTGTTTTCATGTCGACCGCTTAGGGGCAGCAAATTGAAATTTCTCGCACCAAAAATGTGCAGCAAAAATGCTAAAATCTTGTTGCACGGAATTTATGAATGAAAACCAAAGCAGCGGCAGCCGCTGCGGAGGAACATAACAAGCTACAAGCTGAGAACAATGAGGGGAAAATCCCGGCTCCGCTTGGTAGCCATAAATTTGTGGCAGCAACTGTGACTACAAAACTGAGACCGTTTCGTGGCAAGCCATTTGCTGTTTTTGTTGCTGCCGCAAGGAAAAGCTATAAACATTTTTTCTGCCTTTTAGTCAGACCTTGTTGGCGGGTCGCGATGGAAATGCATTTGCCGAAGTCTCCAGTCCACGTCAGAGGAAGAACTTTGGATACCCTCATGAACTTTGGAATTAAGTGATTCCTGAACTCTATGAGTGCTCCATGGTGCTGCCAATCTGAAAGACAGAGACGTTAGACAACATTTTGCTCGACTGATTAGAGTATTAGAGAGTTGGTCCTCCCCCCACTCATGAGTCGGATGACTCAGTCTCCACGGGAGGTGGACACTCTCCCATGGTCCGCTTTTGGGCGGCGTCGACTGTCATTAAGCCAAGGCATCTGTGTCCGAGGCGTCTTCAGTGTTTACCTAAGTTACCTGTGTCCCCCGGCTCGGTCGGCTAATAAAGTCGTAAGTTTTGGGGTGTAGGGTCGGGATCCTCCCCGTAGTTTCAACTTGGCAGGAGGCGTGTGGCTTGTTGGTTTATGATTTACCAGTGAAAAGCCGAAAACCCGGCTGACTTACAGCTTTTCCGTGAAAAGCGAAAAACTCTGGTCCGCGCCAAAGCTCCCACACAAATCAATCGATGGGCTGGAGCTGGAGCTGGACCTCGGGTTGGCGCGGCTTTTCTGTTCGATCAGCTTATCGTTTTCCCACGTTTTAAATGCTCACCTGTCAAACGAATTAGAGCCTGGCCGGTGCCTGGGACACATTTGGCAATGCCCCGGAGAACCAGTTGTGGCCAGTGTACGCAGGTGTCCCCCCCGAGTGCCCCCATGACTGAGCTCTTTCCGAGTTAGTTTTATCGCTCCAACGGCGGCAGCTCGCAATTAGAAAGCCCGAGTCGGCAGTATCCACTGGAGATGGATGTTGTGGAAGCGTCATAAAACCCATCTGAAATCTGCAAACTGCCCCTGACTCCGTCCAGACTCTCCGCTAGACATCAATTCAGTGCTCAGTGCGTTCGGCTGCATAAATTATATGCCAAGTGACAGATTGCGGAAGCGATCAAGCAAGTGTTGCGGCTCCGACCATCTGACTATCGAGTCGCAGTCCAAGTCGCAGTCCCAGTCGAAGTAGGTTAAAAGGATAAAGATGAATACTCGGTCGGTCCGGTGTGGTTGCCACGGTGACATGCTAATTTCTCGCCGTTTCTGTTTCTTGCCATATTTGTCCATATGAAAGTGGTACAGAAACAGAAACTCCGGCTCGCAGAGGGGACACCATAAGGCTGATTGACATTTGACAGGCTGTCCGTCTCCGTCTCCGATCGAAAGACACTTTTACTTTCAGGCTCGCTTTTTGTGGCCAGGGTTGCTTGCAACTCTTTGCCTGCAAAAAGCCGACAATTGAAAGGCTGCTGGCCATTAGTTTTGACATTTGCTCAGCTTTGTGATTCGGCAAAATCAGAATCAAACACCTAGTTTCCAGTGGCGAAGCGCCTGATTAAAATATATTTTAAACGGCAGGGGCACTCATTACGGCTATTTATTTTTGGGCAGAACCTCGACAATATTTTATCATTGGGCGCAGATTTCTCGCATGACCTGCCTTGCGTAACGTCTGGAGGGAAAAAAGCGCGTTTGAGGGAAGCAGATTTCGGGTAAAGAGTCTCAGCAGCTCTATGTAAGGTCTCGATCAGCGGTAGTGCTTCGAAGGATAGGATGGTGATCAGCTCATCCCTTTCTCAGGCTTTGACCTACCCAGATGGAGAATCAGATTGCGTCTCACCTCTCTGAAGGTGCCAGATCCAGTCAGACAAAACGCTTCGCGGTTCATTGGGCGCCAAATGAAAATGAAATTCGCTTTTGAATTTCGGCTACTGTGGACTGGGAGCTACTGGGCCAATGTCAAAGATCCGACAGTGGACTAGACTAGCTCGTTCCACGCTCAATTCTGGTAGCTATCGGGTAATTGAAATCGATGTGTGGAATGTACATAAAAGCCGAGTCTCCTCAGTTTTATGTTTGAACAGCGAAGAAAAAACAGCCAAATATACGTAAAAAGCAGCAAAGTCAGTGAAATTCGCTAGAGCGGCGCTACAAAAATCCAACCAACCGCGAAGAACGACCTTGAGCAAGTCTGGCTCGCCAGGCGGGTTTGTTAGTACATATAGATAGCTGTTTCTATATACTACTGGTGTACTATAGGTATATGGATGAAGCTCTGATGGAGTGATGTATGGACGCCATGGCAGAGTCAACGTGCGAGATTGCAACCCGCAGATACTCGGAAAGTGCGCATAAACGGCATTAGATACGCGCTGTTACTTGTATCTTGCATCTATATTTATACACCAGCCTGACTCAGAGGCTCGGATTCGGAGCTGGCTTTCAAAGTGAAGTGCTCGCCGTGCTCACAGCTCAGCGCACAATTAGTTCTACGAGCAGCTGGGGCCGTGTATCTGAAGCTCTGAAACTGAAAGTATCTGCGCGATACATTTCGGCTGCCTCCAGTCGCTTCAAGTGTTTGCTTTGCATTCGTCCCGCGGCACTAGCTTCGCGGCGGTGAGTGATGAAATAGGTTTTTGGAGCTGCACCGCCGAATGCGAGTATCTCTCAGATACCTGCCGCCGCACATGTGTCGCACGCTGCCAAAATCCATAGTTTATAGAGCCATTTTCCTGCCAGCCGCTTTTCAAGAGCGTTCACTCTTAATTTCAACTGAAAAGCTGTTTGAAAAGCTGCCAACGCCGCCAGCAGTATCTGCGGACAGTAAACGTATCTGTTAGCTAAGGATGCTGTCGTTTTGCATTAGTTCTCTCTAATCTCTGATCTCTAATCCGCACTACTTATGCTAATCCATGAACCCCCGCGCTCTCCATTGCAGGTGAAAATCTGGTTCCAGAACCGACGCTCCAAGTACAAAAAGATGATGAAGGCGGCCCAGGGACCGGGCACCAACAGCGGCATGCCCCTCGGCGGAGGAGGGCCCAATCCCGGCCAGCACAGTCCCAATCAAATGCACAGTGGTAAGTCCATTCGCTTATGACTCCCAACGAACTCATCCCTCAGTTCCTATCCTATTTTCAGGCGGTAATAACGGCGGTGGCTCCAACAGCGGCTCACCCTCACATTATCTACCTCCCGGACATAGTCCAACGCCATCGAGTACTCCTGTGTCCGAGCTTTCGCCTGGTAGGTCTAATATCTTCCTCAATCCCTGAATCTGTGTAACGAATAGTCTCCTCTCCCGCCTCCGCAGAATTCCCACCAACGGGTCTCAGTCCGCCCACGCAAGCGCCGTGGGACCAGAAGCCGCACTGGATCGACCACAAGCCACCGCCCCAGATGACGCCCCAGCCACCGCATCCGGCGGCAGCGGCGCTACATCCGCAGTCGCACCACCACAACCCGCCGCCCCAGATGGGTGGCTACGTGCCCCAGTACTGGTACCAGCCCGAGACGAATCCCTCATTAGTGACGTGAGTAGTCGTGACCTCCTGCCTCCTGCACCTTGGCTGAGACTTCAATCTAATCCCTTCCGCTTCCCCCGCTTTTTCCAAATCCGTAGGGTGTGGCCGGCGGTCTAACAGCATCCGAATCAGCTGCCCTCGGCTGCCTGGAGCCTAGAGCACCTGGAGCACCTGGAGCAGCAGCATCCCCTCCAGCAGCCCCCCTGCCCGGACCTGGGGCTGGACCACCAGCAGCAGTACCTGCTCCAGGGGGGCGGCGGGCCAGTACATCCGCACGCGATATCTTAGCCAATACGAACCATGATAGCAACTGTAAAATACACATGAAAAAACCTATTGACATACAAGGCTGGCAAAGAGCTGGCAAGTGGCAAGTCGAGTGGCAAGCAAACATTTTGTACATTTTAAAATTGATCTACATTTACACAACGTGAATAAAGTCGTTCTAAAATAGAGTCTAGCTAAGAACAAACCCAACACAAACACGAGGAGACCATTCTTGAGCCGGAATACATTCCTCCACCACAAGAGCAGCAATGAGAGTATGAAACGTGTCCTTTAATTCGGTTAATTTAGCGAAATAACTATGTATAATATATCTATATTAAATACCTATGTGTAGTGAGCAAACCACAAATATGAAATACGTAAAATACAAAACATAAATAAATACAAATAAATCGAAAATCAGCTGTTGATCTTAAAAGAGTTTCTTTTCCAATGCTCTTTAAACCTTGAATGTTTCAAAGGAGCAACAAAATCAGTAAAATCAGATCTCAAATGCAAAAGAATAATCCTCTAGAGTTTGATATTTTTTTTCTCGTTTTTAACGCCCAATTATTTGATTAAAAGCACCTTAAATTCGCTCTCTTATGTGCAATATGTAATTTTATTTCACGAGTTTTCCGCATTTGTCTTGAAATCAAGCTCCTAGGAAGACAGGGTCCTGGGAGGAATTGTACATTTTTGTATAGAAAACACTAGAGCTAAACATCTAAGATCATGCATAGAGTCCTTCCTCGCTTCAGAATCCCTGTTCAGAATCCAATCACACTGAAATCCAATGTCGAAGTCGCACTCGGCGCTCTGAGCTTGCTTTAGCTGTAATTATGGTTTAAAACATACTCTAGTTTAAGCGGTAATTAGTGCGTGTGTTTCACTCTAGTTTAATTTACAACAACACCAATACAAGCAGCAACAACAACAAGAGAAACAGCAGCAAAACCATAACAACAACCTAAAATAATAATAAATTAATTGATAGTTTAACAACTACTCTGCGTGTGCGTGTGTGAATGCCTGTCTGTGGAGCTGTAAGTGTGTGTACATTGATAAAGAAGAATTAATTAAAATTAAAACAAACAAATAAATAAAAAGTAACATTCAAAGAACACAAATCTATATAGAACCCGAGCGTAAGAACAAGAACCTTATGTGCTAGCATTTAATTAATTAGTTTTAATCTAGAAAATGGCAAACACAAATCACAGAAGAAGCCTAGCGATCCCTCCCGATGTCCTTCCCCTCCCCACCCCTCCTATTTGATTTCTAGTAATATATGTAATTTTCAAATCAAATCAAATCAAACAAAGAAAAAAGCCAGAAAACTCAATAAAAAGTAAAGAAATTAAAAGTCAAAAAGCGAATTGTTTCGGAGCGGGGGAGGCCACTTTCAGGGACATTGGCTGTTGTTTCGGAAGGATAACGAGGGCTGGCGGCAGGGAGCGGCGGGGAGGAGCGGGGAGGCATTAATGCATTACACTTGAAAAAGTTAAGCGGCGCGAGATCTGCCAGTGTGAGTGCCCACAGCGAGTGTATCTGCCAGTGTGGAAGTGCGGAAGGAAGCTGTTCCATTAATCATAAAGGAACGCCACAGGATGTGCTTGAGTCGGGCGGGCTTTTACAGGCTCAATGAATGGTTCCATTATGTCCTCGAGGCGACACCGTTTCGCAGGACTATCTGCGAGTGTCTGAGTCCTGGGAAGGAGGCAGTCGGCAGGCGACAGCCGGATGCGTCAGATACAAAAGCTTTAAGCGAGCAAGTTGGCATATGTAGCCCTTTAATTAGCTGATGGAACAACCAAAAACAAAAGGCCCAGCTAAGATACATAATAAACAAGTCCTGTTCGACTCATCTCGATCGATTCTGAAGACATCTCAAGCCTGGCAGAGTCAATCACCGCTGGATTTGCTGAGGGCTCTTCAGGGCAAAAACGATGCGAGACAGGCCTCAAGGCAGCCTTCAGGTGCTGCTCACTATGTTGCGGGCTTGTGCCTGTCCGGCCTCATTAAATCAACACCTCTCCGACCCGGCCGAAACACAATGGCCTGGCCCGACCGGCCCGAGGAATGCCAGCTCGCGGAGCACTTTGCATTTGCGAGCGCTTTTTGCGATTTCAATTTAAAATTTCAGCCGAGAATTCAGCGGACTCGGACCCAGTGGCTTCTAATTGGGGGCGACGTGGCAGTAGCCGGGGCGAGGGAGTCCAGCTAGGACTGTACTTAGAGTGTTTACATAAATTAGCAGCGGCCAGCAGGTAGGAGCAGCAGAAGCAGCAGCAGTTCAGAGGCTGAGGCACAGAGCCAGCAGCCAGAAGCCAGAAGCCAGAGAATCCAGGAATTTCCTTGTAAAAATGACGCATACCAAACTTAGACACAACGGGGACATCCAGCGTTTCTTGGCTGTCATTCGACTGCCTGCGTTCCGAAAACACAGCAAGGTCCGTGTCAACGCCAAGTCCCAGATCCCAGCTCTCAGCTCGCAGTTCCCAGTTCCAGCTTCGGATTCAGCTCAAGCTCCAAGCCGAAATTGGTAGTGGTGCGTCCTCTCGTTCAATAAATAACAGCCAGTCAGCGGGGGAAAATAAAAAAGAGCAGAGGAGCAGTTGAAGTTATTTGTGAAATTTATCCGTCAAAGTCGCGGCCTGGTCCTGGTCCTGGTTCTGCTTCAGGTTCAGTGTCTGTTTCTGATTCTGGGGCTCTGGGATGCTCCACAGCCAGGCACAGCCCCAAACAGAAGCCAAAACCCAGGCCAGACATTGGGTCTTTGGCGTAAAACTTGAAAAGCGTTCCTTTCATGGCTTTGGCCCATTGTCTTGAGCCCGGCTACTGGTCATGCATAGCTCCCTTCCGATCCTATCCCTTCCGATCCACTCTGAGCCCCCGCCTCCTGCCGAGCTGCATTCCTGCGCACCGTCCTCGCGGAATGATGAACGATGTGTCGCTGATGACCTGATCAAAGTGGAGCATCTGCACGCATATCGATTGCAGAGCACTGGACCAAGCCACAGCCACAGCCCAAAACCAGAAGCCAAAGCCAAAACAAAGCCCAAAGTTCTTTTTCAGAGGCTCCAAGGATGCTGAAGCTCCCGTAGCTCTGGTAGCTCTGGTGGCTCCGGTAGCTCCCGTAGCTGTGTTGCAATGTTCATGGGGACATGACATTTTTTGTCGTACCGTTTGCTAAAATAACTTTGTTAAGATTTTTGCAACTCGCTTTGGGCTTTGCTGGCCTTTGAATCGAGCCAGGCCCGATCGAAAAACAGTCCGAAAAAACGAAAGGAATCAGGGACAAATTTGATGTGGCAGGCAGGGCGGGGCAGGGACTCACCGGACTCGCAGAAACTGCATTTTCAATGAGGCAGCATAAATCTTGGCCCGAACAGAGCGGCAGAGTAGTCGCTTGGCTGTCGCTGACCGATTTTATGACAAATGTATTTTATGAACTGTCAAAATAGGTGTTGAAAATGAATTAATTTGCCTCGCTGGCACTCTCTGACTGACATTTGGCGGCAACATCAGACTCGTACTGCGTAAGGTCGGCTGGCACATGTAACGGAGGTGCGGAGTGGCGGGCCTGCAGAGTTTCGGAGTGGGTTTGTGTAACCGAGACCCCGGATAAGTCGGGCACTTCAGCTGCGCCTGCGCAGAGCTGCGAAACCCGAAACTGGCAATTACGCCTGGCCCGCTTTTTATTTTGGCCTAGCCGAGTGTCTCTCGATTGTCGCGCATTCACGAATCCGCTAATTTAATCAGCCGGGGCGTGGCAGGAGGCACGTGACAAGCGGCAGGCGGCAGCTGCCCGGTAACGGCGAAAATGCCGCCCTAATGCCGATCTAATCAAGTTCATGTTGCCTATTTTCCAGGGTCGCGGGTCGGTTAAAGTGGAGTGGGTGGGGAAGCGGCAAAGTCCATCTGCAAGTCGAGGAAGTGCAACTTATATCTGGATTTTATTGCGACACATTTTCAGCCAACTGCACTGGCCCGAATGCCTATTCTGTGCAACCTAATCTTTTATTTATGGCGACTGACATTAGAGGGGGCTGCGCAGCATACGATTACCGGTGAGTGATCGGAGTGATCGGGTGACGTTTTCATAAATACATAAATAAATGTTAAGGAGTGCAGGCCAAGTGCAGCCAGTTGCGAGGCTTTCCCAGGCGTGAAACGCGTTTCTGTTTTCTGCTTTCTGTCCCCGACGCAGCCTCATGTTTAATGCGAAAGTGGCCAAGATCAGGAGCAGGCCAGAGGGAAGCAGGCAACAGGCAGGAGGAGCTGGATGTGTTGGCCGCGACACCTAACACCAGTCACCAGTCAGCTGCCTAGCCGGGCTCTGGGGACAGCGCACTCTGGCATACGCAATAAACACATTAACGCGTTATTTAGTTGTCAACATGGCCAGGAAGCTGGCTTTGATTCCGGCCGCGCAGAAATGCCTCCATCTGCCAGGCACTATCTGCCTAAATTAACGAAACTTCACCCTTTGGCTTGGCCAGCCCGTATGCATGCTCCGAAATGCTTCAAATTCTCGCCAATTGTGGGTGTCCCCTGCTCCTTCTCCCTCTCGATCGGTGGATGACAAAGGAGCTGCTCCGGCCGACGGGAAACAATGGACTGCTCGTCTGGATTGCGTCAAGTGGCAAGGCCCGAGTTCCCAGATCCCAGATCCCCTATCCAGTTGCCCCTTTCCAGTGCCCAGTGCCCAGCTCTCTCCGATTCCCAGCTTTGCAAGCCAAAAGTGCCGCATCATCCGCCTGGCTTGAGACCGGGTGAGCTGGGGATATGTCATAAATTGATTGACCCAAGTGCTGGTCCAGCTCTTGGTGGGGAACTGTCTCCACCGTCTCCGCCGAGGCTCACAGAACTGATTTATGATTATTTCGCAGACAATTAAGACAAATAAAACGCAGCAACAAGCCAAATTCAATTAAATCCATTAACGGGGGAGCCTACGCCTCTGTATTGTTTGGTGCTGAGTCCCACAGTCTGGACAGTCTGGGGATCCGAAAAAGAAAGAAATCCCGCCGCTTCTCGGCCTCGGTCGCCGCCTCGCACTCCCCCTTTCTCCTAACCGCAACAGCACAAAAGGGAACGGAGCGGCTTGACCTCTGGAGGTCAATTAAATTGACTCGATTTGCGGACAACTGCCGAGCGGCGCTGAAACAATTCGATTACCACGAGAGGGGGTCGCAAGTACGAGCAGCCACGCCGAGCAATCGCCTGACGACATTCCGAGTCAGGTCCGAGAGTGTTTGGGCTAATCAAGATGTGGCTCATGCAAACGAGTTGAACCTAAGGTCACACACACTCGAGACTGTAGCCGGCGGCCCCAAAAGTTGACAAATCAAAGTGTTTGGATATCGTCGCGTTCCCGGGGCTGACATCTCCCGGCAATCAATTGAGTTTAGCCGCTTTATTAGTCTGAGAGGAGGTGGGGATCTGAGAGGATCGGGGCTTCGTTTGTAACTAATCATCTGCCTAAGCTCTATTTCTGTAAAGTATACAGTATCCTTTGTGCTTAAACCAGTTCTAAACTCACTGGGTTATCGTGATTAAATCGGTTATCCTATTTCATATTGCACACTTAATTAGGGCTCACGATCAAGGTAGCCACAAATATTTTGGCAGTTGCATTAAACCCCGAATAGTTGCCTAACCACACTCGGTATCGATGACACTTCCCATCGATGCTGCCCGCAATGAACTCCGACCCCTCCGGGGGCCGGTTGACCGCAAAAGTTTGTGCAAACAATAATGAGCAAGCGAGTGAATGGAATCTATAGGGCTCCCGCCCCAGCCTCTCGCCTCCCACAGGAAGGAAGTGACGTTTGCCAATGCGATGTGTTTGAAACTGAAACAGGCTGGAAACTTTTTGCGAAAACACACCGCACTGAATTAAACTACGTGATATCATTAAAAATGCAGCAACAAACAGCCACTGGCGGCGGGCAGTAAACAAAAAGGAGGTGTCGCCGACTGTCAATCAGCAACTGGCAGGATAGAGGACTCAGCCTGCTTGGACTGCGAGGTGTGAGTGCGCCCGGGCCTGTGAATGTACCCCCCGCCGGCTGGCTCTAAAAACACTCGGGGACTGGAGGATCGGAAGATCCTGACACAAATGCATCGACCACGCCCACCCAGAGCATCTCTTTGTCCTGGCCATGTGCACTTTTTGCGGATTATCGATGTCGCACCTTCAGGTCGAACAATAGATCGATTTTCAATCAATATGCAACCGCGCAGCGGGAAGTAGAGTGCCGAGGACCGAGAACGGAGAACAGAGAACCGAGGACCGGGCCGAACCGCAAGCTGCAATCTCCCACAGAGACAACCCAAGTGCCCCGTTCTATCTAATTGCAGTTGGAAGAAGCTGCGGCCGGCTCTCAGGGGCTACGGAGCTACAAAAATCGATTAGCAGGCCCAGAAACGGGACGGGGCGACGTCTTGGGAGCAGAACCTGTCCAAGGCAGCCCATTCATGAGGCTGCTGTGGCTGCCGTTGTTTTATTATTATTACTACTATCTATTGACGGCGATCGGGTGATCGGGCGATTGGGTGATCACCGGGGCAACCTGTTGCTCCGATCGCATTTTATAATTTAATGCTCGGCTTCTGGTTAATTGCCACTTTCATTGTTCAGCGGACGTTTGAGTTGCCGGGCCGAATACGTATTCGTAGGGGAGCTGGCCAGCGTTTCATTGATTCAGCGCAGATTAACCCGACAGTGGCCCCGATATGTATGTGAATGGGCTTGAGCTTTGCGTTCTGGCTTAGTTTTGATTAATTTCACTTGAACTGTGCCCGCTGTGCGCTGTGCGGATCCCCACATCATCATCATCATCATCGCCATCGCCATAGCCATCACCACCTCACCTTTCTCACCTTTGGCCACGCTCCTCACGGAGCTTCTGGATCAAAGGTTTTTCTGTGACAGACGCTCCCTAATCGAATTCTCCATGCCAGCCAGACTTCCAGGAAGCCTGATTGGTTTTTTTCGGTTTCACTCAAGCTTTTTTCGAAATAGATTGTCTTTCATAAAAACAACACCTCCCAGCGACATATCATTTGAAAGTGAGTGGCTTTAACCCTCCGGTGGTGCAGTAGTGAGCTCTACAGCTCATAAGTTGGTCGTTAAATCAAGGTCAGATATTAGCACATGAGATGTCGATTCCTAAATCTTTATTTATTGAATATTATAGGGCATGTGCGTGCCTCTTTAGTGACTGAAGGTCAGGTCGCACTGGAAACCCCAGTGGGTCTAACAGACTTCATCTTGCAGCTGCTCAAATCCGTTAGGTTCCTGCGCCAGATGAGTGACAAATCCGAACAGTTGATCGAGTTGGGGCGGGCAGGATGGAAGGCAAGGGAGTGAGTCCCGGACTCGAGACTCAGGACTCGGCAAGGGGTAAGCACCCTTGACGACAGCCTCTCGAAAGGGCGCTACAAATGTGGCAGTGGCAAGAGCTGTGTCGGTGGCGCGTTCACAAGTTCAAGGCTTTGTTTCGAGCGGCTTCCGGGCCGAGGCAGAGGCAGAGGCACTGGGACTGCGACTGGGCCTGGTGGCGCAATTCAAATTGGATTCTCAAGACGGCGGCGGCACAGGAATCGTGCACCACAGAGCTGGGCGGAACTCGCCACTCGCCTGCCTGGCTCGGTCCGGCTACTTCTCTTTCAAAAAACAGAAATAAAAAATCCAGCAAAGAAGTACGAGCGGAATCCGCTCACCTTTCGCTAGCTGGCTGGATGGATGCATTGTGTAATCCAAAACGCGCCGGAAATCAGCTCGGTAGTGGCACAACAACAGCAACGGCATCGGCATAAAAACATAAAACTCGAAAGAAGAAAGCAGCGCGACAGCAACAAAAAAATTGTATTTTGGTTAACGCCCATTCGAATGTTTTAAACAAAAAGCGAAATCCCGGGCAGGGACAGGGGTAGGGGCAGGGGAATGGGCAAGAGCAGGGGCAGGGGGGAGGTAAAACAATTGCATAAAAAATAGCGAAGGTGCAGAGTGCAGGGGGCAGAGCCAAGGGGGCAAATGTGTATCCGAGTATCTGCAAGATACATGCGCAGCAGCAGCGGCTGCGTAATTCTAGAAGGGATGCCGAAGCCGAAGCCGAACCAGAGTCCTTTGTCCCACCCCTCTGCAGGATTTCAATCTTGGACCGAGCAGTGTCGCCGCCCTGGGTTACTCACGGATACGTCGTCCGTATCTGCATCTCAATCAACTGTTTCTGGATTGTTTGCCTTTGTTCGTCGCTGTGTCGGATCAGTCAATTACGCAATTAGAGCGGGCTAGCAGAGCAACTAATTTCTGGGCATCACCTCTTGGCACCTTCCCGGTGATCGCTCCTCCCCCCGCTCCCCCCTCTCAGCCCGTCCGCCCGCCGTTCTCGATTGGGGCATTTCACTTTCAAGGTCACCAGACAGTCTATAATTTACTTTTTCGACTGCCTGCGTGTGTGTGTCCCGTTCACCCATTTGGCAAACATTAAATTATCGTGCTCTCCGGGCTGCTTTGTTGTTTTTATTTTCGGCCAATTTGCAATTATGTTGTTGCTGAGCCTGTTGTTGTACTCCGTATATTATTATTATTACTTTTCAGCAGACTTAACCCGAAACCCTGCACATAATCGTGTCGTCGTGTCGAACGGCCGGGGAGATCGAACCTCGGAAGAGCCGGGGCCGCCGAGTGATTGACTTCTGATTGACTTGTTGAAACGCGGAACAGGTTAACCGGAGTGCTTGTCCTCCACGCACTCCCAGAACCGGATGGACGCTCGGCCAGACCCCAAAACGGACCGCCAAACCTTGTAATTAGCCCGACACTTGCCGGACAATGTCTATTGCAAATGGTAACGTGTTTAATTAAAAACAACACTTCTTCTACTTTATGAATTTATTCCCAATGTCGGTGAGGAAGCTCCATATATCACTCCCTGCCACAGCTATATCTTGGCCAATTCTCTGCTGATTCTAAAATACCTTAAAATATTGGTTCATTCCCCATCAATCTGCATCAAAACCTAGAAACAAATTTTTGGATCGATATTTTTACATTTTTTGGGGGTACCCCATGCGAAATCCAAGATTCTCCTTTATGACCCCCAGCGGTAACTATATCTTGGCCAATTCTCATCCGATTCTCAAGAGGAGTACCTTAAAAGATTTGTGGATAGATTCTCCCTCGATCTGTATCAAAATCTCGACAACCATTTTTGGATCCATATTTTTCAAATTTTTGTGGGGATACCCCTTGCCAGATCCAGGATTCTTGTATTTGGCTTCTTTCGGTGGGTATATCTTGGCCAATTCTCATCCGATTCTGAAGCGGAATGCCTTTAAAGATTTGGGGATCGATTCCCCATCAATCTGCATCAAAACCTCGGCAAAAATTTTTGGATCGATATTTTTCCAATTTTTTGGAGCAGTCCCTTGTAAAATCCAAGATTCTTATATATGGCCTCTTTCGGAAGCTGTTTTTTGGCCAATTCACATTGGATTCTGGAGGGGAATTTGTGGATCGATTCCCTATCAGTCTGCATGGAAACCTCGACATTTTTGTGAACTATCTATTACAACTATTTGTACGTCGGATGTAGAACTTTGGGGCACAGTTTAATGCCTTGGAAAACGAATAAATGTTCCAGCAACTCGACACAAGGCAAGTTGTCGCCAAATCCTCCCAGATAGCCGCCGTCATGGCATCTGTCGGAAACTTGAAGAATTCTTAAATGGAGAAAAGCTGTTTGCATCTCTGTCGTCGGAGTGGCGCCCAAATTGAAATCAAGTCACGTATTTTATTAAACATGGCGACCGGCCATGTTAGATGCTGGAAACTCGCTGCCCGGCTAACGAGGCGCGGCGACAGTTGGCAGTGGAAATAGTCGGTGGCAGTGGCAGTGGCAGGAGCGTTGGGAGCCGCCAACTCCACCCCACGCCGCTCCACCCGAGGCCCCTGCACATCCGACAGGGATCGGCGCAGAGCAGAGCTGAGCCGAGCTGACGAGACCATCAATGGCCTAATTGCACTTATTATAGCCACTCGCTCCGGGCCCCCGACACGGGGCTAAGAAGTCATTATGAAATTTCTCATCACACTTCAGCAGTGGCGGCTGCTGCAGTCGGTCGATTTATAAATTGAAATTTGAAAATTAATTGAAAATTTCATGCCAACTAATTTGAAATAGTTCAAAAGCCTGAGAGCGAGCTCTGTTAATCAAGGTGTTTCTGGGAGCTTTGCGTAGGCCCCAGCACCCCAGCACCCCAGATCGGCCCCATTTGGGCGGCATATAATTTGTGAGACTTTGTTGTATCCACTCGCTGTTCCGGGAGTGGGAAAATGCTGGCTAACCGACTAAATTTTGAGTAGTTTGTGTTGCAATTACATGGTGGAGTGTGTTTGGGACAACGAATTTATGGCCAATTTAACAAAGGACGCATCTGAATAAGAGCCTGGTTTAGATCGTATAAGCCAGCTTCTGTTCCCAAGGCCATAAAAACTGTTGACCAAATAGATAGTTTAGTGGCTGGGTTTGCACTTTTTCGAAGCGAGTACTTTCCCATTGCAGTTAGTTCGCTTCTGGGACTTGCTTTCCAGCTCAAGACTTCTCATCTGGCTGGCTGCATTTCAACCGCAAAGGCCCGGCCCTGGGTTGTGTGCGGCTTTGCCTCTCTGTTGCTCTTTCGGCCGCGTTTTGGGCTTTTGGCTTGGGTGGTTGGCACGCAAAGCAACAGCAAAAGCAACAGCAACAGCAACAACATCAGCAGCAGAGCAACCATAAAAGCCAAGGCAAAAACCGTAGCCACAAGCGTTCGCGTCGGCCATAATGTGAATGCGAATGCGACTGCGAATGCGTTACGTGCCTACATATGTAACTCCGCACCACACGTACATTGTAGTGAGCATGCAACACACATATGTGCCTGCTTGGCCCCAGTGTATATGGGTATGTACATGTTTTCTGCACGCGTACTGCACGCAACATCAGCAACATGGCGTCGCCTGTGTATCTCACAGATGCAGAAACATACACAGGTACAGGCACAGGTAAGCATTACCCACACATAGGTACAGCCGAAGAAAGAGCGGCTAGGGATTGTGGAGCGGAAGGGGAAGAAGATGCAGCTTTCGTTGGAATTTCGTTGCTTGCATTTTTGTTTTTTCCGCTGCGGTTTCTGGCTGTTTTGCGGTTTAACGTTTTGTAAGCACTCAGCATTGTCTTATTTCTGCGTTTTTTGTTTCAGAGCCCCTCGGGCATTTTGTTGCCCGCATATTTGATGCAAATTTCTATGGCCGCGCGGGGCAGGGGCAGCTATACCAAATATCGAGTATACGCAGTGGGGCACATTAAGCATACGACCCATATCATCAAGTCTTGAAAGGTGAAAGGATATCGCCCGAGACCACGGGGTAAATTGAGTTATTTTATTATACATTATCCCGATGAGATTTTCCACAAACAATCAGTCATACATGACCCCACTATTAAGCAAATGGAGGAATGGTGGCCATCATCTAGTACCTCCCACTCCCACTCCCATTTCCAATTCCACGGCCATTGCCATGTTCCTATTGCCATGCAACTCCCAACTTTGGCAACTTGGCGACGATGAGTGTATTGATGATTCAGATTCAGATTCAGATTCGGATTCGGACTCGGATTCAGATGCCGAGTCGGCTTGCTGACGGAATGCCATGTTAGATGGCAGCAAACACGCTGCTCGATGGCAAGAGCCGGGGCCCGGCCGACTTAATTGCATATTTGCATAGGCGCACCAGAAAAGCAGAAAAACACACGAAATGCACTCGTACAGTGCTGACTTTGTAAGTAGAACACGACAGCAAAAACTGACTCGCAGCAGCAGCAACAGCAGCAGTGGCGGAGCTGGGGCGCCCGGGAGATTTCGAGGGTGTGGCTGCCATGGGGAAACCAATTTGCATGCAACAACAGCAACATCAACATCAACAGCAACAGAAACAGCCGCAGCAACTGCGGGAGAAACTGACTGCAGCGGCGAAACTGCAGCGACCAAGGAAATATGCCACCTATTTTTGAAGCTTTTTTCTCCTTTTGCATCTCCTCCATCTCCGCATCTCGTTGGAAAACCAATACCAATCCAATTTATCCAACCAGCCACATATCCATCAATCCCAGGCATGCATCTATCAATGCATCAGTGCAAGGCGCATTCACCAATCCATTCATTTCCATAGAAATGTGCGAAGATTATATGTTTCGTCAAACGAGAAATTGTGCACGAATATGCCGGCCCAGGCCATGCCATGGTAGGCCAGGCCAGGCAGCTCTTCAGGCCCCAAGCCTCGAACTCTGCTCCCCAAACCCCACCCCCACCAGAGCACCGGGCCTCCCATTCCCCCCAACCCAGCTTGGTGTCATGGTTGCCGAGTTTGCACTCTTTCTGGCTGGCTGTTGTTTCTTTTCCTTCCATTTTTGGGCGGCCCAGTTGGAGCTCTTTCGAGACTGCCCTCCCCCGTGAGTGCCCCATGCCCGGCTCGTTTGACTGCCATTGTTGCAGCAGCCTCTAAGCGCTCCTTTTAGGACTTGCTGCAAAACCCTCGAAGGATTAAAGAGGGTTTGTGTTGGGAAACTGTGTAATATCGAATGTATGTGGCTCCTAAGCTCTTAGTTCTATTTCAAGGCAAGAATGATGTCTTCGATAGCATTTGATGCCAATTTATTCTCCAAATTGCAGACAGAAATGCTCAAATTGTCCCAGGTAAGTGTCTCCAGTTCCTTCTCTACTTCTCCACGGAGCGTGGGTGGGTGCATCGCATTCCGGTCGGGCCATTGTGGCCCACCCCCGGCTACTCCTGCCGACTCCGCAATGTGCGATGATTGCTCCCTTTGGATGTTACGACCTTTCTCGTCACTTTGTTTTCAAATGCTCCCCTTTACTCCGCCGGGCCCTGCTCCACTGCGTGGGGTCCAACCCATTGTTCAGACGGGGCTTGTTTTTTGCGCTGCTTCTATTGCAGACCCGTCTCTTGGACCCGAGTCTAGTTATGGGTTTCAGCACTACTTTTTAGAGTAACAATTATTCCCTAACTGCACTTTAGCAGCGCAAATGTCAGGCCCGCTGGATGCCCGTTCATTATAAAATTCCATCGGCAGCTCCTCCAAGAAATCGTTCGATACTGCGACACCCTGGCGCAGCCCATGCCCAGGACGTATGCAAAGAATAGAAAATCCATGGCTCTGGCAAGGGCATTACGTGTCTGTCAAACATTTCCGCCAGAGTCGCCTCCCCGTCCCGGCCCTGCCCCTTGATCCCGGCTGATGTTCGCCATCACGGAAAACGAGCCAAATACAGAAAAAGCGTATTACAAAAAGCACACTCAGAGAAGAGTGTTGGTATCTTTAGTCCCATTACTTTCTTGGTTGGAGTGGATTAAATAGGGATAGGTTTTTTCTTGGATAAGTATTGGATTAAGGAATGTAATACCATTTATTTTGTTCAGAGTAGTCTTGAGAATTGACTTCAATATTTTCTCAAAGTGCCCTTAAAGCGAACGAAAAATACAAAAAGTTCTTATCTCGGACTGCGCACAAGAAAAAGGAGTGCAAGAACTGGGGATCCCAAACGTGGCCACCAGACGACGGGGGGCTACTGCCTCGATGGGGCAGGGACAGCGGCCGGGGCAGGAGCTGGAGCAGGGGCGGACGGAAAGCCAGCATGGCCGCCATCATCAACCCGCACGAAGCATTCGCGACTCACGTCCAATGCGCACACCGCGTTCTGATTCGTTTCGCTTTTTGCATGACTTCAGATCGTAAAAATTCATATTTTTTCTCTCGTTTTTTGTATCGCTTTTTTTATTATCGCTGTTTGGGTTTTTGCTGTTTTGGTTTCGAGGCCTGCGTATGCGAGGCAGAAGCCCCAGTCGGTCATAATATTTGGCTCGGTTTCTGCCGCTCCCTCGCGGGGTTGCATTTCATTAGGCTCCCCGCCCCCAAGCTGCGCCGCCATTTTGGCCCGAAAAGGACGAGGGGAGCGGCAGGAGAGCGGCCGGGGGACATCCACCATCTTGCCGCGCCTCATTTGGTTCGTTGCCGCACATTTCTGGCCCGGCCTGGCAGATTAATGGGCGCGATAAGGTCGCCGGCTGGCATGGAATGGTAGGTGTAACCCAAGCCAGGTCCAGACGCCAACAGGCATCCGCGGAAGGCCCCAGCTCCGTACCATGCTCCCAAGTCCAACGTGGCAGCCTTGCCCGCATGCTTCAGTTTGTTGGGCTGCGGCGTCCTCGCCTCGGAATGCCAAATGCCTTTTTTGTTTTGGCCAAAATGAAGCCAAAGGCCACAGTCGTTCTCCTTATCTCGCCGCGAATATCTCCAGCCAATCCCGCCCAGTTTGTGACTCACGGCCATGCCGAGCCTGAGAAGAGGTGCCGATGCCAGATACCTCAGTACTGGAAACAACCGTACTGGGTCTTTCTTCGTCCAATGCCACTTTTTGATTTCTCAGCACAATTTTGTTCAAATGTTTGATGTTTTCGTGAACTCGGCAAGGTCAGGAGCCACATGTTGTCTCTTCAAGGAAACTCTTGCCAATTTGACCCAGTCTCCGTCCGAATCCGCCTCATTTTGCGTCACATTCTTGTTTGCACAGCTGGGAGCCCCCTTTGAGAGTTGGGCGATAAAACGGCAGACTCCGGTGCCGGGCGACTCAGATCTCTTTCCGCGATGAGGTGCTTTCTTTGCTTCAGAGCACCGCTCCACTGCATCCTGTTGCTGGTCCTGCAACTGCTGCTTCTTGGGACACCTTCAGCCGGACAAAAGGTGCAACCACGCATCGTAGGCGGCACCACCACCACCCAGTCCGCGGTGGGCGGCTACGTGCTGAACCTGCGCTACGACGGCTCCTTCTACTGCGGCGGCTCCTTGGTGACCTCCATGTACGTGGTGACGGCGGCGCACTGTCTCAGCGGCTACAAGCCGGGCCGGATGACCGTCCAGGGCGGGGTGTCCAAGCTCACCCAGAGTGGCGTGGTGCGCGGCGTGGCCAAGTACTTTATTCCGGCCAGCTACAGAAACTCCACGCTCAACATGGACGTGGGCGTGATCAGGCTGCAGAGTGCCATGACGGGCAACAACATCCGGACCATATCCCTCTGCCGGGTGCAGTGGCGCTCCGGCGACTACATGCGCGTCTCCGGCTGGGGCATCACGCGCACCAAGAACACCAGTCCGTCCACCCAGCTGCGAACAGTGCAGATCAAGCTCATCCGGAAGAATGTTTGCCAAGCGGCCTACCGGTATCGGGACACCTTGTCGGGCTCCACTTTCTGCGCCCGCTCCGCCGGCAAGGACAGCTGCTCCGGGGACTCGGGGGGCGGGGTGATCTTCAAGAAGCAGCTCTGCGGCGTCGTCTCCTGGGGCCTGGGCTGCGCGAATGCCAAGTACCCCGGCGTCTACACCAGTATCCACAGGGCGCGAAGCTTCATCACGAGCTCCATGAAGAAGTGAGAAGTGCGCCCGGAAGTCGTTGCTATTAATAGTTAGTTAAAATATGAATTAAAAATCGTTAAGCGCAAGTGCCGCCAGTTGTGGCCAGGAAGCCCTTGGTGCTGGCCCAACCGGATGAGTGATGGGCGAGGAAAATGGAGATATCAGCGATCTCCTTTGGGCCAGGCCAGCATGGAACTAGGTAGCTGCACAGTGGTCAGCAGGTCCCAAAGGTGGACCAGCGTTCAAGGAGTAGCCATACAAATAAAGTCCCTACTGCTAACCCGAACAGGTTATTCGATCTACTAAAGGTGAAGGCCTCCTGGCATGATTGAACTCCTAAATGATGATCGAAGCTTTCTAGGAACACTACCACTGTGCCCTACGAGGCCCTTCCACCGATGAGTGGCCACTTCCGATTGTTGACTTTACTGCCGCGCGCTAATTCCCCAGTGATGCTGCTCGATTTGCATTGATTAGGTCTTGAAATAGGGTCTGAGCGGAAGGAAGGAAGCCGGCGATGAACACTGATCACCGACCACCGCCGTGGCACGGGTCACCGGGTGCAGTGGCCATAAGCTTTCATATCCCGTCGCCGCCGATTGCATCTAATTTGAGGCGAATTAAGTGCAGTTAAAGCGCCACTTAACACGTGCTGCTCTGGAAATGAGTGGCTCTGGTGGACCTGGTCAACGATCTGGTGACAGCGAGCGGGCCAACTCATTTGGATAATTGCGAACTGCGGATCACCGCTCATCGGAATGTGGTGTTTAAGATAAAAATGCAATTAATATGGCTTTCCATAACGGCTGATTTGCGACCACTGGCCACTGGAAGTGCATTTATTGGCGGCCCGGTAACGAGTCCCGTTCGATTAAGTGCCTAATGGGGACAAAATTAATACCGCTCCACAATAGCCCAGTCCTGGGGTCAATAGCTGTGTGTCATTCGATTCAATTGGGCCTCCGATGAGTGTGGCGCCTCCCCAGCTCTGCCTCCCGCACCCGAAATAGAGTGCTAATTGAGCCAGAGGCGAGAAAAGCCAAAGGCTTTTCGGACTGACAGCCACAAGTACTCAAATTAGCCAAGGCCTCGTCGGCTGTGAATGGGCCCAAAAGGTGCTATTGCTAATCAGCAGCCAAATTATTATTATTAAACTCGTTCGCCCGTTGCCGCGCCGAACCGCGCCGCCAATTATCATTCTGAATACATCGGTCGGCCCGCTCGGCCACAGAACCAATAAAAGATTGAACAAAACTTTGCCTCGGAATCGAATGGATTGGAATGGCGACAATTGAATTGCAATTAGCTGCAGCGCAGGTGGGACAGGTGCTTATTAGTTTATTACATCAACAACAAATCTCAACAAACGCTAATTAAGACACAAATAATCGAACGTGCCAACACAGTGGAAGCCAATAATAAGGAGTATTGTGTGGCCCGGGGGTGGCTGCCACAGAAGTTCCCGCCAAGGGGGAGGAATGGGTGGGCGGCAGAGCCCAATAAAGTTGTCCGTTCCAAAGGACACTCGTCCGAATGAACACGGAACTATGCAAACGTCTAGAGGTCGATCAGAGATGGCAGCCCGACTTTAATGGAGAAAATATTACGAGAAATTCAGACTTGAATTAAATGATAGCTCTTCTTAAATCTTTTCACGAAGACTCTTAACATATCACCTTTTTAGAAAAGTTCTTGAACCAGGCTTTCTCAAACCGTGTCAGCACTATCCTCACTAGCGTCCTATCCTCAGGGTTTTGGGTTCTTTTCGGGCTTGCGTGAGCAGTCCGCAGTCCAGAACCAGGAATAGGAATAGAAATGGGAATGGGACTCGGGAGTTGGGCCACCCACGGTCTGCGGTATTTGAACGACACGCCCAAATTGTCCGCGCTGCATTGGCGAAAGGCAAACTAAAACACGGAACCTCGACGGGGAGGGTGGCCACTGCACGGGGCTAACCCCGGAGGAGGAAAACCAACCACCGCGCAGTGAGCGACCGCAGCCGCAACCTGTAAAAAGTAAACAGCGCTTGGGGCGGGGAGCGGAATCCTGTAGGTGGGAGAGGATGTGGAGGTGGTAGTGGTTGGTCTTCCGTGTGTCCGTGAGCCCTCTGTAGGTTTGTGTGTGTGCGGCAATGGCGCAACTAAACCGCAAAGGGTGGCGGTGGCACTACGGCGATGTAACGCTGTAGCGGTGACAGGAACAGGCGTTTGCTTATGTAGTCCGGCTGTCTCTGTGGTTGTAAGTGTGTTTAGCAGTGTGTGTCTGCACTGTGGCTGCCACAAAAAGTACCCTTTCTGTACAAACACACACAGACTCGGGGAATCTTTCAACGTTCTTTGGGAGCTCCGCCGGGACGGAAGTGAATGGCACATTATGTTGCCGCTGCTTGACGTGCCCGTCTTGTTGTAGTTGCTGTCGTCATCCGGGCCGGGGTCGAAAGGACCCTGGCATGTTGCGGGCCTGTAATTGGGTGGGCCGGCAGGCCAGGAGGCGGGGAATGCTTCGTGGGCTTGCCATTATGTACTTGTACGCATTAGAGCGGCATAATGCGCCGGCCATTCAAACTCTTCAAGAACAAGTTGGGATGTTGAAGTTGCAGCAGCTTTCAAGTGCGGTTAAAGTTTCTCCGGAGCCCCTAGTCTGTGGCCCTTAGTCCGTAGTCCGCAGCCCAAAGTTCGGCGTCTGTATTTGGGGAGCCACATTTCGATTGAAAATAGACCTACTGAGAGCGACGTCAATCGAGGGGGAGGCAGCTACATTGTCATCATCAAAATCCCATTAGCAACGTATTCAAATTCGTTCGAGTGTAAAACAAGCCACATTCAATGCACGCACATCGGACACTCGCCCAACCCCATCCACCCACTCACCCACTCGCTCGCCGGAGCTCCGACTCATTCATTTACAATGGCAACATTACGCATCCGTTTGCCCCTGCCTCGGCTGCAATTTGCATGGAATCGGGATTCGGGTGAAGCCAGATCCTTTAAAATCAGTGGCAATCCTAGCCTACTTACAGCCGTGCAACCCAAAACCCTTTTCTGAGCCCGTTTCGCCCCTCCACCCACCAATCGCCCGGCCTCTGACTCCAATTACAAATCCAAATTCCAGCCGGCCGCCCTCCCTCGAAAATGTGGAGCACTCAAATTAGCATTTGCCCCGAATCCAGAGGGGGAGGCAGTCGGATCGGGTGTGCTCGTGTGTGGGCTGCTCCATCCATGGGCATGTATGTCCAATATTTTTCCAACTTCATGTTTGATTTGAAGTGAGCAGCCCGCAGGACTCTCTAATTTGTAAACTTGGTTATTATGCCGGGCAAATGCGTTGATTAGGGGTCGTGCCTGGAGGGGAAAGCGGGTGGAGCAGGGCAGGAGCAAGAATAAGTTCATTCAATTCACTCATTTGCAATTAATCGACAAAGAATTCAAAATACTATGAGATTCAATCCACTCAGCCCTACGGGAGGGAATCCCTCCTCTGCTCACTGTATCAGCATTAGGGAGTAAGATCAGCGACAGGGATCAGCAGTGAGATAAGACGTAGGATGCAAGGACCTTAGAAATGGGTCAACTACAAAGGAATTTACATCGATTATTATCTATGTAGTCTAAAGACACATAATAATGGTATCTGAAACGCATCTGGGGCGAACAATGCCATCATTGCTTTCAAAACCAAGTGCTGCAGAATCAATTGAATGAATTGCTTAACGATGTCATTGACGACGTTTCTGCGGGGATGTCAACAAAGACGCATTATCCTGCCAGCGGCGACATCCTGCCAACGACCCTGAAAATCTTTAAAGCGAATTAGCAGGCCACACACAGCCATACACCCACCGCCCACCGCCCACAATCCACCGACAGGCGGCGGCTGATTGCAGGCACGTCGTGGCAGGAACATATGCCAGAGGTCCTTGAGAGGCAAGCCCTGGCGTCCTGCTCGCTCTCGCGCGCCTGCCGTTGGGGTGGTTCGCCATTTTGCGCTCTCCTCGCACTCCCGCGGCGCAGCATATGCGTGCGATTTTGATTTTTATTTGATTTGATTGCGGCGTCAACTTAATTAAGCGCCCAACTACCAACAATGGGCAACAAATTGAAACAGCAGTCGGGCATTTGAAGTTCGACTGCCACCAGGGGGGGTGTAGCGAGGATACGGTGAGGCAAGGCAAGGCAAGGCATTTGTAATTCCTTTTATTCCGCTGCCGCCAAAGTCATTGAAACGTGTAATCTGCAGCACGTGCGCTTCGCCGTCTCAAAGGATAACCGGGCTCCAGCTCCCGTCCCGTCCTGGCCGAGTTTGATGCCAGGAGGTCCGACTTTAAAGGATGCCCACATAACTCATAGTTCCGCCGTCGCTGCAGGGGTGGAGGTGCAATTAGATGGCGCACAGGTTGCCACCTACCGGATGAACGGCTGAGCGGACAAGGACGTGGCCAGGACGAGTCGGGATGCCAGGATGTTGGGCTGGGAATTTGGCTGCCACCGACGTCGCCGACGCCTCCGTGTAATTAGTGTCAGTTGCGAAGTCACATTTGGTTGTAGCTGCACTCTGACACGCCCCCGAGGCCCGGCTGCTCGGCCGCAAGATGGACGCTCGAGAGGACCTTCTCCTTCTCCTTCCCCTTTCCCTTCCCCTCCCAAGCGTTTCCCTGCCCTGCTCATTCATGCATCCGTCCAGATAATTATTATAATTACCTGCGTGAGTGTAGGTTTCCATAGACGAAAAAAAGAACCACAAATGTACGAAAACAGAGAGCTCCCGAAGCAGCAGGGCACAGTGAGGCAAACAAAAATAGGCTCTTGGAGTTGGTATATATCTTAGTTTATACCTTACTCAGTAGCCAATGTCGAAAAAATAAGAAAAATTGCATAAAAACCAAAATATCATTTGGGTATGAGATCTCAAGTACACATCTCCCCGGCCCACTCAACGCTTATCCTTCTCTCCACCGACTTTATCTGATTTCGAACCACTGTGCGTGGCGGCATTTCCACAAAGGTCCTGGACCTATTTCTATGTCAGTGTCCTCTGTCCGTCAGTGTCCTCTTCCCCTGCCTCTGTCCCTGTCCCTGTTCCTGTCCTTTTTCCTGTTTCATCTGCTGCCTGCGTGCACTTTGCGTTTCGCATCGCCTGACCCCTGACCCACTGTCTCTGTGTGCGGGTGTGCGTGCCTATAATTATCTGCCGTTAATAATATTCAAATAGCTTCTAAATATATCCGCAGCGATAGAAGGCGGGCTTAGTCGCTAAGCGCAGCCATTGTGTCTAATTGCGGAGCCCTAGACCCGGCCTAGATCGAGATGCAGCAGGCCGATAGGCATTGAACCGCTCAGGGCCTCCGACCCGAAGCCTGGCCCGAATCCAGATTTCCTTATCAGCGATGAACCGAACTAACAAATTGGCTTATTTGTCGCCAAAAAGGTTAATAAACTCGCCTGCCACTGACCCGATAGCCGATTCCCGTACCCAGGCGGGAAAACTCTCTGGCAGAGTCTGGCGGAGTGGTCAGAAGTTCGTCAGGCCGAATAACGAATAACTGGAGAACCGCTAACAAACCGCCAGAAAGCCGCTCGAGGCACGAGGAATTCTTATCATGCCGCGGCACAGAGAAACGCCGGCATTCCCAGTGGCGGCTTTGATCCGGTGCCGCCAACCTGGTCGGTGAACAGAGCCAGAAAGGCCAGAAGAGTCACTGGCTCAGCGGCTCAGAGGCTCTGAGAGAGATGAGATGTCAACGTGGCTAGCACTGACTCGCCTGACTGGGCCGAAATTATTTTATTTCTGCCCTGCTGCCTGCTGAAAGTTTGCATTCCACTTGTTTGTTGTTAACAAAACGCCGTCCTCCGTCCCGACCACAAAGGAAATTCTCACCATTCCCCTCGGCAGCGCAACGTTTGATTGGGATTTGAAGTGAGCACCAGCCAGTGGACTGCAGCCGGCAGCTGCTGGAGAAGATTCGCAACCAGTTTCCCACTGAATGACTGGCCCCGAGGAGTCCTCCGATGAGCCTTGAATGAATGCTGCTCAAATAGCTTTCGACAGGCGTGAGTACATGCGATTCGGGAGGAGGACAAGGAGGAGAGAGGAGGAAAACAGAACACGATGCGGTTTCATCCTTCGACCGGAGATTGTGACACCATTGACGGGCCCAGCACCGAATTCTTGTTGTTGTTCATGCGACTGTTTTTGTTGCAAGAGGGGCCGCTCCGCCAGCAACTACAACTGCAACTTCAATTGCTGTTGCAATTGACTCCGACGCTGACGCGTAGGCATTTTTGCACGTTGCCCGTCGGCGAGGAAACGCACAAGGCCGGGCTAACCGTATTCTCCAGTAGCCCCCTTCGCCACCGCCTTCCGGGCCAGCATTTGAAAAATGTCACATAGTTCGGCGGAGCTGAAAGAACCGCCACCGCCAGGCCCACCTCCGGCTAATGACTTTGTTTTTGCCCCGACACCTGACTAATCTCCGAGAAGGAAGCTTCTCCGAGGTGGCTGTTGGACCGGCTAATTTGTTCACACGCCAAAACAAAAAGCTGCACTTCCCCAGTTGCTGCCACCCGGTCCGCGCTTCAATTAAAGTTCATAATTAATTCATGTACGTATATATTATGGGCAGTGGCCGATTTTTCAAATTATTCGGCCACAAAGTTGGGAGTAGAGACTACCTATGGCTGGGAATCAGTCCAGAAATCGTTTAAGCTACTCCGCTTGAGAATCGGATCAAAATTGGGGAAGATATAGCCATCGCTGTGACCTGTAGTGGGGCCTACTGCATTTTTGAGGGGTCCCATCAGGAAAATGAACAAAAAATCGAAAAAATCTTTCGTGTTCAGGTTTTGACGCAGGATTCCGGGGAATTATTCCAGAAATCGTTTAAGGTATTCCGCTTGAGAATCAGATCAAAATTGGGGAAGATATAGCCATCGCTGTGACCTGTAGTGGGGCCTACCGCATTTTTAAGGGCTCCCATCAGGAAAATGAACAAAAAATCGAAAAAATCTTTCGTGTTCAGGTTTTGATGTAAAATGGCGTGTAATTAGTCCAGAAATCGTTTAAGGTATTCCGCTTGAGAATCGGATCAAAATTGGGGAAGATATAGCCATCGCTGTGACCTGTAGTGGGGCCTACCGCATTTTTAAGGGCTCCCATCAGGAAAATGAACAAAAAATCGAAAAAATCTTTCGTGTTCAGGTTTTGATGTAAAATGGCGTGTAATTAGTCCAGAAATCGTTTAAGGTATTCCGCTTGAGAATCGGATCAAAATTGGGGAAGATATAGCCATCGCTGTGACCTGTAGTGGGGCCTACTGCATTTTTAAGGGGTCCCATCAGGAAAATGAACAAAAAATCGAAAAAATCTTTCGTGTTCAGGTTTTGATGTAGAATGGCGTGGAATTAGTCCAGAAATCGTTTAAGGTATTCCGCTTGAGAATCGGATCAAAATTGGGGAAGATATAGCCATCGCTGTGACCTGTAGTGGGGCCTACTGCATTTTTGAGGGGTCCCATCAGGAAAATGAACAAAAAATCGAAAAAATCTTTCGTGTTCAGGTTTTGATGTAGATTGGCGTAGAATTAGTCCTGAAATCGTTTAAGGTATTCCGCTTGAGAATCGGATCAAAATTGGGGAAGATATAGCCATCGCTGTGACCTGTAGTGGGGCCTACCGCATTTTTAAGGGCTCCCATCAGGAAAATGAACAAAAAATCGAAAAAATCTTTCGTGTTCAGGTTTTGATGTAAAATGGCGTGTAATTAGTCCAGAAATCGTTTAAGGTATTCCGCTTGAGAATCGGATCAAAATTGGGGAAGATATAGCCATCGCTGTGACCTGTAGTGGGGCCTACTGCATTTTTGAGGGGTCCCATCAGGAAAATGAACAAAAAATCGAAAAAATCTTTCGTGTTCAGGTTTTGATGTAGATTGGCGTAGAATTAGTCCTGAAATCGTTTAAGGTATTCCGCTTGAGAATCGGATCAAAATTGGGGAAGATATAGCCATCGCTGTGACCTGTAGTGGGGCCTACCGCATTTTTAAGGGCTCCCATCAGGAAAATGAACAAAAAATCGAAAAAATCTTTCGTGTTCAGGTTTTGATGTAAAATGGCGTGTAATTAGTCCAGAAATCGTTTAAGGTATTCCGCTTGAGAATCGGATCAAAATTGGGGAAGATATAGCCATCGCTGTGACCTGTAGTGGGGCCTACTGCATTTTTAAGGGGTCCCATCAGGAAAATGAACAAAAAATCGAAAAAATCTTTCGTGTTCAGGTTTTGATGTAGAATGGCGTGGAATTAGTCCAGAAATCGTTTAAGGTATTCCGCTTGAGAATCGGATCAAAATTGGGGAAGATATAGCCATCGCTGTGACCTGTAGTGGGGCCTACAGCATTTTTGAGGGGTCCCATCAGGAAAATGAACAAAAAATCGAAAAAATCTTTCGTGTTCAGGTTTTGATGTAAAATGAGGTGTAATTAGTCCAGAAATCGTTTAAGGTATTCCGCTTGAGAATCGGATCAAAATTGGGGAAGATATAGCCATCGCTGTGACCTGTAGTGGGGCCTACCGCATTTTTAAGGGGTCCCATCAGGAAAATGAACAAAAAATCGAAAAAATCTTTCGTGTTCAGGTTTTGATGCAGGATTCCGGGGAATTAGTCCAGAAATCGTTTAAGGTATTCCGCATAAGAATCGGATCAAAATTGGGGAAGATATAGCCATCGCTGTGACCTATACTGGTACTATACTGGGGACTACCGCATTTTTAAAGGGGGGGCCCTATAGATATTTACAATTTTATACAATAATTATGTCTTCAGAGTCGCTCGTTAAATCTTTTTTAACAGTTCTTAAAAAAAATAAAGAAAAACGAATCAAGCAGTGAGCGGTAAACTGGTTTTCACTGCTTTTACCGGTTGAACTGCTTCACAACTGCTTACCGCAGGACTCTCGGCAAGCTGTTCAATGCTTGGCGCCAGGTTTGAATTTCAACGTGAAGGGTGTCCTTTCAGCTGCCATTGCAATTAGATTTAATGGACATTGCCAGGCATGGCGGCTAATACCAGGCACTCTAAGTGTGCCGTTTTTCTTTCCAGCTACTGACTTTTGTAAAATCATAGTGCAGTCTGCTTTATTGCCAATTTGGGCCACTATATTTTATGGCCAAAACCTTTCAGACTGATGTGCCCTACCGCGTCTTTAATACGGAATTGAATATCAAACGAAGGCACCGTTTCCTAGAATCGAATACAGTGACAATTCCTGTCATTTCGCAAAGAGAATAGGGGGACTCCGAAGGATACTGCACATGAATTTTATTATGAAAATTATCCATAAGCAATGCACCGGCGCAGGACAATGCAAATTACCATAATTGGGCGTCAATATTTGAACAAGTTTATGACTGCGGTCCGTATTATGAAATACTGCGAGGGGCAGCGGTATCAGCCGCACTCACACCGATATTTGAATAATTCAGGGAAATTGAATTCGAATTCGAGTGGACGATTGATTCGCACAATGCGGAGAAGTACGCACTGCACCGACACGGGAACAGTGCCACCGGGTCTCCAAGGATCCCCTGCCCGGGTTACATACGTCAGCATGAATTATTGAAGTACACCGGACCGACGGGACACCTGTCTTGGCCATCGAATCGTGGCCAGAGTAATTATACCCACAAATGTCTCAACAATCCAATCGAATCGAATCGAATCCATATGCATATGCATATCCAAACCAAGTCAAGCCAATTTACTAAATCGTCGTCAGCGAAATTTTGTTGACATTCTAATGAGTTGGCCAAATCGCAGAAGACAGCTGGGCCGGCTTCCATTCCCGTACCCATACCCATACCCATACCCCTACCCATTCCTATTCGCATTCGATTCGCTGATAGCTTCTCTGTGACAGTTTTTGAACCGCAATAATTTCCAGCAATTTGGTGGCTCGTTTTGTTTTTCCTCCACCGAATCCCGGGGATGCGTATGCAAAAGCGAACCATGAAATAATTGCTGAAAATGCTGAACCGGAGAGCTGGGGAGCCCGCAGAGCGATCTTCAAGATCAGTGCCCACAACCACAGCCCACTTTTCTCGGCCGGCGGAGTCCAAATCGCATCGGCCACTCCACTTAAATGTAATCAGAGTCGGAAGACGGGGGGCAGTCGTGTGGCACACTCCAAAGTGCAACAATTGCAGCTCATTACGATCGTCATCGTCGTCGGAGCATTATCATTATATCTTATTCGACTTTAACCCTCTGAAGCTAACAGGAGGAGCTAACAGGAGGAAGCCATTTTTTGGATTTTGATGTTATGGGTTACTGAAGTATATTTAAACTTGAATGGAGAATTTGAAGCATTTTAAATTATTTATAAACTCTTTCAATTTGTGAGTTAAGCGGGGGGGTTAAGCCTCCTGAGAACCGGCCAACAGGAACTGGCTCTCGATCGGTTAGTCCTCAATTTGAGTCGAAGTCCGAAGACCGAAAATTCGCAACTCCCGCCACAGTGGCCATTAGAGGGGAAACGACATTCAAATTGCTCTTGGCCCGATTCAGTGGGCCGGGAAACGGGGTGAAGCGGTGGAGAGAAACCCCTCAATTTGGCACTTGGCGCCAAATTTGATTCGGATTTCACTTTCCTCCCAATCGCCATCAACTTTTGTAGGCTTATTTCGGGCAAAGTGGAATGGAAAGAATCTCTTCAGAGAAGAAAGCGAGAGTACTTGATTTTGGTGCGTAGGCCCGAGACCTAATTGAGTCATTAGCTGGCAGTGACCTCGTGGCTTTCCATTGGCTACACCTACAGCGGAATGCCCCTGCCCACGTGCAGCCGATTCTCCTCCGATTCTGCACAAGATCGTCTGGCAAATCAACACCTCGTCGGCATGGCTGGGAGATCTGGCGGAGGCGCAACCAAATGATTCCTCACATCAATTTCTCACGCACTAAGTGAGCCACTTAGCGCACATCAAAAATCAATAATCGATTAAATAATTAGAAAATTGTGAAAATTACTGTAATTTTGAAATCAATTCGATGCATGCGACCACACTGCGCGGATTCATCATGGACTCCACAGCCGGGCATAAATAATCACATTATAATAAAATAATGCAATGCCCTCGCAGGAGCATCAGCAGCATCAGCGGCAGGACAGTCGTCCTCCGTCCCGCTCCGGATTCAATTTAAATGGAAAACACTTTCCACCTCGCCCAGCCCAGTCGCAGTCGCTGTCGCCCCAATTAATATTCTCGGCGTGCCGCGATCACCGCGAGCTGATAAAGTGCGGCTCATATATTTTGTCATAAATTTCAAACGCGCTCGACAGCTGCTCGAGCTCATCAATCAGCCCCAGTCCTGGTCAGATCTGGTCTGGTCCCAGATCCTCCCAGATCCGCGGTCCGGCCCAGCCAATCTTGGAGCGTGCGGACTTTGGCAAACACTCGATTAAAATCAACTTCAATTTGTAATAAATCAAAAGTCCTATCAAAAGCGAGTCCGCGGAGCACCACGAAGGGTTGGGAGCTCCGCCAATGAAGAAATTTGCAGTGCTCTGCATCTCGATCAGCCAGGATTTGGGACCCTGCCCCACACATGATGGATGGTTATTGATTCGGGGGAACCGACCGCTGCCTCCCAGCCGTGAGCGAGGAGGCCCAATGGGTTGTAGGAGGGACCTATCTGAAGGCTATTTAATGGAAGGCCGTCGTTATAGATATGGCGCTGTCCGCAGATATCATTCTAGGAACTAGGTGCTCCCCAGAAACATGACTTCCAAATGGTTGTCAGGTTTGAATTGAAATAAAACTAGCATTGTTTATGACAGGTCCAATAAAATTTGCATTCAGGGTTATGATTGTAACGAGCCACTCTCTCTAGGCATCTCCGCCGGGGGCTCCAGGAATTAGAATTATGGAATCAAATCTGAAACCGAATGTGAAACCTGTCGTTGAGAACAACTCATCAAACAGACACCCAATAAAAATGTCAGAAGTTGTTATTGGTACTAGTGAGTATAGTGGCTGTATTTTTGTTTTGAATTCATTAAAGTATTCATGGGGCATGCTGGCTTTTTAGCGCCCGATAGTCGGCGTTGATTTGCGGACTGACTTGGTCGTGTTCCGAGCCGATGCGGGGAACTTTGCATGACTCATGAGCTGCGCCAGTCGAGATGTCGTGAGTTATTTTCCACATTTGCCAAAGGAGCCCCAGCCGCAGCCCAGGCCCACATGTGTGGTGGTGTGGTTGTAGTTTGTTATCTTGGCACGAAACGTGGCTCTGGGTCTGGCTCTGGCTCTGGCTGTGGCCTAGCTGTCGCTGTCGATGCCAATTGCAATGTGAAATGTTGCCTTACAAAATGCCGCGCGTCAATATGCAAAATACATGCCACGAGAACCAACGGAAAATGGCGACGGCGACGGCAGCGGCAACTGCCACAAAGGCAAATTGAATCGCAACCTCGGGGCAGCAACGGCTAGTGGGTAGTGGGTAGTGGGTAGAGTGCTGCGGATATTGGATATTGGATGGAAGGAAATGCAGCGCCTTGGAGCCGAGCCAGCCAACCAGGCCAAAGAGTTCTCTGCCGGCCGTAGTTAGCTAACCGAAAGTGAAAAATAAAGTAGGGGGAGTAGCTCGGAAAGCGGAGAACCAGCACGATTCCGTGTGATTTCTTTCCGCGAGCGTTTGGGGCGATCGAAGACGCCAGCTCTAGCTCTTAACCCCCCCAGTGAGGAGTCCGAATCTCGTTTAGTACTCTTCGGAGTCGGTGTTCAGTGGGTTAAAGCCGCGAATTTCCTTCGAGGCGATTTTCCTTGAATTGTTCGGGTGAGCAACACCCGGGTCGATCATGATCCGCCGCTTAGCGCCAAATCGCCGAAAATATCGACAGCACAAATCAAGCTCCGTAATTAGCCAGGCCTGGCTTGGCATCTTGGCTGGATCTCGGATTGGATTCGATTGGATCGGCGGGCTCTGTCGTGATGCGGTTTAGTTCGTGCACAGAAACATGGCACTGCACACGCAGGACGGAGGACTGGATTGGATTGGATGTCTTGGCCCTATAGGGGTATAGAGTCCGATTCCTTGGCAGCAACGGGCCATGCCCAAATTAAAGTGTCTGCAGACCGCAAAACGTCCATCAGAGCGGCAGTGGCAGCGGCGTCAAAAGGGCCAAGAGCACCGAGCCTGGGCAACAGAAATAAGCCAATAAAATTGTCATGCATTGACAAATAACATGGCCAGCCAGGCTTAGAAAAATAGACGGCCAACAGGAGAGCAGGGAACTGGGGACATGCGGACATGCGGACAGAACCCAAGACCGAAGTGTTTAGTGTTTTGCATCGGCCCAAGACGGGTCCAAGCCAAGTCAAGGGGAAAATGGCGTTCGCCGCAGACAATAAGGCAGAAGAAACAGCAAAAACTTAAAAACGTTTCTTCTTTTTTCGTTGTCTGTCTTCTTTTTTTCCTCTTTCAGAGAAGGGGCCCTCCTCTGGCTCTGGGCCAGAGTTTCGCTGCAGTGCGGCTCCCACGCCTTCAAAATACTATATGTTAACAAACACGCTGCCAAGTGGCTGACAGCTAGCCGGCGGTGGGGGAGTTCAGTCCGCTTCGTATCTGCGAGATACAAGATTTCTTGTGAAACCCAGCAACTGCCAACTGCAGTGCTCGGAGCCAGTGCCGGGCCAGCCAAAGATGGAGGAGCAACATCGCTGGTTTTGATTTGTTTCTCTTTCGGTTTCGGTCTCGGTCTTGGGTCTTGGGTCTTGGATCTTCGGTCTTGGGTCTTCTGTCTTCGGTCCTCAGTCTTTGGGCATCAAGGGCCCCACCGCGCATAATAGCCCGGCCTAAACCGAAACGTGCGCAGATTTCCAGCCGACGATAAAGCTCGTGGAGGAGCTGCAGAGCGAACATGAGATGAAAAATAAGCGAGACAGGACCAGGTCCATGGCATCCATGGCTGCCCAGACTGTCACGCCGAGTCCATGGCTTTGGCGGCCATTTTATAAAAAGTGCCTTGGCTGCCTTTGAAGCTGCAGCTGCAGCAGCTTAAGAACTCGGCATGCAAACTTGGCCAGAGCAGCAGCCCCGGCCAATTTGGAGTTTTTCAAGAACACAACATGGCACAGTCAGATAGATAGACAGCCGGAGAGACAGACAGGCGGACGGACGGACTGTCAGACAAAAAGTATCTGTCAGTTGGCTGGGCTGTATCTGCATCTGCATTCTGTGTACCGAGTTCTGTTCTGTGTTCTATGCTCCGTCTTCTGTCTTCTGTCTTCTGGGCTAAGCCCCGACTCCGATCGCATCGATCACTGTTTGTCTTGGGTTGTCGTGGAACTATGGCCTTTCCGAACTCCCCTGAGCACCCCTGCTTGACATTGAGGGAACCGACACCTTTCGACTTTTCTGCTTGAACTTTGACTGGGACGAGACGTGGCAGGAAGGGGCAAGCCCAAGAACTTGTGCATAAAAACGGATAACGAGCTTTCAACCAAGATCTTGTTTCAAGTTTATTAGAGTTCACAGCGCGACATTCAGGGAAATAACATGTGCAATGTCGTGTTTAGAAAATGTAGTCTTTTTAATAAAAATCATTCAACTTACCTTCAACTGCACTTCCACATTTTGATTTAGACACATTTACTTGCTACATTTATGTGCCACACTGTGTTAATATGCCACATCTAACGGTACGCTGGGGACACTTCACTCCTTGGACACCGCACATAAAAGAAGCCCCAACTAGTAACAGAAAAGAACATCTATTGCTTACTAGAACTGCTTAGAAAAGTATATTAAAATAGTTTAATAAATAAATGATTTAAAAGTTAAGGAAGGAATTATATCTAATCCTTCCAATCACAAATCACAGGTTTTAGAGTATTCGATTATTGGTAACAGGATAATTATTAGCCGAAAATGAATATGATTTAAATCCAGGCTTAATTGGTTTAATTATAAGATAGATTACAAGCGAATGATTTATTTGAAAAGGAATCAAATAGAATAAAACTCATAATATAAATTGAGTTAATATGAGGTTCAATCTGAAAACTAAACAATCTTAAAATCAAAACGGATCTCCTTAAGCCTAATCAAAAAGCCATCGAGGCCTTTTATTGGTATTCAATACAATTTATTGATATGTGAGACGTGGAACACGTGCTGCCATTCAACCGCTGGCCTCCTCGCCAACCAAAGATGTGATGTGAACCCGGAGAGTGGAAAGTGGAGCCTTGGCTAATGATAATGTCATCTGAGGGGCTAACAGCGGCTACTCCGTGGGCCGTTGCTAGCTGGAGGCCCCTGCACTCCGGGCCGCGACTATTAGTTAATGGGCGAGGAGCACGTATCCTGCTGGGCTGCCGTCTGGGCCACGCCGCTCCTTTCGGCCGCAAATGCGAAATGCGTGTAATTAGCTGGAGCATTTCAAATTGCAAACTGCAGCGGCGGCAACCAGATTGCATTCGCTGGTATAATTTCCGCTGGGGCGCCTCGCCCGGCTCACCTGGCTCACCTGGCAGTGCTTCGCACTGGTCGGGTGTGTGGCGCACTTTGGCTAAGTTTCAGCTTTTTGCATCTAATGATCGGTCTCGCGGTGTCTCTAATGCACACACGGAGTGCCATGAGCCGGGAAACTAGTTGGCCGATACATCAATTAAATTTGCATTTTAATTTGACGTTTCGTTTTGTTTTGGCCCGGCTCGGCCTGGCCGGGTCGTACTTATGATTTATATGGGAGCGCAGTGGTGGCAGAAAAAGCGGTTGATCTTGTCGCGGGGTTACCGATCGGCGATCGGTCGATATCTCGTAGCTGGTCTAACTAGAAAATCAGTTCGGTTTCGAGTCGACGGAGCAGCTGCAGTGCCATGAGCTGTCAGCATTTCCGCCCCGACTTTGGAGTGCGAAGTTTGGGGCGTGGTGAGCGGGGGTTTCGCCTGCTTTGGGGTCACAGACGCATGCAACTCGAGCCACTTCCACTTCCATCGCCACAGCCACTGCCACTGCCACAGAAGGCCCAAATTGTTGCATGTTAAAAGGAAGTTAGCCCACAGCCCATAAACATTTGCACAGAAAACGAAAAAATGAAACGCTGAAACCACAAAATGAAGGCGCGCAAAGACGTTTACATAACGGGTATGTAGGGGCACTGTGCCCCCTGCCAACTTCCCCTCGGCCAGCTCCTACGCCGCCCCCAAAACAAGCAGTCAGTCAACCGCAGACAGGTCCCGAAAACACCTCAACAGTCTACTCCTCCGTCAGAGATGAGCCATCTACGCCGGTACCCTCGAAAATTCGGATCTATAGATCTCTAGAAATAATATCAATATTATAAGCCAGAAATAGATCAAGGATCTTATGAATCACATCACAATCTCTTCAAAGATTTAATAATTTTGACTTTGCTCACCTCTACCAGCCCTTGCCGCAACTGCAGCCACAGCGCTCCTCCCCTCCTGAGCCACACGGGATCCGGTCGCAAAGGGGCATGCATCTCTGTCAAAATGCAAGGCGCGAATTGTAAATTTGCAAATGCCGGAAACGCAAATTTTCCAAACTTGTTACCCACAGCCATGGCGGCTCGACAGTCAGTCCCCAGCCATAGCTACAGCCACAAGCCGCACTTTTGGCCAAATATCTGGCCACAAAGGGTGAGCTGGAGAATGAAGTTAAATTAGAAATCGGCCGAAGGCGAGGGAGAACTGCGTTGGCGTTGCAAGTTGGCACAGAAAGAAGTTTGCATTGCAATTGGCTGGCAATTTCTGTGATGGGTTCCAGGCACGCAACGCCCGGCCATCCATCCTGGCCCGAAGGACTCGCCCAACACCCCCCGAATTGTCTGCCGAAATAAGGATATCCCAGGGTTGGTTTTGCGGCTGGGCTTGGAGGTGGGGCATCCGACGGATGCATAAATTTCGGACCCCAAAAGAAGCGCAACAATTAAAATGCTAAATCTAAGCTTGACGCTTTCCAGTTGCCACCTGGCCTATCATTATGTGGCTGGAAAATGATGCACTACATCCGCCATTGAGTGTTCGGCGATAATTCTCAGTCTTCAGCCTCTCAACCTGGTCCCCGATGCCGATCCCGAGCCCTGTCCACTGAGATCTGGGCGAACCCATCATTAGGCTTTTACGCACGAAGCCGACCCCTGATCCGGGCAGACACATATATCACATGTGTGACGGGATGACGGGTCAGGAAGGAGAGATGTGGCTGGACCGCGACCCCACGAATTCTTCCACGTATCAATCTGAAAATGGTGAAAAATGTGCCCATCGATCCTATGGCATGTGCAGAGCAAAAAAAGCGTAACCTTTGCATGCAGTCTGTATCTGTATCTCGAGTCCGGCTGGTATCTGTATCTGCTGCTCTTCCGCTTGGCCTGATCCCGGCCATAAATCAGTTATCCTAGGGCCCCGGGGCGTGCGCTCAGTCACTGTGCATATTCATGAGTTTGATTGAACTTATAAATCAGAGCCGAGTCCATCGGGTCGGAGATATGGCGAACTTCAGGCCAGATGCCTGATGCCAGAGAGACCCCAAGATGCGAACCGCGAGATCACCTGCTTCGGTTGACCCCTCGGAACGGTTGTGCCAGAAAACTTAATTAATTTGACATATATCAAGAGTCGCTGGCTTTTCTAGACCCTCTCTCTCGCGTTTTTTTTTTGCCACCAAGGAAGAAATGCGCTAATGAAGCAAGCTGATGCCAAAATGTGTTTGGGGTTTTAGCTTTTGGTTTAGGGCTTTGGGTCTTTTGGTCTTTTGGCGGCCAAAAAGTCGCCAAGCCATAATTAATCATGCAACAACATTCTTTGTGGCTCCGAGTTCCGCTGTGTTGTTACCTTTTTCTGCGGTCCGTCCGTAACCCAGGCTAACTGAACTAAAACGCAGTTAGCCGACTTGAGCGCAAAAACAAAAGCAGAATGGCCATAGCTGCGAGTGATATTAACATATCATTATTATAGCCATTAGCACTTTTAATTGATGAGTTTTTGCTGCTGTGCTTCTACGTCCCCGTCCCCGTCCCACTGCCTGTTCCCCTGCACTACCCGCCTCCCAAACATGTTGCCAATCATTTGTCAATGGCTTTTGGCTCAAAAGACAAAGGCCTGACGGAGTCGAGAACTCCGAGAAGCCCCCAGGTGATGAAATGAGACTATTGGACTTTGTTGTTCCTCTGGGGAAAATGGTGAATGGGGCTACGTGATGGAGTTGTTCAAGATACTTTTTAGAGGAATTCTTTAAATTCTAGCCCACGTGGTTGCAATCAAAATCAGTGCATATTCAATGATTAAATTGAAAAGGATTGGATTAGGAAATGGCCTAGTCTTATTCCCTCTTCAAGACGGTCTTAAAAAGACTCATGAACGTCCTAATCAGCTCCCTGTCCCATTGAGCATTTCGGAAATTTTTGATGAAACACTCGTAATTTCAAGTTAATGGTCGGAGCTTTTGTTTGGAATCATTATAGGTGCTCATCAATTAGTGAATGAGGGTGAAAATTGTGTTGGGCATTTAGCGGATATTTACACCTTTGGCTAAATTAGACTGATTAGTGTGTCATATCTGGACTATCCAAGGCATGATTCACAATTCGGCCTGTAACACTCTCTGCACCTATGATGTGGCGTCGGATTCCCGAAATTCCTTTGAAGGCCTCTGCGCAACCTGCAATTAAACAAATCTAAGGGCCGTTAGTCAGTGGACCGTTAGTCAGTGGAGTTGGACAGCCTAACTTGGATGCCTCGAGCTGTCCCTCCTGAAAGGGTTTCAGATCTTTCGGCTTTTTATCCCAACACGCCTCCGAGTTCTAAGCGCTCTGTATGAGCTCCCTGGCGCGGCACATGTTGGACACAAGCCCTGGGCAGGCGGATCCGCCTCCAGACGCCAATTATGCATCCCAGGACCAGTCAAGGATGCGACAGGATGTGAGCACTAGAAGCCGTCGGCAAAACTGAAAACAGACTGAACGGCCAAACAAAAAGCGAAAGTTAGCCTAAGACTTTTGGCCAGCGACAGCTTCGCCGGCGGCCTTAACGGAAATGGAAATGATCGCGACTACGCGCAGGGCAAGAGGTGGCCCCATCAGGAGGGGTGGGGAGGGGATCCGAGGGATCACCGGACGGGCAGGGCAATTAGGCAGCGCCTCTCGGACGTGAGCTTTAAATTTGCAGCAGAAAGTGGCAGATACATCAAAAGTGAACGCAATCCATCATCATGTGATGAGAGCAGCGCCGACAAGTCCACCAGCTCCATCTCAAGACCCGGCCTGACGATCGGGGAGGAGATTCCGAGGAGAATGGCGCGTTCGCAGCACGAGCTAAAGAGGCTCCCCAACCGTTAGACACTCTCGGAGCTAAGCGCTGATTAGGGTTCCTGTGAGGGAAGTCAAGGTCACTTTTAATTGCCCAGAGATACAGCTACGACTACGAGGCCTCTTCTAATGCCGCCTGATCCTGGACCCTGGACCTGGGAACATGGCAATTAAAACAATTACAGGGACACTCCGACTCCGACCCGTCCTCACCAGCTCGAAGCTGGGAGGGATTTCTCGGGAACCGCAACGCCCATTAGCGACAATCAATCTCGGCCTGAACCTCCGAAGCATGCTTTCGGTTTTATATTTTGCCGCGAATCGTAGTTTTTTCTCCGTTTTTAGTCTTTTTTATTATTTACGAATGCCACTTGCCAGATACCCCATAATTATGAAATTATTATTGGAGCGCCAACAACAGGCAACGCTCCGAAATGTATCTTTGAGGTGATTCTGGGTGCCCGCCGTCGGAAAAGCAGAATCCTTTCGGTCCGTGGATGTGGCACAGGAAGTTTTTATTCAACGCCCGGGGCTGTGGAAGTCAGACAAAAGGCCCGCTTTTCAGGCCCTTCCAATTTTTAGAGCCGATGCAGAAATTGAGATACCAACTGAAAATAAATAAAGTAAAAAGTCCTCAGTCCTCCCTCGACTCAGCCGAGACACTGCAACCAAACTTTTAATTTATTAATATGCAAGAAGGCCCCGGGGAATATGTCCAAATACGAACAAACAATGTGTCGAAAATGCAGCGGGAAAAATTAACTTTTTTGGAGAAGAAACAAATGTTGGGCGTTCTAGGAACTCTTTGAATATTTATAATACTCTGGGGAGCGGTCCGACAACTGCAACTCCAACTGGAGAGTCCTGCTATGCCGTTATGAGTGACTGCGGTCCTTGACTTCGCATATAATGTCCTATCCTGCGGCAAGCAAACAGGTTGCCGTGCTGGTGACTCTTGATAAAGGAGGACGAAAAAACAAGTCAATAGAGCTCCCTTTGGAGTGCAAAGGAAAGGTTATTATGTGGCATAGGTTTTGCGTAGAATAAATAGTAGAATGGTAAATGGTATCCAATCCCAAGGACTTGCTGAGAACACTTCCAGACAAACAATCCTCTGACCAACGAATACAGACTGACAATAAGAAAAATGGCGATGCTGGCCTGGAAGGAAGGAAACCGAAAGGGACTGAGCAGGAAGGGTGGTGCCGCAAAAGGAGCTGGGAAAGAAGTTGGGGTCGGGGATACTTTGAATGCGAGCAAGAGAGATGTTCATCGGAACGCATGTTCTTTGAAAATTGCCCATAATTATGCGAACGAACTTCAAACTGATTGTTTTTACCGGCGCGGCAGCATCAGCGTCAGCGCCAGAGTCCCAGAACTCGGCCCAGAGTCTGTCTTAAGCCGATTCCATGGACCACTCTCGTCTGCTGCATGCGATGTGGCTGGGACCGGGACCGGGATCGGAGTCAGAGTCAGAGTCAGAGTCGGGCCCAGGACCCGGGCCATGTGGAATAGCCCGCTTGGCTGCAGTGAAAGAGAATGACTGTAATTACGCATCACTTTTTCTTAATTTTCATGCTGTGCATCTTCTGGGGGCTTGCTCGTTGGAGCAGGACTGGAGCAGAGTGAGCAGAGCGGAGGGCCCAACATCCACCACCATCTTGGGCAGAGCCACCGCCGATTTGAGTACTGAACTTGACCCACAAGACGAGTTTGCGGGTTGAGTTTTAGAAAATTGCTCGTTTCGTTGCGTGCATGTTTCCCAAAAGTCGAAAACATTTTGCGTGATGCGAGTGTTCAGCTTCCTTCAATGAGAAATCTAATTTAAAAGATACAAAATTTTAAATTATGGGGTTTTCTTGTCTGCTAAAATATTTTTTGGTTGTTTTCTGTTTTTTTCCCCCTGGCTTTTGATTTGATTGCTTATACGTGCTGCGAAAGGCTTTGAATCATTTTGTACGCAATTTTGGGACGGAAATGTTGAATGTCAAAAGTTACTGGTCCAGCAAGTGGGTTACATAATGGGAAGCTACTCGGGGCCAGAATAAGATTTAAAGATCGTTGACTGGTCCAGAAAAAAGGAATTCAAACGGCCCAGTTCATAAATCGAAAAACGCTCATAATGGAAGCGTGGGTAAACGCCTATTATATTTATTATAAATATTTAACAGCAAAGTTTATCTTTAAAATTCAGCATCGCGGGACTTTATTCTTTTTGAAAATTTGAAAAACTCCGTTTGAAAATATACTAAACATACCATATAAAAGTTATCGAAGAACGTTTAAGTCAGCCACCGATAGTCAGTAATTTAAATTGCGCGCCTCTTGGGAACTTGAATGTATAAATTGTAGACTCAAAAGAATTTATTTGGATCGATACGTCGATTTTTTCCTCCGATCTGGATATATTTCTTACATAGAGTTATTTTAATAATATATTCGTCATATATCGTTGGCAGAGTTGTGCTGCTAAGTTCGTTTTGAAACTTTAGCAATAAAGTAGCTAAAGCCGGCAGCTCTAGCGATGGTGCGGAGTTGCCAGACGTGCACAAAATACCCCAACGTCCCAAATATCAGTGTTGGTACATGCGAAAAATACTTATCGATATTGTTTTCTTTCTGAATTTTATAACTAGCAATAAAACTGCTAAAACCCGCACCACCAGCAAAAGGGTAAATAAGCAAAATTACATGCGAAGATATCTGTTTTGATCGGAATTAATTGAACAATCCCGAATTTTCTTAAAGAAATTTGATGACCATAACCGAAGGTCCCCTGGCACTGGAAACACAAGCAGAAAAAGGGTTGTTTCAATGTAATTTTCAGCCATGGACTCTTCTGGCGGAATTGCGGATCTGACCAGCGTATCCTTTGCGGACTTCGAGGCAAAAGCAGCCGAGGGTGAAGAGTCCTGGCCGCAGGCAAAGGACATAACCCTAGATCTGTCGCTGGGCCAGAAGACGCTGTTTGCCGCTGACCAGACGCCTACGCCAACACGCCTTATCAAGAACTGCGACGAAGTGGGACTCTTCGAGGATCTGCAGCATGTCAATCCATTTGACATTGGTTTCCAGCGCGCGGCGGAGCAAAACGTTTCTGGAACTCCAAAGCGCCCGCAAGCTCCTCCGGTAGACGGGGAGTCTCTACACACCCCACAGGTGTTTCCACTGGAGAACGCTAGCCCTCTAGCTCCATCCGGCAATCCGGTCTCTCGAAGCGATAGTTGCAGCAATGTGGATGTGGAACAGCTGCTGGCCACCACTGCAACTCCTCCCCTTACGGCGGAACCTCCTGCACCTCCGTTAGCTGTGGAGCCTCCGCCACTACAGCTCATCCAACCCCAAGTCATAACCTGGGTACTGCCCGCCCAATCCTGCCCTGTACCCTTAGTAGAGGCGAAAAAATGCCATACGAATGCCACACGACCCTTCATCCTGCCCAAGCCCAGTACAGAAACAGTGAAGAAAAGGCGACCAGAACCCATCCTAGTGAGCTGTAATACGCCCAATCCCGAACCGAGCAGCGCCAGTTTGACGCCCACATCACAGCTCCCAATTAAGGAGCGTTTAAAAGCGATCCTGCACAGCAATAACCTCAACAGACGCCCCTTTACCACATCTCCACAGGTCGTGAGATCCAAGGATGCAAAGGACCGTGACGCGGATTGCATGGAGCGGAGAAGAGTAGCTGCCAGGCGCTACAGAAACAAGGTCCGCAACGAGCACAAGGATCTGCTGAAGCAAAACAACCAACTGCAACAAGAGAACCATGAACTGCGCGAAATGATCGCCCGGTTGGAAAAGGAGCTGAAGCAGCAGAAGCTTAGCCACAACAGCATAGCTGGGGGTATGCCGAAGAGATATATCCATAAACCAAAGATTCTTATCTTCCCATATTTCAGTAGTGGGCAGTCAGCTGCATATTCCGCCCTCCAGCTTTCACCTGCTTATCAACGTTCCAAACGTCGTAGTGCCTTCGCCGTTGGTTAAGAAGTAATTATAGTAACCTGGACTACCACTATAAGCTGCCACGTTATTCGATTGTCGATTGTTTTTCCAGTGATTTGATGGAAGTCCTTGATCTGTTTTGATTTCAGTGCCATGTCATTTAGGAATTCTTTCTAATTTTATTTGTACAATAAGTCCCAATCCGTTGTTCTATTAAATTAGAAAACTTTACCCCTGCATCCTCTCCGTGAATCTATGGTGATTATTTCCATAAACTCTCTCTGGATTTCCAGAATTGACTTTTCAAAATCCAGCATCTGGGGATTGGTTGGCGCGGACGAGGAGCTTGGAGTGCACAGCTGCTCCTTGGTCATCTGGAGTAACGAAAGGCGTAAAAAATAGAAAGCAGGGTCATTACATTAGAGATACGTACCTCCTGCAAGCTTTTCTGCAGCTCATCCCTTTGCCGGCACAGCTCTCTCATGTTCCCGTAATACTTCTGCGCTAGCGGAACGCCCGCCGTATTGGTAAGGTAGCGCTGCGCAAGAATCTCCATCTCCTGGTTTCGAATCTCGTCTTCAGCCAACTGCATCTGTTGGTTGTTCCGGCGGCGCTCGCGCTCTATGCTGTGCATCAGCCTATCGATCTCCTTCTCCATTTCGAGAACCTTGCGCCGCTGCTCCGACTCCTGCAGCTTAGAGATAACCTCGCTCTTGCGCCGCCGCACCTCCATCTGGTAGGTAAGCAGCATCTTCCTTTGACATGTGATGCGTTCCTCCTCCCGGTGGATGGTGTCCTGGTAGAGTTTTTCCATCTCCTTGAGACGGCGAGCATGCTCTTCCTGCTTGAGGCCGTTTTCCAGTCGCTCCATAATCCGGACCTCCTCTAGCTCAAGATGTCGTATTCGGGCATCGATTTCCTGGTTGTGTTTTAGGAGGGACACGGCCTGCTCTTCCTGTTGTTCAATCCAGTCGCTGGGATACTTGACAAACTTCGGGTACACGCCCTTGGGAATGGCACGGAAGCGTTGCATGAAACGCTGTGGATGCAGGGCTGGCTCACAACACGCCATCAGCCTACGGGCTTTGGCCAAAAGTTTCCCGATATCAACCGGGTTCTGTTCGTGAAAAAAGGAGATTGCAGAGCGCCGGTCCGCCAGTCGAAGGATAACCTCACGGTTAGTCAAGTTGTAGGCTACAACCAGGAACACGGGAAACCAAGGAGGCTCCGTTACAATGTTATCCCACACCGCTAGCCACTGATTTTCCTCCAGAACCTCAGCAAAGGCACTACTTAGCAACGGCCACGCATAGTCCTTTGGGAGGAGCTCTATTGATTTGTAGAACTTGCACAGCGGCTCGTCGTGGTGCTGGAGCAGATTCTCGCACATGGCCAGGTAATTCGCCGGTGGGAGCGGGTGAAACTCGAACCAGAGCTGAAAGTGATTGAGGACCAGCGTTGCAAGGAGCTCGAAAGAAACCAACCCGTTCTTTGGCAGCTGCTTCACAAACGGAAAAATGAGGTGTGGCATGAAGTCTGCATGAGCAAGGACATTGCACCACTGCGACAGGCAGGCCCATACCTTGATCACAGCACGTCGCTGGGCATCGTTTCGAATCTTAAGTTTATTGGCTTGTTTCCGGACCATCAGGGGTACGCCCAACTTGATGAGCTCCTGAAACTGCGACCCGTTGCAAGGAAGATCTAGAAGTGAGGTCCATATGATGAACCTGTACTTCTCCGGATAGCATCCATACTCTCTGAGCATTGCCTGCAATCTACTCGGCTTCAGCAGATGCCTCAATTCCTGGTTCATGCAGCCACTGACGGCGCAGGTTGGCATGGACTTGGGCAACTTGAGAGTAGACCTAACATTGCTGTGGCACCTGGCCTGAACCTGCAAGGAGTTAAACAGACGACAGGTGGACCAAACGTTAACCTCTCCGCAACGAGAGGTTACACTCAAGAGCTTGCCGTCTCGGCTCAGGTTCAGTTTCATCGCATCGGAGCCCTGAACGATTATCTTGTGGTTCGTGTTGGCCAAGTCCAATATAATAGCTTGATTTCTTCCGGTAATCGCAAACACAATCCGCTCCTTGGGCTGCGGTAGGAAGGCCATTTGCCGTATTATGAAGTCGGTGAGCCGGTAAAGCTTCTCCAGATCAAACGTCGCCGAGCTGAGAATTAGTAGATAACCATCCAGTGTACTCATACACATCTTATTCCCATCAGGAGTAAAACAGTAGCTAGTGAGAAGTCCATTGGAAAAATCCTGGACAGGACAATCAAATGTAAGATCGTCCTCAAGGTCGCTGTTGTCCGGGTTACAAAGATTGATCTCCGGCACCGACTCCGCTGCGCCTAGCAGTCTCAGGCGACGATGCATAGCCTTAATGGGCTGACCCATTCTTAGGGTGTTTAGGGTAAACGAGGACCACACGTGCAACGAATCGTTGGAGAAGCAGGTAAAAAAGTGATCCGAGTTGGGAAGAAAGGCGGCGAACTTGAGGGTATACCGCTGGTCATCAAACTCCAGCTGGTGGGAGACCTCGAGGGAAGCAAGATTCATCAGGACAGCATGATGGCCAAAGCGCACAAGGGCGTTGGAGCACCGGGTGGAGCTTTTCAGACGCTGCCCCCAGCTGATCTCCTCAACAGCTTCACTTCCTAACTCGCTGCTGGACCGTATCCGGGAGTTTTCCAAATCAATGGTGCAGATTTGGCCCATCCTGTTGCCAACGATGTAAAGACTCTTCTGTAGCGGCATCGGTCGGATCATCTTAGCCTTGGGTAGGCGCACACTCAGCCGCCAATAGAATTTTGTCACAAAGTCAAACACGAAGACGTTGCCACTAAAAAAGAGAACGAGGTTGCTTACTGTGCTGACCATCTCTAACGTAGTCCATTACCGCCTGTCGATGACGACCAGTAGGTTGCTTTGTTCGTTAAAGCAGCAGGCTGCAATTTGGATTCGCACTTGCTTCCCTGCTTCCTTGAGGGTGTGGTGAACCGTCAGAATGTTTCTGTTGCAAAAAAAGTCTCCAGGTTATTGCTCCGAGATGGACCTTAGTCAAAGGCTTACCCTGCTTCGTTGCGCTTCAGTCTAAAGGGATACTTCTGGGACCGGGATTTGCTAGAGCTGCTCGAAGGTACCTCAAACACATCCTCGTCCGAATGCAGTCCACTGGACTCTGTCTCCAGCTGCAAGTCATCCCCTGTTGAGGCGAAGGACGAAGTATCCTCCGAATCGTCATCGCTTGGTCCATATGCTCCAACGCCCTGCCAATTCGTAGCCATATCCCTAGGCGAAACCTTTTCATCCCCGAGTTTTAAATCGCCATCCATCTTACACCTAAAAAACTACGACCAATTTGTCAAATAAAGAGAGTGCTATCGGTTTACAGGAACCAGTGCTTATCGAGGAGTGGCTTAGTTATCGGAACCACGAAAGGATTCGGAACTTCTGTTTCACTACTAGGGTTCAGCTCCCCGGCGATGTCCTGCACCAGCTCAGGGGAGACTGCTGCGGAATACGATGCGAAACAATGTCGCACTCCCCGCCACAGGGACCGATGACCCCTCCCACAGCTCCAAGCTCGCTGGTCCAATCGCCTTTTGACCGCTTACGCGAACTGGAAAATGTATTGGTGCCACCCACAGGATCTTGACTCCTTTTCGGCACTCTTTCTTTCACGTCTGTTTACTACTAATGTCTGTTTATTTTGCATTTAAGTTATCTGATTACAGTTGATTAGATGAGATTGTGGCTGATTACGAGCAAATCTGCGCAGTAATCAAGGCAGCAGGAATGGGCGGAGAGGTCTTCCAGAGTATGACTGCTGCTTTGAGTACTGGGCCTTCAAATACTTCCTAGAACATGCTTCCATAGTGCTCCCCGTCCTCCCGCATGGCGTAGCCTAACATGGTGCTGAAGTTTATAATATTGCTGAATATTGTTAGAATGCAAGCAGTCCAAGTAATCTGTAATTAGGAGACTTGAGTAAACATCTGCGTTTTTCATTCAGCCACAATTGTACTAACCACCGCAGCGTGGGCCAGGACAATGGGCAGGGCAAAAGCGCTGATCACCATTCCCGTGGTAAGGAAATGGGCGAACTCCACCTTCGGGTTGGTCTCCGAGCCGGGAGTGGTCCGCTTAGCCACAAAGACCGGAATGGCAGCCAGTGCGTAGAAGAGCAGCACAAAGAAAGGGTAGAAGATTTTCGGCGTTGGTACAGCGCAGGCCAGGATTAGGAAGGTGAGTCCCATGCATGTACAGAATGCACAAATGATAAGGCTATTTTAGGAAAAGAAACTAAATTTGATTAAAATGTTCTCCAATAAGGAAGACGGAGTAGACATACGCTGATGGACATCAATCGACGGCGAGCAAGTCACAGGTCAGGTGGCATCCACATGAAAGTTAGAACATCAGTAAGCTCATGACAACTAAATAACAAATAATTACCTTTCGCAGTAGCCATTGTTCTACGGTATTTTTAAACTTAAAGTATCCTATTTTTTTGTTTATAAATTTTCTTTCTCTAAAAATGACTCACTATTTTGGTTCTAGTTCCTAGAGATGGAGAAACATCGATGCTTTTTGGCCACTGTCGATGTTTTTGTCGATTTATCGAACCAATATCGACTGGTTCCATAGGTAGTTCCAAAGATGGAACTTTAGATATCGATATTTCAGCATCCTGGCTTAACTTAAAAAAATGTTTCTTTTTCTAACACTATAATGGATAACGGTGGCATTTTTAATGGATTTTTATTTTGACACATTGCTGAGGGGCTTGAGGTTTCGCTTATAAATTGCGAAAACCTTGTATGAAAGAAAATCCCTTTATTATATTTATTCTCTCATTCAGAAACGGACAAGTGCCATCCAGCAACGGGTCAATGCATCCGCCTACCACAAAAAGATTTTTGCATTGGGGGAGATCAAAAAGGAAAATGTCTAGAGTCATAAACCACACCACCGTCTTACTTCGCAGCAGAACCTTCCGCCTCTTGTTCTCCTGGCACTGAGAAAAGCTCTTCTGCTAACGATTCATTGATAAAAATAAAGTGCGCCCTATCCCAAGCAAAAACGACGCAAGAAAGGGAAGCCGCTACCCCATATTTTGGGGTTGGGTTCAGGGGGTCGTGGATTTGTGAGTGGCAGCCACCTGCTAGCTGGCTTCTATTCGCTCCGGCTCTTTATGAATGCCCGTGTTTACTCAAAGAACCATAGACGTGCGGAGCTTTCCAGTCCATATCGTACGCAGGCGCCTCCTCGGTGCTCCACTAGGTGCTGTTGTTGCTCCTCTGCGGCGGATATGCCCTCAAAAGCTGCCCGCAACATTTAACAGTGCGGGGGTGGGATAACATTTGCGTCACAGCTTCTTCTGCTTCGGGCTCGGGTTTGGGCCGAGTGTGCTCGGTCGCCGCCAGGCTCATTCAGTTTTCTTCAGTATAACGGTATACGTCGACGGTTCAGCAACGCATGACTCGGGTTCCGGATGAACTCTGACCATTCATATCCCTGCGATTGAAAGGTTTTTCACCCGCAAACTAAGTGAAAACTGCAGCAATTGACACTTCCAGTGCCCGATTTAGGAGCAAAGTGATCCTGTTCGACGGAAGTCACCAAAATTGAGGCGATAAAGCGCCGTTAGCTAACGAAAATTACGAACAATATTGCACGCCCACGCGCGAAAATTGTTCTCGGAACAGTGCAAGCGAAAAGTTGGGGGAGCAACCACCAGCAGCTAGAAGCAGCTGCCACTGGATTTTCGCCACTCGGGGTATGTGTGTGGGTGTTGAAAATCAATAAACCGTCGACGTCGTCGTTTGGCAGAAAGCAGCCAGCCCCATCAACCATATGGCAGCCGTGGCCGTATCCGTGCACTGCTAGCCGATTTCAGTGGATCGAAAATAACCAGCGATTGAGCGCCTGAGCACCTGAGGGAGGGAAGGAAAGTACTGCAATTGCATTGCGACCAAGTGCCAAGTGCCCCAAAGTAGTGCAAAATGGCGGCTCGCCTGGAACTCGCCGTTAGCTGCGCCCTGGCTGCAGTCGTCCTTTGCTGCATTTTGGGTCAGTGTGAGTCGTCCGTTTACCCAGGTAAGCCTAAAAATAGCACACTTCACAGTCGTACATACATAGTTTCGAGTTGGGTGCGTGGTGAATGGCGTAGGAAGAAACAGAAAGGAGCAGAAGGGGCGCCAAAGTGGGAGGGGCGTGTGGAGGAGGCGTAGAGCCAGGCAGTGGGCCTGGGACAGAATCGCCACCTCGTTTTGTGTATCCTGCACTGGATACATATACAGCTGCGGTGGAAATAGTAGCTCAATGAGTTCTATTTTTTGAGGCTGTTTCAATTCTAACACATTAAATACTACGTATTACATTTTAAAATTATTTTCCTTACAAAATTATCCTTTTTTAAGGGTAATACTTACTTGTACTTGTAACTTACTTGTAATTGAGTGGGTGTTTTCAAAAGTCAACCCCAAACACGTAGATTCTTCCTTTTCTCTGCAACGTCACCTACACACTTGAACAGGAGTTGCAAGTGGGAGAGTGGGGTGGAAGGACTCCTGTGGCGTTCAAACGGGCTTCCTGGGCGGCAAAAGTTTCAATTCATGCCTCCCAACCTGCACCCAGTAATAAACCCAGGAACTGCGATGCGGTGCGATTAGGTTTCCAAGCACGTCACGCCAATGCTCCGGTCCTGTTCGTTTTTGTATCCAACCCCCGATGATTGGGCTGACCTGGGCGCGTGTGTAATTGGTCTATTTTTAGCCTTTGGGCAATAAAACCGACTTTTGTTTGTCTATTTCGAATCCTTTCTTGAGGGCGGTGGGATGGCCAGAGCGGCAGGGTGATGGAGGGGCTGACTGACCCTTCGCGTGGCGGCTATTTTCGACATTGGTTTCTATTTTTTGGTTCCCGACTTCTGACACGCAGCCCGCCACGCACCACTCATTAGCATAATCACCTCGCACCGCCGCCGTGAGTCTGTTGAAACATAAAATTAGAAACTTAACTTTTAGTTTAAGTTTACGGCCAAGATCAATGGCAAGCAGTCTCAGCTTGCCTAGCGCAGAAAAGTAGGCAATTTTTAGAGCGGTCTTTGTTGGTTCTTGCAGGACTGCGCAGAAGACCTATCCAGGCGCCCGTAATGGACCCGCAGAGCGAACAGGAGTACGCCTTTCTGGCCCAGATGATGGAGCAATATGCCCGCAGGAGACTGCAGCAGCAGTTCGACCACCAGCTGCATGAGATTAACCTAAAGATGGATCGCCAGCGGCAGCTGCTGGAGCGGGAGCGCTACCGCCAGCGGCAGCAGCAACTGCAGGTGCAGCGCGAAGCGGAGGAGGAGTACGAGAACGGGAATGGCAACCAGCTGAACCAGCAATACGACCAGTACGACAACGCCGAGGCGGAGGCCAGCTACGGCAGTCCTCTGGATGCTGTGCCAGATGTCCAGCCCCCCATCTATTTGCCACGGCTTCCCAATCTACCAAATCTACCCAATCGGCCCAATCTTGGAGACTCGCCCAACCGGAACAGCATACTCCGGGAAAGAATACCTTTTGCAGTAGGCCCCAACGATGCCCGCTTCTTCGACAACCCCAACGACCCGTCGGGGGAGCTAGACTCCCGAGCTCTGGAGGACTATGAAGAGTATGCCCCCATTGAGCCCACTCCAGACGGGGCCAAGTCAGGCAAGATCGCAACACCGGTTCCGGCTCCAGTGCCGGTGGAGCCTCCGAAAGTTGTGGACGCCGCCAACGCCAACTTCCATCGAATCAACCCCCAATCAGTAGCCGCTGCGGCTGTGGCGGGAGTGAATCTACCCCAGGCCAAGGAGCAGGGTGCCCCCCACGAGATCAACGCTCTCATCAATAAGCTGCAGAAGCAGAGCAAGTCGCCCATTCTTACCTTGGTCAGCGGGGGCGACACAAGCCAGGAACAAATCGTCCTGCGGCAGCACCTGGGCATGAGCAACGAGATGGGGGTGTACATCGTGGCCCTGATAGCGGGCGTAAGTGCAGCAGTGACTGTGGGTCTTCTGGCGCTTGGGGTGACCTGGTGAGTACATCCCGATCAGTACAGGGCTTGCGGAGACTAATTTTTCGATCTTCATAGGTTCCACAACCGCCACAAGGCAGCAGCCGATGTGGACTACCCGGCATACGGCGTAACAGGACCCAACAAGGATGTCTCGCCCTCCGGCGACCGGAAGCTGGCGCAGAGTGCCCAAATGTACCACTACCAGCACCAGAAGCAGCAGATAATCGCCATGGAGAACAGCCAGGCCGCGGACGGTAGTTGCGGACTGTCGGACGTGGAGAGCGACGACGACAACGAGGAGGGAGACTACACCGTGTACGAATGTCCTGGCTTGGCGCCGACCGGCGAAATGGAGGTGAAGAATCCGCTCTTCCTGGACGAGACGCCGGCCACGCCGGCCAACAACCTCTCCGGCCAACCCGCCGGGGCCAACGCATCTGCAGCGGCCACCAACAACAACATTACGCAGGCCACGCCCCAGCAGCCGGCCACCCAGAAGAAAGGTACTGTTAAGCCCAACATGAATCTCTTGAATGCCGCCGCCACCGCAGCAGCCGCTGCAGCCGCCTCTGCAACAGACGCTGCAGCGGCCGGAGCGGCCGGCAAGGAGGAGCCAAAGCAGAAGCGTAAGCAGAGCAAGAAGTAAGCGGAAGGGATCAACGTAGAGCGAGGAGCAGATTGTTTTCCCTCTTGGGACAATTGGTAAAGTGTGACTGATCCATTGTCAGCCAACCCTCAGACACTCTCCCACAAGAACAGAAACAATAACAGATTAAGCTGCAGCTTGTATGTATTCCTATCAGAGAGTCCAGGGAATCTAATTCCAGGACCCACCCATACAGACAACTCGAACCTTCCCCATTTGTGTAATTCCTGTTATGTTGTGTCGCGTAATCGGCTTCGAATGCAGTAAGTCTGATTACTGATTACTGAACCGAGCATCCTGTCCCACATCCATTTCCGCCCACTTTCCACCCGCTGTCAGGCGCACAACACAGTCAGGTGCTGTTGGTGCTGCAAGGCATCCGGAGGGGGAGAGGCCTACTATTACGAGGACAAGCTTGGTTAAGGCAGGATGTGTCAGAAACAGATCCTTTAGCGTGCAGTGCAAATCTATTTTGTTGGAATACTTTAAGTCTGGAGGCGTTCAGAGCAGGGAGCAGAGGAGGGACAACCAACCAAAGCTAACTAACATATTATATTATTATAAATATATGTATATTCATGTAATTATTGTATCATATATACCCGGAGGCAGCCCTTTTACTTACCTGCCCAGGTGTGGTGTACTATCTTTTTTCATTTTTACTACGCTTTGTGATCGATCCTAAATTATCTGTGTCAATTTAGAAATACAATTCTGATAACCAACCTGTATGCATGCAAACATATTATACACGTATATTGGAGCGAGGTGCGAAGCAGTTGGAGGACTCTAGGACTAGGACGCTAGGACTAGGAGAGGATTATTTACAAGTAAAACTTACAATAATTTCCCTGCACACATTCATGTAAAGTAAATGAAAAACGACTGATAACACACAAAAGATAACACGCGTCTATTGTACAAAAACCAAAAAAGAAAAGAGACGGAGGAAAATTTATTTACTGATTAGCGAGATGATTAGCAAAGGAACCTATCAGCGGAAACGATGATTCCCAACCCCAGAATAAAGCCTAGAAGTCTAAAGGAAACTGTAGCGACATTTTACTATATATATTGTACACTCAATTGCTGTAAATAAACATGAGGCATTAGGAGGCGGATGGGGGTCAAAGGACTCATCCCCAGAGGAACTATTGCGGCCGAAATTAACACTGAAAACAAACAGAATTGAATTGAGGAACTTGCGAGTTCAAAAACAAGCAAAACACGAATAATTCTATTTACTAGTGGAACATGCAAAGCATCTTGAAGCATTCAAATTTGAATTCGAAATCGAAACAGACTTAGCCACAATAAAGTTGAGAGTAATGTTGAGTTTGAAATATATATTTTATGGTGTTTGGCTAGCGACACGTCAAAATAATCCAAACTCGTGGAGGTAAGGGAGCGAGTGGCAGAGAAGTCCCCACATATATTGTGAAAAAGAGCATAATTCAATTTATTTATGTATGATAACCGTAACAACACAAATTATACAATATGCATACAGAATAAAATAAACTAACCCAAGTTGTCGTCTTTTATTGGGGTGCTATGTTGATTGAAGTATATCTGAGTTGATTTGACTTAGCATCTTTTTTATTTTATGATAACTTCATATAACCTCGTATAAGTCATATCTTAAGTAACAAGGAAATATTTGAACTTAAGCCGGACTTTTTGGAAGAGACCGTTATTCTTCACAGTGCAGCCATTTTAGCTAGTTTTTTTAATTCTAGCTTTTTTTTAACGGAAAATACTGCACAAATGTTGTGAGATGCGGGTTTTCTCTTAAATTTAGTTTAAGCTTCTTATGGCTTATGATCAGCCTTGGAGTAATTTCCAAATGGAACGGGGTCCGTAATTTCGTTCCGGCACATTTTAAATTTAGGGCCAAATATGGATTTTTTGGGGATTTTCAGAGCTACCTGATTGAATTTGAGGGAAAATGCAAGTCGGAGTCTGGTAACACTGTTCTGATTATCAACAACCTTTCCCGTACTTGCTCTTGACGTAAGTCCAAAAAAGTGTTAATTTCTGAGATAATATTGTGCCCATTATGTAAAGTACACTCCCGGATAGCGGTGGAGCCCGACGCAAAACCATTAAGTGCTCCCAAGTCAGGATCTCTGTCCGTATGTGTGTGTGTGGGAATGCTCGGTGGTCAGTGTCGAGTGCATGTGTGTTGGTGTCCCTGTGTGGGGCTTCCGTATAGCCAGAGGAAAACAAATGGATTTGATGGGGCGTTTGAGTCATGTTTGGATGTATCAGGAAAACAAAGCACGGCGCGTCAGCGGTTGTCCGCCGCCGTCCGCTTAATTTGATTAGCCAGCCAATCGTGAGATCGAATCTGCTGGCACAAATATAGACATGGCGTAATTGAGAGCGAGAGAGCTGGCTGCTGTGCTAATTAATTAATGGCTCGTCTTGACCTGGACACTAACCAGAGCCGATTGAGAATGAGTGTGTACATATGTACTCCCTATTAAATGGGCGAAAATAGTGCGTGCTTAGTTTGCGTTACGTGAGCCCATTCCGATGCAGTTGTGGTAGTAAGATATGTTGGGTTGTGTCTGTGTGTGTGCGAGCATGAGTGTACATCGGTCTCTCGGTAGCCGCAACTCACTTAATTTCTTTTATTTACTCTCGGTTCACACAGATCAGGTTTTGTTCGTTCCTCGCTCCTCCTCAGTGCAGCAGTGCAGCTGCATTCTTTCTCGCTCCACACCCCGCACCTTTCCTCAGCCCGAGAGCACCTGTTTATTCTAAAGGAGCAAAAGAGACGAACAGAAGTGCACTTGCCACGCTTGAATTGGTGAAGCGGCAGCCTGCTCTCCACGCGGAAATGCCAGTGGAAGGAAAGGCGCAGGCAGGCAGAGAATCATAGACTGGAGGAGCCAGCCAGTTCCAGTTGCAGATCCCATCCCGTCGAGGCGCCATGACATCGCCCTAAAGTGGCCCCCATAGCAAGAGATACACACAGTACTTAGAGCAGTACTTTAGCTCCGGAGTCCGGATAGCTGAATAGATAAGGAAGGAGTAGCGGAGGGGGAGAACATTTGTGCTAACTTCTGAATGGAATGACGATGTGATGGGCTCGTGCTCGTGTACGCGGCGACACTTTTTGCTGTCAATATGCTTCCTGCAAGTGGTGAGTATCCGCGATAAGCGCAGCCCTACTCGGCATTACTGATTACATCCGCTCCCCGCCGCTAGATAACCATCATCGAGCGCCAGGTATTCGATTTCCTCGGATACATGTGGGCGCCCATTCTGGTGAACTTTTTCCACATACTCTTCATCATATTCGGCTTCTACGGCGCGTACCACTTTCGCGTTAAATACATCATCACCGTAAGTGCCCCCGCCCTATTATCATATCTGAGCGATAACCCCAATTTATTTTGTGCGCCCCGCTTGCAGTATCTAATATGGAATTTCCTGTGGATCGGCTGGAACGCCTTCCTCATTTGCTTCTACTTGAACGTGGGAGTTTTGGACAGGGTAAGGAAACACAAAGACTTCAACAGGCACAGTAAACAGTGATTCTCTTTCCTCCTTTAGGACAGCGATCTGCTTAACCTTGGCACGGGCAGCGTCTCCTGGTTTGAGGCGAACGGGTATGGCTGCAAGCCCACCTACAACATGACCGCGGACGATCCGTTCCGGCCCCCACGCCCGGAGCGCGTAGACGGTTGCTTGCTCGACTATCCGCTGGTGGAGATCATACACTCCGGAGTGCAGGTTGCTTTGGCGGTGAGTGGCTATAGGGACAAATCCTTATGTGGAACTTGAATACATCTGACTCCTCCTTCACAGCTGTTCGGTATACTTGGTGCGATTCTAATCAGTTGCATATTTCTCGACGAGGACGACAGATGTAAGTGGAGAATGTCGATTCAGTACCATATTCGGTGTCGTATAAAGATCACTAACCCGCGGGATTGGTCATTGTCTAACCCCTCCTCCACATACTCACACTTGTACACAGTTTATCACCGTTTAGTTTTTCCACTTATCACTTAACCTGCATATTTCCCCCTCGTTAGTAAGGCGAATGTTTTGAAAATATGGAAGCTTCCGTGTTCGGAAGCTGCGTTCAGTGTACCCACTGTGTTTTTATACTTTAATGCGTCAGGTTGTCGATGTGTAAGCTGTTCCCCCGAAACCCAAACCCCGGAATGCAATTGTACCCCCCTACATATTACAAATACGAGACATTTTATTTAAACATATAAATATTGTATCCGATATTAACCACCATTGTGACATGCCCATGTGAACTGTGAAACCCTAATATGAACATACATAATGCATACTTGCCACACATATACATACGTATTGTAATTCATGTTATGTTTAAGCCATTTCTCTCATAACAACCAGAAAAACATTGTATCTGCTTGTCGCCAATGACACTGTGCAGCACAAGAGAAGCCATCTTAAATGAGATCCGATTTGGATTTGACTTTCAATCAAAAAATCAGAAACTTTTGCTGCCCAGTGTCCTGCGCGGTATTCGATCCCGTGAATATAGTTTATTGTTAAAGCATCTTTAATCCACTTTCTGGTTTCCAGTCGATTTCATGAACGGCGACGCGAAGAGTCCACAGCACACCGTGGTCCACCCAATGTACGTGAGCTATACAAGTATACCCACAACATCCGCAAGCGCCACCATGCAATCAAACAAGCATCTGCAACTGCAGCATCAGCAGCAGCAGCAGCAGCAAAACTCACTGAAATTCTATCATCATCAGCAACAACAGCAACACCACTTCCACACTACCAGTAGCAACAGCAAGAACAACTACCAGTTGAGCGGCGGCAGCAATAGCAACAATAATACACTCGACAATAATCGCCAACCGCCGCTGCCAGACACAACAAATAACCACAACGCGTCATTCCCCCCACACCACCACCACACTCGTTTAACCCAAAATGCGGGAGGAAGTAACAGCAGTCTGCACCGCAATCGGCCACTCCAACTCCACTCCAAGCCCAAACACCACGTCCCAACGCCCATGTCCCCGCAGACGACGCCGTCCCTGTCGTACGCCTCGCTTCAGAATTCCAACTCTCATCTCGCGGCCAGCTCGCTGAACAACAGCAACTACAGTCTTTTCCAGAGCCCGGACTCATTCCAGGGCTCCAACTCTCACTTCGCTCGCATTCACCACAAGCCCAAGCCCCCCAAGTCCGGGGTTTCCACACTGCCGATGGGATCTGAGGTGAACATCAGCTCCCCTGTCCGTCCTCCGTTCGACCGCCTGTCTCGCAACCTCGAAGAGGACGAGGATAGCTTTTCGCTGCAGCAGTTCGCCCCGGGCGACCATGGGGTAACCTATGTGCCATTCCAGAGTCCCACGCCCAATGGCCTATTCGGAGGCGACAACAACAACCAGAGCACTCGGCAAACATTCCACTCGCCAAACAACAATGGCTATCCCTATGACCAGAACGGACTACCCTCCCCGCTTCGGGTCGCTCGTCGACCCACGCATATCCCACTGCCCACAGTCCCGCTGCACTCATGCCTGGAAGTCGATGACAACGAAGATGCCGACTCTGATAGAAATCCATCGCCCCAGCCGGTCTCCCGTCCGCACATCCTCCACCAGCGCTTGGGCCAGGCCCCATATCCCGATCTCTCGCCCGAGGTGGCGGAGCGGTATGCTATGCCCTCCCAGGCTGTGGTCGCCCTTCCTATGCCCCACGGCTCCCCCATGGTGCGTCGCAGCAATCGCCGCCCCCGGCCACCCATTCCCGTCAATTTCTGCGACCAGATTCGTGCTCCTCCGCCGGGTTACGTTGTCCGCGCCCAAAGCGACGACCGCCTAGTTGAGCAGGCACAGCAAGCGTCGGCGTCAACGGGGGTGGACGCTGCCCCTCATGTTAATCGCCGAAGCGGCCAAAAGTCCCGTCCGCGCTCCTTCTGCAACTCGATAGTGGGCGTGCAGGCCTAGAGCTCTACCATCCGGAACATAACCACATCCTACCCAATCCCAAGACTTAAGTACGTCCTGCAGTCCTCTCTCTCTACCTTTACACTTGTGCTCCAAGCGGGGCAAGACGCGGATGCCATTCGCTGTTACTAACTCTAGCAGGATAACCTGATTCGCTCATATTCGAACATTTTTGTGTTGTTGTTTCTTTGTTGTGCTAACCTGGCTCCAAAACTGGGGCACTGGGGCCCACCAGGCCCGCAGCTTCGAAGCGTGCGTCTAACGATTAGGATGAAGCCTTGCAAACGCTGTCTTTTTTAATTAACGCGTATATATTAATTATTAGGAACGAATCCACACACACCACACTTTTGAGACTTTCCCCAAATTGTGATAGAAGAGAGTGCGTGGAAAGCCTGTACAATTTTATGTTGATCTGTGATAACTAAAACGAACATAAACGAAATAATCTGAAATTGAAATGCGAAAATGTCACAATAAGCATGTAAGAAATTTGTTGAAATGCCAGCGAGAGAAATTTATAATTTAGCGCCAATTGCAACGAGATGCCTTGATGAAAGTCGGAATATTGAATATAGATACGTATATATATAGATATATATATATTGATGTGTTATCGGGGGAGCGCGCAGCCTCCCCGAACGGCTGCCTTTTGTTTTTAAACGAAATATATACGATATATTATATATGCGAGATGCAAGTTAGTTGTCAAACACAAACCAAGTTGTCTATTGAGTTAAGTGCGAGATTCATTATTATACAAGCGAAGATTCAAACGTTAAAGTACGAACCTATTAGATATATAGTTAAGTCTAGTGTTAAGCTTGAAGCCACACAAACCGCGTTAGCAGATCCAAATCCTAGACTCTATTTAATGTTAGTTAGAACACATACCAATTCTGATCTTTAGCGGACTGGTGCCAACTCCCTAAGAGATTTAAAGCGTTTCCAATAAATGTTCATTTACACCAAACTAAGGACTATCTCTATCTCGGAAACTTCTGTTAATAGTTGTACATTTCACTGGTAACTGGCTTCCGTAGCATTTGTGGCTTTAACCAAACGCTAACTATCTCAACTATCTGCGCCCGTAGCTAATCCAATTGTTTAACAGCTCTAAGTATACGCACACAAAGTCTAACCCCCCAGGTAACTGTCATACCTATGAACCCCTTCCAAGGAGCCACACTAATCCCGATTCTCTCTCCTTCAGTGAAGCATATTAGCAAGCAGTCCAAGCACCGCCAATCGCTCTACTCCATCGAGTTTGGCGGCAGCAGCAGTGACACCATCCGACACGGCGCCCACTCCCTGGGCCTGGGACTGGGCGATCCCAGGGGCGACCAGGACGGCGGGGAGCTGAGCCCCAAGCCAATGACTCCGCGACGCGTCAAGAGAAGGTCTGTGATGGCCAGAGGCACACAGGGTAGGCAGTCCAGCGGGGGCAGCAGCCGGCGCTCCCACCACGGCTCCAGCGGCACGCTGAGATCCAAGCACGGCGGTCATTCGGGGGGCGGCGCGGACAGCAGCAGTGGCAGCTACGTGAGGAGCAGCACACGGAGTTCGCGCAGAAAGTACCAGCAGAACCCAGTCACCAAGTTGCTCGACCAACAGCTGCAACAACATCATCCGCAGCAACCGCACTTGGGTTCGTTCCACCGCCAGGACAAGCTCTCATTGACCGCCTCCAATCTGCAGACTCTGAACGACGACATCGTGAATAACTCCAACCTGGTTTCCGGTAGCAGCCAGCTGGGAAGTCTGGGCAAGAGCAATCGGCACTTGTACCACAGCTACCGCAAAAACATTCCGCTGGATCCCATCTACTACAACACCAACGGTCAGGGCGTAGTGCTCGAAGAGCAGGGCTCGCCCAACCTGCCACCGCCTCCACCACTTCCATCCCATGCCAATCTGCAGGCGGGTGGTGGGGGGCACTACAATCCCAGTTACCAACACTCCACTACCCACCTCAACGATGTGGGTCACGGCCCCGACGAGCTCTACAACAATCGTCCTCCCTCGGTGCGTTCCAGTTACTCGAACTTCCACGGTTCGCGTCCTCTGTCCACCGCCTATGGGAATGCCCCGGGTGAAAACGTGTTCGCCGGCCTGACCGGAGCCAGTGCCAGTCCCCCGCAGGCCCCGTGCACTCCGCCCCTGTACCAACAGCACCCAATGCATCTGCAGCAGCAGCAACAACATCAACTTCAACAAAACCAACAGCAGCACTATATTCCACCGCCCCCTATGGATCCTGCACCCGCCTACGTGAGTGCCATGTCCTTCTCTAAGAGAACCGCATCGAGGGAGAGCATCCGGTCGATGGCCTTCCTCAACAACGGCCCGCCTGCCTACAATCTTAATTACCACACACCGCCCGACTCGGAGACTACCATGTAAGGCGGTTCAGCCACCAGAATCACGGATCACAACCATCATCGCCCACGACAAACCTATATATTTATTCTCATGCTTTAACCAACTTGATCCGTAAGCTAACGATACGATGTTTAGTGTCTAGGATATAGACTAAGTTTTTATCGATTTACCAAAGTGCCTTTTGTAAATAAATGTCTAAAATATACGGTAGCTAACAGGGTTAGGTGTTCGAGGCGCCACTAGTTTATTAGTCCAATCCCCGATCCTTAATCTTTTCGACACACTGAAAGGAGGGACGTTAAAAGGGCTGGCACTTGCAATGTATGGCACTCTAACTTACATTCGTCGGCGTCCCAGCCTGGTTCGATATCCAGCTGCTTGTTCCGCTCCTTCAGCCAGGTGAAGAGTGGCGCGAAGTACTCCAGAATGCCGCGTCCACTCAACTTCCTCTCCCCGGTGGCTATCTCCATAACATCCCGCCAATGCCGTGTGGCCCCCAACTGCATCATGTCTCGCATCTTCTTGCCCGCCTCCTTGCTGTCATAGAAGTCACAGTTGTGCAGCGGGAAGTCCGGATCCCCAGGTTTGTACTGGCCACTAGCGAGGCAGAAGGAGCGGTAGAACTGGAAGCCCAAGATTTCGGCCAAAAATTTTCTAAAAGGCAATGGAGAAACGTTTTGTTAACCATTTATTTTTCTTACCCTGATGTACATATGTGTTTATAACTGATGGCTAGTTGTATCTCTCGTCCAATTTTCATTCGATTCTTGAGCGGTGTACCTTAAAAAAATTGTGCATGGATTCCCTATTTATCTGCATCAAAACCTAAACACACATTTTTGGATCCATATTTTCCAAAATTTTATGGGGGTACCCCTTGCAAAATCAAGGATTCTCATTTGTGGCCCTTGGGATAGCTATATCAAAACTTGCCGGATTCTTGAGCGGAGTACCTTAAAAGAATTGTGGATGGATTCCCTATAATTCTGTATCAAAACCTCAAAACACATTTTTCGATCCATATTTTTCAAATTTTTTGAGGGTACTCCTTGAAAAATCAAGGATTCTCATTTGTGGCCTTTGGGATAGCTATATCTCGGCCAATTCTTGCCCGAATCTTGAGCGGAGTATCTTAAAAGAATTGTGGATGGATTCCCTATAATTCTGTATCAAAACCTCAACACACATTTTTGGATCCAAATTTTGTGAATCGTTGAAAAATCTAGGATTCTCATTTGTGCCCCTTGGGGTCACAAATGCGGATCGATTTCCCATTATTGACCTCCATCGTTTTCCATCAATGTATTACTGATAGTCTGGCATTTGGAAATAGAAATGTAATACCCACTTTGTGTTAGATGTTTCCGGATTCATCCCGCGGTAGAACTTAAAGTCCAAGTCAAAGTCCCTGTTGTTGCGCTGCGAAGGAGGCTGCACTCCGGCGAACTTGTCCTGCAGATGCCAGTAGGCGCAGTTGTAGTCCTTCACTCCGATTCTCCCGTCCATGACGTCGACCAGGAACTTGTCATTGATGAAGTACTGAGGCACTGCAACCAGTGTGTGCACTCCCATCCGAAAGAGCCGGTTTAGAGACTGCTCCTCTGTGAGGCTGTCGTTCAGGAGAATGTGAAGGCGGAAAAGATGGCGGGCAGTGCCCGAGGCGAGGATTACCGTCTCCGCCATGGCTGCGCCGAATCCAGGACACGGCTCAGTGTCTAGGCCAAAGGGCAACTGTCGCTTGTAAATATTATACTGGAGCTCCGCCATAGTCCCGTGCATTTGCATCATTTTTTTGTAGTCCAGCTTAGGACAGTACCGGAGAGCCACGTCCGGCGGAAAATAGTACACTTGCGACTTACAGTCGGGGCCACCTTCGTCGTCCTTCATCCGCCGTGACCATTTCTCGTAGAAGTTACTGGCGAGTAGGCACATATGATTATTTTATCATTCACAAAAATTAACACACTTTCGAGAGACATAGTTAAAGAACCAAAATGAACTTACTCCGACATGTGGTTGAGTCCGAGGGACTCAAAGAACTCGGCGGCTTTCCGATTGATTTTTACGGGCGTAACCAGGACCTCCTCCAGGCGGCGATGGACGGAGGGAAGCTGGTGCTGCTTACTAGGATGGGGGGTGCGAAAGAACTGGTGCGGATACCAGTCCTGCGAAAGGATCTGGTCCATAACGGGGGCCGGAATGGCGCCATCGCTCTTTGTGTCTGCCTTGGGATAGGCGATGCGCACCTCGTGGCGCAGGTAGGCGTGCAGCTCCCGGTACAGTGGCATGATTTCCCACACCACAGTCTCCATCTCCGCCTGGAAGTTCTCGGTGTCGAAGTGGTGGTACCAGGTGCGGGACGGAGTCACATGCCCATTGTAGGTGGCAGCGATCCTCAGAAGTCGCACAAAGTCTATGAACGTGGACTTGGCAGTCTCCTTCTCGTTGATGGCTTTGCGCCAGGCGTACCAGTTTATCAGCAGATCGTCGTACAACTTTGTTCTCCGGTTCTTTGCCACTATCTGCTGGTCCATGGACATGGGGCCTCGAGCAGAGCAGTCCTCCAGAGGACACACCAGCGCCCCGCTCACAAAGTTGTGTGTTTGCCTGAGCAGGTCCTTGGCCTGTTCGTAATCCTTGGGGCGCAGGCCCTGCAGCTGCAGTTTGGCCATCCGCTGCACCCGTCGACGCAAAAGAGGATCATCGAGCTCGGCCACTGGCACCACGCTGAGATTGGCAGCCAGTTCATACTGCAGGCGATAAGTCTCCGACTCCACTTCCTGCTTCCCATTCAAAGCCTGCCCTCCCAGAGGAGACTTTCCTTTCGCTGTGAGTTGGAGAAAGATGCGGCGCTTCAGGTCCCATATGGTGCGCATTCGGGCGGTTGCTTTGTCGAGGATCTGTTTGGTGGTCTGCTCATAGTTGGCGGTGTGGTTGGACATCCGACTCGAGTCGCCCAAAGTCAGTTCCATCTGAAGCAGCAGGAACAGCAGCAGCTGCACCCCCTTCCCTGGCAGCCGCATCTTGGCCTAGGCTCGCTTCCGTTTCTACTTCGATAAGCTTATCTGTGGGTATGCTATTTGTCCGATTTGGGTTTGGCTTTCCGCGTTACTCCGCCTCGAACCGAATCTCACAGGGAACTGAGCTCCAAGCTTCAAGCTTTGGTGGGTCGTCACGATGCTCTTGCCAGCTTATCAGTTTCCAGCTCAGGGCTGGGGCTTATCAACTCGAATTGCAAAAGAGCGGATCTAGTGCGCAGATCCGAAGCTGGCCAACGTTGCGTATACGTAATTTGACAGTCTTTATTTTATTAAAGCATTTACTGTTTACAGCATTCTTTAGTTGGTATCTTAATTTAGTTCGATTTTCTTTGTTTTATAATTAAATTAGTTTATACGTTTCGCAGTGGGTCAACGGAGCGTATGAGTTATGTGATTTCTATAGTACGTATACGACGCGTTACCCAGCAATCAAAGATGGTATAAGAAGCATGTATTAGACACTTCTGTGTTAGAAATCGAAACATTCGACATCGCGGTTTGGCAGTTTGGCAGTGCGACAACGGTGCGTATGACTAATGTGATTCCATTACGTATACGACGCGTGGTCCAGAGTTGAAGATGAAATTCGAAGACGGAACAATCTTTTCATGAACATCGTCCGCATGCTGCTGGTTTTGTTAGTCAGTGGCCCATATTCGAGCCTAATCATTTTGACATTTTCTCGTAGAGGACTATGAGGCTGCGAGGGGCGGCGGGCGGATGGCCTGCGGTGCAACAGCAGCGTCGAAATAGTGGGAATTCGCCACAGCACGTCCTATAGCGTGGCATTTGTTTATGCCGGCTGACCTGCAAGCGAAAGGGACGACGGCGATGCGCAAGCCAGAGCTCGGGCGCCCTCTATTGAGAGTGGAGAGAGCATTTCCCCGACGTGTCCTTTTTTGGCAGAATACTGGGCAATTCCCTTACACAGGGCTCGTCGGGTCCGTGTTTTTCATCGTTCTGCATCGCGGTCGCCCTGCAGATTACGTCAAACGGAAAGGAAAACCCGTTAGCCGAGCTCAGTCGCCGAAGAACCTTAGAACCGAGCAGTCGCCATGCGAGCTCGCGCGTTCCCACGTACGTCCTTAAAAAACACATAGAAAAGTGAAGTGAAGAGGCCCGAATGGGAATGTTGTGAAAGGCAGAAACAGCGCCACAAAAGGAGCTCCACGCGCTCCCACTCGCCCACTCCCACGTACACGCCATCGCTGGCAATCGGTTAAGCAGTGCGAATACCGTTATAGTTAACCAGCACAAGTGCATTCCGTTTCGGAGGCAGCGAGCGAAAAATTTTTCAGCGCCCAAAAATAGAGTGAAATGTGTGCACTGCACATTGTTTTTGTTGTTAGTGCTGTGAAAGGACTTGCCAAGGATGGGGGCGAGGGGTGAGGAGCAGAGGAACAGGAACTGGGGGCAGGGGCCGTTGGGATACAACGGAAACTAACCTACATTTTCGCGCTCTTTCGCACGCTTTCGCACACACACACATACGTATAGGGCCGTCCCGCTTGCTCGGGCTGCTTGGCTTGCAAAAGAAATCAACAGTAAATTGTAATAACACTTCTCGGCCTGCAGAGGTGTGTGTGTGCAGGTGTGTTTGTGTGTTCTGCGTGCCTGTATGTGTGTCAAACAATGTGCGTGCAAGAAGTTTTTTTGCCTTGTGTTGTTACTGTTTTTTGTTTTTTGTTTTACTGTTTCTGGTTTTGTTTTTGGCCTTCTTCTCCCTTATCCCTTCCGCCTCCCCCCAATCCTACATTGTTGCACAGTTGCGACTAAATAAAAATGTAATTAATGTAAAATAAAATCAAATAAAACAGCAGCAACCTCAATTCGATTCGGGTTCGGAATCAAAATCGGAATAGTGAGTGCGCCAGTGTTGGGAAGTGGAAAGTAGAACGCGAACGCGAATACGAATACGAGAGGTCCTGAAGGAAAGTAAAGTGCAGAGCGTGGGGCAACTTCCGAGTGCGTTTGTGTGTGTGTGCATCTGCGTATGTGTCTGTCCATGTCTGCGTGTGTTGCAGGCCAAAGAAAGTAAAATACGAAAATAGAAATAGAAATAGCGGTGAAGTAGTGCAGCACGCAGCACACGTGCGATTACATAAAGCCCACAAATCATCCCAACTATCTCCGAACATCCTGCTAGCCACACCGACAAACAAGCCAGCGAGCAAACAACAATTAACCGCAAATGTTTAAAGGTAAATCGAAAATGCAAAGAGCTGGAAAGGGGGCCAAGGAGCGGGGGCTCATCTGTGTATGTATGCGTGTGTAGGTGTGCGGCCACCACAACTTCAGCTCATGTGGTGTGGTGGCGGTGGCGGTGGCACCAGGATTGGGCCATAAATTAGCTCTTGATGTGCACTTAACTAGGCGGCCACACTTTTGTTCTCTTTCGTGCGAGAAACGAGAAAGCAAACAAAACAGCAACAGAAACTGAAACAGAAACGGGCTAGAAGCGGGCAGCAGGCACCCGCTGAAATTTGTAGCACAACTTTAGGGGCCACACTTTTATGGGGTAACTTTAAAACCAACCAACTGGTCACGCCCAGAAAACGAGCAACCTGAAAACCAAACAGAATACACACCTCCCCCCAGGGCCCAGCCCGCCGTAAAATTGTAAGCCAACAACACATTGTTTAATGCCTCGTGCGCTTATTGTTGTAATAAAAGTGTTTTTGACGATTTGTGTGTTGGCTGGACCTGGACCCAGTTCTGGCTCGAATCTCCTACGGCGTCTTCCATCTCGCCTCATCCCACCTTTCATCCAACGGGCCAATGGCAGCCTCTCCATCTCCATCTCCTCCATCCTACATCCCACATCCGAGCTTCCGCCAGCAAACATCACCTGCCATAACGGGGCGGAGGCCAACCTGATATTGAATATTTTATGGGCGCCTTCATCTAACGTTTTTCCATTTTTGCCGCCGTCAGTTGCTCGCAGACGTGTCAAGAAGTTTGCGAAACGAAGAACAACAGGAAGCAGGCCTACTACGGCCAGATACAAAGATACTGATGCTGCCAGAAGACTCAGATACAGTTGAGCCTGGAGCTTATGAACTGTATTTGTTTATTGAATCCTTCGAGGCTACTCCTTAACAGTTTTCATTCTATTTGGACGATTTCTGCATATGGTTTGAGGTTTATGGTCCCCAAGACTGAGGTCCTAGGTCCTTGGTTCCTTACTAAGTGTTAGCTTGAAGTGTAATTCATTTTCCACCTCAAGTTAAATAATATGCCACCCAAGATGAGCTTATGGAAGTCAGACTGTACTTTTACTCAGAGTCTGAATAAACAACAATGCCAGGAGCAGCTACAAGAACAAGAACAGGCCGCAAACAAAGCACTGAGCAATGAGCAGCATCCATGTCCTCGTTCCATCCCCATCCCTCGTCCCCTCATCGCCCCCTCCTCGCTGCCCACGCAACCTCATTGCTCTTTGTTGGGCGCCATTTATCAATTCTTGTATCTTACTTTGCGGGCCATGTAGTAGTGTGAGTGTGAGATGCTCTACTGTGTGTGTGTGTGTGTGCTTGACGCCATAATGTTAATTAACTTTATCTCGACTAAGCTTTAAGTCTTAAATTTCCCCCATTTTCCGGCTTGCGCCTCAATCTGTCTCCGAGTCCGTCGCCCTCACACCCCCAGGTGTTTATCTCTTCCGTTACGCACATTACGTTCTCGTAAGCAGAGTGAGCCGTTACTTGGCTCCTGACTAAGGATCCTTACGCACACACACACATGTGGCTGGGATTAGCGCCCTGCCAATTACCGTTACACGACACGACCTAGAGCAATTGCTGGAGAAGCGATTTAATTTACCCCTAGTCGCCTGGCAGTTATGTAAGCTGGCGCATTTCTTCACTGGGCTCACCACTTCCACTCTCCCTCTTCGTTTCAGTTCAGACGCATCGCAAAATGTAAAGCAATAATCAGCTCAACAAAGCCAAAAAGCTCACAATAGAAGCAGAGGAAGACGGCGCTGGAGGAGGCGGTGCTGGCGGGGCAGCTGAGGAGCCGGGGCGATGCCAAATGCCATTATTGGAAACTGTCGTAGTCATAAGATTTGCATAGCATAGCAATAGGCATCATGAAAGGCCCAAGCGTGATAAGCACCACAAAAAGAACAACAACAACAGAAATAACAACAACAAATAAAAAACTGTCTCAAGCAATACCAATACCAATGCAAACTACAATAACGGCGAATGCGAGAGCTCACAAAATGGTTAACAAAGGGAACACTGACAATATTAACGGTGAAAACTGAGCCAGATACTCTATTATGCAGATATTCGAGCGCGCGAAGGACATGCAGCTGCCCTAAGGATAACTCAAGCAACGGCAACGGCAACGGCAACATCTACCTTCCACAGATAGTGGCAGCAGCAGAGGCAGCAGCAGCAACAACAAACCCAACGACGACAATCAGTCAAGATGAGTGATGATCAAACAGCGTCCAACGATGAGAAAGGTGAGTCCTATTGATAGTTCCACCATGCCACCATGTGGTGGCACATATGTAGGTATGTATGTGTATTGGGATGCCCCATCCCCCGTTCTCATAAATATTATTCTTGAGGTGTCCAAAGGCGGGCCATTTGGAGAGGGGCAAGAGCCGGGAGACAAGGAAGGCCATCAAATCTGTATACGAGGGCACAGCTTATGCATTGAAAGGTCGAGAGCAGGGCAGGTGTCGGAGGGCAAGGGCAGGCCTTCCTGACACCCCGACAGCAGCGACACCTGCACGCCACGACTGAGCACGGCACGAGCACAGTGGTCATTAGACGGGATATAGTTGCGATGTCATACGGAAGATTTGCATGAAAAGTTGTCTGCCGAGTCTCCGGGGATTGCTTGATTAAGCGCCTTTATCGATCCAGTGGCTGGGAGAGTCCAGTTCGTTTAAAACACAGAGTTTCAGGCCACACATAGGGGTTCCTTTGTTACTATCCGGCTTTTATTTTGGCAATCGCAGTGGCACCCACTGTCCAGGGGCCGGAATGTTGCCGGAGGAGTGGCAGGCAGGGTGGAAGGGGCCGAAGGCATTTGCTTTTTGTGCGTGTTGTGCGTTTTCCTGCTCCTTCCCGGGAAGCTACTCCTGCTCCTGTGTCCGGTCGTGCTCATCAACATAATTAAATAGCATTGCTCACTGTGTGCCGGGCTATTGCCTGGCTGGCTTCTGATCCCGATGTTCCTTTTTCTTGCCAGCCCAGGTCCTGGTCCGGGTCCGGCCCGGGTCCGGGTCCTGTTTGGGCCACTAAAGCGAAAATCGAATCGAAGGAGCTTAATGGCAGGACGACCGACCCTCTAAGGCCGTTTAAATAAATGATAAACAAATCGAAAATGGGAAGCGCAGCGCTCCGGCAAAGTTTTTGGCTGATGACTGGCCGTAAGTTACGCAACCGTTTTGCAGGCGCCGATAGAGCGCAATTTGTCCTCCTCTGTCGACAGCAGGAGCAGGGGCAGGGGCAGGGGCAGCAAAGGACGAGTGGGTGGGAGGCGGCAGCCGCCATTGTCAGAGGAGGATATTCCACTGGGGAGGAGGAGCACAATGCACAAAGGCCAGCCAGGCACAGCCAGCTGCGGATTACGAATATGAACGGAAACGGAAACTAATTAAATATGTAGAGCAATTGCTGTCCTCCCGCTCTGTGTCCTCCCGATTCACTTTTTCACTTTGTCCACTCAGTTTTCAGCTTCCCAGTATTTCCCTTTTGTTTGTCCCGCTCCGCATCGTTGCAGTTGCATTTGGATTTGCAGCTTCGCCTTGCCTCCTTTCCAGCCCCGAATCGGGCTGGTCCATGGGCTGCGACAGGAAGCGGAGAAGTGTAGAAAGTGCCCCATCTGCACGGGGCCTGGCCTCCCTTTCGGTTGCATTCCCAATCCCGTCACCATTGAACTTGTGCAAAGGTCTGCGCAGATGCAACTGCAGCCAGAGTTGCATCGCTTAAGTTGCAGCTTCAAATGCACTTCGGAAGTGAAACAAAACATGATACTTTGGGGCATCACCCTCATAATCCTTCTAAAGGCTAGTCTCAGTTACGAACTGAATAAAAAATCATTCAATCAAGAATAGTTTATGACAAAACTTAGTCTCCTTTGGCCCTCTCCTTTTCTCCGAGTGTAGAGGTGCAACTGGTTTTCTGGGAAAACCACAACATTGCACATAGCTTGTTGCTAGTTGCTAGTTGCTGGTTGCTGGTTGCAAGCTGCTAGTGACTATTCAGTTTTCTGTGTCTGTAAGCAATTTCCTCTTTGTTTTTGGGCGCTTTTGAGAATGACTTTGCTTCCGCGTGAAGACGTTTTGAGCTCCGATTATGCAATACGGGGAAGATGCGTCGTTGTTGCATCTTGCATCCATCTGATGTTAATGTGCGACCGCCAACCGGTTGGCCCTCGCCGTCTGCCTGGCCAAATCCGAAGAGATGCTGGCAATCCCAATCGAAAGGGGCTCCCGGCCGCCGTGCTCCAATGTTAATGAAATGCAATTCGAATGCTCCAGCTGGAAGGCCTGGCCCCTGTCCCCACTCCCCACACTCCGTTCGAGCCCCATTCGCCACAGCATCGTGATTATGAGCACTATTATGATTATGGTTTGATTGGCAACAGATTGTTGCGTTGGTGTCGCCGTCCCTCTTGGCCGACAGCTAGTTCCTTATGTAAGCCCGCTTGCTTTGTTTTGTTTCCAGTTAAATGTGTATTAATTATTTCGGAGATGAGTCTGCCAAGAGCTGCCAAGCTGCCTAGCGGCCTAGCCTGGATGATAATCAGCAAGACGTAATCGGAATGGCCACATGGCCCCGTTTCGGATTTTGATTCGGATGAAAATAGTGCCCACTCAATGCTAATGAAAACTGTAGCTAATCAACAGCGAATGCATAACAGAGGATGAGGATGGAGATGGGTGGTGGTAGGTGGCAGGTGGCTGCTGGCTGCTAGATGGTGGGGGTGGCCAGTGGCCATGACCTCTTCCTCTGGCTGGCAGGCCGTCAGTCAGTCGAACAATGTTGCTGATGTAAGAGCGAGAGGATGATGAGCGAAACAAACCCACGACGGCATGCCACGGTACTTTTTCGCTTTTCTTTCTTTTTCTGCCAATGTTGCAGCAGCCCGAGCATGACAAGATATTTTTGATGATGCTGCCGCTGCCGCTGCCGTTGCCGCTGCCGCTGCAGGCGAGGCTTAACCCAATAACCCTCGAGAGCCACTTGGCCATTTGGCTCTTGAAAAGGGCGAAATTCCGGGGAGCAGAGGGCACGAGGAAGGGGCAGGGCAGGTAGCTCCCACTGACCCAGCCCCACAGAACAGAACCTGTTTTCGGTAAACATTCCACATTTCACTCTCGCTCGAAAAACAGCAAATGGCATCATCGGGCTAATTTCCGGCCCGGGAACCGTCCATCAATGGGTTAATGACGGACGACCCGACCCGGGTCGCCTTCGGGCAGACACTTTCAGACATAGACATGGTCCCAGTGCCAGTGCCAGTGCCAGTCCCTTGGCCAATCGTTATGCAAGTGCGGCCCACAATAAGGAATTGCCAATAGGAAGTTCGGATCGTATCTGCATAAACATCCATAAACATGAACGCCGAGTGCCGACAAATACCTAACGGTCAGTGGCTGGCGTGGATAGCCAGATGGAGCCACAATAACAAAGAGCTCTGGGCCATAACTTAAACTGGAACTGGTCAAGTTGCATATTACAGCAGTTCAAATTTCGATTTTTACCAAAAAGCCAAAACAAAACAAAACACAGCTTAGGGCTAGGCGGATTTTCTCTCCGACGAAAGTGGAGCACCAGAAGCAGAAGCCAACGCTCTCCAGCGAGCTGTTGGATGCTTGGAGCTTGGAAGCTACAGTGAGAGTGATGCACGGAAAAAAACCCCACTAGACATATGGATGTAATTACCCATAATGCGTTTCCATGTCGTTTTAATTGCCTTTTTGTGGAAACGCCATAGATTGTCTCACTTTCCTAAAGTCCACCATCTAAAACCTTATGCCAAATGAGTCAAGATGGTGGAAGAGACCACCCCCATGTCCCGAGGATTAGGAGAAGCTTGAAACAAAAACGTATTTCTGAGTGCATTGAAAAGTGAATTTGCAAAGGGCACATGCTGGGAGGTGATGAGATGAGATGAGATGTGAAAGGTCAACACTCTCGTCCCGCCATCCCAGCCAGGGGAGCCGCGAAGAAGCTGGGGAAGAAAGCAACGCGGAGAAGAAACAATGTGGCCTTCAATGGGTCGCGGTCGTGGTCGTGGTCGCTGAGAGAGATTATCTCTTGCACTTGCTCGCGCAGCCGCTTACATAACCTTCCTCGTGGGCCAAGCGGTATAAAGCGGCGCGCAGCCGCGATCCCCGAATCATTTCCAGTCGGTAGTCGGTCGAGAGGCGAAAAGTATTAGCATCCCATCCGAGATTCAGAGAAATGGCAGCTCGTTTCATAGTGAGTTATTGGAAGACCTAGCCCAGCTCCCAGCGGATCCTAACCTATCTCTATCCCTCAACCCACTCCAGATCAGTGCGCTCCTGCTGGCTAGTCCGGCTGTCTGGGGCAAGCCCACCTTCGGACGGGAGCACGTCCACATCCGCATCCATTTGCCGGAGAGTGGTGGTGGCGACCATGGAGGCCATGGCGGTGGCGGTGACTTCGGAGGATATGGAGGCGGCGGCGGCGGCGGTGGTGGCTACGAGATCCATTCCCACGATGGTGGCTACAGTGGAGGCGGCGGTGGAGGAGGCGGTGGCCATGTGAGCACTTACGCCATCATCACCGAAAACCACGGTTACAGCGCTGGCGGCGGAGGAGGTCACAGCTCCGGCGGCGGCTACAGCCACGGTGGTGGTCATGGATCAGGACACGATGACGCCAAGATTGCCGCCATTGCAGCTGCTGCTGGCTCCTCCTCCGGTGGACACGGCGGCCACGGAGGCCACAGCGCCGGAGGAGACTTCGGTGGCCACGCCATTGCCAATATTGCTGCCATTGCCGCCAGTGCGGACTCCTCCGCCCACGGAGGCAGCAGCGGATACGGAGGCTACTCCGGCGGTGGATACAGCGGAGGTGGTGGTGGCTACAGCAGCGGTGGTGGCCACGACGCCGTCATTGGCGCCGCCATTGCTTCCAGTGACTCCCATGGATCGTCCGGCGGATACGGCGGTGGCTCCTCCTACAGCGGCGGTTCCTCCTACAGCGGCGGATCCTCATACAGCAGTGGATACAGCAGCGGAGGCTATAGCAGCGGAGGGTATAGCGGTGGACACGGCTACAGCAGCGGAGGCGGCTCCAGCTACGACACCCAAGTAGTGGCTGCTGCAGCGGCCTCCGGCAGCGGTGGCTCCTACGGAGGATCCTCCGGCGGCGGCGGTGGCGGCAGCGGTGATGGCTACAGCTACTCAGCACCCGCCGCCGGCGGCTGGTCGGGATCCAGCTCCAACTGGCGGTAGGCAGGAGGCGGTTGCTCAGCCCCAGCCTGGCCACTTGGTCGTCTAGTCTACTCAATGCTCATGCCCTCCAGCCCACATTCCAACCATCCACCCATGGACCTAACTTATATATGCAGATCACCCCCAGCATCCTACATCCGCATCCGATGTACGCCACAAATAAACCATGCTAGTGTAAAATAATGTAAATACCCGCCTTTATTGGGACCAAGAATTCCCCCTCTTGATGTGCCCCGTCCCTTGAGTGGACCCGTGGTCCTTGTACGGATGAATGAAGCGCCGGTTGAACATGTCATAGATGGTGAAGTAGAGGGCGCTGGTGAAGCCGGCCTTGAGCAGAGTGGGCACCATGCCCTTGTAGAAGCCTCCAATGCCCTCCTCCTTGTAGGTAGTGCCGATGCATTCCAGCACCGTCGGGCAGTCCGGATTGCGGCCGAAGCTCTGGCGGTCGCCTTTGAAGCCCTTCAGCTGGATGCGTTTCTTGAGCAGATCGGCCGGGTAGACCAGAATCTTGGCAGCCACTCCGGCCAAGGCGCCGTTGACAAAAAGATGGAACCCGCTGATGTCGTGGGAGCGGTTGGCGGACACGTTGCCCTTGCTTCGCTCCTGGTACTGATTGAAGGCCAGAACCATGGCGTTCAGATACTTGTAGAACAGGAAGTTGGCCCCCACCAGGGGGAAGATCTGGACCAAGGTAAACTGTAGGCCCCGGGATATGCCGGCCATGCCCTCTTTGGTCCAGATCCGGCGCAGTCCCTCGACCGTGCTCATCCGGCTGCGTCCCGTGGTCGGATCGGCGGCAACCACCTGGGTGCGTACGACGTCGAAGGGCTGCGCGGCCACCGCGCCCAAGCAGCCGGCGAAGCCACCACAGAGGAAGTACAGCAGGAACGGGCGGTCGTTCAAGTAGGCTACGTGGTGGGCGTGAAACCGGAACTGTTCGTAGGACCAAAACTGGGTCAGGGCGTAGGAGATGCTCAGGACCTGGCCGGCGTTGTGGCCGCGCATCAGGCCGCGAAATCCCTCCTCGACGTACAGCGCCTTGAACGCATGCATCACCCCCCGGTACTTGGAGGCCTTGTGCTCTCCAAGCGGCTCCACCTGCATCTGGAACCGGATCTTAAGGACGTCGAACGGCTGGGTGAGAAAGCGGGTGACGGCGCCTGCGGTGCCGCCTCCGAGGGCCTGCATCAATTGCACGAAAGGCGAATTGTCGGACATCGGTGCTCTGCGCTTCGGGGTTCGTCTCAGAGATGATGGCCTGTTCCTCCGTCTCCGCCAATGGACAACATCTATTAGTGACTCAGCGATACCTTCGAGGCAAACTTCGAGGCTGATTTCCAGACTAGTTTGGCTGGAATTGGTTTGGAGCTCCCTTCGGATGTAGAGATTTCGTAATATCGATTATTCTTTTGACATTTTTCGAAAGATTACTGCTAATTTCAGGAATTTTGTGGGCTTTATTTTAAATAGACAGCATTACATGAACTGTTTCTTTTGGGAATTTGGGATTATAGGTTGACTTTCTGAGGAGGTCCCAAGGGGACCACAGAAGTGGGTCTGGGGGAGTAATTGCACCTGCGATGTGGCCTTCCAACATTTGACTCTTAGTTACTTTTATAAATATTTGAACAAGCATCCTCACTCGATCCTCTGACCTCTCTTCCAGCTGTCGCCAAGCACCAAGTCGTCGCGTACACGCAAAAGTCGCAGGTCAAGCACGAGAACCGGCACATCCAGCTGGTGCGGGAGTACGGCTTCCATCCGCGCACCAAGGCCTCCGTGGAGGATGGGGACGTGCTGCCCCGCAAGTTCGAGCCCTTTCCGGAGCACATGTACGGCAAGCCGCTCGAGGAGATTGACACCTTCATCTACGAGGAGGTAAGTTGCGGGCTGCCCCTGGCCCACTGCCAGCTCTCATTATCCGCAGGGACTCACCCCGTTTGGCCGCCCATTGGCTCTAATTAAAAAGTCGCACGGACGCGACCCAGTACCCGTATTTCAGGGTAGGGGGGCTAGGCTGGGGGAATACCTGGGCGCGGTTGGGGGGAAGTGCAAGTGGCGCAGCGGAAATGGAACGCGACGCGGCTCGCTCTTACTTTTGCCTTTGTTTTGCAGCTCGGCGCTGCATTTGCGGCATTGTGAGGCACAAGTGCAAATGTGGCACAAGTATCTGTAACTGGGGTTAATGGAAACGCCTAGAACGACCCTCGTGGCAGGCTCTCGAAAGCCTGAAGCAGGAAAGGAAATCAGCGTAAATGCCAAGCGCTCGTTAAAATTCAAAGCCGGCACTACATTTTTTGGGCCCGGCCCTAAACAAAAAGCCAAGTAGCAGAGTTCCGTGCCACTCGGCCAGTGTTGCTCCAAAAATAATACACAGAAGCACGGAGATGGCCAGTTAGATAGCAGCCTCACAAAGTATTTCAGAAGCCATGCCCGAAACTAGCAGCCTTCTTATGGGTTTAAAATACGGTCCATGGAAAGTAAATAATACACACATTATTTAATGCCAATTGAATCTCTCGTTAATTGCTAGCAATCTCACCGCAGGTGTGAGTACACAGGCTCGCAAATATGGGTCATGCCATGCACAGAGTGGGGCTACTCCAGCCCCTGCCCCGGCCAGCTCCGGGCCTGCTAAGGGCAGCCAAGCTGACAACCATATTTACGTGACTCAAACAAAACTGGCCGCAGCGGCAGTGGCAGTGGCAGAGGTAGTGGCGGAGTGCCGCACAGCCGTACAGTACACATCGCTGCCGCAGCAGCCGCAGAGGACAAATTATAGGCGAGCATGCAAGTGTACACTCAGCTCAAGACTTGGTGGCTTTCAGGCTTTCGGGCTCCGCAGGCCACGTGTCGTGGCCAAATAACTCCGGATAACGGAACCGGACCGGGGCAGAACAAACATGCAAGTGACCAAGCCCGCTAATGGGTCGTAGAGAGGGCGGGGGAGATGAGCGCACCTGACATCGAGTGATGTGTTTATCGACCGAGCGGACCGCACATATATCCCACTAAGTCCAAGACAAACACAGCCCGGCGGGCAATCTATAATTAAATCTTATTGGCCGGAGGCTAGCGACCAGGGAGAATCTCCTCTGAAATATTTGGTAACAGAGTCCCCGGCCCCAATGACTGATCCAAACATGGCCAAGACGTAGAGCTGAAATGCAAGCTGCGAACCTCCACTCCACCACTGCCCATGTCTAATGGAGCGCACTGCTCTGCTGTCCTACATTCTATAATTAAATCTCTCTGTTGCCGAGTCCGTGGCTCCAAATCACTTGCCCACTCCAATGAAGAGCGTTCCTTGCAAACAGCCACTGCAGGCGGAGTGACCAAGTGCTTAATTGCATTTAATGGGATTCCTCTGCTGGCAAGCGAGGCTTGTCTGTTCGGCAGGATAAGACCCAGCCGCTGCTTGTTTGTCCGGGCTGCCTGCCGAACAAGGACCGACACAACTTTCCATTTCGGACCACTTAAAAGTACACATGCTTATCCTTAAGCTCTCCTAACCACAACTGCGGAGGGCGCAGGGTGGCAGAGTGGCTGGCTGGCAGGCCAGTAGGCTCATGCAAATTTCCAGAACAAAATGCTAAATGGCAAACTGCCACCCAATCGTAATTTCTGCTTGTTACATTAAAATTTCAGCTTACTCGGCTGAGCGACATTTATGTGTGTATTACAGTGACAAACGACCTTCAAACAAGTGGGCGGACATGGCGGTGGTGGCGCCATGTAGCGGTGGCGCAAACATCATCCTCGGCAGGCCCATCTGCATATATAATTGAAGAAATCAAGGCGCTAATGAACAGCTCGGCTCTCGTCTGGGGCAGTGCTGCTGCCTACTGCTGCTGCTGTTCAGGTTTCGGTCTCGCTCCCCTACAACCAACAAATCGATATTTCCGAATGTTGCCCATGGAGCACTGTCCCAGGCAGCGGGAGCAGTAGGGGCAGCGTAACGGAATGACGAGCGCACGACACGCGCTCCCTGGGGGCACAAAAAGGACCAGGTCTGCGCCTTGAATAATTGTATTAGGCTATTGGGCGAGAATTTACCGCCTTGGCCGACGAATACGAGGCGATCAATCTCTAATGGAGGTGGCTCGCGTTCCCGACTCCTGGTTTCCTCTGCCAATCTAGCCGGCAATCAAATCGAAATAAAAATCTGCAAAAACCGAAGCATCACTCGGAGAAACGTGCTCACGCATACACACATGACCGAGTGCGGTTATGTTGAACACGCCTCGCTTTTTCTTCACCACTCTCACTCTCATTAATAACACATGCTTTTTCATTCGTGGAACTTTGCGAACATCCAAGTAATTTATTAGAATCAATTTTACGTGAAATTTCCAAGTGTGTGAATTGTAAATGCAAATTTCTCGTTTTCATGAAAACTGGTTTGCCAAATTACATGAGGGCTTCCGTTTTGCGGTCGCCCGAACGGCGTGTTCTTGTGTCTGTGTGGTCGGGCAAAAGTTCCTGCAAATAAACGGGAAAAAAGCCGCAAATTAGAATCTTGCGTGTGCTGGGGGGAAAAAAAGGGAGCTCCGCCGGCTCGAAACTTACCATTTCGTACAGGCGAGAAGGCGCTACGATTACTTGGACCTTGCACGCATCTTCCTGCGCTTACGCTTCAACCTACGCATACGCTTCTTACGCCACTGCAAACGAAAAACACATTTAATTAGTATTCACTTTTCTCTTTGCACTTGAAAAATCACTATAATTTCACTACAGTTGACCAATTTACCTTAGCTCTCATTTTCCTTGTGGTCTGGGAGACGGTCAATGAAAGAAAGAAAGAATTTTCAGCGGAAGTCTAACGTGTTGGGTTTGACAGCTAGTGGTGGGGAAAACGATTCGTTATCGATATCTTGGCTACTTTATGGCCAGATCTAACCATTTGACAGCTATTGGCTATAGTTCTAGCCATTTTTTGAAACTCAACAACACTGGCTGTTCCACCACTATGTAAATTCGAACCGGGTGGGAAAATATGAACCGGTAACTATCGACGAGGGCGACTATCGATATATATCGAGGTTACCGGGCACCAAATGGTGAAAAGCTTACGGAAAATGAGCGCCATAATTTAAAAATTTCTTAACCTCTGTTAAGAATTTGAAGCAGTGTTTTAGAAATTCATTGACTAGGACAATTCAATAGTTAAACTTTACATTTCACATTGCAGACGTTCTGTGTGGTGTCGAAGCGATTCCGAAAAAACTATATCCACCGCTTCACTGGCACTAAGAGCCTATTCCTCTTCCATCCCTGGAGCCCGGCGCGCCGCGTGTGCGTCTATATCGCCACCAACCAGTTCTTTGACTACTGCGTTATGGCGACCATCCTGTTCAACTGTATCTTCCTGGCCATGACGGAGACGGTGGAGGAGGCGGAGTGAGTATTGCACACAATAGCGCACGGGTAGCTCCCTGCTGACGCCCTTTCCCAATTCACTATTAGGTACATCTTCCTGGCCATCTACAGCATCGAAATGGTCATCAAAATAATAGCCAAAGGCTTCTTGCTCAACAAGTATACGTACCTGCGCAATCCGTGGAACTGGCTGGACTTCGTGGTCATCACCAGTGGCTATGCCACTATCGGAATGGAGGTCGGAAACCTGGCCGGGCTGCGGACCTTTCGCGTTCTGCGCGCCCTCAAAACGGTGTCCATCATGCCGGGTCTGAAGACGATCATCAACGCACTGCTGCACTCCTTCCGGCAGTTAGCAGAGGTCATGACCCTGACAATCTTCTGCCTAATGGTGTTCGCTCTGTTCGCCCTGCAGGTCTACATGGGGGAGCTGCGGAACAAGTGTGTGCGCCAGGTGCCATCGGACTGGACGAACGTCTCGCACTCGGACTGGCAGATGTAGGTGGAGAGAAATCCGGGTTTTGAGCTTTCAGCAAACACTTTTTCTTTTCAGCTGGGTCAACGACACTGACAACTGGCTCTACGACGAAGAGGAGCTGCCCGTTTTGTGCGGAAACCTCACGGGGGCGCGACACTGTCCCATGGAATATGTGTGCCTCTGCGTGGGGGAGAATCCCAACCATGGGTACACCAATTTCGACAACTTCATGTGGTCCATGCTTACCACCTTTCAGCTGATTACCCTGGACTACTGGGAGAACGTTTACAATATGGTAGGTCGTCTTTTTTAAGCGGATACTGGGCGGAACTCCAACTAACCCATTCGCTTTAGGTCCTAGCCACCTGCGGTCCCATGAGCGTCTCCTTCTTCACGGTGGTGGTGTTCTTTGGATCCTTCTACCTGATCAACCTGATGCTGGCTGTAGTGGCTTTGAGCTACGAGGAGGAGGCTGAAATAACGAATGAGGTAAGCTTAGAACTGCTCATTAAAAAAGTATATTTACCAATCCTGGCGTGCCCCTGTAGGAGCGCAAGAAAGACCTGCTGGACCACCGTGACGACTCGACCTTTAGCTTTGACCCTTCGGTGTTGAGTGTGAAAAAGCTTAACAAGAACAACAAGAAGAAGATTGACTCAAGGAAGGGTGTCCTTTTGGCCTCCTACAGCAAAAAGAAGACCCGCCGAAAAAAGACAAAGGGCGGCAAGGAAGCGGGAGCCACCAATGGCAACGGAAGCGGAAGCAACGGCAACGAACCCGGTAAGTCCCAGTCGGCCACTCCGAGTCCAGGACCGAGCCCACGGCACAGCACCTCGGATCGCCCCTCGGCCCTAGCGCTGCAGGCCCAGAAGCAGTACCAGCAAATGGAACAGGCCAAGGCCAGCGGAGCAGCCGCAACCACTGCCACCACTGCACCCACGCCCAAGGCCAGGATCAGTTTTCAAGACAGCGGTGTGGGCGTGGGAGTTAAGAACCCCAACATGCTGTATCCATCCGACTACAAGGGCCAGCTCATCGTCAGCAGCCGGCAAACCAGCTCCAACTCAAGTGGCGTGAATCGCGAATCCTCGCAGGATGACTCGGGCGTTGTGGATGACCACGAGGAGCAGGACACGGCGAACGAGTTGGGGCATGTGTCCACCGTTGAGCTGGCTCTCTCTCCGCGCGAAGTGCGCCTCATAAAGTGCAATGGAAACATAGCCAGGATCAAGAACCACAACGTATATGCGTTGCACCAGGAGTTTTCCTCAGAGGTGGTGGTAATCGGTGGGTTCACGCCAAAGACTTGCGAAAACAACATAATCTAATTATATTTCCCACCAGATGATCTTCCTGATCGAAACTGTGACCGCTGCGTTCATTGCTGCACTGACTACGAGAGCTGGCTCCAGTTCCAGAACTGCCTGTACAAAGTGGTCCGGGATCCGCTGTTCGAACTGGCCATTACCTTGTGCATAGTGCTGAACACCGCTTTTCTGGCCATGGAACACCACGGGATGAGCGAGAGCTTCCGCAATGCCCTCGATGTGGGCAATAAGGTTGTGTATTCCCATCGTCCGTAAATGGAAAACTATAGCATTCCGCCTTCCTCTCCCACAGGTCTTTACGTCCATTTTCACCTTCGAGTGTATCGTTAAACTGATGGCTTTGTCCAAGGACTTTTTCCTGTGCGGCTGGAACATCTTCGACCTGCTCATTGTGACTGCCAGCCTCCTGGACATCATCTTCGAGCTGGTGGACGGTCTCAGTGTGCTTCGTGGACTACGATTGGTAAAGTGAAACCCAGCTCCGACCAGATCTTCCTTGACACAGTTTATAATCTTTTCAGCTAAGGGTATTGAAGCTAGCGCAGTCGTGGACCACAATGAAGGTGCTGCTGAGCATTATCATCTCGACAATCGGTGCCCTGGGTAACCTCACGCTGATCCTGGTCATAGTCATCTACATATTTGCTGTCATCGGAATGCAATTGTTCTCCAAAGACTACACACCCGAGAAGTTTGACCCGGATCCAGTGCCAAGGTGATATTCCGTCCTACTCTTCTTGGTTTCTTGGAATACAAATCTTTTATTTGGCTTTCTAGATGGAACTTCAACGACTTCTTCCACTCCTTCATGATGATATTTCGCATTCTGTGCGGAGAATGGATCGAGCCCCTGTGGGACTGTATGCGTGCCGAGGAGGAGGTATGGGAATGGGCGGCCAAAAAGTATGAGTTGGTATCTAACAGTCTGACATCCACCCACAGCAAGGAGCCTCCACCTGTTTCGCCATCTTCCTGCCGACGCTGGTGATGGGGAACTTCATGGTGCTCAACTTGTTCTTGGCCTTGTTGCTCAACAGCTTCAACTCCGAGGAGCTCAAGTCGAAGAAAGAGGCAAGTCGGCCGATCCCCCCAAGCCCCCTATTCCTTTTACGCTCGTGAATGTGTATGTCGTCTAAATGTCGTTGTGTGTGCCAAAGAGTTGCCTAAAAACCGAAAAAACTAAACCAAATAGCTCGAGTCTTGACAGGAGAGAAGGTCCTCTTCTCTCCTCGTCCTAAACTGATAACCTAAACTAAACCAGTTGAGCCGTTCTACCGGGCTACCGGGTAGATTGATTATTGTTTTGAATTTGAATCTGCCTTGCACCTTGATGTGGTTTCTGTGTGGTGTGTGTGACATTTTAGCTTCATCATGGAATCGCGCGATGGCACCCAGCAATTGAAGAACATGTTATATCATACACCATACGATCAGTGGCACTCTTCTTTTCCAACTGAACAAAATCCTTATTATTTTCATATTTCTAAAATTAAGTCTCACTAAACTCCATTGCTCTCTGCATTGTATTACTAATTGTGCTAAATGTTCTTAATATATTCAATTATTTTACGTACTAATAACCAATTGCCACCCAGCTCAGGCCCTTCCCTTGCCTGGAGCGGGGCCTTGAGCTGGGACCCACGTATCGGTCCTTACCGATCCCTGTTTCCCAGGGGCTTGTTCTGAGGCAGTAACCAAAAGTCCTTTCGAAGCGGACTCAGTGGAGTCTCTAGACCAAAGCCCGGAACGAGCCCTCTAATAATCAATGTAATAAAAACTCTTTAAAATGCACTTAAGCGTAATCTAATTAACCCAAACTTCTGTTGTCAACTTTGCACAATGCGTTTAAATCTAAAATCTTAACACTTGACACTAACACTGAAAACCAAAAACACACATTTTGACAAACAAACCAAACCCGAAACCGAAACCGAAACTAAAAACCAAACCATTTAAATACACTGAAAACGATAAACAGATTTTCAAGAAAAAGGTAATTTTTCCAACTAAACCGTTTACTTGCTTTTAAACTAGCTTGCCTTGTTTGCGTTTTGAAATAATCCGTAAATCTAAATCCAAACATGTAAATACTGTATGGACATATAGTAGTTGAATATCAGGCTCAGGATCCACTGTATAATTAAATACCTTTTGTGTTGCCTGCTCTTAGCTACAAAGTAATCTTGTTCAGTTCTGTTACCCATTGGATTCCTATATATCTATGTGTATTAAAAAGTCCTTTTTAGCCAGCTCTCCTTTGCTCCTTTTGCCTCGTATGCCCTGTTAACCGTCTCCGCTTTCTGTCCCTGATTAGGAGGTGGGCGAGGAATCGAAGCTGGCCAGAAGCATCGAGCGAGTGCGCGACCTGATCCGCAAGAAGCGGCAGGAGCGCAAGGACCGCAAGGAGCGCAAGTATGCGGAAAAGTTCAAGCAGATCGTCCTGGAGGCCCAGCAGCAGGCTCACTCCCAGGCCCAGTCCGATCAGGCCGTGGGGGTGCTGGAGCGGGGCGACAAGTCTGGTGGCGGTGTGCTGGTCGAGACAAAGTTCCACAGACTGAGCTACCAGGTGAGTTGCTGCTCTCAGAACATATTTCACAACACTTACATATGTATTCGATCTGCAGGAGTCTATGAATCGTCCTGTTTCTGGCTCGGATTTCGGCTTTCAGATTCCCCTCAGAGACGGCCTGCACACCATAGTCGATGGCCTCGAGTACGAGGACACTAACGGCCTGCCGGAGCAGATCCAGATACAAGACCACCCACTGCCACCGAATCCGGACTCGCTGCCACCCACCTACGAGACCGCCATGCTGACCGCCGCCGTCGCCTCCGCGTGCCCGTCATCGAATGGAAACGGACACAACCTGACACCCTATCGACTCCAGCACCAGATCTCCTCAGGGGTGAGCACCCAGCAAAACGACTCCCGCGACGAGGCCACCTACACGGAGTCCATTGAGCTGCGGCTGCTGGGCCAGTACAACTCCACGGACACGGATCCCTATGCCAACGATCAGAGAAGTGGCTGTGGCTCCTTCAACCGGGGCGACTCCCTGCAGGACAGGAGCTGCGATGAGCACGACGAGGCCTATCTGAAGTACCAAAAGTCCTTGCTGACGCGCTCGCCCAGCTACCGAAAGTCCCTAGATCGCCTGTCACAGTCTAGCGGGCAGTCGCAGCGATCGCTCCTCAAATCCGAGGAGGCCGAGCTGCGGCGGCACTCCCTCAGCGGCCACTCTCTGAACTCCATTTCCATAGAGCAGGACGAGCTGCTGTCGCAGCAGGGTAATCTCCGCGAGGAGTTGCTTAACTGTGACCAGAAGGAGCTCTTTCAGTTTCTGCAGCTGGATGAAGACGAGCTGAAGGGCAGCAACCTTAGCTGCATCTCCAGTGCCATGCGATCGCGACGCTCCTCCGGCCAGATGGGCGGTCACCCCTCGGAGACCGAGCCCTCGGAGTTTGACAATATAATACAGAGTTTCGAGAAGGAGCTGGAGGAGATCAAGCGCTCCACTACGTCGCTGGAGCGGAAGCTGTCCACCCTCTCGGAGCCGTCGCCGGCTGCCGACGAGGCCACCAAGGCTATTATGGACCACATTGCCATCATTACGGGGGCCTCGGACCGCACGGCAGCTGACGAGGTGGTGCACCCGCTAAACCCATATGACAGCTACGATTTGTCCAGCGTCCCCCGACGCTCCCAGTCCGTTAGTTCCGCCGCCCAGCGCCAATCCGTGAAGCTGAAGCGGCGCAGTCTGGAGAAGCAGCGCAAGATTGACGAGGACTTCAGCATTTCGAACGAAATCCGTAAAATCTGTGATCAAATCCACGCACCCTTTGCGGCCATGGAGGCCCTGGCGGTGGCGGCCACTAGCCAGACTGCCTCCCAGCCCAGTAGCCAGTCGCCCTTCCTGCGCAGGAAGATCGACCCCTTTGCGGTGCAGTTTGATCGCTTCAAGCGGCTGTCGCTGATCGAGCGGGTGGAGGAGCTGCCGGAGGACGAGAAGCCCATTTCTACGCTGCGCATCGAGTCGGAGAAGATGCCGCGAAAGTTTCTCCCCGGCCACCTGGACAGCCTTTCGCTAAAGAGCACTTCGTCGTACGAGAACCTTCTCCTCCAGAAACAGAAGCTGGTGCCCGCTACGCCACCCACCTCCTTGAAATCGAGCATTGAGCCTCCGACACTGGCGCAAATTTCATCGCTCAAGGCCACCCCGCCGCTCGCTGCTCTTACGGAGCACCAGCAGCACTTCCATGCCACCAGCCTCCAGCAGGCACAAGCACCTTCCACTCAAGGCCCGCAGGCACCGCATCCGCACGCACGTAGGAGCCGCCCGGAGCATCCACAACCGAGTCTAGACAAAGCTGCCTCTTTCCAGTCGGCGCGCACCGAATCGCACAGCTCGGGAGCAGCTGAGACCAGTTCAGCCCTCGGCCTGACCCTGAATCTGGGCCAGAAGACCCCTCAAGACTGCCAATCAAAGTTAGAGCAGGCCATAGCTTCGGAGCCGACACAGAAGCCGTCGGCGTTCTCGCGACTGACTGAAAAACCATGGCATTGTCTGGTTTCCTACGTAGACGATCTCACCGTTGGTGGGAGGCGTAACTCGCAGGGAGCCTACAATGATCCCATGACTTTTCCGAGCTTCGGGGCCACCAAGGCGCCCAAGGTGCCCGACGACTGCTTCCCGCAAAAGTGCTACGATCAGTAAGTATCCTTGCAAATACCTCGCATGCTGACATCTCACCATGACCCTGACTCTCTTGCAGCTTCTACTTCCGCTGCCCCTGGTTCATGAGCTGCATGGACACGCAGAGCGCCAAGCACTGGACTCGGGTGAGGACAGCGGTCTTGACGGTTGTCGATACTCCGGCCTTTGAGTGGTTCGTCCTGGTGCTGATCTTTGCGTCGAGTATCACGCTCTGCTTCGAGGACATTAACCTGGACAAGAACAAGACCCTCAAGCGCGTTCTCTACTGGATCAACTTCTCCTTCTGCCTGATCTTTGTCGTGGAGATGATTCTGAAGTGGCTGGCGCTGGGCTTTTCCAAGTACTTTACCAGCTTCTGGACCATACTCGACTTCATCATAGTCTTTGTGAGTGCTAAGCGGATGGTGGGTTGTGGAACATCTTCATATAACCGACGTACTTGCTCCACAGGTCTCCGTGTTCTCGCTGCTCATCGAGGAGAACGAAAACCTGAAGGTACTGCGATCCCTACGCACCCTACGAGCACTGCGTCCTCTGAGAGCCATATCTCGGTAAGTGGTCCCGCGAGGCACCTGCACCACAATCTTCTCTCAGACATCTTTGTGCATCCGGCGAAGCCAGCTCTCTGCGTAGGAACTCTAAGTACTTCCCGCTCTCTGTTCTATCTATACTGTTTTTCTCTGTTTCGGAGGATCTCTGTTTCCGAGGAGGAGTGGGTCATACCGAGCAATGCGATGAAGAAAACCGTGTGCAGTGTTTAGTACAATCTCGTCTTCTTTATGGATTTCGAATAGAAATACTCGTACTTTGTAGAACTCGCATTGCATCGTCTCGTCCTCGTCCTTGTCCTCGTCCTAGAATCGGAGTAGTCCTTCGCCTCTGTAAATTGTAAACTGTAAACTGTAATCTGTAATCTTTAATCCTCGTTCGGCTATCAGTAAGATGCTGTGTAAATTGTAGATAATGTACATATGTTAGACCAACCTAAGCAGACGAGATCATCCATTTATATATAGATCCGAACACCTAGCACTACGACTCCACCCCGTAACAATTAGCAGTCATCGTAATCCCATACATTTCTATTCCAGGTGGCAAGGAATGCGGATTGTAGTAAACGCTCTCATGTATGCAATACCATCAATTTTCAATGTCCTTTTGGTTTGTTTAGTTTTTTGGTTGATCTTCTCAATAATGGGTGTTCAGTTTTTTGGTGGTAAATTTTTCAAGTGCGTCAATGAGTTGGGCGAGTTGCTGCCCATCACTGTAAGTAGTCCCTGGACACGGGATCCTTCCTTCCAGGATCCGACACCCGCCCGCCCAGCTCCACCTGACCACTAATCCCTGAATACTTCGCAGGAGGTGAACGACAAGTGGGACTGCATCGAGCAGAACTACACCTGGATCAACTCGAAGATCACCTTCGACCATGTGGGCATGGGCTACTTGGCCCTGCTGCAGGTGGCCACCTTCGAGGGATGGATGGAGGTGATGGCCGACGCCGTGGATGCCCGGGGAGTGGACCTGCAGCCGCAGCGGGAGGCCAACCTATATGCGTATATATATTTTGTTATTTTTATTGTCTGCGGCTCGTTCTTTACTCTCAATCTGTTCATTGGAGTTATCATTGATAACTTCAACATGCTCAAGAAGAAGGTAAGTTCTTTGGCCTATGACCTTGGTCGGCTGGGCCAGCTCTGGTTGCATCTGCATCGCCATCTGACATCCATCATCCGTCATCTATTACCTGCCGCCTGCCCCCTGTACATACATAGCACTCCCACCCATGCATCTCGCACCTGTCCCAGCTGCATCGATGTACTCCCTCGCCCCAAGTCGCCGCCATTCCGTGTTCTCGTTGTTGCCTTGCTATTTGTGACTATATGTTCTAGTGTGTTTAAGCGTTGTGTGGACTGTACATATTTAATTATATAAATGTTCATTCTATTCTCATCACTTTTATATAGTATGAAGGAGGAGTGTTGGAAATGTTTCTCACCGAATCTCAAAAACACTATTACACGGCTATGAAAAAATTGGGACGAAAGAAACCACAGAAAGTTATTAAGCGACCTATAAATCATTTTTTAGCTATGTTTTATGATTTATCCAATTCGAGAAGGTAAACAAACCAAAACCACCATCTAATCTCTCCCTGACCCCAACGAAACTCGATCTCAGACCAAAGAAAATTGCATTGAAATTCCTCGTACTCGTATAGTTTTTACCTCCTAACCACCTAACTAGTCCTCCTATCCTAGCTTTAACTCGAACTCTCGTAGGCCCGCAGAGCAACCATAGAATGTTTCTGATTTGGTGATAAAATTCATTTGAACACTTGTAATTCTCGGCATTTTTGGACCGATCAGTGCTTGTCCCAAGCAAGCACCGTCAAAAATGGCCCTCTATTCCCCGTTCTGTAAATTCTATCCTCTATATTCTGTACTCTGTGATCTGTAACCTGTAATTTGTTATCTGTACATCCAAATGCATACTTCTTGAAGTTTGTTCTGTAGAGCACCTTTTTACTATCTATCTATTGGATGCTCCTCCCGTGCCTGTAAATACTAAACCCCTTCCCGTGACCTAAGGAGCAAATAGTCTTCGGCCCTCCCGAAGCTCCACCTTCCAAGCGAGAGTCTTAATCTGACATTTCTCCGTGACATTCAGGTTCGAGATCGCGATCTTTGTACTGATTTTTCTCAATATGCTAACCATGGGCATCGAGCACTACGACCAGCCCCACGCGGTCTTCTTCATCCTGGAAGTGAGCAACGCCTTCTTCACCACCGTGTTTGGACTGGGTAATTTTGAGTCTTCAGCAGTCATCCGCAGTTAGTCCAATTCAAAACCCCTTCTTCCCGCACAGAGGCCATTGTCAAGATCGTGGGTTTGCGCTATCACTACTTCACCGTGCCCTGGAATGTGTTCGACTTCCTGCTGGTGCTGGCCTCCATCTTTGGCATCCTGATGGAGGACATCATGATCGACCTGCCCATCAGCCCCACGTTGTTGCGCGTGGTGCGAGTGTTCCGCATCGGTCGCATCCTGCGCCTGATCAAGGCGGCCAAGGGCATACGGAAGCTGCTCTTCGCCCTGGTCGTGTCCCTGCCCGCCCTCTTCAACATCGGAGCCCTGCTGGGACTGATCACGTTCATCTACGCCATCCTGGGCATGTCGCTCTTCGGCCACGTCAAGCTCCAGGGAGCCCTCGACGACATGGTGAACTTCCAGACGTTCGGCCGGAGCATGCAGTTGCTCTTCCGGCTGATGACCTCCGCCGGGTGGAACGACGTGCTGGAGTCGCTCATGATCCAGCCGCCGGACTGCGACCCCTTCATCCTAGGCCAGACGAACGGCGACTGCGGCCACCCCCTGCTGGCCATAACCTACTTCACCAGCTTCATCATCATCAGCTACATGATAGTGATAAACATGTACATAGCCATCATCCTGGAGAACTTCAACCAGGCGCACCAGGAGGAGGAGATCGGCATCGTCGAGGACGACTTGGAGATGTTCTACATTCGCTGGTCCAAGTAGGTGTCCTTCACGAGACTGCTAGCCGGCGATGCTCACCCTTTCGATCTTACAGATATGATCCACATGCCACCCAATTTATACACTTCTCGCAACTGTCCGATTTTATTGCCTCTCTCGATCCACCATTGGGCATCTCGAAGCCCAATAATGTCGCTCTAGTGTCATTTAATCTGCCCATTTCGAAGGGCAATAAAATACACTGTCTCGATATTTTGCACGCGCTCGTGAAGCACGTGCTAGGTCATGTCGAGGAGACCGATAACTTCAAACAGTTGCAGGAACAAATGGATGTCAAGTTTAAGAAACAGTTTCCAACGCGCAAAGAATTGGAAATTGTTTCGTCGACGCGGATCTGGAAGCGCCAGGAAAAGGCGGCCAAGACCATTCAGACGGGCTGGAAGGAGTATTTGCGGTATAACAACTGATCACCAAACCAAACCAAGCCAGCCTAACTAGCCACTAACCACTAACCACTAACCCTAGCATAATCTAGCATTGAATTAGTCCTTTGGTTGTCCCTTTCGCTGCCCTCCATTAATCCTTTGTGTGCTCTTTTTTCACGCAGGCGCAAGCGCGAGAAGGAGCGCTCGAACTCCGGGGACAGTGCCACTCAGACCTCCAGTCCTGGCGGATGGCAGTCGAAGCTGTCGGCCCTGAACTTCTTCCACCTGCAGGTGAGATTTCTCTATCGAGAAGGATTCAATTTCTAGACTAATCCCTGCCGCCCCAACAGGTCAGTCGTCGTGGCACCGCCTGCTCCAGCCGCGCCTCTTCGCGCAAATCATCGCGTGCCTCGGACGCCTCCGATCTCAGCGAGCTGGCGGGGCCCTGGCTGAACCTGCCGCTGATGCTCGTCTCCGGGGCCGACGACGTGGTCAAGGACATCAAGCAGCAGAGCGACGAGCTGGGCAAACGGTATTTATCCTAGATCCTATCTCTCACCTCCACCCACCCATCCACACACCGACATAAACACACAAGAAACACACCCACAGTTACACACACCTGCGTAGCCATTCCGTGTATGTTTGTGTTTCATGGCTGCGATGATGAATTTGAAATGCAATTTTTAGACGAAACGAAAGGCTTCCCATCTGCTCATGCCACCCAACATTGCCACATCCAACATGCAACAGATCGATAAATTATAATGTTTTGTGTGTCCACAGTGTATATGAAAACTTAAGCCCTATTTCTAGCATATCCTCTTGTATCTCCCTAAACTATGAGTCCCTGCTCGCAGACATGGTCACTGCCGTTCTCAGAAGTGGCTCCCAGCCTAGTGGCTTGAACTACCTAGGTAAAGGCAATAATCTCGCATCTTAGCTGGCAAACTATAACCTATTTACAAACTAAACTACGACAATCTCAAAATCTAATCACAGACAATCAGAAACCAAAATTAATTTCTCAGTATCAGTATCAGTATCTCAGTATCAGTATCAAAATGCCACTAGCAATCTACTCTGTTTTTATTTCTCGACTATAACTCATTCATATTGTATATTCAGCTAGATTAAGTATCTATGTATCTTGAATTGCGCCAACTATCCAGTACTCGTACTCGTTCTAGTCTAGCATATAGTATTTCCATCCAATCTCGACTCTCAACCCAATTCAACTCAACTCAGCTCATTTAAGCGAACGCAAGCCAGTCTGTCAAAATCCAAGTACTACCTAGCCAACTACTCTTCAACTAATATCCGACAATAATTCAACAACAATCAGACAACCACCACAGCTAATTGCAGATAAAACATTCGAGTAATGCCTTTAATATCATAATATAATATTTGTAAGTAGCGGTAGTAGCCGGAAGACTTCAAGCAACTGAAACCTAACCAAACTAATCCGTAACTCCACTACTCCGACTTCACCCAATTCTCTGGAATGCGCAGTTTGAGTTCGTTTTTCTTGCCCTTGGTTGCCTGCCCTATTTTATAGATCGTTACTATGGTTTGCTAAGTACTCTCTGTCTTTAGTTTGAACGTAGCAGCATTAAGCCAACATCTCACCAGGTAATTGGAAACTCTGACTAAATCCCATTCGAAATCATCAACCACGGTGTACAGCTTCTTAGAGTCGAAGGCTTTGCATTCTTTCCTATGTAATTTCGTCAAAAAATTGCAGCTAATGTTTAATCGAACGATCCTCGATATCCTATAATTTTGTATCGTCCCAGCTGTACCTATAGGCACGGTTGCCCCTTGCCAGCCCTCCCGTTGGAGGGCAACATTGATTCCACCAAGTGGAGGAGTGGCAACCGTGGCTATATCTATACATACCCCAACATTCTACATCCAATCGAACCCAACCGAATCCAGATATTTGAAATTATGCTTATGATTGTTTCTTGTTATTCCAAACTACTAAACTATTACTATTATATTAGCGGTAGCATATTTGTGGAAGCGCCTAGAGCAAGTCGTCGCCGAAGCTTTTATAATTTCTTTTTGCGTCATCAGGATGCTGTCGATGACAGCTTAACCTCACCTTCAGTACATAGAAAAAGTAATTATTGACAAGTGCCTACTCACTCACCCACCAACCCACTGCCCACTGTCCACTGTCCACAGTCCACCACCCGACACCTATGTACATCCCACCTGCCCCAACCACCACTCACCGCCCATTATCCATCACCCATCCAGAACCACCAGTTTTGGCTCCACTTGTAAATATATACAAAATATTTGTTCTCTGTACATAGCCACCGGCACCTCGTACCCCCATCTACTGCACCCTTTTCGAATATCAATTGCATTCCATCCACAATCGAATCGAATCGTACCCTTAACTTAGCTCTAAGCTTATGTTCTGACTCACATCGAGCTCTGTCTATCTTCGACCTCTGACCTGTCGTCTGTCCACACAACCTTGTACTTGTCGTGTGCCCACTATGCGTACTAATGCGTGCATTTCACCCACGACAGCCGCTATGAACACCTCGACCACAACCAACACGACCACCTCCAACTCCTCCGGCACGGCCTCCTCCTCCACCGGCACTGCCGCCGCCACTGGGTGTGGCCCGCATCCGCCAGTGGCAGCCGCCTCGGCCTTCGCCTCCGACAGCGACCGACAGCAGGCGGTGGCACGTAAGCGCGCCTCTAGTTTCATTCGCAAGAAACCGCCCCTAGAAAGAGGCTTGTCCGCACAGAGCGCTTTAAGAGTTAACAAGAACGCTTTTGTCTGTATGTGTATTTTGTCCGATGATGCTGCCAGGATCAGCCCACTAACGCCCATTCTTCTGCCCTTCCAGCCGAAGCGCCCGCCCCCGAGGTGATCGTCACGAAGCCGTCGCCGGACCAGCAGACGCATCCGCACCAGCTATCCCTGGGCCTGCGCCCGGACAACGCCACTCTGGTGCACGTGCTGGTGCATCGCGAAAGCGAGGAGTACAAGGAGGAGGACGAGAGCAGCAGCCCCGCCTCGTCGCCGGTGAACGGAAACGGGGCTAAGCAGCCGCCGCCGCAGATCCGCATCAGCACGGGATCGGTGGAGAGCAGCGGCATGGACACGTGCCCCATGCCCACGGTGCAGATAATGGTGGACAGTCCCAAGGAGCCGCCGCGCGGAGACTTCAGCGCCGACTTCTCCGCGCCCAGGGTGGACGTGGACGCACCCATCGATGTGAACGTGCAGGGTGACACCTCGCAGGTGTTCTACGAGTACAATCCCGAAAGGGATCCGCAAACTAAGGCCGATGATGAAACTGAAATCGAAACGGAAATAGACACAGAAATTGAAATTGAAGTCGGATCGCTTCCAGACGAGCAGAGATGACCCTCGTATCCGGTCAGGAGCAGGCAGAAGGACTCCAGCAGCGGCACCAGCAGCACCAGTACCAGCAGCTGCAGTACCAGGAGCAGCTCATCCTCGACGAGTTGACAAGCTCCGGCCTGAGTGCCGATTCCTGTCACCACTCGTAGTTTGTTAGACTTAGGAATAGGCTTAGGCTTAGGCTTAGGCTTAGGCAGGGGAATCGTCGCCTCTTTGTTATCATAGTCGATTGCCTATATATACATATATATACTATAGTCGCTTTATACGATATACATATATACACGATACATATATACGGAACTAACCAAGTTTATACATACAGTAACGTAACGTAACGTACAGAAAGTAAGGAAAAATCAATATTAACTCTATGTTAACAAGACGTGCATTAAACCGTTGTAGTACTCGAATCAAAAATCAAAAGTCGAATCGGAGTAGGATCATCCTGATCGTCCTGTCATTCGCATGCTCGCTCGGTTAGTCAGATCAAATCGGTTGACATTCTTGGACATTTTTGAAGGTTGTTTTTGAACTATACAATATACCTAGGGAGATTGGCGTTGCAATCTGGCGTTGAAACTCTAATTGTAGCTCATAGCTGTAGTGTTTGTTTTTCTCAATTACTGATTACTGATTACTGATTATCGTATCGTATCGTAAACATTTTGTACATATGCCAAAGGAAGTATTTTAAACTAAAGAGCTATTACTATAGTTAATCTTACATAGCGTACATAGAGCATACATACGACATATGGACATTAGTTAGTGACAATTTAAAGAAATATTTATGAAGGTTTTTCGTTAAAATAACGCCTAATACGGATTACGATAGCGAATATACATACATATATCGAATATATTATCCATTACCGATTGTTCGAAGTACAAAAGCGAAGTATTAGTAGATTTGATTATTATTGTACATACTTAGTCCCCAGCTCTCTCTCTCTAGAACCCTCATCTAGAACCAGCATCCCTTCAGCAAGAACTTAAGCCAAATAACAATGTCAAGTGATTTTGTACTCTACACACTTTTAGTCCCAGTCGGGACATCTAGCTACACGGCACTTTCAATCGAAATCCAATCGTTATCCAGTTATCCAGTTATCCTGTTGTCCAGAAGGAAACTCGAGGCATAAGCCCAAACCTAAACTTTTAACGAAACCGAAACCGAAACCGAAAACGAAATCAATCAGCAGTCCTACCTAAGACCTCAGTTGGCTCTCCGTTCCCCCTATTTTAGTAAAGCTAACGAAGCGAATCAAAAGTAACAAGCAACAATTGTGGTCTCCTATACAGAAAGCTTCCACGAGAACTCTATTTTATCAAATAATTTACACTTTACACTTGACTTCTTTGTATGACTTTGAGATAGTGGTGGGGTCGGGCCAAGTTTCCAAGAAACTCGCCTTGTTTTTTTACTTTTTAAGTGTTGTTCAGTGTCTCTCTCCTAAGTCGCCATTGTGATCGCATTAAGTTTACACATCGAAAGGGATCGGAATAGGTCGGAGTTGATAGATATATGTATGATGTACTATTTACCGAATTACTGCACCTGCTGCATCGAGGGCACTCCACTTGATTCCACTAATCTTACTCTACTTTCATAAATTAACAACAGACAATCAGACAGCGATTGATAGCAAATTGAAATTCTATGGTACCAACTAATCGTTTTCTCCAGGAATAAATCCAAAAGACAAAAACCAAAAAACCAAAAAACAAAAACCAAATGAACGTACGTACACACAAAAACTTAATTGTGATTTTAACTGCAATTTTTACACGAACAAACAAAATAAAAACAAAATACAAAAAACCAAAAAAAACATTAAGAAAAGCAAACAACTAAGGTCATAATTTTAAATTAGAATTGTTAACAGATATAGACATATACGAAAATATGGGGAAAACCAAACAACAGACAGAAACCAAACACTCGTCAATTAAGTGATATTTAATACATTGCCTAACAGTTGCAAGGATATTATATATTGTACGACATAGGATTTACAATATTTAGGACTCGTATTCGATTGTACATAAACGAAAAGCGATAAGGATAACGAAAACGAAATAGCAATAGACCCCTTCATCCATCAACCATTGAACTAAACCCTGAAGACCCCTGAAAGAGCCCTGAAACCAGAGATAAGCTTTAATTTTGGTTATCCTCAAGGAGCAGATCGATATAATGCGATATTAGCGATTAACGATTACGGATTAACGATTAACGATTAGTCAGAGCGAGGCCGCGTCCTCCAGCCCAACTCGATCACAGAGATTCCAGGGATCGGCTGGGCTGGGGGACTGGGCCAGTGATGGTGTGGGGTGTTTAATTTAGTCATAGAGTATAACGACAATAAAACGAATGCGGCATATTCAATTATACGGAAATAGAATCAGAAATAACTCAAATTAACAGCAGTCAGGCCACACACGCACTCACAGGAACCGAGGTAATTAATAAATTAGCTTTAGATATTATCAGTCGAACTTGTAATCGCAGTAGAAACGCTTCGCTCCCAGTCAGGTCGGTACACGGGACGGGAACAGGAACAGGAACAGGAACCAAGGAACCCGGGGACAGAGAACAGAAGGGAACAGAACGGATTAGGCCACGTTCTGTGCATTTAAGGCCCAGAAGCTCCTTCTGCCTCGCAGCCAGGACAGGCAGGATCGGAAGACACCAAAGGATGCAATACCTATAGTTAGCAATACGGCTGGTTTGATTAGGCATGCCTTACAGAATACACGATTTTATTTATATATACATGTTATTGTTGAGATTTAAAGGTATATACGAGGAATAAGCAAGTTAACGTTTCACCAGCAATAATACCGCTTGAGACCACGAAGCTCAGAGGAGGAGGAGCTCGGAGGAGGGCGGACACGAAGCTCTGAGAACTAAGTCAATTATTTTGGTTTGCCGCTTTTAAGGTCCTAGTCCTAGTCCTAGTCCTTAGTCCTTAGTCCTAGTTCAGTCCAGCAGCCAAGGCGCTATCGGGTAACTCTTAATGTTTAATATAATATTGTAACTAGCTTTTAGCTTAATCATTGCCTGCGCTCCACTCGCTCCACTAGCTCCAGCGGATGAAATCGGAATTGTGCTCGTAGCGTTATTTATTATGTTTTTTTTGGTCGGCTGACGGAAATCATTTGATTTTGATGCGATAATTGGGCGGAAAATTGTTAATGTGCTGCGGCCGGTGGCCACTCGGATTTCCATTGCCTCGTTAGTCCGTTGATTCCGTGAAATTCGAATTGATCCGCCAGCTTAGCTCTGACTCGCTAGACCTGACACTTCTGACTCGATTAGAGAATATTTTACGAGGACGCGGGACGATTTCTCAATACAGTAAAGCTTAAGCATCCATTAACCATTAATATGTGACTACTCACATTTTGAACCGAATCATATCAAATCAAAACAAAACAAAAAACAAAAAACCAAAAACCAAAAACAAAAGAAAACAAATCCAATCCAAGTAAGGGAATAACTAAGCAAAAATCCAAAAAGAAACGTAAATCTAACATTTGAAATTAAATATTTACTCGGGTACAAAATGGTACAGTAAAGGTATTCGTTTATACAATATTTACTGTCTATATAACCATTATATACTACTTAACTGAAAATTATTAACGGTTTTGTTCAAATTTCATTATTCGTATGTTAATAAAAACAATTTCCGACTAACTCTCTGTGCAGAAACTGTTTTGAAATGCGCGTCGGGCTCACAACTAATACTATAGCCTAGTGGAGGGAGGTCAGTTCCGGTCCTGGAGCAGCTGCAGCAGGCTCTCCAGCTTCTGCTCTATGAGCTGCAGCCTCCGGTCGCTCTCCTGCTCCCGCAGACGCCTCTGCTCCGTGCTGGACTTCTGGTCGATGAGGGCGAGGGCCAGCTTCACGGTGCGGGCATCGATCTGGGAACACTTTCCGGTCAGCATGGAGCAGCAGCACGGCAGCAGCCGGAGTGGCGGATCCAGCAGTTTCTTCTGGGAAGCGGTCGAGTGGGTGGGAAGCTGCTGGAAGCCGGACTGCAGCTTGTCCAGCGTCTTCAGTTCGAACACGTCGCTCGTGGGTATGAGCACCTTGTTGCCATCGTTCGGCAGCACGGAGATCTGGCGTAGTCCCAGGTAGTTGGGGTAGATGTTCATCAGCCGCTGGATGATGCTCCTGAAGGGCTGACTGGTGGCCAGACATCCAGCCCGTCCCTGGCGTCCCGTGAGGACCAGCTCGTAGCGGGTCAGCAAGTTGGTGCGGCAGATTGCCCCGTTCAGCTCAGCCTGGGTTTTGATGGCCTGTGGAGGGGTTGAAGATTGGGTTAGCCTCAAGGGAAGGGAACAACGACGGGCGGTTGTCTCTCACCTGGGTATCGCTAACGGCGAGACCATTGAGCAGATTGAACAGCACGATGGTCATGAAGAAGACGAAGAGCAGGAAAATCAGGTAGGTGTAGATGCTGGTGAACTTGATGTCGCCAGCGTCAAACTCTCCGGTGAGCATCACAATCGTCTTGATGAGGGCCTCTATGGGCTTGCTGAAGGTGTTGAAGTCGCCCTCACCGTCTTCCCCCGCTTCTGGACTGGGAGTGGGACTCGGAACGGGCCCGTCTTGAGGCGGAGGCTTGCCAAACAGGACGTAGAAGCACAGACTGAAGGTCAGCACGAAGATCGAGTAGAGAGCGAAGCTCTTCACGAAGCTGCTGGAGACGGCACGCAGCATGAGCATGTGCGTCGAGATGGAGAGCACTGGCAGGGAGCCTACCAGCAGGCAGAACTCCATGGAAACTAGCAGGATAGTGAACACAGCTAGGACCCGCTTTGTCTCCTCGTCGTAGGTGGCCTCGATGCAGGTACAAATGGACAGGACGATCAGGGCTATCTCCATCCAGTTGATGACCGACTTGATGTAGACCAGTGGCGACATCATCGCCTGCACGCCCTCGCGCACTATCAGGTATCCGATGCCCACCCAGGAGAGGATTTCAAAGAACCCAGTCCATACGGCATGCTCGCTCTCGTGAAACTTCAGGAGCGTGTGGGCTATGATGGAGGCCGTGAAAATCGAGTAGATCAGGAAGTTCAGGTAGAAGATCAGGGACAGGCGATGCCACTTGAGGAACAGGAAGCTAGAGATTAGAGGATGCTGCAGCAGGTAGCTCAGCTCCTTCGACTTGGCTATGTAAGCGATGGGGGTCATCTCGTCGCGCAGCGGCTGGGACAAATTAGAGCACTTGTCCGACGGGGTCTCTCTAGGCTCTTGACGCATCAGGTTCTTGAAATCGATCTGGATCTCGAAGCTGCTCTCGCCAGGCTTCTCTCCGTTGGTGGTGATGCAGGAGTCGAAGTGCTCCTCCAGCAGCTCCGGAGCTATGTCCTGGATGGGCAAGTCCCCGAACTTGCTCTTGGCTCCAATGTAGGCGCCGTGCTGGAGCAGCTCCTTGATAGCCCACGTGTTTCGATACTTTACGGCGTAGGCCAGCGGGGTCATGCCTCCCTTGTCCGTCTCGTTGATGTCGACTCGGTCGCTGGCCAGAAGCACTTTGAAGCAGCGCTCGTGGTCGCAGTAGTCGTACGGTTGCTCCTCCAACCTACTAATGGAGGCGTTCAGGAGACGCGACTTCGAGGTTATCGAGAGTTGTGGCTGCTGCAGGAGGCGCTCCAGAGCTTGCCAGTTGCCGGAAATCACAGCCAGCTCTACGAGATTGGCCTGATTGGGTTTGCCTGCTGCGCAGTTTATGTTCACACCAGTGGCCAGGACCGCCTCCAGCGCCCTCTGCTTGCCCCGCTTGATGCTCTCCACCAGCAAGGCTATATACTCATCCTGGTTGGCGTTGCGCTGGTTATCCGCGGAGCTGCTGAGGTTGTTCTGGTATTCGGTCAGTTGCTGCAGGAACTGCTCCTCCTCGCCGTCTCTCAAGGTCCGCTGAAGCTGATCGATGTCCACCGCTTGTCCGGATTCTTGGGGCGCGGGAAGCTGTAGCTCCGGATACTGCGTCTGTAGCAACTGGCGCACCTGGCCGTTGCGGTAGCTGTCGATGTTTAGCAGGGGTTGGGCCAGGAACAGCTGCACCAGCTCCTGCTGCGCCGCCTTCGGTATCTTCTTGTTCCGGAGCACGTGATGCAGGGGCGTGAATTCGCTCTGGTCGATCGCGTTTGGGGAGGCCCCGTAGGCTAGGAGGAGCTGCATGCAGGCTGCGACCTCCGCGGCGTTGTCCGCGTTCAGATTCTTGGCCAGCGAGTTGAGGGGTGTGAGCTGGGCGTACTTCCTGTCCACCTGGACCTTGGCTGCACCGCCGCGGTGGCGCAGCAAGGCCTCCAGGTTCCCAGCATCCCTCGAATCTGCGGCGTAGTTGACTGCTGCCTTGTCGTTCTGTCTATTGATCTGCGGGAGGGAAGAGCCGAGGAGTCAACCAAGAATGCCTAACCGTGCGACCACCGGACACTCACATAGTTTACGTTGCTGCCGTGGGCAATGCAGGCGTCTATGAAGTCCCTGCTGCCGGGGGTGGACAGCGCCTTCTCGAAGACGCTCTGGTGGCGCTCGTCCTGCCGGTCCGCCCTTGCTCCGCTGGCCAAGGCCGATGTGAACTGTGGAAGCTGTTTCCTTTCCAGGGCAGCGCTGAGCTGGGCCTGCGGGTCGAGAAATCCGCCGATAGTCAGGTCCATTTCACTAAAAGATTAAATTTATGAACTTGATTGAGTTTATTAAAATTTACTTTTTTCAATGACTGCGGCAGACGAGCACCACTGATGACTCCCACACGAGGAATGCTCGTCATCGCCGAGCTAGGCAGAGCCCGCATGCCCACGGCTTTGGGCACTCTGCCTGACCTTGGACTGCTTAGACAATAGAACACTCCAGTTAGAGTGGTCAAAAAACTGAAAACGGCATTTGACACAGCTCCATGCTCCGCTGATTTTCACACAGCCGCAGCTGCGTGGTGGAGCTGGAATGAAGAGCCGAAAGCTGCCCTACAGGTTTCTCGAAGACCAAATCTTCGCGCTGCGGGCAATTAAAGAAAGCGTCCCTAAGTGGTTTCCGTGGTACAGACTCGGTCTTAATTTGCTCCCCCATGTAGTTATTAAATCATGACAATCCGAGCATGTACGCACTTGGGGCCAGCACTTGGGGAGTGGCGCAATCAGAGATCGTGGTGCTCCAAAAATGTGGAGTCAGGTTTTTGGAGCGGGATATCGGCGCTTAACGATCATAAAGAACAATCATAAGGTAATCTACACACCAATCGACAGTATCAATTAGCAATTAATTTGTTTCGCTTTACGCTTTGATTGCTCTGCGGAATAGGGCTGGGATGGGGGCTCCACAGCTTCAGAGCTTCAGAGCTCCAGAAGAAGCCCGGGGGCGTACCAGCGATTTATCGGCGGCTTTCAGCGTAAATTTCAAGGCGGCGTCTTCTGTGGGATCTTCTCTGGGCTCGATTCTCGTCGAACGGCTTCGCAATACATGAAATGTGTGAGAAATCGGCTAATCGGCAATCACACTTGGCTAATTTGAATAACGCCACCGTCGACTGTCCGTCAATGGCGAGAATTGGTGATCAGGAAGCGGCTTCTCAGCTGGCCCCGTGTTCCATCGGCTAGGCAAATTGGCCATTGTAAATGACCCCCCGACGAGGCGAGCTGATAAGATAAACAAAGAGCACAATCACCCTCTCTAATTGGCTCCTCTGTGGATCGGGGGTTATGTTGTTTGCCCACCGGAGAACATATTTGTCAAAGCAATTGACAAACAACTCCTCAGTTTGTCAGAGCTCGGAGCCAAGTCTTCGACAGCAGTTGACAGAATGGCGTAATCCGCAGTAATTAGCCGAACACAGAAGGCCCAAAACATTGGCCAAGTGCGCCGTTCGAGAAGCCACATTCCAGGCAGCATCCGGAGTCCAGAGTGGAGTGCACTTTCGGGTCGAAACCTGTCGATCAGGTTTGCCCACAAAACGTTATGGCAGAAAATAATTGCACTCGGCGGAAGACTCGAAACGCACAGCTGCGAAGAACTTGGTTCTTTTTAAAATTCAATCCGAATCTTGGCAGGCAGAGAAGCAGCAGATTTATTCCCTACTTCTTGACGTCGCCCCCAGTCCACCATGTCCCGATCGCCGTCAAGAACGGATAAATGCGAATCTGTGGGATGCTGCGAACAAAGGGAAAGAATGTTTGGAAAACTAAGATATTTATACACAAAGTGTGAATATTTGCAGAGGGGCATTTTATTGGGGGCCGTAGTTTCTGGCTGATGATCGCATTCGCCGGAGAGCTCTACGGAAAAAATATAAACTAATTTGCTTGTCCATAAAGTTTGTTTATCGGCAAATAGAACGCTTTTGTTTACTCAGTTCATTATACAAATTTTACTGCACTTAATGGAAAATGAAAAAAAGCTTGGCATCCGTGTCGGGAAATCGGAGCTAGGAATCCAAAAAAATGGCCAAAATAGCCTAGGAGGGGCCGAAAAAGCCACGATCGTGATTGAGGTCAGGCACGGTTTCGTAGTTTTTGTGGATGTCTGGTACTGGCGGCGAAGCAGCACTGACTGTAACCGAGCTCAGCCCCAAATTGTCATCATAAAAACGTCATAATTAAGATGGATGCGCAGATGGGGCTGTGGATGTGAGTGTGGCAAATGTGGATGTCGTCGGGTCTGACTTCATGGCGAAGTGGTTTCGCATAGCATCCGCCAAATAATAAACAGCGACTGGATTTAGATGTATACAAGAAGTGCTTAGCTGGAAACACTATCCAGACAGCCCCCAACACATGGAAAGAGCCCCTCCGAAGTGGATATTTGAAAACCCGCCTGTCTGCGACTCTGTGTCTGTGTGTGTACACTCTGTGCACTTCATAAACAATTGGCTGGCCTACATCATGTGCAGAACAAAAGATTCGGGAGGGGCCGGCCGGAAGGGGTAGTGGGGGCCAGCTACGAGTCAACGCTCCGCACGATTCAGTAATTTCGAGTAATTTAATTAAACACACACTCGGCCAGAGTTGGCTATTCGGAGCTGAGGAATATTAATTGGCCCGCTGAGAACCAATTCTCATCCCAACAAGAGACCTAAACCAAAGGAATCTACAGCCCTGCCCCCAAGTCGGTGTATCCCCTGCTCAGCCACCTAAGAGCTCCGTAAATAGTGAGCCAACGATCGCCGGGCGGTACGTCGTGAATGGGGCGGAAAATGGTTACTGCCAAGGGGGCACAGCCCCGTATAGCCTAATCGATGGATTACTTAATTGTAATTGGCAATAAAAAATGCAAATTCAGCCCCGGAACATGTGTAGTGCGTTTTGGGAGACGGGGGACAGGGAACGGAAGCAATTGTCGCCTTATTTCCATGGAAATGCGACAGCTCGGGTTGGGTCGGCTTGTCCCCAACCCAGTTAAGCTAACATGGGGTTCGCCTGGTCAGCAAGAACTGTTTGGGCTAGCTGGCTCTCCCTTTCCCAGCTGAAATGTTCCACAAACCGATCACTTCGGAGAACTGGCCACCGCTGGCATTGCCTTTTAGGGAATGGAGCGTACAGGTTCGTGATCTGCCCACAGGCGTTAGGAGACTGTTTTTGAAACCTCGATGATGTCACAGTGCACGGTGATCAATTCCAGTATTAATCATTTATCAAATGCAGCCAAATCAATTAATTTGCCATCGTCGACGTCATTAAGACAAAGGTTTTTTTTCTTATGCGCCCCGTGGGCGCTGGATTCTGCAGTCTTTTAACCTCGTATTGACGTTAAATATTTTTAAACTTGTTTTCCCCGCGGTTCTTGTTGTTGTTGCTTGGTTGTGTGGGTCGCGGAGGCGAACTTTTATCTGCAACTGCGGTTTTACTCATTCCGCTTATATCTGAATTACACATGATTCACGCTCAGTTACTACTTAATATTATGATTTAATTTCACTTTGAACTGTCTTCGTCGCAGGCATCCCACTCGTCTCAGACTAAGGACGGACAGTGATTCACCCGATTCACTTTGATGTTTCACTCGAATGTGTCAGTAGAAAGTTCCGAAACCGAAAACCGTTTTTGAAATCCACTTTTTGAATCTTGTTCAGGATCAAGTGGCACCGAACTCCGCTCATTACCTTTCCGTTAAACTAAACTTGCTGCTGCCTGATCGGCTGACGACTGATCTGATCTGAAGGGGGATTTTCAAAGTGGCGCGCTGTTAAGCTTAACAGAGCTTACACACGGGGCTGCCCACTCGGCTTTAACAGAGCTGGACTATCGATAACACGATCGATTCATCGCATTCCGCCAAGCTTTTCCCGCCACTTTTCAAAATGGCCGAAGTTTCGGATAAAAATCTGGTTGTTTCTTTCTACTTAGTAAATTCGAACACAAATTAAAACATTTTTTATTTATGGGTTAGTAAAAAACGATTAAAATAACGTATACAAAACACCTGAATAATTTTGACCTGATTTACAATTAAGGTACATTTAGCCTTAAAAACATGATGATACGATGAAAAAATGCGCTTTTACTTGACTGGCTCGATCTTAATGGCTAGGTAGCAATCCGTTTCTGACTATATCGAGGATTCCCAGCTTGACGGAGATCCAGTACAGGAGACCCGAAAGGATGAGGGTTTTGCTAATGCGGTCCAGGACGTACATGCTGGAATAGATTCAAAAAAGTTAGGGAGAAAGACTTATATACCCTTATGAGCTACTCACAATCTTAACTGTATGCGGGACTTGGGCAATGAGGTCAGAGGCTCCTTCATTACATACTGACGGCCCCCCAAGATGCTAACCTTCATATACTCATAGTCGTCCACATCGTCAGTGTTGATCTTAAAGCTGTAAAAAATAATTTTGTTTTTTGTTTCATGTTTCACACGCTGTTGCCACTCCTTACATCTTTCGATCTGTGGCATCCAATTCCTTGTAAATTTGCTTAAAGTGCGTGGATTTGAAGTCCCAACTCCGGGTTGTGAAAAACTGCAGGACCTCCAGACCTACTGCGATCTTTGTTTGCACCCTGATCATGCTAATTTAGGACGCCCAAAGGGAATTGTAATCGGGTTTCATTGGATATTAGATAACACTTACAAGCGACGCTGACCAAATATCAGAAGCAGGAAGTCGATGAAGTACGCCGGCAGCCACATAAACATTACGGAGCAAAAAGTGTGGTACAGCTTGCTCGAGGTCATATTCCCATCGGGATACCACAGACCCACCTCAAATGGGTACTGAAAATATACAAAAAGGAAAGGATGCTCTTTCTCTAAACAGACCCAAGTTTCTATCCATATATTATTATTTTACGATCCATTTTCAGTCCACAATTTTGTAGAGCATCGTCTTTCATATACGACACCTTTGGAAGTCTCTATCTTGGCCAATTTCCACCCGATCCTTGAGCCGAGTATCTTAATCGATTTGTAGATCGATTCTCCGTCAATCTGCATCAAAACCTACAAACGAAATTTTCGATCGATTTTTTTTCAAATTTAGGGGAGCACCCTCCTGCAAAATCCCTTTCTTTCATATAAGACACCTTTGGATGTCTCTATCTTGGCCAATTTCCACCCGATCCTTAAGCGGAGTACCTAAATCGATTTGTAGATCGATTCTCCGTCAATCTGCATCAAAACCTACAAACGAAATTTTCGATCGATTTTTTTTCAAATTTAGGGGAGCACCCTCCTGCAAAATCCCTTTCTTTCATATACGACACCTTTGGAAGTCTCTATCTTGGCCAATTTCCACCCGATCCTTAAGCGGAGTACCTAAATCGATTTGTAGATCGATTCTCCGTCAATCTGCATCAAAACCTACAAACGAAATTTTCGATCGATTTTTTTTCAAATTTAGGGGAGCACCCTCCTGCAAAATCCCTTTCTTTTATATAAGAAAACTTTGGAAGTCTCTATCTTGGCCAATTTCCACCCGATCCTTAAGCGGAGTACCTTAATCGATTTGTAGATCGATTCTCCGTCAATCTGCATCAAAACCTACAAACGAAATTTTCGATCGATTTTTAACCCAATTTCTGTGGAGCATCCCTTGTAAAATCCATGCCTTTCATATAAGACACCTTTGGATGTCTCTATCTCGGCCAATTTTCAGATGCACCTGACTTGGCTACTTCGGCTAATTAAGGATGATTACCTTCAATCCCAAGTCACGGCCCACATCCATTACCCACTTCCAAGTGCGTTTCTTTTCGTCCTCCACAGTCAAGTTGTAGACAGGAATCTGGAGGGGCCTGCAAAGAAGTGCATGTAACCACCATCGTCGCTTAGCACAGCAAGAGACTCACCTCGTTTTTGTGAGGCTGTTGTGATGCGGGAGCAGGATAAGTCCGTTGATGGCGATATCCACCGGAATGACTTCGGACTTGAGCTCGCCATTGCAGATCATCGACCGAATGACTCCTTTGCCGGCCCCAATGAGGACGCCCGTGGGACCGTTCATGTTGTCCACCCAGCCCGGCAAGGGCTCAGCCAGAGCAGGCGTCACTGGAGGAGCAAAGAAGACGTCAGGTAAACCCGGAAATTATGGCAGTTTCCCATTGGTCAGCATAGAGAAACAACGTGGAGTGGCGATAAGTGTATTCAACAACCTAGAATCATGTTTATTTGGAATCGAAACCTCGAATATGCGTAACTAAAACTAAGCTAGTGACTAAGTAAATGCCTGTGACCACCAAACCCATGCCCGGCTCAGAAGAGGGCCAGCACCCCCGTCCACTTGAGGACGTAGTAGAAGAAGAGTCCCACGATGAGAGTCTTGCACACCACGTCAACGACCCATTGTCTAGAAAAGGATTAGAACGAATATAGGTTAGTCCAACTGGGTCTGTTTTATGGGCAAGCTCCTCTTACATTTTCATGTGCAGACGGGCCTTTTCGATGTCCTCGTCCTTTTCTTTGAGAATGAACTTGCGGGCTCCCTTGGCGCACTCGATCATGTACTCCTCCTCGGTGTTGTCGGTGTTCATGTTCATGTTGAAACTGAAAAGATAAATTTTGAATATTTTCAGACTACTGCTGGAGATGTCTTTTGAGATGAGAGAACTTACATTTCCTTGTCCTCCTCATTCAGCTTGTTCCACAGCGAGGCATAGTTGTCCGATTTGAAGCTCCAGGCGTTGAGGGTGAAGAACTGGAGGACACCGAGACCAGTCGAAATCTTCTCCTGCACTCGCAGCATGCTGGAGGGGAACATTGTAAAACCACCACTTTTGAAATTGAAGATCAAATGGTGTAACTTACAATCGCTTCTGGCCCAGGATTAGCATCAGAAAGTCCAGGAAGTAGGCGGGGAGCCAGTGGAACATTGCCACGTTGAAGCTATGGTAGAGAGTGTTGGTGGTCACGCAAGGATCCGGGTACCAGAGGCCAGCGTTGAAGGGAATGTGCTTGTTGATCCGCTTGCTCATCTCCACCACCGTGCCCATGGTCATCTTCCGATGATCTGCATTCGTGATGTTGTAGACCGGGACCTGGGCCGGGCGCTTGGCCTGCTTGTTGAACTCGTAGGGAATGACGATGAGACCGTTGATGGCATAGTCCACGGGAATCACCTCGGCCTTGTTCTTCTGGTTGACCAGCACCGAGCGGATGACGCCCTTGCCGCACCCGATCATCAGACCGGTGGGTCCGTTGAGGTTGTCCACCCAGCCAGGCAGTGGCTCGAAGGCGGCTGGCGAAACTGTAGGAGGAGTGAGACAGAGGCTTAATAACCGCAGATGATTGTTCTCCCGGATGAGTTACACCTTTCTACATACCACGAAGTACCCAGGATGATGGTCCCCGAAGCCGAGTGGTGAGTGTGTTAAGTGTTAAGTGTGAGCGAGTGATTGGAATGGTTTAGAGAACGGAAACTGCTATGGATTTTTATTTTTATTCCTATTTATATTTCTGTTGCTGTTCTCTGATGTCTGATTTTTGGGTTTAGGTTTTGGCAATGGTGAGTGTGCGAATTTGTGGTAATTTCTTGGATAGAGTGTGTATGAGAGTGAGTGTGCGAATCTTATTGTGTGGGTAGTGGGTGTTGTTCTTTGGATCGTGTGTGTTCTGTTTGTGTTGTTCGTGTTGGCGCTGGAGCGGATGGTCCTCAGCACTGGACATCGACACTTGGACACTTGAAGCACAGGCACATGAGCTACACAAACACAGACACAGATACAGATACAGATACAGAGATACGGACACAGACACAAACACAATGTACCGCATGTGGTTTACTGCTGCTTTTATTGCACACATGAAACATGGATAATCACTTAAAGTAGAAATGAAAACCAGATATCCGAGACCTCGTTAAGCGCCCCGAAGTCTTGAGCCCCCAAGCGAACATAAGCGGAGATTGATTGGAAAATGCGCGCGAATGAGAATTGGAAATGGTGCGACTCAGAGTGGCTCAGACGCCCAGGAGGCGGGCCACCAAGCCATACGTCCAGTAGCACAGCGAGCCCACGATCAGCGTTTTGCACACGCGGTCCAAGATGTACATCCTGCAAATCAAGGTGAAGGAAGTGACACTTAAAGATCGAGGGCATTGGGGATTGGGGGTCGGGCGGCTTACAGCTTCAGCTGGAGTCGGGCCCGCGGCAGGCTGTCCGGAGACTCCTTCATCAGGTACTGGCGCCCGCCCTGGACACAGGACTCTATGTACATGGGCACTGTTTCCTCGGGGTCCATGTCCATGTTGAAGCTTTTGAGTGAGGTATGAGAGGGTATGATTAAGAGCCTCTCCTTTGCCACGGTACCTACTTTTTCTTGTCCGCCTCGTTCAGGATGTTCCAGAGCGAGATGTAGGCGTCCGACTTAAAGAACCAGGCGCGCATAGTGAAGAACTGCAGCACCTCGAGACCCACCGAAATGCGGTTCTGGACGCGAACCATGCTGTCCGAGAGAGAAATGGTCAGGATCGTATCGTTTCACTGATTTGGAGATCCGGCGACCCCCAACTTACAAGCGCTTCTGGCCCAGGATCAGCAGGATAAAGTCGATGAAGTAGGCGGGCAGCCAGTGGAAGAGCACCACGTTTATGTTGTGGTGCAGCTTGTTCGTTGTGATGCAGCCGTCCGGGTACCAGAGGCCCGCCTCCATCGGATACCGGTAGCCGATCTCCTTGCTCATCTCGATCACCTCGCCCCACTGCATCTTGCGGTGGTCGGCGCAAGTGATATTGTACACCGGAATTTCCGGCGGCCTCTCCGCCAGTTGGGCGAACTGGTACGGAATCACGCACAGTCCGTTGATGGCATAGTCCACCGGAATGACCTCGGACAGGTAGCGCGTGTCGATCAGCATGGAGCGGATCACGCCCTTACCGGCGCCCACCATGAGGCCGGTGGGTCCGTTCAGGTTGTCCACCCAGCCGGGAACGGGCTCGTACGCCGACGGCGACACTGCCGAACACGAAGAGTTCAGACTGGCTTCCGGACTCCGGAGAGCCAGCTATGCGGGATGCGGATGCGCAGGCGGAGGCGAAGGCGAAGGATGTGGCGATGGCACTGGCTTTACAAAAGCAGAGGCGGAGGCGGAGGCGGAGGAAGGCGGCGTGAGCGGGGGAAGCGGTCTGGGTTGCTGCTGTTGTTCTTCTTATGTTTTCATTGCATGCTCATTGAACTTTTTGGTCAATGACGACGGCGTGTGTGCAGTTTTGATGTGTTGGACTTGTACTTGGAGTTGTAGCTGGTGTGTTTGATTTAGCTGTTGTTTTCAAAGCATGTCTTCTACGTATGCCGAGCTATGTATGTAATCTGGCTTTTTCTTTTTGTTCAAGCGCTGTTGTTTGCGTTTGCTGGGGCTGTTTGTTGTTTGCGTTGATCGGATATTTCTGTGGCTGCTGTGGGTCATGGGCGGTGTCGTTTGGGAAGCAGAGATCGAAAGGCAAGCGCTGGGAGACACCTGCCAGACGCCAGAATGACCTGGCAGCTTTCGGAGCCTAGTCCTGCGAAAGTCTGTCTCCAGTGCCAGTACTGGTGGCGGGCAATAGCGGTGTCCAAAGGCGGTCTCGCACGAGACACTCACGGAAAGCGAAAGACACGCGAATAATTAGCGAAGGCCGGCGGCAGCAGAAGCGGCTCAAAACTGGCACCAAAGCGCCTGCCCAGCCCCGGCCACACCCCGGTGTAACTATTGCAGTGCTCATTCATCGCCATCTGCTAAAATCTGTGAACTCTGGGGAGCTTTACTAGTCGCCAGTTACCTGGCAGTAAACTAACAACTAAGACGCAACCCGCGGTATTGACAGTATAAATCGAATATTTGCCGAGCTAAGCGGGTCAGCCTCGCCTTGAACCCACTTAAATAGAAACCAAAGCCCCTCACAGAGTCACTCGATAATCGAACCCCCAATTAGCTCGGAGGATATGCCAATTCATTGCCCGCCCATTTCCCTTTGCAATCTGTCGCGACTTTGCCCTAATGGAAGTTTCACTGAACTATGGCCTTTTGTGAAACATGCTCTATTTCTGACGGACGGATTTTTTCTGTTAATCGATACTTATCTTGTTCTCTCCCATAAACACAGTCTTTTTAAAGGCACCTATCCAATACAATCCCAGGGGTACAATTTCAACTCCCATCTAGTCTGTGCTATAATTAAAAAGTGTTATGTTTCGATGATTTGCATCTAACCCCTCGAACAGGTTTCTGTGGCCCACTGGCATATGGTGGTTTCTCTATTTCCTAAAACTAACGACCCATCAGGTTTGCCAAAAAAATTCGTAATAGAAAACATTAATTGACTGCCAACTGCAGATACATTCGAAAGACACCAGGTGGCCGCACAGGCAATAAATAATTCCCAAGCAAATGGCTCAGGGCGGCGCAGACATAGACTTAAGCCGAGAGATAAGCGGAGGCGCATGATTAGTTTGCATCGTAGAGGGGTAACATGTGGTGGGGTGAGCGCAGAGGGTAGAGGGCAGAGGGAGAGGGAGACCGGCGCGATTGCAGTCTCCAGTTCGCGGGGAGCGGGCCTACTAAGCAAGCAAGCCCCTTGGCCACCGACGCGGGGATTAACGGCGCAAATAAATCGAATCGCAAGCGAAGCAACATAAGCAAGAGTGGGAGGAGGAGCCAGTGGACTCCAAAAGGTCACTTACCGATGCTGGGACGGGCAATGATCACCGGCATGGACTCGTAGTGGTCGCGCACCAGGATCTCGGCCAGGCGCTTCGAGTAGGTGTAGGTGTTGGGGTGCGGCTTCAGTAGGTCGGGGGTGATGGCGTCTAGGGTCTTCACATCCATCCACTCGGCGAGGCGCATCAGGTCCTCGGGCTTGTGTGGGAACTCGTACACCTTCTCGTACATAACCTCCTGGTCGCAGTTGCAGAATGCTGTGGACAAGTGGATGAAGGCCTCCAGCTGCTTCATCTGCTTGGCCACGTCGAGGGCGCGCCGGGTGCCCAGCAGGTTCATGTCGATGGCATCGCGCAGATTGCCCTCCAGCTTGAGAGTGGCCGCCATGTGGAACACTATATTGGTGTTCTCAGTAACGTGCTTCAGGCTCTCGCCACTTAGGCCCAGCACTGAAATGATCGGAAGGACGAGGAGCTGAGTCAGAGAGAAGCGGAGGCAGGAGTTGAAAGGCAGGTCTACTTACAATCGAAGGTCACGTCGCCCTGGTAGATGGACACCTTCTTGAGCATGTGCGGCCTTTCGTCCCTAATGCGCTGGAAAATGGGCAGCTTGAACATCTCCTCCAGACGCGTCTCCGGGGTCTTGCCGCGCTTCGGCCGGCAGATGATGATCACCTCCTTTAGGGAGTGACAGGAGTAGAGCAGCTTTTCCAGCAGCACCTTTCCCATGAAACCCGACGCCCCCGTAATGAAGATCGTCTTGTCCTTGTAGTACTCTTGCACGGGCGAAAGATCCACCGTCATCTTGCCTGGAATGGAAATGGATTTGAAGTGGGTTCGAGCGGAGTGGCGCAAGAAGCATTCCGGGAAAGTATTCCAAAAACCAGTCACAAGTAAAACCAGAGATTGGCCAAACGATGTGGCGCAAGCTGGAAAAACTGGGGCTTATTCTGGCCACGCGTGTCCCGCTTGCCACAGACCACGAGTGGCAGCAACTAGCAACTTGCAACCAGCTAGCTGGAACCTGCAGCAAACGGGTTTCGACTTGGTGGACTTTCGGTTTCTATTTGGATTCGATTGCCTGTGCCTGTGGATTCGCATTTCTTTGGTGGCCCGAAGGGTTATGCAACAGATCCAGCAGGGGTAGCGCAGCGAACCCGTCTAGCCTGCCCCATACCCGGGAACTATTGCCAATGCGAGTATGCTGTTGCCCAATCTGCATTGCAGCCGCTTCGTTACACTTGGCCAAATCTGTGTCTCTATCTGTTAATAACTCAGTGTCTTGCACTTTGGCCATGTCATGACATTTCACGCAAGACCGGAGCAGCGGACGTTTTTGTTTACCGATTTATTCTGCGGCAAGTGGAGTCATCACCTGCCCCGTATTTACGGTAGTATCTATCCGCCTCATTGTCGAGTGCTTACCTCCTCCAGCCAAGCGGAGATGAGGAGCTCTTGAGCGCCATGGAAACTGCAAGGGAAGCATGACACTGCATGACATCGCTCCTGCACCTTGAACTCGAAGCCCCTGGCCTGCTCCCCCGGCCAAATAGTGGATTTCCTTCAGCAATGCTTCGCTCGCCTTTGGGGCCCCAGTTTGCTACTTAGCCTCTGTTTTGACTTTATTGCCAATTAAAACACGTCCGACGAATGTGTGAAAACTCAAGAGAAACAATGTCAGCCGGCTTGCACTTATGCAAGCCTCGAAATAAACACACACTGAGTCAAACTTTGAGAGCGGGTCGGTCAAGTTGTCAAACTCGAAGCCATAGGCATAACAGTCGGGCACAGCCAGCCACAGCGGGCAAACGGTAACTGAACCCAAAAATTACGAAGCATCAAACGAAAGACTTAGGCAACGAACTTGATCTAGGTTTTTTCCGAGGAGAAAGCGAAAGGGGAAGTGGATGAAAGCGAATTAGAGCTGGTTATAAACAAGAATTTATAACAATTTTTAATGCAGATGTTTAGTTCCGTTTCCGTTTCTCTCCAGGCAAAAAAGTACAACTGTTGACATGGACTTCTAAGAATTAAAATTACAGGAGGAAGTTGTACGGTACACATAGATTTTGAAAAAAATGCCACCTTTACTTCCCCAATATATTTTGAAATATCCCAAGGCAAAGATACAAAAACTGCAGCTGTCAAAAACAGCAAAACAGTTTTATAAATTTACGATTTGCCATCTCCCCTCCCCACCATCTGTCATATTTTTATTGGAGCTGAAACCGGTTGGGTATTTGTAAGTAGAAACATTTTGGAATTTTTAATTAGCTTGCTTGTAAGTGTGTTGCGGGGCATGTGTATCTCAGCGTGGCTCCTCTTGTTTACATATCGCGAATGGTACATTGAGGCATCATTTTGCTGCTGCACCTAACTATCGAGATATCAAAACCGACTAACGATGATGGGGATCCATTAAACAGATCCAATGCACTATATGCCAAGTCTAAAGTCGATGAAGCCCCATCAGTCGATCAACCGACTGGCTGACGGATTGACCGACTGGGTGACCCCTTTCGTAAGGCTTCAGATGATGTAAGCTGAAGAAGAGCCGCTCAACTCGTGCGCTCGTCGAGGATCATTAAGAAAGCCACTTGAGGCTGAGATATTAAACCATGAAATCGAACAAATTTTAAATGTTTGGCAATTCTTCCATTCCATTGCCCATTTGGCCTTTGGTCGCACAATCCCACAAAAACACAAATAAAAAACCCCCCTCAATATGTAAATAGCTTTCGGAGTCGGTATTGGTCCAGCATTGATACAAATGAGATGAAGCCCCGGACACATCAAATTCAAAGCTGAGACTTAAACTGACCCGAGCTCCAAATATATGCAAAGGCCCGTCTCACGGAACTCGAAGCGGAAAATTTAAAATAACAAAATGCGAGATACAAGTTTTCTTCATACAACTGTCGTCGCGACCCGGCCCTGACATGGAGCACTTGATTATGTCCTTGATATGAATCTAGGGGGGCATGATTTTATAATCTGCAATTAAATGCTTCGTTGGGCAGGTAAATGCCTACGAATATCAGGCTAATTGCCCCGAAAAATGAAAAACGAAAGACAATGCGATGGAAATCTAAAGGCAGCGGTCGCAATACGTTGAAGATATCCCCAGAATACGTTTGCAATCCCCGTTAGAACAAGTGAACCGTTGAAGTTTTCAATTACCTCGAGTGTTTGGGAGTCTCCTCAATTAAAGAGTTTAAAATTGTATGTAGCAGACACGTCACTCGCGAACGCGATTGCAGCGGGGAAAACGGTTCGTCTCGGGTCGGATCGGATCGGATTACAAGTGGCTCGAAGTGAATCGAAGCACGATGTGGTGGACTGGAGATCGATGTGCTCGCTGCGACGCTCGAAAGAAGACTGAACCCGGCCAGCCAGGCGCTTGCCAATATGAATGGGTTAGCCGAGTGGGTTTGCCTGGGGCTCAGTAGAGCTCTGGGGCAGTGGGGCCTCTTGGATGTGGCAAAGCCAGCCAAACTGAAACCAAAGCAAGCCGAAACGAAACGAAAAGAGGGGTAGGTGTTGGTACAGACATAAATATCTATTAGCTTGGCTAATCTAGGCGGAACTGTCTTTGAGAAAAAGGCAAAGAGCTCAAGTGCTGCACAAAAAGATAATGTGTTGCAGTTTGGTTTGAAAAAAAATATTTGCCCACCACTTGGAGCCCTCCAATCTTGGGACTCTTCTTTCGTGTCACATATTTAAAAATGAATTTGGGTACGCGCCTGTGTAATTGTACATAAGTCAAGTCTATGTACTGCAAATACTATTCTTTTATCCCTTAAGCGGAGCCGACCGGGAATCCCTTGAAATACGGCCATATATTTTAGTAGACAATTAGCCGCGCTGTTTGGTTGAGCTCTATTGGTGTCGCAGTTTTGTCTTCCTTCAGATATATTCGCATGCATATTCGCATCATTAGAGATGCAAAATTAGCCATGGATGGCTGTAGCTATCATTACACAACCACCGACCAATGGCCAAGCTTTGCATTCGCTGCTGCCGCTCTGACTTCCATTTAGTTTGACTTAATTAGGTGGTTATCAATCTCCTATGCAAATAGCAGGTTGGCCAATATCGCGAATCTAGGTAATCAATATTCAGTCTTTCCTGTGATTTTTGCAAAGTCCATATTATGCTGCTTGCCAACAATATTGTTGCTAAATATTGTGTCTTTGAATCAAGTCCGTTACTACTTTTGTGTTTAAACATCCCGCCAAATGTGTCGCTCAGCAGAACTGTAAACGAGTCTGTTAACTCTCCTCTGAGAAATAAACCTGGCAGTCCGATTTCTGGATAATCCACATTATTAGAAAGCAGGCACTCTAGTTTGTTCGAAAATATGAAATATTTTAATAATATTCTTCAATTTAACGGATTTTATTTAAGGGTTTTTTACCCGTTTCGATGAAAATTTCGATATTTTTTCCCGGCCTTGCCAGAAAAAAGTACCAAACAAATTTCAAAAATTTTTGAATCTGGAAATTGACAACTCAGTTGGAAGAAAGTTTAGTGGTGAAAAGCAGCTTTCCTACAGTAATTTCAATGAAAATAATTTCAAAAAGATATGTTATTACTTCCCAATATTTCCCAATAATTTCCCACTAATTTTCATTGCCAGCCTTGCGTTCCTCTGTGCCTCTGGCCACACTACAAAATTCTCAGCAGCAGCGAAGCAAATTTTTGTGGTTAAATTGCAAAAAAATGGCCGAATTGGACGATTTCTTCGCGAAAAAGGACAAGAAGAAGTCCAAGAACAAGACGAAGTTCGTGACGGCCGATGAGCTGGTTAAGAACCTGGAAGACGGCAGCAAGCGGGAGGTGGTCAAGCCGAAGAAAGTCGAGCTACCAGCGGTCACTGGCGGCGTGGTAGGGCCAGGCGAAAACGAGAGCAGCAAGGTGCCAGAGTCCGTCGTAAGTCTGGTGAAATTCTGAATGCTTTGCATGTTATCATATCTGGTTTCAACAGCAGCCCGTGGAGGAGGAGTGGAAGGAGTTCGAGGAGGAGCAGCGCAAGGACTATAGCGGCCTCAAGATTGGCCAACTGAGCACCATGTGAGTTCGCGCTACGCACGTTTTTTGTTGGCATTGTATGAAGTTAATGCCTGCTTTCCCTCCTACCCTTGCAGAACCGTCAACGAGTCAGAGTCCTCTAGGATCCCCTCTGCCCCGGAAGGCGGAGGCAGTTACGACGAAGACGATGAGGATAGCAATGGCTATGCCAATGCCGACACAGGCGACTCTCGCGCCGGGCACGGTCCGTGGAAGAAGCTGATTCCTGCCGAGGAGGTCACGCAGATCCCTGTGGAGGTGGAAAAGCCGTCGTTGTCCAAGGTCTATGTTTCACCCGCGTTACGTTACAGCGTGAGTACTTTGGCCTCAGCAGTCAATATGTTCATCAACTAAAATGCCTGCGATTTTTTAACAGCAACAAGCCGGAAGCGGTTTAAGCAGCAGCGGCGGCGGAGTTGGCGGCGGTCTGCGACCTAGGCGAGCTGCTCCTGATATCACCAACACGGAGTTCTTCCCCACGTTGAATGCAGCGCGTCCGGAGGAACAGCGCAAAAAGAAAAACGAACCCGCCTTTGAAGAAGTCCGTCACGGCGGTCGCTTTCAGCGCGTGCAGGAAACCACTACTGCCCCGGTGGCGGCCACCAATCGATTCCAGTCGCTTGACGACGAAGCTAGCTAGGTCCCAGCTGGCGCTGTTGCGGCTGCTGTTGCTGGCCCCAGAGGGAGTCTGCTGCCGAGCTCAAGTCATTGGATGGGTTCCGCCAGCCAGTAGCCAGTAGCACCTGCAATCCTAGGCTTTTCGATTCATCTATACCTACTCTACTTTGCTACTACTCTAACCCAAATCCACAGGAAGCCACACTATTGTTCATTTCGTTTTGCATTTTTTAAAGTATGGAATCAATGTAATAGAATACGAATAATAGCCATGCGTTGAACTCCGTTTATAAAGAGCACTTTTTTTAAAACGAGGCTATGTTATCCTCTCACTCATCCGACCAGATGTCGTCCGGCGTGCTCTCCAGATAGCTGTAATTGCAAGAGAATGGGAGTCGCTTGTCAGTAGGAAAGATCATCTCTAGCCGGCACAGTGCGCACTGACTTCTCATTGTAGGGCTGCTCCGCTGTGTTGTGGTACGAGCTGAGCATCTTTTTGGACAGGAGCCTATCCGGAAAATTCCGGATTAAGTACAACCAGCACTGGATGCTCCTGGAAGTATGGTGATCTATAGGAGCAATTACATCATCAATCTGGAAGAGCATACTCATTCTGCTCTGTATGGATCTGCTGTTCCTCGCGATCATAGTAGTCTGGGTAGTCTTCCAGCTGGTCGAGTTTCCCGAACATGGCCTCGTCCACCTCGTAGATCTCCCCCTCTATGTGAGTGCCCTTACCCGGGCGGGCCAGCAAAAATGGAATGTTGTAGCGAGTGCCCACGACAAGGGGAAACTTTACCGCCGTCGTACCCTTTCCGAGAAACCTGGCCTGGCCATTCTCCACGCTCGTCAACCAGTGGTGGTTGGGTTCGCCTTTTTTAAGTGTGCCATAGACAAAGACTCTCCTCCACGCAGCCATTCTCAGCATGCTCCACCAATGTACTCTTCCTGGCGGTCGGGCTTATCTGTGTGGCTGGTCTTTGGGCGCGGTAATCTAACCCAGAGATTGCTCGGTCGACACAACCCCTCCATTCTTCTTCTTACCTGTCATTCTCACGGAACCTTTCATGACTGTGGACTGCGTCCACGTAGGTGACGAACTGCACCCGAAGTGGGCACGAGGAGGTGGTGTGTATGTGAATTTAAAAAAATTATATAAAATCGAAGGAATTTTTTTTTAATTATTATCAATTTATTTAAAAACCTCTCAATTTTTAGAAATGGTTGGAACCGACCCGAACATCTACTTGATAAAGAAAAACGACTCGTCCGGTACGTTGAATTGCTTCAGTGTTTATTTGTCGAAAACTATGAAATTACAAACTATTGGCTAAAACCTAAATAATGCAGTATGGTACATATCGGCGTATATATACAGGCATATAACAATGGCCGATACACATGCGTGTATATTCAGTACGGTCTAGAAATGCATCTACCGGTAACATAAGAACAATTTTCCAAGAGCACATCCAGCGGCAACTTCTATGGGGTTATTGGCTTAGTTGGTCGCCTCGTAGCTGAGATCGTCCTGGGCGGGGTGCTTGTGGGTGCGGCGGTGGCGCATGATGTAGGGATGCGTGGTGCTGTTCTCATAGCTGGACAGGTAGGGCAAGTTGAGCAGCTTCTCCGGATACTTCTGGAGCAGATACACCCAGCAGGGAACGGTTCTGAGACACACAAGATAAATATATCGATGACGTCAACCAGCAGCGTCTCGAAATACTTACCCCTCGCCAACGCCGATGTTCATGTCCTGCTTCTCGCGCGTGTAGATGTCCTCGCAGTCCTCCAGGTTGTCCAAGGAGTTGAGCATGCGGTCGTCCACCTCGTAGATCTCCCCGGTTACGTAATACCCCACGCCTGGCTTGTTCAGCAGGAAGGGTATGTTGTAGCGGGTGGCGATAACCAGCGGCAGCTTCTCGGTGGTGGTGGCCTTGCACCAGAACTTGGCGTGTCCGTTCCCACTGCTGGCCAGGATCGAGTTGCTGGGCTGGCCGTACTTGAGAGCGCCGTAGACGAACAGCTTGCTCAGGGCGGAGGTGGCTTTCTGTATGTGTGGGTGGGTGGGTGTGGCGGAGGCAGAGAAAGAAGTGGGGTTAGGTTAGAGATCTCAAAGCGCACCCAAGCAGGTGGTATCTATGGCCGATCAATTTGTCTGACTTATCGGCGATCTGAATATTTTCCACTGCGAAGAGCCCCCTAGCAGACTTGCTGATAAGACGACACACGCGTCGTAGTCGCCGTCATCTCCGGCACGATTATAGCCGTCCGGCATTTATTTATAAATTTTGAATAGCCTTTTAGGGGAAGAGCCCAACCGGTTTGCTGCACTCACACCCAATTTTTTATAGCCAGGTCGCTAAATGCTGCCAATAAACTGATTTTTGGAGCTGAAGACGTGCCTCAGAAACTGCGCAGCAGCTACGCCTCCCCCGAAGATATGGGGATATACTACACACCTTGTGATTAGTACATAAATAATTGCTTAAATCGGTCTAATCATTGAAATAAATACAGAAAACACGCAAGCCCCGTTAGGCGGCCTCTGATCAATGTCGTTGCAATACGCGGCAGTTGCATGCATGGGGCCTGGGGCCTGGGGGAGGGGGCATCTGGGCTGGAAGGTGCTTACATAACCCCGAGAACTCATACGACCACACATTACCATTAAACTGAATAAAATATCTGCTGCATTCGATTTTCCCGGCCAGCAACATGCCGATTTCCCGAGTTCTTCCAAAACTAAAGAGGATTTCCCACGCCAGCACAGGCGGGGCTGCCCACTTGCCAAGACGAAAGGATGCGCAGGATGTGCCTGGTGCTACCCAGGAAACACCACCACCTTTGACGGACGGACGGCTTTCGTTTCACATACCTTGACTTGGCCCATTTTTCCTGTTTCTGGTCTGCTGGTGTTGTCGAGCCGCCTGGCGATTAATTGAAATTGCAAATTGCTGCAGTTAGCAAAAGAGAAAGAGCTGCAATCTCAGGGTGTCCTGGTGAATGGAGGAGCTCCAGGTGTATAGAACCGCGCCGATGAACAGCAAAACTCCAACTAAAACGCGATGGAGAACAATCGGAACACGAGTGCTGCCGCCGTCGCTGTTGCTGCTGCTCCGCTGCTGCTGGGAACAGTGACTCCAGTCCGGATAAAAAATTTGTATTATTATATTAACAATTTATTGTATTACCTCTTTCCAAAGTTAATGGAATTAGGCAGTAAAGTCCGATTTTGCTGCTTGAGACGAACAAGAAACGAGTACTTCTTTGGAAAACAACCCTCGTGATTGAGGGTATATCGTTGCAGAGAGTAGGTACCCTCAGACCTATTCCCGGCTGGCCACTAAAAAGGGGAGCATTGGCCCACGGTGCGATGTCGCCAACAACAAGAGGCCCGCCCCCGGTCCCCAACAACAAGAAAAACAAAAACACGCCACACGCGCAAAGCTAAAACCAGCGCCAGCGCCGTCGTTTCTTTGCTCTGCCCGCGACTTCAGTCTTTATCTTTGGAATACCCTGCAAGGGGGACCTGGGTTAATAGAAATACCCTAGTTTTGGGGACATTTTAAACATTTGAGTGTCAAATACTGGGCTTATCAGAGGCACACAATGAAGCCTAGCTGATAAATAAAGACCCTGTCTTTGAACAAGTCTGTCTCGCTCGGAAGACCCCTTCGCCTTCCAATGGCTACGCCTCTGAATAACACGTCCGCATGTTTGACTGCCGTCGCTCAGCTCCCAATTCTATAACGATCTGCCGATTTAGCCGATCGGAGATACATACATATAATGAATTCATTTTTTAACCGACGGGCCTTCCGCAGACCCCATGTCTTATAAACAATAACAATATTACGCATTGTAATTTGGCGTGGCGGGAGCGCCAAAAAGCACCCGCTCACTGCCAGCTTTTCGCTCTCCAAAGACTTTGGGGCGCTTCAGTAAAAAGGTGGGGCATATGGATTCACAGAAGTATTATCAGTTTATTAAGATCAAGATTATTAGACCTAGAAGTGAAATGCAATAAATAGCTGTGAATATCGTCCCAGAACTAATTAAAATTCTGAATCTAATATCTAATGATTTAATTCTATTAACTATTTCAATGGACTATTCCTATAACTAATTATACGACTCAGGCATCAAGGAACTTAACCGCCTGACGTCAGAGAAAGGAACTTAAAACAGCCCCAACGGCTGCAGCTGCTCTTCCAAGGTCAATAGTCCCTGGTGCAGATGCCGCTCCGGCCGTAATGGAAGTGCTTATGCCGGCAGGCACACAAGTTTGGGGCGAAGCAGTAGGCATGGGGTCCACAATCGCTGGTGAGGAGGAAGGGTTAATGGGCGCACTAGAAGCGGAAGAAAGTTCCAACTCACTGATCACAGATGGGGGTACACTGCTGCCCGTGGAGCAGAGTGGCTCGCAGTTCATAGCCCTGGGCACAGGTGCACCGGCCGTCGGAGGAGCAACTCCCATGAGTGCATCGTCTTGTAATGAATCTCAAAGCTGTACGTCTCTGTTCGGATTCACAAAATCATTCAACTTACCCGAGACAGGGGTCGAGAAGACGAGCTACCCGGTGTCTGCACTTCCTGGCCAGAGCATCGAAGTAATAGTGGCTCCCTTTCGAACAAACGCAGAGATCTGGAGCAGCGCAGTAGCCCCCCGCCTTCTGGCAACCGGGAAGGCACTCTGCAGCGCAAACCACTCCGTCCGGATCGGCGCCCTGGTACTGATCGGCACAAGGACAGGGTCCGTCCTCGAAGCAGACTCCTTCCCGGCAGACGATGTTGCACCGGCGGACGCACTGTCTAGTGTTCACCACCAGCATTTCATAGTCAGAGCAGAGGGGAGGCGGCTCGTTGATCTCCCAGTACCCGTAGTCGTAGTAGTAGTGCCCCTGTCCCAGAGCCGGCAGCAGGAGCAACAGCAGCATCCAGTTTGGCATCGTAGACTTCTGCAAGTGATCCCCATGCCGGAAAGTGAGAGTGAAAGTGACTTCGGGCCTGCGCAATTGGTGTGCGGATCTCATTACCCATCGGTCACGATTCGAACATAAGCAAACACAGCGCGGATGACGCAATGGACCCCACCGGACACGGCCGGCTGATAACCGCTCGCCCGGAGATCATCTTGATCGGATTTACAGCAGCGGCCTTTGCATCGATCGATTGAGCAGACGGATCGTTACTCACTCTCCCGTGCTGAGTGGGGAGACGTGGGGGAGTAGCCGATCGGATCGGATCCACTTCGAACGTGAATGCAGAGAGCCATCGGGTGAGTAAGTGAGCCAGGCAGCGGAGAGCACATAGGCGGCAATTCTGGAATGTATGGGTTTCCACGCTCTGCTCTCAATGTTGCACACATCTGCATGCACTGAAAGAATATGGTCCGATCCTCCAGTCAATCAACTAACCTCTCTTCCCAGAGGTCTTCCTTGGGCTATGACACTCCCATCTATTGCAGCTGAAACTATTCGCATTTTTAGTTTCTTAAAGATTTCCGCGCCCAAGAATTTCTCTCAGTGCCGCATTGGGGCCTGGCTCTTGCTCCAACTCCCATTCCGTTCTTGTCTGCGTCTGGAACTGCAGCTGGCGTCAATGTGACCCATTCATTCAGTCAGTGTCGACGAACGATGACGCAGTGGGGCATCGGCAGCGGCAACGGCAACGGCAACGGCAACGGCTACAAAAACTGCGACGCCTGCGCGAACGGAAGTTCGCTTAGTCGGTTAGTTCAGAATTAAAAGTGAGGCATTGAGTGGCCAAATATTGAGGCAAAAAAGAATCAGCTCGAAGAAAGCCAGCGCAGCATAGTTCTTTCTCTCGCGCTTTCATTCTTCGGCCCCCGATTGCAACCACAAATCGAGTACTCGACTGGCGGCCTGGGCGGTCCCCCCGCTGTCCGCGGTGTGTGCGCGAGTGTGTGTGCTTGGGGTGAATAACATAAAACAGACAACGGGCCGCGGAATAGCGAACGGCGGACGCAAACGGCGAAAGCATAAAATAAACAATTCCATTTCGGGCTGGTCAGCTGGGAGGAAGTTCTGGCCCCAGCGCCCGTGGTGGTGGTGGGTGATTGGTGGCGGCAGTGGTGGGTGACGCCAGTGGGTGTGGGATGTGTGGATGTGCCGCAGCGTCGAAGTGCGTGCTCGGACAAAGCCGAACGCTTAGACTCCATTATCTATCCGGCAAGTGCTGACGCGTTTTCAATCTCTGGACAGAGCTCAGTGCAGTAGTGCCAAATCCGAAATGTGTTACGTTATCATAACGAGCGCCAGTCTGGTGTGGTTCCTCTGCTCCCTTCTGGCGGACATGCTTTTTGCCGTCGCCCTGGTCACGCCCAAATGGCTAGTTGGCCCCACCCCTGTGGGGCAGCTGTCCTCCAAGTCCTCCTCGGTTGGAATCTACACTCGCTGCAAAGTGATGCTAGAGCGGGGATACCACTGCGGTCGCTTCGACCTGGACGGTCTTTTCACCGACAGTAGTGTCTACCCTGGAGAGTGGAAGGCGGCCATGTTTTTTGCCTCGCTGGGATTCGTCCTGTTGTCAGTCACGGTGATGCTCACTCTGCTCACCTGTTGTCGCCAGGCCGCCTGCGGCAAGAGCATCCACAACTTGACGGCCTGCGCCCAGGTGGTGGCTGGTGAGTACTTTAAACGCGGCTCCCAGTTCCGAATTTCAATTAACTTTGCTTTGCAGGAATTAGCGTGATGCTCGCGCTCTTCCTGCACCCCCTTGGCTGGCGAGCGGATAGGGTACAGCGCCTCTGCGGCCCGGAGGCCGAACCCTTTTACCCTGCGGACTGCAGCATAGGTAACCTAGTGCTCCATATGTCTTCTAATGAGTTCAACCTTCAAGCTAAATGTCTACCCCACAGGCATTTCGTTTTACTGCGGCGTCATCGGCGTGCTTCTCACATTCATCGCCGCCGGAATAAGCCTCAAAGCGGAATCTTCCAACATGCGATCGCGGGTCCGCCGTCGCGTCGAAGCGGGTAGCAAGCTGGTCTGCATTCCATAGGTCCCACCCAGGATTCCAAACATTGATCTTGCTTAGAGCGAGCATACTTAACTTCATTTTCGAATTAACTGTAACATTAGCATAAATAAAATTCTAACAAGTCGCGGTATGGTTGCCGGATTAAACTCCGGACTACTTGTTGCGCTTCCCCTTGCCCTTTCCCGGAGGCTTGCCCTCCACGTCAGGCTTGGCTTTGGGTATGTACACTCCGTGATTCGTCTTTTTAAGGTGAGCAAATAGTTTGTTTTTCGAGTCGAATACCAGCCGGCAGGTGACACAGGTGTGCTGCGGCTTCGTCGGATCGAGATCTTCGACCGCTGGAGTGGGGTTGGCTTCTTGGGAAGCTGGCTCTGGGGCGGATTGGTCAGAGGGCTTCGATTTGTTTGTCGCAGACTTTTTGCTCTTGTTTTTTCGCGCAGACTTTTTCCCCTTGCTCCAGTCATCTTCCGAGTCGGTAGCCTTGAGGTCTGGCGGTTCATCCTCAACCACGTTGACTTCCTCTTCTTCTTGCACTTGTATGGCAGCCGACTTTTTTGACTTTTTGTGCTTTTTGTCACGTTTATTCCTAGCAGGAGATTCTTCCTCGCTTAGTACTTCCTCCGCGGACAAGTGCTCGTCTGTGATTTCAAGCTCGTCCAAAGCTTCCTCAACTCCATCGATACTGTCTTCTTGAGAGCCGTCGTGGAATGCTTCTTCCTCGGCTTCCATTTCCGCCCGCAACCGTTCAACATTCTCCCGGTGTTTTTTGCTCTCTTCGTGATTCGCGCGCGCTTTAGCGTTTTTGAAAGTCTTGTTGCAGGCCACACAATACAAGTCGTCAACATACTCCAGCTCGAATTCGGCATCTTCCACGTCGGGATCCGGCTCCGAATCTTCACTCTCTCCATCATCGTCCTCTTCGTCATCCGTATAGTCATCAGACTCGCTACCGTATTGCTGTTCCAGCTGCTTCAACTGCTCCTCATAGCCCTCGTGGAAGGACTTGTTCTCCCTGGCGGCAGCAAGCTCTTCTTGGCGCTTTCGCAGCTGCTCCCGGCGCTTCTCCTCCTGCTTCAAGCGGTTGGCCTCAGCCCGTTCTTCTAGGACGCGTCTGTAGGCATGCACCCGGCGGTCTCTTTTTCGCACAAAATTAACCAGATTTCGGACCTCAAGGGTAAGGAAAGTGAAACTGTCAGCGAGGTAGGCTAAAAACAGACATAACATGCTCACCTCTTCGTTGCGATCCTTGCGCGCTGCCTGCACAATCTTCTTCATCTCTTTCTCAACCTTTCGCAGGATGAAGCGCTCCTTGATCTCGCGCACATCGTACGGGCACAGCCACTCATAGGTCTTCTTGGTGCTGTAGGCCTGCCAGAAGGCATAGAAAGGGCCCACCACTTCCTCGTAGTTACTTTCCGAAGTGCCAAACTCTGGCGCTAGCCCAAGGTGGTCGTCGCCGTCCATAAACTCCATATCCTCAAGAGCAATCTTTACAAATACCTCCCGGTACACACTGTAGAAGCCCTTTTCGTCGTCCCCGTAGCCTTTGTAGCAGGAGCTGGTGAAGAACTCAAACACATCCAGACAGTTCTCAGCGTACTCTGAGTTTTTGCCGCGCAGGATTTGCTCCCGGTGATTGTCGTACCACGAGCGCTCCTGCGGATCAGAGAGCACCTCGTAAGCCTGCTGAATAAGTTGGAAGCGCTCCTTGGCCTCGGCCAAACAATCCGGATTCTTGTCCGGGTGCCAGCGGAGCGCCATTTTGCGGTAGGCGGTCTTGATGTCGCCATCGGTGGCGGTCCGTTGGAGACCAAGCTCCTCGTAGTAGCAGCGCATCTTAGCTCCTTAGTTATTGTTTTATGCCAAGATTTTAGCGCATGTTTTTACAAGAATTTAGACGCAGTGTTGAGAAGGACTCTAGTGTTATCAGCTGGTGCTCACAGTTGCGTTCGAAGCGTAGTGTTGTGCAGTGCTGAAGGAAAAAATTTAATTTACTGGTAAATAGCCGACGTTAAGGCGCAACTAGAATCATAAACTGATTTCGTATTATAATTTTACGCGGAGTAGAGCTCTGAGGTCCTTGAGGTAATCCGTAAGTAACTTTCCAGGAAGAAGCACCCAAAATTCAAAATCCTAACAGTGCTCCGGCGCAGCTAACAGCACATTCCGCCATTAGCTTTTTTTCCTTTGGCGGGGGCGGACGCGCTTTTTGTCCGTGCATTCCGCAGAACTTTTTCGCACACGCTTTCCTCGCCATTGCCACACAAGAAGTTTCCACCGCATACCAACACACTACCAGGAAAATCCAGCGTCTAAGCCGCAGAATGCTGTGAAAATCTTAAAGCTAACGGGATCTGGTTCTTCTGAAAAGACTGCAGTGCTTTTTATCGTTTTATTTTCTGAGAACTCTTACGAATAATTTGCATGAAACACGAATTCCCGGAGAACTGCGAACTGAAAATCGAGTATTGCCAATCAGCCATAACAATATACGAAAAGTGCCAAAATACCGTAAAGCATTTGCTTCAACGGGAAAAGGAGAAAAGTCTCGCAAATAGCTGGACATAAAAATTTACAGTTACGTCGAATTTACAACCGAGCAGAGAGCACACAGACAGCCCACACATTCTCATGCACACACACACAAGCCCGTTGGCCCGTTACCGCACAGCTTGAGTTACGAAAGCTGCAGGAGGAGGTGGAGAGTGGAGTCCTTGAGCATCTCGGCTAACAAACAACCCCCAATACAGTCCAAAGTTGTTGGGTGCGACGCCACTCGGAACAACGGCAAAAAAAGCGTCAACAAAAAACAAACACAGACACAGGATGCCGACCCATCTGCGCGTGTGTGTGTGTGCGTCGGTATAGATTTACCGTTGGATGGCCTTTCATGTCGTTCATCCCGTGCGGGCCGCCATAAAGTGAGGCGCCAGCCTACGATGAATCGCATTTGCGAATAAGGTAATTTCGAACGAAGCTCCATCCTGGCCCCATCCGTGCGAAATCATAGCACGGGGTGGGGAAAACTATAGAAAGTGCGGCCCTACCGTTCTCCTTTTGTGCCGTCATAAATGGGTTTTCTTATCAGGGCTAAGTGCTCCCCAGAGCCTGTTTGGGCGCCATTGTGCAGCGATGTTGCATTTCCCAGCTAACCTAATGGCCATTCCTCTTTTCAGTCACCCCGGCAACCACAATCCGTCCAATTCGGTTAAAGTACAGGGCATAATCATGTTTGGCTCCAAGCTGCGCTCCTGGATGGAGACGCACATCGTGCGGCCCCGCAAGAAGGGTAACAAGCACAAGCAAGTGACCGCCGAAGCCGGCGGTTCCGGGAGCTCCGCTGGTAAGAAGTCCGGCACCCTGCCCCCGCCGGGCAGCAATGTCACTAGTCCGGTGCTGACTAGTAGTGGCAGCCACAGTATCGCCAGTCCGGTGCGACGACGCGAAGTCTCGCCCATTCAGTGCCACGTATGTGTAGCAATTACCCACATCGAGATCAGTTTGCTAATCGTTTACTATGTTTACAGCCCCCGAGTCGGCGGTATGGCTGGCACTCCCCTGACGAGGACTCTTATGTTGTCACATCGCCCAAGTCGGACAACCTCTTGTACGCCCCAAACTGCCACCGGCCTCTTCCGCATCAGCCGCCACAGCATCAGCACCACTTGAGCGTGCCCAACAGCAAGGAGAACTCGTGCGCGGAGAAGTCTCCCGTGCGAGTCAACTGCTCCTCGTCGTCTATTTCATCCCTCTCCTGGTCTACGGGCTCCAAAGAACCCTCTTCCAGCAAGCCTGGCCCGTTTAAAGGGGAAATCGCACAGGCTGTGGAGTACTACATTCCGCCTGACGAAGAAGTGGAATACGAGGAGGTTGGCAATCTGCTACTGCGCCCTCCGCCACCAAGGGAAATCCCGCGTCCGCAATCGGAGAACCTGGGCGCCGTGCGTTTGTTGTATGAAGAGGAACCTGGCCATGGCAATAACCATGTTCGCTACGGGCGCCTACTGCCCTCGAAACTGGCCCCCATCCAGCTGGGAGAGTCGCTGGACAGCTTGCCAACAACGGCCCCACCCCCAATACCACCACCTCCCGGTATAGGATCCCGTATGCGCACCCCGCGTGGTGTGCAACGCAGCAACTTCATGCCCGGTCCGAGGCCCCACAGTCTGCCCTCGCCGGAGAGCGCCTACTCCACCGGCTACTCAACAGACGGCACCTCTCCCTGCGCTGCCACCAACTACAATCCCCCTGAATACTACATCAACATGCGCTCGGGTACGCACTACTTCCCCAAGAGCGTAAACTCATTGGCCATCGAGGCGAAGCGCTGCAAGTTCGGCCTGAACCGCATCGAGGAGATGTCACCCATGGACCCGCTGCCCAAGAGCAACTTTGCGAGTGCCAGCCACGGCTTGGAAACATCGCACTCTCCCTTGGCTATCCACCAGCAGCCGAAGTTATTTGAATGTGAGTACCAGCAGCATGGGTAGAGAGATCCATCCCTAAACCATTTGTTTTAATCCCAGTGGGGCATGATCGTGGGACTCGGTAGACATTAGTAACTTTCTTCCTTTTAGCTCCATCGCCCAGACAGCGGTGTCGCATCAGGACTAATCCGTGGTACAACACTGGCGAGCAGCACCTGTCAGCTGTGCCTGCCCGGAACGAGGTGGATGCCACCAGCACCACCTCCACCACCTCGTCGGGCATTAAGTCGGGCAATGAGCTGGAAGTTCCGGCGGCGAAAACAACAGCAACCAAGGCAGCAACCCTTAACTCCAGCAGGGGCTCCCATTGCAAGTTGCTGCGAGTGGGGGAGGACCCGCCTGGAATAGGGGGGGTTGCTTACGAGTCCGAGTGCTCTTCGACGTCGACTGAAGTGGAAAATGTGCATGCCCCGCACACCATCAAGCGGCGACACTTGGAGCAAGTGGAAACAACAACCACCTCCGCTCCCGTGGCGGGGGGCTGCGGCGGAGGAGCTGGCGCCACAACCACTTCCTTTGTGCTCAGCGACGACGAGGCCACCCTCAACGAGATGATTGGGAAGTTTGACGAGAGCTACATCTATGAGAAGGAGACTGACATACTCAGGTGAGGCTCGGACTCGGAACTCGAGTGGCTTGCTCACTTTCGCAACTTGCATTTCCTTTGCAGCAGCGACTCGGATCCTACAGACTGTTGCGCCTCGGAGCTGGACACCGGGCAGGATGCCGGGGATGAGTGCGACACGGATGAGCTCCTGGACATTGACTTCATAGACACGTCCTCCATGCAGGAGGTGGTGCTTGACCGCCATGATGTGGTCGCTCGCAACATGGGCAGCTGCCACTACTACTCAAGTCCCATGGTGAAGCGCAAGTCTACGCGGCGCTCAGCCAGGCGCAAGAGCGGCCCGGAGGCTGCTGATGGCTTCCAACAGCAACGTCGCAAGCGGTTCCTCAAGACTCGCAAGAAGAGTTGCGAGAAAAACGAGAGGCCTCCGGTGTCGCCGCTTCGTGAGTCGCGTGGCACTCGAAGTGTCGGGGGTACACCCGTGTGTCTGCGTCGCCATCTTCTTGGCCCGAAGGAAAAGTAGGTTGCCGAGCATTTCGTTTGAAAATGCCATTTAAAAATGTTATTTTCAGGATATACAAGACTTCGCCGCTCTCCAATCGCTCAAACTCACTTATATTCGGCGACATGAACATCAAGAACTCGCTGACCATCGCGGAGAGCGAGAAGGCTCTGATGAAGGCGGATCTGGAGGCAGACATGAAGTACAAGCAACTCATCATGGAGGCTGAGTCGCTGTTGGAGTCCTTGAAGAACAGCGTTCAAAGGTAGGAGAGCTTAATGGGTCTTACAAGGGATAATTTCCATGTCAAACCATTTCTAGCATCCCAAGGGACACACCGGTGGCCAGTCCACGGCGCCTGAACCCCTTGGCCAACAAGCGTGTGGAAATGCTCAAAAACAGCGAGGTTGACACCCCCAAGAAGCAGCCATCTCCGTCGCCGCAGGAGCACGAGCTGGCCGCTGCCATCAACAAGCGCGTCGAAATGCTCAAGTTTGAGACTTCCTCGGTCTCCTCCCCTCCCAACAGCCCCAAGCTGGGGCCGCGCTACAGTCCCCGGAAGACGCACTTGACCAACTTTATGAACCAGAACGCTCCTCCGGAGCTGCCACCTCGCAAGGGCCCCACTGCACCACTCTCGCCCCAGCTGCAGCTGAATGGCAGGCGTCTGCTGGAGAGTCCTAAGGCCAGGCGCCATGGGGGCACCATGACCGTCACATCGACCACCACAACCACGGTGATCAGTTTCAACGGAAGCGACTCTGACATCGATTGCCTGGCTGCGGAGGATCTGGGCAATCAAAACTATTTCCCGTACGCGAGGCCGGCGAAGACACTGACGAAGACGAACATCCAGCTGGAGGTCGAGTCACAGGTCAACAACAACTTTTACTGCCCCCACAGCGAGCCTCTGAAACGCAAGGTCTACAAGGGCAGCTCTTCCTTCGAGCGGATCAAGAAGAACTTCGACTTGGAGCTGGGTAAGCTTAAGTTCGGGTTAACCTTAAGCGTCTCACGTCAATGTGTCTTATCCAATCACATACAGACCGCATCAAGTCAAGCGAGCGCTCTCCAGCCAAGCTCTCCGCCTCCGTTTCGGCCAAGAGCTCCATGCAAGACGTGACCGGGGACGAGGACAAAAGGCTGACATTGGAGGGTGGGGGCGTCGGCGAGAGCCGCAAGCAGCAGCTCATTCTCAACACGCTTGTCGATCTGAAGCGGAGCTTGGAGAACCAGAGCCACCAGCTAAGTGGCCTAAACGGTGATTAATAGAACCGAAAGTACTGACTACTAGGGCTAAGATCATCAGCACATAACCATCAGCTATAATCATCATCTAGATAGTAAGAGTAAGCTAACAAACAGTCCAACCGAATCCCTCAGACTAGACACTGAAACTGAGCGCAATAACTTTCTACTGATAAGAGAGACTATTATTTACAAAAGTATATGGCATAATACTCGAGGGCCGTAATCGAGCCCTCGGACTGGACTGGCAGAGAGTTATTACCGAATATCAAGTAGCTTTCAGTTGGAAAAGTTGTTAAATGGAGATTTTGTTTTCTGAACGTAGATGTTTTGTTATTACTTTTGTAGTATGCCTATTTAATACTGCATTTAGAGTGGAGCCCCGTAGAGCCCATTTGAACTCATTTTTAATCCTTTTAATTTCGAGTATGATAGTTCATTTTAAAGTATTAATCTCCTTTGTTCACTCAGTTTTATGGAAAAACGTTACTTTTGTTGGCATGCCATCTGGAGTGGTGTTCAAAACACCAAAGGCATAATATTTTTGAGTAAAATCCTACCTAGGACTCACATTATCCTCCTACTCTAGCTCGAATACGTTGAATACTTAACTACATAAGTCAATAACTCACAGTACTCTTAGTTACTCATAGAACATTTGTTGTGAAGCCGAATTTCCTTTGATTACGAAGCATATCCCGCGAGAAGTACATCGGCTACCCTACCATTAGGGAACTATTTCTAGACTTGGTAGAACCCCACTACGTATACTCACTATGGTCAAGAATAATCTGAAGTAGACCTTTAAGTAACCATTTTTATCCATCCGAATATGAAAATGAAATTGTTTAGTCAAATTGTCAGTAGCTTAATGAGAGCAGAAGCTGTTTTGTTTCCTCAGTTATCGCCTAGAAGAATATCATTTTTAGAGCCGGAATTGGCCACGTTTGTCATGATTTCCCATTCGGGTCAAATTGGTTGTAATTTGGATCAATCAGTTATGAGTTATGAATTATCAATTATGAATTTTGTTGTTGTGTGCCCAATTAATACGCATCTAGAAGCTATAGAACCTACACAAGCATACATATTATAAGCCAATACTGTAACGTGATAATAAACTTAATGAAAAGCCCAAGACCGAAATCCATTGGGGCCTGGGGCCTGGGCCCAAGGCGCACCCGATCGGTAGGTATTCTGTTCGGCACATAGTACTTTATATATGTATCTAAGCCCCCGTTATATTTGTAGCTTTGCGTACTCGTTTCCCATTGAAATTGAAATTGCAATTAGTTTTCGTTTTGCTTACGTACTAGCCCCCCCGAGTATTAGAGTCGCGGGGTAGTGGCCTGGTATGCCGTGTTAAATTTACTTAATTAGTTTCACCCAACGCGACACTTGAACATCGAACACGGAGCACCGAGCTCCGCACTACGAGCTCCGAAGAAACCACCGAACTCGACCGATATTTGAACTTTAAATTGCCGCTAATGCGTAGTTCCAGCCCTCCTCCTCCGGCTGGTACTCGGGCTGCGGCGGTAATTAATTTATGCAGTCTAGATTCGACATTCAATATTCGATGTGAAGCAGCGACCTTAAGACAATCCAACGAGCTTTCAACGACGAACCAATTTACAAAACCCAACATGCAACAAAAGACTGCACCGTTATTGCCCCGGGTCCAGAACACCACACTCCACACCAAGTCCATGCTGACATGGTTATCCTTGCGGACACTCACACACTTATTGAATCCAAGCATGTACTTTATACACCAATAAAGGACCAATATTTTTACTAGCCCTTTAGCTTAATTGCTTCACTTGGCGAGTCATTGCGGAATTTCCAGAGACGCCGATCCGTTCCCGGTTCCCAAAATAAACCCGCCGTGTTCTAAAAATCCCCAGAAAAGCATAAACAATGGAAAATTAGCAGTCCGTGGTCCGGCCGCCGCCGTCGTCTCCGATGCTAATTATGCAAATGGAGACCGGAGACAGGGAGCGGGCCTGACGAGGCACTGCCCCGACGGAATAACAATTGACCACGCCACGCTTAAAGCATCGACGCAGTATTAAGTGGGCAAAAACATGGCTCGGAGAACGCGTCCGTCAAGTCGCTGGCGGCGGTGGCCCAATAAAGGAGGCGCGACCAAATCGGCTGCAGGAGATGCGCCCTAAATGGCCAAAACTGGTTCCGTCGCCTCTGCCAACCTGCCCGAGCAGGCTCAATGCAGGGGCTGGTCTTGCCCTCCGGAGGAATGAGGTATGATGGTACACCCATAACTTTGTGGTCCTCAGAAAATATTACAAAGTGATCTTATTTTGTTCTAGGTACTAGTAGTTTCGACCTTCGACATCCTTGGGTATCCGGCAGGGAAGCCTCTACCTCGGAGTGGACAATCAGAGGCAGCTTTCGATCTCCATCAATGACGAGGCGTGCGAAGAGCTTCCAGCGCTGGAACTCTGTGTGCGGGGCAGGAGGAGCCTCTGGGGGCAGGGCGGAGCGAGGGATCAGATTGTTTTCGTTTTTGTTAGCCGTCATGTTGCTTTTTTGGACTGTTGTTGCTTTTTAACGTCTTTGTCGATTATTGTTATTATTATTGAGATTCTTGTTGTTGTTTTCGCTGCGTGGCTTTTAGCCATAAAATGTTACTTTAGTGTTGACTCGCCTCGCAGCGCCAACTCGGTCGTGCCGCCGCCGCCGCGCAGTCGCAGTCGCCGTCGCTGTTTTTAGCCATGAAGGTCATACCCAGGTGTGTGGCATTCAGATTCACCTGAGCCCCGGCCCGAGACCGAGCTGAGTCTGAAGCCAAAACCGAGTCTGAATCCGAATCCGAATTCGAATCCGAGTCCCAACCCGAATGACTGCGCTTGCGCCGAGTGCTAAACAGGTGACGGACAGGTGTGTGCGGGGCGGGGCACGGCGGTGCGACGGGGGCACGTTGTTGTTTTGGCAGTTATGAAACTAGTCCAATGACTCTCGGCGAGCTGGTGTGCGAGCCGAGCTTTTGCCGCTGCCTCCTCTTCTTGTAAGCGTGTAATTACCCACACAGGTGCACAGGAATTTCGGTGAGGCCGCCGCCGCCGCGACCGACTCTGAAACAGAAACGAACTTTGGCCAAATGCACTGAGTTTTTGGCCAGTTCTCAATGCTGCGTCAGCCGCCTCATCTTCAGGGTTTCGCAACCCGGGGACACATGTGCGCAATTCGAAATCAACTGACGCTCTGGAGGATTGGATGAGTGGGGCGGGGGACTGCGGACTGGTGGCTGGAGGTGGGGGGTGAGATTTGGGCGGCTGAGAAGTCGCAAAAGCGAGTTGACAAAGGAAAAATAGCTCAGTCATGCGACAGTGCAAAAAATTGGCCCGGAATGCTGCGTAGCTGCTTGGCCGGTTCTGAAGCACATTCCCCCCTCGTTGAGGCTGGCGGGGCGTTGGCAGGGGAAGCCCAGGCCCTTTGTCTGCCCCCCAAAACAGGTCACAAGTAGCTGCTTAACTCTGACTCCCAACGGTAGCCGCTCTGCACTGACAAACATGAACCTGCTCCCGCAGATCATGCTGACAACTTAAGAACATCCCCACCACCAGCCTCTGCTTCTGGGGCTAACCAGTTGCCTGGAGCTCTGAATCAGTGGATCGTCCCGTGCCGACGTCACGCATTACATCTCTGAACTTGGCCCACCTTCGGCCACCGCCAGAGGAGAGTGAAGTCGGCCAAGCTGATTAAATTCGAGTGCGCTCAATTAGCGCTTACTCCCGTTCGGCGGGCGATCCCCGGGTTGGACCATCCCACAGAGTGTGGGCATGGCTGGCCTACCTCCGTAGAATGTTCGTGAATGAACAGCTCTTGACGCGATTTAGCCCGCTCATTGTAATATCCGCAGTGCAAAGTGGCTCTGCGAGTGTGAGTGTGGAATTTCGAGTTTTCGGACTTTGTACCATGTGGCTAGCCATGAACCGACTTGGCAGCGTTGGCCGCCAACTCAGAGCCCCGTCCCCCATTCCTCATTCCCCGCCAGCCGCCCGCGGAAGTCGATCGTGATGTATTGGCAAGCCGAGATTTCTATTCTGTCGTAGCTCTTAGATGGGCAGGGGCTCTAATTATTCATCTGGGTGACGCACTCCCTCTCGAGCATAATTCCAAATGCTCCTCCCCCTGCCAAATTGGATGAGCTAGCCCTGTCTCTTGTCATTGCAGGTGCTTATGGAAGCAGTGACAGGCTGCTGGATTCTATGGCGATCGCCGATCGTCCGCGTTTGGAATCCAGGAAGTCGGTTACTGGGGCCCTAACGGAAACTGCGATTGATCTATTACCCAAACCAGTCGCGGCTTCTGGCTTCCGCCTGATCAGACTGCTGGTCTTTTGGGGGTCTGAGGTCAAACGGAAGTGTTTCTCGGCTTTTTCGATACAGCTCGATACTGTGGATATTTTTGGACCTCTCTCATGCTAATCTGAAGCTGCTGCCGGAGTGCTGTTATTAATTAATTTCTCGTTTCGATTTGCATTCAAAGTTTATTTCGGATCTCGGCAGGGGCAGGGGCAGAGACAGAGGCAGCGGTGAAGGGGCAGTGGCACGTGATAAAATTTGATTCCGACTCTGGCATCGCATACTGCCACTGATGCTCATGCTGATTAATGCCACCACCTCAGATTTTGCAGCTCAATGCTGAAAGAACCGCAGCGGGGCCTTGGGGGTTGGAGCTTTGCGCTCCGAGCTCCGAGCTTGGACCTTGGACAGTACCGAAATGCTTGACCAGTTACAAGTTGTCCATTCTGCTGACTCACGGCGACGGGGCTTTCTTTTGTCGCCGGACCGGGGAGAGTTACTCCGATTTGGTTATGCCAGTGGCTCGGTTCTCGGCGGCACCGAGAAGACTCTTCTTCAAGGCTAGGGTCGGGCGGGGTCAACAAACGGAAGCGCTACAACGCACCTCTGATCTAGGCCCCAGACGAGTATCGATCTCCGCTGAGTTATGACACTTCCGTCTGCCGTGGGTTAAGGCGATCCGCCGCCAACAACAAGCGGAAGCCGAAAGGCGAGCTAGAACCGTAAACAAGTTTTGCTTCACAGCAGCCGAAAATTCGCAGCCGAGACAAACGCTTGCACAGACATCGAAACTGAAGCCAATTTGAATGATTCGAGAGGGAGGAGCTCCCATCCGGAAGCCATACCAGGGTGCTAATTGCCTGGCCTGGACTGGCCTGCCCCGAGAACTCATTTCGAGTCCCAGAGTCATGGGGGTCGGGAGGCTAAGCAGGGACTGTGCCATGGAAGCGCCCTCGAAACCGCTCAAGTGGAGTCTGCCGATAAGCACGAAACAAGTTCATGGCTTCTATTTCCATTAGACTGGTCGCGATTCTCGCCAGCAGTCGGCGCAGTGATAAGGCCATGTCCAAGACCACCTTCGCCAAAAGCACTAACTAGCCACCCAAGTGACTGGCGCAAAGCACTATTAACTTGGCCCAGATACATGCTCATGAGCCACTCTGTTCTATGGGCCAGATTACACATCGTGCTTCCGAAGCATAACCAGGCTGCGTCCCAATAGTAGTGAGAATTACGTATCAGAATTACGAAATAACATTCGATTTTAGACACGGGACTTCAGCCATTCCGCCGTGAACTTGAGCGGAGAGCTAGATATGGCCATGAGTCAGTCTCATGACAGCTAGTTTGCCACGGACACGGGCCATGAATCGGCCAGCAGGGGAATTATTTTGAAATTGAAGCATTCCTCCTCCTTCTGAGTTCATTATCTAAGTCCCCGTAGATAAGGAAGCCCCCAGAAGTGGTGTTGCTCGAGAGAAAGCTCAACCCCGCCCGACTTCCTAATCAGAATAGCCAGAGGAATAATACCAGCGACTCTCGAGATGTGGCACGCGAACGCCCGAAAATGGTGTGACTGGGAAATTAGATTAGATATTACAGTTCTGGGTTTGCGTTTATAAAAAGAGTTGGGCGAAATCGATCCGACATCTGTACATATCTGCCAATACATTGGAAAAATGTAAATATAATGGATCCAAAAAATTGTCTCGAGGTTTTAATGCAGGTTTATGGGGAATCTATCTGCAGCTCTTTTAAGGTGTTCTGTTTAAGAATCGGACAAGAATTGGCCAAGATATAGCTTCTGCAAGGGGCCATATAGGACAATCCTGGATCTTGCAAGGTGTACCCCCACAAAAATGTGAAAAATATGGGTCCAAAAATGGGTGTTGGGGTTTTGATGCAGATCGAAGGGGAATCTATTCACAAATCTTTTAAGGTACTCCCCTCAAGAATCGGATGAGAATTGGCCAAGATATAGCTTCTGCAAGGGGCCGTATACGAGAATCCTGGATCTTGCAAGGGGTACCCCCACAAAAATTTTAAAAATATGGATCCAAAAATGGGTGTAGAGGTTTTGATGCAGATCGATGGAGAATCTATTCACAAATCTTTTAAGGTACTCCTCTCAAGACTCGGATGAGAATTGGCCAAGATATAGCTTCTGCAAGAGACCATATAGGACAATCCTGGATCTTGCAAGGTGTACCCCCACAAAAATGTGAAAAGTATGGATCCAAAAATGGGTGTTGGGGTTTTGATGCAGATCGAAGGGGAATCTATCCACAAATCTATTAATGTACTCCCCTCAAGAATCGGATGAGAATTGGCCAAGATATGGCTGCCACAATAAGCCATATACGAGAATTCTTGGGAAGTACCTTCGCTCCAATCTTCACCTGGCCGAGTTCCTAATCAGAATAGCCAGAGGAATAAAACGAGGTACTATGTAGATGTGGCAGGCGTGCGCCCAAAAAGGTGACTAGGGAGTCCGATTAGATAGGACAGGTTTATGGGAAGAGTTGGGCAACATGGTCATGTATGCGTCTGAAGAAACATAGAGTAAACACCCCTCCCAAATACGTCAATACCCTGTAAATATTTTGGGATGGGAGGAAGTGGAATTATCTTCTTGCGTCAATGGCGCTTTGTTTTGGCACTTTTTCCAGGGTCTAGATAAAGGAGGGTATCCGTTAAACAGGTGCAGAAAATAATAATTGATTAGATTGAAAACTGCAGACACCTCTTCGATAAACGGCCCTAATAAGGTGCGGGGCAAAACAATAAAAAGAGGCGAAGTGCAGCCTGGAAACACGGCCGAGCAGCGGGCGCTGTTACCGAGTCTCCACCGTAATCTATATGAGCCGCTTTACGAGGGCCAGTGCCACCTTTCAACCGCCGGAGCGGTCTTTGTACCCATCGCACGAGCCCCAGTCGCGGCCCCAAAAAAGTGCCGCGGTGGGCACTTTCTTTATCGAACCGAAGCCCAGAGGGAGAGAGAAGGCGGTGCAGGTTTCTAAGTAAAATTTATTTATTGTGTATAAATAATTCTCTTTAGCTCTCGCTCACAAGCGTTATTAACGTTAGTAATTTACAGTTTGCCTTTCGCATCTCGGCTGCCGGTCCGGCGACAACCAGGCCCAGAGGACTGTCTGCTGGAAGGGTCAGTCCGACCTCGCCGACCTGGTCGCTCGCCGCTGGGTGGCCCGGACGAAAACCAAACGAAACATAACGGCACAAATAGTTGGCTTAAACAATTACAATAACAATTGTGTGGAATACATAAACTTGCGTACAGGCTAGTAGAAGTGTTCGTAATCGTAATTTAGTTAGAAATTAGATTTCTTGTACTTGAACATTTTTTGCATATTTTCTTTTGTTTTGTTTGATTTTTTTGTGTTTTTTGTTTTTCTGCAGTACCCATAGCTTTTATCCAATATATATACGAAATAAAATAGCATAGAGTGGGGAGAGGGCCACCCAGTGTCCAGCTGGACACCCAGCACCCCTCAACCCATACAATAGAAATATAAATGAAGAGCTTTCGACTTACACAAACCACCACTGTCGGTGGCTTCTTGCTTAGGAGCTGCTTTACCCGTAACTACTATAGCTATCCTCATCAGTTACTCATTTATACAATCGCTCATGCACACATACGATCCTCATATGTCTTATAGTTAGACCCCCCCTCGACTACGTTTAAAGATTACGATTAAAGAAGACCTCACACTTGGTTGCACTAATGTTGGTTGATACTAATGAGAGTAGACCCGCCCGACCCGAAGATTTCCCAGGACTACGAGGGATTGGGGACCAGGACGATGGGGAGAAGAAGGCGTTCGGTTGAGCTTCCTAGACGGGCCCAATATCACTTTGGTATCTGGCGGTCAGGTAGTTGGCCGCCTCTGTCATTTGTTCCAGGCACTCGTACAGGCCGTTCAGGTGCCTCCGACAGCGCTGGGCCAGCTCCGTGGCCTTGTCCCCGCTGGCCTGCTTCGACTTGGCCACGTCCACGATGTCGCTGCCGTCGCTGCTCTGGGCGTTGTCGCTCTTGTTGCCGTCCGACTCCAAGCCAGAGTCGTTCTCCTGCGAGATGTCAGAGTCCGAGTCGCTCATGTTGCTCACCGAGTTGGTGGACATCATCGAGGCGGTAGAGGTGCGACGCACATGGCCTTTGACGTGGGCACCCGTCGTCGTCGCCGCTGTGGTGCTGGAGTCAGTCTTGCTCTCGCTGGGATTGGGGATGGCTGATGGCTGGATCTGTGGCTGCAGCTGCGGGTGGTCCTCGTCCTCCTGGTTGGCTGTCCACAACAGGTCCTTTTTGAGGGAGTTGAGCATGTTGTAGAGGTTGAACAGTTCGGAGGCGCTGAGGAATTCGTGTACGTTCTTCGAGTGCACCGCTCCCCGCTTGCCCTGGGCACTGGAGCTCTGCGTCAGTTGGTTGGCGGTGGAGTCCTTGCCCGAGGCAGGTATGATGTCGGTGCTGTCGCCGATCTGCGCGAGGAGAGGGAAGAGAAGAACAGTTCGACCGTCAGTTTGGTTCGCCGGGGCAGTCAGCCGGAAGCAAGCCGGAAGATGGGACGCCTCCTACCTGTCGATCCATGAGCCTGCATGGCACCAGTATGGTATCGTCCATTATGTTGACAGTCTTCACGAACTTCTCCATCACGTTGACGATGCTGTCTTTGGAGAACTGCTGCTCATCGTGACAGGCGATGCGGCGCCGGGTGTTCCTAAAAACAAAAACCAAAAACAGAACGGTCAGAAGATGAGCTCGGCTGGGAACCAGTAAGGTGGTCGGTCAGAAACCAGTTTGGGACAACAATAGACACCGTGATTGGGACGGGGTGGTGATGGGGGATTGGGGAGCGCCCGGACCAGATCCCCCAGACAACGAATATTCTACAGCGTCGTTAAGTCTGTCTGTGCTCAGACTTCCGCCACTCGAAGTTTTCTTAGATTCGGCTTCGGCTCTGGACTGGACTGGGTGCGCCGCCGAGGGCCAACGTGGCGGATGATAGATATGAATTGGTTTCTATGCAAATCAGCTTGTTGCTGTTGCTCTTGCTCTTGCTGTGGCTGGGGCTTTGTCGGAAATCGAATTTGTATAAAATAGAAACCTGCTTCGGAGATGGTGTGCCTTTGTACCTGACAGTGCTCGTGTGGCCGTTAAAACAAAGCCCAGAGGACAGACGGACGGACCAGAAAGATTTCTATTTTAGACTCAAAAGCCAATTTAGCCAGCCACGTGTTGGGAGGAGGTGGGCCGGGGTCGGGCCGGGGCAGAGTCACGGTTTCGGGTGCACTACATTCAAAGTAATAGGTTACACAACTGCCGCGCCTCTTATTAACGTAATTTAACGACGAGATCGCGTAAGTACCCATAAACCAGGCTCCAACCCGCCGCTGGCCCAGCCAGTGATCCCACAAGTGACAGCTATTAACCCCCCGTGGCGAAAGCGATTCGCCCGGCGTATGGCTGTGTGCATGTGCTATCTGGAACTAGTGCGTCTGGTCCGAAGTCTGGGGCGGCCGCGAGACGGCTTATCGCCCGCAGACGTCTCCCAGACGGAGGGCTGCCCAGCTCCAATCTCTCCTAGCCAGCGCGGGGCCGCGTGATCGCAGCCCCGCCAGAGCGCACTGATAAATTTAGTTTTAGTGGCTGCGCCATTTAGAGGCCCCTGCCCCTGCCTGCTCCTCCACCTCCTCCGGCCGAGAAGACCAAGACAATCTAGATATCGATGGCTGAAGTGTGGTCGGGCGGGGGGCAGCCCAAGGGATGGGGTGGCCACGCGAGCACTGCGTGCTACGTCCCACTACATGCCAGAATCGGAATCAGAGCCGCAGCCAGCTCTAGATTCTAGCGCCAGAGGCCACAACTAGAGCGGGTGTCAAGGTGCTCTCCTCCACGGCCGGGCGTCGTGAACGGACTGACAAATGACGACTGGCTGCGGATTCCCACCGCCCTGCCCCCCGACCGGCTAATTAAGCTAATTGCGTAGAATTCCAATCGTGAGCCCCCCCGAGCACGAGGAATGCAAAAATAACTATCATTTTATCAGCCACTTGGCTCGGACACTCGCTCGGACATAATGGCATTCTGGTGTTGATGGGACTGGGCTGGGCTGGGCTGTCTCGTGGATTCCATTCAGATACCCCATCGTCTCAATTTATTTCCAATTACCCCCTTCCCCTGCTACGACCCTGGATTGTTTGCATAGATGGTTCTCTAATCAGGCGACACTCGGATGCTGGCCACCCGCCAGCTATTGACCTTTCCTCAAGAAGCCAGCCACCGTCAACCACCGCCAGTTCTTCCCCATCGATCGCCTCCGGGGCCCTCCTGGCCCGATCCCAAACGCCGGCTCAGCTGTCGGGCAACACGCCACCGGGACAGCCAATCATGAAGAGCTCCGCGGCACACCTGCTCCACCGCCCCCGCCCTCGCCCACCCACTCCCAGCTCCCAGTTCAGAACTGTGAGAATTGGGCTAAGCGAGTCGCTGGCGTCACGCGACATCGCGAAAAGAAGAAGCAGCTGGGCTACAGGCTAGAAGCAATAGCAGTCCGGAGCAATTGAGACTGGGATGTACCGCATACAGCGCCGAAATCAGGCGATTATTTTCAATGAGCGGCAGCTGGCAGCTGGGAGGGGCGCGGTGGTGGGTGGTGTGTGGTTGGTGGTGCTGAGCTGAGCTGAGCTGGCTTCGTGTGGCATGTGAGTGCCACGCAACTCTCTCCCGAGCCACTCTCTCCGGCGTGCTACCTCTCTTCGGGCAGTGCGATTTCTCTTTGGAGTGCCGCCGTATGGCGTGATGTTTCCGAGCAACTGTACGGCTAAGAGCTTCTGCCTCATGCCTCCTGCCCCCTGCCCGTGCAACATGCAACGAACGAAATCTCAGCTGGGCATGATGAATGAAAATCCGCCAACGAGGCTAGGCGAGCGTTTGTTGTTGCCACTACAGCTACCACCAGTGCTGCGGCTGCTGCTGCTACTGCTATGTTTTGTGGTATTTCTCGTATTTGCAATGTTGGGCAATGCCACACACACACATGGACGGGAAGGTGTATACATTTTTTGAACCGAATTGACCAATATTTGGTTTCGTTCGCTGTGGCCGCGCTTCTGTCTCCCCACGACTTGTCCCCGCCTGACCTCCGTCGACTGCCCATCATAATCGATATCTGATACGCCCCCGCCCGCCAGCCAATTTCATATTCTATGGCCTGGCTAGCGGCGGGTGCTGGCGGCCACAGCTCGAGCTCAAGGCGACACTTGCCGCAGTAACGCTGGGGTGACACACCGACCAGAAGTAGCAGAGGTGAATCAGTGAATTTCTGCGACTTCTGCGGCCTCCCGAAGGGACACTAGCGGAAAACCAATGAGTAATGGCATCGATAGTGCCGAGGCGCAAGGGCTGGGGGCTGATGGCTGAGGAAGTGCGATATAGATAAGTCCTTATCGCTCATCCGAAAGCCCGGACTCTGATTTCGCCTCCTAGTCGGCTGGCTAGTCGAAACATTTAAGCAAACAAACACGCCGATACCCGCACGCACCGCCGCCACAATAACGCGGCCAGGTGCCTGTGTGGGTCTACAATATATAGCCGATTGTGTCATATTAGCGCTGGCTTGGTTTTTTCTTTCGTGTTTGAATTGTCGGTCCCCCGTCCGCCTGTCCGGCTGTCCGCCAGCGTCCAACAAAAATCGTACGATAAATTTCTTGTATCTCGTTTTTCGGTGCGGTGCAAACGAAAGAGAAAACGTTCGAGGGGTGCGGTTGTCGGGCGAGAGAACGAGAGCGCAGAGAGGACGGAATGTGCCCCACCAATTTAGAATCATTTTGATCAAATTGAACTTAAACGCTTTAACTGGCGAACTGGATTTTGATAGGGATGGGGATTTGGATTTTGACTGGGATCCAGATGCGGATGCGGACTCGGTCTGGGTCTGGGTCTGGAGATGGCGGGTCTTACCGACTGGTCTCCAGCTTGGTGAGGTCTGTGTATCCGCTCATTGTGGACGGTGGCGATGTGGGACTCGGTGCTCGGTACTCGGATGACTCGGGATGACGCCGGAGGCAGTTGATTACACGCAAGATTCTCTGTCCCGCTGCACAAATACACGCGCACTTTCACTCGCGCTCCAATGGCTGGCTGGTGCTATTCTTTGCTGGGATTACGAAATCCCAGTCGCGCAGTCACAGGTAGCCTGGTTCAGTTTGGATTGGAGGTGGATTGGCTTGGTGTGGCTTCTTGCTGCAGGCAGTTGTCCCGGCGGAATGTCTCTAGCTAGTGCGCTGCCTCCAAGAAGTCGCGGCCGATTTATATGGTGGAAATTAGCATCGACACCGAGTTCGATCCTCTTTACGTATGCGTCGCGGAGTTCTAAACTGGTCTGCGTCTGCCCGTGCTGCGAGTCGATTTTGATTTGATTTGGAATATCAAAGGTACGAGCAGCTTACCTGCAGAGAAAAAACTCGCACCGCTCATCAAAAAAGTGTGACCGTCTCGCTAGCCCGATAGCTATCGATAACAATCGCTTATCGCCCGCTTACCAGCACTGGTACTTCAGAAAACGTTATTTTTATTTAAAACATTTAACAAATTTTCAAAATCATTTCAGTTTTATAACCAAAATATTAAATACTTGGAAAATTATTCAAAATATATGAATACAATTAAACATAACATAATGGTACTGCTTAAATGTTACTATGTTAATTTAAGTTTTTTTTCTTTTAAAACGAAATTCTTTTAAATTCTTATTTGAGTATTGAAAAAATAGAACCTGTTAAAGTGGGCGAAGAAGACTTTGATTTAACAACCATAGGTTCGCACGTCACCTTGGTAGATGACTATTCACGACCAAAGATCGCTCTGTGGTTAAGCCATTACTAAGCCCTTTAGTACAGGTGGTCGGGCTGCACTCTTCGCCTTTATATAAAGAATTATAAAACTACCCAACTGGTTTTGTCGCAATTCGAGAGCTTACTTTTCAAATGTCACCAGTCTTTTTAAGGGGGCATGCGCACTTGGAGGGCCAAAAAATAGGCATTTTTTCTGAATTTTTTTCTCGTAAACTATTGAATTTTTTTGAAATATCGTTTTATTATGTGAAAGTACATTATTTTAACTGAAATTTGAAAAAAAAAAAGTAGAAAATATTTAGGGGTTTCAAAGTTATGCCCCGTAGAAGTGAGGTCCATCCGAAAAAGGCGAGTTGCGGTGACCAACACTGTGAAAAACTGGATAGTCTGAAATCAAAAAATGAAACGGATTTACATTTATTAAAAGTAAATCTAGTACTTAATCGAAGGATATTAAAAAAAAAAAATATTTGACAAAATGGCGACCTTTCAAAGTTGAAAAATCGTTTTTCGTCAAAAAAATCGGTAGTTTTTCAGCTGTAAAAAAAAAAGTTTTCCATAAAAAAAAAAATCCTTCGATTAAGTACTAGATTATTATGTAATAAAAGAGCATGCTAAATTTCAAGACAATCGGGTCACTAGTTTTCGAGTAAGAGTGGTCACCGACTTCAAAAACGTAGTTTTGAGAAAATCGTGTTTAAAGTTTCAACTCACCATTACGCTTACCGGACGCCCCTCCCTTTCAACATGTGTATCTCACTAAATTTTCACCGGATCATTTCAAAATTTTGTGGACACATTTCTAAATGTATGTATATACTTTAAGAAAATGCAAAAAAAAACAAGAAAGGAAAGCTAACTTCGGGCGGAGCCGAAGTTGATATACCCTTGCAGTTCAGTCGCAGTCCGCTAGGTGGCGCCACGCATCTTATATTATTAGATATATAGAAGAACGTATATAGTCGGCCGATCCTTATGAAATTTGGCAAATCAGATTATTTTGTCCAAAATATAATCTGTACCAAGTCCCATCTTTCTAACTTAAAAAACACCAAAGTTATGCCAATTCCGATCGTTGTATGACAGCTATAGGATATAGTCGGCCGATACTTATGAAATTTTGTACACAGGATATTTTGGTCAAATATAACATGTGTGGAAAGTCTTAACCCTCTAACTTAAAAAACACCAAAGTTATGGCATTTCCGATCAATCAGTTATATGGCAGCTATAGGATATAGTCGACCGATCCCGGCCGTTCCGACTTATATACTGCCTGCAAAGGAAAGAAGGGTGTGTGCAAAGTTTCAACTCGATAGCTTTAAAACTGAGAGACTAGTTTGCGTAGAAACGGACAGACGGACAGACGGACATGCTCATATCGACTCAGGAGGTGATCCTGATCAAGAATATATATACTTTATAGGGTCGGAGATGTCTCCTTCACTGCGTTGCACACTTTTGACCAAAATTATAATACCCTCTGCAAGGGTATAAAAATTCGATTTTTTGAAATTTACAAGTGCGCATGCCCCCTTAAAAAAGAATGACAGAGATGTAAGGACGCCCCTTTGCTCCTTTTGAAAAAATAATAGGGCATCCTTTTGTTTTGCCTAACTCCATAATGCAGACGAGTGCTGGTCTGACCTAGACTGCAGCGCCCCACACTGAGGGGCTTCTCAGATGTTGCCCGCAGGCACACGTACAACTCAGTAATTTGATCCTCAGTGAGGACATCTAGCATATTTAGCTCTGCATCCCAGAAAAAGGGAAGCTGCCGTTTCCTCAGGCATTCCGTGAGCTCTTCAAACATCTGGGAAGAATTTCAACATCAATTTTGAGGCATTGGTCGGGATACAATTTCGGACTTACCTCCTTTAAAATGTCTTTAAGTGGATGCTCGTGCCAGTAGGAATCCGGGGAAGACCTAATTTTCCATAGAAACAAGGTTTTAATATAATAGCTTTTTAAGTGGCTCAAATTGGTCCTTAAATCGCGGTAGTTTTTCATAAATTTTATGGCGTCCGTACAATTCTTATGCTTTCCGGCGAGGATGGCTTTTTCCGCCGCGTAAAACGAAGACCGGAACGAGAGCTGCGGCGGCGGGTGTTGTAACGGAGATTTGAAGGGCTTTGGGATTGCGTCCCAGTATGAGAGATTCGCGCACGCGTGGTAGCCTTGGAGATCCCTGGACAGGACGTTCTGCTCAAACCCCAGACGGATGGAAGGCACAAAGTCCACGGAGTACTGCTCATCTACGAAGATGGTGTGGGCCGGCCCACAGGTCTTGTACCGCAGTTGGGACTCCTGACCATCGACCTCGATGCGATACCCGATCCGGTTGAGAGCTCGACTAAAGCGACTCTGCAGGAAGCTACGGAGCTTGTCCACGACTAGGTAGTTGTTCTTGTCGACTAAGTTCATTAGGAACTCGTAAATGGCCCGGTAATCCTCGCGGGGATCTTCTTTTAATTTCTCCAGTACGCGTGTTAAGTTAAGTAGAACATTTCCCGGAATCCGCGGACACTTCGATACGACGATGTCTTTGTAAAACGGAGTTTCGAGTTTAAAAACCAAATCGAATTCGTTGGGTTTCGCGATTTTTAAATTGTCGCCCGTGCTTCCTGCGAATACGGATGAAGGAACACGATTTTTATTTACGGAAAAGTACGCGACGCGACGCGGAAAACGATAAAAGTGGGACACGAGACACGGATACCTAAAAGTCGAGGATGCGCGCGGCGATTGGATTTTGTATTTACACGATTAAGAGACACGATTTCCTTTTTTTAAATTCTATGATTAAGATCTGAGAAGTACGACACGATTTCAGCGATAAGACGCGGGACTCGGACACTAAAAAGTGTAGGATGCGTTTGAAAACTACCTGATAACGAAAGCTAATAAACCCGATTACGTCAAATTAGCCGATAAGGGCCAATTGATGGTTCTACGAATAGTTTTTCTTTGCGACGATTGGATTTTAAATTTACACGATTAAGATACAAGATGATTCAGAACCGACAAATTCGACAAGATTGCAGCGATAAGACCCGGAACTCGGACACTTAAAGTTTAGGATAGTTACAATAAAGTATAAAGTACCCCCTGCATCATTGCCTATAATGGATCCACTTCCAATGCACGCCACATACTAGTATGTACCTCCTCGGTGATTCATCCGGCAAACGGATGTGCCGCTTTTGGGGACAATGCAAGGGCTATGTCGTCCAGGACATCCTGTGCCACCTTGGACTTACCTTCCAGACTATATTCTACGATGAGCTTGTCCAATGCTGGACAGTCTGCTCTCAATTCCGCGAAAATTATCTTCCGCAACGCCTCGAAGTGCTTATGTGCTCTCTCCATATCCCGCGGCGCGATGTCTATGTATTTTCCTATATATTTTTTGATTATTTGGTTCTGCTTATCGGTTTTGCCCGCTGGCTTCGTGCGCCTTTCTGCGATCATTTTGTAAATCTTAATGGTTTGAAATTGCTTACGGCTAGCACGCCCGTCAGTCTTGGAGCTAAATATGGGCAAAACGCCAAAGTAAAAGCTTATCAGAAGTGGCATGAAATCGCAATATGAATAAAAAGCTTTTAAGGAAATATTTGATGTTTAGTATTTCATAATGAAAGATAGCTCTCACTCAAAATTGTAGTTTTCTGAATTACTTTCGACATCCATTTCCTCTCAAACAAGTGGACATATTTTGGATATCCTTGGATAGCGAACAATTTAGCTTCTTTTGGGCAGACAAGATGCAGTTTTTCAGAAATATACCAAAGGAATGAATAAACTAGACACTAAGAACAAGATTGCTTTTCACGTTTGTACAAAATCACTTCGGCCAAACCAAGTTTTTGTTTTATTCAGTTGATGAACAATTACTATTAATATTGTGAGCCCGGCTAGCGGGTTGGACTGCTTAGTGACCCGCGGTGGCGGCCTTGGCAGCGATCTCGTCCTCCTTAGCGTGCAGGGCAATGAGTTCCTGCTTCTTGGTGGCGATGCGCTCCTCGCGGCGCTTGCGTGCCTCGCGCACCTTCTGTCGGCGAGCCTCGGCCTGGTCAGCCAGCATCTTGCTGCGCTGCTTCTCGGCCTTCTTCTTGTGGATGTACTCCATGAGGACGCGCTTGTTCTTGAACACGTTACCCTTGCACTTCATGTACAGGTCGTGGTACAGATGGCGATCGATCTTCTTGCTGTCGCGGTACTTCTTCAGCAGACGACGCAGGACGCGCTGGCGCTGCATCCACAGCAGCTTGGTGGGCATGCGGGCGTTCGCTGTACCCTTGCGCTTACCGAAGCCGCAGTGGCGACCCTTGCGACGGGCCTCAGTGTTCTTGCGGACGCGGTAGCGGGAGTGGACCACGACGGGCTTCTTGATGATCAGACCATCCTTGATCAACTTGCGGATGTTTTGGCCTACAAGGGAAAGGAGTTTAGTCAGATTGTCCGGCTCAACTGGGGCCTTACTTACGCGAGTTTGTGTTGGCGATCTCGTTGATTTCATTGGGATCCAACCAGACCTTCTTCTTGCCGCATCGCAGTACGGAGGCTGCGAGCCTCTTTTGGAGCTTTAGAGAACTGCAAGTGGAAAACACAACGTTGATTAGAGGTGCTGTTCAGCGTGCTACGTGCAGGTGTGTGTGTGTGTGCGGCGCATGTTTGGTTATTTCACAATTGCCGGGCTAAAATGAATGGCACTGGCCTCTGGTGTCCTGTAGCATTTAACCAGCCTGTAGCCGCACACTTGCGCACATTTTATCACAGAGAAAGACGGCCAAAAAGCCAAATCACTTTATACCTCATGTCGACCCTTGCTCGTCGTGGATGGGAAAGAAAGAAAAATTTGACAACCGGATGTTGGCACCATTTTTCAGAGGTGGACGCGCAATCGATATATATCGATAGCTTTCTGGTAGGTGTCTTGTCGGACTTATATTAAGAAGATAAAGCAACGTTTCAAATCAAAATCGGGATTGGAATTATTATTAATCTTATTTTTTAGTTTGACCCTTGTCGTTTTAAATCTAAAAATCAATATTTTCTTCCGATTTGAAGTGAGTCCGATTGTGTGCTAGTTCATATTGGGAACTGGTTCGCTATTCAGAACCGGAATTTTCCTGCTGTTCAACACTGGTCTGGCCAGTACTAGACAACGGTGCACTGCTGTGCAATAACAAAAATATTTTTTTTGGCTACCAATTGCATCGAGCCGAAAAGTAAAATTATGGCCATGCAACACGCACTGAAACGGTGCCTGGGCATAGCACGGGTGCCTCTTATACGCGTCCACTCCGGGGCAACAGTTGCCGCTATTGGTCAACGGGAATCTGGGCCCCGAGCGTTCCTCACGCAACCGGCCAGGCGTTCATTTGCCTCACTGCCACAGGAGGAGAAGAAAAAGAAGGAGCCGGAAGAGAGTAGGGAGAGCCTCAATAGGCTTCCCCGGCTCATGGAATTTCCAGAGATAATTTGGCCCTCGGCGCTGAACACGCTCAAGAATTGGATAACCATCCAGTTCATAATCCGCCCCTACTTCGACAGCGAATTTCAGCTGAAGGACTTTATATTCGGCGCAAAGCAGGCGCTGCAGGTGAGTTGAACTGCATTCTAGTGAGATCTCCGAATCCCAAGATGTGCGATAGGTAGTTTCCTCAAGACTGATGGGCGGTGATCTGGACTCGCTGGACAACTTGGTCGCTCCCGAAGCTATTTCTGAGCTGCGTCCCGTGATACAGAAGCTATCGATGACGCAACGGCGGCAATTGGAGATCAAGGAGAGCGACATCTACCTCAGTTTTCCCTACCAGGTGGGCATCATGTTCGACGAGGCCAACGACAAGCTCCAGAAGCGCTTCGTTGAGATCACCATGGTCTTCCACGTGATGCGCGGCCTGTCCGAGATGCGAGAGCGCGGCGAAGAGATACCGTGGAACATGGGGTGAGTTGGAGATACTTATAGGGGCTGCAGACGGCATGGATTACGTCTTACTTCTTACAGGACCCTGCCCGAGTACCAGGACAAAGTGTTCATATGCAACTATCGATTCATCAAGGAGTTTACGGCCGGTCAGCAGTCGGACTGGACCATTAATGTGGCGAACCACTTTCGGGCCATCGACCTGATCAACGACTCAAAATAACACCTGTTCCTAGCCGACCTGGCATAGCCGATATTGTCCCCCTTCGTTGGAATAAAAGTTTCGTTTGCCGCATTTAGGTATAAAAAACTATAATTTTACTGTGGATCTCTGTGGAGTTAAATTAGGATTCATGTGTGCGAATGAGTGCGTGTCGCGTTGGAGAGGTGCTCCGGTTAATGCTGCTTCTTCAGAGCTGCATCGTGCTTGGCGCGGTAGATTCCCTTGGAGTCGTACTTGTCGAGCAGCAGCTTCCACTCGCCGGCGCGGTGGGAGCGCAAGAAGTTGATAACCTTCTCGGAGTTGCGTCGCTGCACTTCCGTGCACTTGGAGCACTCGGACTGCAGGGCGTCGGGCAGAAGGCGCTTGAGCTCACGGCCCTCCGGGGTGCAGGGACCCTTCTCCATCAGGCATTTGAGGTAGTTGTTCAGTACTCGGTCGTTGCCCAGCACCTCGTCCACGTTAACGTTGTCGAACTTGTTGGTGTACTGCTTCTGAGGAGCAGCGGCCACCAAGCTCACGGCAACCAGACACACAGCAATGGCCAGCGAAGCTTTCATCTTGGAGCAGAGGGATGTAGAGGAGCTGGAATAAAAGGCGGGAGGTGTTACCACGGGTAAGCTATGTTATTTTGGCTAATTGCTAAAAAGTTTTCCGGAACAGGCTTTGCGAGTAGGTGAGCTGTGAGCGCCGAACATCTTATTAGAAGGCGTCGCCGAGTCTCGTCGGGGAGAGAATCATCTCAGGCGATGGCTGCGCTGCCCATTTTTTGTCATCTGTTTTTGTTTTTGTCATCATGCATTATTAATGGCCCTTGGCTTATATATCGCGTATGCATACTAATTGCTGTTTGCTGAGTTTAATATTTTACAAAGAAGATTTCACAATTTCACGACCACGTCGCCGTCCAGCAGCTTTCGTGTCCAAAATATTTAAATCCGTGCGGCTAGTTGTTGGACTCTGGCGGGCCATTTACCGTTAACTGGCCCAGAGCCAGCTCCGCGCTGGATGTACGGTTTACGCAACCACCCTGGCTCCACCCGGTCCATGGCGGGTTTCCTCGTTCCTAGTCGGCTAGTTGGAATGGCTAGTTGGCTTACTCACTTCTTTTCGGAGCGATGTGGCCTGTTCAGTGGCGGAGTGGATGTGCGAACGACGACTGCACAGCTTGGATTGCGAGATGTTAGCCTGTATGCCTGGCTTTTATACAAGGAGCTTTGCCCGCGGCTACACTGCGCGCAATTGCCAGTGCTCTCTGGGCGCACTCCGAGCTTTCCGCACAGTGTACCCAGTGTAGCCCCAAAGCTGACAAACCGAACCGGATTTTCGATGACTGACTTAGGTTTTTTCATACGAATTTCGGCAAGCAGTCTGCCAGCCAGCCAGCCAGCTAGCCAGCGGAGTTGGGCCGGCGGTTCAAAGGGTGGAATGGGATTAGGAGTGTTTTTTTTATCACAGATTTATCTCTCTGTTTGCTCGCATACAAAACACACAATTCGTAGGAAAAGCATTGACGTACGTGAAAATTTAAATTTCAGCTGTCGCCGTTGATTTTGCCAGTCGCTCGAGTTCGGTTTCCGAGTCTTTCTGGATTTAACGATCGCACTTTGTTGCCAGTGCTGTTGTGTGGTAATCACTTTTATGCATTTCCATTTTCATTTCCCTTTTAATTATCTTTAGCCCCATGGATCGCACGCACCAGTCTAGACTTAACCAGATTTCGAAAGCTCTTTCGAGTGTGTGTGTGGGGATTGTTTGGGAGTTGGATTCGATTTGTTTTCGATTTCGGCTTCGCTTTTAGTCTATTTGATTATATCCCGACCGGGGCTGAGTAATTGGGGATTTACCCAGAAGCACCAGCACCCCGCCCATGTGGACACTTTTTGGCCGTGCCAAGCATGACTTGGGGGTTTCCTGGATCAGCCTCAACGGTCAGCCGTACTTGAGTCCAACTTGAGGCTAATGGGGCCCAGTTTATGCTGATAATTCTAGCTCTGGTGGGGGCAACAAAATAATGGGCCATAAAACCAAAAATACACTTTATACTCTCGCAAAATCATGAGTGCTTTGCGCGTTTACGACTGCGAGATGCTACTCTGACGTTGGCGATTCTTCGACCGTCTGCGGCGGATCGTTTTCAGTTGGACCTGGGCCAGGAGGGTCAATAAATCACCGGCCTGACCCGTCCGTCACTCCAACTGTGACATAACTCCGGCGAAACAGCTCGCGACTTGTACGCTGCCGTGTCCGGCGATTAACGTTTAAATTGGGGCATCCTTAGCCCCGAGCTCTCGTCGCCCAGTTCGCTAAATCGATTTATGCAAATGCGAGTCGAGAGTGGTCGACAGGAGAGGAAAAAACCAGGCTGACGGGGGACAAAGGGTTGCTTACCTTGAATCCGATCATCAGGGCATCAGCCAGAGCCGGAGCCATCGGGGAGGCTATCATGCGGCATGTGCAAAAGTTCAGGTTCAGGAAAGAGATGACTGCGCAAGCAAGGCGAATCGAATCGAAAAGTAAACAAACCGCAAAGTACACAACTGCCGACACGGCCGAGCCGAAGAAATACTAATAACATGAAAAAATTAAACGACAGATTGAATAAAACGCAAAATAAATCTTTGGCTGGTACGTGCCCAAGTTTTCATTGTCACGGGATTGGGATTGTGAGCCGCGCGGCGGCACAAAAGCAAGGCGTTTCGTCGCGACCTCAAACCACTAAGCCGCACCTGGGAGGGCGGGGCGGAGGCCCTGCGGAGGCTGACCTGCTCGGGTAGCCCTCGCCGCCGAGGAGGAGTAGGAAGACGCGCCAGCGTCTGGGCCGGTCGGGACTGACAGATAAGGTGAAATGAGGCACATTCAATTTTCAACTTAATCGTATATTACGCAACCACTCCGCTGATAGTGCATCGGCAGTAGTGGCACCTTCTAGCCTAAGTCTATGTCATACATAAGTATATACACGGTCTGGTCTAGGAACTATTCCGCCAGACAGGCACTATTTGACAGCCAGATCGCTGAGCTGCCCGGGTGGCGCAGGGACGGGGGTGGTGGGCTGGAACTTCGTCTCAAGCATGACGTTGCTGGTGCCGTCGCCGCAGACCTTGCGGTAGAACTCCACGTAACTGAGGTCGCCCCAGATCACCCGGATGGCCTTGAGGGCGCTCCACAAGGCCAGAAGCAGCAGGAACGCCATGCACCAGGGCTGCATGTGAGGCACCACGTTCACGTTGATCCACATAAGGCACTTCACGAATCCCGGCAGCTCACCCATATCCTGGAAGAAAGTGGTGATGAGTTTTGCTGGAATTGTGTCTAGGATCGGGGTACTTACAAACTCATACCAGAAACTGGGGAGCATCATGTTACTGTACTTCTTCAGGCGGCCGCCAAAAGTGAGATCCGGAACTGGGATGTTGGATTGGAAACGGTACTTTTCCGACACCGGAATGCCCGTGACGGGCTCCAGCAGGATGTAGGGCTGGTGCTTTTCCATGTTGGGCGTGTAGCCCTCGTAGTGGTCGCTCCAGTTGTAGCTGCTTCCGTAGAAGTGCGGCATCGAGAAGGCCGATGGGGCGCCGTCTTTCAGAGGAAAAATAAACCGTAACCGTAAGTAACTGAGCAAAGAAAAACCTCATACGCTGGACCACTCACTTATCACACACTTAGAGACGTCGAACATGCCGTCAGGCAGCTGGTAGGCGAAGCTCTTGGCCAGACATGGCGGCGGCTTCTGGTGCTCCTGCAGCAGTGTGAAGCGGTAAGTGTCGAAGGCTTCGAATTTCTCAGTGCCCACGTAGGTAAGGGGAAGGACGCGGCAGGACTCCGCGGCCACGATCTCCAGAGGTGTGTCCGGCTGTACAAAGGGCGGGTACAGGGAGTTGTCCAGGGCTCCAGTCACATTGTAGGGGCACTCGGATGAGTCGAATTCGCGCAAACGCTCCCATTGCTCTCGGATGATCTGCTGGCCATTGAGGGTTTCGACGCGGAAGAAGTTCTCGAGACCCTGTTCCGGTCCAATCTTCACCGTGTAGACCTCCTCCTTGTCCTTGAGAGCCTGGCGGAGGGAAACTAAGATTAGAATGCCGGGAAAGAGCCAACCCACTTACATTGTGCAGCACCGCCACATTGGCGGACAACGTAGACACCATGGAGACACCTTTGAGAAAGTCACCCGTCAGCTCCCAGAGGAACCAGTGGATTGTGTTGGTAAGGAACTCCTTCTCATTCATAAGGATGAGATCGTAGCCAAAGGGCATCATTGGCTTTAGCTTCGCGGCTGCCCCCAAGAGTACGGAGTTCACGGCCGTAATATTCCAAGTGAGCACATCGGGAGCCACACTCTCCTCGGGCAGGAACTCCACTACACGGTAGCGGTGCTTTGAATACGTGACGTGCGTCTCGTTCCGCTCCAGGATGTCGTTGTAGCCCACGACCTTGTAGCTGATGGGCCCGATCTCCTGGATCTTCAGCCGCTTGTCCCGGCCGCTAGCGAACTCGGCGGCATTGGTCACGTTGAAGACGAAGCTCTTCAACACCCCGAACGGGGAGTTTATCCAGCTGTCCATGGTGGGCATCTCCTGGCGGAAGCGGACGTGCTGCTCCGCCACCAGGATAGGGTAGTCCACCCCGATGGACAGCACAAACAGGTAGGTGCTGAGTCCTCCGAGGACCAGGCAGAGCACTACTTTCACCCACTGCATGAACTTCATGTTGGGTTTTTTGGATGCTGGGGACGGAGGTGGCACTGAATAGACTGATTCACGTCCGATCGGCAGAAAACACGCGATCCGTTTGAGTCGAAAATCCAGGCCTTTCGGCAGAATTTACACTCGCTTATCACCACTGCCCAGTCCTCGGCCTCCGTCCTCGCGTCCCTCTGGTGCCGCATTTGGGTGTGAGTCCAAACGGAATGAAAACAAAGTGTATAAAATCAAATAGCAGAAAGGCTATCAGCCGCGTCTCGGCGGGAGCTGCTTCCAGATTTTCTCCGCTGGCCTCTCTGGGGATTAACGGCGATAACGAGACAACTCTGACCCTAAAACAGGCATTACGCAAATGGCAATTGATATTAGTTCCGAGGGAGGAGTGGCTCTTCCTTCTGCCCTGCCCCGGCAGGCTGCTGCAGCCCCCGCCCGCAGCCTCCGCCGACTGCCACAGGGGGTCCTCCGCGGAGTCGGCAGGTGTGGCTGCCCTGCACTTGATCTACGTCGCTGCTGGCCCGGCTGCGGAGGTCGCCTTATCAGGCTCAGACGGGCACAGACCGAGCCGCTTATCGGTCCGCGGTCAGCCGACCGTACAGCGGCGGACAAATGACTCGCCATTAAAACGCCGCTTCTGCCGGCCGGCCGATCTCGTCCAGAGTGCAGGAGACATCTTAATGGCCGTGCAGCAGAATCCGGTCTGGCCGCCGGCTTTAGTGTCTTCTGTTGGAGGGGAAATTGGTGCTAACACAACTATTAAACATTGTACGATCAAGTGATAAGGCGAGAGCTGCCAACGAAAGTGAACTGATTATTACGTGTTAATGGCTTGTTTACTTTTATTAAAAATGAGGCAGTCCCCTAATACCACTTGTCGATTTAAGACAACATAAACTTTATGATTTGTTTCATGTTCCTTTTTTGAAGAGAGACCCAACAGTCTTATTAATGATTTTCCGGTCTGGGTTCAGCTCGAAGACAGCTTCCCAGTTGCATACTTTTTGGAGACTTTCGAAACCCCCGTCAGAGTACTGAGTTCTAGGGATAACTATGCAGTAGCCCCTCTGATCAGAGTATTCCGAAACCATTCGTGGAGAACCATCGTTGTCCCTAGATGGGTCGGAAATAAGGTATTCGGTGGCATGTCTAATTAAAATAATATCGTACTTTATTGTACACATTAGAGATTATAAATCGTACATTCGATCGACGGAATTATGTATTTTTGGGATGGAAGCTCTCGACGCGGCGCTCGTCCAGCCTTTCCGGCCTAATGAAGCACATTTGTATGGAGGACGGATCATTTAGTTTATTTGAGAAACGTTTCGGGTTTTGTGACAACTGACTCGTATCTAGACATACAATTTGAGCGGGGGTCTGGGATCGGCTTCTGTTTTGGTATAACAATCGGAGTCTAAGTCGAAGCTTTGAGCCTTAAGCGATCACGACTGTTTCATAAGACTACACATCAAAAATTTTCATAACGATACTTACAACAATAACCTACATACAATACAATAGATACAGATACAGATTACAGATTACGGATTACAGATTACAGATACACATAGACATACAAATACATACAAGTCTCCCAGCTCCATTTTATCTAGACTACAGAGACGCATCCTTGCCCGGGCCGGGTGGACCCGGGCGAATGGCCGTGGTATTGGGAATGGAAATGGGATCGTTCCCAACTAAGGATAAGCTAAATCTAAGACACCCAGGGACCCGACTGCCACCGAAGGCTGCGACTAGAAGATGCGGCATCTAGTATCTGGCGGGCTGGTTGTCTTTGTTCTGCTTCTTGTTCATGTCCACCTGGGCGGTGGCCAGGTAGTTGGAGCCCTCCAGGTGCAGGGTGCTCTGCCGGTGCGAGTTGCGGATGAGGCAGAACGTCGAGAGGAGGAGCAGGACCACCCCCAGGGCGCATAGGCCGACGATGAGCCCCACGCGGATCTTGGGCGGCACCTGCTCGGCGAAGCGCATCAGGTCGGTGACCTCGTCGGGCAGGCTATCGATGCCCTCCTCGAACCAGAGGATGGGGAAGATGATGTCCGGGAAGTTGGCCACCTGCTTGATGTCGAACACCTGGCTCACGGCCAGATTAATTTGGATGCGGGCGCGCACTCGCAGCGTGGTTCCCATTTTCTGTGGTTACGGAATGCGTTAAAATACGGAAGGACATGAATATCTTCACGAGGGGTATCTTACAGGCTGCACGTCGAAGAAGAACTGATGCTTCTCCTTCTGGGGCGGCGAGATGCCGTCCACTTGGGTCCTGAGGCTGTCGTCGGCCAGGTAGAAGTGGGGGAAGCTCAGCATAATGGGCGAATCTTTGGAAAATTGACAATTAGTGACTTGTCTTATAAGGGTATAATCCCAATCTGCATACCGTATTGGCACAGCGACACGTTGAAGAGCCCGTTGGGGGAGCAAGAGGGCTTGCCGGCTGGGCAGAAGCACATGTTGTCCGGATGGCTGTCGACGTCGGCAAAGACCCACTCCGGCGGGGTGAAGCGGTAGCCGGGCACCTCGTTGGACGTGACCACCTCCTTCTCGAAGACCAGCGGCAGCAGGCGGCACAGGTCCTTGTCGTAGACGTAGAGCACCCGGTCGTGGTCGATGTGCGGGGGGAAAATGGAGCCGTCAGTGCCGTCCAGACGGTTGCAGTTGTCGGTGGTCCAGTGGGGCAGGTGCGTGCGTCCGTTAAACTTGTCTATGATGCCGTACTTCTCGATGTCGTCCACGCCCGTGTTCACGGTGACTCGGTCGGAGGAGGTTCCGTTCTTGCCGTACAGCAGACCGAACTCCTCGTACGGCAGCTTCTGTTCCTTGGGCACCACGTCCTTGGCCAGCTTGAGCAGCGGATCCTCGTAGCCCCAGAGTAGCTGGCCGACGGAGACCTGAACGAAGGGCTTGATCTTGAGGATGTCCATGATGCTGGCCATAGCCAAGCGAAGGAATCTGAAAGATCGGAGTTGTAGGTCAAGTTCAATGGGTTCCCAGGCTCTCGGGCATGTGGACGTCTTACCTGGCCGCGTGCTTGCTCTGGGAGGTGGCGCTGAGCATGGGAATGTTGGGGACAATCACCACGTCGTCTTCGGGGCCTACGGAGAGGTCTTCGCGGAAGGTGTAGATCTTGCGCAGATTGTAGCTGAGGGTGCCATTGTCGTTTGAGACGATGTTAACCTTTTCCCAGGTCTCGCTATGGTACGGGATTGGGACATGCTCGTATTAGGCTTTTTGGAGAGGGCGGGGAGACCACTTACCTGTAGACGTAGGGGCCCACCTCGTCGACAATGGCCTTAGAGCCGTTGCTGAGGAAGTCGTCGGCATTGGTCACGTTGTAGATGTACAGACTGATGCGCGGCTCCACCGGCGGCTTGGCCCACCAGCCGAAGGTCTTGGCGCCGGGACGCAGGGCCACCATGCGGTCCACGACGGCATCGATCAGCACGGAAAACTCGCAGGCCACCACAATGCCGCCTATTATCAGCGCCGCGGCCACCACGATCGTAATCCCTGGAAAAGCGATGCGAAATTTCCGAACAATTGATCACAAAGTGCATAAATTACGGAGTGTGTGAGTCAGCCCCATCTGGGAGCAGCCTTGGGGAATCTACAGCGCACTGGCTAATATTTGCACTGGGCTTATAAATATTGATGTTGCGAAAGGCAACAGAATGGGAATCGAAATAGAGGGAATCGGATGAATCAGTGCCCCTGCGACCTCAAGCCGCAGTGTGTAATACCTCTGAACTTTGCCACCCCATTAGGCGCTATTAACCAATTAAGTATTCATTTAAATGGTGCCACTTGAAAGTGGAGAGGCAACTAGAACCTGATTCAGAGGGAGTCTTCGGAGGCAGAAGCTCCCTGGAAAAGTACAACGCAAAAGCGAGTGCTGAGTTTGGAAAGGGGAAAGGTTGGGAAATCGGAAGAACCGCCACATCCAGTTTGTCCTCCCCACCAGCTGAGTTAATAGGAATATTTCGAGCTAAGACCAGTCTAACCAGTCGGACACTGGCAAAAACCAGAGAGCCCAGCACGTGGAGTTATGGCCACAACAAAAAGCTATTTCAATTGCCTCGACTGCGTACTAGCCTCCCCCTGGGACTGGCCCGGGTTGTGGGATTATGGCACAAATCGATGCGGAAATCCATATGGAAATGCACCGCGGTGAAGAATGTCGTTATGTAAACTACTGCTCATGGGCTGGGGCGTTGGGGCTTTCATCTCGAACCCAAATCGTATACTTACACCACTTTCGGAGGTAGGTGCTGGACAGCTTTGTGCAGAGCTTGTGTTTGGGGCCGTTCATGGTGATCTGTCCTCTGAGGGGTTGGAGTCGGAGTCGGGGTTGGGGCTGGGGCAGATGCTGTTTCTGTTGTTGTGGTTGTTGAGGTTGCTGGGTTAAGAGTGAACCGCCTTGCAGTTGTTAACTAGAAAAACAAAATAAATTAAATACCAAGCAAATCGGGTTGTTTTAATTTTAGAATAGACAGGGGGACCTAGAGATCCGATAAGCAGCCCCACCGGTTATGCCGTAGAATCTGTACGATCCGGGCAATCTATAATCTGTAATTACGGGAACGCAATCATTCAATATCGGAGCTGCTTCTCTGGCATTGGTCTCGGCCATCAACTCGGCCATATTCTTTCTCCCCAAGTGTGGGGAGCCGCATAGTGTGGCCTACGGGTTGATGCGCCCCAAGACCTCAGACACGTTTCGGGGCGTGTTGGCCTTGGGGCTGTTTTGACATCGCTGGCTTGTCGCGTTTTTCGGTTTAAAAGCTGATTTATCACAGCGGAGCACAAAGGCGGAAAAAACTGAAAACAAATCGAAGAGACTTTGCTTTGGGGGACTGTCTCCAGAACCTTCGCGTCAGCACAACTAGTTTGTGGGGCTAATTGCTCTACTTCCACTTCCACTTCGACATCGACATCGACAGCGACTCAGTCTCGACATGAGCATGCCCTTCCTGGCAGGGACGGACCTTGGAGCTCAGCGACTGGGAGCAATTAAGCTCTCGTTAATGGGCCGCCAGGCTCCGAAAGCGAATCTGAAGCCGGAGGAACCTTGACCGAGGCCAGGGCTACGCGATCGCAAACCCAAACGCGAATACGAATGCGAAACAGATACAGATACATATGTACGTGCATCTTTTATCTTGGGGCCCGTGCGTAAACAGACACGTTTTTTATTATTGACGATTCCAGGCATAGCGCCATTCGGCCATTATTCATATTCATAAGCAAAAGCAGAGGGCCAAACGAAATTAAATCGAGCCGGAGTGGTTTCGTTGGATAATGGCTACGGCTAATGGCCAGCCGGGCTATTTGCAGGCCTGGCACGGCCCGGGGACCATAGAAACACAGTTTAATTGCCGATCCCTGATAGCCGATCGCTCCCGGGTGCATACAAACTGGGGTGCTTATCACGGGCCCGGATGGGCCACACTCCGGCTGGCCGAAACAGGCAGCGGTAGCGATTCCGATTCTAGACCAGGTTCTGCGGTTCTCCACTTCGCGTTTCAGCAAACAACATTAAACTTTGTACTTTGAGTTCGCTCTAGCCCATCAACGCACACAGACACGGCCACAACGTGTTTTTTATTATTTGCCCAGTTTACTGCGCTTTCCGAACCCCACAAGGTCGCCCTGAACCTCTCCGACTGCGATCTCGGACGGGCTCAAATATTTGTACTTGCGCAGCTTTGTGCTTCGCATTGGATCCTCCATTGTTGGGGGTTCGATGATGCCCATTGAATACTAATTATGCCGTGATTATTTCACTTCAAGTGATTTTTCGGTGGCATTGCGGCCATTAATCAATGGATTCAATTTCGGCCCGGCGACCATATTTTGCTGCTAATTGGGTTCTGCTGGCTGGCTCTGTTTGTTCACGGCCCATTGGGTAGTTTTTGGCCCAAGCCTCCGGAGTCCGGACAGCTCACGGGCACCAGCCTCGATATCGGAGGCAGCGAGGCACAAATGTTTGCACAGATCTGTGACTCAGCGCGCTATTTCCGAAGTGTTTACCTCCAGACTTCGATGGCTATCGAATGGCTATCCCCCCAAAGTATGCAAATCGGACGGGCTGGCAGGAAACCCTAGACGCGGAGAAACAGCTTGCCACACAATCGTAACAATAACAGACTTGGCCAGCAGACAGCAGCAGTTTTTGACATTCCAATGAAATGCGATAACTGATGTAATAGTTTTATTTTGTTTCGGCTTCGGTTTGGTTTCACTTGTTCAATTAGCAGTTTCTGCTGCCGCTGCCTGTTTCTGTTACCTGCTGGTGCGGTTAACGCGAAATAGCCATCTCGGCTCTAATCGCCCCTAATCGCACTTAGCCGCCTTGGCCGCAGCAAGTGGCTTGGCCAGAATCCAAGCTTCAATAGAAATTGGCTTTCTAAACACACGTTTCTGTATGAATTGAACTGAAAGCGGAGTCATGGCGAAGACATCCGCTCTTTTATCGGCTCGGAGGCTAGGTGGCTCTCAGATCTGTAAGATCGCCTGAAGCTGGAGCTCCAGCCTCACAGTCTCGCTGCGTTTTAATGTTGCACAAATAAATACAAGCGGTAGTAGCTACTTAGTGTGGCAATTACCCTGACCCCATTTCCAGAGCTGCTGTCGGCGGAATACTCTGGCTCTGGACCTATGCCAGTCTCTGAATCATCTCCAACTGAGTATAACCTTTAAAAGTACCTAGATTCCAATACTTTTCTTTTATTCAATCAAGATGTGTTCTCAATGGTTCTGCAGGAAGGCAGAGAGTCTGAATCCCAGGCTAACCCCTGGGACAGGGTATAGCAGCTTCGGTCTACATGTGAGCTTTCGATTATGGCCACTATGACACTGACCGGCCCGAAAAGTAGACGAGCCGCTGACAAATATTCAACTCGCTTTTGTCGGGGCTGCATTTGATAAAACGAAACGAAATGGATTTTAAATTCGGGCCTTAAACACGTTGACGTCTCCACTCCGTCAGTGGCGTGACAGGCGAGTTCGAAGGGGGGTTGGAGTGGAGTGGAGCAGAGTGGAGTGGCACATCTTGGACTTTCAGTGGGTCAGTTTCGCTGGCAATTACAGCAGGGCTTGTGTGCTCTTGCTTTCGCAGTGAAATGTGTCAACAGACAAAGACAGAGCCAGGCAATTGTCACCTCAATTTTATGATCAACTGGGAGGCCGCAGCCACAACATACTACCCGCGACATCATGAAGATGATTCGAGCTTTTACTGGGACTGCTGGGTCTGGGTCTGCGGTTGGGTCTCTGCTGCAACCTTCACATAATCGTCACAGTTATGTGGTCAAAAAAAAAGCTAGCAGGCCCCTTATTTATTTATTTATTTTTATTTATCTAAGGTTTTCTGCCTGCGCACGCTTAATTTCGGTTTTCGGATTTCGGATTTTGTAGCTTGTATCTTGTAGATGTTGTGGAAGTGGTATGGAGTTGGTAGTTGGCTGGTAAACTTTTATTTGATTTCGTTTTGAGCCGCTGCTTCGTGGCAGCCAGCCAGTGGCGGTGCAGAGCGGCGAGTGAAATTTCACTTTTTCCACACAAGTAATCATAAAACTATGCACGTATCCCCCGATACCCTCGATGCGCTTTTGGCAGCCAGCGTTTAGCCGAAAGAAGCGCCGCCAAACTCGGCAATCAGCACTCAGCACACAGCACCAAGTACTCGGGGAGAAAAACAAAACCCCACAGAGCCACAGCCAGAGCCCGAGCCAGAGCCTAAGTCAGGCAAAAATCAAAACCCCCAAAGCACATAATTCAATGATTTTCCGCTCTTGTAGCTCTGCTAAGCGAGTTGCTGTCGAAGTGGTTTCATTTTGGCTGACTGGGCAAGGTCTTGCTCAACGCAAGCTTGACTTGGCTGGCTGCGAGTCGGGTCTTGGGCTGGGGCTGGGGCCTGGGGCCTGGGGACCTGGTCGAAAGGTTCGCCGAAACCACAAAGTCGGACTCTTACTGCAGGCCATTCCTAGGAATGCGCCGCACACTTGCTCTGCTGTATCTGCTCGACAATATCTGTATCTTGCAGTTGCAGCTTATATCTTGTATCTGGTGGCCGGACAGACCACAGGCATTTCCAAACAGTAACACTCACACTGACGGCTGCACGGACTTTGCGACTCGAGGTGCAAGCTAGATTCTTGGCCCGAACGGCGGCGAAACGGTGGTAATAAGATCGAGATCGCTGAACCGGCGGAGAACGGCAACGACTTGAACGCTCGCAGGGCCGCCGAGTAACTGAAGCAGCCGTCTTCGAGCGGCCCCCCAACGTAAGATGTCTCGGACGGCGAAAGCTCCGGCCAAGCTCGACTCGAGTCTCGAGAAAACCAGATAAACAGGTAGGTGGCAGCGGCAACAGGCCAGGTAATGCCGAAGCAAACGCAAAGCAAAGCCAATACCAAAGGCAGGCGAAAAGCAAAGCAAAAGCGAGAGTAAGCGGCGCGAGCTTTGTGCATCGATCGCCGAGTGCAGCGGATTGCAATGAAAGCTCCATGACTCCACGACTCCCGGGGTCCGGCGGATCGGTCAGATCGGGCTAATAGCCAAGCTTGGGCCGGGCTGATAAAAACAAGTTTGTTGCTTGCATTGAAGTCTTTCGTTGCGTTGCACGTTCCGTTTTTTGTATTTTATTTATTTTACTCCACTCCAATCTATGCAGCGCACACCGAAATTCCATTGATTGCCACACCAACACACCCGTGCTCCTAGCCGATTATGATATCTGCTCTTTTTGGCGCTTGTTGTTGTCGCAAATGAGTCATGCCCCTGTTGCCACACCAACAACACTGCAACCACTCCGACGACAGGTTGGAGTCAAAGAATGTATGCAAAGTTGACAGCTCCAAGCGATCGCTGGATCGCAAATTATCGTTATGGCGATGGGGTTTCGTTGCCAATTTTTAGTTGCCGCATTTCGCAACGCTTTTTCGCCGCTCGCCCAGAATCGGAACCTGGCCAAAGACCTTAGCATAAACTGGCTGCGGCCAACTGGCTGTGGAAACAATACGAGTCGCACTTTGCATACCCGATCGAGTAGGGGGGAAAATCAGAGGCGATGGGGAATCAATGGGGAATGCGACTCAAGAAATTGCCCACATCAGGGCATTGCACGGTGGAGTTCTGGGTAAGAGGCCAAGAATAATCGCAATGATTAACTTGGGTTTCTGACGAGATGGGGAGATACATTGTAGGAAGCCTCAACCAGCAGGAATGGGACGTGAATCAGGTGTCACCCTGGCTGTAACTGAATCGCAATCCAAAGCAAGTGGTGCTGAAGCTACCTAGAAGGCTAAACAAGACATTATCGTCCGAATGTGTTTGACATTCCCCGCCAAGTCCAACCACGCTCACATGGTCGCATCTATACTACATAGTGTTCGCTGTCGACCCGGGTGCGCGGCGACTTTGCATGCCAATAAGGCCGACCGGGTTGCATGCGACCTTTCTGTTTATGTAAACTGTCGTATTTGTTGCTGCAAATGGCGCAATAAATAATAAGCAGCAGCAACGGGCTCCAAACAGCTACGCATATGTTAACTTAAGTGCTGTGGCGTGTCGCCAATTGGGCTTCACGGCCCGTCCCCCCAAAGCCTCCTGTCTGAGTCAATCACCGTCCATGTCTTCAAAACTTACGGATCAGAAGCGGGAACAGAACGTCATAATCCATGATTTCATTGGGGGGGAGGGGCCCGGGAAGATGGTTCTTCGGCAGCACTTTCGGGCTGTTTAATTATAATATTTTCTGATTCGGTTTTCGTTGTGTGTGTGTTGTGGGGAATTATATTTGGCACTTGACGGCCCGGTCCCCGGTTCCCAGGTCGATAAGCAGTCTGCTCCCGCTCCTCCCCTCCGCGCTGATAAGATTTCTGTAAGCAGCACTCTAGGAAGGGGCCTCTGGGAGATAGCCCTACTTATCCACTCCCAGCGGAATGCGGAGCTATAGCTCTTGGCGATCGCTGGTTCAGGAGGGTTAAGGGTAATGGTTTTGCATTTCCAGGGAAGCTATCACTGGCTATTGCATTTCCGTAATTGGGGCATTTATAGCTGCTGTCAGCTTAACATTGGATCCGAGTGCAAAGGTGTAATTAGAATAGATTCCATAACGTTTAAGGTGGAGATATTTCACTTATTGACACTCCAGGGGCTATTAACTGGCACGAACCAATCGGGTCTCATCCGCGTCAATCGCCTCGCGCAGGAAAACAAAAAGATCAGGGGCTATCAACCGAGCTGATGCAAAACACGATTCCAGACCCGGTGGGGTGGGGCTGCGGCTAGGGCTGGAGGCGGCTTAATGGCAAACTCTTGCCCAAGCTGATAAATGCTGAGCACACACAGCCCCGAGTTCAAGAACTCAGTCTGGCAGGGGCTTCCACTTGCCGCGTTCTCCTTGATAAGCCAGTCCAAATAACTGGCATATCCCCGATTAGTCTGTGGAATCCAGGGTATCCAACCTCAGGTCTGTGCACTGGGAGAAATTGCGCCTCTCATGCAGCTGTATTGTTTGTCCACAATGAGTACTTTGGGTGCTAATTGAATTGTTTTGGCGCTGCCCTTGGGTAAGCGATAATATCTATAAATAGCCCACTGCATACGTACTTGGTCCCTCCTAGCAACGGCTTCGGATCGGCTACCTGCTGCAGTGCCAGCTTGCGGGTGTGGGCCCTCAGTTTCGTTCCACGCGGCTCCCAATGACCCTTCGCGCGGTGAGGGAGCCCTGCGGTCCCCTGCCGCGCCGCAGACAGCCCTGCCCGGCTCCTAGCTGGATAGTAATGGGCACAAGTTCGGTGGAGCGCATCGAGCAGCTGGGAGACTGCACCTCTATCGGCGCCGGAGTCCCGACTTCTTTGTTTTGACGACGCAGCCTCCGATTAAATTTGCACTTTGTCTCTCGGCAGTCAGCACGCACAAAGCTGCTACGTAGTAAACAAGAGATCCCGATTTGGGGCAGAGCAGTCGGCGCTCGGTAATCAGCAATCATAGCTGACCGTGCCGCTTATCAGGGGCTCGGGGCAGCGGCGCGGCTGAGGCGCTTGCCGAGACAGCGGCAGTGGCAGAGGCCGAGGCAGAGGCACAGCAGAACGAGGAAGGAGGAGCGCTGCGCAGCTGGCAGCCAGCAGCTCGAACTGATTCCGTCTGATTCGGAGCGTCGTAGTAATAACTTGTTTGGTGGGCAGTACGCACGGCAGCGCCAGCGGAGAGCCATTCCAGAACCAGTGCGAGTGCCAGTGCCAGTGGCAGTGCCAGTTCCAGCTCCAGTAATTGTCCCAGTAACAGTCTAATCCGCGTCCAGATCGTGCCCAAATCTAATCGGTTCAGCAGGCCGTCCTGAAGAAAGATAATGCGTGGGCAGCCCCTGCCCGATATCTCCGCTAATCGCAAGTCCAGCTGTCCCGCCTGGCGGCAAGTGGATCAACCGGTGGCCACACCAGATAAACAAATAACTCCGCAACAGTTTCCGTAAGCCCGCACGGGGGGGCCTGCTCGCCATAATTGCCGCTGCTGTTTCGTCGGAGTGGCACGGAAAAGTAAGCCACACTTCGGATACCTGATAGTGGACACCAGATACAGCTGCTCCAGGCGGAGGAGGGACGGCAGCAGGGGGCGGGCGCCTGGAAAACCAGCCTGGCCTCATAGCTTCGAACGCAGCTCCAGCTGCGGCTCCAACCTCGGCGACTGCTCCACTTGAGCAACAACAACAACCAGGCACGACACAACGATCGGGCGAACAAAAGAGAATCGGAGGCAAAACAAAGAAGCAGCAGGCGAACAAAGAACAGAAAACAGAAAACACAAAACAAGTAAACAAGAAGGCAGAAGGCGGATTGCGAGAGAGCGAGAACAACAGAAGAACGGGCAGATACCAGATACAAAACAAGCGCGTCGCAGCATAGATACAAAGATACAAAGTACTGAGATACAGATACATTGTATACGTCCAGCAGAAGCATCCGTCGGACCGTGCTGCCGAAAATTCAATTGAGTCCCACTCCCAGTGCAGTCGGCGTAATCGACCGAATTGTTAATTAAGACGCCAAATGTTTGGCAGTTTCGGAAAGAGCCAGGCAGAGTAGTAGCAGCCGGAGAGTGCGCCAGAGCGGTGCCGATAAGGGGGAGAGTGATAGCAGCGGTGGGGTGCAACTGGGCTGAGAGAGTGTGGGTGCGCGAGTGCGGTCCGCTTCCATTTGTTGCGCTTCCCACGGAAACCGAACAGCCGAAAATCAGCTGGCAGTGGCAGCCACCGCAGCCAAGTGCACGCGGATCGCGCTCTCCACGCTTCGGAGTGAGGGATCTCTCCCAGCTTTCCGCACCAGCGTCACGTTATCAGTCAATGGCACCTGTCTGCGTCTAGTTGAGGACAGAGTGCGGACGGGGGCAGGAGGCCTATAGGACAACTACCAACAAGCTCGAGGGCTCTCTGGTAAGTGTGGATTCATGCTCCCCACATCCCACATCCCATACCCCACTCCATACGTCATACTCCCATCCCAGAGCAGTGAGCAGTGGCGGACAAAGAAGGACTTGAGCGATTAGATCGGTCCTCCAAGGCCATAAAGATTCGAAATCAGCATTTTCACAATCAGCTGCGATCCGATCCGATCTGCTGGCTTCAAGTTCGTTCGCCTATTTCAAGTTCGATGGCAATATTGGAAAATTTCTACGCTTATCAGAGTGCCGTTGACCCGATTCCGCGGTTGGCGAATCAGAACTTACCCCATAGTTTCCGAAGCCCTCTATTGGGCCCGTATGTACATTGCGGAACGTCCACACCATTAGAATCTGGCGCTGTTGTTTTCATTAATTTATGAATTAATGCCTAGTAAGTATGTACCTACAGTATAGAAGGCTGCTGATAAGGCTGAACTTTGATTCCTCCAAGCGGCAGAACGGCATAACGGCAGAGGCGACGGCTTTAGAGCTCAAGCCCCGATTAGTTGGTGGAAACTTCTGTGATCGCATGGTTAAGAATCCCTCCGTGCGGACGATCGATTTCAATAGTCATTACAAATTGCTTCTCGTTAAAGCCAGAGTGTTTAATTGGGCCATTAAACACCAATACCAATAAGTGTTTAATATTCAAAAAAGGTATTAATTAACTCGATTTTAGTGCCATTAACCGAATGGTGTTACTGTGAAATGATCTCCTATGAGCCTATGTGTTCAATGAACCCGAGAATCCCGCTCTGATAAGAATATATTTGCGTGGAGGGCTCCCTTGTTCGGCCACGTGTAAGCAGTCCCAGAGAGTGCGAACTGGAAGCGCGAAAAGCGGTTTGAAAGAAACAAGTCCTTGGACTGCCCCTAGTTCTGGGGTGGAGCTCTTACATAAGCCACGCTTACTCCCACGACACATGTACTTATCCAAGCTGACTGATAAAAAGTTACTACATTTTCCAGCTCGTGTCAGAGGCAGATTGCCAACCCCCCACAAAGCCCACAATGCCATGTGCCAGTGACCCCGAGGGGGCCTTGGAGCCCTCAGTCCCAGTAGTCTCTGCGGCCTATGCGGCGCAGCCGCGATCCAAATCCAACACACTCGGCTCCCAGAGGAACGGGATGGGCACGGGAACCTTCTCGTCAGCCTATGGAGCTGGGGCTGAGAAGCCAACGGTGCTGCAGATGATTCTGGACGCCCTGGGTCTGCGCAATCAGGCCCAGAACCGAGAGCCAACGTCCAAGGACATTGGCACCCTGATAAGTGAGTAGCTCAACTCTTGATAATGCTGAGCCCGACTAACCCTTCCCATCCCCCGCAGTGCTCGGAGTGATGTTTCTGCTGTTTGTGATCAGCGTGACCGGATTCTTTGTCATGTGGTTCACAGAATACTACAACAACACCATGCTGGAGGTGAGTGTGAGGGTCTTATGTAATTCTGTAATAATATTTGTTCTGTTGTGGTCCACAGAACCTGATTCTCGCCGAGAACTCGGATACGGCCAATAGTTGGCTCGACCCGGATCCCAAGTACGACACCCTTCTGAAGGCCCACATCTTCGACTATCCCAACATTGAGGACTACCTGGCCGGACGGGCCGACAAGGTGCAAGTCCGAGACATGGGACCCCTAACCTACCAAGAGCACACGGTCAAAGACGAGGTCTCCTTCAACAAGAACTTCACAGTGACATTCAGGGTAAGGATTACGGCGCATTGTAGAGACATAACTGATTTAAGCTCGCTTCTTAAGGACCGGAAGTCGTACAAGTTCCTGCCGGAGAAGTCCACCATTGGGGAGCACGACGTGTTTATGGTGCCCAACGTGCCGTTGATCACGGCCGCCGGACATGTGAAGCGAATGCCGGCCATTGAACGGCTCGTTTCGGGGGCGCTCATCAACCAGTTTAGGGAGCCGCTCTTCAAAAAACTCACAGCTTCCGAGTTCCTGTGGGGATACGAGGACAAAATAATCAAACTGAAGTCCCTGGGAAAGGGAAAGAGGCGCTTCGGTCTTCTGCAGAACGTAAGCCAGTCCTCCACAGTCCATGGTAGAGACGACTAATCCTCGTTCCTCCTTTTAGCGCAACGGCACTAGCGTAGACTCCGTGCAACTGAACACAGGAGAGGATGACATCACCAAGTTCAGCATCATCACCCAGTTCAACGGGATGCCCCAGCTGGACTACTGGGAGGGCGACGAGTGCAACCGCATCGATGGATCGGAGCCGTCCATGTTCTCACCGAATCTGTTAAAGGATCGCGATACCGTCAACGTCTTTCTGCAGGTCCTGTGCCGCAAGGTGCCACTGAACTTCGAGAAGGAAGTCACCATCTACAACGACATCGATGTGCTGCGCTACCGTACGCCCATGGACGTATTTGGCCACCCCTCGGTGAATCCAGCCAACCAGTGCTACTGCCAAAACGCGGAGTACTGCCTGCCCAGCGGGGTGATCAACGCCACCAAATGTTACGGCGATGCGCCGATCTTTCCCTCATTCCCTCACTTCTTCACTGGCGATCCGGAGCTGTACAGTCTGTTCGAGGGCATCAATCCGGACCCCGAGCTGCACCAGACCTACGCCGATATACATCCGCGCTTTGGGTTTCCCATTAGCGGAGCATCGCGTATCCAGATAAACATAATGTTGGACAAGACGCCCCTACTAAGAAGTAAATATAGTCCGGTCTCCGCCTTCCATTCCACTAACCTTTCCTCCCTCTTCTTAGACCAGGGCGCGCGACTGAAGAATGCCACTATTCTACCACTGATCTGGATCGAGATCACCTCGGGCGACTTCTCGGAGGACGTGCTCCACACGCTTTACATAAGCACGTTCGGCCTCGACGCCCTCCAGCTCTCCCTCAAGTATGGCACCCTCCTAATCTCGGTCACCACGTTCAGTCTCATAGTAGCCGGAGTCTACTACCTGAACAGCCGGCGGGAGGAGATACATCTCCAGAAGAGCAAATCCTGTGCCGAACTGGAGGCACTCAACGGCGGCGGAGGCATCCTCCTTGTCCAGCACATGAACCTGATGCCCGCTCCCGTTCAGATTCCCTCAGTGCAGGTGGGAAGGAGGCAAGAGCGTCCTGCGGACGCTGTTTGAAGCAATAGTGCCATTAGATAGTAGTTAGGAGGGAGGGAATGGGGGAAAGTTATGAAATTTCGAATTTGCCAACGATAATCCTAAAATAGTTTTTACTCCAAAACAAAGAGTCGCCAGTTACCTTTAGTCTGTAGTCTATTTTTGTACATAACTGTGTAAAATTTTTAATAAACTGTATAGAATTTAAAATCATTTTGCAATCGGGCAAGTATTGGCCGAGATACAGAAAATAATGTCCCACGATCTGGCCCAAAAAATGGTATTGGCCATGTGGGGGCAGTTTTAAGCCAAAAGGTAACTTTTGAGACACCTTTTAGCCAATATTTCAGCCAAACTACAACCGATTTGGAAAAGGCGTGCCATTTACGAATCAGGGTTCCAAGCTCCTTAGATATGCATCAAAATATAGAAAATATGGGAGGATAAAAATTTCATCGATTTTTGGCCAAAATCGTGATGTTACCCCTTTGAAAATTTTCGAAAATGGGGTCGGATTTCACGTTGCTAGGTTTTGATGCAGAATGAAAGTACTCGTATATACAAGGTCGGGAAGGTATAACATTTCGCAATCGGACAAGTATTGGCCGAGATACAGAAAATAATGTCCCACGATCTGGCCCAAAAAATGGTATTGGCCATATGGGGCAGCTTTAAGCCAAAAAGAAACTTTAGCCAATTTAAATTGGTTTTGTCCCAGTGGCGCAAGTTGAGGCCCTGTCAAAATATACAATAATTATCCAATAATATCGACATCTTGGCCAATGGGCGTCCGGTAGTGAAGCTTCAAAACACAGTTGATATAGTAAATATTTTATTGTTTAGTTGTAAACAAAAACGAAATTCGTATATTAGTTGCGTGTTCAACATTTGATTTTCTGTTCGGATCTGTTTTGCGATTGAAAACCGTTTTAGTTGTTAAATGCATGGATTACACGTTGCATCGAGTATGTACTATGGGTTCTATGTTAGGTAATTAAAACTTGGAAATGGAAATGAGTGTCCTCCCTACATGATTGTATGCTTTTGTGGTGTTCAAAGTTCGATTCTCCGTTTCAGTTTTTGTGGCAAAGATCTACTTTTATTTGTTTTGGCCCAGATCTACAGGGATCTGCGGCCAATCGAGGAAGGGAAGGTCCCTTGTGTTATGTATCGTATAAAGTGGAAGGGAGTGTGTTTTACAACATTATTTGTTTTTGTTTTTGTTTTGTTTATGTTTACTTTCTTCGTTATAAAAATTTTTGTTTTAAGTTTTAATTTAAGTATGTATAATAGTTTATATAAAAAATAACAGGGAAATTATATAAAAGAAACATTAAATATATTTCGCTCTTCTTCCGCCGCGTCTCTTTCATCTTCTACTCTCTCATCTGCTAATTGACGCGTCAATTGCCCGAATCCTCGCCATCTAGTGATTCATCCTGCACCGATGAGCTGTCGTCGCCTCCGCCGCCTCCTCCGCCGGTCCGCTTCGATGAGGGTGTGCCCGTGAGCCGGCTGGAGCTGAGGCCCATGCCGCCGGTGCGTCTAGAAAGGACAAAAATTTCATTAGAATCTTGATGCGACTTGGGTGGGGGGACTTTCTTAAGGGGGAGCGTGCAGTGTGCAGGGGCAAACAGATAGAAACAAAAACAGAGGGCCTTGGACTAGGTGGTTCTATGTTTGGGAATGGGGGGGAAACTGAGCAGTGGTGTGTTCATCTGATCCTAACATGCTGGGTCACTGGAGGGTTCGGTTGACATTCACTAGTTCTGGTTCTGGAAGATCGTGGCCAGGCCAGCAATTACAGCAGCACTTACAGCCTAATAAAAGCGAAACGAAACCTAATGCAGACCCTCACAATTCATAATGAGTGCGGCATCCTTTTTTGGAGAGTATGCCTTAGCCTTTTCGGTCTCGGCCACTTGAATGGAGCTGAACCAAAGACAAAAATAATCAAAAATGCAACCCAAGAGACGTCCCAGGTATGCCCCAACCCCAATTATTATCGCCGCCATCCCAGCAGTCTGTCTTACCGGAGTTTCGTTTTCAGAGAGTTGATCTCCCGATTCATGGCTTCCTGCGATTCGATCATATCCTCGCACTCGCGCTGGTACTTGCGCTTCTGCGTCTTCTCCTTCTGCAGCTCCTCCTCGGTCTCGTCCAGGTTCCGCTTCAGCAGCTTGATGCGGCTATTCAGCTACAAAACAAGAAAACCAACAGCATAAGTGACATGTCGGGTAAGTTAGCCTATTCTTCCTCTTACCTTATCCATCTGCTCCTTGTGCTGGTCGACATGCCTCCGCTCGTCCTCGATGTTCATCGTCAACTCCTTGATCTTCTTGTCCATCTTGCGGTTCGCCTTTTGCTGCAGAAGCCGCTCCTTGCCCTCATTCTCCAGCTGCTCCTCCAGGTTGGCAATCTTGGCCTCGAGGGTGGCAATGGTGGCCTTCACCTTGGTGCGCTGCGCCGTCTCGATCTCAGCCAGCTTCGCCTTCAGCTCCTTGTTTTGGCGTTCAAGCAGGGCCCGGCCGTTTTCGTTCTTCTGCGAGTTGGATTTCTCGTTGGCCAGTTCGGTGGTCAGCTGCTCAATCTGCAGCTGGGCCTTTCGACTGCGGTCGAGCAGCACCTCCGAGTTGGACTGCTCTTCCTCCAGCTCCTCCTCGAGGGTGGCGATGCGCGCCTCCAGACGGCGCTTCTCGTCTATCATAAGCGAGCCCTTGTTAGCGTTGTTTGCGATCTCCTCGGCCAGTTCGTCGCGCTCCGTTTCGGCAGCACGGCGGGCCCTCTCAGAGCTAGCCAGATCCTCGGTCAGCTGGAGTACTTCAGCCTCCAGGGCCTTCACCTTCCGCTCGGCCTCCTTGCTCTGGGCCTGCAGCTCCTCCTTGGCGGCCTTGGCCTCCTCGGCGTCACGAAGCGCGTCCTTGACTTGTGCTTGCAGCTTCTTGGCGTGCTTCAGGGCGTCCTCCTTCACCTTGTTGTGCATCTCCATTGTCGTCTCAATCTCCTTCAGGTCGCCTTCCAGCTTCTTCTTGGCAGCCACGGCCGCCGTTCGCTGTTTGCGCTCCTCGTCCAGTTCAGCTTCGAGGTCGCGCAGCTGCTTAACCAGGCCACGTCGCTTCTCCTCGGCGCCCTCCTCCTTCGCCTGCAGGTCGCGTTCGAACTGGGAGCGTAACGCCTGCATGTTGACCTCTAGTCTGAGCTTGGCGTCTTCCGTCAGCTGCAGGTCATCCTCCAACTCTTCGTTCTGGGCCTTCAGCTCGGCCAGCTGCGATTCCAGAGCCCTCTTTGCCTTCTCCAGCTCGTGGACGTTCTTGTCGGCGGTGCCCTGGGTGTTCGCCAAGTCGTCGAGCTCGTTCTGCAACTGCTTGCGCTTGTTCTCCAGGTCCTCGATCTTGTCGTAGGCCTCGTCCAATTCGCGGGACACCGACAGCACCTTGGTCTCCTTTTCACGTGCTTCCCGCTCCGCCGTGTCGCGCTCCTGGGCAATCTGTTCTGATATGGCTTTCTCTTCGGCGAGGATCTTGTCGAAGTTCTTCTGCTTCTTCTCCAGTTCGAGCACCTGTTTTAACGACGACGCTTGGTTATATAATTTTCTAAAAGAAAAGGATATCAACGGGTGCTCACCTTTGTGCGTTGCGCCTCCAGTTCAATTGTAGCATCCTCCAACTCCGACTGTATCTTCTTTTTGCTCTTATCCAGGCGATCGTTCTGGGCCATCAGCTCCTTGACCTGTCGCTCGAGCGCTTCGATGTCCTTGTTGAGCCGCTTCTTGCCCTCCTCCAACTCCTTGGCCAGATCAGCGTCCTCCTCAGCCTTCTTCTTGATCTCCTGCATCTGAGCTGTGACTTCCGCCAGCTTGCGCTCGAAATTGCGCTTGGCTTCCTCGTCCTCCTCTAGCTGCTCCTGCAGGGCCTCCTTTTCGGACTCAATCTGTCGCAGTTTGGAGCTGAGGCCCAGCTTCTGGCGGGTTTCCTCCTCGAGCAGTTGCTGGGCTTCGGTCAGCTGCGACTCCATGTTGCTGGCCGACTTGACGGCCGCGGAGGCCTTCAACTCAGCCTCCTCCAGCTGGTTGGTGATGTTCTCGGCCTCCTGCTGCAGCTTGGTGCACTTTTCTTGAAGTTCTGAGCGGGCGCGCTCGATCTCGGCCAGTTTAACCTGTGGAATGACAAGAAATACGTATTAGACTGGCACGTTGTTTAGAATCGTCTCTGTTTCTAACCTGCAGTTCCGCGATCTGGGACTCGGCCTGCTTGCGTCGGCGATCGTTCTCCTGCCGAGAACTGTTCACGCTGCGAAGCTCGGTGGCAAGGTCGGCGTTCTCCGCCTCCAGGGTGCCCTTGGCCTTCTCCAGCACCGCCTTGGCCTTGCGCAGGTTCTCCAACTGGTCGTTGATACCATTGAGCTCCTGCGAGTGTTTATGGCGCATTTCGGCTAAAACGCCCTCGTGGTTCACAGTCTCCTCCTCCAGAGACTTCTTGAGAGTGGCCAATTCCTGCTCGCGTTTGGAGCGCAACTCCTGCTGGGCTGTAAGATTGGGAATTCGACTTGCGTTAGATTTCGTTCCGGAGCTATTAAGAAACACGAGAATATTCTCAAAAGAGACTTACCGGCTGTGGTATCCAGGGAGTCGAGCAGCTCGTTCTTAAGCGCTTCGAGCTCTTCGCTGAGGTCACGACGCACCTTCTCGGCCTTGGCGCGGGCCGCCTTTTCTGCTTCCAGATCCTCCTGGATCTCGGCCAGTTGAGACTCCAGTTCTCGCTGGGCCTTCTGGGCAGTGGCCTTGGTGGCGGACTCCTCGTCGATGCGCATCAGTGTCTGGGTGAGCTCCTCCTCGCGCTTGGCCAGCTGTGCCTGCATCTCCTCTACTTGGATGCGGCGTTCGTTGAGCTGCTCCTTGAGATCAGCCACCTCGGTTTCGATCTTGCGCTTGGTGCGGTCTGACTCCTGGCGCTGCTGTTGGTCCTTGTGCATTCGCTCCTCAAGCTCCGCAATGGTGGCCTCGTGCTTGGCCTTTAGTTTGGCCAGGTGCTTGGCCTTCTCCTCCTCCTCCGCGAGGGTCTGGGAGAGGTCGTTGGCCCGCTCCTCCAGCAGTTTCTTCTCCTTGATCAGCTTCTGGTTCTGGTCGTCGGTGAGGGCCAGATCCTCCTCGTGCTTCTTGATCTTGGCATCCAGCTGCACCTTCTCCAGCTGCAGCTTCTGGCGGGCAGCCTCCTCCTCCTCCAGCTGCTCTTCGAGGTCCTGAATGTGCAGCTCCAGTTTCTTTTTCTCGCCACCCAAGGCTAATACTCGCTCCTCCTCCTCTTCGATGCGGGTCTCGAGCTCCTGCATCATATCCTCCAGCTCCTGCTTTCGGGCCATCAGCCGTGAGCGCGACTCTTCAGCCTCGGCACACAGCTCGATCTCGGCCTGCAGTTGCTCCGCCAGAGTGGTCTTCTCCACCAGGGCCTGCTGGTATTTCTTCTCGTACTCCTGGGTGTTCTTGGCCAGCGTGTCCAATTTCTCGCGCACCTGCTTCAGCTCGTCCTCCTTCTGGACCAGCTTCTCCTCCTGCTTGGTGACTTCCAGCAGCGGCTTCACCTTCGTGTAAAGGCGCCACCACTGCCAGTTGCGCAGCTTGAGGTAGGCAGCGCAGTTGCGCTGGATGATTCGGATGGCATTCAGCTGCTGCAGTCGCTTCTGGTAGTTCCTCCTCGCGAGGAAGCCCCGGCAGAAGGCCTGGAAGTTGACGATCAGGTCGGAGATCTTGAAGTCGCGCTCCTCCTCCAAGTGGGCGAGAACGCCGGCGCGGAAGAAGATCTTCGACTGGCCCACCCGATACAGATTCGAGTCGAGCTCCAGCGCCTGGATCATCTTCTCGCAGGCCTTCTTGCCGTCCATGAAGCCCTTGGGAATGACGTTGGGTGTGAGCAGCTCGTAGCGCTGGCGGAACTCCTGGAAGGGTATGCGGTTGGGGAAGCCCTGGCGGCAGATACGAATGCCCTCGAGGACGCCGTTGCAGCGCAGCTGGTCTAGCACCAGCGGGGCATCGATCTTGCCGGCGCGCTTCTCGTGGTTCGGTATGATGCAGCGCACAAAGTTAGGGTTCGTGTTACGCAACGTGTCCATCAGCTTGGCCAACTGCTCCTTGTACAGGTGCGACACGGTGCGGAACATGCCCTTGCGGGTGCGGGCCCCGAACTGGGTATCGGTCAGGGCCTGCTGCGCCATGCCGACGATCTCCGCATCCTTCCAGATGTTCACCACGAACGGGTCCTGCGAGCCCTGCAGCAGCGACACGATGTTCTCGTTCAGCGGGTCCATGTTCTTCATCAGCCACTTGGCGGCGGAGTAGTCCACGCGTCCGGCGTAGTGCACGATGGCGAAGTCGGCCACTCCCCGGAAGTCGGTCTTCATGAACTTGGGGTGCATGGAGTGGGCGGAGACGAGCTTGTCGACGAAGGTCTTGTCGGTGGCCTTGGGGAACCAGCACTCCTCGTCCAGCAGTGCCATGATGCCGCCGGGCTTGTCAATCAGGTCGATGGTGGGCTGCAGATCCAGTCCGAAGTCAATGAACTTCCACTCAATGCCCTCGCGCTGGTACTCCTCCTGCTCCAGGATGAACATGGTGTGGTTGAAGAGCTGCTGCAGCTTCTCGTTGGTGTAATTGATGCAGAGCTGCTCGAAGGAGTTGAGCTCAAAGATTTCGAAACCAGCCATGTCCAGGATGCCGATGAAGGAGGCTCCCTGCCGCTTGGTGCGGTCCAGGGAGCGGTTGATGCGATTCACCAGCCACTTGAACATGCGCTCGTAGCAGGCCTTGGCAATGGCCTCCACGGCAAACTCAACCTGCTCCTTGGTCTGGGCCTTGGTCACGAAGTCGCGTCCGACCTTGATTCTGGGCGTGAGGAAGGCGCGGGTCATGTCTGTGACACTCAGTCCCAGCAGATGGGCGATCTTCTGGGCGACCGTGTTATCCGGCAACGTGGCCTGGTCGTTGTTGCGTTCCTGGCGGAACTTCATGCTGCCGAAGAGCAGCACGGCGCTCACGATGCGGAAAATGGAGTTGAAGTCCTCGGAGGTCATGCCCATGATGTTCATCGACTTCACCGTGGCCTGGAACTCGGCATAGTCGTCGACGCCGGGCACGGGTAGGCTGCCGTTGGACAGGAATGCATACGACTTCACGTCGTCGAGAATGAACTTCTCGCGCTGCTCCGGAGAGGCTCCGGCCAGCAGCTGATAGAAGATATGGAATGTTCGTTCGTCCTTCGCTTGACGAATGGCACGCGACTTCTCCAGCAGGTAGGTCTCGATGTTGGCCCCGGAGATGAATCCCGAAGCATCGAAGTTGATACGGATGAACTTGCCCTGTGGAGGAGGAGTTGGTGTGAGTTCTAGGCTATCAGTTACTATAAGAAGTACTTACGAAACGCGACGAGTTGTCGTTCTTGACGGTCTTGGCATTGCCAAAGGCTTCCAGGATGGGGTTCGCCTGCAGCAGCTGTTGCTCCAGCTCGCCCTGCACGGAAATAAAGGGGATTCGAGTTAGCTACAGACTTGTACGAGAGTTTCAGGTTAAGGGTTAGCAACAAACATACACAGAGCGGTATATACACAGAAAACGATAACAGGTGACATCACAAGCGGTACTAGTGTCTACGGCATAAGTTAGTCTACGAATACATGCAGTGGGAAGCTTAAGCCAGGCGAAACAAAGGACAAAGACAGTGAACACTGGACGAGATATCCTTAAGCTTCTCGGGAACACGCGGCTCCGTCTGGAGTTTACCTCATACGGGTTAGCACAAACTTCCAACACCTTCGATCCATTGGCTACCTCGACGAGCTGGCCCTGCGCTTGAGCCACGATCTTGACCTTTATATACTTGTTTGTGTTCACCGAGAAATTCTGTAATTAGGATTGGGATTATGGGATACGGGGGACATGTGCTCACAACAGAGGGCGGGGTTATCTCGTGTCCAGTCTTAGAACCACTACAAAACCATAATGAACGGCTACAAATTAAAACAGTTTGTACAAAATACACACTCCACACATGATGGAGTTGGCTGATCAGAGGGAGCCTGCAGACTCTGAGAGTCTCTGAGGCTCCCTCCGGTCGGGTGGATGCTGGGCTGGGAATACTTTACCGCAAATGTCTCTTGGTGACTACTCTAAAGTTTCGTTGGCATATGGAGTACAGATAGGGAGCAGAGCAGAGCAGAGCAGAGAGATGAGATTGGTTTGATTGAGTAGATGAGTCTGGGCTTGGGTGGATCGACACAACGGAGAGGGGAGCAAATGAAGAGCGGAGGGAGGGTTAATAAGACAGAACCAGGTCAGAGTTTATGAAGTAAGAGTGGGGAGGTTGAACAGAGTAGAGGAGGCATCGGAATGCCACGAGGAAGGGAGCAAGGTGTCAGGAGAAAATGAAACATACAAAGGCAACATGGGTTAACGTAATTCCGGGTTATTTTTGAAACACAACTTTAGTGAGGGCGTAACAGAACTGCAGCCATTCCGTCAAATACTTACAATGAGCACGGCGGGATTCGGCACCTGTTGGAGTGGCGATGTCGGTTCAGGTCGGTGGAGGTGTTCAGGTCGGTTCGTTGGGGTTGGATTGGTTTGGTTGTTGGAAAGATCGACATATTGCGGTGTGTGGCGGCGTGGTTTATACAGATTATATACACGGTAGGGAATGTACAGAGAGTTGAGAGTGAAGACGACAACCAAAGTCCAATGTACAGTGTGGGTGTGCGTGTATTTATAGGTATGTGTTGTGTGTGTGTGTGGTAGAACATGAAAATAAAAAGATCAATCAATAAATAAAATATATCAGAAGTAACAGGTGTAGTGCCTATCACCTCGGCATCAAGCAACGGATCGAGAAAGGGAGCTTTGTATAAGGATGGGCCCTAAACCACCCCCCCAGACAAATGCAAAGTTGTACCCTCGACTATCTAGTCGCGAAGACAGCCAGATATCGAGTTTCCAAAACACTCCAAACACCAGTTGCCTCCAACTCACTGGGCACTATCAGTTTTCGATGATTCAGCCGCAATCGCATGGGTTGTTTACCTTCGCAATACACTCGTACTGTCGTATATCGGCTGTAATCAGCATCTATTTATGGGCGGTGGAATCACAAGCCCACTAAACATTCGCTCGTTTATCGAAGAAGCCCTCGCTGCCTAGAAGCGGTTGTAGTGCCAAGGTTGGCTGGGGAAAGCACTTACATTCCCCCGACTACCTACGCGTTATCATCCCAAAGGTTCGGCCTCGGACGTCCACATATATCTTCGGTATATGTGCTTCTTAAGCATATTTGCGGCTTATCACGTTCCCAGCAGCAGCAGCCAAGTCAGCAGCCTCATATAAGGCAGTAAACGAATAAAACACAGAGCCGCAAAGTGTGTTTGGAGCTCAAGAGCAGCTTGTTTGCGCCGAAAAGGATTGGCGGAATATGTCCAAAAAGCGACTAGAGCCGAGCTGTTTGCTTTTCCCCCATTTATGGACTGAAACCCAGCAACATGCTGTCCCACAAAAATCATTGAATGTCGCAATGTTTTGGATTTAATTTTTATTTATCAATTGCCCCTCTGGAACTCGCTCCATGGTGTTTATTTTATGGCTGTAAATGACAAAATTTGTCAGCGGCTTATGGCTCTTGATTAATGAAGTGTGCTCCGGCTGGCTCCCCTTCAAAAAGCCATCCGAATATTACAGCGCGACTGCCATATGGGAGGCATCATCCGAGATCTATGTTGGGCACTTGGGGCCCATCGTCGAATATCACAATGGGAGCTCGGAACAAAAGTGCTGGGGTGCATACTGTTCATTGAATTGAGCTGCCCACTCCCCCGCCAAGAAGTCCGTAGAGTGGGGGTGTATTAAAGTCGATTCACCGACTTTGGAAAACGATATGCATCGTGAGATTCCCGCTAGCGCTTGTCTCTCTAATTAATTACAATAGCAGTTGCCAGTCGACGGCGCTTGCGTGTCATTAATGCGAGTTTAATAATCGTTTTAGGAACACAAACAGCCAATTGAAACTGCAGCGTTCTGCGGCGCAGCTCCAACGCACCCTCCCACGTACCGATGGATACCGATACCGATACAGCTTTGCATTTGCTTCGATTCTTGGACTCCTCGCCGATCGCGCTTTTGTACTTACCGCACCGGAGCCCTTGGGCTTGGAGGCTGCCACGTAGGCCAGAAATTGGATGACCTTCTTGGTGTTCTCGGTCTTGCCAGCACCCGATTCGCCAGTACACAAAATCGATTGGTCTTCGCGATCTGTGGAGAGAGAGAGAAGGGTGAGAAAGGCAGCAGGGGGAGGCACTGAAGTGACACACTTCATTAACGCAGCCAAGCCATCCAATCCGGCTGAGCTGGCCAAAAATGAAATTAAAATGTAAAGAGCCGAGCTCAGCTTGAAGTTTCTGTTGACCCAAATTCACGGAACGGGCAAAAACAAAGCCAGAGTGCAGAGGTGGCAGGGGCAGGAGGAGCAGGCGCACATAGACACACATCCATACAGCACACATCAATTGAAATCGAAAACAAAAACTGTTGGTTTCAGTCTGCGCGTATCCGAAAGATACGAGCGGCGAAAGCCAGCTGCTATTGATATGGCGCCACTGATCCCATCTAGAATCTAGCGAACTAGATTTGCACTGCCCCCTGCCTCCTGCCCCTGCCCGGTCGATCAATAGGCTCGTCACACGATCCCTCGCCGCGCTAACCGCAGGCCCAGACATATCCATTTTGATTGCAATAGATTTTGAGGCATGTAGCAGCGCCAGCTTCCACGCCGCGACCCCGTACTTGTTCGACGTTAAGGCGAGAGCCGGTCGCATATCCATACTTATTTCATCAAAATCTATCCATAAATGGACCGAAATATGTATCTCGACACGTCACTCTATGGGAATAATTCGGTCTTTTATAGTCTTTGTTTTCTCAGTTGATTAGCTTTATGGATACACAGCAAAGTGTGGATGGAATAGATGTAGGACCCACTCAATTAACGATAGTTGCTAATTGTGGCTATTCATGAGAATTACTTCCAGAGCCTCCCAGACTATTAAACAGCGAAAGAAGCTGTTCAGATTCTATCCAATCTTGAACGGGTTGGATATACATTCCACTCCACTCCCCGAGCAATTCCTGTTTGGCAAACACTCCAAATCGAAAGGCAAGACATCTGTAGCTGTCCAATACTTGGCGCTAGTATTCAGATAGCTATTTGGCTGTATGCTCCATGATCGCATTCAAAGTCAAGGTGTGTCATTTGTTTCAGCAGCAAGGCGCTCTTATGACATTGGCACATTATGGCGGGACCGCGGAATGGGTTATGGAATGCCATAAAGTTGCAGTTGTGCTCCGGAGTTGGGGGAGAGCGGCTCGAATATAAGGGCGTGGGCCGACCGGACTGACCGGGCTCTGCGTGTTTCGGGGCAATGGAGTCGAAGGGATTATTCGGGGTCCGCGAAATAAATCAAAACATGCGCCACTCCCCAGCTGAAAAGGTGGAAAAGCGCAGTTCTCACAGAACAAAGCATTCTGACGAATATTAAGCGAAATTTATTGAGCGTCAAATATGGAGAGCCCGAAAGCGAAGCGACGATTTGTTTAAACTTTTCATCGCCGGTAACGACCTGCCAATCTGGCTGCGTCCGAGCTCTCGGCGCGGGCTCACTTTTGGACCCATATATGGTAATGACACGTATACGCAATATTAGCTAACCAAGCTCGACCTGGGAGAAGCCTATACTGTAAGATACGCCTGGCCTCGGGCTGGAGCTGTGGCTGTGGCTGTAGCTGGAGCTGGAGCTACAGCTTGGGGTGAGTCATCCGGCGACGAGACGTTACGCTTGGAACGGACATGCAAACCATCGAAACTCACTGAAGCCAAAACTAAATGGCAAAAGCGGCAACAAAACCCCATTTAAAAGTGCAAGCCGAAAAAGGAAACCAGTTTATGAGCCCCCGACTGATTAGAAGACAGAAACACACTTTCGGATGATTCACGGTGCATTTGCATAGCTGATGGGAGTGGAATTCGGAGCCCTCGAGGATTTCTCTTCCCTTCCATGTACGACCAACCAGCCGATGGGGAAAGATTCACGAATTCGTGGAAGCACTCCGCTTCCCAGAGCAACTAGGCACACATTATCTTATCGGCCTGCCCGGTATGTGGCTTGTTTGTGCGGAGGAGAATGGAATTCTCGATAGCAAACACGTCAGAGTCCCCAAAAATAAAGTTTAAAGCAATGCAGTTTCTTCCGGAAGATTCCGGGGAATCCTGGAGAGGGGCTCTGCTACTTACCACCCAACATGTTCCTATAGGCACTGTCCGTTATTGCAAATACATGCGGAGGCACTTCGTGGCGCTTTATGCCCTTGTACCGCTCCATGATCTTCTCCGTGTAGATGGGCAGCTTCTTGTAGGGGTTGACCACGACGCAGAAGAGGCCGGAATATGTCTGGAAGGGTGAGAGATGAGAGTTAGTACGTGTTTGGTCAGGTGCTACAGATAGGTCTAGTATTCAGGCACCTAAGGTCAAGGAGCCTAGCCATGGCGGCAGATCTCCGAGAGACGGTGACTGATGCCCGGTGGCCTAGTTAGGGTTGCCCAAACGCAATCAAACAAATGGCTATCTAACAAGACATGTGCTTTAAAGTTGGCCAGCACCATAAAAAGCGAACGCATGTAGCTGTATCTGTATCTCAGTATCCGCTGCCGCTGCCACTGCCGCGGGTAGCTGTATCTCAAGTCGATTCTGTTGGTGGTATCTCTCCGCGGCAGCAGCCTACGTAACTGGGCCTCTGATTGCCGCAGCGTGGGCACTAAGTATGCGGCTTTTACTATTCGCTCTATCATTCAAATATACAGCCAAACATTAAATGCGAATGCTGCGAGCTTAACAAGCGAAGGAGTCGCCACCAGCCACCAGCCAGCAGCCAGCAGCCAACCCACACGGATCGAAATGGAAAGTACCAACAAACGCCAAGTAGAAATCATAATAGAGAAAATATCTCGAGTATCGAGGGTTCCGACTCTTGCGCCCCAAAGCCCGGTCCGGGCCCAAAATCACGTCTCGGCAATCCACAACCTTGCTCCCATGTGCGACTGTGTGTGTCATCCGAAAATGGCTAAGAAATTGTTGTTTCTGTCGGCCCGTCGCTGTTTTTGGCAATCGCTTAGAAGTGGTCGTCACTCGTGACGGTGTGTGTTGAGGTCGCCTTGAGTCACTGCCTCATGCTGGGCTGAGTCACTGTCCTGCATCCGAACCTGCTGAGGCAGCATCGCTCCCCGTATGAACAATTAATCAACGAACAATTAAATGTCGTGCAATTATGCAAATCCGGTCATCGGCGACACTTATTTATTGCCGTGGCACGTGGAGCGTTTATCAAGCAAGAAGCCAAGAAGCTAATCCCCTCAAAGCACCTCTTCCACAGACTACTCGCTTCCCAAGCCCCCGCTAAGCCGCCAGAAATCTCGAGCGTTTAGTGGATCCGCTTTTGGTCTCGCCTTTCAGGCCTTATGTGGGCAAAAGCGCTTTCGTGATTCGGACGCGTTGCAAGCAGGGCAGAGTCCGCTCCGGCAAACAGGGCCAGTAGAAAAGGCGAAAAGCAAAACCAGCGGCGGTTCCTTTTATGTTAATTACGGGCCCAGAGACACCTTGGGGGCTTAGGCCAGGCCACCCCCACGCCGCCAATAGCAGCCACGGCTAGTATGCCGAGATTCGCGGACTTGGTTGTGGGCAAATATTACGGGGAACATTATTCATTCGCTCTAAACAGTGGCGCCCCACAGCGAGTGGCCCATTTGCAACAGCTAGACCCGAGTGTCACTGCAATCCCAAATTAATATGCCGCACGAGACGCCATTTGGCTCGATTCGGCGAGTCGCTTGCCATTTCAATTAGCGTATCCCGAAGATAGTTAGGCCGGGCGGGCTCAGGATGGGAGGCAGCTGGCAGGGCAGGGCATCGAGGCGGTGCTCCGCGTTGTCAAGTGCAATTATGTTAGCTGCCAACGCATGCGAGAAACGGCACCAAGTCATCTGATGGACATAAATCAATTAATTGCAGCGAAGAGCAGTGCTTCGCGGAATATTTCAGAGCCAATTGCACTCGCAACCAGGCATTCAAATGGCGTGGAAGAAGGCGGGCCTGGGATCGGTCCCTAGGTTGCACTATTCGGACTACTCAAAGGCCCAAGTTGGCCATATTTCTGCCGGTCAGCTGAGGTGTTGACATTCGATTTGCATGTCCATGGCTGCGTGTGGTTCTGGGGCCGTGTCATAGCCACTCTCTCGCCGACGCATATTAATTAAGCTACAAGTTGCGAGCTACGAGATACCGGCAGCGACAGCGACAGAGACAGCGGCAGCTGCCAGGCGAATTAATTTAAATGAAATTTAAAAATCGATTTAAATGTCAGCGAATTATAATAATTATGCCGTTAAGCGCAGCCCCCGCAGCCCTGTCGCTCTGTGTCTCTTTCCTCCTAAGCAGGCCAGGCCGTGCAACAAGTTAGCGGACTGAGCACGTCAGCAGCAATTGGCAAGCAAATTAAATGGGGGCAGGCAGGCCGCGGCAGAGGCAGAGGCAGAGACAGAGGTAGAGAAGCGGCAACAGAGTGCGTGGCATGATTGTGTAAATTGTGGACCGGCGCACAAAATTGGCCAACAACAAGACAATGCCAAGTGCGCTGAAGCATGGCCGGCCGAAAGCAACAAGGTAAACAAATTCGAAGCAGTCTGCGCCCACATCAAAAGCCGCCACATCGCCGCGCTGGGCATAAAATTAAAGCTCCAGGGGCATGGAGCGGCGAGGGGGCGGCCGCAGTACATGAAATATGTAAAGCGGCGCACAATTTGTTGTAAAACAGTAAAAAGAAGCCGCTACGAACCTGCCACATGGCCACTGAGGGGGATGGCCGGGCTTAAAGGGGGAGGCAAGCCCTAAAAAGCAAAACAAACGGAATAGAGTATGTTTGGCAACATGTTGCCAGAGGTTGGGCTGCGGGGAAATTGTTTATAAACATCTGGGACAGATGCCTCCTGGAGACCCACATCTTAGGAGCCACTCGAGGCTGCCGCTGGCGGAGCTCTCTCCCTATCCACTTATACTTATATAAGAAAGAGAAAGACCAGCCGATTTATGGCTTCAATTCAAATGCGCCACATGAGACTCGATCGCTTCCCATCGAATCCGAAATCAGCTTATGGCTCAGCTCCCCGCTTCTCGCTTTTGCCAAAATTTGAGTTTGCGAACGGGACGCTATCGGCATGACAATTAGCGGCGGATAGCAGGGAGTTCGAGGGGCTGCCGATAAGTTATGCGGGGACTGGACGCAAATGCAGTGGAGTGATGGAATGCCTCGCTGTCAAATATTTGCGCTGCTCGGGGAGTATCTGGAATCGGGGATGACGGCACCGGCCGCCGTCTCTGTTTACGCGGAGTCACATCATCATTAGGGTCGTCGTCACATTGCCAGCAGCTGGCTCCGGCGGAAACTTTCGAGTGAGCCAACACAAACATTAGACTAACTGGGGGGGTGGGGGAGTATACTCACATAGATCAAGCCAGAGTAGTATCTGTCTTTGATGTTGTGCAGCACGGAGGCCTCGTTGAGGCACGTCAGCTCGGCCATGTCCTCGACTTTGTCGAACTTTGGCGGATTCATCTTCTGTATGTCGTCGCGCAGGATCATCACCCGCTTGCCGGTCTCGGCCAGCTCCACCTCGACCTCGTCGCCATGCTCCCGCTTAATACTGGCGGCCACGAAGCCCTGAAATGGGAAGGAAGAGAGTAGTTAGTGGGGTTGTCTACAAAGGAGGTTGGAACAGAGCTGCAAAACAAGATACATCTCGGCGGGAAGGCGATAAACACACCAAGTGCACACAGACCCGCGCTGCATGAGTCAAGCGCCGGCACAAGGGCTCTCCGCGTCGCACTCTCGCGTGGGGACAGAGGCACCCGTTCAAGTGGCCCCGGCAGACGGAAAGAACAACGGGAGGCAGATGCAACTGTCTATCTGGCTGTCTGGGCGTCAGTCTCCCGCTCCCGCTCCCGCCACCCTGCTCTTGATAACAAGTTCAAGGCTCTCATCCGGGCCGCGCATTCCACTGTGGCAGCAAGGTTTCGGTTTAGTTGCAATTAGAGGCCGGGCCGAGCTGCAACTGTACCGCCACGGCCTTCGAGGAATCAATTAAAATATTACGTTTCTCGCCGAAAAGCCAAACAAATCCGGGGAAAGCTGACCCGCAACAGTTGCAGAGCTATGGAAGCGTGCGGCACGCAGCATGCGGCATGCGGCACATTGACGTTAATCAAATAGGGGCACCCCGTAAAGGGTGGAGTGGAGTGGAGTGGAGTGCTGCCTCCGCCGCCAACCAGAAATGCATCAAAACCAACAATCCCGGGCAGGGCGTATCTGCAACACATTCCAGATCGGCCCATTAAGTTGAAAAAGCACACGCCCCAGCGATCTCCCGCTCCAGCCCCAGCTTCTGCCTGCCCGCCTGTGTTATCTTAGCGCTTTTCCGGTGCCCCTGCCCCAGCCCGGGATAAACAGTCATAAGAAAGTCGTTATGGCCGTGCGGATATGACGGGCGAGCGCTGGCACACTCGGTCCGTGGACCGTGTAACGAGCCATTCGAATGGCCACAATTAGGCGAGCAATCGACGGATTTACGGCGAAGATCAACACCATTAAGAGCCCCGCAACGAGGCCCCTTTGTTTGGGTTGCCGATCCTGTGCTCCCAACGGGGCGAGTGCCAAATCGCATTTCTGCTGGGCCGCCGCCCTGTCACTTTGCAGCACATTTGCGCAGAAAAACGCTTGACAGTTTGGACACGCCGCCAGAGACCAGATACCAGATACGTTTTGGGCTAAACGGAATGGCTGGGCTGGCAGGTGACTCACGGCCGTGGAATGCCCCGCAAGAGATGAATTGAAGTTATTGAGCCAGAGAAATTAGCGCGGAAGAGTTGTGTGGAAGAGGGTATGAGGTCATCACTCTCGGCGCTCGCATCTCGCCGAGCATTCCGGGCAATCAGTGGAGCAGAACCCAAGAAATCGTATCAAGCACCTACACAGCGAAGCGGGCGGCCGATAGTCATGAATGGGAGGACGCTCTGGGGAAAACAGGAAGTCGGGGCGGGGTCTCCCCCGCCAGGGCCCTGCCAGGGGACAGTCTTGCCAAATTCCAGCCTTGAACTTGCCAGCCAGAGACACACATGCCCGATCTATATCTGGTGCCATTATTTACTTCCAGCCAGCTTTGTTTACGTGTTCGGGAATAATATTTGGTTTGTGGAATGGACGCTGGCAGGCTGAGTAACCTGCCACTCTTGCACTGTGCTCATCGCTCAGTTCTCTTAATCGATCCGGGCGCACTCCTCCGCCCCAGCACTCCTTCCCCGAGAGGCAGCGCAAGAAACAAACACTCATACGTGATGCGGTGTGCGAGATACGAGAGGGCGGGTTCGTTGACCGTAAACCGGACGGACGGGAGGCGAAAGCCGTAGCCGAAAAGAAGACTCGCACACCAGCACAGGCCAGGCACAAGGCATCTCCGCCCGAGCTGGCGGTGGGAAAGGGCGGCAGGGGCTCAGGGGAGTGGGAGTGGCCACAAACAAAGTCCAAAGTGGTTTCTGTTGGTTAAAAATACGAGTAAGAAGCGGACGCAGTCGCTGCCGCGCTCAAAATATCAACAGCGAGAGTGTGTGGGTGTGCGGAAGGAGGAGGGGGGAAGGGGCCCTAATGATCGGGGCGTTCGAACAATCGATTCGTCTCTCCGGGCATGACGAAGGTTAGGCCTAAGCCGCCTTCCATTTGGCTAACAATGGGTCTGGTCTGAGGGGCCTGGGCTGGGGGATCAGCGGCCGACTGGAAATTGGAGAGACAGTAGCTTGGAATATCCATAATTGCTTGGAACTTGGAGACAAGAGACAAGAGACCCTCTTTTCTCCGAAAACCAAACGCGCCACATGACCGATCGGTAAACAAATCGGGCCGAGCAAGGGCCTCGCCATCGAAGATTAGTCAGCGATCCCCTCCTGCACTGCGCTCCGCCAAGTCGGAGCCACTGCCAGCCCAGCTATGTGGCTGAAAAAATGGAAACACGGCCTGTTTGGATGAGCGGAGTGTTGACACAATTGGCGAATACCCTTTTGGCCAGCTTCGTTCCCGTTAAACAGTTGTGTTTGCATCTGTATCTGTATCTGAGTTTGTATCTGTATCTGTATCTGTAGCGGGGCATTCCAGCACAGCACACTGCTGTATGCAAATTTCTTTACATTTCTCGCCAGTCTCATGTGTCGCCGTCAGTCCGTCCGTTCGTCCGTCCGTCCGCCGCTCGTTTCGTTACTTTGTCTCTTCGCTTCTGACGTGACTTTATCTGGCGGCCTTCTTGGCCTGCCCGCTTGCTTCTGTGGGACTCCGCTGCAAAGTAAGTGCCTGCCTAAGCGATCGCGTAATTACACAAAAATGCGGAGTTGCTGGCTCTGTTTCGTTGTGGCTTTTTATTACACGGAGTCATTATCTCCGGCAAATAGAGCCATTACCCGCCGGCCGCTAATTTTATCTGCTCGGGTTTATGGGCCCGAATGGGAGTGCAGTTGAACCACTCGGGAAGGGCTCATCTCATCTCATCATCACAAACGGAACAGCAACACAGCGCGGCTCTCCCTCCCACTGGCCACTGGGAGTTTCTAGGCCAGACCTTCGCGCAGCGCTTCTTGGCCCCATCTCTGTGGGCCACTCGCACGCAGACACAGATACGGACACAGACGCTGGCGCAGAAACCCGTTTGGCCGGCTCTCCTCCCGCCGCGCGGAGTGAGTCAGCGGGTCAGGGGGGCCGCGTCCGCATGCAAATGGGGACTTTTGGCCAAACCGATGCGGTTCGACCACTGAACCGTTAAATCTCTTGGCCGGCCGACTAATGCGGTGATTTCAGAGGCACCGAGACCGCCACCGCCACCACAGGAGAAACTCATGAATCAGACGGATGTTTACTCAATCTTGCAGCGCCGTGGTGCGAAATTCGAAGAAGCCGCTGGCTGGTTAGGAGTATAAATAAACCAACGCCAGCGGGGTGAGTCACGCCCAGTGCGGGAGCGGGAGCGGGCACCGGAGCTGATAAGGGCCCCAGGTACGGGCACTGCGCAGCTGATTAGGCCACAGGGGAGCCTGGCTATCTGGGAAGAGCCTCTGCTGGCTGCGGGCCGTCCAAGAACGGGGTTCCGACTGTGCTCGCACGTACTGGGGGCTATCAATTGGGTTTATGTCAGGTAGTGGCGAGGTTCGGGCGTGGTCCGCGCTGAATCAGCGGCTGGAAAGGAGCAGGGGCGGGCAGCGGGGAGTGGGGAGTGGGAATAGGTAACACTCACCTGGTTCTCGTGCGGCACCCACACCAGACGCTTCTGTGTCCATTCGGCCTGTGTGGCCGGATCGTTGAACTGGTTGCGCTCCACCGAGAGGTACTTGAGCTCGGGATCGTTGCGATCGACTTCTTCCGACATTTTGGCGGTTTCCCTGTCTCTCTCTCTCTGTCTCTTGCTCTTTTGGCTCAGAGTAGGTGTGTTTGGGGGGCGGCTTGTTGACTGTTCGACTGTTCCTCGTTCCAACTGTTGCTGGTGGTCTATGCGACGGCTATTGAGGCTTCACAAATCTCTGCGGAACAGACACAAACACAAAATCGATGAGAACAGATCCAGACCTTGTGGCACTCTACTGTTTGCTCCCCCAGGCCCTGGCGGGCCTCAGATACAATATTTCGCATTTATCTCGGGAGACGCGGCTCCTATGTTTCTTTTCTTTATCTTGGAAGTGCGGCACAAAACGGAGGCGGCGAGAGTCTCAAAAGGGAGAGCGCGAACGAAGAAGACGAAGAAGGAGAAAGAGAAAGAGGAAAAAAATATGGCCACACGTTTTCTTAAGCCAGCCTCGGACTCGGCGGCCGAATAAAAGGTAGGAGGCGGAGGAGGGCAGGGGCAGGAAAGGTGATTTAGCGGAAAACAGCATTACGTAGCCGTCGCTCGTCTGTTGACTTTTAACCAGTTTGCCGTTCCGACCAGAGACTTTTGGAACTTGCACCCGAATCCCAGCCAGGAGCCTCTTTTCGAGCCACTCCAGTTCCGGAGTGCCAAGCAGGTACCAAGCCGGAGCGGCCATCATCCTTTCCTCTTTCTTTCTCTCGCTCTCCGCTTTCTGTGTGCAACACCAACACCGACACAGTCACAGGAACATGCACAGACACCATCACACAACCACACACACACACACACGCAGGCAGGCAGGCGACGGGAGCCCAGTTTTCGCATATTTCTCACATAAATGTTGTTTCTTATGCTCCCATTTCACCGCGTCAGCACCGCGTTTTATGCAAATTCAGTGAATTTCGCCCGTATTTCGTCGTTGTTCCGCTGTATTCCGATGCATTTGATGCGCCGGCGTTGGCGTTGGCGTTAGCGTTAGCGTCGTAGTCGTAGTCGGCGTCGGCGTCGGCGTTGGCGTCAGCAGGCCGGCGACTTTAGGGCGTTGGGTCGGAAAATAGTTGTACGTGCGTTCCGATCTTTTCGGTTTTAAGGACGATTGCAGGACGAGCTGCAGCTCCGCGGACAACAGCAGATAGCGCCTCTTATGCGAAAATTCTGCGCTTTTTATTTGTTTCAAACGACAGCTGCATCGCAGCCCCACCAACACTCACAGAGCAGCGACGCACGGACGCCGTCTTCTCGCTTCGGTATTTTTTTTTTAGTGAGCCCGATTCGCCAGCTTTATTGCCAGCCAACCAGTCAGTGTTGCCAGCTTGAGCGAGTCAGCACTATCGATAGTGTTGTTATCGTCATCGGAAAGACCTTTACGATATGTAGTGGTAAGATAGCATATTCTCAACTAGTTATTTGTAGAAATATATTCAAATTACATAATTCGAGTCTCGTTGCTAAAAATAACGAAATGTAGCCACTTTTATAGGTCTGATCGGCTGTCATTTTAAACGATATATGACGATAGTTGGCAACCCTGGCAACACCACAGCTGTTTTCTGAGCGGCCAGTAAAAATTCCCTTTGTCTCGCGACGCTGCGAAAAACTTCCCCTCTGAAATGGCGCGAAATTTTTGTAAATTTCATATATCAAATGAATTTGAACAAATATGACTAAAAGAGAGCGTAAAAAGTAGATGAAATCGGCGTTTCTTTTTGAATTTTCAACTCCTTTTAATGATCCGGTTGAAAGGTTGGTCATTCTCTAAAGCGTCTTTGGTCCATCTCAATGGCTTAATTTTAAGTCAGGATAAGCTTAGCTTCCTAATAGACCAATGGAATAATGGAAAATTCGAGGCCTAAATTATGTTTTTATTCTTATTATAAATCTCTGTTTGACTTTTGAAAGCCCGCGTTTCGTGGTGTTAATACTAAAAAATACTATAAATATCGTTATGAAATACCGATAACTTTGAATAAAGATGGAAGGAAAATAGTATTTTTAATGGGATTGTTAGGCGAGCATCTGATATTTACCAACACTGTCAGAAGAGAGAGTCCCGAAGTTAGCGAGAGAGCCGAAGCCATGGCGCAACATGTTGCATGTTGTTTATTCTGTCAGAAAAAGAGAGAAAAAATCGAATTTCTCGTTCTGGTTAAACTGCGTCATACGCAACATGTTGCGTCGAGCGAGAGGTAAATAGGAGTTCCCATAAGTGTCTCTCGCTTGCATGCAACTATGTTCCAAACGAACCTGCATGAAGCGAAGGCGCCAACCTTAGACACTTGAAAAAAAACCGAGTAAGGTGCTGAAGCCACGGCAAAATACTGCTCTGTTATTGCTTTCAGTTTGCAACGCACACTTGAAGAAGAAGCATCGAGTCGCGGCACCGCGGCGTCCTGTGGATATTTGAAAACTAATTCCCCGATACTCCGATACACATATTTTGATAAATTATCAAGAACCCCGATTCAAATTAAGCGCTCGTCGGGAGGTTGTGCGCGTTAACGGTACTTTACAGTTTGGCGAGTCCGGACCAAGAATACGCTGTTTTCCCGACTCCGTAAGTCATCTCCGGAACGACCATTTGGGGCCTGGAGTGCTCGGCCGTGAATTGATTGAAATTGGCTTGCGGACACTATTTAATTAACTGAGAACTGCTGACGCCATTCTGCGAACCGCCGAGTTCCGAGGAACGGAGGCGCCGTGCTGTGAAAACTCTGGCCCAGAAGGAGCCCTGCCAGTTAAAGTGCAACTGTTGGTCCCGTGCTCCTGGGCGCCACAGCATCCTTGGCGGTGACGTCATTCGCTGACCAGTTGGATGGCCCTGGGGCCGTGCGAGTGAGAGGGAGTGCGTGTGGGGAGAGTAGAGCGAGTGCGAGAGTGGATGCGAGGCTCCTTCGGAGGGGAATCTATTGATGTTATTATATGGTTTCTCGATTCCAGGATCCGACTGCCCGGCCGATTTCCCGCCCAGCGGACTGCAGCTTGGAACAGGGAGTAGTGATCCCAGGGAGTCCATTGGTTCTCAGGTAAGCACGTCTCACTTTTCTACGAAGACAACTGGGTCAGCCTGCCAGCGATGGTAGCCGGAGCCAGCGACTGCCCCGAAAGTCTCGGGTTTAAAGCTGCAGTAAGCTGAGAGCCTCGGCCTTCGTCCGCCTCAAGTTCCATGCTCCAGAGCTCAGCCGGATACTGAATTCTTAATGGTGCTGAGCCGAGAACCGCAGGCCAGAAGCGACCGCTTTTATGGCTGGCGCCACTAAAAAACAGTACGCAGAACTCACATAAATTAAGCTGCGACCCGCCATCCCTCCCACCAGTCAGCCAGCCGGGCAGAGACCTTCAAAGGCGGAACACAGGACTGTGTTCCGGGTGTCTCTTCGGGAGGCTGTAAATAATGAAGGAGCAGACGGCCAGCAGACAACACCTTTCCGCCACTCGGGGCCCTCTGAGGAATATTCGGGGCAGCATAATCAAAGGCCTGAAGCAGCCGGAGCAGCCAACTGCCTGCTCGAGTGGCGGCTGAAACAGACAGGAGTCCCGTGACAGGCACGTTCGACCCAATAAGCACACGTCCCTCACCACCGGGCTTGGGGAGTTCTGTTGTGGCTCCGCCGGCCTCCGGAGTTGGATGTGCTTCCGGGGGGAATCGATTTTCGATGTTAATCGAGTTGAATACCCTGCAAACTCGGTTAGGGGAGGTTTCAGGCCAACCCCCACCCGAGCTGGGACTCGAGGGCCCTTGAAATTGCCGGAAACTATGAGCTGGAATTTGCCAAGTAACCCAAGAGCGCTGCCAATAAAAACTTGATTATTTTTGTTATTTTCTGGTGATTTTAATATTCCACTATCGCGTCCTACACTATCGTGTCCTAGCAATACTCAGAGGGCGCAGAAATCGGAATATACGCTTCCTCCGACTCACTCTCAGTCCCCTAAACCTGTTTGGAATTTGTTTACACATTTCTTGTTCCGTCAGATGCTCTTGCTTTCCCGCCTTTGTCCAAATTTAATTTAGAATGCATATTAGTTTAATGTGACATGATATCATCATCAGCCCATCACCGCCTCTCTGCTAGAGGACTCTCTGCCGAGTTAGACAACATGTGAAATTCCTGCGCACGTTAATGGCTCGCAGGCCCACACTTCTCAAATTGAATTTGCGTCGAAAACACGCTTTGTTTTCGTTCCTCTCAGATCGGATATTAAAATTTCTGAAATGTGAATATCCATTGGCATTTCAAAGGTCCCCATCCGACAGAAGCGGGCTGAGGGCTTCCTTTGAAGCTCCACGGCATTGAAATGGCGCCAAGTTGGCGTTCGCTTGCTCGACTCTCGGGTGGTGCCCCCTCCCGTTTGGCTCCTGGAAGGATACTATTTGACGCACGCAAACAGCTGGGCCGGAGGGCAGAGGCCACCCGCACGAAGGCAAACAACGCTCGAGGAGGCAATTGTCAGAGGATAATGGGGACAGGGCTGGGGCTGGATAGAGGTCGCTACAAGAAGCACACTCGTCAGAGCAGTTAACTCGTCCTGATGTCGTCGCCCGCCGAAAGGACGCTCTCGGATCCTGCTGAAGGTCGCCGGATGAGTCATCCGCGGCAGTCAGTCCCCATAAAAGGGGGGTCGTCGCTCGTAAATTTCCCATTGCCAGCAGCGGGCTGTAGATTATGAAATTTCACTCGCCGCCCAATTAACTCGCGCCGAGCACGCGATGGCCCACATAACCTACGATGTTCGCATTCTGCGTAGATACTATGCACATAGCCCGGATTCCGGATTGCGGTAGGTTGTCCTGTTCCGCAGCTCCTCAGTGGCGCCGGCTCGGCTGACTAATCGTTTGTGCATCTGGCTCGTCCTTGGGGCGGATGGGAAGACCTCCAAGCACTCCCGAAAACGAGAATCGATTCGAACTCCATGGACACGGGCGGGAAAGGTCGTGCACTCTCCAAACAGAGGTCAACTCCGGCGGTGTTGATGGGTTTTTGGTTACGGGGGTTGCCTTGGCGAAGGGTTGCAACTGGGGGAGTTTCTGCCACTGGAAGCAATGGCACTGGTGGCAAGTCCCCAACAAATACCCTGAATGAGCTGAACTTAATTGAGAATTTTTAGACGAGTTCCCAGCGCTGGAGCCGACAGTGTGATGTCATCAGATCGAAGATTCCACAATGGCAATGTGGAATCAAGGGGACCTTGAACCGCCTCGTGACTCAGTCCATTGATTATTTTGCCATGCTCGTATGGAAAGCAGGTCGGGCCGCCTCCTTTTATGGCGCTAGTTCTCCGACTGGGCTTGAGAGGTGGCGTCTTGATTGGATTAAATTGATGGCGATGATTGCACGCGACTGGAGGTTGCGCTTTGCGTAAACATCCGAGTGCGAGCCAGTCCCGACATCCTGCCGCTGAGCCTGAACCTGCCGGAAGTGCGACAATCCTCCGGGTCCCTTAATCACTCGGAGGCGGGTAATGAAGGTTAACTTATCGGCAAGGCTGTTGACTCACCTGGATTTCCTCTGGGGAGAGGAGCGCAGACTCCCGCACTTGATTCCTCCATGAATTCCGTGAATGAATCACGTTAAGGCTTCCCTCCCAGCCACTCCCCCCGCCTCGGATGGGTGCTCTGGAATGAGGCGAGCGTGAGCCGGGCCCTGCAGAGGAGATTCTCTGACGAGCCCAAGGATGAGGGCTGCGATGACGCGCCGAGACAAGTACGCAAAAGTACAAAAAACACAAAACAAATACGAAAATGCGAGGATGCCTGCTAGCAACTAGCAGCTGCTTCTTCTTGTGGCATTGTCCTCTGACGCTGAGCCTTGCTATTCCTATTCCTATCCTTGCCATCCTGCCGCCTCGAGAGGGGTGGTTTGGCTTCGGCACGGTCTGGTCTGGTTTGGTTTTGGTGTCTGGCCCTGCTTACAGCATTACACCGCTCCTCGTCCTTCGTCCTTCGACCTGAGTCCTCGCCAAATTGTGAATCGCGGCTTCTATGTTGCGGAGTCGCAGGACGTGCGCGCCGCGCATCCTGCAGGCTGTCAGTTCGGCAGACAGGGGGTTGCCAGTATTACTTTGTTATTTTATTATTTTTCTATTTCTTTCTCTATTACGCCTCTGTGTTGTGTTCATTGCGTCTCTGTTTTGTCCGTAATGTCCTTCGTTATAATGTTTTGTGAGCGTGAGTCTCTGAGTGGAGTGGAGTGTGGTTGAGTGAGATCCTGAGTCCTTTCCTACGTACACTGGTGGCGAAAATATTCAAACAGCTTTGGAAATGGTAGCACTTGGCTTATTGAACCCGAAAACTGAGCAGGATTCGTCTGCATTTCCGGCTCTAGATGGGCGGTGTGGAGTCCTCTTCCGGCACAATGGCCGGAGTCAAGTGCGAAGACTGGCTCCGCTGGTCCTTGACTTCCCCGTCCCCACGACCTGGCCACAATATGGGACCGCAGGCGCCATTTGCTGTGAAATTCGTTCTCCGCACGCGTCCTGGCATTGATCCTGGAACTGATATTGCTGCCGGCTCACCCGCCGCGCGGCGCCTGCGGCCAATTATTCCACATTTCTGTAAACAAACGCGGGCAAGCAAACAAAGCGAGGCACATAAAATAAAAATTAATTTCACCAGTGAAATTGGTATTTGGGACGGCATTTCTCAGCACGGACCTGGGGCATTCTCAACGCTCGTCCTGCGGAGGTCCTGCCGCTCGGAAACCACCCCGTAACGTCCCGTCCCAGTGCATCCCCCCGATGTGATAAATTTTGAAATTGCCTCCGCACGGGGCGGGTTTCCCACCCTTCACTTTCGATTCACTTCGGAAAGTCACATGGCTTGCATTCAGGCCATTAACATACTCGACACCCTCGCACTTCCTCGGCCCGATGGAGGCGATTGCGTGCCTTTGAATCCTTTCCTGCCTCCTCCCGCCGCGCTTGTTGCTGCTCCAAGGGGTCTTGTGTTGTTTGTTTACTTTAAAGCAGTGGTGGGCAAACTCTCATTTCCCATAACTCGCGAGCATAGGGCCAAAAATTCTGCTGCAGCGCTGCCGGCACACGCACAGTATGAGCGAGCTCGCTCCTCTCCGAAGCACTCTCATTAGCTTTCGTGAGAGGGCCAAAGTTGGCATTTTTCTCTCATTTCATTTCATTTGAGCGCCAAAAATATTCTGTTCTACCAATGAAAATGAATTTATTCGATGATCGGACCTCACTGGAGCACGACCATTGCGACAAAAAATCACTGAGAAAAATGTTTCTTGAAATTTGGGAAGAAAAATTTTTCTTTATAGAAAATATGGATATATATATTTTAATTTTTTATTATTCGTTTTATATTTTCTTTTATATTCCTATTATTATTTTTTTTTATTATCTTTATTAATTTTATTATAGTTCGTATTTTTTCTTTTATTTTTGTATTATATTTTCATATTTTATTATTATAATTGTGTAAATTCATTATACAAGTCTGAAAAATACAAAAAGTACCTTATTTTGTGCAATATTTACAAAATTACCGATGAACGAATTAGTACACAAAGTTTTTCGCTCAGTGAATGGGTTGCTCTCTTTGTTTTTCGCTGCTTACGCACACAATCAAATGTTATAAATGTGTGCGTTTTGCCCACCACTGCTTTAAAGCGAGCAATTTTGCTCTCGATTGACCTCGGCCGCCAGTGTGGGAAGCGACCCGCATTCGCGGGGCTAGAAAGGTAAGCACAGTCTTGCGCGGAAAGTTATATATCCCTGGCCAAATCCCAGCCAGTATGCGAAATCACCTCCAATCCCCCACCAGAAACAGAACAGAAACCGCCTTGGGCCGCCACTTTGTGGCGCATTCAACCTGACTCCCAGTCTCGGCGATTACTTCCAGCATCGGCCGCAAATTCAAAGGCGTATTTCAGAGGCGATGGATGGAACTTTTCAGTTTCCTTCGAGGGTAAGTCCTGCAAGAAAGGCAGCCGGAGCAAAGGACAAGGGCCCCAGCGTTAACGCTAAATTTAAAATGTACAAAAGAACATAACAGACTCCCACTCCCACATCGCCGTCCTGTGAATGCTGGATTGTGTGTGCACAGCTGTTGCCTGTCAGAATCCGATTCGGAGCCAGATTTAGAGTCGATTCTGGAGCTGCAAACTGCGAACTGCGAATTGCGAACTGTGAGCTCCAGCGCGTCTCAACCCACCCACAATCCCCAAGTCAGCCCCGGGCAGTGAATTCGATATGGCGAGCCCCTTCCCTCCAAAACGCTGAATTGCATTTTCGCCCAGCGACCGCAGATTGCAGATGGAATTTATGAAGCCGCGACTCGACTCCTCGACCAAGGTGAGTCCCGCACGACGCGATGTGCGCTCCGCCAGCTGCTGATAAGGAGGAAGCACTTTCGAAAACGTTCCAAAGCTTCTTAAATCGCCTCGGAGCTGGGAACAGTTTTCTTCATACCTCAGAGGATGCTTGTGCAGAGCTCCTAGGTTTTTGGGGCTATAGACACTGGGTTACAGAGAGCCCCGGTCTTGTTCTGCCATCGGGCATTAACGATAAGTGCCTGACAACAACAAACGCCGGAGTGACGGCCCAACATGGTCGAAAACGTCCGGACAACAAAGGAAAATCAATAGACAGGCACTACGCAGTGCGGATAGAGTTCTCCAGAGTGGAGAGTACGCCCGATTTGGTTGTCGGCTGTCGGTTGTCGGTTGCCGTTTGTTGTGAGCTCTTGTGTGGCGCCATGCCATGTCAGCAACTGTCCCATACCCGGCTCCTGTCCCGCCACTTGACGTGGTGTACACTGTGTATGCTGTCCCCGAACAAGTCCTGTTTTTGCAAATGAAAGGTGCAGGTTACATAAGGCTACTATTAGAAAAGCTCCCCCTGCCCGGCGTCTGTCTCGTACCAATTTTCCATGCGGCTGCCCACCAATTGTTGCTCCACGAAAACCCTGGAAAGCCCTGCGAGAGTCCTGCCAGGGCTGCCCATAATTGGCCGGCACTTCCTCTAGTGGGATGTGGGAAGTGGGCCTTCCATTATTCTGGCTAATGGACTGGGTCACTGCAATTGTGTGTTATTGATTTATGAGGAAAAGGGCTGGCTGATTGGGCTTGCTGCTGCGGACGGCAACGTGCAATTGAGGACTGTTTGGACGACACTGCGAGAAACAAGGGGCAGTGGACTGCCCTCTAAATGGAAATGCTTCCGCTCGGACCAGACACTTTTTCGAGTGCACGGCACTCTCGTTCCACAAACGAATGGCAGCTCCAATTAAAATGCCGTTTGTCGATGTCGTCGAGAGCAGGGTAATGACGGACTTCCTCTGGCCTCCCTCGCACAGTGCTAGCGAAAAGTATGGCGCCAAACAATCAGCCGCCCGATAGCCATCTGCATCTCTGCGCGGGCGTATCTGCCATCTGCAATATACCTCGCCCAGCCAGCGGCCCAAACCCAATTAGCGGGCCTCATAACGCGGAGAACTCGGATGGAGCCTCCCAAGCGCCTCCATCCGCGGTCTTGAGGTGCGTCCCTCTATTGGCTTTTCGCGGGAAGATTGACCGCAGCCGGGCCCTGTCAATCACTTTGGGACATGGGAAACAGTTGACCTCAAAAATCCTGAACTGTTCACACCTTAACGGTTAACGGCCAGCGGTCGGCGGTCAATGGTCTCCGGTCTCCGGTCTGCGGTCTCGTGGCATTTCATCGTTTACCTGCAGCATTATGCCATTTTATGGTCAGGTCATTAAATTCCTCCCCGCGTGGTTCCATAATTAATTAGCGAATATGTTTTATGGTCCTGCTATTTGATGACCACATTCATTTATTAGCGAAGCAAATTAGTTGATGTAAAAAACAAAGTTGATGGGGGGAGACAGGACCCTGTTGTCCGGCCCGGTCTAGAGCTATTTTGAGGCAAGCATCCTCCGTCGCTCCGGCGGTTGCACTTCCTGGGCATAAGCCGCGGCTTCCTCTTGGCGGCTCCTTTGTTCTAACGGCTTTCGGAATGTGCCCCACGTGCATCCAAGACTGCTTCAAGCTCGTTGACTTTCAGCGGAGAGCTGCGGCCGAGAACGGCAAACTGGTTTCGTTCACCTTTGGCGGCAGCGGCAGCGGCTGCGGCAGGGCAGAAGTAGGAGGCGCTGGGGAGGGTCGTCGGACGTTGCAATTAGTCTGGCTCAAGTCGTGCCTAACGGTAACCCATTTTACCGCCCTCCGCCTCCAGCTCATAACTATCAGTTTGTTGTTCTCCAATCTCTAATCGCATCAGGCTCGTGAGATTTGGTGTCGATAGTGTCGGCTCAAGTGATAGATTACCGCGTGGAAGCGGTTTCAAGCTCATGTGGCTTCAAAGCGGAGAGGCTCTGGTGGCTTCTATTCAAATATTAGCTCCCGGAGCGGCGCAAAGGCTGGGAATCTCATTTCTAATGGCTTTTCCATGTTTCGGCCTGCCGGATAATTGTCGACGAACATTGCAATATGTGTAATCACATGTTTCGATTTCTGTCCGCAGATTAATTGGCTCCGCAGTGCTCATAACCGACTGGTGAGTAGTTGAACCGTAGTTACGTGGCCAATCTCCATGGTTACGTGGATTCCAACAAGTGTGTGGCCATCTACGGATGCCTGGGGGTGGGGCATGCCGCTTATTCGCACCGTTTATGAGTAAAGCCCATCTTGGGACGGGACGAGTGCGGCTCCTTGTAGGGACTCCGCCTGCGAGGTGCGTTGACGGCCCGTCCCCTTGCTTACATAACTTGAGCGGTCAATTAGACACGACGTCGACAGGCTTAAAACGACTTCATTACCATCAATCTTAATTGAAAAATCATTGGAGCTGCTTGTAAATTCAGTGAGAAAATGTGCCCTTCCTCTGCCATTCCCCGTCAGCGCCGCGCGATGATTTGCGATCCTCCGCCGGCTGCGCCACAACTTAAGTGGCCAGAGTTATGAGACGGCCTCCGTGGAACAAGTCGCGGATAGAGACATGCTCATAAAGTAGTTGCGATTCCACTGCCTCGGCCCGGGATGTCTGCATCTGCATCTGCCTCTGCATCTGCGTTTGTTTCTGGTTCTAGTTCTGGATCTGATTGTGGTGCTGTGCTGGTGCATTTGCATCTTCGCTTCCCAGACCAGACTTGTTTCTTTCTGTCGCGTCTGTGCCGAGCAAATTGTGGGCAATCATTGTCAATTTACAGTGCTCATGCAGCATCTCGGAGCTGCCAGCAGTGCGCCCTCGAACGGCAAACTCCACTCGACTCTCCGGCGAAGCGGTCTCCCCAGCCAGGCTCCACTGCACCCGCATAAGTTAGCCGCCAAGTCGACAAGCGCACCTTGAACTACACTACAAGCTACTGCTCCTCGAACACATTTAATGTTCAAGCATGACACTGGCTGTTACCTTGCCCCCTATCGCTCCACACCGTAAGCTTGCCTTTCTTTTTATACTCTTTGCGAGGGTTACATGAGTGCCACACCAGGTTGTACGAAAGATAATCGACATTGAGTTTGTTTTGCCTTCTTCAATTTTTATTGGAAGATTCCGCAAATCTTTTGAGATACTTCTCTCAGGGATCGGATTAAAATTGGCGAAGATATCGACATCGCTAGGAGCCATATGGGGGACCCTGGGGTTTTGCAAGGGGATGCCCCACAAAAATAGGAAAAATAGGGTTGAAAATTTTCGATGACAGGTTTTGATGCAGATTTGAAGAGAATCGTTCCACAAATCTTTTAAGGTACTCCGCTCGGGGATCGGATGAAAATTGGCCAAGATATCGACATCGCTAGGAGCCATATGGGGGAACCTGGGACTTTACAAGGGGATGCCCCACAAAAATAGGAAAAATAGGGTTGAAAAATTTCGATGACAGGTTTTGATGCAGATTTGAAGAGAATCGTTCCACAAATCTTTTAAGGTACTCCGCTCGGGGATCGGATGAAAATTGGCCAAGATATCGACATCGCTAGGAGCCATATGGGGGAACCTGGGACTTTACAAGGGGTTGCCCCACAAAAATAGGAAAAATAGGTTTGACAAATTTCGATGAAAGGTTTTGATGCAGATTTGAAGGGAATCGTTCCACAAATCTTTTAAGGTACTTCGCTCGGGGATCGGATGAAAATTGGCCAAGATATCGACATCGCTAGGAGCCATATGGGGGACTACAGGTTTTGATGCAGATTTGAAGAGAATCGTTCCACAAATCTTTTAAGGTACTCCGCTCGGGGATCGGATGAAAATTGGCCAAGATATCGACATCGCTAGGAGCCATATGGGGGAACCTGGGACTTTGCAAGGGGATGCCCCACAAAAATAGGAAAAATAGGGTTGAAAATTTTCGATGACAGGTTTTGATGCAGATTTGAAGAGAATCATTCCACAAATCTTTTAAGGTACTCCGCTCGGGGATCGGATGAAAATTGGCCAAGATATCGACATCGCTAGGAGCCATATGGGGGAACCTGGGACTTTACAAGGGGATGCCCCACAAAAATAGGAAAAATAGGGTTGAAAATTTTCGATGACAGGTTTTGATGCAGATTTGAAGAGAATCGTTCCACAAATCTTTTAAGGTACTCCGCTCGGGAATCGGATGAAAATTGGCCAAGATATCGACATCGCTAGGAGCCATATGGGGGAACCTGGGACTTTGCAAGGGGATGCCCCACAAAAATAGGAAAAATAGGGTTGAAAATTTTCGATGACAGGTTTTGATGCAGATTTGAAGAGAATCATTCCACAAATCTTTTAAGGTACTCCGCTCGGGGATCGGATGAAAATTGGCCAAGATATGGACATCGCTAGGAGCCATACGAGAAGGTTGAAGGAAAGAGTGTGCAAAATTCGGATTGGCTTCTCTCGGCTACTTTTGTGGAACACTTATCCGAGCTGTGAGATCAGCCAGTGGTGCCGTGGGGTCGTTCCCCATATAGCTTGTGTGCCCTTTCCGGCTCCCCCAAGCCCCCTCGCGGTTTATTTGCATGTCAGTTCGAGCTTTTTACTTTATTTGACTTTCTGGATACGAATTTGTATTTTTTGAGCGTCTGCTTTTTGGCGTTTACTTGCTCGTGCATTTGTTTTGAGCGCTGCTCTCGTCGCCATAACCTTTATTGCTTTCATTTATGGCTGCTTGTTCTGTGTTTTGTTTTTTGTGACTTGTGTGCGCGAAAATAATTCAAATTGGTCGAATAAATTGCACGGCGGTGGGCGGGGTGGCTTCTGGTGACAATTTATCCCAGGAGGCCGGCGACGGACAGCTGGTGTCTGTGATTAATTCCCAGGTTGTGCGCCTTGCATTTATTAATCCGAATTTACAGTCAATTTTCGGGTATCCGGCAAAGTGCCACTAATGGAGGATTACTTGGAGCTTACTCAATCCGGGCGCCTCAGGGCGACAGTCGTCCCAGAAACCTTCTCTCTGAAACCATCTCTGAAAGGGTAGTTACTGGGCCCAGCTTGAGTAAGTTCTGTTCCAAAAGAGTACTTTGGGGCGGCGGAAGTGCGGAAATGCGTCCCATCCCCACCCAATGTGGAGTAGATCGCCGCTTATCGCGTTCAACGTGCCGTATCACCGCGCTGAGCTCCTCCAGATGAACTCCATTGCGACGCCAAGTAGCCCTCCCACGCCCGCGCCGCCCTAGAAGAAGGCCCGGGAAAGCACTCCAGAGAAGTAGTTACAGGCCATTAGGTGCTCGCCGCATCCGTGGAGTGCCTGGGCGGGGGTGTTCCAGTGGCAGCGTTGTCAAACGATGTCATCAGCAATAGTCGATGCTAAGCATGGAGCGTCGGCAATTTCATTTTATTTAATGTCAAGTGTCTGACACACATTCCGCCCACCCCCCGGGCGCAACCCCCTCGTCTTGCCCCGCGGTATCTCACAGATCATCGGCGCTGATGGCTCTGATGGCGGGCGAACCTTAATTAGAAATGCAGTGACTTCATGAGACCCAATTATATAATTACACCGACTGACATTCTGGCTGCAATGCTAATGGCTCTCCGCCAGAGCCGGCACCAGTGCCGGTGCCAATGCTGGAGCCGATCGGGCGTGGTCCGCAAGGAGTGCTCCGGCCAGAGAGCACCTGCCGGCGGCTAATGGCTCTAGTCGGCGTGACGCAACCTCACGAACTGCTTCACTATTTGTGCTAATCGCGCTCCACTTCTGCAGAACATGCATTCTCTAAACGCTTGCAAATTGCTCGTCGGGTCGCCTGCCCTTGCTTCCGAGCTGGGTGGTTTGGATGGCTTGGAGTGGAGGCGGGCGAAAGGCTGTCTTCGATCAGCTATGGAATTCCAGCTACCCAGCATTAATAGCCGCTGACCTCATTGCGGGACACGCTCCATAAAGCATAAAACGCAGCCACACATACGGAATAGATAGAGAGACTCGCACTAACCAGCAAACGCGAATTAAATTGCTAGAAATTGAAAGTGACACCGAGCTTAAATTCGCTGCAGGCCAGTTGAAACCCAAAAACGAAAGCATTCTTCCATTATAACAAATTGCCGGCGGGGAGGAAGGCTTCACCCCCAATGCCCCATCGAGTCTCCGGGCTAAGAACAGAGGAACAGAAATAGGGCGTCCCAGCTAATGACACAACAAGCGTGTTCTAAAGCAAACAAGGGGAGGACGAGGCTTAAGAAAATGCAAATTGCCAGTTAATTATCCCAGAAAGGATCAAGTGACAAGTGTGTGTCGCTCGAAGGCAGGCTCGGACACTTCACGTTACGGATGTTGGCTGGTAGTACTGAGGGGGCCGTCCAAGCTTCTGCCTCGAACTGGCGTTCAATGTTTTGGCACAACCCTGACTTATTCAGGCGAGGAGCGAACGACACTGTTTACTCGCAAACGGCATTTGTGTCCGTCAAGTCGTCGAGAAGGCATCATGTCATCGCGGGCGTATGAGTGATGTCCGTGGTTATTGATGGCCTGTCAGAAGTCAGAACCCAGAGAAGCATCGCGAAGAGCTCGGCAAACACTTGTGACTTGTGAGCGGAGACTGGGATGCCTGAGCCGAAGGCCTAAATCGGGAAGGCATTGCTGGCTCCGGGCTAGGTAATGAGTGCAGCACGCGATGCAGCCGCTGGAGCGCATCATCCAATGCAAGCTGGTTGTGCGTAATCCGATGCGGCCCCAGCCTCCTCCGTCCGCTGTCAATGAGGTGCTAATGGAGGAAGCCCGGCTTCGAGAGGCGGCGTGCCGTGGCGGCAACGCTCCACTGGGATCGGCCAACTCTCGCCACTAAGCTGGGAAGTACAGTTAGGTGTGGGGCAGCCACCGCAGTTCTGGCATGGGGCATGATCAACCACTTCCTCCGGCCTCTGCGACATGGAGTGCTCTTGTTCGGACGTAATCCGAGAAAGGCTGCGACTCCGCGAAGACGCTCTGCGGTTGCGTCTAAGAGCTCCCATCAAGAATGCCAACAGTGATTTGAATTCGACGCGAGAAACCGTTTACCGCGCAAAAGGCGGCCGTAAAACACGTTTATTCCACTTCCCATCTCAGATCTAGGGATCTAGTTTGCGTTTATGATATATACCCCATATCTGGGCCCATTTAAATAATTAATTATCTAATTGCGAAACAAACGGCGGCTGTTGTGGAGCTCGTTAATAGATGTGCACAAGTTACAAAGAGCGCCGGCGGTCGGGGCCCAAGGTTCCTGAGCCCGGGGCTGTCGTGACTTCTGGCCAAGTTGGATTATTAGACAAAAGAACGAAAACCCGCTCACGCAACTCGAAGAGCAACAATAGCTATGTTATATAGCTGTAGGATGTATACACAATTTTGGATACATTGTTCCATAATTACTTTCTGTTGGCTCGGATTCTGGGCCCCAACATGGTGGCGGTGGTTGTGGGGAACTAATGCTGACAGATGCGGTTCTGATTCCCGCTCAGCCTGTCGGAGAGCAGCTGAGTGGCGCACCAAAAATAGATGTGCTTATGAATATGGCCCACAATGACGGCATCGAGATAAATCCAAGACTTGATTAAACAAATTGATGCGGAGGCCTTCGGGCGACCTTGACGTTGCTCACTGAGCTCACAACTCAAGTCGAGTTGAAAATGATTAGGTTCAGAGAGCTGTGAACTGACTATGAGCTCGTTTGATTTCCCCCACCTTGCACTGAAAATGCACCAAGAACTTTTCTCATTGCCCCAGAAAGTTAAACTACACAAAGCGAAGTTATAATCGACTTGGTAGAACTTGGTAGTTTTTGTGCTTTTCTAACTGGGGCCGAGTCGCAAAACCAGTTCAGGCCAAATTTTGGCGGCAACAGTTTCAGATCAGCACGTGGCTTCTACTGGCTTTAGAACGAATGCCCCGCAGTACCGGTTTTCGGTCGCTTCCAGCCGGCCAGAGGCCTGGAGACTCGACGATGACGCAGCTCTTGGAGCCCGCGGAGCACATGTTTGGCCCTCCAGCGGGCCGTGACCAATTGAAGGGGAACTGCGCAATCCCAAAGTGGGGTCAATGCTTCCACAGTGGGCGGAGGAGGGGAAGTCGTTCCAAAAAGCCACAGACACTCCGAAAAGTAGAAAACAGCACAGCACTTCGGAGGTAACATCGCGTATTAAATTATTGAATTCAATTAGGTTGCCTTCGAGAGCTTCGAGAGGCTCTTAGACAGTGCCCTGGACTGGGGCCCTGTCTGGGATCTCCTATTCGTGCATAATTAAAAAGTAATTATAACGAAATATTGTCAGATGTTCAAGAACCACTATCCTCTTGCTAGGGGCTTGTGCAGAATGGCTCCCCATGAGTGCTTTTCGGAAATTTCCTGCCATACATCTTGAGTGTCAATCGACGAAATTTATTTCGGCATGAAGTAATCCTCCAACTAGTGCCCCGAACACTGGTATGCTACAGATTTAATTGGGGCCATGAAGCAATGCCTCTAATGCGAGTCATTTATTGAGAAATTCTTTCAATTAGTCCTCTGAATAGTGGGGGAAACCCGGAAACTTCCAAGGCAGAAGATGAGTTAGGAGCTGTTTGGGCAGAAAAGGCAAGTCCATAAACTCTGTTATGGTTCACAGAAATTACTTATTCATAGTCCCACCCCGTGATCTCTTTGCCTTCGTTTTTTAAGCTGTAAATGCATTTTAAAAATTTTCACGCTTGATTGTTTGAATTAAAATTGATGACACATGTATGGGGCATTTCGAATTAATTAATTAGACGTTCGTTTGTGCGCCTAATTGGAAGATAATTAAATATCGTGCGGTAATCAATTAGTGGTGTTTGGTATGCATTTTTTCGTGTTTCGGGATTGTTTAGTTTCCGAAACTGGTTTAGTTTTAAAATGAAAATTTATGGACTCAAAATTTGCATTGGGGACTGAAACACCCCAGCTTCTGGAGTCTTACATAAAATGGTTCGGAAACAAACCAGTTTGGATCGAGTGAGCAACCAGTTCTGACAGTCTATCTCCTGCCAGTCAGCTGTAAGTAAACGGTTTGTCAAATAGTTCCGCGCTCCCTGGGCAGTCCCAATCAACGGCTACCCGGAGGTAATTAGTGGAGCACCCAACAACATGTTGGGAGGCAACACCTTCCCCACTTGGCCCTCGTCGGGCGCCGATCGATTGATCCATTAAATTAATTGAGTGTAGTCGAATCGCTTGCCAACAATGTGCGTTCGAGGCGAGGAGCGCAAAGGTGAGGGCGCCGCAATGTCCACTGTCACGTGCCCCTCGCGCGGCTGCATCCGATTTAATGGACTCGCCAGCCGGCGCAACTGCCTCCAGACGCCCTAATTGATGCCACATGCAAATGTGTGGCAGGTGACGACGGGACTGGGGAGGTGCAATGCACCATGTCTGGGTGAGACGGCGTACGCAGTCTGTTGTCCCAGCTGCTCAAACACAGAAACCACAGATGCCCCCGGCGAGGGTGGGGTCAGTTCGATGGGCTCCAATATTTTAAGCATATAATTGAAGAGCAAATAAATGGATCTCAGTGGAGGCTTGGAGCAAGGCTTGACTTCCCTAGCCAACCCGTGGAACCCACGCCCTTGGGCTGCAGAAGTAAGCCAGACGCGGAGCACGTGTTCTGGACTGCTGCTTATCTCCGGTTTCTTCTGGCCCGGCTCTTTAATTAAGTTAACAACTGTTTTCGTAATGCACTGCCGGCAGCCACCGGCAGCATAGTAATTTCCCTCTGTTTTTCACGTTTTTCCTTTGCGGACACAACAAAGAGCGACCGGCACATGCTGCGGTGCTTCGGGTTTGGGGTTTGGGCCGTGCTTGGCTGGTTAACTGCTTTTTGGTTGGCCACGCTTGCCTTCGGTGAGGGGAAGGGGAAGGGGTGACCGACAATCGATAGCGTGGGAGCTGAAATCTGCTGCAGCCGAGTCACCTGATGGCGAATTAAGCAGTCAAATCTAATGAGAAATAAAGTGCCAATTGGGGAGACTGGGTCAGTCAGTCAGGCAGTTGAGGAAGTGCCACAAATCCACACGCAAGTCGGCCATCAATTGAGCAACTCTGCCAATTGAAAAGCAGTTATCGGGAAAGACTGCGGACATGCATTTTTGCCAGGCACTTTATGCAACGAGCAGGTACTTTCCAGAGCGATCCAGAGCAATACCATTATTCAATCGGCTTTAATAAGGCGGAGAAAGAGTTGTGAAAGCCGCTCCGCAATCGCCAACTAGCAAATAGTTTCTCAATAGCAGGCAGTTAGGGGCCGAGATTTTCGAGGCTACAAATTGGAATGGAATCTGACCTCCGTACCCTTTGGGAATGGCCGATAATTCGTTAAAATAAAGAGGCCCTGCCGTCAGCACAGATTCCGAAGTAAAGGTTATTCTTTCGAGTAATTGAATTCTCCCAAACCGACAATTATTTCAATCCGAGGCACTGTCAAGAGTTCCCATGCCCGTTTCGGGGCAGCATCACGTACAGCCAAGTTCGCAGGCCGCTTAGACTTTTTAATGGTTTTCTAATTAATTTTTCCCCACGAGTACGGAGTACCGAGTGCTTCAAGGAGAGGAGGGCTCGAGAGCACTGAACCCTGCTTCTGGTGGAAAGTGAGAAATCAAGAGCTCCAACTAGCCGGATCATTGTAATGTCAAAGTCATAAAGCACGATGCCCAATTGGGTAGATTGAAGCGCGGGTCGGCCCTCATAATGCGAATGGCGGGGATGATGTGGCTGGGGGAGTGGCTGGCTGCGGCAAGAACAGCAGCCATAGCTCATAGGCACTGGCGCTGAAAACAATTGTGTGTTGCACATGCACATGGGCCACAACTTGTTGCAACTTTCGTGACCATGAGGGTCAGAGTCAAAGTTCAATAAAATCCAATTAAACCACCGCAGTCGGCCCTGCCCGCAGACCTTTCACCAGAGCCCGTTGCTCGTAAATCTAAGCGAACCTGCAACCAGTCACCAGCAACCAGCAACCTGCAACCTACAACCTACAACCTGCAGAGTAAAGACCCGAAAGCCGAAAACAAAAGACCAAGTTGCCAGTCAGCAAGTCAGCCAGTCAAGTGATTTAATAAAAGGCCACGTGAACTTTCACCGGCTTTGGTGTTTTCTCCTCTCGGATTCCGGCTGCACTGCGAGCTCAATTGAACTGATGCGGCAAGTCGTCGGAGGGGCGCTGCGGCGGTAGGTGCAACTTCATTGTGCAACTATGCCGGGCCTTAAGTAATTTATTTATTCCTCCGCTGCCTTCGTTAATTTGCCGGCTCTCTGCCACAGCCGCTGCCGCTGCTGCTGGCCGGCTATTTTTAGCATATTTATTGCATGCGCAAAACAGGGCAACAATGAGGTCGGCCACGCGGTTACCAGAGGTCAATTTATGGCTCGAACTGCGGATCTGCGGCCGCGCCCGGCTCTCGGGTTTTTATGACAGTTGCTTCCGGCGATGAGCGGCGTCGTCGGAATGTCGTTCTTCTCGAGTGCCTCAAGTGGCAAGGCAAGTGGAGTGCGACACAGCGGCAGTAAATTCGGAAGTTGCAAGTTAAACAGGCCCTCCCACCCTCGCCCTTGGCTGTGCCCTTGGCAACTACCTTCTAATCGGCGTAATGCCTCAGTGTCAGTGTTGCCGCCGTAACAGAATTTTGATTTAAATTTGAATTGTTTAGAATAAGCACACATATGTAAACTTATCGATAGGTTTAGTAACGGCCAAAAGAAGGAAAAGCGTCGGCCATCGCTATTAGAAAGAAGAAGAGAAATACGGTGAAGTTAACGTGTGGATAAAACACGAAGTTTTTTAGCGCGCTTTTCACATTTTTGTGGCACGCATATGGACTAATAAAGATTATTATTAAGAAATTGTGTGTTTGCTAAAGAAACGTGGGGCCACACGTCCCGGAGACAACATTTCTAAAAAACTTCGAGTTCCAAAAAACTTCGTTACCTACGGATCAAAGCGTCGGATTCCCAGCAGATAACAGCTAGGTCGAGCTGATCACGTCGATTACAGGAACGAAAGGACTTTTGCGGATCAAGGCAGAGGTAAAGGCGTGGCTGCCCTAGAAAGAAAAGCTAGGTAAGCACGCAGATCGAACGAAGAAGCACACGTATGCATGCAGACGCGTCAGAACACGCACGCCAGTTAGAGTGGAGCATGAACATAGAAGTGTGCCAAATTTGTGGGAACAAGAACGAGACAGCGTCAGAGAATTGGGTTCAGTGTGACGTTTGCGGAAGGTGGTACCATTTTGAGTGTGCCGGCGTAGAGGACGACATTGAGAGCAAGGACTGGAGTTGCGATTTCTGCCTAGCGGGTTGCAGCCACATAGCACCGTACGGCAGTATGCAAAGATCACCGGTACAGCCTCAAACACGCGAAGACGCAATGGCCACCCCCGAACCGCACGACAAAGCGCTAGCTGTCGATACTCTAATCGATATGGCCGGCAGCGGAGAGAACACACACGCGCAGGAAGGAAATCCGGAAAGGAATAGGAACCAATTGCTTTTAAAGATGCTAGAGGAGAAAAGGCAATCGGAGGCAAAGTTTATAGAAGAAAAGTATAAACTTCTCATGCAGATGAATCCCACTGATGTACCGGAAGCCGGGATGGTTCGAGCTACAGATTCACCAACGAGCAGTCAAATAGCGGCCCGGCAAGCTATACCAAAAGATCTTCCAACATTCAGTGGAGATCCGGAGGAGTGGCCGTTATTTATCAGCACGTTCGAACACAGCACCACAGCAGCTGGATACACCAACGTGGAAAACATGCTACGTCTGCAAAAGTCGCTTAAAGGAAAGGCTCGTGAACTGATTAGGGATAAACTTCTACTTCCGAACCTAGTTCCAGATGTCATCAGCACTCTGAAGATGTTCTTCGGCAGACCAGAGCATATCCTAGAAAAAATGGTGGAAAAGGTGCGAAGACTGGCACCACCCAAAGACAGATTGGAGGCGTTAATAGAGTACGCGCTAGCAGTTCGCAACGTCTGTGCGATTATGGAGGCATGCGATCTGAAGGCACATCTTAACAATCCAATGCTGGTTAAGGAGCTCGTAGATAAGCTTCCCAACCAACACAAGCTAAATTGGGCAATGCAACCTCGCGATGATAGGATAGCAGCAGTTAAAGCATTCAGCGATTGGTTGTACAAGATCGCAGAGGCAGCATCTTCAGTAGTGGCGCCATCGTTTTACAAATCAGGCGCAGTTAACACTCACAACAGTCGCGCAACGCAAGGACAAGCACGATCGAACGCAAGCCAAACGGAAGCAGCTCAGCAGCAAGTTCAATCGGGGTGCGTGGCGTGCGGCGACATCAGTCACCGCCCACCACAATGTCAGGTGTTCTTGAACCTCGACACGCAGCACAGGTGGCAGATAATCACATCGAGTAAAGCATGTTTCTGCTGCCTCAAAGTACATCGCAATAGATGCCGAACCGGAAACTGTGGAATTAACGGATGTACAAGGCGGCACCATGAGCTACTTCACACGGAACAAGGCAGTACACAAAATCTCGTGAGTACGCATCAAGACGACAACTACGGAAGTCAATTCTTTCGCATCATTCCAGTTAAGCTACGCAATGGCAGCAGGATGATCGAAATCTATGCATTCCTAGACGAAGGATCATCCGTGACTTTAGTAGACGCATCTGTATTCCAAAGATTAGGAATACAAGGCCAAGCTGCGCCAATGTGTTTACAGTGGACCGCAGAAACAACTCGAATTGAGAGCGAATCCGTAAAAGCATCAGTCCAAATCTCTGAAACCAATTCCGATAGATTTTATTGGTTGAACAACGTCCAGACCGTTCAGAACCTAGCACTGCCAAAACAGACAGTCGAGATGAAAGAACTACGTAGCAGATTCCAGCATCTGAGAGACTTACCGCTAGAGTCCTATTCTGCCCAGCCGACATTGCTAATCGGGTCGAATAATTGGAAGCTAGCAGTCCCTCGCAGGATCCGAGAAGGGAAATGGAACGAACCGATAGCATCGAAGTGTATGCTAGGATGGACCATCCAAGGATCGACGAACCCCCAACGATCTATTGTCATGCATCACTGCGACTGCGATTGGCAGGAGCTTCATGACGATATCAAGAACCATTACAGCCTTGAGACGCTCGTACCACGTAAGCTATATTCAGCCGAAGATAAGCTAGCAGTCAAAATATTAGAGACCACCTGCCAAGAGAAGTCAGGAAAATACGAAGTCGGTTTTCCGTGGCGTGGTGGCATCGACAAACTGCCAGAGAGCCGCGGTAACGCTCTGAAACGCCTTACCTGCATAAAGAAAAAGGTATCTCAGGAACCTGATATGTACGACAAGATTGACGCCCAAGTCAGGAACCTTCTAGACAAAGGATACGCGGTTAAGCTATCCAAGGAGGAAACCTGCCGTGAGAACAGCCGTACGTGGTATCTGCCGATATTCATAGCGCGAAATCCAAATAAGCCGAGTAAGCTAAGACTGGTATGGGATGCAGCCGCGAAGTCACACGGATGTGCACTGAATGACTACTTACTTAAGGGACCAGATTGCCTGAACCCACTCATAGAGGTCTTACTAGCCTTTCGTGTCAACAAGATTGCGATTTGCGGAGACATTGCGGAAATGTTTCACAGGATCAACATCCGTGAGGAGGATATGCACGCGCAACGATTCTTGTGGTATGACAGAAGCAGCGATAAAGTAGAAACCTATGTTATGCGGGCTATGACTTTTGGGATCAGTTGCGCACCATTCATCGCTCACTTCGTTCGAGATAAAAATGCAGAAGCCCATCAAGAAGATTTCCCATTGGCCTTAAACGCCATCCAAAAGGCGCACTACGTCGACGACTACATCGATAGCATGAGGAACGAACAGGAGGCCATCCAGACCACCAGACAAGTCATAGAGGTTCATCGAAGAGGCGGATTCGAGATCCGAAACTGGTCTTCTAATTCAAAAGAAGTCCTTAAGAGCTTGCAAAGCAATGGCAATGTTGGTAGCCAAGAACCTGTGGATTTTTGTTCGACTGAAAAGATACTTGGTATGTCCTGGGACCCACATAAGGATGTGTTTAAGTTTCTCTGCAGATTTGCAAGGCTGAAACGCGACGTCCTGGCAGAAAACGTAGTCCCGACCAAGCGAGAAGTTCTGCAAGTCCTTATGTCGATCTTCGATCCATTAGGATTCTTGTCGTGCCACACGATTGGGCTGAAAATACTTCTCCAGCGTATATGGCGGCTAAATATCGACTGGGATCAGGAGCTGCCCGAGAAGATTCTGGAAGACTGGCGCCTTTGGAAAACTCTTTTAGGGCAAATCAGGATTTTCGAGGTGCCGAGATGCTTCTCCCCAGACACATCAGATCCCCGCCAAACGGAGCTCCATACATTCGTCGACGCCAGCGAGTATGCGTATTCTGCTGTCTGCTACTTGCGTGTAGCAATGGATGCCAAAGTCGACGTCTCTTTGGTGATAGCGAAGTCAAAGGTGGCACCTTTAAAACCACTCTCGATTCCGCGTATGGAGCTGCAGGCAGCAGTTATGGGAACACGCTTAGCCCACAAGGTGATGAGCACGCGCAACCTGCGGATCGACAACGCCACATACTGGTCAGATTCAAAGACAGTACTGCAGTGGCTGACTATGGACCCCCGTAACTTTCATCAGTTCGTGATGCACAGAGTCGCCGAAATCCTGGAAACAACGCAAGTCGAGCAATGGCGGTGGGTACCCTCGAAGCTGAACGTAGCAGACGGAGCTACAAAGATCACCGACCAAACCCAGCAGAAGACGTGGATAACGGGGCCAGGGTTCCTAAAAGCTGAATCCAGCCATTGGCCAACATCGACAAAGCAGGAGAGCATCATCGATACTTCAGAAATACGGAAGCATGTGATGACAACGTGTGCGAGATCAGCGGTTATGTTCAATGCGCACCATTTCTCGAGCTGGCGGCGGTTGTATAGAGCAGTGGCGATAATATTCCTGTTCGTCGATCGGTTACGAGCGAAATGCGCCAAGCAAGACATGCCAACAGCCACGACGATGGACCATGTGAGGAAAGCGAAAATACTACTTTATAAGCAATCCCAAGCCATCGCCTTCGCCGAAGAGTTGAAAGTGCTATCCGTGGGAGCGACGCTGCGCAAAGGAAACAGATTGGTCGGATTGAACGCATATGTAGACAACGATGGAGTACTGCGGACTAGAGGCAGACTGAACTCAATTGACATAGCTGAAGACGCAATTATACTAGCTCCAGGATGCCGGATAACTAACCTAATAGTGAGGAGCTTTCACGAGAAGTACCATCATCTTGCTCACGAGACTGCAATAAACGACATCAAGGCTTCGTTTTACATCAGCCGCCTCCGAGTGTTGTATAAATCCGTGCGGAGTACATGCCAACGATGCAAGGTTGACAGTGCAGCTCCCAGACCACCCCAGATGGCACCGATTCCGAGAGCGAGAATAGGAAGCTTCCAGAGACCGTTTACTTACACAGGCGTCGATTATTTTGGCCCGTTATTGGTGAACGTCGGCAGGCGCAAAGAGAAGAGATGGGTAGCTCTGTTCACCTGCCTCACGTTGCGCGCGGTGCATTTCGAGATCGCCTATAGTCTGGACACAAGTTCATGCATCATGTGCCTCTCCAATTTTATGGCACTTCGAGGGACTCCGAAGGAAATATTCTCAGACAATGGTACGAACTTCAGAGCCACGGAAAAAGCCGTGCGAGAAGAGCTGAAAAAGATCGAGCACGATAAGATCACCATTAAGTTCGATGGCATAAAGTGGCGATTCAACCCACCAGGAGCACCACACATGGGCGGAGCATGGGAGAGACTCGTCCGTACAACAAAAGGAATTTTGAAAAACATTTGCCCAAGTTACTCCTTCAACGACGAGGGCCTGAGAAACGCCTTGATGGAGGCGCAATTTATCATCAACTCGCGACCGCTCACGTTCGTAAGTCTGGACACTGAGGATGACGCCGCTCTGACCCCGAACCACCTACTGTTGGGGTCAGCGAATGGATACAAGCCACTGCCAAAAGAAGGGATGAATCTGCAGCGTAGATGGATCGAGACTCAGCGCTTCGGGGACCGTTTTTGGCAGCGATGGATTAAAGAGTATGCGCCCGTATTAACCAGGCGCACCAAATGGTTCGAGAAGGTACCTCCCATAACCATTGGGAGCATCGTAGTCATCGTAGATGAGCTTCTACCCAGGAACTTGTGGCTAAAGGGACGAGTGATCGACACAATGAAGGCCAAGGATGGACAAGTTCGACGAGTAACTATAAAGACCCAGCACGGCATTTTGGAAAGACCAGCAACGAAGATAGCGGTTTTGGACGTCGGCTTGGAGGATGGTAACTGACCACGAACCGGGATCAATTACGGGGGAGGGAATGTTGCCGCCGTAACAGAATTTTGATTTAAATTTGAATTGTTTAGAATAAGCACACATATGTAAACTTATCGATAGGTTTAGTAACGGCCAAAAGAAGGAAAAGCGTCGGCCATCGCTATTAGAAAGAAGAAGAGAAATACGGTGAAGTTAACGTGTGGATAAAACACGAAGTTTTTTAGCGCGCTTTTCACATTTTTGTGGCACGCATATGGACTAATAAAGATTATTATTAAGAAATTGTGTGTTTGCTAAAGAAACGTGGGGCCACACGTCCCGGAGACAACAGTCAGTGCGAACCACTTTCCCCATCGCTCCTCACGGAGAGCTGCACTGCAGCCCAAGCTGCTCCCCGGCATCCCATGCATTATTCAAGTTTGTCTCACGACACTCGAGCTCCTGACACTCGAAAGTTGCTTGCCCCGGCTGGGTCGTTCGGCTTTTGAAACACTATCACAATAACACATCATTTGTCAGGCAAACAAACGATGTTGCATGTAACCTTATCATCTCACATCCGTTGCAGACCCACAGTCCGTTGGTGGCGAGGTGGGGTGGAGGCCGCACACCTCGGGTCATTCTATAGCGACAATGGCAACAATGGCGCTGGACGAAGACAACTTCAGTCACGCTGCAGTAGATGGGGTCCTCCGCACTCCCGCAGCTCCTTGTTCGCGTGTCTGCTGGTCCTTGTCCGGCACACAATGCTGGCTAATGAATAAACATGGCGTCCATTCACTTCCGCTGCAGAAAACCAGTGCTTCCGCGCCCGACTCCTTTGGCCGCTTTGGCTCCTCTGCCCGGCTCCTGCGGGAATGATGTTATAAAGTTACGTATACGCCGGGCTGCGCAAACAAGTGACAAATTATTGGGAATCCTCCGCGGGGACAGCCGGCAGACGAGGTGCTTGTTATCCTGATCCCTTTCCCGAACAAGTCTGTGACGTGTCGGCGACATTGCTGCCAAAAACAACAGATTGTTTATCCCCTCTTAATCCCAAAGCTTTTAATGGAGCTGGGATCCCCTCTAGGGGCGGCCATGCGAACATCCGCCATGTCTGGTGGGCAGACATTAGACCGAAGGACATTTAGAAAGTTCCTGCCGCCACACAGATAGTTTTCCCTGTTTTGTGGGGGATTGCAAAGTCACTTGGCCAACTTTTGGTCGAGCAAGTTCCCATTTAATTTCCGGAACTCGCACAGAGAATGGAGAGTAAATCGATTTCTTTTTGTATTCTTTCAGATATCCTCCCACCTCACCCAGGCCCAGCCTGGCAAGACGAAAGTCACACTCCAGCCACACCAGCGACGTACAACCGGCAGTAAAATGAGTTCCCGCAGCAGTTTGTTTGGATTTTGCCTCCTCCTGGCCCTGATCCTGAGCCCGGCCCACGCCACCGTGCACTCGGTGCTCACCCACAAGAACTCCTCGTCGATGCTGGGCCAGCTGGTCACCTCCAGCACCCTGGTCTGGGAGAGCTACGACCCGAACGACGCCGAGCAGCTGGAGTTCGCCGTCGAGGGCGGCAAGTACATCACCGAGGACGAGCACTACCCGATCTACGTCTGCCGAGTGCCCATCGACGGGTTCCAGGTTGCCGGCCAGACCGAGAAGGTCCTCCAGCGCCACGTCTGTGTGGCGGCCCACTACAAGCACGGCAAGTACGACAACTTCGACGTGCTGATGAACAAGGGCCACCTGGGCAAGGTAGGATGGCGCCACTGGCGCAAGTTCGACGTTGGGGTGCCAGTGGGCGCTATCCGCATTGGAGACGACGCCTACATCGGACGCCACCGGACGCCAGGACAGCCGAACAAGGGAGCGGACTTCAATCTGGGCCACTTGGAGCCCGTGGGCCTGGGCAAGATCCGGGTGATTGAGAACGAGCGCGAAAAGTACTACGACGACGGCGAGCTCCTGGTCGAGACGGAGCCATTCCGCTACGAGCTGCGGGACATCAAGCTGGACCGCATTCGCATCGAAATGCGCGAAAATCTGACGGAGTTGGGTAAGTCTTGAGTCTTGAGTCTCAAATGGTAGAAACTAATTGCGAATACCCACAGCCACCCGGAAGCTGGAGAACCTGGGGGACAAGTACAGCACCGTGGAGACCGTCCTGAGCTACAGCTTCGACTACAGTCAGTACTGGGGATCCCACGAGGGAGTGGCCAGGGGCTTCCCCACGAAGATATTCGAAAAGGATGTGAGCACGCCGGCGGAAATCAACTGGGCACTGAAGCACACCGAGATTCGGACGGAGAACAAGGCGGTGCATACGAAACTGTGGCCCGGCACGGCCATCAACGTGACTCTGCGCGGCAACTACGTGACCCTGGAGGCGCCCTACACCGGCAAGCTCTACGCCTTCTACTACGGCAGCGACGAGATTGTGTCCCGGAAGATCAGTGCAGATGTAACCTTATCCATAACGTAAAGTTTCCTTCCAAACTAACCAGTGTGACTTTTTAGGTGCGCAAGAGCTACTTGAAGGATGTGAAGCTGGAGTTCAGCCCCGTCTACTGGATCGAGAACGGCACGCTGGTGCCCACAACGACAACCACAACGACAACGACTACGTCCACATCGACGACGACGCATGCCACCACCACCAGCACCCACGAGCCCACGCCGATCCACGAGCCCCCACTGGTGCACATGCAGGACAAGGGGGTGCAGCACTCGGGCCCCGACACGCTGGAGAAGACGCTGCACGACTCGCCGTCCAGCAACGAGATCAACTCCCACGAGGCCCCCGAGAACATGTCCTCAAAGTCCGGCAAAGACGTGGCGCTGGCCGGCTTCGGGGTGAACACGGCCGCGGGAGCGATGGCGGGCTCCGTCCTCATGACGCTGCTGGCGGTGGGCCTGAGCCTGTAGAGAGGAATCGACCGCCGGACTTAGCATAGCGTTTAATTGTTGTTGTTGTACCTGTTGTACCCGTCTTTGAGAGAAGGAGGATATGCGCAGCTAGAGACATGTAGGAGCCCCTAGGAATCGGGACGAATTTTCGGTGTGACATTTGAAAAAAAAAAAGAAAAAGTTGATATTTTTGTACTCGTCCCCAAAGGCTACGCATTCAGGAGTGGCGGAAAGGAGCAAGATAATTACGTAATACATTCCTAACTAAACCCTCACAAACGGAAATGAATCAAAAGCATAAGTTAAAGAATACAAATACTACATTCGAGTAGAGATATATTTTAAATGTTTTTTTGCATCGCGAGGATGGTGAATTATGTTCTGGACCGGCTTCTCAATTCTTTAGTTAGTAAGCCAGCAGTGGCACACAAGTAGGAAAGGTACTAAACTGAATTGACAATTTAATTAGGAATGGTATTATAGACCTGCGCTTTATAATACGACTATGATGTATGTATATGTCTAAAATGTAAATCTATGTAAAACATAAGTATGTACGCTATCTCGTAAGTAAGTCCAAATATGTAAATGAAACACTATTTCTTTCGAGTATTTCTTTTCCAATTCGAGTATGATTTGCTCCCCGAAGTAACGTATTTTTTAAGAAACTCAACCAAATTGGCTTGATTTTGAACAGAACTTAGAAGAGTCTTTGATTTCGTACGACATAAAAATAAAGCTTGTATATTGATAGAAAAATAATTTGATTTTCTAATTGGCATTCCGTTATTATTTATTACTATTATTTTAACTAGCTCCCTACTCCTTAGGAGGAAGCTATTAAAGATGTAGACCACAGCCCCTACTTAGTCACAATTTAACGACCAATTTATGAACCTCTACAATCAATCGACTCGCTCTGACGCCTCTCGAGACTCTATTACACTAAGTCTAATTAACCTAATCATGTATTCAAGGCACAGTCTCCATAAGCCTCACCTCTACTGCCAAATTTGTACTTGCAGGCGACACCTGCGCCCACCTTTTACAGGTGACAGTTCGGCCCTGAGCTCTATGATGGCCCACAGAAATAAATCAAAATTCCGCTTCTCGAGTATAGTAGCTGTATAGTACCCTGTTAGCCATGGTCTGTGCTATAATTTAATGTCGAGGTTCGGGTTCCGATGATTTAAATAACATATTAGCATATTGAAATGCCAGGCAGTCTGCCAGAGCCCTGATTATGGTGCAAATCACGTTGGCTGGCATTCGTTCTGCGCCGCTGCCACAGACCTTCCATCCGAGCAAGGTTCCCGAAAGCGGGTTTTAGAAACCCACAGCAAAAGTGGTTTGGCATTAGAACCACCGACACTGGCCCCGTATTTGTTCTGAGCTCGTGATATTTTTAAAGCGTGACCACATATGATGACTCCTATTTTCCGGCTGCCAGATCAAGCTCACTCTGCTTTGTAGCTTTCTTTCCCCCACTTCTCTTTTTGGTAAAAACTAAAATTTACATAAATCATAGCCCATCTGACAATGTGTGTCAGAGAGAGATCCATCAGAACAAGGTGTACTTGACACGGGACAAGACTGATTCTCCATCTATGGATTGAGGATTAATGATGTCGGATGAAGGTGCTACCTTTGAAGATTCTTCTTGCGGGAATATTAGGTATTTACTTTACCACCTAGAGCTCTTAAAAGGGGGCCTTAAAAATCAGCATGAATATTTGATGGATCCCGGGACTATTTGCAAAGGGGACCTGGTTAGCGAACCCATCCTCGACTGTTGCTCTGGTCTGCTGACCAAATTTTTCACGCTTGGGTTGCCGGCCGAAACACAAGCCGCAGGCTGCAACCCCTTCGCCCGGTTGCAGTTCGCTGAATGAGTTCTCCCGACAGGTTTTTCGCCAGCCGTCTATATCGGCGTGCAATCTGCCCCCGCCCGCCTCAGCCTCAGCCTCAGCCGCAGCCGCAGCCAATGTGCACCCTGCATTTGAGCGTGACGCGGGTCACCGCCAACCCCTGCCCTGTTCGATCCACTGACGTAGGCCACCTCCGGCTCTGTTGCACCAAGGGATCTGGCGGTTACGTGGTGGCTGAGGTCGTTTACGCTTCATAATTTTTGTGCCCGGCATTTGCATAAACACGGCTGCGTCTGCCGCCGCTATTTGGTTATTTATCTTTTTCGGAACTCGCCTTGACACCGAACCCAGTCCTGGAGCGGTCCCTAGCTGACAGTTTAGTTGCCCCTTTTGCGAATCGGTAGTGCTTGCGGCCAGAACACTTAATTGCATGTGATTGATGATTGATTGCCAGCCCGTTGAAATGCGAAAGCAGCAAACTTAACGCTTACATTATAAGGATAATATTCTAGCAACGCCTGGGTGTATTAATAGTTGCAAGTGTATGCAAACAAATTATTAAATCTCATTGTGGTTTTAAACATTCAAATAAAGTGCATTCAGCAAAACAACCCACCGTGTTTGACTCAACCATCCAGAAGAATGGGGAAATTTAATTGAAAAGTGCCCTCCGGCTGCTTCCTAAATCCGAAATGTCACATATTTCAAAAACTTGGCAAGTTATGAGGCCTGCCACTCCCCTGCCACACACCCGGACGACAGTGCGTATGGGCAACTCCGATTTCCTCCCTGGCGCTGCGCAAGTGCGCTCGGAATATCCTGTGGCTAACGGCTCCTCCGAGGACTCGGCCATATGGCCACTGACTCAAGAGAGTTGAAACCGCGCACTCTCTTTGATTGGTCCCTAAGAGAGCAGGACAGTGAGCCGCACAGTGGTAGCATCATAAAGGATGGCTAAGAATCTACCGACCAACTAATTCCAGACTAGTCTGTTCTAGGATTCTGTCAACAAAAGAATTTATCCTGATTATGAAAGGATGTCCGACGTAAGATACTTTCCCGAACCAGTTCCAACGCCCCTCAGCACACTGTCCTGCGCTTGGCCTCAATCCGCTCAGGCCCGCCAACAAGTTACAGTATCCTGCAGCCTGCCATGACGTCATCACCTACATACAGGACACTGCACACGCAACAGAGAGCCCCCGAAAGTGTGCCGCCCGCGATTTTGAAACCAGCAACAGTTGCCGACCATTATCCGGGCCTGGGGTATCGTGCCGCCCGGAGACTGCTCGGTCCTCGGCTCTCCGGTTTCGGATTCGCTTTCGACTCTGGTTTCAGTCCCGCGAGAGAGCTTATCCGGACTGGAGCAGAGTATAAAAAGCCGAGGGTCCTGGCGAGTGGCAGGCAGTCGAGCAGACGACTTCGTTGCAAACGTTTCTGGGCAAGAAGCCGAGCTGGGCAGAACAGCATCCGCGCTACCGTTACCGTTCGAATCCTTTCGAGTCTATATTCCATTCGAGACTTGTGCGTTAATCGCGAGCAGTGAGCGGTCGATTCGCGTTTAGCGGCAAACCCAATTAACTACAGAGAAGCACCCGTACCCGCCAGGAGGAGCGTACAGCCAGGAGCCAGGATGCAGGCGGTGCACAAATCTGCACACCACAGCAAGCGGCTGTTGTTGCTGCTCTCCATGCTGCTCAATGCCGTAAGTCGGGATTATATTTTCCATTTCGCATTCGAACTCTGAAATTGTAGCTGCCAGCTAGTAGCTACATGGCAGCTATCAGCAGGGCGGGCTTTGTGTGCACGGCCCGAGTCCATGGAGCGTGCTGCCTGCCCCTAAATTTATCTTTTATGTGTTGACGTGTGCGGTGGCGCATGAATTTTGGTGAAATTCGCAGTTTTGTTTGTGGGCTTCTGGCAATGGCAACGGAAACGGAATCGGCAATGGAATATAATCCTGTGGCAGCTAAGAAGATTTTCCGCAGCTATGAGGCTAATTAGAAATGGTCAGCAGGAAATTGTAAAGTTTTCTCCAATAGGTATTGTGGTAGTCCGAGTCCGGGAGTCTCCACTTACCATTAATTAGGTTGTCAGGACGCACAACAAATTGTCTCCAGCTGCTCGGACTAAATTATTTTTTAGGACCATTTGTAAAGGAGCCCCAGCCACCCACCACAGTAATTTATGATGCCCAGAGCCACGCCCATGCCGGCAGTGGACGGTCTGTTGCGGTTGTTGCTGCAACAGTTGCTGCTGCTGCGGTTGCCAACCAACAGATACGTTGCAAGTTCAGGTCAAAGTGCAATTTTTCAGCTCGTGCTTTTCATTTTTTCCGCAGCATTGAGCAATTTTTGTGAAATGCCCGACATTTTCTATTGTCCCTCGCCGACTTCCGTTGACATTTTTCCACACACGTATCCTGCCAGCCTGGCAGCTGGGACTCTACTTTGTCAAATTGTCCAGCCCATCCAGGGGGGCAGCTTTCTTTTAGGGCAGCTTCCTCCTTTGATCACCACAATCTCTGGTAATTAAAAGCCGAGAGCTCCCCTTATTTGTAAATTCCAAACTACACCCCCAAGAGTCTCTAAGGGACTCTGGAATCCTCCAGAACTTGGACGCCGCACAATGGCCTTTGAAGCAGGACACTAATTGAATTCAATTCTGCAGTGCAGATGGACATCTGAACACGAACTTGATGAATGGGAATGCCAGGGACTCTTTCGCTTACGTGACAGACGCAATTTCCTTTAATATTCAGATTTCTGAGCCAGTTAGGATCCTTTGAATGCGAAACAGCAGTAGCTGAGTAGCTGGAGAGCTGGGGAGCCGAGGCGGTGGGCCACCAAACTTTCCGGGTGGCTTTCAATCAATCATCTATCCTGCAACCTCCCCCTGCCACGTCAGCAAAAGAAGCAACGTCAGAGGATCTGCAACTGCAACTTATTGACGCTGTCACCACCTCAAAGGGACATAGACTTGCCTCGGCAACCGCATTTATCCCACCATGTTGCCAGTGTTTTACGCATCGAAATTGCAGCACTCGGGATCTGTGTGGCAGCTTTAGACGCGTGACGTTGCAGATAATCGGAGCGAATTGGATGCCTCGGATATTGAAATGACACAAGAGCGTGACTATGCAGCATTCGCGATAAAGGGCATGGGGCCGAGGGTTTAATGAGGCAGAGGCCGATAAAGTTCCAGATTTGCGCAAACACGGCCCAATCAATGGCTGCCAACGCTCCACCACTCGCAGGATATTGCGTATACGCTCCGAATGAGTCGTAAAAAATGCAAATATTAATTTACTTCAACAAACACACGATAAAGTTGTGGGCCTTCCGGAGAAGTCGCTTGGAAGCGAAGAGGTTGATTAAGGACTCAAATGTTGTTTCACAAATGTCTGAAAAGTTTGCCATTGTTTTTATTTGCGAGACAGGCTAGTACTGTGTAGGTACTTGATAAGTCCGATTTATCGTATCGGCCAGATACGTCTTTAAAATTGGCTGTTTACTCAGCCCCATGTCTCCCTCAGCAATATTTATGGAAAATATTCCTCCGACAACAGAACATAGCGACATGTTAAGTGGAAATCAAGGAACCGAAGCACATGAGCATTCCTGATATTAATAGCGCGACATGTTTCCAGTCCTACGCCAGTTGTGAGTTTACATTTTCATTAAAATACCAGCAATTTAAATTGATTTCCCCGGCACAATGGCAATCAATTTCAGGCCCACGCAGAAGACAAGGGGGTAGTGGGAGTAGAAGGCCTCCCCATTCATCCCCCTGATGGATGTCGGATAAAAAAGCAACTGCAGAATCTTGGGAACTGAAGGACCTTATTGAATATATAACTTGTAGAGAAGTAACTCCTCGGCAGATACTTACTTTAGAAGTTTTGTGGAAAGAGGAGCGCAGCTTTTTGTTTTAGTTTCTTGATAGTAATCAGAGGTAATTACAAGAAGTCCTGGCTGTTGTCCTGGCGCCATATTAACCCATTCAAAAGGCTACAAAGGGAGGGCATGTGGGTTTCATTGCGTGTGTGGACAATTACAGTTAATGGAGGCATTTCGAGCGCCCCACTGACATCCCACGGAATGGATAATGGCCGCATTCGGACGGAGTGGTAGTGCTATTGTAATGGCCCAGGATGAGTCCAGGCGCAGGCTGCAGGACATTTCGACGAAAATAATCGATTCAGCTTAAAAAATTAATACAAATTCTGAAAGCTTGCATTTTTCCATAAAGGCCAAATTCCTTCTCTGCCTGAATCCCTGAGAGATTCTTATGAAACATTTAAGCTGGAATTTCAGTTTGTACCTTTTTCCGACGCACCTTTCCTTCCCGCCGTGCGAATTCCATCTCCTCAGTGGCACTGCGGACGTAAGCCGCCTCCGGGACAGACCGTTGGTCTATCTGGGAAAGGTCGCAGGAGCACTTAGGTTTTAATATTGCGTTCAGTATTTATTTAAGTAAAAGAAACACCAACAAAGTGCGCCATTAAAAGGGAATTCGGGGGAGAGCACGTAGCACGTAGCAACTGGCAAGTAGGGCAGGCGTCTGCGATAATAAAATTTGCCTGCGGCTGTGGCAAGCTCGGGCGACATAAGCGGCTCAACAGGCGGCGGTGGGGCAGCGTGTCCTGCAGCCTCCGGGGCCATCAGGATGACCAGGCCAAGCCCCACTTGGTTCCCGACGGTCGTGGCAGATATCACGCCCAATTAGCCAGAGATCGGATTCTGATTGGGATTCAATTCGAGTGGCTCTTGTCGGGAGCTGCCCGCCTGGGCTGCTTGCCCGACCATTTTAATTAGCTGGCTTTTATTTGCATATTGATTTTTCTGCTGGCGAGGCTTCAGCATTAATTGCCCCTCCGGAACCCTATTTCCTTTTAATTGCGTGTAATTACCTGCGGAATGTTTTGCTGTCAGATGCAGCTATAAACTACAAAATCCGCTGTTGGAGTCCAGAAGGATTATTAATTTGCAGGAACAATGGCAGCCGCTTCATAAGCAAAGTGGAAAAGATGACAAGTTTTTAATGTTGATCCTTTTGGACTCTGCGTAAATTTTTTGGTACAGCCCCAAAATTGAAAAAAATTAGCGCAATGAGCCGCCCACATCCCGGGTGGTTGCGCAACACAAGGCTGTGCCACACAAAGCCTGCTAGGCGTCCAGGCTGCTAGGCCCCACTCCCACGCATCCGCCCCAGCTTTCAGCATTTTGTTTGTTTAGGAAATAATAGCAGCGAGAACGCAGTTTCGCCAGCGAAATATCCTTAAAGCCTTAGCAGCTTTGTTTTATTTAAGGCGAGGTCTTTAAATCTGAGCGTTCCAAGCTATTGTTTATTGGTGGCGTGTATCCTGACAGTAATTGTTGACAATTTTCAGTGGCATCTCCTAGCAATAATTTTATAACCTGCTCCAAAACGGCTTTTCTGTGCCGACTGAGGCCAAGTCCGAGCAAATATGCCTTAGACTCGGCAAACAACTTCGGGTTATTATTCCTGGAGTGCTAATAAGCCTGGAGACTGGACTAGGCGCTCACACATGCCGCTTCCAAGAAGGCTGTCAGATTCTGCCCAAGATTTACGGGCGGCAGCCGCCAGCGAGCACGTCCTGCGTCACATCCTGGCTCTCTTTCCGCCTCGCCCAGCCAGTTATTAAAAGCGGAAGCAGCATTGTGTCCCGCCCCCGGAGCCACGCTGTCGGAGCGGAAAGCATCTGGGGGCGCACATACAGGGCTCTCGAGATAACCTGGTCCTGAAAGTATCCTTTCGGTTCAGCGACCATTTGCACCAACAAACGGCTTTGACCTGTCGGTCTGGAAGCAAAATATTATGAGTTCGGCTTAGGATATACTCGTTGTCCTGGCTACAGACACAGGCACACACAGGTACTTTGTGTCAGCCTAATTCCTTTGCCCTGTTGTGCTGGTTTTCTTGTTGAACACTTCCTTGACGTGAACTTGAAGGGCAGGAAAGTCAAGCAGCCTGTCGAGGGCCAGGCACTGCCTCCCCAATATCCTTATTTGATTGCGAAGCCTTAATGGACTCGCAAAAGTAGGCAACAAATAAGGCAAACAAAGCGGGGCGCCACGCATCGAAATCGGAATCGGAAAATTTATGACCTCCAAAGCCCCGGGATTGAGGAAAGTGTGCTGTTGTCCTTCGAATCGAAGGAGAAGACGCTGGAGAGGCGAAAACGCGCCAAGTGTCAACACATTTCAAACTCAATTTAGTGTAAATAATTGCGGCAATTAAGTGGGAGACAATGAACTGCCACATCGCCAGCTCGTGGGATTCTCTCCAGAATCGGCGAAGGCGTGGGCCAGGAATGGCTTAATTCAAAGAACACTCACTTATCCACGGCCTGATTGACTCAGATGCTCCTACTCCCTCTCTTCCAGGCCCTTCAGCCGCGATCATTCGCCGCCAGTGCCACCGAGGACGTCGCCAATGTGTCGCCCTGCGAGATGGAGTCCATAATAAATCAACTGATGAACCCCAGTCCGGAGTACCAGTTACACGTAAGTCACCTGTTCCTCACAGGTACCCGCATTCATCCCATACACCTGACGTAAAGGATTTATGAGGCCACATCTGGGCGGGATTTGAGTTTAAATTGGTTCTGCCGTCTGTTGCAATCCTTTGCCATCCACAGGCCTCCGCCTTGCGCAACCAACTGAAGAACCTCCTCCGCGAACGCCAGCTGGCCGTGGGCGAGGAGCAGCCGCTTGGTGACTACTCCGACTATGTGGAGGAGGACAAGCGCTCGGTGGCCGCCCTGGCTGCCCAAGGACTCCTCAACGCCTCTCCCAAGCGCAGCCTTGCCACCCTTGCTAAAAACGGACAGCTGCCCACCGCCGAGCCGGGCGAGGATTACGCTGACGCGGATTCCGGCGAGCCTAGCGAGCAGAAGCGGTACATCGGATCCTTAGCCCGGGCCGGCGGCCTGATGACTTACGGAAAGCGCAATGTGGGCACCCTGGCTCGCGACTTCCAGCTGCCCATCCCGAATGGAAAGCGCAACCTGGCCATGGTGGCACGCCTTCAGAGTGCCCCCGCAACCCACAGGGAGCAGCCCAAGCGGAATGTGGCCGCCGTAGCCCGGTACAACTCCCAGCAGCACCATAACCAGAGGGCCAGTGCCGAGAAGCGCAACCTGGGCGCCCTGAAGTCCTCGCCGGTGCATGGAGCACAGCAGAAGCGCGAGGATGAGGAGATGCTCCTGCCCGCTGCCGCCCCCGACTACGCCGATCCCATGCAGAGCTACTGGTGGTATCCCAGCTACGCCGGCTACGCTGATCTCGATTGGAACGACTACCGCCGTGCCGAGAAGCGCTTTCTGGGTAAGTGTAGCTCTAGCTCTTGCTCCATAAGGGGATAGGGTTTGCTTCGAGCTCTGAAAACTATGTTCTAGACCTCAAACGAGGACTAAATGTTTTAAAAGCCAATACTTCCAAGCTGTTTTATAAATTGATTAAAGGAATAACCTTTGTCTAGATCTGTGAAGCCTACCATATCCCACATGTCTTCGGATAACCGAAGAGCCCCTTGGATCCCCTTGAAAACATATGCAACTTTCAACTAGCACCCTGCACCTATGTAGCTAGCCGCAAGTCGAACACCTTTCTAGCACACTCTTGTTTTCTGTACATACGTTCACACATAAACACATATGCTATTCCACCAAAAAAGACACCTCCAAGGACCCCGAGCTGTTTGGCATTGAGCACGGCAACGATGCTGCTCTTCAGCAGGAGGAGGAGGCGGATGATCCCGGCCAGGCGGCTCCCGGCACGGAGCCGGAGGAGCAGTGGCCGTCGCCCCAGAAGCGCCACATTGGCGCCGTGTACCGCTCCGGGTTCCTGCCCAGCTACCGCTACCTGCGAAGCCCCACCCCTGGCGGAGGCTATGGAGGCGGGGCCGGGGGGCGTTTCAGTCGCTCGGGACGTGACGCCAGGCAATTTGTATGAGTAAATGGCAATGGTTCGATGTGTGCTCCTACTTTTGATTTATTCGTTTCTTATGTTTTCCTTCTATTGTTGTGAAAAGTAAAGGTTGCAAGTAGTTTCAGTTTCCGAGTCCTTTCGGTGTTCGTTTGGTAGTTCTCCCGTATCGCATGTGGCTATTTGTCGAATAGTTGGCCCGGTTGTGTAATCGAAAGGGCCTGATTGTGTAGAACTTTCTGTTGTCGCTTCCCATTTGATTATCCTGATTGTTGTGCCGCGCAGGAGACCCTACGGCAATCGAGAGGATTGCCCCGCACTTCCGTTGAGCATTTGAATGCTATTTTTTACTTGAATGGTTCTCGGAAATTCGATTTCCGCCTACTCTCGCAAACGCGCCGGGTTTATCTCCTGACTTCTGCCCGAGTGGAGAGGCGTTGTGGGGATAATCGAGTGATTTCCGGCACTTTGTCTGAGAATTTGGGCAAATCCTTAGGAGGATTGCCCTGACGTCTCCAAATTACAACTAAGCGTGTACATTTGAGTGAATTTATTTATTTTTAAATTTAATTTCTGTTACTGTTTCTGATGTGGTGCTGCCGCAAAGTATGCAACACCTTGTCGCTGGCTAGAGACCTGAACCACAGAGGCGCTACAAAAGCGTGTTAAACAAAATGGGGCTGCCGGACTAGCAAGAAATTGTTGGCCGTTAAGATAGTAACGGAAATTTGAATTCCAGTAATAGAATCCGGATTTGAAGCCTTGTCGCAGCATGATGGAAATTTCAGCATCGCTGTCCGGGCGGAGTATCACACATTTGTATATAAATTCATTAGGATCATTTTTTAAATTCCCTCTCATTATTTGACATTAATTTAAGTTGGTATTGGCATGTTTACTCATTGGCATGACTTTCTTTGATTTCGTTTATCGTCGAACTCTCTGTAGCGTAGAGCGACTCTTCTGAATTGACTGCATCCGGGAGTTGGTGTGTTGGCACTAGAGGAACTCTTTTCTCTGTCCTGTCTTCCTGTAGAACTCTAGCTGGCTTTGACCTCTACGGGGGATACCTAATAACCTAGTCTCGTCCCTCCCACAGGTCGGGTACTTCCCCCAACACGAGCGACTGCGTCAACCCACCGCAGCCGGTTGTAAGCAGTGCTTTCTCCCTAACCACCAACCGATGATCACCTGGAGCGGTGCTGGCATACGCGGCCGTCTGTCCAGGCTCGCCCCCGGCAGGTCCGAGCACTTCCGCAGCCTTTCGAGCAACGCCCTGCCCAGCGGAGGATCCCCGCGATCGCTCCTCCGCTCAGGGGCTCCCTCGTATCCGCCCTTCCACGCCTGGGGCACTCCGCCGCGTATCACAGCACTGCATCGACGCGAATTTCGCCGCAACATGGACAATTACGAATACTAATAATATCGACAATATACTCTTACGCGAATTATGCGATACCGATTTAAATAATACCGTATACCGGAGGAAAGTAAAGTAGAACTATGCCGTAATATACACTAAATGTAGATCCCTAAACTATTGATGTCACGATATACACCTGCTGCGCACACAACTACCGAGAAGGCCGGAGACTCGGAGGACTCGACGGCTGTAGTTGGGGCTGCGTCCACTTAATATCAGTACCATTAGGTATCTCTCTATTTGTATCTCAATGTATAAACTATTTCTATTCAAACTGAAGTAACTGATATCAGTGCAAAGAGCGTAGGAACGATTATATCAGAGCAAGGCATATCGTCTCTTAATTTGGAACTCTCGGCGGAAAATATCAAATTAGTGCCAATGTTGTACCTTAAAAAGGAGTCAGAGTACCCCCTCCTGCATGCGGATCCAGTCCTGCTCCCACTTAGATTCCCCCGATCCCTATAACCCCTTTATGTGTGTGTATGACAATAAATAAATGTTACACCTCGTCCAAATACCGAATACTTACAATTTCCACCTTCGATCTTAAATACGAGAGTGTTATCATACTGCGTCAAAGACAATAATTATTGGTGAGAATTATCAAATGAATATATCGATTTATATATACATATATATACATAACTGTATTTCAGACAATAAATAAAGTGTTTGTTCCTATAATTCAAGAATAATCCGTAAGATCTTTGTTTTTTGGCGGGCTCGTTTAAGCATCAGGAGGCACCCCACGTCCCTGACTGCAATGAAGTTCAATGGATACTCACTTCTTGTTCCACAAACGTCCTGTAAAACGCTACAGCAAAAGAAGCCTTGGGGGTTTATCAGAAAGTCCACTTATAAGTCTAAAAATCTGTTTATTCGCTTCAGTGTTTTTACAATTTAAAAGCGTCCAAGGGTACCTTCAAATATTACGTACCAGTTCATCTTAAGCTAAATAAATATATAAATTTACATTTACAGAAACGTAGCCAGCCTTAATGCGCCTCTAAAAGCCATGGGTAATGCAAAGTAGTTCTAAGTTATAGCCAAGCCGATATGTCCACACGCTGGTATGGGGCCTTCTTGTGCCTTACGGGGGCTCACGACCAGTACTTGGCCTGACCCTGGGCCGGCAAGGGGTGGTTGTAGGCCGCCGCTGCTGCCGCATTCCCGTGGACCGCCGCCGCGGCGTAGTCGTTCAGTTGGTGCTGGGCCACATGGGCATTGTAGTTCGCCGCCGCCACCGCCGACTGGTTAAGGTGGTATGCTGCCTGGGACCAGTTCGAGGGTGACTCCAGCTTGGAGTAGTTGTCGCTCAGGTGCAGTGAGGGCGAGATCTTCGAGACGCTGTCGGCGGTCAGCTTGGAGAAGTCGTCGATGCTCAGTTTGGAGTAGTCTGGAAACAGAAAGATTAGAAATGGAGGGTCATATGCGAGACTGGGAGCTCACCTTGATGGTAGTAGTTCTGGCTGGCAAAGTGCCCGGGTTGCGCGAAGCTTCCGGGGAATCCGTGCTGGGCCGCACTCTGCACCAGGTCGTAGCCTCCCATCTGTGGGTGGTGGTGCGCCACTGCGGCGGCTGCCGCTGCACTGTGGTGCGAGCTCGGAGCATGGGCGGTGTGGTGGACACCGCCCTCGTTCATTGTCGCTCCGTTGGCGGTGGTGCCTGCCGCCGGACTGTAGCCTGCCATGGAGCCCACTCCCAGAGGACCAAAGCCAAGCGGAGCAGTCGCACCACTGGGACCTACGCCCACTCCCACTCCCGAGCTGCCGCTATTCATTGGCGAGAGCCCAGAGCTGGAGCCGCCCGAGTGCTTCCGAAGACGAGCCCTTCGGTTCGAGAACCACACCTGGATGCGCGCCTCTGTCAGGCCCGTGGTTTGGGCGAGCTCCTCCCGGGTGTAGACGTCTGGGTACTGGGTCCGGGCGAAGGCTCGCTCCAGGGCCTCCAGTTGCTCGGCGGTGAAGGTGGTGCGAGAGCGACGCTGTTTGCGCTTGAGGGGAATCCCAGGCTCCGATTCCGTGTCACTTATGTCCGAGTCGCGTCCTGCAAGGAAAAGAATGGTAGGTTTTTGGTTTAAGTTCGAGTGTTTTCTGGAAACAGTCCCAATGGTGCTTAAAGATCTAATGTTCCCAAGATCAGTAGTTCGGCTAGGAATGAGTTGGGAAATATTTTCAGACCATACGGCAGGCGGCTCTTTATTAAAAGGCAACTAAAATTATTAACGCCTCGTAAGAAGTCATAAAATTTTCCACGCCTTTTGTCCTCTCAAACTGAATCACATTCGGCGGTTTGATCTTCGGATTCAATGAATAGGGCCACCGACGATGATCGGTGGCGATTGGGAGCGCAACCCCATGGCCTCCATGGGAGCAGGAGTAGCATGAACGTGCTGTGGGAACGGAGGGGGAGTCGACCGTTCACTGCGCGCCATTGCATATTAATTGAGACGTCGGGGAGCGCAACAAATCTGTCAAAGCCACCGACGGATCCCGCAGAAGGCGCTGGAAGGCAGGGTGGTAGGGAGGCCGGCTGGGGCGTGGCCGCAGGCAGCTCGTAAAAGTCACAGCACTGACAAGTGACACAATATATCATGTTACACAAGAAGATGATCGGCAAGTTGTCATCGGACAGGGAGGAGTGCGCCAATTAACTTCGGCATCTGTTTACGAAAGGAAATTTCGAAAACGCCGCCGTCATTTGAAATCGGGCTTGAAGCGCGCCGGGCCATGCCAAATTATTTGGAGAGCTCATTACACAATAAACGGACTACTGAGTACCCAGTACCGGGCACTCCCAGGGCGGGAAGGAGTCACAGCCCTTTTGCCGCTCAGGATCAAAGGGGAATTATTCAACAAGATCACGAGCTCGTTTTTCAAAAATGTTGGGTCCGGGGGTCCTCTACACTTGGGTTCTGTGTTCTATGGAGGCGGAAGTGGTCTGGTGGTTGATTAAACGCATCGTCCTTTGCCCTGAATACGTTTCTGTGCGGTGGTCCTTGCGGTCAGTGAAAAGGTGTTAATCTTTTCCGGTCTGTCAGTGGAATTATTAATTGAGCCCACGAATTATGTGATTTCCGGTCCCATTTAGTAAGGATATACCTGTTACACTCTCCCATTACAGCGGATGTGGAAAATCAATCAAGGTAGGAATAGACATGAACGATTATGGGAAATACATCTTCTGTTTGAAGTTACCATGCAAGGAAGTACATTAGTTTCAAGAGTGATAGCCCTACTGAGTCTGAGTATGCAAATCGACTCAATCGGATTGGCAAAGCCCGGTCGAGTGAGACTTTAGACATTGGGTTAGGAGGGGAACCTGTAAAGTAATCATTCCGCACGCTTATGGGCTTTGCCGGACCAGGCCAACAGGCCACACCCAAATCCCCTGAAGCGAAAAGGGCGAAGAAGCCCCGAAAGCGGAGCCGGAGCCGGAACGCCCACTGTTTAGTGGTCCAATAAAGAAATCGAAAAGTTCACATGCGTATTAAATGAAAACGAATGGATGCGAATGATAAAAAATACAGAAGTCGGACTATTAATCTTTCAACACACGAAACAATAAAACTTAATTATACGGAATACGGGGGTCGGCCCAGGGGCAGGGCAAGGGATGGGGCTCCTGGAGCTTCGGAGCTGCTGGGCTGCAGGGCTGCAGAAGCCATGGAAGTGGAGGAAGACAAAGCGAATGAGAGTGGAAGGTAAAAAAATCAATTAGTTTTTAAATGTTAAACATTTTATTAATTTGTTGCTACTTGCCCATCAATAGAGGCTAGCCCCTCCATAGCCACACTGGCGGTCCGGCCAGAAAACAATCCCAAGACAAAGGCCTTTTTATTTTGGCACCCAGCACCGCCGCAGCACTCCTCTCGGTCAGGTCCCACTCGGGCCACTTAACGGCTACCGTGGAGCTGGGCTGCCTTTGATTTGGGGGCTTTCTTTTCGCCGGACTGTGGAAAACCGTTCGGACTCTAAGCTTTGATAAATTACTGCGGTTTCGTAATCCGACCAGGGTATTCCATCATTTTCGACGACGGCCAGCTTGTGTTTTCGAACAGCAGGTAGTGCCGGGGAGCCTTCGGGAAGCTGCAATGTGTGGTCGAATGGGCCGACCACTTGTGGCAAAGTGCAAAAGGCAAGCGCTTTCCATAGTGTTTACTCTTCGGGCCCAATCACTCCGGTGTTTTGGGGTAAAGATCAATCTGTTCGACGCCCATTATCTTACCCGGGTATTCAGAAATCTCATTGGGGAGCGTGAAGTCGGAGCACTGTCATCAATCAAGCATCTGACACCGACTCTACGATTTAAATTGGTGCATCTAATGTGGAAAGCGAGCTGCAATTGAAAAACAATTCTCCAGCGGCAGCAGCGGGAGGGTTATGGGGATGTCCGTCGATCCCCGATCTCCGACCTCCCGATTCCAGATCCCCCATTCCCGCTCCCCAGTGTCCAATCCCGATGTCCGAGCTGTCAGATGTCAAGTCAGTTTGAGACAGCGCGGTTTGGGGATTTGAAATGCCTTTGGGCGAAGTGACATGGGCCCGACTCGGCTCAGCCCCGGCGTATGTTATTTCTCAAGTCTTAAGATTCGTGTCAGCAAAAGGATTACAGGAGCTTTAAAAATAATGCCGCTTGTGGGTAAAGTTTAACAAGCGCTGAGCGCTGGGCGTGAAGGATGGAATGTTGCGGCCTTAAAATTCATTTAGAAGCAAAGGTTAATAATTTTCCTACTCCCGGTTAGTTGATTCTCAGTCCTTTCAGGATTTGCTATGGGAAGTATGGGAGTACTAATTATACGCGGCTAGATACTATCGAGATATTCCGCTCGCAACGCCCACCCTGTTAGGGGCCGACTCCGGCTAAATAGCTGGCTCGGATTATGAAAATACATTTCCCACCGAGCCAGACCGTTTAAACTAATTTACAAAAATCACCAGGCTTCCCTGTAGCGACCAAAAATTAGTTATAATCATAATCCGGCGGCAGAAGAAACGTAATCATCGGAATCGAGGAGCCGGTCCCGCACCGGGGTCAGAATGAAATGAAACTAATTTAAATAACAATGCATACAAACACTTGATCAAAACAAATCCCGGACGAACAGGCCGCCGGCAGCTCCGCAGGAGAAAGAGACAGAGCGACGCAGGGGCAGGGAGAGAGACGGCAAAGTCGGCTAAAGTGTGATAATACGTTAATAAAATATTTTGTAACTCATCAACACGGCCGAGCCAGAGACTAACCGACCGACCGACGGAGACTCGGGGGGCGCACAGTGCAGCTCGGGAGCGGCGGGAAGATGCGAGCGTCGGAGCCCACAATGGGATCAAACAGGCCTCGCCAGGACACCCTGGTGGGCATTAAAGACGCCGCTCGAGATCGGTGCATTTGAAGTCGAGGCGATGCTTTTGTTACGTTGACACTTTTTTCGGGCATGAACGATTTTAATGGGTTTTCAAGTCGAACAAATGAGCCAACCACTGGATCGGCCTGTGCGTTTCGGCCATATGTGTGAGATAGGGTCAGATGGGGCAGGAGACGGGGTTAGAGACCGCACGCACATGTACCCGTAGTGGCAGGGCAAGGATGGGAGGATATTTTTGCGCAATCACCGCCGGGCTGCAGTCATTTGTCATGTGACACTGCAGGAATGCCCTCTCCCTCGGTCACTATCTGTGCGACTCCCTCCAGTGTCCCGGTGCGAATCATTAGAGAGGAGGTGTGAATCCTATCAGGATCGTTCGTCGGCGACCGTTTGTCTTTGCCCTCACCGCTCGTCCTTCGGTCATCGTCTTTTTTGCGAATAATTGGACCTGTATGCGCTTGTGTTTGGTCTGGACCTGCTCGTTCGTCCTTGCGATGCGCCGCATTGTCTGGTCCAGGACTCCGAGTGGGGGAGAGAGTATTTTGTAAATATACCAATCTTATTCCCACGGCGGTGCCTCTTGATCCTTTGTCCCGGCCACTAATTGCCACAAGTGTTCCGCTCGGATTCTCCCCCGCACCTCTGACTCCTGTCGGTGTTTTGGCATTTGATTCCTTTGTGTTGCGCCACTTTCTTTTTCCTTCGAGGATCGCACCAAATGAAACAAATCGCACGCGTATTTATCAGCCACGCGGTTTGGCTTCAGGGCTCGCCACCAGGCTATTGTCCTGAGCCCAGGCCCCTTCTGGCGGGGGCGTTGCAGCATTTAGCGGCATGTTTGTGCCCTCCATCGGCCTTTTGATCAATATTTATAAATGTTCGGGCTTCCGAGAAGCTGAAGATGAAGTGGCCTGGATTCCTAGGAATGGCAAACTGCCATTTTGAACCGATATCTAAAACACCACTTTGGATTCGGATGCCTCACTAAAGAACGATATGAGATATATAATATCTAGGGATTTAATTCTTAAACAGCATGTCTAAAAACCAATCAAGGCTGGCCGCATTTACATTTTAATTTGATGCGACTGATCTCCTATTATAATATCATTTAAGACATTTCGGCTGGGCCCGGATGCTATCAATGCTCTTAATAACGACTTTGTGCGACTCACTTTGTTCGCAGATACCCACATATTGATTTTATCAAGCGAAAAATAAGAGAGAAAAAGGTAAAACTATAACAGCTTATTGTCACCCAAACTTATTTCGGTGGCCCCCACACAATTTCTCCTTCTTATTTTGGAGCACATTCAGCTATTATTGGGTATTCCACATTTTCCATCGTTTTTTCGGTATTCGCGAGATCAAAGTGCGCCGCCGGCCGTTGAATCAGTCAGCGACAGGGGCTTTGTGCCGGAGAAAGGGAGTTAGGGACTGGTGGAGGGAAGCCCGAGATGGGGATGGGGATGGGAATTGGGATGGGAAAGAGCCGAGCTGGGAGCAGAGCGTCGTCGGAAAAGACGTCGAACGTGTGGAGGCAGGCCAGTTGTATAAATCGTACAAAATCCAAATCAAACGAAATTATATGCGAAATAAAGAAGAAACATATTTAATAATGCATAATTTTATTTTCGGGCAGGAATCACATCCAGTCGCCGGCAAGAAGGCGTTGATTACAGGCACCGGCACCGGCACCGACTTTGTTATCCCAGGTCCCCGATCCCAGATGCTCGGATGCCGGGCTGCCCAGATCCCAAAGATTCCAGCACAGCTGGGGCTCTGGCCAGTTGCATCTCGGATGTGTCTCTGCGCCTTTCCGATGGGGGTTGTGATTGCGGGCCGACTGTCCAGCTATAATAGAGGTCCGGACCCCGGTGGGGAGCGGGGGAATCAATGATGATGGGAGGGCGTGTGCTTATTATACGCTTCGACATCATAATGATGCCCTAGTGGCGGGGCCATGCAGATTATGCTTAGTGCGTATATATTTTATTTCCTTGCCATTTGGAAACAGGTAAATGGCCTGGTCATACAGGTGCTTCACGGCTCTGCCAGCGAAGGCAAACAAATCAGAACGAAGTGCAGACTTCGTGCAGGGGGAGTTCACTTGGGGATGAATCGCAGTAATGCCAAATTTCACACTGCTTTAGCGAAGCATCTCCTGCCATGGCACCTGTGACATTGTTCCCACATCATGGGACTGCATCCGTTAGGAATACAGGGCACATGACTTCCTCCAAGGCCATGTAAACATTTGACAATATCCATTCCCAAATGCAGTCGGAGTCATTGTCGTCGTTTATCCATTCAGCGAGACAACGCCAAGGTGACATCTTTGGTGATGCCCCCGGCGAGCTATTGTGAGGCGGGACCTCTGTTGTGACAGGCCTGGGTCGGCAAAATATCAGAGGGCGTTGTCGGCAAAACTGACAATTGCCAAAAAGAATAGGGCCTTGCCAGGGCTCGAAACGCCTAATTAAAAGGCCAACTTGAGGGAGCAGTGTCTAATGATGCAACTGCAGATCATACAAAACAATTTTCTACCCAATTTCGGGTAGGAACACCAAGCTCTCGCCGAACGACCACCGCTTTGACCCCGCCGGTCGTTTATGGGATGACTATGCATATTCGCCGTGATTATTGGCCGGGACAGGGAGGCGGACAGAGGAATGTACCAGGTCTCACGCAAGGCAGTGGAAAGCGAGGTTATTAGCTGGCCAGTTGGCCGGCAGAAGAATCTCGTGGTTGATTCTCAGGTGTCATCATCTACACCTATTTCGGGCTGTATGGCCAACAAGCGATCAAGATCGTTATCGTATATGGCCGGGCCGTGGCCAGTCTTTTCTTTTCCTTTTGAGCGGCTTTTTTGTTTAAGTTAAGTCGCTCGTTCTAAGACGATCAAAGCCGAGTTGCCGAGTTGCCGACACCCGACACCAGTTTGTTGATTTGAGCTACAAATGATTTGATGATGATTTTCCGAAATTATCAAATAAATGATCGGTGATTTTCACAGCGAGAATCCCCGACAGTTGCCCCTTCCCGAAGAGGTTTCTCTCCGGCTTCAGATCAGAATCGATCAGGTTCGCTTACCTCCAAGTATTCCGTGTATGGTGTAGTCCTTGCGCCCGTCTTCGCTGCTCCGATCGTTCCCCCTCAACAGCCGGCTGATGGACGAGGTGGAGGGTGGATCCGCAAAGCCTTCCTGTGAAGAGAAAGTGGATTAGATTTAGAGCTACAAGACTGGGCCTGTCTTCTATCACATCTTATCCCGATTCGATACCAAACCAAACCGCATAAATCACAGCACATCCAATTAAGATAAAGCCGCAGCCGGTTAAATACTTTAGGTGGCTACTGTTGGCCTGGAGCTGGGCTCCCCCGGGACAATGCTCTTGGGAAAGCTCTGTGACACTAATGCCACAGTGGCCCGGCAGCTCTTTGTGTTTGGACAATTTCCATGTAGCTGTCTGCCCCGTTCGGGATTTGTAATCCAATTAGGGAAATGTCAGCCCAAGAGTTCGGCCTGCTCCTCAGGTTGCCCTTGCCAGCGCCCGATGCCCTGATGCAACGCCTGTCGCGTGTCCGCAGACAAGTGCTGAGGCGTCTCGAAAATCAGGAGGGATTTTTATGTTAATGAAATTCATACGGAGATTTGGACATAGGAGCGCTTATCTTGAAAAGTACTGCCTCTGCGATGAGCGGGAACGTGATAAGGCCCCCCATTCCCCCCATATAAATCAGATGGTGGGAAGGTAGATGCGGTTTGTCAATTACCGAAAGTGGCGTAAAACTAAGCCAACAAATGATGTGTTGTATCTTCTTTTACATTTGGATGCATTACAGAAGTCTATTGTGAATGGAGTTGCCAATCGGCCACATCGAGAGCTTATCGAAAAGCTGCCCATCTCTAAGCCGCCATTGCTCGCCATTTTACTGATCCTTGTAATGGAAAATTAAATGGCGATAATGGCTTCAAATAAACAACCTACACAAACTATTCAGTGTAAATGTTATGGAATTAATTTTAATTGTCCATAGCCGTGAAAAATGTATTTAAAGTGGACCTGATGATTGAAAAATATGCACATCTCTCATATACCCACATCCTGCGAAATCAGTACCAAAGATACGGATACTTTTAGATATTTAGGAAGTACACTGGACAAAAACGAAAAGGGCCAATACAAAATCAAAATCAAGAGAAAACAGCTTCCAAAATCTGTGCTGTACAAGATAGGTTTACTACAAAATTCTTGAAGCTATGAGGCCAACTCCTTTCGCGATAGTAATTAAACTGGAATTTCTAAATCAAACAGATACTTCTTCAGGCCAGAAACCGAAATCTGTCAGTTTTCATTAGGGTACCATGTCGTTTTGAAGCGCAACTGTGGAATCTGGGAGTGAGAATGTATCTCACAGCACTAAGCTCCCATAAGTGACCCAGAGCACTCGTCTGTCCGCCGTCCGGGTGCCAGTCTCGTTGCTCAAATGAAGTGGCATGTGCCGCAAACATTTTCATGATTAATAATATTTTTCCACTAACGAAATTAACATGGCGAACAGAGGTGGCACAACTGGCACCTCTCATAGACAAGACATGGCCCAGACCAGGCCGCACCAGATCGGACAAGACAAGACGCCGGTTACGGAAACCGAAACTGACACTTTGTCCAGCCTGGAGTGGGGCCTGGTTAGGCATGCGTCGGTCTTCTACCGACTCCGGCTACCGACTCCTATTTCTATTGAATGTGTCAGGAACAACAACGGCAGAAATTTGTTTTGATTTTCAACTGGACTTTGTTGCGTTATTTATGACTTGTGCTGCTGCTGCTGCTGGGGGATCGAGACCGGTTGGTTGCTGGAATGTGTGACGGCTTATCTTGTGGCAACTGACAACTGGATCCCAATTTCATTCCGATCCCCCGACTCCGACTCCGACCCTCAGCTCTGGGCCAGTCTCGATCGCCGGCGAGCCCCCGACTGCGAGGCTGAATTCTGGGCTTAAAAATTTCAATTGAAATTTAATTAATTAGTTGACAGTCGGATTGACACTTGGCTGCGCTTTATACTTGACCAAATCGACCGCATATTTTCCACTTCTAATCGAAATTCGGATTTCTGATAGTTTCCCGCTCTTGAGTGACAGGTGCGCCCTGTGGTCCGCGAGTCTCCGAATATTTAAAATTCTAAGAAGCAAAATGACTGAACCCGAGTTCAGTCAAAGGGTGAACCCGTTCCCAATTCGACCCGAACTGCACTAACTTGCACCAAAATCAATCACGATCGGTGCCTCCAACCACGTCGTATCTGAATATCTGTTTGGGGAGGGGCAGAAGTGAATCGGAGCGAGTGAGACGCCTTTGGCGTATTCTAATTAAGCGTGAAGCGCACCTGGAGGCTCTCTCTGCACGCCTACTGACTGGCGAACTGGCTGAGACGCGCGGAAAACAAAACCCCGATATGTCGACCGGCGATGGGATGCAGTTGTGTGCGTGTGTGCGATATCTGGCCGATCGCATCGATCGCCACATAAAGTGTGCCTAATTGCGGCTTCAAATAAAGAGCGCCAAAAGAGGCTGGCAGGCGCAGGAACCCTGGCTCCTTTCCTCTCCTCGCCCAGAGGCGGAACACAAGTCCAGGGCAGCCCATCCATCCATCCATCCATCCACCCGTCCAAACACTTGAGGCACACCAGACGGTTCGTCTTCGCGAAGCCCACTCCGGAACAGACGTATTGGCGTAGGTTCAGCGATGAGCTCGACTTTGCCTTTTCGCCCCTATACTATACTACATCGCAGTCATTTGCCGTAAACCTTTGCGCTAATGGGAGGCAGAACAATAGACGGGCTGGAGCTGCATTTTCATATTGAGTGTGAGATGACATATTGAAAAAATGGATGGGGGAGCTGGCGAAGATAGCGTAGAACCCGTTTTGTTGGATCTACAAATCGGACATTAAAACGTGACATGAATTAAGTTGCGCCCGCAGCCCAAGTACACTGTGCAAGTTCTGTATTTTAAAGCTTGGAGTGGTATTTGGGCATATCTTCTCCATTGGCACAGCCACAGAGGAAGTGGGAGCGAGGCGAGGCGTCCTGGGGCGAAAAGGGCGGAGGAATATGTTCTCTTCTTGCACCTTGTCGCCTCAAGGATAAGGCACAATCGAGGCCGACAATCGACAGGCAGAACGACAAAAACAGTCGGCTCTTTATGGTTTAATCGATTTCTCAACGGCTTGGGTGGCAGGGGAGCGAGCGAATTTGTCGTCGCCGTTGTACAACAGAATTGTCAATGGGCGGCCGAGTTCAAAACCTTGGGACTGGCCATACGGCCATCTGGGCAACGGGCACCGCACCGGTAATGGTAAAGGTGAAGGTGAAGGTAAAGGAACATCCATATGCAAAAAAAACGGCAACGTGCCATAACAAAAACAGCAGGCGGCCGAGAGGCTGCCACGTGACTTTTCGGAAAACGGAAGTAAACGGACTCTTTGATTTGGATTTGTGATTTGTGAGCCATTTGTTCGCACATAATGGCATGTGGTTAGGGCTACCGGTGACTCCGAGTCCAGGTCAGCAGTCCAAATCCTTGCAATCCCTTTGTTTTGGCACATTTATAGCTTCCTGCAGCTTTGCAGGTGCCCGGGAAGGCGGCAACACTCACCTTGATCAGCTTCTCGCGTATTTCCCAACTGAAAATTCCGGGATTCTCCTTGCGCAGCTCGTCGATCCGGGTCTCGATCTCCGGGGAGGTGACCTTGGGCTTCGATCCCCCAATGACTCCCGGCCGGATCGATCCCGTTTCCTGGTACCGGTTGAGGATCTTCGAGACGCAGCCATGGGAGACGCGCAGTTGACGGGAAATGACGCAGGGTCGCACTCCACTGGCCGCCATTTCCACGATCTTGAGGCGAATGTGATTGGGCAGCGGGCGGCCGTTGATGAAGACGCCCCCGAGCTGGTTGACGCGCCCTTGTCCTGTAGAAGGATAAGAGGTTCAGTTGAAGTATGTATTCTTAAAAAAGATGAGTTTTTCTTTTCAATGTAGACCCACCTTGAAAGGGGTAACCCGCGAAGAGCGGTCGCAACGAGTTGGCGCTGGACATATCCATGGTGGGGAAAATCCTTAGGGCTTATCTGATAACTTAGGAACTAAACTTCACGCGGAGCAACTTTATTTGGCTTGGGTTTAATTCAAGTCGATTCGATTGCACACTTTATGTCGAAAGCCTTTTAGTGCTCCGTATTCACTGAGAAGCTGGCCCCCAGAGGCCCGACTTCATCACTACCACTGCCACGGGCAGGTTCCGATTCCGACGGAAGTTTGCTTCCAAGCAGCTCCCAACCAACCGATGGGGGACGGCAATCGCGCGGACTTTTTTCTGGGAATTGCACGCGCTTCGGCGATCAAACGGCACGAGACTTGCAAGGCAACTAAAGAGAAGCGCGGCATAAATTACCGAAGGCCGGCCGACTCCGCAGACAGACGAACAATGAGATCGCGCCGCAAACTGGTTTCCCGTCCACATCCACATCGCCACCACCAAGCTGGTGGGGAGAGCGAGAGCAGCTTTCGCGCCCGCCCTTCCAGTTCGGATTCAATATGGCAACGATCAAACCTCCGGACCAGCGACCTCGAGAGAGCGAGGGAGAGGGATTGAGTCGGCCGGAGCGGAATCTGCTTTCTCCGCGGCTTAATCGAGCCAGCACCACGCCTCGAGGAGCGCCCTGATTGGCCGGCGCGTTCAGGGCGGTTCGCGGTGAGTTTGATATTGCATCCAGCGCCTCGGCATCCGCATCCACGTCCACATCCACATCCATAATCCGTCCGCACATCAACCCCCCCCGCTGACATTCGCCCGATCCGATCGCTTGGGTGTGCAGCTGTCCTGACTTTTATTTGTCGTTGGCAGCCAATTAAAGCGTGAAGGCTGCCGTCGGCACAGGGTACAGGGCACAGGACACAGGACAACAGGACAACACAGGGAGGCATTATCAATCGTTCCGGTTTTGGCATTTTTAGCACCCACAGTTGCGTGTCTAGGTCGTGTGTTCGCAATGTATGTTTAATACCATTTTCCCCCTGCCCTAGTCCCATCCCCGACCCAGCTAGGCTAGTGCTTTGTCATCAAAGTTTATGGTGATATCCCTTAGCTCCTTGGCTTATCCTCGACCGGCGACAGGGGCTCACACAAAGCCAGTTCATGCTTGTTTACGGCTTGCTTGAGAAAATCATGTCGGCGGGAATAGTGAGCGCAGGAGCTGCTTTTGATTTATGAAATTCAAAGTGGTAATGACCCTTTACAGGGCTTACAAGGAATCAAGAGCGGGCTCATTAGGTGCGAGCTAGGAAGGATTGCTTGGCCTGGACAGGCAGTCGATAATCGAAGCTTGTCGCTCGTCTTGCAGCCTCCGGAACTTCTACCCTGATCTGGAAAAGTCATCGAGCCGATATACAAACATAAAAATTTATCATCAACCATTAATGGCAAACGAAAGTCACACCTGGTACGTTTTTGACGGTCTGCAGTTTTGAAAAATTGAAAAACCAACGAACAAAAGCGAAAACAGCGAAAGGACATCATCATAATATAAAGAATTAAGCGTGAAGTTTACGCATATTAAGGATACGCACATGCCGCCTGCATCTGGCTGCTACAGGACGGCAAATGCCAGAAGAGGACAGGGGATGGAAGCCAGGACGGAATGGACTCGGCCAAAATGGCTGCCTCTGAGGCCGCCTTTGTGAGTGTTTGTGAGTATATCTGTGGAATCGGGCCACATGCAAATCGGAAATCTATAAAATATCCCACAACCTAATAAAGCAGAATGAGCCTGGCAGGCTGAGGAAACATTCCCGGGCTGCTCGACTCTAATCCGGGCCTGGACTCCCAGCGATAATCAGCATAAAAATCGGCGTTAATGAAGCGTTATGTAAGTCGGGTCCTGGCTGCACTCGCTTAAGTGCATTCAAGTGCTTTGTAATGGCAATGCAAATGAGCCACACAGGACATGCCGTCAGAGGCCTTAATTGATTGCAACTCCTCCTACGTCCGGGCCCAGGACCGAGACCACAATAACGTGGTCTCGATAACATGACTAATTCCCTTATTTGCGTATTGACAGTTTTCAATTATCGGAACTTCCCAAGCGTGACCATGACAGCGGCAGAACTTTTGATAAGGAGCCGGGACATGTTCATTGTCCTGTTCAGGGGAAACTTGCCCTAGCCTGAGTTGGGGCCAAGTTGGGACTTCCTGTTACGGAATCTGGAGCGAAGCCATCACCGTAGCTTACTAGGAATCGGGCCAAGCGACGCATATTTTAAAGTCATGTTGATGATATCAGACGCAGATCTTTTAACTCATAATATATTTAAAATAATTACATTTTAGAAGTAAGTCTTTATTGATTTACTTCCAAAGAACGGAGTGGAACTCATCTTTAGATTCGTTAGTTATTGAATAAGGTGTTAAATCCCATCTGAAATCCTGGAAGTTTTAGAATCTTTTCAATCGATACCCTTATAAAGGGCGACGAAAGTGTGAGGATCACAGACAGTTCACACTCATTGGGACAGTTTCCACTTAATATTTTGCCCAACAAAGCCCCCAATTAGCGCTCCATCACCCGATTCCGAAAATCAATAAGTACCGCTGAGAAGATATCTGGAATACTAGGTCGGGCTACTGCCAGGATTTTATGAACGCCGTAAATCTGTGAGCCGTGTCCTTCGAAGTCGAGCACATGTTACTGCTGATTTACTGGGGGGCTGTAAATTTTGTCGCCAAGCAGTACGGATATAAACTGGCTCTATGGATCATTATGAGGGGCACTAAAAGGCAAAGTGTGAGTACAGTTTAAATTCATTCAACCTCCGAGATCGTAAACCTCTTTCACAACTCGTAACTCGAAATGAAAAAAGGATTCCCAGAAAGCAATCCAACTCGAGTGGGAGAGCATTTGGCCGGTCCGGCCAGGCTCCAGAGCCAGGTCCCAGCGACTACTGAATGTCCTGGTCGAGGACGCGGCACTTGCTGTGCTACCGACCCGACCAGTCACCCCCCGCAAAGTGACACCTCCTTCGCCACTGCGTCTGCCGAGTCCTTCGGGACGACAAACAGCGTTTGTTTGCCTCGCAAATTTAGCATGAAGGAGTGAAAACTGTGTGACAACTGTCCCTGCGCGTGTGTGTGCCTAATTTTCACTTGTCCCGTTCGGAGCAGGAGTGGAAGGAATGTCCAGATGGGCGATCTGTCATGTGCGATTGTTCAATATTTGTGCTCTGGCCGGACGACTGTTTGTTTTGCCTTCCGTTTGGCTATCTGGTTTTGGGCTACTGCTGCTTGTTTTAACTGTTCTTTGGGTCTCCTGGAGGCTCCTGTTGACAGTTCCCTAACGGAGTTTTGATGGATCAGTTAGCGGAACTTTATTATTCGGCCTGGAGCTGACAATTTGAAAAGGATTGCGTTGTTCCAGGAAGAGGCAGTTGAGAACTTTCCTAACGAAGTCCTTCCCCGATAGAAATCATTTTCGATTTCACGCAAGCGTTTCGTTTCGGGCTGCGAGAGTCCCAGAAAACCAGAAACGGAGCAAAAAAGAGACATCCTCGCGCACCTTTGATGGATCCGCCGGCTGGTTTAAGCGTGTTTCGCTTAAATGAAGTACCAAAAACTCAATTTATTTGCAATTAAATTGCGGAGCCAAACTGCACGGGAAAGGGCAGTTTCGGCATTTGCATTGTCCGGCACCTATCTGTATCTGTATCTTGCAAGTGCGTGGCCGTGGCGGCGGAGCTTTGATCTTGCGCCTGTTCACACGCATGGCCTTTCCACTCCTCCTGGACTGCCGGACTGGAGGACGGGGAGACTGGCGGACTGACCCCACCCGTTTCACCTCGCCGCCACCCATCAGCATCTCATTTGGAGCTGAGGCGCTCCAACCCGGGATGGGCATAGGCCCGGGCTATATGTCATTGTAACATAAAAGTTCAATTTTAATTGCCGCGCTTGACGTGCTCAAGGTATTTGGCTTGGCATTTTTACGATCACTTTGGCAAATGTGCGCTTCAAAGCCATTTCAGTCCGAAGCTCGCCAACTCGGCACGGATCTCCGACCGACTTTTGTCGGCCACTTTGTCCAGTCACTGCCGCGGACCTTATCCCCATACCCATGCCCATGCCCATACCCATACCCATCTCCATCTCCGTCCTCTGAGGCTCTCTGTGTCAAGTCGTAAAAAACATCAGCATCAGCGTCAGCCCCAAGTTGTCGTTGCTGAGCTGTCGAGCATGGATTTTACATATGTTCATTTGTTTATATGACTGGAGTTTGGCTCCAGTGCCGGCTCGCAGATTGGCACTCAACTTAAGCGATTGCAAATCCGTAACTCATTTCGCCTCTTTTTCTCCCTCGAGTGTTCGTTTCGTTTCTTTAACTGCTCACGCAAAATTTTTGCACTTGTGAAGTGCAGCCTTCACCGAAATTCCGCATACGACTTTGCATTTGGATTTGCATTTTCAAAATTTTCCCACACACCCTACGACTCTAGCCCCTGGCTGTCCTAGTCTGTGGACTATCAGGGGTAGTATGGCAACTAGGCACTCTCAAGGGGAAGAAACTATCTATCTAGATTCTAGAAAAAAGTCCTTGAGAGTTTCTCTGAGTGCATGCCATACATCTTCCCCATCAATAACATAAATTAAAAACTCACCCAAAAGGGAAACTCCCAGCGGCATTCGCTTTGAGCAAGCTGCTGACACATGCTCCTCCACTTCCACCTCCGGCCCCCCAGTTGGCGATCTCCCAAAGCAAAAGCCAAAGCCGAGACCCAAAACCCGAAACCCAGATCCGCGGAAACTGCAGACTGCGTGTCGTCTCCCACATGGAGGGCTCTTCGGCAGGGAGCAATTTGTTTGCGGAGAGTTCCTGCTCGGCGGGCAGTTCGTTATAATTTATTTAATGGCCCTCCGCCGCTCCACCCGTCGCTGGCCAGCCTTAGCCCAGAATCTTCCTTGCCTCCGCTGGCCTCTGCCTCTGTCTTCGCTTTTGCTTTCGAGCCGTGTTGAGTAATTTGCTAAACATGCAACCGCCAATCGATGGGCAGATTTTCGCAGATTTACGAGCCGGGCGTATTGTATTGTCTTGGGTGTTTATCGCCGGGCATTGGCAGTAAAGCCCGCTTATAGGCTGCCGAATGTGTTTTTAAACAGTGCATGCTAAATCAAAGATCTGTGGTTTCGACCGCCGACTGTCAATTTCCGGCGAAAATCGCGTGCAGTCTCTGGCTTGGATAACTAAATTACCGCAAAACACCATCTCGCCCATAGGCGTCATAATTGCGGCTGAATTTCGGGAGGAGCTGGACGAGCCGGGCGCAAAAACTGGCCAAGGACACTGGCCGTGTACTAACAAACCATTAACACCAGGAACCGCAGAGGGAAACTCGCCGAGGCTGCTACCTGTTGGCGGCGGTAGGTCCGGAGTCCGGACTATTTTTTGTCGCATGATTAGAGGCCATTACAAATCGTAAGTGTTACGCTCCGAGACCGAGCTCTTCGCAGGCGACTCTTCGTCTGGACCTGTCTGTCGGTGGTCTGGAGCTATTGTTGCTCTTCCTTTGCTGTCGAGTCCTGCAAATAGAGTCGTCAAACTGTGCCAATGATCGATTTGACACGCCAACTTAGTCAACTTCTGTCGGGATGGCTCTGCATCCTGCCCAGCGTTGCCAATCGCTTTAGCGGCGCTTTTTAGCCTAAACGCACAAACAGCGACAGCCTATCTGGCATCCGGAAGATACGCATCTGCCGTCGAGCGGTAGGTGTTGCCGAAAAAGGTGTTGCCAAATTATGCTAATTAAATTAGTGGCCTAGACTGGAAGCTAGCTGGCATTTGTCAGAGCGGGAAAATTAGCATAAGTCGATGATAATGGTAATGAAGATGGAGATACCTTGTAGCTTATGTGTTAATCGACCGAATGACGCTTAGATGCTTATTGCAAATTGATTTGGACGCCCACTAACGGCCAGTGAGTTATTTAAAATGTTACGGCCCCTCAGTGTGTGTTTATGCGAGGCGAATATCAGATAGAGTCGTAGGTTCGCAGAAGAGGTCTGTAGTATCTTGTATCTGAGGGAAATAAGAAGTATATCACGATTTCGAAAAGTCATATCTGGTCGGCGGCATCTTCAAACCGAGAGCTACAGCTCAATAATGATTCCGGGAATCAAACATCAATTAAATGCGAAAAATGGCGCAACCAATCGAGATCTAATTAAATCAACTGGAGATAACATGCAGCTCAATTTTCCACACCGGCCGGAAAAAGAAACCGCTGCAATTTGGTTTGGGAAAAGTCGGCACGGGCTCGGGGCCTGGCTTAACGGTAACACTGGACACTGGACTTGGTGCCAGAATTTTGGACAACTTGCCGCAAGTGGCGGGTCGCTACCAACAACTCCCCACTTTGACGTGTGCCGACTGGCTGCTGGGCTGCCTGGCTGAGGGATTTAATCGATTCGGCTGGGAATAATGGAAAATCACGCAAGCCAATTGTCACATTTCGGGAAAAATCAACAAAAACTGAAATTGTATCAAATCGATTCGAAGATGCAACTGTGGAGCTACGAACCGGCCACTGATCTGATCCCCAGAAATGAGTTTTTAATTATAGGTGGATCCCGATGCTTTCTTCTCAAGAGTAGAGACTGGGAAACTTTTGAATAATTATTTATTTTTCCATTTTCACGAGGGCCTCTGCTGGCGATAATTTCGAATGCAGAACTAAAACCCATTTCGAATGCGTACTACGGAAAATAAATCAAAAAACAAATGTGGCTGGCATGGAGCCCCCAAAATGGAAAATCCTACTTATTTCGATTATTTATGTTCTGTGGCTTCAAAGGATTGATTGCGTTTCGTGATTACAGGGTCTCTGAGGGCTTGGCGACTCTTACCGGACAGCTCCATGCTAATATTTCAACGTCAAATTAGTTCTAATCGCGGCTCGATAAAATATGAATTATTTTGGGAGCCCACGCGGATACGGCTAGAAGCATCTCAACTGGAGTGGATCGAGAAGACATTACTTTCCGAAGCCGAGCAGGGAAGATCGCAGATAGAAACATTCCCGTCCTCCCATCAGGAGAGTGCATAGATCGTGATGTCAGATTCCGCCGAAAGATGACGGCAAACCCTTTCTTTGGGCATACTGCGCTGGCGTTACAATTGTAATCATGACCTCACACTCGTCAGAGCCGCGCAGGTGCTAACGAATTTTACGGCTTGACGCCACAAAAGTCGCTCCAAGGGAGATCGAATCGGTGCCAAGGATTCCGCCGATCAAAAATGGGGTGCTAATCAAGGATCAGCCCGAAATTAACAGGAATGCGATAAACGAAGGCGCTACACTCGTGAGCAATTAGGGCGAATTCGTATCATTTCGATCCATGGTTTTCAGAATCCGTACATTTCAGCGACTGTGACCGAAACTCAAACGCATTATTTACGACGGAACCGACGCGGGCTGTTAGAATTCACACTTCGATGGTGGCGGTGGCGGTGGCGGTGCGGCTTGGGTGTCCTCCTTTAGTTCCCTGCAACTCACCCCCTTTCCCAGTACTCGACTTCTCGACTGCTGATGCCGCCCCTGATCTGTTCACACTTTTGCCGACAAAGCGCCGCAAAAGGAGCAACGATGCTGAGATCAAAGGAAGGGGAAACCACAGATCATGTTCGTAATGGCATTCCTTGTGCGGTCTGTGTGCGAGCTATCCTGCGGCCGAGTCATGTCCTGGAGCTGCGCGTGCCTGATTGGCTGGAGCATCCCATGTCCCATCCTGCGGGCAATTAGCTGGTTTTGTTCTTGGCCAACTGGCATTCCACGGTCTTGTGGGCGTCCCTCGATCACACATTATTAATTCGTTTTTAACCGCTCCGAAGGAGTGATATATTTGTACATATTACTCTTCTCACCTCGCCGGCCAACTGTCCGCCGCGATCCGATCCCGGATTCCGGATCCCTGATCCCCCGAGCCCCTACCAAGTAGCCGCCTTAATTAATCATACCACTGGCCGGGACAGGGACAGGGATTTCTGCCCGCGAGTCTGTCGGACTCGGCCAAGCCGCCCCTTTGTGGTAACATTTGCTGTGTAAACAGTTGCGGTTGGGTTTTAATTTAGTTTTCTTGTTTCTCCCGCCGCGGCTGCCCCACAGCTGTTGTTGGACTTTCGTTTAAGCTGACATATGGGCGTTAGTGGTAATTTTTCAGCCGAATTTATTGGGAGCGCTTTGGGAGTCATTAGCCCAGAATTTCTTTGGGGATCTTCATTACACACTAATATAAGTCGTTTATGAAAAATTATTCCCGACCAAAAGCCTTTCTGGCACAAAGGCCCAAGTGCTTAAAGACCTCCCCTCAAATTGGGCAGAAGCGAGGAGGAGCATGCCGGTTGAAATTGAATTCTTTGGCATTGCAGGACCATCAGTCAAGTCTGTTTTCCTTCGGCCACATTCGGCAGACGGCTGTCGTTTTTTCACAAATGAATTTTCCAACTTTCAACCGATACTCGACAGCTAGGCAAATACATTGTCTTCAAGTCGGGCGAAAATATTAAAAAATTCCCACAAAAATGCCAAAGTCAACGAGTGGAAAGTATGTGCCAGCTGAAGGGGCGGGGATGGCGGCATCGGCCGGGGCAATTTATTTCCTGCAAATAAAGTGTATCGAGGGGAATCATAAATATGTTCCAGGTCAATGTGAAAGTGAACAGAGCTGAGCTGGATATGAGAAAAGGGCAGACAATGCGGACAGAGCACTTGCCATTCAAATGGCTCAATAGCCACAGATTCATCATTGTCGCAGTCAATTCGTAGCTGGTATCTGGTGTCTGGTTGCTGGTATCTGTATCTGTATCTGTATCTGCATCGACGTCGGCGACTTTGCCAATCGCACAGTAGCAGTTTCAGTTGTCATACGATTTGAGCGATTGCCTCGAGGCGAAGCCACACACCGAGCGTGGCGGCCAACCAGACAATAGGCCCACAATTATTGCCAAATGGCACACATTCAGCGCTCAGAGCGGCACCCACGCAGCGCGCCCCACAGATACACACAACAGCACACAACAGCAGTGGCAACAACTTTGTCCGCATTGTTCGCGCCGCGGCAGCCTTGCCTTGGATATGATGCCGCATAATTTTCAATGCTCGCACACGCGGCGTATACGCAACATGCCGAAGACCTCTTTGATTTTGGCCGCCCAGCAAATTAACCAAAAGTCATGCACTCGGAAATGGAGTTTACTCTTTTTTTTGCTCGTGCGAAAATGTTTTCGTCAGCTTCCCACTCGAATATATTGGTGAGTGCTCCTCCGGTCCGAGTCACTCTTTCTCATGAATATTAATTTTGGCTGGGACCCTACTGGAGTCGCAGAGACTTCTAATTAATGAAGCAAACACTGTTTCGGCAATTGTATCACAGCTGCGCAGCCCGAGACGAACTTTTAATGAAGGCGTACCACTTGAGGAGGAGAAGTGCTCCGCCAACTGCAAGTTGTACTTAGAGTAACTTTAATGATATGCAAGGAAAAAGAGGAAAATCCTGCCAAGCAGCGGGATAGGCACGTGTTCCTGAGCCCCCAGAGCAACAGCCCAAGGCCATTGAATTGTCTGAGGCGCATCCAGGCCGGAGAGGACTGGGGAATGCAAATGAAATGCGATTCATGGCCGGTCTGGACCGAGCGGAAGGCCGAGGCGCTGTCACAGTTGGCAGATGACAGGGCTTAGTAACATGCTCTGGCTCTGCGATTGTTTGCACTCCTGTGGCCTGCTTAATGGAAAACTATTCCAGAGCCCGGGTGTTCTATTTCTGCTCGTTGGAGGCGAGGAGGCGTTGGAAGTCGTGCTCATAAAGTGATTACGATTTCTGCAATCAGCCCACCCAGCTTGAGCAGGAAGCATAAAACCTTAGATACCCGAAGCCCTGGGGCCTCGAGCGAGACTCGCATAACTCCACATCAGGCGCGAATAAAATAAATAACAATAATGGTGTAAGCCCACTCGGAGTGGCCCAAAAGTCGATTGCGAGCTGGGTTTCCTTGGGGGCGGAGCCAAGCCGAGCTGGACCAAAATTGCAGCCATGCTGAGAAACCAGCTTGGTTCTCCTTCTCGCTTCTGGCTCGCCTGCACTGCTCGCACGCAGCCAACCTCTCTGCTCTAACCCCCGGCGATCGCTCATCGCTCGCTCCTGCTCTCGCCAGCCTGCACTTCCACCCTCGCCGCTGCCGCTGGAAAACTCGAAATAAACTGGTTTTCTGGTTTCCTCGGCCCGAGAATCTCACGAATTCGTTTTAGTCTTGCTGGCTGACCATTTCAAAATCAGTTTCGAGCTGTCAGGCAAACGAACAGCATCTCAAGCATCCGCAGAGTGAGAAAAGAATCTTGCAGATACCTTCTAACTTGTGCATTCTCGAAAGACTTTGGAGATAGTCGGCAATACAATACTCAAACAACAAACAAGTGCTGACACTAAACCGCCCAACACGGATTACAAAACAGATATGGCTGTTTCGGCTATCAACATGACACCCTACTTTGCTGGATATCCCTTTCAAGGTAAGCATCCGAGCCGGCTGCAGACCGTAGACTGCAGATAGTAGATCACCAATTACGACAATTACGAGTACAAAACGTCAGAAAAGCGCTGGCTCATCATTTCGGGGCAGCTAGTCCGCTTTCGCCCGCTGTTTTCCAAACGAGAGATCATTACCCGTTCGGCAGCATGATCAGCTTTTTGACTTATTGATTGTGATCGCCGATCGGACCTGAGCCATGCCCACGACGAGTCCCCTCCCGCCGCGGACTTTGCAGACTTTTTGGCGCGGCCCGGCCGGGCTCGTCGGCTGTGGGCTTTGATCTTGGCTCAGTGTCTGGGTCCAGCTCTCGGGGTCTTGTGTATCACGTAGCCGGGCAACGGGCAACAACGTCAGCGCCCCAAACAACACAACACATCTCCGGGGTCCACTGCTCGGACCCCATACCCCAGACTCCATTCCCCATACCTCATTCCTCATCCCAGACTCCCGAGCCAAGATCTTTCTTTATTTCTCTTTTCGGCTGTTCAGTTTTGGGGCGGCCTTTTACATGCTCTCTTGTATTAGCCGGCACAGCTGGGCGTCTGCAGCGCTTATGGATTATTAGTTTGATTTGATTGCATCCGAAGAGGTTGCAAGATGCAGCTGCACCTTCTCGCGGCCCAGTGCTTTCTATTCTGCCTCCCTGTCTGGCTCTGAAAGAGGCCTACGCAAATTGCCAATTTGCGTTTTGTTATGTCTACAAATGGCCATCGAATCGTTTGTGCCGCTCGGCAAACAAAAGATCGTGCGAATTGATCCTGGGCTTATCCTGCTTAGAGCCAAGTGGCCCTAACTAGATTACTGACTGCCGCTCAATCGAGCACACAAAAAAGTTAATAGCAGACCGACCGATATTTGCAAATACAATACGATCCCCGAACTTCTAAGACGGATAATCTTGAACTGCCCTTATATGCTTCAAAACATTTTCTAACCGATCTCTTTCTTTCCATCTCTTTCCAGGACAAGGACGCGTCAATCAACTCGGCGGCGTCTTCATCAACGGCCGACCTCTGCCCAACCACATCCGCCGCCAGATCGTCGAAATGGCCGCCGCCGGAGTCCGGCCTTGCGTGATCTCCCGCCAGCTGCGCGTTTCCCACGGCTGTGTCTCCAAGATCCTGAACCGCTTCCAGGAGACAGGCTCCATTCGCCCGGGCGTCATCGGCGGATCCAAGCCCCGCGTGGCCACCCCCGACATCGAGGCCAGAATCGAAGAGCTGAAACAGGCCCAGCCGGGCATCTTCAGCTGGGAGATCCGTGCCAAGTTGATCGAGGCCGGAGTGTGCGACAAACAGAGTGCTCCTTCCGTCAGCTCCATTTCCCGGCTGCTGCGGGGTTCTGCTGGAGCAGCTGGCACTTCTCATAGCATCGACGGAATCCTTGGCGGAGGAGGAGCTGGATCAGCGGGAAGCGAGGACGAGAGTGAGGACGACTCCGAGCCCAGCGTGCAGCTGAAGCGGAAACAGCGCCGTTCACGCACCACCTTCTCCAACGACCAAATCGATGCTCTCGAGCGCATCTTCGCCAGGACCCAGTACCCGGATGTCTACACCCGCGAGGAGTTGGCTCAGAGCACCGGACTCACTGAGGCTCGTGTCCAGGTGTGGTTCTCCAACCGCAGGGCCCGACTGCGGAAGCAGCTCAACACTCAGCAGGTGCCCAGCTTTGCTGCCAGCGGAGTCAGCTCTTACAGCGCCACTGCCCCTGCCAGCTACGGATCCCAAGCCGCCTGGTCTGCCCCGACAGCAGCCAATTACGAGTCTATGCCGCACTCTGGCTACGGTGGATCGGTGGCCTCCATGTCGCCAGCAAGCAGCTCCGGCAGCAGCTCCGCTGCCCACAGCCCCGTACAGACACAGTCCCAAGTACAGACAACTCCCAGTGGCAACGACTTCATGAACTCCGCCTATGGATACCCGGCCGGAGGATCGACTTACTCTATGCCCTCCGCCGCCGCTGCCACGTCCGCAGAGCAGCTGCGCTCGCAGTTCGCCTCCGCTGCCGCCTCTGGCTCCCACCACCCTCACCCGTCCTCGTGGGACAGCTACAACTTCGCCGGCTCCTTCTTTCCACCGACAGCTGCTGCTGCGACTGGCTCCAGCCACCTGAGCAGCTACCACCACCACCAGGTGGAGCAGAAGAGCTCCATGATGCCGGCAGCTCCCGCCTATCCCTACTTCGGGTTCTAGGATATCACTATTTCTTTAGTAGTTAAGGGTTAGATCGTAAGCTCCCAAGACTGTTTACCATTCAAAAAGTAGTTTAAGTTCCAATGTAAAACAAGCGCCAATCAAACAATAAAATTTTAAATTTGATAAAGAAGATGATGCACTGTATTTTATTAAAACAAGTATTCCAATTTAAGCTAAACGTCAGAGTTTGTTTTATAGGGCTCATCACCTATTTGAAAAAAGTTAATCCAGTTTGTAATCAAGCTAACCAATTTTTATTGAAATACCAACAGAAATACATTTAAAAATTTGTTAAATTTTACGTTTTAAATAACTCTTTACTCATTTATTGATACAACAGAGTACGATCGCATATACATAAGTTGTTTTGTAGATAAATCCAGTTAAAAATGTGATCTGATTGGTTCTGTAAAGTCCCACAATCCATTTTAATGACAAAGAACCTATAATTCCCATTATTAAAACTCGGACAAAGCAGACAAACCTATCACAGTACATTAGAGTAATGACATTGTCGTGGAGAGTCCACGACCACACACAGCACTTATTTTGGTCGTGTTCGGTCGGGGAGGAGTTCCAACAGGTCCGCAAGCAGCCCCGACCTAATCCCTCAAAGAACTACGGGAACATTCCCTAAATTGACAGGCTCACAATGTACTAACATGTCGAAGGCCCTCTTGTGGAGATTTTAGGACTGGGCTCCGGGCCAGGTCCTGTATCCTGGAGGCCCTGGGACGAGGGCCAGGCAACAAGTCGACTCATGATCTGACAATTAAACAATTAAAGACAAAACGACAAACACGTATTCCCGATTCGATAATACGACAATAATTAGGGAACTTGGCTTTGTTCTGGCAAGGACCCACACACATCGCTGCCAAATAGAGCAATTGACAAAGGAGGATGCGCAAAATATGAGCAGTCGAATGTCCTGCGCGACCACCAACGTCACTTGCGGGAGGACTTTTAAGATGCCGCCAATTGTGGGCCTGGCCGAAGATGAGAGGACCCGAAAGGACCCTCCGAGGGAAGTGCTCACGGGAGTGAACAAAGCCATTGACAGACTGCCCCTAGCGGAGCGGGGGAGGGGGCAGGTTCTCACTTGTTCTCCCCTGCACTAGTTACGGTCGATCAGGATCTTGGGTGGTAGCCAGGACTTGACCGTCCTCAGGGCCTTTCTTCGGCACCCTCCCCCGCTGCTCTCGATTATGTGTGCGCAGCGGGTGTTGCACTTACCACCTAGAATGAATACGTTCATGGGTGCCGTCGGAGAGCCCGAAATGAAAACATCAATTAGTTCGTATCGCCGAGAACTGGAAAGAGGACCAGAATCCTGCAGGACGACAGGTTCCTTGCCGGCAATCTGTGTCAACTGTGACAATCATAATTGATCGCACATCTCGTTCTGGGGCCTGTTTCCACTTTGTCATTGCTCCTGCCGCACAGTAGCCTGCGGCTTCGTTTGTCCTGACCCTCTCTTATCCTGGGCTCCGGGTCCTCGGGCCACCAACTTGGATATTTTTATACAAATTTAATTTGTGCGGCCAAGTAGGTCCCGGCTTGGAGGAGTGCGAGTTCCGCTGCGGCCCTTTTGACAAAGCTGTTGAAAGGCCCTCCCGCCGCAGAAGGAGGAAGAAAGAGCGGTGATTTATGCGTTTTCGATAGGCAGGTCTCACTGTCTGTCAGTCCGGCAGCATGCGAATTTTACTCCCTTTTCAGAGGCCTTTTATGAAACTTCCTGTGCGGTCCATTTGCGTGAAGGTGTAGCTCCGGTAGCTGGCGGAGTTTTTGATTGATTACTGCCTGATTTTTGCTCTTTTTATTGAAGTTCCCACAGCAACAGTTTTCGAATCAACATATAAATAGTTGAGATAGAATCGGCATAGCTGAAGAAGGAGTTCGTATCACCAGTATCTGATGGAGGAAATCCACTCAGAGATCAACTATATGCAACGAATCGATAATGCAACCGGTAATTGCCGCCGCACTAAACAAACATCAGCTGCTGGTTGTTAATTTCAAAAAACAAAAAACAATTTTCAAGTGTCGATGTTTTAGGAGTTTTCCGCCAATTTTCAACGCACTCATTTACCGGCTCACGAGCTTGCCGAAAAATATTTATCATATATTCATTAAAAATTATTTACGTATTAAGTGGAGCAGTCGGGGAATGCCGTGACGGATGCCGCACTCATGAGCGGGCTGCGAGCGTTGATAAAACATCAAAACCAATCTGATAAGGAACGCTTTAAATTCCGTTACGTAACGCAAATTTAGAGCGTATCTCTTGGTTTCTGAGGCAGGGAGGGCTGGTCTTCCTCACGAGGGTGCGCCGGGAGCATGAACGCATGAATTTTGATCGATTCGCGTGGAAAATGTGATAAGCAGGGTGTTTAAGTTACGCATATGAGCTTTTGCGGCTGACTCAGGTCAGCTAAGAGTAGAGCTCTTCCGACGAGGAGAGGGCCGACAGATCCTATCGGCGGATGGACTTGCTCGGAAGGAGACTTGGGGAGTCCCCTCTTAATCCACCTCCTCACCTCCTACAATGTCTCAATGTGGCACTCGGGGCGATCTCTTCGTTGGGCCCTCCAGCGCAGCCACAAAGTCTGCGATCGACTAAATAACATTATAATTCAATAAGAACCCCCTGCTCGGACCGGTCCAGTCCCCATCAGGCCAGACCGGGAGGAGCCCGAGCGGCCGATCGGCTGAGTAATGGCAGTGCAGCTGCGAGTTGCAAGTTGCAAGTTGATTTCGCTGCAGAGGAGAGGTGGCAGTCAGCAGCCAGCCTGTCTGCACCGTCAATGCGAACAAATTGTTGTTATTGCCGCGCCGATGCTGGGCAGCAATTGCAGAAATCATCAGAGTGGCTGGGACGTGTAATTTGGTGCCTCGGTGGTGGCAGTGGCTCGGTTGCTCCGGGCGGCGATTCCTTTGAGCTTGGAGCCCGGCACTCGGCCACTTAAGCAACCGTAAAAATATGCACAAACGTCAGTCGGGGATTGCAGAAATGTGATTACAATGGAGTACTTTTATTATTTATTGAGGCATTGCTCTGGGTCTGGGTTGGATGATGATCATCGAAGGGCGATCGATGGCTTGATCAGGTTGCACAAATTGAATGTTATTTTGCAAAATGCGCGCACGTAGTCGGACCAGGTTGCAGTACCAGCTGATGGGATTGGAGCGAGTGCAGAGCTGAGTACTGGAGTGCCTGTGCCAGTGCCAGTGCCAGTCCAGGGTCGAGCTGGCATAGCGCGCGAAGATTCTTTGATCATTTTACGCTCATCACCGGCTCTGACACCCGATGATCTTTAGCATATTTTACGCTCAACTTGTGATCAAACCGTAACTTTGGTGTCGTACCTGCCGCGGTCCGCGGTTGTCCGGCGGTCGCGGATGACTCATGGACCATCGGGCTGTACCATCCATCAGGGTAACTAGCCGTCTGTGATATATTTGCATTGGCTTGGGAAAGCTGGCCACGGGAGAGGGCCGTGGGGCGGCCGGAGGCGCTGTGCCACTGAGTCTGTGCCGTTTCTTCTCCGAGCGCTATTTTCCCTGGCTTATATATTATTATTTTTATCTTTATTGCCATTGTGTTATTGCGCACGCCGGGCAACGTTATTTTCTGTTATTTCTTGGCCTGCACAGCTTTGAGCTTGGCTTTGATCTTTCGCCGACCAGCCACTCAGCCGCCAACTGGCATTTGTAATTGTAATTGTAATTGTGGCCATATTGTGCTCTCGACCAGAGTCCGACTCGAATATTTTCGAGTAGATTCGTTTACAGTTTGCCTCGGCTGGTTTTCTATTCGAACAAGAGGTGAGACATAGGCGATTGTTATGTCAATTGTTGGCAATTTCGGCCCATCCACTTCCAAGGCCCATCCGAAAGCTCTCACATTAGCTGCGCCGTCGCTCCCTGCCCAAAGTCAAGTTTCTGCCTCATTTTAACACCCCCAAACACAAACAGAAACTCAACTCTGTCCGCCGCTCTCCGCGTCTCTGTGAACGAGTGGAAAAACGAATTTCCACGGCTCTACCCCGGCGAATAGGAACTCTATACAAACAACCCAATCATTCAAATGAATTATATTCCGCGCCATCGGAAGCGATTCCCATGGCTGGACGGCAGGATGGCAGGAGGCCCGACAATGCGCGGAAGGATGCAGGAGCAGACCGTCCAGCTCTGAGTGTGGTGCGGAGCAGGATCCGCCACCACCGTGATTGCCTTCATCTGGCTGATAGGCGCACAAATTGGCGTGAAGCGTGCAGAAATCACGGGGATAGGGACAAAGAGCGAGCATTATTTTTCAACAGATCTAAAATGAAACATTTCTTGACACTTTTTTGGCTGCCATTCTCGCCACGCAGCTGCTGGCCCACCCCGATCCTGGCGGTGCGACGTCGAGGGGAGTCCTGCGGGAGCGACGGCAGCTTGCTTAGCGGAAGATGGATTATTTTCACGCTTATTTCGATCTGCTCGGTGGATGTTTGCTTTTGGTGGTTATAAACGCTTGGTGTGACCGAGTCGAGCTATCCGAGTTGGCCAGGAGTTGCTCTTCTCTGGGTGTCCTTCCAGGGTTGCAAATTTTTTCCATTAAAGGCAGCCATCATGAATCGCAAAAGCCATTGCCACCCTGTACCTCTTCCATTGCAACATTCACGTACTCTACAATTTAATGAGTTCATTTTATTCGGTCTTGTGGGAAAAGTTTGCTGCTTGAGGAGAATACTTCTATCCTAGCGCAATGGATTTGCAACCATCCTTAATAAGGAAATAAGTTATTACAATTTGCCACGTTGGACTTTTGCAAGATTAGAGATTAAAGCCTTTCCGGATTGGCTGATAGATCGCCGGTAATTCGACAATGGCCAAAAAATGCGACTAGCAGATTATCGGCAAGGTGCTGGCAATCAAATGGCCCAGTGTAATGCGCCGTAACTAAGATAAATTTGTTGCACCCAGGGAGGCGACAGGACGAGCCGTTGGGGGCGGTCATTCTGAGCACTTTCCGGATCTTCTCCGGATCTCAGATGCACATCTAAGATTGCGCATTGCGCTCTAAGCCTAAGCTGAAAATCCAATAAAACCAAATAAATATTGTCGGGTCGTAGCCGAGGATCAGAGCTAGATCTTGATCTGCGACAGGTTGCTGGTTCCAGGGCAGAGCCTTTGCCCTCCGAAGGTGCAAAAATTGTGTCAGCGGCAGTGGCAGAAAATCCATTGTGGCACACAACATGACATGACTTTTGGGCCACGTAGGCGTTTACTCGACTTAGCACCGGCCGCGTTCAACTAATCCGGGCTCTCTCGGGTGCCTGCCTGGATCGGCCTGATGAGTTCATCTCATCCGTCGCCCTTCGGCCTCCTCTTGAACTTGACCGTCTTTAAATTCAGCCGACTGTGGACTGCCTGCGGGTATGTGTAACAAGTGCACTAGGATAATCCGCTGCCGCACACGCGCAGCTCACGAACACATCCTTGCCTCCTTCCCCATACGGCTGGCCAAATAAATAAATTGTAAACTGCCATTGTGTTTGATTTCAATCAAAATGCAGCAACGCCCACGGTGCCTTCGGCATGACTTGATTCCTCGACTGGCTCTGGCCCTGGCCGAATTCGGGTGCGAGGAGCAGGACTTAATCTTGGCCAGCGGCTGAGCCAACTCAACGTTTGACAACATGCCGTTTTCTTTTTTGTCCGCTGCCCGCGCTGATCTATATAAGCGGATATTCGGATATACCGATTTCACGAGAATCCCAGCAGGAAGGGTTCCGCTCAGTTCCCAAACATATTTTGGTTGATTTCTGATTTTGAGACAATTTGCGGATTAACTTTATGATCAGGTTTGTGAATGGGTGGCGTAGAAAGAAAATGGGGAAGTGCTGCTAGTTCTGCAACACACTAAAATCCGCAAGATAAACGACTAGTAATTTTAAAAAATTTACTACATCGCCGTTAGTCTTTGCTTTGTAGTTGAGCCGCAAATCAGTGCAATACTCGCCCATTTAAATTTATATCGGCGAGCAATCGACCTGATCCATATCTCCGTCGAAAGGAGGTTGCCCGAGGAGCGGAGCGGTCGATGAATCACTTTGAACTTCCAATCCGCGTCAAGCAGCACATCCACGATGGACTGGACGGCTTGTGTCCCTACGGCGAACACAAGCCGCCTTCCATTTTCTGAGTTACTCGGGATATTACACTGATTCCCCTCGAAATGAAGCACTTACTATCAGAGAAGGTCAAGGGGGAAAACGAGACCTTAGGTGCCTAACTCAATGCAGATTCAGGCCTTTACTTCAGCTGCTGTTCTCGCAACATAGTTTCAAAAGCTCTGTGACTATTATTTTCGTTTTCAAATCTCACCCGTCATTTTTCTTCGAAAACAATGTAGTCTAAGATGGTTGTCACGGGTATATTGCGATTTCTATATCTCGGCCAATTTTCACCCGATTCTTGGGCGGAATACCTCGATCGATTTGTAGATCGATTCTCCGTCAATCTGCATCAAAACCTACAAACAAATTTTTCGATCGATTTTTTTCAAAAATTTTGTGGGGCATCCCCTGTAAAATCCATGGTTGCCACATACGGCCCCTTGCGATGTCAATATCTCGACCAATTTTTACCCGATCCTTGAGCGGAATACCTCGATCGATTTGTGGAACGATGCTTTTCACATCTGCATCAAAACCTGTCATCGAAACTTTTCAACTCTATTTTTCCTATTTTTGTGGGGCAACCCCTTGTGAAACCCCAGGTTCCCCCATATGGCTCCAAACGATGCCCATATCTTGACCAATTTTCATCCGATCCATGAGCGGAGTACCTTAAAAGATTGGTGGGACGATTCTGTTCAAATCTGCATCAAAACCTCTTATCGTAATTTTTCAACCCTTTTTTTCCTATTTTTGTGGGGCATCCCCTTGTAAAGTCCCAGGTTCCCCCATATGGCTCCTAGCGATGTCGATATCTTGGCCAATTTTCATCCGATCCCCGAACGGAGTACCTTAAAAGATTTGTGGAACGATTCCCTTCAAATCTGCATCAAAACCTATCATCGAAATTTTTCAACCCTATTTTTCCTATTTTTGTGGGGCATCCTCTTTTAAAGTCCCAGGTTCCCCCATATGGCTCCTAGCGATGCCCATATCCAATTTTCATCCGATCCATGAGCGGAGTACCTTAAAAGATTTGTGGCACGATTCTCTTCAAATCTGCATCAAAACCTTTCATTGTAATTTTTCAACCCTTTTTTCCTATTTTTGTGGGCATCCTCTTGTAAAGTCCCAGGTTCCCCCATATGGCTCCAAACGATAACCATATCTTGGCCAATTTTCATCCGATCCTTGAGCGGAGTACCTTAAAAGATTTGTGGCACGATTCTCTTCAAATCTGCATCAAAACATTTCATTGTAATTTTTCAACCCTTTTTTCCTATTTTTGTGGGGCATCCTCTTGTAAAGTCCCAGGATCCCCCATACGACCCTTTGCGATGTCGCTATCTCGGCCAATTTTCACCCGATCCTTGAGCGGAATACCTCGATCGATTTGTAGATCGATTCTCCGTCAATCTGCATCAAAACCTACAAACAAATTTTTCGATAGATTTTTTTCAAAAATTTTGTAAAAACCTTGTAAAATCCATGGTTGCCACATACGGCCCCTTGCGATGTCAATATCTCGGCCAATTTTCACCCAATCCTTGAGCGGAATATGATCGATTGTATGTTAATTCTCCGTCAATCTGCATAAAAAACTAAAAAAAAATTGTCCATCGATTTTTTTCAAAAATTTTCGAATAATTTTGGAGAATTCCCTGTATTATTCTTGATTTCCACATGCGGACCCTTTAGTGACTTTTCCCCGATTCTGAAGTGGAATAGCTATATGGATTTTTTAGCTGTTTCAGAGTAAAATTTGTGACTGGTTCAGACCTGACAATGGTGACAACGCCACACCCTATTTCAGAGCCAGTTCAGAATGGGCCCTCGGGGATGATTGGAATAGATGACAGTTCAGCCGGCGCATCGAATCGCCATTTTTGATCTCCTCTTGGATAGATAGTGTTTGCGTTTGTGCTGCTGATGATCAGTAATAATTCTGCAGAGCCGACTTCTTGTGCAAATAAATGTACTATATTCCCCAAATTATCCAAACTTCGCTATTGGGCATCCATATGTACTGGGCTATATAGACTGGTTTTACGATTTTTGTGATTGGATTTAAAGACCCGCTTTCGTAGGAGGGTTGGAAAGAGAGATTTTATTGTTCCCCAATTCGTTCCGATTGGCAGTATTCTTGGGGCATATGGAGGATCGGCTCGCACCTTCGTCAATAGCTGCAATCGTTGCCGTTGCAGGGTGTTGCTCATTTACAGCAGATTAGCGACGGCACTGGACTGACCTGGGCCTAAGCCGTCAAGGAGTCTGAAGACCAAGGATGTAGTCACATCTGCCGGCCGGGCGATTGGATGCGCCTCAGTGGGATTGCCCCTACTTGCCACATTAGCACGGTGCATTGTTTTTGTCGTGCGCCTGCCGTCCAAGCAATGTTCTGAATTGGAAAACATGATCCTGACATCGGGTTTGAGGAAAATGAATGCTGTGATTCGGTTCAAAAGTATTAATAGAATGTGTTCAGAAATTCACTCAAACTTGAAGGCAATGAACTAAGGTGCGCAGAAACCCAAACCATCAAGCAAAAACTAGCCTCAAAATAAATATAAAAATGCTTGCATCTCAATAAAGCCTCCCTTCCCGTGGCTTGATTTTTATTCTTACCTACGGCTTCCTTAAAACGGCGGTCCACCGACAATATAATAATTTTATCATGAATGCGCGCTTCAACGCCCACTGCCGACACGCCCATTGTGCCCCAAAGCTCGCCAGAAACAACGCGGCCCGACTCAACTCGGAATGGGGGAATCCAGCTCGTACGTGCTGTCATCGATCGGGAAGAGTACGATCTGGGAAGGGGAAGGGCCAGGACGGGTGGAGGAAACCCGTCAGGTGATAAAGCTGCAACAGTTGGGCTCCGAAGATCCAAAGAACCAAAGACCCTGCTACATGCCCTAATGTGATTACAGACTTTAAGTTTATAAACATCGAGGGTTTCCTTGTGGCCTTTTCGAACGCCCGCTCCTGCTCCAATCCAGTCCGATCTGATCCTCCGCGGCCCCCCCGTTGCGTTGCAATTACGGCGCGTGCAGGCGACGCTTGTCCTCCGTCCTGCGTCCTGCTTCCCTCTCCTGATCCCCCAGAGGAGCTTTCCGCTCTGTGCGCATGATGAATTCTTATTAGCTGTCCACTGGCCGCGGCGACTTCAACCACTCGGCTTCCTCATAACTTGTGCTCTATTTCTCTGTGCCTTCGCCTTCGGTGGGATCAAAATGTCGAATTGGGGCTGCCTCGCTGTCTGCCTGGTTTGGGGATTCGAAAGGCAGGCGCATATCAGTGGAATGGGATCAGTGCGGCTCTGGGTTTTGGTTTCTGGGCGCTGGATTCTTGCTCTTGGCTGAGGGCACGCGCAAATCCTCAATGGAATTTGTCCAAGTTCGGTGTTCCATGAGAAGCAGAGAATTTAGAGACTACCTAATTGTTATGGCAGGATTTCCCAGACATCCTTACATGAAACATTTATCGATGAAATATAGGATTAACGCTTTGTATTTAGTTTCTAAAGTAATAATTTTAGTTCTTCACTGCATAACAACATATTCGAGAATAAGGAAATAAGCGTAAGCTATCTATCACTCGTTCAGGTCAACCCCCTCGCCATTTATTTGAATGGTGACCTGGTCATTGGAGGGAGCTGCTCCTCCTGCAACCTCCCGTCCCCGCTGAGGTGGTGGTGGAGGCGGGGCATTCCCAGCCCCAGCCCCTCGCCGCGGCAGCGAGCGCAATGAAATCTCATCACTCTCACGCCTCATGAAACGCCTTCGTGTCCTGGCAAAGTCGAAGGTCTCACGCTGCCGCTGGCGGGATTGGGCATAGGAGGCGTCGGTCAGCTGCTGGAGTGCCTGAGTGGAGCTGGTGCGACGGAGTTGGGTTGCATCCGGCTGAAGCTGGGGCTGGGGTTGGAGCTGGGAGTGGAGCTGCGGCTGTCCTGGAGCAGTTGCTTGGCGCTGGCGGCCACCAAAGCAGCCGGTTGAATAGCGTCCGTCCGCCGAACGCGAACGGCGGTGGCGCGCTGAGTCGCGGGCAGTGAGGAGTTGCTGTTCCGGAAAATAGTGAGTGAGAAAATGCTATCGCAAGAAGGAAGGTGAAACTCTTCCGTGTATACCTGCTGCATTTCATCCTTGCGCAGACGCCGCAGCCCCTGCTGCTCCTCCAGCTTGTTGCTCATGAGGCTCATCCAGTCGCGGGCCTGCCTCAGCGACAGGGAGCTCTGGGACCGTTCCGGCAGCCTTTCCGGGAATAGCACGTCCCGGGCGCCCACCACGCTGCCGCTGTCCAGGACGAAGACGCGAGGAAAGTCAATCACGAAGTCGCGGCTGTGAATGAGATCCGCCAGGGCTCGAGACGGAGCCGGGGCAGATCCGCCTGACTCTGTGGCGGGGGCGGAGGCGGTGGCGGCCAACGCCGTCACCCCCTCGGGGGGATCGGGCTGGTACTCTAGGATACTCTCCTCGCTGCCCAGAAACTGAAACAATACAAAGCGGACTTCCAGTTCAGCGCAGTCCGGGTAGTGAGGCAGAAAAGCAAGAAGCAGCTACAGATTTTCATGATTTCTATCTTCAAAATTCAATGTGTTTATTTGGTTGGTTCTTAAAGTAGTTACTTGAGTCCACTATTCATTAAGGGTTTAGCAACAGTAATCTATGGTTTCGATATTCTGGGGCAGTTCCGTATTTGATAACCCGAGGTGCACACTACATACATAAGATACTCTATAGCATAGGAGAAACAATAAATGCAAATGAACGCAGCGGCTACTATTATTAAGGTAAATAAAATCCCCTCGATTTATTCAATTTGAACAACTAAAAGCGAATACTTTGGCACCTTTATGTTACAGTAGCTCCAGCACAGTGTGCGTCGAGTGCGGTTTGATTTCTTGCGTATATCTATTTATGAATTACGGTGATCGGCAGACCATTGACTAGCAAAACAGGCGCTGGTTTGCTACAAATAATTGCGTTAACATTACCACTGCTACGGCTATCAGATATAGTCATTGTTGATACTTGTATTGCATAGTAGTAGGTATAGGTAGGCAGAGTTATTGTAGTACTCGCAAGCTATCTCTTCCGTCTACGTTTATCGACATGGGTACTCTTACAAATAACTTAAACATTATGCAGCTTAAACCCTAGGCGATTTAAGTTTTAATTCCGACTCAAGTTGAACTTCTAGCGGCAATTTTGTCCCTGCTTACATACTCGTACAGGTGAAGGGTGTGGGGGCTGTGTAAAAACTAACATAAAGTCTTCTTATCAGCACAGTTAAGTACGTTGATCTCAAATGAGCTTATATACAAATGAATGAGTTGGTCTTCTCGCGAAGCCTTCGGACGACTGCAACTTCCGAGGGACTTAATGTTGGGAGCATCGAATCGAATATGTTGAATCTGCGACCACAAGGCCGCAATAAGTTGACTTATTGTGCGAAAATCAGATCATACTTTAGGCTAAGGGACTTAAACTTATTGGCCTCGACTCCCTCGACTCTATCCTCTGAATTTTCTTACAAGTTCGATGTAAAGGACTCGCCTCAGCAATATGAACCTTGGTCGGGGTGCAGGGCTTCAAGGGTCTAACCTAATTCTGCTCGACAGGATTACCTGGTTGGGGCCTTAACCTAAATCATAGGTGGTGGGTGACTGGGGCACTGGGACGAGTCTAAACATCGGTGACCTGATGGCTGGCAGTACAAATTGTGGCATGCGGCACTGTGGCGGGAGCAGAGTTGCGTCTTCCCCGCTCCGACGCCGCCTGCTGCTGCTGATTTTGGAGCTGGAGCTGGAGCGGATGGGGTTGCTGCTGGCGGTTACTACTGCTGGGACTACGACTACGTGGAAGGTAGTGGTTGGGGGGAGCAAAACTACTCATGGCACTGGCCTCCAGTTGCTGCAGGGGCTGCTGCGCCTGCTGGTGTTGCTGCCCCTGTGGCAGGGCCACCACTATGACCGGCACTTCCTCAATGGAGGGCTGGGCCATGGCCACTGCGGCGATGGGGGCCGAGTGCTGAGGACTCGGGGTCTGGTATATTTGGTCACCCACCACATAGCCGTAAAACTTGAGCACGTCCAACTTGCACATGGGGCAGGTTCGGTGCTCGATGAGCCACGGGTCGATGCAGTTTTTATGGAACTCGTGCCTGGAAGGAACAGAAATTAGAATTGGATGGAGCTCCAATGCAGGAAAACTTACTTGCAAGGCAGAATCCGAATGGTGTCCGTGGGCTTGTAGGCCTCGATGCATATGGCACAGCAGTCACTATCGACATCCTTCTCGTCACTGATTTTTCCCGTCTTTGTCGGGATCTTCATGATGGCCTTTTTCGTTACCGAGCACAGATTTCGCTGGAAATCATAAAAATAGTAAGCTTCGGGAGAAATGATTGCCTGTAGCTGTTGCTTACCGATTGCTGGTCCTTCGCCTGCATATAACGAAAGCGTTGGATGTAGTAGAAGACGAGCCAGACCAAGGATATAATCATCAGGACAATAAAGGATATGGACACAAAGAGCACGGATGTCCTGCAAGAGAAATCGGGAGATTTACATGATATGTTAGACAAACTGCTTGAGTCTATATAGTGTAAAATTATTTTACACAAAGCAGTAAACTGCTGCCACTAAGCAGTTCAATTCCAATAAGAATGTGCAGATGGATGGCAAATAGCACATTGTGTCGGAGACGGCCGCAAGGGGACGTAGCTCAGTGGTAGAGCGCTCGCTTCGCATGTGAGAAGTCCCGGGTTCAAACCCCGGCGTCTCCAGTAGCGAAAGATTTCTTTTTTGTTTTATTTACGATACTTATAATAATATTATCCATTTTTCTTTATACTGGCCTTATTTCAAAGTGAAGTTATTCGTATAACAGGCGGTTTATAAAGGTGATTCTTTTATAGGGAAAATAAATGTTTTTCATTGCGTTTGATTGTTAGGGACAGCAATAAAAGGGTACAAGAAATTCGACTCGGGGAAAAAAAATCGTATATTTCAATATTTAATGGATCGATAAAGCAGTTGTAAGTATAGAACAAAATTCTACTTTCTGTATATTGGAATTTGGTCACAGGCAGAATGCAAGGGGACGTAGCTCAGTGGTAGAGCGCTCGCTTCGCATGTGAGAAGTCCCGGGTTCAAACCCCGGCGTCTCCATCGCTAAACGAATATTCTTTTTTGCTTTCTTCTTATTTTCTTTTAAGGGGCTGTTTGTGTATTATTTAACAGGACGTGACAAATTTTTTAATTTTGATAGACCCATCTTTAAAAATTAGGAAGCGTTAACTATAATTTTTTGTTTGAGAGAAGTTCAAAGAAATTGTTTAGAACTTAGTAAGAAATTCAAAAATGTGAATATTAATATTAAAAGGGAAAATAAGGAATAGTTTGAAAGTAATGTCATTGTTTTTAAATTAAACAATTACATTGAAATGCCCATTATCCTATGGGGGACGTAGCTCAGTGGTAGAGCGCTCGCTTCGCATGTGAGAAGTCCCGGGTTCAAACCCCGGCGTCTCCAGTCTGGACTGGTTAGTTTTTTTCATCCTTTTTTACACTTTTCGTTATATTTTGGAACTCACCGATTCAGACTGCTAACTGTCCGAACGCCACGACGTCCCTCGATGATGGAGAGCGTCACATTGAAGCCCCTGTCCAGCGTCATGGCCAGGTCCTGGCCAATGTTTTGGTAGGTTATCACAGCGGCAATGTTTCCTGACGGAAGATCTAGGTTAGTTGGCTGTCGGGTCGGATACCCCAGTGCACTCACGTGTCTTGCCCTTGATCTGCATCTTCTCCAGCTGCATCACTTGCTTGTCGTTGTAGATGATCACCCCGGCGGCGTTCTGCTGGTATACGTGCTTCACCTTCTCCTCGAAGGTGCAGCGTCCCCGCCGGACCAGGGCTATCCAGGTGACGCCCTTCTCGGGTGTGGGGTTGCCCATGGTGCCCCGGATGTAGGGCGTGCAGGCGTAGTCGTCGCTGACGTTGTCCGATGCGCTGATGTGGATGAGGCGGCCCGTTACATTCAGAACCCGGCCCTCTCCGTAACGGGCCTGCTCCTGAGGGAAGTCGGTCTCGCAGATAGTGTTTCCGTGGTCTGGGTACGACCAGTTTAGGAAGGCGTAGTTGTAGACGTCCACGGCGATCCGCTCCTCCATACCGGCGAAGGTGTGGGTGGCGTTGGCCGGCCTGAAGTAGCGCTCCAGGTCCTGGTTGGCAATGGACATGGCAGCTACCAAGGTGGTGGTGGTCGTGGTAGACGTGAGGTGGGGCAGACCCCCGAGCAGCAGCACCAGGCCGCCGAGGAGGAGCATTTCCCGTAGAAACATGGCGCAGGCGGTAGACTCACAGGTTCTTCTGTCGCTGTTCAATCAGAATCGCTCATCCGAGCGGGTGTGGTTCGGCAACTGAAGCGAAAGCAATGAGTTTGGCAAAATAATCAGAAAAAGCACTGTGTTTATCGGGTGATAAGGGCTGCGTTTAAAAAACGGCTATGGCTATAGCTGTAGCTCGCGGCGAGCGGCTATTTTAACCCTGCTTTATGGCGATCTCTAACATGATAAGGCCTTTATCGCTACTACGCGCTATTGAATTCAACTGGCAGCACTTTCGCATCTGCGAGTAGTGAAGACTGCTAATTTTATTGAGTATGATATCGGGTAGCCTACTGGGCTTATATGTATTCAAGCCTTGCGAAAAGATTGTTATTCTCGTTCTCGCAGGACAAGGCGTGGGTGTGGACTGACGCCGAGAAGTGGTTTGGCGGGACAGGCGACGTGACTCTGAGCCGCGACAACAACCGGCTTTCAGGGGCAGGGAAGGGAAAATTTGCATTTCGCCGGGCCTTGGACCTTGGCTAAGACACCTACTCGGATGGCAGTGCCTCTGGCTGGTTTGTAAATTATTGCTCTCTTCTTTTTTAAGGAAGGCACACAGAGAATAATTTCTACCAGACACTGATTCAAATAGGCCTTCAAACAAAGCCTATTTCAAACTCCCTATTCATATCATATTATCCGGGAATAGGAGCGTAGAAATAAGTACTGGGGAGTCTAAGGTCGGCTCCAGTCGGGAACTTGTATTGTTGGGCCTTACCAACGATCTGAGCCAAATACCAATGAAAGGGGCAGCCACGCGTGTGGCTGGTTTGGGATAATGACCCTGACAGTTGCTGCCAAAAGTGTGCATTCGGCACGGAATACGCGATGCACATCTGTATGGAATGCCTCGCCCCAGTGCAGCAGAAATAAAAGTGAAAAATGGCCCGAGTGACTTTGGCACTCTGATTCGAGTCCGTTTTTTGCCCCAGTCGACCGAAAGCGCCTGAAAGCGTTAACCTTATGCTGTCAGTGTGGATGCGAGAATGTGGGTGTGCCGATGTGGGAGCTTCTTGTGGCTCTGGTGCTCTCATTCCCAGATAAGCCAGGTAAATGAAAATATGGAATAATCAAACTTATTCGCATATATGTATATACAGAGAACAACGGTCGGTGCTGGAAATGCCACAGGGTTCTGAACAGCGGGTTCATTTGTTTCCGTTTCGCAATTAACATTCTTGCACCAGAAATACTAAGATGTTTTTTTCTCAGCGGAGGGAGATTAGGTTCGCTCGTAGGTGAATCTGTTTACTTTTTAATCAACGATTGTTTGGTGGCGCATGTTGCGGCTATTGCACTTATTGTTATTTTTATAAATTCTCTTTTATTTGATTTGGCCAGATGCCAGACCAAGGGGAACAACGACCAACGTATTGCCATCAAATAAACAGCACACACCGCCGGGCTGGGGGCATGTGGGTGGATATTTTCATTTGGCCGAATGGCTAACCATTTCAAACACATTTTTCTGTTTATTGAATTGGATCATCGAAGTATACAGGTTGCTGAAAAATTCCCATAGACTGTCTTCGCGTAAAAGACCTATAAATGGTATTCTGGCTAAAACTTTATAATTACTCATGGGACTAGAGATGTGATTAAAAAGCACAACCGAATAGCCAACACTCGCATTCCGATTTCGACAGTCTGAGAATAAATTAAAATAAAAATAGAAACACATTTGTTTATTTTCCTATTGCGAAACGTGATTTGCAAAAACGTGCTTCGGATGATAATCATTATTCAATAATTTATGAATGTGTAGTTCAAATGTGTGGGGTATTTGAATATAAACAAATATTTGGACAGACGCATTTTATATTCTCTCCAGTTGAACATTTCTTTTCGGCTATGGCATATTTGATAAATTAGTGCGAGCCAGAAGAGGAAGGAAGTGAAGCCGAGGCATTTGCATAAGCCAACTGCAAGTTTCGGGGCAGGTTTTCGTTTTCAAAGAGGTCTCTCAGACAGCTTCCGGGGCCAAAAATATGCCAAATCTACTCTGAAGAAGCTACGGACTTTGGTCGTCAGCTAATCTCGTTGAAAATAATCTTTCAACTGTTGTAGTGAAACAGAACTCGAAAATAAATTGTTTGAGATTCAATTGGAGCTTTCGAGCCAAGCTGCAGCGGAAGTCTGCACTTTAAACCATCTATCCGGGACCAAAAAGTTTGGATTTGCCATTCCAGTGATTTTGATGCGTTTCTGTGCGCTCTGCTGGGCTCGGAGCACTCCGGTCGAGGCGGAGCAGGGAACGCGGTTACCTGGGGCAGGTGTGCGGGCTTGTTTGTGCAACTGTAATTGTTCCCAGATACTCGAAAACACACAGCAGAGCTCTGGATGGGGCGAGGGGCCTAATTTATTCAGCCCGATATTGTAACAGCATTTATTGTTGCACTCACAATCGGCAACATTACTCTACAAACAATACTATAGTTGTAATTATGGCCTGTCGAATAAAAGCTCCCAGAAGCAATTAGCATGTTGAAAGCAAAAGGAATTATCCAGTGCTGTATTTAATTCAACTTGCGATACGTCCGGGGTTGCAACTCCTAGATTGTAGCTGGCTTCTTTCGTTATCTTCCCCTTCCTGCGGCAACCTAGCATTGCGGTTCCTCGACGAACAATAGTTTAATCGGTTTTGCGATTAGGGACTATTTCAGGGCGATGGTACGATCCAAGAGATGTCTTTATCGCAGTTGCCCCAACACTTTCCCTCTTTTAACGCTGGCGACGAGGCCAAAAATAGAAATAAGTGTCTCAAAAGACCCCTCCCCTGATCCCGTCCAGGCCCGGCACCTTGTGGTCGATGTCGTCGGTGGCCGATGTTCTGCTTGTTTGCATGTTGCAACATCTGTGCAAGCGGAGCAGTCAGAAACATACGCCAGAACATGTTCAGAACACACTCTGATATGGTTCCAAATATAAATAAGTAGGCAGGCACTGTCGTGTGTGTGCAGCCACACCCACGCACACCATTTCGAAGCTCCCAATCCCCCTAAAAGTATTGGCGCAGCGCATTTCTCAAGTTTTCTCGGCGGGCGGTGCTTGAACTTCAATTTGTCGTTCTTCGGGCTCCGCATAAATTATTCACCTTACTCCCCGCGTTATGGCTAATTGCTCGCATTTTTGACACTTTGATCTTGTGCTTCGAATGGATTGTTCCCACAAAAAGCCAAATACTTCCCACTCCATCACGCTCAAGGATGTGCACTCAGCCGCCACATAAAGTCTTAAATTGTTTGTTTTATTTGGAGGCAAGTTGGAGTGCTCGAACAAGTTGGTCTTCCTTTTGAGTTTCCGCTGCGGCGGAAGCTGAAACTTCTTAACTTCTCCTTTCTTCGGAATGGTGGCGCAAATCATTTCCAGAAAAGTTCAAAGCGAACTCCATCGATAGAATTGCCTCATATTCTGGCCCTCGGGGGGCCTTCAGTTCCTAATTACTTGCCAGCTGTTGGGAAAATGATCCATTAAAGCCCCAAGTCGGAATTTCTTCACTTTGCTTTTCAATTGTTTCCCGCGACTGAGGGCTTTCTGCTCTCTGCTTTCGCCTCTCGGATTTCGGCTTCGGGGCCTCTGGCCTGGCCGCCTGCCCAATTTACAATGCTAGTTTTTATTTGGCAAGTGCATTTTAATGTCACTCTCGCTGCAAATTGTTTGCCGTCCATCACAGTCATTGTTATGGCGTTGTTTGAGCAGCAGCCGTAAATGGATCCGAATGCTCCTCTGCTGCCAGGGGCCCGGCCTGCCCAGAGGAATTCGGGGCAAGGACACTTTCAGGAGCGGCGAGCTTAATTATTCCTTACATTTTACTTTTATTGGGCGGCTGCCAAAAAGGACTTGTCGCAACTGCCGCCATAATGCGGTGCACACTTGAATATATTTATGATGCACTACACTTTACGACGCCTTGAAACCAGCCAGAGCCACAGCCGGAGGCAGATCCAGAGACAGAGACAGGGGCTTCTCCCGGAGACTTGCTTCTAATAAAGTGCACCCGAGGAAGGGGAAAGAGGAGCGCGGATCCGGTGGCACGGCAGACACAGCCATAAAAATATTAACACCCGCTACTCCGGAGCGTCACGTTTTCGGGTGGGGCATAAAAGGGGGCACAACACCAAGCACCCACCCGGCCCAGTCCCGAGTTGTTATTCCTCTTGTGTTTGTCGCTTTCCTGAGTGCACGAGGTGGGTGCTGGGGGACTAAGAACACATGTAAGCTGGCGCTGGCAAAGACGTCATAAATCTTTACACACCTTCCATGCACTGTCCACGTCCACCCACCGCCCTCGTGGATCGGAAGCCGCCCCAGACCAGCACCCCTTCCGCGGCTATTCATTAGCCACTTGGACGTCAGCAGGGTAAAAACGTGATTTCCGCTATTTGCCTGCTGCCACCGAACGAGTATAATTGGTTAAATGAAAAACAGCCATTCCGTTTCGGCTGTTTGGCGATTTGTGTTTGCCTTCCAACTTTGGAACACCTCAAGTCTTTCACCAACTATTTCAGTTATTAAGTTTTCGTGCAGATATTTAAGTTTATTCTAGTTTCTTTGCAACTTGAATCGAAGTTCCTCTAGAACACTTCGGAGGAGGGGACACTGAAAGGAGGGAGCTCTGGCCTGGCACTTGCCAGGACAGCGCCCTCGGGACAGGTATTGATTTCCAACATTGTCAACCGCGATAGCAATAACAAAGTTATCCCGCCACCGTTCTTATGGAAATTATTGTCATGGTTTCCGAGCACCTGCCAGCTCCACTCTGTCAGAGCTTTGATGAAAGTCACCAGAACGGCAGAAATCAGCAAAGTCCACAGATTTCAGAGACAAGAGTGAAAACTACGGCTAATGGTCCAGATTTTCTTTTTCTGCTGAGGCTTGTGCGTTCCTCTCTAACGAGTAGTGACCTGGATAAATTTAAAATCAATTCTGATGATGGATTTCTTCAGCAGCACCTTTTAAATCGACTTCCCTGTTGCCCCCGAGTATGGATCTATTGACATCTACCAAAGCTGCCTTAAAGCTACCCCGCCACAAAACACGTGGCATGCCACGCTTCTGCTAAGCCCGTCAAACGACTGCCGGGCTGCCACTGTGGCTTCCATGTATCCGATAATGGGGCTGGGAGGGACTACTGCCAAAGCTGAGTAATTATGCGTCCTTATCTCCACTGGAATTCAGACTCGAAACGAATGCCATATGAACGTCCAACTTTGGAGTGACGGATTGGCGACATTTCAGGTGGAGAACAGGTGCCCCCGGAGGGAGAAACTACTGGCATAATGAAAAAAATAAATAGCAGATGGACAGGTATCTGTGGCTAAAATAGCGCACTCCGACAATTGATTGCGGTTGCGATTAGTTGCCCGTCAGAAGTCCGACACGATGTACTTCATGTACGACATCGGGGGGGGATTGTGGCCAAAAAGTTTTCTGCTTACCACACTTATCGGGTTCCCCCGCTGCGGAGCTCGGGAGCGGCTGAAACGAGAGCAGGCAAATAGAGACATCAATTGCTGACCAAATTGGATTTTCAAACATATTCTCAATATCAATTAGTGGCTAGTTGTGAAAATTTTATGAGATGTGTCAATTCCCTGGCTGTGATTGGAATGGGTGTCTCTTGCTGGTTTAGAGTGGGTCGGAGCACTTTTCTCATCAAACACGTGGTGCTCATAAAACAAGTCTAAACATCTCTATTATAACTGGGGTTTGGGGGCTGCGGAGCCGCGTCAGAATACTCAGCACTTGGTAATTAGTGAGCAGTCCCCCAGCAAATCCCCCGATCTCCCCCAGACGCCACTGTCCTTAGCAACGTGCTGCGATTTGCGTGCCGAGATTGCTAAGCAATATTGATTTTTATAGTACGCCGAGGTATTTAATCATCGCCGGCGCAAAGAAGCCGCATTTGGCGGGCCCTCCGGACATCAGACAGCTCGCATTTTGTATCCAATTAGTGTGGATTTATTTTTTATTGAGTGATGCTTTAAGCGAATCTTTATTCTACACACATATCCGAGCTGGTTTCTTCGCAGTCTTGGTTTTCTAATTTGGTTTTTTTAATATATTCAGAGAACCCCAAACGCGGAAAAGTATTTGCCACCAAGTTGTTCGTGCTCTTCTACCCAAAGACATCCACCATCCACCTGAGATTTGGCAGTTCTCGTTCCCAGCCAAAGGCCGTGGATTGCTCCCACAATCGATACCAATTAACCTCCTTGACGCAATCTGATTTGTGGGGCGCCGTAATTGAAAATCGAAGGAGGGGAGAATAGAGTAAATATTTTGCCAAGACACTCGTGTATCTGGGATCGGCGATCGCTTGCCACTTCAGCCTGCAGCTGCCTTGGGAAAACAAGGGGCGCCCATGGTTGGTCCCCCGATTCCCATTTGTCGCCTTAATTAACGTCGCGCACTGGGAAGCCATTCTCCGCCAGATTGCGGGCATGAAACCCCGACCAAGTTCCAGTCGCCTGGCATGCAAATGCATCTCCTGCAGCGCCGCTGTGGAGAATGGGGTGGGGTTGCTGGGGCAATGACGCATTCCCGGTGGTGGCTTCTATTCGACTCCCGTCTGGGGGGCGTTTACGAAAACTATATGAGTCACGTTCTCAGAGCTACTATGAGTGGGTATCTTTGGAAGAGTGCTAAGCCATCTGACAGCTCAGTGAAGACTGAAAACTAATAGATCGAAAGTAATAAACGTCACCTGTACAGCCTGTGTTTCCTATAGCCCCCCGGTTTATTCAGTTGGTAATATCGACTTTATTGGGTTGCCGATAAGGCAGGCTGCCCCTTGTTCAGTTGTCAAGCACAATCGGAAAAAAAGAAAGCAAATAATCACAGTTTACGAGCTTATATGCATGTAGGATGTACTGGGCTCTCGTTATTCGTTGTTTACCTTTAATTGTTCTATTTAATAGCTCTCTGATGGTGGCAAACATTTGTTTTCGATTCCAGGTCTGTATGATTTTCTTCCGCCTGGAAAGTCTGCCCGAGCTATTAAAATATGTGTTGCCAAAGCTTTAAATTTTAATCAAATCAAGTAGTATATAGAACATGGATATTTTACGTAAAATTAGTAACAAATCTGTGCAAACTATCCACATCGGCTTCATGAGAACTCTGAGTTAACTGTCGTGGCTGGCTTGTCGACTTTATTTAAGAGCTGTTTTCATGGCAACTGCTGGCGCAGAAGATCGACAGACAACAGTAGACGGCCTGACTGCTGGGCTTGTTAAATTGTCGCTCGGGGCGGTTGAACTTTCAACGCTTTCGCGAACCCATTTTCATTCGTTGTTCTGCGACTAGAGTTCATTGTTGAGTCGCTTTCCCTCTCAGCTTTGTTCTTTTTATGTACGGGCATGTGGGATGGCGGGTTCCCCTGTTTGTGTTCGGGCGTGGGATGTGTGTGCTGAAGGGCTCAGGTCCCACTCGAATAGTTGGCAAACAAAGCCGCATAAAAATCGATTGGCCATGCCCTTAGGGGGGAAATCATAACTCGAAGGTAGTCAGCAAACATCGCATCCCACCCACAGTGAGTCCTACTCGTGAATGAGTTTATTTCGATGACAAACCAATTGCCAATACTCCACTTTCACCCCATATTGGGAAATGGTTTAAAGGTGCTCTCGACGATTCTTTGCCTCTTGGAGCTTTTTACTTTCGCTTCTCTGGGGCTTACTTAACGGGTGACAGCAATCGCTCGGCAATTATGCCATAATTGTTTGCGAATTAGCATAATTTGCACTTCACTGGAGAAGCGTGTGGGAGCCCCAACTGTCTCTCGCTTGTTTTTCGTGATTCACATCAGGTGCTCCCGCCCTTGGCCCTGGTTATCGTTCCATTAAGGCGACTTCCCAATATAAAACACACGCTTTTGAAAGCCCAGGTTTGGGCAATCTCTCCCCCTAATTGCTGTTATTTCTGCTGTGGAGCAAGCTCTTGTTTACTTGGCACATACGCGTTTTTGCACTGGCGCCCGGTAACCGTTTAATGAGCCATTAGCATAATCTGCAATTTGTGTGTTTTCCTTTCGTGGCATGCGGCACTAAGCTCTAAGCACTGGGAGCCCCGTTAGGAAAGTCGGCGATTAATGCGGAGATCATATCTGATCACCTGATTTCACCCGATAAGTGCGTGGTTGCAGAAAGCACGTAGAACACGATGGCACGTCCATCCGGAGGTCAAGGAACCTCTGAATACTGTGGGATAAGGTGAAGTAACCATGGAAGCAACCATTAGCCCACAACCCGTGCCAAGGCTATCAACTTTTAAGGTCTAAGCCGATGTCATGGATGCACCCAAGATGCACCCAAAACACGTTACAATCCGGTTATGCAATGCCCTTTAACCCGACCTGTCTCAATGACACAAATGCTCATAAATCAATATGGAAATGATAGTAACCTACACTATAACTAAGAAAATGATCAATACCAACTTTGTTAATCGTGCATACCAAGGGTTGTTAAACCGGGAGCACAGTCGGAACAAATCGGGAAGAACCTGAGCAGTAAGTCTCAGGCCTACAACATCCAATTCCACTCGGTTTATTGCATTAAACAATTTATGCTCGTTAACAATTTATTAGAATGAACCGGTCGCAGCTTGATTTGGTTTCGCTTTGGGAACTTTTCACGCTCTCGGAGACTTGAATGACAACACACGCAGCTATATTGTTTGGCCATTAATACGCCAGAAGAACGTGACTGTGACGTTCTACTTGCCGGCTTCTACAGGTTCCAGCTACAGGAAGCTGGCGTGAGAGGGGGCTTACTGGTTTTCAGCCGGTCTGGTGGCAGTTCGTAGCTGCTTGCTTGGAGCGTGCCTTTCGGCACCTTTCCCCCTAGACGACATTGGAACTATGACGTCACCCGCACGATGCAATTAAGCCAAATAGTTCCTGGATCAAACTAGTCAGGTGCGAACTGGTTACTCAGCCAGTGATTATTTGGCAGAATCTCATTCTGCTTTCTCCCAGCGGCCCGAGAAGGCTTAAGAGTCACTGACCATCGATGGGTTTGAACTGTGTACCTCCGGTGGGAAGCCTCCCCCTCGATTAAATGCTTTCCACTTAATTCGTCTGACGGCTGCGCGGAGGAGGGTCATCGCCCTGGCCCAAGTAGGGCTGGTGGGAAAACAAGGGGCGATAAACATTGAAAACTCCGTACGCAGACGGAGATAAAACGACAAAGGAGCGACGATCCAACATATTGGCATTGGCTAATTGAGGGAGGGCTCTTTCGTTGCAGATTAATTTTAATTGTTTTGTCCCATCACCATGATTAAGAGCCAGCAAACCCAGCTGAACATTTGCTCAGGCTTTCCCAATCCGCAGGTACTCTCGAATCGCAAGGCGGAAGCTTTTCCATTTCACTTTCCCTTTCCGCACTAGTCCACTCACCTGTGCCTGTTACCTTTATTTGCAAGCGGATTTCGCTTTTCGCGCACATTTCCCCCTTGATATGATGCAGCCCCTCACCTGGGCTCGGCCTAAGCCCCTCGAGGGCCCAGCTTCTTTCTTCGCCGAGCTCTGATAAACGCATCCGCTCTAGATGTTGGCCAAGAACATTAGTTTGTAGTGACCCACTTGAGGCAGCAGCCGGAAAGGGGGCAGGGAAATGTTGCCCAACTCTTACTGATATCAAGAAAATGAGTACATTTCCACGGAAGTGGAAGGCAGCTGTGCGCCCGCCAATGCCCCAAGCTGCAACACCCCAACGGAGACTTGCACTTGCAGTTTTCTGTATTTCGGAATGAATATCTGGTCTGGCTATCTGGATACACACACACACAACTGCAGGAACCGTTCCCAAAAGAACAGAATTAACAAAGGCCAAAAACAATCACCAACTAGATGGAAAATCTGTTTCTAATTCAGTTGAAACACGACCAGCAGGTTGAAACAGAGCCGAGGACTTCCCTGCGCCTGCGTCCTTTGGGGGCTCTCTCCGACTCCGACATTGTTTTTGTTTTCGTCGACCTCCGGAGGTTCGAGCCCCCCTACGAAAATACATCTAAAATATTTCCTGCCCTCCAGATCTGTAGTTTCTGGCTGGTGATGACTCTCCAGGCGGGCGGCGGGACTATCCATCCAATGTGCAATGCACTTCATCGAGAACCCCCAAAACGTCGACTGCTTCCTTGATACGTTGTTTATATTGATTTTTCCCACGGTCTTTCCATTTAACCAAGCTGGTACTCAGCTTACTGCAACGCTACTCCTCTCCCGAGCAGCGGAAATCACAGAACCGGGCGGCAGGCCCCTCGGAGCTGACTTCTAAGCCCGCAAACTCAAATAAATTAATTGATCAAGGTCCCTCGAGTTGGTTACCTGTTGCATAAATTATCTCCATTTCTAATTTCCGCAAACTAATGCCTTCCCTGTCCCACGACCGGAACCTGTTTGCGAGACTTGGAAGTACTTTCCCAAATGCAATGTGTTATCGGTGTGTGGCGAAAAGCAGGTAATTTCGAAACGTTCTCGGGCAAAAGTATCTTTATCCAGTGAAAAAATGTCGGCTAGCGCAGAAATTAACTTACCTGTAATGGGGTGGGCGACTCGGGAACCGAGAGAACTTTTTATTGCGGGGGCTGTTGACGAAATTTATTCAACACTCGAGATACTTTCGGTTGTTGCTTTTCTTTCTTTATTTTCTGCACCAACAGCTGTTTGGGGCCCACACTCACACATACACAACATAAATAAACAATCAGACACTCTCCTCGTCTAGTACGATCGGAATATATCTGTGCTTTTTAATTTTCTTGGCGCATTTTCGTAATTTCTTGTTGTTTTTATCTATTATTATTTTCGTTGAACGGACGCGAGAGGAATAGGCTTGTGTTCTTTTTATTTCGGCTGCGTATCTGCCAGAATTTTTCGGTTTCTCAGGGGAGTGCTCCTACCAAGTCAGCCTAACTGCAGTTCAGCTAGCTCTGAGATGCTTTCACTAACTTAGTTAAACAAACTAACTATAATCCGGATACAGATCCGAAGATACGCGCGGCTCGGACGCCTATATACCAGCCGGCGACAACGATGGATACATCCAGCTCGCAGCAGATACAAATACTTTTTGACGTATCTTTTGAGACGGAGCAGCGACAGCCCCACTCGCAGATACTAGATACTTTCTGAGAGTAACGGTCGCGCAGATGAGAAAATTTTACTCTCGTGGATGGCAGAAAGGTTGGATACAACATCAAACATGTTCGGAGCGTTAAAAAAATATGGGAAAAACAAGAAAGGAAAGCTAACTTCGAGCGGAGCCGAAGTTTATATACCCTTGCAGTTCAGTCGCAGTCCGCTAGGTGGCGCCACGCATCTTATATTATTAGATATGTAGCGGATCGTATATAGTTGGCCGATCCTTATGAAATTTGGCATATCGAATTATTGTGCCAAAAGAGTAATCTGTACCAAATCCCATCTTTCTAACTTAAAACTTAAAAATATAACTTATAAAAACATATAAAAAAATAATAATATAACTTATAATAATATAATATAACAAATAATATAACATATAAAAAAATAATAACTAACTTAAAAATATAACATGTATGGAAAGTCCCAACCCTCTAACTTAAAAAACACCAAAGTTATGGCATTTCCGATCAATCAGTTATATGGCAGCTATAGGATATAGTCGACCGATCCCGGCCGTTCCGACTTATATACTGCCTGCAAAGGAAAGAAGGGTGTGTGCAAAGTTTCAACTCGATAGCTTTAAAACTGAGAGACTAGTTTGCGTAGAAACGGACAGACGGACAGACGGACAGACGGACATGCTCATATCGACTCAGGAGGTGATCCTGATCAAGAATATATATACTTTATAGGGTCGGAGATGTCTCCTTCACTGCGTTGCACACTTTTGACCAAAATTATAATACCCTCTGCAAGGGTATAACAACTACTAAATAAATACAAAGCAAAGTGTAAACAAAATGTTAAGAATAAATATAAGACAATGTAAAAAATTAGAACTTGAATTCAAAATTGTAAATTAAATTTACATTTTAAAAATGATATAAAATATATTTAAACTTTGCTTCTGTTTGAACAGTTTAGGAATTTTTCCATGACCGAATATGTTTTTCCGATTGGGGGAGGCCTGCAACAAGGCATGCGCGGAGCGAATTCGTGGTTTATAACAGTATTTTCGTATAATATGGTACGGGTTTGTGTTTTTGATGAAGATTTTTAGTTTTAGACATCTTTTTAAAAAATGAAAAGGAAGAATGTATTTCAACATTCTGGTATAACTGGTAGTTTTTTCTTAAAAATAATGTTTTTGCTTTTTAAATGTGCTGAATTCGTTGACCCTCGATCCTGAGCTATTGACAGGGTATCAGTGTCAGTGTTTTCCAACCTCTGACCTGTGAAGCTGCCAGATTGGCGAAAAAGGTAACTTTATTAAACTTGTCACCCCAAAAAGTATGCTTGCTATAGTTGATGTGTTCCTTATCCGATTCACCAACCACCATTATGATTGTAAGATTTCAATAAATGCGATTCTACAAATTAATCAATGCAAATTTTTTGTCAATTTTTCTGAATGACCCCTGCGAAGTTTTGAAAAATGCTATGGGAGCAATGTGAGCCACTGTAATGGCCATATCTTTGCCAAAACTAATCCGAATATTGAACTGAATACCTCAAATGATTTGTGGAACCATTCTTCATTGATCTGCAAGAAAATCTTGGAACGATATTTTTTGAGTGTCCCCTTAAAACTGTTATGCGGTCATAACTCCGAAATCATTTGTCCCTCCAAATACTTTCAAAAATAGTCGCGTTTAACGTTTTATTTAATAACTTTTACTATTTATTGTAATGCATACATTCATTTTGCTTTACTTACATAATACGTTGTAATATTTAATATTAAAATATTTTATTTGAGCTTATAAATTATTAACACTATGCACGGGAAATTAGTCACTATGTGTGCCATTTTAGGGTTGCGTGGCGTTCTTTACAATTCAGATTACAAACCCGGTTTGGCGGGATTGGATGCATTTGGCTGAGATTTACAAAGCACAGTCCACTAATCTTGGGAAAATGGAGTGATTTTTGGGGAACTTGGGGTGCTCTTTGGGAGAAGGTAAGGAAATGCTCACTTCTATGAGTGGGGTCAGGGGTGGTGTGTTCTATACAGTTTCAAATTGCCTACAGAAACACTTAAGACTAAAACTAATAGTCATATTTCGGTTTATCAAATAACATTAAAAATTTTGGTACAGTCATCGGCAATGTATATATCGATACCACTAATTGCAGTTGCATTAAAATCTAAGTATCTGCGAACCAAACGCAGTCGTTCGGCTGCCCCTATTGCCTATTTACAAGATCCTCCTCAACTCAGCTTCGTTTTTGATTATATACCTTTCAATACTTAAATTAAATAAAGATTCACTGTAATGTACTGTTTAACGTATTGCCTCAAATGCTTTGTAAGCTTGTCATATTCAAATAGCGAACTAAAGGTAACCACAAAATATATAATCCGGATTAGGAACTAAAAGCACCAGCAAAATATACACAACTCATTGCCTAAATTAGGGGAAGAACTAATACTACCAAATAAAAGCGGGTCGATAAACGAAAAAACAAACTAGGGTACTGTATTGCATTCGAGTTCACATTTACACTCAGGTCCGCAGCGGGGCCAGGGCTCCGCTGGACTGAGGCGCCTTCATCTGAGCCTGGAGGTGGCGCTTGACTCGGAAGCGCTTCAGCTTGCGCCTGGCCAGGAAAATGTCCGGTTTAAAGCTGAGGTCGCGGCAGCCCACCTGGTGCGGCGGCAGGTCCTGGCTCGGCTCGAGGGCCGGGAAGTACAGTGGTGGATTGGCGTTGGCAGCCGCGCCGGTTGCCCAATCCGGCCACAAGTTTCAATCTTGTCCAGAGCTCCCGTTAGACTGCGCCACCGGCGGCGGTCCGCTCGCCCCCAATTCCCGTCTCTGTTCCAGCGACAGAGGCAGCCCGGAGCCCGGGAAGTCGTCGTCCAGCGAGGAGGACTGCTTGGAGCCCACCGACTTGCAGTCCTCGTCCATGGTGACACCCAGGTGATGCATGGCGGCCGCCGCATGGTGTCGTTCCGCCGGCGGCAGCAGGTTCAGCATGCTAAGCGGTAGCCCGGGGAAGCCACCGGCAAAGTCGGGGTAGAAGCCCTGCGGGTTGAAGGGGTTGAATAGGGCGTTCGGGCCGCCTAGCAGGTCGGGCTCCGAGCTCCCACTTCGAGGTCCGCCCGGCGGTCCCAAAGGCAAGCCCAGCTCCAAGTCGAGGGAGCCCAGTGGCCCCATTTCGCCATGATGGGGTCCGTTTCCGGAGTTTGGACCGCCTGAAGAAGAGTTGCCCGAGCCACCGGAGTTGTTGTGGCTGCCAGAGGAGCTCTTATCCTTGTCCTTCTCCTTGCGCTCCTTGCTCTTCTCGCTCTTGCTGGAGCTGCTGCCGCCACTGCCGCTGCCCCCACCCCCGCTGATGCCCATCTGGAGCATCTCAATTGGCGGTCCGCTGATGCAGTCCTTGCGCAGTTGCTCCAGCTTAAGACTCTTGCCGTACTTCCCCCGCACGTACATCAGAAGCGAGTTGTAGGGGATTCCGAAGATGCGCGAGGCCTGCGACGTGGTCATCTTCTTGTTCCACACATGCTGGAGCGCTTCCGTCAGCTCTGTGTTCGTCCAGGAGCGGGGGGGACCCCCTCGAGGCGCAGAGTGCTGTCCCTTGGGTCGGGGCACTGCAAGAGAAGAAAGGAAATGTATGGATTAGGTCGGACCACCACAATGCTTGCAGAACACGAGCTTATCGCAGCGCTTATATCTGCTAATGTTTCAATCTCCTGCCTGGCCCCATATGCCGGCTAGGTTTTCTGAAATTTGCTGAAAAGTCACCTATTGTCTGGCATCGGGATCTGGAGGAGATCGCGGCCGTACACACCCAGCTGCGATTCTTTGTGTGGCAGCTAGTCTGGAGGAGGAGCGCTGTGGTGGTTCTCTCCTCCAGTGCGGCCAGGCTCTCCTCTGTATGCAAATTACGAGTTCGCAGCGTCACATGCGCCGCTAAAACTTAATTTAGATCCTCAGATACCGGCTGGCACCGGCACAGAGCGCCACAAAGCCACAGGTTCCTTTCTTCACCACTTGGGGAGGAGGGCTGCAGGAATTGAAGGCAAACGTGTGGCAGATCCTCCGGCTTACACTGGCTCGCCGCTTTGGCTTGGCTGATCATATGAATTTTTCCCTGAATTGTCTGCAGTTGCACGGGGTCACAAACGGGGTCTGACCCTTCGATTCCAGGGAAGACGACAGGGCAACAAAATAGCTCGCTCCGGCTTTGTATTCACATATAGCCTGGCCCGTCTAATGAAGTTCCCGGCCGAAGACAAGCCAGTGCTTTCACATAAACGAAATTTGAATTTGCTACAAATCGCAAATCACGTTTCACAGACAAAACAGACACAGCAGAGAGCAAAACAATCGCCGTAGCCGAATGAACAAATGAATGTGAACAAATCAGTTAATCACACCCACACGACCCAAGGATCCATGGAGGTATCGAGGGTATCGGAGAGCTTCCCCAGCTGCTGCTGATTGGTATCAGTTGCGAAACGGGTTTCTGCAGATTTGCAATAAAAAGAATATCGTGCTATACGCCAGATTTGCTTGCGTTTTATTTGCCGGCGTACTTTGTTGTAATTGTGCTTGTAATTTCGGCATCATTCCGGTGCGCCGGGCGATAGGGATCGGATAACATCTGCCAGAAACTCTCCTTGATATACTCTCGTCCAATGTCTCGAACATATGATCACGACTTCAATCGGCCGGTTCTTGAGAGGCGGAAAATGAAGCAATTAACTTGCGCTGGGGCCAATCCAGTGAGAGTATAGTCCCCGAATAACTCGAATGCCTCGGCCTACATAGCTTCGGCCGCAAACCGAAAACTGTTAATAGGCCAGCACTTAACCCGTCAGCGCCGTTCGACTGTCAAGTGAACTGTCAAAGCAAAGAGCTCACATGAGGATTAAAAATATGTTTATCCAGTCACTCCGTCCTCCGTCCTCCATCCTCTGTCTCTGGCTGTGGGTATAATTGATTTCCGAACCACACTTCTACGAAACGTGAAATGGTTATTATGATTTGCCCGCTCTCTGGCCAGGCACAAAAAATTCATTACCTCTCTGAGGTTTCACTTGCATCACATCTCTTGCAGGTGAGCCAGTGGTGGAAGAGTGGTGGAAGCGGCGCTACTTCCTCGACTCGCCTTTTCCATTTGTCAATCAGAAAAAACGACGTTTACGTTTGCGTTGCATTTGCGTTTGCGTTTGCGATATGCATAGGTGCACATGTTGCCCCATTGAAGAAACCAATGAGAAACACAAACAAACCGTTTCTGGAGCGATTCCGCGATTGCTGCGATCGGGGCACAGGCACAGGGACAGGGACAGGCACAGGAAAACCGCAGAAACAAATTTGCCGCCTCACATGATCGCTCGAGTGATCAGTGATCGCATCTGGAACGGTTTCGGATCGAGAGAGTGGTCCTAAAGAGGGTTTCCCCCAAACCGTTTCGTAACTCAGATACCGATCGGCGATCGAATCTAATCAGCTACAGATTAGCCCCGCCACTTGCACAACTCTGGCTGTGACCCTTTCTATTTGCTCTTCAATTGCCCACACAATCGATTCGAACCCGAACCCGAAGCCCAAAGACGCAGAGACGTGAGCAAAAGCGCAGCAGATCGGAGGCAGGAGGTGCAAAGGTGGAGATCAATCAGTCAGGTGTGAAGTATTGCAGCCAGGCACGGAACCTAACGCTCGAGTGCTCCAACGTGATCGACGCCAATCAAGACCAAGTGATTTTGAACCTTCTTTCCTCCTGCCTCTTCTTAGGGGTTTGCAGCAATAGCAGCAGCTCTGGGGTTAATTAGTTGTTTGCTCGGCTCGGCGAAAGTTAGTTCTGGTACAATTTTGATTCGGGTGCTTTGTACTTACTTTTCTTCTTGAGGAACGGCGGTGGTCCTCCCGGCATTTCCCGCGGATCGCTCATTTCCATCAGCGGATTGTAGAGCTTGCCAGGATCGATTCCGGGCGGGAACAGTCCGAGTGGGGAGTCCAGGCCGAACACTGCAATGGAAAATAGAAATTAAATTAGTTGCGGCACACGATTCAGATTTATATTTTCAACTGCACTCGTCTTATACAATCCCCAAGTCGAGTGCAAGTCGACTGCAAACCCATTTTCCAGCTCACTGAAAATGATTAGCCGGAGAGACAATCGTCCCGGATAGTAAACAATAGCACGTCGTTATTTCATTAATATTTTCCGCATGGAGAGCACTCCTTCACATGAGTGAAACAATTGGAGCGCTGATGAGGAGGGCTGAAGGACCCAGCAGCACGATTCGAAGGACTGAAGAGGCAACGCATAATATTGACATTGTGCTGAATGATTTCATAAGTCGCGCCGCGGATTCCCAGATGCAAACAGGCAGACAGACGGGCTCAGACAATGCTCAAGCATGTGAAGAAGGGACGCAGCAGTATCTGTGTCCGTATCTGTATCTGTGTCTCGAGGATGTGTTGTAGCTACAGCATAATGACACAAATAACGAGCGCACATTGTTTGCCTCTGTGTGTTCTGAAGTAGACATTACAACACGCGGCGTATACGTAATGTGCTTTTCTTTTTATTTCTATTTTTTGTACCCTCTTCTTTTGACGGCGCCCGAAATTAGTGGGTTTCCTTTCAGACTCTTGAAGGGTTCTCCTGCTTGGTCTCGGTCTTCAGCAGATAGGTAGACTCCCCCACCCGTCCCCAACCACATGTCACAAGCTATTAGTTCAATGATTTTCACGCCGAAATGTTTCAGCCGAAAAAATAAATCACATTCTTCAAACGAGGACAAACGGCGGCAAATCCCTGGCTCTGTCTGCAAGGCTCATAGCCAAGAAGGAAGTTCTTTAAGTCATTGACTGTCTCGTTGGGTAGTATGGACCCTGCGAGTGCCTCGCTCTATCCAACAAATAGTCTTTAGCTGCGGTATTCGCAGGGTAACGCCTAGTCCGCAAGGCCCGTATCATCTCGTTATTCGCTGTACCTTGGCAAATCCTTGGCGGAATCCTTCATTGCCTGCAGCCTGTTTATGCAGTAGTTAGCGACTCTCCTACCGCTGATATGTTCTGTGAAATTTTTGTCGCATTAAAAGGTATTGCGCTTCCTGCCCGCCTCCCACCACCACACGGGTATTTTCGTACAATTTTTCATATTTTTGTGCCTTAATTTATTTTATATCCTGTGTGCGCGCCCCACCCACCCAGGTGAAGGTCCTGGGCCCTGGCTGCGGCTCCGGTTTCGCTTCTGGCTGTGCAGTTTGGGTCTCCCCAAACGGATATTATTAATATGAATATCGCGCGACTTATGTGCAAAAAGTTGTGTGCAAGGAACAGTCCTCAGTCGCTTCGGTCGCTTCAGTCGCCGCCGCCTTCCTATTTTTATTTATGCCGCCCGGAGACGGTGCCAAAGTTGTTTGCCAAAAGGTTTAAGTTGTGCGCTCTTTGGCATACTTTAAACACAACACATGGCTGTGGGGGAGGGACGATATGGGGTGGGTGGAAGCGGCTTGGCAGCCAGGCAACTTAAAAGTCATTTCGCTAAACGTCTGCTGACAGTTTGCCGACTCAACCCGCTCCGAAAACTTCTCCTCACATGTTCGAATAGACACAACATAAATTTCTTGCGCTTTCTGCACGCAATGTCGGAAGCAACCCCGCCCAACCTTTCCACCGACCTTTGCACCTCAATTTGTGTTTGCGTTTATTTCGCCTGACTCCGAGTGACATGAATATAAAAAATCATATAAAGCGCAATTGAATTTGCTCCGGCTGCAGTCCCAGGCGCAGATCCAACCGCAAAACAGCGACTACGACTGCGACTCCGTTTCTGTGGGGAACGGACTGTCAAATTATTAGGAGCCCATTGCATTGCCATATTTCTTATGGGCTGTCAGCAGCGTAAACTTTTATGACTTAATTATTGTATTTTTAGGAAACGAGTGCAGGGGATTGCCAGGTGAGCTCCAAAGAGACTAGCGGGTCGGAGGAGCCATAATATGCTTAGGGGCTTTGCGACAGCTTTCCCGGCTGCCAAGCGCCAGAGCACTTCTCCAAGGATTCTCGCCACTTGACGACGCGTTGATGGGGCTTAGGGGACCACATGTTGCATTTCCGAGTGGCGAAGGGGACACGCAAATATGTCTGCGAAATTGCGGAGAGCTGACGACGACCCTTTTACACGAAAGTGGGCTTGTTTATTGAGGACTTCCGCTGGAAGTAAGAGGTCACCAGGCCCCAGCAGACAGACAGAAAAAGGATATGATTTAGGGGGTACTTACTGTGAGGCGGCGTCAGCGTCATCGCCGAGGACATGCCAGGAAAGGGCAGCGGTGAAGGCGGATGAGGTGGTCCATCCGGCGGATTGAAGTGCCCCGGCAGACTCATGGGCGATGTGGGGGCGAAGTCCTTGCCGAAGTCCTTGCCCAGCTCCTTGCTCAGCCGGTTCATGCTCTCCTCGAGTCTCTCGTGCGGCGCCTGTCCAGGACATCCGCCACTTGCTGGGCCGGAGTTGTGGCCCGATGGTCCTCCTCCATTGGGTCCTCCGAACGGGGACATACCCATGGGCCCCAGCAAGTTGCTGGCGAATGCGTTGTGGTCGCGAGGATCGCGGGGGTCCCGTGGCTCTCTCTGGTGCATCGCGGCTGCTGCAGCGGCCGCGGCCAGGGACATCTCCATCTGGTGCTCCATGTGGTGGAAGGGATGGTCGCCAGCCGCGGCTGCTGCTGCAGCGGCGGCGGCGGCGTGCATCTGCGCCTCCAAGGCTTCCATGTGGCAGGGCGGACTGTCCGGAAGTCCGGGTGGCCGCATTCCCGGAGGGGGGAAGTTTAACAGGCCGTTATTGTTGCATCCCGATCCTGGTCCACTGGTCGTATTTTGGCCGCCGTTCGGATTGGCGTTCAGTTGGCGGATGTCCTTCAGCGACAGCATAATGCGCTGGTTATTGTCCTGCAGCTTGCTGCTGTTGTTGTTGTTTGACTCGCAGTCGGACGAGGGGGCGGCCGTGGAGTAGCTGCTCCTGTCCTTCTTCTCCTTCTTGGTGGTGCAGAGGTCCTCTGGCCCGTCGCTGGGACAGGGCGAGGGGGTGGGCGACATGGCAGCCGCTGCATTGGCAGCAGCCGCGGCAGCCTGTCGCCTCAGCTCGTTGGTCGTGTGAATAAGCTCTTCAATGTCCTGTTCCTCCTCCTGCTCCTCCTTCGGATCATCTCGATCCTGCATTCCCTCCTCCTCCTCGTCGTCGTCAAGATCCAGTCGGTGGTGGCGACAATCATTCACATTTCGGGGCTGATCTGCGGACTTGTCCTTGACCTCTTCTTCGGAGGTGTCCGTCGCCGCAGAGTCGTTCCTTCGTGCATCGGTGTCCTGGTCCCCCTCGTCCTGATTGCTCTCCGTCCGTTCCAGCAGCTCATGCTTGATCACAGTCTGAAGCGATTCGGTCTCTGATTTGCTGGGGCCGAGGGCGAAGTCATGGGGCACGTCGCCGGATCGACGACGGGGTCGTGCTTGCTTTCGTCGGGGCATCGGAGAGCTGCCCCCCAACTCCTGGTCACTCTCCAGTTCCTGCTCCTGTTCCCTCTTGCGGCGCAGGCTCAGCAAGGTGGAGTGATGGCTGCCGAACATCCGAGCGGCGGAGGGCATCATCAGTTGCTTGCCAGCGGACGCTGCCGATGGGCGTACCATTGATGGGGGACCGTCGTCCTCGAAGCTGGAGGAGAGCATGGATGTGTCGAGCATGCCGAAGTCATCGGGCGAGGCGGCGGGGGTCGGTGTGTGCTCCGGCACGGAGCTCTCCACTAGACCGCGCACCTGAAGCGACTCCCCGGCCTGGATGAGCGTCTGGAGCCTCTGCTGGGGCACACTGATCTCACCGCGGTACATGAAGTCCACGATGGCCTGGACTACCCAGCCGCGGAAGTCCTTGAGCACGATCACGGGGTGCTTGCAGGGCGTCTCGGCGAACACCCGCTGGAAGAAGGGGGAGCAGGCCGAGAGCACCATCTTGTGGGCCCGGATGGAGGTCTCCGCGCACACCAGGGTCACGTCCACCAGAGTCTTGGTCTGCAGCAGGGCGTCGAAGGCGCGCAGAATGTGGTTCTGATGGTTGTTCCACCGCAGGCTGTAGTGGTCCTGCGGCCCGGAGCTGGCATGGGCCAAAGCCGCACCCGAGGAGGGTGGCGTGGTTGGTGGACTCTGTCGGCCACCGCTGGCCTCGGCCGTCTTCGTCTGGCTCATGTTGAGCGGCAGCGGGGGTGGCGTGGGTGGCGTTGTGGGTGGTGTGGAGTGCATAGGGGCGTGGTCACTGCCGGGGGTTTTGGCCAGGAGGGGCAAGGGCAGCGGCAGCGGCAGGTTGAGCGGCAACGGAAGCGGTAGTGGCAGCTGGATGGGCGGCGCCACCTGGCGGGCGAAGTCGGTCATGGGGAGCGACGTCAGTTGGCGGCGTTTAATCAGCTCCTGGTCGGCGTCCTTTAACATGCCCCGTTCCAGTCACGTGCAGCCAGTGGAGCGCTCTGTCTCTGCAAGAAATAATCCGAGTCGGGAGGAGCTGTTAGCAAAGCTTAAGGTTAATGTATTCGTATTCATGACATATGCTGTGCGGAGGCATATCTGCAGTGATAATATGTTAATGAGTGGCGGCATATATCATTTTTCCGACCGAGGAACCAGAAGCCAAACACAGCCAGGAGCTGAGCGGCTGAAAGCACAACAAAGCCAGGGAGCCGGCATGAAGGTGAGGCAATCACAGTTGCTACGTGTCGTGTCGCATATCCTTGAGGATATCACATGCAGATGTGTGATGTGTGATAATGGCTCATCTCAGCATGCGTCTGTCCCGGATTTTGTTGTGCTTTGTTTTATTTTTCATTTTATGCCGTGCCTCGACACAGATACACTGGAATCACCTCCGAATTCCCGAGTTGTCTACATAAACTCTGCTTTTGTTTTAAAATACTTTTTAATATACACTATAAGCATCAATTTTCCAAAATATATTCTCATGAAACCTGTCTATCCTTGCCAATCCTGTCATTTAAACATATAAATGTCGATCGATGCCTAAACAATCAGGAACGCATAGTTCTTTTGAATAAATTTAAATATTCCCCGAAAAGAAACATTAAAAGTACATGCAACATGAAGTGATACAGTGTATCTAATTAATTCAGTCGCTGTCTGGGGGCACCTCTTCTCAGTCCATCTGCGTGTGTGAATTTTTAAAGAAGTCACCAGCTGCCTGGCTGCCTTCGCCTAGGAAACTTCCAGAGCTTCCACCCACTTCCCGGGGCAAAATTAAAAAACTTTACTAGCAGCGCGCAGCAAAACAAACATTTTTATTTGAGGTAGTTGCTGCATCCCGGGCTGGCTTGGGATCGGGATTGGGAACTTGGGCTGGAAACCGCATATTAACACATGCTTCTCTGCGCCCGGGCTGGCAGGACCGAACCCAGAGCCAAGGATAACCACGCTTGAATGCAACAATGTGCAATTAGCAGAGCAGTTCGGGTCTTGGTTTCTCGGTGGGTCCAAGGACTTGCTCCTTTTTTCACGCCCGTAACTCATTTGCGGTCTGCGGCAGCTGAGACAACATTTTTATTTATTTGCTTTGCTTTAGAGTGGCGACAGGTAGAAGCAAGTTAGTGGAACGCCAAACGCAGGAGGAAACTGTCAAGTTTTTTAATTAATTGCAAAGTAAGTCAGTGGCAGGTGGCCCAGGCCTTTCAAACATCTCCATTTATCTCGATCGGATGTCTCCCATTTTACATACCATTTAAATTTCCCGGTTTGGCTCGAAAAGAAAAATCAATCTTAAATTCCCGGATCTTGTCAGTAATTCACTTACTCTGCCTAGTTGGGGGCTCACTCCAAGGACACTTGGCAAGGACACTATTCACTGAAAAATGTTTACGGATTCGATTCGTGTTTATTTTACGCGCTCGGACGATCGCAACACGCTTCTGTCGAGGGCTTGCTGCAAACTAAACTATGCAAATAAATGCACCTATGAGCATGCCCTCGCAACACACACCCCGCACACATGCAACCCTCAACACGCCGCACCACCACATGCCGCCGAGGGGTGCATGTGTGTGTGAGGGGTGGAGTGTGAGGGGAAGGATCGCCCGAGCTGTCTCGCTCCTGGCAGGCCGAAGGATTTCCATAGCCCCGGCCTTGCAGGTGATAATCAGGTGCGTGATCGTCTATGTTTACAGACACACACTCGCAAAGGACACTGATGCAAAAGTACAGGTAGATGCGGCCAGGTATTCTTCTCTAAATGGCCGCTGACAGGTCAATTTGCGGCCGATTTGCTTGTTTATTTGGACACGCCGATCCTTTAATTTGGTCCTGGCAATTTTCGCGGAACTCAGGCTGCGATTCATTCGAAATGCATTGCAAATGTTTGTTTATGATAGGCGCGACACCCAAAATACTCAAATTGTTCATGTCTTTCGATCAGCCAGTTCAGGATTTCGAAAGGGATTTCGCGAACAAGAGTTTGTAATTTAAATTGTATCTAGCAGATAGATTAGATACGAACGGTTAATTATTTCAAAATGTCAAATTCAGCTCAAAAAAACGTTTAAAAAGATTAGAAAAATAGTATCTTCAGGAGACATTCTTCAGATTTACTTATGATTAAAGTCAAAACTATCTCACTGATCTGAAATCTCTTTTGTTAAATTCACTTTATAATTTGTTGGACATACTTTTCCAATCGGATCTTTATTAAATTGAACTTGGCGGCGGCGTTATAGACCTCTTTGGCTCATCATCTCGGTATCGGTTAACGGGTAAAGCGGATTGGCTAACGGGTAAAGCTCAAATCGAACCGTATGTGGCTCGCCGTGTGGTTCGCGTATGTTTCGAACCGTTCAAACGTCACGAAGCGACTAATTCAAATGATGTTTCGGCCGGGTCGAAAAAACACAGCAACTGCGACGCAGCCAACGGTGGCAGCAGCGGCGACGGCGGCGGCAGCGACGGCACACACGCGCTGCTCCCCACCGCCACCACCACCCCCAGTTGCCACGCCCCTGGCCCGCAATCAGCCCACGTACGCGCACACGTATGAGCGGTGGCAGCGAGACAGGAGCACATGAGGATGCTACGCCCGTTCGGCAGGATGAAGTCCTCGTCGGGTTGGATCGGGTTCTGAAGCAGCGACAGTGACGTCGAAGTCGACGTCGACGCTGGCGTCAAAGCGGCTTCTTACTCCTTCATCATATAAACTATATATTTCCCTTATCACAACACAGGAGCCGGAGCGGGTGGTTGTGGGGTGGGTTATGGGCGATGGGGAACGATGTCCTCGCACGGCACGTACACCGAAAAAAATTTATTATGTATATGTGTATACGAAATACATTTGCATACACATGCGTAGCCGAACTCGAGGCCGAAGGACGAAGGACGAGCCGAAGTTGCAAAAAGAGCACGAAGAGCGCACTCCGCACACACTCACACGCACACCAACATCCCCCGCTCACACACAAACACACACACTCACCCATGTGGAGGCTCAGACTGCTCGTAAAGAGTAATAGCTACCACCAGACAAGAGTGTTGTTGTTTTTGGCTCACATGGAGTTCACTCACTCATCCAGCTTACATCGAGGAGCTCACAGTTGTCACACCAACTGCGCGTGAGTGTAACATTTTTTAACAGGACCAGGACCCCCAAAAACGCCAGCGCTAGATTCAAAGCTAACGCCGACGCTGACGTCGACGTCGATTGCTGCGCCGCGGCCACCGCCGATTCCGATTTCGACGTCGACGTCAACATATCCCTTTTTTGCTTATGGAAATTCGAAATCTGCGAGTTGAGTTTTTCCCGTTTGGGGCGACTGGGGGAGAGCGAGAAAGCGGCGAACGAGAAGGCGACCAGTCCCGAAGAAAGAGGGAGAGCACGATACCTAAACAACGTACGTGGGGGTGTATCTGTGTGTGGGAGTGGGTGTGGGGGGCTGGCCTCCCACACATGCACACACAACTCTTTGCTCATCTGATGGGAAAGCCTTTCCAGCTTTTCCTGCCTTTCCAGTGCTGCCGCTGCCGCTGCCGCCGCGATGTTTCTGTCCCTGTCGCATGTGCCCGGCTTTTAATATGTTATCTATTTCGTTCCATGCATGCGGGGAGCTGGCTCTTTACATAGAGGGTCCTGGGCGGGTGGAGGACGGAGGCAGGACCTCGGCTCCGGCGTTGGCGCAGTGCCATGGAAAAAAATCATATACACAACATATTACACGCAGTACATACCCGTGTGTATGTGCATATGTCTCTCGCTCTGCCGGCATGTGTGCGAAAGAGAAATGGAAAACAAAAAATGTTTGTATGTAGTATACATCGCGGAGTTCGGAAAAACCAACCCCTGGCTGAACGCGATTTTCGTGGAAATCGGAATCGGAAAAGCGGCTGCGGGAAATGCCGAGCGGAAAAGCGGAAGGAGCTGCCCGGCACGGAAGGAGGGTGGATGAGTGTATGTCGACATGTGTGCCTGTGTGTGTGGGCCATATGAGCTCGATTTTGCAACATTTCGATTTGTTGGCGCAAATCCTCGCTCACCAATACTCGAGTACATAAGACAGGATACGGCACACAGGACTCGTACATACGTGTATATTCATACGCCCACATATGTGCACGGACGGATTAGTCGGGGTCGGACGAGTCGAAGCCAGGCATTGGTCGATGCCAAGGACCCTAACAGCTCAAAGGATATGGTGGCGGGAGTTTTACGTAGAAGGAGGACGGAGAAGAAATTGCATTTCATTGAAATGGAGGGACTACGAGGATCCTGTCTGGAGCTCTGCAATATTTGTTGCCCCATTTTCGCAGCCCATCTCGCCCTCCTTTCTTTTCAAATCGCTTTTCTCTTCAGTGGCTCATTTGCATTTTATTGTTTGTTGGCCGGCTCTTTCGGCCTCCACCGCTTTGTTTTTGCCATAAATTTTAATTGTCTTTCTTCGATTTCTGCTTTGCGCCGTTCCTTCAATCGGGGTGGTGGCGCCTTTTCCGACCAGCTCAGAGACTGGCTCACAATTGTTTCGTCCTTCTTAAAAGAAGTTTACGAAAAATATTAACGAGAGGGAAATGATAAAAATAGCTATTTTTGATCAGCATGTGCATATTCAATGAACCAAAAAGAGATCAGCGTAAGTAGGGTCGCATGTGTCAACCTTACCCCGATCGGAATCGCATCTGATCAATCAGGGAGGGTAAAAGGATATTCGGATGCGGATGAAATAATAAAAAACCAAACTGCACGCATGCGCGCATCGATTATGCAAATTCGAGGTATTCAACGCACGGAATACTGCGTTTTTCATATGCAAATGCGGTGCAGACAAAGGACAAATAAAGGATACGTTTACACATTTTTTACACCTCGCAACAATGGAGGGGGAGCAGTAAGACTCAAGGGGTGGCAGGATGCACCTCTTTTTTCCTTTTTTGCGTTCGCTCAAGGGGATTTATATGGAAATTATGCAAATTACAGCGCAACTATTTCGATTTTCGATTCGACTGAACAGAGTCCTGAATCGGTTGCCTCAAATCGCCATATGCAGCGCGTGCCTCATTTGTGGCAGTTCTGCTCGGGCCGGCGATTGCGGCGCCTCTGCCGCTGCCAGTGCCACTGCCACTGGCATTGCCTCTGCCTCCGTCCGCGTGGGGCCTGCTGGAAAACCGAGTGAAAATTTACATTTGCCTCGTTCCCTTCGCCGCCACCCCTTCCCAGATCCGTCCTTCCGCGCTTCCCGCGGCACACGTGCGCATGTCTCCGGCCCAGGACGCAGTTATATTTTCCTTTTTTTCGGTATTTTCCTTGGTTGCTCAATTTTTCACGCTCGCGAAAATGAGCGCGCTCGCGAGGACATGACGGTCCGGGGAAGGAGCGGTAGGATGTGCCCTTTCGCCCCTCTATGTATCTCTCCCCAGTCATCCTTTAGCGCCCGAGCACATAAGGGGGTGGAATGAGCGGAGGAGTGCTTGTAGGTGCGCCTGCTTGTGATAAAGGGGTTCTTGACTTGCCTGATAATTATGAAATGTATGAATTCCCTTTGTATGGGTTATATACGAGCCGGGTGCGGAGGAGCACGAAGGAGCTTTCTGGTCTGTTTGCCACTCGAGATGTTCTACAGTGGTCCTGCGGGGGTTGCGGAGGCGGAAGGGCCGCCATAATGGCCAGCATTTACTAATTAAGAGCTCACAAGTTGGCCGCCGTCCGCTGTCCTCCGTCCGGCGCCAGTGGTCCGCCGGAGCGTGTTTCGAGAGGCCCCATCTGCGAGTAACTTCTTCACAGCAGAGGGGGCACTGGCGCGGGAGGATGCTCTGGGGATTGGGTCATTATTGATGCATGTTAACGAGATATCAGGTAGCTCAGGGCTTCTTCATTTTCAGTTTTCAGTTGCAGCGCTCGAAGCCCTCTACCATGTTGAAAGTATTTCATCCTATCCCTTCTAGTTTCCCAACCCTCCTACTCCATTTGGATCTGGGCTCTTTAAATGGAGCAATCCATGATTCAAAATAAGAAACGCTCACAATAATTGGTCGAAAGCGAAGAGTCGAAAACAAAAAGTCGGACTCTCCTACGCACCACCTGCCGGCTCACAAGTCTGGCCAAAAGCGGGCAACGGCCAAGACAATGGCCAGAAGCAGCGAAAAGTCCAGAAAGAAAAACGCACAAAAACAAAGCCAAAAAAGGAAGGATGGAGACCAAAATCCGTCCAGAGGGGACTGAAAAAATCAATGCGCTACAAGTGTAAATACAACTGACCACCGACGGAGGCGAAAAAACCGGGGAGCTCTGGCTGGAAGGCCAAGTCCGGCCGCGTCCAGTGGAGGAACAGGCGCCCAGGACTCAGCAGCAGGTTGGCCCGACGACGGCGAGAAAACGCGCCAGAAAAGCAGACGAAGAGCAGAAAAAAGAAGGAAAAAAGCCAAGGAGAGCACTCCGGGCCGAGAAGGAAAAAGCTAAAAAAAATTAAATATGATTAAAAGAAAATAAAAAGGAAGCCGGTGGAGAGAGGAGGGTGGCGGCGGCGGGCGCGAGAAAAGTTTGCCCAAGAAATACGCCGGGGAGTCGAAAGCAACAAGCGGGCGAGGCTACGGGCGATGGGGATGGGGGTGTGGGTGGTGGAAGGACCTGCACCGTAGATGCAGTCACGTAGCCCCATCGCGGTGGAGGGCCGGGGTGGTGAAAAGTTTTCAGCCGAAGCGGTTAGCGATGCGCCTCCGCCTCCGCCTCCGCCTAGCGCCGAAAGGACATGCATAACAAACATCAACAACAGAAGCGGCTGCTGAGGCGGCGGCAGCGGCAGGAAAATAACAAAAACAAAATTAAAAAGGCGCTTACTGCGCTGGCCGTCAACGCCATTTTCATTTTGCAACTGTTGACAATGTCAGCCCCATGGCGCGGAGTCTGGCGAGGATGCGGGAGTCATCGGGAGCGATGGCTGAAATTAAAAATGACGAAAACAGAGCCGGAAAATTATGTCTGGCCGAGGCAATAATTGTGTAACGCAGTTGCGTAGGACTCGAAGGGAAAGGCCGTTTCAAGCCAGGACTCTGGAACCAGTTCCAAGCTGGGTTTTCCTCCGACGGAGTCTGGTCCTGTTCCGCTCATGGTTTTCGTTATTAAACGTCTTCTGCTGCCCTTTTCTTTGCCGTGTCAACTGAAAAATGTTGCCAGACAGTTGGCATAGCTGGGAGTTATTTCGGAGCTTTCCGTTCCTGCTCTGCTCTCGGTTTATTCATTAATATTGTTTACCAAAGCATTTTTCGCCCCGAGAGCAGCTGTCCTGGACCTGGCCCTGGTACTGGTCCTGGTCCTAGAGAATTATCCCCGGACGGCATCATCTCGAAAAACAGAAACCGTTGCCATGGCCACTGCCTCATGCCACCATATCCCCAATCCTGGATCCTGGCTGTCATGTCCGTCTTGCTTGTTTGTCTTAAGTTGAAATTTGAGCTCCAAAGACAATAGCCGGGTTTTTTAAATAACTTTCCAGGACAGAGGAGGGCAACCAGGACGGAGCGGTGGGTAAAGGACATGTGAACGTTGTGAGGCGGGTTGCTTTCCCCGCGCTCTGCTTTCGTTTTTACTTTCATTAATATATTCTGCGTAGGATATTTCAATTTCTGCTACTTCTTATTAGACCTCTCCAGACATTCTTTGTGCCTCGCTGGGTAGCCAGGAGGAATGGGGGTTCCTGGCGATTGTATTTTACTTTCCAACTGTCTCTTTATTGGATGTTCTCCGGTCCTTAATCACTTTCATGTCTGTCCTTGTTCGAAGTTGAGTTTTTTGTAACTCCTTTTTCATTTTAAACCAAGAGGGGAACGATCGAATCGATATGGAGATTCTAACTAACTTGGCCTCGCAGTTTATAAGCGCCATGGACACTTAAAGCTCTAAGGAGTTTAATAAAGTTCGACTGGGGATAAGTTTTTGATTGTTTCCTCCCGCTCCCCCATTATCTGCCTAATAAACTGCTGTTTAAAATTCGCACTAAATTATCAGTCCCTGCTCGGACCCTGGCTAGGCCCCAAATCGAGGGCCCCCACCCGCCGACAAACTCATTACCGGCGACAAAGGAGCAGAAAGTGAAAGTCTCTCCCCAAAACCGGCCAAGATGCTGAACGTGCTCCTGTTCCAAAGGGAAAGCGTCGGAGCCCACCACAAGTGTTTTCCTAAGGACCTTGCGTGGGCAGGACTCTGGGACTTCGCCATCGCTTTTCCAGCGCACACTCACATCCTTATATAAGGCGACTCCCCTTTTCGCCAACCCCCTTGGCCCCCACCCCGCCCCAACCATCGTCGGGGGAAACTCCTCGCAGCCTTCGTGGTCGTTATCGGCATCTATCTCGTTCCCGCGTGTGTGCCAAAGTTTTTCCACGAGCGGTGTTTTTCTTTTCTCCTCGTTCGACGCCCCCACGAAAAGTTCGTCGTTGTCGCTGCTGATTTCCACAATCGGTACTTGCATTGACACACACACACCTCCCCGAGTACGTGTGTATATACGGGGCTGAAGAGCTCGTATTATCGACTTGCGTACATACACACAGTATGTATCTGATATAATACACCCAACCAGGCTCATATAAGAGTTATGCGCCCATGACAGCTCCCCCAATGGGGCTGCTTCTCTAAGCCCTTCCTCCAGGGGCCCCACGCTCGCACTCACGCTTATGTACTGCTCCACCTACATACACATATTGCGATTACTGGGTTGTCATGTGGGTGATACCAAAGGACTTTTCACGATTCGTGAATTTCTAACGTGAGAACCCTTGAGGGAGGAAGGGGGCCTGGTCAGTCCCACACATTAACCCAAAACGCTCTTGTGCCTTCAGACCCGAGCATTACTTATACAGTTAACTACACATTCCCACACACTTCTCTGATTACTGGTCCGGTGCCCCGCCAATCTCAAATGTGAACACATTTAAGAGCTACAAAGGGAATCTTTAGGTTTTTCACACAATTCAATGCGTTTTTCACACGCTTAAATTATAATTCCAGTTAGGTCTTATTTCGGGGGCTACCTTCCACATAGTCGGACTATATGCCTACACATGAGCATACATTTCTCAAGAGTGGGAGTGCGCTGGTGGTGGTGGTGGTGGTGCTGGACTCTCTACAAACTGCTGTCTGGGCTAATTTAAATTTTCGTCTTCCCTTTAAGAAAGTTGACCAGGCCGTGACTTGTGCGCTGGCTCATTAACTTGGCCCATAGTTCCGCGTTCGTCTCCTCCTCCGCCGTCCGCCGTCCACCGTCTTATCGTCGAGATAAAAATCGATTCGCGCGGTCGTCGCCACCACCACTGACGACCGGCGGACAACTTTCCTAACTTAACCTTTATTGTCCGAAAGTTGTTCTTCTTATTACTCTGGTATTTTCTTTCGTTTTCCTCCATTTTCTTGCACTTTTTTTCGGCTTTTCTCGGCGGACGCAAAATTGTTTTAGAGGTGAATTTACATTCTACCACTACCCAGTGCCCAGTAACCAGTAACCAGTACCGAGTACTGAGTACTGAGAGTGGCCTTTAAGTTGGTCACCGTAGACGTCCGTCGTCTGGCGCTTTACCCGATGTTTATCTCTGTCATAATATGCGCTGGGAATCACCTTAAAGTGATACTATCTCAGGCCCAGTTCCCCTGGAGAGCTCTGCCCGCTCGAATTTCGTTCTTTCTTTTCTGTCTGCGAGGGTGGAGGTCTTTTTTCGGGTGGCTACTGAAACGTAAGGTCCCTCCTTTATTGCGTTTGAAGATGTCTCCTATGGGACTCCCTTTTCTCGAACATGTTTTCTATTATTCGGACAATGGTCACTCATTGTTTTTAATTGCATCTCATGTTGTCTTTTGTTTTGGAGCTAAGATTTCACCCAAGCAGATCCAATCGATCTTGTTTCTGAATGAAATGGAAAAATTCGGGAAAACAGGATTACAATTTTAAGAATTTGTACTGCAGAAAGAAGGTCCTGACCGTCTTAGGAACAACCCCATCTTCTGCTTTCATTAAATTCGACTTTGCCTTGCTGATGGACACAAAATTAGCTGAGAGCCAAACTTTGGGACTGCTCACACAACTAATTGGAAAATGACAGAAAACTTTTAATTGAGTCATATTTGTAATTAGTAAATGCAATTAAAGTTTTGCCCGGAGCTCTCCGAAACTTTTGCCAAACAAAATATCAAAGAGGAATTAGAGTCCTCAGATCTTGGCCATGGAACTGTGCTTAATCACTATATTTATGTGTAATGTTCTGCATCGCAAGATCTGTCCGGCTTGATCTGCTCTGGGCCATGGGAGGTAATTCTACGTTTTCCTCGAACCACTGGGGCCGAGGCGCCGCCAAGCTCCTCCTTTTTGGTGCCAAGGCTACATCGCCATCGACATCGACATCGAAGAATTCTGAGTGCCACACCCGGCTCATATGTGGGGCTCAGCCTCGCTGCTGCCACACGTGCAACGGGCTGCGAACAATGGACTGGGATCGGGTGGATCGCAGTTGGACAACTGATGGCTCTGTTAGCCAACAAAGACGATCTGCGCCAAGCAAATGCCAGGCGAGTATGAAAGATGAATTAAAATAAGTAAAATAATATTTATTTATAGCCCCCAAATGGTTTTATTGTTTGCTCAGTAATATTGAAATCGTTGCGGGGAGCCAGCTGCATCCACAAAGCAGCCCAGGGCACCAGGTCGGACGCTCGCTGGGCGGGCAGGGGAGGATGTGAGGTCTGGCTGCCTCACGAGGCCATCTCTAGGCCGCGCCAAATGCAGAGACCTTAACTTTGCTACTTGGGCCGGCTGGAGAGGAGCACCCAAAAGCGGTGTGGTCCATTGTTAGTGGTCCGTGGCTTTCGATGACCCAGAAGTGAGCAGCCCCAAGGGATGTGGACTGCAGGATGTGGGAGTGCATTGTGGGAGTGCATTACATCACCACGGCGGAGCAATTGGGCCGCTTAAACAAATTACCCGCTTATCGAGATGCCTGGCGCTGACCATTGTCTAGACTTGTGACTGAGCCATGTCTAAATAGAGGATTATCCTAGCGCCAGGATTAACCGTGTCCCAGTTCCAGTCTCAGACAAAGGCGAAATCAAATAAACATTAGCAGGCCACGTAGAGGCCGAGCGGCGAAGAATGCAAATCCTTTGGCAGCAAAAGTTAAGATTAGCATCGTCTGGGCTGGCGAAGGATATTTCTGCCCGGTAGCGACGGAACTCTATTAGTGACCGCAAGACAGGGGCGGCTAATCCCCCGAAAACACTCACGGAAAATTAGGTCAGTCTAGGCAGGAGCAGGAGCAGCCGCCCTACGAGAGGCGAGGGAAGTGGTACTGCTTCGGAAGCGCCGGATAATCATCAAAATTAGGCAAGATCAGCGATTGGGAATTGGGCAGTCGTCCCATTAGGAGAACGACGCTGTCTCTGAGCCCTCTTGGATAGGCATCACGGAAAAATTCGAGAAAATGTAAAATGAAGCCTGGAAAATGAACGGAATATTTCCCACAATTGTCAGCACTCTAGCCTGCCCCATCTATGGCGGCGGCACATCAGACAGCGGACGGCGGACAGGGACTCAAGCACTTTCACTCTGCAACAAATTTATGCACGCCCCCTTCAACACGTATCTGGAGTGAATCTGCCACTCGCCCTCGGAGCTGGCTACTGTATCTGGGGAGCTGCGAGTGCGAGTGGACAAAAAGCTGTGGCAGCCAACCCACCATCAACATGTCGTATCCTTTTGCATATCCCTGGGCTACAGGAGCCGAGTAGACTGGCGACTGGAGAGCAAGCGGAGAAACCGAAGCGAATGCCGGCGCTTTGGCTTTATTGCTTCATTTCGCAGTGCGATTTGTTTTGATTTCAGCAGTTTGATAACCTTTTTGTGTGTGGCTTTGCCGTTGCTGTTTCTTTGGCCGTTTCTGTTGCTCTTTATTGTTTTTGGTATTAGTAATTGTTGCCAATTCCCTGCGGATATGACGTTTCTGGTATCCATGTCTGGTTGGCATTGTTCGCCTCGCGGATCCCCCTCTTCTCGCCGGGTTTCTGGACTTCGACATTTGCTGCCATGGCAGCGAGGAGTCTATTTTGTGCAGCTCCACCCGAGAGCTCCGCAATTGTTTTTCACAAAAACTCTTGGTGGCAAAAACTTGTTGAACATTGGGCGAATTTAAACTATTTTCGCAGCCTTCGCACAAAAACCAAAGAATCTGTCCCGCATCTGTCGTTGAGAAAAGCGAAATTCAAGGTGTACTGAATGGAAGCCCAATGCAGAACCTAGTACTACCTACTATACTTAAAATATTTCTGCATCGGCTTGCATGTTGTGCATATTTTTAGGCATAAGTTTATTGTCAGGGGCAGAGGCCGAAGAGAGTTCCGAACTTTAACCTTTGTGGTACGACTAATTGAGCTTACCTTGGGCCGCCTAAGAACTAGCCAAGTTGAAGGTGGTCATTGGAAAACGGGCTCGACGGGGCTTCCATTCAAATTCAATTAGAAATATTCAAAAATTAACTTAATTTGAGAACGCAAAAGTACTCGGGCCTGTGAACTTATGCAAATATCGGAAATATCTCAGTCGGTGGCCCTCACAAAGACACAAGGGTTGGGTTTCTCAACTTATTTCGCTGCTCACTTTTAATTACGTTAAAACTTATTAAATGATAAATGCTAAGTACAATGTTAGGCATTTGCATTTCATGCATCGAAATAAATTATTTTTTACCAGGCAGAGATCGAAATTTCGCATCTGCGATCGCGTGAGTTTCAGTTAATTTTAATCTGGCTTTCCAGGGGTTATTATATTTATGAGCTGCTAAAAGCTTTTTCGGGGTGAACGTTGCATTCTCTGATTGAATTCTGAGTGTGCCTAAGAACTTTATTAGCCGATTTTCAGATCAGTTTTTCGAAGGAAACTTCCGACGGCACGTGGTGATTTAAACTGTTACGATATTGGGTGCACTACGGTATTACGAATCGATTGAGATCCCAGGGGGTCTGTGCGCCTGCGCGTCAGGTCCGCTTCGCGTTTGGGCAGCAACTGATCCGACTGGGACCGGATCGGGTCGGTGGAGCCCCTGAAAGCCGGGCTTTCTGTGTTGCTTGTGGAACTTTGAGCGTTCTTCGAGCCCCCTGGTTGGCTGGCCACGTTCGAGAGGTCTCCGAACTGGTTTTGGCCTCCTGTCCTCAGCTCTCTCGCCTTTTTTGTAGCTTTTCGGCGGCGCTGTGGCCTCTGTTTTGCTGGCCTGACTAATTGGTCAGCGGTCTTCCCCGTCGGCTCTTGAGCAATTAGTTTTCGTTCTAATTGGTCAGAAATATATTATGACCGACATTTGCCTCAACCGATCGCAAAAACAGCGAGGAGCCGTCAGAACGGGTTTCCCCTGTCCCCGCCCGAGTTCGATCTTGGGTGTTTCCTCTCGAAAGATTGTGTAGAATCTACACTGCAGATCATCGGATTAATCTGAGTGTAAGGCGACCCAATGCTAATTAGCCCTATTTGGCTTTGGATTTGGATGGTCAGTGATGCGGAAAGTTCTCTGGTCCCCATTGCCGAGGTCGTAGTTCGACGTCTTGCATTTGTGGCATAATGTGTAATCACGAAAGACAACCCACTACTCTTGGGACTTGTTCTCGAAACCGAACGGTAAGCTGATTAAAATCTGGAGCAAAAGCCCGCTTCCAAGATAATATCTCGGCTGCTGGTAAATTTAAATCAGCAACTCCCAATACCTTTGCGGAACAATATGAACTCCATCAGACTTCCACTCGAAGGGCTTCCACAGCAAAGGAACCGTTTTCTCAGAGGCAACAGTTGCAGTGGCTGCTGCAACATCGGCAGCAACACGCGGGGTATTTAGGCAACAAACAAACAGCAACAGAAACAGGAACAGCACAAAGCCGCAGCAGGGCGAGCAAATAAATCGTGATCACGTGGTCAAGAGGGCTTGCCTGGCTAGAGATTCGGTGTAGGTGGAGCAGGAACTGAACTGAACTCTACTCAACTCCTTCTTAACTCCTGCAGCAATAAATGTAGCGCTTGTCTCGACTGATAAAGCCACACAAAGAGAGAAGTGATCTACTAACAGAAACAGCAACCCAACAGCAACAGCAACAGCAACTGCACAACAAGATCATGTTTGTCGTGTCATACGAAAGAAAAATAGTACAAAATAGTAGTAGGGATGCTGGTAGGCCAGGCTGCTATCCAGTTCTACTACCACTACTATCACCACATTGCGCGCCCAACCGATCGCATACACAACACGCTCCGAAGTCCCTGGAGCCTGCAACTCCTGCAGCAATCATCGTCATCATCTTCGTCGTCGGCTTCGTCGTCGTGGTGGGGCATTCAAATTTGGCGCTTGAATTTGTAGCAAGTTCAGAGTTGAAGCTGCAGCTGCCGCAACGGGGAGTCGTCGCCAGGGAAACAACAGCAACAGACACTGCAACACGGCAACAACAGCCACCAGCAACAATGCATGTCGCTGAAATCGAAATCAAGATCAGAAAATAGAAACTGGGAGATCCGAATCAGCAGCATCATCGGCCACGCCGTGCCCTTACGTATCAAAACAAAGAGCAGGGAGGGGCGAGGATAAGGCGGGGAAGAGAGTTTTCTCAGAGTCCACGTATGTTCCGACTCCCAGTCCGAGCTGGAGTCTCCGATCTCGATCGGAGGCCGCTTCGTGACGCACAATGTGGTCATGGGCCAGCCTCCCTTGTTAGATGCAGATGCATCCACTCCCCAGTACCAAAAGGGGCAAGGGGGAGGCAGTACCAAATTTGATTCTAATTGTCGGCGCTGTGTTCGTCAGCTGGTGTGCTTCCCGGTCGCCATCATCATGCCACAACCGATTCGCGCTCCCAGATCAGTCGTGGGCTGGAATTTGGCGCTTTACTCGCCAATCAGATGCGCTTTATTGGAGGATTCTTCGGAGCCAGTCCAAAGATCTGCCTTCCAAATCCTACAGATCGGCTCTGTTGTGCTTCATTTATGCCAAAAACCCATTTGCTGCCTCCCTTTCCCACTCCGCGGCCGACAGTGGAAAGTAGCTGACACACATTTCTCGCAATTTCAATCTCAGGCAAACAAAGCAGAGGTCCAGAGCCGCTTGACTGGGGCTTGAACCGTCGGTCAATTGGGGATGGTGAACCCTCTGCGTCTTTGCTTTGCGGCATGTTGCACGCGTGATTAGCAGCTCCAGCACCAGGCACGGCACCGGACTCCCATCAGACATCAGACACATGCGCCCATCAAAGCTCGGCAGAAACAAATCAAGATTAACGGCGGATCAGTGGATCAGGGGATCAGCGGATCAAGTATCAACTATCAAGGTTTGTTTTGGGCTGGAAAACAAAGGCCGGAGCGGAGCTGCCCAGGGCACAGCATGTGAGCGCTTTCAAATTGTTTCAAGTGTGAAGATCAATTTCATGGCACGTTACCGGGTTCGGAGCAGACTGGGGGGATGACTTCTTCTTCTTGGCTGAACTGGACTGGACTGGACTGGATCCTCCTCTGCCCCGGCCCATTTGCATGAATTTGAATACAATTGACGAATTGTAGTTCGGGCATTTGTCTGTTTTTGTCTGATCTTGTAATGTGTCTATTATATTTCAGGCCATTGTTGCTGTCGTGGGGCAAGTGTGAGAAATTTGTGGGCTCTCTGTGTGTGAACGAAGCGTGGAAATGAGAATCGCCTGCAGAGATAGTATCTTTGCATCCGTGTATCTGTGGCGTGCCTACTATTGATACATCATCGGACTTTTCTGAACTTTAGCCGGTAATTAGACAAATTCAAATGTCAACAGAAAGTTCAACGTACCTTCCCTCGAGAGGGAAGCGCTCTCATAATCGCCGTCGATAATTTATTGTTACGCGAATAAGTTTCGACACTAAAAGCCAGTTAGAGGGCCAGTTACCTGGACAGACTCCTCCAACTAATCAGATTGACCCAGTAAACCAGTTGACCGAGTTGCTTTGGATTTCGGATTTCGGTTATTGCCTGGATCGGGTCCATGCAACCCGTCAACATTATTATTTGCCTTGTTAACTTGTCTGCACGAAATGACATTTTACAGCTAAATTTGCCGTCTGGACGGAGATTTCCCAAGACAACGGCCGAACCGAACCGCCAGCCAGTTTTGCTAACGAAGCGGTGCGCTGGAACGTCGAAGATGGCCAGCTCGCTGGTGCCAAAATCGATTTTGCAAGCTTCGATCTCGGCGTTCCCTACTGGCGCTATCCCTGTCTCAGCTCTCCATTCTTTCAGTCTCCGGCTTCTGTCTGGGCCCACTTACTGTCCCACTCCCGATCTCTTCCAACAAAGTCCCAGCAATGGCAGACTTGCTCCAAATAAATCCTTCCTTCTCGAAGAGTTTTCCCTTTCACGGGCCATTCTTTCTGGCCTTCCATCTATGAGAGGAACTATCTCTTCAAAACTTACTCGACACTGGTTAATTTTTTGCCAAATGCTGAATAAGTTCAGACATGATTAGCTAATGGGGAAGGAACCTCAGCAGCTCCCCAAAGGCCTCGAAATATCAAAGGCTCCAAACAGCAGAAAATCAGCTCCCTTCGCAGCGAAAAATGGATTGGAAATAACTAACCACGGGTTAGTATCGCAAAAGTCATAAATAAAATATTTGACCATAACCTGGGATACCTGGGATACAAAACCTCAATAAGGTATCACAGGAAATCACCTTAGTTCTGGGAGTCGAACTCGGAGATACCCTGGCGCTGCCCCCAATAGGGAAGGTGCCAGGATGGCTGGCTCCAGAAAGGTAGCAGTGCGCTACCCCCTGGAACTGAGGGTATGGATTGGTGAAGGCAACAAATGACTCGCCGGTGCTTGGAAAACACCTCGCAGTGCCTGGAAGCAACAGAAAATGTGGAAATGTGCGGCACCGGCCACCTACAGGAGGTGGAGACCCTGCTAAACGATCAATCGTCGCGATCAGAGGCACGTTTGGACTCCAATTGGAGTGGGCGGGGAATATTACTCACTGTGGCGGTGATACGGACTATTACGTAAGTGAGAGCCACTAGATTGGGTACTTATGGCGAGAGTGCAACTGAAAGACAGTCTCAAGATTTTAATTATTCAATAAGTAAGCTTTGAAGCAATTCCTAGGGGAGGATGTACTGTAATCGCCTAATTGATTTTCTGAATCCTCAGTTGTGCCGAGAAAAATGCGCATAAATTAATTTGCCCAAATGCCAAGCTTCAGGAGTTGTCCTTTGCTGCCAATGGTGTTTATAGGTGGCATTATTAATTAGTTCTTTGGGGCAACGAGGACGGATTTGGGTGAAAAATCACTGCAAATCACTCAAACGCAAATGGCAGCGGAGATAATCATCGACTAACTACAGAAACGAGCAGAAGTAATCGGCGAATGACGCAGGTGTAATGGAAGTGAATGAATCCGAGACGTCAAGGGTTAATGCTTCCAGAGGATACTCCGGCGGTCATCCCGCCCAGAGTCCAGATACAGAATTGGCTTAAAGACGGAACGCTGCTAAGACAGCAGTATCTGCCGAGCATTCCAAATTAAATAGTCGGGAAAATTAATCAATAATCCGGACAAGAAAAGTTCAACTTTGCGCCGCGCCTGGGGGAAAGTGAACGGGGAAAGTAACTCGGGGGTGTCTGGGAAGATCGCAGGTTTTTAACCCTTTCACTATACTCGTGTGTCCCGGTACATAAGAAGTCAACAGATAAGTGAGGCAGAGACCCATCCAAGACCTGCACAGCAGAAAGGTTGCATGGAGCAGGGCTCGGGAGCGCTCGACTTGCGCTCAAAAGTCACTCATCCGCTCCGTGGGCCGCCGCGCTCTCTCGGCCTGCGCGCTGTCTCTTTGAGCCAACTGCCTGGCACTTGAGTGTTTTGGGCCATAGACAGAGTGTCGTCGGTCGGGGCGCCTTCCACGGAATCTCCACTGGAATGCTGAGCGCTTTCGCCGTGCCGCGGCGCATCTCCTATTTCGGACCCTTCTTCCGTCCGCTGGCATATTTTGTTTCCTTTTACAAATGCACAGATTTTCGCCATTCCTTTTTTTGCGCATTAAGTCAGATTTTTAATTTATTTGCTCCTGCCTCCTGCCTCCTGCCTCTGGCTCTGGCTCTGCCTCCTTGGGCTTCGTTTTGTTTCTCTTTCGCCGCTGTCTCGTTTGTTGATGGAAACATTTCCGTTTTGTATTTGCGCAATTTGCTTTCAGCCGCGCTTAGTCCCTGGGATCTGCATAGGATCTGCGAGGTTTTATTGCCTCTTCAGGATTATTGCTGGGCCTGACATACTTCCATTCATGCCATTCATTATCTATTTCGCATAAACCATTGATTCGCATTCCCAGCCGACCCTTCATATCCCTTTTACTTCCAATATTATCCGTTTCGCCCTCATAAACCCTGGAGAAACTCATATTGGAGGAGTATCCATCATCGTTCGAACCCACCGCCCCCTGGACTGCTTCCTCCCTGCTGAAATAAATTGAAAAACACATGCACCGACCCTTGCACGAATCCTCCTCCACCCCCCATTGGAGACACGTCCGTACATATGTACATACGTCTTCACATAGGTATGTACATGCATTCGTTCGTATGTAAGCATATTTACTCATGTACGAATCAGGCACCGTCATCCTCCCCACCCCCTATGCCCCACCGCCCCTACCGAGCTCCTCCGGATCCCTCTGCCTCCTCCTCGCCCGGCAGCGGCCACGTATGAGAGTGTGCAATGCGAGTTGCGAGTTGTATTCGTCATACATGCTGCGTCGACGTCGTCAGCAGCAGCGGCAGCGGCTGTGGCAGCGCAGCACTCAGCTCTGCCGACTGCGCAGTTCGGCTTTTCCTCGGCATTCGCTTAATTTTTTGCTCCACGCTTTTTTCGTCCCAAGCTCTGCTCCGTGGAGAGAAAGAGAGCGAGCACGAGAGAAAGAAGGAGAGAGTGGCCCCACACACATACACTGTTGTTGTTGTTGTTGTTTTGCTGCACACGAGTTGGCGCTTCAATACATATAGAGGTGTATATATGTGTGGGTGTGTGTCTGAGTCTTACATGTTTTTTATTTCCTTTTGGATGTGGCTGTTGCTGTTGTTGTAGTTGTTTTGCTCCCCAGTTTTTAGACTCCGCCTTTTTTGTCGTCTGCATGTCTCTGGCTGTGTGTCTTCGCCCGCTTGCTTCTTCCCCCTTTTTCGGTGGCGCCACCCCTCCCCGCCTGCGATGGATTTTTAAGCAGCGTTAGAGGGGGCGCCTGCGAGGCGAAAAGGGGGGCCATAAAGAAGAAGAGGCTGCCTGGCGAAAGAGTGAATGTATGTGAGAGACTGCGAGCTTGGCACTCGCTTCGTTCCATTCGCATTTCGTGTGATTTATTCTCTGTACTCTGTACGCTGCGTACTTATGCTCACTTGCTTCGCATCTGTGTCTGTGTCTGTGTGGGTGTCTCTGCAGGAGTGTGTGCGAGTGTGTGTCAGTGTGTGTGTGGCTCATTTTAACTCTCATCCATTCGTTTTGAACTTAATGTGTTGCTGGCTGGTCTCCGACGAATGGGAAACGAATGAGTTCTTCTGCTGTGCTGGCAGCTTGTTTAGGTTTATTTAGCACACAAAATCATACATACGACATACATACGCTTATGTACTGGCTTGGCACCCGCCTTTTCCCTCCCAGTCTGCCTATGTACGTGCCGGTGCACTGCGATTGACTCGAACGGGTTCTATGTATGTATGCTGCACACACAGGTCGTATGAGTAATATTTTCGGAATATTGCGCATACGACATGGTGGACATCCTTTTAGAAATAGAGGGCTGGAGAGAACCCTCTAATTGCCGTTGCAGCAGCAAGTACTCCACTTTGTGCAACGTGAATGGGGACTAGGGACTACTGGGGACAAAGGATTAGAGGCCCCTCGGGCGGCACAAAGGCTTCAAATTATTTAAAAAGGACTTCCGAGTTGCCACTGAAAAATGACAGTCAAAGGCAAAGGGAAAGGCAAAGGCAAGGGTTCAAAGCTCCACAAAAGCACTTCAGTCGCTGGAACTGGAGCCTTTCGCAAATGAAAATGGAAACGGCCAAGAAATCGAATAATAGCGGGAAAAACTTTAGAAATGGACTGGAAAATGTTGAATTTAATTCGAGTCAAGGCCAAGAGCTGGACGGAAGGAAGTTAAAGAGCAGAAAGCTGAAAAACAGGTCACTTTAAGGTCATTCACACTTTGGACCAAGTCCGGCACTGACCTCGCGGTGGCGGCTACTTTATTACTTTAAGATTTCGCCTTGACTTTGAACAACAGTTCGCCATCGCCATCGCCATTGCCGGATGGCTTTTTTCTTCGCTCTGCTCCTGCTCCGCACCTCCACGACGTCTTCCCCAAGCACAATGGACTCCCGCGCTAAAAAAACGCGGTAAAAAGCGCAAGTTTTCTTAGGGTTTTTGTATTCTCGTTTTCGTTCTCTCCGCCTTGCCGGCCATAATGACCGAAAGCCACGTGAAGTTTCTGGAGACGCTGCAATAATGACCAATTTCCGGGCAAGCGTTGACATCTTAAGAGGTGTAGCCTTGCCGCCGAAATCAATGCGACGGGGGGCTTTAAGGAGCTTCATTTAATATTTTTACAATCAGAATTTAATGTATTTCCCTTTTACCTTTAAAGTGGCTTTTTGTCTTCCAGAGAGTCTATACCTTTCTAAAGTCGCGTGCCGCGAGACAGGACACGTGTCTGGGATTTCTTCTGAAGTGTTAATCAAAGTTGTTTTCCATTTTCAATCAATAGGCACGATCTAATGTATGAAAATCTCGAATATGCTGCTATACATTCATTTCTTTAATTCAAAAGTGGAAGTTTTTGGACTAAAAAAGGTAAAAATATTCGCCCGTAAGAGCTTAAGAGAACCAAACCCGAAATCGTGAAGACGCCCATAGGGAAACCCCCCGCCCTCGCACTGGAAACCACAGAAAAAATGTCCAATTCCACTCCCCGGCCGAATTCACCCCCGGAAACTCTGGCCAACTGAGCAGCAGTTGGCTGCCATTAAATATTCAATTGAAATCCTCTTCGTTCTTCCGCTGCCGTTCCGAACCGCCCTCCGGTTTCGATTTGTATCCAAATGTCATTTTTTATTTGGCGTCTTTTGCATTTTATTTGCTACATTTGTAAGCAGCCTCCACTACAATATATACCGGCCGGGATACATACATTCGAGCGGGTATATATACGTCTATGTGGGTCTGGGTGTGCAGCTGCCCATTTGGATACGCAACTCGTCCATTGACAATCCGTGTTCCATGTGTTGCTCGACGGCCAATGGGAATCCTCCGAGTCGTCGAAGGACTTGCCGCACCGCTGGATTTAGTTCTCAATTTTTCCCGTTTCTTTGTCACTCATGGGACGCACGAGTATGGTCCGCTGCTCCTTGGAGTCTTTGGAGGCTTAGGGGATTGTGGATGGATGGGAGTGGGTGTTGGGAAGTGGGTTGTGGGTAGTGGGTAGTGGGGTTTGGGCTTTGGGCGTGAGACTTTTTCTCGCCAACAGCCAAGGCAAGGCATCGGGCTGTCGGGCAAATAAAAAAGTTTTTTCAATTGATTTTTTGCTATTCTTCTTCCTCCCGGCACGTATTCCTTTTATTCCTCGGGGGGCAGGGGGGCTTGAGAAATTGGTTGAAATCAATTGGATTTGCCGGCAGGAACTTTTTGAGCGACAGCAGGCCGGTTCGGGCCGCTAGGTGGCGCTGCCATTAGCATTTCGGGGGTGGGGTGGATCCGTGGGCTTTGTTTTCCATGTCAGTGCAGTAGCAGTAGCAGATGAAGCGCGATTTGCATAATTCAAAGTGAATGGAGTAACTGCCGCTCAGATTGGCTTTTCGATTCGCCGATGGTCACTAAATTAGTGCGGAACTTTCTCGCACCGAGTCTCGTACTGTACCATTTAGCAAGTGGCTTATTACATCTGGAAAGTATTAGGCCCAAATTAGCTGCAATCACAATTACCTTTCCCTTTGGCCGATTGCCTTTGGCTGGGCTTCCATGGCAGCAAGGCGAGCTTGTAGCCGCTAATTTGATCAAAATTCGCACAAAATGAACATCCCTTTCACCGCCTCGCTACCCCAGCTTCCTTACTTTCGCCGCCAATAGGCCTTCGATGCTTATTCTAATGCAAATACGATTGAACCGTTTATCAAATGTTTCCTGGTTACCTTGAACACCGCCGAGAACACAAAGGGGACACAACAAAGCCCAACAATGGCAGGGCCACAGAATCACAACACCACTAAATCAACAACCACAACAAGCCACCCTGTCCCGCAAAGAAAAGAGATAGGAAAATTGGCGAACTCCGAGCCGGGAAATCGCGGGCCGGGTCGGGCCACGCAGAAGGAAAAATTCGCAAGCCGAAAATCAGATTGTGTAAAGTCGAGTTAAGTATCCTTTATGGGGTTCGTTGAGCAGGGCGCAGGATTAGGATATGGGTAACATGTTTGCCTAATACTTGCTGGGACACACCCCTCTTCCAGGTCCCTCCCCCGTCGCCACCCCGCCATTGTTGCCCCTGATTACGTAATGGTTCGGCACTTGATGATTGTTCTGCGGCGGCATGAAATTGATGTTTTTGCCAATTTCGCAATTGAATTGCAATCAAAGCGATGACGTGAAATAGAAAACCCCCGAAAGGCGCTCGCAGGGGTGCTGCTCACTTTGCCGGGGGATGGGATGCCGGAGAAAGTCCTTGCCAAAACCCGAGGACACGAGAATGCGAAAGTGAAAGCCAAACTAAATTAGGGTAAGGCTGATGCTTTCCTTCCCTGTTCCTGTTATTTTTTCGCAAACCTCGAGGGGGAGGGCTCGTCGTTTAGTTTATTGGCTGGCCGGCCGGGGAGGCCAGAGGGTGGAGGGTGGTGGGTGGAGGTTAGAGACTAGAGGGTGTGTGTTTGTTTACGTGCAGCGGGTGTGCGAAGTTGCGTGTCATAAATTTTTTTTCCCAGAATAAATTTGCACGCCGACAAAGCAGGAGAGCTCACTTCCCGCTTTCTCCGCCTCCTGGAGGCGGGGCAGCATGCGGCGCCTGTCAACGCTCATGGTTATAAAGGGAATTGGTCTTGTATCTCTGAGGTATTATTATCTGATTGTCATACAATCCAGTCTCAGTGAACGGGACTTGATCTTCCGGAAATTCACAAGACGAGCTAGAGACTTACATCATGCTTACGAAAGTTGGCTAATTTCGAACAGACTGTTTACATATCGATGGCCAATAAACAGGTTCTCAGGCCTCTGGAAACATGTACATAGCTGGGGGATCTTGTTCACACCGCTTCTGCCTCGCGAGTGGCGCTTCACAGGCCCTGTCAAAATTGCATCGGAGAACACAAGCTGGAAGATTATCATCCATTATGAAGGGCTTCGAGGCGAGCCCTTCCAGCTCGGGCTTACGTATTGCATTCTTGTAAAAATTGTATTCTTATAAAAATGTTTGTTTACTACGTGACCGGTCAGAGCGCTCCGCTGCTGATCCCCCAACCGCGATACACACGCGAGCCCGGCCAGCGCTTCTCCTGCGCAGTGTCCAGATGATCTACATGAGGCCCAGACTCCCGACCGAAGCAACACGTTGGGCTCAGAGTTCAATTAAGTCGACTCCCTCGCCCGTGCCTGCGCTCCGACTCATATGGATTTGCATTGGTCACGTTTTGGAGCGTGTAATATTTTAACCTTTCCTTATTTTCCCGAAGCTTATCGTTGATATTTTACAAATAAGTACAAATATGGATTTTATGATGGGGTGGGGAGTTCGGGGAGCTCATGGGCCGGAGCCAGAGCCAGAGCCAAAGCAAATAAAATTTTATATTCCTTGGCAAATTATTGCCAAAAACCAAACAAATTTTGCACACGAAAAGGCAATTTTTATTGCCGGCCAACCCTAGCTGGTTCCTGGCTCTTGAACGCTTCCGTTTATTTCCGGCTCTTTAATTTAACAGCTCTGCTAGACTCTGCCAGGCCGCCGGAATAAGTGACCTGGGTCAACCTGCTAAAATGCTGGCAGAAACCGGTCTGGAGGCATTGCCATTGTGATTTCCCACCTTAATTGATTTGCGGCCGCTGCCAGGAGCAGCAGAAAACCCAGCCACTAGGATAGCCCTTGCCGGCCCTCCCTCCTTCTCCAGACTACCCCGAGGCAGCCACCCCTACAAACAATCGACACCCCTCCACGAGTGCTTTTTTATTATGATTGCCGACCTCTTGTTGCCGCTACCGAAAATGAAAACGAAAACGAAACTGACCTTTGCCGCCGACCCGTGTCCATGTCCGTTCGTTTGTTTGTGCGGTCAGCCAGCCGCCGCTGCCATGGACATTGGCTGACCTTTGGCTGTCACCGTTCCCCTCCCTTTTCCCATTATCCCCTAGCCTTTTCTGCCCTCCACTCGTGTTGTGGGTCAATTTCTGATTAAGTTGTAATTTGCAGAGGAAATAAAAGTGCCGAAGAAGGGCTCGCTCGAACCGGTTCCGTAAGAATAAATATGCGGATGTGACCTAAGTGGTGTTAAATACCGGCTCAATCACGAGCTAATTGAGTATGAATAAGGGTCACCACATCCATATTCTTTACGAATGATGGTTTTCTTTGTCGAAGTTCTAAGATACTGCATCTCGGCAGTTCAAGGTCAAGTTGCGAAATTGTTGCACTTCGAATCGGCAAATAAAGGGTGCAAAGGCAAGGAATCCGCCGCGAAGTATCCAATTTGCCTGCCAGTGAGAAGGCAACACCAGCAGAACCCGTCAACAGCATGGCTCTGTTGGTCCAATTTCGTGCAAAACGTGCAGAAAGCGTTTTCAAAACGATTACACAGTATAATGCGCCCTGGTCCAAATATGCATCGTAAATTGTGCGGCTCCAAAGGCAGACTCCGCACCACAGCTAGGTCCAGTATGTGTGGCATATGTCGGGAATTGTACCTCTCTGGCACTGTGGCACTCGCCACGATTCCCTGGAAACAATTGCATTCGAGCACGCATCGAATGCAGAGTAATTTTTAATAACTCGTGAAATCCGGCACTACGTGAACAAGTCGAAAGCCAAACTTGAAGATTCACTAGCGCCGACTCCTCCTCTGGACTTATTGAGTCCCTTCCCGGGCTTCCCTGGCCCGGGTCTCGTCCTTCGAGCAATACCCACCAAGTGCCATGTTGACATTTCACGCATTTGACAGTTTAGAGGAGTCGCAGGACTGAAACCGCTAACAAGGACACAGGCAAACACCAGCTCAGCACAAAGAAAACAGTTTTTCCAGTGGTTTTTCCACGACATTGCGAAAATTTGCAAATCCCGGGCACACGTTGAGGGTATGAGGGTGCTGGGTGCTGAGTGCTGGGTGGGTGGTGGTGGTGGATGGCTTGTGTATGTGCAGATTTTGGTTGGCTGCACACACTTTTTCCCCTCGAGCCCTCGGCCAGGACTCGCCCCCGTGCTCCCTTGTGCCAAAATGTTTTTATTGGAATTTTATTTTATTTCATTGGATTTTGATGGTTTCATTGTCTGCCCGGAAAGCGAGTACCCTGTAATGGAGTCACTGCGGCACTGCAGCCGAAATGCGTATGCAAATTTTATGTGACTTTTGCGGGGGATTCGGCGAATGCCCCGGGCTCGGATTTGGATTGGATGAGGGGCGGTGGAAGTCGAGGGAATCTGCGAGCGGGTGGGTTGGCGTGTGACACTGGGGAGGTCGCTGGCGTTTTGTTTGTTGTTATAAAAAATTATATGCGCACTCACCGAGTACTGCAGCGCCTGACGTTTACGGCTAATGAAGTCAATTGCTGTCATTTATCTTTTCGTTGGACTTTACACGAGGGTGGCTGTTCATACATGCACTGCACGATTTCGCCGCGAGTTAGTAACAAGGCTAGAGTTAGCAGAGATTCAAATACAATTCTAAGGAACGTCAGTTAGCAAACCACTAGTTGCCGCTACATTCCTGCCAAATATCCGCATTTTGTAATGCAATTGCCCCGTCCCTATCCGCTCTGCCCTATACCATGTGGGCGTGAAATTGCCAATCACCCGGATTAATTGCCCTCTGATAGCAGAGGTTCCTGAACTGCCAATTGGCTCTGGGGCTCACTTTGTGGGTTCAAGTGCGCGTGCTCAAATAAATCATTTCCATGACTCGAGTGTCTGATCCATTGCCGATCTCATTTCAAGTGCAAAAAGGCCGCAAACCAAGGAGCGGACTGGGAAAGCGCAATTGTGGGTGTTGCAACCAGAAACTATGGTCGTGAAGGTTCTGGGCAGGCGTGAGGTGCCCGGGAGTTGGCAGGGAGTTGGCCAAAGTGAAAGCCCACACTGCACTGCCAGAGTTTGTGGTTTGTGGCGCGAAGGATAACAGTTTGGGCACCGGAAAACAATGCAATCGGCTCGGGTCCAGCTGTGGGCATTCCATCTGCCAGCTAAGATTTTTGCGCCGATCTTCGCTGGCTGGCGCTGTCCAGGCTATCAATGAATAAGGTTAAAATAATAATGCAAAGTTCGGCCTAGCTTGGAGGCTTAGAAGTCTCCTTAGCCCTACTAAAATGACTTCTAGAGGCAAAGCCAGCCAGCCAACTCATCTCGGGGAAACAGTTTTAAAGTGTTGCCGAAAAATACCGCACGAACACGTCGAGCATCATTTAAGAAGCCAAATGACCCCAGGGCTCCCTCTGACCGCAGCTGAAGTGCGGTCCCAGTGAGCACAGGATGGACATGGGCACTGGCACTTACTGGGCACTGGAATTCACAACTCAATGCTTGCTCGGACCCCAGTGATGACGATAAAACCTTCCTAACAAGCCTTTCTGCAACAGCTTCCTCTCTGCCGGTCGACGCATACAAATATTATTTTTGAGGCTGGTCAGTTCGAGCTTCGTGCCAGGCAGGCATTGATGCCTCCGCCAAGATATCATCGCTGCAGAACTTGCAACTTCCTCTTAAAGCCTTTAAGAGTCTGGAGTCCAAAGCTGAGGAGTGGGTGTATGAACGGGGATGTGCGGTCTGGAGAGCAGTTTTGGCCATTGCGTAGCTGGATGTGAAGTCTGGGCGAATCCGAGCCGCGCTTGCTGAGAGTGTTTTGGAAAATTCGTTAAATAGCACTTGAGATCCTTGATAAATTCTAGTCTTGAATCGGCTTGCTCTAATGGCCACTAGCCTAAAAACAATCATTTAAAAAATTAGGAAAATAAGAAAATTGAGAAAGTAATGGTTAACGTTACTTTTCATGTCGACCTTTTCATGTGGAGGATACTGGTGTATTTTTGGCCATTTTTATACGATTTTGGCGTAAAATCTATAAGATTTTGGCTCATATGTTTTCCATATTTTGATGCAGATTGGAGGAGCTTGAAATCCTGATTCATAAATGGTACGCCTTATCCAAATCGGTGTCCCAAAAGTTAGCATGTGGCCTAACGTTACCCCCACATGGCCAATTCCATTTTTTTGCCCAGATCGTGGGACATTATTTTCTATATCTTGGCCAATACTTGTCCGATTGCGAAATGTTATACCTTCCCGACCTTGTATCTTTGAGTAGTTTCATTCTCCATCAAAACCTGGCAACGTGAAATCCGACCCCATTTTCGAAAATTTTCAAAGGGGTAACATCATGATTTTGGCCAAAAATCGATAAAATTTTGGTCCTCCCATATTTTTCATATTTTGATGCAGATCACAGGAGCTTCAATCCCTGATTCATAAATGGCATGCCTTTTCCAAATCGGTTGGAATTTGGCTGAAATATTGGCTAAAAAGTATCTCAAAAGCTACCTTGTGGCCTAACGTTACCCCCACATGGCCAATTCCATTTTTTGGCCCAGATCGTGGGACATTATTTTCTATATCTTGGCCAATACTTGTCCGATTGCGAAATGTTATACCTTCCCGACCTTGTATCTTTGAGTAGTTTCATTCTCCATCAAAACCTGGCAACGTGAAATCCGACCCCATTTTCGAAAATTTTCAAAGGGGTAACATCATGATTTTGGCCAAAAATCGATAAAATTTTGGTCCTCCCATGTTTTCTATATTTTGATGCAGATTTAAGGAACTTAAAACCCTGATTCATAAATAGCACGCCTTTTCCAAATCGGTTGTAGTTTGGCTGAAATATTGGCTAAAAGGTGTCTCAAAAGTGGAAAAGGACTCTATATGGTTTATGTCTTGGACTGTTATCTTGAACTGGGTGGCTCACTTCTCACTTCTGAAAACCTACCACCTCGTGGAAAAATCGAATTTGGCCCTCGGCTCTGACCATTGTTCTGTAAACATGCAATAAAAATTAAGGTGAATGAAGAAGGATCGAAGTGCGTAGATGAAAATAAATTGTCTTTGGCAACAGTGGGACACGCAGGGCCGCACAATCAACTAAAAGCCACTGCCGCGCACGGTGGCACCCAATTGAAAACAAAGAAACGGCAACGAAAACGAAACGTGGGGGCTGTGGCAACAGGAATTGAAAAATCCTTCACCTTCGCTTTATACAAATGACGCCCCAAGAGACCGAGTAGGAAAGGCAAGACGTGGATCTGGGATAAGTTTTAAAAAGTGTATGTACTCCGTGCATTTACATAAGCATCTAGAGTGTGTTTGAACAGAGCCCGGTCGGCTGCGGAGCGGGAAAATCATTTACATGTGGCTGGGGCATTAGAGGAACGTGGAGGGATGATTATTAAATGGGTGGCATGTTTAACTATAAAACGCACGCGACGAGGATGGGTGTCCAGGGGTGGGTTGGGTGTAAATGAAGGACAGACGGAGCTTCGCAAGATGCTGTCCGAAGTCCGGAGTCCGGAGAAGGGCACAGACGGAGGGCTCTCCGAGTGAATGGACACAAACAAGGAGTCGTGGGGGAAGGGAGTGCGTGAGGGTGGCGGCTCGGCTGTGATGCCGGAGGTGGAGGTGCCCCTCAAGAGTGTTTCGCAGAAGCACAAGGCTAAGCAGGCACTGAATTATGCAAAAGATTTACGCGCTGCCTTCTGACGGCTGCAAAACTTTTGGGGTGCTGTCCCCCCGTCGCCTTTCGCATTGGGTATGTTTTTTCAGCCGGACGCGTATGACAGTAATACACTCACAGAAAGAAAAACACTCACCAGATGGCAGGGACACGGAACTGGCAGAACAAGCCGCCAATTTGTAGGCAACAAAGCCCGGGATTACCGCAGAAAGTGCTCAGCAGGCCTCTGGCCAGGTGACAAGGCATTTGTAGGCTCTGGGCTGAAGCTCATTGGGCAGTTAATCATTTCGAGTGGGAGTCGCTTATCCTTTCCACAGTCCAATACATTTAAGGCCGATGAATCCGCCAATAAACGTTACGGGTGAACAAGAAGACACGATCTCTAGTCTTTTAAGAACCAATTTCTTCCATTTAAAACCTAAAATTTTCCCATATCAATACTTCCAGCGCTTCAATCGCTCAACGTACAGCTCCATGGCGCCTAGCGGTCAAAAATCAATATTGAACTCCGCACCGGCACTGGGATTCGTGAACCGAAATTCATAGGAAATAAATCGCATGCGATAGAAATGAGCGTTGAATTCTTTTATTATTTATTAAAAGGCAGCCAGCCAGCACCACCGATTCGCGGGGAATATGCAAAAGGCCTTTGATCGAAGCCGCGTCCTGAGAGGAATCCCCTTTGATCCCGAAGACAGACACACGACCCAGGTAGGCAGGCAGGTACAAGAAACCACAGGGCGAAAATCGCTGAAATATTTCAATTAACTTAAAGTGCGCCGCCGAAGTGGAGGAGAAGCCGCCTGGCTATGAGGAGTCGGTGCCTCAGAATCGCAGAATTGCAGAATCGCAGCACCGCAGGATCGGGGCTTGGCGTCGACAATAAACAATGTTTTGACAAATCGCTGAAAATTGAGTGCGCAAAATTATTATTTTCAATTTAAAAATCAAAAGCAGGGATCTGATCCCCGGAGCACTGTGTGCATCAGTCCGGTAACGATATATGGGTATTAAATTTTGCCGCCTTACCTTTGCTCACGGCAAGCATCGGTACCGGCTTGGGGATCCGGACACTGGGCACCGGCCCCTTGCTCCGTGGGGCTGCTAATGATTTCAAATTAAGAATTTAATACCGAGAGATCGCCTTCCCATATGATTGCATCGATAGCTATACGTATTGGGGAAAACTACACCTCATAGGCGTGGGCCATCGAAGTAAATCAGAAGAAACAATTGGCGGAGCTGGTTAGCCATTAGCAAGTGCAAGGAACCACTGCACTCTTGGGGGCCTGACCCCTGGAATAGCTTCACGCCTGCCAGGCAGACAACAGAAGTTACTCTGGAAGCTTCGCAGCGACTACGCCCACTTCAATCAAATTTTTTGATTGGATTGTTTCGGGAGCAAGTCGTCATTAAATCAAATATCATAATTATATAAACAGCTAACGTGCGGGAGAAAGGTCTTTCGAGCAGCGGCTACGCCTTGTCCATCTCAAGCCTTTGGCCAGAGGAGCTGCATCCCACCTTTTTGATTAAAATCGAAAATCTAAAATCTTCGGTATCCGTATCGATAACTGGGGGGCATTCTGCCGTAGCTGGCTTCGAATGGCTCGAAACTAGGCTTCGAATGTTCACACATTCACTGAGCAGGACGGAGCAAAGCCGGTGAACTGCGATAGGAATAGGAGTGACTGCCAAGTGGCAGCAAATCAGTGGGTAAACTGAACGTTAACGTTAACCTGATTACGGTTATTAGAGCCTATAAGAACGATGGCATGGAGCGCGGAAATACGCATCGCTGTGCCGCAGGGAGGGATGGCCGCTCCGGTCAGGACGAGCCCCGCTGATCCGTGGCGCGAACTATTGAAGTGTAAGAGAGTACACATTATGCTGATTATAATCAGTGGTGCCAGCGGAGTTGAATGATTGCGGAGAGTCCGCGAGAAGTGAGCACAAGTGCAGCTCATTAGCCAGTAACGGTAAGGAGCCGGCGACCCATCCTGGAAAATCGATAAAGTTAAAGGAAACGGCGTACGGGAAGGCTGCCCTCGCCGCAGACTCAGTTCTTCTTTTAGCTTGTTAATGAGTGGAATGAACTCTGTGTCCGGATTGTCCGTTGCGACTTCATCCTTGAGAAGAGGGAAATTCCGGCCGAGAGAGCAGAGAGCGATTTGAAATTGGTTTAAAAATAATAGGAAAAATAAAATTACTTTGGGGTGGGACATGGTGGGTTGGATGGAGGGAAAGTTGGGCAGGCTTTTGTGTTGGAGTCCATGCAACTTCATCTTAAACTTAGCCGTGAACTACAGCAAAGAGTAGTCGAGGATACGGCTTTGTTTCTCTTCCCTTCGCCATATGCAAATGGCATGAAGGACATTGTCATGTTTCCCAGATTTTTCGTGTGTATGGGTCTTCGAAATAAAAAATATGCCTAAATGCGTGTGCCTGAGTAAAAAACAAATATCAAGTGAAAAAAGTGCCATGCGTACACAAAAAAGGAAATTGCGTCCCCTTGCTGGGGGAACCGAATACACCGAATACACCAAATACAAAATACAAAACACAACTCACAAAACAGCCCGTGTGTATACGTTTGTCTGCGTAAAAATGGAAAAAAATTACGGGCTGTAATTATGCAAATTAGTCCTGAGTCTGTAGCTCGTTGCGAGGCGAATGCGCGACAGCCGCGAATATGTAGGTCCTGGGGCAGGAAACCAGCTACAGCTACAGAATCACCGAAAGTATTCCTCTGAATATTTACGCAGCACAACACGCACACTCATTAATTTTCATCAATGGGAAAACGAACCTAAGCCGCAGCTTAGAGCGGCGAATGTGAATTTTGTTTCTAATTTTTTTTGCATATACATATATCCTGGAAATCCAGGCCAGCCAATGACAGCAGGGAGCTCTCGAATGTGCTGCGCATCATTAATTTTTAGAGCTTAGCCAGATGACAAGCCCGAACAACAAGCGCCCAGCCAGAGAAAAAATGAATCGATCCCAAGATGATGCTCAAAGCCACAATCGTATCTCTAGTCGAGCTTCAACGCCCCAATCCGGTTTTTTGATATGAAAGAAATAATAAATTTAAATAAAATAAACGCAGCGGAGCATTCACTATGACAGCCAGAGGCGGGAACTACGGACGAAAATCCCTGAAACTCAGGGAGTCCTGGCGGTTGCCTAAGCCGATCCACGGAAAACTCAACCATCAGCAGTCAACTGCGACAAGCAGGAGACAGTTTGTGGAGAGTTTTGAATATTTATGATTTTGAAGGATTTGTTGTTGACGCCGAAAAAGGAAACCAGGAATGAAAAAAATGCACTCAGCGGGAAAGGGTAGCAGTACGTTGTCTTGACTCATCTCCAGCTATTTATATGAATTGTGAAAACAGAACAGGCATCTACTACTTTTCCGTCCCAAAGTTATGGAATCAACTCAATCATTATTGTAGCTCGTAGCTTTTTGGGACATGAATCAGCTTAAGGCACTCACATATCGACCAACAAAAATCTACATTTCTACTACCAAAATCACGCATTTCCGGCACGTATGGCACTTCCGGCCAAGCTCATGTCGAACAGCATGTGCTTCCGTCTCGTTTCTTTTCCGCCTATCGCTGTCTCGCTCACCTTGACAGATCAGGACCAAAGGACCACGAAAATGTTAACTCATTTGCTAGGAAAATGACTTTTTAATATGCGACACACTTTGGCCACTGAGCCAGTCGAGTCCGACTTGAATATTTATTAAGAGTCCAGGGCGGAGAAGTACGCATGAGAGTCCTTGAGTCGCGAAGGACCCAGGCGGAAGTGCGTAGCGGTCATTAGGCCGCTCCAAGGACGCGTGCCGAGTGCGGGCTTGCTAAATGGTCAAGTGGTGGTCATTCCCCATTCACGTTTACCACATGAGTTCGGGCCACGCACGGAAGGTGGAAAGGACTTGTTCCGTGGTATATGGCCGGTAAAGGATAAATGTCTTGGTATATGGCTTAGTTATTATTTGGGCAGTGCCTTTGATTTGCATAAGTGTCGCGGGGTGATTAGGTTGGCGGGCTATCGGGAAATTAATGAAAACTAACGCATGGAGCGCGTGCAGGTTTATGTCGGTATAGCCTTATTGCTTAAATGGATTTCTGATGGCAAACGGAAACTGGCTTACAAATGATTCGGCCACAAAAAATGCCACATTTGTAAATGTACAATATGATATTCGTCAAGGTTTCGAGGAAGGTAGTCGATTCTCTCTCGACGGTGTATTTTTTCCGACTCTGCAACAGCTCCTAAAAATATATATAATCTGAAAAGGCTTTTGCAACTAAGGATGGAGCCGGAAAGCCCTACCTATACTTTTTCACGGGGATGATCAATAGCGACATCTGCATATTTAGTCAACCTGATCCTTTTGCGGAATATATATTTTTGTTTTTATATATTTACTCATACACTATCAAGAATAAAAACTTGGCATCACATGAGCCCTGCCTTTTTTCTGTCATCTGTCAAATGTAGGTTGGTATTGAATGCTTGGAGCATCGTCAGTCTTACTCCATCCTTTATACAAGCAACATCTAAATTTATTCGTGTCTTGGTTCAGTGTTTTCATTTGTTCTGAATATTTTTGAATTCCTCCCAAGGAATTATTTCACAAAATTTGAGTCTATTTTAGTGAAAAGTGAGTAAAAATATATATTTATTCTCTTTTAGTAAAAAGTTATATTCCTTTCCATTAGCACTTTTATCAATCATGTGTTGCGGATATGGACCTACAGTAACCTACCCCTGCTGTAGCCCCTGCTTCAGTGGGCGATGCTTTGCACCACGATGTGGGTTTTACAGTGGACCTTGTGGACCCTGCTGCGGAGGTGGCTGCTGTAGTAGCTGTGGACCATCTTGCTAGGTTGGTCATCAACCTATTCAGGGAAAATTGAAGGATTTATAACAGAGTCCTTGCGGAACATTTTTGCAACACATTTGTCAGCACACAAGATAATGTGAACATAAAAATCAGGCTTAATAAAGGATGTGTATGATGGCTCTCCAAACACTGCGTTTATAAAAGGCGTTCCAACACTCTATCCTATTAAATATTACGCTAATTGCATCCAATAAATTATCCGCAAGGAATAAATTTCTTTGTATACGGCATTGTTTTTATTTGGGCAGTGCTATTGAGACAGGTGTCGTGCTTAGGTTGGCGGGGTATTGGGAAATTAATGAAAACTAAGGTTTATCTGAGTTGGTCTTACTGCCGAATGGTTTTCTTATGGAATATTGAAACAGGCTTATGATTCAACTAAACAAAATGCAATATTTGTTATCATAATTTTGTTGCTCATCGTTTCGACGAATGGGCAAGGCTCCAACAAGGATGAGCCGGATATTCTTTCGGATTTATTTATTAGCCTGTATGGCTCTTTAATTTCCTGATAGATACCCACACATGTTTAAATAAGTTATGTTCCATACCGAAATCTTTGTGAAATTATAAATATATATTTTTCCGGAAGAACTACTTCGTAAAAAATGTTCATCACATGAGCCTTGCCTTTTTTTGTCATCTGTCAAATGTAGGTAGGTGTTGAACGCTTGGAATATCGGCAGTCTTACTCCATCCTTTATTCAAGCAACACCTAAATTCGTTAGTGTCTTGGTTCAGTGTTCTCATTTGTTTTGGATATTTTTTTATTCCTAACAAGGAATATTTCATAAAATTTGAGTATATTTTAGTGAAAAGTGAGTACAAAGAAATATTTCTTTTTGTAATGACACCAGTGATTAATAACTAACTATTTCTTTAGCACCTGCATCAATCATGTGTTGCGGATATGGACCTACAGTAACCTACCCCTGCTGTAGCCCCTGCTTCAGTGGGCGATGCTTTGCACCACGATGCGGGTTTTACAGTGGACCCTGTGGACCCTGCTGCGGAGGTGGATGCTGTAGTAGCTGTGGCCCATCTTGCTAGGTTGGCCATCAACCTCTTCTAGGAAAATTGTCGGCGAAGAGACCGGGTTTGGACCAACTTATACGTCAGCACATAAAACTTAAACAAAAAAATCTGACAATAAAGGATATGTAAGATGACTCTCCAAACTCAGCGTTCATAATAGCCATTGGTCAACACATCCCATGTCCAGTTCCAGCACTCTATTAGCCTATCAATTACCCTGCTAATTGCCCAACGACCGCCATAAAACCCCTCCACTTTCCCTAACTAATGCTAATTTATGCACTGCCCATTGCGTGAAGTCAAACAGAACTATAAAGCCATACAAACACTTCAGAAGTCAGCGGGTCAGCCGTAAACCAGTTGACCCGACTGACCACTGCTGGTCACTTCCGGTTCCAGACCCCTTTTCCTCTGCCTGTGGTCAGTGTGAACATGGATAAGCGGCGTGCTTTGGGGGTTGGGTGACAATGCAAACATGACATGATTCGCATTATCACTTATGTCGGTAATTAGCATTTGATTGTCAGAGGGGTGCGCAGGGCCGCTTGACCCTCGGTCAGCGTATTAACACATCCCAGGCAATTGCGGAAAGGTAATGATTTTCCTTTTAAACTAATCGGGTGCTCTAATCCTTTATGATAAAGACAATGCATATCCCACAAAGTGCGCAGATGTCCTGCCTCCTGGACCCTGGGTGTTTTTTATGGTGATCCATCCATATTATCCACGTCCGCGTCACATCTCGGTCCGCGAGTCGCGTCTGGCAGCGACAGGGGACACATTATTTTAATTTTTCCACAGAAATTTTCTTACATTTACCCTGAAAAGTACCCCAAAACCGAGGGAGAAAAGCACACTCGGAGGGTGGCAAAGAGAAGCGAAAATAAAAATTGAAAATCGTAAAATAGAGATGCTTCAGCAATGGAACATTAAATGAGTCTAAATAATTTATGCCAGCTTTGGCGGGTGTGGGTACGTGCGTATAGGACAGACTCCGGCGGTGGAAGGTGTTTTCAGCATGAAAACACCCAGAGCGACATGAGCTCGCATCTCGCTAATTTTTTAAGGTTTTTCGGGGTATTTCCATCCCAGAATAGGCACGGAGAGGACAGAGTTTTATCGACACCCTATATATCGACTCTTTTTAGAAATAACATTTGTGTAAAAAATTCTCTTAACAAAAGAAACTGAAGGATTTCTCCATGCCACCTTCCCAATTCAATTTCAAAATTTGTTAACTATCTCAGTGGCCAATATTCTGCCCTTTTCTAATATTACAGGGTATATCCAGCTTCAACCCCTGCAGCAAGTGGACTCCCCAAATTCCGAAATTTTTCAAAGTATACTAGGCTTTTCCTATGTACTGTCGTATATACACTTCACATGCATTTATGTATGTGTGTGCCAGACATTATTATTTGTTCTCGGGGCTCTTGGCGGCGCGCCCTTAACACATTTTTTAATGCGTTTTCCGGCCGGCGATGTGTGTGTGTGTATTTGCTCATTAAGCAGAAACAAAGTTAAGGAAAGTTTCCTACCATCTTCAGACATTTTTTGTTTCCGTTCTGTTTGCCTTTTTCTTTTGGGGTTTTCCCTGTTTCCTCATTTGACTTTACATGCGCCGCTTTATTTTCCTATTCGGGAAAACAGGGTGCTTTAACTTTGGGAGTACATTTTACAGAATAAACATGTAAAGTCTTATATTGGATGGAGTGCAGATACTATTGATGAGACAAAGAGGTTGAAATCTTTTTACCGCGAAGAAGCCCCTGTATTGCCCGGCGAACGGGAGCTTCCCTCATTAATTTTTGCTTATCTTGACGTTGTAAAATTTTCGTATCCTTGCGACTTGTTTATTTACGTGCTTACTTGCCGGTGTTGTCCTGGACCTTCGAGATCTGCTTTGATTCTGGACGGGGGAGTACCATCTCAAAACACAAGAGATTAAATCTTGTCAATAGTCGCGGACGACGAATATTAATCGTGCTCTACAATCTTAATTACAGAGCCCCACATCCCCACGCCCAGAACCCGTTCCATCGAGCCACTAAAGGAGCAGTCGCGCTAACCACATCACAGTAGGCCCGTGCTGGGCTGTACATTTTAATAATCTTAATAACAGTAATGCCTCTATCGCCCGCCATTATTGGAATCAAAGCCATCGGACTCTGCGGCTGGATGTTGGAGCGTCGGGGGCAGACCTTACCGCATCTGCAGCGGGCTGGTGACCGACAAAAGTCAGCCAGGAACCCGACGAAAACTCACAGCTTTTTCGCTCAAAAGCCGAGTAATTACGCATTCAAGTAGAAAAAGTTTATCTCTTGTCGAAAATTGAAAAATTTTCATTTCATAAAATGAGATTAAAACGCGAGAGCCCTGGTCGCCGCCGATGGGGCAAGAGGCTGTGGCAACTGGAGATTTCGGTCGGCCTGGGGGACAAGACCCATCCCGGGGAGCCGCCGTGAAAACCGTGAAAACCACAAAACCATGGGAATGGACTGGCGGAGAGGGGAAGGACGCCAGCCGCGAAGGGCTTAAATCTAGAAAGTTTACTGCCAAAATATTTTTAAGAAAATTATAATAACGCGAACGATGAGGGGGGGAGAGTAGTGGCCGTCAAGGGAGCTGGGAAGGAAAATAATAATGGCCGACAACGGGGACGCGGCTGCCAGGGAAAGGGTTTCAAGACGAGGCAAGGACGAAGTCGAACAGGGGCGATGAGGGCGAGATGTCCTGGATGACAGTCTGGCAACGCCACAGCGGAGGCTGTGTGTGTGCGTGGCGGGGTGTTTGTCCTGCCAGTCCCGCGTCCATACGCACTTTCAACCCTTTTCGCGCTGGCGGGGAAAATTGCGTAAAGTGCGAAATTCGCTGCGTCTGTGTGTCTGTATGCGTGTACTCGCACACACGCACACCCCCCGATACATTATGTACTCAAAATGTTTCATTTTACGACGTATATACTCCAGTCCGCACCAGCAGATAGCGACTAAAAGGGTTGTCCTGGCCAGCAAATGTTTCCTGCGGCGGTTATTGGATTTCAAAATGAAATCCATTTGATGGGAAGGACGCTTTTGATATGTGGGGTAAGCGCGGCCTTAGAAGCTCGGTAGTTAAATAAATTAACAGCCAGCGGCCAGGAGGGGTCTGGGGAAGTAATAAAGCTGCCACAGGGGGCTCGAATTAGATTTGAGTGATGCGAATTAAGAGTTACATTAACGAGCAGAAATAGCAGAGACTAAGGCTCCATAGGACTCGTCTGGAGATGGAATAGGTGTTTTATAGGCCCAGAGCAGAGTTACCTAAATTTATGCAGCATACTTTTGAGGCACCTATCAGATGACTGGCTTAACTTCTACTTTTCTATGGTCTTTGATTTGACACACACATCTCCCGTTTCGAGAGTGAACAATTGAACTGATTGTGGAAATGGAAATCAAAACTCGCTGCGGAAAACACTGCAAGCAATACAGGGCAGCTGCATGCAGAACTAAGGTCGCGTATAGGGAAGCCGCCGAAAAATTAGCATACGTTCATGAGTTCAATTGAACTGGCGGGAAATCGGGGAAAGCCGCGCAGGATGCTGCAAACGAGGGCAGGAAAAAAGCCGTTTCCCAGAACAGACAGATCAAAAATCCAACAGAACCGAATCTGAATTGAATCATTTAGCAATGGGAGGGAAAAGGTGCCAAATATTAGGCGGAACAAAGGAAGAATATGAATCGCTTTCATATGCAAATTGGAGTGCAATCCGAGCGAGCTGAGTGAGGCTCGTAATGGGAATCTGATTTTGATTTGGCACGTAGCCTACTAGGTGGAGACGGCATCTGCCCAAGCCCTCGTGCTTCAGTGAAAGTGGCGTTCTCGAGAGCTCCTTCTCCGCATCCCCACAACCCTCCATTTTAGTAGCGTTATTTATCCTCCTGGGTACCCCGGGGTCCTCGCTAATCCCTTCCAAATGAAAAGCAGCGTGCGGCCGGCAGAGTGTGTAGTGGAGTTTCTCCCCTCCTGCGGCATCAGCGTGGAAGACAAAATGGCGCCGCTTCTCGAACTAATCCAATTTATTACAGCTCCATAACTTTTTCCTATTTGCTTTTCCCTTCGCTGCCCCCGTTCCACACTCGAGACTGACAGACGCTAAATGCGTCTTATTAGACGAGTTGTGTGTGTGGGTGTTTCTGTGAGTGTGTGTGCCGTGTTTACCCTCCCAGCGTTCCCAGCGAACTTTGACTCTGGCCCCCACCCCTGCTCCGCCTCCTTCTCCGTCTCCGTCTCCTTCAATTTCAAGCTTCTATCTTTTTTATGCTTTTTATGATAAATTGCATTTAGCAACCACCGACGCCAAGATACACCACCACACCGCACCACTCCACTACGCCACCACCACCGCCAGCCCAAGCTGCCACCCTCTCCTACGCAACTGCAATGGTGGGGTGGCACGGCATGCGTTTCCATTGTTGTTGTTAGGATATGGACACACTCGTGTAAAGGATTTAACTTTCGATTAAATCACAAGGGCCCGTCCCCCGAATAGACACATGGAAAATGGCGGTAACGGACTTCCCATGTATCCCATGTATTCTGAACTATCTTTGTAAGGCGTGTTGGTTTAAAACTAGACATTTCAGCGGAAGATGCAAATTATTTTATGACGATCTGCTTAGCAAAACTGATTTTGTGTTATTCACTGTCCCCGGTTAGCACAAGCTCCATAAACCCAGAGCAAACTAAAGACTCCTTTCCACGGAGTGACAACAAATTGCAGGGAATCTGTTTGCACTGTGGCTACTGAAAAATTTTATAGATTTTTCGCTCGTATTAAAAGCAAAAATATTAGCTTGCGTTCTTAGGTGGTTTATCCAAAGGATGAATGTCTATATGCGAGCCGGGTTCACCGAGGAACTTCGCTCAGGACTCAACTCGACTTTCCTCGATTTTCAAGCTGATTTCCCGCTGACAAATATCGCGTGTTTGTCCCTGATCCTTCGGAGCGTTAAGTGCATCCTAGCGGCAGCTCCCTTCGTGTCTGGGAAAACAATGAAAAATTCATGCAAATGAAAAATAAATGCACACAAGCCGAAAAGGATAATGCAGCAAGGAGCACCACAACGCCTCGCGGAGCAGTGAGAAAATAGAAACACATTTCATGCAATTTCGGAACGGACCCTGGCCCAGACCCGGACCCGGCTGCTTTCCAGGACGACTCTTGTGTCCCACTTCGACTCCTTTGTCTGTGGCACGAAATTTCAATAAATTATGCAAAAAATTTCGTGGTTTTCGCGCTTTTCCCTTGGTCTCTTGGTCTTTCCTATCGTCCTCTTGTCCTCCAGTCTCTAGTCCTTTTATGCAACATTTTACTTGCTGTTTTATTCAAATTTGTGTGCATTTTTTATTTGCTATGAAAACAAAAATTTAACGCGTAACGATTTTTATGCGAGAGCAGTAGAGAACTGAGGCAGGACAGAGGACCTTCAACCCTTCCCGGAGACGGCACAGCATCCTCCAGCTGTTTCAATTAATCCCCTTTTTTTGGGTGATCATTGACTGCCGATCTCTGTGTGCTCAGGTAAACGATATGTGTGTGCGAGCCTGCTGCGTATGCAAATAAGTTTGATTAAAAATTTAAATAGGGTCCCCCTCCAGGAACACGCTCACTTTTTCGTGACAGCTGCGTTTCGGGTTGTCGAGTTTGTGGATCGTTGATCCTGGCCAAATGAAATTCACCTTTTGAACTCGCAGGAAGGAGACGTGGATAGAGCGTTCTCGGTGCTAAGGTGTTTTAGGATTTAAAGTTCCAAACATGGAGGAGCTGAAACTCAGAACCATGGAGGAGCACTCATCGCACATGCGCAATTTTCAATTCTTCACTGCTAACCAGATAACTGTGATCCACAAACGCGGATGAAAGCACTTCCAGAGACGGGGCACGAGCTGGCCCGCATGGAGCATCCAGTGTCTTGGCCGCCTTGCTGAGCAGCAGCCGCAATACAAATGATTGTGTTTATACTATTAAAGTAATTTACTGAAAAATGACGCCCTGCCAAAACAAGATAATCCGTGGAGGGGAGCCCCTCCAACAGAGCTGCTCGTCAAAGTCAACCGCTTTAGCTGGGGGTTAAGTAGCTGGCTGTCTACTTAAGCATAATCGAAGTATGGCGAGGCGATTGCGATCTGCGCCGATCGATCGCTGGCTTTATCACAACATTCTGCTTTCTGCGGGGGGCTGGAAGACGAGAAGACGGATAAGTGTGGTCAAGTGCAATAGCTGCTGATCGGGGCCGTCGAGGCAGCCTAGGCAGTCGAGGTGCGAGATCTGCAAATAATGTGGTCCAGGGGCCAGGGGCAGACTCCGAACTGGAGTCAAAGTGGGGGCCATGTGTTCGCCTGGGCGATCGTTAGCCCGACCCGCTCCTCTGCGGTGCACAGCTCTATTAACCCTTGCCGCTGATTTGGTGATAACGATCGTAATCGTAGCGGGACTCTAGGTGCAACACATGTTGCACTTTCCGCGACTCCCTGCCAACTCGAGGCACGCTGTGTGCTGGCCGTATTATTTTCCCCAATTTAGAAAATGGCTTTCCAGCCGAAATTAGTATGATCCAATGTCCGCATTTATCGTACGTTCGCCTTGTTAGGGTTCTCCGAAACCGAGTGCAGCCCAGAAATTGAGGCTGATGGGGAAACATGTGTTTTGGCTCCTATATGGCTGTGATTAGAAAGCTCTGAGTTCAGAAATTTCTGCCAAGAGGGCAACCATCTATAGCGGCCTGAGTTTTCGGCTTTCGGGGAGCCTGACTGGCGGCGACTGTAATCTGACAAATAAATAAAATGTTTATTAAATCCATACTCATAAATATGCATGGGAACACGGCGGGGGTATCCTGACGGCTTGGGGAACAGAAACTCAATGGGGTCTTCTAATTACGACACAAAGGGTTTGGCTCTTACAGTAAAATCAAACAAACCCCTCCACAGACAGGAGGCGGAGTAATCGTTCTTCGGTTCCAGTCATTCGCCAAACGAAAAAATTAAGAGCCATAAATATGCATGAGAGACTTATGGGGGAGGGGGGTATGTGGGAATCGACTTACGTAAAGCGAAAGGCTTTCCTCCCAGAAACAAAACAAACTCCCTTGGAGAAAGTTGCAGCTGAAGGCCCTCACATAGTTTCCGTGTCTAAGCGAGTCCGAAGGCCATTTAATGAGTGGTGCAGCCTAAACGGAAAAGGCTTACAATTAAGAGAAAATATCGGTCTGTCTGCTGCCTTTATTGGCGTTCGGCATTTTCGGCTATTTGACTTTGCGGTTCATTGATTAAAATCAAACTGTTTGCGAGGGTAGGACGCCTCCTGCTCGAGGACATTCGTACTACGTATCAGGCCCGCTTCCTGTTTGTTTAATTGTGTTTCTGGGCACCGAGTTCGTTTGTCATTCTCATTAAAGCACGAATGCGAATCAATACGGGCTATCCTCGAGCGCTTGTATCATCACCCAGCGTTTATCAATCGCCATATATCGTTATTCGTTCGTTTATCGTTATGCCAGAGTCGCTTGCAAATGATTTCAATTTTAGATTGCTGAATGAGGAAATAATGTAGGTCCGATTCCCCTCCACACATCGTCGGTGGGCACTGACAGGATCGAGAGGCAGCGAGTCAATATGGCTTAATATTCGGCTTGCATGGCTCTGGTTACTTAATTTAAAAGACACCCAGCGATTATTGGTTTGAAATTGCTTAGAACACGCGAGTACGTTTGCATTTTTTGTGCGAATGTCTATACGGTCGAGTAAATAGGTAGGCGTTGATCCAGAAAATACGAGTTCCTTATTGTTTATTGTCAGGACTCTTACTTCGAGCTGATAGAGGGGCACTTTTATTAGTCATTCGCGAAAGTCGGCAGACAAACACTTAGCTTCTCTCTGGTCTTGGGCTCAGTACCGGTGTCATGTGTCTGCTCAGTCTTTGAGCAAGACCTCCAGTATGATGCGATGTAGCTCCGGCTATACGTCCATTAATCTTCCCACTCGCCTCTATTCTCGTGCAGCGTGGTGCTACCTGTGTGCTACCTGGGAAGGCGGCGTGCTATCGCCTCACCTTTCATGATGCAATTTGCATAGCGTTTAGGTTGCCAACTTGGCATCGCATATTAATATATTCGAGTCACAGGGGCGCGCTTCCTTTCATGCCATGTTCGGTTTCACATCTCTTATCCTCCCGGTAGCATCCTTTCCAAGTCTCACGTGTACACGAAAATCTTTTTTGTGCGCAACAAGTCTCTGGACAAAATTCTCGTCTGATAAATGATACTGCAAACAGCTCTTGACGCGATATGCATAGAGCCCATAGTCCGGTGGTCATTAATAATTGCTGCGGATTGTCCGGGACTGGCCAGAGAGGACAGGGCATTACATGGGTATGGTGGCCGTTCTCAGGGGCAAGAGGTCAAGTGGGAGGCTCTGAATGGAGCATGCGATACCACTTTTACATATCAAATGAGGTTCAATGATTATCACTCAGCTCGTGTGATGCGACCTGTGGAGCAACACTGGGAGTGCCTCCACATCTTGCCGCTGGTCGGGGGATGATGATGGATTATTGGAACGTGTTGCTGGCTCGGCATCGAGGATGTACAAGGAGCACACGAGACTCATTAATCCTGGCGGCAAACGGTGGCCCGGTCCTGGGACCTCCTCCTTGACTCATTTGTGCCAAAAACTTTCAGCTTGATAAATTGCCCTTTCACGCATCCCTCACACTCTCGCACCTCGGCACCCGGCTTGGGGCCTTCAACTTTTCCAATAGATAAACACTTAACACGTTTTTGCCAGTGGCTTAAACACTCCCCTCTCAACTGTTACTCCCTGTTTGCCTGACATTCAATCACTTCCTGCGAAGCGTCCTCACACCCCTTTTGCATCCTCTGGTATGCAAATACTTGGCAGCTTTTCTATATTTTTCCCATCCGAAACGTTTGTTTTTTGCCGTCTGCCACGTTATTTCAAATTTATTGTGCGGTTTGTTTTGCGAGATTGTCACGTTTTGCTTCTGACTGTTCCACAAATTTAATGGGAGCGTACACACATGGGGTAAGAAAACTTCCCGGACCAAGTTTTTGACTTACATCTTTAATAGGTCGGTGCTTGTAATAAATATAATTCTTCAAGTGTAATTCTTTTATTAATCTGAGTCGCTGGAACTTCTGGCGCTTCCCTCATCATCTTCAGAGTCTTCATCCAAGTCGGAGCCCGTTGCTCCGGAGGCAACTGATGAGGCCGAACTCCTGCCGGAGGTCCCTGAAGTGGAGCATGGAGCTGCCAAGTCCTCATCGGCATCCGATCCGCTGTCATCACTCCGGCTCCGCTCGTCGTAGCCGGTCTGGCCGTCACTTTCGCCTCCGCTGGAGTACTCCTCCTCATCGTCGTCACCAGATTCCGCATTTTCGTTGCCCGAAAGGCACTCCTATTTTATGGATCCTAGTAATTTTTCTGTTCGTCAAACTTCAGGACTTACTTACCGAGGCTAGCCTCCTGTTGCTGGGCAAAGTACGGAGGTCGTGAAGCTCCCTCATTAGAGCGTTCCGCTCCATGGAGTGGTACTCGCGCTGCATGTGGCACTCGGACTGCAGCTCCCGGTTCTCCTTGCGCAGATGGAACATCTCGCTCAGGATCTGGTGCTGCTTTTCCACTATGGTGGTCACCAGCTGCTCCAGGTTCTCAATGGTCACCTCGTACTCCCGCAGTTTTTTTTTCAGCAGCCAGTTTTCGGCACGACAGTCGGCCAGGTCGGAAGCGGAAATTTTCAAGCTGTTATTGCCGGCTTCTGAGTCACTCTCCCCTCTGCGGGGCAAAATTAAGAATAGTTCGAAGGCGAAACACGTAATACAAACTCAAGTGTGGGGCTTGCGGGGTCAGGACCATTCTCGTCAGAAGTATGAGTTTCCAATGAGGGATCCTCCAGGGTATCACCATCGGTCTGGCTATTTTCACCGCCAGCATAGTATTCACAAATACAGGACATTTCCAGTCGAGTTGTAGAACCTTTGACAGATTTTCCTACACGAGGTGTCTGGGCTTCAGAACTGCCAAAAATGTTATCGTTCGTAGTCGCCAGAGAGGATTATTAAATTAAAAGTGTCTCCCTGCAACAACCGCGTTTCATTGACTAAACCTCCTGCCACCCAACGCGGGGCACACTTTACGACTTGACATTTTCACACTTTGTTGGCAACGTTTCGGACTCCTCCGGCACATTCCTTCCTGCTTCCTGCTTTCTCCCTCCTGCGGAGCTGCCAACTGACTTTCGCTCGTCCTTTTCGCGCAGCGTCAATGTCGCCAACGATGCAAGCCTGCACGGACCGGCTGCCTTCCGCCAGGATCTGCGAGTGTGTGGGGAGGACTTCCTTTTTGTGCGTCGGTGGATTGAAGTGCAAAATTGGTTTAAGTGTTTGCTAAATTGGCAGCAAAATGGCTTTTTCAATTTATACACAACGTTTATGTACGGGCCCGGGTCTCGGAGATAGGAGAAGCTGCCGAAAAGTTCCACCACAAAAACTAAACATTCGCGTCCCAAGGCGAGACTTTTTTTTGGCAACAAGTGGCGCCTAGCTAGGTAATTGATATTTTCAGTCTCTTTGCCGATTGTTGACTTTGGCTTGTGAGCAGACTTTTGGCCTGCTGGAGTGCAGGATGGCCGTAATTACATGCCCATAAATAAATACGGTTACCAACCACTCCCACTGGCCATTTCACACGCTCAGAGTCGGCACTAAACGGTTTGGTCCAGAACTCGAGTCGCTCACACATATCATTGGCAGTGGAGATAATCATGGCTTACACCCAGGACACATACACACATTTTATAGACCATTTGGAGGCCTCAGCAGCCGCAGAAACCAGAGTGCGGAGTCGTAATCGTGATACCTAAACAACGCCAAATTACACACCGGAGGGCGCTACGCAGGCCATGTTAACATAAATTTCCGCCTCTCCCCTGGCAGATCTCCTTGCCGCTGCCTCCCAGGAACTGGGATCAAGCCCAGCCTGAAACTACCAACTAGACAACACATGCAAGCGCACATTTAAAAAGGCATAAGTCATACGTGGCTAATAAATTGATTTGCCAAAGTGGATTAGAGTTCATTGCTTCGCAGCTTGCAAGAGGACGCAGCCTGGTTGCGATTGGATCCCGAGCCCCTGTATGCGCCCCTCTATTTTTAACTCCGACTTAACTATGTGAGCATTTGGAGAAAAGCCCTCTGCCCGTGGAGGGAGGACTGGCAGGGTCAACCCCCAAAACGCCCGCCAACTGCTCTTGCACTCGAAGAAACCCGTCATCGATTTGGGGATAAGAAAGTTAAAGGAAAAGTATCTTTACTGCCGTTTAAGTTTCTCAGCTCCATCGATTGGGCAGAGGGATAGTTGGGTTTTTGGGCAGACATAAATGCAAGCTTGGCAAACATATTTCCCGAGTGCACTCTCGGCGTCGGCAAGAAAGAAAATCGCTAAAAATGCCAGTTTGAAGTCTATTATTTGCTGGACACGAGCATATATTGATTGCATCGCAGTCGCCTGGTCAGCAATGCGATCCAGGAAAGCAAATTGCTTCAGCAAATACTCGTACTCCAACCAGGAGGGGGAGGAGACCTGCACTTGGACGTCGGGATCAGGTGGGAGTGGGGGAAATCACATGGTAATCGGTGCTCTGCGAGCGAGCCAAAAACATGGAAAGAGGGAACAATTGGGGCCCAGTTTCGGAGGAGGTGTTCCAAACCCGTTTGCAGGCGCAAAGTGCAGATCCGCTTGGAGAGTTCGCGAGTCGGCCGACTTCGGGACTCGGCCGATTCGTGTGGTGCAGCATTTAGCGTCTTGATCGGTTTATCACCGATTAATTAGAGTTTGATAAATACGCGCACGCCGTGAGTGTATAAATCACAGCAGCCCCGCTGCCAGTCGGCCAGGCAGCCCCAACACGGCGGGGGTAGGCGGTGGGGAAAAGCCCCAAAAAGTAGATGCCGAGCGAAATTTGCATATCCACCCACCCGCATGAAAAAAAGTAGCAGTCGAGCAGAGCTGGGATCTGAGGTAAACGTGTTTTATTTTTGCACGCTTGCTTTTTGATTTTTCACCGCATTTAGCATTTGCTTTGTTTTGGGCTGTCGCTGCTTTTGACGTCGCCACACAAGCAGGATGTTTTGAAAGGAGTAAGCGGAGGAGTGGCGGCAGGGGGTGGCTGTGCAAAAGTGCAAAAATATCTTTGAACATTTCCCTGTGTGAGAATTAATTATGAAAGAGAAGGTCCTTTGAGATGCGCTTGACGGCCACGACGAGATGGCGACAGCGACAGCGGCAGCGGGCCTGACGGGCAGGACTTTTTGAATGCTAATTTGGGTCTGGATTTCGGAAAGGACCTGGCCCGCTGCATATGAATGGAAATACAATTTTTCTTGTTCAATTTTTCCACTTAGCCACTGGTATGTCCTTGCTTGCTGTACCAATTATTTAACGACTGAGGAGCGTTGGCTCTGCATAGTTTCTGTATCGAATTTCGTGGAGCTGTGGCTCCCATTTCTATCGCTGACGCAGAAGACGAAGACCCTGGCAGATCCCAACTTAACTGGTTATGGTTCTGTGCTGACTGCTCATTTTAATTCGCCTTTCACTGCCACATTTACGAGAACATGCCACGGGGAATGTCTTATGGTTTATTACCACAAGCAGCACACAACCGGGACTAGGATGGAGGTTATTATTCGACGACTACTCGGCACCATGATTGCTACCTTTTTGCTGCACTCGGATTGCATTTGCTGGGCGACGTCTTTTATTCTTGCCCATGGCAGTGGCAAAAATGTTGACCACTTTCTGCATGGAAGAGTTTTTCACTCCACTTCAGGAGCCGCCCCTCCAACCTCCGCTCCTCCATTCCTCCACTCCTCGGCCCCTTTTAGTTTTTGTCGCACTGAAATTGCTCTCGAGATATCTTCGTTACGGAATGAATGACTACTTGGACTGGAGCAATGTCCGGACGGTCGGCTGCGCTGGACCCACCCAAAGTATTTGCGGTTTTTTCTTCACATCCTTTTGCACAATTATCCTGATTTCAATATTACTGCGTCATAAACAAAGCCGTAGACTGACCTCTTAGGGCGCAGGAGTGGGAGCTCCCAGAATTGTGAACAAAATTATTATTATTTGCTTGCTCCGGAATTTGCATAGTAGTTCTGGTTCTTGAAGTTTCTTATCCTGGCCCAGGTTCCTTCTTGTGGCCACCTCAGTTTGTTCTTTGTCCTTAGACTTACTTCGTTAGGTCTGCTGGCCGCAAGGATTCGAAGAGAATAACAGGAAATTACTGTTCCGAATTTATTTGTTATTTGGGAAATAGTTCGGATTTCTGATAATTGTTTGTTCACCCTGCCGATAAGGTAAGGACTTAGGTATGCCTCGTAGAATATAGAAATACCTAAGTCCTTACCTTTAAATTGTACGTCCTTGCCAAATTCGCCAACTAATTTGACAACCAGCTTGGCGGCCCTGGCAAAACCTGGGGGGAGAGGCGTCTGAGACTCAGCAGCACACATACCCGCCCCCACCTTTTCAGCGTCACGCTCGGTGGAAGTCATTCCTCTTTCCAGCTCGCATTCAAATTGGCTTAATTTGCCGAAAGTGGCGTCCTTAAACTCTCCGAGGCAGTACAATTTCCGAACAATAAAATCTGCACATCAGTCCCACAAGCATCAGGCCAACATGTCCCTGCAAGAACTCGCGTTGACATTTTTCAGAAACCCAAGTCTCATTTATGGCTTCCCGGCTTGTACTTAAATGCTTTAGGTTTTCGCCGAGCGGCAATTGAAAATTCATAAGCCCCGCAGTCGGCAGATCTCCATTACCTCCCATTACAACCCGCAGAAGCAGGAGTAAACAAAGCACAAACCCAATAACCCAGAATTCGGGAAATTGGCTGATGTGTTTTTCGCGGGAGGGTGGCGTCACTTGCGAATTTTCCGACTGCGAATTTTCCAGCATAAAGCACTCAACACGCCGACACGTGACAGTTGTTGCAAAATAGGTTTGCCTTTCCCATTTCCCGCCCCACCCCGGCCGAACGTGTGTGGCTGTCGCAGTCAAGTGTGTAATCTGTGGTACCATTTTAAGAGGTTTGAATAGATTACTTGATTATTCCTGGTGCGCCTGGGGGGAGTACGGGAAGAAAGCGTCTAATCCGATGCTGAATTTCTCAATAATCGAGTTTTTACGGATATTGAAATGTACTTGGGGAGGGTCCACACTGAAATTGTGGTTAGTAGATGTAATTAATATTTAAAACAGATGTTGGGGTTCAACTTTGCATCCTCTTTCAGCGACGTCTGCCATTCAATAGTCGGGGAGGAAATTGCGAAGAGCCTAGCCAAAGGTGGGCGGGGGAAACCCTTCCAGGAGTGTAGAAAAAGATTGCAAAAAAGAAAAGACAGTCCTGCAAAGCAAAGCTCCTGCATCCTGCATTCGGCATCCTGCGGACCCAGTCGAACTCGCCTCGCAAGGCACAGTTGGCATCAAATTATGAAATAAGTAAGAGAGCACTCCATGCATTAAAAACCTTTTAATTTGCTAAATCGCCTTGCCAGACATCGTGGCTAGGGCTCAGGTCTCCCATTTCCCAGTTTCCCTGTTGTTGTTGTTGGATTGCAAAGGGGATAAGCGGAAGCGGATGGAGCGGAACGAAGTCTGTGCACATTTTTGAGATTTGCAGACGCCTAAAGGAGCTGCCCTGCCTACGCGCATAGACACTTGTTTCGGGGATTCTTTGCGTTTTATTTTTGGCAGCTGGGAAAGTTGAATAAGCCATGCAAACACTAGAAAGCAGCGAGACTGCTTGAGAGTTCTTCCATGAGTGGGAGGGCCTGCGCCTGAGCCGGAGTCTGAGCCTTAGCCGGCGATAATTTTCACTTTTGTGTTCGGGGAGTCAACACAGAGTTTCCTCACGAGTCAGTGCATTGGGGATCCCTCCACTCACCTACAGTTTTTCTCTGCTTATTCCATTGTTCAAAGTCCTGACTCGACAATTGCAAGTGTGCACAATGTGTGACTCTGATTAAAGTGCCCCTGATGCGGACTTGTGCTTTAAAGGCGCCTAAAAGCAGGCACCGCAGCAACCGCGCACAGATGCTCGCTGCATGAGAGAAAGCAATTAAACTTGGTCTACAATCCAAGTCACCACCGATTCGAGGCTGGCCGATCGCATAGCGTGTCACCTGCAATCAAGTATTGTCATGGCATGACTCTGCCGAATGTAAGGCCTCAAACCCCCACCGCCAAAAGAAAGAAGATGCGTAATCGAAATTAAGCAAGTCTAGAGCCCGAGCCAGCGCTGGATTTAATTTAATTGACAGCTCGCGGACAGTGCTCCTGTCTATGCCCCACAGGACCTGCACCCCCAGGACCCGGGCATCCTCCAGCATTTCTCATTAAAAGCGTATTATGTGCGTGGTGGAGAGGCGAGTGAGGTCTCCTGGCTGTAGATTTCTGTCAATTCATTACGAATTATTTGCAGTGCGGCAAAAGAAACAGACTCGGCCAGAAATTCCGAAATAAATTGCAAACTCATTTGCTTTGTGCAAATCAAAACTTTTTTGCCAGAAAGGACTTTATTTAAATTCGATATAAACCGAATCAGTCAGGCAGACGGAAAGCAGACGCAGACTCCTTCGAGAAGCTCGGTTATTAGAGGCTGGCCCACTCTGCACTCGATTTCAACATGTCCATGGAGACCGGAAATCGAGTTTTATTGAACCGACTGGCTTTAAGGTCTTCAGCTCATTCATACCCCCATTGCACTTACTTCCATTTAATATTCGCGCCGTTATTTGTTGCAAATTAGCTTGTTTCGTCCCCAATTTTCGTCGCTGCCAAATTTCAAAACGCACTCGAACAGAAAGCCGTGTATTGCACTCGAGAGAGGGCTGCCAAAATGAAGTTAATTCAAAAAAGGCCAACAACGGCATTCACTTTGCTGAAACAAAACCAAGCGACACGCGACCACAGATGGCGGCAAAAAGGGTCTCAGCCTAAACCAAATGCGAGCAAGGAGCAGAATAAAAAATGGAAAAATACCCTTTCCGAGGTGGAGACAGATCCTAGGGCCGCGTGATGCAAATACTCGCCAGCGCCATAAATTACCACTTTAATAGTGAAGTCTGGTAGTCAGGTTTTGGGCCAAATATGTTTAATTTAGAGAGGAAAATGCTGAGGCGCCCGGCAGTGGGTGTTGCGAGTGGGCTGGGTGGAGTGGCAGACATGTGCATTAAATGTTCAACATGATTTTTCACTCATTAAATATAAAAATGAAGCGCGGAGGAAAACCGCGCAACGCACCGCAGGGTTGGCTTGTGTTTTTGGCATAATTTATGCGCATTTCTGACTTTGGGAAAGTGGGGGGTTCGCCAAAATGAAGCGAAGTGTTAATTTTGAGAAATGTGAAAAAAAAAAGAAAACAGAAAAAACGCTGGATGAGGCACCGGAGCGGAGCGGACGGTTTGCTGGAGCGTTATGCACGCGTTTTAACGCGTTTTAAGAGTCGAACGACTCTGGCTGGCGCTTGGCATATTATTCCCATGATCCACTAACCGACAATGGGAATGGTTCGGCACAACCAGAGCCACCAGAACGCAGAGTGCAGACCAAAGTGCAGACCAGAGGAATGTGACTCGACTGCCGATTGCCGATTTGAAAACCGAGCTGAAGCAATAATTCATATGCGCCGCAAAGTCTACAGCAATCAAAACGGCAGCAACAATAGAGGTCTGAGCCACCAAACCTGAGTACCCTTTCCGCTCTCCGCAGTGAATAGCTGGTCGTTTGGCCCCTCAAAGTCTTGACACTCTCTGGGAGGGTACGCAGACCAAACTGCTTCTGAATGTCTTCGCTCCGCAGTGGATGGCCCGGGAGGATTGATTTCCCCCGATCTGCCCTGCAACCCCCTGCTTTCAGGTCACAGCCAGTCGCAGACTCGGCTGCCGTCGAAGCCCCAAACGACATAATTGCAGCCTGTCTGCGGTGGCTAATGCAAACAAACATGGGATTATGAGCAGGGAGCCTGAGAAGCCCGGCGAAATTGATGATGAAGCGCGCTCCTGACCCGTCGTAACAAGTAGCTGGCGAAATGCTAAAAAATTGGGTCTCTACGTGTTGCCACAGCGACGCACAGAGGGCAGCGATCAGAGCGATTGCTCAGATCGTACGGATCGCACAGATCGTGCAGATAGCATTTCATTTGCCGCAGCAGCACAATTGGGATGAACTTTCGGTTGAACCCGCACAGCCTAATGCCATCGGAGACCCGCACAAATGCATTAAAACTAGTGCACTTCAATCATGTGCACTGCGTCTGGCGAATCGATTGGACACGCTCCAAAACCTGGGCATGGGTTGCCCGGAATTATCATTCCACCTTCGACGATTTGGCTCCCGTTTTCGGTACTTTCCGTCCTGGCATCAGCATCCTCATCAGGCTCAGATTTTTCATGGGAATTACATACGTGATAGATTGTTTCATACTGCACTATAGGAAAAACTGCTGTTCCCTCAGATGCTGTGTTGATTGGTTTCCAGGCACTGGGTTATGATTGCCATCCTCCGGCTTCGACTTCATTCATATGAGACGTGACTGTATTGAAATTGGCAGCAAGACATGCGAGCTCCGCAGCCTACGAGGACGAATGGAACTCATTTCCATTCCTCGTATTGAAGTATTATGTTTGGAAGCCATTCTAGCAGGGGATGCGGCGTCTCGTGCACCGAATCTGCATTTGAACTCTCGTCCTAAGAGATTTTGCAATAGGATCAATGTGTAAAATTTATATCCACTCATTAGCCATCAGTATTAACAAGCCCCGGAGACGCAGGCGCCCCCGGCGCGGACATGACCCCGGCTGCAGCCCCACAGGTGGTATCAGAGCACGATGTCCTCGCTCCTACTCAACAGGTAACACAGATATTGCAACCCACATGTAGGCACTTTTGGCAAATTGCGGAACAAGCGAACTGCAAATACCGAGATTACTCTGTCTCCGACTCCGGATTATGAAGCGGGTCAAGGGACAGGGCAGGAGCAATCCCATAGAGTCGTGATCAATGGCCACGAAGCCCCAGCACATGAGCAAGGAACATCCCAGGCCAGACACTGACCACCTACAAATATCGGATTCGACTTTCCCGGCTGTGGCTTCCTCCGCGCTTCCAGCTTGTTGCTGTTCAATTAAAGTTTACGCCAATAAATTGTGAGCAGTAAGTCGTTTAATCTAAATTAAGCACCAGATTCGAGGATTGTCGATGGCCGCCGGAACAGCAATCTCCATCAGCTGCCTCATGTGTCATAAGCGAGTTGTAAGGCGCCGACAAAAGCTCAGATTTGCCTGGCAGTGGGAGCGTGACACGACAATTGTGCTGGAAGCCTGTTGCACTTGGGGCTCTGAGGGGAGCCGAGTGTCACGCTCCCATCCGTAGGCTGGCATCCAAAACCAACATGCGGATGAGATCTCAGTTCTGCGGTTCCTCAGTTATGGGGTTCTGAATCTCTGCATTTCCATAACCGAGACATCGGCGGGCGATTGCTTCCTAGTGCCGAAGATTTTGTCTACGAAGCGTAAGCAATTTTTATGCTCATGTTGCTCGTAATCACCGCAAGCCGCAGGTGGTAAAAGGCGTCGTGAATAACCTCAACCTCGACGTCCACGTCTGCGGCCTCGTCTACGTCCTCATCCATAGATGGCTTCAGAGCGGGGCACAGACACCCGAGCAGATCTCCCCCAGAGCGGCGCTTCGCTGATTGAATTGCACTAATTGCGAATTAAAGCTCAGCATTTCGAAGGCCCGAGCAAATTGCATGGTTTCAAAATTGAATTGTAGAATCTATGCGGCATCTGCTGCACCACCCTATTGCTGCAGCTACTAATGAACGCCTCCTTCCTACTCCTGTTCGGGCTTGTTTGGCTTTTATTTCGCTTAATTAATTGGCAGCGCCAAATGTCTAGGGCTCCGACAAAAAAGGACTCCGTGGTCGCAACCGGCGCAAAAGGGGGAGCTGTCAACACCCAGTGGGGCCGACCCATGCCTTCCTTCCTTTCGCGAGCAGAGCTCCAAGGGCATCAGCATCAGCAAGGAGCCGAAAGTCAAGTGTCCTCAGAGAATATGTGCCTGCATATTGCAATTCTTTCATTTTCGGCAGTTTCAGCCAAAAAGTAAAAAACTAATTTTTGTTCTTCCAGGTTGTTTTCGTACTCCCGCACTCCCAGATCTGCACGGTGAAGTGGTTACCTCTGCCACAGGGAGGGCAGGACCTTTTACATGTTGCTCATGCAAAAGGGTTAATTATAACCCGCAATGATTGCTAACGAAGGATGCTTCAAGGGGCATCCTGGCATTAGAAGCAGAGAAAGAACCAGGGTATGAGGAGTGGTGGTCGAAGGAAAAAAAGCTAAAGAAAAGGCGTACATTATTCATGATATTAAGGGCCTTTGTGAGCCCAAAAAATACTCGCTTTCGGGAAGTTTTTTAAAGGTTTGAAGGATTTCTTTCACCATCTGAAGCAAAGCCCAAAAGATACATTAAATTAAATTATGAACATGCTTAATAAATTATGAATATGTTGCTGGGAATTTTTTTAAAAGAATTTGGATTTTCGGCCAGCCTGGCGCCATGAAATATCACATTCGACGTCTCGCATTACTAGCGTGCACTTTGGACTTTACTAAAAACGATTTTCCAATTTTTACATGCGAATTATCGTCCAGCCCCTGCCGGCCTCCTCCCTGGTCTGGGGCAGTCGCCGATCTCCTGGTTGAGTGATTGATAGCATGTTATGAGTTAACATGCTATTATTAGCCCACGAGATGCTACCAAACAATAGCAACTGCGGCCGAGACGAGCCTGCCACAGCCGAATGTTTGCTCACGACTTTCGCGAGTCCCTCTCAGGGCCTTTTTTGACATATTTGCCAAAAGTGGAAAATTGTGCAAGGAAACTGACTTCACATGATTTACGTGGAGGCTTATCCCGCTGAAAATAATTTTGATTGTCAGGCTCCCGCTGCTGTTCGGGTGGCCATTTCCAGCTTCACAAATCAATTGCCAATTTCGGCCCAAAAGATAATCATACAGGTCTGGTCGGGACTGGAACTGGCCAGCAGTCCAGTGCAGTCTTTCCTGGCGCCACAGCTTAGCACCGAAACATATTGGGACTTTAAGGTTTGATGCTCTTGTAATCCATAATAGTACTTCCATTGAGTATTCAAAAGCCGCGCCAAAGTCAATGTCAATACATAAATGAATACATGCGAGCTGTCAGTGTTTCTAATTACGGTCACTCGCCTCATTAATTCATACTTTGAGGCTTAAACCTAGATTCCCATTGGTACCTGTGCAGTTTTGGGTTGCTTGTCTTAGCTTTGTCGAAAAAATATCTGGAAGGTGCCCACAATCTGCACACTCATCCGACAAACCTGTTCCAGAGATAATCAAAGTCTAGAAAGCAGCGTTCTTGGGTCTAAAATATATCGGCTGTGTAAACAAATGTTCAATTGCCCCAAAATATCTTAAGGCAATGAAAGTGTGCTCCTCAGCTGTTCCCTTTCAAATTAAATAACAATGCAAGCCACTTAATTTGTTATACCATTGTTAAAGTCAACAGCTACGTTCCATAAAATCTGACTTGGGGTCTTCTATAGAGCTATATGGAAGAGCCTATGGAGCTATTCATTCGCCAGAGGCCATTGAAGAGGTTTTGAAAAGTGCAACAGTCAAGAAGACGCCGAGGAGATCAAAACACCATTTAGGGTGACAAGTTAATTAAAATTGTAAAAACTCCAAAGAGCCCGACTCCAGAAAGTGAGAGTCTCGAGAAGCCGCAGACGCCTGAGCGAAATTATAACAGCGCTCCTCCGAGCCAACTATGCATAAAATACTGGTTTCTCTCAGGCCCAAAGCCGATACACTTAAGGCGGGATTTTAAACACCGAACATCCAACACCCTACCTTGGAGTCCCTTCTCGTGAGCTTGACAATCAGCCAGTCACTAAGTCATTTGCATTTTTCATAGCCAATTAGACTCCATTCCATAGCTGATGTACCCCGCGAGACGGTCAAGATGGCTCTTTAAAGAGACAAAAGACATTCGATTTTGACGCAGTGGAACTTGTCATCGCAGTCCGGGGAAACGACGACGATGTGTTGGAGTCGTGCCTGGTGGCCGATGGCCAAGACTCGGCTGAACTTGGCTTGCGCATGCGCTACCGTTTTCTTGGCCAGTTGTATTTTGGCCATTAGCACGTACGGAGCTGCGCCCGCGCCTTGAGTCCAAGCCAAGTGTGAAAATCATACAAATGCGAGTAACCGCGGCTCCACTTACCAGAAACTAAAATTGAAGTTGGTGTTAACACACTTTCGACGGTTTTTGCACGAAAGCGAAAGTTGCGTGCCCCAGTGGAGTTTATTGCTCGCTTGGTGTTTACAACAGCCCCCACATAAACAAATAAAGAAGCAAAATAAGAAAAGCTGATCGCACAGGCAAAATTTGAATACTAATACAAATCAAAGCGGTGCAAAGTCCGTCCTCTACGCAGTTGGCCAAAATCATCCTTCGACTCAATTACCAATTTACTGACCAAGATGCCAGCCGCCAGTTCGCATCCACGACTGTTCTTCTACCTGCTCTGCGCCGCCTCCCTCCTGGCCGTCTCCAAATCGGACACCGGTAGTACAAAGAACTCTTACTTCATGTCTTACTTCTATTATCTGGTTATTAACTTTATTAATCCCTTCGCGATGCCCATATTCTACCGCTTCGCAAAGGTGTTCCTAACGTAGTAGGGCTAGTTTCGCGAAGACTAGTTTCGTAAGCGAGCCCTAGAAGTCTGTAAATATAGAGATCACTGAATACTACCCAATAAGTCTGTAAATATCTTGTAGATAAGCTTGTAAATACGAAGATCTTAGGTAATGGTTGATGGACGTCTACTAGGTGTACTCTCAACGAATTTGTGATAATCATAATGAGACACTGTGTTATCCTAATTGTACAATAAACGCAACTGTTTGTATTGCTACTTGGGATGGTGTTTTATTGCTAATTTGTTTTAAGCTAAGATTACTTGTTAATTGGTACTGGTCGGTTTGGGAACTCTGTGTAAATATTGCCATTTTTAGAGTCTTAACTTGACTGTGTAACCCATATTAGCTTTTGAATAATCGAGTCCAGTTACAAGAAGATACGTGCCGGCCAACTCAATGCCAAGCCGCTACGCTAAAGCCCGCCGATAGAGTCGTTTCGTAAATCCAAATCACCTGCCCCATAGCCGGCCACTACAGTATTCCAAATTCCCGGTGTGTACCTGGCTAATTTCGCGTTGTTTGAAGATAATTCAATGACTTATTCTCTACCTTGAAGCGTGATTGTTTTCGAGGTAGCAGTGCATCGAAAGCCGCCTTCCATAATATATGCAGCTATCCGAAGAGAGGGCTCTCGAGCGGATGCCGAACACGTCTCTCTCCCAGAGGCCCCCGGCTCTCGGCTGTCCATGATCTTGACCACCAGGTAGCTCTCAATGTGGCCAACTGGTTTCATTGACATCGAAAATCAAAATCGGCTCGTCTCCGCGGCTCGGACCAACCCGTTTGGCCCGCACCCAAGGTTAATAGTTGAAACTGTTAGGCGATCTCTCGGCTCGCCGGCTGCTGCCGCGTCAGTGGCTCGACGCGGAACTGTTTAGCATAAAACGCGGAAGTGTCTCGGCCGCGGATGATTGGGCAAAATCGTTTGTTTATATTTCTGTTGCTTTTTGACCGTTTCACGGTGCACTACAAAAAAGTCTTGAGCTACTAATCTCGATTTGGAAGGGGAGGTTGGTGGTAGAACCCTGTTTGTCGTTCTGTTTTGTTGGGGCCAGTATTATAAAAGTGATCCGATCCCCCAGTACCGTTACAACCTCCCACCGAGGACTTGGCCTACGACGCAGCCTTGCAGCTCGGACTCCTCAACCACCGCCTGAATCTCCTCGCCCATGAGGAGGAGTCCAGGCAACTGAGCCTTCCCAACGTGACCCTGGGCGGTCTGGTGAACCGCATACCCTGTAGCTGCGACACAGGCTTGTGCAAGTGCTGTGCTGGTAAGTCACGAGGATGTGTGAGCACATCGGCTTGAGAAAAGCATCTTTCCAACTCCCTGCCTATCCTAGGATTCCTTTCCGTCATCGGCATGAACAGTTGCACCGAAGTCGCCTACCGTCCCGACGAGTTCTCCTTCGAGCTGCGAATGCGCGTCAACAACAACATCTGGTTCCGGCGCAAGGTCTCCGGCCAGAACCCCCCGCCATTCTGCTTCCGACCGCCGCGTTTCAACTTCGCCAGAGCCTGCATCCAGTTCCACGACATTTGGTTTGTGGGTCGCAACATGCATGTGTGCATGTACATGTCCGGGGAGTTCCAGGGATTCGAGCTTTTCGAAAGGTTAGCTTCAGTGACAAAGGTTAGCTTCAGTAGACCCCGAATATTCTGACCCCTTCTGCTTCCAGGAACTTTGACTGCCTCCTGTTTGGCGACCATGGCGTCAAGATCGTGCCCCCGGAGCAGGGATATCCAGTGCGACCAAACGACGTGGACATTGACGACGGAGATGATGAGATCGAGGACTACGATGAGAACGTCGTACGCAGCCTGGCCGAGAAGATGATTGGCTAATCATTGGCAGCCTAGAGTTATAGCTAATTTATTTATTTATTTATTTATTACTTCCTTCAACCTCCCACCCTATGAATGTATAAAGTGCCTCAACGTCATCATCCTGTGGTTTCATTCCAATGCCTGCCCACCTGTCTGCCACACCACTTGAGTAAAAAGCCCACCTGTTGTGTATCATCCGCCTCTCCGGGTTCAAGTGCGAAAACTGCAAAAATGACGTGTGATGTGCTCCTGCCACAGATGCCACCCAAGCCACCCAGGCCACTTGCAGCCAGCCATTCAGGAACGAAATAAAAGGGAGAGCTCAACAGAGGCAGCAATTTGTAAAGAATAATGCAACGGTGGGCTGCGGCTGCACCGCATGTGCAACACCCGACAGGGAGCGGGGCGGGGCTCGTATTTGCATTGAAATGCATATGCACAAGCACGTTGACTGTTGCACTTCGTTTGACTTGCAGTTGACTGTGATAAAGGACTTTGTGCTGCAAGGATGCAGCTGCAGCAGCCGCGGCAGGGCAGCCGGAGGAGGGGAGGCGTATTATTTTGCACTTGACTGCTTTGAATGCGACTAGGGCTTCAAGTCAAGTGGTGTGCCCTGAAAACGTATGTGTAGGACTGGTGCATCCAGCTCGAGCGGCGTTGCACCTCAAGTACTTATTGGAGGGCGTGCCACAAACATGATAATGAATAAGCTTAAACATAGGCATAGGTACGGCTTGATTGCTTATTAGCTGCTAAACAATTACCCAACTGGCGGGGCTGAAACCGGTATTTACTGTTGTGCCTCTTAAATGATCAGCCTATTCATCCATAAAAATCCATTTAAATAACAATAAACTGACCCCTCGAGAGGGAATAACGAGGTGTGAACCGCAAGCTGACCAGGGGACGGCCCTAATTTAAAATTCAAATGTGAGTGCGTGTTCATAATGTGCATTTAGCGGCGTAATTGATTTGTTTGTCCGGCACACACGCGACACAGGACACACGAGACTGACCAACCTGGCCAGCCCAGGCCGCAGCACAACAGATACTGACCCTCCTGTTGGTCAATTTGCCAGGTCACGCGGTAAGAGGTGGGGTGCAGTGTATAGACTGCCCCGGACGACCCTTCTCGTTGCGGCGCAACAGATAGAGTCCCAACTCACTTAGGGCGGAGTGGTCAGTTGATGCGATTTGTAAGACACCAAATCGTGTTCTCATCCCCGTCCATTTTTTTCCCGTCCATTCCCCGAGGTCAATTATGTTATTTCCGGTTTAATCTGGTCAGTGGGCAAAATATATAAACATCACGGTCAAGTGGTTAGATCCGTGGCGAAATGGCCCCGGGGGATTGGCTGCCCAGAAACCGGATTGAGTGATACTTTTCTGGGCCCTTCGGTATCGGATTATGCCACATAAATCCAAATGAAGTGGTAATTGAATCGGACACATATTGACTCGGATTGGGGAGCGTTGTACTGACTGCCCCTCTGCATATTAGGTTTCTGGACTAGACCTGCTACAAGTATCAGCTAGGATGGCAATTTTTTCAATTATTATTTCAGTTTTAAAATGTGCATACTTTAATTCTGCATTCTCTGATTCCTTTTTTATAATTTAAATAAATAATGTGAAATAATAGATATTTTAAATTCCTTTTTAAAGGCAGTTCGCCGAATTCTTGGAGGAAATTCCATTTCTTGAGCTAAGGTCCCAGACTTTTCTTCTTCCAGCCAGCCGAAAAAAAACAAATATGTTGAATAAAGATTTTAAAAACTACCCCCAAAAGTAATTAAAACACTCGGTCCTTGCTCCAGACGAAGGAGGTGGTGGCTGGCTCCTTCCGCCACGAAGGTTAATCAAAGCAGAATATACAAAAATACAGAGAGACGGGATGGACAGCCACGCTGTCCTTGGGGCTTAATTTCTTTTAAATTTTTACATTTCGCCAGGAGGGAAGCTCGGAATGATAAAAAGAAGCCATCAGCTTCTGGAAGTGAATCTAGGAATACCAACAGAGACTGTTCCACGCACACACACTTCTGCAGCCAAATGGAAGTCCTGTCCAAAGAAATGCACTTAATATTGGTTAACTCGAAATATTGGAAGGCCAGGACAACTCTCACGTAGGGCCATTTGTTTGCCAGAAATTTTAACAATTTCCCATCAATTATCAGCGACGAAAATCTTCGCACGCGAATCGAAATCGAAAAGATACGCCAAGAAGTTCGAAAGGATACGCGAGGAATCAGAAACCCAATACAGCGACAGGATACATACACAGATACGCAGGCTATGTACGCGACTTTCATGCGTGATGAGCGGGAAATTTCCCCACTTTTCGCGTACTATGTACAGCTCCTGTACATAGCGTTCGCGAGTAAATAAGGCAGGGCTTCCAATTCGGGGTGGCAGGGCTTCCAAAGGGTTAAAATCTGTGCCTACTCGAGAAGCAGAAACATGCGTGAGCGGGGTGTGCGTGTGTTTGTGATAACAGAGTTGCCAGTCCGTCGCAGGCATTATCCTGGGAAGCCCAAGGAAGGAGCCCAACAATGGGAAGACTAAACAAAGTCATTTACATAACTAACGAAGTGGGTGAACAAAGCCTTCTGAGATGGAGGTGGGAGATGGAAGGACGGGGTGAAAAGCCGTGAGCCAGCGGGTAGTGGAGAAGGGTGCTGCTGCCGAAAGAAGCCAACGGATGTGGACGCGGAGGTTGATGGCGCGTGTTGGCGGTTTGCGTGGCCAAAATGAAAATGGCCACCGATGCGCATCTTAAATGTGATGTGTCAATTCTTACTCTTTTACTTAAAAAGCCCTAAAAGAATCTCCACCATTGCGCGTCCTGCTGGCTGCTAAGACTTTCGCCTTTTCCATCAAGGAGCTCCTGCTCGGAACGAGTAAGACTCTGAAATATTAAACGTGTCCCCGTCCCAGCTAGAATCGTACGCTAGTTCCAGCTTGCAAGGTCCAAATGTATTTAAAAATTAATTAAAAACTTGGCCACATTTCGAAACTCAAGGCTTGGTTGAAGCTTGGTCCACACATCGGCGGGTCCTAGCCTATCGACCATAGCCATATCCAACGGAAATGGCGCTGTTGGGAGTGGTGAGACTGTACCCCCTTCTGGGAGGGTACATATTTATATCCACCGCACCGCCGCCGCCGAAAAGACTGGAAAGGGCTCTAAGGAATGCCTCCGTGGCAAAGGCGCTTCCAGTCAGCAAAGCCAATACGAAAACTAGAGCCTGGATGGGAAAGGGACACTTATGGATTGTAGTCTATATAGACGCAGAACAACTCACCAAAAGACGAGTCATTATAGTAGCGATATAGTTATCTGACGCCGTTGGAGGTAGTTCCAAAACTGCTGGAGAGTCACTCCAAAGTTGAGATTATATAGGCGTCTTGGCGACACGTTACAATAGATTGAAAATATGCTAATGTAAGTAGTAAAACTTGAAACGATTATATTTCTTGTAAAAGGATCAAAGGTTAAATTAAAAAACTCCATTAAAGTTTAATAACTTCAAGATTGGTACCCATATATAATACAATAAAAATACAACTTCACATATATTAAGAGAAAGATTAAATCGAAATCAAAACTTTGTTATTAACAAAATAAATTTAATTACTCTTAGGGTCCTTCTCCCAGGTCAAATGCAAATGCTTGTCGGCTTAGTAGTAGGTGCACTCCAGAGCCTTCTTACGAATGATTTCTTTTCACCAATAGATGAAACCCACCTTTAGTTATAACCGTTTAATATCCAACTGCCTTTAGTTTTTCAATAAAGTTATGTTTGCATCTGCTATTGAGACTTTTTCACTATTCCGCCTAGAAATAACCCTTAAATGACCCCTAAATAATCCCTTATGTATTCCCAATATGTTTAAAGCACAGGCGAAGCAAATTGTGATTGAGTGGCTAGTATATTTTCGTATTCATACAAAAAGTTTTATATTCAACCAGGCCACATAGAGCTCTTGACCACATCAAGGACATCAAAATGGACGGTATCCATAGCCGAAGGAAAATTCGCTGACGGGTGTGGTCCAAGAATAGGCGTTGGGGACTGGGACGGGCCTGGGGACGGGAATATTTACCCTGGCTCCCCCGCCATATCCACCAGTAATAGCTTGCATGAGGGCATCGATAGATCCAAGAGCACTGCCAGCCAGGACAGCCACGAGAAGAAATGCAAGCTGGAAAATAGAGTCATGTTTTTAAAAAAATTCCACAACCCAAAATGCTTACCTACCACTAGACGAGCCATCATACAAACTGAAATTAAGGGCTTTCGTTGGCGGCATTGTGTTTATATAGCTCGCTTTCAAATATTTAAATGCAGATTCAAAGGCCTCCACACATCATAAAGCTCTTGAACACAATTTGTTCCAGACCGGACCAAAGGTTAAAATAAGAATTTAAAGTTAGAAATATGCATTCAGGGAATTTATAATTAGGCCAAAGGTGGATCATAAGAACACAGTAATTAATTAGTTATTTAGTTTTTATTATCCTAGAAGAAACTTCTAAATTTAGTCAAGTATGATAGTCAAGCCAGCCAGCCATTCCACCAGTTATAGTTAAATAATTTTTTGGTTTTTATTCAATTTTCTAAGCCATTAAAAGTAGCAATTATTAATAATCCAATCCCACTTATTAAAACATCTTAAGCCCAATAACTTGATATAGATATGCTTCTATTTCTATGCTTCTTATCAATGAATTTTCCATTAATTTATCTTTTTGAAGTTTTTGTTTTATATTGGAACTGACATTTACTAGGCTACTGTCAATAAGACTTATCAATTACCAGTTAATTAGCCAGTAAATTTGTAAATATCCTGCTAAGTTTGCTTTTGAACCGGGAAGGAGCTGCAAGCCCTTCCATTTGATCTTTGAAACACACTTGATTTGGAATGCTGCTTACTTTTATTAATGGGTATTACAATTACAAAGCTTGGCCAAGACAAATGTTAATATAACCCCGACACTTGTCGTTCTTAATACTAAATAGATTAAGCCTAGTCGTTAAACCGTCAGATCCTGTTATCCATTGCGTTTCGAAGTGATCTCCTGCTAACCCAGTACGCCGAGCAGGGGGGAGAATAGCCCGGCCAATATGCTCTTGGGCGTGGGAATTGAGCCTCCCAAGTCCACGCTGATGGAGCCCTGCAGCCCTCGACCAAATCCGAGCTTGTTGCCAAAGAGCGGGTAGCTGGGAGGGGGTGCTCCCGCGGAGGCGCTCGTCGATGAGGTGAACCCGAAGAGGTTGCCCAGTCCACCGAAAAAGGTTCCGAATGGGGTGAAAATGCCGAAGGGGTCCAGCAGGTTCAATCCTGGGCTACTGAGGAATCCAGTGCCGAACAGTCCGTTGTCGCCAAAGAGTCCTGTGCCGAATAGTCCTCCGTTTCCAAAGAGTCCATTGCCCATAGGGCCTCCAGGACCTCCGGGTCCTCCTTGACCTCCGGGTCCTCTGGGACCGCCGGGACCGCCGGGACCGCCGGGACCTCCGAAGCCCAAGTTGAGACCAATACCTCCGCTAAGAGGGGGACGGGAGCCTCCTGGTCCTCCGGGACCTCCCGGAAGTCCTAGGCCAATTAGAGGTGGACCACCCGGACCTCCTGGCCCACGCGGACCTCTGGGACCACCTGGGCCACCCGGACCACCTGGTATGCGTCCAAGAATTGGCCATCCGAAAGGCGGATACAGTGGTGGATAGTTGATGCCCGGAATGCTGGGGAGATGGTCATAGGGTCGTGGGTTCTTGATGATTGTTATCAAGTCGCTTCCCTGGCCAACGCCAGCCGATATCTTGCTGTACGAGGGATTCAGGGGAAGTCCTCCGCCGGCCACGATGTTGGCTGCTTGGGCAGCCTGCAATGCCGCAGCCGCCGAAAGGGCGCCCCCAGCGGAACCGTAGAGTCCTCCATCGAGTCCGCGAATTCCTCCCGGATTGGCTCCGATCAGCACGTCTAGGTAGCGCAGTGGCGCCAGCTTGATGTCCGCCAATCCGTTCAAGGCGGACTCGCTCTGGCGGGCGATTTCGCTCAGCACTGCCTGGGAGCTACCCACGTAGAGCGCCAGCGAAAGTACGATAATCTGGAAGGACCGTGTGTTAGTGGCAAGTCGGGTTGAGGGAACAGGACTAGAGATTCGTTACCAATTGTCGCGCCATGGCTGAACTCAACACAACTGATGCACTCGGCTCCCTCCGAACTGACTTTTATAGGCCTCGAGTACATGAAAATTGGAATATGGAAAATGGAATAGGAGAATAATTATACAGAAGTAGACTTTAAGTTCAGAAATCGGCTGAGGTGGGAACGCTTATTACCGTAGGAAATCGTTCAAATAATTCAAATTTGCGTCCGTTTCACAGAAACTTTGCCATTTAGAATCTAAAGACCGTGGTTTCTATAATGGCCAATAACGATATTCAAATCTTGACCAATTTATATCTGATGCTTGAGGAGTACTTTATACGATGTGTAGGTCCTTTCGCTATCCTTCTGCAATAAAATCTTCGAACAAAGTCATCATTTTCCATATGGACAGTCGCTTACACATCTATTTTGCTACAAACTTTTCTGTACACTTATGTACAAAAAGAATAAGAAATGTACGAGTTATGTACGAGTTGTAGAAGTTAAAGCTCAAAAAGTCATATTTTGGATTTACTTTAAGATAGGTTTCCGAGTCAATAAGCGCACCCGCGTATTTGGACCTCGAAAAATGTAAAGTTTGTCCAAAGAAAATATTTACAAGCACCTTGGCACTTTAAAGGATGCTTCACAGAGTACAACAGTCAAAAAAAGAAAACCAAAAAAGCAGATCGAAGTGAACGAAAGCAAATAGAAAGTTTGCTATCTGGTTAGGTGGTGAGTTTTTTGTTTATTTTTTTGGTTTTCGTTTTTAGGATTTTTTCTTTGCATAAAAATAGGAGAGCTGCCCTCCCCAGTTACTTTAAAATTCAAAGAGACTATATGTATTTACGAAGCGACAAACAGTTGAAGGACTTGAAGGGCCAACACTTTTAAGATGCTACCCTCTTCTTTTCGGCGCGAACACCTTCCTGAAAGACGTTGCCTGGAAAATGCATTCGAATGTGTTTTTATTGACGCGCCCCGAGGTTGCCCGGATGTGTTGTCCTTTGGGCTTTCCATTCCAATATCCGCCGGTGATAAGTTGAATTATTGACAAGAGTTTGCGGCTGCGACGTCGCCAGCAGCCCTGGTCGTTGTCCGGCCCAGGATGCTAATGTCCTTTACGCTTTCGTTTCACAGCCACTGGCACTCCTCGGCCTGTGTCCTTGCCGTGTCGCTGATTCGATTTTGGTCCTTGGGGTTGCCATGCCGCCCGCATCAAAGGAAGCCCTGATATCGTTTATCTGACTTTTTGCTCACTGCTGACTTTTATTGGCTTTAATTTATGCTGATTGTCAAAGCAATGTGTGCTCCGCGAAATGCTGCAACTTCATTTGGTTCAGTTTCAGATAAATTTAGGCCGTTTTTAAAATGCTGCGTCCGAGCGGCAGGCAGTCTATTTACATAAAAGTATCCAGACTAATTGAAATCGGCCCGAAATTTGGCCGCACGCATATATCATAAATGTCAACCCATTATAGCTTTCTCTGGCGGACCAGCGGGCCAGGCGGGATGATTGTCAAAGTGCGAGAATGCGTGTCGTATGTAAATTAATGCGAACGAAGAGACGGGATAACTTTGGCGATGGAGGCCTGAACATGCAAAGGACATCAAAAGGACACACGCAATAGTTCTGACCCGAGTCCGTGTCTTCAAGTGCTAATAAACTACATGCACACCGAATGCGCGTTAATAATTTATGTGGCTAATAGACGACAGGATAAACATCATATGCAGGGAATCCACTTCCCGTCCCGCCCGGCTACCTATCTCTGTGTGTATCCGAAGGACACTAGCCTCCAGGCGGAGGGGTGCAAGGGTGTCGCTACCCACTGGGGTAGTGTCAGCGACGTCAACCCTTTTTCTCCGTTAATTTACGAGACATATTTTATTGTGTTTCGGCCACTGAGTAGCCAAGACCCTGCCGAAGAACCTTGACACTATCGCTTTGTCTATCGCGATACTGTTCGTGTAATCAGGGTAAACATTTCACCTCCGCCTCCGAGCCAATTCGTTGCTTGTTTGCATATCATCGTAACATACACGAAATGTCCCTCCATTGCCTCGGAAATTTAATTAACAAAAGGGTCAATTGTCGCGTGTGAGGACCTCTCCTGCTCCCTTTATGGACAAACAATATTTTTGATTAATTTATGAATATTCGTGTGAAATTCTGTACTTTCTTTATTTATTTATGCCTGCATGGATCAACATTGCGTGTCGCTCGTAAAACCCCAAGTTTAATGAAAGAAATTCTGATAATTACATTTATTAATTCTAATCGCTCCTAAATGCGCCATAAAAGATACTGAAGCAGGAGGAAGTGATAACATCTCGGGGCGAATCAAAACGTCCAAATACCAAACAAAAACAAGCTCCTGAAGAGGATGGATCTCAGCCAAACTGTTTCCAGACCTAAATTAAAACTGAATGCCCATTTGCCAGCTCGAATTCTGAATAGTCATTCTCGGAGCTGGGACTTTATTGTCTTTTATTTTCAATTTTCCATTTGGCTCGGAAAATAAAATCAATAATCCACTTCTGACCCTGGGCTGAGTTTCAGTTTGAGACACTTTGATTTTTGGCCGAAACATTTAAAACTGACTTATCAGAACGTGTGGGTACTCTCAGGACACTACACACAACAAGGTTTCTAAGCCATCAAAGGTCTCTATGCAGTTTAATGCAGCCTCCTCCTTGAGCTCCTGTTCCACCTAAGCGATGTCCTGCGGCGTCTGGCCATGAATTTTTCATGGCACTTTTTAGGTAAGCAAAGGAGTGCACAGATAAGTGCTAACTGTTATAGCCCGGAATTCGCGCTGGCGAATGCTGCAGTTGAACCGACACGATGGCAGGATAGAGGCAGTAGGACAGGGCGGAGCTGTCACTCCGGAAAGAGTTGGCCCAACGCACGGAGTGGAGTCAGAGTGCAGATTTCCATCAACGGCCGGACATGAATAATAAATGCTCCAGTCCAGTTGGAATATGTGCTAAGCTGCCAGTAATTGGAGACAAGCCGAACACTTAGGCCATTTCCCCACCCACCTGGTACAAAAACAGTTCACGCATTGCACAAAAAGGATCTGGGTCTCCCCCAACCCCAATGTGAGCTTTCGCCACGGCAATTAACTTTACAAATCGCATGTGAGTCTGTGATTAATTATTCCAAAACCGGACTCTTCGGCCGGACAGTTAACCCATTTCGACATCGATAAGGGTTGCACTAGCAGCTGTGCTGTTGTGGCCGCCCCAGTTTTTGACATTTCAAATTCGAGGAGCACTCTTGATGAATGTTTGCTCATAAGGCGTAAATTGAAACTATTCTTGACCGTGGCCCCAAAACTTGTGGCCGCTTGACCACATGCCGCTTAGCACATGGTTTCGCCTTCGGACCCGACTACTCCAACGCCCATCTCGCATCCTTGGGTCGCTGCACATGTGTTGCCGGTGCCTGGAAAAGGGTCGGTTAGCTTTCTTATCGGAAGCAAAGTTTGCATTAATTTTGGCCCGGTCAACACTTCATTAATCACACCCGAACGGGCCAACGATTTCAAATGTCTTGTGGTCAAGGACATGTGCGTGAGTGCCGAGTTCCATAAGACGCTTATCGCTTTTATTGAAAATGTGACACACGATGCCGTTTTCCTTTTAGGCACGCACACAGCATCCTGCCCAGACCTCCAGCCCTGGCAGTCCTTACTCCGCAGTCAAATTCTCTCCATGACAGATCCTTTCTTCCCTGGCATCCCTTCAAACAGCTGTTTACTCTGGCTACAAATTTTCAAAGGTGGTTAGGCCTAGATTGGGCAATAGAAAGGGTTAGATTGGGGTTGATGACCCTGAACAGCACTTCCCATTTGCATGTGTGAGGGCAGTTCAAACTATTTGTACGAATTCAACCTTAAATTCGTTAATTTTTAGTCGAGGGGCAGAGAAACGCGAAGAATCAAATTATGATAAACAAAAACAAATATAAAATTACTTTTATAAACTCAAGAGTGGAAAAGTTGCTTCGCCGCGAGTGAAGTGGAAAAAAGGAAGCAAAACTTATTGTAAGCACATAAAATTGTACGCGAGGCTGTGTGTCTGCATCCGCATCCGCGTCGTCCTTTATCCTTCATAATTTGCAGGTCTGTTGCCGCTGCTGATGATGCTGAAGAGCCCACTACAGCTGCACAAAAAGTAAAAAGTTCCTCTTCCGTCCTTGCCTTGGGTGCCTATTTCCGTTCCCCTCAGCTTTTTTCACAGAGGAGTGGCAAAAAGTTAATGGATTGTTAGCTTGTGGTTTCCTTGGTATCTGCAATTAAAGCGCCAGGACACGAGTCCCGTCTTCTCGGAGGATCCCCCACGTCCACTTGTGCTCCGTTGGCAGTTAATGAATTGCAAGTGTTCATAACTAAGAAAACTTGCAAGTTATGCCACATGAGGCTTTCTGAAAGAACCACTAGAGAAAATTCTCGGCAACAGGATGTACGGAAGGGATGTGAAGTAACCAAGATCCAGTTCAGTATCAGTATCAATTAACCAATAATATTTCCGACAGTAAAGTCTTTCTTCCAAGACCAATAATGTCCCTGTAGAATGGCTCTGAACAGGAAACTTACCAGACCTTGTTACTAAGCAAAGATCCTTGAAGAGAGAAAAATCGATAGCCTACATCTGAAGCATAAAAAACGCAGTGAACAATGGCCAAAGAACAAAGCAGAAACAAGAATAATTAAGGGCCCAAAATGAATAACAACCCTCAGTTTTGACTGTGAAATCTTCATGTGCCGCATATATGTTTATAATTTGAGAGTAAAAAGCGAGGATGCGTGGGTAAAAGATTTTTTTGTTGAATAAAATACTCTGCGGTCGGGGAAATGCTCCAGCGCCCGGATCTAATGAGAGCTCTTTAAGGACGATTCGTGTAAGTACGAACCCGAAAAAATTAGGCAAATGCTAATTGTATTTCACCTGTTTTTAAATTTTTGGTCGTTGTACGTTCGACCATTCCTCTAATAAGTCACGGGCACGTGTCTGTTGGGCAAACATGTATGTTAACCTCCTTACATGTGACGTTAACCTCCTTACACACAGGGCACACAGAAAAACGCCTCGAGGCGAGTCCTTCTTTCGAAACTTCGAAGTGTCACCAAACTTTCGTGACCATCCCTAGGGAAGGTCGAGCAAAAAGGATTTCTGGCTTCTCCGGTCACGCCAGACGCATATGCTAATTAAGCAATTAATATTTGTGGGCGAGACAACTTAATTTATTTGCGAATAAGGCATATTTCCATTGTGAAATGTGATATTGGTGCTGGGTCCTTTTTTATTCTCCCCTCCTTGAAGTGGGGAGTGCGGTTGGGCGTCATGCGGCAAGACAATAAACTTATCACATGTTAGCTACTGCCTGGAGCTGAAAACTTTAGCAGCCAGTTTGATTTGCGGTCGCCCTGGTTTTGTCCTCTGCATGTCCTCGGCCCGCCGCCTGACAGGACACTGATATGCGACCCTGTCTCCGCATCTACGTCTTGTGTTATTCAAGTATTTCATCAACTTTCGATGCACAGTCAGCAATAATATTTTCTTAGACACATTCCCAGCTGAGAATAGGTCCGGGCACTGTTTTGCGGTCAGAGCCGTCGACAGAGGAACATGTGCGAGTCCTTCAAGACTAAAGAGAGCCAAGTGCATGTGGAAACTGGAGCTTCTGTCTTGGGGCGACACTTGCCAGACGCTGGAATGAGCGGAGTTGGGCTGCGGACTTCTGACAGATTTCCGTAAGTTTGGCTGGGTGCCAGGGGGCACACGATAGATTGCTTATGAGCTTTAAGACTTCAAATTATGTTTAGGATCGAATATAACTGTGATCCTATAATAGTTTACACCAAAAACAGTTTTGTGTTCTTTGGAAAGATAATAAAAGCCTAAAAGCTTCCGATGACAATCAGCACTCCCATGTCCCACTTTTTAATTTCACGCAAGATTAAAACTGACCTAGAGTCATCGGCTGAAGGCAAGCGTGCGCCGGCAAACCCGTTTCTGTACTCCCATCCCAACTCCCCTGTCATTGCCTGCATTCTCGTAGACTGCAATGAAGGGGTTGCTCAGCGAGGATGAGGGGGTGCCAATTGGCTGCATGACATTTTGATTTGCGTACGTTTTCCCAGAAGGGGCAACTGCAGCACTTGACACTGGGAGGCGGGCCCGGAGCCGTTTGGTTAAGTGAAAAGTTGCATACAGGATGCATTTCACCTCGATCCTTCTCCCGGGGCAGGGAGACTCGAAAAAAATGTTTAGACATTTTACACGAATAAAATGAATGCCCGAACGCCAGTCCTAATGGTTTTTCCTCCAGCCACCAGGAACCACCCTTACTTTCGGCCTTGCATCCTTTCGCTTGATTAAGATTAGAACGCCCAAAAAACACCTCCTTCCTCTAGTATCACTCTTTGAACAAAGGGGGCATTTGTTTCTCAAATTTGGTTTGGTGCCAAAGCACAATAGGGAGACTACTCGGGTGACTGTCAACACGAGTCCTGAAAAAATATCAAATCTTTTTTGGGCATTCGAACGCTTGAAGGTAGTGTGGAGCAATGATTTTTAGATTATTAAAATGTAACAATGGCAGAACGGCGGAGAAGACAACTGTACAGGACGTCTGCAGGGTACTGAAATCTTTTGACATTTCGTAAATTAAAGTGACTTCTCTCTACCCTCTATCTCAGTTCATTTGCGTTTTATCCCTAGCACCTTTTTCATTAAATATTAATTCAAGCAGAATGAAAAAAAAAACTTGTAGAAGCAGATATATGTTTGGGTGAACTTTGAAACTAAATTATTTGTTTTCTATACTTTCTTTTCACAGACGCTTACTTAAACGGAACCTTATTTAGAATAAAAAAATTATTCTCACGCCATTTTCTGCAGAAAAAGGTATCACCGCACAACACTTTCATTTAAATTCAAGTACATTTTACCGCCAATATATCGATATATCGATAAAAAAAAAGAAACTCAATTATACATAATCAACACAGCGTACTCTAGCGAGAAGCAGCGGCAACATCGACTTCTGGCGTCAGTGCCGCCCTCTGGTGGAATTCAAGCAAAGCACTCAAGGGGTTGTGGCAGTCCCAAGCAGTTTATTTTGTTTTTCAGCACTGCAGCATATTACTTTTTTCCTATCGAGGATTGCCAGGACATCAAATAGCCAGGACATATTTCCGAGCCTTCTCATGAGCACAACTCAGCCAATTTACGTCTTATTAACAAATGGTGCAGCTTCTCGAATTCAGCACATTGAGTAGATACTTTTTCCATTAAAAACTGGCCATCTAAAAATTTATCGATTTTTCAACATTTTCAAAGGGGTACCATCATAAAAATCTGCCGAAAATCGATCAAAAAATGGTTATTCAGATTTTGATGCTGTTTGGTGGGGAATTTTAATGCGATTTCATCGGTGTATCTCCCAAAAGAATCGGTTGAATATTGACAGAGATATGGCTTTAGACAGAGGTCGAAATTCAGGATCCAGGGATTGCCAGGACTTCGAATAGTCAGGACTTACGTTAGTTTCTAAAGGTTTCCTAAAAATGATATAGCCTTTGACAGGTTGCTTAATTTTGCTATGACAAACGAAAGTCATACGAGTTTTATTTGCTCAATGTGATTGAACCATAATAATTTTTATTTGGTGTTTTTAAAAGAATGATTCAACCTTAAAACGAGTAAAACGGCAGAAACTGCCAAGTTCAGATTTAGTTTCCAGCGGACGGCACCGTTACACCCTAGATTATTCAAGTTTATGGTGTATTGGGTCTCGTCAGGAGTCTGACAAGCCTCCTGGGTGCAGGACACGTCGCCAAAGCTCTGGGCTTGCACTGAGAAAAACAGTGGAGGACATGGCTCAACGTCGTAGCCAACACAGGCGTCCGTTAGATCGTAGCTGTAGGAGCCAAGTGCCGTTGACTCGCAGCTTTCCTCTGGCCGCAGGGGCGAGGTCAAGTTCCTAAAAGGAAGCTCGATGCTCCGGGAGGTGCACACAGTAAACGTAACCTTAGTGATTGGAGAGATTCTCAGGTAGCGCATGCTCTGTCTTTCCGGCAAGTAAAGAGCGTCCAGTCGGTAGAAGTTTATGCTGCCCAGACGAGCAAACTGAGTGAGGGAGTTGCTCCCAAACTCGGATATGGCCCCGTCTGAATAGCAGCGTGGATTTGACACACGACGGGGAACTACAAAAGAACTTTATAAGCCACAGCACTGCCAGAGCACAAGCCTGCCGACTTACCTTGCCGGATCCGCGTTATGACTGGATTCCCGCAGATCTCGGGAGGCTTTTCAGTGTCCAATAGAAACAGATCTCTGCTTGGCTCATGGACAAAGTCGTGGAACCTGACCAGAGCCCCTCCTCCGTAGTAAATAAAGTGCAAGTTTGGTAAGCGCCAGCTGAGGCGCTCCATGTACCGCTGGCAGTACCCATAGTCCTGCTCGTTGACGTAGGACAGGGCGCTGGGAACCAGGAGCGCCACTATGGAGCGTCCGCCGAGATTGTTGGAAGCTCTGTCGGCCGCAAGCAAGTCCTCCACTCTGCCACTCAAGGTGTTCAGGATCAGGGGCAAATTAAATCCAGGGGGGTCTGAAAACCGATTCCATAAGTAATTGACTATTTTGCGAGACTTTATGCTTACGCCAGGAGTGAGTGGTGGCATTCCACTGCTGATAGACGTTAATAATGTAGTCGGTAGTATTGACCATAACCGAGGCGTCGAAAGCTGCGAAAATAGTCACCCTACTGGCCAAAGGATGGATGTTCAGGCCCTGCAGAACATAGCTGTAAAGGAGGATTTATTAATTACACCTTAGCCCTGGTCATTTCAAACTTACGCGACGTAGTCGACCACCCAGCTGTAGGGCCAGTAGGTGTCGACAAAAACGTAAATATCCGACATAACCGTAGTCCTGTTGGATATATCAGACCATTGCTGGGACGGAAACAAGTCCATGATCTCTAGAAAGCGACAAGAGAATATTAGTAAGGGATACTAATATTAGCGGGTACTAAGGGGAAGAGTATTAACAAGCGGGAACCACCACTCTTTGAATAAAAGGAGAAAGTGCAGTTCTAGTGGGAAAATTTATTCGCGACTCATCACTGGAACATACAACTTATGTAAAAAAGGTTAAAGAATAAGGTGGAACGACAAATTAAATGGGTTTGGTTGGGGGACGGGCAGGAAGCCTTTGAACTCTGACTACCACTATTAATACGCTACGACACTTGGCACTGGTGTCACTGCACGATCCTGTGCAGGATCAGAGCAACCAGGACTGTCAGGAAGCTGGCTGCCAGGCCCGACACGCCGCTGTAGCATCCCATGTTGGCCATCGACACAATGTACCGCCATTGGTCGGGCGTCTGACAGGCGTCCTGGTTGCAGGACGTGGTGTTCGTGGTGGCCTGTACTGATACGTAAAGGTCGGGGCACTGTGTAATGGTGTAGTAGCCTTCACAGGCACTGGAAAGGTCGTAGCTGAAGCTGCTTCCACTTATCGGCGAGCAGGTCTGGTCTATCGCGGTAGAGCCGGTGGAACTCGTGGTGGAGTTCTGCTGGGGCCACTCGTAGGTGCGCGAGGTGCAAATGGTGAAAGATCCTCCGTTCTGGGTCTGAATGGTGAAGTAGCGGTTGGCGCCGGTTCCGAAGAAATAGTTCGCCGACACCCGGTAGAAGTTGACCTTTCCGGGGCCCACGTACTGGGCCGTTTGGTCAGTTCCCCAGCTGGTGGTGTACCAGTTTGAGCCACACCGCGGATTGATGACGCGACGAGGAACTGCAGAAATATACATGTATTTATGAGACACGAGTATAAGTATAACAAGTGTAATTTACTCTGAATTATGCGCTTGGCAACTGGTCCCGCCGAGGTGGCCGCTGTACTGCCTACGGTCAGGGAGAAAAGGTCTTTCGAGGGATCGCGGACGAAGCTGGAGAAGCGCTGAATGCTTCCGCCGCCGTAGTATATAAAGCGCAGATCTGGGATCTGCTCCTGGATGTACTGAATTTCTGTGGTGGCGTAGCTTGAGTCGCCGTCGTTGACAGTTTGCTGATTCGGAATGAGCAAAGCCACGAGAGACCGACCGCTCAAACTGGAGTTGGTCCTCTCCTCGTTCATCAGATTCTGGGTGAGGTTCTGAATGGATCGCAGCACATTGGGAAGATTGAAGCCCTGGGTATCTGTAGGACTTTGGGTCAAACAAATGTGCATTGGGAAAAGTCGAAATACCCACATTGCGCCTGCGTGGTCACGTTCCACTGTTGATAGACGTCTGTGATGTAGTTGGTGGTGTTCACTATGACCTGAGTGTCCTGGGCCGACAGGAGAGTGACTGTGCTGGCGTAAGGGTGGATGTTCAGCTGCTGGAGGACATACCTGCAATGGAATAGGAGCCCCAATGGAATTATGAACTGCGGACAGATCAATGCGGACATGCAAACTCACATCACATAGTCGACGATGTTGCTGTACTGCCAGGAAGTGTCCAGGTAAACAAATATGTTCGTCATCGGCGTAATGACATCCGTCAAGTCAAGATTGCTGGTGGCAGTGCACGTGACGTCGTTTAGGGATTGAGCTGTGGAAGAAATGGCCGAAAAGGCAGAAGTTCGTAACGCGTGCACTTAACTGGTATCTGAGGCATACACATTTATAGTGAGAATGTAGTGGTTCCGCGGCAGTTTTCAAAGCAGGGGCTACTTACGCACATACGTCACCAGGGAGAGGGCGGCGTTGCTGGCAAACTGGGCGATGACGGTTGGCGTAAGGGTGACCTTCAGCTGCATTTGCTTATCCAGCACCTGGGCGAAGGCGCTGGTCTGATCCTGCATTTCCTGGGACGGGGCCACATTGGTGAACTCGCTCTGTCTGCTGCAAGCGTTGATTCCAGAGCTCAAGACACCATTCGTGGAGTAGTACATGCGGAGCAACTGTGAGAGCTTCAGGCTGGACGCCTGAGTCCTCCAAGTAGCCACGTTCTTGGCGAGAATCAGACCGTCCAGGCCGCCCCTGATTTCGGCATCTGTTGCCTCAAGATTGGTGCGTTGGGACAGGAAGTACCAGTGTGGCAGCACAGTGTCATTCCAGCCCCCAGTGGCGCCCACAGAAGCGACATTGTTGCTGGCTGTCGGCACCTGGACAAGCGTTACCTCAGCCAGATCCCCAGAGAGGGTGGCAGCCCATCGATTGTCGACGCCTGTGGTCGTCTGCGACTGAGTGCGCCTGAGGGCGGACAGTCCCAAAAGGGTGTTCACCTGTACTGTCTGTTGCTGGACACCAGCGGCAATGCCAGCGATCAGAGTTCCGGCTGAGACCGTGCCCCAGCTGGTGCGGACAACGCCATCTTCGACGGGACATTGACTGGTGCCTTCGGTCCCAGCATAGGCCCAATCCGAGTCGTAGTCCAGCTGGGGCGAGGCGACAAGATTTTCGCGCTCCAAGCCCAAGCTCAGCCACTCAACGTTACTGTCCTGGTCCTTCCTCCTCAGCGCCCGAGGCAGTCGCTGGGAACGGTACTGGGAGAGCTGATTGCAAACCGAATTCTCGTCCCCGCGCTGTCTGGTGTCGAAGGTGCTCGAAAGCATGAAGTGGAGTGAACAACGCTCCACGCTGGTCAGCGAGCTGTTGGGGAAGCTGTTGGCGTTTCCAGGAATCAGCCGGGAGAGCAGGATGCGGAACTTGGGAAATTGGAAGCCGGTGGGGCTGTATGGAATAACGCCGTCAATGGCAGAGATGCCGGCAGCTCGTTTGATGCCGTCCTGACGGAAACGGTGGAGCAGGGATACTGCCACAGTGCGGATATCTGGCTGCACGCCTGACGAGGAGACGTAGCTGTTTTCCACCTTTTCGATCAGCGAAATAAGCGTGTCCATGTTAGCGGGAAGTCGGTTGTCCCGGTTCATAAAAAATGATGTGTTGTAGCACTCAACGAGGGACGGCGGAATTTGCAGCATGGCGTTCTCCTGGGCCTGCGCGACCCCCAGGAGGAGGCCAACGCAAAGGCAGATGGCTGCTGCCCTAAAGTGATTGGACGACATGGCTCTACTGGCGTCCTACTGGTTTTGTTCGTTTCGAGGCTGGAAATTAAAAAGAAAAATTAACATTATCGTAAAAATTGTTCTGACCGCTGGCCCACATCGCTGACCCTGACATGAAAATTTCTGGCCAAGTGTTAGTCACTATCTATGTTTCTACTTTAATAACGAACGCAACTTGTATTTCTAGGATTTGTAATGGGGCCGCGCCCACCCCTGTCGTAGGTTCTTATCACGCTCTGGGCCCTGGAATGTCTCCACTTTGCTTACCCAGATATTGATCAAATCGTTAGTCATTGTAAATATTGTTTTATGAACACCATAATCGGGTACAATTGTTACAATCATACACTACATTTTTATAGTTTTCTTGTTAAAATAGAAGATAAAGCTTTTAAATTTCCTCACTTCCGTTTGCCGCGACAAGTGAATCACTTCTTGGCTTTCTAATTGTGACTTTAGCAGCCTAGGAGGCAAAGAGGAAATTTCAGAGGCAAGAACTACGTCATTGCGATCAGTTGGGAAATGCTCCGAAATAAGCCCTGATAGCGATTTTTTTACATTGTTGGATTGGCTCTTACAGCTTCCCATTACTTTTTTGGAGCGTGTCGTCACCTACGTGGATATTCGGTTATCAGAATAAAAAATAAGGCGCTGTAAACCCGCCAATGAGTCAAGTCCACTGGACAGGTATATATGTACGTTGGACACACACATTCAATTCTGTTATCAGTTGATATGCGATCCGCAAAGTTTGTTTTTCTTTTGTATGTTCCATATAGATTGGTTTCGACTGTTGAACAGATAAAAGCGATTCTTCGCGATAAACGTTACTACATAGGAGCCAATGAGTCAGGTGTAAACCACACTAACAACCACCTGTGGACTGCGCCCCATTTTATGAACTATGTAAAGCCTTTTAATTTAAGGCACTATGTGATTAGATAACCAAACTCATGGTTAACATTTCATTTTTTTTATTCAACAGTTTTTCGTTCTTTGATCATGGGTTTCCACATTGCACAAATACTACACAATTTTATAGTAAAGGCACTATGGTATTTACTGTTTTTTACTGATTAATTCATAAAAGTTGAAGTTTCCGATACGCGACCAGAAACCGAGCACTACCTTGTTCCACCGGCTATGTTTTTCAAACTGCCAGATTACTTTGCACGCCAGTTATACCGAGCCTCGCCCATGTACAAGAAAGATAAGATAAGATAGCACCTGTTATAGGACTAGGTGAATAATTCCGAATAGCCCATTGTGCGAAATGTTTTTGGTGTCGTTGAAGTTCCTAATCTTTCGGAATACTCGGGGAGTCCTAGAATCCTAAGACCAGAAGCTTTTTCCAGTCGCAGTGCCTAAGCCAAGTGATTTAAACAGAGCGTCCTGGAAAGCGTCCTGCAGGAAGAGTTCCGTATGCGGCTCCCCCAGATTCCAAAGAGCCTCTAAGAGGCTGAATGATGGCAAAAGAACTAACTTGGAAGAAGATGGCCTCAGACATTAACCAGAAGAACCATGTATTGTACTTGCAACATAATTTTTTTACAAAATCTCTTGAATGCAATCTGTGACGTGTCGTTGGAGGAGAAGATGTTCTAATTCATAATTTATTTTAGCTTGTACCTGATTTTTTGAACGTCCCGGGAAACTTATTGTGACATCAGCAACTATCGATGCTGGAAGGAAGGCTGCACTATCGATATATTCAAAATACCGATTATGGATTCTTAAAAAACTCGAAAAAAAGACTCAGATTCAAAAATCGCGAATAAATTGAGATTCGGGCAGGATAAACGTGTCAAACGTAAAAATGACGATAATGGTTTTAAAACCGAGATGGGGATTTGTAGCAGCGACAAAAATTTCAATAGCACCGGAGTTATAAGATGTGGCAGCACCAAGCATTTTATTCCATTTTTAAACACTGAACGCACAGTGCTAGTATATACCAGAAAATACCGTTTTCTTATCGATGTTTTCAGTAATGTTCAGTGTTGCCAATATTGCAACTTGCCCAAATACCCAACATGTTTCAATTGGCATACGAAAATATTTAAAAATAGCGGCCAGCGGGAAAAATAATCCAAAAAAATAAATACTGCTTAGAAACTAGAATTTATAAGATCCTGCAATTAAGTATTGGTTACCATTCAGATGTACATCATCAGATGTATTTTTATTTTTTCGCCACCATAACATTTTTTATATACACTTCTAACGCTTTTTGACCGCTAATTTAGTTTTTTTTTTTGAAGAGTTGGCAACACTGGTAATGTTTAGTATTAAGATTGTTTACTGAAATTTGGGGCAGACTTTTATTTATTTTGATTGTCGAGAGCATGGGCAAGCACAGAAACGCGGCCCAAGATGCAGTTTTTGTCGCGTTCATGGAGCGACATCCAATTATAGCAAAGAATTACTTAAAGGGAGACAAGCAGGCAGCAGAGGAGGCCTGGAAAAGGCTCTCGAAAGAGCTGAACAACGTTGGACCACCGCTGAAGGACACCAGCCAATGGAAACGAGTGAGTGCACCCGAAATGACGACCAAAACTGTACCCTTGTTGGCGTCCCCTAGGTGTGGAAGGACTGGAAGAGCTGCATTACAAAGAAGATCACCAACAACCGGCTGGAAGACTCAAAAGTCAGTGGAAAATGGTCGCTGTACCAGGACACGCTAACGCCGCTGGAGGACGCTGTAGCTGTAATTTCCGACTTGTATGACATGGCCGACACCATTGTGGAAGCTCGGCCCAACCCAAGATCTTCGGATATGTCCAACAGCAGCGTCTCGTCATCGTTACGGAATATAAAAAAGGACCAAGACGACTGCCCGCTTACGGATAAAGGTATGACCCCGAATGTCTGCCGGGATGAAACTAACTCACAATCCTTCTCAGAGGACTGCGAAGAGGAGAAGGAGGAGGAAGTCGATGAAGAGGACTGCGACAATCCAATCAGTGTTCGGAGTTTAAGACCCGGCCGGCGTACAAACACCAGCACCATACAGACGACCCCAAAGAAAAGAAAGCGGGTTCATGAAGATGCGCTTTCGCTGGAGCAAGACACCGCCGTTCCCGTACTAATGGACATAGCCAAGGAGTTGAGGGATTTGAGTCGTCAAACGCGCCTAAATGCACAGCGAAGTGAAGCTAACACTCAGGCTTTGCTGGCACTTGGCACCCAGATATCAGACCTAATGCAACAGCAGCTCAGAGAACGCAAGCGGCTCAACGTTATAATGGAGAAATTTGTTTTAAAAATGGAATCTGCTGAATAGAGCCAATGAACGACATACATTTTCTTCGCAAATATGAATTTAAGTTTAATAAGGTGTTAGTGTTCGTATATCCACTACACCATAAGTGTTCGTGCTCCACTACGCTTCGTTCCTTAGCCTCGGCAATGGTAGTCCCCTCCACTGTCTCAGTTTAAGAACTGGCCATTCCCATCTCAAGATTTTGGGATTAAACATTATATATTTAAATTAAAATTTTTTAAAAAAAGAACGTCTTAATGTAAAATCCAAAAAATCTGAAAATTCATCGTCTTTTCCTGGCTGAAAAAGATCAGAAAAACCCCTGAGCTGAGGCTCTTGGGATATGTAGATAATCCAGATATGATGTGGACACGAACGCGTGGCCAAGTTTTCGTGTTCGTCCTCCATCATCATCTTCATCGTCGCTTTTCGTCATATTGCGGTAAATCCATTTAAGTTTTTAACTTGTGTTTTATGTACTTCTGCGCAAATTTGATGCCGACACGCAATAGAAAATCCGACTCCCCCATATCGGACATGGCCCACCTTTGACGCGCGGGTCGCAGGGTCGAGTCCTGGCATCATTTTATTGCACTTGAAAACTTAATTAGGCCACAATGCGGTGTGAACGCCTATTGATGTAAGAGAGAATTTTCGTTTCGCCAGCTGTGCTGGATTTTTATTACATGCATCAAATGTAATTTGTTACAAATTTGATGTGTTTCTATCTCCTTGAAAATGGCATAAATAAAAAAGTTCTTTGTGCGGCGGGCATGGGGCTGGTTGGACTCCAATCGTGGGAGTTTTAGATGATGGTCTGCCAACAGTTTTTTCTTTATCCGGAACACCCATCATTTAAATGCGTTGCAGGTTTTATGATCAGGCAACTTTTGATTTTAGCGGAGAAGGTGTAGAACATCTAAACATTCTCAGTACGAACTTGGAGCCAACTTACAGCCTCAGAAGCTCGTAAATTTGGGCCACTTTCGAAAGGACATACATACGTGCATGAAAGTGTGCCGGGTGTCAGCGGTCAGTGGGTCAGCCTGCAGATCTCCTAGCACAGGGGTAGTTGGAAACTCTTGAAAGCAATTACTTTAGTGGTTGCAAGGAGGCTTCGACTTCCGCTCGAACACAACTCGGTTTTGAGATAATAAAGCAAAACAGCTTATTTCTGACCAGCCCCATAACCGTTCCTTCAAGTTTCTTGGACAAGGACCAATGTTTGCTTCGTTAGCACGCAGAGCATTTGCATCAAAAAATATAAACATTTTGTACTCTGTGATTGGTGTTGATGTTATCCCCAATCTAGCCTGTGCCATTGTGGCGCATATCTAACGAGTAGAGCGCCGCGCCAAGTGGTCCCCCGGAGGTGGGCACCCAAATTTATTATTCAAATTCTCGCAGCTGATTCGCCTGCATATATTATGCGGAATTACAGCAGCAGAATCTTCAGCTTTGTTTTAATTCACTTAAAACTACATAAATTTAACTTTACATGCAAGGCGACAACTCACGTGCCCCTGAGTGGGGTCGGCGGCGCATACGCGTTTTTTCCAATAGTGAGTCTAGAGTGTCTTCGCCTTGTCCGGACGCCGCTTAGCTGCTCATTATAAGCGACGAAAATGTTGCGGGAGAGGCTTTAGTCAAGCTTTCTTAATTCGATTCAATCAAAAGCCCAGTCAGTAACCCGACGAATCGTTAGTCGATCGCTCGACCGCACCAGCTACGGTTCACTCCAATCCGTGGTCCGAAAATAGCCCGCCGTATACCTATATTTAGTGGGTCAGTTAGCTGCGAAGCATGGTCGCCGAGAGGAGTTACGGTCGCAGCTTGGGGGTGGCGCTGGTGGCGTTTTTGGCTGTGTGCCCGTTAATCAGTGCCAAGTTGCGTAAGTTTAGAAATAGTTCCAAGGACGTATTGCGGAATCTTCAGTCCGAAAAGCTGCATTGCATATTAACGAACTGTCTCACACCATAGTCTGGAAAGAAAACCTGGCAGATTCCCACTTAAATTTAAACAATTATTTGTACACAGCGTCCACTATCAGGCCCTGTTCCCGCGATGATCCCCAGTTGGAGCGCTGCATCATCGACGCTGTCTACAAAATCAGGCCACTGCTGGTCCACGGAGATCTGGGAGATGGCTACAAAACACCGCCTCTGGAGCCCTTGGCCCTCGACGACATCGAACTGGGCAGGAGCAGCCAGTTCCAAGCCGTGTTCCAGGACCTCGAGGCGATTGGGGGCAGTAACTTCATTATAGATCGCCTAATGTACATACGACCTAATAATGCCAAGATGAAGTTAATGAACTTTTCATTCCTTGCATGAAGTGCCAAGCCGATGGACATAGCGTACGATCTTTGGATTACCCTCCCGCGCATTACCTTCAGGGGCAAGTACTCGCTGCACCTCAACCTGCTGCTCTTAGACATCAAAGGGAGGGGGAACATGCAGGGCTTCTGCGGTAAGTCCTTCTGGTCCGTGGAGGGGAGATGGGAGCCCAATCCTAACACCTTGCTCCTTCCTATCCAGAGAACGCGAAGGCCTCGGTCAAGATGCGCGGTACCCGCTACCAGCGAGATGGACAGGAATTTGTGAAGTTCACCAAGATGACCATGCGAATTCAGTTCAAGGACTTTAAACTGAAACTCGATAACCTCTTCAACGGCGACCGGATTCTCGGCGACGTGGGCAACAGCCTCATCAACAACAACCAGGACCTGTATCTGAACGAGATAGTACCGGGTCTGGAGCGCGGTCTCTCCAAGAAGTTCTTGGACGTGGCGAATGAAATCCTGGCCACGGCGACCTTCGATGAAATGTTCCCGCCGGGGAAAACTATAATCAATCCCATATCGTTCCCCTCGCAGCCCCCCCTGTCGGGGCTGGGTCCATCCATATTCGAGACTCCTTTCGCATCCAAAAATCCGGAGGGAAGCATCTTAGCTCAACTGCCACCTAGAAACTAACAAAGACTTATTCTTACGGATTAAATATTGTGTAAAATGTACGAGTTACGTCTTTGGGCTAATGTAGGGGGTGAAAGCAAAACTCAGTTTTCAATGATTTTTTTATTATGTTGGATTCAGGCCACCGAACCGTGGACAGCTCTGAGCAAGTCCGGGTACAGTCCCTTCACCACACGCAAATTATCCTTGGAGCGCTTAATGCCTTACTCCATTTTGCTGTCGTGGCTTTGGAGAGCCGGGAAACTTTTTAATCCTCAACCAAGCCTGCTTTCGCATATTAGGCCCAAAGTTTTTAGAATGCGTAGTCACCGCCTAACGGCACCGGGGGGACAGTTTAAAGGGCACACACACACAGGCCCATGCACCCACACCACCTCGCGGCATTACACCTGTTCAATGGGTCAGGGCACGCACTGTGGCAGCGCCTCCTCTCCTGGCAGCCTCCTCTCCGGCTTGTGATTAATCACCGGCAGCGACAAAGATGAATTTACAGAGATTTTTTGTCCGTAAAAGTTTTTACTTTCATTGCCCCGGACTGGGCAGGTCCTGGGACTGGAACTGGGACTGGGACTGGGCAGTTAATTGCGTTGCATGGACTTGGACCGAGGCTGGTGGCCGGGAAAAAAGTGTTGCCTCCCCGGTGAAACTCGGCTGCTCTAATTAAATTCATGCGACGCAGCTGTCACTGGCAAGGAAAAAGCATTATCGACTTTTAGGCGCTTAATATTTCAAATGAAAATGTTTTTGATGTAAACAGAGGGAAGTCAAAGGAAAACCTTGGCAACATCTTCAACTTCCGCACTGGCCAGTGCCTCGCGAAGTGTCGCCGGCATTAATTTCATTTATTAATTTTTAACTACGCCCGCGCACCAAAATAAAAGGAGCTTGATAAATGGAAAGCTGGAAGGAGCCGAAGCTGGAGCGGAATGGCGGCTGGGGGGATGCTGGGAGGTGGCTCCAAATCTTTTTCTTTTCTTTCATTGTGCTCGTCCCCATTTTTGCTGCTTCCTTTTTTCCACCGCTTTTCTTCTCCGACCTTTTTGTTAATTTTTTTTAATTCTTTGCTTTTCACTTGAAAGGCGCTCGAAACGTGGAGATGCGTCGAGGCTCGCTAATGTCCTTTCTTTTATCATTAAGTAGAAAACGTGGGTGTCCTTTTTGGGGTTGGCTCGGGGCTCGAGGGTGGTCCGTGTTGGGCGTGGCAAGTCCGTGTCATGCTGTGGCAGGGGCGACGGAGATACGCAGGTATTTTAGCGGCCATTAGAGAAAGCCTCGCTCTGTCGGCTTAAAGTTCTAAAGTAGCCCTGTTTTTCACTTTGAAAATGGCGGTGGAGCCGAGAGCTGAGAGCACGTCAAGCAAATAGAATCTTAATAATTGATAAAAAATTTATATTAATAGCCAACTTGTATATGACATCTGTAAGACGCTTGCCGGCGACCACTAGCGAGTCCGGGTGCAGCAAGCTTCAGCTCCCGTAATTAGTTACTTAAAGGCTATATCTGACTAACAGTAGTCTCGTGCCTGGCGATTTTCTCGCAGTCGCAGGTGCAGGAGAACTTGACGTCAGGATACAGGTCAACAATGGTCGGCGTGGCGTCCCGATCTTCGAAGGACGCGTACTGCCGGTTGTGGTGGATAAAGTTGAGGCTGAGCTTGTCATTGAACCGGCGATGCTGCTTCTCGCCGAAGACCTTGTACCTCTGGAAGAGCTCCCGCATTATCTCATTGGGGTACTTGAGGTAGTTGCGCGGAATCGGATAGGGGGTGACGGCATCATTGACTCGGATGGTTCGCTCATCCTGCATCACCGAGGTCTTCACATTATCGTTCTCCCACATCCCCTTCTGGATCTGCCCAGTGTGCATGTGGTAGAACACGCCCTCCCCGTTCTTGTAGCCACGTGCGAAGTGGCCCTCGTAGCGGTTGCCATTAGCTATATGTGGGAATAGTCGGTTAGGAAGTAAAGCGCCCTTATAGCTCCCTCTACTACGAACCATAGAACATGACGCCAAGGCCGTGTCGGAAGTCAGTCTCCCACTCGCCCACATAAATGCTGCCGTCCTTGTACCACTGGATGCCGAGACCGTGGCGCCTGTTCCTCAGCCACTTCCCGAAGTACACGCACCCATCTGGGTAGAACTGCTTCCCCTCGCCGCACTTCATATCGTCGTACCACTGTCCGGCGTATATCAGCTGGACGTTGGTGCCCCGCTTGCGCAGCATCGACCCGACTCCCTGCCGCTTGTTCTGCACCCAGTGTCCCTCATAGACGAGCTGGCCGTCCGGCACCTTCTTGCCCGCGAAGTCGGCCGTGGTCCGCTTCGCGGTCTTCTTCACGCCCCACCCATGAAGCTTGTTGCACAGCCAGTACCCGGAGTAGGTGCCTCCGCCAGGATAGTAGAAGGTGGCCCGTCTCCCTGTGCTGCAGACGGGCTTATTGGGACAGAAGTAACGCTCCAAACAGGTTGCCATGCTCTCAACAAAAATTTAACTTGAACGTTTCTGGGCTGCTCTATTGTGTGTTGTGGTCTGGCGTGACAATTGCAAAATTGATTATTTGGGGCCTACTTCGTAGAGAAGGGGGGCTGCTTCGGGCGGAATGTTTTTCGATAATCTGATCCTTTGATAAGAGGACCTTTTCCAAACACGACCCACCTATACAAATGCAAATAATGGGCTCAGCCCAACTCATACATGCGTGAAAGCGTGGCTCTGGGCAGTGGCAGGGGCCGGGACTGGGAAGAATGTCATTGACACACTTGAAAGTTTTGGGGTTAGCCATTGTGTGGGAATCAAGGATAAATATAAGTCATCATAACACATGAGGGAGGTGGAAAGGTGAACCGCTCTACCCGTGAGGAGTGGACACTGATTGGGTCACCTTTATGCCATGTGCTTGTCATTTGAATTATGCAAAAAGTGCGAAATCCCACCGGAAAGTGGATGTAGCTGTTGTGAACAGAATAAGAAACCTCGTTTGCCTTGTAAAGTGCTTCCTCGCAGGGGTAATCCCCACTTCCCACAGCTCCTTCCTATGAAGCCTTTTGGTTCAACGGTTGTACAACTTGACCGCTTAACTGTGGACTTTGATTGTTAGAGCCTAGCCTGGGATCTGAGTCTGGTCCTTGCAACCACCCCAGCGAACACTGTCCGTGCCCTCCCAGGAATTCCGGGTAAGCTGTTTTGCATAAAGTGCAGCTGCAAAAAATGAGGGGTGTCGTTATTTGCCGAGGTACCCCTGGATTTTTTCGACTTCCTGCTTGTCTCAAACTGGCATCCCTTTGGTTATGTTAATTTCGATTCCGCCGCTTCAATTTCATGGCACAATGTTGCAATTTCGCTTGGGAAGCACTGATGGCAATTAATCGAGGCTATTAAACTGCCGACTATTAATATTCCGGGAACGAGCCTCCTGCTCTGCTGGCCAGCATTGGAGGTCAGCCAATCAGGTTGCTAATTTTTGCAGTTGGGGTGCTGGTGAAGCGGATATCTGCCTGCGGGTGAAGCAATTGCAAGTGACAGGAGCTTTAATTTTTCTTCCTTTCGACGGCCTACTTTCGGGGGCTGGGCGGGGACTGGTTGCCATGTTTATGATAAACTTAATTCAGTGTAAATGAACGGCGCCATGGCCGGGGGCTCAAAGTTGGGGGATACTCCTTGGGCTAACCACATCTAGGGAGAATTTCTCGTTTTATTTTCACTTCTCCTCTTCTCATCCATCCTCTTGTTTTGATAAACTTCAAATAAACAAATCAACGACGGAAAAGAAAAACACACAACTCAGAATGGTGAAAACTTTTTTCGTTTTCGGTTGAATGAAATGGAAAATTTTAATTGCTCTGCCCGAAGTGAGTACTCAGAAATTCAGGCGTTGTATCCCATCTTCATTGATTTTGGGCCCCTGTATTTCGAATTGTGTGGTTTCTGAAATCAGTATAATATCTACATAATATCTCTAATAATGTTTAGTCCCCCAACTTTGCAACCGGAACCCCAAAGACTCAGAGCTTCACTGTCAATCTAAACCCAACAGCCCCAACCCTTGCAAGTTGAAATAATTGTAAAGCGCACACATGCGAAGATGAGGACAAAATGCGACACGCACGGGAAGGACGAAAATTGCAGATTTTTCTCATTAAGCTCATGTCAGATTAGCAGGGACAGGGCAAGGGGCAGAGCTCGGTGTTGGCGCTCGGTTAGAGCCAGAAAGCAGTACACACGGGTGCCATAAATTACTTGCCCCCGAGACAACCCTTGAAAAGCAGCGCGAAACTTTCTCTCAGAAGACGGTGCGCGCATCGACGCTACCCACAACAGCATTTGTTAAAAATTAAGTGATGGGGGTGCTCAATATGGCCAGGACGTGGGTTGAGCCCGCTGGGTGGCTGGGTGGCGGGGTGCTGATTACAACAACACACAATGCCGCGCTGCGACGGATTCTTGGCGAAACAACAGCAATTGTACCGAACAGGGCGCCCCGAGCTGGTCGCACTCTGGGTACCCTCACAGGACGCTACGCCAAGTCGGATTTCAGCAATCAGAGTCAGCACTGGCGACGCCGATCTCTGTTCGCGTATGCTCATAAGGAGAGAATGCCTTCTGTAATGAAAAAATTTGCATATTTTACCGTGTCGCGACGTCTGCTCGCCGATGGGGTTGTTTCCCGGGCAGGCATCATTCGAAGCATAAGCGAAGCCCAGAAAGTACTATGTATCTGTAGGATGCCTGGCGATGAGAGTCCGGGGGTGAGGGCCATGAAAAGTACGGAGTAATGAGTGGTGCTTCGCAGCTCTTTCCAATGGCCGAAGGATTCTCCACCTCCACTACCGCCCTTTGTTTCAGTTTAACCCTTTCCGGACTGGAGAACCCTGCCCACTGGGCAGCCGGCCGGCAGCCAATGAGGGTAGAGCTCAGGGTTAACCCTTTCTCTCTGAACAGGGGTGGGTGAGGGTGCGGGAAGTCCCTCCCACCCCCGCCTACCAACATCGGTCATTGTCGATTTCGGCAAAGTTCGGGCGCAGAGTTTTCTTGGCTTCTTGGCTTCGGAAAACTTTGATTTCATTTGATTTGCATGCGCCAAAGTTTCTTCAACTGGAAAAGAAAACAGAAAGCGAGGGCCACCGAATTCCTCGCTCGAAACAAATTAACAGTCCAGTGATTATTGTCAAAAGCAAAGGAAGAGGAAGCCGGGACAAGTGCCTATCGGGCACTCGGTCCTCCTGCTCTCCTCCCCGTTTTTCCCGTCCTGTCCTGGCCACCAATTCAAAAATTAGAAAAGGGCATAATTTTAATGAACTTTCTCGTCGAGTTCTAGCCGCCTCCCATATAAACATCGCCTGGTAGCCAGAGCAGCTGTCGGAAAAGGACTTACAAGTTTTCATTCTGCTTTGCCCACTTGTCTTGGCTTTTGAGTTGTTCGTGAGCCTCTTTGATGGGAGTTTGTTTTTCAAAAGGAATTTTTTCCAAACCAGAAACGAAAAAGTTGTGCCTCGATCTTGTTGGGATGGGGGAGAGGTAGGGCGAGAGGAACCTGAACAGGACTCCCAGCGCGCAGCGTGGTGCTGGAATAATCACTTCTGCTCAGGGGCTGCCGATCGCAATTACATATCTGTAGGTGCGTGCTGTGACCTTTCCTCGAGCAACTGTAAACTCTAATCCGTAATGGGACTCAAATTGCAGCGGCTGCAAGCCAAAGGGAGGCGGGACACCTGCTTGCGCCCCCGCAATTACTTGCTCCGAGTGTCGATTCAACGCCGTCGACCTATGACATTTGTCATGCAAAACTATAGATGATGGGCTGAGCGATAGGCGCAATCCAGCTGCCAGAAGACCTCGCAATTGGGTCAGTTGATTTCTTGAGCTACTAAGAATCTTACAAATTGCCAAGTTAACTCGCCCCTGACATCGGAACTGAACACTTCCTTCATTCCTTCACGTGGTTGGGAGCAAAGTAGTTTAGGAATCCATTAGATCTTCCTTTGGACCTTTGCAGAAGGGATCAAGCTATTAAAGAATAGACGGATTTCAATTGTCTGATGGAAGACAAACCCAAAATGATTGATTAGAGGCCGGGGTGGACACTCAGGTACCTTTGAGGACCTCATCCAATGCGCTGCTCAGCCCAATCTTGCCTAATATTTTACGCTCATTTAGGGCATTATAGAAAGAGACCTGGCGGATTTGTGCAACACACCCTCCCTCCGACAATGGCCTTAACTCTTGAGCGGACCCGGAGGAATTGCAATAGCGGTTCAAAGGATCACAATGGAGCGGATGGGAAAACTAAAACCAACGCCCGCTTGACATTTGGCTGCTAAACAAATAAATACTGCAAAAAACAAAAAGTAAGAAAAAACGGGAGAGTTGCAGGAAAAAAACAGGGAATACTGTTGGCCTGGCTACTGCAGAGCGGGTAGCCAGGCGGGGGTGCCGGGGTGCGGAGATAGGGCGCAGGTCAATCATGAAGAGGTCTCGTACGGGACGGTGTTGCACGGCAGTTGCACTCTGGTGTTGCCTTTCCGAGGAGAGAATAGGAATATGATTCCCCGCCCCAGCCGAGAATTGAAACTGAAATTGAAATTGTGTCATTTCATGCCAGGAGAAGGAGAACGAGAAGGAGCTGGAGGGGACCTCGTATACACCTGGTCTTCAAGCAGTTTTATGTCCTTTGTGTAGGCTGCTTCCTTCTAACTGTCATTTTTAATTGTTTGCGTTTAACGGTTATCAGCTTGCCACCACCGAGCCGGAGTCGGAGCGGACGCATTTATCGGAATCGGAATTTTTGTTTTTCTTTGGGCTTTTTATGGGCGAAACTCTTGACGTGGCCAGTTGCCCATTAAGCTTACTTTTAAGTGCCATTCAGCCCCGTTCGACCTTCTCCGGCCCAGCCCCAGCCCCCATCCCCAGCCCCAACCAGTGCTGAAGCCTCAGTCCTTTCCCGCGCCTTTCTCTATCTGGTCGCTCTGCACTTGAAAAATTTGCGCATGCACAGCAATTTTTCGGCTCGCCTTTCACTTGTTTCTCATTTTCGTTTTCATTTTCATTTTCCTGCCTTCCCCGTATTCCAATCTTAATTTTTTGTTGATGCTTCTTTGGGGTTGAAAATAATTCATTTATGCAAATGAGGGGGTGTTTAAAATTAAGCAAAGAGCACGTAGGCCAGAAGTGGCGGTGCCGCCAACATCCACGGCGGCCGTAATGAAGGAGGTGACTGGATGGGTATCAGTGGAAGGAAAAAGCGGGCCTCGAGCAGCGCAAGGGCAGTAAGGGCATTGGAAAATGATAAAAACAAAGGTTTCTCGTCCTCCCAGGACCTTATATTTTTGTGCGTGGATATAAGTTACAATTTGTAAGCTTTTAATGGCGGCTGTGGGCAGGGGTGGGGGAGTTCCACTCGGGCACTCGGAGCCGGGAAAGTAGATGACTCATGGCGTTCTGCAGGAGCAGGAATTGGTCATATTTCTTGCGTTGTCCCCAGTCATTCATTACATTTCGCCTAATTAGTAGTCCAAACTCATGCCACTCCCTTCTCCCAGCAGCACTGCCTCTAAGAAGCCGGTTAACTGCAATCATCCAGATTTCATCTCAAATCACTGCACAGGACCTCCGCCATTGTCGAATAAACAGCTCACTTCTTAGGACAAATTGATAATGCCGAGGGGTTCCGCTTCTTCGAACGAGTGTTATGACCCTTTTCATCGGCCACAACAATCGCGATTCAGGACGCAGAAAGGAGTAGCTCAGCCTGATCCTGGCGAAACATGACATTTATTACGCTCTATTAGGCTGGGATCCGAGTCAGAGGGAAAGTGGGGAGCGGCAAGGGGACTGAAGGGCACATGTGATTGGGGTGAGGTCATGCGAATCCTTTCTCGCTCGGGGGTGAAGCGTGTACCCGCCGATTGAGGGCGAAGGGCACTCGGTTGGTAATGCGTTGGTGCGAGATTTCTTATGCAAATGTGACACACATGCACATGTGGAGTAAGCCGGGAAACCAGCACTAAACGTCAGCGCGTGCTGCTTTTGTGGCAACACATACGCATATGTGCGGGGGAGGGGCAGTCAGTTGGCAGTCAGGTCGGGCTTATGGCGAAGGCGAAGGCGAGGTCGGGAGGAGGACTGCCTCGGGGCCGGAGCCGTTGTTTGTGTTCTCTTGTTCCTTCTGCGGCACGCTGAAAGGTTAAATGTGGCCGCTGGGCACATAATTTTGTCAAGTGCTGTCAGAAGGACCTTCGCCGCCCGCCCAAGACTCCCACATGTTTGTATTGTCTGGACTCCTTACGTGCACCGTCCATAGTGCTTAATGGGAAATTAACAACTTAATTAATTCCAATGCCATTTATCTTCGGCCGGCTAGGAAACCTCAACGCCACCAAAATCAACAAATTTCCATTGGTCAAACTTCGAGCATCCTTCCCCATCCTGCCCGCAGTTCTCCTTCACAGTTAGATTTATTTATGCTTGTGCTGGGAGGAGAAGGATATGGTGCCGAATCAGGCTCGGGATACATTCACGTCCTGCCACACGCCGGAATAAGCAGTGGCTCTGTGTTGAGACTTTAAGAGCTTCTTCCATCAAATGTGGGGGCAAGACTCCCTTTCCCCAAACTGCATAGTATCCACCTAATGCTGATGTAATTCGAAATCATTTCATACTCAATTTGGAAAATTTGTTTATTTGTTTGCACGGCACAAACAGGCCTAGTTGGGATAGCGAAAACATGTCCCGCATTATGAACTATAAAATATTCATATGCGTTTGCAGGTACTGGGGAAACACATTAACAAAATTCATCCGCGCGTCGTCGAATCCACGGGCACTCATCTAATTGCATTACAGGAAGAGACTGCTCCGGGAGCAGTCCGACTGGCACCCCATAGCAGGCAGCATAGGCCGTAGGCCGGGGGAATTGCAATTCCTTGCTCTCCAAAGGAATATGTGTCGCCTCGTCCTCACTTGCGCCCGCACCCCCCTGAGCTTGTCAGTCTGTCGGCTGCTTTTCAAATTTTATGACATTTTTATTCGCCATGGAACCCTGGTTCCTGGGGCCGTGCAGGATGTCAACATACCTATGTGCTTTCCGCCGCCATTCCCCCAGTCCACGTTGATTTCGCAAAACAAACATTGTTTTATTTCCTCAGGTTTTGGGGCTGCTGTTTTGATGGCGCGGCTTTTAAATTTTTATAACTGCGGTAATTGGAGTAATTGTTTTGGTAGTTTTTATACTCGTATATCAAAACTAAAAGCTTTTCACTGTCCCCCAAGTTTACGGCAGTTCCAATACATGTCCCATTCGTATGATGTGCGAGGAAAAATCCCGGAGATTAATTGCATCTCGTCTCCAAAGCCAGAGGCCATCCGAGTTGGCGTTCCAAGGATTCGAATAAAAAGAGTTGCCTCGAACCAGGATAGTCTGCCGACCGTAATAAGAGTGCCTTCACAAAGAAAACGCCGGGGGAAAAGTATACGGAGACAGTACGTATGTAGAGGGAGTGGGATATATACATATTAGAAATCGTAATGAAACCGAGGCGAATGCAAATGAACAAAGGCACACTCGTACGTACTTCCCATCCTCTCACAGACCAACACTGCTACGAATCCAGCTACATCATCGCATCCTTGGCAGGGAAATCAAAGCGCCAAATGAGATAAAAAGAAAGCCAAGCCAAAAGGCAAAGCTGAGGAAACGCATTGAGCCAGGGAGAAAATGAAATGGAAAAAAAATTGCGAAAAAATAAAATTAAAATATCGATCAGCATCGGTGGTAACGAACTCCAACCCCTTTCTTGGAGAAGCTTTCCAAATGAGACTCCAACCGAAAGGGCTTCCGCAGCGCCTGGCAGTGGGGCAGGGCGGGTAGGGCGGGGGACGAGCGTGGGTATGTCCTCGACGTGCGCTCTTAAAATTAAAAGCATGTTTGATGAGGAAATTGAACTGGCATATGAGAGCGTGTCTGTCTCAGAGCTGCTTGGAGATGAATTTTCGACGTCTGGGGGGTCGCAGAGCCCCCTTCGACGCATTTAAATCCGTATTCGCTCTGGATTTCTATGGCGAAAATAGCCCCTGGATATCGGGTAGTCGAGTCCCGCTCCCCCAGTGATTAATTCGATGGATCTGGGCTAGCCGCTTTCCAGATACTTTCGTCCTTCCTGCCCTCCATCTGCGCTAAGAGTATTCACCCTTTGCAAATGAGCTGCCTGCATAGAAGAAGTAGCTTCGAGCGGGGAGAGTCGCCCACAAGGAGAAAAACACAATTTTCCACATTATCCTTCAACGCTGACGTCGCCGCTGGCAGCGCAGCCAACGCCAACGTTAACGCCAGCGCCAGCGCCGGCGTGGGCGCTATTCAAATTCTCTACTCTTGCTTTACACGCGCGATTTTCGTTGTTTTCGCTTTTACATTTTTTAATAGCTATAGAATTTTCCCTCGGCCTCCGTGAGGGTGGCACATTTTTTTCAATTCCCCCACCGCAACGCCAACCCTGCCAGCCACTTTCGGCAGCGTGGGTTGACACTTAAAACGGTTGCCAGAAACTTGCCGAATCCGTCGCTGACGCCGTCAACTTCCCAGCCCACCAAATCCGCGCCACCACCCATCCGCACTTGCGGGTATTAAACTTAATGTTGATAGTGTAATTTTATATTTAAAAGGAGCATCCGATCTCAAGGGTTGAGTGTCCATTTGCGCAATGGCTTTTAGGTGTTCCAGCCGATCACTAAATATATTATATATAACATATATCATATACCTACATACATATATCATATCATAAAGCTTCGTCTTCTACAGGACTACAGCTTCGTCCATGGCAATTAGTCCTAGCAATAGAGACATAAGCCATGCGCCTTGAGGGCAAAAATCATCCTTCAGGTCGCCGTCCTTAGCCCTTCTGGCTGAGGCTTAATCAGAAATTACTCCATCGATTTTTTTATTTTTCCATCTCCCAACTTGTTTTGGAGATGCCGCTGGCAACAAACAGAGCGGAATAAAAAATGGGTCTGACGCTGACTTCCGTCGAAGCTACCGGCAGCGTGCCAGGACCCACAGAACTTAAAAAAAAGAGAATCCTCTGACAGAGCCAGTTTTTTAAGCATTTGGCGAGGTAGGGGTAAGGGTAAGGGTGGCTCTTAAATTTTTTTCCTTACCACTGCGCATCCTTTCTTTTCTCGGCTGCCTAATGAAAAGTCGCCGTCAATTACAAGGACGACACGCGTCTGCAAAAAATTAATGAAAACACAAAGTTACGGGAAAAAAATGCGAAAAAATTACCAAAAGTCAGCAAACAAAAATGATCCTTGATGGAAATCTTGTGTAAGCAAATTTTCAACGAGAATGAGGTGCTTGGGAGGGGGTAACCAAATAGAAAGGAACACGATTCAATAAAAGGTGAAACAAATATGTATTCGGTGACACGGAGTAGTGGTTCAAACGGTTGGGAATTATTCATCCTGGTTGGAAGGAGTAACTCTTTCATGGATGAGATTCCACTCAGAGGAAGTGATAAGGCAGGCCAGCAATTACACATCTGTTGTGTTTCGATCGAGTCCTGGCATAATCTTAAATTGAATTATCAGGTCCTTTAACCCGGCCTGTACCTTAGCAATCTCCGCTGGCTCTGTGCTTCAACTGCTACTGCCGGCCAGAAATTTGTCTGTCCTGTTGGATCTGAGCCACGACCTTTTGTCTTCCTGCTGCGCACGTGTGTTTGCCAGTTTTCAATATTTACCTCATATGATGTCAAGGAAGCAATCTGATTTCTTGTACCAACTATTGGGGCAAATGAATGGGGCGGCAGGCGGTGGGGGCGGGCGGAGGCAGCCAGCGTACTACTTGTTTGAACATGTGTCCTTTCTTTTCAAATTGACCGTTCTGTTTGGAAATGGTATTTGGATCAGGACATGCTTGGAAGTGGCAAGGGTCAGCAGACGAAGGCAGCACCGCAGGACATGCCAACGAGGCTGGTGTGGGCAGCTGTCAGGGCCAGGACCTAAGCCCGCAAGCCTTTGAGTTTTTTGTTCACCTTGGCGGCCAGCTGCCCAGATTGCTAATAGGCGTAAATGAGACGCCCGACCAGAGCAAAGGAAACAAAAATCTATAAGGAAAACTAATTTCCGCCGCTTTCAAAGAGCTCTCTCAAGGAAGAGCCCGGCGGAGGGCAGGACGTGTGCCAGGCGCATTCTTTGCGCAAATTCCATCCTTGATCCTCCTCTGCGTGTGCGGCCCCTAAATAGGGCTTATCCCCGTATGCTAAACGAAAAACTGAAGAGACAGGAAAACTACGAATTACGAATTACGAACTGCAATCTGCAGTCTGCAGGCAAGTCAACAGAAACCGAAACCCTTTTCAAATGCCGAAAATGCCTATTCCGGATCTGTCTATGGGGTATAATTTTTTGTAGCAGCCGGCATTTGCATACCAAAAAAATTAAATATTAAAAAAACGAGACTGTGCCTGGCAGGACACACGACAAACGCACCCCTCAGAGTGATTTTTTTTGTTCGTTACTTAGACAACGTTGAAAGTCCTGCGGCTGGGACAACCCTTTTCTGAATTTTTTTTAAAAGGGGTTTCCACAACTTTTAATTTGCATTTTGTTGCTTTGTGTTGCTGTTGGGATTTCCAAAATCAAGTTTCAAACTTACCCCAGCAGTTGTCGGCACCGCATCTCTTCATAAAACGCAAATGCCTCATTTTTTTGGTACAGTTTTTTCTACTCTGAATTTGACAAGTGAATATTCAAGTAACTGAGCAAGGGTTAAAAATCCTGCGACCTGGGGTATAGGTATACATAGGTTTATAAAAAACGTGGGTACTCTAGCATGTGCTCGGGCAGAATAATTTGGGTTGCTGTGGTGAGGGTAAAAAATACAGGAACACAGGAAGCAAAAAGGGTGATTCTGGGGAATTTATTCGAGTGTCCAAAAAACTTGTTAAACTGCTTAATATTATGTTTTTAAGCATCGAATAAAAATGAACTAAGGATCATACTTTTTATAATTTTCATCCTTAAGGAGGTTCCTCATGCTTCTCGAATGTCATAGACTAGTAGAATACAAATTCTTTGAGAAGCACTAAAGGGTAAAAGCCCGCTGTGTAGCATGCAAAGCGAAAGTTAATCACAAAATACATTACGGTGGATATAAAAAATAGACGAACAAAAAAATGAGGCAGACGCGCGTCGCGTTTTTTTTCCGAGAGGGGTTAACTTAATTTATGCGCATCGCTGAGTTGGAAGCGTGGCAGCAACGTCGATTGTGGCAGTGGATGCCTTGCGAGGCTGATTATGCAGCACGGCAGCATCACGAACTGTTTTCCTTTTCGCTCGCTTTTTAATTTGGAAAATATGCCTCGGATGGCACGCATTTCTCGACTGTAACGCTAATGTGGGCCTTGTAAATTATCGATTTATGATTTGGCAGAGACTGGCTAGAAGGGCTGAGGCTGGGCCGGGTGTACTCGCTTGGGCTAGGCTACCCGGGCTTGGAACTCGGGCACAAGATCACCAGAAGGCTCTCACTTCTCCTTGGACCCTGAAACTCCTTCCTTTTCCTCTCACTCCCCGATAAAAGCACTTCAAACTCCAATTAAAAATTATAAGCGGCCCTTAAGTCGAGGTCTCTCCCTCGCTGTACCCATAATACCACCTTGATAAACATTTTTACATTAAGAAAAACTTGGTGGCCACCTGCGCAGTCGACGCCAAATGATGCCGTTAAGATGCTTATAGCGAACCGGGGCGGCGAGCAGGGGAGTAAATACTTCAAAAGGCATTTAGAACAAAAAACCAACACAAAATGAAAGCCACGTTCCCCAACGCCGCAAAGGGGGGTGGCTAAAAAGGGGTGGCAAACGAAATTAAATTTTGTACTTCGCATAAACTTAATTACTCGCCTTGGCCGGCTGGGGGAGAGGGGTGCTGCGGGCGACCAGGGCGCCCAGGACGACCAGGACGACGGGCAAGGAGAGGTCTTCCATCTTCTGGAGAGAGCCTGCGCAGTCGCGAGATCCGCCTTGGCTTCATTCATTAATGGTCGCGCTTAATGGGAAATATTAAATTATGTCGCACTGCATTGTGCCGGGCTGGCTCCGTTTTGGGTCCTTTGCTAATTTAACCCTCCGACGCCAGGACACCGCTCTGAAGACGCTTTTGTCTTCCAATGGGATGCTTGCTTTCATTCGAGTGTCAAACAAAGTCATTTCCATGTTAATTGCTCGCCATTTTGTGCCTTTGGTCCTTGGCCCGGTTGATAGGCTGATTATCCTTTCATTTATGCAAAGTTCTGGCCGTTGTTAATTCGCTTATTTCGCTGCCGTCATCCTGGCCCTGGTTTTGTCTGCATCTTAATTAATGTTTTCCTTGTTGTTATGCAAAGGAGCCGTCCTATTAAAAGGATATCATGTTGAGTCCTGCCTCTTGCCAGACCACTTTGCCGGATATGAAAGGTAATTAAAATTTCTTTATTGGACTATTTAATTGCTTTGCATATTTTGCGGCGTGGAGGTCCGAGGAGGTCTTAACGAGATAAAAAACTTTTTTAGCGCCTAGCTCTCAAAATGTGGATATGAAAATGGATCCATATTTAATCTTTAAGGACCTGTCGGTTCATGTGATGTTGCTTTTTAAAGTGTACCGTCAGCCTGAACCGATTACGCTTTTGTAATCCCTGTCCTCATGGTGCAGCCTCAAATTAGTCAGAAGGCTGCTCGAACGAAGGCTCTTAGAGTGGTCACAACCTCTGCGGCGGTCCCTTTATGCCATAAGCGAATTACGAGTCCATTAGGGCTCTCCAAGGCACCGAAAGTGAAAGTTGGTCGCTCCACGAAAGTAAGTGCGGCTTTATTAAATAATACGTGGTTGCGTCGAAATCCTTTTAGGCCCATGTATAGGTTATAATTAAATTGAGAGTCTCTGAAACTGATGCTGACCAGCATCCCTTCGCCTCCTGCCTCGCGTATGAAAAGTATGCTACAGTTTTTACGCTTCGCACAAGGCACCCGCCAAGCAAAATATAAACAACTGTGCAAGGAAAAACCCACAACAAATCGCTTAAATCGTATCAACAGTTTGCCAACGCACACCCACACCACACCCACACCCACACCCACTCGCACACACAAGCCCACACCACACATGCATAAACAGATACGAGTATGTGTAGTGAATGATAGCTTGTTGATAGCTCACTTTGCCAGGGACACTGAATGTCAACAAGCAACACTCCTTCCCCGGACCAGACCCTCGTCGAACCCGCCAGCAGCACCACCATGCATATGATTTTCAAACGTTTTTCACTTGATTTTCTCTAAACAAATTTGGCAAAAAAAAGGGGAAGAAAGGAAAGGGTCCACGACCTCCCCGGGGGAGTAGCGAAATCCTCGGCGAAGCCCGTGGAAATCGCATGTGTAGTGGCTCTTTGTCGTCATTGTTGTTGTTGGGCAATTGCCGTTTCCGCCGCCGAAGTCGACGCGGTTTATGCATGTAAATTTGTCCAAAATTGTCGGGAATTTGTGGCAAATAAAACACATATGGGGCGGGCGGAAGGGGTCGAACTTGTCTAATGTGTGCGTAATCATCAGGACCTTTATCGTAGAATTGACGTTATGGCTGTTTGGGCGGTGATACTACCGGAGGAATAGAGTTGGCTCGCATTGTGCGAATTTGAATGTCGGCGGGGTTGGAATAACTTGCTTATTTATGAGGACCATATGTGATTTTCGAGAGGATGTGAGCGTGGGAACTTTTGCGATTCGGCTTTTATTGGATTGGGGTTTCTTTTTGTTTTAAGCTCTTCCCCGTAAAATGATGTAGTTCACGCTTTATAGTCCTGATATGGCCTTGTCTTGATGATTTCCGTGGTTTTTTGTTTATCTCGTGGCTTTAATTAACTTATCGATCGCTTCTGGGGAGACAGACACTTTCTCTTGAATGGAAAATGTATCTGGTTTTTAAAAATAAAGCCTTGAGTTTTCGGGGGCAGATACCCTTCATGGCTTCCTCTCCTTCCACTTCCACTCCCACTCCCACTTCCACTCCCGCCCGTGACATTAATACCATGAATAATATACGCTCATTTCTTTAGCTTTTCCGCTGACGTTTGTTTTCCTTCGACTGCGACTTCCACTTCGTCCTTCTGCGCTTCTAATTCCAAAGGGGTTGTTTGTAATTTCTTTAAACAAAAATGTCTTTTTGCTCTTACGTAGCTTTCCTCCAACTTCGGAGAGACCGAAATGAAAAATATAAAAGTAAAATGAGTCGGGGCATCGCCGGGAGCTGCTGCTGGGGAAAGCTCTGTCAAGGGCGAGGGCGGGCGAGCTGTGGGGCAAAAGGGTCTGGAGCTGGGATGCAAAACGTCTCAATGAGTTTACCGCTCGCTGCTTGATAATGAGCAGCAAGGAGGCGAGCCAGCCGAAGCGAAAGAGCTTCGCCCGTCCCACGTCCCACGTTCCACGGCACTGCTCTCCCGGCTGGGACTGCGTTGTTCCAGCATTAAACTCTTTGATTAAGGCGAGGTGCGAGCGAGTCGCAGGACTAAGCCCGTCTCGCTCCGACACGGACGCAGGTGGCCTATTGCCGCCATGCTTCAAAATAACGAAGGTGCCACGAGGGGTTGCGGAGCGAAAGCGAAAGCACTTCGTATGCAAATGAGTTTTTCGTTATCCTTGCTGCTGACGCCGCTGCCGGCATCGCAGTCGCTGCTGGTTGAGAGGGTTGTTTTTCATTTATCTACTCCCCTCCTTTCCCCTTCCACCGGAATTACTCGATAAGAGAAAGAACGGAGCTCGTAATTCCGAGCCGAAAAGGAGTAGAAATTTTAAATGTGAAATTATAATGAGAGCCGTTGTTCCCTCGGCTCGTCGGGGCTCTCAGCGGCTCTTACAGTCTTAGAACATGCTGGGTAACGGCCTCTTTTCTTTTCACTTTCTCCCGGCCAGCTAGCTGGGTGTTCCAGCCCGAACATTGTCTTCGAGTGCGGATCTTGATCCTGATCCCTGCTAATTGTGTTTGCCAAAATTTGCATGCCCTTTTTTCGCATGTCCTGCCAGGCACTGCCGGGGGTAGCAAGGTCTGAATGCAGAATGGGAGCAGAATGGTTCCGTTTCGATATATTCACGTGTTTCTATGCCATGTCCTTTGTCTCGGAGACTATCCAGCCATTGTTTGAAACTATTTCGGTCTCGGCTGGACTGTCTTAACTTGTTTTGTTACGCCAAAGCAGCAAGTTTGCCATTTACATAATATCACAGACCAGCTCATGGCATTAGTTTTTTAATCCTTAGCTGGAAGACTTCCTGCTCGACAGATTCATCATACTGACAAGCTTCAGATCGTTGAGGTGACTTTTCAGGCTTCCTCGGCAATGAGCAGGGATTCATCCCCATCCAGAGTCCAGGTCCCCCAGAATAGCCCACCAGAAATGATACTAGCCAATCTCCCGGACTAATTGCACCCCACACTTTTGGATTAAATTAGTGCAAATGGCCCCAGGATAACAAGCATGAAAGGCTCTGAGGCCGCGGCCAACAGCCCTTCCACATTCAGTCCCGTCCCTCGGTTCACTTGAAGGAGCTTATTATAATGCCTTGCTTGGTTGGGCGCCAGGCTCGGTCAGGACGAGTCCTGTCCGAGCCTCCGTGCCCAGTCCAGTTCGCGGGTGAAAATCATAATTTTTCAATTTGAATAATGAACGGCTGTTGGCTGCGTCGGCGGTTCGTTGCCAGCGAAGCCTTTAAATTTATTTTGAATGCCTTTTATTTTCTTTGGTTTTCTTTCTTCAGCCGTGCCAGAGGAAAAATCCTAACAGCCAAACACTCGTAAACTCATTTGAGAAAAAATGTTCTGCCTCCAAGTCCAAATCATTTACTCGAAAGCTAAAAAGAGCGTGGAGAGGTGGGAGGGAAGTGGGCCGAGATGGACTACACTCCAGAAAATTAGTATGGCAATCCCTCAAAAAAAACTAACATAAGAATATGGAGACGCGAGTGAATCTTTAACTTCAATAATTAGAAACAAATATATCATGTTTGATTACTTATGCCAAAAGGACCCTCTGTGCCCGAAGCACCTCTGATTTCTCCCAGTGTGTGCTGGCAATATTCACGGAGCGCCAAACGAAGAAAGGCTAAAATGCTAATAAGCAGCGCAGTACGCGAACATTTGTCCTCCGTCTCCCTCTTATAGACGGGCTCTATGTAAGCACATAAGGCGCCCTTTATGTAATACTGGTACATACTGCCATTTTGTACATGGAGGGCTGCCAGGATGAAGCCTTTTTTGGCAGTTGAAAGGGGCACAAAGAAGTGGAGGCGTCAGTATCGCTGGAAGGTTGAATAAGGAGCGGCAGGAAGGCTGGGTGGATGGGTGGATGGGTGATGGGGGTGTCGCCTTTCCTCCATGGCGTTGTAGTTGTTTGCTCTCTCACTGGAGATTAAATGGGGAAAAACACTGTGACATTTTCTGGCTGCGCGGGGCGCGTTTTTTATATTCTTTCTTGCTCAGCTGCTGCTCCTTCTCCGGCTCCGTCTCCGTCTCCGGCTCCTGCTGCTGCCCCCGACGCAAATTCAAATTCCGGCGAAGGGATGATGCGAGGGTGGTGGCGACAGCATTAGTGGGGCGTCTTGTGGCAAATGTAAAATAATGCGAAAGGGCTTCGTTTGCATAAATTAAAAATTTATATAATGTTGCCCGTTGTCGCCTTGGTCTCCGCCTTTCGGGAGAAAGGAGCAAGCTCCGGCTAATTTTCCAGGGGTTGCTGGTTTAAAAGTTCTGGCTTGTTATTTAACACAATATTGTAATATATATTTCTTTGTTTCGCAGACATACAATTCGATAATAAACAGAATATATTTAGTTAAAATTAATGAATAATTTAATGATGTATAAGTAGTCCTTAAAGTACGCGTAGATTTGTCTTTTCAATGCCTGAAGGTGCAACAATAAATGGAAAATTGATACGACAAACTGACGGCCCTAGCTTATCGTACGTTTATAGACACATCCAATTCAATAATTTCCGATATTACAGTATAATTGTCTAGTTTTAATTTCCTAGTTGTCGCACAGGGTATATACGAGTATGACTAATACGGGACTGGAGAGCCCTTGATATTCGTTTAGTTTGTAGTAAATGGTTGCATATGTTATATTGCACAACTTGAGCTATAGGTAAGTAGTTAGTATTTACATAAATTGACCTTGTAATCGTACATATACTTAGTTACAGCTAACGCTTTAAATCGCTAAAGTTACATAGTGAGTATTAATATACACAATTAATGTGAAACTTGTGGTGAGGTCTTTGTGCAATGCGCTGAGCTTCGAAGGACTTGGCTCGAGAGGCGCTCGCTATCCGATTTATTATTTTTGTAATCATTTAATCTTGAGGAACTTGTATACCATACATTTGAATGAACAAAGAAAATTACACAATATTTTGTTGCATTTTATGATATTAGAACGAACTAACTCAAAGGACGTCGACGAAAACGCTCATCGACAGCTGAACCAAAGATTGCACTAAAATTATTCTGTAGTATACCTTGGTTTTCGCTATATACACACTAAACTATGTACAGATTACAGATTACGGTTGGATTACCTCTAAAGGGTGTATTTACACTTAGTCCCTACGCTTACGCTATCGAATGCTCAAAAATCGTATTCAATCGTATGTTAGGTTGCGATAAAATATCCATCAAAAGTACAATACATATAACTTTGGTTTGAGTTTCGATTTCATCCTAAATGTTGTATATAAATTCAGTTGAATTGTACGATTGCCAAATTGTTGTATATACTGTCTAGCTCACAACAATTTCGATACATAGAGGTATTGGAGGTATTTGGTTATAGCATTTCTTCCTGTTTACTTGGTTCAATTCTTACAATTAGAGCTAATGCTTAGGGGTACTGAGTGTGATTACTTATATACAGGTGAGCTATGAGTGTGGGTGCCTGTCTCTGCAGTGTTCTCGGGCAAAAGCGTGCTTTCGGAATAAAGGATAATCAGTTTTGGAGGAAAGGGTTCAAATAAAAAGAAATAACGTTGTTTTCATGAGTTTATTTTTCCTATTGCATGCGCAACTGCTAAACTAAGAATAGGTTTAATATAAGTGTAGCTAAAACATATCTTTTGGATCAATAAACGAGATTCATGCATAACTAGGCGCTAGTAATTAAATAATTGTTTTAAATATCAGTGGCAAACAAAACAATTAGAGAATAAAAATGGTTTATTAGTTTAACTTAAAGTTAATTTTGATTCGTGATTATTGGCATTGTTTCTTTAAGAATTCGTAAGATTAAAATAGGCTTATGTAAATAATAAAAATTAGGTGCGAATAGTTTTTCTTTCGTTTTTAGCACAATAACATTTTTGGAGCGCTGTGTAATTTACAATTGGCAGCTTTCATTTGCTGGGTGGATATATACAATCTGAAGAGATTCGAAGAACTTAAAACGATAACTTAAAGTATACATGAGGATGGCACGACATTTTCGGTTCGATTTGGTGGGGTTTTGGCGGCACAAGCTTATGGCAATTGTATCTCCTAGGTTTGTACAATCTTTAGCTTTTGATTTGGGTGCTATTAGTTCTATAAGTGTCTAAATCGTCGATCTATAGTTAGTTGTACTTAGCATTAAATTCCTGTTGCAACAATCTTCACCCTCCACTCGAATTGCAAAATTTTCAATTTTGTGTGGATCATTGCCCGTCAACTTCATCTGATGAAAACTGACCACAGCTATGTACAATTGGCAGTGGGACTGGTCTAGTGGTGCTGCTGGCGCAGGTAGAGGGCTGCGGCGTCGTCCAGGTCGTCTAAGTCGATGTCCTCGGCCTGGTCGTGCGACTCGGCGGAGCGCGGCGAGTGCATGCTCAAGTCCTCGGGCTCGGTCTGCTCGGGCATGTCGCTGGGAACGTGCAGGATCTGGGGGGGCGGCAGGCGGAACACGCGGCGAATGTCCGCAGCCTTGCGACGACCAGAGCTGCTGCAGTGCCCGTCCACCGAGCTGGCTCCGTCCTCGGACAAGTCGAGGGGGGCGTCATCCTCCATGGTGCCCTTTTCGAGGTCCACCGACTCCTCCGAGCCGCCATAGCTGGCGCACATGGCCGCGAACTTGTTGGTGGACGCCTCCAGAGCCATGGAGGTAACGGCCATGGGGTAGTCCCCGCTCATGGCTGGCGACAGAGCCGGAGTGGGCGGCGACTGGATGCCGCACTTGTGGTTCATCAGATGGTGGCGCCGGCGGAACTTCATGTGGCAGCGTTCGCACTCGAACGGCTTTTCGCCGTTGTGGACCAGCATGTGGGACTTGAGTTGGTTCGAATCGCTGAACTTTCCGTCGCAGATCTCGCAAGTGTAGGGCCGCTCTCCAGTGTGCACGCGGAGGTGGCGTCTCAGGTTGGCCACCTGGACGAACTGGCGATCGCAGTGGGAGCAGTGGTACGGCTTCTCTCCTGTGTGCAGGCGCATGTGGGTTTTCAGATGGTGGTCACGGGTGAAACGCTTGTGGCACTCCGGGCACTCGAAGGGCTTCTCGCCGGTGTGGGTGCGTTCGTGGTTCTGCAGGACGTGCTTGTAGCCGAAGCTGCGAGAGCAGATCTTGCAGGTGAAGCTCTTGTCGCGAGAAGGATCCTTGGAAGCACCGCTAACGCCAGCGCCGCCGCTCACTCCCTCGTGTGTGGAGTTGGGCGAGCTTCCGCTGGACGGCGGCGAGATGGGTCCGCCTGGGGTGTGGTAGAGGTCGTTCACGCTCATGCTGATCTCTGTCTGGAACTCCTTCTTCACCGACAACTTGCGGGCCTTCTTGGCGGGCTCGTGGTGCTGGGGAGTGCTGTTGGGGGAGCCCAGGGGATGCTTGCCGCTGCCCAGGGGCGTCGTGGCCACTGGCGAGTGCGGGCTGGCTGGCGGCGAGTGCAAGTGGGTGCCCTGGGGCGGCATCGACTGTTGGGCAGCCCAGGCTCCGAAGAGGGCCGCCGGGTTGTGCGGGAACAGTGTGTTGGCCAGTGTGCTCATGGGCAGCTGGGCCATGAAGGCGGCAGCCTGGCGGTTGGCGGCCAGCAGCTGGGTGGGCGAGAGCATGCCGAAAGCCGAGGCGGCCGCCGCCTGCTGGAGACCGATGGCTGGGTACATGGCGGCAGCGCTGGTGGCTGATGTGTTGGCGGACATGGGGGGCGACAGCGACATGGAGCGGTCAACGGCGACTTCTTCTCTCTTGATGCCGGCCAATGCAGCAGCTAAGCCTGAAACAGAAGAAATATAAGAGTTAGTAAACCGTTCATGGGAGGATTGCATGTGAGTCCTGCAGGGAAGGACTTGGTTGTGGGGCCTGGGGCTCCAGAGGTCTCTCGCTAAGAGCACAGACATGTAAGAGCAATCTCACACATGTAACATGTGCGAGAGTCCTTTTCTCTTGGCTCTTTGTGCTCCCAGCTTTTGTTTTGGGGCCAATGAGTTAGGTGCCGGTTTCGGCCAAACTTGTAAACAAACCCTAATGGCTAGGGCTCTAGTACTAACTGATTGTTGGAGATAGGCCATTGAAGTTAAGTTGTGTTCCGAGTAGATAGATTTGCCGAAAATATGATGGCCAAGTTAAGCGCGGCTTAAACACTATGTAGGTAGTCTAAAGACCAATCTGGGTGGTGGTACTTACTTCGCGTCTGGGCGTCCTGTAGCATTGATATGGCCATAAATATGTGGTGTTTTGTGTGATGCGTTTGTCGCTTCTGCCTTCACTTGAGCAAAAACACTTTGAAATCTGCTTTCAACTGGATCAGTTTGAACAAATTCTCATTTGAGCAATTTTCACTTTTGGGATATGGAGTATTCCGATTCGCGCACTTTTGTACTTTGAGGTAGAGCGTTTGCACTGTGTCCTTTATAAAAAACTTCACCGATTATGCAAAATGAGGTAGTTGCAATTATTCAAGTCTCAGTGACTTGCTTCGCAGTTGCATTTGCCAGGAGGTATTCGTTTGTTGCGCGTCTTGGATGTTCGTTAACACGCCAAGTTTCTTGAGATGTTGACGTGACGACTGGTCGCTGAGGAGTGATGTTAAGAGAGCGGTGGAGCACGTCTTTATACAGCTTGATGTATCCTTTGCTGACGAATCCTTTGAAGCAACAAATTTGCGTGTGTGTAAGAGTTGAGGCGGTTGCTGAGTGTGTGGCACAAAAATGGTTGTTCCTCTCTCTAACAGAACCAAATCACGACTGATACAAATTCGCTGCGTGAGCTAACTATAAGTACGCTTCGCCGCGGCGAAGCAATCCCACTCACCCTCTCACGCACTCACACAGCGACGACACGCACTCAATGCGCCCTCCCGCTCACACACACGCGAGTGCCGTGCAGGAAGGAGGAGAAAGCATCAGGCGACGGCGAAAACCGATCCGTAGACTCGGAGAAGCAGGTAAACTGGGACCGGAGCACTCAGCCGAGTTGAGTATCTTTTCGTTTTTCATCAGCTCGTTTTTTTCCTTTTTTACTTTTTGTTTTTACCTAAAAGTGCTGATTTTTCATATGCAAATTGGTGCGACAGAGACGGCCGGTGGGCCGGAGGGACGTTTCAATGTCGAAGTCGCAAGTCGCCTGCCGGAGTGGACTCCTGCTAGCAGAGCCTGTTTTTTGTTGGTCTTTTTTTAAGGAGGACGAGCTTGGTTGTTTTATGGCCTTACCGTTTTTTGTAGCCATAAAAAATGAAAGTCAAAACTATGCACTAGCCATAAAGGAGTGTAAAAATCTTATGGCCACTTCCGGAGCCCCGGTGTTTTTAGAGCCTTCATAAAAAACTGCACTCTAAGGCTGTTCTAAGTGGAGCAAGGATCATGGCCGAGCGAGCGGCTGCGAACCGGGTAAAGACCACAAAAAAACTCACTCGCATGATTCGTCGACATTTCCCCTTTGAACCATGAGCGCTGCGAAAAGACTCAGGCGACCCGAAGGGGATGAACGCCAAAGGAGGCCTCGGCGAAAGGGAAGCGAGAGCGAAAGAGCCAAAAGTCATGAAAAGAGATGCCATGGATGGGGTGGAATTTCAAGCGTGCGCTGTACGAGTAAGCGGAAGTAAACAAAGCATCAGCTTGTCGAGTCCGAGTCCCCAACGCGGCAGGAGTGGTTTTAAAAAATCACCGAGTGAGTTTTTCTCCAGTGGCTGTCCCTTCCCGGTGCCTGTTGAGCATCCGCCCGACCCGCCCCGCTCGGCAGTCCAGTTTAATGGCTAAATAATTATTGGCACACGACTAAAAAACAAATCGTACATCGTAAAAAAGGAACTAGTAAAAAACGGACACAGGTAGCAGCCCAGAGCCCGGCGAACCCCTTCCTAAAAAACAGTCAACGGAGTAGGAACGTCGAAACATGCATATCTGCCTCTCCGGGCGTTGCTGGTGACTTTGCGGATTGACTTTTAAATTGTTTTATGTTGATTTTTATGGCAAGGACATGCTGCGCTGGACTTATGCTGAAAATGGGTCCAGATCGTTCTGCTGGTTTTTGTAGGTAGGCCAAGGACGCGTAGGACGCGCAGGACTCGCCGGGCGGTTAATGCGAACTACCGTGGAATTTCCGAAAGTGAAACCGAACAATAGCCCTAGCAGGGGCATATCCTTGCTCTGCATAATGTTACGTAAATTTCGAATATTTTCGCCGTCCAAGAGCACGGATGGTTTCAGCGAAAGATGCTGGCAAAAATAAAGCAAAAACAGAAAAATTCGCAGAAGCATTAAACAATATTCATGCTCCCGAGATGACCCTATTGATAACGACTTCTGAGGTTTCGGACAGAACTTACTCTTCTAGTTTCAGGAAATCGCTCTTTCCAGGTTTGGGAATTAGTCAGAAGATGCCATGTTTGCTTGATAAGCGGGCGAGGCCTGGTGTTGACAAAGCAACCTCAGCTCAACGGATTTTAATAAGATCCGGGCCTTATCGAGCGTGACACAATCAGGGGACGAAAGTATTCGCGATTTCAAGTCACAAAGCCCACCAACTCTATCCCCATAGCCGAACAACACGTGCTAAGCTGTGTGCGTGGAAGTGGGTCAATAGTGCGTAGGAAAGTGCGTACGTACTCTTGATAAGCTATCCGCCGGAGGAACTAACCTGGGCCAACATTTTTTATTTTCGATTTCCCATAACACATTTTCTAATCTCGAACTACTTCGGTTTTATGTTCCACTCTGCTAAAATTTCGTTAAAACTCAGCGGCCAGCAGCTGCGTCTAGTTCGGCTTACCCTTTGGAAAATAAACACAATATGCCCAGCCCAAACTAAAATTGAAACTTTTTCCGAAAAAAAGACAAATTTTGAACAAATATATCGAATGAAAACGAGGGCTGTCAACAAAGAGGCAATTGTTTCATAAAAAAAGGGGGAAAGCAGAGAAATAAAAGCGAAAAGCGAAAGTGAAGGCTTAAAACGTCGGACGCCGCGCATGCGCCTTGCAGCCACCCCAGGAGCACAGGATAGGGGATCTTTTTTATTGTTTGGCAAGCCATGAGTGTGCCCACAATTTTTTAGTCATTTGTAACACTCAATCGATTTTATTTAGGTTCTAAAGGGTGCGGTTTCGTGATTTATAGACGAACGGGATGTGACGATTCGATAATGATGAGTGGTTGGTACAACATTACCAAATATTGGAATAGAGATGAAAGGTACTTAAAGTGCATTAGGCGATTCTGTTGCATTTAACCGTAAGCCTTTGAGAAATTCCACAGCACCCACGCGATCTCTTCCGTAATCCTTCCGCTTAGAGCTGCGACCAGAAGCTTTCCCGCGGACTCATCATTAGCCGCGCGATAATCGCTTTTCCTAAGCCAAGGATGGAAATGCGTAACTGTTTAAATCTACTTTTTAATGGGATGGGAAACCCCTTTCGGAAACCCGTACGAGCTGAATCCTGCGGCCTGGGTGATCTCAGCTCAGCTTGGATTAAAGAGGAGCTTAGTGGTAAACTGTATGAGCTTGGCGGAACCACATTATGGAGGACTGCTTCCTCGGCAGGCGATGCCCATTTCGGCAAGAATAAAAAAGTCTTCGGATAGGTGTCTTAAAGGGAAAAAACTACCCCAAAGTATCTTCGTTAGCAGCAGCATCCGCCTCCCTAAATTCAATTTTACTATTTTTTAAGGACTCGGCATACGCTCAGCACGCTTAGAGATTCCCCCAATGTCTATATCAAATTAATGAGGAGGATCAAAAGGTGTGTCCTGGGTTCCTTGCCTTCTGCTAAGGTCGTGAACTGCGAACGCATGTGGGTCTATTCTTCAAATATCGAAGGGAAGGGTTAGATTAAAGACGTACGCCAATGTTTTCCTGAATGAGCCGCCCAGTGATCTAATCAGGAAGCCTCGGAACTTCGGATTAGCTAAGCTGGTCGCGGAGAATTCCTTCAAGGATCAGGATTAGGCGACCACAGGCACAGGCGGATTATGAAAATTTTGATAAGTTGGTTCATGTTCCTACTTTTAATGTTTGTTCTACAACTCATGCATTTGGTTTTAATAATTTCATTTTCGGTGCTGGCTAATGCATAATTTTGAAACACATTCTGCTAATTACTAGCAAAACTTATGAGAGAAAAGATGCTGGCCTGCTGCGTGTAAATAACACCCTCGTCCGAGGATTAGGACGGCTAATCCGCCTGGTCCAAATGACCACGGTAATGTGTTTGCCCAGACCACGAGTGTCTGAGAGTAGAAGCATGCTTTCCACATATTTTGTGGATCTATGGGCTATACCCGGACTAATTTTAATAAAAACTATTAGTGTGACTCGTACTAATATGCGGAGGCTTTCATTCAAAAATATTTACGAAGGGCTTCGAAGTACTATCCCAGTTAAAAAACGGACAACGTCCATAAACTGTCAGGTAGCCAGATCCGCCATAAAAAATGTAAAAAACGGAAGTACTCCTGCTAGACGTCGGCGATGTCCAGTAAAAAAGTCAAACCACCCATATTAAAAAAGTCAAGGGCGGCATAAAAAGTGTGGGAAAAAAGGAGAGCCGGCCAGGCTGCCTCGGCGGCGAGGACGCGGCGAATTCGTTTACGATCCTTGCTGCATGCAAATGATCAGAACTGGACGGCTGTCTGACCTTGCTGATGATGCAAGGACCCGCTGACAATCGACTTTCCTAAGCCGGATTTAGTTCAGTCTAGGGACATTTTTTGCATTGTTTTTCGTTAGGCGATTTTTTGTTTTGTTTTTAAGTGAAATTTGACTTCTTAATTGCCGGCAACTCAAGGCTGGTTCTGGCTACCTGTGGTAGCCGGCAAGCCTGGGACAGAGTAGAGCAGAGTCCTTCCTACCCACGCTTACAGGTAGGTCAGTCGACGCGCTCGCCGTCTGCCCTTCCTCGTTTATTTAGGAATTCCATAATTATGATCCTCATTGGCCCAGAGGCCTGCTTTCTTGCGAATCGAAGAAAACGAACAAAAAAAACAATGCAGGCCAAGCCGCGAAAAAAATCGCGCCGCGCTCTAAGCCGGAGATTAGCCGAAGGATTTAGAGGAAAATCCGTAAATATTACGCCCCTTCGCAGGGGATCAAGCTTAATCGCCATGCTTAAGACTGACTTATATGTTTCAAAAAATTTAATCCGTTTGTGGAGGTAGACGTAACATGTTTTTTCTACCCTAATCCGTGGAAACAGCTGCAGGAATGAGGTAAAAGCCTGGCCGAGTAAAAAGAAATTGTAGCGTTATTGCTTTTTATTAGCAGGCATGGCGAAAAAGTTAAATCCCTGGATTAAGCTAAACCAGTTGGTCCGAGTAGCTGACCTGCACAGGTAGTGGGTGTCTCGAACCCCGGAACATGTTGCTTAGCCACTGATCCAGTGATCATACTTGGATTATAGTTAACTTAAGGAGCCCGATTATTCTTGATCTACTACAAGCGCCAGGATGTTCCAAGCCTATGGCGCAACGTGCCAACCGCAGTTCCGCAGATCAAGATTAATCTCCGGCTTAAGCTGGTTTCATTAAAGAAACTTGTGGAAGGGATTTCGAAACGGCGGGCTGCTTTTCCGATCGTGAAGAGTATCTCAGTATCTGGCCATCCAAATGCTATGCTACAAATGCTACATCCGTATAATAGATATCTTAGTGTTATTGATGAATTTTTTATAATTGTTCTTATGCAAGGTAATAGAGGAACCTGGATAGGCCGTGCCCTTCAACACGGCTCTTTGGCTATTGACCGTTTCATCATTGTTGGCAATTCCTACATCCGGTGCCACACTCCTTTATTCAACAGAAAACAGAACCATTCAATATCAATCATTGGAGTTCTTTTCCGACAGTTGCTTCCGACCTGTAGATTTCTCTGTTGTGTCAGGATATCTGCACTTTAAGTGTTTCTTAGTTCATGGGCAGGACTCGGAGCGCACCCCAAGCCAAATTTCTCCACGGTTTATCGGGGGACCGATGCAAACAACGCCCAGGCGTACAATTGCCGAACCTTTTTCTGAAGCTGGCTCTTATCATTCTGATTAGCGGTGCCGCCGGGCCAATTGTTGCGTGTCAGAAACTTTTCGCTCCAAGTGCTCTCACTCTTATCAACTGTTCAATACTTGCACTGCGCCGCTGCTAAGCTCGATTTTGTTAGAACAATACCTATAAAAATTTAAGCCGCTTCCACGGGCAACATAAATTTGCGAGTTGAAACGCAACGTCAAGATCAAGGATTTTGCTTGGCTTATCAATAGGTCGTACAATGCACCCGGAGCGCATTTTTAGTCAACCAGTTTGTTATCAGCGCCAAAGCTATTTATTTTTTAAAGAACTCGCCGGAGCCTCCTTTCGGTCTCAGTTTCAAAGAGTGGGGGACCTGTACGAAAACAAAAGTAGACTTGGCAACAAAACGCGGCAGCGTGTCACGTAGGCAATGATATGACCAATTAACCCACAAAATGAGTAAAGCAATTGCTTGCTGGTACTGCTCCATACATATAGGTGGTACTAATTTAGCTACAGGACAAAACAAGATTGATTTATAATCCCAAGTGCGCTATTTTCTTCAAAGCGGAATGATAAGCCCCAATCCCAGTCATGGCCGTTCACGGAACGCGCGTTTTGCGTGCGATTTTAGAGTGGCGCCAAAAACGGAAAGGTGCGATGGAGATGACGACGTGATGTCACTCACATGTCTGCAAGTCAATCCAATTAGGCAGAACTACGCAGTGGAAACCGCACAAAGTTTCGGCTTGACAGGATAATCAGGCGGCGATTGTTTGGCAATTAGACAAAGCGAAGTCCTAGAAAAGTCAGGCAGCAGAAAGAAGAACCAAAGAAGGCATTAAAACTACAAAAATTAGAAAAGTATCGCGTTGCACACGGTTGAGCAGCTTTTCGGGCCGAAACTTGGCATGGGGGATGGCAGGACGGGTCCTTTGTTAGCAGTGGCCTGTCAGCGGACCGGCTCTTTTACTTGTCAGCTCTGTTTTTTAGCGTAAATTTGCAAAAATGAAGCTGTAAATTGCATTGATTTGCTGTTGACAGCTGGGCGACAATTGTTGTGACGAGGGGTGGGAACAGGGCCACACGCATCCATCCAGGACGAGGACTAGGAGCGGGATTTGTAAGGAGCAGTTGTCAACAAGCGAGCCAAATGGCGATTTTCATCGGCCAATCCTTTGCAGGCTCTGTCGCTATCAATTAATCAACTCTATTGCCACCTACAACAAATGAAGTAAGTCCCTAGGTGTCCTCAAATCAAACGTATGATTTATGGCTTGCAGGAGCGCAGCTCCTTTCACAAGAGCACTTTTTTGCTCCTTCGCTCCTTAAAAATTGTACAAGTCCCGGGCTCCGTTAATTTTTTCTCTTGTCACTGACCTTTTAGCTTTGTTTAGATCGGCACCGGGACAGACCATTAAAAATTCCTGCGACACTCAGCCAGTTGGCTAACTTTTCTTTCGGCGGAGTCATTAATCATAATTCCAGCGTGGCCCACTTCAATAGGCATTTACTGCAGACTCTTTGACGTTCCACAAAGGACGCTGCTCGAGACTCCAGTTGAAGAATTTTCAATGCTCAAAAGTTGTTCTTTTTCCTACTTTGTGACATTTTTTATTCCTGTCATGCGGCCCATAAGTACATACTTTTTAGGATCGGAAACGCTTCAAATACCTTCCAGTAGTCCGCCAAACCAGGAAGGCCAAACCCCAATGAAGGAAATCCATTTCGGATCCTTAGTCCTAAAAATAAACGTAATAGAATCCAAGTATCTGTTGATTTAAGAACTCTATATGGTAATCTTTCAGGATTGGCGCCAAGGAAACGGGATACGGGATGCTGGTGCTCGTGAAACCGGGAAAAAAGGTCAAATTAAAACCCGGCCAGGTCACGTCGAGGCCATTCGGTAAGCACTTAACCCTACTATGCGAACACGTATCTCTCCCGTTGCCCAGACAGCAAATTGAAATGTCACCTTGCGGCATTTTTATAAATTATCGATTCGCCGGCTCATTCTTACGTGATGTTGTAACAAATTAACAGACATCGATTCGAACAGGATTATCCTTTCTTGTAGTCCCCTTGATCGACCGCCCCAGGCCGTGTCTGAGGAAGGATGTGGGGAGGTGTCGGTATATGGGTAGTCATGCCCCAGTTAGGTGACAAAACGCAGTGGCACGGTAATCCCTCAGATGTTTGCCGCAATCGGCGTGGGCTTTGAATTCGCACGTCTTCTTTTCAGCCGAGTATCGCAATTTCTGGTCATCTACTCCGCCTTCGCATCCCATCACCCTTTGGGGAAATTAAAAAATTGTTGTTAATAAAATTGAGGAAAAATACAGGCGATGAGCGGCGATAATCGAGAAATGTTTTTACAGCGATTGCTGGTACACCCGACGAGCCTCGAGTCTCCGGGGGAACCGGGAGATAACCCAGTCTGCCTGGTCAGCGATTGTCGGTGAAAGCAAATGCATTTCCGGCTCTGTTTACTCAATTGCAATTTCAATCGACTGTCACCGGCTAAGCGACCGATAAGCGAAGAGAAATTTCCAGGGAGGGGGCGACACCGAGTTGGAAATTAAAATATTGGTGAACTTGGCCCCTTTGTGGGTGAGGTTGGGCAGGTCCCCTCCTATCTCCTCCCAAGCTGAAAGCACTCCAATAGTGACTGCCATTTGGTCAGGTCAAATATTTATTTATTTTGTGGCGCCAGTCAAGAGGGGACTAATGAACTTGACCCAACAGAGTGATGGAACCGAGGTCTACCGCCACTCCAATCGATAGACACGGAACCCATGCAATGCAACCCGTGGAGCTGAATTCCTTTCCTGCTTAGTGTCATTAGCTTGTGTCCAAGGCAAATCCTTGCCATCCGCTTCCACAAAGTCACAGAAGCCTAAGCCAAACTGAAAATCTGAAAACAGAATAGAATTCTGACCCTAATCATGGATACCCAACCGAAACCCACGCAAAATATGTTCAATCTTGCGCAAAAGGATAACGAATTTTAAACACATGGGTAGGCAGGACATCTTCGGCTTTGGCTGGCCCGCTGACCAGGGAGTCCTCGGCGGAAAGGAAGCCGAAGAATGTGTGCATTGAGGCAAGCATGCAAAATGTGAGTCCTGCGCTCCTCCGCAAGGAAAACAAGTTCATGCGCTACAAAACACATATGCCTCGTTGAATTTCATTTTTTCCACTCCTTGTTTGTGGACTGACGGTTCTTGGACGAGTCCTTATCCCTCGAACAGAAACCCGACACTTGGGTAACTAGGACATAAAACACAAATAAATCAGAGAGGCGCTCGATAAAAGTGAAAACCATTTCCGGTATCAGCGTGTAGTCCAGGCAACTTTCGATTTCGATTGTGCGCGTATATCAGAGCCGGGGATATTTTCTATAATTTCCACGTCAAATCGGGAACAATAGGCGTGCGGACACGCCCTCGAGACATTCAAATTTCATTTCCGCGTAGGCAGGTCCTTGGCAACGATTAAACGATCGAATTTGTGGACTCACAACAAAGCAGGAGTTTCCGGCCAGGTATTGTGTGGTCCAATAATGATCGCTTATCGTATTGCAAAAAAGGTGAAAGTACATTTTATTGGGGAGACTTTTGCGGTTAAATTCGTAAATACTTTCCACAGTTTTCCTCGTTTATTTTGTCAAGACGAGAAAAATAAAATGGAGAGTGAATCGAGTGTGAAATAAAAGAAAGCCCGCATCGTTCCAGTGCTCATTTAAATTAAACAAGAATATCCGGAGTGGCATTCTTTAGCTTCCATACCCGCGGCCTGCCCAGCCCCACTTAGAATGGGCACTTAAATCGATAGTAACTAAATATTTCCGCTCGTTGGTAATCCGTTTTTGAATACAAATTGCCCTTGCAATATTCAATCAATTTACGCAACGTAACTGGGCAGTAATTTATGGGAAATATGTGCAGGCGTACAGATGCAAACGTAATGGAGCATACTTTGGTGCTTAGTTTTGTGGAATCACGTTTGCCCACTATCTTTTCCGACTGACTCAGACATGCGGGCCTTGGAACTATTTGTGAATACAAGTGCTCTTCGAGGTGCATGAGATCAATACCTTCCAATCCGATCCTCCAATTAAGTCCTTAAATGGCGGGAGTGGGAGAGTAACACTAGAAGCCAAGTCTACTTTTTATCGATTTCAGGGGAAATTCCCAATCTCGGGGCGTCGGGTTCTGAATTTTCAATCAATGGAGCAAAAAAGAACATTTAAGGACCCTTTTCCTTATCAAGATTTAGTTATATTCTGCAAACCTGTCTTGTTAAGTGAAAGTAAATCGTATCAGATAACAGGCAAGGGCATTAAAAATGTCATTCAGTGGTTGTGAGTCACATTTGCCATTTAGTTCTCCGTGTGACTTTCTTAATGAGTAATATCGTGAATTTTTCTAAAAACGGGAACTGGGCGAGCTATACTACCGTAATGTCCGCAGGTTAGCAATCCTTGCGACTAAGTATGTAATGTTGCATTTTCGCCCCGAAATTCTTTAGAAAGTATCACAATGCGGTAATACGAATCTATTTTATTCCTTGGACGTTCCCTTACAAAACGGAAACAAAGAGTAAATCCTTTGTCTGGGCCTTGGCTCTACTTGAGGACCGCCTGGTTCTTTTCTATTGCTTTTGTCTGCTGGCCACATTGACCAGCTAAAAAGGATGAGTGAGTGAGTACTCAGTACTCTGAAATTTCGCAACATGTTATACCTTATTGATGATGAGCCGGCTCGGTAAGGCATCCCTTTATTTTCTGGGGCACTGCAGCATCAAATCATAATGAGCATCTTACGAGATTTCTTTGAAACGGGTTCGCCACAGGATATCGCTTAGTTCCCACATGGTCAGGTCCGAGTCCTCTCTTGACCGACACAGATTTCGTTTCGGGATTAGTCCACTCGGCCAAGCATGAAGTAATGATTAATTAATGCGAAATGCAACTTCACTTGCACACTTATTATTTAATATGCACCGTAATGCAGGGGAGATGCAAGGATGCCAGAAAAGGATGTTTGGTAATGTGTTGCATTCACTTTCCCATGACATGAAAACGGCGCAGCCTGAAACCTTGTATCCTTTCCATGTGTGGGAAACAAACACTTTCTCTCCAAGTGCAACCCGGCGTTCGTCTCACATTACGCATCTCACATCCTGTGGCAACCTGCAAAGGATTGACACTCCGGTGACAAGTGTCATTGTCGTGAATGGAGGAGAGGTCCTTGAACGGCGCAGATGGAGATAGAAAAACCACAAGTTATTCACATGACTGGAAATAGTTGCGGAAATAAAATCCGAGGAATAAAACCTAGTTGAGTGCTAAAAAGGATATTAGAGCCTAAGTGTCCTCGAATCGTAAAAATTGCCGCTTAAGCCAAAAAAGGAATCTGGAAATGCAGACCAAGTTAGAGTCGAATATTGGACGCTCTGCAATAGACTTTGAGGAAGGAATTCAATCACTCAAACATGCTATGTGTATTCAGATTTTAACTCATCGCTGGCATAAATCAAGATAGTATCTTCCAGGGGATTCTGGTCTTCAGGTTTCTTTGCAAACTGCGCTTCAAGATTCTGGTATCAAAGATTCCTTCACAGCTATACTCTCTAACAGAGGGCAGATAAACGCGAATGCAATCATTTGCAGACGTCCAGAGCCCTGTGAGGTCCGTTTCGTTTTTTCGCTTACACGAGCAATAAGTTGCGTATCGTGGGGCTGATTCCTCACCTCATATTGCCTGCCCCTGGTGCTTTTATGGCGGCACATTGACACATTGGTGTGTTGTGGCACAAATTAGCCGCCACCCGACTTTAAGTGCCGGTCAAGCCCAGTTTCCCAGCTTTCCGAACTACGAGTAGTATTTTTTGAGCCTGAATGTTTTGCGCATTTTGCTGGGACATTAAACGGCCCATTAAGTGCGCCTACAAGACTTTTGTCTTTTCCCGAGGATTGATGTATAAGCCGTGGTTTTTCGCCTCTGCGCTCTGTGCTCAAAAAGGGATAATATAATTTAAGTGAGTTTCCTTGTGACGAAAATTTATGACTTTCTTTGCGTCAAATTCCTCTCCATTTAAGACAAAATTATCCGAGTGCCTGTATCGCGCAGAAACTCTATTTTGGTCGGCCATTCATTTTTTAGTGGTCCCCCCTCCGAGTTAATACAAAGTGGTGCCCGACAAGCGTGCTCAACGCCTGCTGCATTTCAAATGTTAAAAAGTTCAAATATTTCCCGGAGAAACCCCAAGCAAATGTCTCATTTCCTGCAACAATTGTCTCCATGTGCTCGCCACTTGGGGAAGTGATTGTTTTTTGTGTGGGCATGGGGAGGAGCGAACTGAGAGGAAAGAACTCTTCTCGGAGAAGACATATGCATTTGCTTAGCTCCGCACATAGTCACCTTTGTGTGACCCCAAGTGCGTGCCTGGGAGGGGCAACTAAGAAAAACTAGCTGGCAATGAGCATCCACCGGGGCCCGAATGTGTTCTTTTTCCAACAACGAGCACCCCTGAATTTTGAAAATAGACTCTGTTTTAAGAATATATTTTACTCAGATGAAAAAAAAACAATTCGCATCCTGGACACTCAACCACAAATGGGCAAGGCGTTGTGAAAGATAATCCCTTTTCCATCGGACAGCAAACAAAAGCCAAACACCTGAGCCGGGAACACCTGTGAGAACGTTCAACAATGCGCAGAAGATGGACAAAAATTGCATGAATCCAGGAAGACCTTGAGCAAATACCGGGCTGGAGAATTCGAGACCACTTTTGGCCAAACAAAACCTCAAGGATGCTGCCGCATTTATGAAACTGAGCTGATCAACTCCTCGAAGTGCATCCGTTTGCGTTTTCACTTTCACAATGAAAACCAAAACCGCAGCCAAATCGCATATAAATGATTGTGGGCATGTGCATATAGGCACAGGATATGCCTTCATTATGTCCTTGCTCTAGTGTCCTACTTTCTAACCGCAAACAAAACACCGGACACTGCTATCGAATTGCCAAGTAGATTTCGGCTGAGATATCGGACGAATAAAAAGAGCAGTATCGGAAACGCAAGTGAAAACATCAAATTGCTGCAAAAATAATGTTTTCTTCAAAAATATATGTTTTCAAAATCCTGTTTTCTGGATTCACTTAACCCTTTGGCCCTGGGAACAGCCAGCAACACCTTATCGTTGCAATACCATCTCATGGGCTTAATTTCGGGCCCTATCCCTTCCCCTGGGGACTCTGCTACCCTTTATTGTTGCGGCAAGTGTCACCAATCTTTTGTGTATCCTTTTCAATTTCCAATTGTCAGAGCCAGTCAACCTTGAAGGTAACACCTTCGATTATTGGAAATTCTCCAAAGAAAGGATGCACCTCGCATTGTTTTCTTTAACCTTTTACTTCCTTTCAGTTCCCGAACGGATTGTGTGTGCGTTTTAAGCCGCAAAGTCGTGCGACTTCGTGAGAACCGACCGGGATTGAATCCTTACGCCAGATCCCGCAATGTTGGAGCTCAGAATCGATTGAGCAACCCATTATGCGAGTAATGCCGAGAAAGGGATTATCCATTGAGGCGACATGCACTCGTATGCCCAGAACGGGTTCCACGAATCTTAAGCTCTAATTAAGGCTATGCTGCCTGGGTCCTAACGACTCCCCCCACTCGTCGCGGGGTGGAGAGCGGCGCAACCCACCGCACTCCATTCTCCACATGATAAATAACGGAAAAGCTGCACGTGCTGCTTTGCTGCTCGCCTGCCCACTATAAACAAAAATGGCCGCCAAAACAGAGAGGGAAAACAACACGCATGTGCTCCAAATTTAACACTTTCGCTCTCTTTCGCCCGCACGTGTCGCCCAGTTTAACCCTTTTAATGCCGTCTCCGTCTGCTTAGCGTCTGTCGGCCATTGACTTGCGCTCCCCAGAACGACGAAGCTCCACCGCCGAGCCCCCCACCGCTGGAGCACCGATTCTCTCTTTACTCTTTCGCATCACGGTCCCACGCTCTTCGCCGTACTCTCATCGCTCTGCGAAAAAGGGGAAGCCGCCATTGCAATGCCTTTCTCCTACCCCTTCCCTGAGCTCGTGTGTGAGTGTGGAGCTGCTTGAGTGAGTTTTTCCAACTCCGTGGTTGTGTATGTGCATGTATGTATGTATCTGTGGGTGTAAGAGTGTGTATTCGATTGAAAGCGAAAGGATTTCGTACATTAAAAGGGTGAAAGAGAGCATTTGGGGTAGCTGCTTATTTTTATCGATTTGTGAGTGGCGCGTCAGTGTATTAGTGCGGCGAAAACACGGACAAACACACACATGGGTTCGACTTTCATTGCCATTCGCTGCTATCCTTTTAACTCTTTATTTTGTGTGCGGGAATTATTTATGTTTTGACAGCGGTTCTCGTGTGTGTGTGTGTGTCGTGGCATTAAGCTGGGGGAGTGGGGAAGTAGGCGGAGTTTGATCGATAATGCTTACGAAATGGCGTCAACTCTTTAAGTTCTGAGTTCTTAGCTACGAAAAGTTCTAAAATCACGCGAGCGAGAAAGCTGTTTGAGTTACAATCGAAAAACTTTCAATGAATCGCCTAATTAAGGCCGCCCCCACCTTGTACATGTGGTTGGCTTCACCTCACTTATCAATTTTGGTAAGCATTTTGATGAATTGCCTTTGCTTGCCTTCAAACGGGTCGACACTACTGCCCCAAAACCCAAACGAAAATCAGAATACACAAAATGCATTAGCCGAAAGGAGATACATCATAGTCAGTTATGCCTTGGGAAAGGAAGGGCCAGCTAAACTTGTGAAGATGCTGGGTGGGTGGGTGTACATACAGATTTCTAGCAATGATAAGGCTAAAATAGTCATAAGCGCAACCCTTAATGAAGGACGCTGATACAGGATATGGGGTTCAAGTCGCGGAGTACACATGCGAGCCAGAGCCCTCCCGCCCGTCCACCTTGTGCATCCTGGGTCTTAGCATAACGTGTTCATTAATAACTAATATCCTGAAGCCACAAATAACATTAGCTGCGGCTCTGCGAAGAGCGGCCCGATGTTGTTTTCTCTCGGTTTTCAATTACATAAGGAGTGGGGCCCGGGCTTAAATGACACATGTGTATGTTCGTCTGAGCCCTGCGTCCTTCGATGAAAGTTTGAAATTAACACCCAAAATGGCCGGGACTCGTCTGCGTAATTAATGAGTACCAAAATACCCCCGAGAACCGAATACGAAAGTTTGTCAGGAAATACACCGCAAAGCGGCGCATCAACGCTCTGGAAATAAGGCCAGCCCCAAGATTTCGCACGCAGAAGTTTCTCTCGGTGTATGGAAGTTTTTCTTTGTCCAATCGGTCAAACTGTTTGGACTTGGTTTTTGGCAGTCAACAAGCAAATGATTTTAGTCCAGCCCCTCCCCTTTCCCTTTTCCCGGCCAGGCCCACTCTTCAGCGCTTTCCACCGCTAATTTCAAGAAAGGAGATGAAGATGTTCCCGCCAGTGTCCAGTCAACTGCATTCCCACGCAAGTTCGATTTCCCCAGGCGCAATTAGGAAAAATAGGAGCATAAATAACGAAATTAGATTGAAGTTGACTCGTCTGAAAACCCTCTCGAATCGGTGCCTTCAATTGGAACCGAACCGCTGAGCTCGCGGATGATCGAGGTTGCGTGCCGAGGCGGCGACCCCCCTTTAAAGCTGGCCTTGCATGATACCCAGCCCGTAAGTGATTAATAGTAGCACAATTCCCATCGCCAGAAAAGCACAAGTGCCTGCAATCCAGTCCAATTCGGCCACAGGAAGCGACAACGAATTATCCAAACCCAGCAATCCGTTGCGCTCGCATCTCTTCTTAATCGGTCTTATTCATACGTTTTATCGTGGCATATTCAACAGAACTTGATTAATTCGTGCACAAAAGACTCATTTATAAGAAAATGTGAGAGAATTTATAATATTTTCGGAGTCCATCTCTACAACGGATTGAAATTGAGACTTTTGTACTAAGCTTAAGTGGATGGCTCGTGGAACCTCCGAGCGCCCCAGGGCTGTGGCAGTAATCGGTTTGTAGAAGTCACATTTCGGGCAAGAAGTATAAACACACTCTCTCTTTGGGGGAACACTTTTATTGAGTTTAAGTAAGCGGGAAGTGTTCCCATGGCCGTAAAACGTAGGCTCATCGGGGTTGCCTGCACATCTTACCCCGCCACGACATGGTCCATTGAAACTAACGATCGACACATGCAGCTAGTTAGGAACGTACATAGAAAGTAGTTTACGAGAAACTACATTGATATTAATGTGCGATCAAACATGGGCCCTACGGTCACTAGCACATGAATAGTTGATTGGTTCTCAAAGAAACGGGAAGTTCGATCAAGGCTTAATTTATGCTAAGCGGTGGCCCATAGGTCGAAATTAGTTGTAGTTTTCGATTGAAATGTTTGCCCATTAAGTGTGGGCAACGCCCACCAGAAAACCAGACGAACCCAATTAATAGAGTCGCAAAACAAATTAACCCCAAGAAATCAACACGAAAGTTCCTCGTTCGCCGCGAGACTGACACACGTCAGAGCGTCAAGACGATAAACGCCATATGGCCTGGCCGCTCGATCCGATTCAGTCCCGATCCGACAAAAACACAAGAGTGCGGCAAGCAAAAAACTCAGATCCGATACAGCGCACATGCCGAGATTTTCGCTCTAGACTCCAGACTCCGGAGACGCGTGTGCCTGTGACCCTTTCTCGATTAGTGCAAGATGCAGGGGAAACATAGGCAAACGATACTGAAGGAGGGAGCCCGACGATGATCACTAAATTAGGGGTAAAAAGATGAGGACGAGGCCTGAACGATAAAGGGCGTCGAACAAAAAACGGAAGGCGACAGAGTCAAGAAAAGGGTGCTATGGATAGGGAACAAGTCGAGGGTCGCGGTCTCTAAATACTTGATAATGAGTTCACATTTTCTCTTTCCCGTCCTCTATCCCGAAGCGATCCCGCGGCTTCTTGGGAGCTCAAATTGAATTATCTTCTTAGCATGCCTTGTGGCATTTTAATGTGCCTAATATGTCACCCCATGCCGCATTGGAAAGAGTTTACGGGGGACCGCCCATCCGTGAGTTGTGGGGTGATCCTCAAGTGACTTCCTCGATTATTCAAGTCGCTCAAATGTCCAATTAATCATTTTGGGGAATAGCATACCCCGTATAGGAGGTCCTACGCGACAGCCGGTTGATTAAGTGTCTTAGATTTCTATCGAAAGAGAAAGTCTTCAATGTATGGGAGGCGACTGCACACAAGGAATTGATTAAGGTTGGATAATTGAATGCATGAGAAGGCTCCGCAGACTTCGAGTACTCGATGGATCAGCTGTTCGTACATCCGTACCTCGAGAGGCGAGCCTTGGAATTAGTTACTCGTCGCCAGGTCCTTTGGAAGAAGTTTCCCAGAAACAATACCGAGTAAACATGAACTTAACTCCGTTTCCCGGAAAAGGCCCAACACTCAATTTGTGTAAGCCCCACCTGATGGCTTATCAAATCGCATCACCTGTAAAAGACACACATTTGCATCCTGTGATGGCCAGCAGAACAAAAGATCGTAGGGCTACGTCACTGAAACTTATCTATAATTGAACCGCAGCACTCTTATCGAAAATTACACAAATGATTGCTAAGGCAAATACGCGAAGGCGAAGGGCGAAGACTGAGCACCGAAGAACGTCCTAAACAAATCGCACTTGGGCTAACCATTTTATCAACCGCAGAATTGCGTTTTCGTGCAATTTGGACAAACATTCTCTTTTTTGTTAGCGGCGCGCGAGGAACATTATCCTTTGGTAAATATTTACGTCTCCGCGCGCTCAAGTGCTCATTGGGAATCCTTTCCATGCACCACATCTGTAATTTGTAAGGCCGTCCTCCGTCGCCTTTCTTTCATCTGGTTCTTGTGCGATTTGTGTGTTAACCAATATCAAACATCCTCGGTTTGTAGATCATGCAAATATCACTGCGCAAACATTGACCAACTCTAATTAGCGTCCTCGATACTCGCAGACGCGTATTTCTTTTGATCATCACAGGTCTATCGCGGCTGAGGATAACCACAAAAATACCTTCCCACAATTAACTTGCAAGTACAAGGCTCTGGAGTCGTAGCATGACACACTGATGGAAAATACTCAGTAATAGACACTCGTACAAGGACACGCATTTCCATACGTCTGAGTTTTAAAAAGTGAAACCGGTCGCCCACACAGCTGCCGCTATTCTTCTTTGTCTAAAAAGAAAGTTTCAATTCGGAAGGTAAAAGGATAATAGCCCTAGGCAAGTGCTTCGATCGTAGATTGTGAGGCGGGTCGGTTTCTAACAGGCGGCACACGGTGCTGAGGAGACCACAAGGAAGGCCAAATTAGTAGAACATATGTTCGAGTCCTAGCCCCGGCGAAAGTGAAGGTGACTAGTGCGATGTTGAAAGTGAAGCGCTGATGAAAAGAAGGCTCCAGCCAGGTTGGGAACACTTCTCGGGGAGAACGCTGTCACTTACTTTTGTTTTCCTTGTTGCAATCAACCACTTTCCTTTAATGATTAGTGTGGCGCATCTAATTGATGGCATGTGGACCTCTTGAGGTCCCTCGATCATCTCAAGGGGTTGTTTCCCTAAATACGTCATATTATTGGAAGGGCTCAAGGCGTCAGATGGTGTCAGAAAAGAGAAGTCATCATCTCCGCTTAGCAATCGCAAAAGGATTTGCTCTGGACTTAAGATGCCATATGACCACACATCATAGGACGGCAGCGGGTCACCAATTGGAATTCGCAGTCGGACCCCAATCTCGATTCCAATCGTCGCGTCATCAAATCAGGCACCAAAAGCACACGCAGCAACTATGTGCCAGGACAAGTAGTAAAAAGTTGTAGGACAGAAAGGAAATTGGAGTGTTGGCAAATGGAGACGCCGTCATTTGGCGGGGATTGGGGATTGGGTTCTGTAACGTAATCATTGTTGCGTCCATTCATAGTCCAACCCTTAAATCACAGTGTACGCAATTTCCTTAATAATCCTCAAGACAATATCGAAAGACCATAACAATATCCTTTTCATGATTATCGGTTTTCTGGCATGACAGTAAGTTCCTCGAGCCATCAGATGCTTCACGCAAAGCTTCCAATCACAATGGACCCGACCCGCTCAGGCTGTCTATTTTGTCGTGACGCAGGAGCAACTTTGATGTTTATTGATTGGTCTTCAGCGAAAGGATGGCACTGGTAGTGCATGATTTCAACTTCTTCCTCAATCGAAGAATCTAAAAATGCCTAATCCAATTCCTACTAAAGAGTTTGCCACAAAGCGAAGGGGCAAAGGGGCTTTAAAACATTCGACTCTGTCCTCGCACAAAGCATCCCTTTTTCCTTATATCAGTCATTTAAAATTCCTTTCATGTTTAAGCGTGCCAAAGAAGCCGCCAGCAAGCAAGATGGGAAGCCCGCTAGAGTCCTGGGAAAATATTAGGAGTATTAAAATTTTAATGCAAATTGTTATTTTATGCAAGAATGTGCCTTCAAATGGCCCTTGTCCCTGCCAAATCCCCCTTTGAAAAAGGACTGCCCAAAGGATTTCTCGGTCATACATAAGTCGGGAAAAAATGTCTTAGAATGATACTTTTGCTTTTTTACTTTATGCATATTATGCGGAGGAGTCGACCTTTGCTAAGCCAACAAGCCAACTGAGGGATCCGCTCATGTGTGGGTGCGGGCTGTTATCGGACTGGCCAAATTTCGGTTGTGGTCCAGACCTTTTTCAATGGCCCAGTTGGTCACGAGGAAGGTTTCAAGCTTGGGCTCACCCGTGGCCCAAAAAGGATAATGAAATTGCGTCCATCGTCTGCTATTCAAATTGTTTCCAGCTGCTGCTAGTTCTTTATTATTATATACTCTTGGCCCATGGCAAGTGCTAAAATAAATAATTTAAATAAGTATTTTAAACGCAGCCCTCCTTGCCTTGGGTCGCAGGGACAGCATTGTCTTGAGACTGAGCTCCTGTAAACATACTGTCGGTTGGGTGCTGCAATGCCTGCATGTACTGGAACACTTTCTTCCGGTCGCTGACCAGTGTCCTCAAATCCACCCCTGCGGGTAATATTTAACCGGACCGCAACCCTAATCATTGGAAAACCGTTTTCAGCCCCTAACAAATAGCTACAAACACATTCTTTGGACTTTTTATGTACCAAATGTGTATTTCAATTATCAAAGTTTACGCACTCAAATCCAAGCCTATCTATATTATATAATTTATATTCTGTAAGTATATAAGCGTGCACCCATGTACCTATCGTTCAAATAAGCCTTTATGGGGTGGCAACTTTTTCCAACGACAGCAATTAAGCGCCGATGGAGAAACCACCTTGATCGGTGATTAGTTTAACCCCTTTAATTGTGCGGGGTGCCCCTCATTAGCCTCAACCCCTAACTACTTGACTTCGTTTGAGAAAAGTCAAACTTTTGACACGGCAGGTTGTTTGCCCGTCAGAGCCCTGATTCGATGCCACGATAGGCCTTTTATTTTGTGGATCAACCCCGGTTACCTAAAGGGTTGAAGCGACAGAAAGGGGTACACGGGAATAATAAGAGTAGAGGCGACCAATCAAATTGCAACAGCCATTTTGATATGTAAATGAACGATAAGAGCATAGCCCATAGTGCACTAAGGACACTCGAAAGGGAACCATGAGCCCCGAAGCTGTGCTCGCGACAGAGTTCCGCGTCTTCGCCGCCATCCTGTTCCTAAGTACCGAGCAAAAGTGTATTGAGGACATTAAAATAGCTGCAATGGGTGTTACAGTAATCATAACTATGCGGTCGCAAAATAAAATGACCATTAAGTTAATTAATACGCCTCAATTACGGCCAGTAAAAAGCTTGTGATGCTGAAGCCATAGTTTTTAATCAAAAAGACATCATAAACCGGGGCCCAGCGTGTGTTTGAATGCTGGAAGTATCCCTTACCCCCATTCGCCTCACATTGCGAGAAATCAAGCATCGTAAAAAATTAGCTGCCTGCTGCTCGACTTCGCAATAAAAAAATCACTTACATTGGCCCATGCAAAAGCACTAATTATTATAGCGCTGCCCAGCTAATAATTATTAATAAGGTGCGTTTTAGGTGTTATGTAACTGCCAAGGATGAAGTGCCCGAAACCCAGCACTTTTTGGATAGTTTCATAAGCCATTTAAAATGCCCATTAAATTTCTATTCCAACGCTCTCATTTGCAGTTACATTTTCTCCGTCGTCTCCTTACGCAATTAATTAAAATTCTGCTTTTGTAAGAACACTGAAGCAAACATCCTTTGCAAACAAACACTCGGGACTCGGGGAGAAGGCAGGCGGCCGAAGGGGGAGGAGGGCGCAGAAGTCGTTAGCGTTAGGCGGTCAAGCCTACGGCGTGGGTAGCTAAAAGCGTTATCAATTCAACGTTCCACGCCGGCCAGCTTTGTCTTTAATTGCAAATTACATTTTGAAAAATTATGCTTCAAAGGCAGTCAAAGATTAGCCAGGACTAGGTTAGGTATCGCCCTGCCTTCTTCGTCTCCGCTCTCCATTCTCCGTCGCCATGTCCTCAGAAAGGAGCACTGCCTTCGCGAAAGTAGAAAACAATTAGTATGCTTTTGATCCTTTGTTTACCCCAACAACAGAGCAGCGACAACGGCAACACACCCAGGCGTCGTTAGCACCCCAAGACCACGTCCAGCTTTCTTTTTGAAGAATTTTTTAATTTTCAAAAGCAAATTCTGAGTCATGAATACGGCAGGGGCCTCTTCCTGCCCGAGCTTCAGCTTGGTCATGATGTTTCAAGCGATTTGTTGTTTCTCATATCCGTTTCATAAAATTCCCCAGGACGTTTGCGCCTCTCCTCCGCACTTTTGTCGACTCACTTCGGTGCGTCCGTGTATTGTATTCCGTGGAGCGGGTGCTGTATTCAGATTGAGCTCTGACCCGGACTCTCGTCCGTGGAGCCATATTTTAGGAAAAATTTAATTGACTTGGCCCCACCTAGTTAGTAGTATTTCTCAAGATGCTGTACTCAAGAAATTACAAAGACTGCTATCGTTCGATTATCGGGCATGAAACCCATTCAGCGCCGCTTCCTAGGAAAGGACTGGCTTAAAGGCTCGCAAAAAGCGTGATAGATATTGAGAGAAATCGATAGTCGCTTCGTTATGGCAAATTCAAGCACAGCGCATTACGCTCTTCGCCCACGAGTAACCCTTGTGATGATGTGATGGTGCGAACACCACCAACCCTATGCTGTCAACCCATTTGCTTTTTCGTTGCTTTTCCCTTATTTTTGACAGAAAAAGCAGCAGTAACCGAAGACGACATGTGGCCCTCAGCCAGGGCTGGCGCTGGACCTGGCCGGGCCGGACTCGATCCGGACCCAGACCGGTTAGTCTTCGACGGGACCGGACCGGTTCAAGCGAATGCTCTAAACGTTTTGGGGTGGGTTTTGCAGAAGGCAGCAAGCAAAACATAAAAATAAAAAGTTTTTATAAGTCTTGCGAGGGCAAGGCGGCCGCACTCATCCAGCCAGCCTATGTGTGCTTGTATTTACCCTCGAAGGGTACCGTCGTACGGTGGACTGGTAGTATGGTTGTGTGGTTGTGGGACTTTTGTCACATGTGTCTCAATGTGTGCTGCCTTTCATGACCCTAACTGGCGCTTTATGTATATAAAATGTTGAAGCGCTCACTGAACATACGAAAGTCTCCGGAGTCCGGATTGCCTTTCACCCTTTTTATTGCGTCTTGAAGTTGTTTTATCTACCCTATGTATTGGCGATTTGTCTTGTGTACCGTTCCGAGGGTATGTACACACGTGTGTGTCTGTATATGTGTGTAACTAGAGCGTGTGTTGAATAACCGGAAATATGAGACATCAAGGCTTTTATAAATGGCGACCGTATATGGTTCTTGTTGATGGTTGATGGCTGGATCTGGGATGGCTTGGACGGCTGGGTGCCTGGGATGGCAGCTTCTAGTCGATGGGGGAGTGCGGACTTTCGAACTTCGGCTTTGCGATAAGGAACAAAAAAAAAGAGGTCCTTGACGTATGCGTTTGACAGCCCCACATAAGGGGTAAATTGAGTTTTTAGGGAGACTCGAGTAAGAGGCATAAGCAACTAAAACTTTCGGATTGTTTGCCTGACCAGACCTAGTCCTGCCCGTGTGGTATGTGTGTTAGTCGAGGCTTGTGTTGTCAAGGCTTGTGCGTGGGCCAAGACGGACAGCAAAACAAATTTAATAAATGACTTTATAGTTATTTTCGTGTCCCTCGCCCACCCGACCAGAGTAGTATGCGGGCGGGAGCGGGCTGGCAACCCCTTGCCAGCCTCACGATTTATGGGCGCTTTATGCGTGCGCGTTTCGGTGTGCGGTTGCTGTAGTCAATTGCCATGGCCAACGGCTGCAGGGACTATCAAAAAATAATACTTTTGTCTGCTCCCCACACTACCCCTTGTGCAATTTTCACGTAATACTTTGCGACCCCAACAAATAACAAAAGCTGTAAACATTTTAATTTTCCTACAATATTTTTGGCATTCTGCGAGCTAAGAGCGTCACATGCGTTGAAAATAAAACCGCCTTGCGCACACACTCTGGCCTAAATCCACGTGCCACCTCATGACTTTGGAGCCCTATTTCTAATACCAGCTGAACACTTGTGCCATTTATATCCTGGCTTGTTTTAAAACTCTGAAATTTAAATAGTACAGGACGAAACGGCCTGCAGTAGTGCGCCATGTCACCTGCCACTTGAACCAAACTAGTTGAGCTATAATTATAAATAGGACAAACACAACAAGGCTGTAAATTTCTTTTAATAACAAGTCCGGACTCCAGAGCTGTCAGAACGAGTTCGGCTTTCTCCTTTAATCACATTTAAAACGACAACGGCGACCACACAAAGTCCATAAAAAAAAGGACGAAAGAAGACCGAACCTCGAAATAATTGGAACAATTTCCTATCAAATTTATGTGCCATAATCGGTAGCAGCAGGTTCAGAGATAAAAATCGAACGCATTCCTACATCGAAGCCCCGCGAGCTCACACATAAGCGTGGAGTAGGTTTAGGCCGGACAGGTGAAAGTGGTCGCGACGGAACAAAGAAGGTGAATACCTCGGGGTCATCGGAGCCATTTTTATTGCCACCAAATCGCTTTGTTAACAATGATTTTTTTGTCCCACCGCGTGCCACTAGTTTGTGGTTTCCTCAACTCCTTGGGCTCCGTGGAACGGCCTTGTTATCCTTCCCTCGACTCCTTTCTTTCCCTGCTTATCACTGACATGGCATCTCCACGTAAAAGATACAAACGGGCTGGGTAAGCAATAACCATCTCGTTCCCTATACTGTCAGAAATGTCTCAATTGCGGCTTCTGTAAATTGGCTCTAGCCCATAATCGAAATTTCACTGAAACGTAAAATTGCCAAGGCCAGAAGGGCATCAAAAGGAAAACGGATTAGCAGCCCTTTTGGGCCTGGACTGTTTAGGCGCCATGGTTAGCCTTTCCCCCGCGTTACCCTTTCTTTCTTATTTATCGATTAGTTCTGAAGGGAGTCACTTTTTGATGGAATCCAAAGATATTTGAAGGATTCTGATGTGCTTATGCACTTCTGGAAATTGATCGCATCGTGGAATAAAGTGGACACTCCAAGAGAAACACATCCTTTGCAGGCTATTGCTTTGGAAGTTGACGTGTTGGCCTTGCATCGTTTGTTTTAATGTCCGTTGAACTAATGGCACCCTCTACCTGTTCTCGCCAAAGAGCAGATGAACTCCAAGCAACCGAGCATAATCTTATCAATGTAACGTGTGCTCGTCAGCCCCTGTCTCCGCACACTTCTTTAATATGCCGACCTCTCTGCCTAGGGACGTACGGGCAGGTGCAAGCACTCCATTTGTTACAATTACCCCAAATATTGTTGTATCCTAAACGCAAAACTATAAATGTTTCTTCAGACTCGAACTCGACTTTTGCAAAGTCGCTGATAAGATAAATGACAGTACTTCACATGCCATTCCCTGATACGGATCTTTGGCTGCCTCCTTCAGTATCGCCCGCTGTGAGAGCCGAGGGAACGTGTGCAGCCTGGTCAGACCAGAGCTCGAACTGGCCAGCATTGAACCCACAACTGGCTTATCTCAAGCGGAGTTTTTAGGGAAAGAGTTCACTTATTCATGTACCAAAGACTGCTCGTCTGATGACCCCCCATAGTGGCAGCTCTGTACACTATAAGAGACTGCATATTTTGGGTACAAAAATGGTTGTATTTTAAAGAACAATTCCTTGAATTGAACTTTGCTAGTGTAATTATAAAGAAGAATTTTTTGTGAATATTCATCACGAGCCTAAACACCTAAAATCGATTCTATTCGTGCCTCAAACCGGTACTCCTACTCAAAATTTCTAAACCTTCGGCATCCTTGCAGTCCTCTAATTACATTCTTCCGGCTCAGAACAAGAGCGAGGGCGGGCATCTCGGGCAGTTTTCGCTTTCCTTTCGTCATTCACCGGCACAATTAGTGGCCTTTGAAACGCCCCCTGCCCCAAGGACTCTAATACCCTCTAGAAAGGGAAAACGGCCAAACTTCGATTCGAATTGAAAACCCAAAATCCATAATAGAGTTTCGATTTTATTGATACGAAAATTGGTTTACACCGAAGGAAATCGCCTTGGCAGCTGTCTTGGAGGGCAACACCTACAGGACGCACGTGGTCCTGGGGATTCTATGCGATTGTGCGCAGAGTCAGACACGCGTCTACTGCCTTTCTGCCCTTTTCGGAAAGTTTTATTTTTTATCATATTGCTTTTGCATGCTAGGACAACTGGCAGAGCAAAAGATTTCAATTTTCTAGGCCAGTGGACAGGCCAGCCTCCATCTAGGAACTGAGATCCGTTTTGGGCAGTTGCTCTGGCAAGCGTAACCACGCACAACGATTTCCTTGCCGCCTGAGGATTTGTTTGTCAAAAACAGACAACAATAACATCAGCGACGAAGCTGCCTTCAGTCCGGCTTGGGCACTCCGGCAGATGGGTTGCCTGTCAAAAATGTACTTGGTTTATTTACTTTTCATCGTAGGCGATTTTACAAAAAAACTTTCCCATAAAACGTCTTTTGCGAAAAAATTATTGCTAAATATTTAAAGCAAATCTTTAACAACCAAAAAAAGCTATCTAACCAACCTGGTCAGAACACGTTTCAATGCAGATTGACAAAGAATTGAGCTACAAATCAAACAAATCATCACAAATTGAGTTGCCAGGTTTTGATGCAGATTTAAAGAGAATTAAACCACAATTCGATCAAGCCATCCCTCTCAAGGATCGGATGAAAATTGGCCAAGATATGGATACCGATTGGGGTCATATATGAGTATCCGGGGTTTCACATGGAGTCCCCACAAAAAATTTGAAAAATATGGATCAAAAATTGTGTTGTCAGGTTTTGATGCAGATTAAAAGAGAACTGAACCACAAATCGATCAAGCTATCCCTCTCAAGGATCGGATGAAAATTGGCCAAGATATGGATACCGATTGGGGTCATATATGAGTATCCGGGGTTTCACATAGAGTCCCCACAAAAAATTTGAAAAATATGGATCAAAAATTGTGTTGCCAGGTTTTGATGCAGATTTAAAGAGATTTGAACCACAAATCGATCAAGCTATCCCTCTCAAGGATCGGATGAAAATTGGCCAAGATATGGATACCGATTGGGGTCATATATGAGTATCCGGGGTTTCACATGGAGTCCCCACAAAAAATTTGAAAAATATGGATCAAAAATTGTGTTGTCAGGTTTTGATGCAGATTAAAAGAGAACTGAACCACAAATCGATCAAGCTATCCCTCTCAAGGATCGGATGAAAATTGGCCAAGTTATGGATACCGATTGGGGTCATATATGAGTATCCGGGGTTTCACATGGAGTCCCCACAAAAAATTTGAAAAATATGGATCAAAAATTGTGTTGTCAGGTTTTGATGCAGATTAAAAGAGAACTGAACCACAAATCGATCAAGCTATCCCTCTCAAGGATCGGATGAAAATTGGCCAAGATATGGATACCGTTTGGGGTCATATATGAGTATCCGGGGTTTCACATTGATTGATGCAGAATCGTTTACAAATCTATGAAGATATTCATCCAGGATTGAGTGAAAATTGGCCAAGAAAAAGATGCCGTTCTCAAAGCGATAAAGATCAGAATATTCGTTCCGTAGCCGCAGTTTGAAAAATGCAACAGAAGATCTCTGAAAGAGTCATTTCCTTCCCGTCAGTTGGTGAAAGGGTGCAACAACCCTTCAGCTATTCGCTGGCGCGCTCATGAGTGCTGTTTAATGGGTTATTAAATAACACCCGTGGATCGAGTTATAAGCACTGGGAAAAGGGTTGCTTTATTCGGTTGTTTGTTGTGATGAGCGTCGATGACACCGCTAATTGCTGGCTAATTTGGTGAAGTTCCCATAAAGGGTTTGGTGTATATAGGGGTTACAATAATGTTATTTATTTGTTGAGGCTTGTAACCATAGTCGTATTTTAAATGGAAGGAACCTTCACGATGAAATAAACACTCTGAAGGAAAGGCCCTCTTGCATTTGTCGCACTTCACGAAGCCTGCTTTAGAATTGGAGTCAGTCATGTGAACTCGTGTGAAAATTCGTCTTTATTGTCCTCGCATTATAATTAAAAAACTAAGACCAGCGATAATGGCGTAGCGAGTCAAAGTTTGCTATGCAAATGACAGGACAATGAGCACTTGCTGCCCATCTTCGTCTACATAACACATAATGGTCAGCGGCTAATTAAAACCATTGCAGACGACTGCTGCTGAATAAACAAGAAATATAACGTAATAATGGCAGAGGAAAAAGTTGTACGAACTTCCTGCGGTATTTTGAAAAGGATACTCTCCGTAAATGCTTAGGACTGGCTCAGTTATGCAGCTCGCCATGTTTTTTTGGGAATGGTTCACTGTTTTGCTTTGTCATTACTCATCAGCTCCGGTGGTTTAGAAGAAAAAAATCCAATTCACAATGGATAGCAAGGATGCGGTACGGACCACTTTTTAATGTCATTCTCCCACTATATCACCACTGTTCCCTCTTTATCCTGCTGGTCATTTCATTTTTTACTTTACCCCAACAGCACATTAACCCACCGAAAATGGCCATTAGAAACGTAGGCAAGAGAAAAATTCAAATTGGCCACGATTTTTTCAGTGGCTCGCTTTACGTGTCTTGGGGTATGTCCATTGTTTCATTTTACTTTTTGCTCATTTTTCACTTAAAATGAGCCGCCGGGCATTCCAGGCATGTGCCGCCTACCACCCACCACCCGGACTAGAGGAGAACTGTGTCGGTTTAACGCCGCACGGGCTGCGGCGCCTGGTTTTCAATTTAGGCAACAGCACCCGGGACCGGGACATCCTTTTAGAGTGTCCTTCGAGTTGAAAGCAGCTTAGGCAAGCTCGAAGTTTGAAATCTTTGTTTGCTAAACCATTCTTTTTTCGACGTTAGCAGCGTTTTCCATTAAAATTCCGTCACTTTTTTTTAGCTGCAGCACCAAGCAGGACAACCAAGCAGACCCAGAGCAGCAGGACCAAAATTTAGAAAAATAACGCTGGAATTTAAATAATAAAGCAAACGCGCACAAATGAATCTAATTTTTTACGAATGACGAAGATGAGCAAAGAGGAACTCCGGGGTCTAGTGTCCGAACGTCCAAACATCCAACGGCAAAGTACCTCCGATGAGAAGTATGGTTAAGAGCCAGTGGGCTTCAGAAGGCTGAAGGCTGAAGGCCGGGTGGGGCTGAGGCCTGGGTAAATGAAAAAGTGTTTTGCTTTCTGCTGCTTATTTTTGTTAATTTTTTCTCTACACTTGTGAATTAATTTTCATTCGTCTCACTGTGGACTCCAGATTTCCTTGACATTTCAAAGAATATAAGGCTGGAAAGGGGATGCTGTCCGTTCTACCAACTCCCCCTGCAGCGTACTCGTATTTTTCGGATTTAAAATCCCAATTTTTCAACCAACCCTACTGCGCTTAAAATTACATGTTTTAGCGCTTGTAAGCACCTTTCACGTCCGAAAACCTTTGATTGCTAGGGTGTGCCAATAATCAAGTGTGACACATAAAGGACACGCTCTGCACTCGCTCCTACATCTGCCGTCCCGCACAGTAGTTGGGAGTATTCCGCTTACCCCGTTCAAACTGTATCAGCAGGCGAAATTGCAAAACATTTTTAACAAAAAATCCAAAAATTCGTATTTCATGTCACGGTTGTGGTGGTGCGAATCACAACCGCCCCGCTCTACCGCGCCCCTTTTTTAAACCGTCCGTCATGAAGTCCTGCACAACCACCCAGCCAGGAGTTGGTGGAAATCAACTTGAAAATGGGTGAAAAAATTGCAAATTGATACAAAAAGACGAGGCTGTGACAAGGAAACAAAGGATAGGGGATTGGGCCGGGTTGTTAATAGGAGAGATCTCCCACTGTTGATTATAGGGTTGAAACTAGGATTTGGCACGTGCGCAGCTAAAGGATTTATTCTAAGATTACGGGCTCTGAAAACTAAAAATTTCATTGATTTTTCCGTTTTTCCGTTACATTCGAAAACGTAAAAATTATTTTTAGGACTATTTGGGTGGAGGACGAACTGTCCATTGAGTCCTAACGAATTTTACCAGGACTGTTATGCAATTAGAAAACGGGGTTTTGTCTCTCCTGAACCCCGATATGTGAAGGCTCTTGACGGTGCATCGGTCAGTCTATTGCCCAACGTTTCGCATGACCAGAACCCTCTATGATCAACCCCTAAAATGGCAACTCGGGCACAACAACAGCTGGTCAAGCCCAGGTCATCCACTGTCCTGCAATTGCCGCCAAAAGTGAGCAGCATTAGAAATGATGCATCCTCATTTCTTTCCTTTCCTTTCCTAAAGGATTGATTGACGTATCTTTAAGGACGGATGGCCATGCTCACATATGGTATTTTAATTTTGAGGACTGACCCCACTTGGAAAGGCATATGATAATTCCTGGCTTGTTCCTAGAACCCATCCAATTGATATCCCACCAGAATTTTGGAACGCAAGGATTTTCTAACGTAGTTTTTTCTTTGAAAACTTTTGACTTTAGAAGTTTAAGTATCTTGGTCTAAAATTTAGAAACGGCAGCTGTGCTATTATGTGTCGCATAGATAACCTTTGGCCTCACGCAAACTCACACATGCGCGTTCACAAACTTTCAGTCGAATGTGAAAACCCAACTGGGTGACTGAGTGACTGTTGTTATACTCGGCACAAAGGATAATACACAAAGGACGAGGCTGACGCAACAATGGCAATGGCAACATTTTTAAAAAGTGTTTTTGTACTGTAACGAGCTCTTGTCGTCGTCCAAAATTTGTGAGGAAACTATAGAAAAACGGGTCATGGAATTTGGGAATGGGTCATGCACAATACAAAATGCCCTATACTAAATACCAAACTATTCTCTGTAATGATTCACATTTCAGCCATTGCCTCTCTATAAGGAATGATTTCAGAAGTTTTTGGGGAAGAATAGAATTAGTTTACAAATCCAAGCAACACTTACGTTCAAAGATTCTCGTTTGATTCCTTATGGACTCCCAAATTATTGTAATCAAAATCCAAATATACCCGCGCGCCAAAGATGTCTTCCAGAGCGCTATATCCATTCCATATATGAACGGTTTGGATCCCGCCCCTTCTCGACACGTGGTGGTGCTCACATCAAAAGTGAGCAGGAAGTCACCGAACCCCAAAAATCAGTCCCCTTCTCCTTTGAGGGGACAAATTTTAATTTTTTAATCGTGCCAACTGTGGCCACGATCAAATGACAATTCAAACAAAAAATTGACAGTGAAAACGGAGCGAGCCTAGGAGCGAGCAGCCAGGGGAGTTGAACCTGGAAGTCTGTTGGGGGACTGGGGAGCTGGTTGCAGGCAAGCCACTCGAGTGTCAAGCGAAGTGTGCACCACATTAATCCTCAGTGGCAGAAGCAGCGTCCCAACTCGCGCCTCCAAGGGGTGGAGCAGACGGCAATTAAAAGCCACAAGACACGCGTCCCCTCCGGTTTCCGTGCTCCATCGACGTGGCATGTTGACAATTTGGATATGTAAATGTGCGACTAATGAACACTTTAAAAATGTCTCCGCCCCGGAGATTGGAATGTGCCAGTCGCATGGCAGCTGTTTCTAAAAAACCACGGCCAACCCAAACATAATATCAAATCGGGGAAGACAAAGTGCAGTAGTCGTCGGCGAGAGCGTCTTCCAGGTATGCTCGCAGACCCAGCAAGGATCAAGATCATCGTCGCGTGCTACCCCTCATATGAGCGAGGCACACTTTTTATGCTCCTAAAAAGTTGCAGCTTCCTTCCTGCATGCTCCTTGATCTCGTGCCCGGCGGACGTTTCCTCACGTCATCAGAGTTCTCCCTATCATTTTGAATTTGGGTTCCGTCTCATCTCCAGTTGTCTACCTATTTTTTTGTTTTCTTTTTTATAGGTAAATCTCATTTAATGCGCTTGTGCCGCATCTTCGATCGGAGATGCCTGGGCTTGTTTGTTGTTGGCTTGTGTATACTTGTGTGCCTCTTTTTAATAGGATTTTTGATGGACCTCCACCACTGACAGAGTCTTTTTTATGAATATCTGCTGCTTGCTTCAGTCGCGTGCTTTGGTTTCCCCTCGCAGTTGCTCCTTTTCGGGCTCCTTCCATCTTTTGTTATTTATAACTTTATGATGTATAAAATTTAGATGCGCATTCTTCTATGATCGTTGATCAACAAATTTTTACTTCATATCTTGCACATGAATGTGATTTCCTAACACTATATTTCCTTAGTTAGCAACGAATCCTGGGGGTATTGAAGTAGGTTCTATTAGGTCATTAGGAGACTTTCTATAGGATACATCAATGTTTTTACCATCCATTCAAACGGCAAACATTTGTTCGAGGCGAAAACCAATATGGAAAAAATATATTCGCAATGGCCACCAACGAATGTGTCGAGCCAGAAATGCAAAAGGCTTCCTAAACCAACAACCCCTTACGCAGGACAATATGCATAATTCCCACCCTTTGGATAGAGCACCCACCGTACATGCATAATGTCCACCCCTTTGGACAACAAACAGCCACCCCCTTTGGTTGCAGCCCTCATGCGTGGGGTTAAACAAGAATGGCGAATGCTACTCCCATATGTGAATATATTCCACTCAGGCACGCACAGGATCAAGGATGCTGTGTATCAGCTTACGCAACATATGCAGATGCGGTGCCAAGATGGAGGCAGGGTAAAAAGTGGCTGCGGGCTCGGACAAAAAATGAATTTTTTCTGGGAGGAACTGGGAGGTGGGGGAGCACGCTCAGGTCGTGGCACACTCCCAGTCCTTGTCCCTAAATTCAACACGTCGCGTGCCAGTGGCATCCTCCCCGAACCCTCTTTTGCATGGGCACAGATAAAAAATAGTTTAAAAAAGCATGGCAAAATGTTTCAACATCCGTGAGCAAAAACTGCAAAAAAATTGTGAAAATTGCCCAAAAGCAGGCAGAACCCTGATGCAAACTGCATCCCTTGTCAACAATGGCACGAAAATCCCGTTGCTGACCTCTCGATGACCCCAAGCCGGGGTCTATGGTCCTCTTTCCGTTTCTCTTGATGATTTTCAGTTCCCTTCGGCTTCATTCAAGCTGCAAACAAAAGGCCGGCATTTCTGTGACTGATTACATGCAACGGCAGCCTATCCTTGCTTCTATTCTGTATTCTGTATTTTGTATTCGGTATTTTGTGTTTTGTATTTCGGGAGATGTGTGAGCTGGGCCGGCGCTTCAACCAAACAATGATTTAGCAGGCCAGCGTTCTCTGATTGTAGTTATAGCGCGCCATTTGCATGCTTCCAATATCATATTTTCCCTTTTCCGATTTGTGCCAACTGGGTGGGAATGGGAAATGAAAAGATCCCCTATACCGAACCGAAGAAGGGGAAGAATATTATTATAGCATTATGCAAAGTTGGGACAAAGCAGGGGCAAGATTAGAAAACTGCAATAGTTTTTCTGCAAAAAATATATGGCATTATATGGCATCCTGCTTCTTGCTTGCCGTTTTATGGAAAATATTACTTAGTGCATGGGCTAGAAACTATTTTCTTAATCGCATATTATTATTTACCTTTCATGAGTCGCCTTCACATAACTAATCGTTCGGTGCAATGATGAGCTTCTAAAAAAGGGTATGCCTAGGGGATTAAAGGAGGAACCCATTACATGACTTGGCGCATTTCAGGTGATCTTTTAATTGGGACACACCAGATAGGAGACTTGGCTGCATATTTTGCAAGTAATGTTAGCTGCAGATTTTCGAAATGTTTACTTACCTTGAGGGCAGGATAAGACGTCCTTGTGGGTAGATGAAAGTAACTCAGGGATTCTGTCAAAATGCACAGCATGTGGCTTAAATAAAAAGAAAAGTCATTGGAATTTATTTATTATTTTACCCCATCTGAAGTCTCTCTAGACTCTTCCCCAGAAGAGTAAGAAAGGAGGTACTATTACTTAAAACGTATGTGGACAATTTACTGTAACATGTCATCCATTACACCCATTTTAAAACTCAAATGTTTGGAACCTTCCTCGTCCTTTCTGGGATAACTCAATTTAACTAAGAAAAACAAATCAAAGAACCCCAAAATAATAGGTAGTCTCGCAACATGCTAATGCGTTTGCTGCCAAATGTCACACCCAAGCCGAATTGTCTAAAAGTTCTGATCAGGATGGGATGCGGGGGCGGTCTGGGCGGGAAGTAGTGTTTGGGAGTTTGATGTTAATATTTTTATTCACACCCTCGGGGTGTGATAGCACACACTCAATTCCCTCCTTAACTCCCCTTGCAATCAACTTCTTACAGACCCAATCGAAATTTGCCTAAAAAAGGCCATTCCCTATGGTTTTTTATTGGTAAGAGGTAAGAGGGCGGCGTGGGCGTCGGCAGCATGGGGTAGTTGGTTTTGGGTCACTCTCAGATAAACGCATTATGGATAAACTTTTGTCGTAGTCTTTGGCATATAAGTCAATTACACAGATCATTTATTACATGGCTGAAGAAATCGTCGTATCTATCTTGAGCTGTAGTTGGCAACGTGTGTTTCTAATGTGATTTTTTATTCGTTGGCCATGCGAACTGAACAAACAAAACGAATCCAATTATTTGATTGTGTGCAGGGTCACTTTTTACAGTTCTATCAACGTATGGAAGTATGAAGCCTATAGTGTCAAGTTGGCATTCTACATTCAGTATTGGAATTGGCTTAACTTTTTTAAAATCATGTAAATATTGTTATTAAGGTTGAGCCAAATATACCTTTGAGTCCTGAAAACACACATTGACCTCAACTTCAGTCCACTCCAATGTAATCAAATGGCCGCTGATAAATTGCCTGAAACCATCCCCAGGCCCGGCCTTTTTAGGGTATCTGCCCAAACATGAGTCTAAGAATTTTCGCAATTTTCTTTTCCTACTATTGGGACCATACGAATATGCTAAAAAAACGATGGACCGGGCTTTTTTCACGGCTTACCAAGCTCAAGTAAATATCTGTCACTGTAAGATACAGATACTCCTGTTTCGCCCGCTCTCCAACAGGCTCTTATTTCGTGTGATGTTCCCGAGAGATAGTTTGATTAATGGCCCAAAAGTACTAGACATGCTTTGGTTATTTTGTTGTTTTTCTAGTTTTAATGTGGGCAGGGGAGCCGGAAACTGTTAACGCATATGGGGCTGGACACTATTAACTTTCGACACTCCATAAACAAAAGAGAACTTTTTACCTACAAAAAGTTCACTGTTTATAACGCGAAATCATCAAGCTAACATTTACGTTTGATTTATAGCAAGTTCATACGATTTGGGGCTTCCAAATGTATTGGTTCCGTTCAAATGCACAGAAGGGGCAGGACATCAAAACTAAGCTGGAGCTGACAACTTGCGTTCGTCACGCGAAGGCATTTAACAACCGTGGCTGCCCTCATTGGGCCTGGCGTGCTATTAATACGAATTCCTCAATCGCCCATGACCATTGGCGCTTTTAATCCTACAAAGCGGTCCTTGCGCTGAGGAGAAAGAAACTTGATTGTCAATTCTGTGCAGTGGGTCTTTCGATTCCTAATATCGCAAGCATTTATCGCATGAATGTGTGCACTGGCATATTCGAAAGACTAGTTTGATGTCTGCTGGTTGGTTGATCAAGATATTCCAGGCAGTATGTGGAAGTACGGTAGGCACTTTACAAGAAGGCTGTCGCCTGTGGGCTATCGGCAGTACTCAAAAATGTTAGGCTAACAAAGAGTATCCTTTTACAGATACCAGTTTGCGTAAACAGATGCCCAGTGGCGCAAGAGAGCGCACGCCAATATGCATAATCCCTTAGGCACACCTTGAGATCAGGACAAAACCAAACCTATGATTGCAATGAAATTGTGGAAGAATGCGGAAGAATTGTTCAATCCAAGACGACAGATGTGCGGCTTAGGTTGCGTATGCAGAGCAGGATTATTCAAGAAGGTATTTGGTTTGCTGTGAGTTATGAATGTGAGTGTCTAAGAGTGTAGTGGCGATTGGTTCCCAAAGCAATTCCAGGAAAACTACTGCAAAATCCTGTAGCGGTTGAAGGTATGCTACATAATAACGCAATCAGAGGATACTTCACTCAGTATCACTAAACAGAATATTTTACCCTTTACATTCTTTTTAAAAGGCCTTTAATAAATTTACCTTTCTTTTCTATATTTTATGAATTCCTTGAACAACACATGATGTATGTTCCCAGGTCCCCCTTCGCACATTTTCACAGATGGTGTACCTGACGCTTTTTGTTTCCAAATAGAACCAGTTACCCATGAAATCAGGTCAAAATCCTTTGCTGTGCCCTGTAATGGTGCTCCAATCTGAAATGCGTTGCATCGCAGACACCTTGCCAAGATTTATAGTTTTTTCCAATTTTCAATGCCTCATTGCGACAGCTCTTTGAACTGTGCAGCCTTTTCATCCTTTCTTTAAGGTTTATTGATTTATTGGCATTCGCAATCATCAATTTACAATTGTTCTTTCCGGCTCCTTTATTCCGTTTAGTGTATCTGCTTTTGTTTACCTAACTAAGTTGTTCGAAAGGAGCTGCTTTAGACTTCAGTGTTTTTGATGAAATGCAGATAGATGGTTGTTTGTGTTACATCTTGCAATCTCAAATGTATCTCAAATCGTTTCGATATGCAAACGAAGCACTTCGAGCCCTAGTTCTAGGCGGCTAATAACACACGCCTTGCCGAGCGGCCCACTCAGAAAATAACGATAATCCTCTCAGATTACCTTTCACTACTTTAAAGTACATAGGAATATGGCACAGTTTGCAAACAGCTTACCTAATTTGCCAACCCACTACAGGTGATTTAAATTAAAACAAAGGACAAACGTTGCGGCATATATCCCTTTGAAACCGGACCTGTTAAAGCATTCCGGGAAAGCGACTAACCAAGGGTTAAGCGGATTGTCCATCTCCTCTAAGAAGTAAAATGGACACCAGAGAATGCCGCCAGAGAAGTCCAGCCCAAATTCATACCGGGATTTGATACTATTTGAGTATATTTGTTATCCTTGCCATAAAAACAAACGCGGGGAAGCGGCCATTAGAGGACTTTTCTCTAAAGCTTTCTCATCCAATTCGTATATAAAAGGTACACATATATAAGACGTGGTAAACCCCAAACAACAAATCTTGCCAATAATTTTGAATGTTCTTGGACGAGTTTCGAAGAGAGCAAACGGTGGACTCATGGAAATTTGTTGGGCAGCTTAAGCTAGGCATAAAATGCAGAATCTTTTTGCGCCCAAACTGTTTTTTCTGTCAGATATTATAAAGGACATGTGTCTATGTCCTGTCGCCTGTCAGCCAACCAAACTAGCGCATAAATTTTTTATTCCAGCCCCACACCCCACACACGCCTAGTTATTGTTTTTTATGAGCTGCGACACTGGCACGCTTCGCCGCTATAGGAGTGGACGCCGCGTTTGGGCCGATGTTACCTTTCTGCTTTCGCACATATCATCTTTGAGTAGCAACAGACTTGGGCTTTAAATTTACACAATGAATACATATTTTCCTAGAGTTCAGTCCTAAAGACTTCAATCACAAATTATGCGAGCAAATCTGTTGTGTGCTCGTGTGTAAGGTTCACTAAAAATCACTTACCTAAGACCGCAAACAAAAACATTTCATAAATTAAGTATTCTTTAAAACAGCGTGAGTCTTTGGCAGTTAAGCTTTCCTGTAAAATATAAAAAAAAAACTCCTGTTGAGCTTGCAGAGCTGTTTGAAAACATAAATCCACTTATTCCCCTTATGCTACCCGGCGGCCATCGCAGGGGTTGTTCTTCAACTCTTTGTCTTCCATCCAATCAAAATGTAGACTCACGTCCTTACCCCTTCCGAACCGCCTAACTCCGTTCCATGAAAATTACACTAAAATCAGTGTGCTGAATCGTAGAACTAGATTCGAACGCAGGCATATTAAACTTTAATTTTATCCTGGCTGAAATTGTCCCCCCATAATTGCTTTATTATCAAAGAAACCTGGCTGCCCAGGAAACCCAAAGCTCCTAAAAAAGTGCCCAAGAGCTCCCCTACCCTGTCGCCCTACCTAGTACCGAGCTTCTTAAAGCTAATAAACTCCAAGCTACATGAAAGCAAATACCTTGCCTGGACCTTCCCCGTCCAAGTGGCAACCGACAAAAAATAGCACCCAACAAGCTTACAAAAAACTTACATGAAGAAGAAAAATTGTAAAACGAAGGCGTACTTCTCTTTTCATTAAATGGAAAAACGAGTAGCACCAAAGTCCGCCCTCGCCCAAGCGAGAAAGGCCATTCCATTCCATTCATCGAAAAACAAGCTAAAACAAGTCGAATTCTTGCCCCATCACCACCACATCCGTGCCGGTACCGCAGATGAAAGTTAACAAGGCATCAAATAACGGGAGGCTGTCTCCAAAGAAGCATAAAGGGTATCCTAGCGACGATCCGCTGGAGGATAAGATGGAGGATGTCAATAGCAAAGAATGTCCGGCAAACAAAAACACGAAGGCGAAGCTTAAAATTGTAACGCAAAATGAAAGTGAGTGGGCCTAAACCCAACTTCAGTCGCGGGGATACGCGTATACAACATATGTCGTGTCCCATCGCATGTCCGATGCCTGAGGCCCAAGTGTTGCTGTGCCGCTGACAACGTAATTCCCTGAAAAAAGGACAATCTACACGCACTCGAAGCCTCTCTCGGCAACATCTTCAGGACCTCTTCGATGGGTTTCTCTGGGGCTCCCCTTTCACACTTACTCTTCGAACTGCATTTTTACATCAGGGGGGAAATTTTATTTAAAAAACTAGAAACTACCAGGAGAGTAAAACGCGGACGTGCAAGGACCGTTTTAGAGCCTCGATTTGAACTCCGCCTTCAGTTAATTTGTCATTTGACTTCCTGGCAGCTGTCTGTCGCTAAAAAGGACTAAATAGAGTTCTATTTTGGGTAGTAGTTTGAATTTGGGGCAGTAATTACGTAAGTAATATTGTTTACTTGATTATTTACTCTTGAATCAATGCAGAGTTCAAATTTTCATCATTATTTATTGTTGAATCAATTCAGAATTCAAATTTTCATCTAAGGCCTCAAAAGAGGATTTCGCACTTCCATTCCGACTTCTCTCATTCACGATCTAAATACCGTTTTGAAACGGAATTAAAGGATTTCAAAATTCGCTTAATATTTTCCATAACACAGGCAAGGGCCAGCTAAAAGGCGTACAGCGCCATCGTGCTGGGCCCTCAGTGCAGCTGCTGGGTCCTGGTCAGTTGCAACCTGAGTGACCGTGAATTACCCAACAGCCAGCATAATGCCCAATCCTTTGGCACAGGCACCGCACCCCTTACTGCGAACTCGTGCAGTTTCTCTTCGATTCGTTAACTCAAAGGTTTCGCTACACAATCTATAATTGTTCTCCATTGTCCTGCCTGCTTGCAGTCCTTTGTGACCACACATAATTTATTGTATTTCCAGTCTTGGCAAACCAGTTTGCCTTTCCCACGCAAACGGTGACGCCAGACTTGCCATTGAAATAGCTGATAGAAGTCTAGTACTGTTGTAACCTTTTCATAATTCCAAGCAACTCCTTTTAGCCCTGTCCCTGGCCTACTGTCTACTATTTTTGTTTCTCGCCTTAAGATTGCGTGTGTTCCTCTTCTAGGAAGTGCACAAACGGAACCCCAGTAAGTCCTTCGTCCTTAATGAAAGAGTTTATTAATATATGAACTCACGCAAAAATTATGTAATCAAAAGTGTATAATATTTGTTTATATAATTAAAAATGTACAAATATTTTATAGATTAGTGTTTCAAATTGAGGTTTAGGCTAACCGCAGGTTAGGTTAAAATTAACCGCATTACGTATTCGTAGAAACGAAAACTTAACCTAATACTTTTTCGGAATAAGTTTATTATGGTTTTATTATAAAACCAAATGCGCGAATATGATCCCCGATGTATGGAATATTTCAAAATTTGAATTCAAATTTGAAATAAGTAAGCTAAAACTAGCGTTTAAAAACTTCAGTACGGATTCTCGCAAGTGCTGCCAATCATCGTTCAGAGTAATGATGCCAGACTGGCCACAAAATCCAATTTTAACGGTAGTTCACAAATCTGGCATCTCTAACCATTAATCGATATATCACAAACGATATATTTGTAGATTTTTCAACACTAAATGCTACGATTCGCGCGCTTTTTTCCTCACCATCATATTTTCGGCGCTTAAAAAATACTTAGACAATCGCACGCGGAGGAATTAGTAAATATTCAGACACTATATAATAAAAAAAGCAATTAACAAATGGACGTCGACTTCGGGGCGGACGCGGGGTGCTCCTATCACACGGTGCAGCTCTCCGCCAAAGAAGTTTTATCCGCGGGTCGCCGTCAGCACTATTGCAACGTAAGTAGGCCAACGAGCAGAAAGTGCATCTATTTCACTGCCCCTTCCTCTTTTCAGATGATTGACCTACTGGCTAGCAGCTGCAAGAGCTCCGGCCTGATAGCGACCTCTTTCACGGACGACGAGTTGGTGGAGTTCTGGCTAGGCGATATTCTGCCACTGATGTTCGATGCCGACAAAAAGATACAGGACTGCGCCGTGGCCGCTTTGGCAGAGGCTCTGGTGGCCCTCGACGTGTCCGCTATTCACACAGCCAAGTGCTGGCCTGAAATCCGAGCAGAGTTCGTCAATAAGTACACTGTGTCCATAGGGGAAATGCGCGACGCCAAGAACTCGAACTGGCACAAGATTTGGACTTTGCTGGTTCAAATCATGGACGAGGAGTTGCTGCGAGGCTGTGTCTACATCAATAAATTCCTGGCCGTGGTGGAGATGGGCTTCCGCAACCCGGACAACGGCGTCCGTTCAGAGGCCTTCCTTTGCTGGCGGGTGCTCATTAAAATCTTTGCCGCCTACGACGAGTTGGCGTCTGGCAAAAGACTTCGGCTGCTCTTGATACCGCTACGCACCTCGCAATCGCGCTCCTCGCACGTCAGTGGTATCAAGCTGCGGGTGTGGTGGTACTTGCTCACCTGCCTGGACGCGGAACTACCGAAATCCTTTGACAGTGCCGTAGAACACTTTCTGGCCTTCGTGTTCGGAGGCGGGCATAAGAACCTTCCAACTGGCCTAGCCCATAGCTATCAAACTGCGCGGGAACTGGCTCTTCCCTGCTTGGTGTCCCTGTGGGGCGTAGAAGCTAGTGAGCCTTTGCAGAGACTTCTTCGAGAGCTTCGTCTGGAGGGCCTGCCTCAACCTTCTCCGCTAATGACCGCCGACGTGCTCCAACAGCATTGGCGGCCACTTTTGGCCGCTGGGGTTGCCGGAATGAAACTACTGACCCAGCACGATGCGACTGAGGCGGAGCAGCTGCTTCTCCAGTTATTGGTGCGCAACCTCTGCCTGGCTATGTTCCGGCTCGCTGTCGCGCCCTTCACCGTGGCCTGCTGTGGGGAGATTGAGAAGATACTGCTTTCTCCGGATGCTTCTGGAGGCCGAGTAGCACGTGCCCTTTTTAACACAATAGCCACCGAGAACTTGGCCATGGAGCGCGTTTCTGCCAGTGACCTGCTTGATGTTTTGGAAGCCTTCCTCAAGCTGATACTCAAGGCAAAGACTGAAGTTCCGGCAGTTATTCTACAGAGGAGCACAGCCAGCATATTCGCCCTGGAAGCTGGAAACCAGAACGAGTTCCGCTTGCTGGGATCATTTGCGGAGCATCTGATGCAGGCCAACGACGAAGAAGACTTCGAAGGCTTCGCCGTTAAGCTGCTAGTTTGGCGCCAAGTTTCCCAAGCCCTGGGAAATTATTTGCGTGGAAACGGGCTAGAGTACCGACTGCCCCACAATGCCACGCTACTGGACTCTTGGCTGCTGTGGCCGCTACAGACTCTCGCCGCCTTTGCCGGAAGGCGCTCGAGCAACGCATTCGACTCGGCCTTCTGCGAGCATTGGAAGCATCTTTTAAACGCCGGACAAAATGCCCCTGAGAGAAGAAAATTTTTGGGCGATCTCAAGAGTTCATTGGAGGAACTTCTCAAAAGCAAGGACGAACCGCTATTCGCAGAGATGTTCGACGCTTACGTGGCCAATGCTCTAAAGATGGGCCTCTGTAAGGAGGCACCCCTGTACAAGGATGTTTTCGGGCTACTCCAGACCATTTTCCAGCACTCCTCCAACCAGCAGATGCTGGAGGGCTGCTTGAATACTCTTCGCAACCTGGTGCAGGAGCTGCGCCAGAACGAACTTATGGTGGTTTTTGACAGCTTAAAACCCACTCTATCGGGTGGTATCCAATGCTGGACGAAGCTAAAATGCGAAGGCGGTTTTCTGGAGGACTGGAAGCGGGCCATCCAGGAGAAGTTCCGGAAGCTTCCTATGAAGACCATGGCCAACCAGCTGAAGGATCTTTTTAAGGGCGACGATCTTTTTGTGATCATTCCATCCGTGTGGAGCCTGAACCCGGAAAAGCTTACCGATCGGCAAAAAGAGCGCTTTGCCGAAAAGTCGGATATACCCGCTCTGTACAATGATATGAGTCAATCGCAGGATTCGGCATCCCTCAAGCCCTGGACCCCCAAAAAGGTAGTTATTGCAAAGAGTAAGCAGGGCGAACTGGCTCTGACCGGCAAAGACGAAAGCGAAGAAAAGCCTGAGAGCGGAGAGTCGGACAAGGATCAAGCTGCTACTGCGACCACCACTCCCAGTAGAAAGACTTCGGGACGCAAAACCCGTGCCCAAGCGGATGGGGAAGCCACTACCAAAGCTGAAGTGACGCCCGTGCGTCAGACGCGCAAAAGGGCAGCTCAGAAGGAAGTGGAGCAAGCAGCCCAGAAAGAATCAGAGCAGCGTCAGCAGAGATCTCCGAAGAAGATGCCGCCGCCGCAATCAACGCCTCAACCTACAGCAGCAGGTAAGCAGATCGGTAACAGGTGGTTTCAGAACCCTCACACAATACTTTTTTGCAGCTGCCGGCAAGCAGTCGAAGGCGCCGAAATCAACCACCACTTTGCACCAAAGCGAGGACCTTTTCCCAGAAGACTCGCCCACTCCTGAGCCCACTGAGGAAACTAAAAAAGCACCCGAAATCCAGTTAACACCGCCGGATTTGGTCGTTGTGGAAATGGCACCATCCACCCAAATGGCCGGGAGCAATACTGAAGCCCTTGCGCCTGTCCAGCCTGCCGCTGAAACATCGCCCAAAAAGCCCACCACGCGATTGTGCAACTTGGTAAGAAAAATCTTCTATTAACTATGCTTTTATTCTAATTCTGAGTGGTACCTCAAACCTCTCGGTTTTGTTCCAGAATTCCCCACCTGACCGCAAGCAGACCAATAACTCTTCGAGTCCTACCATTCGGCCAAAGCCCACTGGGCACCTGACAGGACGTGGTGCCCAGCTCATTAACATGATACGCAACAAGAAACTGGACGGTGTCTCGGGCTCCCCATACGCCTCCATCGCAAGCAGTGCATCGCGCTCCTCCATACACCAGGTGACTCCCGCTCGCATCCTCGATCGCGCCGAACAAGTGTCTACGCCCACCAGTGAGCTAAACGAGTTAACGGGAACAGAGCACACATCAACGCCGATACAAGCACCGCCCTCGAAGGATCTTCTGGTGTTCTCCAAGCGACTCCCATCGCCCTCGGCCAGCCCCTCGGTGAGCATCCTTAAGAGAAAACTGCGCTGCGAAAGCCTTGACGATGCCACCCTGGATTCACCGGCTTTGAAACGCAAACGGGTCAGCTTCCACGATCCACCCGTGTCCGTGACCAAGGAGTACCTAAGGGATGTGGATGAGACACGTAGTGGCAGTATGAGTAGCAGTGGTCTCAAGACGAAGCGTTGCCTGCTGATGGACAAGGTGGCCCAGACAACTGAAATGCGGCAGGCGCTGAGGCGGCGGGGACGCCTGGACAGCATCATCGAGATAGAGCGCTTTGCCAGCGAACAGACCGCCAGGACGGCCACGACTGACAAAACGCTAGACAAGTCGTCGGCTGAAGCTCCTGGAGACGAAGACGCCTTTACCAGCTTGAAGTGGAACGAAACAACTGCTGGTAATAATCTCGATGGCACAGTAAAGAATCACGAGGTGGAATCGGCAGCGGAACCAGCTCTTCAGGATGGGGCAATTTTGGATGCGGATGCCGCCCTCGATTTGGTGGTGGATCAACAGCCCCTGGAGACGGTGCTGCAGCGCTACTTTGACAGGGGCCAACTGAAAAGTGCCGGGACTTTGGCAAAGTTTCTGTCCGGCCAAATGAGCACCAACGACAAGCTTAAGACCAATGTTCTGGAGACGCTATCTGAAAATCACTCCAAGGACTTCCTAGACCATGCGGTTCGCGAGAACCTTTCGTCGGTGGTGTGCGACCGGCTCAATCCCAACTCCGTCCTGGAATATGTCTGTGCCAAGTCAAAGATCAGCAACAGCTGCCGCAGCGGGCTACTGGCTCAGGTACCCGAGATCCTCAACAGCGGCGGGCCGCGCTCCGGGGCTGAGAGAATGACTTTCGTCCAACAGTTGCTGACGCAGTGCAGCCCCGGTGACGACCAGCTGCTCGACCTCATCGATCTCCTGATGCGCACACGCCGCGACCGGAACAGCGCCTCAAAACCTCTGCCAATATCCATTTCCGTCTCCACATCCAAACCCGGCGGCATTGGCTCTGTAATAGGTACCATCGACAACGTGGCCGAAACCGCGGCCGACTCTTCGTCCAACCTGTAATGTTAAACAGCCACCGATATGACATTTTACTGGCCATCGACGATGTAATGTTTAAGTTCAAAGTTATTTAATTTAAGTTTTAAGTATTAAGGTCAAGCAACTTTATTTCATGCCCGTTGGATTACCACTTTTCGGTACCATTTTTAAATAATATAAAAAAATTATATAAAAATGCCATGTTTGGTTTTATTTAACCTTCAAGACTACTATTTTCCTGTTGCAGGTGAAAATAAAACACACTGCTTGCTCCCTCTCCAAGCCTGCCTCTTATAATTCGCAAGCAGTTCTGGCTGGAAAAAGTATAAAGAGAGGGCTGCTGCACGAAAGTTTTTCTTCGAATGACAGATTATCTCGGCCATTTACCGTCCGATTTTAACGAGTGATGTCTTAAACGATTCAGGGAAGCCTTATTAAGCGATTGATGCAAAAAAATTTTGGAATTTCCTAACAAAAATTTTCGCAAATTTTTTTGCATCAATCGCTTATATTAGCTCCAATGAATCGTTTAAGACATCACTCATCGAAATCGGGCGGTAAATGGCCGAGATAATCGGTCATTCGAAAAATAATTCTCGCGCAGCAGCCCTCTATTTATACTTTTTCCAGCCAGAACTGCTTGCGAATTATAAAACAGGCAAGCAGGAGGCAACAATAAATTTTCAAAATTTGATGATTTGGAGATAATGACTGAATTGAGAGATCAAAGTAGTTGCGACTATTTACATTTTAATGAATTTAAATGTTACAAGAACTATAAAAAAAAAATTAAAAACTTAAAAATTCCAGATTAAAATTTGGATGCAGTCATCCGGGGCTGCGGTCATGTTGTCGGTGAGGCTGCAGTCCATTAACTGCTGTTGAATCAAGTCAATCTTTTCGGCTCGGAGAATGGTCCACGCATGAAAGTGCTGCATCAAGCACATGCACTAGCAACCGTCCGTTTCCACTTGGAAATGGCGTAGCCGGGAGACCTATTGCTTCTACTGGTTTTCCCGGTCTGATTGAGAAACCGTACGCTAGTAGAAACAGTTCCTGAATGCATATAGTATTGAACTCAGAATGCCTCCAGTCTGGTGAGGAGTTCTAAGAAAAAAAAGTAAAGTTATATTTATCATGCTAAATCTTTAGCAGGTTGATTTTTCTTACGAATTTACAGCTGGTGCTGGGCTCCACAGGTCATATAATAGTGGTGTGTTCAAGAACAGAGTAAGCCGTTATGATGGGTGTTTTCTTAAGGATCATAGCCCACTTTCATCTGGAAATGGCGTTGTCGATGGTCCTAGACCGTGAAGCATTTGGTATTAGTTCCAGTTTTCCTTATTGCCTTTATATGCAATGTGTACCAGGCGCACAGAACGTTAAGGGAACTTGCATCTTGCACAGGGTGTGTGGTATCCTGTCTAGCAACTCAAATATACAAATTAGATTAGAGCATAAAACCTTTTATCTTCTTACCTCATGTAGTGGGTTCAACCTGCCGACCGATATCCATCCATGGAAGTGTTCCTCCTTCAATGTGTATTATTGCCAAAATTTGTTTTGTACATTTCTTCAAATAAAAAATATGGGTGACACTGTTGAAAATTGTAACCTATCGATATAATGTTAACTAGTTTCGATATTTTATAATATCATCTATAGAAACAAAGATGACACGTTAAATATATCGAAAAAAATATCTTATAATCTATCGATATAACGTTGACTAGTTTCGATATTTCATGGCGCCATCCCTAAAATAAAGACGGTATTTTTAAATGATAATATATCGATAAACGTTAACTTTTAATCTATCGATATATTAGCTAGTTGTTTCGGTATTTTTTTGTTTGTCTTCTCTAACAATAATGATGGTACACGGGTACAATAAGAAGTTATCAATTATTGTTAACTATCGATATTTTTGTAGCAGTGTTGCACACCACCGATTTATACCGCGAAAAAATACTAAACCACCCGTTACCGAAGAACTTTAATGTTTGAATTTAAATGTCACTTTTTGTGGCAATGTTTGGTAATAGGGAAAAAAGATATACTTTCCAATGATTTCAGATAGCATTTACTGAAATTTTCCGATAGATAGCTTCCAAGCAGATTCACGGCTAGAGTCCTCAGGCGCCACCCCCGTGGCTACCCGTGACGTCGTCCACCGGCCGAAAGAACTTTTCGTGTTCACCCCAAAATAGGTTGACTTTTCACTTTTGAAGAAAGACTTTTGAGGCATGCCACCTACCAATAGAAGATTACATGTGATGGTATAATCCACGATGACCACTTGAGGTATAATTCACCACCGTGCCAAGCGTATTGGCAAGTTCACATGCTCCACATGAGTTATATTTTTACGTGTACATTTGGGGGTCAAGTTGTTCCACCTTCATTGGAGGGCATGCCGGTGGCTACACAGATAATGTGTACATAGGCACCTCCAGTAGTGCCTGCCCAACCCTATCTGGTCGCGACAAAGTCAAACCTCCTCCCGCCGGTCGGCGGAGAGTCCGCTGATAATGTTCACGTGCTAGCAAACAGTAACGTCGGCAGATAGAGATCCGTGTGTACATTAGACGAGCTTTCGACGCACCCATACCATTATGTAGCTTGTTTCTTCGCCTCGCCGCCCCAATCTCCGTCTCCATCTCCGGCGACGTCTTTCGAACACTTGAGTAAATGGCATTCCGGCGTGGGCGGAGCACTCTGCACGCCGCAGTTGCGTGCTTCTACCACAGCCGGACAATCCCTTGGATACACTTGTATCAGTTACAGACGGCGTGATAACTGCGCTTTCGGCACAATTAGCCCAGACACCACATTTTGAGAATGCCAAGGTCGTTTGTAGGTCTGTTCCGCTGCGGCGTATAAATAGCCGATAGCCGACTGCCGGTGGAAAGTTCTGCCCCAAATTGCGCAAGTGAAAACTGACCTACCTAACCTACCAGATCTCGTGTGCGATGACGTATGGTATCTGTACGCCCGTACTTAATTGGTCTCCGTCTGGGAGCTGTCTCGTCTCGCCGGCTGGGACGCCGGCTGGTCGGGGAGCGGGTGGAAGACACTTACTTGGACTTCTTGGACATTCGCCGATGTGATTCATTCATAAAGGCGATCCGGGTCCGTTGAAATGCGTAAAGCACTTGTGAAATCAGTACCCTTATCTGCAAGCCGCTAATGGATCGAGTCCAATAGCTGATTGCGTGGAAATTCACGGAAGAGCATTAGCCTTGTGGTGGCGAGGGTTGCTCCCCGTCGTTCCGCTTCTATATCAGCACACACATAATTGAATAATCTGGCGGGCGAAGAGCGCAGAATAATAAAAATATCAGATACGCGGCCCGTTCGCCGACAGTTACAGAATAAATACGTACCGCACACAACGTGGGCGCGCATCTCGCAGGTGCCAAAAATCGAGAGCGGTTTCTACATACATGCAGATACCTACATATATGTACATATAGGTGGGTTGGCCGAATCGCGCGAAAAACAATTTGGTGTGGCGGAAAATCTGCAGACCCTATAGACTGGTTATTCAAGTTATTCCGGAACATCATCCTGAGAATCGTTAAAAGCGCTCTAAAAGAATGTAATACACAAACAGAAAAAAATAATAAGTTAAAAAATAAATAATTATAAGTTAAATGAACATAAACTACGAAAGGACACGTGAAGAAAATCCCTAAGCCTTAGACAAAATATGCCGCGAATCGCAGACTCCCAAGCGTATCTGTTGAATACCTCGTAGCTCAGAGCGAAAAGTGGGAAATTAGCTAATTAGCTGGCGAGAGGGGATGGGGGCGTGGCCCAACAGCTGATTTTGACGAGAACGAGCCCCGAGCTGCAGTACTGCTGTGCACCGAGAAAGTTTTGCCGAGCGGAAAAGCTGCAAAGGTGCACTTTTGGTCGGCGGCAGAGCGACGGCGACTGGCAAATCAAGCGGACGACGAACCGGCAGGCGACAAGGCAGAGAATCGCTTCCAGCTCCCCAGTTCCCAGTTCCAGGAATATCGGACTACTCGGCAGTCCAGAGCACCCGCTAGTCACTAGGTGAGCTCAATAACCGATTCGCCTTGGCCCAGTGCGGAGCAGCAGCGCTGAAAGCAGCAGCGGTCGCGGAAAAGTGACTCAAACTCTGATGTAATCATTTTCACATGCTATTTTACGTCCGCCAAGAACGTTCCGTTCGCATTCTCCGTCGTCGGAATTTCGTGAGTTTCTCGGGTTCTGCTTCTGTTTCGGATACGGATTCGGATTCGGATTCGGATTCGGTTTGGGTTTCGGCTTTGGCTTCAGTCTGTTGCCAAAACTCTCGCGGCCTGGAAGCCAAAAGGTAAACACACCGTAAAGTATCCTGCCTACATCGCCGGAAGTGCGTCCCCATAACCGAGCTCCGACTCGAAAAGAAGCATTCCAAAAAGGTATTGATTTAGCGCACAGATTCAGATACTTCAGATGCGATGCGGACTGGGTTGGAATGGAATAGAACACACTTCCAACGCCGAGAGGAGAGCGAACAGTTTTGCAAAGAGCTTTGGCCAAAGCTTCGAAGTTCGAACAGCTGAGAAGGCCAGAGCGGGCGAGAGGCCCCAACATATTTGGAATACAATAAATTCTCTCTAATCGCATTGGATACCTCACGAATTTTGTTTCATTCGCTGTTTTATTCCATTTGTGATATCATCAAATGACAAACAATCACATACAGACGTTCTGCATGTAAAACCAGTTTAGTTGAAGCTTCCCGTTGGGGAGTGCCCTAGAAGTAACTGGTGTGTTTCGAAAAAGTGACTAAATAACTAAGGTTTAGGACTAAATAATAGGTTTGACACAGGAAACCCCATTTAAAAGATACAATTCCAATGACCCAAAATAATCTGCACAGAAATACAACAAATTCTAAATTCACATTCAGATCGTGTTGGCTTTGGAAAGTATTTATAAATAGAATGCACAAACCAATATTTGTCCATCCTTTTTCTAAATTAAACGTTTTTTCCTTAATCGTGAACCTTTTATGTTGCTGTGTGAACGCGAGTCGGAAAACTAGAATTTATGAAGCTTAGATTTAAAATATTACGCCAAGCCCACTCGGGGTACTACTTTGCCGCCCACTTTAATCGGATTTCCTGAATCCCCTTTCAGCTTTAACAAACACTCGATTGTTTCGATAGTTTCGTGAGAGTGAGATCCCCGAGATGACCTCGCGAATGTTCAAGTTCGGCGTCACAGCCGCCAGCGCCTGCGTGGGCTCCGTTCTGGCGTCCTATACCTTGGACCGCTGGAACTCGCCCCATGTGGTGGGTATTCTTAACATCTAAGCTACTCCTGCCCTCTTCTCACCTGAATGCTCTTCTCCGAAGGTGAACAATGCTGTGCAGCGTCCGCCAAAGAGGAAGCGCACCTTGCCCCCCAGGGCTGACCAGATAAAGTCCCTGATGAGTGGCGAGGAGTTCGATGTGCTGATCATCGGCGGAGGAGCCACCGGAGCGGGCTGTGCCCTCGATTCGGTCACCAGAGGTGAGTCGGCAAAGTGCGTCACAAACTGCTCTGACTAAACCCATAAAAATTTAATCAAAACAGGCCTCAAGACAGCCCTGGTGGAGCTGGATGACTTCGCCAGCGGCACGTCCTCACGGTCCACCAAGCTCATCCATGGCGGAGTCCGCTACCTGCAGAAGGCCATTCTCGGCGTAAGTATCTTTTTCGCAAACCTTCGGCTAGGGGTACAGTAGATAGCTAATTCTCATGTATCATCCATCAGCTAGACTTTGAGCAGTACCGCATGGTGAAGGAGGCTCTTCAGGAGCGCGCCACCATGCTGGAGTCGGCGCCCCACCTGACCCACCCGTTGCCCATCATGCTGCCAGTTTACACGTAATTTGAGCTAATCCTCGTTCCAGTGAGGCGTATAACTAACCCCCGTTTCATCCTCTAGGTGGTGGCAGGTGCCCTACTACTGGGTAGGCATCAAGTGCTACGATCTGGTGGCCGGTGACCGCAACGTGAAGAGCTCCTACTACCTCTCAAAGAAGGACGCCCTGGAACTGTTCCCCATGCTCAAAAAGGATAAGCTGTGCGGCGCCATTGTGTACTACGACGGCCAGCAGGACGACGCTAGGATGTGCCTGGCGGTGGCGTTGACCGCGGCGCGCCACGGCGCTACCGTGTGCAACCACGTCGAGGTGAAGGAGCTGCTCAAGAAGGATGACGGCACTGGCAAGCAGGTGCTATGCGGAGCCAAGGTCAAGGATCATATCTCCGGCAAGGAGTTCATTGTGAAGGCCAAGTGCATCGTGAATGCCGCCGGCCCGTTCACGGATAGCATCCGCAAGATGGACAACCCCACGGTGAAGACCATCTGCTCCCCCAGCTCGGGAGTGCACATCGTACTGCCAGGCTACTACAGCCCTGACCAGATGGGTCTGCTGGATCCCTCGACTTCCGACGGCCGCGTCATCTTCTTCTTGCCCTGGCAGCGGCAGACGATCGCCGGCACCACGGATCTGCCCTGCGAGATTACCCACTCGCCCACCCCCACCGAGGACGAGATCCAGTTCATCCTTAACGAAATCAAGAACTATCTCAATGCCGATGTGGAGGTGCGCCGTGGCGACGTACTCTCCGCCTGGAGCGGCATTCGCCCCCTGGTCTCGGACCCCAACAAAGATGACACCCAGTCCCTGGCCCGCAACCACATTGTCCACGTGAGCCCCTCCAACCTCGTGACCATTGCGGGCGGCAAGTGGACTACCTACCGCGCGATGGCCGAGCACACCATCGACGCTGCCATTAAGGGTGAGTTACTGATCCTTAAGATGCCCCAGAAAAACTACAATTAATTTGTTGTTCCCAGCCTGTAATCTCAAACCGGAGCGCGCGGAGGCCGTAACCTCCTACCTGAAGATTGAGGGCGGACAGGGCTGGACTCCCACCATGTACATTCGCCTTGTGCAGGACTTCGGGCTCGAGTGCGAGGTGGCTCAGCACCTGGCCAAATCGTACGGCGACCGCGCCTTCGCCGTGTCGAAGATGGCCTCCCTGACTGGCAAGCGCTGGCCCATCATCGGCAACCGCATCCACCCCGAGTTCCCCTACATCGACGCCGAAATCCGTTACGGAGTGCGCGAGTACGCCTGCACCGCCGTGGACATGATTGCCCGCCGCCTGCGCCTAGCGTTCCTCAACGTCCAAGCTGCCCAGGAGGCACTGCCTGTCATCGTGGACATCATGGGTGAGGAGCTGAACTGGTCGAAGGATGAAAAGGAGCGTCAGATCAAGGCAGCCACCGAGTTCCTGGCCAACGAAATGGGCCACTCGGTCAACCGCACTTCCAAGGAGCGCATACCCATCAAGCTCTCCAAGGAGGAGATTCAGACCTACATCAAGCGCTTCCAGTTGATCGACAAGGACAAGAAGGGCTATGTCTCTATTAACGACATCCGGCGGGCGCTCAAGAATTTCGGAGACGGCGACGTGTCCGGCGAACAGCTGCATGATATTCTGCGCGAGATCGACACCAACATGAACGGTCAGGTGGAGCTCGACGAGTACCTCCAGGTGGGTTACATATGCATTATTCGCTGGAATAGTTCATTCCGATTTCTCAGAAATGTGAAGAAGGCCATAAACAAGTGGCTGTCACAATCGCTGACAATAAAAGAGTTACTGTTCCGGCACACTTAGTACATATATTTGTTAGGCATTAAGAAACAGTTAGCAGACAATGGTAATCTTTATAACACATTTGATACCCACACTGAAACCAATTACAGATGATGTCCGCCATCAAAACGGGCGACGTGGCCTACTCCCGATTCGCGCGGATGGCCGAGCTGGAGGAGCAGAAGCACGAGGCGGCCAACCTGAAGCAGAAGATCAGTGTGGACCGCTCCGGAGGCGGTTTGTAAGGAAAAAGGAAGAGGACGAGCGACTTAACAACGACCACGACGACACCACATCACCGGCCACAAGGCGAGGATTAGGCTTAAGATCGAAACGGTTAAGATCAAACTTATTTTCATTTTGCTGTTAAAAAAAATCTTTAAACTCATAGAACACCCCTTTAATTAATGGAGCAACTTGATTCCCCATTCTTTCCTTCTACAGCTGGTTCGAGTTGTGGCTTAGTACCCGGACGTTGGGAGGGATTTTGATTTTTGGCATCTGGTTGGGCACCACTCTCGGCTTTTATTGGAGGATTTGGCTTAGACTGGTTCGGCTGAACAGGGACAGGAACCTTCTGAGCGCTCGGTTTTGGATTTGGTTTGATTGGCAGTTTGGGTTGCTTTTCCGCCTGCTCCTTGGGTTGAGCAGGAGCTGCTTTCTGGGCATTCCCATTTGGATTTCTTTGGTTTGGCTGAGCTGCCTTTGCAGTATTCTGGTTTGGCAGCGCATTGTTCTGTTTAGCTTTGGGTGAAATCGTCGGGGGATCCTTTGGCTTTGCACCGTTGCCAGAACTTGCCACTTGGGTGCCTGGTTTTGGAGTTGGCGCCTTAGCCTTGCTGTCCTCCTCTGCGGCCACTGCTTGTAAGCACTGCGAATTATCGGGGATGTTCTCAATTCCTCTGGTTATGGGAGTATCTAAAGTGAAAAAGAATGCCTTGATGAAAGAAAATGCACGTTTGAAACTGAAGTTTGGATTTCATACTAAAATAAGTCTGAACCCTTTTCACTATGTCCTCCGTGAGGTTTCCATCGCCGCGCCTAAAGATATACTGAGTCTTAGACACGCAATTGAACATGGCCTGGCGCTGGTTGGCTGTGAGGTCCGCGAACATGTCCAGCTTGGGGTCCCAAAAGAAAAGCAGCTTGCCCTTGGAAGAGGTCAACCGGAGGGTGTTGCCCAGCCGGTCGAGCATCTGAAAGTTGGTCAGGGCCAGGTCAGCTTTCTTTTCGAAAACTCGACATAGTTTTTATCCTCACCTCTATGACGATCTCAGTCATGGGCTTCTGCCAGTACTTGGGGTCCTGCTTGGTTACTTCCCACAAAAACAAAGTTTTTATGTAGTAGCTCTTCAAGTTGGTCATGTTGTTCTTCTTGTCCCGAAGCCTCTTCATCAACCGTATGGAGTTCTTTAAGTTGTTCTTCCCCTGGAGAAGACCCTTCTCCGCATCGTAGTAGGAGGCGCGGAAGGATATGTTCTCCGGCAGCGGCGGCTTCATGGGCTTGGGAATGGCGTCCCAATGCGGCGTTGTTCCAAAGTGTCGCCTCTGCTGCGGCCCCAGAACGCACTGGTCTGCCTTCAGCCGAATGGCCGGCACGAAGTCGACAGAGTACTCGTATCGTCCTTTCACGTCGATCGTGTGGGCGGGGCCCGATTTTTTGTAGCTCAGGGGCGATACCACCGAGCCCACTTTAATCTGTTTGCCCATCTTGGCAAGTGCCTGAGTCATTACTCCCTGGAGCCAGCTCTGCAATTTGTCCTCGCAAAGCAACTGGTTTCTGTTGACCATTTTCTGGAGTTGTTCGAAAACTAGTTTGTTATGCTCTTGCTTCCCGATGACTTCCATTACCTTAGTCATGTCAAGGGTAACGTTGCCTTCAAGGAGAATAGTTTTGAAATTATTTTCCCAGATTTTACTCTATGTGCACTCCTTCTCACCTGGTTTTCGAGGATCGGCTTTGACGATAATCTTATCATTTTCGGGAAACACCAGGTGAATGACCAAGTCGAACTCGTTGGGCATTGCCACCTTCAGGTTGTCCCCATAGCTGCCTGCAACGGATGTAATAATCTGGAGATTAGCCTAATTGATTTAGCCTAATTGGCCTTCTTTGGGTGGTAAGCCCTGGATTTGCGAATTCATTATATTACACCGCTACTTTATCAGGAAAATGTCACTGTAAGAGTCTTTTCTTTCTGGACATAAGCCGCACATTACGGTGCAGAATTTCAAGTGTACTAGAACGAGAACTTTGCTGAATCTTCGTTTTTGCGGAGATCAATAGAATATATGTATGTACGTGGCTTATCGCCCATATTGAAAACTATGTATGCTTGCTAAAACAACACGAGGGTCTGGTTTTGTAAGTTATTCCAAATACTTGAAGTGTTGCAGCTGTCGAAAGCGTACGTACCTCCAAGCGTGTGCCCCTTCAGGAGCTTGTCCAGCACCTTGTTGCTGCGTAATTGGGTATACAGTTCCTTCCTCAGGGCGTCGTAGTGCTGGGTGTACTCCTCCCGGTGCTGGTCGAAGTTGATGAACTTCCCGTTCACTTCGATCAGGTTCGCTTCAAGATTCTTCGCCATTGCCAGCTGATCCACGTTCCTCTGCAGTCAAACACTATCTGAACAATCAGTTTTTCGCTGTTGAAAACGAAACCTACGGATCGCTCTCCGTCTCAGATACTCGCACTCTTTTTAGGGGTTACTCGCATTAGATTCGCTAAAAAATACGGCTTTTTACAGTTTGAAGAAAGTGCTGATAAATTAATAACGAAGAATAATTATCATTCGATGGATGTAGATGGTTTGGGTGATCCAAACTCAGAAAATACCGTACATTTCTTTCATTAATTTACCTTTTGTGTTAAAATTAAGGAATTAAGTAATTTGTTGAAAGTTCTGAGTGAGCATACCCCTTACACAGTATACAAACATCGTCTAGGGAATAAATTCTCTCGTATCTTTGAGTGCCGGATATTTGAGCTTAAGATAGTAGAGAAACAATGTCTGGAATTCTTGCATACCGCGTACTGTCAAAAATATGTCTAAGGTTCAAATAAAGGATATTAAGACATCTCTTCATCAATATACTCCATAGATAGATATACTAAAAATATGCTTTAAATACCATAACTTATATAATAAAAATACATCTTAGCAGTTTAAGATCTTGGATTTGTGTGGCGTTTATGCTTTGGAATTCTTAAGAATAGGGCACTTAATAGCCGGAAGTGGTTGCCAGGAACCAGGAATGGGCGCTGGTCAAACAAATACTTATTCGTTTAAGACAAGGAAACCAAAAGAAAGAAATTTCGTGCATTCGAAAAGAGCAACTTCCCATATTTACACTACTGGCCAAAATAATAAGTACACAGATATAGTGTTTATTTGTTTCGATATAACTCGATTTTTTTGCTACAATGTAGTTACAATGTTACACAATTTCTAAAACAAGAATGAAAGTAAACCTGTTTATTTGATATATTTTAAACTATTAAAGCTAGAATTGGGTTAAGATATAATGGTTTTTATTATGTCTTGCATATCTTGGTGTAAACCAGGAATGTATCGAATCCCCCCATAAAGAAGGGGAATAACCGACATTTGTGTAAGAAATCCCCAATTCAGTTTGCCCAAGAATGGAATACCAACCAAAAAATGTTATTTAAAATGCAATTTCAAGAATATTTTATTAATCATCATTTTATAATTTAAGTGGTATTTATATTGATTTTCCATTAGCGCTTCACATTTGCAGAATTGAGAGAACAATCATAATTCATTGATCCGTAAATTGAGTGTGATTACATTGTGGTTTCTTTGCTTGAATTGCTGGCTTTCTTAAGTATGCACATTATGTATAAGTACTAGGGAGTTGCAAAAATATTTTACAATAACAATCAAAAGTACGATCGATAGTTGGTAGATTGGATAATTGATAGTTTAAGAAGTGTGTAACAAAGGCTGAGCGGCCAATAAAGCGTAGAATCTGTAAGTATTAGTTTTTAACTAATTTGTGGCTGGGGGCGGGGAGGAGTTAATGGTGGTCGGATGGTGTGCTGGAGAAACAACCCATGGAATTGAAACCACTTGCAGCACGAGCTTCGAGGATTCAAAGGACACCGGGGTGCGGAGTTTATTGTGACCTGGTATTGTGACTCTGATGCTGCTCACGCAGATGGTGCATCCGGAACCGGTGCATCAGAGCCGGCTGCCGGGGCATCATTGTTCGATTTCTGCTCAGTTGCTTTTAGATTTCGTCCAGTTAAATATATGTATATATGCTTATATAAAAAAGAGTAAAAAGACGCCGCAGGCGCCAAACTTAATGATTAGCTTAGAGCTAGGTATATTTCTATATAAGATATATATATGTATATCTGTGTTTTAGCAAGAGGCCCAATATTGTTTATATGCCATGTTATCGGGAGTTTGAATAGAAAAATTGGAAGAGAAAAAGAGTGGCGCCTTTGCTGTTACAAACGCGATAAGTATGCACTATCTAAGTGAGTGGCTAGAGTGACTAAATATAGATTATTTTACACGTTTTATTGCAATCGCTTGCTTGGTGTTCCTTTCAGCGATGGATGTAACGATTCAAAATCAGCGATTCGAACATGAACTCAAGGATAATCGCACAAGTACATACATACGTCGGTATCTATCTAATGCAGACACTCGTTAGAACATTGACAAAATTTGTGTTTGTTGCTACAGTTTCGTATAATTAAAAGTTTAGGTTTAACTTTGAGACTTTTGCACAGCATTTATGTATTATACATCTTCGTTTATGTTTCATATGTTCATGTGTGTACACACCTGGTAATCATACTCCCACACTACAGTACAGTACAGTACAGTACGAATCGAGTAAAAACCTCTCTATACAAATCGAAGTTCGAAATGAAAATAAATGCGAGTTTTCTTAACTAATCCGAGTATGAAGATTGGAAGCCGGACAACAAACAATGGAGAATGGAGAAAAGCCCTGCAAAGGAAGGTCACTCTAGGGACAGATCTGGCCAGGGGTTCTTCAAGACCTAGATTCTAGAAGGAATCGGGAATCGGGACTCGGGGTGCTGCAGCTACCGTAGAGCGTATAATGAATCAGTCTTTGCGCGTCACAAGTTATCAATCGAAACGGAAAACGGTTCGGTAAATACATACATATATCGAAATCAACGCTAAGCGGGACTATGGGGAGTACTGAGGGTCCTCGGGCATACAAACCGTACAAAAACTAGCTAGATACAAACATACAGTACAATACACATTATCAGTATCATCGATTTCGTTACGATTAGCTTCGATTTGTTTGTTTTCCTTTGTATACAAAGTAGATAATTTATGAATTACAATAATAATTGCGGTTCGAGTACGTAATTAATGTAAAGTACAGTAAAACAAGTTAACAAGCCGTCAAGTTCTTAGAGTTAGGTTAAGATTTTTCGTTTAAATTTAGCGTAAATTTAGAGTTAGGTGTGGGTTAGCTTTGAGCCTAGCCAAAAATTGAATTACAGAATCGAGAGCATAGCAAGTTCCTTTAGCCGTACCCGCTGGCCTGGTTACTTGTAATTGGTGCGTTCCATTCATTAGTTGGTTTAAACTTTAAAGATACAAAAAGTATATGGAGAGTAACGAATCAAAATGTCTTCGTCGGTACGTTTACATACAGGTATATATATATATATAAGTGTGTATGTATATATGCGGGGTGTATATACGAGTGGTTAGCTTTTACTTTGGTTTCGTCTTTATCGAATACGTACAATAAAAAATGTATAATTAGATTTATAATTTCTTTAGACTTGAATTTCAATTTCAATACAAATGTACGCGGAGAGCTGCGGAGAGCCAGCGTTGTAACTTCTTTGCTTGATTTTCTGTTAACCTGAATACAAAAATACATTATCATAAATATACTTTATATTTTATCCGTATTTATATATGTATGTGAGTGTATATATAAACATATATGCTTATATGTCCGCGTGTATATGTATGTATGTATATGTATGCAATTGGTAATTAACTGTCTGCTAGCGACAACTCGACAAAACGATAGGGTTCGGTAGCGGGGATGTCCTCGGCCGCCCGGATCCTTGATCCCTGCTCTACTTGTTGTTCTGGGCCATCACGTGGGGCGACTTGTAGAAGTTGTGCACGAACTCCGAGAGGCTGTACACTGCGCCCGGGCCCTTGCCGGCGCTCATGCAGATGAAGTCTCCCAGGCAGTGTAAGTTCGCTGCAGTAAAGGGAGGAGCAAAGGGAAATATTTCAGTTGTCGTTATGTGTCTTATGCGGCAGTGGAGCGGCACTCACTGTTCGAGAGAATGGGTGGATATGAGGGCGGCGGCTTGATCCAACTCCCATCGGGCCGGCGCATGTGACGCCGATCCGAGGAGAACTCAATGAGATATGTGTCTGCGGGTATGACTCTGAAGAATCTGTGGGGTAAGACATGACGGATAAGTTCGATCAGCTAGGCACCCTTCCGAGGGCCGCCTCACCTGTGGTGCTCCGGTCGCAGGGCCAGGTCGGAGCGGAACGTCTCGGTCACGTACTTGTGGAAATATGTTGGAAATGGCAGCGTGGTGTCCAAATCGAAGACCAAACACCGGTTCGGCGACGGATTGTGCATGAAGAAGACGTGGTAGTCCTGTTATTCCGGGATAAGAATGGTACCATAATCGCCAATATTAAAACGAGGAGATCATTCGAACTATTCGAACTCGAAGGCACTCACCCATATCACAACTTGATCGTCGCCACGTCCTGCTTTTTGGCGCCACAGGGGCACCGTGCGACCCTCGTTGGAGACGAAGACGGCGTAGCACTTAGACAGCTCCTCCGGGCGCGTGCGTTTCACCTGCTCGCAGAGCTTCCACACATTTTCCTCGCTGGGAACACACGAGACACTTGTTTTTATTTTGCACAGGGTCGGAGGAGATTAGGATCAGCTTGAGTCAGAGGACCCCCTACTCTACCCGCCCGGGCTAGGCCCCAGTCCCCGCACGAAATGTCAAGTGGGTGGTGTGACCCGTTCCCCTCAGCGGCTGGGCCGGAACCTCTTTATCAGCAACAGGCCGCCTCTTCGGAATTATAATAATCGATTTTGCTCGGCACGCGGCTGGTCTGGGGCGCCTTGGTCTTTGACTTTTGGCCCCTGGCCCCTGGCCCCCGTCTACCCCATCATCATCGCCCAGTGTTTATAGCTCCTTCAAATAAATTCCAATCAATTTTGCCGCCACACAGTGTTGCTAGCATGCTGGCGGAGGATAGGGCGGAGCAGCAGGAGGGGGCGGCCGAAGGGGCCGCAAACAAGGGGGCGGGCCCAGGTGCATGCGAGCGGGGCATTAAACTAGGTGCCACAGCCGAAGCGGAAAACAGGCCATATCCACAGCCGGAGCCAGGCGACGGGTCCGGTCAGAAGTAGTGGCGGAAAGTGGCTCGCGGCGATATCGTGTGCCGCTGTTATTAATGCTCCCCTCGGCAGGGGTTGCCAGGCAGGGAAAAGGGGTAGGGTGCCGGGGTCCTAATGCCAAGGGGCAATGTCTAAGCTCGCCGACTGCCACTGCACATCTGTGAGCCACAGAGGGCGCTACAGAAGAGTGTTAGCCGACAGGACTAGGGGGTGGTGGTGAGAGAGCGGGGCCTTCCAGCCTTTCCCGCCTGGAAGGAGAACGAGTGAGCACACGCCGAGATGATGGGATGACGGGCAGGAATCTAAGTGCAAATGTGAGTGCGCGAGCAGTTGCGAATTAATCAATGAACAAGTCCTGCGGGAGCCAAGGCGCGGGAGGTGAGGCGGCGGGTGGGGGCAGAGGATGAGGTCAGAGGACGCGGCGACACTTCATCCGGATGCGTGTGTTTGTGCGTCCAATAAAGGACTTTTTTATGTTCGGCGCTTTTTGCTTTATATTTTTCCCGCTTCTTTGTCGAAATGTGTCTGTGTGGGTGGGAGGGTGTGTGTGTGGGTGGGTGGGAGAACATAAAACTCGTATCACGCGGCGGGGTAAACAAGTGTAGGGGCCCACGCTCAGACACCCGCTTTTTTAGGCGACAACTCCTTGGGGGGCTGCCTGCCAAGTTGCCATAACTTGTGTCCTCGGCGTCGCCACCGCCATTTTTGCAATTAGCATTTTAAATATTGCCCCAACACAGACACAGACACACACACAGACACATACACACAGTGTGCTCGTACTTTGTTTAATTTTCGCTTTGGTTTGTGGGCGCCATGTGGTTGTTGCTGTTGGCCGATTGTTTTATAGTCGAAACGCGCCTCTCGCATGTGGCAATAAAAACGAGCCGTCCTTCCGCCCCACCGCCACTCGCAGGACCCTCGCTGGCATAAACACAGCACCAACACAGCGGCACGCGTTCTTGTTCTTGCTGCCAGACATGACCGTTTGACCCAATTTCTGGAGCTGCGCAGCACCAAGCGGCGCCGCATCAGGATTCTCCGGAACAGGACTCCAAGAGGGAGGGCGTAGTGGAGCGACCAGGGGGGACAGGAGGAGCGAGTGAGTAATGAGCGAATTTGAATGCAAAGCGGGCACTTCGACGAGCGAGGAGCACGGAACAAGCGCTGGGATAATGAAAACCATCCCAGCCGACACTGGGGCCGAGGAGCCGAAGCCGAAGGACATGCTACGCTGCGTGGCGAATGTTCTTGCCAAAAGAGATAACGCACAAAAATAAAATATACATAATTAAAAGACGGACGGAGCGCCCGCCAGAGTCGGGAGTCGGGACTGGCCAAGCATGAGATAATCATTCACACAGGACGCGCGAGGGAGCAATGGGAATCATGTGCATCGGAGGGGCTGGAAGCCCAGTCCCCAAGCACAGCTGGGAGGGATTAGTTGGGGACCATGGGCGACGGAATGACTATGATTCGAATGTGTCCCACCACTGGAAGTGAACTAAAGTAACCTCGAGCTGGGCAGTTGTTGGTTTGGGCGCCAAGATACCGTGATCTGATGAGGGAAACTACTTCTATTCCGGGGGTCCCCGGGGGGCTATGCCATGTCTCACGCCCATCAGCCTGCTCCCTAACGCTACCTATTGGGTTAATATTCAGGTGCCGCGGGTGGGTGAGTGATTGTCAGCAGCCTAATGAAAAAGTTTCCTCCCCCGCGCCCGTTCTGGGCGGCCTCGTCGTTCGTTCTGTTTGTTATTGCCGCTTGTTGTTCTTTAGCTGTTGCTTTTGCCCTGCCCGGGGGGCCACCCACCGGACTACACAGGACACAGGACACCATCGGCACGGCACAGGATGTGGCTCGGCTACTCACCAGTAACAGGACACATAGGAGCAGTCCGCTATTTTGGGGAACAGAAAGTCCGTGGTCATCTTGCTGGCGTTCGGGATGCGTTGCTGCTGAATCTATTGTTGTTGCTGTTCCTCTTCCTCGGTAGAGCGGTAGAGTGGGGGCGGCGGAGAGAAGCGGGGGCGGGGCGGGGCAAACTGTCGCTGGGCCACGAGACACGAGGACGAGGGATGAGTGGCAAAATCACTGCATAATGCGCCGCTGCCTGGACGAAAGCAGGGACATTATTGTCGTGTATCGGTGTCCGTATCCGTATCTGGAGCTGTGGCTGTATCTGTGTCTGAGGCCGTATCCGTATCTGTATCTGTATCTGTGTCCGCGCGGTGGCATTGGAGGAGGCTGCTTTCCTGGCGGCTGGTTCTGCTCCTGCTTCTGGGACTTGCTCAGCGGCATTCCTCCATGCTAGTGCGAGGTCCTTTGGCCGACAGGACGGTAGCCTTGGGTGAGTGCAGCAGGGGACTGGACTAGCGATGTGTTTTTATGCTTCTATTTTTGTGCTTGCTGTTTTCTGCCTTTCTCTGGCTTCCAGGATGCTGCTGCTTCTTCTTTCTCTACTGTCACACACATACACACACAGGACATACACTTCTCGCTCTCTCGCTCTCGATTCGGGCTTCGCTGCGATTCGATTCGCTTCGCTTCGTTTTGATTTGATTTTTTGCGTATTTGTTGAATAAATTATTCGAAGGATGCTGCCCGATTCAGGTTCTCCTCTTGTTTTTGTTTCTCGGCAACGCACGTCCGCCTGAAGAAAACAAGCGCTTTCATCCCACGCTGCCGTCCTAGTTGGGGCGTTTGGGGGGATGGCGTTTCGGGGAAAAGGGGCGGTCAGGCGGGGGGCCAGGTGACAGAGCCTGGGGCAACACACTCGACGCAACACTCGATTATACTCCCTGGCTCGGTCTCGCTGGGCTCATCCTTGGCGCCAAGTGTGCTCAGTTGCTTCGCGCGAAGACAGTCTCGAAGAAACCAAAAGAGATACTTTCGGAAAATCCTGGAAAAATCGCGCTCGTTTTAAACTTTTTTCGGGCACATTTTATGTGTTCTGCTTTCTTTTGGTTTGAAGCTCCGGTTTGGTGTGACCATCCCTGGCCTGTTGCCATATACCATTCCAAATAAGCCAAAATACCAACATACTGCTTCCAGGTAGATAGGGGGTTTTTCCCAATCCGTGCTTTTAAGTTTCAAACGACAAAATAAGCAAAGCAAAGCATACCAGCGAAGTATTCCAGTAGGAACAGCTAAGAAAGGAGAACATAGTCTACCTAGATGGCTGGCCAATTTATTTTATGAATAAACACCGGCTAACATTAAATGAAAATTTATTCTAGACTTTAGAATTTGGTTTCGAGAGGTTCAAAAGAAAGTCAACCTTAAACTAGACCCTAAATAAGACGGTATAACAGTCCATTTCTGGTTAGATTGTTTTTCCACCACCGGGTTTCAGTCGCTCACTGACAGAAACTAGCAAGTCTACCACCCCGAAAGCGGCACTCGAGCAAAACCTCGTGGCTGGGCCACTGCGCAACGGTTTTTCGGGTTTCCTAGTTAACACCTCGGCTAATCAATGCTATCTAATCGCCCACCAACTAATGGCCAATTGACGAACAATCATTTTGGCAAAAGCCAATTAGTCGCTGAGAGGGACGCCGAGCTGCGGCAGTCATCCCCCTGTTTCACAAACTCGCGACACACTCGGTAAATATTGCGGAAGGCGAGGCGAAATACTTCTCGTTCGATAAGATAAATCTGCCCAGTCTGTTTGTGGCTGTAAATGATTATTCGCTGAACTTCCTCCAAGAATTCAAGCTCTGCCAACCGGCTGTCGTCAGATAAGCGCAGGAGTATCTGTACTATGTGTATATATGACAGGCTGCGTTAACCCAACCAGATCCGCATACCCGAGGTCCATTACCACAGCTTATGGGCGGTTAAATTGGTCACTTAGTGCCTGTCCGATAAGGGAAAGTTCCACTGATTGCGAGTGGAAAACAGGCGGAGGGGGCGCTCCTCCTAATCCATCGGCAATCTGTCAACCCGTTTGCTTATCAAAGACATTCGAGCCGATCAGCGCCTCGGCCCACTATCAGCGATCAAAACGATCATGACACACAAAACGCCAATCTATTGGCTGGATGACGTCTCCCAGCCGCTTTATCGCCATGGACCCCCTCCCCAACTGGGTGGCTTGTGAGCGGGAGAGTGAGAGTCCGATGGGATCCGCTTAGTTCGCGGAGACGGAGACAAGTCCAACAACGTGGCTAGCGGCGTTCAGTTGCTTCCAGCGACTTACCTCGACGGGTTCGCTCCGCTCCGCTTTGCGCCACTCAGTGCCAGTCCGAGATCCGGGGATCTACTTCGAGTCACGACCTTTCTGGCCGGCAGAACCTGTTTTCCCGCCTCGTGGATAGTTTTTGGCAGCAGGTTCTCCATCTCTTCCCGAGGAAACCCATTCCACACACCACAATCAGAAGTGAGTATTCGTTGCAAGCTAAATTGCTGCCATGCGGACTCATTGACTGTTAATTGGCATCGATTGATCAAAGGCAAGGCGCTCACTCGCGATCCACAAACAAATCGATCGGAGCGCTGGATAATCAGCTGTGGCCCAGTCCCACTTCTTGCCCACTAGAGAGCAGAGAGAACAGGGTCAACAGTCGCGCCGCTTATCGGTTAGAATGTTAATACTAGTACTATCGGGCTGTCGGTGGCAAGGCCACTCGGAGCACCACCCAATGCCTATAGTAACAAACACAGAAGAGAGCAAAACAAGTGATAGAAGGCCTAAAGCTTAAGATACCCATTAATGAAGTATTACCAGTAATTCCCTTCGAGCAAATCGCAAATGAAAGTTTTCGCGGATCAATTTGCTATTCACCTAGCATAACCTCATAACCCCCAGAGCAGTAATCTTGATATTTTTATAATAGGAATCATTTTCCTCGATTAGAAATCTGCAACCGATAGACCGGTTAGGCTATTTTTAGGGCCAGTATTCTATTAGCTATAATTCGGAAGTCTAGTTAGGAAGTCTAAGCAAAAAATATGAACCCGAAATCAGTGAGACAGTTCTATAGCGGGGCTGTAGAGTTGTTAGGCTAAGTCGAGCAAATATACAAACCATAAACCGCCTTATGGGGCTCCAACAAAACCTAATCTCTATCAAGAGAAAAACAAATAGCAGGGCAGTGATTTTCAGGTTCTGTGACAGGTATTATGGCTAAGCGAGTTTACTGAAGGGCCGACATCGTCACGACCGATTGGTATAGGCCAGGTGGTGAGAGCTGAATGGGTTAATTCGGGAGAAGTCCAGTCACATATTCTGAAACATTCGGTTTTCTAGCTCCCAACCAAGGATGAAGGAGCACGAGAGTCTGGGACAGTCCGGAAATGAGAGCAACGGCAGGCAGGCCAGGATCGTCTCGGGACTGGATCGGCCCCTGCAGACGCCGCGTCCGCCTGGAGAACAATTTCGAGCCGTACGGCGACAAGTGGTAGCCGTCATCCTGGCCAACATAGGCGTTTTTTCCACCGGCATGACCCTGGCTATGCCAACCGCCACTATCCATCAGCTGAAGGACACCACGGAACCAGTCCACCTGACCGTCACGGAGGCCTCCTGGTTCGCATCGGTCAATGCTTTGTCGGCTCCCTTGGGAGGACTGCTCTCAGGAGTTTTGCTCGACAGTATTGGGCGAAAGAGGTCTCTCATCGTCCTGAACGTGCTAACCATTGCCGCCTGGATTCTGCTGGCCACGCCCAGTCAAACGGACTCGCAGGCCTTTTTCTGGCAGCTCATCGTCTCGCGTTTCATGCTGGGTGAGTATTCATGCGCAAGCATGGACTTCGATAACCTAACCTTGGTTTTGTCTTCGCAGGAATCGGCATGGGTCTGGCCAGTGCCCCGCCAGGAGTCTATGCGGCCGAGATCAGCGTGCCACGGACGCGGGGAAGCCTCATCCTGGGCACCTCCATCTCAGTGGCTGGTGGCATCACGATTCTGTACGGAATCGGCTACTGCATTCGCGACGACTTCCGGCTGATAGCCCTGATCTGCTGTGGCTACCAACTGGTTGCTCTGCTCTGCGTTTTGCCCTTGCCCGAGAGCCACTGCTGGCTCCTGGCCAAGAAGCGAGTGACTGAGGCCAAGCGGTCCCTTAACTACTTCAGGGGCTTTAACAAATCAGGTAAGATCAGCCTTCCCCCAAATCCCAAGGTTACGACTCCCCCAAGAAGAAATCAAAGTCAATAGGCGTTTGGCTTCAAGTTGAATAATTACTGTCATAGCGCCGTTTTGTCACTTCCAAGGCCCTTATCTGTTTGCACTTGAAATGAAAAAATGTTGGAAGTTTATTAGCACTTAAGTCACACCTTAATATTCTCCCGGGGAATCGTAAATCTGATGAAACTAATCATTTTCCATGTTCTGGCAACAGACATACATATATTGGGCAGTAATTCCCAGCCCCAGCCTTATTACTATGACTTTGGCAAATAGCGAAGAGCTTCTTGGGGGAGGTCGTTATGGAGATTCTTCTCCAGCCCTGATAATTTCTTCACTTTTCTTGCTCCCTCAGACGAGATCACCCATCCGCTGGTTTTGGAGGAGTATCAAGTGTTGCAGAAGTCGCTGCAGCAGCGGGACGCCGAGGTGAAGGAGTCCTTTTGGAGGAGTCTCAAACAGCCGGAGGTCCACAAGCCCCTGCTCATCCTGATGTCGCTGTTCGCTTTCCAGCAGCTGACGGGCATCTTCGTGGTCATCGTGTACGCGGTGCAAATATCATCGGAAGCCGGCATCCAGATCGATCCGTTCATGTGTGCCCTGCTGATAGGCTTGGCCCGTCTGATCACCACCTGCCCGATGGGCTACATCTTGGAGCTTTGGGGCCGCCGCAAGGCCGGATTAATATCCACTGTGGGAATGTCTGCGTGCATGTTCCTGCTGGCCGGACAGAGCTGGAGTGAGTTCCTTCAGGGAGTGCCCTACTTGCCAGTTGTAGCCATTGTGGGCTTCATTGTGCTGAGCACTTTGGGTCTGTACACACTGCCCTTCTTCATGATCTCCGAGCTGTTCCCGCAAAGGGTGAGAGGGCCTGCGTCCGGACTGACGGTGGCGGTCGGCATGTTCATCTCCTTCGTGTGCCTGAAGACTTTTCCCGACCTTAAGGAGGCTATCGGCATGCCCAACTGTTTCGTGTTCTTCGGGGTCATGGCCCTGCTGGCCCTGGTCTTTGTCTACTGGGCTCTGCCGGAGACCCGCCGCCGCTCCCTCCTGGAGATCGAGGAGCAGTTCCGGACAGGGAAAAGCCGGAAACGTCAAACTCAGGCCGATGTCGAGATGCAGGAGGTCTTTGTCCGGAAATCAGACAACTGATTTCGACAGATTTCGAAATCGTAAACTTAAGTAGATTCCCATGTGTGCTTAGTACTGTGATAGACCATAAATACACCACAAAATTCTATATTACACCGGGACTGAATTGGAAAAATATTCTCATTTGTTAAACCATTACCACGCTGTTTGTACTGAGCAAGCGCCGTGGAATCAAATAGATTAAGTCAGCCTATACTGAGCCGCTCGCCGATAAGGTCCCGGCCACTGTCTACCTGTTCACAAAATACAAACAACATTTAAAACTTGGTCACATTTTGTTCTCACGCACCTGCCGTTCCAGGCACTGATATAAATTAGTGGCACGCACTGCTCTTCCACCTTGATCTAACCTCTCAATCACGACACTTCAACAGCGCGGATTCTATCTCGCAACCCCCTTTCTCTCTTTTCAGCAAGTCAAGTTTGTGGCCAACGTCATTCGTTTGCCGATCATGAGAGTAAGAGAGCGACACTTTTCCCATGTGGTATAAGAGAAGTATCAAGAGCTACTTTTCCCTATTAATTCTGACAGCTACTGCATATACTGCGCCCAACAGACTTCTAATACGTGTGTAGGAGTACAAGAATTTGGAAAAAAATCGATGGAAAAATTTATTTTCAGGTTTTGATGCAGAATGAAAGCTGATGAACTCACAATTCGATCGAGGTATTCCGCTCAAGGATCGGGTGAAAATTGGCCAAGATAGAGACATCGCAAGGGGCCATATGTGGAAACCAGGCACTGGAACGGGTTGCCCCACAAGATTTGGGGAAAAAATCGAAGGAAAAATTTATTTTCAGGTTTTGATGCAGATTGAAAGCTAATGAACCCACAATTCGATCAAGGTATTCCGCTCAAGGATCGGGTGAAAATTGGCCAAGATAGAGACATCGCAAGGGGCCATATGTGGAAACCAGGCACAAGAAGGGGTTGCCCCACAAGAATTGGGGAAAAAATCGCTGGAAAAATGTATTTTCAGGTTTTGATGCAGAATGAAAGCTGATGAACTCACAATTCGATCGAGGTATTCCGCTCAAGGATCGGGTGAAAATTGGCCAAGATAGAGACATCGCAAGGGGCCATATGTGGAAACCAGGCACTGGAACGGGTTGCCCCACAAGATTTGGGGAAAAAATCGAAGGAAAAATTTATTTTCAGGTTTTGATGCAGATTGAAAGCTAATGAACCCACAATTCGATCAAGGTATTCCGCTCAAGGATCGGGTGAAAATTGGCCAAGATAGAGACATCGCAAGGGGCCATATGTGGAAACCAGGCACAAGAAGGGGTTGCCCCACAAGAATTGGGGAAAAAATCGCTGGAAAAATGTATTTTCAGGTTTTGATGCAGATTGAAAGCTAATGAACCCACAATTCGATCAAGGTATTCCGCTCAAGGATCGGGTGAAAATTGGCCAAGATAGAGACATCGCAAGGGGCCATATGTGGAAACCAGGCACAAAAAGGGGTTGCCCCACAAGAATTGGGGAAAAAATCGATGGAAAAATTTATTTTCAGGGTTTGATGCAGAATGAAAGCTGATGAACTCACAATTCGATCAAGGTATTCCGCTCAAGGATCGGGTGAAAATTGGCCAAGATAGAGACATCGCAAGGGGCTATATGTGGAAACCAGGCACAAGAAGGGGTTGCCCCAAAAGAATTGGGGAAAAAATCGATCGAAAAATGTATTTTCAGAGTTTGATGCAGAATGAAAGCTGATGAACCCACAATTCGATCAAGGTATTCCGCTCGAGGATCGGGTGAAAATTGGCCAAGATAGAGACATCGCAAGGGGCCATATGTGGAAAACAGAGATTAGAAGGGGTTCCCCCACAAGAAATGGGGAAAAAATCGATCGAAAAATTTATTTTCAGGTTTTGATGCAGAATGAAAGCTGATGAACTCACAATTCGATCAATGTATTTCGCTCAAGGATCGGGTGAAAATTGGCCAAGATAGAGACATCGCAAGGGGCCATATGTGGAAACCAGGCACAAGAAGGGGTTGCCCCACAAGAATTGGGGAAAAAATCGATGGAAAAATTTATTTTCAGGTTTTGATGCAGATTGAAAGCTAATGAACCCACAATTCGATCAAGGTATTTTGCTTAAGGATCGGGTGAAAATAGGCTAAGAAGGGAGATTAGAAGGGTTTGCCCCACAAGAATTGGGGAAAAAATTGATCGAAATATTTATTTTCAGGTTTAGATGCAGGTTTAGATCGAAAAATTTGGAAATTGTGGAAATCCCAGTGCCTCTTCTTCCCAAGGGTAGGGATAAGGAACCCCTGAGTGTCTTGACTTTTACAGACGAAAGAATTTGGTTCTGTGGCAACAACGTGTGTGGTCCAAAAGTATCTTCTTCGAGTCGCGTGGCCTTCAAAAGAAGCGTAGCAGTTGCAATTGGTAGCAATTAAGTGCAGTACGCCGATTTGCTTTGTGGTAATGGTTAATGGCAATGGTAACGTCGATAAAGTGCCATCGTCGGCAAACAGCTTGTTCCTGAAGCAGGTCCAAAATTCGGTCCTTCATTATGCCCCAGGCTTGCAAAAATTGGACGAAAAATCTGTTCTGCTTTGGTCGTTAACGAGATGAAGTTTGAAAGGAGCCAGCCACCGAGCTGCGTGCGCCCAAATGCAGGATCCTTTCAAAAGCGCGTACCCCTCCTTGGTTTCTGCTTCCAACAGCTCCTTCTTCAGCCTTACACTGCGAGGTGGCCAAGTGCAGATAGGCAGGCAGATAGGACCTAACGACTCGAGGAATATTTCTGACTGTGCAATAAAGTTGGGATTTTTCAGAGTGCATCAGCTTGGAATGCTTCAGGCGTCGAGGCGTACGTTTATGTAATTATAATAAGTTTTCAATTTTATGGCTTAATAATGCGGTGGGCAGAGGGCACGGGCATCCGCCGAGAGCTGCATCCGTTGCCAGCTGGAGCTGCCCCGTCATTAGGCGACAAGCGTTTAGGCCATGTCAAGAGCGGCGCAGGCCGAAAATCGGGCAAGTTGTTTCGGGCGATTAAGTCAACAAGAGACGGCGCTAACGTGGTATGGTACATGCCACATGATGCGGCCAACCGGGTCCAGGTTGAATGAACTGATGCTGCCACGGGATAATGCCGAAAATTGATGAGCTGCAAATGTGCGAACATTAAAGTTTCCGCTGGCGATGCGCGGCAGTAGCCGCGCTGCCTCCCTCCCTCCATCCAGCCGCCTCCCCTGGCGTGTCTGATTCCTGGCGGTAATCCGACACCTGCCGTGAATTTCGCACTTGGACGCATCGATTACCGCTGTCCGGATTGAAATGTCAACAGCCAGACCAAGGTGGAAGCATCGGCGGTTAAATGACACGTAACGTTTGCTGTGCCAACATCGAATTGGACAATCGGCGGAATAATTCCGCAGCCTGCAAGCCGACATATGTGAGGTGAGAGCAATCTGTGTGGTTTTGGGAAAACAAAGGAGCCCTTTTGGAAGGGAAGCCACGCGTAAACCGCATCGGGGTGGGATGATCAGCCTCCCCGTCCTAGGCGATCATCCCAAGTCTCGCTTACCGGATCTGTCATTATTGTCCTCTCGAACGCAGCAGGACGCGTGTTCGAGGGGACCGTGGCTTTGTTTTGATGCGAATTTGATTATGTTTATAAGGCAATAAATTTGAAAATCAGCACCTCGACCGCACAGAACTGTGACTATAACCGCTTTGTCTGCTATGACAATGCAGAGAGTACATTAAACGGGTAATTTATAGTTGACTCTTGTTGGCTGTAGTTGAGGGACCGGGGATCTTCGGTGGGTCCTGTTTTCCTTTGCAACCCTTACCTCTTCCTGCGCAAATGACATTGTTAAAACGCCCCAAGTGTCTGCAATTTGTTGCTGCACTTAATGTAGTTATAATTCTTAAAAGCTCCAGTATCCACCAGTGCGCGCATTAAGCCAAAGTAGCCCTTTGCTGATCGCTTCTTGCTGATTGTACACCTCTGGGGATCGAGCTGGTCGCCAAATTACAAGTACCCCGAAAGGGTACGATCGGAGAATCGGAGGATCTGGCCAAAGCAGCTGCCAGCTCCGCGCGAGAAAGAAAGGCATCGAATTCGCCAAGACTAGCAAATACCTGGTAGTCACAAATCGATGGGGTTTGTTTAAACTACCTGCAGGCCGTTCTCGTACTTCGTGGCCCAGAAAATCGGGGACCTGGACTTGCTCTTGCTTGGCAGAGCATGTCAAAGCGCCAAGCGACCCCTGGTGCCCCTCAATTTCGCAAGTATCTGGCAAATATGTAGCCCCACACCACTTCGAGATCATCGATCGGCGATCAGCGAGGTGGGCAAAAACCAGAAGTGATTTTTGGCAGCATTACAAATTCGGCAGTAACCGGAGGAAGGGGCCAGCCAGAACCTGTGTTTACCTTCGATCCGATAATCGCCGCTGCAGCCGGGGGGTTTGTTCCTCTTTTTGCCTCTTTAAAGTGTCTGGCAAGGTGTGCAGACTGCCACATTAGCCGGCCAATGGGCTGCTTTACACCTTTGCGGGGCGGACAGGGAGCGGAATGCGGCAGAGCCGTGGGGTGGGGTCCTCCCTAGCCCCACTTGAGGAACCCAGGACCGCCGCCCGACTCATAAAAGGTGTGGAAGGGGTTCGGTGGGCGGTGCCGCCTCAACTGCTCCAGCCCAGTGCTATCCCGCGCCTAGGAACCTCTGGCTAGCGACTTTAATTTTTCAATTAGTCGAGCTACCGTATTTGACTTTTGCTCCTCGTCAGCCGACCGTCCCATCAGGCGACCGCCAAAGGGGCCAACGAACCAGCATGATCATCCTGGGACTCGGATCTGGAATCGGAATCTGACTTTGGAATGGATCGTAAAAAATATTGCATTTAGCCAGACGGGCAGGCAGCCAGAGCGGCCGAGGCAAACGCTTTCCGCGTTTTTCGATTACGATGCAGATGGAACTTGATGTGGCAAAGTTTTTATTGTTATTTTAACACTTTTCCTGGCCCGGTGGCTGGTAGGATGGGATATGGGAACACTGGACAGCGGCCCAGGAGCAGGGAGCAAGCTCGATGGCCTAGACAAGCGTATAATTGATTTGGATTCTATGATGTGTGCTGGCCGATTTCCAGAGGCGTTGCGAGCCATAAAAACCATAATTACAGTCACACACAAGTGAAAGAGGGGAGCTCAAGGAGTTTCAGCAGCGGTGCAGAGAGATTCCCACCTCACAGTCGCTGTGAGTGAACCTCCGGCCGATTAGAGCTTGAGTTTTAAAATTCTGCAGTGGATAGGCTTTGGTGCTTCAGTGTGAATCGTACATGTATCTGCAAAAAACACCCTTTAATCTTATCGATTACAGTCTCCTAATCTATAATCTGGGTGGATCCCTGGCACATCCTATCATTAGCCTGTCAGCGGCGAGCTGCTAGGCCTGCATGGCGTGTTTATTGTGTTTGATCAAATAATTTCTGTTTTATGGCCCAGTAAGTGTCCTTTCTCCCTATTCTTTCCTCGTTGTCCCTGCCGTCTTGTTTTCTTCTTGCGCGGACCTGGCCCAGCTCCTTGCTCCTCCTTTTTCAATTTAGCCATAATTATGTCAGACATTTAATTTATCGCGGCAAAGGTTCCTTAGTCCTTTCGCAGGGGCTTCCTTTCTTGCACGCAAACTTTCGGGCCAGGACTCACCCTGCTCCGGGCTTCCTTTCTCCGCCCGAGGGAATCTCTCTCCATCCCATCCCGTCTCCATGCCCCTTCCCCTTCACCTCCCCCTATACAATTGTGGCCGCCATTTTGTGCGCCAGTGTCAGGGTTCAGTGGAGCGCAGGACGAGTCGACTCTTAATGTGAGAAAATGCTACAACTCCAGTCTCGCCGGCAGAGGGTCCTGTCAGAGGCCTCGTCCTCCCGTAATTGCTCATTTGGCTTATCGGCCGGCCAATCCACTGGCTCTCCTGCTACCACTGCAGGTGTGGAATGTCCTAATAAAACCCTGTAAACTCTATAAAAATTTCGATTTGTGGAAATTGCGTTTTTATTAATTGGCTTTGACATGCCAGTGTCAGTCCTTCGCCAGCCTGTGTCCTAGTTTCTGTTTCCAGTTTTATGGCCCCTTAGAAATCGCGTGCCTTTCGTCCTCCTACGCACTTGTAGTTGTGAGGGACACAGAATTATGGGTAGTTGGGCTGCAACTCCTAGGAACACTTTTATCTTATCGTTTGTCGGCGACTATTTACGAAATTGCCCGATTGTTGTCTTGGTCTTGCGCCACGCGTGTCCTGAAAGCAAGGTGCAACAGGACCGAGCAGCAAGGATCGGGAGGCGAGCCCAGAGCAGTGCAACCTGCCTGACTGCATCCATCATCGCGTGGCAGTCCCTTGATTTGAGGCACATGCGTAACCTGCGCCAATTTGGCGACCCGCACACACATCAACAAAGTCCTCCTGGTCCTTGTCTCCTCTCCTCAATTTTTTGTTGTCCTTTTTCGGACAATTTTCGATGCTGGCTTGCATCTGCTGATTGCAAGAACGGGGCTCCGCAACAAGAACCCTCAATTAGGCCGCCCCTGCAATTAGAAAATACGTTTCATACCAGGATTCAACCATACCAGGGTCTGTGCAGTCTCGACTTTCTCGATAGCAAAAAGCGGCGGCCGATAATTTCATCGCCGAAAGAGCGCCCACGCCACGAACTTTCAGTTTTTGCTCGATTCCCAGGCGCATTCCGATCGGATGCCCCTCATTAATGACCATGAAATCTAGACTATCTGCCCGGAGTCAATTCCGCAGACTGACCTCCAGGCACGAGCCGCCCCAAAAAGAGCCCCTAAATCGGGAGCAGCTCCTGTATTTTTTTTTGGCGGCCATCCTAATGAGTTCGTGGCACGAATCAGTGCCTGTGGCAAGCAGCTCGGCCTAATTTGCTCCAGAAAAACTTGATGTGGGTGTCTGCTCACTCCTCCGACCCTCGTCATCCGCCGCCGCTCCGGGCTCCGGAGTGGATTTCATTTCAATTACAATATAAGCGAGTGTAAATTCCGCGATAGCAATCGCAGTTTGCGGCGCGCGTGGAAAGCGAAGTCAATCGGAAGAAGTTAAGCCGTTGTCCCGCCCCTTTTCATTACAGCCGGCTTTCGGTGCACTACCCCACTGCTCGCTGCTCGCTGCTGACAATCGCCCAATATTAAAACCAGTGCAAGCTCGGCCAAATTTCCCACTTCCGTTGCTCATTTGAATGCCCTTGACAGGAGGGACTGCTCGACGAGGCGGACAGTTTGTCCCTCAACAGTCCCGTATTGCAAACATTCGATTAAACAAGGAAGTCAAGGACTCTTTTATGGTCTAATTATGATACTGTTAAACACCTCATAAGGTCTATGAGTGACTTGATCATCCCACTTAAAAGGTATTGACTGACTGGCACCAGGTTGTCCTTTTTCCTAAGGGGTACTTCGGACTCGAGAGGACAGCTCTCTAGTTGGACTTTGCTGCCCGCCTAAACGCACACTTCCCACACAGATTTGTGCGCGCGCCTTAATTGGGGCGTAGTTGGCTTTTGGTCTCGGCCGGGGTTTGGGTAATTGCTGCCACTTGAAAGGCTTTCGGTCACATAATCGCCTTGTCAGATAGAGCAAGACACACGCTGGTGCTGCGAGGCGGTGGGGCGGGACTGGGCGTTGGGCGTGGCGAGTTGGGTGGGCCGAAGGACTGAAGGACCTCGCAGCACGGACCCGGACAGGGGTGGGAGGCAGGGCGGATGATGCCACCACGCACGGATGGGTCGCTTGATCTTATTATGCCGCGCTTGGTTGCCTGGGAAAAGTCAGAGGCAGCTGGCTGGCAAATGGCAACTGGTAACTGGTAGCTGGTAGCAGGCAGCTTCTGGTGTATCAGCCCATTGTGCTTCCGACCCCCCAGCCTTTGTGACAGTTTTATCTCTGCCCAGCAGCAGCCTCAGCCGGAGGCAAGTCGGGCCTAAGAATTGTTCATGTTTTCGCACACAGGTTTTTGTGGTTTTTTGTGGTGGCAAGTGGATTTGCCTGCGCCACGCGGCTACAGAAAGGGTTACATGTTTAGCCGGTCTTGGGCAGCGATGGCCCACGAAGGCTGGAGGTTCCTCTGCTCTGATCGGCCTTAGATGTCCCAGTCATGGCCACTAATTTCCATTATACCCAGCCGATGTGGGCGCTGTGCCCCGAACTGGATCAATAATGCCAGCTCCGCCCGCCCCGCCCCCGAACAACCAACGAGCAATATGACAGTTTTATCTTTCAGCGCCAGTCACCGTCGCAGTGGAAATTCATTTTCGATTGTGAATGCCGAGCGACAATTGTCGAATTCAATTAACGCTGTGGCACCACCGAGCGTTACTCAATGCCACCACCCAACACCCGGCCCGCAACCCACCCCTCCAGGGAGACGACAGGCCGAGGAGGCGGGAAGAACGATCCGTAGCTGTGGCCGTAGCTGTGGCTGTTTCGCCAGGGTAACGGCTATGCCCCGCGTTGTGTCACAATGTGGGGATCCGGATGCGGAGCCCTGTGCCCTGGGATGCAGCACACCCCCCTGGAACAGCGAGTGAAAGGGGTGGTGGAGGTGTGGGTGTCGCAAGGCGGGGGAGCGGTTTCGTGCTGCGTTGCCTCCGCCGATTGGCCGGAACGCGGCTGCAACGGCAACGGCAACGGATACGGATAAGGCCACGCTGCCGCAACGCTCTGCTCTGCCCGGACCTCGTCCTCTGCCCCGGAAGCGATTTCTTAGCCCAAGAAGGCCCAGTGAACGTCATGCCTCGCACAGTGGGACGAATCCCGCCAGGACAAACAGAATATATACCCTTGAATACATATTATTAAAAAATTGTGAGCACCAAAAATGGAATTTCAAAAACCAAATAACATGTTTAAAAAATTTTCAGTGGGAGCTGAAGGTTTGGTCGGAAAGGTCTTCATTCCATGTTGGCAACACACTCCGCAGTTATCCCACTGTGCCCTGTCGACTCCGCTCCCGGAACACGCATCCCAGCGTCAGTGGTAGCTCTTCACCTGGCCCCCTCCACTTCCGCGGATCGGACCAATGGCAGCTCATCTCCGACACGGCAGGCAACGCATGCGCGGAGAGGCGGCCGTCGCAGGGCTCTCATTGGCCGCTGGTGGACCAAATGGGGCTGGATCTGCGGCGTTTGCGGCAGCCGTGAAAACCGGTTACACCAGAAAAACGGTTCGCCGTGAGCCCGTGAAAGAACCCGTCAGGGTGTGTGTGCCTGTTTAGCACACACTTCAGTGTGCGTGTGGTTTGTTTTCGGTTTCGATTTGGCCGAGGCTCCGCGACAGTCAGTAGCCGTTGTAGGCCGGTGGACCGAGGAGCAGCAACTCCCAGCGCTTCAGTCTCAGTTCCCCCAAAACAGTGATCGAATCGATGCGCCGAGCGATACGCGTGCAGTTAGTCGAATTCTTGACGGTCGAGTGACAAGGTGCGCCGCGACGCGAACTCCCAGCCGACAGACACGCATCACACAAATCTATCCGAGTCATCCGTCGCGTTCCTGAGCTAAGCAATCACTCAGTGCCTCCGCGGGATAAGCCCACTAGCGGAAAGTGTTGTGGTGACCCAGTGCCTGAAGGACTTGCTTTTGGCCAAACTCGTGGATACCCGGCGGTTACCTGTCAGCCAAGCTCAGAAAATTAAAGGTAAGTCGCCAGAAGATCTCGGAAAAGTTTACGATCCGAAGAGCTTACACAATTCATAGCTCCGTGGATAAGAGCCTGAGCTTTTTGGAAAAAAACTTGCAGAGTCTGTGCATCAAAAACGATAAGCTGGTAGGGAGACTTGCAAGAGTCCTGGGGATAGAACAAGAAGCTTCCATGAACTCAGGCTGCTCATGACATTCCCAGCCCTAGCCTGAGAAAACTTGGAGCAACCTGGGCTACGACAATCGGTGCTACGGGAACTGAGACGACTCTACATTATATCCCCAGAATCCCCAATAGCGAGGATGACTTATGGGTGACTTAATTAAGACCCTGCCGGCCGCCGCCGATCGACCTGCCCATAATGACCACCATAAACGATCGCAATCAATTTGTTTGCGCATAATTTGCTTTCTCAACAACTAAATCAATAAATCGAGTCGCTCCCGAGCAGGTTGCGGCGTTATTTGAAAGGCTTTAATAACGATATTTGCTTATCGTGTTCGACACATCGGTCTCAGATTTTTGTAGATCGGCTTATTTCTTAATGAACGACGGGCTAACGGATCGCATCGGAACGGAACGAGCCGCTCTCCATTCAAGCGGCGGCGTTAGTTTCGGCCGCGACTTGTGATTTTAATATTCATTTGTGAATGAAGTGGAAGATGCCACCGGATGGAGGTTGCCGCAAGTCGGAGTCGGACTCCGGCGAATTTGCAATGCAAAACTGCCACTTGGCCAATTGAACTTCCGCCGCTCGGAGATAATGCTCGTATAATTCCGATCGATCGGATCGGCGGCAGATCGATGACTTGCCGCGTTTATAGCCGAGTTTTCCCACGAGTCCAGCAAGCGGCAAGAGTCAAAAATGGTATGCTAATTAATTCTTTGTCATGCCGTCGTCTCTTCTGGCTGCCATAATGGCTCATTGATTTTTGGGAGCTTTCTATAAGCCACCGTCTTTGGTCTTCGGTCTTTCGTGTTTATTTTATTTTTCTTCTTTGGAGACAACGAGCCGCTGGACAACTTACTTAAAACTCTGGTCCAGAAAGACCAAGCTAATCATATTCAAATGGTGAAGCGTACGTTTTATTATAATTTTTTTATTTTAATTAGCGGCTGTTAATGCCCGATCGGGGATCGATGGATCGGTTCATTCAGCGGGGCCGATCCGCGGGGGGCTACTGAGTCAAGGGAGTGGGTTCGCTCCCGATACCGAAACAGAAGCTCGGCCAACCTGTCGGTTCCACTTTCGGTAATCGCACGAATTTAAATTATTGTATGTTTAACTAATTTCTATCGGATTTTATGTGTGTTCCGCTTGACATGTGCATGGAGCTAATTGAGACTTACGAGTCGATTGGCGGAGAAATCGGCGGCGGCCAGGTCTTTATCGGTACGGCTGTGTCCCTGCCCAAAACCTGAACGGGTAAAGGTCAGCTGGGGAGACGGAGATTAGCCACATCTCTAAATATAACTGCCCACTTAAAGCTTACATACATCTTTCTCAAAAACGATCTGGTGACAGAACGAGGAGTCCAGCAAGAGTTAAGGCTACTTCTGGTGTGTGGAGATGGCCAGAGAATCTCCCATGCCTAAGGTCCCGCCCTTGAGGGTTGGCTCTTGCCGGAAATTTTGCTACTCTGCCCGATGGCCTCGATCGGGCCTGGTTTCGGCGAAATGGGCAAGCAGCACGCCAATGGGGAAATTAACCCTTTCATTGCGGCCAAATTGGTTTCGACCGGAATGTCTATTTCACTTTCTACAACAGAGATGGAATGGAATCCTTATCGCCGAGCTTTTGGCCGCGGGCCAACTGCGAACTTAATGGCCCTAACGGCCAGCACGAGTTTCCCGTTCCCGTTCCGAGGTGAGCGGCTGGCCAAGAAAATAAAAAGGCCAAAAAACCAAAAACCTAATGAACAACTTAATTTCGAGTTCTTTTCTTGTTCTCTTTTATTTTCAAGGAAAAGGGGGTGAGTGTGTGGTGCGTGCGGTGGTTTTGCGGCTTAACACGCGCACTTCGGTGGTTTACGAGCTGAAAAATAGCAGCCGGACCGGACCGGGGCTAAGGACTCCCGGGCTCGGCAATTAAATCTAATGTGAATTCCATAATAACATGGCCATGACAAAGTCCGGCCAGTTACAGTTTTTGATTTATACGGTTCTTCAGCGCGTTTTCATGCCTCTGTGACAGGCCGGCGACAGCCACAAATCCTGGCCAAAAACGAGGAAAGGCTGAGAAAGTACAGGAAGCGGAAACCACCCTCCCTCAGGGCCGCTGCAGGGCAGGGTGGTGCTGAAAGCCCATTTGCATATCTCCTTCAGGATTGCATATTTAACCGAAATGAGCAATTGGCCAAAATTCATTTTAATTGTTGGCTGTTGCCTGGCCTGTATTTTGGGAGCCCGTCGCTGTGGAGCGACGCCGACGGGTCAGGGGTCGGGGCAACTCCCGATAATGGGCCAGCGGTTCACGCTGCGCCGGGAATGTGCCTGATAAGCAGCTAATTTGAGATACCTCAGCCTGGTCCCGGTCGCCGGTCACCGGGGCGGGGGACACTGAACACTGAACAGTGAACAGTGGACACTGGACATGGCCAATGAGCACATAAACCACTGCACATTAAATTCTCCAGCCGAGTAGTTTTATAAAATAATTAAGTTTTATGTATTTTCCTTACTAGATTTTCACTGTTCCCTGATCGGTTCTGGCCTGGCCGGAGAGCCGATTTCGTGGAAGCCGTAAAAAGACTTCGGGGAGTGGGCCGCTGAGGCAGCGTTCGAGCACCGAGAACCTCTCAGGTTGGAGCGAGCATCCTAATAGCCCGGCGACCACGACGACATCCATCAAAGCGTTTTTATGGCGTTCTTGCTTGAAATTTGATTAAAATTCAGCGATTAACTAAGCAGCAGCAGTACCAGCACCAGCATCAGCGTTCGACAAACAGCAAATAAACCAAAATACTTTACGGAGGCTAAGCGACTGGTCGGGGAGATCGAATCGGATCGGATCGGATCGAGTCACTTTCGGGCTTGAATTGAATTGTTGATCAAAATATTTGAGTCGACCTGGAACCGATTTCAGCCATGCCGCATACAGGTGAGTGCCTCGCTAATGAACTCTGAAATGAACGCGCCAGATGCGATCGCAGTCCCCAAGAAACCCCCAAAAAGCTAAACAGGGCCACGCTTATTACTGGCGCACTTTTGCCGCCTCCGTTTACGATCGTGCCAGTTAGCCGTTTGGCGGCTTACAGCCAAGACTGCGCCAATTTGACAAGCTGTGCCTTGAGTAGCTTGAGATTTAGGTTTAATAACATCCCCATTCCTCCATCGGCTTTGCAGGTCAAGCTGGGGTCAACCAACTGGGCGGGGTGTTCGTGAATGGCCGCCCCCTGCCGGACTGCGTTCGTCGCCGGATCGTGGAACTGGCCGTGTGCGGCGTCAGGCCCTGTGATATATCGCGCCAGCTCCTGGTTTCTCATGGTAAGGCTGGGAGATATTACTGGTCCGCCTTTTTCTACAGTAACCCCTTTTCGTCTTCTCTTCCCCGCGGACAGGATGCGTCTCTAAAATACTGACCCGCTACTACGAAACGGGATCCATTCGTCCGGGCTCCATTGGCGGCAGCAAGACCAAGGTAAGCAGGTCTTCGGATCGGGGACGGGTACTCAAGGGGCACCTATGTAGATCTATGGGGACGGGAAACCACATGTGGTCCGGTGTGGTGGTGCATGAAATCAACAAACGATTATATAAAAATCAAACGCACAGCAGTAAATCCATAAAGTATCACAGATACACGGAAACAGATAGCCCCCGATAAGCTTTTTGTAACCAGCAGCTAGTTTACATGTTCTCCCGTTTCGATGACAGCTTTTATGGCCGTGTGGGAGTTGCGGGGTGGGGCTGGAACTGGGACTGGGACTGGGTCTGACGAGGGCGTAGGACTTCGAGTGCAGAGAGCGCAGCAAATCAATCTCGCCCGAACGAGCAGATAAGCCAAAGGATGGTGATGTGATGGATGCCCACCTGTGCGGGTCGCACGCCCAATCAAGTGTGGCTGCTACCGTTTAAGCCGCCACTCGCTTCACGGCCCACAAGTGACGACAATGGGGATGGAGCCGCGCGGGGCGGGGCGGAGCAGGACTGGGGGGCTGTGATAGTGCCGTAGGCAACTGGATCACGGATCCAGAGATAACACCGAATCACGACCCAAAGCCCCAGTCTTTTAAGGGTGTTACAGTTTTGTGCACTAGTTTGCGATCCTACTAACTGCTACGTACCACTAATGTGCTGGAATAGAACTCTTTCAGAAGAAAGGGTATCCAAAACCACCGGAAATAAAGTGGGCTTCGTCAAACCCCTCGACTAGACAAACAATTGCTCAGGTGTTATGTTTGCCGACGGCACAGAACACCTAATTAACGGTAGTTGCCACGCCCCAAGTGCACAGTGCACCCAGGCTTTTAGGCCGGGCCTTTGGGGATGGGGCAGGAGCAGCCCTCCCACTTACATGGCGATTCAATAAGTGCCCCGCACTCGCTCGAACAAAACGCGCATTTAACACCTACGCTGGGTCAATAAAGACCAGAAGTGCCCCCACCGCTCCGCTCTCCGCAGCAATAGAGTCCACTGAAGGGCCGGGACAGTGGCTACAAAGGGCCAGAGCGCGTGTAGATGTCCGATAAGATCTGGCATGCAAGCTTACTTCACAAAACGGGGCTGCCGCTACCCCTAAAGTGTATTTATGAATTTTTAATGAATTGCCGCGTCACACGTGAGACCGCCAGTCCGCGGAAACTTGGCCAAATTAACATATGCAAGAGACTCAAATGTTGGGCAGGCGGGCCACAAAGGCCACAAAGGACACCGTGTGGCGGGTCCGATGCAAATCTCGGCCCGAGAACATGTCAGCTGGGAGAGGGCGTTCCTGCACTGCAAATTTTTGCAATTGTTGCAAGTGCAGTCCGCTCTGGTCCGGTTTGGCTTGGTTTGGGCCACAATTGAATTTCACGGCAATTAAATGAGAGGGGGAGACACCAGAAGGGACCAAATGCGGCGCAGTGTCGCGGACATTATCAAGTGACCAATCAACATGTCTCAGAAACAGTGTACCATAGTGCAGCGCGTAGGGATGGGCTTTATCCCCTAACGGCAGCGACTCTAACTCTATGTCTGCCTTTCTCTCTTTTGCAGCAAGTGGCCACGCCCACTGTGGTCAAGAAGATCATCCGACTGAAGGAGGAGAACAGCGGCATGTTCGCGTGGGAGATCCGGGAGCAGCTGCAGCAGCAGCGGGTCTGCGACCCGAGCTCAGTGCCCTCGATCAGCTCGATTAACCGAATCCTGCGGAACAGCGGCCTCTGGACCGACGAGATGACTTCCAGCCAGCAGAACGCAGCAGCAGCAGCGGCCGCAGCAGCAGCGGCAGCGGCGACAGCGGCCCACCAAGCGGGTACCGCCGGAACCTCGCCCGGCTACCAAGTTCCTCCAACCGTGGCGGTGGCCACACCTCCGATCCCGGCCGTTACACCCACTGTCGCCATGCGATACGGCAAGCCGCCGACGCTGATGCTGACCTCTCCGGGCGGCGGCGGTGGCGTTGGCGGTGAGCTGCCCATCAAGCCGGCTCCCAAAATGCCGCCCAACTTGGCCCATGGCCACAGTCCCAGTCACGGCCTGAACCCGAGTGTTTCGGGACTGGATTTGAGTTACTCGGCTCTGCACAAGCACTGGCTGTGGAACCCGTCGCTTCTCTACTACACCCAAGCACACATCCAGGCCCAGGCAGCGGCCTCCGGGGGGCAGTTCCTACCCTACGGCGGCGGCTACTTGCCTCACGCCATGGCAGCGGCGGCTGCCACTTCCTCCGCCGGCACCGGTGGCTTCACTAAGTCGGAGAGCTCCATCGATTTGTCCACACCTGGAGCGGCTGGGGACGCGCTCAGTGATTGTGATTCCGGGAAGTCCTCTCCGGCAGCTCTGTCCCTAGTAGCCTCTGGCGGAGGAGGCGCCGGGATGGGCCACGCTCCCGAGACCTCACCAGGGGCCCCCCTGACCCACAGCCGCAAGAGGAATCCCTACTCCATAGAGGAGCTGCTCAAGAAGCCCGAGAAGCGGCTGCGACTGGACAGCGGTCGCCTGGAGTGCCTAGAGTCGAGTTCGTGCGAAAGCAGCCAAGACAGCCCCATCCCATTGCCTGTGGAGGCCAAGCCGGAGGAGGACGAGACAGCCGAGGGCGACGAGGAGCCCGGGGAGGACCAGGAGGAGGACTGCAGCGTGGAGGTCGTCAACTAGCTCTCCTGGGAGCGCCCCGCCCCCACTGCCCCAGTTATGATCTGTGTATATATGTTAGAATAATCCTGCGCACCATGGTTTTCAGTTTCACGGACTCGGAATTAACTAAAACGTATCTCCCTTAAGCTTCGTTCCACACCAAGATCTCTGATTTAATCTGACAAAGCTTATTGATTCTCTAGACTCTAAACGCAAATCTTTGAATTCCGTTCCCATCTAAGATAGCATTCTGTAAACGGAGGTGATCCAATAAAGTAAATATTTAAACAAAAACAGACAGGTGTTTTGTTCTTGGGGGTGGGACAGGTGGGATAGTAGGCCCAAATAGACCCTCTGAATCGTCCACCGAATCGCCGATCTCTTCGACACTATTTAAATGTTGGGAGGCACGGCAGTGGCCTGCCATCGTCGGTGGTCCGGCCTGCTCTACGGCTTCTGCTTCTTAATTAACTTGCGCGCCAATGAAGTGTCAACAAGTTGCCAACACGCCGGAGGAGGGGCGCGAGGCTGGGACGGAGGCATGGAGGAATTACAGGATGTCTGACACGACCATAACTATCGATCGCCCGCGGAGACCACGCCGGCAGGCAGAAGGGGAAGTCGCCAGAGGCGACAATGGTTGCAACTGCATCTGAAGCACTACTGCCACTGCCACTGGCACTGGGAGTGCGAAAATGGCATTGCCATTGGAAGCGGCTCGGTGGAGCGGCGGCAGGAATTGTGACTGGAATTCGTAAGCAGGCAACGACGCGCGGGGCAGAATCACCTGGGGAGCATCGCCATTCCGGGCGAAGGTGTGAAGTTGCGAGAAACTTTCCCAAGACTTCCGAGCTTCCCGGCCACTGGCTACTCTGAATATGCCACCAATAAATCAGAGGCTAAAAATAATTGCCGCGACAATTGCGCAGAGCCTTAAATTATGCAAAGAGGGCAAAAAATTAAGAGGAGACACACGGGGAAAAAACCCTGCCATAATTGTATCACGTGCAGGCCGCGAATCCGCATCCTGCAAAGGAGCTCCGCACTCACTTCATAAACAATGCTAAAAGGCGTTGAGGATGCGCGCAAGGAAACTGACGGCGCGGAATTCGGAGAGCCGGCAGAATCCGCCGCAGAATCTGCAGAAGAAACGGCTGAAGAAGCCCTCTGATCATGGCGAGATTGGAATGCCCTGGCATGACTATGACTGACAGCCACTGCGACCACCACACAAAAACTGTTACACGCAGAAAAAATGCTGTGCCTCTAGATACTATTGCTTCCAATGGTGGCAAGATTCCCTAGATCATTGACGATGGAATGGAGATTATTTTCAAGTGCAGGCCAGAACGATAAAAGGCTGTGGATCGACGCTGATGGTGATCGTTGATCGCAGCGTCGATCCTGCTCGGGCGACACTTTTGGGCCAGGCCAGGATTGGAGTCAGAGTCGGAGTCACAGAATCTGAATCAGAGGCAGAATCGAATTGAAATCGGGATCTCGGGATCGGGCGATCGGCACAACAGAATATTTTTATACGCTCGCGATCGAAATATCAATGAGGCAATGGGCCAGGCCGGCAAAGACGCGTTTTTGCGGGGCGCTTTTGACGCGACAAAAAACGCGCGCGTCGCTCGCGTTTGGATTTCGCGCTGGCTTTGCCAAGTTTTTGCGCCCAACATGCTCCTCTTGTTAGCCAGCTCTTGCAGGAGAACCCGAACCAGGGAGCAGGAGCAGGAGCAGGAGCTGGCCCAGAAGCCCCCGAAGCAGACCCAAAGCCGGGCAGCTCGCATGGATTGTTGCAATGTTTCGTCGCGCTGTTGCGTTTGATTTGTGTTTTTGGTTTTTGCTCGCCCGCCAGATCGCTCGCCTTTGCTATTTCGGCATAAATCAAAATCCTGTTGGGGCATTGGCAATTGGAATTGCGGTCCGAGAGCCACAAGATGTCGGCGTCGTCGTCGTCGACGTCGTCTTCGAGGCTCGGGGCCCTTCTTTGCGACAGATATTATGGCAGAAAATTTATTTTATGGCGGTAATGGTGTTATGTTTTACGCGATTAGCAGCTCCAAATGTTTGACATTGCAGCGACATCGGAATCAGATTGGGAATCGGGCTGGGAATGTCATTCCGTCGCATTGTGGGTCTGATCCGCCGGAGGGAATGGTAATGGATGACAGCAGCAAGCACCGCAATTAATGGCTTTCAATTAGGGGCAGCCTTAAAGGATTAGGGCGGACTAGGTCTGTTCCATGGAATATGAAATGTGCGAGAGATGCACTCTTCTTCTAATACGTCGGCACATCTCCACTGCCATTTCCTCCGACAAGAGCTTCCGCTTTCTAGGCCAGAGCCTCTGGCCCAAAGACACCAGATTTGACCCGCACACTCGCGGCTGGCTCTTGGCCCCTTCCCGGGTCTCGGGTATGGGATGTGTACATTGTCTGGGTCGCTTTTTAGTGCCACACTGCCTCTTGTTAAATGAAGCAATTTTTTATGGTCAGTTTCCCAAAAGGGTGCACTTAACTGCACCTCTCGGGGTCCGAGGTGACTCGCACTCTCTGCGCGATGGGCTCGGTCTTGGGCCCACTTGTCAACGCATTTCGAGATTGATTTCTCTGTTTTGTCCCTGGCCGTGGGCACAATTAAACCGTAAAAAGCGGCAAGCCGACAGGAGTGCGGCCGGGGAGCCGAAGTTAGGGCCGGGAAGGGGTTAATTGGCGGTGGCAACAGAAGCAGTTATGTTCTCATTTAGAACGCTCCCGACAACAGGTTAGGACCCGATGTGAACTAATAAAATTGAAATGTCTCGGAGACCATTAAATTGTGAGTTTTGAGCACGTTTCGGAATCGGAATTGGAATCGGATTCGGAATAGAAATAGAAATGGGAGTGGGAACAGGAATGGGAATGGGGATGGGAATCGGACTGCGACTGAGGCTGGGAGTGGGAAATGGAATCGGTCGGAGGTAGACAGTAGCAACTTGGTGACATTTACATAATTAACCTTTATTGTGGCCATTGATTGGGGCCGCAAGGGCGGAAATGAACTGGCCGTCGCTGTCATGGGTGTGAATACAGCAGCAGTGCCGAGCTGCGGCCTGTGAGACCGACAGATCTTTCGCAAACGAGACCTGATCCAGAGACACATCCCACAGGCCGCTGAGCCAATGACCCTTCGGTGGTCCGTCGGTCTGTTGAGCGGCAATAAACGCTGAGTTAACAACTTACAGGAGCCAAACACGCCACTCGTTGATGGATATCTCAGGGCGACTCCCTGCGCGGCTCTCCTTGGGCAGAGTGGTCGATTCGGCGGTTTTCAAGCCACATGGTGGCTTTTGCTCTTTACCAACATGAGTCTACAGCCCTTTGACTTCACCAAGTTCGTCTCTTAAAAAGCGCCACCACTGACTGCCTCCGGGCCATCCTCGGTCTGGGACATCGCACCATCGCCCGCTGGGCCGCGAAGGGGTTCTTCGCCGAGCTGAACGAGGCGGATGCAAATGAGCCCCCGGACAGATCTCTTCGAATTGGAAGCCCCAATCACGGCTCCTCCTCCGCCGACAGCGACGCAGTTAATTGGGAGCTTGTGTTATGACATTCTTATCGCCGAATACGCGTCGACCCCACCTGGCGGCTCATAAAAGCGAGTGTGGCTGAGTGGCCCAATGGTTTTGGCAGCTGCGGTGAATACCGATACGAGAACAGCCCGCTAAGGAAGTGAGCGCTTCGGACATTCCGTCAAATCCATCAAATGCGGATCGGATCCGATGCGCTGCGAATCGGACGAAATGCGCATACTTCCGCATGTTCGGAGAGTCGCTTCCCGATTCACCTGCCCGTTCTGGCCACATTAACACGGCCGGCCCGCATTATCCTTGGCGATCATTAGCCGGAGCGGCAATTACGCCACTCAATTGTCTCTGACTTGCGCAGGATCTTGGCGCGGCAGCACCTTTCAAATGGGCTCCTGTTGCTCTCCGTAGGTAATGGAATTATAATTATAGCCTCGATCCCCTTGCTAATGTTGTCAGCGAGCACGCTTTCAACCAAAACAGGCTCCTCACTTTCTGCCTGAGCCTGTTCTTGGGCTGACATTAAATTGTCAAACTGTTTGCCCCGTTACCAAGATGTCCTGGTGGCCACGTGCCAGCACTCTCCGCACTGAGCACCTGAAGCAATATGCCTTAAGAAATGGGGGAGAGATGCGTTTATTTGCGTGTTTACCCCTGCCAATAAACAAAAATATGAAAAGAATTCTAGGAAGAGATAGTCTTTCAATTCTCTTTAAATCTTAGGAACCAAACGCCGTTTTTGGAAGTGTAGAGTGACTCATTACTACAAATTTATGGCACTCGCTTCGGGGAAGTGATAAGCTTATCAACCACTAGAACCGAGCATCGGGACTAAGCTCAGTTTGAAGCTATTTCTCGGTCCGGTCGGTCGCAATAATGTCGTCCACAGTATGGCTCATTTTCACTTTCACTCTGGTTCAGATGAGTTTCCCCGTGTCATCTACATTCATTGACGAAAACTGCGGAAAAGTAAAGGAAGAAAACTTATTCCAAAACATTACTACGAAGACTATTAGAAAACTTAAGGAGGAAAACGAATCCCAAAACATTACTGAGAAAATTGTAGGAGGCGAAAAGGCCAAAATTCTCGAAAACCCATGGATGGTCGTCCTCTCCTGGAATGGCGAATTTGTCTGCGGTGGAACGCTTATTAACAATCGTGAGTACTCCTATCCTATCCTTGGGTGCCCTCCTTAAAGCCCTCAGTGCTTTTCAGGGTACGTTCTCACAGCAGCACATTGCATGGTCAACGGGACGGAACTGTAAGTAGTCAGCCCCCAGATCAAGACGCCCTCTTCAGTCGCATTTTTATTGTTCCAGCGTGGCGCGATTGGGGGTGTACGATCGATCAAAGGAACTGCAGTGCTGGAACTTGAACCGAACGTGTCTCCGCAGTGTTGAATACGCCGTTGAAGCCATCCACATTCCGGCTTCCTATAAAAAACGCAGCCTCGGCGATGACATCGGCTTGCTGCGGTTGGACCGCATGGTGGTCTATATGGATCACATAAGACCTATTTGCATTCTGGCGGATAACCGGAAAAAAACACTCTTGGATGCTATTTCGCAGTTCAAGGCATCTGGATGGGGAGACAATGGGGTGGACACAAAAACCGATTTACTCTTGCAGGTGGACCTCCTTCGGACAGACTGGGCCATTTGTAGCAAGATTTTCTGGGGGGACAACCAAACCATCGACAACGAAAAAGAAAACACTAAGATTTGTGGCGTTGGCAAAATGAGCGCCAACGGCCGGGGCGACTCATGTAATGGGGATTCCGGTGGGCCTATTGGTACGCACATTTGGATTAATGGCGGAACACGCTACACCCAGCTAGGGGTTGTCAGCTACGGCACAAGTGACTGTTCCGGAAAAGGTGTCTATACGAATGTTATGCACTACGCCAATTGGATAAAGAAAACTGTAGACGAGGCGGACATAAAGGTTCTCCTTCCAAAGAAGGATCTGCTGGACGAGGCGTGCTACGACAACTTCATCCGATCCGACCCCTATCCGTGGCTAGCCACGGTCTATCTGTATCGGTTTGTGCTGTCCTACGGAGCGCTTATATCCAAGAGTGAGTAAGGCTACATGTCCTCTGCGGATCTGGGTGATCATGAATTCTTTCTCTCATTTTTTGTAGAATTCGTCATGACCACCGCCACGTTCCTACCTGACAGCGCACCCTTGTAAGTCGCGGCTCCATTTCGGGTTTATTTGACTATTTAATGCTTCCAATCTCTCACCAGGGAGGTGGGCTTCGCCGAGGGAGCCACCTACCACGTCAAAGCCGTCAATAAGCACCCCGACTTTAAAGACCTGGCCGCGGATGACATTGCCCTGCTGGAACTGGCTGATTTTGTCCAGTACGCAGGTAGCTCAGAGTTGCCCGCCTATTTGCCTAGTGACCTACTTTCAACCCCCTCTTTTCTAGCGCACATAAGTCCGATATGCCTGCCCTCGACCACTGCTGAAGCAGAGGTTTTCCGGAAGAAGAACAGAAGGCTGCTGAAGGCCACTGCTGTCAACAGCGACTTCTCCAGCAATGTCGAGATGCCGACGCACAGTCAGTGCGTCCGATATGCCAACGTTTCAAGTAATCAAATCTGCACGAGAGTCGAGTTTCTGGGGCTGAGCAGCGGCAGCCCCTTGGTAACCACCATCGTGACTGGATCCCAAATGGGGCATTCGCTGGTGGGGTTGGCCAGCTACGAGGGCGAAGACGGCAATCTGACTGTATACACGAGTGTCGACAGTTACATGCCTTGGATCCTAGGTTTAGTGAACAAAACCGCGTAAAAACCAATAAAACTGAAAAAGCAGTATGAAAGTGAAGCAAGGTGTTTTCTTTGGGGTATGCACCCCACCCACGTCCTTGCAACAGTGGGGGATAGTCTTATACTTTCTGGTGTGGTTCTTGCACAGATTTGTTGTAAGTATTCGATGTAAAGTAACAAGCGAGTTTCGAAGTCGAGTCGGCGCAGCATGATCCAAGACACAAACCCTTAGGCAAACTTGTTGCACAGCTCTCACATGTAGGTGGCGTCAATTAAAATATTCATTTCTCGAAACGGGGTGTTTGGGACTAAGAGAGTTTCTAGCCTAAGAAAATTGTAAACACGACGTGGACTTGGAGTAATTATTAGAATTTAGCCAAAATAATGCAACAAATTGTAGCAATTCTCTTGCTGGCGCTTGTTTAAATGGTAACACAAATTAATTGTAAAAAATTGAAATAAAAAAATTGAAAAAAAATTTATTTTTCCAGCAGCTTAATTTGAGAAATTTTCAACACTAAAACGAAAATCAAAATATATATATATATATATATATATATATGTACAGATAATATATGTATGTATATGCAGATAATAATAACCAGGGAAATTCTGTAAAATAGTTGTTGTAAGCTGGACAAGATTATGTCGAAGCTTGGACAAGATTAATGTCGAAGCTGGACAAGATTAATGTCGAAGCTGGGCAGGATTATGTGAAAGCTGGATCGGGTTTTCAGCGCTGGAAGAAATCAATTATATTAGCATTTCGAATATTATAATTCAGCTTTAAACTTACAGAGGTAAAATAAAACACGAAAGGAAGTAACTTCTCCGTGGGCAATATTTTTTCAAAAGTCTTCATCTGTTGATAAAAGAAATAAATTAAAATGTATACATATATGAATGTCGAAAAATTACTTACCAATGGAATTGAAGACGACGTGTCCTTCATTTCGGACCACATTTTCCGCTGCTTCAATTGTTCCCCAATGGGGATATACAATTTTTTCCCCCCCTATGCACCTCTTCCAGTGATTTCCCAAATTGGAGGACTTTTGGACATAGGGGCACCACTTGCAAGCCACTGTTTTGCAATCATTTTTGCACAACATTATGTGGTTCTCATATGCCTTCGGTTTTTGGCAAATTTTAAAACAAATTTCGCATTGATATTTTAATGTGGTCCACTCTCGACCACTGCCGTCCTTGTGCGATTCCGGCTTCCAAAAAATTGTGGGGTGGAACCTCCTTCTTTTGCGAGGAGGCGTGGCCGATAAATTAATTAAATTATCCTCCACTGCACGGGGGGGGCTCGGAAGATTCGGCAAAGGACTCATTACATTACTTAATTCTCCAAGGGGACTGGGCGACCTCCGAGGAGTTACCGCGATCCTCTCCGGCGAAACTTCTGGCCTCTTTTTGGCCACTTCTTGCCTCTTTTTGGCCACTTCTTGCCTCTTTTTGGCCACTTCTGGAGCCGATGCATCCGCGGAATCCGGGGGGCGGGGCACGTTTTTTGATGACCCATTCTTAATGATTTCCTCACGAATCGTTTTTAACATTTCCTCGTTGGAAGAAATAAAGTAGAAATTCTGAAAAATGTAATTTAAAAATGTATCATACTAATGAGGAAAGCTAACTTCGGGAGCCGAAGTTGATATATGTACATACCCTTGCAGTGGCAGCTTATATTATTATATACATATATATATCGGATCGGATATATATATATATCGGAAATGTAAATTAAAATTATAAACTTACACCAATTGTATTTTGAGAAAACATCATAAAATTTGTTGCTTCAAACGACGCTGCTGCTTGTTGCGAAACTTACCATGTGGGTGAAACTTACCACACGCGATACCGAAAATTATGTGGCAATATCATTTGCAACATTTCTCACCACTAACAACATGAATTATTTACGCGAATTGAATAATTTTCAAATAGGATTCACCCATGCATTTGATGCCTGGATGAAAAATAAAGAAGACATTCTGGAACAGGGATATTGCCTGTTCACCAGTAATTTCAAGTTATTTGCAGACTTGGCGGAGCCCTTTTTTTTTGCATTCGACGAATTCCATCTTAAAGATATGCAAGTAAGTACTTTTTGAAAAATGTTTCCTTTCTTCTTCCTACATATGTACATATTTCTTGATTATTATTTTTTTACAGAATGCCCCAAAGGAGTTGTATAAATGGAAAATATTTTCGATTGCGTTCTCCACGTTAAAAGGGGACTTGCAAATTGTATATCTAAAAGCTGTAAGTAAATAAATCTATTTTATGTTCTATACTTTTATACCCTTGCAGAGGGTATTATAATTTTGGTCAAAAGTGAGGAACGGCCGGGATCGGTCAACTATATAGCTGCCATATAACTGATTGATCGGAAATGGGATAACTTTGTTGTTTTTTTAGCTAGAAGGATGGGACTTTCTATGGATTCTTCTTAAGGCGAAACAATTCGATCTGCCGATCTGCGATTTCGTAAGGATCAGTTGGCCGACTATATAAGATCCAATATATATATCTAATAACATAAGCTTCGGCTCCGGCCGAAGTTTTATAGTTTATATACATTGTTTTATACCCTTTTTTAATAATATTAATAATGTAATTTCCAGATGACAACAGGAGTAAATCGACTTGGCTCTGCATCAATAAAAGAAGGTGTGGAAATAGTCCACAACACTCTGTTAAAAAAACCATCGTTGCACCATAAATTGGTTTGTGCAATAGCTGATAAATGTGCAGCGAATATGACGGCTATTAGCTATCTCCAGAGTATTCAATAACCTCTTCATGGTCCCAAATTTCAACAAATCGAACTTCTTGGAATTATTGGGGAAAACAAAAGATCTTGTGGAGAAAATTGTGCCAGAAGAATTGCAGCACAGATATTTTGATGAGGTAAATAGTAAAAATAATAATATATTGCAAAAATATCATATTATATATTAAAAAAATTTATAATTTCAGATTCTCAGCGTAGAATGCATGCTCAAACGACTGTTCAATGCATTCCCCCAATGGAATATGCAGCTTTTCTTCTTGAACTCGAACCGCTTTGAGCTATTGGGAGCGAAGCTGTGCAATGAATTGCACTCGGATGCGGAGGAAGGATTTTTCAAAATTAATGACCTCAAAAAACCACAGATTGCAATTAAGTTTATTGCATCTCTTACCACTGTAAAGGTCCATTTAATAAACCTTGAATTAAAGAAAAAGTAAGTATTATTTTAATATTCATTAATAAACTATTATTTAAATTTAACATTGTACTTTCAGTAGAAAATGGATACAAGAATTCAACCAGATGATGGATGAAGAAGAAGCCCCCAGACCATCCAAAAGACCCAAATGGAACACGGACACGGTGGAGGAGTTCTTTGAAACGCATTTGGCCAAGGAGGGTGGTGGCAAGAGCTCGTACAGTGTGGTAGAGGATGCCGACGACGACGAGGAGGAGGATTACTTGCGTACCAACAGGATCTGAAATAAGCATTCCCTAAAATAGGTAGATTAATAAAATTCTCAAAACTCCAACATGAAGTACTAGATGTTTTTTTGAATTTAATAAGATTGTAAAATTATGTGATCTGAAAGGTTAGGAATATCATTTTAATTAAATTATTAAATTAAAGTAATTAAAGAATTTCCCATCAAAAGTCCCCACCACAGACTTGAGCTACAAATACCGTTTCATATGAACTTTCGTGGAGCTTTTTTTGAGCGCCAGCTGGAAAGCTCTGGGGAACAGTTTAAAAATATATATCTGATATTCTACTGCAATGCGACGCCACGATAGCCGAAGATCTTGATTCATAAATAAAAGTGAATACGCTTTATTTGTTATTTCGTTATCGATTAGAGAGGAAAGTTCCCGGTGGCGGATATTTCTGCGACAACAATGTCTGGCCATTGTCAGTGACATGGGACATTCTTATCATTTTGATACACTCCCCCCCTACACCCCATCCGAATATTCACCCTTAAGAACCCATCAGTTGTGACGTAGTGAGCTCACATGGTCCTCAAGTTGGTTAATATTTGATCAGCCTGTTGGAGTAATTGTGGTAACTGAAATAGCAAATAGCACATTAATACGCGCCAAAATCGTATCTGATATCTATTTCCGATGTGTGACGCAGCCTTAACACCATAGCTTCCCATAGCATTATGGGATATCACTTTCGATCTAGGTACTCTTAATATTTATCTATTAGAGGGATGTAATTATAAGAATATAATAGTCATAAGGAAGGTCCTCAAGCGAAAGACCCTTATATTTTCGTGTTTTTGAAACTTGTTTAAAAATAATTTTTCAATAAACTAATTAGGAATCTTATTATAATATACATTTCAGCAAAGGAAATTCCGGATCAGTGAGCACGTTGGCAAATATAATTGTTGTTTAGTTTTTTTGCACAATCACCTGTTTACCTTCCATTACAATGCATTTTTCTGATAATATTTTTCTTCAAGCTCCCAGCTGCTGCAGTTGATTCTTTTTCTTGTTTTTGTAGAAATTATTGTTTGAAAAGAACTGGGGGTGTGGGGGTGGGAGTCCGCCCTTTGCCTGAACGACCTGCCCTTGAAGGGATCCAATGCATCGAACCATAAATACATGTGCCAATCCAATCTCCAACGTCAATACGCCTCTGATGCGTATGATTTATTTTTAGAAGCTGCTATCACACGCAGACCCACACTTACATCTATACGGATATAGGGACATGATACGCACTGTAGGATGTATGACACATCCTAGAAGTCCTCTGAAAAATATTTTTATATTTTTTTTCAAATATTACATCCATTATAGATTCAGCTACCATTTCATTATTATTTCCAAATATACAATTTATTTATTCATAACATAAATGGCGATTTGTCTATCATGGCAATCAATAGAGGAGCCCTGTAATCAATACTAATTATTTGCTATTATGATTACTCCCACACATAAACAGAAAATAGCAATGACACACACATAAGGGGTATGAATTACAATTGGATTCAGAGAATCTTTCGAGTTCTTATCAATTGTGTGCCATATAAGCAAGCCGGGGTGCATTCAACTGCCCTGTGTTGCAAAAACTATATAGATTTTATATATATACATATATAGAGATTTTTGCGCAGTGTAGGGCAAGGAATTAGGAGCATAATACGAGAAATATCTTAACTTCTCTAGGAGACAAATTAAAATAAAATCAAGGGGTGTTTAAATATTTTATTTAGGTATTTAATTATTAATAAACATTTTATATATTAAAATAGTTGATTTTAAGGTTTATAAAATTAAATTTTAAAAATATTTTGTACTTGAAAAAATCTATAAATTTATTATTTATTAAATTATCTATTATCATGGCCAGAGTTAGTAATTCTTTGTACTTCCAAGAGAGCCAGCTGCCTTCACATCCCTACAGTACCGATGGGGAGGGGAGGGGCTAACGAAGTAGAGTGGGAGGGAGGTAAGGCCCCCTGGAGAGCAGAGAACGGGCGGATGCCCGAGCGTTGTGCTGAATAATATCGGCCGATTCTGCTTCGGATTGTGTGTATTTTAAATCTGTTGTTGTTCCTTTTGTGCGCCCGCTGATAACATTTGCGCCTTTGAGTGGCTTGCGATTGATAACGGTAATGACGTTATAGTTAAGGCGTCATTACCGTTAAAACACACACACACCCACACACAACTAATCAAATAGATACTAGTGTCTGTTGGATTCGATTTTAGGCCATTTTAGCACTTAATTAAGGTATAACATGAACTGAAAAAAAATTAATAATAATAAACAACAACAATTGCTATGCACTCGCCCACCCACGTAATCGGGGTATTTTGGAGTAACTACCTGTTGGATGATGACACTTTAAAAAAATAAATTCTTTTGTTTTTTTTTCTGGACTTTAAAATCAAATTTAAGATTTATTTGAAACAAATAACTGTGTTATTACATTGAATATAATCTTATGGCTTATTTTTTTCTCGGGTCTACGGTCTCCGATCTCCGGTATCCGGGTATCCGGTGTTGATGTACCGTCGTTTCTCACATTAAACTTTATAAATGTAATTATATATTACATACACAATTAATTTAATTTAATAGTATAATTTATAATTAGCATTTCTCTCTGACTTATCTAGTATTATTATGTTTTTAATTACGTGTATACTTCCAACACATAATAGCAAAAAACAAATATGTTATCAATCTTAATTTTTTTTTTGCGCGCGCATTTCCCACATAAATTACATCATTAATTACATTTAAAATTTAAATGTTTGTTTTAATTCTTTTTCTTCGCTTTTTGTGTCGCTTATTTTTTCGTTTTTTTTTTTGTTTATACCTCGTCTCATTTAAGTTTAGTTTATAACTAGAGTTTACATCGATAATTAAAAAAAGGATATCTATTTGTTGGGGGCTGTGGATTAGCAAAGACATTATCTCACTAATATATATACCAATATTACGGATAGTTGTGTATATTTATAGAATTTCTGGTACTCGAATAAAATAACAAAAATTTTTTACTTTGCACTTTTGAAGCTTTTTTTTTGTAAGTTTTTTTTTGTTTTGCAATTTTTTTTGTTACAATTATTAAGTAGAATTAAGACTCGAATTAATTCATATTATTTATAAACAGTATATATTATATATTTAGATTTCAGGATCTCTTTATTGTGGTTGCAGGCCATAAAGCTTTCTTTGATTTGACTCTTAAATATTTGTAATTATTTATGTAGTTTGCAATTAAATGATTTCGAAAATCGGGGATATTGTAGATTGTGGTAGAGTAGTCGTAATTCCATGCTTGGATAGTTACGTTTTTTTGTTTTTTTTTTTTGTTGGAAAACCCTATCTACTATATTGTTAAAGATTTGTAAAAAAAAAAAAAATTCCTTTAGTTCTTGAGTTTTGCTTGTTTTGAGTTCGATTTTGATTCTTGATGGTTTTCGTAAAAATTTGTCGACTTGTGCCTGGACTATCAGCTATATATGTATTTGTATGGTTAGATACTCGTTTGTGATACTGAATTTATGAAAAAAGGATCTCTCGAATGTACATATCTATCTATCGCTTTTATTCGAAAAGTGAGGGGATCGGTTTCGATATCGTCATCTTAAAATTCTAGTAATTGCTTCGACGGCACATTGGGATTATGTTAGTAGATCTGGGTATCTGAATAATTAGCTATCTATGTATCTTTCGGGATCTGGAACAAACGAATCGAAATATGGTTGGGTGTCTAGGACATATAGGGTATATAGATTTAAATCTGAATTAGCTAGAGATAACAGATATTTCATTTTTTCTTGCATAGAGAATATAATTTTGGTCGTTGGTCTAAGACACTTTTTGGTTTCAATCCTTTTTCGCTTTTCGCTTACTTGCCTTTCTGCGGTATCCTTTCTCTTTCATATCCTTTTTTTTATATACAGAAATAAGGTGTTTAAATTGTAGAGTGACTTATGTGCGTAGTTAAGTAAAATCTGAGACTCTCGCAAGGGGCAAGGGATTTTCTTGGTTTTTCATTTTTGTTTTTTTTTTTTTAAGAGGAAAGAGGGTGTAAAAAGACACTGAAGTACACTTAGGGGTTAATGATGCTTGATTTTTTTGCTAAATTTCATTTTTCTTTTTAAGTTTTTTCTTTTTAAGAACTAGCTACGAAAGCACGGACGAAAACGGTTAAAAACTAACGAAAAATGGCTAACGAAAACGGCCTAAAAGAAGAAGTTGCGCACCTCCTCGTCCAGGTCGCTGGAGTCCACCAGGTCATCCATCACCCCAGGCACCAGCAGCTCCACCACCTCCAGCTCCTTTTTATCCTTTTCACTAACTGCTGATGCTGCTTCGGCTGCCAAAGCTACGGCTGCTGCGGTCTCGGCTGCATCCTCAACTGTTGCTGCCAGCTCGTCCTGCTCCGATCCGGATCCCAGCAGCGCCTGGTAGGTATCCTCCAGCAGCACTCCGCTTTCGATGGCCGCAACAGCCTCCTCATAGTATCAGTTGAGGTCGCGCCGAAAGCTGTCCTCGATGTTCGGATCGGCGATCATGATGGGATTTTGGTCCGACAGCATCTGCAATCCGGCCACGTCCATTTGGCCCAGATCCAGGTCCAGGGTGTCGAAGATCTCCCTCGAGAAGTCCGCATTGGAGGAGTAATCACTGAATATAATCGAAGGTATATTCGCTGTCGTGGGCGTATGACTTTGCGACGCTCCTTGGTGGTGATGTGGCTGGTGGTGATGCTGCTGCTGCTGTTGCTGTTGGTGGTGATTCAGCAGCACATTGGAGTTGGAGCAGGGTGAACTGCTCGACAGCGGAGAATTCCCATGATGCGGCGAATGCATCGGCGAGTGGTGTGGAGAATGGTGCAGCGATAGCGACAGTTGTTGCTGTTGCAGGTGCTGTTGCTGCTGCTGCTGTTGCTGATGTTGGTTGTGATGGTGGTGGTGGTGGTGTTGCTGCTGCGGCGAGGCCTGTGCCGACATGGGTATTGGAAGCGGAGAGCTGGGACATCCGAGAGGCGACGGAACTGGCGATGCAGCTATCCCCAAAGGATCTCCCGCATTACTACTGCTATTATTGTTCCCCGCTCCGTTAAGATTTGTGCTTCCGTTGTGCGTCGAACCGACTCCATTGCTCAGCCCGTTGTTGTTCAGGTTGTTGACACCCCCCCTCCGCAGGTGGTTGTTGTTCCCGCTCGCCTCGGGGCTGCCGCTCAGCTCGCTAAAGTCCAGCATCTCCTTGTTGTAGCCATTTGTCAGTGGACCACCTCCATTGCTGCCTCCGCTTCCGGAGTTGCCACCGCCACCGCCGCCTCCTCCTCCACTGCCGCCACCGCTGCCTCCGCCGCTCAAGTCATCAAAGTCTACAAAGTTGGCGAATCCCTGCTGCTCCGGCGAGGAATTGCTGTCGCCGAGCGAGAAGATCTCGAACTGACTGTGAAACGAGGTATTCAGACTGTTGTATGAGGTATCGAACTGCTGCTGCTGCTGCTGTGGCACTTGTTGCTGCTGCTGCTGCTGTTGCTGGTGGCGGATCGGACTGGCCGGCGCACTCGAGTGCAGATCCGTGGCCGAGACGCTGCTCAGGAGGCCGGGCGAGGAGCGCGGACTAGGCGGATTCGGTGGCTGGCGGTAATCGGTGGCATTGTGCGGCCCCAGCGTCGGCAGGGGATTGAAGGTGCCCGATCCCGCGGCCGCTTGCGTTGTGGCCAGATTGGTGAAGGACAGGTGTGGCGAGCTGCTAGGTTGCTGTTGCTGCTGTTGTTGTTGCGCGTTGCTGGTGGGCGAGGGCTGCTGCTGGTGATATGGAGACCCAGGACCCGCTCCACCTCCTCCTCCACCCGCTGGACTAAATGGACTCGGCGACTGATCCCTTTCCCGACGATGATTGTGCGGCGACATGACCGGCGATAGGGTTTGTTGCAACTGCTGCTGCTGTTGCTGTTGCAGCGTCTGCTGCTGCTGCTGCGGCTGCGGCTGCGGCTGGGGTGCGTAGTTCTGAAGTGCTGTGAGATCTGGCAGGGAGCCGGTGTTGGCGTAGTTGGCCTGATCCTGTAGCGGCCGGAACAGTGAGTTCGGGAATTTGGCGTTATATGGCGTGGTCTGTTGCTGCTGTTGTTGCTGTTGCTGGTGTTGCAACTGCTGGTGTTGCTGCTGCTGATGCTGTTGTTGGTGCTGTTGCTGTTGCTGCATCTGCATCAGTTGGTGCTGCTGCTGCATCTGTTGTTGCTGCTGCTGGAGCTGTTGCAACTGAAGCTGGTGCGGCTGCAGCATCGGCGACTTCCGGCGCTGAGCCTGCGGACTGAAACTCCTGCCTATCGCATGATGCGGCGAGTGAGATCGTTGCTGGACCGGCTGATGTTGCTGTTGCTGCTGCTGCTGCTGTTGGTAGTTGGCGTGCAGAGAGTTGAGATCCGTGGAGAATCCGCCAGATGCTTCTGCCGCCACTGCCATATTCAGGCTCTGGTGCAGGGCCGAATCGGAGTTGGAGCGACGCCACAAACTATCCGACGTGGGCGGGCCCAGGAGATGCGGATTGGGCTGGCCGTTGTCCAAAGTCTGCTGCGTTGTGGAGCTGCTGCCGTACGGTGACCGGTCCTGCTTTCGCTCCGAGGGTCGTCGCATCGGGCCCACGCCCACACTCCGACCCCGCGACTCGCGATACGCCGTCGGTGAACCGCCTCCGCCGCCAGCCAAGCCATCCGGCGAGGCTCCACCGCCGCTTGCTCCACTGCCTGTGCCACTGCCGCCGCTACCGCCATTCCCGGCCGTTCCTGGCGAGGATTGGCTGCCCTCCTGGTTGCCCAGGCACTCCAGAATCTTTTGATTGGCCGGCGGTTCGTCCCGTTTCGTGGCATAGACCTCCTTCATGATCCGTTCGAACTCCGCCGTGCCCTCGGCCTGCTTCTGCTTCTGCAGGGCGATCTTTTCGCTGAACTTGCGCGGATTGGCCATTTTGAAGGAGGTTGGTCTGTGCCGAGAAAAGTAATCTATTAAGAGATGTTTTAAGATATAAGATAGGGGGGGATATTAAGGGGAAAGAGTGTTCGTTTTGATTTTGCTTTGAAAAAGTGGGAAAGGTAAGGAATAGCTTTAAAAACTAATTATTTCATAAACTTGGTGACATTTCGTGGAATTTTGAGCGCCACCTAGCACTGCTGTGTCTTCACCTTATTAAAATAAGTACCTTCAGGCTGTCTCCAAAGTGTCACAAATCCATCTTGTCAGTTCTCAGAACTCCCCAGACTCTGTCCCATCCATTCTCATCTCATCTCATCCATCTCCATGGCATGGAAATGTTTAACGAAAGAGGGAGGGAGGGAGGTGGAGCCCACTAGCCCACTACCACTCCCACTCCCACGCCCCGGGCTACCAGCTCCGGTCTTGTTTTATCAATTTGTCAGTTGGAGCGGCCTGCTGATAAGCCAGATACAGATACAGATACAAAACACAAAACAGTTCCCCCGTGTCCGAGAGTCAGAATTCGCATTCGGGTTGGGATTCGGAATCGGATTCTCGATTCTCGCGGTGGCCCCCGCGGTGGCCATGCGTAGTAATGTTTGCCCGGCGCTGACCCGGTGTCTGGTAGAGGTGTCTTCTCCTCTCCCCCAACTGTCGCTTCTTCCCCCACTATCTCTCTCTCTCTCTCTCTCTCTCTCTCTGTCTGATTTGGTGTCTTTGGAGAGCAGCTAGTCGACCATGCTCCCATTTCCCATGCTCCCGATTAGCACGCTCATTAAAGCCCACGGCGGGCGTTCTGCGAGGCTCTAACCGGTTTGGCAAACTGCGCAGCTTAATGGCACTTTTATGAAGGAGTTGCAGTGCAGTTGTCTGATTTTCGCACGCTGCTCCCCAAATTACTCGAACTAATTATCTAACTATCGGCCCCTCTAGTCGCTCCTTCGAAATAGGTGGGGATCCGTGGCCCACTGTCGGAGAGAGTGCCCTCAGCGCGATGCAGCTCCCGACTTTTGTTTTGGCGCTAAAAGGGCAAATCGGGCAAGATCCGCGAATATAACGTGTTTGCTGTTGTTGTTTGGGCCGCGCAGCCGTCACCCAGATTATCAGGAAACTGGAGGAACCAGTTTCGGCCCAATGTGGCATGCAACCTAAATATAGAATGCCCCAGCGCGCAAAAATCGCGGCGAAGCAGTTGTGCGAATTGGCCAGTCCCAGGTCCAGGTCCAGCCCAAGATATTGATGGATCCAATGTGCAATTACCTCACCGCTGCAAGAAAGTCTCGGCACCGCCTGGCATTTGTTTATGTTTGCTTTCGCTTACCCTACGGCGTGGTGTTTTCCTTGTGTGCTTATCTTATCAGCAAGTGCGGCACACGAGCGACACATATGCACACTTGCAGATACAGATACAGATACAGATACAGACACAGATACAGATACAGGGAGAGAGACTTGCACACCTTTCCGCGGACGCTTACCTGTTGATTGTTGCCCCGAGAGAGAAGGAGAGAAAGAGAGAGAGTGGCAGCGGTGCGAGTGTGTGGATGCCTCGGAGTATCTGTGAGACTCGCTCGCTCGCCAGCCGCGACTCCAAACACCCGAGATCCGAGCCCTCTCATTCACTCGAACGCAACGATCGCGCGCGGTTGTCTCGCCCACCGTCTTGCCCAACGTCTTATCCGACAAATTGAAAAAGTGTACACGGAACCCCAAAGAATTCAGTGCTCGAGAAACCGAATCCAACCCGAAAGATACCACTCCCAACAGCCGATTCCCATTTTCGCAGAGCAAGTCCAACAAGTGCGAGTGAAGTGTAAGTGTGTCTTGGTCTTGACCAGTTTCTGGCACTTTTCCTCCTGCCAAAGCCCAGTGGAAAGATCGGAGCCGGTTTCGAGACCCTTGTGATTCATCTGTGCAAAGCTTGACCGTTGACTCAGCGGCCCCGAAAGCCGATCGCCGACTAATATGCGTAATTAAGAGTAAAAGTGTTTTATGGACAAGAAGCAAGATGCTTGCGGCCGCCACTATCATCCACCACTCTTTGGGGCTGCCAGAACCCCACCGAAGATAGTCGCCGTTCGACAAGCTTTATGTCTAATAACTTAATGCCTCTGCTGCTGATCAGAATCGGCTGCCGAGGAACTGCCACCACATTCAGTTTTAACGGTTTGATTGAGTTGTACGCTGGGTTCTTTCACATTATTTTTATCAGCCCGAACATGATTTAATTAAAAAGCCGCTGGGCGCAGAGGACGGAATAGAGTTTATTGTTTGTTTACTTGTTTGCGCGCCCGCTGCCGCTGATTCGGAGTGATGTGGACACGCATAAAACATCCAAATATTTTGCTATATTATACATATTTATCCACACTGCCCGCTATGTTCTCGAACACTATTTTTTGTGGATTGTTTGCTTCGATTCAGTTCGTTTCGTTTCGCTGCTTGATTGCTCCCCAGCACCCGCATCAGCGCAGACTGGCGAAAAAATGTGTTTGTGTATTTAAGCAAGGAAGCCACCAGCCAACATACAACATATTAGTGTTTTACGGCTCGCTTTTCATGCAGCCAGAAATTGAATTAGTGGGGTTTTTTTAGCCAAGGAATTTTGGGGCGGCCTTCGCTCCGCGCTCTAGAGGAGGGTGGGGGCGACCCCGAACGAATGATTAATCGGTTGTGGGGCAGACTTCAACGAAACACGGCAGTGGACAGATACTCTCTTCCATGGAGTCATCACTGGACCAGGCGACGGCCAGACGGTGTAGCCCGTTCGCACCAAAAACCAGCCAGAGGCTAGGAGCACCTGGGCGCCACTTCAGAGTTTCAGTCTGGCATCTGAGCGATGGACTGAGGGGCCAACTGCATATTAGTCCTTCGATCGAATCAATTCAAATACATTCTGCCACCTTTCATCTCGCAATAGCATTAAACCTTATTATAGCCCCGAAACGCACCGTTCTGGGCCGTAAAAGCTTGCGAGCGAAAACAAATACAAACAATTAGCCAAATAACAAAATACATATCCCGGCCGAGAACAACAAAGCGGCCAGAGCCAGACAGACATTGGCAGCCGTGGACGTGGTCGTGGTCGCCGACGTCTGGCGTTTGTAGCTTTGGGCGCTGCGTCTGTATCTGTATCTTTGCAGCGAATCGGTTCGGAATCGAGAACCAACAATGTCTATATGGCCGTATGCTATACGGCGTATAGCCTCCTCTCGCACGGCCCAAAAGCAGCGGCTGCGACGCAGACGGGAGCGTCGACGGCGACGCTGGCGATGTGGTTGAAAAGATTTTTGTGTTCGAAAATCGGCACAAAATGCACATAAAATTTTTCGGTTTCGGTTTTTGCTTTAGTTGAGAGAAAATCGTCGCTTAGTAACGTCGCCCAAGAACTGAACTCTGGCAGTGCTCCACGATCGCCTCGAGTATACGAAACCGATCTGAACCCAATCCACATCCATCTAAATCGAAACTAAAACACCGAGTCCAAGTCCAACCGAGCCACCCGATCGGAATCAGGCGCTTACCGAGTCCTCGTCGTCCAAGAAATCAGCAAAGTGTGTACCACCCGTAGTATATATCAGCAGGTTATACAATAGCCTTACTTTTGCGCCGATCCTGCGGCAGATGAATCAGACCCGATACCGCCCCGCAGTCCGCTTATGTACAGTATGCAGTATCGAGTACAGTGTGGTGTGTCAGTGTAAGGTTAGCGGGGAGCAGAAGCCCTTACGAAACCAAAATCGGTGCCCGTTTGTATTCCGTTTGAATTGAAAAACAATTTTCTGGCGAGTGATCATTTTTTTGGATATTTATTGGAGACGTCGTATATATCATTTTTGGCTCGGCCGAGGAACAGATACTCGGCCAGCCAAGAGATACGTCGTAGATCTCTGGCTCGTTGAAATTGAATAAAATTTTATATAGTCAAAAGTCAAAAAGCGAAAAAAATGTAGAAACTTTTCAAGGTGAGATTATTTTTAGCGCTTCGAAATGGCTGCGCGCAGATTGGATTTGTTTCCGAAGATTCTCGCTCAGTCAGTCAGCGCTAGCCATTCGCCATCCGCTATCCGCCAGATACAATATCTGCCAGATACACAAATTGCGAAAGTGCGGCTGCGGATGTTGCTGCGGCCACCTCCTGCACCGCCTCCTGATTTCGGGTTTCTGGCTGGCGGGCTGGCGCCACAGTTTCTGAGACATATTGAAACATGCCCGAGATACATATCTCGCGGATACAGCGATAAAGCACAGCATATTAATGAAGCTAGCTCTCTAGGTCGTCGCGCAATGAAAATGGAAAAGCAGTGCCTTTCCCGATATTCGCACTGCTGCTCTTCGGTTTTCCTTTTCGCTTGATCTATTTTCGGCCAGGGGAGTGCCTCTCTTTCTCTTCCGCCTCTGCCATCGGTGTCCACGGGGTGCTCTCCGCTTGCATCTCCATTCGCCATTGAAGTACGTAGCCTGTGATGTAATTCCGTCGTGATCAAGACTTGTTGATTCTCCCCGGCCCCAGGTCCCAGGTTCCAGGGATGTTCTGGCCAGCAAGTTCATTAACCCCTCGCTCCCTCCAGTCCGCTGGATAGTGGCTTCTGGTGGGTCACCCTTTAATTATAGCGGGCGAGCCATCGGCACTTCGACACCCATGAATCAGCGTCCGATAAGATACTACCCACCGAGTTCTAAAAGCTGAATGGGCTAGTGGTCAGCCTGCTTATGAATGAACGACCTTTGTTTACTCTGGGAGTGCCAGGGCGGGATTAATCACCCGCCGATGGGAGTGAGTGGGAAACAAGCGGAAAGTAATAAGGAGATCTGACCATCAGAAGCCGTCTCTGGGGCGACAAGCAGATTAATGGGGCAAGTGCAGAAATAGTCGCGGTTCCTGCCCAGGCCGGGAATCGTAAATTAGGGCCGTCGCGGAAATGTAGCAGAGCTCATTAGAATGGCACTTCGCCTCCATCCTGGGCGTGCGTGACAATATTTTACGGCCCGACTCCACCGGCGGGGAGGGGGTGCTGGGGGCGGGGAGACATGCTCTAAAAACTGCAAACAGCTTGGCGAATATTTTAATTAGTGCTCTCGCAGAGGCAGCTTGCGCTCGCCTTCCGCAGCGCTCTCGCCAATCATTCCTCAGGAATGCAACCTTCGCGAACCGACATGGTGGATTGCACTTCCCCTCTGCTGAGTCGAGCACATTTCTTGATATTTAGCTCTTTGTTTCGAGCACTTTGGATGCACTCCGGGCTCGCATGTCATTCGAGGCAAGCGAAACAAGAGCCGAGAGACAACCCAAGAACGGTGCAGAGACCCGGGTCGGCATTGGGAGTGGGAGGGTCTGAACGCCATTTCAGAGAGATGACCTCATTTGGAGGATCTTGAATTCACGGACGGCCACCTAGCCACCCCCCCACGCGAGCCCGAACCCCCTGCTCGACTGCACCCTTCTAACAACCGAGTCATGCCACCGATGCCATCGAGACATTTCGCAGCCCTGACCTTAACATTCTTCCCAGCCCACTCGATTGGATCACTTTCCCCTGGCCAGCAGCTCGGTCCAACGGCACACTTTCGCAGAGAGCCGAGAAATCGCAACTGAAGGAGGAGAGTTACACAATGCGCGATTCGAGCGGCAATTTGCCTAAAAGTAATCACGTATCTGACGCCTCGCAATTACATAACCGCAATGCGTTCAAAATAAACGCCCACAGACGCAAAATCTTCCACGAAGAAGTGCAGACTGCCCTAGCCCCCGGTCCCTCGGTCCCCCGAGGCTGTGCCTCTGCTCTTTCTGCACCACAAACGTGACTGGCAAACAATTTTTGGTTTCATCGCCTCGGCAAAAGCCACAAAACCCATCGAGATATTGCGATTGAGTCGGCTCTGCCACTGCCACTGACTGCTACGGTGGGGAAACCCGCATCATCCCAGACCCCACTCCAGAGCGGGGCTTTGTTTATGGATTTAACGAACGGAAAATATTTATTTTTTGGCCATGCACGTTACCCGTTGAAACAAATTATAAAATTTCGAGCGGCGCGCGCTCATAAATCACAAAGCAAACAGCATCTACGTGCACCTCTTTTTGGGGGAGGCGGTGTCCCGGAGAATCGGGAATTAATTGCCAGAGTTATAATGGACGATTGGGCGATCGGGCGATTGGGAATCAAACGAAATTCCGCGTCGCAACCCAAAAGTTATTTCTCAGAAAAATAGATCAAAACCGAGAAGGCCGAGTGGCCTCCGAGGCGCCCACGGCCCTGCGCGATATTTTATTTAATATTTGAATTGGTATTTCGGGCCAAGTCTATTTCGATCGACAGCCCCTGCAGACGTCAATGCCAAAGTCACAAATATCAAAAAATCTGATTGTCGCTCGGCGCTTGCGAAAGCGAAAGTGAGGACGGACCGGCGGCGCAGGGCCTCGGGGCAGGGAATCAACGACCACCTCGCCACCTTAACCCCTGTGCACTGGCCAACCTTCCGGCGGGGATGCAGCTCCAATTACCATTAACACCCCGCCGAGTGGGCAGCAGGGAAGGGGCGGAAAGATGACACAGAGAAACAGCCGTGTGCGTCCGTCACCGAAATAGTTCTCCTCGGGAAAATATGTATTTTTAAGCTGCGCCAACGCCAAGAATTCGAATGTGACACTTGTCCCCGCCCGTTAAGACAAATTGTTTGCTGAGGAAGCCAGCAGTGCGATGCAAATGCTCGGCATTTAATTTAGCTTTTGATTAATTCATATCCAACAGATACTTGCCGGGAAAATGTTTTAACAAATTCATTCGACTGTTCCCGATGTTCTCACAATGTTCTTCGTTCCCCAGGAGCCGGGAGCTGGGAGCTGAGAGCTGGTAGTCGGGCACTTTGTCAGCCTTAATTGCAGCACTTTGTAAACTGTCACAGCCGGGCTAAGGACAGGCAGTTAAGGGCGGCCCTCGTGGCGCAACAAGTGCTCCTCGGCCTGGGTCTGGAGTGCCGAAACATTTTCGTCCGATTTCGATTTTGATGAAAAATTATAGCCGGGTCTGCCGACCTGTTTCCGTCTGCTGCCCGTCGTTGGGACTCACTTCCATTTTGTATTTTGCATTTTGCAATTGCATTCGGTTAATCGCATTTTGTTAAGCCATTAAAGCCCACCAATTATGCACAAAAGGTAATTACAAAGGAACAAAAAACGCACACAGCGAATAGTTTTCAATTAATTGCATTTTGTTCATTATTGTTAAATCAAATGGCACATGCATTCCCCGATAATCTCGTTGCCTGCATAATGAGGGGGTCGGCCCCCCCCGAAGTGGTATCTCGAGGCCCTCTTAGGCTTGGCACTACGGCCGCGCACTAGCGCCGTGATTTTGGAACGAGATTAAATTAAATTACCGCACTCGCGGCGGCAGATGGACGAGCCTATTAAACTGTCATTACAGGACAGTTGTTTTCTAAACTGGGCCAGGAGTGGGCCGCGATTGAGGCTTTGTTGCACGCACTTTGTGCGGCTAATTAAATAAATGCGCCGATAATTACGCTTTATTAGCTCAGAGCATCTAATGTGGCATTAACTATTCCAGTGACAGATTTAAAATTGCATTATTGCCTTTTTGCTGCCTTTTTTGCAGCAACGTTTAATTTATGGGATTTGGCTTTTGATTGTTTTCTATTAGATTTAATTACATTTTCCCCGCCTGAATAGAGATGTGGCCATCTTGCCGCTATCGAACAAAGCTTGTTTTTTTGGCACTGGAATCTAGCCACGGATGTGTGGCACCCGGCTTTAAAGCTGCCTCTATTTTTGACGCGGCTCAACAAATATTTGCCCTGCCACATGCCAGTGAGCACGGTTCCCTTGTTGATTTTCGCTCGAAATGCCTCCGATCGAACGCAATCGCCGTCGAATCGCATTCGAATTGCATCCAGCGCTGGCAACTATCTCTGATTAAAATTTGCATTCGCGCCCAGTTCTCATAGAAATATGCGCGAAATATTAATCAAATTTCGCGCGGTCCTAGCATCCAGCACAATTATGGCGACCGAGCACACGGCAGTCAAACTGCCGCATAAACTGCCCGCTCATTGCGGAGCGGGGAGCATGTGCTGTCAACAGATACATAAGCGAGCACATATGTACTGCGCCCAGCTGCAGAATCTACATATTTTATTTGTGGAAATTTATGCAATTACTGGCAAATATTTGAACTCGGCCAATCGGCAAAAAATGCTCGAAAACCCCGCTGCACACACTGTTGTAGGCGGAATTATGGAATAAAGCTGGCAGCGCCAGGGCGGAGGGACTACAATGTGGTAATGAACTTGTGGCACGCCTCCTCCTCTGCGCCCACCTGCTGTTCTGGTTGGCGCGCCTCGGCTTCAGTGTCTATGTATCTGTATCTGTATCTGTACCTGTATCTGCCTCTGCGTATCTCTGAGTGCTTCCATGGCTAGCGAAAAAAGTGCCACATTCAATGTCACTTGCACTCGCCCCGCCGGCCGCTCTCCCCACTTTCCCCACTCTCTCCGCTCTTGAAAAGCGAGGAACACAATCGCAAAAGAAACTGCAAGAATGCATGCAAAGTGTCACTTTTGTCAGCTTTTCTGCTTGCCCCCGCCTCTGCCTCAGCCTCTACTATTCTGCGCCTAGTGCAGAAATATTAAAAATATCGCGCAGCACACACGCAGCACAAAAAGAAAACTCTCCGCTGTTGTTTTTCCCCGGCACAGTTTTCCTTTTTCCACCCCAGCCCCCAGCCCCTCGCTTTTCACTTTATTATTTTTCCGCTTTTTCAAATACTCAAGTGTTTTGATGCACTGACAGTTGCAGACGTGTGCCGGTGTGAGCGAAACTTTTTCAGCTTTCAGCTCTCAGCTCCCAGCTCCCGGCTCCCGGCTCCCGGCTCCCGGCTCTCAGCGCTTGGTGGCGCCGCCCGGCGAAAAAGTGGGGAGGAGGAAAAACACCGAGTCGTCGCGCCGTCGAGTTACGCCCATTTAGCACGCGCATTGCATTAGACAGCCTGGAAACTGAAAGCTGAAGGCTGAAGAGCAACAGCGTCGTCAACAGGCGGCCCTAAAGGGGAGGGAGTGGGCGTGGGAGTGGGGGTGGTGGGAAACGTGTCCTGTTAGCCGCAAGCACGAGCGCACACATGACGTCGCGTCACATTGCATCAGGCAGGAGGGCCGCCTCCACATACCCTGTAATGCCTCACATCTCGGCTTGGTGGCCGGCTAAGCCCCAATCTTCGCAAGATCCATTCCCACATTCTCGCATTCACATTCAACGGTATTCGGAAATCACTCGCCCCGGGCAGAATTTCTACGACCTCCCCCAGCCCCCCCCCCCCCCCCCCCCCCCCCCTCCATCAGCAGTTGCCAAAGTTTAGTTTCGGCCAGGCCAACAAAAGCGCGTCGAGCTCGAAAAAACGGGCCACAAGAAGAAACTGAAGAGCGAGCCGAAAAAAATAAACGAGCAAAAAGCGTTGAGCAGTTTGAAGTGTACGTGAAATTTGCATAAATGCGAAATCAACGCGTTCACTACTTGGCGCTGGGTCCTCTGCTGCCGTGCTCCTGCCCTGCCCCACCGGTCCCTGGAGGACTGCGAGCACTTTGCCACACATATGGACGTTGTTGCCGCCTGCTGCCGTGCGGCATTTGCATGGCTTGTTACTCCCCGACAGCCGTCTGCCTCCGTCCTGCCACTCCTGATTCCCGACTTCTGGCAGTTAGTGGGTGAATATGTCGTCGCTCCAGCTCCCAGCTCCCAGACTCCGGTTCGGGCTTGGCTTCACTTTTGTTTGGCCCAAAGAGCCAGCAGCCAGCAGCCAGAGCTCCAACCGCATCTCTGAAGTAGTTTTGGCCCAACTTCTTGGGACCCGGCCACTTGACAGCGGCAGCAAGGAGGCCTGGAGGAGCAGCCCGACCACAGCCAGGCAGCAAAATGGTGAAATGGAAGCGGAGGAGCTGCTGTAGCCGCCCCACTCGAGTGGCTTTTAATGAGCTGTTCCCTTGTGGAGTTTATTAGTGTGTTGAAATGGCCGGCTGGCGATGCAATTCCGATGTTCCCAGCACACTGTTTGTCTAATACCCGATTTGTTTAGAGTTTTGGAGAGACGGCAGCCGTAATTAGTTGGCTCATTACGGAGTGAAGCTGTTCCATTCGGTAAACAGATATTCCAGAGTAAACACCACCACCTGTTTCCATGTCTGGGGGGTGTGCTATTGGTACTATAGGTTCCAGCCAGCCCGAGAGTGCTGCCAAGCAGCGTGCGAAATGGCCAAATCGAATTGTCGACCCCAAAAGCCACTAGCTACTAGCCACTAGCAACATGACATCATCCGTGGCAAGCACCACCATCATCGACTCAGACTCTTTCAGCTTCAGTTGGGTTTCAGTTTCGAGGCAGCCTCTGTTGTGTTTTTTACCATCTTTGTCTGCTTTCCACACTCTCTCCGCCGATCTGCCACCATTCTGGCGGCACCCGACTGCTAATGACTGTGTGGCGTCCAAAATCAATTTGATTCCCCCGGTAATGGCAGCTCATGAGCGGCCCGCGATTTCCATAATGGACTAGTATTGGCATCGACTGGCAATCGGCTTACAAATTATTCCCCCCAAGAACCTTATTCAATTTCCACGGTTTTCAGTTTTTGCATCGAAACGGCCGGCCACGCCCTCAAATCCCCGCCCCACAGGCGCTGCCAATAAATCTTCCGAATTACCGCATGCAAATTGATTTGTTGCCCTCGCTGTGAATCAAATGGGAGCTGCAGGAGCAGGCCGGGAGGGGCTCCTCCCTCCACACGGTCACATAAATAAATTGTAATTTGCCAATTGTGTGTAAAAGTTATTAGCGATAACTCGTTTTTCGGCCTGCACGGCTCCACTGCCCGGGTAGCCTTTGGGGCACGGCCCCTCAACTGTACCCGGAAACGGGCTACGCAGCTACGTGTCGCCTCCCTGGCCCCACCCCCCCTTGGGCCACTGGCTTAGTGGCATTTGGTTATTAGTCATAAAGCTGCAGTGGGACTGGCAGCTGGACAACTTTGTTAATGATACATGGTTGGCCAAGTTTGGATTTGTTGTCGTTGTTTGTTGTAGTGGTGCCTGTGCGGCGTCAAGTTGATAAGTTGCCGGAGCAAGTTGTGTTTGAGGATCAAATAATTTGTTTACAAATTGCTTGCATATGGAAAGTTTGCGCCGCCGCTCGCCCACGGCCTTCAAGTCTGAGGAGCGAGCTGGGAAAAGTGGGTCAGGCCCGCAGGGGGGATACGTATTCAAACGGCTCCTCTGGAGCGCAAGGAGGCTTGTCCTGGAACAGAGTTCCCCATTTTTTCTGTGGACAATGTCGGATGGAAGAGAGCTATGGAAAGATAGATACTTTGGCCTATCAACAGGGCACTTTCTGTGTCAGATCAGGAGCATCCTCGCCGGATGCAAGAGCATCCAATCCAGTAATTAGCCACGGCCCTTCACTCCTCCTCCTTCAGGCCCTAAGCACTCCTCCTCCTCCTCCGCGGGGGAAAAGCGTTCGCGGTTGCACTTCCGTGTTGTTGCGCATTTCACCTTTCAGTCTGGCACTTTGGATCCGTGGAGTTGCCACCAACACATCCTCCAACACTAGTCGGCATTTATTTAATATTTTAATTAAATTATTCCCGTGCATGTGCAGTCGTCGTCGGTTGGCCGGGCGTCTAATGGGCCAACTTCCTGGCGTACAAAGTATTTACATGCAAATGCCGCCAACGTGTTACGGGCCAGCCCGTGGAAGGAGGCAGGAGGCGGGGATCGAGCCCGAAACCTGAATCCTGCAACCTGGACTCGAGATGGAGCCATTACCACCCGCACTTAACGTTAATTAAACTGCTGTGTGTGCTAAAATGTCTCTTTTCCATATGGGTGTGCATGTGAGTGGGACTGGCACGGGGCCTGGCCCACTGGCAGCAGCTCCCTGATTTTCCCAGCTCCACAGCTGCTGTCGTTTTAATAGCTTAATGTAGTTACTTCCACTTTGAGTGTCTTCCATCCAGCACACTTACAGCGAGCAGGGGCAGAACACGGAGCAAATGTGTCTTTGCTAATAAAAAACACAACACTCAGCAAAATTGTTATGCAGCAAACTAAATCAACAGACAACCGAGTCCACCGCCCACTCTCCGCTCGGCTCCACCCTTTCTCCGCTCCCGCCCCTCCCACGCACGTACAAATTACAAAGCCATTCCCGGAAAAAACTACGACAGGACCCAGGGACGGACAGCAACAGGGGCCGGGGCGGGGACTGGGGCCGGAGCTGGGGACAAAAGGAAAGACGGGAACCCGTGTAAGCCACACTTACAACACGGCTCCATCTGCCGTTCGGGGTGCGCTTACTTACAGCACTCAGTGCGGCCGGGCCCCAGTGTGGGGGTCCTTCGCAGTCCTACTCCGGCAGCCGGGATGCACTCCTCCCGCTCTGTGGGATGGGGTGTGGGGTTCTGTGTGTGCAAAAAAAGGCTATATCTAACAAAGTTTAACTCGTTTTATGTCCAGCACCCTGGAAAGCAGTGACGCACTGGGTGTTCCAGTTAGGAAGTCATCGATTGAAGTTTCCAGAAGCGAGATACTTAGTCGCTGACTGTTCCACCTTCAGAGTTCTCCGTGACACACCTATTATTCACATTCTGAAGTAGCCAGGCCTGACGAATGCAGTTGAAGGGAAACCAGAACGTGATTGTGGCTCTGTTCCCTGACATGTTCCTTCCGTCCGAGTGTGAGACTTCGTATCGGGAGTGCCATGAACCCATCGATTGGGTATCCCCTAGTCGAGCACGGCCCGGGCCTCCTGCGTGGCTGCCTGCTGCAGTCAGTCAGCCGAATATGTTGGCTCAGTTTGGCACACAAAACGACGCAGCAGCTTTTCTGCATGCAGCTGCAACTGGCAACTGGCAACGGGCAACTGGCTGCGTTGGGGGATGTGTGGTGGCAGGAGCCGTTCAACTGCTGGCAGGATTAGCCTGGACATGCCTGAATAATGTCTTTATTAGTGGCCGAAAAGAGCAATCTCGCCACGTATGTTTCTCCTCTGTCTGGTGTTTTTCTGGCGCTCTGTTTGTCGTCGGGTGTCGGGAGTCCGGGTTTTGATTTCATTAATTAGCCGCGTACGTGATATCAAGTATACGCCATGTTATTGTCATTATTACTAACGCACCGCCCTCCGCTCTGCTCTGATTCCTTACAGTCCGCGCTAGAAGAAATGGCCCAACCACAGCTGCTGCAAATCAAATTGTCACGTTTCGATGCCCAGCCCTGGGGCTTCCGTCTGCAGGGGGGCGTGGACTTCGCCCAGCCCCTGCTGGTGCAAAAGGTAAGTGCCTCCAATAGCCAGTAGCCAACACCCCAGACCCTTTTCCGATAAACGCTGGGCGATGGCCCATGCCTCTACTGACAAATGGAACTTGTGTGTTCGGAGACACCACTTGTGTGTTCCGGCACATCTGAATTCGAGTACGGCCGTGGAAGCCTTTGAAAAGCGAACAAAAAGTGAATATTATTTGTCAGTTAATTTATTTATGTGTTTAAGTGCTCGCCCGCTTTTGTTTGTTTGATAAAAATAAATCTGTGGATATAAGTTTCACTTTTTGTGGTCGCTTTCGTGCGATTTTTGCGCACGTTACCCAAAACAAATAAAACTGAATTTTTCCCAATTTTCAACAAATATTCTCTGGCCATATTAAAGCGGCAGACATACGCACGGATATATGTAACCCCCGCAAATAGACAGACACAGACACGGACGGACAGACGGACGGACGGACGGAAAACCCAACTAAAATTTGTTAAACATTCATAACAGATCTCGAAACATTTTACATTTGCGGCGACACGCAACAACAAATTTTGCTAAATCATTTTGACAACTTTATGAGCGCTTGCGGCGCACTATACTATATCGGAGTGCCGCGCGGTTTAATATCGACGTGCAATGGGAATTTTAAACCATTGCCCTAACTTATTAATTGCCGTTTAATGGCTGCAGTTTGCACTTAGCAGGCAAGACTGCGCAGACTGCGAGTGGGAGATGGTGCACACTCTGCTATCTAATCTAGTGGCACGGAAACAGGGACAAACAGTCCAGATAAATTTAGGCATGAGTTGATGCTGATACTAAACAGAGTTAATCACACTCTGTGCGAAAAACACTCTCTCTCGGTTAAAACGGAGTGAATCATGCCTGCCGAGAGCCTGATCGCGTCGAGGCCTCTGGGAAACAACTTTATGACTCAAAGGCAGCGCGATAAGGATGCCGCACCAAAGTCTAGAGAGACAGAAGTCAAAGTCAAGAGTAGGTCTATTGTACCCGTCATAAAGGCAGCTGGCTGCTATTGGATTATTGGGGTACTGTGGGTGATATGGGGCCAGAACAAGCCCGCAATAAGTCCAATTATTGATTCGAGGTGGGTAATAGCTGCTGTGGCCCCGTGTCTGCCCTGAAAATAATCTGTAAATATTTTGGCTCGTTCGGAACAACACAAGCGCTTTGGGAGCTCTTTGCTCTGTTTGTGTTTGGCTTCGAGGGGGCGTGGTCAGCGCTAAATGCGCAATTTCTATTTAAACAGCTGTGGATTTGTGTCAATGTCTCTTTTCCGAGCTGCAGCGGGCTATTTAAAACACGAAATTAAATAAGAACGAACAACAACGGAGTGCGGATTACTGCGGGAGCGAGCTGCTTCGACTCTAACCCAAGCACTTCTGCCAATTAGCAGCCTCCCGCCGCCCACAGTGATGGCCAAAAGCGCCGCTTCGGCAGCAAATGGGTCTGAAAAATTGGCCGAACTGATTCGTTTGAAATTTATGCGAGAGTCACAGAGCATACATAACGCAATTCGCGCAATTTGAAATGGAAATATTTGCGGATTACACACTGCGGACGGGAAACAATCCCAATCGCTGTCTGTTATCTAGTCGAGTCCCCGCATTTTTTCCGCTCATAAATCTGGGCGGAATGCACACTCATCCACTGCCTTTTGCCTTCCAAACACTTCAAGCTCAATTGAATTTCGAATGGCGCTCCTAAAACACTCCTCCTCCGCAGGATGCTGCGTAAAACTTATTTTATAATGAGGCACACGGAGAGAAAAGCTTGCATGCTGGGAAAGGGAAAGACAATTGATCTTGGGTTGATCAATAATACAATAAACGTGGAATTATGAAATGGTTTCCATGGAACCGAAACGAAAATTTATTCATATATTTTACTCGCCACCCATTTTGCCCCGTGCACCGCAACTGAGCTCCTTGGTTTCCAGGACACAAGCCCTGCTCCTGTGCAGCGGTACTGAGCCCAACGAACTCGACTGAACTCCGCCACTCTGCCCAACTGAGCACTTGCCACTCAAGGACTCTTCTACCTTGACAACAAATCATCATCCAGTCATCGCCAGCATCCAATCATGCCAGCTCCTTGGCTCCCGAGCCACTGCCACTCAAATTGGTGTCCTTTAAATGCTGGTCCCATCAAGATGCGACACATGGACCGAGACAGGACGAGACGGGAATAAATCCCCGCTCTCATTAAATAACAAAAACTCGAAACCCGAGGCATAAAAATAAGCTACTGAGCCGCTTAAATCGGATTAATTTATGATTTCTCCCTGGCAGCTCAGTCTTCGAGGCCAGACCGCCAGAATGGAGTCTTGTCCTGTTGCTTCCGTTGTTGTCCTGTGTCCTGTATGTCCTGTGTGTTATAAGCTTTGTGCCCACGGATTTTCACCCACTCATCCGGCAGCACACACACAGCAGCCACGTTTATATTTCATTATCAAGTGCGGGGTTCGCTTTTGACCATAAAAAGCATCACACAAAAGGCGAAAGTCAAATAAAAGCGAAAGCCAAGCTCTGCACAAATAATGGACCAAATAAGTAATACAAGAGCACAAATTCGGCTTACAAATTTCTGGCTTTTGGTCGGAAGTAAAAAATGCAATAAAAAACCATTGGAAGTCTATCTTCGGAAGCGGCGAACCTTGAATACCCTTGCAGATTCCGAAGTGCCATTGTGCTGTGCACATTCTCGTCAACATTTGTATGATGCATATTGGGAGAGAATCGGCCTACAAGTCGATCAAGGTGCTCTGCTCCATCATCGGGTAGAAATTAGCCAAGTTAGAGTCATCCCAAGGGACCGAATGGGGAAACATAGGGTTTTAGAAGGGGTAGCCCCACAGAAAGTAGGAAGAAAAGGGATCAAAAATTTCGTTTGAGGGTTTTGATGCAGAGTGACGCAGAATCGTCCCACAAATCGATCAAGGTATTCCCCGCAACGATCCGGTGGAAACTGGCCAAGTTAGAGTCATCCCAAGGGACCGAATGGGGAAACATAGGGTTTTAGAAGGGGTAGCCCCACAGAAAGTAGGAAGAAAAGGGATCAAAAATTTCGTTTGTAGGTCTTGATGCAGAATCGTCCTACAAATCGATCAAGGTATTCCCCGCAAGGATCCGGAGGAAATTGACCAAGTTAGAGTCATCCCAAGGGGCCAAAGGGGGAAACATAGGGTTTTAGAAGGGGTAGTCCCACAGAAAATAGGAAGAATGGGATAAAAAATTTCGTTTGTAGGTTTTGATGCAGATTGACGCAGAATCGAACTACAAATCGATCAAGGTATTCCCCGCAAGTATCCGGTGGAAAATGGCCAAGTTAGAGTCATCCCAAGGGACCGAATGGGGAAACATAGGGTTTTAGAAGGGGTAGCCCCACAGAAAGTAGGAAGAAAAGGGATCAAAAATTTCGTTTGAGTGTTTTGATGCAGAGTGACGCAGAATCGTCCCACAAATCGATCAAGGTATTCCCCGCAACGATCCGGTGGAAACTGGCCAAGTTAGAGTCATCCCAAGGGGCCGAATGGGGAAACATAGGGTTTTAGAAGGGGTAGCCCCACAGAAAGTAGGAAGAAAAGGGATCAAAAATTTCGTTTGTAGGTCTTGATGCAGATTGATGCAGAATCGTCCTACAAATCGATCAAGGTATTCCCCGCAAGTATCCGGTGGAAATTGGCCAAGTTAGAGTCATCCCAAGGGACCGAATGGGGAAACATAGGGTTTTAGAAGGGGTAGCCCCACAGAAAGCAGGAAGAAAAGGGATCAAAAATTTCGTTTGAGGGTTTTGATGCAGAGTGACGCAGAATCGTCCCACAAATCGATCAAGGTATTCCCCGCAACGATCCGGTGGAAACTGGCCAAGTTAGAGTCATCCCAATGGGCCGAATGGGGAAACATAGGGTTTTAGAAGGGGTAGCCCCACAGAAAGTAGGAAGAAAAGGGATCAAAAATTTCGATTGTATGTTTTGATGCAGATTGACGCAGAATCGTCCTACAAATCGATCAAGGTATTCCCCGCAAGGATCCGGAGGAAATTGACCAAGTTAGAGTCATCCCAAGGGGCCAAAGGGGGAAACATAGGGTTTTAGAAGGGGTAGTCCCACAGAAAATAGGAAGAATGGGATAAAAAATTTCGTTTGTAGGTTTTGATGCAGATTGACGCAGAATCGAACTACAAATCGATCAAGGTATTCCCCGCAAGTATCCGGTGGAAATTGGCCAAGTTAGAGTCATCCCAAGGGACCGAATGTGGAAACATAGGGTTTTAGAAGGGGTAGCCCCACAGAAAGTAGGAAGAAAAGGGATCAAAAATTTCGTTTGAGTGTTTTGATGCAGAGTGACGCAGAATCGTCCCACAAATCGATCAAGGTATTCCCCGCAACGATCCGGTGGAAACTGGCCAAGTTAGAGTCATCCCAAGGGGCCGAATGGGGAAACATAGGGTTTTAGAAGGGGTAGCCCCACAGAAAGTAGGAAGAAAAGGGATCAAAAATTTCGTTTGAGTGTTTTGATGCAGAGTGACGCAGAATCGTCCCACAAATCGATCAAGGTATTCCCAGCAACGATCCGGTGGAAACTGGCCAAGTTAGAGTCATCCCAAGGGGCCGAATGGGGAAACAGGATTTTAGAAGGGGTAGTCCCACAGAAAGTAGGAAGAAAATGGATGAAAAATTTCGTTTGTAGGTCTTGATGCAGATTGATGCAGAATCCTCCTACAAATCGATCAAGGTATTCCCCGGAAGGATCCGGCGGAAATTGGCCAAGTTAGAGGCATCCCAAGGGACCGAATGGGGAACCACATGGTTTTCGAAGGGGTAGCCCCACAGAAAGTGGGAAGAAATGGGGTGCAGATTGACGCAGAATCAAACTAAAAATCGATCAAAGATTCCCCGCAAGGATCCGGTGGAAATCGGCTAAGATAGAGACTTCGCGGGACGCTTTCGACAGAATCATAGTATCCTCTGAGAGGGTATAGGACCACGCAGGCAGCAGAGTCGGCTATTAGCCAACTTAAAGTCTAGACAGTGGAACTCAGGAGAGGACAGTGCATAACAAGCTCCTGGCGGCATCCAAGGCAACCGACGAAGCCGCCAGCCCCCACACGTGATCCCATGTCGTGGCTGTGCTGCGATGCGAGCGCTGTGTTCTTCTCGTGCAAATCTGTTTGGTTGGTTGACACTCTTCCCAACCAGTAGCTATACTCGACGGAGGCAGCGTCACTGCCATCGAAAAGTCACAAATAAGGTTGTCCTTCCAAACAAATTGTCGGCCAAAAGCATCCAAGTTCTATGTTGAAATTAATTAAAACCAAATTATAAACTTCATAAAAATATTTTATAGTAAGAGCATCTTGAGCTTCGCCGTCAGGTTAACCCGTCTTTTTCCGATTTTTTTTTTGGCTTCACTCCGCCTCTGTTCGGTTCAGTTTCGGGTGTTTTTGCTCGTTTTAAGCTTGTTTGTATGCTCTCCCGGGTTGGCCATTAATTATTTGACTCCTGTCTGGGAGGCAGGCGGCCTTTGTGTTTGTGTCGGCGTTCGCCTTTGTCTTTGCCTCAAACTATGGAAAGTCATAATTCGGGCTTCTGTGCGCGGGTATATTAGTGCATCTTTTCCAGCCTCCCTTGGCAGAGTACAGAGGGTTGCTTCAAGCCCCCAGATTTTCCAGCCCCAGCCCCAGCTCCTGGTTCGTCTGCCAGACTAACACGCCCCCGTGGTCTGTTTCTGATTTATGCCAGTCAAATTATGAAGGCAAATTTCTCTTGCTTTGATTTCGGGCTTTGAGTAATTGAATCTGCAGGAGGAGGACACCCTGCTGCGGTCTCGACGACTCTCGATTGTTGACTGTCGATGTGTGTTTGTCGTTGCCTGCTGATTGAACTTGCCCTTTTCCGGGCCCAACGGGTTCACAAAGAGGAGGGGAAGCGGTCTCAAGCCATCTCCGGCTGCGGTTGGTCTCAATTTACTCGCACATTTTATTAATTGCACAAGAGCAACCATTGTTGCTCATTCGATTGTGCTCCAGAGATACACGAGAATTGCATTTGTGCACTTGGCAGCAAATTTACATGCTTGTTGAAATTTGTGTTGCGGTTTCTGGCTCCGACTGAGAGAGCGACTCTGGAACCACAGAGGGGGCTGATTACGGCCATAAGCTGCCTGGATGGGCCGCACCTGCTGTCCAGGCTGCTGGCTCCAAGCGGAGGCTAATTCCGCAGCAATTGCCAATGGAGCGTTAATTGAATTAATAAAGAGTTGCCGGCCAGCGGAGCAAACATTTCGCGATGCAATGCTGATTTCCCGTGATTCATCTTTGTCAGTCGCAGAAAGGCGTAATTGATAAAAGTTAAGCCAGCCAGCCAGCCAACCAGCCAGTCAGACCGCCGCACATACGCCTGCGAACAAAAAGGATAACCAGACAGTGATTAAGTGCCTGGCTGCGTCAGTGCCGCGTTTGATTGATTATCAATTTCACCGAGTCCGCCTTAACAGACTCCGATTCGGGCTCCAGCCACGACTGCTGACCGGACGCCGGACATGGCCTGCATACTGCAACAGTGCATTGCCAATTTAAGAGTGTTGAAATTTATTGAACGGCCGGGCCCTTCCCCTGCACTGCAGTCCCCCTACAACCTGGCCGGCTTTCCTGTTTCCGCATCCTCTTCCGCTGGGGGCAACGAGTGCTACTTCCGTTGGGGTTTAAGAAATCTTGTTATATTTGTTTATCAATATGCAGTACTTTCAATATTTACCCACTTAGTACGAGAATTTCTCCAGACTTCTCCCTAGTAATTTGAATCTGCACCGGGGACCCAGTTCCCGACTCTGTTTAGCAACTCTTCGATTCCGTGCCTGCAATCCTCAATCCTCAATCCGCACGCCCATCCAACCAGATCCTTCTGGTCAGGTAGCTCGGACTGCTATCTGCAGTCGCTTTAAGTTCACTCGCACTTCATTGCACAAATTCTCCAGACCAGACTCGAGCACGTCTTATTTAGATTTATCCTGCCTGCTCCGCTTCAGTTGAGTTGTCGAATTCGTGCCTGCATCCGTATCTATGGGAGGCCCTTTGTGTGCGGCTGATATCTCTTTCGGCTTGGTGGCTATATCTTTAATATATTATTGAATATTTTGTGGCCTGGTCCGGAAATTGTACTAATGTCTAGCCGGTGCGGGCCACATCCTGTCCTGGTTGCCCCAGACGCCATGGCTGCCGACGCTGCAGCCTCCACATGCAAAAGTCACATAAATTTGTGCCCCTCTCTGCTGAGTCCCATTCTCGTCCTTGTGGCCTAATCCTTGCGCTCAGCATCTTGTGCCCAAATGTTGTTGGGCTCGCCTGCACAAGGAAAGTTTGCTGCGCGTTGGCTCCGCTATCTGTTGTCCTTGCTTTTAAGTTGCATGTCAGCGAGCATAAATCCTTCAGTGGAAAATGCTCGCTCCGCTGCATCTGGAGCACACACATTTCTGGAGCTACGTACTGCCACAAGTGCCTGATAGCGCGGAGGAGCTGTAAGCTGTAGCGAGGAGAAATTATTGGCCGAACCCAACCCGCTGCATTATGTGCGCCATAAATATTTATAACTTCTAAGCGTAAAGGGCAAGCGCTCGAAGCGGAATCGATCCGGATTCCAATTCGGCTGCCAGTCTGGAGTCCGACTGACAAGAGATATGTGTGGGAGCCGCTGCGAGAGACGGTCTTGGACAGTTCGATTAGTCAGCTAATGGAGGTGCACTGCGGCCTTTGTTACCTGCTTGGAGATGATTCACTTCAGGTAGCCTTCGTCTTTGTCCCTGACTTCCAATCCTCAAATTGATTTCTCTGAGTCACTTGTCTTAAGAGCCACCCGTCTCTATAAGTATAAACTTCCGTAACTCTTTTACCACTAATCGTTTAAATTTCAAATATTGGTCCAAGGTTCCCGTTCCTGTAGTCGCTCCAGTTTTTAAACGCAAGCAGATAAGTGCTCTTTCGTATTGCCTCTACTGCGCTGTTCCGGCTATCTCCCCAAAGGCATCTCAGGAGTCTGTGATTTAATTGTTGCTTAGTGGATTTTCGCAGCATCAACGCTGGATAAGGGCAAGCCAAGCGGAAACGGAAATGGCGCACCGTGCACACTTATCTCGGCTCCCAGCTCCTGGATATCTCACTTCCTGTGCGTGTTCGCATTTCTGCTAAAGGATGTGCCCGCGCAAATTGCGTGCTGTGGCGTAATCGAAATAAATTATGGACCGCACTTACGCTGCGGCCAGCGCCCGCGACCACAGCTCATGGTTCGGGCGCATCTGTACTTTCCGGAGCGATGAGAGCTTTTAGCGTTCCGGTCGTGTTTGTTTGGCTTTAATTGGCGGCAGGGTTTAGTCGGCGACAGTGGAAGTTTGTCCGGCAATTAGGGGCAGGTAATAGAGCCCCCGACGTGTGCTATTATCCTGGTTATTATTTTATTCCGTCTTTTGTGGCCCCGCAGGGCAAACGCATTGGCCGTAACGATATGTCATTGATTTCCAGTTAAGCGAGCCACGACAAGAAGCTCCGTATCGAAGGCGTCCCCCTTGGCAGCCATTACGCACTGCTGGCAGAATGTCCTTCTCGCCTGGCTGTGTCGCTCCATCTTCATGTGTCGTCAAGCGCCTTGGGGCCATGATATATTACGCCTGTCTGCTTGTCTTGTTTATTTGCCGAACGGACGACGAAACGGGGGATGCTGGGTGGAAATTTTTATTGTTATGACGCATATCCTCCTGCGTAGAAATTGAGACGCTCTTGATTTCCTGGTGATTTATTGTTGTTTCGGCCAGCCATCCAAATTGATTGAATATTTACTAAACGTCTCCGGCAGTGCCTTCTAAACGGTTTACAGCTGCGCCGGCTCCATCGATCCCAAGCCGAATCGATTGCTTTGAACTTCGGAGCGAGTGTGGGGCTGAGGCGTCTGCAAAAAAGTCAATTTTGTTAATCAACACGAACGACTTAATCCAAATTGAATGAACTCGAACCTGGGTGCGCTCCCAAAGCGGATCAGCCGCTACACATCATCCGGATCCGGGCCAAATGCGAGAAATAAAAGCAGGCGCAAATTTACACATTTTTCGCATTTCTGCACCAGAAACCAGGGCGGGTGCTGGGACCATCCCCATATTTTTTTTATCTCGCCTTCCTCTTTTTTCCACTACGAAGCGTTTGCCAATAAGTGACTACGAACCGAACTGAACTGAACGAAACCGAACCGAAACAAATCGGCTCAAGGCTCACAGCGCTCAGGTGAGAGCCCAGAGGCCTAAAAAAGCGAAAATTGAAAAACGCAGCTGCCAGGGCCATAATAAAGCCCCAAACACACAGCAAAAAGTAAGGAGCTTCTGCTTCTGGTTACAACAAGTTAAATACCCTTCCAAAAATGTCTGAAATTTAAGCCTATACTGGTTTCATCAATGAGGCCTAATTACTAAAAAATAGCTGTCTGTGACTTTTAAGTAAAAAATTAAGACTAACATTGAAAATAAATTTAAATTAAAGAACCAAACATACCCGCTCTTCATATCCTGAAACGCACATACACAACAGGGACTGAGAGGAAGAGTGAATTGCGTTTTTGCAGGGCAGTTGAGGGCGAGTGGGAGTGGCACTGGCCCCATCCCACATCCCACAGCCCGCTTCCTACTGCCCATAGCCGGCTCAGCCACGCTTGAGGTGATAATGTAATAAGCACTTTTTATGACCCTGCCGGATTTAGACCTAAAATTCCACTCCACTTCGAAATCCGAAGGGCATTGTTCTGTCTGAAAAGTTCGCTAGTTTTTCGTCGACCAGCAGGCATATCCGGGACGTTGGGGCCAGACCCCGCCTCCGGACCCGGGTCCTTTACCGCCATTTTTTATGGCCAGCTAGGATTTAGATTTTAGCCTGCAGTTGTTTGAGCTCAGCCGAACATATTGTTCCCTGTTTCTTCCTTTTATATTTTTTGTATGAAAGCAGAAATCGACTAATTGGTGGCATTCGCATTTCTGCAGTCCCGGCAAGAGGTGCTCCGTGGGACATCCGCTCTTACGGGTGCAAGCGAGTGCGAATTGATAAATAGGAGAGCTCGTCACTTACCGACTTGGATTATTGGAAGATGAAGTTCCCTAAGGCAAAAAGAAATTATATATTTATTCTGTAAACCCAAAATCAACACACCTTTGTATCTGCCAAGCTGAAGGACAAAAAATATAGGAGCAAGTTTTCCTTTCGAGGAAGTGAACTTATCCCGGCTTGCGTCTGGTGGTTCTTTGAGTTCTTCACTCTCACTGACTGAAACAATACTTTCTTTCAAATTTACCTCAATAATTTAAACACTCAATTTTGTTTTTATTTACAAGCTTTGTTGTTTATGACGCGAGGATCTTAAAAATGGCGTCGGGAGATGGACCAATGTCGATAAATAGTTTCGATATGTTATCTATTCACAATAGATCCTCTCTGCTTAAACCTATTTTTATAGGTATCGCATTGCTATACCACAGCGTACAGCCCTTTTTTGCTTCTAATAAGTTTGGGCTATACAACCGGTTAGCTAACACTTGTCTAGAACCACCAGAAAATCTTTTATGAAAACTATCGATTGCCATGTTCTGCAGCGATAACTATTCGAAATCGAGTGATGGGGGTTCCCCTTTTTGGGAAACCTTTCCCACTGCTACCAAATCGCAAAACCAGACATATTTTCCAGGCCTGGATGGCCATTAAATGGGACCCATGTGGCACAATGTTTTCCGCATTTAAGACTCTTAAGTGATTAAGCGACAGGCCGAGGGTTTGTATATATGTATGCATGTACGTATGGTGGTACTGTACATGCATCAAACATACTATCATTAATATAAAAATGAAATTACCTTGTCCAACGACAGTTGCCATTAAAAGGGAAAGAAAAGGACGAGAATCCCGCCCCACCTCCATCCCAGCAGCTCTCTGTTGCCTTGAGTGCGCGGTGCGCTTCATCAAATTGAAAAATGTCAACGATAGAGCCGGAAAATGGGAAATCAGAGAACAATGCGGCACGGGAGACAGGTATGAGGAGGAAGACTGAAACTTGGAACTGGCGGAAAAGGTAAACGGCCACGCCCCCAGGGTGTTGTCTTGTTGTTCCTGGAGAGCGTTCTGTTGTGGACGCGGCCCAGATGCATTGACAATCGACAAATGAGGAAAGATAATGCAGGGCATTAATCTTGCTACCAGCAATTTGTCAGTGTGCCTCGGCTTGGACTCCTTCGCTTCGAGAAATGCCAGTTGCAGTTCGAATTTCTCGTATTTGTGGATCTTAGCAGAGTCGGAACGGAGTGGCCCCAAGGGGTACATCTCTTCACAGGGACCCAGAAGTCTTGAAGCAGGAAAGTATGTTCTTCAAGCTAAATCACCGTACTCATATTTGCAAGATATTGCAGAGCTCCGAAGGGCACTTACCTGCACTGAACCCCCTTCGAAGGGCTTCCATCCTACCACACTGCGGCCGAGAGTCCGAAGGTTTGTCCCTGTCGCTTCTAAACGTTGCCTTCATCAATTAATTTACAATTTGCCAGACATCCGTGTCCGCATTTGCAGTCTCCAGCTCCTCTCGTCTCTGCGCTTTATCCTGTGCTTCTGTGTGGTCAGCTTGGCATACTTTTTCTAGTCCTCTGCTGGCCCACTAATGGCCATGTCCTTGCGCCACCCCCTTGACTTCGCCCTCCACAGGCCCTGCTGCCGTAAATTGCATTGGTTGCCAACTTGTTGAAAGGCGGAGCGAACTTAAATGCTTTTTAATGTTTTTCCCGTGCAGCGGAACCCACTTAAGGTCATTGAAAGTGCACTGGGGGAAACGATTGCAGGTTTATCGCTTTTCAAATGTTCAAATGTCATCACCGTTTGGGGCACGTTGCTGAGATATGGCCAGAATCAATGATCTTTTAGCTATGTCCTTTTAGTTTGTAGTTCGTAGAAGGACTTCGAAACCTTCGAAAACTGTGTCAATGGAGTTTCGAAAACAAATTTGGTAAAGTTAATTTTTTGTAATGTAGCAGAGCAGACTGGTGCTGTGAACCCCGTTTAATGGTCACAATTTAGCTTTTAATTAGATTGCTAAATTTGTTTTCAAACCATTTTGCTCGGTCGTGCGGACAGCGCATACAAATTCGATGCCCGAAAACGGAAAACCCTTGAGAGAGGTCCTCGCCTCCTTCCGTATTTTGGCCCGGAATTAGAGTGCTTACGGTTTTTCATTCTAATTGTTTTTGTGCGGCCAAGACGTCGCTACCAACCGAGGACCACCCAGCCCCCCTGGGCTGCCGTGTCGCTGATTTATTTATTTCTATTTGGCTGTTATTTTGCTGCTTCTGTTGCCGCTACGAATTTATTTTTTATTTTGTCTTCCACCAAACCAAGCGAGCGCAATTGCGGTCGTCTGCCCACGGAAAGCCCCCAAAAGCCCCGACAGACCCCGCCGCTGCAACGTTGTCTGCGTGCCGTGCTCTAGTTTTCTATTTTTGCTTTCCCGGCCGTAATGGCAACCTTAATCACGTAATGATTTTGAGCGAGAGGCGCGGGTGGGTGTCCGAATTCTGTGTGCTCCCATCCTCCTGCTACACCGCCTTCTCCATCTGCGCCAGCTCCTTGCTGTTTGCTCATTCATCTCGGGTCTTGTTTTTGTATTCCGCATTTCGCGTTTCGTATTTTCGCAATTGGCACAAATCTCGGCGTACTCGCCAAACGCTAATGGCCAAATGCTGTGGCGCTAATTGAAATTACATTTCTTAAAGTTAAATATTTAATTGAGAGAGCTACCAGCGGCAGGCGCAGGACTCAGCCTCGAAACTCGGGACTGGCTCGAGTGCCCCTGAGTACTGGAGGACTGGGCTCTTCAAAAGTTTTCGGTTTAATTTTCACAATCATTAGGAACTGCTTTAATATTTAAAGCCCTTAAGAGCTTCATTGGCTGTAACAGCAATGAATGGCCCTCTTTGACCCAATTCCCATTTTCGGGTCGGATAATGCATTGTCTGTGAGAACTCGTTCAAAAATTCTCTGCCGTCTAGCTTCAAATATTTACAAAATGGGTCACCTAATTGTCTGTTTAGTGAAGTGCCCTCTTTATGATGTTGATTCTGAAAGTCCCTACCACTAGCTAATTATTTCCAAGCAACCACATTTCTGTTGTGCCGTGGAATGTATACAAAATATACACTTTTGTTGGTGCAACACAATAGGAGAGAGTTGGGGTTGGCTAGACTGACTTCAATAGCATCTTGCAGCATCATCGATTCCTTTTCATTTGGAGACCCATCCGACCTTTCGGCGTCTTTCATGTCAATCCCCCGGTGGCAGGCGTCGTCGCACGTCGGACCTTGCAACATGGCCTGCAACTCGGCTTGTTGCTTTCCCCAGGGAATGTGGGACCAGGCCCGAAAAAGGATGACGACCACCGATGCCGATTGCCGATGTGGCATGCTTAGAATGCTCATCACGGAAGCGTCGCCAAATCCTAATTGCATTTGTCTGATTGCACTCGATGCTGCAGCTGCAGCCTCTCCGATATCTGCAATGCTGCTGTGCGAAGTCGGAGCTGGAAGCATGAGCTTCTGATGGTGATGCTGATTCATTAAATTGGTGCCCCCATCCCCCGTGGTCCTCCGCTCCACAACCTCTCGGTCTTATGACAGGAACATGTAAATGCCATTTACTGTTTCCATTTGGAACTCCCTCTCTGCTGCCATTGTCTTCTTGTCGTCATTGTCGTGGCTGGGATTGCTCAGGGCTGTCTTTCGGTCTTCTGGCTCAATTGAAATTCCATTTAATGTAATTTGAGTGCCATCATTCATGCCTCAGATAACGGCAGCGGGCGAGGGTGATTTTTGGTTAGTCTGAGATTACGTTTAACACGATTTCACGGCTGTCAGAGCGGGCGAGGCCCAGGATTGATGGATGCCGTCCACCGGTCGGCCGGACGGCATTTCCAGGAACACAAACATCTTCTGGCCCGACCTCGTTCTCCGATTGTGCCCTCAGCCTGGGACTGAACATCAAACAACAAACACGCATTTCCCAATCGCGTTTCCTGCTATGCTGTGTGGAGTTTATTTAGAGGCTGTGACCCAAATATGTGTGCCGGACTGGACTGCAGTGGATGCAGCGGCAGAACCGCTGTCCAGATACCCATCTGCCTAGATACAGATACTTTGGCAGCTGATTCATGCATCTCGCATTTCGACACGTCCGACAATGCGTAAACAATGGCCCAAAACAGTGGGCAGGGGGAAAATGCGAAAACACATTGCCGCCCAGCAGGTAGCAGGTTGGGAAAGTTTCCCAATTTCCCGGCGTGCTGCGAGCGTGTTGCCCACACGTCTTGCTTATTTCCCGCACCCAATTGCTGGCTTCATTAGAAATTGCCAGAGCCCCGCCGAAAATATAATTTATGCATGCTCCTGACACAAAACCCAAAGGGTTCAGGTCGAGGACAACCAGCTGAAGAAACAACAAGCGGCCAGATGGTGTGCGGTATTTCGGAATGGCCCATACCCAGCAGGTTAGTTTTAAGCGAGACTGAGGCAAAGACTCACTCGGAAAAATAAATGGTAAGATCAGCAATAAACTCCTTACTTCCTAACCAAAGTAATAATAAGTTAATCCTCTCACTGGCCACCAAGAACCTGCTGGTTGGAAGTAGTATACCCCGCGAACTCCCCAGTACTGGGTACAATTGGCAACCAACAAAAGCAGCAACATGGAAGCTGACGACACTAATTAAAAATGTTGGCCAACCCTTCAAATGGCTCATGCGGCGACTGACAAGCACAGAGCTCTGGACCACAGGGCCGAGAATGGGATCAGGAGCAGGAGCAGGGACTAAAGCCAACGCTGCGGCCGTTGCTGAAATTGAAAAGCTGGCTAAATCCGCTAAACTCCCAAACAACCCGTCATCGCAGCAAAACAAACACCACGTCAGGGTCAGAAGGAGCTGGGGCAGGACACCTTCCGACCTTGCCCGACCCGCGGCCCATTGATGATGTTGTTAATGGAAAAAATCTCAACACCCTTTTGCCACACTCGCACAAACACTGGGCTGGGGAGGGGACAAGCTCTGGAGAGACTGAAAGAGACAGCAGGATCCAGAGAGTCAAACAATGGCGCGTAATTTTACGAAATTTACATTCCTTAATTAATCTTGTTTGCGCTGCGGCAGTTGCCAGTTGTCTGCCGGCTCCTGCACCACCTTGGCAGGACACCTCCCACGAGCCACCCCTTGTGTGTGTGTGTGTGCTTGGGTTTTGGGGTTTCATCCGCTTGTGGATCTGCTGCCTCTGGGGGCAACTAACACCAAGCCACGCTAATGACATTCACGGCACAAGATGTCAGTCGAGGGGGCCGACATATCCTGCTGTTGCTGCCTTATTAACCCACATGTATATATTTCAGGGGATGCGACTAAATATCCTGTTGCCTAATGAACCCTTCTCGGCCGGGAGTCGAGCTCTGGGTCGGGTTGGCTCCTCCAGGTTGCACGTTGCGATTCTCGCTTTAATCAACAATTTGCGTACGCGGGACATGTGACATTTATTGAAATTCTAGCTGAGCCAGAAAGGGGAGCCTCGGCAGCATCAGCTGAGAGCAATTTAAACTCAATTTCGAGTCTGAGACACTGCGACGCTGAGACTCCGAGACCGAGCTAAGCTGTCTAGTAAATTGCTCCGGCAAGATGAGCCGGCAGATGAGCTCGTGTGAGCAGCGTAAGTGGTGATGATTAAATTGGATCCAAGGCGAGATCCGAGGGGTGCCTGTTAAAAGAAACTAGCTCTGGGACTGCTGCAAGAATAAAAATTAAATTGGATCAAAGCATTGGTAAAGGAACCTACAAAGAAGCACCATCAAGAGCCAATTACGGGCAGAGGGACATGTGTAGAGCTGATTTCATTTGCAGGACTAAATCCCTTGCAAGTGAAATGAAGCAAATTAAATGAGAAAATAAGAAACAAAACTGCCTGAAACAAGCAAGCGGGCTGCTTAGAAAGTGCAACACTTTCTGCAGATCTTTGAAAAATGGCATTAATTGCGGCATTCCGGAGTTGCTGCGTGAGCGTGGCTAGCCTAAATTGAACCTCGGACTGGAAACCTGCCTCGGGATCCATCAGCCTCGTGCGTGAGCGGGACTTTCACCTGGACTCTTGCCACTCGTGACTGAAATTGGCCATTTCTCACTCGCTTTTGCCAATTTTGCAGCTGTCACAACTCTCCGGAGCCAACTCAAAACCAAATCCAAAGCCGAGCCCCTTAAGGCGATTGTCGTTGCTCGAGAGGTGTTGCCTTAGCTGTCCAGGAAATCCACAAGCACATACATGTCGTACCGCAGATCCGCCAGATACCAGAGGCAGAGATACAAAGATATACGGATGCACAAGCCACACATGCTAGCGTGTTGAGCTCGAGCTTTGAGTCTAGTCCGGCATAAGCTGCAGATAAATGATCGGCAGGCCGGCAGCGCCCACACAGCGGATTAGTGTGCTCGTCCCCCGGGCGGAGATGGACATGGAAGTGGAAATGGAAACGGAATGCGAGTCCGAGTCCGGTTGCTCCCAAGCTCTACAAACAAATCTTTCAGAGCTTGGCGTTGGTCATTAGCCCGGAACCGGCTGCCGCAAAATGCGCGGCATTGTGGCAAACTTTTCCATGCCTCGTTATGAATATGCAACATTTATATAAATTGTCACGTTTATTGCAGTCAGACTGCCCCAGCCCAGTGTGTGCGGCTGCATCTGTCATTCTGCCAAATGTAAAAGCTGAAGTTCACTTCCAGGAGACATATCTCGTAATACCCTGCCAACAACTGAAAGAGTTGAAATCCTCCTCAGATTATTGCCCAAAAATTAGGGGAAGAGGTCCATCCAAGCTAGAAGCATGATATTGAAAAACATAGCCTTATCAAGATATTATATTAAAATCAGTTTATTGTTCTTTTGGTTCAACATGTACCCCAAAGGAAGCGTACATCAAAGCAACTTACAGTCCTGTGCAACTAGACGTGCAGGCCCGCTTCTGGTGGAACGCGCTTTTGTTGAACGTTGATTGCAATCATAATTTATAAATGTTGCCGACAGTTGCCGGGTGCCCCGATGTTGCAGTGGCCGCTACCTTCCATATTTCGCCATCAATAAATAAATATTGTCTGTCTGTCGGTCTGGTCAGTTCTGGAGCGATGGCCAGAGGTCCGCAGTCAAAGCCTGGCCATTAGTAAGTGATTTGGTGACTTTTTCCAATCTAATTGAATGTGGCGGGCAGCCAGGTCCCCGGCCAGAGGCTTTAAGAGAGCGCAGAGAGCTCTTTAAACTGCCAGGCAGACGAAGTGTTTCTGGCTCTGCTGTCTGGTAGTTTGCACTTTTTCATTCACTCTTTGGCCGGGTTTAATCGCTGCCAGCTCAGTCTAGTTGCGAACTGTTTGCCTTCCCATCAGGATACCCAAGCCCGCTCCCGCTCCCGCTCCCGGTCCCATGCCCATTCCCGTTCCCAGTTTCTGCTCCCATTTCGCGCTGGTCAAGTGTTGTGGTTGCCATTTGTTTGTGCCAGAAAGCCGCATCAGCAGTGGCGGAGCTCTTGGGTTTTCTAGTGATTTACTATGTCGAGGCAAGGGGCATGGGGCATGGGGCACGGGCGTGGGGCAGGGACAGGCGGGGAACGTGGCGTATGAGTGATGCTGCATGCATATTCATATACATTGAGATTCATTGTATTTGCGCTGCATTTCCGCAGTATTTTGTATTTTATCTGCTTTGTTCATGTTCGTTCTACTTACGACTTTTCCGCAATTTCCCTCTTTTTCGCTTTTTATGACCCCCCCAGGGAGGGCCAGGATGGGGGTGTGCTGCTGTCATATTGCTCGCCTCAGCTGGGGCTTTAAGCAGATTTATTTTCAATTAAACAAGCTCATAACTTGGCCAACAACTTGGCGCAACTTGGCAGGCTCTTCGTTAGGCTTCGACTTTGGCTCCAGATTCTCTAGTGTCCTGTGTCCTATGTCCTACGAACTGTGTGCCGTGGTCCGTGTCCTGGCCTTGTTGCCGGCTTAATTTTCGCCACAAATTCAATTTATTTGAGATACACCTAATCCACAAAAGCAAACTTGATTTATCAACATAAATATTTTGCATACAATGTGCGAGTCGAGCTTTCGGTCACCCCAAGCCCCAAACGCCCCAGAACCCCCTGATAATGCATTTCGGCTCCGGTTTTTGTTCCATTGTTGTTATTTTGTGCATCTCGATGTGTGTGCTGAACGAAATTCAATTTTAATGCACTTGAATGGATTTCAACAGCGCTTAGTTGACTTGATTACGGGCCTTTGGCTTTGGCTTTGGCTTTGGCTCTGGCCTCGGTTTCGGTTCGGACTCGGTCCATAGAATTTCATTTGCTTTATGGATTTTACTATTCCGGGTAGCCAGAGCCATTTTTCCCTTGGCTCTTAAGCAGTGCAGCAAATCAAACACTTCAGCAACTCCACAAAAGTCGAAATTCTTCGTACTTTTGTGGAAAATGTTTGTCAAGCTGCCAGCGCCACGAAGCCACTTGTCCGTATCTGTAAGTATTTGTCATAACGCATATAATTTCAAGAGCCGCCCTCAAGAGGGACCGAGGGTGTATGTACATATGCAGATGCGGATGCGGAGTGTAATGCTAAATACATGCCATGCAAATGCTGATGATAATGCAAATGAAATTATTTTTACAACATTCTCTCTCAACCCGGCACTTTTCCTTCCCATTCACGCCTCGAGCTTTCCAGCTCCAGCTCCACCCAGTTGCAATATAAATTATCATTTGCCCGATGTTTTTGCTTTCTGGCTCCTCATTTTGATTTTGGGAGCTTCACACACATGTAATGCCAGGACATGGCCCTAATGTCCGCTCCCCGAGTGGATAGTGGGAATACGAACACTAGAGGCACCCCTTAGGATCCAGCAATTGTGGGTGCATATTTAAGGGGAGAGAAAACTTTCAGAACCGTAAAAGAAAGTATTTTAAAAAGTAAGGTCTGTGCTGTGAATGTCCCCCGGTATGCTTGCTGACTGATATACCGACGGGCTTAGAATGTTTAGTTGTGCCACCTGAAAACTGGATACTAAACTACATGGTATGTGCCCATTCCAAAGGATCCTGCTCCCTCATAAGTCATTTGAAAAACAAATGCCCTGACTATTGTCGGCCAGCCGCAAAGGCTATAAAGCTGACAAATGTCGAACAGCAGATACATAGATACGTCGGAGTACATGGGTCTGGAGAAGGGGCACAACCACGGATCGCAGGTACTCATAAAACTGTCCAAATGTCAATATTCCGGAGTCACGACGAAGCAGAGCCGAAAAATGCTTTTCAGGCCGCGTTTGCTTTGATTTCAGTTGCCGGGCTGGCTGACTGACTGGCTGACTGCTAGGGGAGTGGGAGGATGGAGGGATGCGGGCCAGGACTTATTTGTTGCTGTCTGGGAAACACCTTGGCCGAGCAATTTCAATTTGTCCCCGCAGCCGACAACAAGAAAATGAACATGTCAACGGCACACGTCGGATATGGACTTGGATTTGGCTTTGGCTTTCCCTCTCGGATTGAGGTGCACGGCAAGAAACACCCTCAGTAACTGGGGCTAGCTTGTCTTTCCGGAAGCCGGCACCCCACAAGTCTTTCTCTCAGTGCTATGTTTGTGGCTCAGTTAACCTGTCGGCTCTGCTCGGCTGCTCAAATTCGTTGCGCTTCGATTCGATTCGATTCGGTTTTTTTGGCAACTTTGTAAATATTACAAAATTTAGGTGTCTCGCTTGGTGAGTACGGCAATGAAATATTTATGCACATACACACACGGCGGGCACTGTATCCTGGCTCTGTGTGCGAGTGTCTCTGCCTCTGCCTCTGCCTGTGTTTGTTTTTGCCCCGTTCTGCGCAAATATAAACCGACCGCAGTCGACAGTCGCAAGGGGGCGGGAGGCGGTGGTGCTGGTGGGGCGGCTTCTGACTGACTGGGCCTGCCAGTTGTCTGATAAACAGACAATTTGCCAAAGTGGATACGTGCATGGCGCGTATAATTTTGGGGCGCACCTGAGCCCGCTTTCTCCTTTCCCCTTTCGGTGCCCGGTGCCGTGCCGTATGTTTGGCCTAGACCCCGAGAGGAGCAACAGGAGCAGCAACAATTTCCTCTGTGGCTGTATTTTGCGGTTGTGGACTTTAGCTTGATGAGTGTATCTCGTGTGCGAGCTCGGGTGTGTGCTTAGATGGTTAGTTTGGCTGATGGGGCGACGTTGACGGGCCAAAGTGACTTCAACGGCCGGAGCTTTAAAGAGCCTCCGCCTTAGCCTTTAAGCGGGCAAGAATTGGCAGCCGCCCAGCGGTTGTTCCTCGCTGTGTCACAGCTTACTTTGTGTAGGACGCCCAATCCCCGTCAAGTCTCCGTCTGCATTTCAATTTCATGTTTGAAATTCGAAAACTCCCGCCGGTTGTATGCGTCACTGCGCCCACCCAGCCCGGCCGCCCACCATAAGAATCTCCGGCGTAACTTTTACGATTTTAATCGTGGAAATTTATGGCATTTTTCTCGCACGATTTCCCCGCGGACGCCGAAACCTCCGCCAGCCACAATGTATACCCGTATACACGGAATATATACATATATTCGGAAATAAATAAATGATGAAAACAAACACCCCAACCGCACACAGCAACACGGCCATAAAACTAAACTTTGGCCGCTAGTTTGGCCGGCCAAATATGTACATACATATTCGAATTCGGATCTGCATGTTCTGATGGGTCGGTGGAATATTCGGCCAAAGTCAGCGCCGCCGCGAATCCGCAACCGCCGCGGATTCGGGGCTCGGATTGCCGCTCATAATTTTTGCATTTGCAGCATAATAAATTTAAGCCCGGCCGGGCATTTTGCGCCAATGAGTTATGGCTTCGGCGAATCGAAAGCGAAGTTGACTAACCAGGAGCTTGTATTTTCCGCTTTTTCCAGGTGAACGCGGGCAGCTTGTCCGAACAGGCCGGACTACAGCCCGGCGATGCGGTGATCAAGATCAATGACGTGGATGTCTTCAATTTCCGGCACAAGGACGCGCAGGACATTGTGGTGCGCTCCGGCAACAACTTTGTCATCACAGTGCAGCGGTAAGTGCTTTCCTTGCTAGCTCTTCCGACGGCCTCCCTAATGCATCCTTTTCCCCATCCAGCGGTGGCTCCACCTGGCGGCCGCAAGTGACGCCCACCGGTAACGTGCCGCAGCCCAACTCGCCGTATCTGCAGACGGTGACGAAGACTTCTCTGGCTCACAAGCAGCAGGACAGCCAGCACATCGGCTGTGGCTACAACAACGCGGCCCGTCCCTTCGTGAGTGTTCTAATTTGCAATCATGGGGACACCGGGAGAAAGCTCTTTGTGGAGAGTCCCTTGGGAAAACTATGGCGATTAGGGTGGGAGCTACTTTCTCTCGGTGTACACGGAGAACCCGGGGTATCTAGAACTCACCACATCATTTATAAAATTCATAAACTGGCAACCCAAAGTTGGGAATGCGGAAAGTTTTAGTTGCCACACAACCGCCCAGCTGATGCTGACGTCCTGATGATGACCAATGATGTTGATAGTTAGTTTCAGGGCCCCCTTCCCCACTGGGCGATTATTTTGTTGTCTGTCTGTGGCTTTTCATATTCATTCATTTCATTTTCGGCTGGGCTGGGTTAGGGCAACAAAACTCCACCACCCAATCACCCAACCACCCAACCACCCCACTGTATGAGTTGACAACATTTGCATTTATACGATGTCTGTCTGTCTGCCTGGCTGACGCTCGGTTTGTTTGTGCGTAGTTTTGAAAAGTGTCAGAATGAGTAATGAATATGAGTGCTAGGATTATTTGCCTGGCAAGAATTAATGTGCGAAGGGTCCTCGCACTCCTACACAGTCCCATCCTCACACCCGAAGCACACACATCAGGGATATGCCATGCATAGTAATACCCGGTGTCGCTCTCCTTGGGTAGAGGAGGATGGGGTCTGCGTCGTATTTGCATGTATTTTATTGTTATGAATTTGTGTAATAATAGCTCCAGCCACTGACAATAATGGCAACAACAAGAGACCAAATTGATTTGGGATCATTTTATGAGCCAAGTTTCTGGCATAAAGACATGCAGAGAATATAGTTTTCCAACAAAATAAATCTACTGCTCAGACTCATCACGGAACCCAGAATCAGGCTCGCAGCGAAGGCAATAATTTGCAATTACGATAAGTGCGTGGGCAGGGCTTCCCTTCTTTGTAGTCCGTTTTTGCGGCTTTTTTCCAGAAACTTCGCTCATTTCACACCTTCCCAGTCCTCTGGCAAGTTTTCATGTATTTTCCCCCTTCCAGGCCAACGGCGGCGACGGCGGCGTGAAGAGCATTGTCAATAAACAATACAACACCCCGGTTGGCATTTACAGCGATGAATCTATTGCGGAAACACTCTCGGCCCAGGCGGAGGTTTTGGCCGGCGGTGTGCTCGGGTAAGTTTTTCCGGCCAGAGTCCGTCCGTCCGGCAGTCCGAGAGGGCCCGGACGAAGCGGCAACAAACAACTGTCTGGGCCACAGCCGTGACAGTGCAAAATATCAGGAAAAGTTTTACTTAAAAATGTTCTTGCTCTCTGGCTTGCTTGGCTCGACTTTCTACTCGAAGAGTGGAAGGAAAAAGAAAACAGAAAGCGAAGCAAACAGAAATCAAGGAAAAGGAACGCAGAACAACCGCATGCCGGTCCGAGTGGCGAGTGCAATTTGGCAAATGATAGCCAACATGGCTAGGAACGCAGTCTGGCCAAGTGCCCGTCGACGACTTTGCGGGCCAAAATGCACGCGTGGGACCGGTCGCCTTTAGCGCTTAATTTCTTTGGGGGATTCGCGGCCAACGGGGCGGATGCGTAACAATCTCGTTGCCGCCACTCACTCACTTAGCGGATAGCATACTTTCCGGCGCTGGCCGAATGGCGAGTGTGGCGGGGCAAAAGTATGCCGCGCTATTCGTTCTTGATTTAAAAATAATCTTTAAAAGACCCTAAATCTGTTCCTTCTTCTTTTCAGCGTCAACTTCAAGAAGAACGAGAAGGAATACCAGGCCGACCGGTCCGAGGTCCTGAAGTTCCTGCGCGAGGAGGAAACTGGCCAGTCCACTCCAGGTAAAGATGCCAACTACGAGCTGGCCCGCCTGCTGCTCATCCTGAACGATGGCGCCAATCCGTTCGTGTCCGATGGACTAGGCGATTAGAGGGCAGGATTAAAGCGGGCGGCAGGCGGGTGGGCACTCTGCCAGGTCAGCCAGCTAGTCAGGGCCAGTCTTTTTTAAAAACGCCCACCAGGGACCTTGAAAAGTGTGCTTCTACAAAGTGTAACTCAAATCTTTTGAATTTTCTCGTCCAACCCATCAGACCAGCAGAAGGAGATGGACTTTCGTTTTCTCTATGTGAAGACAAAGTTCTAGTCTCGCACACTTTCCGAAAGCCACCCAGTCATATCTACATATATTTCTTATATTAACCAACAGTTTCAAAGTCACGTATTAAGTCAAAGTAGATATTAAAGTATTATTTATTACCAGGCAGGCAGCACGAGGGGTTTCAAGTTTTTAGATAGTTATTGATTGTTTGTTTGTGTTTAGGGTCTGGTCGGAGGGCTGGTTTCACTTTTTGTTTAGCTCATCTCTGTATCAATGAATGTCATCCAATGCTGAAACAAACTATCCAAGACACTTCTGGACCCCCATCGCATCCCGATCTGTCTCCGTCTGTCTATCTTTCTGACTAACCCATGTGTGTATTTAAAATCTTTTACATAAAACCAACAACACAACAACTACAATCACAATCATCACACTCACAAGCATTCGGAAAATACGAGCATGATGCACCTCAGCAACAGCCACAACAGCAATACGAACAGCATCAGCATCAACAACAGCAACACTACTACCAGCAACAGCAACAGCAACAGCAACAGCAACAGCAACAGCAGCAGCAGCAGCAACAGCAGCAGCAACTGCAGCAGTCGAGCGCCACTCGCCATGTCAGCGCCCCCGTCACCAACCCCAATAAGCCCCCCAGTACCGGCGGACTCCCGACTGGCCAGAACATTTGCACCGAGTGCGAGCGCCTCATTACGTAAGTGATGTCACCCGATCCCGTGTAGCGTCCACTGTGCAGAGTCCATTGTGTATGCCCATTGACTAACACACAGCCCGGTGCATTTGTGACTAATTGCTAGGAGTTTCGAGCGGGGTTAAGGCTCTCAGGCCGGTCTTTATTCTGTAAGCAGTAGGGTTATCGTATTCGTAGCTTTGCGATGAGGTCAATCTGAAGATGTGGCAGGAGGATAATTTATCTGTAGCGCTTTCCCAATTACTTATTGACTTTTCCTGGCGGTTGCTCGAGCAGAGCCCCACAGCCCGGCCAACTTCTACTGGACGCAGAGCCACGCCATAGGCGGAAATGAGCGACGCACTCCGCTGCACCACCAGCACCAGCAGGACGAGCGGATCGGGGTGCCCCTGCAGTCCAACACCCTGGCCCCCGAAGCTCCCCACCGGCCCAGCTTGCCGGTGGCCCAGAAGAAGGAGGACGTGGAGACGGAGCAGCCCCAGCAGGAGGATCCTCGCATCATCGTGCTACCGATCTGCCCCGCCCTCCAGGGGCCCGAGTACAAGGCAGAGATGGAGGCGGCGGCGGCGGCCCTGGCCAGCGACCACGACGGGCGACCACGTCCTCTGTCCGCCAGCGGACATCCGGCGTGCCAATTGTGCGGCGTGGGCATTGTGTAAGGATTTGTTCGACGCTCCATGATAATTCATGCGTCTGATTCCCCCGTCCCAGCCCCAGTCCTCGCATCCAGTCCTCATCAGCCCCCTCCCCGACGTGTCTGCATTTTTTAATTCGCTTTTATTCCACGAAGTCAATTGTTTGCAATTCACGCGCCATCCCAGAGCCACCTGATCCAGACCACGGGACTCGCATCATTTGTATTAATTTGTATGCCAATTTAATTGGCTCGCCAGCTCGGAGCTTAATTCGATAATGCATTATAGCTTTTACATATTTTTCGCATTACCTGAGGACTCACAGGACCCTGTGTCTCGAATGCGCATACACAAAGTGCACTGCCAGTAGTCGGTAGTTCAATCAAAACATCAAGTTCTGCTCTATCATTCATGGATGTGAATGTCCCGACGCGTTCGAGGAGCTTTTCTTGCGGTGTGGAAAGCGCCACAATGAATTTTATGGACCCGTGGGAAGATCTCCTTGAACTTTCGCTGCCCTTGCCGTCATAATCCCACTAATAACGTTCCTCCCGCCATTTTTCAGCGGCGTCTTCGTGCGCATCAAGGACAAGAACCTGCACGTAGAGTGCTTCAAGTGTGCCACCTGCGGCACCTCCCTGAAGAACCAGGGCTACTACAACTTCAACAACAAGCTCTACTGCGACATCCATGCCAAGCAGGCCGCCCTGAACAACCCGCCCGCCGGAACCGAGGGCTACGTGCCCGTCCCCATCAAGCCGTAAGTTGTCTCAATTATCCTTTTTGATTTTTGGCTGTCCGTTTGCACGGCCAATTGGTCTGCGCGGAGGCAGGGGCTTGGTTGCAAATGAAATATAAATAAATTGAGCACATTCGTCGCTTTATGCCAAAATACATACATATGTATATCTGACATTCCGGCGACAAAAATCGGCCGTGCTCAACTGAGTATTTACATGCCAATGTAGGCGCCCATTTCGATACTCTACGGAGCGGATCATATCCTTTGTGATTCCCCAGAAACATCACTCATCAGAGGCATGTGGCATGCCACCCGCATAGAACTTGGAATATTACAATGTCTGCCCTCGAAAAAGTATTGAAATGTCGACTTTCTGTCCGACATACTTTCGAAATATTTTTTGTTTCGGTCGGCCACTCTCCGCATTTTGAAATGAAAGAGGCGACACTGATTGCTCTGCTGACGTGTCATCGCCTGTGCCACAAATTTTTAATAAATGAATTGGCAGCATATGTGGCAGCCTGGTCCGCCGAACTGGGCATGCACTTCCCAGCACAACTATTGGCTGAAGCCCAGATCCATGGCGTTAGCCTCCTTAGGGTGTGCGATATTGCTGGTTTGTCAAAATCGTCCGATTGCGTGACAGTTGCAATTTGCATTGGCCATTGACCGCTGGGCTTTGGGCATTGAGCATTTGGAATTTATTTGGGGTTTTGTTGGCGTGCCAAATTTAGAACGATGTCGTTTGGCCAAAGCAAATTAAAGGACCGCCCGTGGGGGGCAATTAGCAAATGGCTGGCGACGGGCAATTAATGCTGCGCACTTGGTCTCATAACTCTTTCGATTTTCTCGCCGCAGCAACACCAAGCTGAGTGCCAACACCATCTCGTCGGCCCTGAACTCGCACGGATATGCTGGCGCCTCGAACGGCTACTCCAACGGCAGCTCTGCCCCCGCCCCGGCTCCGGTAAGTAAAGACACCTGTTACCGTTGGCTCGTAACTGTTACTCGTTAACTGTTGGCGTGGCTAAAACAGCGTCAGACATCCCACCGAAACACAGAGTTAGACACAGAGCAGACTCAGACAAAGCCTTGCACCTCTAGCCGCCTTGCAACATTCAATTTAATCATATTGCCAGCAAAAATGTTTGCTCAAACTCAGCACATTTCGCCGGAGGCCACAGCACTTCCTCCGACATATGCTAAAATGCCAAAAACCATCTACGAAGCAAGAGCTGCAAAATGCAATATAATGCAAAAGTTTTTACCGGCAGAAGTTCAAACAACTCTGACAATGTTACCAAGAAACGCTTTTGTTTACCATTCGGCTTCAGCTTTTTTCTCAAATTTCCTGCCACAGAGCGTTCAAATGGAGACAGAAGAGCTTGTTGCACTTGCCTGCAGAGCGAAATATTAAAAGATACTCAAAACATATTTCAAGACATACGAGTATGCAGTTGATGCATTTAAACACGCTCTGCCTAGACTAGAGTGGAGTCTGCAATATGGGATCCTGTAGATTATTTGAACCCACACTTTCTCTCGTGGCCTTGTTTATGTGTGTGTCCTTAAATCTGAATCCTATTTCTGTGTTTCTGTGTGTTTGACGTCGCCCGAGTGATTTGCATGGAGTTATTGTTTACGTTTGTGGCACCGACCTTCGGCTGATGGGGTAAGATGAGTGCAGATGAATGGGTCTGCAGACCGACGACCACCGACCGATGGGCTCTACCCGTCTCCCACTTGGCACCGATTGTCACATCAACTCGATCGACACGGCCAGATTGATTGCACTGGGGGTTAAAAATAATGCGACTGCAGTTTCGGTTTTGCGCGGCCAGCGCATTTCGCGAAAATGTGCAATGGCTGCTAAGAGCTAAATATATATGCCAAGCGCTACTTTTTACTCGCGCCGCCGTCGTATTCCGTGTTATTCTTATGCATTTTGTTTGGGTTTTTTTGCCTTCTATAAAAAACACACAGCTGCGGCGGTTTTTGGCAGCTTTCTGGCCGCCGTGGCCGCAGTTTCGTTGCGCCCTGTGGCCAGTGCGCATCTCGATCCCTCCGTGTCCGCGACGTTGCCGTACCGTGTCCGCCCAAAGCGAGCACCGGAGAGAGTCCAGCCGCGGATAAGACGCGTTTTAATTCGACTTTCGACCAACGACCAGCGAATCAAGTGAAACGACTCACATTTCAGTGATTTTAGCAGCGGAAAGCGCTTTTCCGAAGCACTTTTGAAGTTGCACAGGTTGCATAATCGTGCGAGTGGTCCACCAAGTGGATGGGGTTTATTATAGCCCTCTCATTGACCTTGACCTATTAGCAATATTTAGAACACCACCACCGACACACACACGCACACATCAGCACCCATTCAGCCACAGGTCGTCTTGCCCGTTGCCTGCCTTTAACTAACCTCCTTTGTTAACCCCCTGCGCCCGCATTAACCCATTTAGCCTGAGTCTGAGCCCAGCCAGGAGCTACCTCTGCCACCGCCCCCGTCGCCCACACAGCTCCTGCAGTATGCGGAGGCGGACCACCAGGTGTCCCCCGAGCAGCAACACAATCGCACCCACAGCAGCCTGTCTTCCATCTCAACTGGCTCCTCATCCTCCGGGGTGGGCGGCAGCGGCAGCGGCAGTGGGTGTGGCAGCGGCAGTGCCAGTGGCGTCGGGCCGCAGAGCCAGCAGAGCTACTCCTCCACCTTGTCGCTGGACAGGTTCAGCTCTCCGCTGCACTCGCGCCAGACATCCTCTTCCTCCACGTCGCTGGAGGTGGGAGGACTGGCACCCTCTCCTCCACCGCCGCCGCCACCACTACCTACTGCTGCTGCAACTGCAACTGCCGCGGCCAATTACAGGCTGCAGGGGCAGCAGAATGAGAACGACATGAATACCCAGAACCAGAACAAGGGCCACAACGCGTACAACCAGATGCTGAAGGAGTACTCCAACAAGCTGCAGCAGCAACCATCCCTCCACCCGAACACCACACAGCACACGCCACCGACACAGAGACACAACAACAGCAACAACAACAACACGGCCAAGCCATTTGCCGCAGCACACCAACAACAACAACAGCCGCTTGTGGCAGCGCTAACGGCGACACTTGCTAATCAATTGAAATTTAACCCACATCAGGTTGCAAGCCCCCAAGCAGCAGCACCCGCAGTAGCACCGGGAACACCAGCAGCAGCTTCGACACCCCTCGTTGCACCAGCAACAGTTGATAGCTCGCCAGCAACAATAGCAGTAGCAGCAACAGGAACAGCAACAACGGCAGACACTATGTCGGCCAACGTGGCGGATGAGCCGTCTTCGATTTATGGCCAAATTAACGCCAACCCGGCAGCACCTGGCCTCGCCGCCATTAGTGGGGGCGGGGACCAGCCCTTCGAGTATGTGACGCTCACCGGCAATGTTATCCGCAGCGTGCAGGCCCCCGGAAAGGGAGCGGGCATCAACTACAAGGTAAAGCATCCCTGCACCCCAACAAAGGTCGAGGTCAGTGAGCAAATAGACTCCTGGACTAAAGTTACTCAGTAGAAAAGAGTTTTAGTTTCTCGTTTAGTCCAGAGATTGTTTTTAAATCTTTTGAATCATGCTAGAGCATTTTATAAATGATAGGTAGTGACAGAAAGGAGTGTTAATCCCTAGCCAGTTTGGGAGGCTATCTCTAGGTTAATTGGATGGAAGACTTCATTAGTAGAAATTTTGGAGCTTACTTGACCTTTGACCCTCACTAGTGGAGTTTGTAGGCGGACAAGTTAATTTAAAACGTAAGTACCCCGCTCTGCGCTCCGCTCAGCTCGCACCGCGCCCGCTCAGATCTCCCAAGATCTGTCCCTAACTAACTCTGAAAGCGATGTTAAGTGTTGTAATATGTTAGTCTTGAATCTGACTTAAAAAGAGCCCTTCTGACCTCTCACTTTCCTCTCCTCCAATCAAAAGGTCAACCAGGGCTACGCCCGTCCCTATGGAGCCGCCGCCCCCAAGTCGCCGGTCTCGTACCCACCGCAGCAGCAGCAGCAGTCGCCCCGTCCCGCCCCCGGCGGTAACAACCCGTACGCCACTTTGCCCCGCAGCAATGTCGGCCAACAAGGTAAGGCTGCCGACAACGACGACTGTCTGTCGGAAGGTGAATGGGTCTAGACACATAAGAGAGTTCGAATCTTGTACCATATGTAGCCTCCAGTTAGTTCCTTGTTTGTTTAGCCAGCAAAGTGATTGATAGTCAGTTGGAGATGGCCGGGTCGAGCTGATTTGAGTCGACCGGTCGATTGTTGTATAGTATTAACCGGATTGTAATGAGTCATTACTAATGACGATGAGCTTATATGAAAAATAAATTGCACATGACTTAACCGTAAAGCAGAAAAAACTAACAATAGTCCTCAGAAATGTGAAATATCGAGATTTCGAAATGCTTATGGCGAAATTTACTAAACAATTCTCTCTCGCTCCCCCGACACTAAATGCAAAACTATTTGGCAAATGTGGCTGCAGAAAACACTTAGCATAGTTTAAGCCTCCTCTGTATAGACCGTCTGTATATATCTCTGTGTGCTGTGTACATATGTAGGCCGTAATGTGAGGTACCCACCACAGCAACAACACCACCAGCAGCAACAGCAGCAGCAGTACAACACTCAGCAGAAGCTAAAGCAGCAGTATAGGAACTCTTACCCCTTGGGATCTAATTATAACACCCCGAGTCAGTCCCCATACATCACCAGCAGCACCAACAACAACAACTATAGCACCTACAACAATAACAAAGTCTATCGAGGTAAACAGCTGCCACAATGCAAAAGCTGGCTCGCAGAACGCCTCGCGGTTTTTAGTTTCAAGTCACTAGACTCGCTGCCGTAGACCTAGCTCACTTGTTGAGTTCGAGCTGCTGCTTTAAAGAGTTTCTGCCAATCGCCAAAACACATCCGCCCTCATTTGATTATATGCCAAATCCATTCAGGCTCAAAGCACACACAGTCCGGACCGCGGATGAATCGCATTAGCAGGACATAACTTTCCCCCATCCGACACAGACCCGACCCCGACCCCGACCCCCCGAATGACATCGACCAATACACATTTTCTGCCTCTGTTTAATAATGGAAACATTTTTGTTGACAAACTCAATCAATAGGTGGAAACATTTTAAAATGTGTTTATCATTATTACGGGCCCAGACGGGAAATTAAAACTGACAATGGCCCTGTAACCGAAGGGAGGTAGGGAAGTCAGGAAGGTAGTTTGGGGAGGTTGCCATCAGCGGTTTCAATGCCAATGCGATTGCCATCTTCCACTTCCGGGTGCTCGGAAAATGCTGAAAGGCGAATGAAAATGGGAAACACGAGAGGGTAGGGTGGCTGGGTGGGGTGAGTTGGGAAAACCAAGCCCAGCCAAACCAAAACGAACCGATACGATGCGATACGTTGCGAAAAACCAAACCAAATGAAAGCAAACCAAACCGATACACGCACTGTGAGTGCAGCGAAATGAGACCCCATTCATGGACACAGAAATAAATGATATAAAATGTATTCCTCTGCCACCCCTGCCGCTTCCTTTACGTATTGCCAGGACATTTTTCTGCTTAAACACAACACCACAATTCGGTATTCAGAAAAATGAAGAAGCGTCCATACAGTGCGTACCAAAAGAATGTTCTGGGATGATGGGAATAATACTATTTCCGAATATAGCCTAAAATAGAGAGAGGGAAGGCCCGAAGAGTGGAGCCATAGCAAGTTGAAGAGTGCTGGGCGTTGGCTTTTCGTCCTCACTGTATCTGCGGCTTTGCCGAGAACCCTTTGGGGCCGCTCCACGCAATTTATGGTGTTTTTCCTTCGCAATCTGCACATATATCTCCACTCCTCCGTGTTTGTCTGTTTGTTTGTTTGTTTATCAATTACCGCGATGCGGAGCCGGGCTGTCATAACGGAAATGAATTAACAACAAATATGGCGACGGCACCCAGCAATGGCGCTCACAATTTACGGCCCGCCATCTTGCGGGCTCAGGGCAATTAAAAATACAATTAGCAAGGAGCCCCTCGTCTTCGTTTCGGCCAGGAATCAATCTCCTAATCAAAGCGAAAATCACGCCTAACCGCAGCAATCATTTCGGGTTTTGGCTTCGCTTCCCACTTGCCTCCCCCCGGCGGCATATGAGCAAGTCCCAGCTCCCAGTCGGAGTACCCCCAATGGGCGGGAACGGAAAAATTGGGCCGGCAAACAAATGTTTGCCTTGCACAAATTCCAAAAGCGCCGACACGCACTGCCACACACGGAGTTGGGAGCTGCCCAGGGAAATGTAAACGAAAGCAGATAAATTACCAGCCATTATTATCCAAACAAGCGTCCTGGAGCTTGCTCCTTGCTTTTTGTTCTGAGGGGAGGGGCTCCGAATATTGAAGCGTGCCAGGAGGCCATACATCACATCCTTCTGGCATTCGTCAGAGTTCGAGGCAGGAGCAAGATTAATCGGGAGCACTTCGCGAATCGGGCGAAACTATGTCCCAGGCTCACTAAGCACTATCCTAATAATTGTTTTGGTCTCTGATTCTTTTAGGTTACGGTTACCCATACACGTATTAAGTACCCCAAGTAACACACACCCAAGCCAAACAGCAAACAAGGCGTGCAAAGTTGGCAAAATACCGGAAAGAAAAGCTCTACGAACACGTTACACAATCACTTTGAATGTCAATCAATACTGTTGGTTTTAAGCAATAAAATGCCCCAAAATACCTTATCTATACCTCCGTATTACAGAGTCTATAAGAATTAAAGAATATACACATGTACTTGTACCTGCTTCATGCCTAACCGCATTCAGCTTAAAGCGCTCTCGATGGTCGATTTTTCGGTCGAACATAATCTTAATATAAAACACTAATCGAACTCTGTTCTCGGCTATTCTAAGAATTCCCTTTCTTTCTGTCGTTTGCGCAACTTTGCATGCCTTTTGTCTAGGAGGGCCCATGCCGGGGGATACAAAAGAATAATAAGCATAAAGAACAACTTTTTGCTGAATGCCCTGGCGGCCTCTTATTTGGTCGAAAACCCTGAAACCCGAAAACCGAAAACGAAAAACTTTCTGCCAACATTTTTGATATGACAAAATATTTGCGGCAATAATTTTGTTTCGGTTCCACCGCTTGTTTGTTTTCAGTCCCTTCTCCCGGAACAGAGCCTGGCCCAGTTCCTAGCTCTGGCTCTGTCCCGGGTTCTGGTCCTGGTCTTGGTCGTGTGTTTCTGCCATTTTCAATTTCTGCAAAATTACAGCCAATACCGAATTATGCATAATAAAATCCAATGACTACCTGTCGACGCCATTTTTGTGCGCAGTGGGGTAGCCGTAGTGGGCGGGAGTTTGGGGGGCAGGAGGCAGGGCCTGTCAGACGTGGTCCCATAAAAAATGGAAGTAAATATGCGTGGCTAGCAGGGAGGGAGCGGAAACATTGCCCCACCGTGTGAGCGGGTGGGTGTCTCTGTTTATTGTTGCTCGCCATGGCTCTGAAAATGGTTCTGAAAATAAGAAATAAAAAATTTATTCGAGGGACATAAAACCCCTCCCCTATCCTTGCCTGCCCTCTCCCCTCGACGACTATTGTTATATCGCATTTAATATTTTCCCTCTTTATACGGCCGTAGCGATACCCGCCGTTTTGTTTGTCTGTCAACAAATTGCTGATGGGTGGAAATGAAAGTTCCGCGCCTCGATTAAGTTCGAGTAACCATCTCGTGCTTGTGCTGTACTGTGCCGCGTGTGCTTTGAATCTCACTACTCGAAATACCACTCCAACCATCCACTCACACATGACCCCGAACTGAACGCACTCAGAAGCTATTTAGTAGTAGTTGCTATCGTTTTTTGCCGCCTCCACATACAAACTTAAAAGTGCCAAGGAACTCCTCTTCTGAATGGCTTGTGATTGTCAAGTCGAAGCAGTTTGAGGCGCTGTTTGAAAGTTTCAATGTGACCGCCTGTAGTTTTCACCCCAAACAGATGTTTCCCGTGCATCCGCTGCCGCTTTCGCCGTTGCACCACCACTGATCCTCTCCGCTGCTTTCTCAGTGCCAAGGACTAACAATCGCTTGTCTTTTGTTTCTTTCTGCTCTTCTCTTTGCCCTGACCCTCTGCAATATACTAATCCCACAACACAAACTTCCCTTGAAACACTCTGCTCCCACTGCTGTTGCTCCGCCGCCCAATGAACGAAAGAGGGCGAACCCGAGGAGCTGCAGCCCCAGTTCGAGGAGGAGGACTGCTACGAAGTAGACATCGAGGCAGAAATGGCCCGCAGTCGGCAGTCGCAACGCGGCTCCAGCTTCACTTGGCCCCCGCCTCAGGACGATAGCCACCTGGCTCCCACCGCCGCCCCTCTCTATATTGCCCCACCGGAAACGCAGCATGTGGTTGTCGCGAATCCCGTGCAGCAAGTACCCTTGCCTCCTGGAGGTGCCTCTACGCGCCTCGATCCGCAACCTCCGACAAGCGACGTCGGCAACGGAGCTCCTCCACAGTGGCAGAGCTATTCGGCGCCCCAACTGACATCCTCCAATCCCCGCCAGATGCAGGCGGAACAGCAGGAGTCCAGCTCGGAGAGCTACACCTCTACTTCGACCACCACCACCACGACATCTGAAGAGTACCAGAGGATGTATGCGGCTCAGATTCAAGCCTACCAGATGCAGGAGATGCAGTCGGGTTCGGAGTTTGACTATCAAGTGGACTACGGTAGCACCCAGGACTCCATGCAGGAATACGCTTCGGGGAGGAGAAGTGCCCAGGAGTGTGTGGACTCGCTGGCGGCTCCTTTGAGCACCTACAAGCTAATCGACATGGTAAGGGAGGTGACACCCAGTCCCGTAACAACTCCTGTAACCACCCCCGCTCCCACTACTGCTCGCCGCGTCGTTTTCAACGATGAGCCTGAGATCAAGGAGCTCCCAGTGGCTCCCATCGAGTTGGAGACTATACCCGAAGCTGCAGAGGATCGCGAGGGTCTGGTGATTGAGCAGCGGTGCCAGATACTCGAGAGTGAGCGAAAGTTCCAGCCCACCCCTGAGATCAAAATTGAGATTGCTCCCGTGCGCCAGATACCACCCTCAAAGATTCCCAATCCCATGCCCAAGGAGTGGATAAATCCCATGATCAGGGTGTTGACAACAGCCCCGGAAACTCCCTTCCACTTGGTAGAGTGTCCCTTTCCCAGGCCTTGTGGTGATAATTTCGAAGCTGAGGCAGCCGCTCAAGCTGAAGCTCAAAGTCAAGCCCAGGCAGAGCCTGTAGCACCTCCTCCTGCTCCTGCTGCAGCTCCAGTCCCAGCTCCGTTTGAGCCGCCACCCGCTCCGCTCCTGAGAGAGTCGCCTCCCCGTGGCTCCCGCCTCACCCAGGCGATGATTACTGCTCCCGAGTTCGAGCTTAAGTTCGCCCCTCCGTCCGACCAGGGCATTCCGCTGCCGGAGGAAACAGTTCCCTACATGCCACCACCCATGGAAATTAAACCCTATCTGCGGGAGGACTACCGCCCCAAGTCACCCTTTGTGAGTGCCCTGACAACTGCGCCTGATCGCCGGTTTGAGGGCCACTTTGACCGCGACGTGCCCATCCACATGATCGACCTGCCCACCCCCAAGGAGCATCTTAGTATGGGCGATGCCCTGGTTACCGCTCCGGACCGCGGTTACACCCCTTTGAACCCCGAGAATGCAACCCACCGTTTCGACGAGGAGCAGAAGCAGCAGGAACTCAAAAAGCGTGAATTTCAGGTGCTGGACCACGAGGAGGAGCTGGGCATTCGTCCCGAGCCACCGCAGTCGGTGGAGTTCTATACGACGGACAGGAGCCAGCCCAGGAAGTCCTCAGCCTTTGCGGCCATGCAAGCATTCCAGCCTTCCCGGGAACCGCTGTCATCTGCCTCCGGCAGTGTAATCAACACTCCCAGGGCTTCGATTGTCTCGGCTTTGAAGGAGGAGACGGATCTGGAGTACCAGAAGTACTGCAAGGCCCAGCAACGTAACCAGAAGCGGCTCGACTATTTCCACAAGAAGGAGGAGGAACTCCAGCAGACCTTTGGCCTAAGCCAACAGGAGCTGCAGCAAACGCAGTTGTTGCAATTGCAACGGTGCGTCAAGGCTGATGAGTTGCAGCAGCAGATTCAGCAAATCACACAAAAGTCCCAACAACAGCAACAGCAACACTCTAAAGTAACCCAAAGAACCCAACAACAACATCAACAACTATCCCAAGTTAACCAGAAAACCCTTGCTGAGACCCAATCCCTTCAGGCCAGGAGCTCTCTGAGCTCCTCCTACAGTTCCTCCAATGCGACTAGTTCCTCTAACTCCTCTTCCACAGTCCCACCTCAGGCTTACTCAGCTGTGATTGTGACTGCGCCTGCATCTGCACCTGCTCCAGCACCCGTTCTAGCACCTGCTTCAGCGCCCGCTCCTGTACCTTCAATAGCTCTCCCTGCTCCATTCTCTGTAAATACCAGTAGCAACGCCTACTCCTCCACCACCAGTAAGTTCGATGCCCACGAGCTGATCGAGGAGACTGTCGAGGAGCTCGAACATTCGGAGATCCTTTTTCCGCCGCCATCCCCATTGAGCCACCTCACCAAGCAGGGCAAAGCCGTACAGTCCGGCCTCCATAAGGCGGACAACATACCCAAATACCAGCGAAACTGGACCGTGCTGCCTACCCAGAGTCCCATACGCACGCCGGAGCCGCAAGAGTTACGCGAGAACGTGCCCCTGGCTTTTGTGGACGCCCCCAAGGCGGCGGTTACTAGCGATTCCTCCACTGTACATAGACCCATAGCCAGGGCCCACGTAGCAGTTCCCCCGCCGTCGATAACGGTTCCGACAACTGTGGTGTCTTTCGAGAGGCCTCAGCTGTCGGTTCCAATTATAGTCGAGGGTGAGCGCGCGGGTCCAGTAACGATGGCTTTCCAACCGCTAGACGAGTTCGTCCGCCCGGATCAGGCCCAGACCCCGACGCGGCCTTACACTCCCTCGATGACCCAGAAGCCGGCGCCGATTGTGCCCTTTTACCAGACCGAGGAGAAGCTGTGCTTCGATGAGTGTCCAGCTACCCATGCGCGAGACTACGATATGCGAGCCGCCTCCCCATTTCCGGACAGAGCTCGGTCCCCAGCCCCAGGACCGCCACCGAACCCGCTTTCCGCCATCAGAGCTCCACGCATGAAGGAGCCCGAGTCTAACCTCCTCTCCGTCTCTGGAGGAGCCGCCCGCTTACAGACAGGCTCCATCACCACGGGCCAGAGTTACCAGGGACAGCTGCTGGCCCACTCGGAGCAGACCACCCAGTCGGCTAGGCAAAGCTTCACGCAGCAGCCGGAGCGTATAACTGAACAGCGTATGGGCAGCCTGAGCATCCAACAGCGAGAGCAGTCCTCCCAGCTGCAGCAGCAGTCTCAAAGTCAATCCCAGAGCCAGACCCGCAGCCAGGTGGGCAACACGCAGATCGAGAGGCGTCGTAAGGTTACAGAAGAGTTTGAGAGGACACAGAGTGCTAAGACCATAGAGATCCGGACTGGGTCCCAGTCTCAGTCCGTATCCCAGTCGCAGGCGCAGTCCGTGCAGAGTCAGTCGGAGTCCACGGAAAGAAGGTCCTCGTACGGCAAAACAGGCTTTGTGGCCACCCAGGCCCGGCGTCTGTCCGGCTTAGAGCAGGAGATTACCAGCTTGACCAGCCAGTCCCAGGCTATAAGTGCCCGGGCGTCCACTTTGGGTGAAAGCTGCTTTCCCCAGCTGCGATCGCCCACTTTCGACTCGAAGTTTCCGCTGAAGCCAGCGCCAGCCCAGTCCACAGTGCCGGGTTACGGAGCCGCACCATCCAGCCAGACAGCAAGCAAACTGGTGGCTCCACCACCGGGCTTCCTACAGCAGCAGCAGGTGCAACAACAGCAGATACAACAACAGCAGCAGCAGCGATCCGCCTACTCATCTGTGCAGCAGAGTTCGAAAACATCCACCTCATCGCTCTCATCTTCATCTGCAGCATCAGCGTCGCAAAGCCTAACCCAAGCTTCCTCCGCTATTACTACCACCACTAATAACCAGGCCACCTCGGCCTTCCGGAGAACCAGCAATGGTAGCAGCATCATCAAGCCTAATCTGGCCTCGCGCCCTTCCATCGCTTCCATCACAGCTCCAGCGCCTGCTCCAGCTCGGGCTCCTAACGCGGTTAAAGCTCCGATTGCCCCGAAGTCAGTGATTGCCAATGTGGTGCAATCCGCTGCTGCTCCGCCGCCTTCTGCCTCTGCGCCCGCTGTCTTTCCGCCAGATTTGAGCGATCTGAACCTGAACTCTAATGCCGATGGTTCTGCAGGTCCTGGAGGCAAGAGCACCGGAGCCTTTGGAGCCACTTCGGCACCCAAGCGAGGCAGGGGCATTCTCAACAAGGCCGCCGCACCCGGAGTGCGCATCCCACTGTGCAACAGTTGCAACGTCCAGATCAGGTGAAGTTAAAGATGGTTGTTGCATGTTCCAGTGTTTGATTTTTTGGCCTTGAGTTTGATGTTTCTTTAGATTCTACATGAACATTTATGTTTACTTTATAATCCATTATTTAACATATAATTACTTTCAGCTTTTAAGTATCTGAATAACCCAAATCTTTGTGAATTGCTGAGAATCGGCTCCCTTCTGATGGGCCCAATTCCAGCCAGCTCTAATTCGCATGCTCTGTACACGCTAACCCGCTTGTTTTTTGTCTTGCTCTGTGGCCTTTGTTGCAGTTCCTCCAGCAGCTGCGAACTCCACTAATCTGCATGCCACCTTGCCGCGAACCGTGCCTCAGCCAACAACTGACTCGCTCGCCGTTGAGCAACTGACCTCGGAGAAAGAGGCTCAAGATGCCACATCAATGTTGGCCGAGTCCGTGGGAAAAATCAACATGGGCGAAAAAACCAACGCCTTTATGCAGGAAGCCGGCAAAATCATCTCCAATATGCTGGAAGCCAGATTGGCCAACAATCCAGGAGGGGGACCGGCTAGTGCGCCACTGTCCCATGCTGGGAGCAACCTGAGCCTCCGAAGCAACAGCAGCTCCAACCTATCCAAGAGCCCGATGATTGTGCGCAAACGTCTAGACCTGGAAGATTTTAAGCATCTGGACCCCACCCAGCCGGTGGCTCTACAACCTGTGGTGGCCGTGCATCCCCTTAAGGACACGGCAGCTGCCGAGACTGGCCACCAGAAGGCTCAGCCACAAGTGCCCCGAGTGGAGATGTCGCTGCAAATGGAACTGCCCACACAACAGCACCCCATGGGCAAGATTCTGGATTTGTGCGACAGTGGCAAAGAATTAAATGCTCCCGAACCAGTGGCCTTCAGGAACACCCTGCGCCGCACAGGAGCCACACACGGTCCCCAGGCCACCCAGGCAGATCGACGATCCTACATAGAACCCAAGCCAGCAGGCATTCCGCAGAAGGGCATCCAAATCGATAACAATGCACCATCTAGTGCGCCATTCAGTGTCTCCGTCAAAGCTCTGGGTCCTAGCCGTAACGATGATCAGTCCACGATGTCGGAGGAAAACGAAAGGGCCGTAAGTCAGTTGCTCAAGGAGGGTAAGCGACCAGTGTGCTGTCAGTGCAATAAGGAGATAACCTCGTAAGTGTTATGCTTTTTTCGCTGTTTTCTTCTGTGTTCTCTCATGCTTTATGGCTCCAAACAAACTCAAACAACTCTTTCGTCAACTTCACAGAGGACCCTTTATCACGGCTCTGGGACGCATCTGGTGCCCGGACCACTTCATCTGCGTGAACGGCAACTGCCGTCGTCCGCTGCAGGACATCGGATTCGTTGAGGAGAAGGGCGACTTGTACTGCGAGTACTGTTTCGAGAAGTACCTGGCACCCACTTGCAGCAAGTGCGCTGGCAAGATCAAGGTAACCACGACCCACAGGTGGCCGGATGACTGACTGACAAATTCATTACAGGGCGATTGTCTGAATGCCATTGGCAAGCACTTCCACCCGGAGTGCTTCACCTGCGGCCAGTGCGGCAAGATCTTCGGCAACACGCCGTTCTTCCTGGAGGATGGCCAGGCCTACTGCGAGGCCGATTGGAACGAGCTGTTCACCACCAAATGCTTCGCTTGTGGCTTCCCCGTGGAAGCTGGCGACAGATGGGTGGAGGCCCTGAATCACAACTACCATAGTCAGTGCTTCAACTGCACGGTAAGTGCTCAGCGTTGGAGCGCAAATATATTGGCTTTTTCAAGTACTATATTCCCGTTTTCCATGTTACAGTTCTGCAAGCAGAACCTGGAAGGCCAGAGCTTCTACAACAAGGGCGGACGTCCCTTCTGCAAGAACCATGCGCGTTAATCCGCCAGCCAGCCCATCGGCTGATTTTGTTTGACTTCAGGGATCACGCACACTAACCAACAACCCACAACAACTATCTTCATACACTATAGAGCACCTAGATGGGGACTACTCGCATCCTAAAGCTTATATTATATTTGTCAGAGTGATTAATGCGTTACGATTATTATTTCTACTGGTTTTGTGCCCACAAATGTTATCCTAATTTTAAATGATGAACTAAGCAGTCACCCGTATGGAAACTACTGAAAACGACACGAAATCGAATTAGCTAGCCAATTGTATGTCCCGCTCTCATCAGAAACACTCGAAGCACTATTATTTATTCAAGAATCGCATTATAACCTATAACCGATAACTGATAACTACCCATACCCACTCTTCTGTGGCCAGCGTTACTTTACTTCTGTTCCGATCAGCCCGGACTAAGAGCCAACAAATCGCGCGAATGGATTTCCCAGCCAGCGAATCAGAGAGTCACACACAGAACCCATACCGGTAGCTTTTTAATTTCTAAATTTATGTTGTAAATTATCCATGATTTGAGTGTAACTTGTAAATGATCAGCAAGTGAATAAATTTCGAAATCTTTTTCGCGTTTAATCGACAAATGTGTTTCTTTTTTGGTGGCAATATTGAATCTGAGCTCCTAATTTACTGCGTGGCGTGTGTGTATTGCGTATCCGCCCTGTGTAATGTCATAATCGTTGAAGGATTTCGGTTAACTGGGCGCATGAATTTCTTTCACTGTCTGAAAGCATGCAACAGTTTCCGGTTGGAGAAAGCGACAGTGGTGTCCAAACCAATAGAAATGTCGCACTTGGTTACCTGAGGTGTGAAAAATTGTGATAAAATATTTCCATTATGGAACTCGACGAAACAGTAACAATTTTGACCTCTCTCAAAGCCATCACTTCAGCTACGATAAATACCCCGAAAGACTTACTGTTCAAATCTTTCTCGGTCATAATCCACGCCTGACGCAAGAATTTTTATTTGATCTTAATATCATTTGAGGTTAAATAAGTCAAGCTCTTGCTATCACATTTTGGCGAAAACTTCCTCAAAGGATTAGGGTGGCTCCGACTCTCTTATGTTGGCCCGTGCTGTTCATAGGCATACGCACTCCCGTGGCAATTTCATGCTTAACCAATTTTTGTTGGTTTCATTTGAGCCCGGCATTTTATTTTTTTGGCCCTGCACATCTGAAGGTGTGAGTGAGTGGCCCCACATTTTTGCCCGTTCGGTGTTAATCGTTGCCCCCCTAGAAAAACCACCCGAAATTCCACCCCCGAAACAAACAAAACTTCACAGGCCTGGTGATGGCAACAAAATTTCCGCTAGATTAAGCCTGCGGATCAGGATGTGGAGAAGGTTCAGGACGAAGGATGCAGGACGCAGAACACGGGAAGCAGGACCCTAGAGCCATCGTGCGAGGAAGAAAAACAATTTGTGGTGTTGTGGTATTTTTCAACGATTTGTTGGGTTTTTTCTTTTTATTTCTGTTGTTTAGTTTACGTCGCCTTGCACATATTAGAGGGAAGGACTTTAAGTTAGTTCGTGTGTGTGTTTGTGTGTGAGAGTCGTGCAGGACACGCATATAGTCGTAACTTATCATAGGGGTAGGTCTAACTATTTTTGTTTTTTTTTGTGCGAAACGCATTCAGAAATCGAAATCGACATCGAAGTTTAGTATTCAGTGTTGGATATTCGTGGTTTCCGAAAATGCGCGCCAAATTTGTCACCGTAGCGTTCCGTTGCGAGATTGTTATGTTTCGTGTATCCGAGGGATACACGAACATACATACATATCATTACATATACTTAGTGCTGCTCTTTGATCTGGCTTGGTTGTATTTATTTAGTTACTTGGCTTAACACATGCTACAAATGCATTCGAAACTTTCCTATTTACAATTCGATAGTGGGCTGAGTTCGTATCGGGTTCCTCCTTCTCTCCTCGCTCCATTTTTAACATTTTCTTTTTGGATACTCTAATACTTCAATGGGTAGTATGTGTATAATTGCATGTATCTAGAATTCGTAATAACTACGCGCTTCGGCCTTAATGCTTACAAAAATAAATTCAACACATTCAAGTACAACAAACATCTTATCTTAAGATTTAAACGCTACAGATTACAAGTTACAGATATTGGTTTAGATTACATTGTCGTTTAGGAGCAGCGTGAGTTCCGTGTACAAATAAATACCTTTGGGTTAACGAGTGGTCCGGACTCTGGGGTATGTCCCCAGGACCGCTACAGATGCGCCAATATATCGATCTGATCGAGGGCACTGGCCTGGCCAGCTTGGGTCTGGGCCTGCGCCTGGCTGCCGCTCCCCGAGGGCGACTGCGAGATGGTCACAATGGTCACCAGGTCCTTCCCTCTCTCCCGCGCAGTAGCCTGCCTCTCGGGCGCCCGGTTGGAGGACTCTATCTCCACGATGGCGGACGTCAGCAGGGTGTTCGCTGCATAGTCCGGCAACTGCTCCACTACCGACGGCTCCGGCATATGCAGATCCTCGTTAGCCAGCAGTCTTCCGGATGGAGCCGTCTCGATGTTCCGTTCGCTGCAAACGAGACTGGCGGGCGTTGCGTTCCTGGAGCGGTAGCTGGGTGGCAGGCTGTACTCCGATCCGCCCATGCTGCTGCTGATGGTGCCACCGGCTCCACCAGCTCCGCCTCCGCCGCCGCCCATGCCGGAGCGCAGTGTGGTCAAAGGCGCCCTGGAAGTAAGTGAATCAAAGGATGAATTATTTACACATGAGCCAAGTCAATCCGTCCGGATCTGTTTGCCCTTTGCGGGGCGTAAGGAGATGGCAAATATGTTAACCAAATGCACAAATTTGCATCCCAAGGACTGGGACCCTCTCACTCGGAAGTCTGGACTGCCTGCACTGAGAGAAGCCACTTGGACTTCAAAGTGTTAATCTGTGATTCTCTGAAGGATCTGAAGGATAGCGAGGGAGAGTATTATATGTCACCAAATGTAAAATGTACGACCATGAACCTTTTTTTTAGTGCCCTCATATGTTTGCAGTCATCAGTATGTATGGGATATATGATGACGCCCTTCGGTGGCCCTGTCCCTCCCCGTCCAAACCCAGAGCCACATATTTGCATATGGGTGTGTGTTTTCTCTATATTCTCTCATCGTTGTCAATTTAAATAACAAAAGGCCGCTGTGGCAATTGTTTCCACGAGCAGGGAGCGAGTGGATCGAAGGGAACTAAACCCAAATCACAGACAATTCACACTTCACTCTACAGAGCACAAAAGTCAACACTCGAACGCTCATCTAAGCATAATGGCCGCCCCCCACTTACTGGACGTCTCAAAATTCGAGAAACTCGCACAAATTGTATGAAGCAATTTGGAGTATGTAAAATTGCATTTAATTGTTCCGACAAAGAGGTCGTACTCCCCGAGAGGGAAGCATAGAAGCAGAGGAATAAGTCATCGGCCAGGAATCGGCCTGGCCTATCTATATACATCTATTTGCATGAATATATCCTGCCAGGCTATGCGATGTCCTGTGCATAACAGGCCATTTTCGCAGCACTTTGGCCATCTCTTTGTTTGTTTAATTGACTTGGCCGGAGCAGCCACGAGGACGTGTCCTTGTCCCTGGACACATTTTCATTCATGCTCTCCCCTCCGGCTGCCTGTATTTGCCAGCTTTTCAGAGCCTGCTTGTTATGCTGCCTGGACGGCCCTTCAAAATGTGCGCGCGTGTGTGTAAATATTTTGCAAAATTTCACAGAATTCTTTGCCTGTTTTTCACCCGGCTGCCTGAATTTGAATACGCACAGGGCAGGGCCTGCTGCCTGAAAGTATGCTGTGATTTCTTGCCACACACTTTGCATAAGTTTTCCTTTTTGACATACTTCCGCTTTCTGCCTCCTCCTTCCGTTTCCCCTGGCCAACATTTTTGGCTAACCCAAGACGGCGGGCGACCGGGTCCTCCGAAATCTGCCTTCCCTGTTGACTTTCCATTTGCATTACACACACTATGATTCGGTCGGTGAGTGTGCAAGTGCCTCCTGAGGTAAATTAATTTGTCATAAATACGTTAGTCTCTGCGTTGGAAATAGCATTAGAATACTTGGCCCTCTAGTGCCAAAGTGGCTCTTTATGGAGTCCTTCAACTCTTTTCCGTTAACTTTCAACGATCATCTTTGATCTCAGAGGCTCAATATCGTGCCAGCCTCAGAGTATCTTATTTTGAAAATTATCCTTACAGTGTCCCTGCCTTTGTCCCTGCTTGCGCAATTTGTAGGCCATAAAAATCAACTTTTCTCATTAGCCCAACATTATGCGTTCCGGGCGATAATTATTCTGCCACCCGCTTTCGGGCAGGTCTCGGATTGTCACTTAAATTGCTGTTTCAAGGACTTGGGGACTACAATCAGATTGCTCATATATATTCCGGGGAGGATTGCCGCCTTATCTCTTCAATTAGTTGCCGAATCAATTGCTGAGTGCCTGCTCCCATCATCAGACAATCTTTCGGCTTCCAAACCAGGAAAAATCGAAAATGTTGCGAAAAGTTTTCAACCCTGCCGCTGAACGAAAAGCGATGTGTCAATGTTGACACCCCTGGAAACCGCACAAAGCCAAACCGCCGTTGTCGGGCCAATGCCGGAGAAGGAGTCCCAGATCCCAGATCTCACACTCCTGCTCTTGTTCTTGCTTTGGCAATGTGGAAAACATTTTGCGGTTTGGCAGGCGCCAAACTTTGCAAATAACTCACGGTTGGCGGAACGGAGAACTCGCTGGATAAGGAGGCGGAAACGGAAGTGGAAGTACTTACCTCAGCAGGCTGCCCGCATGAGATCGATAAGTGGGCGGCGGGGAGTTGCCGCGCACAACCCCGTTCTGGCGATCGCGGTCCAACAACAGAAGTCTGCGGAAGAGAACAGAAAGGATTCGTGTGAGTAACTGTAGCCACGACAGGAAAAGGGCGTCTCGCAAATGGGTGGGAAAACGCGTCTGTGGACGCTGGCAATAGAATACACTGAGAATATATGAGAATGATATTATTTTTATTTCAACAAGATGGTAGTTCATACCTTGTTGATGAAAATACTTTCATTTGGAAATTATTTTTCTCTGTGTCCCTACAAAACGCTCTGACCACAGAATAATTATGCATAATGCAATTAATTGCGCCAGGACATGCGAGTGGCGGTCGGAACAACAGCGGAAGGACCGCCAGCGTGGTCCTTGCGTGCAGCCGTAATTTATGCACCATCAGTTCTACCCGTTCGCAGGGGCTCTGGTGGAGTACTAGGACTCTCGAATTATCCGGCCAGTACTTACCTCAGCCGGTACTCCTGCATGCTGGCCTGGTAGGAGGGTGGCGGTGGGCGATGCTGGAACTCCGGGTAAAGCAGTCCGTGCGGGGCCCCACCTCCTCGGCTGCAAGGCCTGCGGCCGCAGCGGCCCAGGTCCACGCTAGTGCCCAGTCCGAGTCCGAGGCAGCTCTGGCCCCCGGGCGCTGTCATTCTCCAAGCGGCCCCACTTACAGTTACCAAAACCACGCCGACTCCTGCAAAAAAAACGAAAATGTGGGAGGAACAGAGTTAATTTCGAAGCTAAAACGGGGAACGCCCATTGCCGATTTAATTAGCCCGCTCCTAAAGGGGCGGGGCGCTAGAGCTCTAAGTGCAGCTCCAAGTCCCAACTAAAACTCGGGCCTAAGCCTAATCATGCTGAGCAGAGACTTTCACTTTTGTTTCAGTGGAGCATGTCATCATGGCAAATTTGCGAGCTAGGCATAGTACGATTTTATTAGCGAAAATTGTCATGATCATTGTGACATCCCCATCTCCACGAAGAGAGCAGAAACCTCGCCCATCAAGATGATGATGGGACCTCCGCTCCGCTCCGAGCTTTGAGCATGCTACTCCGACTCCATTATGTGCCTGGCTGAATGGGATCTGCTGACTGGCTGGGTTGATTGCCATTAAATTATGTAAAGTGCCGCCACATACAAGCTGAAAACTTTTGGGTAATTGCCGCCGAAAATGGCGCAATGTCACGCTCCGCGAGCGCTAACTAAACGCGCCGGCAATTGATTAGACGTCGCATAAAAATACACACACAACCCAGACCATGGAGCTCTACTGACTACCACCAGCGGTAAACTTGGCCCGTTGGCTGTGGTTACGTAACAGAATGATTCATGAACGGCCCAGAAAGCGGTATAGACACTGCATTCATTATTTGCGAATTTTGCCTGAGCCTGTCTGAAGCTGCAACTCTTCTGACCGGAGCTAGAGGGTGCACCCCTAAGGTGGCCCTGCACAACCTGTTGATCCGGTCAAATATAGCTCCGGGACTAGGACTGGACCAAAGAAATCGCAGCCGGAACTAAATGCTCTGCCAATATTGACTGTTGGCTCGTCTGGCTGAAAATTTGTTTGTTCTTCGAACTGGGTCAGCAGATGTGCGAGCACAAAGCCCGAAGATACTCGGGAGCGGGCGGACACACAGACAGACTGGAGGCACCACCTCCCTCCTTTGTTGATTTGTTGAGAAGAAAAAAACCCAACAACAGTCGGCGGACACCGAACACTGAATGGCATTTATAATTGTAACAATTGTGGAAAAACACAGGTCGCGCAGACCTTTTCACCGGCAGATGGGGATTCCCACTGCCTGTCCCAATCCAAGAGTCAGTATCTCCTCCCATGCCCGCCCATGACTTGTGTAAACATCAGCGCACATCAAAAGGCGCTCGTCGCCGACTCTAATGCCATTTTCCACTGCTCGAATTTTTGCCAGATTGCGCAATAGTCCCTCCATCTACAATGCTGCACTGTGCTGTACAATTTAATAACCAAGCCCCAGCCACTTGCTGAGTAATTAACTTTTACCGTGACTTCAAAAATATGCAAATGCGTGTAGTTTTTCTGTTACCTTACACTTTGTCACTAAATTTTACTGTCACTTTAAATAGTTCTCCGTAAAACGTAATGCACCAACTAGTGACATATTTACAAGGATTTTAACGTCCTAACTTAAGTTTACAGAACCAATCAAGGTCGAGGTACTCACCGATCATAAGCAGGGCGGCGGTCAGGTGCGAGTTTGGCGGTCCGGCCAGGCTGGTAGCCCCCAATGCTGCTCCTCCTAGAGCGCAGGCCACGCCCCCTAGGGCCACGACGGCTATGAGGGCGCGCAGCGGCGGTCCGGCGAACCACTGGCCGCAGCATCCCTTGCCGGATCTCTCAGAGGGAGACCTGGAATGAAGAAGGAAAACAGATTTTCAGACGAATGGAATGGGCAAAATGGGAAATGCTGCAAGGAGCAGGTGGCAAGGGGGCACAACAGATGTTTTTCTCCGCAGCAAAGTGGCAAAGACGAGGACGAGGTCCTTTTTCTTTTTAGCCAGAGACCCGAGACGAGTTTCCTTTCACAAAAGCGCAGCGAGTGCGCAATTGTTATAATTTGATGATTTATGAACCAAGCGACCAAAAATTTGCGCACGACACAACATGAAAGGACGCGGAGTATCCTTGGTGGTTGGCAGGACGCAAAAGGCAGACAAGCAGACGACGTAAAATATTTTTGCGGAGAAAGGACAATTTATGAGACGCAGACGGCGACACAGGCAAAGGCAAAGGCAAAAGGACGTGTGCGTAAATTCATTAGGACACGGCTGGCCAGCGTGTTGGCAGGACGAAACCCTTTGCTCGGGGCGATACAAACAATTAGAGGAGGAAATATTTATAGCCAGAGGAATGGGAGTGTCATCGAAGCTGCCTCACAAAACATGATAAATCGTTGGAAAATTACGTGCACAAACATATCTCAATAAACAAGTTGCTTTGTGCGACCGGAAATTTATGTTGAATAATTTGGTGCCCTGCTCCGCTGGCTGGCAAGGATTTAGAATTTTTGGACTCTTTTATGGCAGGCCATTAAAAGCGAGGAGCGGGAAGTTGGGAGGGGAAAGGTCTTCGATACCCGTAGTGCGAAGTAAGGCGGCATGGATGTTTCATCATTGTCGTGTCATGATAAATTTGATCTCCCGCGGAAATGAGCACGCAAATACCAGAGGTGAGAGTCTTAGCCCAAACAATAATTAAATTCTCCAAGAGTTCCTAATGACACGATCTCGGCCCGAGACTGCGAGGTTCCCAGAGTGGCTAGTCAGTCGCGGTCCCCTGCTGCGACAAAGTTCAACTACATCGACGTATCTCCCAGAAATAACGAAGCATCTTCGCGAGGTGCAGACACGGACCCTTGGAGGTGGATCGCTTCTAAGCAGAAGATGATTGATTGGAAACAAATTGGAGGCAGACCTAGCCGTGGAATCCGTTCCCCATTAGAATCGGCATTCCCATGTGAGTGTGGCGGGGCCTGGCTCATTAGAAATCATCACAAATGCGCCGGAGAACTGCATTGAGCAAACATGGAAATTGCGCACTTGCCGAGTGTTTCTACACCGAGCGACACTATTATTAGGGGGGCTCCAACTTGTCCAAGTTCAGCTTATTTATTAGGCCTTTGAAGCGCCCCTTGGCTGTCATACACATATGCGAGTACCGTCTATTGCAACTAGCTCAGGGGCAGCCCGGGCTTAGAAGCTACTTGGCTGTCGTGAGCTCAGTTAGCCAGCCAAACAGTCGGGCGGTCTGTCAGTGCGGCAATTATTCAATCAGCGACTGCACTTAATTTTCATTTATTAATTGCAGTTTGTAATTGCCAACATTGACACAGTTCCAGCCAGGCGTGTTGGCTTCAACGTGTTTACTCTTCGCGCCCGCCAATCGGCGAACTTTCATTTTGCAGAGTTTCCATTTAAATGGCGGTGCACTGGTCGACTTCCTGCGACTTCTCCTCCCTTCCTTTCCGGCAGGCTGTCAGATTGACATTTGCATGCGAGCGAGCAGTTTCCAACTGATTAAGCAATTTTCAGAGCATCAAAGGCGAGGCGGCCAGGGCTGGGAGTGGGTTTTTTATCAGCCCAGCCAAGTGGAGCCCCCAGCCGGAGCATAAAACCACCTCCCGGGTCGTAAACCCAAAGACATAAATGCGCCGACCGGCAGCACCCGCGCGAGCAATTAGAAGAAACACACTCACTAATCAGAGTTTAATGAAAACTTGATTTTATTTATCAGGCGATTTCCCTGGCTGCGTGGGAAATCGAAACGAAAGCAGTGGAAAACTAATGAAATGCGAGGCTCAGACAATCAAAGCGAAATTCGTGTTGAATTTCATTTACATGAATATTTGATAATTTATTTAATTCGCCGGCGAGGAGGAGGTTTTCTCTTGCACTTGCTCTCGGCTCGCTTTTCCTTTCTTTTCACCTCGACATTATGTAATTAAAACGTGGAAAACGGAAAATGAGGCAATCACTGCGCCGGGCCGAGGAAAATGAAAATAATTAGCTGGAAAAGCGTATTAACATTGGCACATTGATTCAGAGAGGTGGGGGAGGCGGGCTTTCTATCCCGACTACTTTTCGTATTTTGGCCCACTCTCTGGTTTTGTTTCTGGCTGTTTGGTTTAGTTTTCGTTGCAGCTGCTTGCCTGGATGACGGATTAGGCCGTGGAACCCATTTCCAGCTTTCAATCAAAGAGGCCCTGCCATCCCCCTCACCCGCGGGGCATAATTACAGAGCGCTTTTCAACTTTGCCGGCGTTCTGATTTGTAATAGTAACTTTTTTGTTCGCTCATTGTGTGGCGGTCTTTTGTGGCTTTGGCAAGAGGTTTCATTTTGGTTTTTGGATTTTTTGGGACTCGAACTGCGAGCACCGAACAGCGAGCTGCGTTAATTTGGGCAGACATTTGGGGAACCGTTTGTTCTTGCGGTAAGAGTCGAGTGAATCGAGTTCAAAAGATTCGAGCTCAGAGATGTGTTCTGCTTGGCTGAGAGCCTCCAACGATTTAGATCTGGGGGAACCCTGAACCGAGATCCGCTTCGGTTTGGAAAACTCCACTCCCAGCGTGTTCTATTAAACTCCATGACGCTGGCACAGCTTTGAAATTTCTTGGAGAAGACGGGCGATAAACGCCCCAACATGTACTCCCCTTACGTGGGTTAAAGAGACATAAAACGAAAACCAGTAGCAATAGAAACCGAGACTCTCAGAACATGACATTCACCCGGCATTAAAATCGCAGTTGTTTGTTCGCCGCATATATAAAAAATGAAAGCAACCAGATCCAAGCGGAGCCGAGCAGACGGCAATAAAATATCCAAGCGAAAGAGACAAAGTCACGTTGTCTCTCGTGGCACTCGAATGGGTGTCTAGTACACACTATATAGCACTGGCGCATACACTGCAGAGCCGGCGGAGAGGGGAGCAGCAGTGGCGGAGTAACAATTTCACATACAGCCGCAGAAACTTCTGACCTACTAACTGAAAAAGAGGCAGAAGCCAGCCAGCGACAGAGCGGGTCTCTAAACTTGGGCAACGTTTTTCCAGTTAACTGCAAACGCTTTGACGCCTGACTGATGCCGGAGCTCCGAAACGGAGTGGCTCGAAGACCCGGCCTGCTTCAAGCCACCTTAAAGAGCTCGGGCTGGCCCGGTCGGTCGGTTAGACAGTATCTTCTGGTGGGCGGAACTCGAGCACACGACTTTGATAGTCGCCCAAGAGCGAAGTGTCTGCCAGTTGAGTTGTCGGAGGAGTTTTTGGCACTGGCACTGGCACTGCCGCGATTTGGCTGACACGCTCCACTCCCCCGGTTGCCAGGGCCCGGCCAAGTGAGCTTTTAATGCGAGTGTAAAAGATTATATGGCAAGCTTGGCGCTGTCCATTGACTGCGCCATTGGCAGCAGCACTGGGCAAAAATGTAGTGACCCAGTGGCTGTCCCTACACCATGCTTGGAATTATACAAGCCAGTTGTTTCTCCCAGTGCTTCGTTGCAGTCAAAGTTTTGGGCCAGCGTTTATTGCCAATTTTTGAATGCATAAAATGCAAGAGTTGCCAGCAATTGACGCCCACGCACGGCTTTTTTATGCGTCCCCCCAGATTTCTCTCGAACTGGAAGACCCTGGTATATAGGGCAGCATGCCAAGTGTGCGGAGGATATATAGAAACATCAGACGCCCACAACTTGGAGAAATGAGAAAGGCAACGAGGGGAGGTGGACGATTTTCTGGCGGGGAACAAGTGCCAAACATCGTGACGACAACGACAATGTAGACTCGCAACTGCGTCGAGTCTGAGGCATTTCTAATTTGAGATCCGTTTCTAATTTCTGGCTTTCATGTGGCACAGCCACAGTCGTGGCCGTGGCATCCACAGCAGCTATGGAGCAGCTAGCAGCATCAGCATCCGGGTTGGCAATTACTTTTACATGTTGCCGACGCGACATCGCAGCGGCAGCAGCAACATGGCTGCAAGAACCGCAGCCAATGTGGCGCGCTCTCTCGAAAACACACATCCATGTGTGTATTTAGGTGTATGTATCTACGAGATACTCGTCGCTTAAGTGGCTGCGTCATTAGGCTCTCAGACGTTGGTTGTTGTTGTTGCAGATGCTCATGTTGCTGTTACTGATGCTGTTGCTGTTGCAATGGAATCCTCCAATAGGCAACCCCGACTGGGATTGGGTCTGCCATGTATCTGTGTCGCTATATGTATGTACATAAATTAAATTCTTAAATTGCTCGTTAGCTCATCATGAGGTTTTTTCATTCATTCCTGCAGTCTCTGGTGTAGCTGCACTGGGAGAAAACTCCGAGAGACCAATTAAGCAATAACTGACTCAGATGAAAGCGTTTCTGAGAGAGATAATTTCATCGTTTAACAGAAAATTGTTAAATGAATTCGTATATATTTCATTATATTGCAACTTGTTCAACTATTTTTTTTTAGTGCATCTGCTATAGATATTGTTGGACCATGATGGGTTACAATAACAATAATCACACTGCCAGCAACCACAGCAACTGCAACAACAATGACAACAACTTTGTTGGCCGCAATGTAGGTCATTCGGAGTCCCCCCATTCCTGCACTTTTTCGCATTTCGGCGCCTAGCGATTTCCCTCGAATTCTATGCGCTTTTAATATCGCGCAGTGGCATCTTCGAGTGATTCAATTTAGCGCCCAATGGACTCCCCAGCCTCCGCGGCGGTCTGCTTTGTCTTCGGCGCGGTGTGGCGAGAGGGGACTTGGTCGAAAGTCGGGGACAAAATTATGTGCGCCAGTGGGGAGCTATTATATTTATATTTTTACGACGACTATTACCCACCCGAGATGCGGGCTCCTCAACTGGCACAATTTCGTCACCCATGAGATGCTATCGGCGGGGAGTTGTCATTAATTAGAATACATTAATGCCTCGGACGGGGGAGCTGACAGGCGCAAGTGTTGCCATAGTTGGGGGCTTTGTTCTTCGAGTCGGGCGTCGCTGAATCACAGAACCCGTTGAGTCAATTTGATGGGACAAAAGCATCCGCAAGATACTTAAGCTGCAGCTGCGAGGAGTATCTGATTGCCATGGGGCATATAAGCAACAATGAAGCATTTAAGACCAAGGTATCTGCAAGCACTAGAAAAGCCACTTAAGTGAAACTGATTTCGTGGGGATAGATTATTTAAATAATTAAATTGCGACTCTGCAGCTCCCGTGTGTCTTTAAATTCATAATTAATCGATGACAGTAGCGCCTGCCGAACTCCATTGAACTCTCCCCTGTTTTTCCTTCCAAGCGAGAATCGATTCTGGGCTGGGGCCCAGAAGTGCCTACCTCAGGCAAACAAAAGAATTTCGCAAGATGTGCTGGCGCAGCTCTCGGCCAACAACCTAAGGTCAACAACTCATTACGCTGCTTTATGTTTAATAAACATTTTGGGGCGGTGGCCTCCAGCATCCCCCGTGTTTAGTCTTGTTGAATTGCTTTGCTGTTTGAAGTGGATGTTTTATTTGATTATGACACCTAATGGCCTCGGGCCTAGGTCCTACATTGTAGAGTGCGAAGAGGGGTGGAGGTGGGAAAACATACCCCCGTTGCAGTGAGGAAATCGGCAAATTGAATTCCGAGACTTCGATATGCAAGAAATGCGAGGAGAAAGCCAATAAGAGCAAATATCTCGAGTTATGCAAAAACTTGGCCGGCAAAGCGTGAGCAATTTATTGTGGAATCTGCTCGGCAGGAATTCAGGCGGCCCTTCCTCCTCTCCCCTCCCCACCCGCGAAGGTCAACCGAAATGGCCAATAAATGAAATTCCCGAGCCAAAGCCAAAGCCATCGCCAAAGCCAATAAAAATGCAACCCATTTGGAATCGTTGACAAATCGAATCGGCAGTGGTCTGGTGCGGTTCAGCGGAAAGTTTTGCAGTTTACGGATGGGTTTTCAAAGCTGGAAAGTGGCCGGAGGAAAGCTGCAAGACCGTAACTCCTCCGTTTCCCCCTCTGAGTGTTTTTTCATGGAGCTTTTCCTTTGTTTTTCGGCGGATTTCTGGAGTTTGTTTTTACGACGAGGCGTTCTGCCATGTAAAGGCAGCATTTTCGCATCGAATTCCTTTTTCTTTGTTTCTTTTTTGCCTTGGTGGCGCAGGAAATTGCTGCCATCGATAGCTAAGCCCGATCCTGTTGTCCTTTGTCCTCTCCCACTCAGAATCGGAGACGACACTTTGGCAATTTATTTCCATTCCTTGGCTGCGATTTGCATAAGCGCCAGTCAGACGCAGGCTCATTTCCATGTTCCTTTTTCTCCTGTGGATACTTGGATGCTGGATAGTGGATTGTGGATTCGGGAATCTGGATCCCCAGACCAACCATGAAGATGACACGCAAAGCAAAGTCCCAAAGAAAGCCAGCCCAAAGGAGCAGATTAAGACAAATACAAATCAGTGCATAATTTTTCTATTAAACAATTTCGAGGGGGCGGCTTGGGAGATGAACGTGGCCGAAGAAGTGGACGTAGACGTGGACCACCTGGTTCTAAATTCAAACTTTTGGCCTCCGGCTCTGCCGGGTCACGTGCCAGCCATCTATATGCACGGACCCCTGGCAGGGACAATCCGGACACGTCCGGAGCTCGACTTTTCAATTTTGGCGCAGTTTATATTCAATTTCTGGCGCTTTAATTTCGATGCCCACTCAGATGGGGCTTAGACCGCATGCTGGCGAAGCGGGAAGGGGGTAGGAGGTTCCTGGGAAAGCATCCCTTTCCGCACACGCAAATTGGTGCTGAGAGCGCGAAAGTCGCGACAATAAAAAGCAAACCAACAGCGATTGAAATGAAATACACGGCAGAAATTAAATGGATACGTGGGACACACATTGCCTTTGCCGTTGCTGTGGCTCTGCTGTCTGCTGACTGCTTTTTATATTGTGTGTCATACATATTCAATAACAGACAAAATGCAAATTTGCAAATGTCGAAAATGGAAAGTGATGGCAGAAACGGAAAACAAAAGCAGCAAGCCACCGACTGGGCCGGGGAGAGAGTGAAAACATAACTTTTCATTTCCAGAAGCATCAGTATTCATATGCTCATGCTGAGATACAGTCGTGTATTCCATCTACACATGTTCTACTGGGCTTTGAACATGGTAAGAATTTGAAGTCAATCGGAGGCACATAAATTTAAATACTGTGTCTATGTTTGGGGCTTGTGGTCTCTAAGATTGTACCACCGACACAGTGAGATAGACCCACTGCTCTTCCTAGAAACACTCACAAAAGAAGCAGCTGCTCCGATTGACACCAGATGATGCCTTCTATAAGCCACTTCCCTGGTGATCCAACAGACCCCATGGCCTAGGTAGATACCTGAGCAAACACAAAAATCGGAGCCTCGTAGAAACGTGGACTCTTCACCTGAGAACGACCGTTTAGCTCAATATCAAATAAATTTGGAGCCATGCATATTCATAGCTCTGCACGAAACAATACGAAAATCGCCGTACAATTTGATTTGTGGCCAGGCAGGCACTGTATGACTGGCTAACTGGATGGCTAACCGGCGATGATATCAAATATCAAGTGCTGGCCATAAACAATTTGACCTTGTGCACGTAGCAGTAGTGCCAGAGACCTGCACTCTTGTTCCCCGGAGCAGGCTGACACGAAAATAAAAAAGCCAGGCCAGAGCCATAGCCAGAGCCGGAGTCTCAGCCATGCCCACTGCCCAATGCTCATCGATTACCAATTCACGTTCACACGTTCGAGGCTCGTCGCTGGTCGCTTTTGAAAAAGTCTTCGGTGGAAATCCGCCTTGGTCATGCTCATAAATGTGGCTAATTTGCAGCGCAGCTCTCTGCCCCCATGGAGGCGATTGGCGATGCTTCTAAAACACCTTGCCCCGGGCACGTTGCCTGGTTGTTAGCTGGCTGTTAGCTGTGTTAGCTGATTGAAATGCTGGGCTGGCTGACTTTCGGATTGCTTTCGTTCGTTTCGAAAATTGTTCCAAAGTCGTGATTCAGCCAAAGTTTCTTTTCGCCAAGCTGAACTCTTTTTTGGCCCGCGATAACCTGCCGAATTCTGCACTAACTTTAAGTATTTTCGACACGCAACTGGCCCATTACCCATTATCCGTGCCGACGACCCTTTCTATTTACCCGCTCTATTTATTGCAATTAGTTTTTGATTATTTGTGGAGCTGTCGAAATTGGTCTGCATCGATTGTAATGATGATGAAGTCACCCAAAGAGTCCCCTTCGATCACCTAGACAAGGTATCGGTATCATAATGGCTTCCAGCCAGCCATGAGTCGATAAAATATTAATTCAATTTCCATAACGATGATGGAGTGAATTGCGGAACCGTGTCTATTGGTCAGAGGGCCATTGCAACTAATTCATCTGAACTGATAACTGATAACTGGCGTCGAATCGAATCAACTGAAATTGGATCATTTTCGGAGCGAAACACATGGCGCGCCAATTACTTTGGCCATAACTCTAGCCCCCGGCTCAAAACTCGCATTTAGGCGGGATGTTGTTCTTGTTTCCCTGCTTCCTGTCCCTGCTCCCTGCTAATGTGCAAACGAACTCAATTACGCAGATAAAATACAGGGCCTGTGCCAGTGCCAGTGCCAGCCAGCAACAAGCAAAAAGCCATAAAAATGCGCATAAAGCGCAAAACTGATTGAGAGTTGTGCGGATACCCAGTCGTACACTCGTACACCCATGTGCGGCCACATGTATCTGGCAGATACGACGGCGAGTATCTCGCACTGAGAGCTAAGGGACATCACGCCACAGCGCATTAAAGGAAATTGACGCGGAAACGAAGCGAATAAAAACTACCCGAGCTGGCCACAACGCAGCAGTCTCTGGGCGGGATGGGATGGGTTTTGGTCTGAGAATGTCCAACAAGCAATTTCCAGCTATCAACACACACACACTCGCCCCGATAACACACTCCCCCCGCCCTTCCGCAGAAAGTGCTTACTTCATTACGCATAATTTCCTGGGCCTGTGTTCGCAACATTTTCATTTCCATGCCTTTTTTCGCCTGCCCGAGAATGACACGGAGAACTGTGCGCCGGGTGAGCCCTAGGGGTGGTTCGTCTTATCGAGGGTCTGCCAAATGAACTATGGGCTCTGGCTCTGAGACACGATGAGGGTGTCGATACACAGGAAAATATCTCGGGCTTTCTGCAGTTTAAAGTTCGTCAGAGAATGGTGGGCAGTTCTACCGAGGGGTATCTGGTTGGCGAAGAGCCCCATTGATTGCCGACTTTGACAAACGTTTTTCTTCGTGCATGTCCAGCTAGCCACATGTTTCTTTCCGTTTTTATGTGCGGCTGGACAGAATTATATGCTGATTGCAGTTCGCCGATAAGCGGAACGAAACCAAACGAAATTATGACCATGCGGGCTGTATCTCTATCTATGTATATGCCGCTCAGTGTCAGAACCGAAGGGAACGCCAGAAAATGTGCTGGGGCTGCGAGGCAAATGGAGACTAACCGCAGCTGTGCGAGATTTGCAAAACTTGCATTGTAAAATGCAAAAACTGCATCCACTCGGGAAATGGAAAAGTGGGGAGATGGGGAAGGGATCTGCGGCGTGTCTGCGTGTGAAAAGTAGACGCAAGTGTGCGTTTAATAGCTCTGCGGCTCTTGCTTGCTGAAGAAGGAGTCCCCAGGGGAGTTTTCGGGGAAAGATACTCGAAAGGGGTAGTCTCATCTTGGCTCTTTAACTTGCAAAGTACACAAAACTGACACACAGACACACACACCAGACCAGCCACCATCATGCAGATGAAGCGTTTAGCTCAGCTGGAGAAAGTTTTCTCTATGTCTTGGCTTTTGTGGCCAAGAGATGAGAGTTTCTGTTGCTGTGGCTGTTGGTATTGCTATTGCTTTGTTTCACTTCCACTTGCCTATCGCTGCTTGGGTTGTATCTTTTCAGTTGAATTTTTGTTGCTTTTTGTTTTTTGCCCATCGCCCTCGTCTTTTGTTTTCAGCTGTTTGGCTACGCTCTTAGTTATTATAGCAAATTATTTGTTTTGACTTTTAGTCGCTTGTTGGAGTTGTAGATGCTGCCGCTGCTGCTGCTGCTGCTGCTAGTGATGTTGCTGCTGCCGTTTTCCCAGCTGCTTCAAATTACCGCCTTTGTCTCGTGCGGTTCCAACGGTTCCCATTTCTCATATTTACAATGCGGCTGTGGCGGTGATTTTTCAGCTTCTCTCCATTAGTTTGGCTTATGAAAGTGCCCGTGCTCTCTAATTACAACCCCGACTCCGACCCACGACCCCCGGCCCTAGCCCTGCCAGTAAGTTGAAGACATTTATAGTTGTCACTGGCAACGAATTTTCAACCCTACCACTTCTGTTTCTGCACAAATATCACGCATACGCCGCGTGGGAGCCCAAGACAAATTGTAAGTCTCTGTTTGCCCTTGTCCTTGCTGTGCTGTGTGTGTGCCTTAGTAATTATGAGAAACGTACACGAACAGAAGCCAAAGCAGAAGTAACATAAATTATGCATTTTATTTGCTCAAGTGCCGGGGACACAAAAGGATGCCAAAGGATCCAATCCCCAGCAGCCACACGCGCATTTGTTAAATGTTTTAATTAATTTACGAAACGCGCTGCTCGCCTGCCCCGGCGACTTTAAGTTGCCAAAGCCAAACAACAATATTACCAGCAAACTGTGTAACTGTTGTCGCTCCGTGTGTGTTGTTTTTCTGACTCACTGTGTGGGGCAAGCAGATTTGCAGACAACGAACAAATAAACTTTGGCAACAACTTTGACGGCAACAACAGCACGACGGCCACGAAACTGCAAAACTCATTGCACTTTAAATTGAAATCAGTGCGAGATACAAGAGGTCGACTCCGCAAGTCCCCGCCGGCCCCTTACTTTCTGGATCCTATGCGCGCGGAAAGTTGATTTTCCTTTTTTTGGCTGCCCTTTTTTAGAGCGCGCATTTTGCGGTTGACAGTTGACACAGTGCAGTGGCAGTGGCAGTGGCAATGGCAGGAGTTGCATCCGCAAAGGGAAATTTGGGGGAAGGGGAGGAGACCCTCAGTGCCTGTCTGGCAATTGGTTTTTGGGGTAAACGCCACCCTGTTTAAGCTAAAATGCTGCCATTAAATGCGCTTTCCCCGCCGGACCGCTGCCGGAATATTGGTTTTAAATATTTAAACGCTTGCATTTGTTGTAAAACGTTAATTGAAGGCAAACCCAGACCGAGGGGTCAGAGGGAATGCCAGATGATGTCAGGGCTGAGGAAGTGGGAGTTTCCCCGCGCACTCTATCACTATCAGCCGTGATGCATTCATAGGCAAATGGTGCCCACCTACAGCCTACTGCCCGTCATCGATCAAGAGATCTACGCAACAAAGCGCTGAGAAATCGTTAACTTTCACCTGGAAATCTGCTGGAGATAAAACTGGTTTGCCAATTATTACCTCATGGCCCGGTCTTCGCAGCCAGAGGCCAATTATCAGCTCAAAACCCAAAACGCTATTTTCAAGTCCGCCAGAAAGGAGTTCGATTTTAATTGCCGTTGCCCAACAACGTTTGGCTCACCAATCTCCAGTGAAATGCGCCCACACACTCCGAATTTACGGCTGTAATGCGGGTCAAGTAGTCCGCTTTAAAACGATTTTAGCGTCCGTCTACAGAAAGTGTGTTTCTTTTTTGCAAACTGAACTTAGATGAACTCCGTGGCATTTTTGCCGTACTCTATATTGTGAGGCTCCCTCTCCGAAACAGAGCCACACACGCCCTGCTGCCAATCCCATCGAACTCAGTTCATTGCACAATAGCCAGGCCGCAGCTACAAAATAAAATTATAAAAGAGAGACGGGCGAGGGGAGCTTAGCCGTAACATAAATTATGGACTTTTGTTTAAAACCACAGCAGCCGCAAAAAATAAATATATACGTAGACTATATTCCAGGTGGAATCGAAAGGGAAAACCACTGAAGGGGACTACCCCTTCCTGTTACTGATACCCCTGATGTATACCGAGCCGTATCCACTGAACAGTCTGGAGAAAGACTGTTGTTGGGCCTCCCAGTCCACGGCATTTTCTTATATTTTATTTATGTGCCTATTTCAAAATGATGCCCATCATGGGAATAATTGTATTGTGTTGGTATTCCGAAATTTGCATCAAACGCCGCCATTTGTTTGGCTTTTGTGTGCGAATTCAGAATCTGAATTCACAATGAGCTGTGGCTCCGAGGCATTGAACTGTAATGGCCAGAACCCAACAAGCCAAGAAACCAAGATAAAACGCAAAATGAAGAGAGGGGCCAATTTCCCAATCCGAGTGCTCAAGGCCAAGCTCATTTATGGCAGTTAAAGACTTATTAAAAAAATTTGACCACAGTTAGCAAGACTTAATTGCAGTGACACAATTACGGCCGAAACCCCATTAGATTTGGCATTTTGCGGTTTCTGGGCCACACCAGTCCGACTCTGTGGAGAACTACCCAAATCCCAAGCGAATCGAATCGAATCGAATGCACTCGGGTGACAATTTAATAAGCCAGAAGATTGGACTGCCTCCGGGCCCTTCGGCCATCCTTTGCCGTCCCAATTCAGTAACTCTCTCCATTTCAGATTCCTCGACTGTGACTCTTTGCTAACTTGTTTGCGACTATTTTCCGATATTGCTGCTGTTGCTGCTACCTCTTTTGACGTGGCTGCTGCATTTTACCGGCTCATTTCAACTTGGCCCGAATGCATTTTCCACACAAGCCCAGACAGGGCCGAAAGAAGCAGGCGGAGCTCAAGCAGACAACCGCATTTTAGGTGGGCATGGCTTACAGTCGAAAAAAAGTGACTTCGAAATGACTTCTGTACGTTCTCTGGGATAAGTCCATATATCGAGACTGATCGGGCTAGCTGGAAAGCTAATGCAAACATTTACCTCCCATGCTGACATTACCTTCCAAAGCCAACGATTATTTTCTCTGTGCACTAAGTCTTCCCCTTCTTTTTAGCCATTTTTATGCTGGAGAATGGCAACTTCTTGCTTTATTGGCTTTATTGACTTTTGGCAAGTTCTCGTCTCACTTCGCTTCGTTTCGTTTTATTTCGTTTTGTGGTCAGCTCAGCCCAGCTTCTTCAACTGCGACAAGTTATTTTTTCGGAGAGCTTCCAGGGGGCAGACACTCTAGGAGGGAAGGGTATGCCGGCAGTCGGCTAGCAAACTCCCTGATTGCTGGCTGTGTTTACTCGCTTATAAAAATAAATAAACCCAACACCGCCAAATCACAAGAAAGAGACGGAGGAGCCGAGAAGGACGGCAGGAGCCGCTGGCAATTGCCAGTTGCAAGACCATAAACTGGAAAGTTGTTTGGTCAGTTCTACGTCGGCGGTGGCAGCATTTAGTGTCGAGTGCTGGCTCTTGGGCTTTGATTTTCCCGAGCTGCAGAGCTGTCGGACTGCCGGGCTGCCGGGCTGCGAATAGAAAACTTATGAAAATCACTCAATTTTCTAGATGGAAAAGTGTGTCACCGCAGATCCATGGAGTCGAGTTTGTGGAGCATCTCCCAGATGCGAATATTCGGAGTCGCAGTGTTGCAGAGTGGCAGAGTTCAGCCGACATGCAACCCGATCTTGCCTGGCTTTCCGTTTTGTTTCGTGTTGGATTTGTCTTGTTTTTTTTGGCGAAATCTGGTTTTGCTCGATACTCCCTCTGCTGCCCCTATGTATCTGTATCTGACTCTCTGCTTTGTTTCTGCTTCTGATTCTGTTTCTTTTCCATTTGCAAGCCAAAGTTGAATCATCGATGTCGATATCGAGCTGGCGTATCTTGCAGATACTTTTGCACTTCTCCGCATGCAAATTTGTTGTATATGTTAGCTTGGATTTCGGGGTATTTGGACTCGCTCAATGGCAAACCGGTTTGGGAAGCTCTGTGCGAGCAGGACTCTCCTCAGTGTCAGCCAAAAGCAATCCGCTCGGGTAATTAGCGGCGTAATTAATAAAAGATATTCGGAAACAGTCTCTGGATAATGCCTCAAGTTCGAGTTCATGTGGGCTGAGGAAGCTTGCTTGTGCTCCGGGCCAGGCTTACGATAACCTTAAGCCCGACCTGCAGGCACAGATACAGATTCGGATGAAGATACGGCGACTGCGAAAGTGAAAGTAACCGAAAAAGCCAAAACTTGCACTCTCCGGGCAGCAGTCCCCGATCTCTCAACTCCCGTCTCTTTCGCTCGACCCAGGCCTTCTCTTTCGCATCTCGTGTTGGCCGTCTCAAGCGATTTTAATGCCACTGCCGCTTTTCTTGTCTTTCTCTTAGCCTGGCTTTTGTTTTCGGTTTCAGCAGAGTTTCAAAACAAAATTAAACGCTAAGAATACGAAAAGCAACAAAAAACAGCAGAGGCTGGAGAGAAAAAATGATTACAACGATTTATACGTAGTGCGGGGCAACGTGAGTTCGACATCACGTTTCCTTTTTATTACTCTCGGAAATTTGTTGCTGGTTTTGTTGTCATTTTTCATTTGGGGCTCAGTCCAAGTCCGGTGTTCAGTGTTTTTCTCGTTTGGTTATTTAATGATTTAAAGATTATACACGCTCCACCAGGCGACCCTTTGCTCTCCGGCCCGGCACCACGGGTCCTACCCAATCTCTCCGAGCCACGAAACTTTCGCTTTTTTTACACCTTTTGGCCAGGCCAAGTAAAAAGGCCGAAAGCACAGCGCCGTTGTGTAAGAGCATGTTAATTTGGGCCGAAAGGCTGAAGGTGTTAAAATTGCAGATAATGTCTGCGGTTTGTTGTTTGAGCTCTCTCCGGTCCGGTCCCTCCGAGGGACTCTGTGTTCGCACCCCGATTGAGGGATCTCTATTAGCCGACCCAATTATCCCCGGGTTCTGTGGAGTGGAAGGCGATTTAAGCCTGCTAAGCTGGAAACTTGAGGAAGGGGTGTCGCACACGTCACCAGGTGTTATTAGAACGCTGTTCTGCCACAGATATGATTAATCCGACGTCGTGCCTCATATTGCCCTGCCTCGCGAAACAATTAACTTAATGGGCGCACTTGCGGCGGGGTGCGCGACCCCCTCCAGAACTCGGAACAGATCCCCATAAATATGCAAATCAACCCGCTCCCAGTTTAGACAAAGAAGAGCTAATTCGGACAAAGAGGTTGGCCCGACACAGTTCGGCGTTATTCAATGGGCAAACACAATTAAAACTGGGGAACACGACTTAAGATTGCGACTCGCTCTTGACTGGAGGAACTGCTGTCGCAAAATGTCAAATGTTCACAGCGGGTGCGGGTGCGGGTGTCGAGACGTTTAGGCAGGCCATTAGACAGATAGCGCGCGCATCCGTCAGATACAGCTACAGCTACATTAGCACAGATACAGATACAGCTCAGATACAAGTTCGAGTACACGCGGCATCGATTATTTGTGTTTCGGTTCAAAGGAAACTGGTTCTGCCAGTACCCAAGTATAGTAAAGTATCTCGGTGTCTCAGCGGGCAATAAATGCGTGGGAAATCGACTAGGCAATCCGATGTGGAATTATGGCCGGGCAGCCAGTCAGCCGGGCAGCCAGTCAGCAGGCCAGCGGCTAGATGTGCAATTACAGATAAGCCCGAACTCATTATAATAAAAATGAGTTATTAAAGCCTCAGACACAAAAAGCCCCAGAGCCGGGGACCTAAAACTTTTCGCCGAAACTAGCCAAGAATAATGACCTGGCCGACCGCTGGCTGAACTTTAAATTAGAGCCCTTCTTTTGTGTTAATTTCTTGGAAGCTGTCAACGCGGAGAATTAATTTTTATACCACTTGCCCGGCCTGGACCTCGTTTCCTGGTCGGGACTTTGAGAGGTGGAGAATCAAATCATGCAAGAAATTTGTTACTGACATAAAAATTACCATCATTATAATGTCTAGCCCGTCTAACACGAACACGAATGCCCGAGCACACTCGCAGCTCAAATAGCAGGGAGAGCAGCACATAGACAGTGTGTGGTAATAGAAAATGTCGAAACGGACACTGGCAGAAAATGTTGACGTACCTATTCCTTCAACTCCTCGACCTCCAAAAGAAGCCCATACCCAAAGGCGAAACTTCTTTAAAATCCACTTCAAGCCACTTTGAAAACTTTATCCCCCGAGTAGGGGTTGGAATTTCTCCGAGTGCAGTAACTCGAGACTGACAAAGGAGCGCCTGACCAAACGGAACGTCGGGCGGATGAGTGATCGACTCCGCCGAAGGAGGAAAGAATCAGGATGACGAGAAATAGAAGCTATATAGGTATGTGAATCGCCCGAAGAACTCACCTGCGCATGATGGGCAGCGGCAACGTGAAGCGGCCGTCCGTCATGAGGGGTGGTGGCAGCGTCCCGGGCAGTGGCACCGTCGAAATCACGGACGCCAGCGCCGGAGGCGGCGGCGGCGGGCCACCACTGGGGGCAGCGGGTGGTGGCGGCGGTGGCACTGCCACGGGCACAGGTACCGCCACCGGAACAGGCAGAGCGCTGTACGGCGGCGGGTAGTGCGGATGCAGGATGTCCGGCAACAGAGCACGCGCCAGTCCCAAGGCAGCGGGATGTGGGTGAGGGTGGTGGAGATGCGGGGGCGGGTGCAGCTGTGGTTGCATGGATGGTGGAGGCGGGGGCCGCCGAGGATGATGTGGCGGAAACTGTTGTTGCTGCTGCTGCCGGCGCTCCCTCCTCTCGCGGCGACGTTGCTCGCGGGTCCGGATCTGTTGTTGCTGCTCCTGCAGTTGCTGATGCTGCTGCTGATCCTGGGTCTCCGACTGGGTGGCTGGGCTGGTGGCAAGGTCGTCGGTTTGGCATTCGATGGAAGTGAAGGTGCGCGGGTTCACATTGATAATATTGACACTGTGGTCCCGAACACTTGGTTCTGGACTTGAATTATTATTCAACTTATTTTGTACACTCGCACTGAACACTTTGGTTGCTGGCACACAATTATTGATTTCCACCACGCTGTTGTTGTTGGTGGGGGTATTGGTGTTGCTGCTGTTTTTGGGGGTGTAGCTGCAGTTGACAACGCACACGCCGTTGTTGTTGTTGCTAACGATGCTCGTGGGCGAAGAAGCGACTGAGACGCGATTACCGTTGCTAGTACCGTTATTGTTGCCATTACCATCGTTGCAATTGCCATTGCCGTTGTTGTTGCTGTTGCTGTTGCTGTTGCCGTTGTTCACTTGGATCGTTAGGCTCGGCTGTCGCTGGCAGGACTTGTTAGCGGTGGCCGTTGGCGTTGCTGGCAACACAGCAACATGGGTAACGCTCTTGGCCTCGTCGACGACTCGATTGTCGGTAGTTGCATTGAGAAACACACTGCTGCTAGTAGCAACATTTGCTGTTGCTGTTGCAGGGGCAGCTTCGGTGGCTGGCACACTCACACGCATATTGGCGTTGGCTATGTCAGATTCAAATCTGCTTTCACTCGCGCGAAATTCGGCATAGAGACGCTCGAGTTCTGCCAAACATTTGTTAGGCCGCAGCACGCTGCTGCTGCTCGAGTTGCTTTTGCGGTAGTGGTTGCTGCTGGCGTAGTTGCTACTCGCGCTCGGTGTTCGCGCGCCGTAAGTTGCCGAGAGACTGATCGCTGAGCGAGAGTTGGTGTTGCTGGTGTTGCTGCTGCTGCCCCTGTCGTTTTCGTTGCTGTTGCTCTTGTCGTTGCTCCCGCTGCCAGATGCTTCGCTTGCTGCTCCAGCCGCTCTCTCGCCCGCTCTTGGCTCTCTGCCGGCCACGGCACAGGAAACAGGTTGACTGACCTGCACTGCCACTGAGCTGGTTTCCTCGTTCGGCTTTGTTGTTGCAGCAGTTTCTGCTGATGTTGCTGTTTCTGCTGTTGCATCGCTTCTCTGTTCATTGATAATGCAATTCGTTGCGCTGGAGTTTTCCTCGCTTTGTTGTGATCTCGCATTCGTTGCTTGGCTCTGGCTTTGTGTTTCCGTCGCCTCAGTAGTTGCTGTCTTCTCGGTGTTGCTTAGTGTTGCTGGCGTGAATGAAGCGCAGTTCTGCCAAAGAGAGAGACGAAAAGTCAAGTTTGCATACACCAAATGACAAGATTTAAGTTTCAAGTCGTAATTAATGCTAATTGCCGGGGGATTACCGGCTCCCTATGCCTAAGTCGGTTTCATTTACCCACAACCCCAGCGAGCACTTTCCCGCAAAAAAGGTGACACTCCAGTCACTGGAGAACTGGGAGGGATTCGAGAGGGATCCTGGGGCCCGGGCATAAATGTGCGCTTAATTGAATTAATTAAGCCAACGCATAAACATAAAACCGTCACAAGCAATTGTTGGTGTTGGTTTTGGTGTTGCTGATGCTGCTGACGTCCCTGTCTGAGCTGGGCTGATAAATTCGCCCCCAAGTCCCTTCCAAATGATGTGGGTTAAAAGCCATATATACGACGGGTGTATCCCTCGCATTTACGTTGTACTTCTTCGCTGTTAGTGTGTACCCGCTGCGGGTTCTAATTATGTTACGCTGTGTTACTTGCATTAATTACGTCACAGAAATATAATGTGATTTACTGTTGGCCCCCCTCCTCCTGCGGAACTTATTGTTCAGTCTTGTGCACTGTGATTGCGTTGCTGTTTGGTTGCGAGTTGGTTGCAATCACAGCAGCAACATCATCGTCCATGGAGGAGGGGGTGGTGGTGCCGAAAAAGCCAAACTCATCGCCAGCTAACGGTGCTTGGTGAGGAAAAGCGCGCTGGCAACTTCATTACTTCTTGCCCATAAACCTCTCGTCATGAGCCAGTCATCAAAGCTACGCACCACATCAGTGGGGATACACATATATCGGAGGGATTGGGCGGAGAGCTGTGCGACCCACCATATGGGCAATAACTTGGTCTTAGCCATTTGTCAGTGCTGCCTAAAGTCGGCCAGCCATGAAGGGTTTGACATTAGAAACGGATCAGGCCCCACAAACTCCGAGAGGATGGAAGACTCAAAGAACCAGTAGGAAATAATCTGTAACAGATCAAAGTAATTTCTGCATTTGAATCTCCAGAAAAGGGCTTTTTGAATCTTTTGAAAGGGAAAAAGAATCTAAAATTTGCCTATACCATTCTATAATAAACATTAATAAAAGGTATCGGCTTTAATTTCGATTGATATGGCTGCGGTTGTTTTGATGGAATATTTTGTTTTTTAAATGCAAATTGGTGTTTTTGTTTCCCTTGTCACATCCCATTGTCATATGCACTTATCCCCCCATTCGCTTTGTCATTTTTGTGCGGTCAATTTTCCGTTTCGCTGACGCCACATAAACAAATTATAAAGTGCGCACTGACAACACGGCCGCATGCGAGCCCCTATGCCAGTACTTTATGCCATACTTTATGCATATGACTATAAAATTTAATATGTGGAAACAAACCACGCCCCCTCTGCACACGGCCCCTGCCCCCTCCGAGTTCGATACTGATAGGCAACATATGGCGCTTATCTGCAAGGGATGCTAGCGGGGCACTTAAGGGCCTAAGTGAAGCATTAGCCCTTATCGGGGCTACAATGGGATGGCGGGAGTGGGCTGTAGAGCACGGAGTACGGAGTACGAGGCTGTCAATGAGCTCGATAAGGCGACAGTTCGACTTGGCGCTCCCATTTCGCGCCCGGGTCCCGCAATTTCCCATTGACGGCGCCAAGCAGTTTATGTTGAACCCTTGACATCAAATTTGATGGTGCTCCATTAAGCATCTGAAAGTATAACCCTGGGAGGGGGTTTATGGGGGTGAGCTCTCTCGGCAGGTAATCGCTTTTCTACATGGGCTAGCCTCTAGCCTTTTGAATAAATCTCTAGGCTAGGGAATGATATATTTAAAATAATTTAAGGCCATCGCACAAACTCACCTGCGATATGTAGTCATCCGTAAAGGAGCGCTTTAGACCCAGTCCAGCGGGAACTTTAGCCGTTAGTGGAGCAGCCTGGGATCCTACTATCTCCTGCACATCCTTATTCAGATCCTTATCTGCCGCGGCAGCTGCTGCTTTTTTCGTTGGCGATCGTAGCGATCTATCACATGGTTCGAGACCCGCTCCCACGCCGGCTTTGAGGAGCAGGGAGGCGGGCGGAGCCGGAGGAACACCTTTGGCTTCGGAGGTGGAGGAATACAATGAGTCGTAAGAGGGCGGCTCCTTGATTGAGGCGGCAGCCGAGGAGCACCACTGGGTGAGAGTATTGCCGGGAGGACTACCCAGATAGGCGGGGAACGAGTATCGGTTTCGCCTGCCACCGTCACTCGAAAATCCGCTTTTCCCGAGATAATCGAAGCCAGAAATGGCCGCATCGAAGGCGCTCAAACTAAATGGCGGAAACGAAGGCACGGGGGGCAGGAGCAGGGCATTGGATCCGCTATCCAGGACCTGTCGGTGGTGAGCGAAGGTAGGGAAAAGGTGGGGGTGATGCGATCGGCTTAGGTCCGAGGCTTCATAGCTGCTGTGCGACTTGCGGAGCTGCCGATTGAGTCGTTCGTCGTCATCTTCCTCCTCGGCCTCCTCCTCCGAAGAGCTAGGGACTGGTGTGCGCTCATAAGGAGTCCATAGCATCGAGGAGAGAGCCTCCTCAACATCAGGTGGGCGCTGGTGGGTGCGATACGTAGACGCCCCCGATCCAGTCCCAGTTCCTCCTGATCCTTGCCCGTGGCTGGGTGAGTTGCGTTCAGAAGAGGACATCCTTGGGTGGTAAGGAGCCTCATGGCTTAGCCGTAATTTACTCCAGATGGCTGCATGCCGGAAAAGCCTAGAAAAGAGGAAAAGTTACGTTTAGAAAGCTTCGACTTTTTGGCAATACTGCTGATTATCTGGTGAGAATTGGTTAAGATAGAGACATCGCAAGGGGCCGAATATGGATCCCAAGTGTTTTACCAGGAATGCCCCACAAAAATGAGGATAACATGCATCGAAAAATTGTGTTCCAGGTTTTGATGCAGATTGACGCAGAATCTAAATACAAATCGATCAAGGCATTCCGCTGAAGGATAGGGTGAGAATTGGCCAAGATAGAGACATCGCAAGGGGCCGAATATGAATCCCTAGTGTTTTGTCAGGGATGCCCCCCAAAAAAGAGGATAACATGCATCGAAAAATTTGCTTGCAGGTTTTGATGCAGATAGACGCAGAATCGAAATACAAATCGATCAAGGCATTCCGCTGAAGGATGGGGTGAGAATTGGCCAAGATAGAGACATCGCAAGGGGCCGAATATGAATCCCTAGTGTTTTGTCAGGGATGCCCCCCAAAAAAGAGGATAACATGCATCGAAAAATTTATTTGCAGGTTTTGATGCAGATTGACCCAGAATCGAAATACAAATCGATCAAGGCATTCCGCTGAAGGATGGGGTGAGAATTGGCCAAGATAGAGACATCGCAAGGGGCCGAATATGAATCCACAGTGTTTTGTCAGCGATGCCCCACAAAAATGAGGATAACATGCATCGAAAATTTTGTATGCAGGTTTTGATGCAGATTGACGCAGAATCTATCTACAAATCGATCAAGGCATTCCGCTGAAGGATGGGGTGAGAATTGGCCATGATAAAGACATCGCAAGGCATTGTTTATGAAAATTCCGAATTTTAAATAGATATTAGGAGTTCAGCTGGTTGAAGTTTAAATATTAAAAGAAAACTAAATATTTAATTCAAATACAGTTTCAATGTGCAAGTCATATATTGCTGTATTTATAATTAATAGATTTGTATTTTGGTTTTATTTCCCTCCTTTTAAACTAACCATGTTCGAGCTTTTGGATTTATTCCTCATCGAAAAATAAAACCCCCGACAACGCACGTTGAATTGGAATTGTGAAAGGGGAAATGGAAAACTTTTAACTAAGCAAATGGCTGACAAATTAAACGCTTACAATGCCCCAATTCCAACGGCAAAAACTTTTTAGCCCGGCTCGGCCTCCTCCAATTTGATAAATTGCGATTAAAGCATTTGAATTTTTTGAGGGGGCTCTCTAAGTGAATATGGCCGCCGGGGGCGGTGGCACGGAAGGGGTGGCGGCGAGGCGGGGAAAAACCTAAACGAAAACCCCAAAACGAAATAAGCCAGCAGACATGAAAAACAAGCATCCGTTTTGTGGAAAATATATGCAGAAAAGTTTGCGATGCAAAGTTTTTGGCAGCCTTGCGTCCTGTCTCCCCAAAGGAGTCAGGGAAAACTTTGCCGCAGAGGGAGATTGGGGAGCACACCAGGCCGCCAGTGTGTGAGTGTGTGCGTGTGTAGGCCGTGCCAAGTTTAAACTGGCATCGAGTGGAAGTGAAAAGGAATGGCCTAACTGCCATCGGACTGAACGGGAGACATTGAAACGGAAATGGCTGGCCAACTGCATGAGCGCCACACGGAGAAAAATGTGAGGAAAAAAACTAAGAGGAATGCATGACAAACAAAACCTTCCCCTTGGCGTATTAATTTTCTCCGAGTGCATCGCCCGTGTGGGCCCAGAGACTGGTACAAGTTAAAGGCGCTTCAAGTCCCCTTCGCAGCTTGGGATGGCAGTTTTATGTGTTGCATATCCCGAGGCGCTTGACTGTTCTAATTTTTACTAGCAGGTCCTTGGACCGCCCTTGGTCCTCCACATCTTTCTTCCTTCCCTTGCCCTTCCCCTATCTTTGGGTCTCCTTTCATGGCTTTGTGTGTTTGCGGGCTTCCACCATTGAATTGGTTTCTTTCGGCCATTCTTGCTCTCCGTTCTTTATTTTTTTCAGTCACTGTGTTATGCTTAAATAAAGATTTGTGTTAGTGTGTTTTATTGTTGTTGTTGGCATTGTTTGACGGCGTTGTTATTGTTGTTGGCTGCGCACTTTCCTTGTGTTTGTTTGGCAAGTTTATGTGCCTGGCAGAGCCGGCCTTCATTGTTATCATCCTCAATGGTCGCCATTTCATTGTTGTGTCGAAGGAAGAGGAAGAGCCTCCGACTCACACACTCAGGCATTCAGCCTGAATTAATACGTGTGTGCAACAATTGAGAGCGGGCCGTCCTGTCTGTGCGAGTTTAATATGCATGTTACCTACTTTTGTGAGCTTTTAATTAACAACAAGTTGGCGCTGCGCCTTGCGCAACAAACAAAGAAACAAAGAGTGCAAGCAGCCTTGGGGAGGGGTGAGGCAAGAAAGGGGTGGCCGGGTGGCCAGGTGGCCGGGTGGCGGGCGTGGAAGAAAGCCTTGAAATCTCAAAGGCCTTTGTGGCCGTTTCGCAAGTGTGGCTTTCGGCTCGTTAAATATGTGCACGCTGACCTTAATATTTGTGTTCTGTGTGGCATTTGCAGCTTAATTTTCAATCAAAATGGAGAATTTCAAGAGCTCTTTTTGAGAACTAATGAAGCCTGATGAATGATTCAAAATTTATAGGGCAGGAAAAGAAATTCCCCTAAAATAGCCACAAAGAAAATAAATAAACAAAAGTTTATGCCAAAACGAATACGACAGAACTTTACGTAACAAAATGGGCGAAATTTTGTACAGATCCACTCAATGGAATTATTTGCATAAGATGGCTGCCATATTTTTTACTTTTATTTTTTCTATTTGCCATTTTTATTTGACTAGACGTGCGTCAGTCAATCATGCCCCAAAGAGAAACTTTTCCCGCTGGGGAGTTCTCATCCAGAAGCCAGAAAAGGCGACGGAGACGGTGGCAGAGTCGGCGGAGGCTGAGGGGTGGCAAAAAAATAAAACTCCAAAGAAGCGTTGCCATCGACAACCGAGCACAGGGCCAAATTGCTGCCAGTATGTTTGTAATGCAAACAAACTTTATCTAATTAAAGGAACACGTGTTACACAACGAGGACACACCGCCTCTGCCACCGCTCTGTCTAGGGAGCATCTTCATCTTCATCTTCGTGATCGACACGGACCTCTCCATCCCCAGTTTCATACATAGTAGTATGTATATTCTTGGGACGCTAGCAGCTGCCTCACATTGATGACGAGGCACTCGAAATGCTTTTGATGTCTCACTTTGCATTCGCCGATTCGACAGCTTCTAGCATGCGAGCATGTCTCTATGAGAGGTCCCATCCTTGTGCCAGTATGGGTGTGTGTGCGTAACTTCCGCTTCCTGCAGCCCCAGGCCTCCCCAGGCCTGTTGCCTCCCCTGTTCCGGCTGACTGGAATGCGTCTACGACTGCCTGCCTGTCGAGTGCCTTTTGAGTTGTTTGTCAATATGTAGACCATTATTCAATCAATATATTGACACACATTTCATTTCCTCTCGGCCTCTCCGAGTGCCTCAGCCCCGCCGCCCATAATCCGGCCAAGTGCTAATCGCAAACAAAGTAGTTTTTGCTTGAGTTCCATTTCAATTTCTTTTGACGTCTCACCCACTCGTTTTGCCCCATTTTTATGGCTCGTGGCTGTTTGGTTTTCTTCGCCTTCGCCTGGGCCTTCCTTTCTTTTCTGTTCCGATTCGATTCGATTCGATTGATCCCTCCGTCAGTTTTACGTACTTTGACACACTTCCAAGACTCCGTGATGCCTTTGCCCCCGGGGACTTACATTTCCGCTTAACTATTGAGCGGGGAGGGCCTGGGGGATATGCTCCTAAAATTGAATTTGAAGCCGGAGACTGCTCCGTGTTATTTGCACACCGACCGATATTCCTTATAGTGCGCTGGCCCCATTTTTAATTTGATTCTACGCCTCTTGCTTTGGCACTTAAAAAGTTTTCCGCAGAGCCCGAAAATAGGCAACAAATCCCGACCCGAAACGGGAAACATCACTACTCGACACTGGGGGAAAATAATGAGCGCCTTCGCACTTGAATCACTTCTGAAAGAAGATTTAAAAGTTACTGTAGAAGCAAAGTCCTTTAAATTGTTCTTTGTTTTGTATTTAGATTTTGTTGACCAATCTATTCAGCTGAACAGAGTCATAGGAGGAACCCTATCACAAGTCTAGTTCACCTTAAACATTTTTTCCCACTGCCTGTAAACAAAAACGAATGCGATCGAATTGCTAAATCACTTAAGCCATTCAAGTTTCGTTTCGATTCAGAAGCGAGACGTGGAACAGGAAAATTCTGATAGAGAGATTACTATTGTAGTTGAGGGATTTGCTAAGACTGACTGGAGCTGGAGCTGGAGCAGATTGTAAGGAATTGACTTCTGCTTCAGAGCCCAGTAATCTACATGGAGCTGGGTTTTTTGAGTTTCTGGGCCTCCCACCCCCAAGAGATAAATTCTAGGCCCGTACCCTGCATAATTAAGACTGGCAAGTGCAGTATTCAATTTAAGTTTCTCGGACTTTTAGTCAGGGCTTCAATTAACCAAGTATAAACAAGCTGCTAACTTGGCCAAGAGCAGCGTGGCTAAAGCTCGAAAACAGCTAAGTGCTGCGGGTGTTCTCCACCCCCTCCCTCTCCGTCCCTCCCCTTACCACTGACAACAACACAACTTCAACTTACCATGCAGTTCGTTTGCTTTGGAGCCTTAAAGCTGCTTTGACTGACGGCTACTCTTCAAAGTTTCAAGGCTTTGGCCAAGTTTTTTGTCCTTTCCTTGTGGCGCCGCAGGACGCTGCAGGACGAGAGTTGCAGGAGCAGGACTGTTGGCTGCAGGGGGCGGGGCTGGTGCAGACCCGCCCTAATGCGCTTAATTATGCTAAAAGCAGGCAGCAACTTGCCAGCTACAGAAATGAATATTTACACCTGCCCGGATGCAAATGTGGCGCCAATGTCAAAGCCATCTAGTGAGGGCCACCGACGGGAAAACAACTAGAGGACCACTTGACCTGCCGATTTATATCCTTGCGTATTGTATCCTTTTTTCGGGATCTATCACTGATCACTGGAATATGAACTATTTTAATTGTAATGATGGTCCCTTTAGCCAGCTGAACTCGCGGAAAATTCTCGTTTCTTGGCCAATGCGGAGGTGCCAGCCCCGGAAAACACGAGCTCTTCCCAAGCTGCTCCGGCGGAAAGCGCGAATAAACTGACTGGCTCAGAAGCCGAACAATGGCTTTTCAATGTTTTTTGGAAAACTCAACACGGGCTCTCCGGGCTCTTCGGCCTCCTTTGGTGAGTCTGCGCGTCGGACAGCCTTCTCTCGTAATCTGCACGTGCATGTGGCTTCCAGGAAACTCCTCCCCATCCCCCTTGTCCCCACCATCAATGTGTGTGGAAAATGTTTGTTTACATTTGGCAGAACAACAAGCGGGGACAGAGAAGACATCAATTGGCCTCTGCCTACTTTCGGGCACTGAAATATGACTTCTGCAATCGAAGAGGAAGCTGCAATTGCAACGCCCAGAGGCAGCACATGCAACAAGCTGTTCCGGAAGCATAAGCGGCCAAGGCTAGTAAGAGCCAAAGCCTGAGGCTGATGTCCTGGCTAAAACCGATTCCCGGCACTTGGGCATACCCCTAATGAACTAGCTGATGGGCAAACTTTTTTAATTATCATTAATGAACACGAACAGTGCACAATCATTGGCCAAGTTGCGTCCTGCAATTATTTTAATGTTCGATGAGGTTGCTGCAGCATCAGCAGTAGGAGCTATAGCAGGCGCCGTCATAGCCAATGATTTATTACCACCCCTTGGCCAAGTTCGTGGAGTGTGTGAGGGTTGCCCTCCATTGGCAATTAGATAGCTCCACAAAGGCGGCAAAAGTCAATGGGAGGAGGAGTTCCTGGGCGGTCGTGGACCAAGGGGGAGTGCATGAAACAGCGTTTATGTTTAATGCGTTATAATGGCCGTTGTAAGTGTACATAAGTTGATATAAAAGTTTTATGGCCCGGGCGTGAGCAGCCTCCGGGATCCACATCCGCATTCTCTTTGGCTGCGGCTCCAACTTCGGCTACGGCTTCTGGGACCACAATGTTGTGCAGCCTCGAAAGTAAGCAAATCGATGGCCGTTTCCCAATGTTATCGCACAAATGAAATTTAGATTTAATTCAACTCTCAACACTCTATGGTCAGAAATGAATTATTGACTTTCAAATTGAATTCGCTTGTGAAGATAAAAACACACAATTTATGCCGCAAAGATGCATATTTTTGAGGTTCTACGATCGAGATCGAGCCACCCAATAAATTATTGTTCTCGGACCCATTTATTGAATTACTTTGATATTGCTAGCCATAAATTATGCATGTTCAACAATTTTCCATAATTTATGCGTGCTTCAAAACAATTTAAGCCCCACCCCGGTTCGATGGATATGATTTCAATACAAAAACCTTAGCCGGGGGCCGGGCAAACAACAACACGCTTGAATACCTCCCCGGGAGCACACTGCCGCACTTTGGCCGAGAGCCCACGCATACGTCTAAACGTGTACGTGTCCGTGTCCTTGTGTTTAGACAGTTATCCCGCCATATCTATAACTGCCTCACAATTGCAGCGCACTTGCCGCAGAAAGACCGATAAAAGAATAAACAAAACGCCTGGCGGGGGTTGCCCAAATTGAATTTTGGATACCCTTATGTGATATGTTCTTGGGTTATCCGAGGACAGCAGCATAGGCTCATGTGTCGATTCTATTTTTCTAACATTGGATTTCACTCGAGAAGAACTCTCAATATTATATTCCCTCCATTCCTCCATTTGAAGAATACATATAACTAACAAAGCAATGAGTAAGTCGCAGTTGCGTTTCCACCCTGTCCTCGCAAGGGGCCAAAAGACCCAGACCCAGACCCAGAATCAGACCCCATTTATGACATATGCGCAGGTCGCGGGGCAGTAGGGCAGGGAATGCAGGAGCGGGGGCAAACGCCAGCCTGCAGCCAAACGCATCGCCCAACTCCTTTCGGCAGGCACCCCCATTACCCAGCGGCAATCGCAAAAAATCTTCGGTTTAAGCGATTTCACCAGCTTCGGGCAGAGTTATTCCTTTTGATGCCCCGTGGAAAACGGTTCTATACGAAGCGGAGTCCTTTGGTGTCCCCCTGACAAACCGTGGAAAATAGAGAGAAGGGCTCACTCCTCGACCTTAGGGGATGCTAGGTAACCATAAAATAGAACGTGGGTGGTTAACGGAGGGTGGGTCACGGGGCGTGGGTGGTGGCGTGAAAGGCAAGAATTGCAATAAAACATAAAATTGCTGACTTCAATTCGTTTGCCATTTAGGTTTCGTTTTCCCTTTTTTCCATGCCCATCTGGGCCGTTGAGTGTGTGGGTGCGTGGGTGGGACACATATGCGTGTGCGTGTGGCGGGAGGCGTGTGGCAACCTACCTTCGCCCCTTTATATATTTTATTAGGTTTTATTTGATTTACACTTGTTTTGTGCTGAAAGCACTTCGCCCCCGAGACCGTGTTAGCCTGAAAGTGTGTGTCTTTTGGGGAGTAAAGTCCAGGAGAGGAGGAGCATCCTGTACGAGCCGACGGGTTTATGCATTTAGAAAAAGTTTTTATAAAAACGAACCCCATTTGAAAAAGGAAATCACAGTCGTCGACGATTCATAGGAATTTCTTTTTAAGCGATGGAAAATTTAAAAAAATTTTTAAAGTTTAGATAAAGCGAAATTTAAAATAATTGGGGCCAGTCGGCCACTTCTTCTAGAGATCTTCACTCGAGAGTGGAAATTAACATTCTGCATCCGTATCTGTTGCTTATCTGGCGCTGTTTTTTCTGCCAAACAGAAGCTGGATTCCTTGCTGCCGCCGCTGCAGCCAAAGCACAATTAATTAAGCACGCACAGTGGGAGCACAAAGATTTTAATTAAAAATTCTGCTGAAGCTGCACAAGTGTCGCCCGCCGGCCCACCGGCGTGCCACCTGCCCCCGCCACCTTATCGCCATTCGCAACCTTTGTCCGTGTTGCACTTTGTTCCATTATTTCATTACATGCCTGAGCTGCAATTGTAAGGCTTTCAATTTAAGCCGAAAGCTGATGAACAGCAATCGGTAATTGGTAATTGCCAATTGACAATAGTCGATTGGCCATATTGTGAACGCAGATCCTCAAGCAGGGCCTTTTCCGTACTCTCCACCCTTGACACACTGGCTGGTGGCTCATGAAATACCAGCTATGCTCCATTTTCTTAGCCAGATAACCTTTATCGGGTTAGAGAGAAACCCCGTGGAATGCTTTCAGCTCAGGGAAGCCAATTCTAAAGGCCTGCCTGCGGGCCTTAAGGTGTTAATGAGTGCGATAAGATCCAAATTAGAATATATATAATTCATAATGTTTGCGGGGCTCGCTTTTGAATGCGAGTTGCTCTTTGCCGGCTATGTTTGCTTTGGTCCTTGAGGGCATCCCCTCCTTTCATATCGATTACTGCGGCCGTTTCATTAAATCTTTTTTGGTTAAATTTGTTAAGTTTGCCGCAACAGCTCGTTGTAATTATAAATATTTATAAAAAATAGGGGATAGCTTAAGTTTTCAATCGTTTCTCTCCGTTGGTGTTTCATCTTAAATTTATTAACAAACCCTTTAACAGAGTCTACGAAGGGCATGAAAAACTGAGGAAAACTACAAGAACTCCCTTAATCCCCACACACCTGTGTTTGCTTTTGAGCTTAGCGCCAGGAGCCCAAAGACAAAAACAGCTTCACACGCTCGACTCCTGTTCCTAGTCCATGTCATGCAGCTCCTGTTCCTGCCCTGCTCTGGCTCTGGCTGTGGCTCTGGCTCGTACTCACGGAAGGTCTGTCCGCAGGTATTAGGGTCAGAAGCATAAAACATGCAAAGCTGCCGGCCAGCCTCGCCTCCAATCCTGGCCAGAGGGCAGAAAACGCAGTACGGCAGTCCATCACAGAAACAAACACTCACACACACAGTGGGGATAGAGGTAGAAAGGTGGAACTGTTAACCCGGCCAAACGGGCTTAGACCGGAATGAAAACTAGCTGATGAGTCATGGCTTTACATGCTTTACCTGCAGAAGGATGTTCTTCAAAAATAGGAATTCCCGGTTAATAAAAAAAAATTATGTGAAACTAACATCTTATTTGTCTTTAATCAATTTTAACCGAGTGCCTATTAAAAATGAGTACGAAATCTTCAAAAGTGCTGTCATATCCTCTTTTTAACCTTGGTTTTCAAGTTCTTGGACCCTTTTTCCCCGAAGCTACGTTTATCTGACTCACACAATCGCCTTTGAGGGACTGTAATTAAATACCGTACTCAATAAGTGGCTGGGCAATCTTGACCTGGCATCAGAGTTTCGCGAGTGACTGTACAGTTGAGCTTTCCGGGAATTCCTGTCCTGCTGCGCCCATAAATATGCTACACTTTGGCGCTCGGGCTACCGAAACAGGACTTTGATGTTTTCGCTGCGAGGAGAAGCAGGAGCAGTTTAGATGTACACACTCCCTTGTCATTTGCGGCTGCTCTGGTTTCCGGTTAACACACAACCACACTCGCAGACACGCAAATGCATATGCATACGGAAGTGTTGGCCTTGTGTGTCCGGGTGTAGCTTGCTTGTCCATTTTGATCCCTTGTTAATAATATAAATGATGATTTATGACCCTCCAAGGAAAACCCGCAGAGAACAGAGCGATTGTTGGAGTTTCCGAACGAAAGAGTGAGCTAGTGGGGTCACTGTGGGGCCAAAGAAGTCGGCGACGGTTAGGGCTCGATGGGAAACAGTGGTCAAGGAAATTATTGATCAACTTAAAGATGCCAGGAACTTGTAGCCTACTTGTCAATTACTCTCAAAAAGGCTTTGCTCGGCGAAACCCTCTCAAACGCCCAAATCATTTAAAGCATTTGCAAGCACATTAATATCGAATTTTGCATAGGAAAACAACAAAATAATAAAAATGGAAACCGGTGGAAAGCAAAGCCAAGGGAGGAATAGCTTGGCGCGCTTAAAAAACCACAGGACCTCGGGTTTTGTGACCTAGAGCAGAAACTGAAACAAAAAAACCAACGAAAATTTATGCAAACGAATTAAATTGGCAGGCAGGCAAGAAGGCAGGCGGCCTGGCAGGCTGGCAGGAAGCCAACGAGCAGGAACGGCATAAGGCAGTACCAAAAACAGGACCTAGGATCAGCGCGTGGCCTCCCGCTGTTTGTGTGTTCCTGCCAGAGCATAATGATATAATACATTATTTTTCCAAATTTAAATATTTGCCCGAACACCCACCTGAAACAAAAGCAATCCACTTACGGCAACGGCCCACGGCCAACATTCGCAATTATACCCGAAATCGAACTGTGACCTTCGAGGGGAGGTTGGGCCCTGATTGGTATTCCCCCAGAGTTCGGATCGTTTACGGTTGCCGCCTTGCCTGCTTATGAAATTGAAAATGGCCCAGAACAGCGACAATCATTTATTTCCATATATGAGTGCGGAATAGGCTGTATCATAAGTCAGAATCTGCCCAGGAACAACGTCGACGACGAGGCACGCCACGCACATATATCATTCTGCCAGGTGAGCGTGAATCAGAATGGAACAGTAACTGAAGCTGGAGCTGAAACAGGGAATATGGGAGGGTGGTGGACAACTGCAGTATACAAAAATACAAGCCAGGTTATAGAAAAATAGCTCTGGAAGAAAAATTCCATACACTGTGGGGAAATATTCCAAAAAGGGCAAGCATTAGGAACAGAAGATCCGAGTTCGTCCTGAGAGAAAAAGCGGATGAATGACAGGATGAATGTCGGATGAATAAAGTAGCCCGCCGTATTGGGCATCACCCGCCGCTTTCTATTGTGAGCTCCATGGCCGTAAACCTAGTATCTGGTATTCTGAGTATCCTTTAGTGCCTTCAGGCCAATGCATTTCACTGTGTCCTGACTGGCTAGCGCACACAATGAAGCTTTGCTGTGTGCGTGTCGTTGTCTTGACTTCTAGGGGAATTGTTACTGCCATGTTCCCATTTACATGTCCCTTCCCAGCCACCAACACCGCAGCCCTCCCACGCTCCCAACCAGGTTCGGCTGCTTCTATTTGTGGCGGGCCCATAACACGGTTATTGCATTAAGCCAAGTTGTAGCCTAGATTTGAAGGCCTCGCCATGCCGCGCCTCCAACTCGTCCACCTCCAGGACTTTCGCTTTGTTCAAACATTCAACGTTCATTATTCTCCCGCCCGCTGTTGCATATTTAATAAAGTTTTCAGTTAATTTTCATCATTCGCATTATTTTCGCGGCACATGCGTGTTAACAATTTATTCCCCGGCTCGCCCCATTCATCTTTTTTTTTTACTCGACTCGCAGCTTCCTAAATATTTATGAGCCGCGCGTGTAAATATTTAAGGAGCTATTTTTCGGCCAACGCCATGCTTTAAGATTTGGCTTTCCTCCTTATTAAATTTTCGAAGCGGAAAAGGTTGTTGGCATGTGGCTTTATTATAGTTTGACGTACGCGTAATTTTCCGTGCCTATAATGCGATAATAATAATTTGATAGTCTGAAATGATGCCATTAAAAGGGACAATCTGCAGAAAAATTCTTTAATCAAGTGGGGAAGTAGGAGCCGTGGATTTTTCCGGCATATCGGCGGAGGGGCCGTGACACGCGACAAAGTCATCCAGGCTGACATTAACAATGCCCGAATCAAAATTCAAAATCGCCGTCAGGAGTCCGGAGTCAGGCGTCAGAGGTCAGAGGTCTGCCCCTGGGTCCGGAAAAAGAGGAAAACGAAAACAATGTCAAACACATCAAAGTCAACCAGCGATTTTGCAGCCAACCCGACCGACCGCCCACTTGGCAATGGCGGGCAAATCAACTGAAAAAATCACAACGAAAGTGCCAGGAAAAAATGTCAAATATATACATATAGAGGGAAATATATATGTGTGCCGTGTACGGCGAACTGGAGAGATTCGACGGAAAAGTAAGAGCAAAAAGTGCACTTTTGGCAAAAATGGAAAACGATGTCAAATGCAAATTGACAGCTTTCAATATCAATTCCAAAACAATCGGTGAACTGCACGCGAGGGAAATGAAATGCCAGCAAACGAAGTAAAATCAATTTTCCCTGTCAGGACTGGTGCAGCAAAATGGTGCAGGCAGCATCTCCTTCTTGCCGCACGGCTTTCCGGCTTTTCACTAACTGCTGGCCATGTAACATTTCAACTTTATTCGATTGAAGCCATTCAAATGCAATCAAACGGCTTGACAGGTTAAATTAATTAAGCCGGATTTATGTGGATATACACATAGAGGGAGACATATCCTTGTCCAACCGTCCACTTCTCCTTCTTTCCGTCTTCCGTCCGGCTCTCTTTGGTGTGGGTAGTTGCTTTTGATGCGGTTTCCATTCGTCTTAGTCGCATTCCCCGGATGCCTTGGATGCCTTGGTTTGCTTGGTCAAGACCAGCCGGGAGTGTTGAAAGCCAGCCCGAGAGCTGGCAGTGTGAGCGGTTAGCTACATTTTGCAAATTACCCTTGTGGTGAGCCCTGCCACGTCACTGTTTGTCAATGGAATAAGTATTTAATCGCAAAATGAGTAATTTGCATAAATTAACTTGTCTCTCGGACTTTGAGCGACTGCATTTGCGTTTCCAGCGATAAGGCTGTGGCAGCTTTTGGCTTTTAGCTTTTAGAGCCGCCTTCCCCGTTCCCTTGCTCCGACTATGTATGTATTTCCGTCTCCCCTGGGATCACAAGCAATCTCGTTATCTCAATATCCACAGGACCACAGGCCAGAAATCGATGAAGTTGCATTTCAACGGAAAATTATTAAACCCGGCAGCTGGAGTCCGAAGCTGCGAAGGGGCATGAATTCAGGGCATAAATTTCATTGCCCCTTGTGAGCATTTTTCTTATCGGCAGGAAATGCTTCATAAACTTGCCACAGTTCGCCTTGACTTGAATCGAATGGGAACGAAACGAATCGATCCGGGAGGCGGAGAACTGCTGGGAATGGCAACTTTATGAAAATTATGAGGACTAAGACCCCAAGCAAAGCCGCCGCTATTGATTTTCTCTCAAGTTTATAGCAGAAAAATGGCAAATTGCACCGGCATTGGCGAGGAAGTCGGAAAAGCAGTGAACCGTGGATTTCTAATTACGGGATTAGTCCGGCTCATCTTCGATTGCCTTCGCTCCCATGTCGCTCCCATGTAAGCACAGTCGACCACCACGATTTCGAGGACACGTGACCTGTGGCCGGAATCTAATTTGCAATTAGATATGTTTTTATCGCCCTCACCACTCCAAGGCGCCTTTGGAGTGGATGGTTGTGGGCAGTGGCGTGCAAGAATTAAGTCTTCTCCCCAGTGGCTATCAATTTGTTAACAAATCCCGAAAACAAATCATCAAACGCATCAGCTCTCGAAATTTGAAATAAAGTGTCTTAACCCTCCAAGGTGGCAGGTTCTTCGACTGGAAATATTAAAAATGAAAAACTTGAAGCAAATGTAGACCGATAGCTTGGAAAGAGGCAGCTTGTAGTTTGTTGAACAAACCGAGTAATAGATCTTGCATGGCTTTATTTTGTGTCATTTCTTTAGAGGGTTAAAACCATAAATCGGAGAGCCTGGGCGGGTGAAGTGAGGGTGAGGCTTGTCGGCCAGATATTCGTAGCACTTAGGCCAACACCGCTTTTCATTCGAATGATTTTCCAGAGTCGCAGCAGCCAGCCATGACGAATGCGGAGCTCAGAGGCTGCTTCGACGACTTCCGTTGTTATTCGTTGGGAAATTCATGGAGAACTCGAATGCTTTTCAGGTCTCTGGGCCATTCATGTAGAGGAACTGGGGAAGCCAGCCTCGCTGTTATTTTTTATAATTGCGCATATGACCCTGTTTAATACAGTTCGCTGAGCAATTTCCAGCTGACTCTGCCGAACTTGGCCTTATGGGCCATTGGGCCGAATATTGTGCTCTGTTTTCTTGTTCCTTCCACCAAAGCCGCAACTGATGGCTAAATAAATGACAATTAACTGACATTGATGTAACGGACCTCACAGCCATAAATCAAATGTTCGACTCAGGTGTATTCTTTCAAAATACTGTAGAGTAAATAAAACTTCTAAGGTGTATTCAACCTATTGGATTAGAAATAGTAATATTCATTCCGTTTTTATACATTAATACATTTGTTTTCATATACATCAAAGGTACGACTGACGCTTTTTCAAGCAGACTTGCAGATCTCCTTAATGATTGGCCAATTTAGTTCATATTTTGCTCGGTGTGACCGAGGCTTCATTTTAATCTGGTAAGTGAATGTGTCAACTTGTTCCCACTTTTTGTTTGTTTGCCGTTTGCTGTCCTTGCCCGGCACCACCACGCACACCCCAGGGACACAGAGGCAGTCGACCCACCAACAATGGGTCTCATTTGGGTTGTTTTTCTTGGCTCATGACGTTCTATTATTCATTTCAATTTGCGTGTGTGTGAGAGGTAGAGTCCTTCAAAGGTACGAGTTTATTTTTCATCTGAGTTCATGGAGTCAGCCCTGCCCACAAAGGTCAGTGAAAGTTTGTTATTCTTTTTTGCCAGCTCGTTTATTAGATTGTAAGTCCCCCTGCTCCCCTCTCAGGGCTGACACATCAAAAACTTGCCGGCGGCTGCTCCTGACAAGTCGATGTGAAGTGAAGTGGCATCGATGCCAGGGGATTGGGTCAGAAACTGAAACTGGTGGGGCTGGGGCGGAGTGTCATAAACACGACAAAGTTTTCCTTTCTTTCCAAGTTGATCCCATCGAAACGGGGGAGTTCATTATGGCCAACTATAGCTGATCCGACCTGGTTTGCTTTTCCTTTTCTATTTTAGGTCGCGTGCAGCTCATAAAAGTTACAGGGAGAAAGGGCTGCCGCCGGCTAATGTCTTTCTAATGGATATCCTCGACTGCTCAACTCCGAGGCTCTTCGACTCTTTGCTCGATGGACAACCCATCAATTGTGGCCAAGTAAATATTTTGTTAACATAATTACATAAATCACAGTCAATTTTTCACTTCGTGCGATAATTTGAGCCGGCACACATGATTCCTCGCTCGGCTCTGGGTAATAATGGCTTTGGGTAAATAAACTGTCAGTTTGCATGACTGCCGCCATCACTCATACGCCCCCGTGGCCGTCGCGAACTGAGATTGTGCGCCAGTCCACGCCACGCTCGTACGCACTTGCGGGTAAACAGCAAAAGCAGCACAGCAACACAGAAGAGCAGCAACAGCAAAGCAGCAACATAGCAACACCAAGGCAACGAATAAAGTTTGGCGCTTCCGTTTCAGGTCCTCTTTTTCGCATCCTGCTGGCATCCGACTCCCGATCACGGGCAACAGACTCCGGACTTCGACTCCGGTCACATGCAATCATAATGAAGACATTTCCGGCTCATTGAACACCAAGGCAGCAGCAGTAACAACAACACAGGCTCCCTAATGAAGCAGTACGCGGGGTAATTTTCCCCAGTTGAGCGCATATGCAAATATTATGTATCTCCTTTATTATTTTTTTGGCAATCTTAAGGTTTACAGACAGGCTTACAGTTCATAGCTGATTAAGTGGCTTTAGGATTTAAAGTGAGCTCCGACTCAAGTAAATTAAATTGAAAGACAAAATAAATCAAAGCCATTGACCTATCTTGTATGGCTTAAAAAATAAATGTTATTAGTTCCTAGAAGGAATAGGTTTTTTACAAATTATGGCTTATTTATCAGGTAGCTCTTTAAGCTTATGTTTTGTGTTGGAATTGAGTCCAAGAATTAGGTATGCAGATTGAAAAGGTTCGATGCAAAGCCCGGAGGAACCCCTTCGGCAGACAATTGTTGCAATTCCGGGCCAGACAATAAATATCAGGAAGCACTTTAAAATAGATTCTGCTGAGCTCTCGGCTCTAAGCGCTCCCAAGTGCATGCTACCAAGTCGGGCAGTGGAAGACCCTTTCATGGCCGCCCCTAGTCCTGTGTTCTATATCCCAGTCCTGTGTCCCAAACAAGACACGACAAATTGCCCGGAGAATGCCTTGGAAAATTCCGAAAAAAAATGGAAAAAACAACACGGCAAAACTTATGCGCATTGGGCACAAGTCAAATTGCATTTAAAGTGACAAATGTGCTCGGCTCGGGGCCCGGTAGGTTGTTGGAGGGGGATTGGTGGGACAGAAATTGACCAAACACGCGCTAAAAATATTTCCTCGGCCAAACAAAAACCAAATGCCAGTTAACTTCCTTGCTTTCTGTCCCTCGCCCTCGACCAAGAAGCAAAAAACAAGGAGCCGGAAAGCGGAAAAACGAAAAGCGGTATGAAGGAAGTAAAAGCATTTTTCATGCTTTGGTCAGCTCCGCCCACCGTTCGCGTATGTGGGCTTGGAATTGGGGGCGTGGTGCCTGGCAGTGCTGACCCGGCATTAGAATTTATCGCTGTCAGCACTGCTCCTGCTACTGCTCCCATTCCGTCCTTTTTGATTTTTTTCCTTTTAAGGCGAAACTGTCGCTCCATGTGGTATCCAAAGTGGGCGGGAATCGAAACGCGGCTTCTCCTTTCAACCACCCAATCTCCCAACTCCCGGCATGTGACATGTGCGCTGGGAGTTCCGTATAAATTCCGAATATATGCTTTTTGCAGGCACCTTGAGGGCCGGTGATTAATGGCATTGTGTTCGCTTGTCTGTCAGCGAGATCTATTTTAGGTCGGCTTAAAGCCACTTCGCCCGTAAATATCCGCATTAAGAGCCAATTAGTAGGCAGCCAGGATCCTGAATCCAGAAGCCAGTCGCCAGAAGCCTGAACTTTCAGGGCTATATAATTCGGCTTATTAACGGTGCGTGCAGCAGCGTGTACCGGCAATTGTTATTGCTGTTGCCAAGAAAGTTGCACACAACACAGCAGCGGCAGCGAACTAAAATGATGCTGGAAATTAACTCAGAAATCTGTTGTGAGCTCATTGTCAGCGCCAAAAGTTTTCTTCTCGGGCTGGCATGCCAAAGTTGGCCCAGTCCGGACGGGGATTCGTGGACGGAAAGTTTCGTGAATGCAAAAACTTTTCGGCGAGAATTACAATCGTGATAAAAATTATGAAAATATTTGAAGTGCTTGAGTATTATTTTTTGAGCGACAACTTGGCGTGGCTTTCTGGATGGCTGGCGAAAATGTTTGCAAATCAAATCCAATTAAATCGCATTAATGTGCGGCGATAGGAGCTGCACCGTCCTTCATTGAGTGGGTTTATCGAAAAAGGCCAAGAGCAGTTGACCAGCGTAGAACTTTACTGGAAGAATTTTTTCAAGGCTTTTGATGCTGTGTGCTTGCCTTTTTGAGGCTAACATAGTAGATTACCTTGATCAACTTTTATGAATTCAAATGTGAAGTCTGTGTTCCTTAATTTAAATTACCCCACACTTTCCTTCATCTCCCATTACACAAATATTATTTGAAAAAGTTAAAAACAAAAAATTGGCGAGCAAAGCTATGCAGAACAACATTTCCACCTGGCCATGTTCAATGGAAAAACTTTTGTAATCAAACTATTTGAATTGAACAAGCACACACTCGGGGAATTCGTACAACTATTTTGCGAATACTAGAGAAAACTCATAAATCTGCAGAAACTATTGCAGACAGAGAACTGGGTCTGCAAAATCAATGGGGGCGATGGAGGGCAGGAACAATGCCAAAGTTATTTACTTATTTATGCAGGGTACACATTGAACTGCCTGAATATGCAGCTGTCCTTCCCAGTTGCTCCACTTTTGATCCTGCTCCCGTGGTCCCGTAGAGGAAGGCCCTGAAAGACATCGCTCCGCTCAAGAGACTCCAAACGCACTTGGCGGCCAATTAGAAAAGTTTCCGGAGAGGAAATCTCCAGTCAAAGATGGAACTCAAGACCGTTTTGACTGACTGGCGGGCTGCCTGAATGGCTGTCGCAATATTTAAACGTCTGCTGTAAATATTTGATGCCTAATTGAATCATTCATTCGGGGATGCCCCGCCCTCGAACGAGTTGATTTGAATAAATTTGAAATTCTGCTGAGTCTGCTCCCGCCAGAGTGCGCCGCCATTTAGTCCTTGCAAATTTTCTGTCTGCTAGGCGAATCTCAGAAATTGCATTCTGATACTCTGGCTCGTAATGGGCGTGGGCGGTGGGCGGTTGGCGGTGGTTGGTTGTGGCGTGGCATTGACTTGGCACGCGGCATAGTTTGCGGCGCATTATGCGTCGAAACGAGAGAGAATTGTGCAAATTAGCGGATGAGCGCACGTTTGCACTTGCTCGGCACTCATCAATATTTGCACTTCAATTAGTGACGATATGACAAGCACTGCTTACACATTCGCGAATTTTCTGGCTCATTCCGGAATTTTCCGGCATTTTCAGTTCGATTAGTCAATGAACACTCAATCTGTTGGAGGCTGTCAAATGAAACCTAGGAAACAAGCTTCGGTCCCTAAAACTGGGCTAGTAGTTGAGTACTATTTCTCATCCATAAGCAGATATTATTTGATAAACCATTTTGCTTGAAATCGTAACGTTTTTGCCTCCACTGGGCAGCTAGAATTTTCACATAATTCACATTTTTATTGCCAACCCGGATGGCCGAAACTTTGGTCATTTCCTAAGCGCTGAGCTGGCTGCAAAAGTAACAAGTTTTTGGACTGGGCTTTTGTCCAGGCTCATTACCGTATTGCGTGGGAGTCCCCTTCCCCTTCCAAGCCACCCTGCCACTGGCCTCCGGCTGCTTGTTTGCGCCGCAAATGAACGGAAATGGTGAAACTTTTAATTGAAACCATAAATTCTGCGTGGTTTCGGTGCCCACGGAATTTGTCAGGACCGACCCTGCTCCACCTGCCAACCCCCCATTGGAGCACCTTAAACTTGCAGAAGAGAAGTGCAATTAGCGCCATCCTGGACAAGGATAGCCGACTTCTGCCAGCACTTCTGAACAACCACGTTCCTATGCAGCTGAGAATTCGACAGGATCCTTCCAAACATGGATACTTCGGGAGCAACGCATTCTGCACCGGAAATAGCGAATGATTAAAATGGGCGTGCCATAATTTCCGCCTCACTCCGGCCAACGGGAAATTGTCGTGAGCTGTGTGACAGGAGGTACTTCTAATTGAAAAGGACGAAGCCACTGAAGAACGCTGCCGGCTCCCACAACAAGTTGTTGCCACAGACTCGTATCAGCCACATCACCCTGCTACCGAGGCTTCCACGGGCGCATTTGAAAATTCAATTTCCTGCACTTAAATGGTTTTGCAGTTCAACAGTATATTTTTCACTGACACTACCTTTTAGCATCATGATTGATCTTTAAAGAGAACACGGTCAGAACTAATTTGTTTTCGAAACCATTATAAATCACGGGACTTCCAGCATCCATAGATTAAGCTTTATAAAGTGATGGAACTTAGCTCCTGAGAGAATTTCTGGTAATTTAAACTTGTCCTGGAAAACTTTAACCATCCGTAGTTGGATCATGTGGGTGCTCGGAGCTTTGCGAAAATATCTGGGTCTGTCTAATATTTCAATATTTCGCTCCCCCCCCCCCCCTCCCCCCCCCCCCCCCATTTTTTTAGGAGTCAGTTTTTGTGTGCCACTTTCGATATTGATTTTGTTGGGCATAAATATGCTGGGTTCGCTCATTTTTGTTGCCACTTTTGTTGCACTGCCACTTCCACTCTGGTTTTATTTTTCCCATTTTTTCTCGGTTGCCGATCCTGGCTCCCGTCCGCTTCGTCTCTCCTGTGGCAATATTTTTAATTTGCCAAATGGCACAGCCAGCCAAGTGAAAGCCATACCTATACACCAAACATACGTAAGAACACGAACATGAATGTGGGTTTCTCTTTGTGGTGGCATGTGGCGGGGAAACCACAGCAGGAATTTTAATATTTCTAATGCGGGCTTTTCGAGTTTTATGTAGCTATATGGTAGTGCCAGAAATCGATATCTCGGCAATCGAATGATTTACGGCAACAATCGAGTGTCACTCGAGTTCCGGAGCCCAGGGCCGGAACACTGTTCCGCCGGATGCAGATTCCCGGCCATCAGCGCTTTCATTAGCGGCAGCCACCGCAACACGCCAGTGTGTGCAACTTAATGTGCATAATTCATGGCATATTACCAACACTTCATTTCGGCCTTATCGCCTAGCCCGCTTCTATTTTTTGGCAATAATTCGACGCGCCTGAGAGTGGGAAAAATCTGAATGGGCGAGCAGGACAAACTTTTGTTGCTTAAGTAAACTTGAAAAGTTTCAAGACATAAAAGTTTGTTGTGAAAGTCACACGAAAGTTGAATGCAATAAATCTGCACGTTGCTCGGAAAGGCATCGCCAAAAATTGTGCAATGCGCTGTCGACTCCGACTGCTCCCCGGGTCAAATCCGTTAAAACCCGTTAGCATTTTTCTCACAAAAAAGCCCCAAAAATAAGAAAATGGCCAAAAAGGGGACTGCAGAAAAGCATAAAGAAACTTTTCAGCGCATTCTTGGCTGATAAATGGGCAGCGAAATCTTGAAATACAGCGCGGATTTCACAGAGCACAGTGTGTGTAGTGTGGCATGTGCCATATATATCACATTTCGCCACGTCATGGCCAGAACTGCAATTCAGGGAGCAGGCTAAAGGACACCCTTCTGCTCCTGAACACTTGGAACGGCCAATGGAAAATGGACGGTGGGACTAATTATTCCCACGGAGTGGGTCAAGTGCTGCTCAGGTGCATGGCAACTCCTCTGTTCTGGGCCTTGAAATGCTTATTAAAACTTCTACTGCTCGCACATATGTTAGTTGCCAAGTGCAACAAACTTTCAGCCTGCAAAGCAATCAAAAGTTAGAAACGCAGCAACATTGCCTTTATGGCTGACAATTGAGTCTGTACTCCGGGCTATGTCTTGGCATTTAAGCAGCTTTAATTTTCACGCGCTATAAATTCAGGCTCCGAGCTGGAGCAGGGGCCGGGAGCTAACCCAGTTAGAAAGTCGTGAGCGTCCTTGCGCCACATGCAAAATAAAGCAAAGGGGACCAGCGGCAATCTTGGACAAAAGTGTTGAGAGCGGATTTGATGGGGCGGAGAGTAATTTTTAGATGAAAGCAACTAAAAACTCAAATTTTTAAAATATTTTAGTCCTTTATTGAGTGATTCATTAAGCGTACTTATGGGTAAGTAAACAAAAGAATATATATATTTTATTATTTGGTTTTCAGTTCCTTTCACAACTATGCACATTTTTGTAACTTATGAAATCTCTTCTATATATGGTATATAAAATATATCGCATTTTTTGTCATCCCTAGGAATGATTTTTAAATGAAATGTAGTCCAGTTCTTCACCCCGGTCCGCACCCTTCGTGCCCGGCTCTCCTTTATCATTATGTGGCAGTTGCAGCTTAATTGCAATGAAAGCGCACGGCTTCCTTCAGCAATTTGCAGTGCGGCCGGGGACTTAATCACATGAACGACACAGCGCCCCATAAACTTAATCTCTGGGCCAGGTGAGCGATGGCGGAGATTGCGAAAATGGAAGGACTTTCGCAGGACCTGAAGCTTCGGCGGAAACTTGCGGCTGAAACTGAGCCTGGTGCTGGGCTGGAAGCTGAATGGACAGCACTTTTTACGTATTTTACATTCTGGCGAAGCCTCTGTTGGCTATCGCTCTTTTTAATATATTATAATTATTTTGATTATTATTATGGAGTTAGAGTAGAATTGGATGCGAGCTTAAAGCGAGACTCTGTACTAGGTCCAAGTTCTTCAACTAATTAGCCTCATTTAAGTTACAGTTCTGTCAAGTTAAACACGCTCGCACAGACGCAATTAGCCAGCTTACCGAGTTTATGAAAGTTTCGCTGCAACACTTCTTGACGCCTTTTACAGCTAATTAATTTGCCTTCGCGGCACCCGCTCCACTCAACTACATTACTGCTTTGACTGTGACAGTTGCAGGACGTTTAGGGGGACTGGCCCCGAAAATCCAAAAAACGATGCACAGCTCTTGCATTGATAATTTTTATGTGATCCGACCTTAATTGGAAAAGTTTTCCCATTTTAATTAAAACATTTTACTTAATGCAAAATGCACCCGAAACAGCAGCACAACAAAAACACGGCCAAACAATGAGAAAAGTTATGCCGGCGAATGTGCTGGACATTTTGAATGACTTTGCTTGGCCGACCAAGTGCATCCCTCACATCGCTCATACGCCCTGTCGTGCATAATGGAGGCCCACTGACGGTTAATTATGAATTTTCGTATTTGGAGTGGCTGTCGTTGGGAAATGAGTTTATGATAGTTATATGACACAGTTTATGATGTTTTTGTAACAGGTCCTATGTATACTTTACTTTTATATTCCACATTCGCTTTGTAACAATCACGCACCACATTTGCGGAAGCGGTGGGTTTTACTGTATAGCTTATCCTTGACAAGCCACTCCTCACACTCCTCTGCGAAAGAATTCAGATTCCCGTCCGCAATTTCGATTCGGTCTTGGCTTATGCGACTTAGTCCGAGAGACAAATAGTTCCGTGTAATTTGCTTGTATGTCAAACGACTCGCATATGTCAAATGTCAAACGCTGTCCCACAACCATTTTTCTCAAGCCAACTCTTCCCTCCCCACTGAAAGTGCGAACTGTCGACGCGTGCGAATGGATGGCAAAGTTTTGCCAACAATAAATTACTATTACAACGACATCTCCACCCGCAAACGCTACTCTACGGGTATATTTTATACTTCGATTGGTTTTTCAGCGGAATTTTTAGATTCCCTCCGCCAAATGATCGATACGGAGTCATGCACTTTATATTGAGCAGCACTGGAACAATTCCTGGCAAAAAGTCAACCCGAAAAATGAGAAACAAAAGGCCGGTTGGCTGGATGTCTGGGCTGGATTAACATGGAGACTAGTAAGACGAAGGCCAGAAAAGTCAGAGGCAAATAAACCATCCGGCCAGACACATCGACTTGCGCTAGACTGGGAAAAGAAAATATTGTTCCTGCCTTCGGGCCAGTTCCGAAATGTCACAGCTTAAAGCCCGGATCCGGTAAAGCTGTTTCTTAACCAGCCACCCCCAGACTCCCTTCTCCTTAAGCTTTAATCAGTCAACAGCCGTCAGAAGTAATTAAGAGAGGTCTGGATGGGCTACTTACTAATTGAATGAGTTTACCTCGCTCCGATTTGCCACGCGTTTTTTTGATTTATTAATTTCGACTAGACTCCACTGCCAGAATCGATTCCCATTCGAAACCCGTTTCCGGTCTCGGCCATGGACTTGGACTTGGACTTGGATTGCGGTCTTCTAAAGGGAAGTACCAGAAAGTTTTGCGTCAGCTTTTATTTACGCAAACCGAAACATATTAAAAATTTATGGCTCGTTTACTGCGATTTGTTCAATTAAGTCGATACGTTTCCGGCGCCCACTGCTACCTATTCCAATCCCCAATCCGCAGTACCCAGTTCTCGGTTCAGGACCAGACCCTCCTTTCTGCCTCCATCAAAGTTGGATGGCAACTTCACTTTGCTTCGTCTGCCTTCTCTTGGCTGCCACTTTTAATTTTCTTCAAGTTTATTTGCCGCTTTCCTGTGATTGCTTCATCCCCTTCGGCCCAACCCCTTTCAGGGCTTTCCTTTTTAATTTTTATTGAATTGGCTCTTGTTACTGCTTAGACTTTGGATTGAAATTAAACGAGCGTGGTTTATGTGGCTGAGGCTGCTGGGCCGCTGAGGGAGAGAAATTTAATCAAGTTATGCAGTGCTTCCCTGGTGTTCTGCCGTTCTGCCAGGGTGGCTGCTGCCAACAAAAGAAAACAAGTCTCGAGTGGCCAGCCATTGTTTAAGCCAAACGCAAAACTTTGCCAGCTCAGAACTTAATTAAAAAAAGAATAAGTCGGCACACATACACCCGCAACACACCCATACCTAGGTACATATAAAGCCCGAGTCAAAGGCTGTGAGCCGGATCGTCAATGGCCGTCAATGGCCAATGCCGGATCGTCAATGGCAATTGGGCTACTCCACACGGAAGCTAATGAAAGCCGCGACCGCGAAATTGCGCGTAACTTGGCATAATATTGACCAATATGGTTAATTGCGTATACGCCGTGTGTGGCACTCGAGTAACATTCTGGTTACTAGCAACTCGGAACGCGTAACTGGTAACTGGAACTGACTCCTGACCGCAAACATGCAAACAAGCACCAAAGCACACGTACCATATCCACGGCAGCAGCTGAAGCTGTGCACATCAACGTAATAATTGTAATAATACAAATGCCGACACTTGCGGACAACAACGTTCATCCTGGCAAAGTGCCAGGATATGCAGGTCAACAATAGCGGAATGCACACACTCAAGGCCACCAAAGCAGCATCAAACTAGGTAAAACTCTAGTTTATTCATATTAAAGTCCCTGGAAAGGTCCAATCGTACGGGTCACATTTTCTACCCACAGCTGTACCTGAAATGCAACATCTCCATCATCAGAATCATCGCTTTCGGTCGGATGCTGCGGAGGTCGGAGGTCCTTGATAATGCTGTTGCGTCAGGCAACTTACAATGAATTTGCATAAACTTCGGGCCCGGTCTCTAGTCCTAAATTGAAATATGCCAGGCTGCCAAAACAAAAGCCAGTGCCTTTCCGCTAGTCCTCCCCCTCTTTGTTTTTCGTGTGCCTTGCCGTCAAGGGTTAAGGAATAGGTTTAGAGGCTGGCACGTTCACAAGCAGCTGACTTTATTTGCAATATGGAAATATTTTTCATTACCTTGTCTCCGTCCCAACGCCCCCGCCTGCCGTCCGCCGCCAAGCTCCTTCATACTGCGCTGCTGTCAATCTTTGGCTGTCAAGTCTCCTGGTTGCCTCGCTGGAAGCCCTGGGTTTAGCCTTGTATCTGCATCCGCATCTGCACTGCTTGTGTTTTCCGATGTGGATGTGAATGTGGCGCGCTTGTCTTGGCATATTTTATGGCAATATTTTTGATATTCCGTGTTAGTCGCTCAGCCACTTATATGCCAATTTTGCAGCCAAAGTTGGGTGAAGTGAAGCGAAGCCCACGTTATACTTGGGCATGGCTTTAACTTTTGATGGGACGGCCTATGCCGTAGCGCAGCTTGTATAAAAATTCGTAGTGAAGAATGCAATTTTCAACTGATGGCTTATAGGATGGGAATTTAAAAGCCTTTATCCAAGGTTGGAAAGTAGTTTTTGTATAATTCCAGGATCTCAAAGCCCAATGCATAGTCCCTGCTTTATCCGACTCAACCAACTTTTCCTGAAGGCAATCCGGGCACTTCAAACAACAGCCATGACCATATGCCAGTCCATCGATCCCAGCTAATGGCCACTCGACCCGCAATGACTCCACTCGAAGCGACTCTGGAATTTGCTCTCTTCTGCCTTTGCCGAAGGATACGGAAGCGGATGCGGATCTGTGTCAAGAGTAAAAGCCACAATTGAGCAACTGAGAGTTGATTGAGCCATCCACACACTCATTCAGCAGAGAGCACACATGGAGCATTAAAGGGTATGCCAATGTGCCCGAAATACACTCCTATCTGGCAGATACGTGCGGCATTAGCGATAATCCAAAGTTTGCCAGATTGCGCTTATGCCACTCGCTTAAATTGAATTGCCACGGTGCTGAGGCAGCGACTTTTAATGCGTTCCATGCAAATAACGCTCCTGGGTCCTTGCCTTTCCAACCGCCGGGCACGGACAACAATTACGCGCATTATCCTTTCGACTGGACTCGGACACGGACGCGGACACTGGCCCGGACACCGACACCAATCCCGGATCTGGACGATAACACGGCGTTTGCTTAAACAAGCATAAATGCGAAACGCTAAAAGGACACTAAAAAAGAAACGGACGTAAAAAGTAGGGAGTTCCATTGACGAATTTGATATACTCTTGAAAGTCACGAATTGATAAAAACTAAGACCATCTATAAATACTTCGGCCTTTTTGCGTTGTTCTTATAAAATATTGTTCCTAAATTCACTCGAACCAATAGAAAAATTTAACTCATGGTTCGACAAAGAATCAAGAATCCCGGATCAAATTTTCTTAAAAGTGAACTTGCGAACCAAATAACAGCAGGCAAGTCCGTTTTAGTTACAGCAGCCAAGACCTGAGGCAGTGTATACGCAAAAGAACTCCGCATTTTAATTTGGCTTAGTAGCAGCCAGTGACAGGCAGTGTTCAAGGATCGGAGTACCTTGTTAGTGGACAATCTGGACACGACCTTGCGATACCCAGGGGAACTGCGCCTAATTTTCCGCGCAGTGAAATGGCCAAAAAGCCTTTCGTCTCTCCAGCTACCCAGCCTTGGGTGTGTGCTGAAACGCTAATTTAATTTAAACTTTGAGCAGCCTTTACTCGTCTCTACTCTTGCAGATGCAAGATTGCGACTATACCTATACACTACGTATTACATTTATAAGTCTACAAGCCCTCCGTAGTCCAGTGTTTGAATTCGTTGTCGGCGTCTTTGGCACACTTTCGCAGCGCATTAGACACTGGCGCTGAGATGGGGAAAGTTAAAAAAGAAATGGAGAGATGGTGGACAGAAATAATAAAAAAGAGTAAAAGTAAAATATTTGTCCTGCCACGGCTATTGCAAGTGAGCAGCGCTGATTGCGGCACTAAAACGGAACGAGTTCTTGTGCGGCGATAAGATTTGCCCAGTCGCCCTTCGGCGCCCCAAAGACCCCCGACTTAATCGCTCCGAAGTTCGGCCATCTCCGGTCTAATGTGCTTGCCAAAAGTTTTGGGCCTGGCTGAAAGGCAGTTGGCAGTTGACACTTCGCTCGGCTTTGCCGTTATTTACGCAGCCACGCCTGAACCTGACAATCAGCAGCAATTTTCCTCAGATCCTGGCCAACTCCGCCAACTGCCTTTCAGCCCCCCTTCGCTTCCACAATCCAAATCCACATCCTTATTCTTATTCACAAAGCATCCGATAAGCATAACAGTTGTCGTCGTGCCGCCACCAAACACCTTAGGTTTTATAATATTTGGGGGAGATTCTGGAAGTTTTGAATGTATATCCGGAAAAATAATTCCGAAATTTTATTGAAAGTTTTTCTCCCTAGAAAAAAATGTTATGCTTTTCTTATGCACATTTTACAATACTAACACACTAATAAACTATCTAACAGTTGTTTTTATACCTATTAAACCAAAGTTAGCACTGGTATTTCTTAATTAAAAGTGACACAACTATTTTTCGCAGTGCACCTTTTGTGGGTGGTAGGGTGGCTAAGGAAGGTGAAGAGCTGCCAACAAATCGTCGCCATCTGGCGGCAACAATAAAAAGTTTTACAATGTAACCGAGGCAAGGACAAGGAGCAACCTCCTTGGACCCTAACCCACTACGCAGGACCCTTGTACGGTCATGTGTGGACATCAATGTGCAACAAAGTTCATAATTGTTTATGGCAATGAGCGTCGATTTGATTTTTATGGTTATGGATAAGGGTAATAGAGCAATGGGGGCTTAAGCGAAATTACAATGTCACATGAGCGCCTTCGCTTCTCAGCACTTCTACGCCGTTGAATTGAACTAAATTGAAAGAGAATGGATCCACAAATCGTTTAAGGCAGTCCGCTTGAGAATCGGATGATTTTTGGCAAAGATACAGCCATGCCTGGCGTCGAATTGCGCCCCCATACATTCATAGACTGGTTTAAAGGAAACCCAACAGAGGGCTTAACAAAAAATTTCAAAAAAATTGTATTTGTAGGTTTTGATGCAGAATTGCAGAGAATCAATCCACAAATCGTTTAAGGCATTCCGCTTGAGAATCGGATGATTTTTGGCAAAGATCAAGCCATGCCTGGAGTCGAATTGCGCCCCCATACATTCATCGACTGGTTTGAAGGGGACCCCCCACAAAATTTAACAAAAAATGTCAAAAAAATTTTGTTTTTAGGTTTTGATACAGATTTGCAGAGGATCAATCCACAAATCGTTTAAGGCACTCCGCTTGATAATCGGATGATTTTTGGCAAAGATACAGCCATCGCTGGGCGTCGAATTGCGCCCCCATACATTCATCGACTGGTTTGAAGGAAACCCAACAGAGGGCTTAACAAAAAATTTCAAAAAAATTGTATTTGTAGGTTTTGATGCAGAATTGCAGAGAATCGATCCACAAATCGTTTAAGGCATTCCGATTGAGAATCGGATGATTTTTGGCAAAGATACAGTCATCGCTTTGCGTCGAATTGCTCCCCCATACATTCATCGACTGGTTTGAAGGAGTCCCACCAGAAAGTTTAAAAAAAAATTTCAAAAAAATTTTATTTGTAGGTTTTGATGCAGAATTGCAGAGAATCAATCCACAAATCGTTTAAGGCATTCCGCTTGAGAATCGGATGATTTTTGGCAAAGATACAGCCATCGCTTTGCGTCGAATTGCTCCCCCATACATTCATCGACTGGTTTGAAGGAAACCCAACAGAGGGCTTAACAAAAAATTTCAAAAAAATTGTATTTGTAGGTTTTGATGCAGAATTGCAGAGAATCGATCCACAAATCGTTTAAGGCATTCCGCTTGCGAATCGAATGATTTTTGGCAAAGATACAGCCATGCCTGGCGTCGAATTGCGCCCCCATACATTCATAGACTGGTTTGAAGGAAACCCAACAGAGGGCTTAACAAAAAATTTCAAAAAAATTGTATTTGTAGGTTTTGATGCAGAATTGCAGAGAATCAATCCACAAATCGTTTAAGGCATTCCGCTTGAGAATCGGATGATTTTTGGCAAAGATACAGCCATGCCTGGAGTCGAATTGCGCCCCCATACATTCATCGGCTGGTCTGAAGGAGTCCCACCAGAAAGTTTAACAAAAAATGTCAAAAAATTTTTGTTTTTAGGTTTTGATGCAGAATTGCAGAGAATCGATCCACAAATCGTTTAAGGCATTCCGCTTGATAATCGGATGATTTTTGGCAAAGATACAACGTCGAATTGCTCCCCTATACATTCATCGACTGGTTTGAAGGGGACCCCCCAGAAAATTTAACAAAAAATTTCAAAAAAATTGTATTTGTAGGTTTTGATGCAGATTTGCAGAGGATCAATACACAAATCGTTTAAGGCATTCCGCTTAAGAATCGGATGATTTTTTGGAAAGATACAGCCATGCCTGGCGTCGAATTGCGACTCCATACATTCATCGACTGGTTTAAAGGAGTCCACCAGAAAGTTTAAAAAAAAATTTCAAAAAAATGTTATTTGAAGATTTTGATGTTTTATTTGGCTTAGAACGATTTGTTCTGAACTATTTTCCTTAAAGCCAGCTTAAGTTCTACATTCAATTATATATGTATATGCGTTTGGGCCCCCAGTTTCGTTCCAAGCCCTACTATCACAACTTGGTGACTTCATTATATTGAAACTTTGACGTCGTTATTTTGCATAATTTACGCCACGCTTGAATGCAGCATCCGAGTATACTTCTATAACCACGTCTGCTGGAATCGCTGGAAAATTGTGGGGCACGACAGAATGTTGGCCCAAGGGAAGATTCGGGCGGTAGCGGGAAGAGTGTGCGTGTCGGCTATCAAAGGTACCTTGACACATGCGAAACGTGAACTTCGAGACATCCAGTTAATGATTCGCACTTGTTGTTACCTCTTGCCACGCCCCCGGCTCCTAATGAAGTTGATTTATTGTGTTTCAAGGAGTCTTTGGCATTTTATCCAATTTTCTTCCACCATTGTCGTGTCTCACTTCCCGTTCACTGAACTCTGAATGGATAAAAATAGCTTAATTTTAGCTGCATCTGCTTCGCTAGTTCCGTTAGATCGAACTATTTCCTCGACGTCTATAAATAAAGTGCCACTACTTCGCCCATACCCCTAACCATCACCTTTCGCATCCACCCCCACTCCCATCCGTTCGATTTTATTCCGTTCTGAACACGCGTCTGCGATCCTCAGACATCCAGAATATATAAATAGAAAAGTGGAAAAGTAGGGTGGCCCGGAAGACCTGGTGCACCGACACCCTGTCAGTCCGATTTGGAGCGCGATGGAGTGCAGAGCTGCTCCGGTTCTTCCCACCTACTCGCAAGCCTGGTTTGAAAAAAAATATTAATATTTATATTCAATACTTCAGAAAGTAATAATTTTTATTTTATTTTAAATTGAAAATCCTAGTGGCTCTACCCACCTGCCCAGAAAGCAATCCCTTTGCCGGACGCTCTTCGACTACGGACCCCTCAATGATCCAGTGATTATCCTCATCACACTAGCCGTGGTCGTTGGATCCTTCTGCCTGCTCAGTGGCTTCATCCTGCTCTGTATGGTGTCGAAGGCTTGGCAGGATGAGACCTCCGAGGCGATATTGCTCATGGGTAAGAAGGAATATCCATATTTTGGTTTGGTTTCCCAAGTGCAAAAAAAATTCTTCTTTCAGCTATAGGATTTTTTATAACTGCCCTGTCGTGTGTGTCCTGGAAATTGACCCGGATCCAGAGAATCGCCCAGCTGGTAGAGGACCAAACTGCTTGATCAATCCAAAATTTGAAAAAATCATTAGTTAAGCATGTGCATTAGGTTATTAAAATATTTATTCAAACGTGCTTTCGATTTTACTAAACCAAGTTTAAATATTCCGCCAATGTATCCATTAATCGATTGAGACCAAGGACAGGGAACTAGTTCCACAAAACTAGATTTTTTAATTCAATGTATATACATCGATATATTCTATAAATCGCAGTATCTGTAAAATATAAATTTATCTGTAAAATATATATACATATATATTGAATATAAAAAATTAAAAACGCGCGCCAATTAGATTAGAAAATACAGATGGAAATTATAAATTTCAAAATCCCTTCAAGTTACCAGTCTTCGTCCGATGCGGAACTTAAAGCAGGGTAAAATTACTTTTCCTCTACCAGTTCGGTAATAAATTGATTAAATAATACTCTAGGAGAGATAAAAACATGAATGAATGTGCAAAAGATGAAATATCGTTCTTCAGGCACGTCTTCCAAACAGACCAGTATACACGGTGTGGGTAGGGGTGTTTTCCTCCGGAGCTAGAATTCTGAAGAGCAATCAATGATCATCTTGTACTGAAGCTAAATCGTTCCATTTTTAGAATCAGAACCAAGTTTTTATTAAATTCAGACTAGATGTGCCGACTGAAACTGAAAGTTTTAGATCACCTAAAAGAGAAATGATAAATTGAATTTGAAAGGTAAGGGTCGCCCATTGTTTCTGAGGTATTCTTGATCTTCCCCCGGCAGCTGTGGCGGGAAAGTGGAAGCAGATGATTGCACGGTCTACCTGAGGTATACCATTTCCTTAGGGTGTAGGCAGTTCAGTCCGAAAAGAGAACTCCTTGAAGGATGCCGTTTTTGCAGCCACATTTTCGCAACCATTGGTCCCGCGGTCCCCAGTGGAAAATCTGTCGCAGTTTATGGCGTTGTTGCAGGCAACTTTGCCACAGTGACAAGTTTCGCCATTACTTAAGGTAGGTTCCTTGGGAAAGGCAAATATAATCAATAAAAATATACTTCTTTCCAGGCTTCTTGAGTCAAGTCTGTGCCAGGTCTAAGCAGCCGAATGAATCGCCAAGTACGTAGCAGCTTGGGGATTTGCAATTTGCAATCATCGCACGTAGACGACACGAAAATGTTTTAGCTGAATTCCATTCTGATCCCAAAAGCCGAGAGAGGCAGTCAATGATCTTAACACTGCTCCGAAAGTGCTTACTTGCTTATTTTTTTGTTTTTATTTTTAAATATTTTGTGGCATCGTTAAGAATGCTCTGGTGCAGGGATGACGCCCGTTTGGGCATTACCATTCGCGGCGCACTGGGAAACTACCCGACTCCAGTGCGCCGACTGGGGGAAAACACATCGCTCTCAGGGCGTCCATAAATTCCGGCAGCTTCTGGGTCGAGAGCTCAGTCTCGTTCTAATCCCAGACCCGCCAAGATTGTTAATTGCCAGAGCATGGAGATCGCCGGATTGACTCGCGTCGGTGCCACGATGCAGGCGTTCCTCGCCGCCAGCCTGCTCATCCTGATGACCGCCATCTACCGAGAAGACAACGACTCTGGCTCACACTACATTCACCCCCGACACAGCATGCAGTTTGGTTAGCCCGTCGGTGTCATAGAAGCCCAATAACCCATATAACTGGTTGCCATTAACAGCCGATGAGCAGGCCGGTCCGTAAAAGTACCCTCAAGTCATTCCCTCCATAAAATAAGTTAGCTGTAATTGTAACTAATAAATTTGTAGTATTGAAAGGTCAGGTGTTATGAATTTTACAAAGCGAGAACCGACGGCAATAGCTTAGACACGGAGGCTACCCGCTCATCATCGCTAGAAATCGGAAGAGGCTTTCGGAAACTGATTAGCAAGCGTACGGTTGAGCTAACAAAACAGGTTGTATAGTCAATCGCATCGCTTTGTTTATAAAAATAAATATCATAATGACTCCCAGCACGTGTCTGCCGGCATGACTTTATTCCGATATGTTAGGGGTCTTTCTTTTACCCCGATACAATTTAAAAGCGCTTTATAACAGTCTTTACTAACAACCGTCGATTGGAGATATTGAAACAACTAAATGTTTGTTTTCGTGCCAACTGGTTTCTGGAACATTTCAAATGTTTACGATTTCTGTTTGTTTCTCAAAATGCCAAGCTCATTTCGCCAGCCCATTTGAAGTCCCCAACTCACTCTGGAAATGGCAAACAGATTCATTCAATCGGATGCTGCTTACCTCTTGCTAATAAACTTCAATCCAAAGAAAAAACATTTTTTTTTTTATATTTTTTTTAACAATGTAAAAAAAAGCAGTAACAGTCAAGTGGCCAAAAAATGAATCATTCGTTTCTGGAACACAATCAGTGTCGGTCCAACAATTTTATTCATGCCCAGAATTCAACCGATAAGACCCTTTGATAAGCCAAAATATTAAAAATATTTATTAAAATTTTATAGAAGTGACCTTAGATATTACAGTTGGCAAAATTAGATTTTCGCTTTATGATTCAAACCTAAAGAATTCATAACTTCAAACTTCGGTAAAAAAAAACTACCGAATTAAATAAGAAGCTCATTAAACAATATTTATATTCAAAGCTTATTCCTCATGTTACAAAATTTACATCTGAGGGTAGATTGAAGGGCCTTTCTTGATACCTATCAGGATGCAAGCCGCAAGAACTGTTTTTAGTTCCCGGTGGTATTTTGTTTAGGCGTATACCTCAACGCCACCTTATAGATCCAATCGCCATGGCTGAGGACGTCCGTAAGAACGATCGTATTGTCGCACATATGGTCGTGGTAGCTGGCAATACCGATTTGAACGAATTTTGGTAGTCCCCTTCCCAAGGTAATTTGGATATCATCGCCCACCGGCCCTCCGGAGTCGCCGTTGCAAATACTGGTGTTCGGGACTGCACCCGATACGCAGATCTGGCTTCGGGACAGAGTCCGGTTGTACTTTAAGGCGCAGATCTGGTTTTCGCTGCGCTTCATGTTCAAAGTCTGAAGGACACGGCTTGTTTTGCCTTGAGGACCAGTCTCTCCCCAACCAACGGCTCTTAGGGTAGAAGCATCTTCCACCGTTTTTCGCAGCGCTGGGTCCAGGATCACGCAGATGGGTCGGATGTTGTCTAAGAACAAAGATTGTGTTGAAAAAGCGCTCAAAAAATAGGAGTCTATTAGGTAGCACCTGTGTATTGCACCGGACGCTCCAGTAGCATCATGGCGATGTCGTTCACGTAGCTGACATTGTGAAAGTGATTATGTGTAAAGGATTTGATCACATCATAATCGATGGCATTGTCGTCATGGATGTCTCGATTATATTCGCCTAAGCGCACAATGCTGTAATGTGTTTTGTTAAAGCCCGCACTAAAACGTGGTCTTGAGGCACTTACTACTGATCGCCATCCGACAAGCAGTGCGCTGCCGTCAGCACGAACCCTAGAAAAATGTATCAGTTAATAACACCGAAAGAACAAGAGCTATGAGTCAACAGACATTTGGTAATCAGCGATCCACCACAGATGAATCTCAAGGGCTTGGCGACTAGAACCATGGCCATCCAAGGATTTGCACCCTCCGTTGCGTCCTTGCCACCAAACACTCTAATTTTTTTTACCGAACGTCCGCAATCCTCTTCTAGAAGTCGGGGCGGATTCGCTCCGACATAAGCGAGGACTGTAATACAGAGAACCAAGTACTTCATTCCGACAAGAATGCTTTCCAGCTACTGATCCGTCTTCAGATGGGACAACGCATTTAATAACTTTGACAGAGCTCTTATCACTAATTCATTAGTTCTCAGCCAACGAGTTCTTGGCAACACATTATATTTTTGAAATCGTTTTTGGAAAAGTCTAATCAAAGTTTTTGAACATTGTTTTAATACCATACATAGCATGCGCCGAACTCATTAATGTGGGATATTTTATTATTTGATATAATAATAATCGTGCTCACCAACGAAGAAACATAAGGCACAAACGAAGCGATTGTTAGGATTCAGATGAACCGGATATAAAGTGAGGAGTTAGGAGGAATGGGCGGGCCCATGACTTTTCCAGTCATCTCGGAGAAACCGCATTTCGTGTCACTCTCCGTCAAGGGGCATTGCTAATAGCGTCTTGTATTGGAGGAAAGAGCTCTTAAGAGTAAAGCTTATCGCAGCCAGGGAGTAAAGAGTTCACAAGAGTAAAGCTTATCGCAGCCACTGCCATCTTTTAATTTTGCGTAGATTCTGAGAACGGCTCTATTCGTGTGGTAATTGCAATAAATGACCTCTTCTCCTATAATTCCCAGTACTCGTAAATCAAAAAGTTTTAGCACGACTGTATGTATGGCCGAATTTTTTCCGTTTAACATCCATTTATTTGTCTTTGCGAACATTTATATATAAAAATCCTGCTTAGATCTAATTCAATTAAAGTATCTGGGATAGACCTGACTTTTTAGCTCCCAACTCGGGCATATTCATCACAACATTCTGAATCCACGAGGAAAAACTAAGGACATCCGTGAAAATGCGCGTGTCCCCGAAATCGTGCTGATTGTAGCTTCCTATTCCCAACTGGATAACACGCATAACACCATCAAGGACGACCTTCCGGTAGAGGGCACTACCAGCAGGTCCCTCCATGGTCACTGGGTTCGGATTCTTAGCGCAGAACTGGGTGGAGGCCAACGCTACTCCAGTCTTCTCCGTGCAAACCGACCGGTTCACCCTTTGCATAAATATGGGCCGGAGGTCGTGGGTTGAGAATCGAAACTGGGGCACCCGCCAACCAGTGCCGACAAACTCATTGGCTTCAACCATTTGTGGCGGCAACAAAATGCAGATCGGCTTGATGTGTTCTAGAGTTAATGTAGATCTGGCAATTTGAATAAGAATCGAGGAGACGGATTACCTTTATATTGAACGGGGCTGAACAGTTTTACAAGAGCAATGTCACTGGTCAGAGTTCGATTATTATAACTACGCTTCTTAAATGTATATTCTACATCATGATCCTCTGGCTGCAAGCTGGGAACGCTACCACTGTTGCCCAAGCGGGCTTTTCTAAAAAATTACATAGCTAATAGTATTATTTTTAAAATTAAAAATTGAGATTACATACATTCCCTTCGGGGTACAGTGTGCAGCAGTCAGAATGAAACCTAAAAAAAATGTCGAATTAACAAAAAAGGCGCCTAATGGTTTGGTTTCTTACGCTGGCTGATCAGTGATCCGGCACACACAATACTTTGATTGACATGCAGAAAGGCTACCCACGGGCCTAGTGAATCATCCGTCTGTCCAAGGCCTGGGAGCCCGCAATGTTCGTCTAGAACTTGTGCCGAACTCGACTCCAAATGGGACATCAATAGTCCGGCGATAAAAACGATCGCAGCGCTCATTGCGATCATATTTATACTGAGGATTGGTCTTATAAAAGATTTAAATTTATACGTTTTAGTGATTGGAGGCCATATGTACATATGTACGTATCAGCCTCTGTGCTCAATCTTCGGCCCTTCGGAGCTTTAGCGAAAGCTGCCCAAAATCTATCTCCGTTTCAAAGTCTCCGTACTTATTTTATTTCCATAAAATAATCAACCTACATATGTATGTACATATTTACATATATGTGAAAACCCAATCTCTGGGAATTCTTAAGCTTTCTATATTCGCGGTAGTAGTTGATTATTAACGTGATCTAGAGCACTTTGAATGAATCGTCGTACACCTTGCTGACCATCCAAAGAAAAAGAATCCCCCCCTCGCTGACATTATCCACAGGATGATGGCTGTCATTGTGGAATGTCATATTCGCTGAGGTGACTTTATAAAAAATATTTATACATGTAGTTAGATTTATGTACATTAACAAATAAAACTTAGTTTTAAAAAGACGTGAGCCCTCCAGAATGGGGTGATTTGTGTCTTGTAGGCGGTTTCTCGGCACCCACCCCGGAAGGACTACCCAAAAAACCGGGTCAAACACCAGGCCGAATGTCATGGCAACGCGGCCAATAAGTCCTGGGGAGGGTGGTATTTTTTGTTTTACTTTTCGTAAACAAAGCAGTCTGGACAGAAAGCACCAGACTTCACTCGAGAATAAAGCTGAAAGAAATGAGTACGCGAAATATAATGATCACGGATCTGGATCAACCCGATCCGGAGCACCAGCCTAAGCGGAACCGCAAGGTCCTGCAGACCCTGTCTGGTAACTTTAACCGTCGGTCGCGTAGTGTTGAGGTCGAAGTGAAGCAACGTTCCGAACAGCAGTCAGCCAAGGATCGCAAAAAGGATCGGTCATTTAACTCCCTGGTATGAATCCCCTGGTCACTTTGTTTCGATTCCAACCAACTCCATTTCCTATAGCTTCAGGCCAAGGAACAGCAGCTGGAGCAGCTCCTTCAAAGGCTAGCCACCCTCCATCGCTACAATGAACAGTTCGCCAAAGAGAACGAGCAGCTGCGGACGGACAGCGCTGATCTGGAGCGGCGCCTAGCGGAAGCAGAGCTGCGTGTGGCCAACTGCTCCCGTTGCCAGCAGCTAGGCCAGCGCCTGGAGACGGTTCTCGGTCAGAACCGAACCCTAGCCGCCGATGTGGACATGTTAAAAACTCTGGTCTTCCGGCTAAATGTCCAAATAGAGAATTACCAAGATCAGCGACGCCACGGTGAAGAAGCGCCCCCAGCGGGGGGTGTTACATCGTCGACGACTTCCCTTTCTTGTCCACCACTACCCACCCACACACTGGGCCCTCTCCTGCAAGCCTACGATGAATCCCTGAGAGACAAGAATGCGCTGTTGGCACAGTTCAACACAGAGTTTGAACACTTCACAGGGGAGCTGAAGCGAGCACTAGAGGAAAACACCAAGTTGGTGGGTGACTTTTTAAATCATTCTCAAACTTCTACAGCAGTCTAATCAAACTCCTATCTTTTGAAGCTACAAACGCAGGAGCAACTACGTCGAGACCTCGGCGGCTGGCGGGAGGAACGTGTCTGCCTCCAGGCTCAGCTCGGGGTATGTCGCTCCAAGGCAGAGGCCCAGACCCGCAAGACCGATCTGGCTAAAGAGAAGCTGGTGGAGGTGATGCATTGCTACGAGCAGCGCACGCAGACTCTGCTGTTGGACATGGACCACCTGCAAGCGGCTTATGCCCGCACAAAGTCGGAATTGGCCGCGCTCAAAAGTGCTCCGCCTTCTGTTGCAGTTACAATTCCAGTACCTACACCTTCAGCTGCGCCTGCCGATTCGGAGGCTGTTATTCAGTGCAAAGCGCTCCTTGAGCAACTCCGGCATGAACACGCAAGGGAGCGAGCTTCTCTTCAAGACCAACTGCAAGCCACCAATGCCCGAGCAGTTTCTTTGGCCCGCAGCACAGAGAAAGCAAAACACGGACGGGATCGACTAAAGGCACGCCTCCGAATGGCTTTGCAGTGGGCTCAGAAGCTGGAAGCGGGCCAGGTGGAAGTGCAGGACACCTACGAGGTAGTACGACGTCTCGAAGTGCTTGTCCAACACAAGGAGTCGCAGCTGCGGGGACTGCACGCTCGTAATGCCGAGGAGCTGGACAAGCTTAGGCACAAGCTGCAGCAAAAGGACGAAACGATTAAGACACTCCTTCGGGGAAAAATGGAACGGAGGCCAGCAGTGGACTAGGTTTAAGTAAAGATAAATAACAATTAAAAATATATAATTTCAATACAAAATACATTAATAACCTAAGATTAGAAAGCTTTTGAAGCACAGCAGTCCGGATCAGCCGGACTCCACCGATCCACCGGCCAGGGTGTCGTCCGCAGACGTCGCTCCCGAACCGTATTCGAAGCCGTTTCCCGTTCCAGAAGAGCCTGCGCACACCACGCATGCTTTGGGCACCGTCTGCTCTATGTACATGGTGATCCGCTCCAAAACCTCCGGCACCACGGAACGCATAAGTTGCTCGTACCGCTGTGCTCCCAGCTGCACCTGCAGCGACTGCAGCTGCCACTTGAGGTACTCGGTCAGGGGTATCTTGTAGACGGGATCCTTTAAAACCAACTGCCGGTGGCGATCGTCGTGGTAGGTCTTGGCTGAATAGCCCTTGGAGTGAAAGTCCTCGCCGCCGCCCGATCCAAGTTGTTGCTGCAGATCGTCCAGCTCGTGTTCGTCATGAATGACCAGAGAATCATAGAAGCGTGGGGTGGTTTTCGCGGCTCCTTCCTCTGCGACGGCATACTGTTTGTCCATAACCTCGCCGAGGGTTTCGTCAACCAATTGGAGTATGTGCGGTAGGCGGGCAAGTAGCAGCTCATTGCTGCCGAAAATCGAAGCAAAGGCCAAGCAGAAAAGCTTTCGTTTTTCGGCATGGGTGTCCGGGACCATGGGGAACATCTCGATCCATACGTCCAGAATACGGGCCAGGGCATCTGCCTGCGGCAACTCCTGCACTACGGACATGAAGACAGTCTGGTCGATGAGCAGGGTGCGGGCCACGATGGTCAAATACCAGCCCATTGTCATGGGGTACTCCTGTTTTAGGCACACCTGCTGGAAGACGAACGGAAGGGCCGGCTGCACCAAACGCAGTCCCATCGCCGCGTCCGTCTTCAGGCACGTCTCGAATATCCGCAACATTGCGATAATTCCTTCCACACGTATGTCCTCGAAGGAGCGAACACAGTAGGCTACAAAGCTTTCCCCATAACGACTCAGATAGGCCTGGGCATCTAGAAGTATGTAGGCGTGGATCAGTTGCAGCACAGTGCGCAAATTCTCCGACGACATCTCGATGATGGGCAGCAGATGGTCGCACAGAGCCAACAGCTCCGGGGTCAGAGCCGTGGAGTTCCCAATCACAGCCAGCCAGAGCATGATGCCGTCTTCGATGAGGTAGACGTGCGAGTGTTGCTGAGGGGGAAGCATGGGTTTATCATTAAAATTTTGTGGGTAGAACCATGGAATTATCATTAGAATGTTAGAATAAGAATTTATTATTTTCTTTAATTTAGAAAATGTAGTATCGAAAAAACTCATTACCTGATTAATGGATGCGATTGGAAAGACTCAACTGCGTTCAAAATTTCATTCGCTATAGACCCAAAAAGACCGCTAGACTCCGTTCCCTATCCAACTGCTGCCTAATATGAGTATGAGTATAGCTCACCTGAAGGTCTGTGCTCAGCTTAATGACGCTATAGAGGAACGGCTTCATGGGCTCTGGGACATCTCGGATGGTGCGTACGAGCTGCTCCAGGGTCCCAATGATGGCGCAACGCAGCAGATCGTATTCTTCGCTTTCGCGCCACAGCATTGGCAGGTAGGCAATGAACTGCAAAGCCTGCGGCTCGATGTACTCGCTCATTTTCTCCACGAGCAGCGTCATGGTGCCAAGCACCACTATTTTAGTGTCACACTCCTCGGCTTGATGCAGAAGCATAAAGAGGGCCTCAAAAAGAGAGGGGAAGTATGGGTGGAACGCCTCGGGCATAAACTCAAAGTCGTCGATCAAAAGATTCAGGGTGCGCGCGGCGGCCAGTCGAGTAGGCATATCTTCTTGACGTCGAAGGAGATGCAGGCATGCTTCATAGGCAAGTGGGCGAAGTTCGCGGGGCAGCTGCACGCCCACCCAATGGCCAACAAGCCAAATTATACGTCTTCGCAGGATGCGAAAGTTCGGAGCCTCTACGCGTAGCTCCGCCAATAGTTGCGAGGTCAGCCAGGCCCCAAAGTCTAGCTTATTAAAAAAATGAAATGCAGCTTGGCCCACCGCATTGTAGATTGCGTCCTTCAACAGGATGGCCTTTAGATCTGAGTCGGCGGATAGCTGGAGCTGCTGAGCGCGACGAACAAAGCGCAGAACCTCCTGGATCATCACTTGCGAGTGCTGCGTAAAGCAGGTGAAGTACAAAGTCTCCACACTGGGCCTGAGAGCATATTTCCAGGCGTCGCCACCGCCATCGTCCTGGTCATATCCTTCAGGATCCTGTTGCCACTCCTCCAGTTCCTGTTGTGTTAGAAGAAAGTAGTGGGTTACAATTTTCTCGCAGATATATGTCACTCTCTCCGCCGTAAAGAACTTGGCATGACTCTGGGCCGCGCCGGCCAGCAACTCATCCTCTAACGACATTCCCGACAAACCATCTGCTGGTGCACTGATAGTGTCATTCCCGCTTAACATAATTCCTTTCAACATGTTCAGGGCCTGGATGGCAAACGTGCTAAAGTTCATCCGGTCACCGGCATCGAAAATCAAGGCTGTGCCCTCGTGGAACACATAATGAAAACTGAACTCTAGGGCCACGGGAACGAATCTGGCAAAAGATATTGAATGCCGCTCCATCAGTTCGTTAAGAGTCTTCATCATTTTCAGAATAAAACGCTCCAGTTCGGTGAGTATAGATGACGTCACGGGCGTCATGGAGCCCATCCTCAGTTCATAGCGCAATTCCAAGCATTGGCGTAATCGTTGAAAGAGCTGCTCCACAAAGTTCATGTGGTCTGTAGATTTGTACGGCTTGGCACAGCCATAGACTACGAGCTTTCGCAGTGATCTCATCACCACATAGCACCGCTGGAGCGCACTGAGAGCAACGGACTCTTCTTTTCGTACAAACTGTAGGAAGCGAGCCGTCAGAGGGGCCCAAATATCCCAAGCCAAGTAGCTGAAGATCTGGGAGCCAACCTCTTCAAAGGCCCTTTGCTCGGCCATCAGTCGGCGAGAGGCCAGCGCCTTCAGTACGTAGTGCAGCACAAGAAGGATGCGCTGTTGGAGAGCGCATTCCGCTCCAGATTCCGCTTCGGTGCGGCAGGCTTGAAGTTGTTTTATTAGAGTCGGCAGCAAATCCGGCCAGAAGCGGGGATAATCCGTGCGGGCTAGACGACCCAGTAGGACTGCGACCTGAAGCGCCACTTGAGGCACTTCCTCTGCATCATAATGCTGGATCAGTACGTCTCGGATCTGCTGCTTTTGCTCTGCTGGCAGCTCCTGCCGCGAGTTGGGCCGCCAGTACCGCTCCACTCCATTTTTAAGGTACACAGCTGCCATCCAGCGCACCTTGACCTCCGCGTCAGAGGCAGCGTCCACTGCACTCCGCGACTGCCGCCTCATGCTCAATCGAGCGATGGTGGGGAAAAAACCCGGCTGCTGCTCCCACTCCCGAAGCTGGGCCTCCGCTTTTTGGACTATCTCATGACTCGGGTTGGTGGCCGCCTGCAGGGTCTCCGCCACCAGCTGCTCCACCGTAGCCGCCGCTCCAGTTGCCAAAGCCATTGCCCACTTCCTCTTCAATTAGCGGAGGGCAGTTGCGAAAATTATTGGCAAAATCCTGCGGCGCGTGCTGCTTCTTGCAAGAGGTCAGTGTTGTCAAATGTCGGTTTGGATATCCACCCATAATTAATCGGCTAGCTCTGAAAAGTTTTCAGAGTGAAAACCTCTAAAACTTGTTTTTCCCTAAATATTAAAAATTACGTTAACAACATTTTTTACGGATTGATATGAATTATATATATATATATAATGAATATATATTGGGAATTGAATATATATATATATTCTTAAAACTTTTTTTATTTAACGTTTTTTGTTGTCTTGTTTTAGAATCCGGTAGTTTTTTTGAACAAAAGAACTGGGAAATTTTTTGACTCTGATTCTTTTGAACCTAGGAATCTTTGTCAAAGTTAAAGCATATATGTTTAATGTTCAAATATAAAATTCCTACAAAAAAATAAATGTTATGATGTATCGATGTTTTTTTTACATAGATCGATGTATCGATTGTTTCTCTGGTTAGACAATATTGGACCGAAATACATTAAAATTTATTTATTGAATTTGTGTGTATTGTTTTGTGTTTATTTGTTAAAAAATATTCTACATTTTAGGCTATAAGCTACTCGACACCTAGAGGAAAAAGGCTAAAGTTGGCCAGAATAATGCTATACTGCCAACTCTATTCGTGTCATGTGATAGAGAGCAGCTGACACACAGATTTTACCTTTAGAGAGCTTTTATTTTCGCTGTCACTTTGCTTCGTCTAAAAAACCGAAAAAACCCACTAAAAAATGGCTCTGCACTCCGCAATTAAGGGAAAATTGATCAGCGTTATTGGCGATGAGGACACTTGCGTGGGCTTCCTCTTGGGTGGCGTCGGAGAGATCAATAAAAATCGCCACCCCAACTTCATGGTCGTGGACAAAAACACGGCCGTGAGTGAGATTGAGGACTGCTTCAAGCGCTTCCTCAAGCGCGACGACATCGACATAATCCTAATCAATCAGAACTGCGCCGAGCTCATCCGCCATGTGATCGACGCACATACTTCTCCAGTTCCTGCCGTACTGGAGATTCCCTCCAAGGATCACCCATACGACGCCAGCAAGGACTCCATTCTGAGGCGCGCCCGTGGAATGTTCAACCCGGAGGACCTGGTGCGCTAACTTGGATCCATCTAGGCATCAGCTGCCACCGTCAGAGTATTGCTTTCCATATTAATTCGCCTAATGTATCTGTAGAGTCAGTGCTTTGATTTTGTTCTGATTGTGTATTTAAAAACGTATATTAAATGGTTTTTGTTGAATAAATATAGTTTAAATAATGAACCACATGCAAACATCAATAAAAGTGAAGATGGCTTTGGCCAAATGGAGTAGCAGGCCTGCAGTATAAAGAATATAAGAAAGTTTGAAAGTTTTATCGATTTCCCAACTCCCAACCCTTACCATAGGTGAAAATTATAAAACATACATTGTTTGTTTGTTTAATTAAAGTATAATTTATTAATTCAATATAAAAAAATTAACAACACCAATATGTATAAATTGTAATACCTTTGCAACCATTCACAATAGATGTCTCTTTTTATCAGCTATGTAAGCTCTCTGTTAAATTTCTTATCACTCTGCGAGTCTCTAACAGTCTATGCCTTCCCTGAGTCTTTTTTAAAACTTTCTCAATGATTTATGGTCATTCATTGCTAAAACATTGTGTTAATACTAATATAAAATTATTTTACGACAGTTTTAAATAAATGAAAGTAACTTGGAAGAGCGTCTTATCAAACTGGCTAGCATACTGTTGGGAGCTCGAGTGCTGTAAGCGCAATCAGCTGTTTGAAAGAACAAACATTTTCTCGGTGGCAACGTAAACAGAAGATATATCCATTCCGCAAGCTGATTGATTGGCATTAGTCATTTGTTGAAACACGCACACTGGAAACAGGAGCCTCCGAAATGCTAAAGGCCGTTATTCTAATCGGTGGGCCCCAAAAGGGCACCCGCTTTCGCCCTCTGTCCCTGGACACACCCAAACCACTGTTCCCGTTGGCTGGGCGTCCTTTGATTGCCCATCATATCGAGGCCTGTGCACAGCTACCCGATCTGCGAGAGATCCTCATTATTGGATACTATCCACAGACTCAGATGGAGGGCTTCGTGAGCGATATGCAGGCCCTATACAGCAGCAGTAATATAAACATCAGGTAATTGGTTCTGCAAAGCTAGGCAGCTTAAGGAATCTCATTTGTGACGTGGCTTTCCATAGACTATGTTCTGAAGTTCTTGTTTTCGTCGTTAAAATGATACACTTTTTGCAGATACCTACAGGAGTTTACCGCTCTAGGAACGGCTGGAGGAATGTACCATTTTCGAGATCAAATTCGTGCCGGAAATCCCCGAGCCTTCTTCGTACTTAACGGAGACGTTTGTGCTGATTTCCCGCTTCAGGATCTGCGGGACTTCCACGAGAAGCGCCCATCCAGCGCTCTTGTGACTATCATGTCAACGGAGGCCACACGTCAGCAATCGTTGCACTACGGATGTCTGGTTTTTGATCGCAACACTGGAGCTGTTTCTCACTACGTCGAGAAACCTAGTTCATACGTATCAACCTTTATCAATTGCGGCGTGTATGTATGTTCCATGGATATATTTACAGTGCTAGCGCAGATTTTCCATTCGAGAGGTCAGGAATATGGCTGTCAGGGATTCTGTAATGGCAACGGGAACGGTAATGGCAGAGAGCAAGGCCACATCAAGTGGGAGCAAGAAGTGCTTACACCACTGGCGGGGACTGATAAGCTCTTCGCCATGCCAGTGCCCAATTGGTGGTCCCAGCTGAAGACAGCTGGTTCGGCCATTTACGCTAATCGACACTATTTGGGGCTCTATAAGAAAACGCATCCGGAGAGGCTAGCTAACGTAGGCACGAAGCGAGGCGAAGGCGATGGGAGCCTGATCTGCACTGTGCTGCCCGATGTGTATGTGCATCCGAGTGCCACCGTCCACCACAGCGCAGTGGTATGTACTCTTTTTTTTTATATATTTACTTTACCTCTTAGAACTTTTAATTTTTTGCAAGCTGGGTCCAAATGTTGCTATCGGACCAGGTGTTACCATTGGGCCTGGAGTTCGCATCCGGGAGTCTATTGTCCTAGAACAGGCTCATATCCAGGATCATACATTAGTTTTGCACTCTATTGTGGGTCGTGGTTCCACCATCGGAGCTTGGGCCCGCGTGGAAGGCACTCCCAGTGATCCGGACCCAAATAAACCATTCGCTAAAATGGAAAACCCACCGTTGTTCAATAACGAGGGCAAGCTCAACCCCTCGATTACAATTTTGGGTATGTTCCAAGTTTTTTGGCTTTGAATATAGTTGGACACCAACAATCCCATTTTCTTCCTAGGCTGTTTCGTACAGGTTCCCGCGGAAAAAATACTGCTCAACAGCATCGTCTTGCCGCACAAGGAACTCGGTCGCAGCTTCAAGAACGAGATCATCTTGTGAGGTGGTGAGAATAACCATGCCTTGCATTGCGCCCTATCCTTATCAGTATGCCATTTTATACGTTTCTATTGTGCAATATTCCCAAAATCGAACTATTAAATTTTTTGCCCTTAAAATAAATGGGTGTGGATTTCGGGAAGGCGGGAAAGTATTTTTGATTTTATTTTAGATACTGTCCATTTAACATTTACGAAGGGTATCCAGCAAACCATGAGAACTAAACGTATAAGGGTTAAAGACTGATATCGATAAGGTTTACCTGCGTGTCACGCGTGAGGCGCAGGTAAGCGACCCACGCACACTCACACAGGTTCTCTCTCTCGTTTAGACCAAAACGCGTTTACGTTCCTCAAGTATCAGCCAGTTAGTCGTCGTCGCCTGTTGCTTTTGCTCGGAGTCTCGCCCTTAAGAGCAAAACCTACGGATTTAAATATCTAAAATAAATATATATTTTAGCAGATGTGGAAAGCTTACTTAACATGACATTGGCCAAAAGGAATAAATAAGCAGGTGAGTGGTGCATTCTACGTGGGCAGTTCTTTATTCCCGTTGGTAATTGAGTGAGCCAAGAAGAGGAAGAGCTGAGAGACAATACAAATACAACACAGGTGTGAGTGAGTAAACGACGCAGGTAACTTCAGTTGGGAGAGAGTGGGAGAGGCTGCCGTGCTCACAGAGCGGAACTGTCTTGCGCAGCGTGGGAAACTGTAAGGGATTGGGGGAAAAGGGAGCTCGTACTTACCCTCTCACACCACCTTGTAAGCCCAGCTTATCTTGCGGAGTTGCGCTCTTTTCTGCCGCGTTTCCAACCACTGCCTATTGGCAAACACAGGCTTGGTTCATGTTGTTTTTGTTAGTATGTGCGTGCTGGAATCTTGTTTGGCATGCCACCTGAGTGGCTCTCAGGTGCTCTGTGTTGCTCTCCCGTTAGCCCGAAAGCGCAGCTCGCTCTCCTACCTTGGTGGTTACCTGGGTTTCGGTGTGACGATCAGTTGTTTTTTCAACCTGAAGCGAAGTGGATGCGCGCCGTGGTTAAAAAGTTCAGGCACATACTTGCACACACTCTCGCACGCACACCTGTAGACACACGCACACAAAAAACAGAAACTAGAAAAAGACAACAAGTCAAAAAGTGGTAGCAGCAGCAACAGGCAAAAAGAAGCAACAAGTGACTTGTTTTTTGTTGTCTTCTCATTTCGAATCCAGTGGTACCAAGAACATGAACTAGGCAATTGAACCAAGCCAAGTAACAATTTTGAAAGCCTTTAAAGGCGTTAAAAAACGCAGCAATAGTACAGGTGTGAGTGCGCGCGAAAGAAAAGAAAGTGCAATAAAATCCAAAAATTGTGAAAAGCCAACAATTGCAATGTATACAACGTGTTAAAAAAAATTACAGAAAACGGTTTAATCGAGTGAAAGAGAGTAAGCAGCAGAGAAGGAAGGAGAAGGTAAAGGTGAACATTTAAGAGCTCAAGATATCACTTACCAACCACCTGTAGCAGCACCATCACCAGGAGAGGCGATCGAGAGAAGAGAATCCGATTGAGAACCGTTCTCTTGTTGCTGTAAGTGGCACTTAAATCTATTAAACATCCGAAAATGAATGGACACGCCAACAAAAACGACTGGCAAGACAAGAAAAAACAGTAAGCTGATGCGCTAAACAAAGTGAAAACAAATTTACAGTTAGAGAAATGGCTACGCGGTGAGAGAAAGAGAGGAAGACTTGTTTGTAATACCCTGCTCAGAAGAGAGTCTTTCGGCTAGGCCTCCGGAATTGCAACAGTTATGATGCTTCCTTGACGCAAATACTACTCTGAAGATATAAATTTAATATTCGAGCTGGTTGGTAAAAGTTCTTGGAGGATGCAGCGTATTTTATAGCTAGCTCGGATTGCAACCACATTTGACTTATTGATGGCGTTGCACTTGTTGCTAACGTGAGATCCAAAGGAGGCAAGGAGATCGCTGCAAGGGGCTGAAACGTTTTCCTCTTCCACCTCACTTTTTTTTCGAATAACTTCGGCAATTGGCATTTCTCGACAGCAATTTGCGCAATCATAAGTTTCCTGTTGCTCCAACATCAGCAACACCAGCAACACCACTGCAATAACCACGAATAATGGCACACGCCAGCAGCAACAAATAAAAATAAAAACATATTTGCAAGCCGGAGCAATACAAAAACAAAACAACTTGCGCAATTCATAATTTAATAACCAAGTCCGACAAAAACTACAAAGTAAAATCTGCTCACTTTCTGGTTTACCAATCAGCAGGCAGCAATTCATTAATTGCATTAGTAGTTTCTGCTGGCCGCTGCTGTGTCTTGGGCATTGTCGTTGTTCATCTCCTGCTGCGCCTGCCACTAATTCGAACTTAATCACCAACTTTCGTGGTATTATCTCTCAAAAGCGTAACGGCCACTGGTCGGGGCGATCGTCTTTGCAGAAAAAAAATCAGCTGAAATACTCTATTGTTTCATAAAATACAGTTCGTTTTAAAATCTTAAAACAAAGTGATACACAGCACCTGTAGTTCATGTTAGTGAAGTTCACCTGTGGCTCGATTTCGGGTTAGTGAGTTGGGTTTGGGTTTCTTCTATTTAATGAAGGCCCAACGCTTTCCCATTGTCTTCCTCGGCCATTCTTTATTTAGCTTAATTGGGCCCAGAGAGCTTACCGTTATTCGTTAATGAAGGGAATATAACCAAGTGTGCAAGAGGTGCAGCATTTTACTATCCCATCAAATGTCCAATGAAAGTGAAAAACAACCTGCGGCATAATACCTCCCTATCGTTTTTCATTGCAATCAATTAAACGCACATGGGCTATCTCATAAGCTTCGTACTTATGATATGCCACTCTCGAAAGTTGGCGGCAAATCATACGGTTTTATGGGCTCAGAGGGCTTAAGTCACTCGTACGCATTTCCATCCGGAACCGGAAATAGAGCACCAGTGTGCCTTTTACCTTAAATTACAACATTGAACCGTTGGCCAACAGAATTACAGTTCGGTGTATGGGTTAAGCCAAGGGTTAGTAGCGACGGGTTAAAGGTTACGAAGTGAGAGACTGCTGTTTTTATTTTTTATAGAGTTCTTTGAACGTGGGAACGCGCTTATTGACGAAGATTTCCGTTAACGTAGAAAACAGCCGAAAGGGCGGTCCAACAGCCCAAGATGCAGAAAAACGTCAAAAAAGGTAAAAAGCAAACGTCACAAATTGCACAAGAGCCGCGATATGACCGCAATCGCTCATTACCACATGGTCAGTCTTCAGGAAGGGGACTTGGGGACTGGAACTGAAAAAGCCAACCACTGAGACTGGATGATAAATCCCCCGGGGCTTTGCGCGTTATTAGTCAAGTGTGGACTATAAAAAGGCAGCATTATGCTTCAGAAAAGAGACACAAAATCAAGGAAGTTCGGCTGTCAAATGTTTTGACTGTACGAATAGCTATTGTCCTGAACTTTTATATCAAGCTTTCAAATAGCACTTAAAACATTATCTTTGCAACCTGTGGCAATTAAAAAACCTATATTTTGACAGTATGTCTCAGTTGATGCTCAAGTTAGAGAGCTTGACTGTAAAAGTCCCTCCTCCGATCAGATTCAAAACACGAGGAACACTTAAAAGTGGCTTAATTACGAAAGCCTGGCCTTTTGCACGTATGCATTATTTAAAATTTTTAATTACAACAAAAGAGCAGAACAGTCAGCGACAACTACAAAGAGCCACTTGCGAGTTGCGCCTGCGCGCCCCGATTAACCCACGAGCGCCATTTTGGTGAACTTTGCGAGACTTGTGTTTTCATTAGGAGTTGAGCTTTTCACATTAAAAATGCTCATAAAATTGCACTGTAATTTTTCGTCCGCTCCCTGTTTATCGCACTTTATGTCTGTCCCTGCGACTTTGTTGTTGGGCGAAATTAAATTTCAAATCGACAGCTTAGGGGTTAATACTTTAATTTCAATTTGACCCCCTTGACGTCAGCTTAGGAGGAGACATAGAAGCCGCTGCCAATTACAAATGCAGCTGAAAAGCGGCAACGTATGGCGGGAAACCTGGCAACACCACACGTGGGTTTAATTTGACGGTCTGAGGGACTGATGGACAGGAGGAGGGCGGGCGAAGGAGCGATGGATTGCATATGCAAGGTGTCGCGGTGTCAACCTTTTGCCAAGTTTTACGCGAATCTCCGGACTTTGGCTTTCTTCTCTATTTCCCCATACGTATATGTACTTTTAGGTGCATATAGTAGTTTGGCTTTGGCAAACTTTTGACTCTGCCACAAACCGATTCGCTTTGTTTGACATTTCTTGAACGTACTTGTAATTATTGCTTGCTTAATATGCAGCCCAAAGTCCGAGTGTGCAGTTTTTCAGCTTTTCAGTTTGCAGTTTCAGTTTGAATTGTGTAATTAACTCTCTACCCTTCGCAACCACTTTAATTTCAGGCATTGCCGCAGGCCGAGCAGTCCTGAGATGAAGATAGCCCAAAGCTAACCCCTGAATATGCGGCCCGAGCTTCGGATCGAGGAGCATCACTAGTAATAGATAGGATATAGAAAATATATTGTCACACGATCTACCATCATCTTAGGAGCACTATCATCACAGCAATCGGAAGCACAGCCATGCAGGTTCCCGAACACATTGTTTCACTCTACATTGCCACCTGTGGTCAAAATGGACCTGGCTTGGGTTCCGACGAAAAGGAGATCATACTGCTTGTTTTTGTGCTGCTGGAGGTGACAAGCGGCCAGGTGAGTCTCTTTAAAGTATGCTAAGGAATATGCACTTCTCTTAGATTATTGAAAAAGGTCTACCTGATATTGAATGTGTCGGTCATGCCGCCATTTTTATATTTTCTTCTGAAGGCATCTTCCATGGCGCCGCCCACTGACCACCATTTTGTTTGATCCGACTCGAATGTCGTCTACGCTTTAATTAATGAATGCTGAGCGATAACAGCCCCAAGTCTCACACATACATAGGTACTCACTAATAGCAACACAGTGTCGGCCTGCATTTTCAACTGGGGACGTTCATTAAGTTACAGAACTTGAGCTTTTGATTTTGAGTCGTAATCGAAAAGGGAAAGAAAAAGAAAAGAAAAGAAATACTTCTAATTAGTGGGTATATCTCTGTTTAGTCTGTATTTACTAAGATCAACACTCCTCATTTTGAACGATTCTAAATATAAGTATTTATGTTTGGGGGAATATCCCTCATGGGAAGACAGGGAGGCGAATACAATGTATATGGGTATTTGCATATTTTGAGTTTACCAAGCGTTTGACACTAATTGTTTGGAAAAAATCTCTAAACATCCGAGGTGGCTAAGGGCATGCCGACCCATGATAGACTGGCTGTCCCGTCGATAGCGAGGGCTCCATGGGATTACGAAATTCCCTCCTCGGGGCCATTAAAAGTTATTTGTCATGCGCCAAAGCAAAGTTTTCCAAGAAAGCACACCGAAGATTTTCAAAATGGAAATGATGTAATGCGGCTGAGACTGAACATCCTGGGAATGGAACTGTAAAGCCTAACTCATATCAAAAATAGAGTATACTCAGTAATTAAAAGAATCTAAAAGTAGCTTGAAATAATTAAATAAAACGATAGTTTTAAGATCCGATACAAGATTTTGAAGTGAAGAAGCTAAATAAAAAAATAACTTAAGTTACATTAATTTCCCAATTTGTTTCAACAATTCGTGGGGGTTCAATAATGATGCTTCCAATATTATTTGCCCAATACTTGCAATCTCGAGTGCACACAAAAACCTGTACCTGTGAATTACGTGGGAGGCTGCGTGTTCAGAGACCTATCCATAAAGATATAGAAACAGACTTAGGCACAGGTATAGGTATATAAGTATGTAGATATGGATAGATGGAGGTTGTTTTCGCACCGGCTGGAACTATTGAAGGAAATTGCCCGGCCATTAGATATCTGTCTGTGATCTGTGTGTACTTTCGGGTCGGGGGCTCTTGACGTTATTTGCTGGCATTTGCTGTGGCGGCGGAGTCCGAGAGATGTTTGCCTGACATTGTCGCGATTTTATGACGAGCACGCAATATTTTCGTAAGTGCAGCTCCCCTCTGAAAACTCCTGATCTTAAGTGGCATTTAATGGCGACATTGGAGGGCCGCAATTACAGACGGGCGCTTCTATTTCTGAGCGATTTGAGAGACTCCAAGACTCTAATTTAAGCCCTGACCCGCCGCCATAGCAGCTTCCAGCTGGCAAATTATTGTGAATTAATTACTTAAAAGCTTAAACTCCGGCTTCCAGCTAAGTGTGGCTTTCGCAAAGCGGTTGGGCCATGTCTTTGAAACCAATTTTTATGCTAATCTGTGCGGTGATTCCCCACCGAAGATATTATTATATTATTATATTGCTTTTCTCCCGCTATTTTTAGCGGGGTCATGAGGTCAGCAGACGATCGAATTTCTCCAAAATCCTCCTCCCCCTCCACCTGCAGCCTTTCCTTAAATTTGGAAACCTAATGAGCTATGTCAGTTGAAACCAGACTTCTGAATAAAATATAATTTATATGCCTTCATCTGCGAAATTTATGCTAATAGTTGCGCTAAACTATGCTCTATAACAGTATTGCAAACTGGTGGAAAGTGGTGGTTTAAAATCGGTTTTTTTTTCTATTTGGAATATTCGATCACGCGGCAATAGCGTGAAACCAGAAAAATATACTAAAGTCTGTCTACGAAATTTTGAATCCTAATTCTAGAGTAAAATACAATTTTCCAGTTTGTCACAGAACCCTTCCGATTTGATACTATCAGAGTCAGACTAGTGACACTATATCAAAGAGTCGTGTTAATACCTCATTTTGTTCGGTATTGGACCGAATGGACTTCGTCAGCTTGGTCCCAATATTCTGACAGTACTGACAGCAGTGGGCTGGGGTTTTGGCATTGGAGCTCCCCACCTGCCGTAATTGACAGTCTGACGTGCCTCATAATGGCCAATTGGCCGATATGCTGACCGATTCTGTCTGCCATTTGTCTACCTAATGGAGTGGACTGTGAATATCTTTTTGGGACAGCTCGGGGAGCAGCAGGTGATAAGAAAGCTGATTGGCAGAAGAGTTTGCAGATACTTTCCCAAAACGGAAACGGAGTTTTCCGCTGCACGATTGTTTATGATATAGAGGATCGATCCATTTCTACCGCCACTTCAGCACAATTTCTCTGACAGTCTGCGGTAGATTTCTTGGTGCAAGTGCTATTGGCTTGGTTTACACTCACTCATATGTATAGCCATGCGGTGTAATTGGCATGTTAATTACAGGCTAGTTATGACTCGTATGGCAACAATTAAAGTTAATTAACATTCGCAAATCAAACTGAAAAAGTCGCCCGAGTGGAGTACCGAGAGGGGCGCCTGCTCTTAATCTCGCCAGCCGGCTCTCCGGCTCTACTTGAACCAATTAGAACTCTTGGCTTAGATTAATCTCAATCTGTCTGTTCTGGGGTTTCATTGAGGTGCACTAGTAGTTTAATAAATACACTTTCCTAAAGCATATGAATATATATCGAAGCTGTCCCTATCCAAAGCTGGCATAATTAGGAGCTTCCTTAACCTCCGGCGTAACCCAAAAATGTGAGTCCGATGAATTTAACATGACTTTACGGTGCGACTCTCATGCATATTTCATTTCCTCGGGAATCGTAGTCCCACATCCCCTCTTCCTTTTAATTTTTTGTTTTGGCATTCAAAGCCTATGCAAATCGACTCCAGACGCCATCGGAAAACAAAGAAAACGTGTAGATTTAGCTTTCTTCCAAAAGCCTACCCCCAATGTGTAAGTTTCTGATCGTGTGAGGAATTTGCATAGAGCTCATCTACCTGTAGTAAGGCCCAAATCGGATTTAAATTCACCTTTCCTTTCTGCATATCCGTTGACGTAAGCTCAGTTTTTAAGTCACTGAAGGTTCCGAAATGTTCCTTCCCAGAAGTATACCCTGAAGTATGTCTTTGGGGGATTTTAATCGCGATGGTCCTTACTATCGGTCGACACTGATAGGAAACAGTGGCTTGTTAGGCGGTGGTACTTTGCAAGTAATGATGATAGTCTTTTTCATTCTATATCTGTTATACGATGTTGAAAGCTTCTTACGACTATTGGTGGCTAGTTTTCCTCAAGTATTTCATTATTACAAGCTACAAATTTTAAGTTTTATCAATTTTTCATTGTTTTACAAAATTAATGGAATTAAATCAATGTGGCATCTCATTAAATATTTGTATTTCTTTCCACAGATCGTTGGCACCAAACAAATACTCGTGCGACCCGATGGCTATTTCATCAAGGATCGCACCATATCGAGCTCCTCGGACACCTCGAGTACAACCAACCACACGGCCAGCTCCCCGCCCCTGGCGATCGGGGATGCTGCCAGCGCCAGCAACAATGGCACTGGAAGTGGCAACTGCAGCAGCCTGGACAACCACAACACGGAACTCGTTCTCCCAATTGCAGAAGCCCAGGCGGCGGGAAAACCTTTGAGCGAGGCTATCGACGAGGTGCGCATAATCCAAACAAATCGGATTCAAGTCCATTTGCCATCCACGCCATAATCGGAGCACGTTGTTTGGGTCGTTTTGGGTTGTTGGGATTTGGGCTGTTATCAGCCGGAGAGCCGGTAACCGTATCCGATAAGATTAGGCCTGCACTACCCACGACTTCCAAATGCACGTGAAGAGTAGGGGTAAAAAATAAAAGGTCTATTTATGGAACCCACCCTCTCAAAAAACAAGAGAATGAGTCGTTGTGGGTCCATGTTGAGACATCCCACTTCTGTGACTTATCAATGGAAATCTGGCTACACAGTGAAAAAGTAGACTCATCATTATGAATGAAAAAACTCAGCATATGTTCTAAGTTTGTAGGACATCAGACAGAAACGGTTATCAGATGGAATGACGACCGGAAAGCTAATTCTAGCGTTTCCAATCACGATGAAAAGTCTATTTTCTTTTAGGAGTGTTCCAAGATCATGCGCTATGCCCATCCATTTTAAAATTATAAGAGTGTAACCTTTGCGACTGCCTCGCCACCAACTTTTGCCCTCGCCCCTTCCAACGCTTATCTAAGAGACCCTCCGATAAGGGGAACACTTCTGGCAAGCCCCCTCCCACGTTTGACTCCCATTTTTTTCAGCTTCGGCTCCAAACCATCTTCTCCTCGCTGGAAAATAATGTACATACATTGGACTTAAGTTATTGGCAGTTCATACAGATAAAAGATACAGAGATACGCGAGTGCAAGAAGGAACTTTCAGATTTATTTTTTCGGAGGAATTGAGAAGGGAGCTATGAATAGGGCTTAGGCAACAGTCCATTCAGGTGAATGCTGCATCTTCGGGATGCATCTTCGGGATTTGTTTCCAGCTCAGCCCGTGACGCATTGGAAATATCCAGCACAAGCGTGGCATACTAATTGCTTCAGTCAATAGGGTCAATAAAAGCCATCGGAACTTCATAGATAACGAGGCAGCCGGAGAAGCTGCATTGAAAGCAGGTTTGGGATTAGTGATGTCATGCGGATTGTGCTTCGCACTCCTTGCTCTGAAGCGATTTTGATTATCGTGTCCAGGGTGTAATGCGACATTAAGCCGCATGTTGTATTTACTCACCATGACATGGCTGAAACTGTTCACTTAATTGGCAATAATTGCCGGCAACTAAACGGGTTTAAGCCAGTAACGGAATTGGTGCGGCGAATGTGAGTCTACTTTTCCTCTCTCGTCCGAGTGGAATGTTTGGGATATTTTCGCCCCTACCTTGGTGACAGATATTTGACCTTTGTCTCGCTCCCTTCCCGACGTGGCAATATCTCGAGCAATTAATAAGCTAGCCTATTTTCAGTTTGATGCCTACCTTCGTTCTCTTTCGCTCCACGACACTGAGATCAAGCTCGTCACCGACGGCCAGTTGCCGCTCAGGCAGTGTCTCCACCGGGAGGCCAGTGCCAAGGATCTGGAGCTGCCGACCTACTACAACCGCTTCAGCGATCTGCGCAAGGAGTTCCTGCGCTACAAGTCCGGCGACCTGGCGCATGCCCTGGTGCCCGTCAAGGATGCCAAGAAGATGCTGCAGGCGCCATCGCTGCCTATGCCGCAGTCCATCGCCGAGATGTTGGGTGGTAAGTCCTGTGTAGTCCGAGAGATCCTACCCAGGTGTTCTTATGGTTTTCCAATTTTTATGTTTTTTTGGCAGAACTCAATACCTTATCGGTGGAGGATAAAGACTTTTACATACGCGAATCTCGCGACATGGTTACTGTGATCCAGACCCTGCTGCAGGCAGGTAAGTACCAACAGCTGCCCCCCTAATTAGATCTCTAAACAATATTTACATGCAGGTCACACATTTGCTGCAAACGAATTGGTCAACCTGGTACTGGAACCTGGAATTTGGTGAGTACTCCCTACAGGCCCAACGAACTAGTTCTCTGTAAACCGAGCCCCAAGCACAAAGCCCCAAACCCAACACATTTCAACCGAACCCAACCTGAATTGACTCGGAGCTACTGAAGCCGCACACTCAGCTGATTCAAGTTCTGTTTCTGTTGAATACAAAGAAAAAACTCACTCAGAAAACCCATAAAGAATCCACTGAAAGACGGCACCCGAAGTGGCTCCCAAATCCGAGCTGGGAGCGCCGCTCACGTCAGTCGATATTTGGATTGGGAGGCGATAAGAGCTCGGGAGCGTCTATGTAAGGGGATCGTCTCTGGATCGAAACGTATCGGGTGGCATCGAAACGGATCGTAGGGCTCTGTGGTTATCGCCCGATCTTATTGGAAAATTTCAACCACCAAAGGCCTGCCTAAGGTCTGTTTTAGACCAATTACTATAAAATATTCAATTAGCACAGAGAGGTAACCCCTACTTCTACTATAAGTTACTGAAACTCCTTTCTGTCCGGCTGCCAAGATAGATTCTTCGTGTTTTTATTTTTCGCATTATTCGTTTTGGTTTATTCGTATTTTTTACTGGCCCATTTATGCATGACATTCTGTATTGTTTCGGGTCGAGAACGAGTGTGTGTTGTATTGGGAGAGTCAGCAAAAAATATTTATGCGACTTGGTAATCGCCAAGAACTCTGGCTGCACATTGCAGAACGTGACTGCGACGCCGTTTCGTCCCATCACGTGTTGCATAACCGTTCCTTGGGGAAAGCTTTTAAAGATTTCCTAACCGATTCCTATTTTACTTCTCATCCAGCTCAATTGACGACGAGATCGACGGCAACTGCATTGTGCGGGCCAGAGGCTTACCCTGGCAGAGCAGCGACCAGGACATCGCCAAGTTCTTTCGCGGCCTCAACGTAGCCAAGTGAGTGATGAGTGCAACCCATTGATAAGCCGGATCAGTGGGGTCAGCTCGTCGGAGATTACACAGCGACCCACTTTATCTTCTGTTAACCGCTCCCCTCTCCTTCTAGGGGCGGCGTTGCTCTCTGTCTTTCTCCGCTGGGGAGGCGCAACGGTGAAGCCCTCATCCGTTTTATATCCCAGGAGCACCGCGACATGGCTCTAAAACGGCACAAGCATCACATCGGCACCCGGTATATCGAAGTGTACCGGGCCTCGGGCGAGGACTTCCTGGCCATCGCCGGCGGTGCATCAAATGAGGCGCAGGCGTTCCTTTCCAAGGGCGCCCAGGTCATCATCCGGATGCGGGGTCTACCTTACGACTGCACCGCCAAACAAGTGGTAAGAACTGTTGATATACAAAACTGTTGATAAACTAGTAAACTTACTGTTATAAGTTATTACTAAGTTAGTAATAAAAACTACGCAACAAAATCTAACCTGTGATCTAAATCTCAGGTTAAAGGCTTTCTAATTAACTTATATAATTTGTAATTTTATAAATGTGTTTCCCTAGCTGGACTTTTTCACCACTGGTGACACGGCACCCTGCCATGTCTTGGATGGCAATGAGGGCGTGCTTTTTGTGAAGAAACCGGATGGACGAGCCACCGGGGATGCCTTTGTCCTGTTCGCCCACGAGTCGGATGCCGCCAAAGCACTGGGCCGTCACCGGGAGTCTATAGGCCAGAGGTACATTGAGCTATTCCGCTCCACAACCGCCGAGGTACAGCAGGTTCTTAACCGCTCCATGGACCCGAAGAACTACGAGTCGGGAGGAAACCACAGCCAGCCCCCGCTGATCGCTCAGCTGCCGACGATGCAGCTTCCGCTGCTGCCGCAGGTGGGTGCCACACATGGCCTAGCCGCTCACGGCCTCGCAGCCAGCTCCCCTAACCTGTGCCCCCCTGTGCCTCCCCCTCCACAGCATCTCATCACATCGGGCACAACAAGGAACTGCATCCGACTGCGGGGACTACCCTACGAGGCGATGGTGGAGCACATACTTCACTTTCTTGACGGGTTTGCCAAACACATTATATACCAGGGTGTTCATATGGTGATCAACGCGCAGGTGAGTTTTTCCAGTCTTATAATTGGCCAGGCTTGTAAGCATTGATGTTCGCAACTTTCAGGGCCAACCCAGTGGAGAGGCCTTCATCCAAATGGACTCGGAGGACTCGGCCCGGCTGTGTGCCCAGCGCAAGCACAACCAGTTTATGGTATTTGGCAAGAAGTTCCGCTACATCGAAGTGTTCCAGTGCTCCGGTGATGACATGAACATGGTCCTTAATGGAGGCCTCGCGTCGCCGGTGGCTCAACCACCGCCCCCGCACCACGGCCATGCCCATTCTCACCCCCATAAGCAGCCCTCGCTGCTGGCTGCGGCCACCTCGGGTATGTTCAGTTCGGCAGGTCAATCGGCATCGGCCTCTACTGGCACTGCCTCCCAGTCGCCAATCGGCGGCACCCACTCCCACACACAATCACACCCCCCACCACATCTACACTCGCATGTTCCGGGCCACGCCCCCTCTCACACCCTGCCTGCCTCCTCGACGGCCATTTTGCCGAATCTCTCGGCTGCCTCGGCGGGCGGACTGGCCTCCTTTATAGCCACTCAGCCAGCGGCTGCTCATTCGGCTGCAGTGACTCTAGCCCCGCCAGGATACTCGCTAAATCCCTTTTCCCTACCGCCACCAGGATCATCGCCCGCGAGTGCTGCCGCCGCTGCAGCAGCAGCTGCCGCTGCCACGCCGGCTCTCTTGGCACAGCAGCAGGCACAGTTTATAGCTCAGCAGAGCCTCCTGGTGAGGCAACAGGCTGCCGCTGCCGCTCTGGCCGCCGAGCAGCAGCAGCAGCAGGTGCAGCAGCAGCAACAGCTCTACGCAAGTGCTATGTTTCAGCAGCATCCGTTGTACTTGCAACAGCAACAGCAGCAGCAACAACTATACGCCAGCGCCATGTTGCAGCAGGGGCAGCCCCAGTTTGTCCTTATGCAAAGGCCTTCGGCTTCCTACTTGCCGCCCTTTCCGCTCAGCTATATGCCCACCGCTGCAGGAGCGGGAGCGGGAGTGGGCGTGGCACCAGCCGGAGCCACAGTGGCCGGTGCAAGTGCAGCAGCTGCAGCGGCAGCTCCCGCCAGCAACTCGTCAATGAAGAGGTCGTATGAGAATGCATTCCAGCAGGATGCAACGGGAGCAGCGGCTGTGGCTGCCAGCGCAGCAAAAAGAGCCCTAACCCGAAATCCCAGTAGCGCCTACTCCTACTACAATCCGGGAATTTAGAATTCGGGAATATATTCACATTGAAAGCATTTAAGAGCCAACTCCAACTTCGGCAACATTCCGCGAGTGGGTAGGGGTGTTGAAATAATAATACAAGCGCACCCATACATTTAACCTTCTCATGTACACACAAACCACATACCAGACATTTTTAGAGCTTAATTTTGACCAATTTGGAGTGTAGACTTAAGTACTTTTCTTGTATGGAGTACTCGTAGTAGGCTAAGAATATTTGTGTATGGTCTAAGCGAACAATAAGATATTTGACACTCCCCACACAAACGCAGGCACCCACTCACTCGCCTAATCACTGATCACCCATACATAAGCATAAGTACACAAGGCTAACAGTGGGAGATATAGGATATATGGGATTATGCGTCTATATCAGTATAATGCCAATCGCCATTGTTCTACCCTGCATTCCACGGATTTAATTGCATTTTTTGTAAAAGCTTGGAGTATGAGTATAGCTGCGTGTGTGTGGGCGTGTATTAAGTGGAAGAGGATATACATTTATATATATAACCGATCTGTAGTCCCTTCTGCTCACCGACTCGAAGGCAATCAACAGAGGCTAACGTCGTTCATGGAGGGAGAGAGCTAGATTCGATGTTGGGCCCCCGCCCATTCAGTGCAATCTAATTTTAATGTCTACCCTTTGGTTACCACACCCCCAACCGATGGAATCCGCCCGCTCCGTCCCCCCATGAACGGCGTCAGGTGTTGGCTCAGCGCAAATTTAAGAAGAACTTGAAATCGAAAACGTTTTCGAAACCGAAACCGAAACCGAATCCGATAGCTAAGGCGAAAACTGTTTGAGGGTTTACACACGTTAAGCGATTATAAACAAGTTACCCTGTTCTGTAAGAAAAGCACTTTATGGAATAACCGTCGATGGGTGGAGTTGTGTGCCGATCGAGATATATACATATACACTACATACTATATAAATACTATATACACTAGCTTTTAAGATCGTAAAATTGTAAAATGGGTTTGCATATTAATCCACTCGGCAATCTTTTCCCGTGTCTCTCCATGGCAGCTAACACCAATCAATTATTTAATACAATAATAATAATCTCATCGTTTTGACTTGCAATACCGTACTCCCGTACACGTATAAATAGTACCTAGATGTCTATGGTGTAGCTCTTAAGTGTGCGTAACTGGTGTTAGTCGCAACCGGGGTCTATCACTCTTCCTCTCAAACTCTGAAACTGTCAATGCCTCCACTGTTTTGTGTGTTCTCTGTCATCACTAATTAAGTTCGGGACCTCAACTAGATGCTAGAGTCTAGAGCTTGTTGTCTTAAAGTTGTGTCTAGTCTGCATATCGGATGATAACTGGTTAATGGTGACTCGGGCTTACATATGTATACCTGCAATATGCTTTATTAGCAGTAAGGCTGTCCTAACTATACGTCGTTTTTATTACTTTTTTACAATTTAAATGAGCTTGACTCTTCGTGGGAGTCTTTTACTTTCTTTGAGTAAACAAAAGTCTCGATTAGATCCCCAAACTCCAAACCTTTCCCTCGTCACCCTTCTCTAGCTGCGTCTAACACTGAGTTCTGCTCTACTTGATAAACTGAGTAAGTCCTGGCGAGCTCATGGGAAAGAATCGCCTAGCGCCTAGCCTAATCTTTAGCCTAATTTAACCCATAGTGTTACTTTGTTATTGCCAATCGAGTGGCTTCCAAACGGGTTTTGCGGCCACCTTAAAGAAACAAAAACAAAAATTAACAACAAGCGACAAACAGTAATATCTACTTAACTAGTTTTAACGCACATCAGTTTTTAATGTTTTTTCTGGAAACTACGATTTTTGATATTCCATTCTTTATACCACTAGATGTTTATCAAACAAATTTTTAATTAATTTTTTACATCAATAAAATACGACATACCGCCTATCTGTCCCCTCTCTCTTTCTCTATCATCATCTATTTCGCTCTGTGTGTTACTCGAAGAGTAGAGGCTCAAAGATCTGCAGACCTACTAAAACCCCTCATGAGAATCATTTTGGGTATAATCCTCACTAACTACTCCTCGTCTCTACCCCACCCCTTATCCCGTCCTCGTCCTTACCCCTGTCTCTCACCCCATACAATGAAACACCTTATATGTATGTACATGTAACTGGGGTATCGGGCTTGGGCTTAGCTTTATACTCGATCGCGTTTTCAGCGGGAGCAACCAAAAGCCGAGCTGCTGGGAGTGGATTGTGCGGAGTTTGTTTGGTTTCTGTTTCCGTCACTATGCTCTAGCTACATTATAAATATACTACTACCTAGTAACCCTAAGTGGAGTGTCCATCATGATCTCGTACTAGTCATATAGAAGCATCTTGTATGTAACTCGGCGAAGTCTGAACGGGTCTTCGGGAGCCTCGCGAGGCCTGGTGCTTGGATTCAAAATCAATATCAAAATCAAACAAAATTAAAACAAGAAAATCGAATCTCAAAATTAAACAAACAACAATCGGCCAAACATATTCCAAAATTTGTACTCGTTTTTGTGCGCAACTGTTTTCATGGTATCTGGGTGGTAAGGTGGTAAGATACTCGTTCCAAACAAAAATACAAAATACAAAGTATTTATGTCTATCCTACCATTTGCAATGTCTAAACGGTGAGTGATTTGAATTCGATTTTACCTACAGCTAACCCCTGACTAACCACTTGGCAGTTTCTTACGGACGTAAGATCTCACACTAATCTACTAACAAAATGCAATGACAAGTTGACCAACTCCGCAATGCAATGACAGCCGCTAACCACTGAGATGATTCGCGGATATGATCGACTGTATAACACGGGACAAAAGAAACTATACATCTTGTACAAAGTCTCTCCACCCAAATATATTTAACAGCGATGCCATACTCACAACACTTATACCCCTAGAATTCTGAAAATAATCTCTGTGTCCCGAATAAATTAGACGACTTCAAATATTGTCCGTGATTAATTCAATTTATTTTTCTTTCAACAGGTGCCACTCTACTGGGCGCCCACTTTGGGGCCCCGTACGCAGCCTTTGGTGGAGCTCCCCCACCTCCACCTCCGCACACTCCGCTTCTGGCCACTCCACGTTCGCATCACCTTCAGCATCACCCGCACCACCCGGCGTCCGCGTTTTACCCACCGCCGCTTGTCTATTGGCCGTACCCGAGTCCACCCGTCTCCCCGACCACCTACTACAGTCAGCCGGGGGCGCACTCGCCCTCACAACCCTTGGTAAGAAATATTCCCTCTATTTCCCAATTCGAATTCTATTCAGATTCATAATTTGATTCTCTGTTTTAATGCAGTACCCGGTGGACTTCTTCCCGCCCTCTCCACTGTCGCCACCCAGTGTGGCCATACCGCATACCAGCACCGGCCTGATACTCACGCCCACTAAGGCAGCTGTGTCCTTTGTGCCGCCAAAGCAGTTCTCTCCCACCACGTCGGCGGGTAGTGGAAATACTAGCTCCAACTCCAGTTCCAGCTCCAGCTGCAGTTCTGGCTCCGGAAAGTTGTCCCTTCCTATGTTGCCAGCCATCACCTTAAACGGATCAGAGGAGAATGCCACACCCAATGCTTCGACAACCACGAAGGCTGCCCATGGCCAGGAGGGAATTGAAACATCGTCAAAGTCCCTTCTTAGTATAGACACAAACCACGGAACGGCATCCGCCGGCGCTTCCGCCACTGGTGTGCCCCCGCTAAAGACCGGAAGCCAGGGGGCGGGAGGAGCGGCTGCCACACCTCTTGTGAGCAACTCGTGTGTGGAGCTATTCATATCGTAAAGCTACTGCGCGAAAGCGGAGCTTATTGTCTTGCCAATCGAAGAAAGCAAACCATTGCCCAGCCGAGAACCAAAATGGCGAGGAGCTAGCCGAGTCTCCAACACACGTGGTGGGACTGAACGAAACGAAGGAATCTCCCCGCCGTCTCATGAATTTTTATATTCCCTAATCTGTATGTCCCCTAAGGCTAGCTTAGTGCCCCAGTGCAATCCATTCGACGTCTTATTTATTCAGCTGCTGCATTATATCCAAATATACACATTAGCCAATTAGCGAAGTGAAGAGAGCGCAAAGAAATCGACAAATTTATCCCTAGTCAATAGTCAAATTATTTATACAACTATCTTTATGCATATATGTATGTGTGTATGTACTTTTAGCTGCATGTTAATGTTATTGAAAAAGCCAATCAGTTAGCGCACCTATCCTTGTATCCCTAGGATTACATCCATTTTTTAATATTGTTATTCCGTGTTCACGTGAAAAGAATTGCAACCTGCAGTCTGCAACATGCGACTTGCAACAGTGCAACCCATTGTTTTTGTCGCCGTTTACCCAATCCTTTTTCAATAAAAAGATATCAGTTGTTTTTAATAAATAAACACATTTATTTAATATATCAAATTGAAATCATCGAATGTTTAAAAGTCGGTATCATTTATTTTGAGCGGGCTTAACAAATTCACTTTGATCCGGATGCCGTTACGAATCAATTAATGCAACTATCTTCGATAGTCAGAACAGATGCGGATGTGTATATCTCCATCATAAATAATCCGCTCGCCGGATGATAAATCGCTGACAAATGGCGTTACAAACGGACGAAAGTCCCACCGACCCGTTCGAAGGACACGGTCGTTGTGAACCATCATCCGGTCGCACCGTACCATTACCGTTACATACATTTAAAATAGATTAAAACCCATCTGTCGGGCAGGTGCAGCTCTGCAGCATCTAGTTAGTTCTATGCTGCATCTGCCAGCCGCATCCGCTGCTGCTGCTCCTGCTCACATGATAATTTATCAAGAACCGGCGCCACCGCTGCAGTGGACATCCTTCGGACTTCCTGGTGGGGAGGCGCTAGAGCGGTAGACCCCAAGGGGTTTGCGGGAGTCGGAGCCTATCAAAAGCACATTAGGTGTGCCGCTGCTCCGTTGACAAGTTGGCCTGTGAAAAAGTAAATGAAAAATGTTGGTTAATGCGCCAAGGCCAGAAAAGGAAGCATTTTTGGAGTTTCCCAAACACGATTTTTTGTTTTTTATGGTTCCACACTTGACTTAACAGCGCCCTGTGCACTTCCTCTAATGGCACGGAAATGGCCGTATAAATCTCATTTGTAATCGCCGAGCGAAAAACTATCGCCAGACAACGCCTAAAGTAGGCAACCCAATAATGGAGAAGTTGCAAACTTTGCGGCGCTGTCACTCGAAACTAAGTCAATAAAAAATATCCCTGTCCCCATCCCCATCCGCTATCGGTGCACCGTTGGTAGTCCCCATCCGTGGCACAGGGGCGGTGCAGTCGCAGGCAGCAGTACCGATTTCATTGGGATTGCAATAACAGGACCGACGATTGGCGGCGGCATATTTTCGACGACTTACCAACTGTCGTCGCCGCTGGCAGGGACTTCTTCCGTTTTGGTATTAAGCCATTGAAACTTTTATTGATTTAGGGGATTTCGTTGCGTTCCAGCGAGCATTTCAGCTGACATTCTCTTTCCAGGCACTAGATACTACAGCCGAAAGGCACCACTTTGCATGGCAAGAATACTAGGAACTCCAAAAAAGAGCACTCTTATGGCAACTGTAATTACGAGGCATTCAATCTATAAAAATAATAAAAAAATCGATGTGTGATAACTTTTAGTTTTGAGCTTTAAATTCACGCTAAAAACCATTCGATTGTTAAATCCTGTTTGTGTTTCTGTGCGCAGCAAAGTCTTTACAATAACAGGGCCCCAACACCTGTACGGCAATTTTTGACCAAATATTTAACCAAGAGGCCCTCCAGTCCCTGAACCTTTCCGATTGTGTCTACCCTCTTGTTGTCTGGCGCAACAAAAAATCAATTTCAAGCACATTACCAGCCTGGCAACTTGATTTTATTATTTACTCGTATTTGCCGTTTGACAGATTCGCTTGGCTGCCCTCAAAATTTCAAGCGTCCTCACTCACATTTCAGCAAAATCGTGGCAGAACCCGTCCCAAAGCTGAGCAGAAACGGGGCAGGGGCAAGGGCCGGGAAGAGAGGCGGAGCAGCCTTTAAAATTGCCCAAGGGGGCTCGTCGGGCTGAATTACTGCAGTGCGCCTTTCGCCAAGGAGCAAGGATACAAGTAAATCGAAATAATAAGAAAGAAAAAGCTGGGAAAAACTCGAAATCCATGTATGTTTGCTCACAAATCTTGGGCAAATAAAGTAGGAAAATTCACCAGGGGAGGAGCGTCATGTAAGTGTGGCAGGATTTTACGTTTTCATTAGAGGACTGTCTCGGGGAATCCTTCCCCGCCCGAGATACCCAAGTTTACAGCAACTTTATCCTATTTTACAAACTACTTTAGGCAATTGATTGTGTGCGAATGTGGCTGTGTTAGAGTCTGCATCTGCGCTTCTACTTGTATCTGAGTATCGGTGGGTAGGTAAGCCTGTGTGTATCTGTATCTGCGAGTGCTAAAAGGTGCCGGCAACTGAGCCAACGCTTTTTGATGTCTCTGCTGTATGTTTTTCTTTTTTTGTTTTTTTTTTTGCCTTGCTTCTCCTTGCTCTCTTACACGATTTCATTTACTTTGTGCAGGCACAAAGCCTAAGCACTCTGCACATGGGCGTGTGTGGGTGTGAATTGCTGCTGCACTGGGGTGGGAGCGCTTGTGAGTATCTTTGTGTGGCTCGGAGGCAATGAAGTGCATTTGAAGCGCACTTGATGCACGTACAGCACGCAGCGCCTTTTTAGACGTATTGTAAATGACTGCAGTGGGGGTGGGGCAGCGTGGTTCGTTAGTTTTACACACACCCACATGCCCACCTATACATACGCACACAAAGCAAAGACAGGAAGTGGGAGAGTGTGTATGTGTGGGTGTCTGTTTGATAAGTGGCAGCAATTTTTTTTGCCCCCTCAGCTCTTTTATATTTTTTCTTCCCATATCTGAGACTTTTTTCTGCTCCGGCTGACACTACGTCATCTTCAGTATCCTTCGTTTGTCCTGCTCGCTCCCCTTGCCCTGCATCGCGGGCCACTAATGAAATTGTTAATTTTTGTGAGCAAAGTCACGTACACGATGTGTTGATGACGCTGAAGAGCTAGAGACGCCGTTGCTGCCACCGCCAACGCCACTGGCAATTGGCACAGGCCAAGGAGAATTTTGTACGGGAGAGGGGGCAGGAGAGCTCTGAGGGGGTTTTGGAGGTGATGGCAAGGATTTTCCACCACTCATAAGTTAAATGGCCCTTGTAGTTTTTATGGCCGTCTCTTCGACTATTTGCTGCTGGTTGGCATATTTATGAGCAACAGTTTTCCATTAACATTCGATTACTGCCCGGCACATAGAATCGAGTATGTATCTCTCCAAAACTTGTTCAGTGATTTGTTCATTGCTGCAGTCACTAGAAACTAGACCCTAGACACAACACACACACTCGTATTCGCACTCACACATACAGATGTTGCACGTGCAACATAGCGAAACAGAAAAGACATCAACAGCCAAAAAGCGAAAAAGTCGCATTGCAGCAATTTCTGTTACGCTATGCCAACTGCTGCCAAAAAGAAGGTCCTGGCAGGACTGCCCATTAATACCGTTTACCTCTCCCCGCCTGCCAGCATTTCCTTTATGTTCGGTTGCTTGGCACGTAGCCATTGCAATTGTTGTTTGTGTTACGTATACGTATTACGTATACGCCAAGTATGGCCCGCTAGCTAGCTGGCAGGCTGGTTGCTTGCCTGACTTGGTCGGTTCGCTCGTTTTGCCTGTTTCGCTTCAGCTCGCTCGCAGCTGAGTTTCGGTTTGCATTCTGCTGGCCTGCCATTTCGCTACTCGCATTGTACTTCACTCTTCAGCTGCTTCGGCTCCTTCAGCGCCTGCTCCTGTTCCTGCTACTTCAATGCCATTTCGTTTTTATTTCATTCTCTTTATATTTGAAGCCATTGTGTTTTTGCACAAGTGCAGAACGATACAAAACTAAAGGCGCAATGTGGATAGCCAGCCCCAGATTCTATTTTGTTCTAGCCATTTTGTGCCGTGTAGCTGTAGCCTTCTTGCCCGTTGCGTTTTGCATAAATTAGAATGCATGAAATTTTATTGTAGAGCAGCAGGAACCGCAACAACAATTAAGTGAGATTTGTGGCGGAGCATATGAGGGCGGTGAAATTTGAATTTTTATGGCGCAAGGATTACAGATGTCGACGTCTTGGTTGGATGCCATCATCAACGCCATCACTTCTCGCTTTTTCAATTTGCAATCCCTGCCACTTGCCGCTGCCACTTTCCACTGCCATTTGGCATTTGTTCTCTTGGCTAAGTCTTCGGCACCCCTGCCGTATACGTAATCTGTTTAAATACACAATAAATAATGGCGTATGGGGGAATTTGCATAAAAAGCCCGAACCGGAACAATGTGCGATACAGGACGGGATACAGGGCGGAAAACAGGATGGGAAGCGGGACGGGACCTCACGTATTTTTCGGGGCAATCATGAGCATGCCATAATGCTTGTGACCACGACTATTAAATCAACACGCGGCGCCATGGCCAAAAGCATTGGCCCAAATGGCAAAACGCTGCTGCCAACAATGCTGCCACACAAACTCCCACAAACACAAAACCAAACACACATACACACACATCCTGTGCGAATAGCATACGTGTGCGTATGGAAAATACATATTTCACATGATTTATTATTATTCCGTGCGGTTGTTCTTCTCCTCGTTTTCATTTTTTTTATTTTTTGGTCGGCGTATTCTGCTATTATTTAAATTTTAAATAGCTGTAAAGTGCACACACACTGCGGCACACGCTCTTAACTCCACTAGAGTGTATTTCGGCCATTACAACGTTTGCCTTTTCAGCTGCTGATGTTGCTGTTACTGTTGTTGTTGTTTCTCTTTTTGCTGTTGCTGTTGTGTCATTATTATTATCGTTCATTGTTTGCTGGCATGTTGTTCAGTGGCTGCCATTTTGCGGTAAATAGAGTCGTTTAAATGCATACACACACCCCGCACTCTGCCCTCTGGCCACACCATCCGAAAGTGGAGCTGGAGCTGAAGTCGGTCTAGAGCGAGATTTTATAATAACATTCATAATGCAACGTTTGCATGTCATTCGCTGAAACAGCAACTAAAGCGCAGCAGCTAAGCAGCATGAAAGGCCCAGCGATGGCGGCGGCACGCAAATTGTAATTTGTATGTAGCATACTTTTCAGGGCACTCGCTCGCAACTTGATGCAATAAAAGCAAATTCTTAGAGCACACGCCAGCTAATGGAATCAGCCGAATTCAATGGACTCATTAAACTATGCAAAGTTGAAGTCGCGACAGCCATAGCACAAAAAAAAAAATTCAAGGCATTTTAAAGCGGTATTTGGAAGCATATATGTATTTTCTCTGTGCATTTTTTGGCGTTCTGGCTTTCGGGCTAATAACATGTCACCCGCCGATGAATGGGTGTCTTAGGTTCTTAACGGATTTTTTCACATGGTCTTAGCCACCATCCCCAGTCAGTTCTTCACTTGCGACGTCAGTGCTTGGTGACGAGCTCTATCGATTTTCCTCGCCAAAACTCAAAAGTTATTAGCTCTTTAATGGCAGCTCTTGAGAAGCAGGCAAAAAGACTTGGAAAATTGAAAAATCCAATGCCAGAGAGCGATTCATTTTCATTCCTTAGGGAGCCTGAGCGACTATTTGCGGGATTTACGGGCGGGTGTCCAATTGCATATTAACTCGAGTGTGTTGCAGCAACGCAGCTTTGGCCCACTACTTGCAAAAAACATCAACTGACACGGCTGGCAGAGAGAGTAGGACAGAAATCCGAGGGTATGGAGTCGGAGTCAAGTCATGAGCCAGAAATAAAGCCCTGCCCTACCCAACGCAAATCCAAGAAAAGAAGCAGCATTTTTATTTTTGCACGCTTCGCTGCAAAAAAGGAGAGGGGCTAGCAGTTAGCTGGCTCCGGCATAACTGCCATTGTGCCTGCGCAACGAAAATAGAATGGCAAAATAAAACAAATAGAAATTTATTGCCTGGAATTTATGACAATTCTCCTCCTCGTCTGGATGCCCCCTGCCTGATGCACTCGGCATGTCTCCCTGCCACTGCATGTGGCTCGAAATCCAATGTTTAAACTTCAAAAAAGCAAAACACTCTAAGGATATTTTATGACAGGATCAGTGCGGGAGTATCTCAGGAACAATAATCAAAAGTAAATATTCAGGTTTCGGCACTTTACCCAAGGAAGAGTTAAAATTTTGTAGATAAAAAGCTTGATAAGTTCTACCAAAATAAAATTTTAGGCAAGAGTTATGTGATTGTGGAGGGAATGTCTGTCATGCAAAGAATTTGCATATTCGACCCTGGAGGCGACATCTTTCCGTTTACGGATCGACCTGGTCGACAATTATCTTGCCATGGCTGGCTCTTAAATGGTTTTTCATTTCGTCCTGGCGTCAGCAATGTTGCTGGCGCAGATTTGCTGGCACATGTTCAAGTACGATTCCTTGGCCACTGGATGTGCCACTTCTTTTTGTCTTTCCGCTGCTGGCGGTACTGCCAAGTGCCAAAGTCCCTCCATGCAGCACTTAAAATGCATTTTGCTTCTTGGCCGCTGCCCATCTTCCGCCTTCTGTCTTCCAGCTCCCAGCTCCCACCGCCTGCGTCTAATTCGATTAAAATGTTGTAAATTATTGCACTCGCATCCAAGGCATCTGCACCGCGTGTGTGTGAGTGCTGGCGAGAGAGTTTTGGCCATATTATATAATGCTTTATTGAATTTGCAATTCGAAGTGCGGGAATCCCCGAGTGGTAAAATGGAAAATGTGTTTTCAATGAACGTTTTTGTGCGTTCGCCCATAAATCTCTGCCGGCGGCCAGGGCAAAAAGGACATGTATAAAAATCACACACACTCACATGGCCAGCTCCTTGAGGAGGGTGCAAGAGGATACGAAAATTGAATTGCAATTCCCTGACATTGGCAGCCGAAAAGTGCTGCTCGGAGAAGTCGGGTGTCGGGGTATCGAATTGCCGAATAAATGCGTGTGGCTTGTAACTTAAAAATCAATTTTTCCCAACACGAGCAGCAGCAGCATCAGCAGGGAGCATACATAATGCATTCATTCATTTAGTCATTTACGCATTCAAAGTGTGACAGGAAGAGCAGAGGAGCAGGATGGAAGGCAGGACGCAAAACAGGACGCACATGGGGAATATCAAAAATGTTTTGGGCCCGGCAATCAAATGTGGTAATTTAATTTATTGTTTATATGAAAAGCGAAATATGAAGAGGACTAAGAGGGACGAGTAGCATCTGCCTAAGGCAAGTAATCGTAGTTGCGTAAATAAATAATTCATCTCCGTGCGCTGCAGTCATAAACAGAAGAATTGTTCCACTCCAGTCCAGATGCCGGAATCAGACCCAAACAAATTGATATTAATGATTGTTTGTCCCCCGAACCTAGTGCCCTCCCTGCCTTACCTGCTACTCGATTCCGCTCAGATCCCAGATCCTTCGGGACCCAGACAGTCCGGTATCTGCAAATATAAGAGTGATGGATAAACGGAAATTAGTGAAATATTCAGTGATTGCTCTGAACGCATCACATTAAGCAGGCTTCTGTTTTTATATTTTCTGCTTTTGTTGCGGTCAGCCATCGAAAAGTCAATCAATTCGATTACAAATAAATAAATATTTTAATTAAAAATCAATCACAATGCCGCACAGGCGGCAAGCCCTCCAGAGGGCGAAATTAAAATTCAATTAAGCGGCGGCAAGGACTTTTTAGCTGAGGTGTGCGAATATTACACGCACAGCGATTATTTACGTTTCATTGGACAATAGTGAAGAAAAATTCTGCCGGTGCCAGGCCATAAATCATTGCATTGTTTTTAGATATTTGCACCTGACCACAGGACCAAAATAAGGATAAGAGCGGCGCGAGGCTCGCTGCGGCATAATTGTATGCGTGCACAATATTTATTATTTATCGCCTTGGGCGGGACGTTGTCCTTGCCGCCTCTCTGTAATTGCAGTCCTTTCTGTAACCGACCGGACAGCCAGGACCCCGTACTCGGTTACTCGGCTGTCCTCGCCGTTGGCGATAATGGATAGAAGCAAGTAACTTTTAATTTTAATTTAAAATGCAGTTTGCCGGCTGCATGCGTGTGCGGCGCCACCCCGTTGCCAATACCCTCTGGCCCCTGCCACCCCGAGTCTGTGTTTATTTACGAAATGAGTTTTAAATTAATGCGATTTTGTTATTTATGAGCGGAGCTCGCGCGGCGTATACGCAATGTTAAATTAAAGCTGCCCATTGACTTGTGCAACCCTTCCCCGTCCCATTGCCATTCCTCTCCTTCTCCCTCTGCCAAACGCTATCCCTATACCTGTCTCTTTTCTGGCCTGTTTTCCATCTCCTTCTTCTGCTGGCCAACACAAACAATTGAACTAATTTCCCAGCAGGCCTAGCTGTCCGCTTTCGAATCCAATTGGTATCTAAATTGTAAACAAATCAATTGCTGGCCACAAACAGGAAATCACCAAACGCACACTGAACGAGGACGAGCACGAGGACGACACTAGGACCAGGAGCAGGACATCGGAGGGACAGAGACGGAGCAAAGGTGGAGCGAGGAAGCAGAGTGGCACACACATTCGCAAATTGCATTGCATTTCATTTTCTGTCTGAGCTTAAACTCATTAAATATGCAATAAATATCCGAAGCTGCAAAGTGGAAATGAATGCATTTGCTGCCTTGACACTGTCTCCCATCCGGAGTTTTCGCCGTTCCCTTCAATCCTCCCAGCCTCCGTGTCTGCCCCTGGGCCTCCTCTGCCCCTAGTCTCCTCATTTGAAATTCTAATTGTTCCACGAATCCATCAATGAAACACTGCTATACTTCTTGCTCTCGCAACGCCGTCCGCTCTTGATTATACTTCCATTGGATTTTCGCAATTGATTTAAATGTATAATGTGAGCTTCAATTCCGAGCTCTTTGTTTGCCAATTGATAATAAATTGTAGCTGTCAGTAATTTTAATACTGTGTGTCTATCAGTCAAGGGCCACACCTCTGGCCTCGACCCAGCCGCCTGTCAGGACGATTGATGTTGTATGATAGATACCAGTTCCTTGTATGATAGATACCAGCTCCCGTTTTGGCTCTACGAGGCCTATCAAATACCTGTAATATATACAGTAAATTGTGCTTGAAATTTGAAGGAAACTTACAGAGATTAAACCATTTCTGTAGTGCAACATTTTCCTGCAATTCCCGATTTGTTCCGATGCGATCCCTATCCTGATAGTCTGATTGATGGCCTACCAGGACACAGATCCAGTTGCACCTCTGTTGGGGCATATGCAAATCGGCTGTGGCATAATTTTGAGACTAACAAGGCCAAGTTTCAGGCCGCGTGCCACGCACTTCCGTCGGCGAAAAGCCAAAGAGCGAAATGTTGCAAGTTTGTGACTGTGGCACGCAACTTGTGGCGTGTGGCAGTGGCAGCAGGGCGTGTTAGTATGACAGGCAAACGCCTCGAGCGGTAAAAGTTGAAACAGTTGAGGCTGGAGCTTACGCTTCGATGCAGCTGCTCCATTACCACTCCGAAACTCGAGCCCGCAACTACTCCTGCCACTATATAAATGTACATAAATCCGAACAACACCGCCCAATTCCCGCCCTCGTGCCCTTCAGGCTCTGGACATTTCCGCTTCCGCCTTGCGAGACAAACCGTTCAGAGTCAACATTTAGCAAGCCATTTGATATAATCAATGATGTTGGTCGGCAACGAAAATAAACCAAGCGTGGCAGGCATGGAAATTGAACAGAGTCCTGCCCCCTGTGGAATCTCTTATTTATAATCATTCACCAGGGCAGGGGCAGCAAGGAGCCCACTAGGCCAAGGAGCCAAGGAAAAAATGGAGTTGTTCGGCACGACGATGTGATACCACGTATTCACGTCAAAGTATTACAAAGGAAGACTCGATTTATATTATTGTACTAGTTTCCGTGTTTCAGGATAGGCAAAAGAAGAAGGAGGCACAACATTTTTTGATTTTTTTTGAATTTTTCTTTGTGGCACAACATTATCAGGTACAGATCCAGAATACAGTTGTTGTCCTTTTCTGTGCTGGTCATCCGCCTGGACCCCTGGGAGTGGTGAGAAAATTAAATGGCACTTTAATTTGCGTATGTCCCGCTTGCGGGCTCGTTTAATGATGCGTGAGGAGAAAAATCCACAAACCGAATGACGAAGGCCAAGGCTCTCAGAGCCGAAACCTCAAAAAGTCAAAATTCGGGACTCAGAAGGACACGTGCAGGCGAAGGAAAATTAATGAAGCTCATACAGAAGCATCCAGCTCGCACTAATTAAAACTGAAACACAGCCAGATGCAAATCCTAATCCCGGTTCCAGGCCCAATTCAAACAAGGAGCTTAGTAGTGTCCTGTCCGAGAAACTGTCGCCAGCAAGTGGCGCCGCAGATCCTTGTTCCTGCACCCGTGCCTGTGCAGTTGCCGCCCAAAACACTCCGCTTTATGCAATTATGATAATAACAATGAAACGTAGTAGTCAACGCCTCTTTGTCTGGAAAGAGCGGTGAAAATATGGCCAAAAGTAAATGAGAATGGTGCAGGCAGGCTGGGAGACGCCGCTGTTGAAAAAGTTTCCGAGTGCATAATTTCAAAAAGCAGCCGACAGGGAGGGGGTCTGACTCTGGAATCTGCAGTTTGCTTTGCCCAGGCCTCACACATAATGAAATAATTGCTGCGACAGGCTCGAAGTATGCGGCACCATTTGCAAATGCAACTCGCAAATGGAGAAAAGTCGAAAGAAAGCGGAAGAAGATTGCCAACAATTTTAATATGGCCCAGAAGAAAGTTTTCTTTGCCGAGCCGAGACATAATTTAATAAGCAGTCTGCTCCTGCCCCCAGCTCCTGCTGTTGCAGTCCTCGCTCTCAATTTGTGACGAACACGGAGGAACTTGGATACCGATTGGTTGCATACTCTGCCTACAGGAACGGCCTAGCTCAGGGAAGAGACATAGGGGTCGGTTACTTCCTAATCAGTACCACCGCCACACAATAAAAATATTGTAGACAGAGTTTGGGAGGAGATCCAGTCAGTTGGAAGGATATGAATTCAAGACAGGAAACCGTGCTATCGAAGAACTAAGGTGGTGAGGTTCTTCCGCTTGGCCCGCCCTACCTGTAAAGACTTAACAACTTCACAACGAAGTATTGTTGCCCTTACCCATTTAAAATGAAATCTTTCAGCTCAGGTGCCCATTAAACTATAATTTTACTTCATTTCAATATCAATTAATCAACTTCATTATAAAACATGATTGCTCTTCTTTCTAGATTGTGCTTAGCCTAATTCCTATAAACGGTTGTAATACCGGTTACTTAACAAATAATAATGGATTTAATAATAATAATAATGGAATTTTTTTTGGATGTAATACAAAAAGTTAAATATTCAAAAGATAAAGGAATATATATATATATGTAGCTGGGTCAAATAATAGTTAAAGTAGATTTTATGCATTACGATACCTAAATATTCATACGCTTTCTTTGAGCGGCAATAATACATGCTCGAGTCTATATTGTACTCACGAAACCAAATCCCTCGAAGTCCGCAGGCCTGTAGACTGGAGCGCAGGGTGCTTTGATGAAATTTAAATTAAATTACGAAGATTCGAAGTATATGTTGCCAACTATTTTGCTCTACAGGAAAAGAGTATGAGTATTGGTTCGATCCAATAGAATTTACAAAAAGGAAATTTAATTAAATGCTACTTAAAAATACCCGCTGCTACTGGCACAATTTATTGCGCATGTCTCCTTGTTGTTGCTGTTGTTATTTAGTCGCCTCTAAATGATTGCTGCAACGATCGCCGAACTGCCCTTTACATGGCCGAGGTCATGTTGCCGAACATGAGGTGCTGCTTCACAAAGTGAGGTTATGTCCTCACACACGTTCCTCGAAAAGTTTCAGCACCGCTCCTGATCCTATGCTGCCCCAATCACGCACACGTCTCCGGCTACCAGGGAACTCCTCGCCTATCGTGGCTTGGGTCTGGTCCGGATTCGCGCACGTTTAGGAGCTGATCGAGGAAAGCGGTTTCTGAACGTCTACCCAGCAAGGCACGCGGTGGCTCCGCCGTGGACTTCTGGGTCGCGACGGGAAGCGTTGTTTGTCGTAGGCTCCGGTGTAGCTCTACGCCCACTATTACGGGGTTTTGAGGATGACCTAAAACACTTCTATTAATAACCTAATAGGCAACTTATCCGCCTGCTCACCTGAATGTTTCAGACACACACACACACATACACAGACACGCGTGCTGATGCCAACGGCTGCGCACGTGCACGGTCAATATTCAGCTGCACTTGGTGGAAGACTTGAGTGCCACTTTGGGTACTAACTTTTCCCACGTGGGATTTGGATGTGGATTTGGCTTGGGTTTTTAATTGCTATAACTCCAACCGTTCACTTTTGATTCTGGATCGCAAAAGAACTTTTCCTGGGTTAGTGAAGGGTAGCTTGTCAGTTTGCAGAGTTGCCAGATAGTTCGCCTTAACAGCTTAACAGGCGCTGTTACCGCGATCTGTTATCGACTTATTATATCGAATAAGGCTAATCGACTATCGTATCGAATAAGTTTGTTTACGTTTTTTTTATAGAATTTATTTTGTCTTGTTTTAAATTTTATTCGTACCCTCACACCACAGGTTTTATCGACCTGCTCATAGAAAGGAGATGAAAGCTGGAAAAGGGTACCTCACCAAATGTCTTTGGCATGAAAAACTCCTAATTCCTTTCCATTGTAGTCTTCGAGCAAATATAACGACTGGCCTCGCTTCTCTTTTATTCTGGCCTTGATTCCTACAGGTGCTAGTTTTGCGTTAACATGCATAGCCTGGTTGCTGAGAACGAAATTCCTCTTTATGACTTCCTGACCCACTTCGAAAGTTCGAGGTCGAGCGCGCAAGTCGTAGTTATTTCGGTTCTTCTCATATGCTTTAATCAATCTCTTAGCGATATCCGCTCGGATTTTCGGGAATTCGTCTGCTCTAGGAACCTTTGCGGATCCTTCTGACAACATATGGATGTTTCTTAGCAACTTATAATCTTTTCCATGCGTTAGCATGTGCTGGCCAAAGATTACATAGTAAGGAGATTCTCCAATTGATTGGTGAATATTATTTCTCAAGGCAGAATTAATTTTTCCTATATACAAGTCCCACAACCGTTGGTCTGACCGAATATATGATCGTAAGGCTGCATTGATCGACCGATTGACCCGCTCCGCCGCGTTGGACTGTGGGGAGTAAGCACCAGTGAAGATATGTTGGATTCCATGCTTGGATATAAAGGCTGCGAAGTCCTGGCTTTTAAACTGAGTGCCATTATCGCTAACCAAAACCTCCGGCGTTCCAAAACATACAAAAATCTCCTCTTCTAAGTAATCCATCACTACCTTAGAAGTGAACTTTTTGACCGGCCTTAGCCAAGTAAATTTGGAGAAATGATCTAAGAGAATTAATATGCCTATATTTCCGTTCCGGGTTCTTGGCAATGGACCGATAAAATCGATATATAACCGCTGAAATGGTCTTTCACTTGTGGCTTGACAACCCATCGGCGGTCGAAGACGTTGCGTCGGATGTTTACAAGTTTTGCAAATATCGCAATGTGCTATATAATTGCGCACATCTATCACCATATTTGGCCAATAGAAGTTTCTTCGAAGTCGCTCGAGACATTTTGCCACCCCGCCATGCGACGATGTTGGTTGGTCATGTGCAGACTGAATTACGCTTGCTCTCAATTCGCGTGGAACTAGAAGTTTGTAATTTGCATCGTCAACTTCTTGATTTCCGCTAGCGAAGCCTGCTCTATAGTAAATATAGATATCCATGACTCGAAATCCAGGTACACTGAATTTTTGGACACGGTCTCTTAGCTGAATATACTCCTCCGATTGGAATGCATCTGACTGCAAGTCAATCTCTGGAAATACGTCTACTTCTATAGCCAGTAGCTCGGTTGGCTCCTCGAAAGATCGTGATAGGGCGTCCGGTACGACGTTTTGACTTCCCTTGCGATGTTCGATTTTAAACACAAAGCCTTGTAGCTGAATCGCCCACCGGGCAAGTCTCCCGCTGAGATCAGTATTGGTCATCAGCCATCGCAGGGCTGAATGATCGGTGACAACTGTAAACTTATGCCCTTCTACATACATGCGAAACTTCTTGATGGCAAACACAACGGCTAGACACTCTAACTCGGTAACTGTATAGTTACGTTGAGCTCCATTTAATTTTTGGGACATGTATGCGATGGGACGTTCGTTGCCTAATTCATCACATTGTGCTAGCACTCCTCCAACTCCGCACATTGACGCATCACATTGGATTATAAATGGCTTGTCGTAATCAGGATGAATTAGAAAAGGCTTCTGAGCGTCAAAAGCTTTCTGAGCGTCCTCGTTCCAGCTAAAGATCTTTCCGCGAAGTAAATCAGTAAGTGGGGCTGTTATTGTTGAATACTGGGATATGAATCGACGGTACCAACCGCACATACCGAGAAAACGTCTCAGTTGCTGTTGGGTTTTGGGGATAGGAAACTGAGATACCGCACTGACCTTTTCTGGGTTCACTTGCAGTGTTCCTTCACCCACTACATAACCTAGGTATTCTACTTTTCGAAGGCAAAATTGGCTCTTCTTAATGTTGATTGTAAGGCCGGCGTGGCGTAATCGCGTTGCCACTTCTGATAGGTGCTTTAAATGCTCGTCGAAACTTGGTGACATGATAAGGAGGTCGTCCAAATAGACGAACACGTGAGATTTCATTTGATATGGTATTACTTGATCTATCAAACGACACATTGTCTGAGGGGCGTTGCACAGTCCGAAAGGCATACGTCTAAATTGATATAATGGCCTATTCGGGACGGTGAATGCCGTTTTAGGTCGGGACTGAGGGTCTAAATTGATTTGCCAAAAGGCATCTTTCAAATCAATTTTTGAAATGCAGTGAACTGGGGGAAGACGGCTTAACAATCCTTCTAGATTCGGAATCGGGTATGAGTCTTTTATCGTGACCTCGTTTACCTTCCTGGAATCGAGACAAAACCTGACTTTATCGGGCTTGACTATTAGTACAATCGGAGATGACCATGATGATGCGGAGGCTTCTTCAATTACTCCTAATTTAATCATCCTGTCGATCTCAGCGCACAGAAGCTTTTCACGTGCTGGTGATAATGGGTAATGTCTTTGTTTGATTGGTTTGGCATTGCCGGTATCAATCGAATGTTCGATTAAGTTCGTAATGCCAAGACCATCTCTGTCAGATGACGGAAAGAAATCTATTACACCTTTGAGTCTGGATTGATCCACAGGTGATAACTTAAGTTTGGAAGAATCTTCCTCAAAGTTTAATTCGCTTACGTGGCTTTCCAAGGAAACAGAAATTCCGAATCTTTCCCAAAAGTCTATTCCGCAAATAACATCGAGTGTGATCGATGGTACTATTAAGAACTCCATTTCTGCCTCAATGTGGTTATAGCTAATCTTAATTGTGATCGTGCCGAGGGTGGATTGTTTTGTTCCATCTGCGGTTCGTACGTGGCCGTGAGCCTTAACGTATTTGTATTTTCCTGAAACAATACTTTTAGCTAACGATCCGCCGACTACGCTCTTATTCGCACCACTATCTAGCAACGCTAAATACGATTGATCGAACACGACTAAATTTGCGAACGGACGGATGTCATTGTTTACTTTACTTATTGCTGATATTACGCAACTATGGTAACCATGTTTTGATTTCCAAAAATCTCGTTGTCGTACTGCTGAGCGACTTTTATTTTTCCTACAACTATCGTTTGTAAATATTCTACTCCTGATTTCTTTATATTCTCTTAACCGAACGTGATATGGCTTGCTATGTCGGTCCTGGGATTTGTCCGGTGTCTGGTTTGGGTGGTCAGGGATTACTACGCTTTCATTTGATTTATTCTTCTCCTCGTCCGAGTCTACAATCGGGCATCCGTCCTCGGATTGGCACGGTTGTCCGCCTGGAAGTTTCCCGATTTTTGGGAGCAGTTTGGGCAAGTGGGCTTATAAACATTTATCGCGCCACACCCGTAGCAAAATACTCGATGAGGCTTAGGGCAATCTTTGAATCGATGACCTAACGTGTCACAATTCCAGCATTTCGTTCGATTCTCATTTCGAATCGCCGAAATCTGTGGTTGGTTTCCTTGCAAGGATTCTTCAATCTCTTCGTCTAAAGAAATCTCATTTATGTTCCGCCTTATCGGTGGGTAACGTGAACTAGTTTTAGCTCTTAGATTGTTAAAGAACTCTTCATGAAGGTGACAGTGCCTGCGTAAAGCAGCTATAGTTGGGGTTTCGATATGTAGAAGGTCATGTCCTAGGTCGGATCTAAGATTGTTTCTAATTGTTTGAACCAACTCAGAGTCTGAAATGGGCTCAGATAGCGCATCTGCGATGGCTAGGATGGAGTCAAGAAAATCGTCGAAACATTCATTATTTCCCTGTTTCCTTCTACGCATCACGGCTCGAATGTCCTGATCTGATCGTTGGTCTTTATATCGTTCCCTCAACCGAGAACAAAGTAATCGCCAATTCATCTCTTCTGAACTTCGGTGGCATCGCCAAAAGAAGGTTAAAGCTGGGCCTACAAACAACAAATTCGCGTACTCATACAAAAGATCAAAGTTTCCGTTTAACGAGCGACGTGTTAAAGTATTCACTCTGTATATAAAATCCTCTACGAAAATATCTTTTGGTGAGCCGGAAAACTGTAGCTTCCAGTGAACAATTAAGCTTGAAATTTGGTCAGGTCGGATAGTGTGATTCTCTCTTCGATTCTCTAGTGAACGATTAGCAGAGATGTTATGGTTACCTGACAAATGACTATCAAAAGGCTGGCTTTGTAATGGGTCGGCTGGCGGTAATTCCACATCCCACTCAAGTGATTGTCTTTGAGAAGTAGGAATGTTAAGGTTTTGCATTGCCAGACTGATTTGTTCTGACAATGTTGAAGAGAGTTGGGTTTGGTATGCTTCTAATGCATTCGTTATGAGTTCCTGAATTCTCCCTTCTGAAATGCTAGTCGTTCTTTGCGAACCTCCAGCACGTGGTGAACGCTGAGGTTGCGAGCTGGTGCTCGGACGGTTATTGGATATGGTTGCGGTTGACCTTGTTGTCGGTCTGGTATTCGGACGACTTCTAGGAACGGCGCCTGTTCGTGAGTTTGGATTGGATCCGTTTTGAACTCTCGGAACTTCTAGGGTAGTGTCTTGCGCTCTTCGCGTGCTATCATTGAGCTGCGACGATAAGCATGGTTGTCGACAATTTGGACACGTTTCATTTTGCAGTAACCAGGAAGTTACGCACGTTCGATGAAAGCGGTGTTGACAGGGGGTTTCGACAAAGTCTATCTCGGCGTTGGTATCATTGCATATGGAGCATTGCACCGACTCAATGGCCAATCTTGAACTATTTTCGGGACTACGCCGAACTGACATTGTTTCGTTTTCGACATACAACAACAACAACAAAATATAACGAAATTTGATAGATATTAAGTCTATTATTTCCACAATTTAATTTCGGAAACCTGAATTTTTATGGGATATCTTGGGTCTTATCCTTTGCTGTATCGATTTCATTTAGTACATTACAAGGTTTTCTGTCTGTCTCTTCATATTTCTATTGAATCTAAAACAACCTGATGTGCTCGTTGCGATAAATGAAAGAGTATACTGCTGAATATTCCAACCAATATAATTCTCAATTTCATTTAGGCAACTTTCTGTCAATAATAAAGGGTGAAAATTGAAGCCAAAATATTGAAAAATGAGGTATTGCTGAATTTTCCAACAATTACAATCCTCGAATTTATGAATATTTATGGTTTGATGAGTTGATCAAGGGCTAAGAAGGAGTTATTGCTGAAACATTCCAGCCAATACAGTCTCGACTTCTTGTTCCTTAAATACATGTATAAACAAAGGGATATTTCAAGAGAAACATCTTCCTAATCCTTAATTTGTTCCCTGGTCTGGTTCTGAGGATTTCCCAAAACACAGCAGTCCTAGTGGAATTAAAAGAAGGGTTTTCTGAAACTAAAGAAACTTGGTTGGAAGGCTGACTGTTAGGATAGGTTGGAGGTTAGCTCGTGAGAGCAGGGGCTGCGATTTGGTGTTTTGTTTGTTGCTTAGCTAGATGTTTTGCTAGCCCCACGTTGGGCGCCATTTTATTCTGTGACGAACACGGAGGAACTTGGATACCGATTGGTTGCATACTCTGCCTACAGGAACGGCCTAGCTCAGGGAAGAGACATAGGGGTCGGTTACTTCCTAATCAGTACCACCGCCACACAATAAAAATATTGTAGACAGAGTTTGGGAGGAGATCCAGTCAGTTGGAAGGATATGAATTCAAGACAGGAAACCGTGCTATCGAAGAACTAAGGTGGTGAGGTTCTTCCGCTTGGCCCGCCCTACCTGTAAAGACTTAACAACTTCACAACGAAGTATTGTTGCCCTTACCCATTTAAAATGAAATCTTTCAGCTCAGGTGCCCATTAAACTATAATTTTACTTCATTTCAATATCAATTAATCAACTTCATTATAAAACATGATTGCTCTTCTTTCTAGATTGTGCTTAGCCTAATTCCTATAAACGGTTGTAATACCGGTTACTTAACAAATAATAATGGATTTAATAATAATAATAATGGAATTTTTTTTGGATGTAATACAAAAAGTTAAATATTCAAAAGATAAAGGAATATATATATATATGTAGCTGGGTCAAATAATAGTTAAAGTAGATTTTATGCATTACGATACCTAAATATTCATACGCTTTCTTTGAGCGGCAATAATACATGCTCGAGTCTATATTGTACTCACGAAACCAAATCCCTCGAAGTCCGCAGGCCTGTAGACTGGAGCGCAGGGTGCTTTGATGAAATTTAAATTAAATTACGAAGATTCGAAGTATATGTTGCCAACTATTTTGCTCTACAGGAAAAGAGTATGAGTATTGGTTCGATCCAATAGAATTTACAAAAAGGAAATTTAATTAAATGCTACTTAAAAATACCCGCTGCTACTGGCACAATTTATTGCGCATGTCTCCTTGTTGTTGCTGTTGTTATTTAGTCGCCTCTAAATGATTGCTGCAACGATCGCCGAACTGCCCTTTACATGGCCGAGGTCATGTTGCCGAACATGAGGTGCTGCTTCACAAAGTGAGGTTATGTCCTCACACACGTTCCTCGAAAAGTTTCAGCACCGCTCCTGATCCTATGCTGCCCCAATCACGCACACGTCTCCGGCTACCAGGGAACTCCTCGCCTATCGTGGCTTGGGTCTGGTCCGGATTCGCGCACGTTTAGGAGCTGATCGAGGAAAGCGGTTTCTGAACGTCTACCCAGCAAGGCACGCGGTGGCTCCGCCGTGGACTTCTGGGTCGCGACGGGAAGCGTTGTTTGTCGTAGGCTCCGGTGTAGCTCTACGCCCACTATTACGGGGTTTTGAGGATGACCTAAAACACTTCTATTAATAACCTAATAGGCAACTTATCCGCCTGCTCACCTGAATGTTTCAGACACACACACACACATACACAGACACGCGTGCTGATGCCAACGGCTGCGCACGTGCACGGTCAATATTCAGCTGCACTTGGTGGAAGACTTGAGTGCCACTTTGGGTACTAACTTTTCCCACGTGGGATTTGGATGTGGATTTGGCTTGGGTTTTTAATTGCTATAACTCCAACCGTTCACTTTTGATTCTGGATCGCAAAAGAACTTTTCCTGGGTTAGTGAAGGGTAGCTTGTCAGTTTGCAGAGTTGCCAGATAGTTCGCCTTAACAGCTTAACAGGCGCTGTTACCGCGATCTGTTATCGACTTATTATATCGAATAAGGCTAATCGACTATCGTATCGAATAAGTTTGTTTACGTTTTTTTTATAGAATTTATTTTGTCTTGTTTTAAATTTTATTCGTACCCTCACAAATTTATGTGGCATGCGGAATATTCAATTTTCACACACAAAACTCTCGCAGACGAGGGCCTGCTGCATGTGCGGATAAATTTTTGGCCGAATCCGAAAACTTCTTTTCGAGCACATTCTTTTGCTGGAGCTTAACTTAATTGCCGGGAGCTGAAGAGCCGGAGAGCTGGGAGCTGGAGAGCCTCAGAGACCATAAACTTGAGCTTATTGGCAGCCAGATAAACTTGGCTTGTAATTGAGCCCCGTGGCCTGGGGCGGGCAGATAAAGGAAAAAGGATAAGGGCAGGGATGAGGGCCGTTCGCAGCTAATAAATTGGCTGTGGCTACGAAAGCAGGCCCCATCCCCAGACCCCTTACATATGCATTACATGTGTAATTTGTAACGAAATTAGAAGTTGGATGCCGCAAAAAGAGAAATGCACTGCGGAGGAGGAAGGACTTTTTATTTTTGAGCCAGGAAGCAAGGAAATGAACTGAAACTGAAGATACGAGCCGTATATATTCGAGGATGTCTGTGTGTGGTGCATACAGAGCGTCCCTCCTTCACTCTGCACTCTTCGTGGCAAGACAGATAGCAAAGTTGAGTCTCTGGCCAGATTAACTTGTAGCCGAGCAAACAGTGCGCTTTTCCACCCAGTCGAAGAAATTGAAAAACTTTTTCCCGCCTCTATTCACCGGCTCCATTCCCTACCCAGTCACTCTGCTCTGCATTCTCATCCGTCAGTTGGCAAGGAAAATTGTTCAAAGGCGGAATAAAAAAGGAGTACACTCGCATGCATGCATCTACGCCCCCGGCCACGCCCTCGGCTGCAGCTAGGACATGTGTTGCTCAACGCCTTCCGATGTACCGATGTACCAGTGTGTGGCACGTTGTACGTTTGGGTGCTGAAATTACTTGCAACTTGACTGCTATAAAATTCAAATTAACTCCTCGCCCAGCCAGAGCAGCTGCTTTTCCCTTCTTTAGTTGGGAGCGTGTGTGTGTCTTTCATGCCTCTTTATGTGGCAGATGGGCAGGGTGCGGGACAGCGCCACGAAGTATGCCTGGGTTCACTCTAATATGAAAAAAGAAAACAAATCTTAATTAAAAATTATTGTTGACATTTGGCGCAACGCGCCCTGCACTTTTTTCCCCGGCTCCTCTCTCCCGGCCGGCTTTCTCTCTGGGATTTATTTTATGTTGGCACTCACAGTCTACGCCACAAAAATGTAGTTTAACTCAAAAAATTAATAAAAATATTAGCATGGGGAACAGATATTTGGCAGTTCCCTCCTACACTGAATGGCTTGAGTCTTGTTATGATATATGACTTGTTTATTTTCCTTTTCAATTAAGAGCTCATTTGCGCCCTCAGGTGTTTATGTGTTGGTGGCTGGGTGGAAATGAGTGTGTGGCTGCGTAATTCAGATGAGTGGGCGGCAAACGAGGCGGCGAAGCAATTAAAAAGCCTGCCAGCGCCCTCAACAAGTGTGCTTGCGCCACACCAACACCGCCCACATCCAAACACCCACAAAAGCCAGTGAATAAATACGCGAAAAGCGGAAAATACCACCAAATACGTAGAAGCAACGGCGAGGGGACACGAACATTTTGAGTAAGAGGCCTAATGTTCCCTTATGGTTTTTATGGAGTCCCAGAGGCTGTAGCAAGTGCTGGAGCCAGGCCCAGGTAAATATTTGATGGCATGCATAAGGTAAGTGCCGCTTCTGAATTCCGTCATAATTCGCGGGCCGGCCGCAGAAACGGCTCCCCCGAGTGTCATGCCCCCATCCAAAATAAATTGAATAATGTGCCCTGTTCCGGGGAGCGGTATGCGACTTCGATTTCGACCAGTACAGAATGTCAATTAGAGTTAAGAGGGAATGCGGGCACGTAGCTTAAAGCCAAGTCGAAAGTGGAGGCCATTTTGAATTTTAAGTCAACTCAGGACTTTCTACCCTTGCCCACCCTTCCAGCCGACGATCCCCCTCGGGTTGGGGCAACTCGAAAGTTTTGTTGCAGCAAAAGTTTTGTTTAACTTTGTTACGCTTCTATTTTTTATGTGATATTAAGAACGCGTTTAGCCCCGCTGCTCCGCCTTTAGCAGCTCCGGTATACATACTTCTATGTATACTTTTCCATATACATGTGTATATATTAATGTACTACATAGATTCCGAGGAATGTAGGGCGCCCTGTCGCATGCAAATAAACATTCAATGTACAAGGGAGAAGAAAGTTTCGCATGTTTGGGGTCTGGCTTTGTCTTCAGTCTGCCGCCTTCTGCCCTTATTGTCAATTGGTTTTTATCACTGCATTTTGATTTTCTTCCTGAATGAGCTGCTCAATTGTTTTCCTTGCTGGAAGCACCAAGCAACCTGCAACTAGCGACTCACAACTGGCAACTGGAGGTTGAAACTCGAGGAGAAAGTTTGTTTTTATTGCATTGTCGTGCGGTTGCAAAGTCACCGAAAGTATGCTTTTAATTCTGCCGTTGCATGTATCCCAGAGATACTTTCGGAGGAGGAGGAGCTCCAAAAACTTGAGTCATTCCGAGTGGCGAGGAAAACTTGCAGCTGATTAAGCGGTAAATTATGTGTCACCCAGGATGCGTTGAGATCAATTTTCGGCGCTAGCTTGGCAACAAAACTCATTAAAAGGCGACAACTCGGCAACTCGTGTCGATGGCTGGATTAGGTACTTCAGGTGGGCTAGGGAGGTACCTTCTAACCGGGAAGGCTCCATCCACGCAGGGCAGAGGCAGAGGCAGTGGCAGACGCTGGTCGTTTTAAAATATTAGACATCACGAAAATACGCATCGTGCAATTAGTCCAGGTTCAAAGCTGGTAATGGCCTGATAAAACTTTGAGTGCAAATAGTTTGCCATCTAACGCAGCTAATTAGGAATAATTGCACACAAGCCAATAACGGGCAGTGCAATATTTAGCCACGTTGAAATAATAAATATAATAATTTATGCCAAAAACTTCCCTGAGGCGAGTCATTTGCATAAGAACATATATTTTTTTACGCACGGCCCGTGGCGCAGAGAAATACTTTGCCTTCTAAATAAAATATTTTTCCGCTTTATTGGCTTGCAAGTGCCTGACTTTGGTTGGCTTCCGCTTGGCCTAGCCTAAGCTGCAAAAACTTTTCCATGGGCGGTTTTTCTGCCCCGCCGCGGGCCACCTTTCCTCCTTGCCCGTTGCCTCGCTGCCGTACTGTGGCAAAGCCTATGACAGCAAAGTGTATATAGTATCGACTGCGACCTTCGGTGCAGTGTGAGAAAACGTGCACCTTTCCTCGAGTTGCGAGTGGCACGAAAGTTGGGTGGTTGGGCGGCAATGGTGCAAAAAATTGGCACAAGGCAACGGAAAGGAAAGGAACCGAAAGGTGAGGAGAGGAGCAAAACCAAACCGAACGGTGCCGTTTCAGTTTTTCCTTAAGCCCAAATTGAAAACTTCTCGGTATGGATTTATTTACATAATGCAATCCAAGCGAATCGAGTCAAATGCAACCCGGGTTCTTCCCAGCAGGATCCCTAGAAACGTTCCGCATCCTCTTTTCTGGCAGCTCGCGTTTGTTGATTCGCGAGCGTGCTCGTATTTTACATAACAATTGCAATTGCAGTTGCAGTTGCAGCTTTCGTATTTCATTCCTGCCTCTTGCTTTCGGTCCGGCCCGGGGGAGATTGGAACACAATTGATTTAAATGTTTGCGCACATGTTCCGAGCAGAAGAAAAAGCAAGCGAAAAAATTGCCGAAATTTCGCAAGGGGGCCCCAACGTAATATTATGCAAAATGCCAGCATAGGCGACGATGCGGATGTGCGGATCTACGGATGCGGATGCGGATGCAGATGCAATTGTCGCAACATGTCGCTGTTGGCAGGAGTTACTTTGTTGCTATTGGATGTTGCCACTGCCACTGCCACTGGCATTGCAGTTGCATGGGCACGACGGCGTCAACAACATTTTTCCAACTCAATTACCCGGCCAGCCGCGACGTGTGTGGCATTTGAAAAAGTCAAGAGTCTCAAGCGGCCAAAAGTTGTCGACGATATTGAATAGCGACAAGAGGGCGGGGTAGGAGAAAAAGGAATTTAAATATCGAGTCGTTTAGGCAGCTCAGAGTTGCTTTAAATTCATGAATCCTAAACCTGAGTCCGACTGTTCAGTTCCACTGTATTTGCTGGCTTAGCCACGTGTCCTTCACATCTCCACATTATTTGCCAGCCACAAACACAAGACAGTCACACATGCAAACAGCACCTTGCACTAATAAATAAACAGAGAGGAGGAGCAGGGGCGGGAGAACTCCACTCCGACTCCACTCACAAACTCCACACCCACTGGCTAATCACTCATATAAATAAAGTCTCCCCCAGACAAAGGCACACCTGCAACTGCCTGCAGCTCCCGATTGCAAGCAGCCAGAATATTCAGGTAGGATTTTCGCAGGCACAGACACAGGCCCATGCTTCCTGTAACCCAGTTAACCCTTCTCGCTGCCGTTTGGCATATGTAAATTATGACAGTGCCAAGTCAGGCACTTAACTCGAATCCTTCTCGGTGTGCGGCTGTCAGTCAGCCCAGGCAGACGGAATATTTGTGCTCAGACCTTGCATCAACATCAACAACACCAGGCACGAGCAGGAGCAGATGCATCCTTGCCTGCTGATTACAAAAGTCAACTGGGTGGCTGCTTTTACCCGACCCAGCTGAATCCCATCCGGCCCATACCAACACGTTCTGACAACCACACTTTCCGAGTGTTTGCTGGTTGCACTCGAGTGAGAAAATACTTTATTAACACAGTTTTTTGGCCAGACTGGTTGCACAGAACGAAAGAGGGTTGTACGGATGATGTGTACACATTATACACTGGCTGCCATAGACTAAATAGGTTTTTCCCTGTGCATGCCATTTAATGAGCAGCTTACTCCTGCACTCGCTTTTGAAGCATTCTCAAGTGCCCTTCCGCGTAGTTGTAAGCCCAAACTTAAACACTTTTCCACAAAAGACGAGTGAATTATAATTGAAACAGAAAGAGCCAATGATGGTATTAGGGCGCCCAAGGACATGGATTCGATGGCGGAGTCGAGGGCACTCGACTCGACTAGAGTGTCCTTTAAGGAAATCCCTCATTTTGCTTCTTCCTAGACTCGGATCAATGTTGTCAGCTGCAGCCGTTCCTGTTCCTGCTCCTGTTTGTTTTTCCCACCCGCTCCAGATTTGGATTGTTGTCAAATTTTTTGATTGCCATTTCTGTGCATGAGGCTTGTTTGCATGTGGGCCACGCCCTTCAGCCCTCCCACGCCGGAGTGCCAGAGTTCGTGTCATTTTTTCGAGGGCGCATGTTTGGCGTCGCCGGCAGTCAGTTAATAGCGAGCTGGCAAGGAACATCGCCTGACTCCGCCGTATCGGGATGTCTATCTATATATCAATTCCATCTGTCTATTCAGCCATCCGTCTATCTACCCGCCTGTCTGTCGCGCCCTACTTCCTCCGCCTCTGCCTCCGCCTCCGTCTTCCTGCTTCTCATTTGTCGGGTCATGTTGATTTCTGACATAATATTGACAGCTAAACAAATCCAATTATGCCCCAACTCCACTCGATTCCTTTAATTTCCCACACTCGAGTCCTGGCTCCTTTGGCTGTTCTGCTGTTCAGTCGAGCGCTTTAAACGCCCGCCATTCCGGGGCATTAACTGCTGACCAGAAGCACCAGCAACGACCAGCAAGGCTCGGCAAGGTCCTCGCTCTCCCCAGTCCTCCTCTTGCGGAGGTGTGCAATTGAATTATTGCACTCAATGCACAAATACCAACACTCTCGGCTGGCAGCCATAAATATGAAATTTTCAGCACAGCCAAGGCATCCTGCGCCTAAGAGCAGGCAGCACCATTTGGCCGGCAAACAGTCCTCTCGGTCCGGCATCCGCTCCACGCTCCCTTCCTCTCAGCTCCACGATCCCCTTCCCTGGGCCCTCGCTACCTCTCGCTCTTCAGACAGCAACCATTTTACGGTTTATTTTTGGGCATTGAATGCAAATATTGGCATAAATTTCGGGCATTTGCGGTCACAGCAGAAGCATCAGCAGCAGCCAGGACAGCCACGGCACCGGCGGAAGAAAGAGACAGGATGTGGGCGGGCAGAAAGGGAGGCCTGGATATGTGGCTGTGCATTGTTTGTCTGACTGACTGAGTGACTGACTGACGGAATTCTCTCGGATTTTTGGTTATGGATTTGACTTTGTGTGTGCCTTCCATGCATCCAGCCAGCCATCCAGCCACACAGTCCGGTCCAGAGTCGGTTCAGTTGAAATCAATTGGCTTTTGCTACAAATCCCTCTCTCCATTTTGCCCTGTACCATCTACCTTGTGGTTGCTCCTGTGCTGTGGAAACAAATTTAATAACATCCACATGGTAGCCAGCCATGGGAAAAGCACACTGCACAGAAAGAAATAAAGATACATTTCGAAATGAATTGTAATCAAACTTTAAGCAAGATTTAGTTGAAAACAAGTAAACAAGATTATTTTCCTAATATCCATCTAATTTAACACAGTTGACATGACAGGCAGTGTAGTGTGCTGTCTGCCAAAGTGCTTTCGTCCTGGGCTTCTTTCTGTGCAATGAGGGGAAGGGTACCGGCTTGGGCTTGTCATTGGCATATGTTTGAGTGTGGCTTGGCCAGCAAACTTTAGCTACTTGGGCAAGATGATGCCGAAGATGAGCGGTGGGGTAGCTGGCTAGGTTGGGGGTTTTTATCAAGAGTAGGCAGGGCTCAAGGCTCCACCTCCTGCCTGACTCTTTCATCTCCGCCTCCTCCTCGGCCTCCACCACATCCACACACGCATGTGATTTATGTGCTTGTTTTTGGCTGCCTTCTGCCGGACATTTATCAAAAGGAGAGAGGACAAAACAAGCAAACAAAGGAGATTCTCAGCTTAGGACAGCACACAAAAGTGTACTGGGGAAAGGAAACTGGGTGGTGGCGTCAAACAAGCAGATTTTTCAGTTAAATTTACTTAGGCCTTTGCGCACTCTAAAGAGAAGGAAACTGAGGAGAAGAGGGATTTATTTAGTCCGTGCTTAAAGTCCTTGCGGGGGAGGGGATTCCCTCCATTCCGAATTCGATTCGATTTCAATCTGTGCTCGGTTCAAAGTTCAATTAAGCGTACATTTGCGGGCTGATTTCGATGTTCTCGTTAAGCCCACTCTCGCCTGCCATTTTAGGGCAAACATATAAATTTGCGTGCATCCACTCACCACTCCCAAACACCCCCACTTTTTGGATCCAACCGAACCGATTCAACACCCGTAAGTTTGTCTATCTGCGGGCCGACCAAATCAATAAATTAAACACCCTCGATTCTTCGTATATCCCCAGATCTAAGGATGCGGAGTCGGAACACGGTGGCCTTTAAAGTTGCGCTTGCCAAAAACTTTTCGCCTATTTCGGGGAACCGTAAATTGTTGACGGAAATTGGCAAAAACATCAGAAAACTTTTGGTGCCTAAAACTATGCTAATTTCCGACGTGGCCATTGTCTAGTGATTCTTGTCTGCCCGGGGTCCGGGCATTGGGAATTATAATTTTTGTTGAGAAACCAGAAGCGTAAAACTTTCCATACATATCGGTTGACGAGCGGGTTAAAATAAAAAGTCTCCACGTCCGGAAATCCAAAGGGAAGTGGTTTTATACATCAGTTTTCGCAGAGCCAGAGGGGTATGCTGTTTTCGTGATCTATTAACGTCTTAGTTATAAACTTTTAATTGTTCTCTGATTTCAGTTTGATTGTAAGATATAAATTGTGGGCTTGACTGTTCTTTGGCTTTATTTATGATTGGTCAAACCTTTGCCTCTTGGCCTTAATAAATCTCTATTACGAAGAACGTTTCAATGGCCCCTACCCCCTTGGATTTGTTCGTTGATTATGACAGAATTTAATTCCCTCGGTTATTACTGCGCTGTCGGTTGTGCTCTTATGGTAACTCAACTACCTGCAATCCTTTGGGACACTGGAGTGTGGCATAAAATGTAACTCGTTTCGCGGACCCTGGCCTTGAACACATTTTAATTAGCTATCACGTCCGCGTACCATGCCAACAGCTTAACCAGCCACCTGGATGCCGCTTCCCTCCGTCCTCGTTGGCATGGCTTCTCTTGGTTTTTCCTCCTTTCTTGAATCCTGCTTTCTTTCTTCTCCGATTTTCAGTAAACAGTCGGAAAGAGTGCTACAGATTTGTTTCGTAACGTTCGCTTCCTGCCTTCATTTATAGAAAAGCTACTTAGACACGACTTTCAGCCAGGTCCTGTCGAAGGGAACGGGCGCTCGGCAAGAGAAGACAGGACAACAATAAAAGGCAGGATGAAAGCAGGCAGTCGGACTGATGTTTAGTTGCAAAACAATTAAGCTGAAAGCAAAGCTGTGTATTGAAGTATAGCTGTGAAAGGAAGCGGTTCGACAAAAAATATATAGCACTAAGGACGAAAGCCGGGCATTGACAAATGCCGAGAGACAGAACGCAAGAGGCCGGGATAACAGCGCAGCGGAAGGATACACACACACACTCTGATAAATGGAGAGAGAGATTTTCCAACATTAGCATTAATAGAGCAGCATTAATTCTGCGGCCTGGGCGGCAAACTTAAAGAGCAATTTCACCACGCCTGGCGTGGCCACCTTCTTCATCTCCTTCGTCGCATTTGTGGCAATTATCCGGAACAGGAACCTCTATTAATTTTGCAGACCATGCTGGGGCACAACTTGGCTTTTCCTTTAAAATGCATGCGAGGAGTATAAACCCATTAAGGAGACATATACACAGGATGGCTTCCTGTTTCGTGAAGAGCACTTGACAGGCACCTGACTTTCGAGCAGAACAAATGTTTGCATATGTCGGGCGGTCTCTATGCCGGGCTCCACCTTGCATAAATAATTAATTTAAAGCATCCTTTTAGGAGCCTTCCCTTAAAATTGTAGACAAAACTGCTTAAATATGCATAATTACCTGAAGCGTCCGACAAGATGCTGGAGTCAAGTTGCCAAAGGATTGCAGCAGAAGGATAAGTCATTCATTCCGGAAGAGCTTGGGCTGGTATGTTCCTGTAAAGTTGGGGAAATGGTAGGAAAATTAGTTGTAGGCCGATGTCGTGGCATATTCATGAGATTGAGTTTACACAATTGTTGAATACTTTCGGGCCCTTTGCAAATGCTAAATTAATACCAACCAACCGAGTCGAGTTGAGTGGAGCAGTCCAATAAAAATCAGTTTAATGTGCTGCTAACTCCCTTTAAGTCAGTCTCAGCCCCTGGGACAGCACGCAACCTGGTCATGAATGCGCGGGCGCCTTCACTTTCATGTCCCCATGTTCCACTCATCTCTACACTCGCATTCACAGTCACATTCCCATAAATATAATTACAATAATAAAGGAAATATTTACAAGAATTGTAAATACCTCGAGTCGAGTCGACAACTCGGCACGCACGTCCTCAAATTAATAAACTCCAATTGGAGAATTTCCAGAGGCCCCTTCCGCCTCAGCCTCAGGGCTGTCCTGATTGCCGGGGCTTCCTGACGAGCGTGTGAGCCCGTAAAGACTTCCTGCCTCCGGGCCAGGACTCTGAATGCGTGTGTGGGGTTCCCGGAAACTAGAATGAGCAGGGGATAAGATGGGCAGGATGGGGAAGGAGCCCGGGATAGCAGGATCCACCAAAGCAGCGTGCCGAATTGTGACACTTGCTGCCATTTTAACTGTTACTTTTATTGGCGACCATTCCCAAAATCTCTTTGAGCATAATTGCATTTTCCTCTCCTAAAACTGTCAGTCGACTTTCGAAAAGAAAAAGCAATGAGGGAAATCTTAAAGTTCTATAAAAAAATCTAACTTCCTATTGCAAAAAAACAAGCACCGGAAACCACACCAAACTCGCACTGTGTGCCGTCCTCGCAGTAATATCGTGATTAAACTGGCCACACGCCACAATGTCATCAAATAAAATGTAGTTAAGAGGTTAAGTCCACTTGACAGCAGTGGCCCAGGGGGCGTGGAATTTCACTTGGACAATGGTTGCTGAGATCTACCACGGAATTTATGATTAAACCAGAGCCAAGCCGAAAATCTGCGACTCGGCCAGAAGGTAAGCCTCTGACTGGTTGGCTGGATGGCTGCCTCGCTGGGTGACTGGTTAGCCACTGGCTGTATGCTAAAGAGATCAGTGCCTACAATGGACGCCGACGTTTACCGCAGGCCAAAGTGGCACACTTAAGTGAATTACAAAGGCAGCCCGAAGGCTGGCAGGAGGTGCTATGGGAGGAGTCCTGGGTCTGTGAGGAGGAGCAGACCAGTCAACGCGTTGACAGCCACAACAAGCGGCTTAATCGCATTAGTGCGCCAGGCAGGGGAAGGAGCTGGGAAAATTGAGGTGCCACCGGAGTGGTGCGAACTGTGAAAACTGATTGTGTGGCGCCTCCAGCTGCGGGAATGCCCCAGCTCCATTGTGAGCTCTACTATTTATACAAAAGGGAAAAGCCAGCTGGAAACAAGCAGCTACAGTTGCCAGGGTAAGGGGGCAGGCATGAGCAGAAAGTAGGATCCCGAGCAGGAGCTGGAGGAGGAGACACGGTACCCGGGCAATCGTTGGGCGGGTAGGAAATAAAAAAATTCGTATTTATATTACACAAAAATGTTTTTTCCCAGGAGCCAGAAGTAGGACTTCGGCTCGAGCCCTCACACCAAAAATAGCAATTAATCTACGACACAAGGCAAGGACGAGAGACGAGCGACGAAGTGCGCACGGGGCTGGAAACCAGAAACAGGACTAAGGCAGAGGCCAGAAGGGCAAAGGCAAAAAGTGCTTATTCCTGCTTCCTGGCAGCAAATCCAATAACTTATCTTGATTTTATGGTTATTTCAACAAAGGCCGGAAGTTGTAGGTGCAGCAAGCACGAAGGACACAGGACGGAGGACAAGGGCATGGGGCGAGGGCGAGGGCGAGGGCGAGGTCGACAACGAGGACGAACAATTGGCGAAAAGTTTTGTGGCGTCCAGTTTTGCATTTTGCACTTGACATGTCATTGTGTGTGTATGAGGGGCAAGGCAGCAAGGGGGCAGACGCTCGCAACGGATCTGGCAAGGACTCGGCGACTTTGTCTTTGTCGGTGTCTGCCGGCTTGCAACTGCAATTGACATATGGCTTCTTTTCGTTTCGGTTTCTGGGGCTCGGCGAGTAGTAAATTTTAAATGAAATATTTTATTAGAAGCGTGCTACAAATGTCCTGCACTTGTCCGATTTCCCACAGAGCCCTGGTGATGGGCGATTATTGACTTTGTCACCTGACCACTCCTCTTCAACCTCAACACCCCCAAGCCACCCCCTAAGCTGACATCAACAAGATTAATTGAGTTGCCTGTGTGTGCGTGTCCTGCGTGCCTTTGACATTTATGAGCCGCATAAATCTTCGGGAGGCAAGCAGTCTTACATTTAAATGCAACATAATTCGCCAGCCACTTGCCACATGCCACGCCGCCACTAATTGATTGGACAATCCGGCTGACCACTTAAAGGGCCCAGAGATTATTCGGGGATTAGTCTTAAAGAGTCAACAAGTCCCCGAGAGCTGTTTCAATTATTATTTAAATTCCCCACCCGCCCCGGGCGTCTCTCAGTTAATAATCAAATTATTTTTTATGCAGCCTCCGCCAAGTACAGCGTCAATTACAAGTTGAGATTGAAAAGCGGGCGAAGTAACTTTCGGGGGCAGCCAGGAAAAAAGAACAAGAGGGAAAGTGGAAAGTGGCACAAGGAAAGCGGGGTGGAAAAGCAGCTGCCAGCAGCAGAAAGCCTGCCTGAGGAGCAGATAGCAGGCCGCCCCATGAAGCTTTTTGTTATAGAGCAACTTTCCGGCGGAGAGATAAGCGGAAACTTTTTTCCAGCCATTACATATTCATTAAATTGGACTCAAAGTGGAGCCGGAGAGAGGCGTTGAGCTGAGCCAAGGGCTGAGCCATTTCATCTAATTGGTAATGGGACAAGCGTCACTCTCGGCACCTCCGTCTGCCGTTCGGGCGAACTTCTCAAGCAGCTTTTGTATTTGCGTGCCAAATAATTGAAACAAGCTCAAAACTCGTTTAGCCGGCGAAAAAACCGAGGCGAGAAATGACGCAATTTGGACTTTGCAGCTCTCCCTTGGCACTGATCTCAGAAATCACAGCTCAAAATATATATATTTATATGTTCCACTGATGTCAGCTTCGCTGGAATGCCACGCAAAACCAAAAACAATGTTGCACTGGGGTGCACTTCATACCTTCGCCTATATCTGCCACTTTTCTTTTAATCTTAGAGCGAACGTCGTCTATTTGCCATTCAACAAACAATTGCAGGCTTTTCTAAATTTAAATATTTTATTCCGATTAATAACTGAGTCGCCCACGCATTAGAAAGTACTTTATAGAAAGCGACCACATAAATTGCTGCAAAACTGAACCGCTAATGGTCAATATTTTCTAATTAAATGCAATTAATGTGCATTCGTGTCCTGCACACATAATAAAATCGAATAAATGACAAAACGGGAATTAAAGAGCCAACCGAAAACCGCAAAAAGCCATTGAATGCGGGACCCTCACAAATAAATCATACGCCATGTTGTCACAGATGTTTTGCCAACGATTATAATTCTCCATTTTTTTTTAGATGGACTCTTTAAAGGAATTAAAATCAATCAGAAATTATGACCCGGCAAATAAGCAAATATTATGGAAAAATGACAAAACGCGGGCCAGAAAGCCAATTTAATGTCATCAATATGCAAACGGAATTTGCATAAAAATAATAATTGTCAACTGCCTAGTTGATTTAAATGCATGTTGACGAGATCCGCCACGCTAATTTGTTTGGAAAACCACCATCCACACAATTATAATATACACACTCACATACCATATATGTACATATGTATATATCTATTTACGGGTACACAGTTGAGCGTAAAAGCGGAAACTGAGCACAAAATGGCAGCAATTAAACAATCAACACAACAATTACAATTGTCGACGCACTATCGCTGACAATGTTGTTAGTTGGCATTAATTTATTGGTATTTGGCCTGCAGGACAATTAACTTTTCAATAAACTTCAATATGCTTTATGTACCTTCCGCTTTAATCTTCGCAAAGGAATATTTTTCTTTTATTTATATAAGCCTATTGTAGTGTAGTAACTAAATATTTTAAAATGTTTTTCTAGCACCTTTGCTAAGGTAGCTTCCGACCAAATTGCAATGATATGATCGATTTTTTGCTAAAATCTTGATGTTACCACTGTTAAAATTTATGAAAATCGGGTCAGGATTTATATGCCAGGTTTCCGATGAAAATTATAGTCCTGGAAGATCGGAAAGGAGAATCTTTTTGAAATCGGACGCATTTTATGAAATAAAGTCCTAATTTGCCATGTAGTTTCTACACGAGTCCTGCACTTGATGTTCTGGTGACTCTGAACTCGCTCATTTTTATCGATCTAAATGTGTGCTTGGATTGGAATGGAGGATTTGGGATGGCATGCGGAAGACAGAGCTGGGAGAAGGCCTGCTCTCCGTATGATTGATATGTTAATGTATCACGTATACGCCGTGTGTGCCGCCATCTTCAAGCGCTCCCCCATCATTTGCATATAGACATAATATGCAAATATCTGCCGCAATCTCACTCGAAAACAGGGAAAAGAAGAAACCTGAAAGCCAGAAAAGTATCTGGAAAGTTGTGAATGAGCTGCAGATGTTGACAAAATGTGTGTAAGCATAAATTCATGCATGTGCCACATTGGATAAACATTTTCCGCCAGACCTGGCAGCTCTGCGACTCCTTTGAATTGGCTTATTAGAGGAGAGAAAGAGTGTTCTTGTAACGAGCCGAGCACCTGGAAGTTCTGTACAATGGATCTGCTGCTGACATCTCGCAGTCGACAATGTTGCGCGTTTATTTCTGCATAGCTACAGTCCTACCTCTGCTCTGACTCCCGCTCCCGTTCCTATTCCTTTCGGATTTCTGGTCTTGCCGCTTTTGTGTCTGACCGATTTGCACTGATTTGTTGGCCCTGCCTACAGTCCATTGGCTTGGCCTTTTCCGGGGTTCCCGGGTTAGCCTACAAACGGAAAACAGAAACAGAGCTCGTGGACTCAAAATAAAAAGCCGCCACACACAAAGGGACTGAGCTGTGCTTTCATGTTCCGGTTGGCATATGTCCGTTGTCTTTTGTATTAGTGGACCTTTTTTTGTGTGGTCCTTTTTTGCGGCTAAGCTGATTTGGGTTGCCAATGCTTTTTTTGTCGCTACAAATGGGCGTATGAGTGATATTTCTGATCTTTTTTTGTCGTTACAGCGCCCTTTTGTCGGCAACAATTGATTGATTGATTGAACGTTTTGATAAGTGCTGTCTCTGTCAGTGGGTTAGACTAGTCCATTCTTTATGGGCTTTAAGGCAGAAAGAGTCCAGACAGGATACTCGACGAAGACCACTTGAAGCCAGTCAAAGCTCTCGAGAACTTCCGGCAGAGACAAAAAGGAACTGCAGCAGCCTCCGCAGGCACCGCAACTTGCACTCGAAACGGATTTCCTTGTTATGCACACCGCCTAAATAACAATATGGCATCCTGACGGCTCTTTGCAGATTCTAGCGGCTCGTGGGACCTGGGACTTCAATGCAGAGTCGCCTCGCAATTAGCACGCATCAATAGGCACGCCCATGCACTCCAGCTCTAGCACAAAGCAAGTGAAATAGCTATGGCGAATGCTAATCAAGAGGCGAACAACAATCATCTGCCTCTGAGAAATGCACTACGCAGGAACTGACACGAGCTCCTGAGACACGAAGCTGAGATTTCGAGAACAAAGCCTTTGATTTGCTTTGGAGGGGCTTTGGAGGAAAGGCTCAGACAGGACCCAAATATGAAACCCAGTTGGTCGTAATGACCTCAGGAATTGACTGAACTGGACACCTTCCCAAATGTTACAATTTAATTGCAGACAATTCCTGAATTTGATCCACTTATTTTCTGCAAAATATGGTGTGAGCGCCAGCCTCCTTTGCTTGACTCTTTGCCTGCCTTTGGAATTTTCACACATGCCGAGTGCCATAGATCATAGTCAGCTCCAGCTATGCCAAAAAAAGAGAAAAAAACTAACAAGAAAGCAAAAGGACATTGAGCACATGCCAGGCGGCGGCACTACAAACGAGCTTGTTTCCGAGTTTCCGAGCGAGTGTGTGTGGCAGCCACCGCAGGTGGCACGACCGGCTGGTGGTTTCTGGCCGAAAGTTTTGCCACAATTAATGCGGATGTTGAATATTTTTAATTGTCGACAAGCATGCCATATCATGGGACCAGAAGGAGACATCCTGGAAGGCACAGTGGAAGAATGCAAATTTCTTTTGGATAATTTTAAAGTTTCTTTCCTCCCCAAGGACAAAAGCGCTTTTTAGAGCGCTGCAAATTGCAAGTTTTTGGCAATTTTTCCTTATTTTCTTGGCTTGCAGCTACCGCCATTTCACGCTCAGAAGCGTGAAAATTAAAACAGGGATACGGGGATGAAAGACGGAGAATACCAGAAATAATTAAGGGCAATTTAAACCGACCAGCAGCAGTGGCTTAAGGGGCCTAGCCCGGAGTTAGGTTTAATTTACAATCAATTACGGCGGATCCTCCTCGCATTGTTAACCTGTCCGACACATTTAAATGCAATTTAATGCAATTTATGGGCTTCATTGGGGTTTCGCCACCATCCGACACCCGGTCATATTCTCGATCCGCAGACCCCAGCATGCTTTATTATTATGCACGAGCATATGCAGGGTACGGCGAACAACGGCTCTTATTAAAAGCGGAAACAATGCGCACTTCCGCTTCAATTGTGCGTGTGAGTGCGTACATGTGTGTGGCGTTGCGATGTGTTTTCAGGATTCCGACTGCCAGCCTGCCAGGATTCAGGCTCTGCTGCTCGAGCACGCAATGCGAAATGGGGCGAGGTTTCTCCTTATTATTCATGCGGCACTGGCCATGCTACAGCTCCTGTTGTTGCGGCTGATAAAACTTAACAATTTATAGCGCCCGCCCAAGAGAGGGCGTGGCCACTCTGCGTACAAAACACTTGGATGCACTCAAATAACGAGGCCCATAAATAAACAAGAGTTCAATTAATAGGGTCAGTTCACGGTGCGTATACGCAACGGCGAGGCACAGACTCGAGAAATCTTGAAGGCAGCCCTGTTCCCCACGAATAACACCCATAGAAACTTTAGAGTTTTGCTTTCTAAGCAGAAAGTTAATATTCTACGAAATATAGCCACTTACCTCCGCATTTCTCTTTTCCACACGCCACAATATATGTTCGTTTCCATCCTTCACCCAGCCATGACATCTACAAAGAAGAAAAAAGAAGAAATATTAGAGTTGGTTCTTTGTTCTCCGCCAGGCGGAAAATCAACATAAAATTCGCATTTGTCACACGACTCTTTAAGAGGCGACCAGATATATCAATCCAGAATTCACATCACTACACCCACATGTAAGACACAACCAAATGGGTGTAGCTCCGTCTCGGACACATTTGTGTTGTGATTTATTTTAAATTGCGTTCAGTTTTGCGCTTCTACGCTCGATTTCGGTTTCGATTCAGGGTCAAATGTGACGGCTGCTGGATGTCGTCTTCGTAAGCTTATTTTGCCGTTTTTAATGTCATTTTAAAGACAACCAACTGACAGCAAAGAACACCAAAAACCGTAGCCCGAAAACCAAGTGCCCATACAAGCGGAAGAGCAAAGGGGCGAGAAGGCGACGGAAGAGAGAAGCGGGTAAAAGGACACTGTGGGTCACAAAATATGCTGTCATCACGATTATCCTTAACGTCGTATGGCTGCCAATGCCAGTTGTTTCCTTTTCCGTTATAACCCTGGACGAAACACACACACATAGCGGCACACAAGTGATTCCATTCCGGATGTGTAAGAATTTGTAAAACGAGCCAGAGATAGAGACGCAGGACGTCGCCAGGACCTGTTAGACGCACCAGAGAACTCACTCTTCGATAAAAGCCAAAAAGGGATAAGGCAGAAGGCAAGGGGCAACGGCACACAATCAACTCTGTTTGAAAAGTGCGTTAGCCACCGTTAAAAACGGGTTGTCCTGCGTCCTTCGACTTACTAGTCAGCACAACCAGGAGAAGAAAAAAATTCTGGGGACCCAGATAGAGACGGTCTCTTTGTTGTCTGCTAATTTCGTTCTGGCACTTTTTCCACTCCTGCAGATGTTTCTGAACCTGAAGCTGCTCTATGTTTTTTCACTTCTGGGCTTGCTTATTTTTTCTTCGTCATTTTTTCGTCGACTGCAAATTGAAATTTAAAATTTATGCAAATTTTTGTGCGGTGCTGTCAAACGAGAAGAAAATAATAAAAAAGGGTTTTTCCAAGGGTAGTACATCAATTTGATTTTATTTTTGATGCTGCTGGTAATTGAGTCTGGGAGTGGGGAAAACACAATGGGAAAACTCTGCAAATTAATCGAAATTAAGCCCGAACATTTTTATGGCATACTTTGGGGCCACTCCACGCCCAGACAGGATTCGGAATGGAACAGGGAGAGGGGTTAGCTCCTTATCTAAAATCTGCTGGCATGCCAACGCTATTACAGAGTCAGTTTTTGGTTCGCTTAATCACTGTCCAGCACGCAGTCCCTGTGTCCTCTCGTTTCCCAGGGCCCTTCCGCTTTCCACTCCTCATATGTGAGCAAAGAGGCAGGTCTCCCTCCAGCTCCCGGCTACCGCCCGGCGCCTTGTTTTTGTTGGCAGGCGTCATCGCCGCGTGCAATTAATTAAAAACAAACAAATTTGAAAATGCACGACAGGCTCTCGTTCTCTCCTGAGAGAGGCGGAGACCGTACCGCAGGATTCGCAGGACGCCAAAACTGTCAATGAACAATGCCAGAGTCCGGCGGCCAGTGGTGGGCAGGACCCTGGACATGGGACAGTCGCCTGGCAGGCGACAAAGTTGCTGCCCTAAGCGTTTTTTAATGCACAGCGCTGATTTCCCGCAGCCAGCCCCACTCGCCTTGTCTCTTTCCCTTAACTATTTCGCTCTCTCTCGCCCCTTTCCAACGGCGTCTCTGGGGCCCTTTGGTAATTTCGTTTTATTATTTTGCAGTTTTCTGTTGCCAGCTCTGCTCCACTTTGTAAATATTAAATTATGAGAGAAACACGAGAAAAAAAGAAGAAACGAATCACCGAACTTCTGAAATTTCCCAAATGGAAACAGGAACACGAACACGAATACGGACACGGGCAGGAGTTGGGCACAAAAACAGATAACAGTTACGCTTACGGCCGTAATAACTGCAGTCTGCCGTACTACGTTCTCGGCACTCCTCGCACTTCGGGCCAACGTCTGCAGTTGGCAGTTACCTGGCTGACTACCTGGCTTGCTGGTTGGCAGTTATGACACCAGGTGAGTCCCCCACTCGCCGCCCTTGCCACTTCCACCTCGTCGAGCTTAAAAAGGAGTTACTTTCGAGGGTATTATAAAAGTACTAAGAACTTGCCCGGCCCACTAACTGGATAACGGATATAAATTATTGATATAAGTGTGGTAGAGTGGAGGGAACTGGTTTGCGACCAGGGATAATATTTCAATTATTTCTTTTATTTAGAAAAGGAAATCCACCCTACGACTTCATCCGAGCCGTACATTATAATATGATTTAAGTTCCTTAAATTTTGAAATGTTTTTTGCAAATAACAAGGATTCCAATTATATTATCACCAATGGCAAGTATCACTTCTTATTTGATTCGCTTCCCTGGTAGTTTCTGGGCCATAAAGCCCTTTCTATTGCCAAATAGTGCTTACATTTCATGGGCTTAAGTGCCTAAATCAGTGCTTCATATGCTTCCTGTGGCCATGGGAGCCTCAAATTCGATTTGCTTTATTAAATCTGTGCCGGGCATACGGCCTGCCTTCTGTGCAGTTTCTGTTTGTTTTCTGGCTTCATGGCCGCTTAGGCACCGAAAATCCCCGGAACGACAAAGTCCTGCGTAGACGTAATATGAGTGTGTGCGGGATTCTGCACGGCCCTACCACTGTTACGGCCTGTGCCACTGCTGCTCCTTCAACAATTACATGACGCCTTGCCCTGCAAACTGCGCCATATGCAGCAAATGGCCCCAGTCATGGAAAATGGCAATGGGAATGGCAAGGATTCATACATGGATATGCCAATGATGGTCATCGTGCTAACTGCTTTAAGTGCAGGCACACAGGATAAAAAATATCAAGAGCGGGATAGAAAGAGATAGATAGGTAGAAGAGAAAGCGATAGAACAGAGGCAGCGAGAGTGGAAGAGAGCGAGCAGACTCTAGGCACTTCGGTGAAAAAATTTAAATTGAAAAAACGACAAAAGTTTGCGGCCGCATCCGGAGCAGAGTCCTCATCTTCCGGCTCTCTACTCCTGCCGGCTGCTCCTGCCACTGATCCTGCTTCATTCTCATTCGTGTCCTGCGCCTGCTGCTGTCGTTTGTCGCATGCAATAAGTGCTAGTTGAGTGGCGGCACTTGAAACCAGAGCCACACATTCAATTGGCCCCGGCCACCCCGTTGCCCACCTCTTTTGGCCTGGTTTGAATTCTGACTGTTTTCCAGCAACGCTTCGGATTTCACTTTTGGCCCTGGGTGTCGTTGCTGGCGACCTGACGCCATCATTTCCGCCGACCAGCACGGAAGTGGCAGGCTCCCCTTTCACGTCCTTCCTGCCGCTCTTGATCCTTCACTTCTTGTGCATTTTGTGCCGCGGCTACTGCATGCGAAATGTCCTGCATACATTTGTGGGCAGAGCCGAAGACGGGGCAGCAACGGCAACGGCGGCGGCGATTTAAAAAAAAAGAAAACAAAAAATACACAGAGGGAAAAAAATAGTAAAATAATCAAAATGGAAATAAAACGCAAGTGGAAACGAGACAGCGTATGATAATGGGCATAAAGTAACAGCCAGGACATAGAGGGCACAGGAACATCAGGCGGCTTAGAAACAACTGGCCGCTTCTTTTAGGTTCTTTCGGCTCAGATATGCATACAAAAAGGTGTGGTGGCATGTGTGCAGACAGAGAGAAAAAGAGGGAGAGTGTGGAGGAAGAATTGCTTGAAAAGAGACAGACCGAACAAGAGCTGGTAATGTCCTTTAGCCAGTGGCAGCCATTTGCCAGTTTGTGGTTTCCGTTTCGCGTCCTTTCGTCGGTGCAATTTCAGTTTTAGTCGAGTTTTTAGTGGCGTCGTCCACAACTCGGCCATTTAAGCACATTTGTCGTCTCATTGTCCTGCCCGCTCGTCCTGCGTCCCCTCTTCCTGGTCCTCTGTCCTGTGTCCTTTTCTGACCACCGCTGACAGTGTGCTAATTAGAAGCCCTTGTTGCTTGTGGCCACAACAAAACAGACGTCGTCCACAGGACATAAAACTAAGGCACGGGAAAACAATGAAAACTACTTTCAGGCCAAAGTCAGAGAGACGAGCCGAAGTTCGGTTTGGGCCATAAAATGCATGGATGTCCTCTTAAATGTCCTGGCACGTTTTGCGTGCACTGCACATTTTTATTGTGCCTGTGGCCGTAGCTGGGGCTCTGCCTCTGGCAAGACGTGTGACTTTAATTTCGTGGGGCCCAAGGATGTGGCTCTCCTTCGTCCGTGTTTTCTGTTTCTTGTTTCGCTTTTGAGGGAAAACCCCCCCGAAAAACCACAGAGCCAAAAAATATAAATAATTGCTTTGCTTGCTCAACTGTGAGAGAGAATGTGGCCGAGGCATGGGGAGGGTCCTAGGATTGTCTTCCAGTGCAACGCACATTAGTCAATCCCCTTGCCCCTCAGTCTCCGCCCCTGGACTCGGAGGGGGGGCTTAAGGTCTACGGGCCACATGACTTCATTTTTCCTCAGCCCAGCCCGGAGGAGAACATTTATAAAACAAAATTTGTTTATTATGAAAATGCAGCGATGCGAGATAAGCAAGTGCCAGTTGCGAGCCACAACAAAGTTGGCCACTTGACTGGCCAACTGGCCAGTAGCCCTCCTCCATTCTCCACTCGCCCTGCCGCCTCTTCTGCCCCTACTCTTCTCGAGTATCCTTGTTAATTGCTGCGGTTTCCGGCTGCTGCCTTGGCGCTTGCCAACAGAAAAATAAATGAATATTTTTGCGCCAGCTTAGACATGAGTGCAGAATAAATTGTTTGGCATCAGCTTCTTCGGGCTGCAGCTGAATATATGTGTGCCTGTGTGTGAATGTGTGTGTTATAAGTTGTATGCCACACGTATCTGTATCCGTATCTGTATCTGCACTTGTATCTTTTGTTGGCAAATCATGCGCCTTGCAAGTTGGCCTGCCGGAGACTTGCTTGAGTAATTGCCAGAGCATAAATAAGCAACCCCTGACCCTTCCATCCGGCAACCCGCTACCCGTTCCTATTGCGTTTTATGCGGCGCTCGAGCGGAAACGGAAATGCGAGCTTAGCCCAGCGGAAGGAGTAACTAACAGGGCTTAAACTGTTTAATGGTCCCGCAATAAAAACCGAACAGCCGGCATAAAGAGTAATGAGTGCCTTTTTAACCAAAAAGGTGGACAGCCAATCGATAATGTTGCTCCTTTGCGTAATTTATGCTTCTCAGCTGCAATGGCGGAACGGTTAAAAATGTCTTCCAACTGCATCCATAATTCCTGCACCAGCTCGTCGGCAATAAATCACAAAATTTTCATCTTCCATCTGCTATGGAATTCGGCTTGGTCTGCGACAGGAAAAGTTGGAAAATCAGGAAGAGCAGGCAGGGAAGTGGACGTTTTCCAACCCCGCTGCTGTTGCTGTTAATTTCATTCATTATTTATGGTTTACCTCAAAAACGCATCAGCGCCGGGTGGTGGAGGAGTGTGGATGACAGTTGCAACCGTCAACCAGAAACCCACAACCGACAACCTGCAACTCGCAATCTGCAACGTGGTACGTGCATCTAGCAATTGCCATCACCTCGCACCCATGCATTTACACTTTTAATTAACAAACGCACGAAAATGCTATTTTACATGAGACATGTACACCCAAAGGGGGTTGAGGCTGCTATTAGAAAAGTCACACAGAAGTTGCATGTGCGAGCATTAATGCAAATTCTCACCGGCCTGAGTGCAGAACAGAGTGGAACGAATAGGCAACTAGGCTAAATAGCATAATAATACAATTAACTTCAATGTCCGAACGAGACAGCTTGCATACCTAATTGCCATTAATAGGGCAACAATTTGAAAACAATTACCGAACTGATTGAATTTGAATAGGAAATTTTAAGAGAATGTCAATCAAGTCTTTAATAATTGGATCTCTCAGTGTAGTTCATTGTCTTTGGTCCTGCCCTCGCATTCCGTATACGCCACATGGGCCGCATTCTGCAACTCCTTTTGCGGTGAGTGCATTGTTGTGTTTATCCGCTCCCCTCGATGCAATTAAAAGCTGGCATTAATCAACAGGCTCCTTCCCATTGCTCCCTCTCAGCACCCCTGTCCCTAACCAGCGCTGCAAACTATTCTCCCTTAGTAACAGTTTCGGCTGGCTCCTTCCTGGCTCGCCCCTCCTGCCTTCCGCCCCGCCGGAGGATGCTTTAATTTATTTAGACCAAATACAACGCCAGCGAAAAATGGCAAACGACAGAAATTTATCTCCTGCACGCCTTGTCGCATAAATTATGTCGAAGGAGGAAGCCCCCTCTGCCTTGCCCCTGCCCTTCGAATATTTGAGGGGAGAAATTAATGAAAGCAACGCAGCAGCGGCAGCAGCGAAGGCGAAAAGATGCCGAAGCAGCGTAAAACACGAGACAAAAGACAGTTAAAATGAACTCAAATCAAATGAAATGTGGCTGCCACATTGCGGGACGGGGAACGGGCGGCTGCTGGGGCCTAATGACAGCCACAGTGGGCTGTCCACAGTGGTGGTGGGGGCAGGGAGAACGGAGAACGGCAAGCGGAGAATAGGAAGCGGAAATGAAAACTGCGATGCCAAAGGACAGCACCGAAGATGCAATGCGACTGCTGCATTGGGAATGCAACAAATCACAAGTGCAAGAGAGGCGGCAGCAGCAACAAATGCTGCATGGCAAATGCGATTGTCAAGCAATGACCTCATTAGGGAGGCGTGGCCGGTGAGAGGCAGGAAGCCGATGCTCATCCTGGCTGGCTGCTGCCACTCCGCATTTCCATCCAGTCTCTGATCTACCGGCCCTGCCACCCCCGGCATTAATAACTGGCGACCGCAAACAATTACGGCTGGGTGGCAAGTGGGCAAGGCACTGCACTGAGAGAAACCGTCAGGCGTTACAGTAATTCGAGAGCCTCCAGGGCCTGGATCTTTCGAGCAGTGCGGTCGAATGAAGACAAAATCAGGAACAGGAACAAAAGGAGGAGGAGTCGCCTCAGGCGAGCTGTCAACAAGCATAGAACGTCATATACGTCAACGGAATGCGAGTGCGAATGTGCGGGGAGCAAGGAGCGTCAAGGAGCAAGGATCCTCTAATAATGGCGATAAAATCAGTGCTAACAAATAGCGACAGGAGAAGGGAGCGCGGGAGACGGAGAGAGCCGACGAAGTCGAGCCGGTGAAAGGGAACAGCAGTGGCAGCAGCCGCACAAAGGTGACAAAATGTGACAGCGCTAAAGCGGGACAATGACATGGAAGCCACCACACGGAAGAGCCGTTTTCGAAGCACGTCCTGCCCCAAAAAAGCTCACCCATACAGGGACACCTGTCAACCGCACTCACGAGTGGCAGCAGCAGCAGTGGGATCAGGTTGAAGAAGGAGTCCTGGCTGGAGCCTGGCAAGAACTGTAAACTGTCATATCCTTAAAGCGGGGCTTAGCCTTAACCAAGACAACCAAAACAAATTACGTCGCATTTAAGTTTCATAATACGCTTAAAATGAAAACGCACAAAAAGTTTTGGGCAAAACTTTTCCAATGGTAGTGGAACGGCAGGAGGAGCTGGGTTGGAGGGGCCGGGCCGCCGGATCTCGGGACGGTTTCTTTTGAGTATTGTCAGAAACTAAACCTGCGAAAAGCACCTGAAAGGCAACCCACCTGACAGACCCCGACAACGAGTCCTGGCCGGGGTCCCGTCTGCATGGAGACTGCAGTCTGTGTGCCATGTCCTGTGTCCCGCGTCCCGTGTCCTGTGGCCAAGACAATGGGCTGCGACAAGTGCAGGAGTCTATAAAAACGAACGAGGGCGGGCCAAAACTAAAAACTTGCAAATGCACATCGGAGCAGAGCGGGGAGGAGGGAAACCGCATGCTCGACATGGAATAGAAAGAATAAACTAAGAACTGCAACTACAACAATTTTGCGAGAAGAAGGGGGCAGGCGGGGCACATCTCATTGTCTGCACCCTCCACAAAAAACTTCGCTTGGATTCTGTGTTTAAAAGGGCTTCCAAACAGCAACATCAACAGACAAGCCGGCGAACAAACATAGCATTTTGTGGGTGGTGTTGCTGTCGTCTTTTTGCCATGTTTTTTCACCTTCTCGACAACAAAACCCTCACACACACCCACCCACCAAATCAGGAGCATGGAGATGACAGCTGTCTGGTTTTGGTTTTGGGATGCACTCTTATTTACACTTTATTGACTCGAAATCAGGCAAGAAGTATTTGCTAATTTATGTTCGGGCAACAAAGCACTTAACTTTTTGAGGCTTTTAATGAAGAATGCGGTTCTTTTTACCCAGTGGGGGTGGAAGTTGAAATACATAATTGGCTTTTGAGTTCGAAATTTGTTCAATTTGGCCTAGTATCCAGCCCGGGGCTTGCTGTTTCACCTTTGAACTCTGCTGGGAAGGAGTCAGGCTTGCCACTGTGCTTCTGCGCCTTTGAATGGTGTCACCTGCGGCGCCTTCTTAGAAAATAATTTTTGTTTGGGTGCTTTGAAAAGGATCAGGGATCTAGGATCTGGAAAATTTCCGCTGCTTTTTGAGGTCCTGTGCAAAACAAAGTTCGCTGCAGTTTTCATAAATCTTATATGTGCTTGTGCGATAACAAGCATGACCACATGCAGGGTTCGGACCTGCTCCAGTACCCGAGCCACTTCAAAATTATGAAAGCCAGGCCGAGGGAACAAGCGCACAGTGACCCCAATGAAATGACAGGACATGCACGGGGTACAGAGCTGTACTGGCTTGGAAAATTCATGGGTCCTTGGCAGCTGGCCCGCAAAACCAGAGGTGGAAATCCAAGAGAGGCTGGAGCCTACGCCATTGGCAGAAAACAAAACATGGCCGGCAGGAGAGGCAACAGAGCCAACGGGGCTGCCACTCATTGCCAAAAATTCTTGCCACGAGCCGAAAGTCCTTTCGGTCGTTGGGTGTGGCACAATTTTACTCGTCTCCCCCCTGCTGCCTGCCTGCCAATGACCCTCCTCCTTTTTCTCCTGCCGAACTGGCATTTTTTGGCAATCAGCTTCATCTTCTAGTTTGGGAGCTCGTTCTTGCCTTTCATGTTTGCCAAAAGGGAACTTTGGCTCGTTAATATTTTTGCACAGCGGGCGTGTAAAAAGGATTCCACATCCACAAACGAAATCAAAAAAGTTCGAGACAAACGATGGCAACAAATTTTGTAAATCTGCATAAGCAGGCGCTGCCTGAGACGGTGACCTCCACCCAATCCTTTGAAAGGTATTTGCAATATTCAGCTACCAGGCTGCTTCGAGGCCCCATAAATTCTGTGACTTGGCCTTTTGTCATTTACCCATATTGAGTGCATGTTGTGTATTTTGGTGTGTGTGCGGGGCACATACAAATTTCATTATCCAGTTCCCGAAAGAAAGAAAGAACAAAACAAAAACGCCATCTCTGAACCCGATAAAGTCCCCTGTAATGGCAATGGATATTCGAAACGCGGCAACACAGCCAGAAAGGGATGCCTAGGCTAGGCTAACAAAATAAAATGGCGCATAAAATTTTAATGCATATCAAATGATTTAATTTGACGCCACATAAAAATGGACACAAAACGAGCGAGTGCCTGCCAAAGTGTTTAAATAGGCAGGCGGTAGACGGCGGTGGTGGCACGGGCGTGGCATGCGTGTGTGCGGTCGCTTGGAGGGGGTGAAAAAAAAGCCAAGTCTCCGTAATTACTTTGATGAAAAATGGCAGTTTCAGTGATTAAGCAAAGCCTGAAAGCGGGGAGGAGGAAATAGGTCTACTTGTATTAGTACGCGTGTGTATGTGCGTGGCATGTGGCACCATTCACTTGATTACACATACGCCATGTTGTGCGAGGCGAGAGCAGGAAATTGAGCCTGTGGACTAGGCGGAAGTGGCCAAAGGCAAACGATGTGCCAGTGCCAGCCTGCAACTGTTGGGGAGAACACGGAGCGAAAAGTTTGGATACAAATGGTCTCAAATAAAATGTGGCAGCGAGAATCCCCCTACTCAATTTTTTACAGTGCATTCTTCTTTAAGAATGTGCCACCCTAATGATGTCAGCAGTGGAAAAAACACGCAGAAGCCGCATTATTTGTAATTGCCGCGGCATGTTCACCAATGATCGCCTCGCCTTGCCATATCCTTCTCCTTATCCCGTAGCTATCCCCTGCGAGGACTCGGGGCCATAACTCAGGGCCCTGTCCTCCTGTGAGCTTTTAAGTAAATATCGACGAAATATGCCAGGACATGCTCACTTTGCGGGGAATGAGACCTGCGACGATCTAGCGAGAAAAACATCTTGCCATAAAGAATGCGCAAGAAAAATTGCATCCACGATAGCAGCATCGGAGTTGCAGCAGCACCACCACCAACATTGACAATAAATTGCAGCAAAAATGAGCAATGAGTAATTCATATGGTGAGACAGAAGCTGGGTCTGGGTGGTCCTTAGGCCAAGAGCAGGACGATGAGCGGCAGCAGGAGCTGAAGGCAGTCGAGGGAATAGCCGCAGAGCGAGCAATTCAACGGACCATCAATCTTGACTGCTCTCGCCCATCTCCTTGGTGCTGCTCCTCCTGGCGCCGCCGAGTCTACATCAATTTGGCAGCGGACAATGCGAACAGGCCGACAGTGGGCAGACGGACAGCCAACGGACATGACGCGCTTTTATGTGGCTGCTGGGAATTGAAGAGGCAACAAAGGCGGAAAAGCGGAAAATCGGGAAGAAGGAAAGCGGTCGGTCGGTCGGTTGGTTGGTTGGTTGGTTGGTTAGTTGGTTGGTTGGCTGGTTGGGCGATGGGTCGCTGTACGTGCGAGCTGAGCGTTTGTAATATGCTTGTAAAATGCAATAAATTTTGTTAGCTCGCGCTTGGACAAAGTCACAGGACGCAGAGGCAGCCAGCGGTGTGGGCAACATTGACGATGGCAAGCCATAAAACGCGTTTTTGATTTGCCCCAAAATTTATGTGAGCACATTAAACGCGAGACAGTCGCAGCAGCAATCGAGCAACAGATTGTTGTGAGCCATAATCTCCGACTGTTATCGTGGCACACCAGCAATACCAGCAGGAGCTACCAGAGCACCAGCAAGAATGCTGCTCCACCGTCAGGGGGCGGGAGGGTAGGCAGCGACAGGTGTTGTCGTTATGTGCCACAATCTTTTTGACAACCCGCTGCATATTAAAGCACCATCGTTGACAGGGTTGATTGGTGTGTCTGATGTCTCTGCTGATTCCGGGGCAGATGTTGCCACTAATGCTGCCGGTTTCCGCTTGTTGATTGCGAGCCAGAGTGCTCAAGAAACTAGGCTCCGATTCTGACGTTTGTTGTGCGATAAAGATTATGGACTATGGGTTCCATATTTGTCACTGTGTGGATTGTGGCTCCGAATAATCGAAGACTGCCCAGGCCCTGCGATCTCTGTTTACGTTTCTGGTTAGATGCTCTCCCGAAATCACTACTGCTCGCAGCGCGGATGGTCGCGAAATCTTTGTTTGTTTATGGCAAGTTTTATGTATCGGACGATTCGCAAACGGCAAACATGTGGGTCTATGTCTATCTACTGGCATCCAGAAGTATCTGCTAGTGTCTGTGTGCCTTGCGGCTATAAACGGAACATCTGCGTATGTTGACGTAATGCGGAATGGAAATAGCTGCCAATTATTCAGGCCGAAACATTTTAAACTCGTTGTTTATGGACCCGGCGTCATCTCATCTTTGGCTTTCGGTTAATGCTCATTTACGGCCTCGTTCCGGGTTTTGGTGGGTTGTGGTGCCATGGGGCTACTGGGCTTTGGGGGGTGTGGGCATGGAAACATGGGGGCCCTAGGCATTTTAACTGACCTCGGTCAGTGAGGCTTATTGAGATGCACGGGCTGCTGTGTGGCTGAGCCATAAACTTGACAAGACAGCTAATGGAATTCGCCATGGAATTGTGCTCGGACTAGCAAATGGATTCTTAATTCCCATCTGAAGGACCTCATCCCAGCTCCCAGGACTGCGATGTCATTTAAGCCCACTCACTAAACTACAAACTGCAATCTTCCAGAGACACAAATTGCACTTCAATGGCCAGGAAATATTTTGAGGAAACCGAAAACAATTGCCTCGGATATTTATGCGACCTTTCCCAAGGAACTTGAACCCAAAATCATGCAAATTGTTATATATATTTCAATATTTTATTAGCCCCGGGGTGGGTGAATTGGAGTCCAAATCCAAATCCGATTCAGATTCGGATTTGGATGGTGATTCCGATTCCTCGCCATGGTCATAAATTGCAGCAGTAGCAGGACGAAGGACTTTTTGGCCATAAATATCGCAGCCATTACCCAAAACACAAACTACAAAATACAATGCTAGGAGAGGCTAGGACGGGAAGTATAAAGGCGACACATACACAGAGAGATAGAGAAGCACGGATGGCACAATAAATAAATCGGGCAAGCGACTTTTTAAAACAAATATAAGCAAAGGAAAACAAAACAATTCGGAATGCACAACCCTAGGCAGGGGGAAGGGACTGGAGGAGGGAGGCGAGAAATGGCGAAATAAAATTTGCATTTTTTGCGCTTAAAGCTCGGTATCAGCAACTGCGGAACGACAACGAGATGTGTGCAAAGTCAAAGTCAACAGAAGCGAAATGTTATCGGTTATTGAACAAGTATCGTTCAGGGGAGGGGAGCCTGCGGGGTGGGGCTTTGGTACCAGAGGGGCTGGGGGGCTGGGAGCTAGAGATGCTTTGTATGGGCATATTCCGCGGTGGCTGATGCTGTTGTCAGGCCCTCTAAGTAATCGCGAGTGTGGGGGAGGGTGTGTGCCGGCTCATCTCTATGTGCATATTTTTGTCCTCTGAAGGTGCGGTGCTGGTGGTTTCTTATGTGTGTCTTTTTATTTATTTGTTTTCGTTTGCTCTTCGGACAACCATAGTCTGCCTTTAATGAGGGCGAATTTTTCGTGCCCTTTCAGTGCCAACAGTGCGTATGAGTAATGTCATCTCTCAAGCTTCACAAGAAGTGACCCTCCCCATTTGGGAGTGGTTTTTTCACGTCTTTTCTCTCCTGCTCCTATCTTTTTCCTGCTCCTTGTTCTAGTCTTAGTCCAGAGGGGTGGCCCTCCCACTCGTTGGCATCAAAAATCATTTGATGTTTCCATGGCTTTTCAGGCGACTCTAAAAAAAACTTTGCCGGGACCGAAACATTTTCAATACATTTGATTAAACCGAGTTCGGGTCCGGGTCCGGATCCGGCTGCTGTCCACTGCCACTCCCTTGGTAGCCTTGCCAGTAGCAGGCTCCACCCCACCCCCTCATCATTGCTGATGGCCGTGCCATAAAACGTTTATCTCCCACACTTTGCTCTTTCCCTCCCTATCGCTCGTTCTCCTCTATCGCAGTATCAATAAATTAATTTGAAAACTTTGTCGCTCCTATTTGATTCCCCATCTGCCTCCCCCCCTCCTCCTTCACCCACCATCCTCCATCTCATTCGTTTTTCTTTTAATTTTTTTGTGCAAATTTTCGTCTGTTTCAAATTCGTTTCATCGTCGGTATCTTGTATCTATAAGTTAGCATCGGCATCGTTTTCTGTGCTGGCTCCGTGTAATTTGCTTTCCAGCCCCCGAGCCCGAGCCCCAGCCCATGCCATGCCGTCCCTACTTTTTGGCCAACTCGAACAGCATGCAACTAGGACAACTATGAGTTCAGTGCGATGGCAGTTTGCTCGACAGGCAGTTAACATGAACCACCGCCCAAGCCCCCTTGCCAGTGCCCTTCCTGGCATCCGTGTGTGTGTGATAGTTTTTTTTGGCTATTGAATTGGTTTCATGCTCATGCATTTTATATGAAATTGTCTGCATGTCTGTCTGACTTTTTGCCCATCGGGTCACGCCCACTCCTCCCCACGTGTAATCTAACCGACCGCCCCACCGCCCGCTAGCCAGTTGCAACATTTTCGGGAGCCCAAAAATTTACATCGCTTAATTCGTTTGCCGAGAAAATGTTTTTCGCCTGCAATTAGTGGACAACATTTGTTAGCCAAACACTTTCAAAGGCGGAGTGGATGGGCGAAGGTGGCAATAGGCGGACAGGGATACGAGATGGGAGAGGAAGGATGAAAAGGATACTGGACGGGAGGCAAAGGAGGCAGCTAAAACTGGCAATAGGCAATGCAGGTAGCAGCAGTAGAGCTCTTATCTTTATTACAAAAAACGAAAAAATGCCAAAAGAAGCGCGGCCAAGGAGGGAAATGAGGGCTGGGAAAACAGAAAAAATTTTAGGAAAAACGAAGAATTCGACTAAGAAGGAGGAACGATGAGGAAGCAGCAGGAGCTGCAAAAAATTGCCAAATGGAGATGGGAAACTTTTTTCCTTGGCTCTCGTATGCTCGACTTTTATTTGAAGTAGAATTTTAATCCATGGTTTTTTAATGCGGGCGATAAACTTTTACGGCAATTGTCGACGGCATTAGCGAATGGAAGGGGTTCGAACAGGGAAGGGGAGCTCTTTTCATTTTCCCTTTGTTATTTGGGCGATCACCCACTGGCCCACGCGCCTACTCTCCCACACACCCCCACCCCCACCATCAGACACACAGAGGCACACTGCACACACTCCCCCTGCGATAAAGCACAGGTGGCAACTAACGGTGTACAGTTTCATTATACTCTCCCTTGTTGACGCTTTTGATGTTTAATGCTTTAATTAAATGTTTCATTAGCACGCTCTGCGCTGGAGGCGTGGCAGGTGCCCACCCACCACGGCAATAGTTTTGGCCAACTGGCTGGAAAGGTGGCAAGAGCAATAACTTTTTGGCCCAGAGAGACACGGCGGCATCATATCTTGATTGTGGGGTAATGTGGACTCATTGGATTGCGATGCTTGAAAACCATTACCTTCTAAGCCCTCCCCCTTTACGCGATTAAGACTCAATAAGAGCCTGATTGCACCTGCTCACTAATGCTGATTAACTTAGTGTTGTTTAGTGTCTGCGACACTGCATTCTAGGAGTATACTTAGCAGCTAATATAGTTCTTCGTTTACATGCAATTTGGAATACTTCGATCTAGTGTATAGTTTTGGAACAAATACAACGGCCAATCCCAACCAGACCTTATTGGTTGTGCTTACACGTAATCCCTATGGGTATATGATCTATTTGCATTGGCTTACCCGCTCTTCCATTCGCCGGTCTCGCTCGCTCGCCTCCGTCTCTCTCCCGCGCCCCTTCGGCTTCCAAAATTCAGATGCCCATTCACGTTTTCAGGTGCGGGTTTGCGGGCTTTCGGTTGCGCCTTTTTTATGCTTTTTAATTCAGTTGTAGCTTCTCGCAGTTGTTGCTGGCTTTGCTGTTTCTGTTTCTGTTAGTTGTGGCCATAAAAAATCCATTTTAGCCGGGCCAACACGCCAAACCAGTCGGTCAGAGTCTCCGAGTCTAGCGTTTTGTTATAAATTCACGACTTCACCGCAACGGCTCGGTTCGCAACCCCAGGGCTCCCCTCTCCGTCAGCAGGAGCGACCTTAGCCAAGGCTGAGATTGAAAAGATGACAAAGATGGCTGCAACATCCGGTTGGCCATGTGTGAGGGGCGCCCTGTGTGAGTGACTGTGTGATTGTGTTCGTGCTTAGGGTTTGGGTGGGAAATGTGAATTCCAGACAGACATTTCAAAAGTTTCCAGACATTTTTCAAAAGTCCCCCATTAACCCTCAGAAAACATAAAACTTTTCGGCCAACCGATTACTTTTTTATGTACCAATATCTTAGCCTTCTAATAACTTGTACCTCTAACCTCCTTTGACATGCTAATTTGGAGTCCCTGCTATAGATTCTATGATGTTTTTGTAAACTGAACAGACCTTAAGCCGGTGTTCTGAACTCTTAGCTCAGATTTTTGGAAAACCGCTCCATTTTTGGCCAGGTTTTGTGTGCCTGCCGCTTACAGAGAACAGCCTAGTGACAGTAGTCACTCGAGATTCCGTTTGGAGCAGCTTAGCTCCTTGTCGCGTAGAACTAAGAGCCATCTTAGTTGTACTAGATCTAAGGGTATGGACTCCACCACGGTTTTGTTTCACGTGTATGGGTGCGATGTCTGGCCCGGCACTCGCACTTTGTAATTGCAATTGTGCGAGTGTCTGGCGATAGCTCTTGTTGCCGGATTGAGCGCTTGAGGGAATGACGCATTGGCTCGCCTCAGACTTTTTCGGCTGATTGTTCACTTTTTCGAATGTCGTATTTCGCTTTTTATTATTTGTAGTCTGTGATGGTGTTGTTTCGGATTTTACACTTATTTCGCTGGAGGAGCACTGTGTGTCGGAGTGTTACTGCTTGTCTTTGTTTAACATTTGCACCGCTGATCCGATTCGAGTCCCCTGCCTTCAGAGTGGGTTCCTACAGGGGGACGGTGGGCGGTGGGCAGTGAGCGGCGGGTGGCGGGCAGTGAGCGGCGGGTGGCGGGTAGCGGGTGGCGGCGGCGAGTAGGGGAGAGATGCAAGAGAGAGCCAGAGCAACCGGCACAGACGAAACGCGCAGCACAAATGAATGGAGTTGTCCGGAAAGCGGGCGAGCAAAGCTAGACGAAAATGCTGGCCAAAGCCGAAGAGCAACGAATGGCTGGGAACCCGAAGTTCCGGCAGAGCTGCCTCTCGGAACCCACATCCATCGCCATTCTGCTCAGGCGTGTAGGTCGTCTAGAGGCCGTTCGCGTTCGCGCTTCTCTTCGTTAGCTCTCTTTCAGCCCCAACGGCTCTCTTTGTGGCCACATTCTTGGGGCCGAAAACTGCAAATCAAAGTCGAGGTCGTTGTACGTTGTACGTAGTCGGGATGTCGCTGCCAGCGTCTCAGCTGCTGCTCTGCCGCTTCTCTGCCACTTCTCTGTCGCTGCGCTGAATGATGTTTAATGCCTGGCCCGATCTGCCACCGTCCCCCATACGCCACCCGCCACCCGCCACCAGCCTAGCGCCAGCGCCTGCTCCCCCGTTCCAGCCCCTTGCCGCTGCTGCTGCATTATGCTGCCATGTATCTGTCTCTTCATTTTTCGCCCGTGTGGCTATGTGTTTGTTTGCTCGGCATGCCTTAACTTGGCTTTCTTTTGAATAATGTTGCTTCATGCTTTCGCAGTCTTGGTCTTCATCTGTCTGCCTCGGCAGCTCTCGCCCGCTAGTACCTCCTTCTCTGCCCTCCATCATCGTCTGCCCAAAAATGCTGTTACTTTTTATGTGCAACCCTTCCGCCCCCTTTTCACCCATTTACCGCCCCTCCTCCCGGAGAAGGAATTCAGTTAGCCGCTCGCTTTGCCCATTTTTACTACTTTTTTGCTCCTACTTTATTTTTTCCCCATTTTAATACATTTTCGGCTGGTTTCGAGGCCTGGAGTCGCAGCTTTCGCGCGTTTGAAATAAAAACTCGTTATAAGTAGAAATTCTTTTCTTCTGGGCTAGTTCCACCTGTCCCCCCTGCCATAGTCCCTCCTCTGGACCGTTCATCCCCCTCTCTTCCGGCACTCATCTATTCCCTTCCTTAAGCACTCTTTGCGGCCACTTTTCTTTATTATGATTTTTTCCTCGCTTCTCGGCTGCTCGGCAGCTTCGCAGCCATAACAAATGTGTGAACCGCCTTTGGCCAAAAGACCGCAAAAAAGAGGCAAGACCAAAGCCGGATTCGAAGCCAGAGCGGCTTATGCCCTCAGAAGTTGGTAAACGCCCCGATCCGATCTGTTATCTCGGGCTGCTTAGAGTTCAGCATTCACCCCTTTTCCCGGTCAGCAGCCTAACCCGATGTGCCGGCTAATTTGCTTATCACTTTGGCGGTTCGGCGTTAGTGGCATCGTCATTGATGAGAAGAACGATAAGATACCCGCTCACGTGTAAAGCGGAATCGATGCGAAATAAGTTTCTGCCCCAAACTGCGAATTCATTCCGGCCACGGACTATTTAACATCATTTATCGTGACCCGTAAACAAAGCCCACCAGGGGTCTGAGGCAGGGCCAAAAGAGTTCCAGCTGAGACGCATGATTAGGCAGAAAGCCACTGTTATTGGCCGGGATCAGCCGTTTTTGAAGTTTGCTGGAATTTAAATTGCTAAGGGGTGCTAATGAAACGGTTCGGTTGGATTGATGACTCGATTATTGCATTCAGAAAGTGACCCAAAGAAAACGCGGGCTGGCGGAAAAGGATGAAAAAACTTTGCCCTCGCCTCAACATGGGCACCCTTTGGTAGCACAAAAGTACTATTTCATCGTCTACTCGGGCGTATACTTGATGCCATCAAGGCGTATACTTGATATCTGGGATGTGTACCTTTGCCAGATATAGTCAGGCCACTCGCGACTCTAACTCAGTCGCTTCCCCACCCCTTATCACTTGATTGAATTGCAATCGCACTCACCTGACGTTTCGGGCGAACTCCCAGCCATACAAGAACGCTCTTCGATTTCTGGGCAGGTGCTTGTTGATTTGGGCAAGCGGCGCGACAGAAAGTTGAATGTAGAACCACTTTGAATCGTTTACGACCGCCACGGAGTGTTGGATTGCACACGATTGCCATAACCATAAGCCATATAACAGAAGCGGATCAGAATGGACACTGGGACACGGCATATGTATTTGATTTCGGATGATTGAGTTTCGGATTCCGCTGGCTGATCACTTAGCCCTCCGCTGGAGGTCTTGCTTTGTGGAGTCATGTGATTGTACAAGTTACTTTGGATTGGGTTGGGTGGGCACAGCACAAGCGACCTCCTCGCTGGAGAATCCCAGCTCGACTGACGCTGCACAACTTTTCGGCGGAACCTGCAACTCCAGAACATGGCCGGAGTTGGCAGGCACAATTCTACTTCTACCACTTTCTGTTGGCCGCCAAGGCGAGCTCAGGGCAACCTCAGCTGACGGACGTTGCGTGGTGACTGAATACAAACTTCTCGGGGACTGGCCCAACGAGAACTGCTGTGAGCCGTGGACTCTCTGCAACTTCCCAACGCCGCCGCGAGCGAGAGAGAAGTCCGCAGCGCTGCCTTTCGCCAGCTGCGCTGCACTGCAGTGGCGGTGGGTGGGTGGGCGGTGCGGCATCGGGCCAGACAACGAGTGCATTGGCATAGTAAACTTTTGCACGAGGCGCCGTCAGCCTCACGCTTCCGCTCCCACTCCCTTTCTCTGTCGTTCCTCTCTTTCTCTTTCGGGCGCTGCGATTCCGTTAGATGTGCACTTGACGTCTGGCGTCGCAACAAGTCGGCGGCGGCGAAGTCGACTGCAGCAGAGCAGCGGCTCAACGCCGTCGACTGTCTGTCTCGCAATCGCGTTGCTTCGTTTCGGAAAAAGGATATCGCCGAACGGGAACGAGCCAGAAGCACAAATTCCGACGAACCAAGCCCACACGAGCCCAGCCGAAGGCCAGTGGCGCCAGTAAAGTTGCTCCTTTTTATTTTTGGAGCTTGTCTCTGAGAAGTCATAGCCCTACTGGAGTTTATCACTAAAATAAATGATAGATTTAAAGAATTTCTCCTTCCTGCTTCTAACAATAAAATTAATAAAGAATTTGAAAATGTCTGAATTTAAAATGGTAAAGGACCACCAGGCTTTAATAGCTTTACCGAGAGGCAGAAATATGAATCCTGCCTAAAGATAGGGAGTTTAATAGCCGCCTGGCTTTGGATTACTCCAATTCCGTAAAACGGACAAGGCGGAGAAATGGGGATAAGTAACTCCTTTTGGGCAAAAGGGCTGGGAAACACGGAAACATCGAGTTTAGCCGGCATTTTGCAGTGCATCCGCTTAGGGTGGATTCAGCACTTTCTCTCTCTCTCCCGACCATGAAAGGCAGCCAAGAGAAGCTGTGGAAAAGAGCGCAGGAGTTAAGAGAGCTCGAAGGCGGTTGGCCTTTTTGGGGCAGGTCAAGTCGCCGGCAGAGTAGCCTAACGACGCCGGCGAGGACCTACAGCTGACGGACACCGCACACGAGACATGGAAGCGGCGCCCAGAACGAAGCAAAAGGACCCGGCCGGGACCCTCTCGTTATTAGATTCATCTTGTTTAGCGCTTAAGCAGCTTGGAGCCCGGCTCGCAGCTGAGGGCAATCCCCAACTGACCGTAAACTACGCTCGGCTGCTTTACGGCCGTGTTTCTTGCCAGCCCCTGAGCCTCCCTCCGCCGTGCACACTTTTCTCATCATTATGCCAGCTTGATTTTTATGCCCGGCATCTGGAATGTTTCATTAAAATGATTATTAGCACATCTCCAGAATCCTCATAGTGCGAGTGCAATAGCATTTCTTTGGACTTTCCCCAACATCCAATTAGAGCAGAGTCCTCGAACTGGCGCCTGATTAGACGGTGAGGGTCCTTGTCCGATTGGCATTGTTCACACCACTCAAGCTATGGCGGCCAACTGTCCAGTTGGTTCGACAGTAAGCCGCCCAACCTCGGCCGCATGCGAGACGACAGCAATTAAATTATCAAACAATTTCCCAACTGCAGAATTATTATTAAATTTTTCCAACCCACACTCACCGCTCGGCCTAAATACTTATTGGCACGAATATATACGTATGTAAACGTCCAGATTTGCATGAGCTAGGGGATCCCATCCCTCGAAGGACATTCTGCACACATGTCGCCTATTAACCGCGTACAATTTTCATATGCAAAATTGGCAAAATTTTCGATATGACCAAAAATATGCATCCGAATATCAGGCACAGGACTAAACGGCTAACAAAAACCAATCCTCGAAAGGAGCTATCGGAATCCCCTTGTTGGCTAAATCAAAACTTATCGCTAAGCCGCGTCGGGAAGCCGTTCAAAGTCTGGGCTTACTGCTATATGTAATATTATAATTAAAATTAAAAATTAAATCGTAGGCCACTTACTATCATTTCTGGCAGGCTCCACTGTTCTATTACTGTGTGGGATTCTGCATTCAGCAACGCCCCCGCTCACGGCCTCGCCTTCGCCATTATCCTTCCATCCCTCTCGCCGGCAAGTTTCAAACTGCATTTTAGGCATTTTGTCGCTAAATTGAGTTCCGGTTTTAGATGGCTTTTGTGTGGGTTTTTGGGTCCAGCCAATCCCAGTCCGTGCCCTTCTACGATCCTCCGACGCAGGTCCTGCCAATAGTGTGGCCAGTGTGTTTGTCTGTGACATGTTTTTCGCATTTTTTGTGTTCCGGGCTGCGTGTGTGTATTTATTTTATGACCGTCGCAGTTTGTTTTACAAATATTTTTATCCGGGCTCTAAATAAATTCGCATAAAATTTGCGCCGCACAACGTCCGCGAATTGCCTTGTAATTAAACCAGAAAGGATGCCACGGCTGCCAAAAATAGCCGGGAGCGAGCTATAGCAGCCATTGGCAACCAGTAAACCAGTAACAAGAAGTTGGCAGCAATTAGCAATGGACACAAATAAATTATTTACAAATTTTCTGCATTCGCCATAAACAATCTAGAATAATGCCGTGGCACGAGGGCGAAAGGGTGAAGCGGCAGAGGGCCGAGGGCGGACTGGCAGGAAAAGAAAAGCTGGAAAAGTGGAAAATTATGGCAATAGCCACAAGAGCTTTAATTAAACATTAAAACGATGCTAATCAGCGATCCCAGGGCAATTCCAATTCAAAACTAAAAGCCTGCATTAAAGCGGACGAAGGGAGAGGGCAGAAAATGGCCATTAGATGGCCAACACCAACACTAACAGCTGAGCCGGAAAAAATGCTGAATATATATGCGCAAAATATTCAAATGCATCTAAATAAATATGAGCATTTTATAATTTTATATATGCAGATAGGCTAGTCAAAATCATTGTCCTTCCCCTGTTGCCCCAACTGTCCATCGCCCCGCCTCCTCTGGAATATTGAAAAGGATTAACTTTGATCAGAAATGGCACTGGGAGCAGTCAGCGCCGGACAGGGCACAAATTAAGCTAATTGCGCGCCAGATATGCCGCCCCGTTGAGGTTCCACTCGAGGGTTATGGATACAGGATACTGAATACTGGATTGTGGATAGAGGATAGAGGTGCTGCCGATCACATTAATAGTCGCATTTGCATTTCCACTGGTCTGCACTCTATCTGGCAAAAACAGTAACACGCAACCCGGCCACCCAACAGCCCGGCCAACAGGCAGATAGACTCATTGTCAGTCTCCCCGGACCCGATGATGAAATGTCCTGTCAAACTGACAGCCAACAAAAATCCATCTGTCGAACTGAGTGCCGAGTGCCTAAAGCCATATTCACCAGACAATATTGGAGGCCTCTGATTGACAGGTCAAGAGTCAATTGAGGGGTCGTGTCTCTGCCTTTGGATTGACTTTGAATAATGCACAAATGCAGTCACAATTGGCTGGAATTTGCCAAAGATACAGGATTACAGGATAGGGGATACTAGATACACGAGTACAGGATACAGAGGAGAAGAAAACTCAGTCACACCATTATTCACCGGGGCCTTGAACTGGCAACTCGGAAGTGGAAAGTGGCATGTGGCTTCTTTACAATCCGTCTGCAAGGCGTAATAAATTCGTTCCTTAAAGCTCCCAAAATCCGTCTAATTGATTTGATTTCCCCGAAAGTCAAACGGTAGAAACTTTCTACAAAGCACTCAATTAGTTCAAGGTGGCAGCTTAGTGAAAACTTTTAAGCTGCTAAATTAAATGAAGTGTGGTAGCAAACCAGCAAAAGCTACGCAACTTTTTGGCTAATTCGCGAAGATTTTCAAGCAGGCAGCTAATTGGAAAATCCATCCACCAACCACAGAGTCGGGTCGCGTGCAACTTGACGTATACTTAATCTCTTTGACACACACACTGGGTATTGGGGTGGCTGGTGTGCTGCTGGATTGGAGGAGAAGCAAGTGTTAGCCAAGGGGAAGCCCTCAAATGGGTTAACAGACAAGCCCGGAACTTGACACACTCTCTGAGCTGTGCAAGATGCAAAGCAAATATAAACAAATCAGCGGACAACCATGGAGAGTCAGCAAAAATGGCAAACACACGAAGCGAAGGGATAACGATAGATGGCCCACACTCTGGTCAGGAGGGGGATGGGCATTTTTAGGAGGTCCAACTTTAAAAAGTTCACATCAGCAGAAACCTGCAGAAGGGCAGCAGCTGTCATAGCAGCACACAAAACATATGGAAATTAAATTTTTGTGAGAAAAACGAAAAATGACACATTTTTGTTGCAGCATTTTTGGCGCAGGCTGAGCCTCTGACCGAAAACGGTATCTTTCTCAGTGGGGGCGGTCGAGTATGGGTTTTAGAAAATGAAACTTTGCATCGAGTCCTGGTGCTCCGAAAACCTCCGAAACCTTCAAAAACAAGGCCCTCTGAGCCTGAAATCCAAAAGAGCCGAGAACTGAGAACGCTGCCCACACAACTGCGGCTGCGAAAGCACTTAATCATCTTAAACCGTTGTTTGCATGGTTTGCCGCAGACGTGGCCACCACCTCCGACCCGCCAATCCCCCTCCTCTTACCAACGGGACAGGAGCCAAGCCATCTGCCTCTAGCCTCCATCCACGCCCCACAGGCAGACACACTTCGGTCCTACACGTGTTTTCATATGCTGCGTCGCACGCAAAACAAAAACAAATGCCTAAAAAAAGGCAAATGAAAAAGAAAACTGCAGGACGTTCGCATGTTAGTGAATATGAAATGCTCTATAAAACGATGAAACAAATGGGTGTTTTTTCATTTGAGGCCTTCCCGATGTACTTAGCAGGTATAGCTGATGATTCCTATTTACTTAAAAAACGTAGTGATTTAATTAGTTACAATAAGTTAGACCCATTTCAATAATTACGTTTTTGTTTAAAAACAATTATTATTTTAAGGGATTTTAAAAACTATAAGTATTTCAACCTTTCCATGAGCCTTAAACTCATCAAAATCTTGGCAACATTCCGTTGGATAAAATATGATTACCCATTGGAAGCACGTATCCAGGTAAAAACCGAAAAGAGTTTTGCCAACAAAACGGATATATAACATCCAGCTGCCATGCCATTCCGCCTCCAAAACTCATCCCGCACAGTATCTCCTGCCACCTCAGCGGTATCCCGAGACCCCCGGCTCTTCTGCCACTTGTGCTACGATGCCACTACCGCATTGACCAGTTGCGCAGCAAACTAAACACGTGGCAGCACCTGTCCAACCAAGTTTCATATCCAGCAGCCCCGCCCCATGTGGACAAACGCCTCCACCCCCGCCATCGCCCCCGGGCGACCACATTTCATACAGTTTCCAAAGCTAAACCGCATTTAGCGCGCGTTTAGTGGTCGCCATTCTGTTTGCCATCGCTGCGCGTTGTTGCCCAGATTTATGCAATGGAATATGCCACTGTCTAAAGTTTCAAGTGCCATTCAGGCCCTTTTATCCTGTATCCTGTACCCGCCACCCTGCATCCTGCCCTCGTCTTTCCACCCACCAAAAGTCCACCCCACGTGCAGCAGGATAAACAGAGGCAACTTCGCTTGGGTTTTTGGTAATTAAAAAAATTTTTGCTTATATGCAAATCAATTAGTGAGAAACTAAGAGGGTGTAGCGCGGGACTCTAGGAGGTGGGGAAAAATCTCAAAAGCAATATAGGGCTTTGTTGTTGCTGATGCCGTTGTCATCGCTCCTCTAATTTGCATCTCTGTGGCAACATTTGTTGGCGTGGTGGCCACAAAGGCTCGAAATTGAAAGGCTCGAAATATACATGTGCAGTCCTTGGAAGGGTGTTGTGAGCCGAGAGCTCCAGAATGATTTGCTCTAGAATTTTGAATTATTTTCGAGAATTGAACAGCAAATGGACAGAGAGAAAAACTTTGCACATCTTCACTTAAATTCTTGCAATTATTATAATCGAAGCAAAGACAAGAAAACCCATCAAGGGTACCCATTTCCAAAGCTTTCTTAAGACTTTGTTTAGGAGACATCGATTTCAGTAACACGTTTTTGTTATGTGTCCTTAGGAAAAAATAAGGAAAACTAGAGGTTGGGATAGGAAAAGACTCATTTGATTGCCGGGAGCAGCAACAGTTTGCTCTGCACTGCGGCCGTGTCCTGGGCCAAAATGAACGGCAGCAAGAAGTAGGGGAGGGGCAGGATGCTTTGCATATTGTGTACTTAACTTGTTTGACTGCCGGGGCCAGGAAGCAGGGTAGATGGGAAAGGACCCGGCCAAGACTAGGAACAGCGGCAGCAACAAGCGACGGCCGACGAACGACGGAAAGTTGCCCCACTCCAGCTGGCAACTCTTTGAAGCCAAAGGGCAAAAACTTGCGCAGGCAGCTCGCATTTCAACGGCAAGAAAACAACTAAAAGTCAAATAAACAATTCAACTTTGCGCTGTCAACGGTAGAATGCAGCAGGAGGCGGGCGAGAGGCAAGAAAAGGAGGAAGGGGCTGCAGCAACATCATCATCGCTCATAATAATACAAGGAGCCGCCACCAAAGGAGGCGCCACCGAAGGAGCTGGCGAAGGGCGCTTTCCACCATAGTTTCTTATTTCCTACGCTTTGCATCTTTTATTTATTGTGCTACCATCTTTCCTCTCTTTCTCTCCCTCACTCCCCATCTCTATTCCTCTGTTTGCCACTTTTCTAGTAGTTTTCCAGGTTTCCTGTTTTGCCAGGAATGTTTTCCTCGTTCAAAGGTTACAGCTCTTGACTTTAATTGTTAACAAGTGAGCTTAACAGGACACCTATGAAAAACGATGAGATAATATTTCAAATTTTCAACCCGGCCATGGCATATTTTCTGTTTTTCTCGGGATGATGACAAATGCCCCGGATCCTGATTAAGAGACCGCTAAATGACAGCTACACAACCCATGATTGTGTGGCCGTAACTCATAATCTTCTTCGGGCCTCAGCAGGCCTACGCAGCGTATACGTGATAATTATGCCTTCGCATGCCAGGGGATGCCGGGACATAAAAAAATAATTAATGATTCTTGGCAGGAGACCGAAGCTCCAAGTAAAATAAATCATGTATAAAACGGAATGCAAATTGAAGTGGCCACCTTAGAAGCTGGCCAATTCTTAAGTTAAGTTCCCGAAAAAAAGCATCGTTCGCAATCGGGGCGAGACTCGCATTTGAAATTCAATGAATTTCGTACTCAGGTAAAGAGGATGAATGGTCGAACGAAGCGATTGGGAAATCGAAGGCAGTCAGGAGCCAAAAGTAGCCTGTCAGGAGACATGGTCCTGTCAATTGGACGCCACTTGAAAGATCCCGAAGCAGCTCAAATTGGAGGTGCTGCCACGCTGTGCATTATGGATGACTTGCCTCTTGGCAGTTGGCTGCGCCAGTGCTCGGTGCTCCATATCCCATGCCTCCGTTGGATTCAATTTGTGACAAGTCAGCTGACCAATGTCCTCGGAAAGTGCCATAAATTGTGCAGCGTCCGAATGTCCTGCACTGCACTCGCTAATTATCAAGAGTGCCCAACGACGACGACGACTACGACGACGAGAACCATTAAAAATGAGTGCAACTCGCACTCGTAACTCATGTGCTGTTGCCTTTTATTTATGGACCCGTGGGATTATTAAGGACAATTAAAGGATTGTCGCAAAATGGGCAAAGCATTGGTCCAGATTGTTTACAAATGCAAATCCGCTTTAAACTTTAACACCAATCCAGCAGAGCCGAGTCAAAACTGAAAGCCAATAAACAAATTGGCCCCGGGGAGCTGGCAGCTCAACAGGACCAGGCCAAGAGCCCAGGACCGAAGACAGCGGACAGCCTACGCAATAACAATTAGGAAAAGCTGCAGTGTCGTTTGTATCTGGATAGGGAATTCCCCAAGGATCAAGTTGCAACAAGCTGCAGCAAGTTGAAATTAATTTGGCATGTCACTATAAGTTTTCAGCCTTCCAGCTTTCCAGCATCTTAGACTCGTTCCCCAAAGACACCAAAAAGTTAAGGGAATCAGGATCGAAGCACATTGGATGGGACAAGTTGTCAAGTCAGGCAATTAATAATCCAATTGGCTCGTACTCGTATAATTTTGCATTTATTGACTGTCACTTATCGGCCAAAGACAGTTGGGCACTGCGACAACAAAAAATCAACAGCTGGTGGGAAAGCCCCCTGTATGACCAACAGGACAATGCAACAAAAAGACAATAAGCGAAGTCGGATAAATGAAATTGAGCAGAGACTGGCAGAGCTGTGATAACTGTCCGATGTGTCAGAGCGGCACTCGCCACCAAAGCCTTATCATGCCACTTCTGGGGCAATTATTTAGAGAGGCTGTCAAATATTGCACCTCTTTAAAATAAAATTCTCTGCCAGGGTATAGAAGTTCTTGCACGATAATGTCAAGATGGCGCTATCAGTGTCAGTTTAATCCGAACTTGCGTTCGCCGAATCACCAGTGTGGCAATTATTAATCGCGAAATGTACGGAACTCCAGTAGCGATTGCACCGTCCTATTTTCCGAACAGGTTTTTGGAGAAAGACCGGAGCGTGAGGATGGTCAAAAGTACGATGGAATGTATGGGAAACAATCTGAGCATTGTGGGTAATACGGACTTTAATACGGCAGTCTAAAGGCAGGAGGACATGGGCTGAAACATCGTCAGGGATTTATTCAATGGGCCAATGTCAGTTACACGAGCACATAGCTTTTGACGAACTGGCGCTCTTTCTTGGGAAGTCAGATCACAACAGTCCATTATGGAGACATTAGCTTTGGTGAGGACATAAATCTCTGAACATCTGAGCTTCTACAGATATTTGATTCGGAAACTCAAGGCCAAGACATGCGGGACTAAGTCGGATTGTGTTAAGTGGGGAAAATGGGGAAAGCGCTGGGAAAGAGGCGTCGGTCACGGACAGGAGCTGGTGGGGGAAGGGTTGGACCGGTCAGTGTTGGTGGTTGTGTGGTAATCATGCAAGACACGCTCGACTCGTAGAGCAACCGCAAATACATAAATCATGCGGCTATTTTAAGACCCCCAAAAATAGAAAAAAATTGGAGATAGTGGAACGAGCAAGAGTAGGGCCGGGGCGGAGAAGATGAACAGTTACGGTTAGTCCAGGTAAATGAACTAAAAGTGCGAAGCGGCGCGTGCAGAGCGGTAACAAAAAGCAACAAGCAATGGCAGCGATCGTTGAGCGAAATGGGATTGCCACACTTTCGGTTTGCGAGAAAGAGAGCCAAAGAGAGGGACAGATAGAGAGGAAGAAAGTGGCAGGTGATGTGGTGGGGCCTGTGGGGCGGTGGTGTTCGGCCGGAAGGTAATCACCACATTTGAATGAACACCGAGCGACGACTGCTGTGCTGACTGCACACACTCGTTCACTTCCATTCATGCCAGCAGACAAACAAAAAAGAAATTCGAATAAAGCCAGCCCGAAAAAACGCGTTTAACAGCTGACGAAGTCGGCGTCAACGCCGACAGCAACAGCGATTATGCAATCTTTAGTCCCAACTAAAAACTCTAAACTGTAAAAGCGCTCTGCCCACTGACCAGCAGCGGCAACTGCCGGCGAATCCGTGGAGCGTGGAAAGAAGTTTGGACCCCTCGAAGACAGAAGCGCCAAGAGATCTACCCAGCCACTGAGCCACGGAACTGATCCCCTGATGCCATGCGATCAAAAATTTTTCGAAATAGTACCCAATAATAATCGCAATAAATAGAACCCAATTGTCCCGAACCCGTAACCCTAGGAGCTTATTCGAACAAACTTTGGAAATACAAAATGCTCCATTACCAGAGTTACAATTGGTATTACAATACCAATTATTTTTCATGGTCAGTTATTTAAGCTAACACTTAAGTTTTAGTTTTTCTCCAATCCCTTGTTGGTTTGTCTTGTTCTACTGGCTGAGGCGCTTTTTTCTTCTTAGCTGTTTTTTTGCTGCCGCGCTGGCTGCACAAGTTGGCCAGCAAAGTCGGTATCGCCGGCACCGTCGCCGGTGGAATGTGGAGAAAGTAGGCCGCGATTGTCTAGGCGCTGCCCGAGATCGCTGTCTCTTTCTCCGTTTCTGGCCTCAGACGATCTGAGAGCGTCGCGTGCATGCAACATTCCATGTTGCTGCAGCAGCTGCATCTCTAGCTGCTGCTAACAGTTAGTCGCCCGTTGCAGTTCCGTTTGCCGCAAGCGGATTTCTGAGCCACGCTAATTGGTCTCAATCTGTCTGGGAGAAGCGACATAAGGGGGTAAATGGCACCGGGGCTGCAGAGCTGTGCGGCGGCAAGGTTGTTGCACGTTCGAGTTATTAGCGCAACATTGTAGCAGCCAGTCGGCCATGGAGCTAATGCACTCTTTAGTCCATTAGTCGGCCGCCTAATGGGCGACTGGCGAATACGCGAGAGAGAAGGGAGCCCGGCGATCGGTCTGTAATATTTTCAAAAGCTGCAACTCACAACTTATTTGGACAATCATGCAGTAAGGTCATGAGATTCAATACTTTAGGACTCCTTTGGCGTGGAACCCAGAGGGATTTGAGCATTGAAGACCCATTCAATGCCCCTCCCGATTCCTGACCTATACAAACTCCGGAAATATTGTAACTTTGATGTTGAATACACTGCTATACAAATTTCCAGCTGCTGTTTGCTGCGCAGTATCCCAATATATTAGTGTCTGCCCCTCTGCGCACCCTCCTCAAAGTTCCACACAGCAGTCAGGGCAAAGTACTTAAGCTTTTCAAACGCTCGCGAGTGCGAATGTTAATGATTGCCTTGGTGCGTCTGTGTGGGTAGATCAATTGTGCAAATATTGAGATTTTTCGACTCAGAGAGATAGTGGTCAGAGAACGAACCAGTATCGGTGGCAGTTTAAAAAAACTTTTCTTTATCGCATTTATGGAATTTCCAGCAAACCGGAAGTTCGTTTACCTTTCGAAAGTTGCCTCACACTACCCACTTACCACAAGAGAGACAGAGAGAGTGAGAGAGCAAAGAACAGGCGGAGAAGATCAACGGACACCGGAGAGGAGCTCCCGATCCCCTTTGGGGCTCTCTTAGCTCCACTCTTCTCTTCTCTTCAGCCGTCTACAAACGAACTTGACACACTGACGCAGTTTTTGCGCCACTTCTGGTGGCGCAGGGAGCTGGGGCTGCTGGGGGCCTGCCGATCTCCCCACAAACTGTTAAGCTGAATGCCTGCACCGCAGTTGCTGCGCAGTCGTCGGTGGCGCAGAGCTTTCTGTTTGCCGTTTGATTTATATGCCGTTTGCACTTGAATTTCTGTTCTCAGCAGTTCAGTAGGGGCTCTTGTCCCTCTTCTAGCCACTTGCCTGCTATTTTAGTCGCTGTCTGCAACTTGTTTAACTGCACTTGTCTGCTGCGGCGAGTTACAGTTAAGCCAGGCCGTTAAGACGTCTGATCACACACAGAAACAAATAAGTTACAACAGTGCGGAGTAACTGTCTTGAAAACTTTCATTAAAAATGTGAATTTGAAACTTAATGTTTTACTCATCGGCTTGTTCATTTATTCTGTTTTCAGTTTTCTGTTAAATTATTTTTCAGTGCAGATTTGGCTAGAAAACACGAGCCAATAACTAGTTAAAGTAACAACCTTGTAGGCCCACTCCACCATATAAATTCAAACACAGACTTTGCTTGGTGTTCCCGTCAAGTTCTTATGACGTCATGACCGCCTATAGAACGGAATCTGTATGTGGAAAAATCTCTTTTAAGCCTCTGCTGAATCCTCTCTCTATATACACTGGCCGGGATATAATAAACGAGAGGCGAAGGCAATTTTCCAGCGCTGCCAACGCACAATAACTGGGCAACATAATTTACAGTTTTTAATGACAACATTTACCGCAGCATACTTCACGGCCGCCCACAAAGGATATGCGTGCTGGTTGACCAGGCTTCCCTCAGCTCCCCAGTCACAGTACCCTCCCCTGCCCTTTCGCACTCTGATGCGGCCCCTATTTTACCCACCCCTGTGTCGTTGGACACATTGTTGTGTTAATTAAATGTCATACGTGAGAAAATTGGCGCCATATTGGATTTTATCTGTGTGGCGAGGCAGGGACAGTGGCGCGCAAGAGGAAGGCAGGGGTGGTACAAGGACGGAGTCAGCGTGAAACTTTTGCATGTGGCGAACTGCAAGTGGAACCCCGCTTATCTGGCTTTGGCTTTTGGCAAATTAATGAGACACCTTTTCTGGATCCCTCTGGTTTTTCGCGTAGCCCATTTGCACTCCACCTCCTCGGCTCCTCCGCTCAACCGTTTTTTCGAATTTTCGTCACCCCCTTCAAATTGCTCCACGGAACTCGGTTGGTTCGTTTTGCGTCTTGTGCGACCCGGCCAGCCAACTTATAAGTAAAACATGTAATTTCAATTTTGTGGCTCTTGTTCTTCTCCGATTGTTGTTATTGCAACACATCACGTATGCAGCGCGAGTTTTTTTCACCAGCGAATGGTGGACGGCATCGCCATCGTCATCCCCATCGAACAACGAACATGGAACGAACAACGAACGTCGACAACAAAATTGAAGTTGATAATAATGCAGTGCGATTTCTTTTGCGGCGACTCCCGCTCATGATGTAAGCAAACAGTGGGGGCGGGTGGTCAGTGGAAGGAAGGGGCGTGGCAGCGTTGGCGGCTGCAGTTCATATGTCAAATTTTTGGCACATGTCCAACGGGGCAAACAGCAACAGCAAGAAGAGGCAGGGCAAAAAGTTACAGAGAAAGGAGTATAAAAAACTGTGCGGCAGACTCGTAAAAATCATCCGGGAGCGGGGCAGGGCAGCAAGCGGCATTCTTAGTGAGTGTTGGAAAACGACGGCACTTAGAGACAACCAAAAGAGGAGGCATAACTACCTAAAAACAAATAGACAAAATAGACAACCCACACCCACTCCAAACACCACGATCCCCATCCCCGACCCCTTTGGCTTGTCTTTCGGGTTTTTGGTGATGCAACGGAAGCGGATGTTCGTATTTGCACTTTTGCATTTTCGCTAAATGCGCAATTTTGTTATGCGCCACTGGCTAACGGGCCACGCCCACCTGGCCGCCCTCGCGCTAGCTCTATACCACCTCCCAATACCTCTGTGCCTCTCCATATCTCTGGTTCCTCCTTCAGTCTCTCCGTCTGCTGTTTGGCACATGCGGCGTATGAGTAATATTTTTGTTTTTTTTTTCTGTCCTGAAGACCCTGGGTTTGTGTTTTTTGTCGGTTTCCTGTGGATTTCAAGTATTTTTCTAATTAGTTGAAAGCCCCGAACGACTGGATTGAATGAATGACTGGCTGACGAACTAGACTGCCGTTCTTCACAAGTTTTTATCGAAATTTCGAAACGATGATGGGTATGCAAGTCTTTAGGCTAATGAACGAGCACCCAGCAGAAAAAAGCTACGGCCGCCGGGACGAAAAGAAAACTTAGACAAAGGTCTGGAGTTCTGCCTTCTGTCCATAATCAAATTGCATTTTGTGCAATCAACGCATAGAGGGAAGGGAAGAGAGAGAGCCGGCTAAAATTTACGGGAAAAGGGGGACTGGAGAATATGACAAAAATTTAAAATGAAATACAAACGTTCTGGCTGAATGGCTTGGACATGGACTTAAACCGGAAGCGGAAACGTAAACATTACTTTCAATATTTGGACCCAAAGTGGACACTGCCAGTTGGCCGGACATGAGGGGTGAGGTCGGGGAGTGAGCCAAGTCCTGTGTGCATCCAGCGTATGAAAGCTGGGTCCGGCTTCTGTGTCCTTTTGCCCTCGTTCCCCTGTTCCTTGTCCCGTGTCCAACCATGTCCTTTTTCGGCATGTCCTGTCAGGCCGCAAAACGCAAACTGCATACCAAATGCGTGTGTGTCGCAAAAAAGATAGAGCAAAATGCTTGTCAGGACTGGAGCCAGCACAGAGGAGATTGAGGGACGCCAGGATCCTAAAGGCCAGTTGGGCAATCTTTTTGCTGGACATTACAATAAATCTAAAATAAATATACAACAAACGAAGCGACTCAGGAGGACAACAGGGGCGCTCAGAAGTGTGGCAGGCCCGAGGTACGGAAAATGACTTTTGCCCTAGCTCCCCAGCTGCCCCTCGCTCACCACTTTTGTATTTCCCTTTTTGCCAACTCATTTCCTCGGGGCCGCCTTCGAAATTAGGTGCAAAATGAGCACACAAAATAAATTTTCAATTGCAGCCCCACCACCAGAAATAAAAGGAACAAAACCGCAATAATAATGGTCAGTGGCAGCCAAAGGGGCAGTGTAGAGAATGGAGCTCCCCCAAAAACTGGCCATATTTAAAGGTGGCTTAAAGGCATCGCATGCTATTTTCCCGGCTCGAGCTCCCACCAGGTACGGGCATAATTGTTTAACGAAATATGAATCCCAAAATAAACCAGAGACCCCAGCCACGCCCACGAATGCACTGCTCATTTCCCCCTTGATGGCCCAAATCGGAAAAGTAAAACAGAGGGGTCATCGATATATCAAAATGCAAGGAAATGTGTATAACAGGCAGCGTATGAAATGACGGCCCAACAATGAATGATAAAAAAGTGAATATAGTTGTTTTTCTCAGTGCAGCCCCTCTGTGCCTCCGCCCATAGACATAACCAATGCCAAAGCACCGAGCACCGAGCCGAGGACAGAGACATCTTTACGGTTGCACACAAAATTTATGCGTGCTTAGTGCATGCAAATGCATAAACCAGGAGCTGTTCTGCATTTGTGTGTGCGTATGGCGCAAAGGTTGCCGGGGAGTCCTGTGGCAGGACCTGGCATCTAGTGCAGTGTAAATGCGTTAATCTGCAGTTTTGGCATCAGGCGTAACCTGAAACCCGGTAACAAAACAATTAAAACAATATGCAATTTTGATATGTTTATTCATTGCAGGCTGTCTGCTTTTAAAGGCTCTGGAAGAGATTCTGACGGTGGTCGGGAGGCAACTACAGTTGGATTACATTAGAGATTTGATTTCTCCTGCCTGCGTAATTGCATTTAGTTTTGAGCTCCGCTTCGGTCGCTACAGTTTTCAAACGGACAAATGAAACTGAGAAATTTGTTCAGTAGTCCGGTTGTTAGATTGGCAGGAGCTGAGGAAGGACAACTGGCAATTTGGTATAACGTTAGGATCGGTTATCAGAACGACATAATAAGGGGATTAGGGGATGGGAGCTTCAACTGACAAACTTCTCTATGGCAGGCAGTGGGCCAATGCAGGCTTTACTCTATTTACAGAAAATCGGGTGGCTGCCAGAGCTGCTCTTTGGACCCTAAGTGTGCGAATTCGACCACTGTTGTATATAAGACATTTGCCCAATTGCATTAAATTAGGAAACCGCCAACCAAATGCAGCCAATGCAGAAGCTTTTTAATGAGAACTTGAGGCAATATGAAATGTCAACAAATTATCCTGCCCCACCCTACGAAACTTGAAACTGTCGATTTAGCTGATTGTGCAACAACTGCAGCAATTTACGGAAATTTTCAAACTATTTTGCACATCATTTTTGTGGTTTACTGCAGATACTTCCCCCGCACAAAGGATGACCAATAAAAGTGATTAACTTTCGATCTACCGACGCCGTCGGCGATGGCGGACGGCTGATGCACCACTGCGGTCGAGTGGTGCGATGGTTAATTGTGGTTTACTGTCCCTGCGGATCCTGCGGCAAGGCTGGCTGCTGCAGAGTTGAGTGGATGTACAGCTCAAAAACAGCGCGGCACCCTGTATACAGGATACACAGGTATATAGAAACCCTTTTTACCTCTGGTCCGACATTTTTGTTTGCGTTTTGGCGGTCGCCCTAAAAGGTATGCTACACTTTTCAGCAGAAGCTGTTGCCCTTTCCGGCTTCCCATCTTGCCGAAAGTGCTTCGCGCTGTTGTTGGCAATTTAACAAACATATCCGCATTAAGGTTAAAAACTTTTAATTGTTTGCTTGTTGGGAGACACACACACACTTACATAGGGGTCGCAGATGGCACATCCGTCTGAAAAGGGGTCGGGACCCAGCCCCTCACTAATTAAAATTCGCGCGCATTTCGCGTTGGTCAACCAAAAGCCCGAAACGGCAACAAAAATAACTTTTGGCCCAAATGGCGTTTCTTTTGGCCTCTTTTCGAAGGCAAAGAGGCGCCGTCCAGCCAAAGAGTAGCCACTACAAATACCCAACAGCGTTTTTCGGGCGTTTTTCTTATTCGCCTTTATTTTGTTATTTTCTTTTTCTTTTTTTTTTTTGTAGCGCCTGGCTTCTGTTTTGGGCTTGTTATTAATGTTACTTTTTTAGCTTTTTGTTTGGTCTTGGGAGTTTGGTCGCTTGACCCCTCCCCTGCTCTTCGCCCTCGGGGCGATCCCTTTTGGCATTTCCTCTATGCGACTTGTATGTCACTCTTGTGTGATTGTTCTTTCATGAAGGCAGTAGTGCTTCTAATTATTTAGTTTTGAAAGTGGAATATTCGAAACATAAAATAAGCTTTAAAGCTTTAGGTTCCTTGAAAACAACAGTGAATTACAAACGATTTCGCATACGCAAACCTTTGGGCTAGGAGAAGGTGGTCAAATTTACGGAGTCCCTACTGTGGTCTATTGCCTCTGTTGTTGTTGGTGTGGCAGCCGCATTCTAATGAAGTTTACCCACAGCAATTGTGTTTAGGAAACGTGCCTTGGCCTGCGTTTCAACGATTTTTTGTCAACGCGCGCACAAAAATGGTTGAGAGGGCAGGCGGCGAGGGGGCCGAGAAGCTGAGGAGGACGAGGATAAGGATGAGGCCACTAGCAAGAGCAAAAGCAGGAGCAGGAGGAGATCATTGTTTGCCCTGGTTGTAGTTGTAGTTGTTTGTCCTGCTGCTACTGCGGCTGCTATTGTGTTGTGTGCATGTTTAGACTTCTCGGAGCAGAAAGTTGTTTTTGAGTTTATTTCTTGTTGTCGTAAGCGTAATTTTTTGCGCCGGCCAAGACCCCAACCCATTCGGCGCCCTTTTGGCCTCTTCTGGTTGATTTAATAGAATTTAAAGCTGGCAGGCAGCGACACATTTGCCAGCTTGGCCGTAAAAATGGCCGAGAGAAATTCAGCGGGACGAGTGTTCTTCCTGTACTCGCCTTTCGTGGCTTTATGTGCGACAATAAACATGAAAAGAGCCATAAATGCTTTTTCGCTCCTTTTTCAGCCAATTCCCGGAAAAAAGCTTCAAATCAAATAAAACCAGAAGCTCAGTCGGAACGACACCAGTACCACATTCGAAACCAGATACCCTTTCGTGCCGGATAGGGCTCGACCCCTCCCGTCCAGTTGCTCAAAAAAAACAAAGGTTCGGCGATAGTTTTATTTTATTGTAAATTCATTGGAATATATGGGCTGCTACACAAAAACTTGTTTGTAGAACGCGGAATTATTGCATCTTCTTGGGGAAGGCATCCAGCAAACGGAGCCCCGACATGGGTACACTAATTTTCATTAGCGTAAGGATGAGTTCGTGCAGTAAGGACTATTATTTCGATAGGAATGACTGCAATGAGTGAATCTAATTTATTGCTGGCTCTTTCCAATCAATGGCCTCGCGCTTACTTTTAAGGTTAATATTGCGGTAAACAAATACAAAAGAAAACAATTTGGATCCACCGCCATCTATACGATGGTGCTGGATTATCAAATAGTTATACACAAGTTTTCCAGCCACATTTGGTTTTATCACCCTGGCACGCACTGTACAAGTTCGAGGAGCAAAAAATAGAAACATGACAAAAACCCAATAAAGTGTAAGTAACGACAATGGAAAAACGAGGCGTACCAAGAAGGAAAGGGAGTCTTTAGCAGAAAGAGGGGAGGGGAAGCGAGAACTGGAGCTGGTGCGGAGTAGACCACGCGGAAATAGACACCAAAATATTGGCAGCTTGTTTAAGCTTTTTGGCCATTTGGCATTTGGCTTTATTGTTGTCATTGGTGTTGCTGTTGTACTAGCTATTGCTGGTCCACAAAAATGTTGCGGTTAACAACACAGTGGTCAACCACAAGTGGAAAGACGAAAAAAAGTGGTAACAGCAGAAGGCAGGACATAGCCTGGCCAGGCTAGGCCATGGTGATGGCTGGCAAAAAGTTTCATTTATTAAAAAGTTTGTCACGCGTGTTTGTTATTGTTGGGCAACATTTTTGTAATGAGTGGCAATTTTTCACGTGTTTGCCATGACAATTGCCACCGCCTGCCCTTCTCTCCCTTCCTATCTCCGCCTTTGCTCACCGCTCTCTTTCCGGCAGTCTCTTTCCAATTAGTAAGCAGTTGGCCTGCAACTCATTGGCTGTTTACACTGCCAAGGACAATTTATCTTGCCATAATGCGAAATTGTCGCTGCCAGAATGTAGGCAACACATTCAATGGAAACATGCCGCAAGTTCATAAATTCGCCCCGCCCCCGGTCAATTTCTTTCTCTCCTCCTCCTCACCCCTCTACCTCCACTCAACATTTCCCTTTCCACGCCGACAGGCAACGCAGCTGTAAATTTGCCGGCGCGCATGTGATTTATAAAAATGTTGATTGGAATTTTCGAACTGCTGGAGCGCGTAGGGCCTGCGGGCAGAGTGGCGAGTGGGGAAATATTCAAGTGAATATCGATAGCGCAGCTTTTGCCCGGCACGATTTTTCATAATTTTTTATGCCTTTTAATGTTGCCACGCATCCGGAAGCAGCCGCAGCAGCAGTGGCACCAGCAGCAGAGGCGGAAAAGGCGGCAGCTGAGCTCCGTGCACTGCGGCGTATGAGTAATATTTGTTATTTATGCAAATGAAGTTGGCCCGAGTGCCTGGAAATGGGAATTCAAGGATTTTTTGGGGCTGGCTAAAAAAGTCAGCAAGTGAAAGAGGAAAATGGGAAGCGTAGGGCCAGGCTAAGAGCAGCTTAAAGACTTCCTTTGTGTCAAACACCCAAACATCAAAAGGCGCCCGACAATAAATTGCGCAAGTGACAAAATGCATTCGCCGGTGGCAGGCCTTGTAGGGCAAAAAGAACAAAAACAGGAACAGAGGTCCTAACAACACAAAAACAAAACAAGTCTTGCAACTGCCCAGTTTATGGGCCTGGCCAAAGAAATCCAAAACTGTTGGTAACTTTTTTTTGCTTTTCCTGATTGTGCACGGAGAAAAAAACGGACGTATTGTTTTAATTTCTTCTCTTCGGAAATTGTGTGGCTAATCGACCTTTTTAAAACAAATAATGAAGTTTCAGCTAATATATTTTACTTGGGCCATGTCCCATATGTTCAGCTTTAGTTTTGTCCGTGTCTTTTCCTGTTATCCTCATGGGCCATTTGCTTGTTGCTTTGTTTTTTGCCTCCTTAGTTATGTGCTGCAGATGCACTAAAAAATGCCAAAGTAAACACGAAACGAAACGAAGTGAACGCCAAAGGAATGGCAAGAAAAGGAGCGGGCATGGCAGCACCCTCGCCCCTAACTTGGTCCCTTAAACTACGTGCAACATGCGCCACGCAAATGGAACAACTGCAGCTCCTTGCTGCATGCGAAATTGGCGGCGTATCTGCAGCGTTAAGTGGGTCGCCGTTTTCCTAACAGGACAACACACGTCCCCTACCACCCCCCATCCTATTTACAGCTCTTCTTCCCCTTTACAATCCTGCCACCATACCGTCCTTCGCACTTGACTCCACTCGTGTCCGTAACTATTCAGGCGTTAAGGATGCACGCAGGCGGGCTGCTATAGGGAGGGCTAGTGACACTTACACCAATTTCCGTCCATTTCCAAAAAACTAGCACGGCCTACTGCTGTCGTCCGACACCATTGCTTCCCCTTCCCTTTGATCCTCCGCCTCGAGTCCTCCTGCGAAGCGGCTCTGCTGATGACTTGCCGCAACGATTTATCAAACTAGACACCGACAAAGGCAGCCACTAAATTGATTATGCTAATTACGGGAATCTCTGGCTTCAAAGTGTGATATTTACCAAAAATGCACACTGACCCATCATCCTTTCAGCTCTCCAGGTAGCAAACAATGCTAGTATTTATTTTAGAGTATCTATGGAGCTCTGCTCAAACTAAACGAACTGATGGCGTGGCCTCAAGCCCCCTATTAGCGACCAGTTAATTATTACCATTATGTAATATCAGCTTGGAGGCAAATCAAGGCCCTGCCCGCAGCATTGAAAAAATTAAATATAAAATTGCACAGAACATTAAATTTGCATAGAGCCCCAGAATTTGGGTATAGGTTTCGTGGCTCTGTTGTGACACTTTTGTGTTGTGTTGGATGTCACAGAATGTGCTGACAGTTCGCCAGTCAGTCATTCAGTTAGCAAAGTTTCCGGTAGCGGGTAACGAGTAAGGGTTGGCGGGATATGTAGGGACATTCTGTTCACCCTACCCCGTGCCCCCTGTCCCCACCCATTTTCCGATTTGCTTTTCCATTTTCATTCCCAGTCCCGGCTTTCGTCAATTGTTTACTTGCCAGAGATGATGACAGCAGTTTTGTTTAATTTCAGTTTTAGTTTACCCATCTCTTCGCAGACCTATTCCATTTTCCGCCTCCGAGGGTCTCCGACTCCGCTTTCTTGCACCCTCGTCAAATAAAACAATTTATGGGCTGGTGCAATGCGAGGGCCTGGGCAAATTAAAAATTTGTGCACAAATATAAAAATCGGGCAAAGTTTTTTCTGCTGCTGTAGCTGCTGCATGGCACCAAAAAATGTTGTCAACTTTTATTATAACTTTTTATTTGTTGCTGTTGCTGTTGGTCTTGGTATTGCAACTGTTTCTGTTGACACTTAATTGATGGTGGCAAGCCGTGATTGGTGCCGGCGGACGAACGGTAGGGTTATGCTGCATGTGGGGTCGGGACCACTGGGCAAACAGGCAGGGCTATCAAATGAAATTGGCGGGAAAATCGTTTTAGCAATTGCAGTTTTAGTCCCGTTTTTGTCGCCATTAAAGCAGGTCAGGCCAGGCCAGACAAAAGCAACACAAAAAACAATCGCATCAATTATTTAAATGCTAAAAATACAATACAAAATAGATAGCAATTGAGAGATAACATTAAACAATGTACGCAGATTTTGAATGGGAAACCAATTGATATTTGTAGTGTTAAATATTTTATTGAATTTTATGGAGGCCAACTGACAAGTAATGGGCTTTAAATATTAAGGCGGGAAGACCACTTCTAGGATCCGTAAAAATTACCAGTCTCCGACTTGAGGCATCTCACGTAAATCAGGCTGAACAGTTCGGCCGTTGCCCGTTCTTGGCCTTTAAATTACGTTATCATTGAGCTGAATGCAATTAAGCCACGAACGGGCGTTCGGTGTGTCAATCAACGCCGCATAATGGCAGAACTCCCCAATTCGCAGGCCTCCATGTTTAAGCAGATAATAAAGCAGCCTGCCGGGGTCGGGGACTCAGTGGGGTAAAGGGAAAGAGCAATGGGGGCAGTGCGAAATGAACGGTGGCAACGGCTCCGAAGTCGGAGCACGACCACGGACGCCATGAGCCGGGTTATCATTGCTGTGGTAAGCAACGTCTCGCTCTCACATTCATGCAAGCACTTGCATTTAACCACAGAGAAGGAGGCAAGAAAATACACTAAGAGAAACTGCAATTCTAATTGTTCTGCACTAACTTAAGCCTCTAAAAGCATCGCTCTATTTGTTCTGAAGCTTGAAAATATATCTAATTATTTAAGCAACCTTGCTAGTAATCATTTTCAGAGATAATTTCTTCTTTGTGCATCAGCCGTCCTGGAGTGCCGGCAAAATTGACTTTTGCCGTTTCTCGAATACATTTATAGCGCCACGGAAGCCCCGGAAAGTTGGCTTCGACGAGTGAGGAGGACTCCACCAGCAGATTCCGATTCGGATTCGGATGCGGATTCAACGGCCGTCCCAATTGCCACGAACACGACACATGGCGACAACTTGCAAGACAGCAGGCGGAAAAGGGGCGGATAGCGAGGAGTGGCTGAGAGGCAGATAGTTGCCTACCTCACGCACTCGAGTGTAACGTGATAATTTGTCTGACGTTATGTTGATGCAGACTCGGTCTCCAGGTCCGGGTGGGAAACGAGTGCGGGTCTGGGTCTGGGTTCGGGTTGTGTCGAGATTGCCGGGTCCGGGCTTGGTTTGGTTTCTACCCAGTGCTGAGTCCTTCGGTGCTTGGATCCTTCATTCCTGGCACTGCCCCCCTCATTTGCTGTCGCTGCTTGCCATTCAGCAATCTGTCACCTGAGTAACAATTATAGCTGCTGGCATTTTAAGTGGGCGATTGTAAGGGAAATCTCCGTCGGAGTCTGGTCCACATGGCTGTGTGTGTGCAAAGGATCAACTCAATGGCTATACATGTATGTGTGTGTGTTCGTTAACTGCAGCAACTTGACTTGCCAGTTACTGTTTCTCTCCTGAAAAAGCAAAAGCAAAAGAACCTGGGACGTTGAAATCAATCAGCTTTCCCACTGCTAAAGTCAATCGCAATTGCAAATAGCTGTGCAAATTTCTTGAATCCAAAACTGACTTTATTAAAAGTTGCACAAAGGCAAGCCAGATGAAATCATGAAGTCTCTGCTCGATATTAATATTCATACGCCCTGTAATACCGAAGTGTGTGGCAGCGGCGGTGTGCGACTAGTCGCCGTTGCTGTATCACTTAAAAGGAACTAATCTGAGAGTTAACCAACAATTTGCCAGCAAATTGCAAGGCAGCCATAAAATGTTCCAGTTAGCAATCGATGGGCCCTGTCGATTAAATCACAAGCCCAAGACAATCGACAAGAGAGGCAGACATAGAAAACCGCAAACGAGCGGCATAAATCAATTGGTTTTAATGCAGAGGCCTCTGCTTCTTGCTTCGGCCCCAGTCCCTACCACCAATCCGTGCCATGTCTCGAGATTTTGACTCTGTAGCTCAGAAGCCGGAACGCGTTTCCGATCATAAATTATTGGCTAGCTGGGTTTCAGGCCCAAGGATATCCCAAAACCAGCTACGACGACAAATTTCCGCTGCCCAAAAACCTAATTAAGCCAGGAGCAGGCCATGCACTTGGAAACAAATCAGGTCAATTGCTAGAAACATTTAATCCTCCATGTTTAGCTGAAATGTGAGAAAAAATGGTCAAGGATCTAGAGTTTGTTTTACTTTATAAAGTTGCAATTCTGATTATAATTCTTATGTTCGGGGAATTCCTCCAAGTGCATTTATTGTTACTGGGATGTCGATGTTGTCGCTGGTGGTAGTGCCTTCAGTACTATGCTTTGACGACGATGTTGCTGGAGTGTTTGCCCGGCTCCAACGCCGCTCAAGTGTTGCTTTCGTGGTTAATGCTTAAGTAATTACAATGCCTGGCCAATTAAGTATGCACGGAAAGGGGCGGAGGGGCATTGTTACCAAAGCTGGATGTTGCTTACCTAATGAAGCCTCCTCGCATTAACAACAACGACAATAACAACCGGACTGGGGCCCATGGGCGGTGCATCAAAAAAGGAGACCGGGAACGGGGACGCACTGATGTGGCACAGCATGCAGCTAATTATCACACTTGAGCGAAAAGTCAGTGACATCACGTTATACGGGTTCTCGGATATCCATATAGTATGTTTGGGAACCCCAGAGACACTAAGGATGCGTTGTGCCACAGGTTGAGGCATTGGCAACGACATCAACTACAGTATCGTCCACAGCTCCGGCAACGGGATAGCCATCTAACTATTCATTACCCGTCACACCCATCCTGACAAATTCTCTAAAGCGGATTTTTATGAAAATTGATGTTATGAACTTGTCGATCTCTTCCCTTTGATTGATTGACGCCTGGCGTGAGCTCCATGCTGAAGTGTATTCTGACAATGTACACCCTGTCCTGAGCCAAGAGACCCGACTCTGACGTAAGCCCCCTCGTGAGCCAACAAATCTGTATGTATTTCTAAGTAAAAAACGAAAAGGAAGCCAAGAGCCGACAGCAGTGGAGCATCTCCCCTAAAACCCAAGACTTTTCGCAGACTTTGTGACGCTGTGAGTGCTGCCCAGGATTATTTTTCAAGCACATCACACATTAACCGACATCGCCGATACAGGTGATTGATACAGATTTACTGGGAATTTATCCATAAATCGTTTAAGGTATTCCGCTCATGAATCGAATGATTATTGACATAATAGAGCCATCGCTGGGGCAATATTGAGGCTCCATGCACTTTTCAAGATTTTTAAAAGGGATCCTCCAGGAATTTTGATAAAAAAACTAAAAAATTACTTGTTTCTAGATTTTGATGCAGGTTTACTGGGAATTGATCCAAAAATCGTTTAAGGTATTCCGCTCATGAATCGGATGATTATTGGCAAAGATATGGTCATCGCGGTGGGTCATAAAGCCCTCTCCATGCATTTTTCACATTTGGAAGGGGATGCCCCAGAAAATTTGAGAAAAAGTCGAAAAAATATTTTGTTCCTCCATTTGGATGCAGATAGGTGGAGAATCTGTCCACAAATCGTTTAAGGCATTCCGCCCATGACTCGGATGACTATTGACAAAGATAGAGCCATCGCTGGGGGCAATATGGAGGCTCCATGCACTTTCCAAGATTTTTAAAAGGGATCCTCCAGGAATTTTGATAAAAAAACTAAAAAATTACTTGTTTCTAGATTTTGATGCAGGTTTACTGGGAATTGATCCAAAAATCGTTTAAGGTATTCCGCTCATGAATCGGATGATTATTGGCAAAGATATGGTCATCGCGGTGGGTCATAAAGCCCTCTCCATGCATTTTTCACATTTGGAAGGGGATGCCCCAGAAAATTTGAGACAGAATCGAAAAAATATTTTGTTCCTACATTTTGATTCAGATTGATGGAGAATCTATCCACAAATCGTTTAAGGTATTCCGCTCACGAATGGGATGATTATTGACAAAGATAGAGCCATTGCTGGGCGCAATATTGAGGCTTATTTGCAATGGTTTATCCTTCTTTGGGAGCCTTATTGTCCTTCTGTGCTTTGGCATTTATATATTTTTTGCATACATTAATATGCATTTTTGAGCATTTTGAATTGAAACTCTCAGGACAGTTTGACAAAAATTCAACCAAAAAATTTTGTTTGTTTCCTTGTTGCCCTTAACCCATCTGCCTTAGCGCTCGGCCTTAAGTCACTGGCCAACATATAAGCCACTTAAGGTTTTGTGGAACACGCGCCACGGCGGCAATTTAGCGCCAAGTTTTTAGGGGCGTCATCGATGCCGGGTCGGCTGCCAAACGCATTTGCTATCCAATCCTCCTCCCGCCCCCGGTCCGAGGGTTAAGGTTTCTCCTTTATGGAAGGAACTGGAGAATGGGGTGCAGGGGTAGGGAGCTGCATACTTTAAGGAACTTCTGGCAAGGCAGTCGTGGCCCATAAATTGCCAGGGCTGCAAAGCTGCTTAAACGAATTGCCGCAGCCCGCAAGAAGTTGGCTTGGCTAGCAGTTGAAACTGCATCTTCCTACGCGAGTTGGCCCCTTGCTACATACCCTTGCCCCCTTATGGCGCCTTAGATTCGGGCCTGCATCCTTTTACTGGCAACTTTTCTGTTGGTCTTAAGTTGTGCGCAATTTATAAATAGTTTGTTTAGTTTTAAAGTTTCGCCTGCAGTGCCCCATCGCTCTGGTGATCCGACGAGCCGGCATTATCTACTGGATGCTGCAAAGAGTATCTTTTTAAAGTTTTGATACTTTGCACGATAGGACGGAGTGCGGTGCGGGACCAACTCTCCACATAAGATAAGGAAAGGAATTTATTGGCAAATTAGATTTGGCGCAGAAATGTGCGCAATGAGGGGAGTAATTTATGTTACCGCCTCCCTATGTCCATGTCATTGTTTGCTTTGGGTATCCAAAGTTCTGTTAGTCTTCCAACTCACCCAGCGAATATTTTTTGTATATTTTTCATTCCGCTAAACGGATATTAAGTGGTCTGAAGTTGTATTTAAATTGTTGTTTAAGCGGGTGCGACCAAAACTCAAAAAAAAAACTTGGATTTGATTTAAGGACAATATAAAATAAAGAAAGGTCTTCAAAGACAGTTTAAAGAAAGTTCACTCTCATTTTATTTTTAAATCTCCGCAGTCTGGGGAAAATATCCGAAATTGTTGGCCTGCGCCTGGAACTATGGAATCGGAAAATATTCATCGAGGCATTCCAGCTGTTCTGGCAACCCTTGCCCATTTGCCCTCTGATTTTCCCGACAAGATCCCTCTGGCCCTCTGACGTTCAATGCAGCGCCCTTCAGAGAGAAAAAGCGTTTGACAAATCTGACAACGCGACTAAGCGACGCCTTGGCAAGGCCTCCCCTTCTATAACCCCGCTACCTAGGGCCCTCATCGGCCCCCGGGAAGTGGCATGCTTTTAGCATATTTTACATGCCAATCTCTCTTGGGACTCTGACTGCAGCTACTGCTCCTGGAAGAGCTTGGCATGGGGCAAGGGGAGTGTGGCCTGACAATGACTGCATTTATGCAAGTCGTAAGTAAAACTTTTCGCACGCAAAACGCAACTCGTAAAGTAAACACAGTCGAAAACTAAGTTTTCGCTGCCCCTCCGAAATGGGAAATGTTAAGAGGAGATGGGCGTGGGGCTGGGGGATGAAGGTTTGCAGGAGAAGGCTTTTTAGGGCTTTGGGGTCTTTCTGGGTCTTGCGCTCAATTTGCGCATTTTTTGCGCGCAATTACTCAGCGAAGGCTTAAAGTGCAGCCACGCTTCTGCGCCAACCCTCACTACCGCCCTCTATCTCTCTTGATACACTAGAAAAAGGAATTTTTCGTTATGTTAAAACTGTTCCTAATACAATGCCTGAGTACCATATACTATTATTACATAACTATTCCTGAACTGAGGGCCATTTAATAACGATCTAACGATACATTTGAATTATTTGGAAGTTATACAGTTCCCGATACTAGGGTATTCAGAACTCAAATTCAAATTTATTTTTCATTTTCCTCACCTTGAATCTTCCCACTTTTCTACCGACCAAGATGACAAGCAAGTGAGCCCCAGCTTTGGCACTGACTTGGCTTCCCTCTCGTTCGCATAAGCCGTCCAAAAGGTGCAAAAAGTAACTGCCTTAAGCAGCTTTGGGCTCGCCTTTATTCCTCCTATCCCCTTCCCACCTGGTACCTGTCCTAGCCTCTTAGCAGCTTACCTGCAACATTTTTTACGGTTGGCTAGGAGAATTATATTGTTGACAGTTGTCACATGCGGCGTATGCGTAATTTTTGGCGCAGCAAAAACTTTTCAAAATCTCTTAGTCCAGAGCTGAGTTGGCGCTTTTCATTAACTGCTTTTTAATTGCCTGCCAGCTACTGGACCCTGACCGCATAAATCTTTGCAAAAACAGGAAGGACACGCATACCACTCGTCTTCCGCTCATTCGCTTATCCTTTAGCTTCAGCCTCCAGCCACTCAACAGCTTGTCAAATCGACTTTTAATCTGCTGCATATGGCCCAGACCCAACTGACCGACACTAATTCCCGCAGACACCCGCCTCAGGAAGGATGCCGAGACGGGGGCCTCTCCGGTCCCCACCTGTCCACCCCTGTCCACTCCTTTGCCCCCTGAGCTGTTCACTGCCCCGAAAAGCCATCTCGGTGACAAATGCCACACGTTCATTAGAGCAGAGAAAGGAGTAGAGAAAGAGTACACAGAAAACATTACTAGTTAGAATCCTTTTACCCATCCATTTTCATAACGAGAATTATATAGCCCAAGTCTATATCTCAACCAATTGGCGATCAATTCTCAAACGAAATATATAGATTTATAAGACAATTCTTCATTAAGCATTGAGTTGGCAGGATGAAAGGATATTATATTTTTTATAGTTTCTATATATTTACCATACTTTATATTGTAAATTTTTCGCAAATCAATAACTTTCTGGCTGTGTAGGAAAGACCCTGCTGAGTATGCACTTTCAAAACAAAGTCAAGCGGGGTAGTACTGTCCCAGGCTGAAGTATTTGGCCTCCACTAGCTGCGTGATTCATTCCTGGCTACGGTCGAAGGTGGGGAGTCCTAGAACACTCAATGCCTTTCCGGTCAATCAACCCGTGCATGTGTGATCAAAGTCGCTGCCCAAAGACATCCGCTCTCAATGACAAACAAGCTCCATAAAGAGCGAAATGACTGGCGACACACACTCTTGCCGGACTTCTCGTGTGGGGAAGGGGCTTAAGGAAGAACGTGAGGTACCCGAAATTTATGCGCTTGTTTGTTCAACCGATCTGGGGCTTTACCAAAGCACAACTATTCATTTAGCGTTTTATTTATTGCGCATTTCATTGCGGCCAACGGCATGTCAAGTACTTGCCTTCCTCCTGGCTAATGGATTGCGGCACACAAATCTTTAAAATTACCCGTAAAACTTTGAAATTAGTGCAGACCCATCCAGAACCACTGGAAAATCGGCAAACTGGCAACCGTCCGAGTCGCGTCCTGGCTAATTTGTAGTTTGAATTTTGATCAAAGGCCAAGTGCAGACAAGACTACTGATTGCTTGCGAGTTACAATTCTTGGGTCGCACAGGAAAAGTGTATGCCACATGTTAGTAGCTAATAGGGAAATACGGAAGGGGTCCAACTTAAGAAGTCGTGTCAGTCTTGCGAACATAACTCTAACTTTTGGACTTAAAGAGAAGTTAGCTCATAGAGTTTAATAGCATAATTAAAGATTATGCTATGATAAATAAAATAATAAAAATATACACATAGACACAAAGATGTCCAACATTCCAAATAAACTAGTCCAGTTTTGAGTATTCAAAAAATTGGCACGTTGCTTTGAAAATTTTGTCAAAGCTGGTCAAAAAATGATTTTTCTTTAAGCTTGCATAGCTAATTGAAGCCCAAAAATAGAATCCGGCAATAGAAAAAGGTGGGTGAGGGTGAGGGGTTAAGAGAGGTAAATGCATAAACCATCGCCGATCCAGACAGATCGGCTCAGCCTCGATGCCTGACAGGCTACACAACTTTTGCAAGCCCCAAATCGCAAAATCCCAGGCATGTGTATGCGCCTATGAAAAAACCAACTGCGAATAAGTAACGTAAAAGTCCTGCACATACACACAAGGGCCAGGACACTGGTTCACATGCGGAACGTAACGTAAAACGTAAAATATTCGTGAATGCAATTCCCATGCAAACCAACACCAAAGCAAGTGTGTGTTTGTGTGTGTGTGGAAAAAGTCAAACTACAGCATTGCGGATGTTTCAGGACGTTCAACTGCACTTTGACCCATATTCCATTCCATTCTGTTGCAAATACGAGTGGCTGCCTGCAACCCTACCACAATCAGTGGTGGCAACAGTGGCCAGAGAAGAGGCTAGTGGAGTGGGATAAGAGCAAGGGGCCACGGGGGTAAAGGCCTTACGGGGCAGCCTCTGCAACCGCAGCTAGAGAGCCGGTGGCAGGCTCAGGCGGCGACTGCTGCACGTGCAACCCATGGCAGGCGATTTCAGTTTGAGTTATGTCCGCCGAAGCCCAACAAAAAGCACTCGCACCTGCACTTCTAAAACAAGTATATAGTATAGTAAGGTCTCTACAATAAAGACTTTGCATGCTGCCCAGAAAAATGAGTGCTAAATAGTTTGGCGAAAAATAACAAATTTTATGAAATTTTAATATTATTAGTACAACCATAAAGTACATTCTCACAGTGTGGGATTAGAAGGTGGTTAGAGAAACAGGAAGGAGTCCTGCTGCTGAAAGGTATCTTCTCCTAATCCCGACAATAAGTAAGCGGCATGTGATTTGCCCCACCGACCCGTTCAGAACCGTGCCACAGCACGACCAAGCCAATGAAAATACTTGCACGACACTTTAACTCTGCAAGCCCATAAGGATAACCCGGCACATGGCACAGCTACACCTAACTCATAGAAAGACAAGAAAGGAGAGCTTACTTCGGGCGGAGCCGAAGTTGATATACCCTTGCAGTTCAGTCGCAGTCTTCTAGGTGGCGCCACGCATCTTATATTATTAGATATATAGCGAATCGTTTATAGTCGGCCGATCCTTATGAAATTTGGCATATTGCATTAGTTTGCCCAAAGAGTAATCTGTACCAAGTCCCATCTTTCTAACTTAAAAAACACCAAAGTTATGCCAATTCCGATCGTTCTATGACATCTATAGGATATAGTCGGCCGATCCTTATGAAATTTTGTACATAAGATATTTTGGTCAAATATAACATGTGTGGAAAATCCCAACCCTCTAACTTAAAAAACACCAAAGTTATGGCATTTCCGATCAATCAGTTATATGGCAGCTATAGGATATAGTCGACCGATCCCGGCCGTTCCGACTTATATACTGCCTGCAAAGGAAAGAAGGGTGTGTGCAAAGTTTCAACTCGATAGCTTTAGAACTGAGAGACTAGTTTGCGTAGAAACAGACAGACGGACAGACGGACATGCTCATATCGACTCAGGAGGTGATCCTGATCAAGAATATATATACTTTATAGGGTCGGAGATGTCTCCTTCACTGCGTTGCACACTTTTGACCAAAATTATAATACCCTCTGCAAGGGTATAAAAAATAAAAACCGAGAGCACCTTTCTTAAATGTGATTTTATTGGGAAACTATTTGGATTTATGGTCTGGGGTGATATTAAAACATTCTCTAATTAAAATATTTCTAAAGTGAAATATGGCCAGAATTATTTTCTGGCAATTAAAAATGCCACAACACCTTCTCGGCTTCTTGCTCACTTTCCGTAACACAAACACAATCATATTTCATCAAACAAAAGACCGAAACGACAAAACCGACAGCAATAAAATAAAAGCGACAAGGATAAGGGTAGTTTGCAAGGGAAGCAGAAGACTGGAAGAGTCAAAGAACCGTAGTCCCATGCCGGAACAGATAAAGCATTTCCCATTGACCAGAAGCCAGAGACCATTAGAGCCACGTTATGAGCCGCCTCCCACCGGGACAGCACCAGCACACATTACAATTTGGCAGCCGTCGTACCGCACATCCGCAGTGCAAGGTAATAAACAACAAAAAATACGCCAACAAAGAGGCCAAACTCGTACAAAAACTCCGAGCTCCTGTCCCCTGACTCCGGACACACACACGGGACAGGTGAACGAGGTAATTTTAATTATGGTCAGTCGATGTCGTCTTGCCGGATTCATCAGCATTCAGGAGGCATGTGACAAAGTCACGAACCCGTGCACGGCGGTAAGATAGGATGATGGCGCGGGTCTTTCAGTTTCAGGGTCGTTATGGATGTGCGCCAATTCGAGGACAGTCGTCCTGGTGGCTGTGGCAGCGGTCGTGTGTTTGCCTCTTAGCAAAATTACATAAATTAGCCGCGAACATTGCTTTTTTCAGCCCGTTTTTCCGTTTCAGTTTTCCGCTCTCCAAATCAAAGCCTGAAAATTTAATGGACTCCTGTGTGCAAGATTTCAAAAGGACGCACAAAACATACAGCCCACGAGGGCAGACTGGCACACGTGATACTTTTTTTTTTTTTGGACCACCTGGCTTTTCTACAGTTACTGTTACATTACTATTACTGATTTCATTAGGATCCATGGCCAGGGATCTATGCCTGCTTTTCTAACCAAGCGCTGGATGTCCTGTTCTTTTTCTGTTAGCTCCATTCGCTTCTTTTTTTCCAGCGGTGTACCACTGCGTATACGTAATGTTGCAGTCGCAATCGTCGTTGTCTGCAGCGGCTGCTGCGACTGCTGTTGTACATTTTTGCTGCAGTTTGGGAATTGGTTGGCCCATCCCTAGCTCGGTCGACTGGTTGAATGTTTTGTGCATTTTTGCGCATACCTTTGGCATTTTGGCAAAGTCAAAGGTCGTCCCCTCGGCCGCCTCGCCGACCATTTTCTTGTTGCGTTTCTTTTGCGGTAATAAAATGGAGCCAGGTTGGTCCTCGCAAAATATGGGCCCATCTCCTGCCTCTCTATCCCTCCTGCCTCCACACCCCAATACTCCACTCTCTTTTCTCCGGAGCATCGAAAGGGGTAATTTAATTTATGATGCAGTAAAATTGAAAATCCTCCCAGGCATTTCCAGGTGCGAGGATAGGCCACGGTACCTCCTGCCTTTGGTGACATGCTGCTGCCGAGTGCGAGTGTCTGGCCATGGAGAAACAAGAAGTTGCGGATACAGAAGAGTCTCAAAACGGAGCCCAGAGGCAGTCAAAAGCTTGGCCAGGTGGCTACCGCAAACGCTCCCGACTTAGAGATTTTGGATGAAAATGCATGAGGCCATGATGTGCCCGGAGACCCTGGGCTTACACTTAAAGAATATAAAATGGACGATCGGTAGTTTTCGTTCTAAAAACAACTATATATGAGTAAAAACATTATCTATCAACTATTCCCAATTATCAATTTTCAGTGTAACTTTCGCCCCACTCCTTTAGATACCTTCCAACCATCAATATAAAATGGCCCCGACAAATAAAAATATTCAAAATGAAAATAAAGGCGAAACGTAACCTGCTAAAAGTATGGCAAACTGATAACAGACTGGCCACCACACCACTTCGAATCGCATCGCCAGGCATCGACTGCTGCTGCATCGACTTTTACTCCTTCTGCTCCCAATCATCATGCTTGCCTTGATGGCAGTCCCAATCCTTTCTCCGGATTCGAATTCGGTTTCTGTTTCACAGGCGCTGCATCTTCCCGGTAGAATGTAACAGTGCATCCATCTGCGGCTCAGTGGTCCTCCACGTGGCTTTGCATATTAAATACGCGGCGGAGGCACGCGCGGCGCTCAGCTCAACCGCGACAAGGCCATAAAGTACCTGGAAATGCCTGCCGCGACAACACAGGATACACGCAGTTGCAGTTGCAACAACAAAACAACAGTACCATCAACAGGCAGCGACTAGACCTCACGATACCCAATATATGTATATACTACCCATTGGCGATATGTCGTGCCTTGAATTACTTTCTCTGTCATCGAGTGTACCCTTTATTCAGGAAAAAAATACAGGGTATACAAAAATTGCGCCTATCGCAGGATTCGTAAAAGAATTACGAGCTGGTAACGGTGGCAGAAAGTGCAGATGAAACTGGAGCTGGGTGCCGCGAGTCGAAATGTCGGGATTCAGGGATTGGGAGACGCAGGGTTAAAGGGTTTCTGGGCAACGGGGATACTGGGAACTGGAGACCCGTAGATATGACGGGTATCCAATCATTTTAACGAAAATAAACCACAACAGATGGCGCTGTTTGTGCCTTGTAAGTTAATGCACGAGTAGGCGGCCTAGGGGCGTGGCCGGAAGTGACAGATGAGCACAGGTTGCGCCTGCCACATGGCAGCTTATCTCAGCATCCTTGTTTTTGCTGGCCGGCTCGACGTAAGATTGTCTGGTTTATTCTGCGGTCACTTGTGGCATCCATCGCCTCCGCCGCCTTGCCCCTGCCGACTGCCACGCCCCACGGCCATCATTCGTATTCCTTTGCTCGTGATTGTTTACGTTGCGGTTGGCCAACCGCCACCTTGCAATTGGAATTTTTGTCGCATTTACCAAAGTGCAACACGAAACAGCAACTGCCACAGGAACGGAAACAGCGAAGGCGAACGGCTGCTGCAGATAAATCTCATGAAATAATTACACGTGTTACAGTAAATGCTGTTAAATTGCCACCATTCCGAATCTACCCATGTCCCTTACACGCGAAGAAAATAAGACATATTAGCTGAACTGATTACATCGGCCAACGGTTGTCAGGAACCCAAGAAAAGCATTCCCAGCTACCTACTTTGGTGTATCCCATTCCTATTCCCATTACGAATTCGTTACAGTGTACCCTTAACGGCAGGCAAGGAGATGGCCGGGCCATGTAAATGCATTCATGAATGAGTGGACCTCATGGACCACGGATTGCACGAAAACCGGCACAGACGAACAGGATCTGCGAGTGTTTCAATTTGCACACAGCCTGTGGAAAAAGGCAAAGGGGTATGAAAAAGGGGGCAGGGCAACCGCAGGACTTATGCCCAATTGGGAAAATTATTTTGTGCCACTGCGGCATATAAAATAAAAATTAAAAAAAAAAAAACAAAAAAGAAGGGGGAAGAGATGGAAGACGGGTCAGTAAAAGCCAAATACACCCGGCTTGTGGAGAGTTAATAACATGGCAGTCGGACGATGGGCTTAAAATATAAATTGAATATCAACTGGAAGGGCGGCTCATTAGCGGGCAGTGAGTCCTGGCTCAGGGACTGCTAGGGTCTGCAAGTGTTAATTGAAAATTAGACTGTAGGCTGCAGAATATTTATGCGTTTTATATTTATGCCGCTGATGGCGACACCCCCCGACCGTACAATGGCCTGGGTGGAAACTTGGTCTTTTTCAAATGAGAACATTTTCCTGATTGCACGACTTGGCCTACCCTTTTCAATCGGGTTTGTTGGCTTTTCCTTTTTGAGATTTTTTGTGAGCCCTCTGAGTTTTGGCGCAACGCCGCCGCATTGAAGTAATCACATAAATCACGCAACGCTCCGAGGCTGTAAAAGCGTCGCCAGCTCCCATTATGACTCGCAGATAAAATGCCCTGCAGATGCATAGAAATAAAAATAAAGACCCAGTGGCAGCGACTGCTTTATTAAGCATAATGCGGCCATAAAGCCATTCGAGCCAATCGAGTCCTCTACCGCACAAAGTCCAGCCAATCGGCAATCGATAGGGAATAGAACGCGGAATGGGAAGCGATGAGCCCTTGCAGCCAAAGGATTATGCCAAGGTATGGACAGCTACCAATGATTGATGGGCCACTGCGGCCAATTCTTGGCGCTGGCTTTGTTTCGCCTCCATGCCATCAGTGCCTTATGACTTCCATGGCTTCTATTGCTTCCGCCGCTGCCCGCGGCACCTCTCAATAAACCGTAAACCCGTAAATCATTTTCTCCGTCCGTTGCGTGCCAAGTCATAAATACCTACGACCTCCGCAGCCTTCCTCTCTAGTAAATATATTGAAAGTTCCTCTAAAGCGGCCTGGAGCATTTTAATTAAGGCGGAAACACAAAAAATCCCAAATAACAACAAATTCAACAAGTACTCGGGACCTAAGGCACGAACTACAATACCCTAGGCGCTCGGAAGTGCAGCTTTTTTGGATGGAGGGCTAAGGGATACTTACTTAAGGGGGAACTTAAGGGATTCCTTGCTTAAGACGCAAACTCTTCAGATATTAGAAAACTGGAAGGAAGTCATCATTACATCATTGCCTTTACAAAAACCTTTTAATTTAAAAAACCAAAAATGTATGCCATTCTAAATGGCGAACTTTTAAAACGAGACTAGATCGGCCAAGTCCACGAAACATGTAAGCTACCCTTTTGCCGGGACACTATCCTCTATGTCCGGATAAATGACACAACCGGAGGGGGACTAAAAACTGCAAAGGGACGCAGCGGCCGAAAGAAAAATGGCCAAGGCGCGAATTGTTTGACAAGAACGCTGGACTGCGGACCAGTGTCATCCATCAAAGTAGCCCAGAACCGGGAGCGGGGAGATTGAAATAACTGCCACTGCAATTATCGCCTCTGAATCTTGCAGCCTGCCCCTGTGCCACCCGTGGCTATCCCCAAAGGCCATTTCCCGCTAGATTAGGCCCACTGACGATACATAACCGAATTAGCGCCACGGGGTCTCGTATTTTTATATGACAATTTTTGGTCTGCAAAATTCCCATTGCGGGCTTCTTCTTTTCCCATCTTCTACGCTATACTTTCGCCAATTTTATGTTTTTTTGCCTTGCCGGGCATGCATCATTCCCGGCTGCAGCCTGTAATTTCAGCACCCAAGAACAATTCGGTGGACTGCATCTTTTCGTCATGCAGCTAGATTTATGAACCTGCGGATTCAATGGGCCTCCAGACCTCCGGTTGTGCCTTTGGCTACATAGTAAATCATTTCTAAATTATTTAGTCGCTCTCGGTTCATATATATATTCATATTTTTGGCGCCTTTGCTCCACGTCGACGACGGGGTCGAAATACAGCACGTGATTGCGTTATAAATTACAAGCCATTGGATTCATATAGTGCTCTACCCTATCTACAGTCCGAATTTCAATACCCTGATACATGGGGGTAGGTTGGGGATGTTTCCCCCAAGCTCGGCGTTCCTTAGCGAATTTTGTTGACATTTTTATTTTGAACGCTGTCTCTCTTCCTAAACGTTCTTATACAGCAATATACTTTTATTTTCATACACATTTTTTTATTATCTTTTTAAGCAAAAGATGCAAGTGAAAGATTTTGGCCTGCAAGCGTCAGTTGTGTTGCATGTAATTTAATATTCATTATATTTGCTATAAACGCTCTGCCACTATGATTGCATGATCTGTCAATCTGCCCAATTGCCAGGAATTTTCTCCTCCTTTCCAGCCCCTTCAGAGGGTGCTGCCTCCAACCCCCCAAAAGAGACTAGGCTCCTGCCTTGCCTTTTCAGGCGATAAAAACGAAGCGAAAAGTGCCGGTATCTATTAATATCGCTTTTGGCTTTTTGCTGGCAGGCCAGAAGGGAGCTACTGCTGGAAATTGGTAACTAGTATCGGGTTGTTGGGAAAAAGCCGGGTTGGAAAAACGCTGAAAACTTCTAACAAACGACACCTGCCCTAGGAAAGTCCTCATTTCCCTTCTCCTTCCTCTTCATATTTTTCCATTTTTTATTTGTTGTTTTTTAGTGGCGTGTGTCTTGCTTTTCTTCTTGCTGTTTGCATTGGGTGCCCCTCTCCTTTTGGCGATACACCGCTGCTGATGTTGCACGAATGTTGTAAATCAAAAGTAGGCGAGTCACACGAAGGGTCTTCCTCCTCATGTGTCCCCCTCTCCAGTTGCTGCCGTACACCTCTGTTTGTGATTCTGTTTCTGCTGCTGCTGCGCCTATTTGACTGGCAGGCCGAGCGGATAACGCTGGCAATTATCGCGCTTGTACCGCACGAACGGCGGAAGCGACAGAGGCGCCACATCATGTTACCCGGTTCGTTCCGTTCCGATCTCCTGCCCCACCTCCAGCCCCAGTCCCAGCCCCTTCCCCGGCTTCTGCCCCATTCTTTTGTAGCCGGCATCCTTTACTTTTGACCTATTCTTTTTTCTTTGTGCAATCCAATTGGCGCACAAAATAATGCAAAACAACAGAACATAAAAGCAACAGCAACAACAATAACCGAGCTCCAAGTCGCCAAAAAATATTGCTAAAAGAAGCGGGTAGCTATCCCTCTTTAATCCCGCCCCTGGAACACCCCCATCCGGTCAGTCAGTCATTGAAGTCATTTATTGCCACCAAAAGTTTTGCCCTGTTTATCATACCCTGGCCCTTACTTTTAGTTCTTAAAATTTTGACCACGAGCACATTGGAAGTTTCAAAAAAAAAACATATATTTTTTAATTTTTTGGAAGATTGGGAGAATTTATTAAAAATCTAAGAAAATTAGATATCTATATCTTGATTGTCTGTATACCTACTCCACAATAGGGTATATTTACATTCGAAGCGTATGATTTCTAGAGCGGATCTGATCGACTCCTTTGCGCTGGAACGTCCACTGTTTTCCATTCCGTTTCGTGTGCAGGAACAATTTGTGGACAAACCGACCGTCATTTGATGGCTGTTCCCTTCTTCTGTTGCTTGTCCACCGACTCGACCTCCAGTCGCTCCATTCCTTGGTTAATTCGCAAGGTGGATCCAGACTGCGCATTGCTTCGAGGACAGGGTAGTCCCAGAAATGGGAATCCCAGGAGGGGATCCCGATAAGCGGCACTAGTTTGTTTGCTCGGGAGCCGCACGGAAGATGACGTGCCCGGGATGTTCCATAAATGAGGCTCTGAGTTAAGCAAACAACCCAGAAATACAGGACATACAATCAAATTAAGCAAGGGGCAAACGGAGCTTTATATCTGCAGTAATGGAGCTCTCTATCCGCTGTCATGGGTATTTTCAATGGTTTTCCCAGGAACTATTTAATTTTCTTTTACATTGTTCCTAACTATTAGCGGAATAGCCATTCAACAATCAGAAGATATAAAAGACAACGTTATTTATTTCTTTTTTAAAAGGTTAAACAGCCGGATCCAATCCTTCGAGTAGTTGGCGCCACATTTACATTTTGTAACACCTTGACAGATAGAATTGAATTCAGTCCAGCTGATTTTTCTAATAAAAAACCTTTTTGAGTCCGTCTACTTAACCTGCATCGCAACTAAATTAAAAATGAAGCCACGTGACTTGATGCGTATCCTACTATTTTTCATCTTGCGTTTCGCAATAAACTTTTTCTTTCCATACCGCCAAAAATTCAAAGGTAAGATGAGTAGCAAAATTCGGACTGTTGGCGATAACATTGGTGGGTGATAAAGTGTCACCTCTAGGAATGTGTCATCTCTAGTAGCTTCAGCTGTTGCTTACATTTTTGCCAAAGAAAATAACAAAATGGAATTTTGTGTGAATTGCTCCGAAAAAACACGCAAATACAAATGCAGCAAATGCTTCGCGCCCTAGTGAGTCTTATTTGTTCAATATTGTTCTTGTTTTAATATAATTTTTCGAATTCAGCTGCTCCGTAACCTGTTACAGGGCCCACAAGGACTCCCCCGAATGTACAGCTGCGCAAAATGCTCAATTAATAGAGGAAACCCACGCCCAACAAGCTGACTATGAGGAACCCACTCTTCACGCACCATTCTCCACGGATGATACAGTCCAGCTGGAGAAGCTGCAACAGCTAGGTATGGCTGTCAAGCACGTTAATCGCATCGAGGTTTAATCCATTGATTTTTTTTATTTTTTCTGCAGATAAGAGCCAAGAACTGCGAAACCTTCTGCACAATCCCCATCTCCGCTCTCTGCTGCAGCAGATCGATGTAGCAATAAATGCCCACTCGGCCATGGCGGCGGCCATGCAGGAGCCCCTATTCCTAGAGTTCGCCAACGCCTGTCTCCAGGTTGTGGAGCCCATGACGGAAGCCGAACGGGCTGAACTTGAGTTGTGTTATTGATATTAAGCGGTTTTGGTAAATAAATACACATAGAAATATATTTTTTAATCACTCCAAACTGGAGGATGAATCTGTGGATACATTTTTAAGAAAAGTCACCATCCAATCCATTTTTCTTTCCTCGTGAGCCCTAGGCACCATTGCCTTGTCCAGATGGCGAGACAGTGCGTAATATCTTCTCCTCAGAACATAGGCCATCTCCTTAGGCTGCCTGTTCCGGGAAAATATTCCATTCCGGTCACCACCAACTCTTGAAACAGCTGATAAAAAGCATAAAGCTAATAAAATTCACAAAAAAAGTACTCACTCTGAGCTGTCTGAAAATCAGCAAAGTTCCAAACAATCTCTCCAATGAACCACTTTTTCTGGCGTAACGTGTCGAATGCCAGAAAATGCCGGGAGTACAGCTGGCGCTGATAGTTCGGGGAGCCGACAACCAAAGGAAGCTGAAAAGAGTAGGTCAAGGTAATTTCAGCTGCTTCAAAGGAAATATCTTACCGATCGATAGTTATTTATCGCATTTGCTCCATACTCCATTATTATAATTGGTTTCCCGGTTTCTTTTCGCCAGTGCAGAGCCTCCTCAGTAACCGCCCCAGTAATCCCTTCCAAACTTCTTGTATCCCGATACCAGCTATTGTACCTATTAAAGCCCACAATGTCTAGGAGCTCAGCGAGATTATTTTTTTTGTCATCATGAAAAGGTCTGGAAATAGCAGCTGTCAGAGGCCGACCCTGAGCTATTTTTCGAATGTACCACATTAAAGATCTGAAAACGGCAAGAGCCTTATCCCGAAGGTATTCATAAGGCTGGAAATTTAAAAACTAACTGAAAGTATTTAGCAGATCCATACCCCGAAGAGCTATATGGCTCGTTGGCCACCGACCAGGCTATAACACTCGGGTGATTTTTATCTCTATGAATAAGTTGCTCCAACACGGACATGTGGTTCTCCAGAAGGTGGCGATTAAGAAAGTTTGCATCTATATCCACTGCTGAGTATTCGTCAATAATCATGATGCCACATTCGTCAGCAAACTGCATGAACTCCTCGGAATAGGGGTAGTGGGTCGTGTGGTAGGCATTTGCTCCTATCCACTTCAATAGATTGAAATCTCTTAGCATCATAGGATAGTCAAGACCTCGGCCTCGAGTCTAAAAAGAGGTTTGTGAAAATACTGATATACATATGAACATATATAAAATTGAATTCAATTTAACCAATTAATATATTTAGGTAAATCCCTCACCTCGAAATCCTCGTGTCTACCAAATCCTCTTAGGTATAAATTTTTCCCATTTAGAAGCAAACTATCATTGTTCCACATTAGGCTACGAATACCCACCGGCAACCGGTAGATATCTAGGATTTCGTCGTCTATGGACTCCTCGCCTTTGTAAGCTCCCTTGTGCAGCTCCACCTGCAACCTGTATAGGTAGCCTGGCTGGGGATTCATGAGAAAAGGCCACCAAGCTCGTACATTGTGTACCTGAAGACTTCCCCTGAACGGATGTCGGTTGATCTGTGCCGCCACCACCTGGCTCTCCTGGTTCTGAAGCTGAACGTGGATATAATAGGCTCTATTTCGGCTTTTCCCATAGAAATCTCCGTCTAGAAACAGGCGGTACCTGACCACCCCCAACTGTTCCGATGAAAAATACTCAGTGTCCACGTCGATGTCACTGATATAAATGCGGGGTGTGCTGTAGAGGTGGACGGATCGGTAAATGCCCGCGTTATACATCTCAAATGTGTATCTCTCTTTGGTCCGATTTCCCTCTGCTTCGTGGTTATTCCCCTGAGGTATGGTGTAGCCTCCCTGCCGGTTGTCACACATCACTGTCAACCGGTTCGTAGCTCCGAAGTTTACATAGTTGCCCACCTCCATCTCAAAGGGCAAACTCCCAGAGTTGTGGCTCATGGCGGGCTCCCCATTAATCCACACCTCAGCCTTGTAGTGAACACTCCCGAAGCGCAGCCATGTGCGGCGCCTCCGCCCCCAGGAGCCGGGCACAAAAAAGTTACGCTCGTACCACACGGCTCCCACATGGTAGCGCAGTGATTGGCTTACAGTTATGTCGTTGTAAGACGCAGGTACAGCCATGGACAGTACCTTCCGACCGGAATGGATGATGCCCTTTTCGTACCATTTTTGCTGATACCCTTCCTTTGGTCGCGCAGACGAAGCTTTTACCATTTTCCATATTCCATCCAGCGTGTGCAACTCACGGGTCTCGGAATCTTGGGGATACAGCAAGCCTCTCGTATGTGGGGGCAACCGAAAATGCTCATTAACTTTTTCCGCCTCGGATTTTTCTTCCCCGGATTCTTCTGAAGAGACATAAACTGCTACTATCGAGTAGATGAGTTGGATAACCACTCCGAAAGGGATCCAAATTGTGAAGTGCATGGTAATTGACTGAATGAAGACCTCAATCATGAGAACCGTGGGAAAATGTATTACCTAGATTGTCATCGCTTAAATGCGCTGTGTATAATTTAGTTAAACACTGACTAATATTCTAGCGGAACCTTAAATCAAATATCCATATAGAAAATTCTATTTTCGGAGCTGTATCTTTTTAATCATTGGATCTGTTTTAAAAATGCAAAAATTTTTTATTGCATGCATTATATAATTTGAATTGTATTTTATATACATGAATAAAAAATTCTCCTATAAGCTATTTATTAAAAAATACTTTACAAAATATTACAATTTAAAAATTTGTTGCTACTAGGATACCCCATTGGAAAGGCAAAAATTTTTAAAGCTCTTGATGTGTGATCACTTTTTTCGATATATACAAGGTGAGATCCTCAGGCAGCTGGCATTGATGTAGCTCCTGAGCAAGTGCGAAGTAACGTCTTCGAAGGATAAAAGCGACTTCCTTAGGTTGCCGGTTTCTGGTAAATACGCCCTTTTTGTTGCCTCCCACACGGGTTATGGCTAAAATGCATTCATAATGTTTTAGCATCAACTCAAATTATACATACAAAATGAACCCACTTTGAGCAGTTCGAAAATCCGCGAAATTCCACACAAACTCCCCAATAAACCATTTTTGAGTCCGGAGTTTATCAAAGGCAATGAAGTGGTGCGAAAACAGCTCCACTTGGTACTCCTCCGACCAAACAAAGGCGGGAAGCTATAAAAGAATAAAACTGTAAAAATTAAAAAGAATAAACTAATACTTTTGACTAACAGAGTGCATGCCCTCCATGGTGTCTCCTCCATACTCGAATTGAATTATGGGCTTTCCGAAAGTTTTCCGCCATTTTTGCGCCTCGTCAGTAAGCAGATTAACTATCATGTCAGTTCTCCCGGTATTCTGGTACCAAGAGTTATAGCGATTGAAGCCTACTATGTCCAAGAACTGGGCCAAATGACAGGCGCTGGGATTGGCATTGATTGCCGCTGTCAGTGGACGACCATGGGCTATACCACGAGTATAATTAACCAAAGATCTGCGGAATAAAGCACAGATTAACGTTGGACTCCACCTCGAAATCGGGCAACCAACTCAAAGTATTTTAGAGCGCCCGGCTTAAAAGATCTCGGTTCGTTGGCCACCGACCACGCAATGACGCTAGGGTGATTCCTGTCCCTGTGGATGAGCTGCTCCAATGAGGACATGTGGTTTTCCAGCAGCTCCGGTTCAAAGATATCAATATTAACCGCTGGACATTCATCTATTATCATAATTCCGTGCTCGTCAGCGAACTGCATGGACTCCTCGGAATAAGGATAATGCGAGGTGCGATAGGCATTGGCACCTATCCATTTAATAAGGTTGAAGTCTCTGGCAAGAAGCGCATAATCCAGGCCTTTCCCACGGATCTTAAAGAATAAAAATATTGTTAAATAAAGAGTTTAACTTTGGTTTAAAATTAAAACCCACATCGGCATCCTCGTGGCGTCCAAATCCTCGCAGATAAAGGGGCACTCCATTCAATAGCAAGCTTTCGTTGTTCCAATTTAGATTTCGAATTCCGACAGGCAGGCGATAGGAATCTTGCATAACTTCAGCCTCCTCCTCATTGGTCTCCACAAACAGCTCAAATTGAAGATCGTACAAGTAGCCAGGATCAGGATGCATCAGGTAGGGCCACCAGGGATGAGGGTTGGGTACCAACAGAGTGCCGTGGTAGATCCCTTTGTTTATCTGCTGAGCCGCCACCTGGCCATCTCTGTCCCTTAATTGAACAAGGACATTTGATAGCCTAATGCCCATATAGCTATCCTGACTTCCATCTATCCATAAACGATACTCAATTCGGCCCATACCCTCTGAAGTTAGTTGGGAGCTGACCTGCAGATCGGAGATATGAAGTAAAGGTGTCGTATAGAGATGGACACTTCTATGAATCCCTGCGTAGTTAAAGAAGTCGAAGGAGTAGCTCTGGATGGGCAAGGAGCCATTGTCCGTTTTCACTTTGTAAACCGATCCCTGGGGAATTGTTCTGTTCCCCAAACGATTGTCGCACATGACGGTGATACGGTTCTCTCCGCCAAAGTTTAAGAGTCCCGAGATGTCTGCCTCGAAGGGCAGATGACCAATTGTGTGATGGGTGGCATTTCTGCCGTTAATCCACACTAGAGCCGAGTAGTGAACACTGTCGAATCTCAGCCAGGTGCGTTGGGTTCCTTCCCAGAGACGGGGAGCAAAGAAAGTGCGCTCGTACCACACGGTGCCTACATGGTCCCTCAAGTCATCCGTGGTGATATCGTTGTAAGAAGCAGGCACAGGCATCGCCAAGATGTCTCTTCCAGTCAGTCGCAAACTATTCGCGTACCACTTCTCCCGCACACCCTGAAACGGATCGGACGCTTCACTCCGGACTAGTCGCCACATTCCATTCAGGCTGCGCACCTCTCTGGTGGCAGATTCCCGGGGATACAGCAAACCTCGGGAGGGCGTCGGCAGGCGGACGCTTTCATATTCAAACTGGGGGTGCTCCACATCAGGCTGCTCCACGAATCCCTCGCCGTTTGAGGAACTAAGCAGTAGCAAAATGCTATAAAGCAACCAAGTGAAAGTCTGGCACACTCCCAGCATCCTGTTGCTTCTTTGGAAGTGGAAATTTAATGGAAAATCCCAATTTAATGGAAAATTCGTTTAATTTAACAACTTATTCGTTCAATTAGATTCACTCTTCTTTTTCGGCAGGCAACTGATAAGAGTCAAGGTATCGGCGACAGAACGAATTCATGCGGAATTAGGGATTGGAACGAAACGCGCGCAGTTCAAATAAATTTTGTTTTCACAATTAAATTGATTTTTAATTTCAAAAAATATATATAAAATAAATCTTAAAATATACTTTATATTAAGATACGATTTTTGTAATCATATGCAATTAAAACTTGTAATGTATATATACATACAAAAAATACTTTTCTTGGAACCTACAAAATTAGGGAGGTTATAAATAATTCATTTATTCCTTAATTATAAAGGCTTATAAAAAATACAAAGCACTAATGGCTCAACTAATTTGAAGTCGTATATGGAAATTATAGGAATGAAAATGAAGATACGAGGTGGCAGTGCCCAAGGGAACTACATAATTTCCTGGAAAAATTTATTTACAAATTGCCTCTTTATCCTTCTAGGATTTCCACTCTGCGATATAGATAAAGATGTCCTCTGGGATGTTGCATTGATCGAGGTCCCGACCTAAGGCAAAGTATCTCTTCCGAAGCAAGTGAGCCACTGCCTTGGGCTGACGAGCTCTGGTAAAGACTCCCTTCTTATTTCCACCCACACGGGTGTAGCCTGAAAAAATGATAAGCTTGTTATCTAAAGCTTCCAGGGATCTTGCAGGTATACCTACTCTGTGCCGTCTTGAAGTCGGCAAAGTTCCACACGAATTCACCAATAAACCATCCCTTCTTACGCAACTCGTCAAATGCCTTGAAGTGCCGGGAAAACACTTCCATTTGGAATTCTTCCGACCACACATAGGCAGGTTGCTTAATTAACATAAAATAAATTAATAAAGAACCTTTTTCCTTCGCTATCTTAAGTCCTTACAATATGCAGCCCCTCTAGTGTATCTGCTCCATATTCGGACATAATTACTGGCTTCTGGTAGGCTTTGTTCCAGGCAACAGCCTCGTCAATCACATTTTGGGTAACCATGTCTAAGCGGCCTGTGTTTGTGTACCAGGCATTATACCTATTGAAACTAATGATGTCAAGATGACGACCCTGAAAGCATAATAATAAAAATCAATGGCAGTGCAGCTCTGGGAGCAGTTTAACCCTTGCTTACCGCCTGATCCTTAGTGTAAGGAGTAGCAATGGCCGCTGTAATCGGTCTCGTTTTGTCCAGAGAGCGTGTGAAGTTGGCCACCAAACTATAAATATTCATTTTTTTTATAACAAAAGTGACACTACATATTTTTCGTAGAATAAATATTCACTTACCTAAAGTATGAATCCGCAGTCAAACTTCCCGTACGCGGCTCATTCGCAATCGACCACATAACTACACTCGGATGGTTCCGATCCCTGTGGATAAGCTGCTCCAGCGAGGATTTGTGCTTGCCGAGCAGCTCCTGGCTGAAATTTCTGAAAAATTAAAACCATCAATAAGAAAACCATTAGAAGAAGGACGAGACTCAACTCAGTGTCCACACTGGGACATTCATCGATGATCATGATTCCGTGCTCGTCAGCGAACTGCATAGACTCCTCGGAATAGGGGTAATGCGAGGTACGGTATGCATTGGCACCTATCCACTTCAGCAGGTTGAAGTCCCGGACCATCAAAGCATTATCTAGACCCTTTCCTCGAATCTAAGCAATCAAGTGATGTACCAGATTAGATGCCAAAATAAATTATTTAAAATTGTGAAACTAACATCGGAATCCTCGTGCCGGCCGAAGCCCCGGAAATAAACCGATTTTCCATTGATCAGGAACTGAGTTTGGTCCCAACTCAGAGTACGTAGACCCACTTTTAGACGATAAACATCCAAAAGCTCCTCGTTGGCTGCTAGTAGCTTGATCTCCAGCTGGTATAAATAGCCTGGGTCTGGGTGCATAAGGTATGGCCACCAAGGCTTCACCTCTGCTACCTGTAATTCGCCCTCCAGTTTACCATCCGACGTCGCATTGGCCACCAGTAGACCCTCCTTATCATACAGATTTGCTTGAATATGCAGGTCATTGTCGGCTTCGTTAACGACGCTTCCTTTCACAGAGACCGAGTACGAAACCTCCCCATCTGATGTATAAAAGTTTAATTATCATATTACACTCCGTTTTGTATTGTTTCCTTACCAGCGTTTTGGTTTTTCAAATTCGTTGTAACCTTCACTTCTTCGATAAGCGTCTTGGGCGTTGTGTACAGATGCACGCTCCTATGTATTCCAGCGTAGTTGAAAAAATCAAAAGTATAGCTCTGAACAATGGTCATTCCGTTGTCGTTGGGCACCTCGGTGATCTTGCCCTGTGGTACTGATGTCTGGATCAAGGCGTTGTCACACATCACGGTGATCCGATTTTCCGACCCGTACATCAGCACGTCTGTTACCTCTGCCTCGAATGGCAGGTGCCCCATCTCATGCTTCACCACCCTCTTGCCGTTAACCCACTAAAAAATAGGTATTTGATAAGATTTTTAATGCCGATAAAATCGATTTCATGCATGCGAAATCATTCACCCACCACATAGGCTTCATAGTGGACACTGCCGAATCGCAGCCAAACCCTCTGATCCGTGCGCCAGGAGCGGGGCACAAAGAACCGGCGATCATACCACACAGTACCCACATGGTCACGCAGGTTGTCTGTGGTTATGTCGTTGTAGGATGCCGGAACAGGCATCGGTATCGTCGGCTGGCTTTTGCTAAGATCCTTTTCAAACCATTTGTCCCTGATACCCTGCGTAGGATTGTCTGGATCCGACCGAACAAAGTTCCAAATCCCGTCCAGAGAGTGCACCTCCCGCGTTTCCGATTCCCTGGGGTAGAGCATTCCGCGTGTGATGGGCACTTCCTTGTTAAGCAGTAGTAGAGCTATGGAGGAGTGCAGGACATATAGACCGGTCACCAGGGAGAAAAACGAAAAAGCTGTGAAGAGTTAAAAAGCAATCAAGATGTTAACTCCATTGCGATCAAAAGGGAATGTTAACAAAGATGAGCCAGGTTATTAATGGAATAAAGTTTTTTTTTTTGGGGCCATTTAGAAACAAAACATGAATCAGATAAGATCTTATCTTAAAGGCTGATAACTAGTAATGGAAAAATAATTGCACGTGAATACGTTGGAAAGTTTCGTTGTCTGATTATATTCAATCTGTTGCCCCTTCAATCTTTCCGGCCTTGGGAAAAACTAATCCAAACAAGAAATTCTTTTATGCTACTGAATGTTTCTAAATGACTAATACTCCAAACATGTTCATATATAATCTAATCTACCTTCCATGAGCTTTTTGTTTCGACACATCGCACATTTGTTATGAAGATTAAATTGTAATTTTGACCGCGCCTCAATGTCGGCCTTTTGGTAACGGTACTCACGTGAACAATTGGATACGTATTCCGATTTTCAAAGACGGCGGGCGAACCGAAACGGAACGAATAAAATTGAAACGGAAATGAAGGGGTATACTTTATAAGAAGAATAAGAACAACACGTTAAGGACAATTGAAGCAAAGCAAAGCCAAACAATGCGAAAGAGCCGGCCACAACAGACGGCGGAATTGGAGAGTCGAGCTTTCAAGGCAAAATTCTCTCAGCGAATACAAATATGTGTCACCGTGACAGCTGCCGCTTGGATTCATGTTTTTGTTTTCAGTTTTCTTTTGTTTAGGTTTTTTGCTTTAGGCATTGTTCGGCACTTTGTTTTGCTGGTTAAACACGTTCTTAGACACAAAAAGTTGAGGGTAACGAAAAAACCAACATTTCAGAAACCGCCACAATCCCATAATACCCATGCAGTTAAAAAAATACAGAGCTCCTCACGTATTTTCGTGGAGACAGAAAAAAACTACTTCCTACATTCTCTATTTTGTCTCTCCCCAAATCAGCTGGCCACCAAAAAAGCTTTTCCAGGGGAAAAAGCTCCTTTACCAACAACGGTCGATAAGCCCTGATCGATAGGCGGTGAAATCGATAGGCCTATTAAAAGCTATTAGACTTACCCATTATGTTCTATTGGAGAATAAACCGTTTCCTGGACAATCAAATCTTTCTTTTAGCTTCTGCGGTAAATTATTTTAAGTTTGCACTTCAATTCGCCGGGATAAAATAAGAAACAATATGACCAGGAATGTCACACAAAGAACTAATATCTGTATCAGAACATTAAAATGTCTGTTTATGTTCTTTGTACTTAATAATGCTCCAAAAAACCGATTTTACACAAAATCTTTAAGCCTTATTCACAATTGTAGGTGGCATAATGAAAAAAACCATCCTTACTTTTTGAGCCGAGTTGGGAAAATATATAGAAAATAAAACAAAATTCAACTTTTAGCAGGAAGTACTGGAACGGAACAATTTGACACATTTGAACACTCGAACAAATAAAAGGGTATATTAATTGTACACGAGCTGACACATTCTTATGCAATTCTTAAATTAAGGATACATAACGAACTGTTTTTATATTTAAAGCTGTCCTAACACATGACTATCAGCAGTCCTGCGGCGATTCGACACCCACCGCTTGCAGAACGCAACTGAGCTCCACTGACGATGGCAGCTACTTTTAAGCCTCCAAAAATCCCAACTTAAAATGCCTGGCACAGCAGGTGTTGCACCGTTAGCAAAATGCGGCGCCAAATTTACATTGGAATGGAGGGCACTCCATCCCATCGCGAAATGTGTTTCTTAATCAAAGTGGGAGCCAAGCCAATGTGCTTATCAATGTGCTTACCCCAAATTTCATATTTGCGACAAGTAAGGCGGATCTTGAGGTGCATGGCTATATGGTAAACAGTTCACACTTATCCGTCAGAGAGGCAATTTCTTGCTGCTACAGTGAGTATTTCGACGGCACTGCCAGACGGAATCTAATTCCGATGACGAATCCGGATCCACGGAAGACCCCAAGCGGATGTGTCGTTAGTGGGGACACAAAATTGCGGTCGCTCGGTCGCCGGTAAAGGTCGAAGGTTGGGTAAGGGGTCGGGGTGGGATGTGGTTGTTGCTTGGAGGGCGGAAGACACGCACCGTCACTGCACTGAATGTGCCCCTAATTAAGCCTTACTCCCCCCAACCCTCTCGCAACGATAAGCCGAAGCCGCTTGTCCCAAATCCAAGTCTGCTTCTCGCTGCTTTCGGGGTCAACGGCAGAGCTACAGTGAAATCACCATATTTATTCGCTTAATATACAACTTTTTCATTTGCTTAAACAAGACTCAAAAAATGTTACAAAATTTATTTATGTTTATTGGGCTTTAAAACTTTGACGTGAAAAACATATATTAAATATCAAACGAACCAATTCTTTAGGAAAGGTTTCACTGTATGTTCTACTAAATGGTGAGAGAATGAAACTAAAAGAGCCCTGCACAGGGGCTAAGTTTCTGAGGACTGAAGTTTAATTAGTCTTGATTGGGGACGAATTGCGGAAGTTCTAGACTCCAAAAAAAATAAGTTGACATTAATTGATAAATTTTCCATTTTGAACGTAAATGAGCGGAATACTAAAGAGTGAAATATTGATAATATTTCAAATAAAACCTAGCACAGTTTTGAAATAACAATACTTTTTATGGAAAGAAAATGAACTACTTTAAATCATCAAGGGTTATCGGGAAACCCGACCCAACAATAATCTTTGAGATTAAGAGTCACTCCTCCACCGTCCCGGTCAAAAAATCGCACTTCCAAGAGCTGTTTGTTGGGAATTTAATGGAATGAGCACCAAACTATCTTTTTCCGTTTTTCTTTTGCGCTGCTTTCACTTTCAAGGTGAAGCCCGGTGGCCCACTAAAATGCCAAAGAATCAATGTGCCGGCAAAGAAAGCGAAAATGTCACCAAAAGTAAATATTTACCCATTTTCAAATATTTCGTGACGAGTCCCGCGGAATAATGGATGAAATAAAGATAATTATTTTGAAGTATTGTGCACTTAGGAACACTTTAGCCGTAGGTAAAACTCGGCCACAGACTGGTTGAGCGATCAAATGTTTACAGTCATCTCGCGGCTATTAATATCCGTTCTAAGCGATTCGAATGGGTAAATAAATAAACAAACAACCGCCGGCCCCACTCACCAAATCGGGAGATTCACAGAGACTGAAACGCTAAGCCGCGCTTAAAATCAATCTGTTATGCTTGGGGTTAGGTCGACACTAGCCACCCGCTAAGCTCGCAAATAACTAGTAACTTAGGCCAGGCAGCAAAAACCAAACGACGACGGACGGCGACGTACCACCATGAGGTTCGAAAGCAGACTGAGTAGCAACTGAGTGTCCGAGAAGCCGGAGCGCCCCGCCAATGGGGGCGGCAGACTGTTACACCGTAACTACAAAATGTAAAATATATTGTATTCTATTTGCTATAAGAAATGGATTAGTTACTATGCCGTTAGTTCACAAATGTTTCATGATTACAGAGGCCGAAAGCCAAACCTACATCAATTTACATGCTCCATTTTTATATAAAAACGGCATAATTCAATAAATAATTGGTAAACTTTGATCAATTAGGATACGGCGAAAACTGGGGGTGATGGAAATGCATCGTATTTTTGTTCTTGACTTCGGTTTAGGAGTCCCCAAAAAAAATTCCCCAAGTTTTGGGGAATCGAAAAGAACATTATATCTAAATTTTAATGCAAAATTAATGCAGATGAGTCTACAAATCGGTCATGGTAAGCCGCTCAGGAATCGGATGCAAATCGGTTGGGGAAAAAATTGATAGGGAACTCTGTTCGAAGGTTTTGATGAAAAATTTCGAAGAATCGACCTACAAATCGACCAAGGCGATCCGTGTCGGACGATCGGATGCAAATTAGCAGAGTTTGAGACATGGCAAGGGGCCATATGGTATGTGGAAATCATGGCTTAGAAGGGGTCGTCGCAAGGGGCCATATGTGGAAAACAGGGCATAGAAGAGGTTGCCCCACAAGAATTAAGGAAAAAATCGATCGAAAAATGTATTTTCATGTTTTGATGCAGATTGAAAGCTGATGAACCCACAATTCGATCAAGGTATTTCCCAAGGATCGTAAAAATTGGCCAAGATAGAGACATCGCAAGAGGCCGTATGTGGAAAACAGGCACAAGAAAGGGTTGCCCCATAAGAATTGGGGAAAAAATCGATCGAAAAATTTATTTTCAGGTTTTGATGCAGATTGAAAGCTGATGAACTCACAATTCGATCAATGTATTCCGCTCAAGGATCGGGTGAAAATTGGCCAAGATAGAGACATCGCAAGGGGCCATATGTGGAAAACAGGGATTAGAAGGGGTTCCCCCACAAGAAATGGGGAAAAAATCGATCGAAAAATTTATTTTCAGGTTTTGATGCAGATTGAAAGCTGATGAACTCACAATTCGATCAATGTATTCCGCTCAAGGATCGGGTGAAAATTGGCCAAGATAGAGACATCGCAAGGGGCCATATGTGGAAAACAGGGATTAGAAGGGGTTCCCCCACAAGAAATGGGGAAAAAATCGATCGAAAAATTTATTTTTAGGTTTTGATGCAGAATGAAAGCTGAAAAACCCACAATTCAATTAAGGTATTCCGCTCGAGGATCGGGTAAAAATTGGCCAAGATAGAGACATCGCAAGGGGCCATATGTGGAAAACAGGGATTAGAAGGGGTTCCCCCACAAGAAATGGGGAAAAAATCGATCGAAAAATGTATTTTCAGAGTTTGATGCAGAATGAAAGCTGATGAACCCACAATTCGATCAAGGTATTCCGCTCGAGGATCTGGTGAAAATTGGCCAAGATAGAGACATCGCAAGGGGCCATATGTGGAAAACAGGGATTAGAAGGGGTTCCCCACAAGAAATGGGGAAAAAATCGATCGAAAAATTTATTTTCAGAGTTTGATGCAGAATGAAAGCTGATGAACCCACAATTCGATCAAGGTATTCCGCTCGAGGATCGGGTGAAAATTGGCCAAGATAGAGACATCGCAAGGGGCCATATGTGGAAAACAGGGCTTAGAAGGGGTTCCCCCACAAGAAATGGGGAAAAAATCGATCGAAAAATTTATTTTTAGGTTTTGATGCAGAATGAAAGCTGATAAACTCACAATTCAATCAAGGTATTCCGCTCGAGGATCGTGTGAAAATTGGCCAAGATAGAGACATCGCAAGGGGCCATATGTGGAAAACAGGGATTAGAAGGGGTTCCCCCACAAGAAATGGGGAAAAAATCGATCGAAAAATTTATTTTTAGGTTTTGATGCAGAATGAAAGCTGATGAACCCACAATTCAATCAAGGTATTCCGCTCGAGGATCGGGTGAAAATTGGCCAAGATAGAGACATCGCAAGGGGCCATATGTGGAAAACAGGGATTAGAAGGGGTTCCCCCACAATAATTGGGGAAAAAATCGATCGAAAAATGTATTTTCAGAGTTTGATGCAGAATGAAAGCTGATGAACCCACAATTCGATCAAGGTATTCCGCTCGAGGATCGGGTGAAAATTGGCCAAGATAGAGACATCGCAAGGGGCCATATGTGGAAAACAGGGATTAGAAGGGGTTCCCCCACAAGAAATGGGGAAAAAATCGATCGAAAAATTTATTTTCAGGTTTTGATGCAGAATGAAAGCTGATAAACTCACAATTCGATCAATGTATTCCGCTCAAGGATCGGGTGAAAATTGGCCAAGATAGAGACATCGCAAGGGGCCATATGTGGAAAACAGGGATTAGAAGAGGTTCCCCCACAAGAAATGGGGAAAAAATCGATCGAAAAATTTATTTTCAGGTTTTGATGCAGATTGAAAGCTGATGAACTCACAATTCGATCAATGTATTCCGCTCAAGGATCGGGTGAAAATTGGCCAAGATAGAGACATCGCAAGGGGCCATATGTGGAAAACAGGGATTAGAAGGGGTTCCCCCACAAGAAATGGGGAAAAAATCGATCGAAAAATTTATTTTCAGGTTTTGATGCAGATTGAAAGCTGATGAACTCACAATTCGATCAATGTATTCCGCTCAAGGATCGGGTGAAAATTGGCCAAGATAGAGACATCGCAAGGGGCCATATGTGGAAAACAGGGATTAGAAGGGGTTCCCCCACAAGAAATGGGGAAAAAATCGATCGAAAAATGTATTTTCAGAGTTTGATGCAGAATGAAAGCTGATAAACCCACAATTCGATCAAGGTATTCCGCTCGAGGATCGGGTGAAAATTGGCCAAGATAGAGACATCGCAAGGGGCCATATGTGGAAAACAGGGATTAGAAGGGGTTCCCCCACAATAATTGGGGAAAAAATCGATCGAAAAATGTATTTTCAGAGTTTGATGCAGAATGAAAGCTGATGAACCCACAATTCGATCAAGGTATTCCGCTCGAGGATCGGGTGAAAATTGGTCAAGATAGAGACATCGCAAGGGGCCGTATGTGGAAAACAGGGATTAGAAGGGGTTCCCCCACAAGAAATGGGAAAAAAATCGATCGAAAAATTTATTTTTAGGTTTTGATGCAGAATGAAAGCTGAAAAACCCACAATTCAATCAAGGTATTCCGCTCGAGGATCGGGTGAAAATTGGCCAAGATAGAGACATCGCAAGGGGCCATATGTGGAAAACAGGGATTAAAAGGGGTTCCCCCACAATAATTGGGGAAAAAATCGATCGAAAAATGTATTTTCAGAGTTTGATGCAGAATGAAAGCTGATGAACCCACAATTCGATCAAGGTATTCCGCTCGAGGATCGGGTGAAAATTGGCCAAGATAGAGACATCGCAAGGGGCCATATGTGGAAAACAGGGATTAGAAGGGGGTCCCCCACAAGAAATGGGGAAAAAATCGATCGAAAAATTTATTTTCAGGTTTTGATGCAGATTGAAAGCTGATGAACTCACAATTCGATCAATGTATTCCGCTCAAGGATCGGGTGAAAATTGGCCAAGATAGAGACATCGCAAGGGGCCATATGTGGAAAACAGGGATTAGAAGGGGTTCCCCCACAATAATTGGGGAAAAAATCGATCGAAAAATGTATTTTCAGAGTTTGATGCAGAATGAAAGCTGATGAACCCACAATTCGATCAAGGTATTCCGCTCGAGGATCGGGTGAAAATTGGCCAAGATAGAGACATCGCAAGGGGCCATATGTGGAAAACAGGGATTAGAAGGGGTTCCCCCACAAGAAATGGGGAAAAAATCGATCGAAAAATTTATTTTCAGGTTTTGATGCAGATTGAAAGCTGATAAACTCACAATTCGATCAATGTATTCCGCTCGAGGATCGGGTGAAAATTGGCCAAGATAGAGACATCGCAAGGGGCCATATGTGGAAAACAGGGATTAGAAGGGGTTCCCCCACAAGAAATGGGGAAAAAATCGATCGAAAAATTTATTTTCAGGTTTTGATGCAGATTGAAAGCTGATGAACTCACAATTCGATCAATGTATTCCGCTCAAGGATCGGGTGAAAATTGGCCAAGATAGAGACATCGCAAGGGGCCATATGTGGAAAACAGGGATTAGAAGGGGTTCCCCCACAAGAAATGGGGAAAAAATCGATCGAAAAATTTATTTTCAGGTTTTGATGCAGATTGAAAGCTGATGAACTCACAATTTGATCAATGTATTCCGCTCAAGGATCGGGTGAAAATTGGCCAAGATAGAGACATCGCGAGGGGCCATATGTGGAAAACAGGGAGTAGAAGGGGTTCCCCCACAAGAAATGGGGTAAAAATCGATCGAAAAATTTATTTTCATTTTTAGATGCAGATTGCAAGCTGATGAACTCACAATTCGATCAAGGTATTCCGCTCAAGGATCGGGTGAAAATTGGCCAAGATAGAGACATCGCAAGGGGCCATATGTGGAAAACAGGGATTAGAAGGGGTTCCCCCACAAGAAATGGGGAAAAAATCGATCGAAAAATTTATTTTCAGGTTTTGATGCAGATTGAAAGCTGATGAACTCACAATTCGATCAATGTATTCCGCTCAAGGATCGGGTGAAAATTGGCCAAGATAGAGACATCGCAAGGGGCCATATGTGGAAAACAGGGATTAGAAGGGGTTCCCCCACAAGAAATGGGGAAAAAATCGGTCGAAAAATTTATTTTCAGGTTTTGATGCAGATTGAAAGCCGATGAACTCACAATTTGATCAATGTATTCCGCTCAAGGATCGGGTGAAAATTGGCCAAGATAGAGACATCGCAAGGGGCCATATGTGGAAAACAGGGATTAGAAGGGGTTCCCCCACAAGAAATGGGGAAAAAATCGATCGAAAAATTTATTTTCAGGTTTTGATGCAGATTGAAAGCTGATGAACTCACAATTCGATCAATGTATTCCGCTCAAGGATCGGGGGAAAATTGGCCAAGATAGAGACATCGCAAGGGGCCATATGTGGAAAACAGGGATTAGAAGGGGTTCCCCCACAAGAAATGGGGAAAAAATCGATCGAAAAATTTATTTTCAGGTTTTGATGCAGAATGAAAGCTGATAAACTCACAATTCGATCAATGTATTCCGCTCAAGGATCGGGTGAAAATTGGTCAAGATAGAGACATCGCAAGGGGCCATATGTGGAAAACAGGGATTAGAAGGGGTTCCCCCACAAGAAATGGGGAAAAAATCGATCGAAAAATTTATTTTTAGGTTTTGATGCAGAATGAAAGCTGAAAAACCCACAATTCAATCAAGGTATTCCGCTCGAGGATCGGGTGAAAATTGGCCAAGATAGAGACATCGCAAGGGGCCATATGTGGAAAACAGGGATTAGAAGGGGTTCCCCCACAAGAAATGGGGAAAAAATCGATCGAAAAATTTATTTTCAGGTTTTGATGCAGAATGAAAACTGATAAACTCACAATTCGATCAAGGTATTCCGCTCGAGGATCTGGTGAAAATTGGCCAAGATAGAGACATCGCAAATGGCCATATGTGGAAAACAGGGATTAGAAGGGGTTCCCCCACAAGAAACGGGGAAAAAATCGATCGAAAAATTTATTTTCAGGTTTTGATGCAGAATGAAAGCTGATAAACTCACAATTCGATCAATGTATTCCGCTCAAGGATCGGGTGAAAATTGGCCAAGATAGAGACATCGCAAGGGGCCATATGTGGAAAACAGGGATTAGAAGGGGTTCCCCCACAAGAAATGGGGAAAAAATCGATCGAAAAATTTATTTTCAGGTTTTGATGCAGAATGAAAGCTGATAAACTCACAATTCGATCAATGTATTCCGCTCAAGGATCGGGTGAAAATTGGTCAAGATGGAGACATCGCAAGGGGCCATATGTGGAAAACAGGGATTAGAAGGGGTTCCCCCACAAGAAATGGGGAAAAAATCGATCGAAAAATTTATTTTTAGGTTTTGATGCAGAATGAAAGCTGAAAAACCCACAATTCAATCAAGGTATTCCGCTCGAGGATCGGGTGAAAATTGGCCAAGATAGAGACATCGCAAGGGGCCATATGTGGAAAACAGGGATTAGAAGGGGTTCCCCCACAATAATTGGGGAAAAAATCGATCGAAAAATGTATTTTCAGAGTTTGATGCAGAATGAAAGCTGATGAACCCACAATTCGATCAAGGTATTCCGCTCGAGGATCTGGTGAAAATTGGCCAAGATAGAGACATCGCAAGGGGTCATATGTGGAAAACAGGGATTAGAAGGGGTTCCCCCACAAGAAATGGGGAAAAAATCGATCGAAAAATTTATTTTCAGGTTTTGATGCAGATTGAAAGCTAATGAACCCACAATTCGATCAAGGTATTCCGCTCAAGGATCGGGTGAAAATTGGCCAAGATAGAGACATCGCAAGGGGCCATAGGTGGAAAACAGAGATTAGAAGGGGTGCCCCACAAGAAATGGGGAAAAAATCGATCGAAAAATGTATTTTCAGGGTTTGATGCAGATTGAAAGCTAATAAACCCACAATTCGATCAATGTATTCCGCTCAAGGATCGGGTGAAAATTGGCCAAGATAGAGACATCGCAAGGGGCCATATGTGGAAACCAGGCACAAAAAGGGGTTGCCCCACAAGAATTGGGGAAAAAATCTATGGAAAAATGTATTTTCAGGTTTTGATGCAGAATGAAAGCTGATGAACTCACAATTCGATCAAGGTATTCCGCTTAAGGATCGGGTGAAAATTGGCCAAGATAGAGACATCGCAAGGGGCCGTATGTGGAAAACAGGGATTAGAAGGGGTTCCCCCACAAGAAATGGGGAAAAAATCGATCGAAAAATTTATTTTCAGGTTTTGATGCAGATTGAAAGCCAATGAACCCACAATTCGATCATGGTATTCCGCTTAAGGATCGGGTGAAAATTGGCCAAGATAGAGACATCGCAAGGGGCCATATGTGGAAAACAGGGATTAGAAGTGGTTCCCCCACAAGAAATGGGGAAAAAATCGATCGAAAAATTTATTTTCAGGTTTTGATGCAGATTGAAAGCTAATGAACCCACAATTCGATCAAGGTATTCCGCTCAAGGATCGGGTGAAATTTGGCCAAGATAGAAACATCGCAAGGGGCCGTATGTTGAAAACAGGGATTAGAAGGGGTTCCCCCACAAGAAATGGGGAAAAAATCGATCGAAAAATTTATTTTCAGGTTTTGATGCAGAATGAAAGCTGATAAACTCACAATTCGATCAATGTATTCCGCTCAAGGATCGGGTGAAAATTGGTCAAGATGGAGACATCGCAAGGGGCCATATGTGGAAAACAGGGATTAGAAGGGGTTCCCCCACAAGAAATGGGGAAAAAATCGATCGAAAAATTTATTTTTAGGTTTTGATGCAGAATGAAAGCTGAAAAACCCACAATTCAATCAAGGTATTCCGCTCGAGGATCGGGTGAAAATTGGCCAAGATAGAGACATCGCAAGGGGCCATATGTGGAAAACAGGGATTAGAAGGGGTTCCCCCACAATAATTGGGGAAAAAATCGATCGAAAAATGTATTTTCAGGTTTTGATGCAGATTGAAAGCTGATGAACTCACAATTTGATCAATGTATTCCGCTCAAGGATCGGGTGAAAATTGGCCAAGATAGAGACATCGCGAGGGGCCATATGTGGAAAACAGGGAGTAGAAGGGGTTCCCCCACAAGAAATGGGGTAAAAATCGATCGAAAAATTTATTTTCATTTTTAGATGCAGATTGCAAGCTGATGAACTCACAATTTGATCAATGTATTCCGCTCAAGGATCGGGTGAAAATTGGCCAAGATAGAGACATCGCGAGGGGCCATATGTGGAAAACAGGGATTAGAAGGGGTTCCCCCACAAGAAATGGGGAAAAAATCGATCGAAAAATTTATTTTCAGGTTTTGATGCAGAATGAAAGCTGATAAACTCACAATTCGATCAATGTATTCCGCTCAAGGATCGGGTGAAAATTGGTCAAGATAGAGACATCGCAAGGGGCCATATGTGGAAAACAGGGATTAGAAGGGGTTCCCCCACAAGAAACGGGGAAAAAATCGATCGAAAAATTTATTTTCAGGTTTTGATGCAGAATGAAAGCTGAAAAACCCACAATTCAATCAAGGTATTCCGCTCGAGGATCGGGTGAAAATTGGCCAAGATAGAGACATCGCAAGGGGCCATATGTGGAAAACAGGGATTAGAAGGGGTTCCCCCACAAGAAATGGGGAAAAAATCGATCGAAAAATTTATTTTCAGGTTTTGATGCAGAATGAAAGCTGATAAACTCACAATTCGATCAAGGTATTCCGCTCGAGGATCTGGTGAAAATTGGCCAAGATAGAGACATCGCAAATGGCCATATGTGGAAAACAGGGATTAGAAGGGGTTCCCCCACAAGAAACGGGGAAAAAATCGATCGAAAAATTTATTTTCAGGTTTTGATGCAGAATGAAAGCTGATAAACTCACAATTCGATCAATGTATTCCGCTCAAGGATCGGGTGAAAATTGGCCAAGATAGAGACATCGCAAGGGGCCATATGTGGAAAACAGGGATTAGAAGGGGTTCCCCCACAAGAAACGGGGAAAAAATCGATCGAAAAATTTATTTTCAGGTTTTGATGCAGATTGAAAGCTGATGAACTCACAATTTGATCAATGTATTCCGCTCAAGGATCGGGTGAAAATTGGCCAAGATAGAGACATCGCGAGGGGCCATATGTGGAAAACAGGGAGTAGAAGGGGTTCCCCCACAAGAAATGGGGTAAAAATCGATCGAAAAATTTATTTTCATTTTTAGATGCAGATTGCAAGCTGATGAACTCACAATTCGATCAAGGTATTCCGCTCAAGGATCGGGTGAAAATTGGCCAAGATAGAGACATCGCAAGGGGCCATATGTGGAAAACAGGGATTAGAAGGGGTTCCCCCACAAGAAATGGGGAAAAAATCGATCGAAAAATTTATTTTCAGGTTTTGATGCAGATTGAAAGCTGATGAACTCACAATTCGATCAATGTATTCCGCTCAAGGATCGGGGGAAAATTGGCCAAGATAGAGACATCGCAAGGGGCCATATGTGGAAAACAGGGATTAGAAGGGGTTCCCCCACAAGAAATGGGGAAAAAATCGATCGAAAAATTTATTTTCAGGTTTTGATGCAGATTGAAAGCTGATGAACTCACAATTTGATCAATGTATTCCGCTCAAGGATCGGGTGAAAATTGGCCAAGATAGAGACATCGCAAGGGGCCATATGTGGAAAACAGGGATTAGAAGGGGTTCCCCCACAAGAAATGGGGAAAAAATCGATCGAAAAATTTATTTTCAGGTTTTGATGCAGATTGAAAGCTGATGAACTCACAATTCGATCAATGTATTCCGCTCAAGGATCGGGGGAAAATTGGCCAAGATAGAGACATCGCAAGGGGCCATATGTGGAAAACAGGGATTAGAAGGGGTTCCCCCACAAGAAATGGGGAAAAAATCGATCGAAAAATTTATTTTCAGGTTTTGATGCAGAATGAAAGCTGATAAACTCACAATTCGATCAATGTATTCCGCTCAAGGATCGGGTGAAAATTGGTCAAGATAGAGACATCGCAAGGGGCCATATGTGGAAAACAGGGATTAGAAGGGGTTCCCCCACAAGAAACGGGGAAAAAATCGATCGAAAAATTTATTTTCAGGTTTTGATGCAGAATGAAAGCTGAAAAACCCACAATTCAATCAAGGTATTCCGCTCGAGGATCGGGTGAAAATTGGCCAAGATAGAGACATCGCAAGGGGCCATATGTGGAAAACAGGGATTAGAAGGGGTTCCCCCACAAGAAATGGGGAAAAAATCGATCGAAAAATTTATTTTCAGGTTTTGATGCAGAATGAAAGCTGATAAACTCACAATTCGATCAAGGTATTCCGCTCGAGGATCTGGTGAAAATTGGCCAAGATAGAGACATCGCAAATGGCCATATGTGGAAAACAGGGATTAGAAGGGGTTCCCCCACAAGAAACGGGGAAAAAATCGATCGAAAAATTTATTTTCAGGTTTTGATGCAGAATGAAAGCTGATAAACTCACAATTCGATCAATGTATTCCGCTCAAGGATCGGGTGAAAATTGGCCAAGATAGAGACATCGCAAGGGGCCATATGTGGAAAACAGGGATTAGAAGGGGTTCCCCCACAAGAAATGGGGAAAAAATCGATCGAAAAATTTATTTTCAGGTTTTGATGCAGAATGAAAGCTGATAAACTCACAATTCGATCAATGTATTCCGCTCAAGGATCGGGTGAAAATTGGTCAAGATAGAGACATCGCAAGGGGCCATATGTGGAAAACAGGGATTAGAAGGGGTTCCCCCACAAGAAACGGGGAAAAAATCGATCGAAAAATTTATTTTCAGGTTTTGATGCAGATTGAAAGCTGATGAACTCACAATTTGATCAATGTATTCCGCTCAAGGATCGGGTGAAAATTGGCCAAGATAGAGACATCGCGAGGGGCCATATGTGGAAAACAGGGAGTAGAAGGGGTTCCCCCACAAGAAATGGGGTAAAAATCGATCGAAAAATTTATTTTCATTTTTAGATGCAGATTGCAAGCTGATGAACTCACAATTCGATCAAGGTATTCCGCTCAAGGATCGGGTGAAAATTGGCCAAGATAGAGACATCGCAAGGGGCCATATGTGGAAAACAGGGATTAGAAGGGGTTCCCCCACAAGAAATGGGGAAAAAATCGATCGAAAAATTTATTTTCAGGTTTTGATGCAGATTGAAAGCTGATGAACTCACAATTCGATCAATGTATTCCGCTCAAGGATCGGGTGAAAATTGGCCAAGATAGAGACATCGCAAGGGGCCATATGTGGAAAACAGGGATTAGAAGGGGTTCCCCCACAAGAAATGGGGAAAAAATCGATCGAAAAATTTATTTTCAGGTTTTGATGCAGATTGAAAGCTGATGAACTCACAATTTGATCAATGTATTCCGCTCAAGGATCGGGTGAAAATTGGCCAAGATAGAGACATCGCAAGGGGCCATATGTGGAAAACAGGGATTAGAAGGGGTTCCCCCACAAGAAATGGGGAAAAAATCGATCGAAAAATTTATTTTCAGGTTTTGATGCAGATTGAAAGCTGATGAACTCACAATTCGATCAATGTATTCCGCTCAAGGATCGGGGGAAAATTGGCCAAGATAGAGACATCGCAAGGGGCCATATGTGGAAAACAGGGATTAGAAGGGGTTCCCCCACAAGAAATGGGGAAAAAATCGATCGAAAAATTTATTTTCAGGTTTTGATGCAGAATGAAAGCTGATAAACTCACAATTCGATCAATGTATTCCGCTCAAGGATCGGGTGAAAATTGGTCAAGATAGAGACATCGCAAGGGGCCATATGTGGAAAACAGGGATTAGAAGGGGTTCCCCCACAAGAAACGGGGAAAAAATCGATCGAAAAATTTATTTTCAGGTTTTGATGCAGAATGAAAGCTGAAAAACCCACAATTCAATCAAGGTATTCCGCTCGAGGATCGGGTGAAAATTGGCCAAGATAGAGACATCGCAAGGGGCCATATGTGGAAAACAGGGATTAGAAGGGGTTCCCCCACAAGAAATGGGGAAAAAATCGATCGAAAAATTTATTTTCAGGTTTTGATGCAGAATGAAAGCTGATAAACTCACAATTCGATCAAGGTATTCCGCTCGAGGATCTGGTGAAAATTGGCCAAGATAGAGACATCGCAAATGGCCATATGTGGAAAACAGGGATTAGAAGGGGTTCCCCCACAAGAAACGGGGAAAAAATCGATCGAAAAATTTATTATCAAGGATCGGGTGAAAATTGGTCAAGATGGAGACATCGCAAGGGGCCATATGTGGAAAACAGGGATTAGAAGGGGTTCCCCCACAAGAAATGGGGAAAAAATCGATCGAAAAATTTATTTTTAGGTTTTGATGCAGAATGAAAGCTGAAAAACCCACAATTCAATCAAGGTATTCCGCTCGAGGATCGGGTGAAAATTGGCCAAGATAGAGACATCGCAAGGGGCCATATGTGGAAAACAGGGATTAGAAGGGGTTCCCCCACAATAATTGGGGAAAAAATCGATCGAAAAATGTATTTTCAGAGTTTGATGCAGAATGAAAGCTGATGAACCCACAATTCGATCAAGGTATTCCGCTCGAGGATCGGGTGAAAATTGGCCAAGATAGAGACATCGCAAATGGCCATATGTGGAAAACAGGGATTAGAAGGGGTCCCCCACAAGAAATGGGGAAAAAATCGATCGAAAAATTTATTTTCAGGTTTTGATGCAGAATGAAAGCTGATAAACTCACAATTCGATCAAGGTATTCCGCTCGAGGATCTGGTGAAAATTGGCCAAGATAGAGACATCGCAAATGGCCATATGTGGAAAACAGGGATTAGAAGGGGTTCCCCCACAAGAAATGGGGAAAAAATCGATCGAAAAATTTATTTTCAGGTTTTGATGCAGATTGAAAGCTGATGAACTCACAATTCGATCAATGTATTCCGCTCAAGGATCGGGTGAAAATTGGTCAAGATAGAGACATCGCAAAGGGCCATATGTGGAAAACAGGGATTATAAGGGGTTCCCCCACAAGAAATGGAGAAAAAATCGATCGAAAAATTTATTTTCAGGTTTTGATGCAGAATGAAAGCTGAAAAACCCACAATTCAGTCAAGGTATTCGGCTCGAGGATCGGGTGAAAATTGGCCAAGATAGAGACATCGCAAGGGGCCATATGTGGAAAACAGGGATTAGAAGGGGTTCCCCCACAATAATTGGGGAAAAAATCGATCGAAAAATGTATTTTCAGAGTTTGATGCAGAATGAAAGCTGATGAACCCACAATTCGATCAAGGTATTCCGCTCGAGGATCTGGTGAAAATTGGCCAAGATAGAGACATCGCAAGGGGTCATATGTGGAAAACAGGGATTAGAAGGGGTTCCCCCACAAGAAATGGGGAAAAAATCGATCGAAAAATTTATTTTCAGGTTTTGATGCAGATTGAAAGCCAATGAACCCACAATTCGATCATGGTATTCCGCTTAAGGATCGGGTGAAAATTGGCCAAGATAGAGACATCGCAAGGGGCCATATGTGGAAAACAGGGATTAGAAGTGGTTCCCCCACAAGAAATGGGGAAAAAATCGATCGAAAAATTTATTTTCAGGTTTTTATGCAGAATGAAAGCTGATGAACTCACAATTCGATCAAGGTATTCCGCTCAAGGATCGGGTGAAAATTGGCAAAGATAGAAACATCGAAAGTGGCCGTATGTGGAAACCAGGAACCAGAAGGCGTCGCCCCACAAGAATTTGGGGACAAAATCGATCGAAAAATTTATTTTCTGGTTTTGATGCAGAATGAAAGCTGGTGAACTCACAATTCGATCAAGGTATTCCGCGCAAGGATCGGGTGAAAATTGGCCAAGATAGAGACATCGCAAGGGCCCGGTGTTAAAGGAGCTGTTCCTTTTGTGTCTTACAACAAATTTTTAAGAATATTGTTTAGAAGATTGGTTTATATGTTTTAATGCAGATTGAAGTTTGGTGAACCAACAAAATCGATCAAGGTTACCCGCTCGACATGCTATGTGTGGTAGCCCGGGTTTTCATAGGCTGCCCCAAAGTAATTGGAGAAAAATCTTCAAGTTTGTTCTATGTTGTATTTTTATTACAAAACAATTCTCACAATGACAGACTGTACACTAAAAAGTTTTTTTGTTCCTAAACAGCTTTAATTTGCATGGTGAAAATTTGGAACGTGTCTGTGTGGCGCGGTAAAAATTGATTTAATCGTCTAATACATTTATTTATTATTAGTTCTACGGAAACGGAACCATTCCCTTCATGTTGACTGCGTCTAGTATACCGCGTCCCGGTAGCTCTCCGCAAACTGCCGAATGAGTCCGGGCAGCTCTGGTGCCCGGCAGAGGTACTTGTGGCCATAACTATGGATGGCACTAAACCGATGGAACTCAACAGGGCCCCAGGCGCGGTCCCGGCTATCTAAAGCAATTCGATACAGGCGGTAGCCAAGTTGGAAAGGCACCACCACATCGTCCTCAGAGTGGATAATCATGATTGGCTGCCGAAACTCTCGAACATGCATGTCCGACTCGAATCTTAGGTTGTTGTTGTACATGGGCCTTGAGATGGTAAAGTCGAACCAGGGCAGATTTTTAAACAGACGGGCAAAAGGATGTAGGCGGATCTCGTCGCGGATGTTGGTGAAGGGGCTCTCAAGGATGACCCCGCGAGGGCCCCTTTCTCGTAGATCAGCCAGCTTTGCACACAGATGCGTTGCAACCCCGGTACCCAAAGAGTGTCCCCATACGAATATAGGATTAGAGGTGATATTGGCTATATACTCAAATACCATTAGAGCATCCCTCACTACTCCCTCCTCCGTTGGCGGCACGGGATCGGAGTCACCAAAGCCTCTGTAGTCAAAGGTAAATACATGATAATTTAGGTTTCGCAGGAGCTTGTAAACCTCCGAACGGTGGCCACTGCCTCGAGAGGCAGTATTTCCATGAAGATATAATACTATAGTGCCACCCGGCATTCGCAGCAAACGCTCGTAGAAAAGCTGCTTATTCTCTGGGAGAACAGAGGGGAATTCGGAACGAATTGCCGAAGACAGTTCTCTTAGCTGCTGATCGCTTTCCGGCGATGGCTCATCGGGAGCCAAATCCTGCTCTACTTCCGCCTCAACGAGCAATTCCCGCCTGAATCGACGTACTGCGTGACGGGGTAAAACATGCCACACCCCAAGGTTAACACCATCCTTATCCGTGTCGTGTTCCTTAACGGTGATGTAGAAATTCCGAGTTGCATATAAGCCGATGTTTTCCGGCCGGGTAAGATCCAGACCCTTGGGGTATTTTACTGGAATAAAGATTTGGTTCTATAAAGAGTAGTAAAAATGTATGTACATTGACATTTATGTGAGTTTGACTTACTGAAAGGGAGGAATAAGATGCCGCGCTGCATCGTTACCGAGTAACGAAAGATCAATGGCAACAGGACGAAGATTAAAAAGAAGATTACAAGACATGTTTGCAGAGATCGCAGTCCAACCCTGTAAAGTAGGATGAGCGGTGAAATGCGATTCGGTTGTAAAGTCGTTACAACTATGATTGTAATAAAAACAAAATGAAGACAGGTGAGCCATCGAGAGGTTTTATGGAATTTTATAGCAAATATATTTATTTACAATCTGGGAGCCAGACAAGCAGAAGCGGAAACGGAACTGAGCCGGCATTTGCTCGCGGATGGAGCCCATGTAACGAACTAAAAGAGTTTCAAGGATTCTGAAGGGATGAAAGTTCTACAAACGGAAGTTCAACAAGCGCACAACATCGAATTTCGAGCATGAAGATACTTACAAACCAGTTAGCCAACTAAGGACGATCGTTCCGGGAATGACTGTGGCAAAGAAAACGGATCTTAGACAACTATGAAGCTCGTACATTTTCGATACTGATTTGTTCACGTCCGTTTAGCGATAATTGGTTTTATTGGGAAGCAACTTAACACTGATTTCGACAGAATTTGTGCGATATATCTCTTATTTTTTGTGCGGAGCTTTCGCGAGGGAGAGACAAAGCAGAGTTTTTGGTTATTAGTAAATTAAATTTGTTTTTTAATGGATTTCCCAGACGTGGCACGCATGCAAAACCGGACACCGGACTTAAGAACTGTTCCTCCACAGAGAGCGACCTTTGCACTAGACCAGGGTGATAAATTGACACGAAGTTTGTGTGGTTGGGTGATCGGGTGACTAAATATGCAGTAAAAATGATGTGGGGGTAGGGTGGCTCAATTTTTAGGTGTATAAAAGTAGTGAAAATTTACTGAAATAAATAACAAATATGTTTGGTAAACCATATACATACACAGTTATTAAAGTAATTCCGGTTATTAAATAAAAAGATTCTCGTTGACTTACTAAAACGCGCATATTAAAAAAAAAAACAATTCAATCGAACCACCCAGGTGGGCATTGTGAGCATTATTAAAGTGGGAATGATAGTATAGTGGTATCAGATATACGCACAACTCGAGCATGACTAATACGACATGGAAATACATTTAACTTAATCCTCTAAAAGTTAGGCATATTTCATGAACTTTTTGTGTTGATGGCAGTGTTCGTATTTTAATGGGGTTTAGGAGCTCCAATGGACTAGGCGTTAGAAGTTTCGGGGATTAAGCGTATCTTTATAAATATTAAAAACGAAAAATGAATCAATCTAAATATAATTAAAAATCAATTATTGGGTGTGGTCAGAAGCAGAGGTCAAAAGCAAGCTGCGGAAGCTATTTCTTCGGGTCGGTCCAACAGGATAAAGGAGCAAATACGGAACAAAATACAGGGATTTCCGGTTATAACACACATTCGCACACACCTCTTTAGTTGTCGCCGACGCGTGAAGAGCATAACTGCAAAGAGTGGAGAGGAGATGCGGAAAAAGATCACAAGAAAAATCGTTAGTAATTCGGCCATGCCATTTAAAGTAAATGCAAAGTGCCCACCGCGGAGCAGGCGACAAATTCATAGACGGCGAGCTGGAGGCACAAGTTGCGCCCGCCAGCCACTATTAACCAATACTTTTCCAGATTTATTTTTTTGAGAATGACTAGATCCACGACGCCTTGGGCTGGAAACCACGTCTCTGAGTGCACTGATCGCCTGCTCCGTCGACGGCTTCTGCTCTTGCGGCCAATTAAAGCTCAAATTGTCAATTACTTGAACTGTCCGGTGAAATGCAGTTGGGGAAGCGATCTATTCCATCATCATAGTGATCTGTTGGGGCGGAAGAAAATATCTTTGAAAACTGTGCTTGTTAAGTGGGTGTGGCAGGAAGCTAGGTGCGTGCTTCTAAGTTGAAGTGCGCATCATACTGAATATTTTGAGTAAACGGGGGAGACAGTTGCATGTTTAGTAAACTTAACTCCTCACTCAACCTAATCGCATTTACCCAATACGCATTTTCAATTTAGTTGTTTATTCGTTCATTCTTTATGTAATTTATGTTTGAAGAGGATAAAAGGACCAATGCGTTTTGTTGTCCAACTCACCAATCACGCGCCAGCAACAGTCAGCAATATTTCCTTCTCCTGGCTTCGGCAACAGAAATCGCTTCCCAGAACCCCGCTTTTTCTAATTTTTGAGAAATTAAAGCCGCTTTCTATTGGATTTGGAATTTTAATACTTTCTGTGTTAACAGCTGTCAATGTTGTTGTCTATCGATGGCAAACGGGCTCAAGAATCCCCTTTCTCTAAACACCGCCTGTTATCGGTATCGGACGAGCTATCGCACCCAAGTCAGTTTTTTCACATTGGCGGAGCGGCGCAGCAACAAAAAATTGCGAATTAGGAGCAAAATTGAGAATATACGATCCAGATCTAGATCGGAGGGCCGCGAGCGGACAGCAGTGTGGAGCGATGAGAACCGTGGAGGAAATCCGGGCGGAGTACCCGCTGCACTGGCACATCTGGCACGGCGAGCTCGAGCAGCTGCAGGAGGCCATCGACCAGGTGAGAGTAGCGGTTGGTTGGGGTGGGGTGTGGCCCTGCGGAAAAGTGCTAATTGAATTAGCGCGGGTTGCGGAGCACGGCTCTAGCGATAATACAGCCGAAACATTCTAATGATTTGACATATTTCAGAACGAGAACGATAAGGAGAAAATCGATCCCCGTGGGCGGACTCCCCTGATGCTGGCCGTCCGAGTGGCAAATTTGGCCTGTGTTAAGTGCCTGTTGACGGCCAAGTGCAACGCCACTTACGAGCACGAGGGCTGGTCCAGTAAGTAGTCTCCGAACGTACTTTGAAGCAAATTAAAGCCTTTCTACCCTTCATAGTCGTCCAAGAGGCTGTTTGCACGGGTGATGTAGATATCCTTACGGCCATCATTGAGGTTAGAGATCTCCAGCGCCATGTACAGCGAGTCACGCATGTTCCCAAGCTGCTGCAGCACCTGCTGGATGCTCCCGATTTTTACATTGAAATGAAGTGGGAATTCACCTCCTGGGTGCCCCTAATGTCGCGACTGTGTCCCAGCGACACCTACAAGGTTTACAAGAGAGGAGCCAACGTTAGGATAGACACTACGCTTTTGGGCTTTGACAACAATACTTGGCAGCGGGGCAACCGTTCATATATCTTTAAAGGAGCTAGTAAGGCAGAATATAAATTCTTCAATAGTTATTTAACCGATTCGTATTCTTTCAGAGGAAACCGCCACCATGATCGAAATCGACCACGACACGCACGAAGTGATGGTAGCACAAATGAGCAGCGATATTGGTGACATTGTAGCCATTCCACCTCCCCTGGGTACGGTGAGGGCGCGACTAAATGCTCCAGTAATCACCAACAATATTGAGATGGACAAGATTAGTTTTGAACGGAACAAATGCGGTATTTGGGGCTGGCGTAGCGAGAAATCGGAAGTAATCAATGGATACAACTGCAAGGTGTACGGCGCCAGTAATGTTGAGTTTGTAACCAAGACTAGGATGGATCACCTAAGCGAGGAGCAGATTAAGGTAAGGTGGATACGCTGATCCGCGCAAAACTGATTTTTCAAAATTTTGTTTAGAACAAGACAGCGCGGACACCCTTGCATAGCTTACTAGGAATAGCCGATGAGGATTATGTACCCCCCGCCGATGCTACCGCTGCCTCTAAAGAGCGCGTAGGTTAAAACATTATTTATCCGTGGCTTCGTCCTATAACCTAATATTAAATACATTTTTAGACACCGTCGCCTCGATTGGGAGATAGTTCCCCAACACGAATTGAAAACGGCAGCAGTTCTTCTCCCTCAGGAATGCAAAGTAACGGCTGCACCTCTGCCTGCGCATCCGTTGCAAGCACTCCCAAATCTTCCGTTTCTCCCGAGGAGTACTTCAGTCCGGATGTGGATCTCCAGGGACGCGATGTGGGCGGTCCCAAAAATCTGAGCACAAAGGTTCAGCGCTTTAAGGCCAATCTTTGGTTAGCCGAAGAGCATCCGATACGGCTCCAGGAGCAGGTGCTACCCATCTTGGACCTCATGTCCACCATGGCTAGTCCTCATGTTTCCAAATTGCGAGACTTTATCACAATGCAGCTTCCGGCTGGGTTCCCGGTAAAGGTGGAAATCCCGCTCTTTCATGTCCTCAATGCCTGCATTACTTTTGGCAACGTGTTTGCCCTTACCTCGCCCGTGGACCACGTAGCCACTCTGCAAGAACCAGACCGGGTTACGTGCCTGGTGGACGATCGGTGTTTTGATGTTCCGGTTAGCTACACAAATCGTGGGAGCGATTCACGGCGGCAGATGCCAATAGACGAGGACGACATGCTCCAGTACGCTATTGAACAAAGTTTGGTGGAGACCAGAGGAGGTGGAGGCGCATGTGGCGTAGACGCCCGTGATGACGATAAAGTGGACATTTGGGAGGTGCTGAAAGGACAGAACGTCGTTGGATCGGATCTCCTTCCCGAGGATGATGAGCAACTACAGCGGTATGTAACGGGGACTGAGATTGATTTTAAATTATAGTTCGGGTTTTTACAAAAAATAAAACTCTTGCCATTGCTAGTCCCCATTGCTTTTCCTCCCACTACTACCTCTCTCCACATCGCCAGCAATACGGGCGACATTCCCCCTCTCCTAAGCACCATCCCCAATCCTTTCCACACTCTCAGCTCCAACTGGAGCCAGAAGCGCGTGGACGTTCCGCTTCAGCTGGGGCGCAGTTCAAAAACGACATAAGCTACATGAAAAAGATCTTCAAGTAGAAGAGTCTCCTTAATTCCTTTTGCTTGTAATGCTGCTAGTTTTCATCCAAGCTTTGTGTGTATTGTGCTTCTTCCCAAAATCATTTCAGAGTACTTCAAGAGTCGTTAATGGGCGCCCATGGAAATGCCCAAAGTGGTTCTCCAGTCTCCGAGGACGACGATGACGGTGGATTCCGGTATATGGACCCCGATTTGGCCATGGCCATGAGACTGTCACAGCAGGATCAAAGGAAATACGAGTTGGAACGGCAACAGGAACAGGAGATGATAGATCAAGCACTGAAGCTGAGCCTGCAGGAGCACTAATGTCCTACCGGAATTTCCAAATTAAAGTTCATCTAATTTCTAGTGTATAACATCGGACTATTTTGTATAAATATTACGAGTACTTTAAGTTAACTTTTGTTTCCCTGCCGATGTATTGAATTGTGATACAAGCGCAAGATTGTCCCCACTTTATATATAAAATGAATCCAAAGTAGCCCTCAAGTAGCAATGTAGCTTTTGAAAGTGCATCTAGTTTTAGAAAGTCGACACTATAACTTTAAGGGCGGTCACCACATAGCAGCACATGTCCCATATCCGCTGAAAGTTTTCTTTCGCGCCGAGTCGTTTACCGCATGTGTGTCTTTAATCCTGTACTGAGTATTCAGCATTCCAAATAATTTATACTTATAAATATAAAATACCCGTGGTCTAAACCAGAGTGCGGACGTCTCTATTGTCTAAGTTCAGCGTTAGACTGACCACCGCTTCAGCTCACATTGTAGGAATCGGCCCATGGGAGCTTCTTCGGAATTGTTCATTTTCTAGGACTTCATGGTACTAGATGCAGCATAATTCTCGGCCGCGAGGTGTGCTCAAAAGGACGGTCTCAGAACCCTTCTGTCATTCTATCCAAGAGCCAGCCATGTATTGCTCACAATGAAATATGGTTAAAGGTAATTTAACTGACAAATATGGAAAAGAGCTCATCACAATAATTTCAAAGTTCCAATTCATGACGATACAAAATTCTTTTTTATTCCGCGTTATATACAAAGTAAAAATTGAAAAAAAACTTAGCCTAAAAACAAACCATGATTAAAAGTATTGCAAATTGGTTTGGTGTAGCTTACAGTCTATATTTTCAACTCCACTTTAAAAAATTTCATTGCAAAAAGTCGAGGGTGGAATTAAAGAATATGATTTAACTGATCAGACTTTAGCGAGCAGTGCTATGTGAGCTTATCGGGTTCGGTCTAAGGTCAAACTATAGTATATACATAAATACGGACATGTTCCGGTGTTCACAAATTTCAAATCTTATCTACATATATTGAAATTTTACATTTTGTTTCTTATTTAAGAGCATTTTTTGGTTTACAAATTGTCTATTAAATAAATTAATATAATAAACAACAACTATAAGACACAAAATGATAGTCAAACAAATAAATAATTTGATTATGGCATTACTTAGAATTAATACAAACTAGTAAATATTAAATTTAAAAAAATTGCACAGGCATCTTGCCACGTACCTAAAACATAATTAAGTGAAACCCGGATCAAGCCTGATAAGTTTACTTTGTGCTTACCTCTAGAATATATTCAGCTGATGGCCACTACGGTAGGGTAAGTCGTAGTGGTCACCGTTGTCGGAATTAAAATTAGTAACGGGGATGGAATCACTTGGACGACTAGATGTACTTGAAGCACTTTTGCTTATCGTGCGGTATGCGCGTCTTGAACAGGATGGAGTCCGCTCGGAACTGAGTGTTCAATAGCGGCGTGTAGCCAAACACGCGGCTGAAAAAGTTTATGCACTTATGCCGCTCCTGGAAGTGCGTATCGTCTTCGCTAAGTGAAACCGGGCAACCAGGACAGCGGAAGGTCCACCTGGATGTGACTTTTACAGGCGGCTTTCTCGTCATGTGCGACACAAGAAAGTTCATTGCAATGTCCTCGCAGTTCATGTACTCATCCACTTTATCGCGAATTGCCTGAGGCAGGTGATAGGTGTAGAGGTACAGGTAGTACTTGTGTACAAAGGCAGCGCCCGTCAGGACCATGCTTAGTTCGCAGCTGTAATTGGAGTTGTAGTGCCACTGGCCGTTCGGATTACCCAAATCCCACGCATGATAGCGGCCGGGAAAGCCCACAACCCGGTCACGGTGCTCACGCCATACGCGGAATCCGAAGAGAATCTCATCGTGCCTTAAATGTGCATCATCGTCTACGGAAAGCACTGCCTCCGTTTCAATAACATCAAAGGGAAGAAACCGGTTGTTCAGGGAATTTCTAGGAGCTCGCACAACAGCTACCGGCACTCCGATATCCGGCCAACGTAGATCGTCTAATGGCGGCTTGGGGGAGTTCCAAACCACGACAACTTTGTGCAAATAGGGAAGTCCGTACAACCTGCCCAATGAATCCATTAGCACCTGTTCCCTTTCGTAGGTTAACATCACGATCGTGAATTGCTCTCGTGGATAGTTTCCGCCCAATGCTTCTCCAAATTCTTTACCTGCGCCGCCAAGTCCCTTTCCGATGGGCCGGAATCCTGTGTGAGAGCCCAAGAACTTAGCTTCGGAAGGCAGAGCCGGGTCGAAGGGCAACTGAGGGTAGAGGTAAAATGGGTCTACCCAGTCATTCCAGGCTTCCTTAGCTTGCATCCGCAGGATAGTGTAATTTCGTCGAAAGGCCGGGCTGGGATATGGTGGCTCGATAGGGCCCAGAGACTCTTCTGGTTCTGTATCAATACCAACCGGTGGATCTGATTTTAATGGTGTAAAAGTGCTATTAAAAACACTCTGCGCCTGCACTGATGGAACTGGTCTTGGCGGAATTCCCAATCGATCACGCAAACTGGCAATAACCGTATCGACTGTGGCCTGCACCGAGCTGAGGTATCGCTCCCAAATAAGCCGTCCCTGGCGACGCAGCAAAAGCAAATCCGCATCTTGAACAGCGCGTAGCAGGAAGTGGAGTTCTGTGATTCGAGCTTTAGGAAGGAGAAGTGCAGTCCGCCTCCAGTCTAGTGTTTCAGCATATGGTAGGCGAAGCTCATCAGATCCTAGGATCACTGGTATGGCTCCTGAACGCAAAGCTTCGTAAATCCTAGCAAGCATCAGCGTAGATGACACTCTTCCGTTTAAAGGAGGCAGAATCAAAACAAAAGTAGAATCTTTCAGTAGTTGCTTTCGGGAAGAGTCTGAGCCACAGAGTGTCCAGTCCGGCACAGAGTCTGCCTCTTGCTGTTCCGTGGCTGGATTACACTGGAATTGGAGCACAAACTGGTCCTGCGTAGCTCCATTGGCCATATCCGTCAGGTGCTCGATTATAAAATCATCCAACCTCACTGAGGCTTTTTGCTTTGGTCTTAACTCACCCTGGAATGTAAGCAGGTACTTCCGCCTAGCTGGAACCATCCCAGCACACTCCTGCCAAACATCTCCACCTGGGGGACCTAATATTGGCGGCACAATGATATCATAGCCAGGTCTGAATTGTTCCCGTTCGAATGCACTCTGCACGACAATGGCGCGCATGGTGTTTTGCTTGTGAAGCGGATTTGTGCGTCGTGAAGAGAGGTCCCTCCGAGCAAGGTTTAGCAGTACATGGTTTCGTCCATCGCCGCCCCAGTATGGCAACCGATATAATTTTTCCATATCCACAGGGCATTCGTCTGCTTGACCCGGAGTGGAGGGAACCTGCTGCTCGGCTTCCTGTGCCGCGTACCGATTGTTCCTTAACAAATCCTGCTCCAGAAGAGCCTCACCCACGAGCACCAAATAAATGCACGCCATTTTAGGGTCTCTTACAATATGCGCATTGTATCCCAATGTTTGCTTAATAGTGGTCTTTAAGAAACCGTCAATATCATAACCATGTTTTTGCACGCTATGTTCATCCGGGTCGTACAGGTACACAGGAAAGCCAGAGGTCAAACTACATCGAGAATGATTGAAGCAGTTGTGCATTTCGCAGCTGGCTGCCATGCCCCATGAAATAGGACTCATCCTTCGAGGCAAGGTGTTTGGCAATAGAGAGCGCGGCAAGGCTAGATCGGGTGTATTCCGTTGCACTGCTTCCCGCTGAGCCACCTGGGCTTGCTCCACTGAGATTTTAAGGCGCTCTAGTTCTGTTTGCTCTCGCAATAGCTCCTGTTTAAGCTCCTCGATTTTTTGATTGTATTGACTGATGTCAGACTGCAGCTTTTGGCGTCGGGACTCCAGTTCTCGCAGTTCCACCGAAACTGTACTCTGTAAATTTGTGTTTGTAGTGGTTTTTAAAGACCCATTGCTTCGTAACTCACCTTTATTCGAACTAACTCCTCTATGCGCATTTTAAGATCTCCGGCTCGCATAGCAGAAAAGTCTTCATAGGCATCCAGTAGAGGGGAACTGCGGTGCACATCCAAGGACGGAGCATCCTGCTCAGACTAAAACAAGCGAAGGATTAGATAAATAATAGTATTTTCATTATTGAGTGGTTTGAAAACAAGAGCCTACACTAAGTATTCTATATGCAAGGCAGGATACGAAAAATAGCAGCATTAGGATCACGGCAAGAAGTTTGTACCGCCGACATTGTCGCAGCCATGACGTTCCCTGCCCCATTGCGTGACGGACCGATGGTGAGGAAGAGGTGCAAGGTGAGGTGTCCTTTCCAACGCTTCCGCTGTCCAGGTTGTGGTACGGCTCTACAGAGTTACCCAGGTCTAACGCCGGGGACATGGCATCAGATCTATGGTGGCACTTTCAGAAAAATAACATTTAGCTATTTTTGTTGTCTTCAGCTAGAGATGGGACAGTAAAAAAATGTTTCCTTAAATCATCGCTACAACAATTTATCGATATTTTTGTGTAACAGTGACTTTATATCGTTTCATGTTTCGTTACTTCGCTTCATGCAACAAGTTCGTTTCAAACATACTGCAACTGTCGAGCAAGGTTGCATTTAACCGCATGCAACATGCGCGGCGCAACATGTTTTATATTGTTAAGTTGGGCCTGAACTCGAGCATCAATGTCCAGGGCAGCAGCAGTGGTGTCAGTTTTCTCTGAAAAAAAAAACAAGAAAAAAAGCTAAATCAATAAAAAAAACAGCTAAAAAAACGGAACACCAGAGAAAAAAATAAACAAAACAGCTGATTTTTTTTAATTTTCTATATGTTTTTCATTAATAAATCCCCCGTTCAATACTTTATACATAATACATAATGTACAAAAATGAAGAATTATAGTATATTTAAGATGTCGTCGTAGCAAACTAAAAAAAATGCTTAAATTTTGCTCAAAAAGCCAGAATTCTCGCTGCCTGCTGTTTTCAATTTTTTCCGAAATCACACATAAAAAACAAACTAAATCTGACGGGAAAATAAGGGGAAATTACAATAAAAACACCATGAAAAAAATAATATACAAGCAAACAATTATACAAATAATTTATACACAAAAATTTTAAAATACATATGTACACAAACATAAAGCAAATTAAAAAAATTATGAACAACATACTAATAAAAAATATAATATAAACCATTAAATAAAAATAAGCGATTCTTGGGAAAAAACTAATTTGTTTGTTTATATTTAGTTTTTTATTTTACTTTTTTTTTAATATAACAGTTTTTATTTAATTTACAACGCAATAAATTTACAATAGATTTCATTTTATTTGGCTTCAGTTTCATTTTGCGGAGAAAATTCCTGTTCATTTTTTTGTTTTTTTTGTTCTTTTTCTAACATTGTGCTTGGTACAGGGGCGCACGCAGGGGGGGGTTTTGAGGGGTTCGAACCCCCCCCGAAATTTTGAAAAAATTGCAAAATTAACGGGAAAATAAAAATATAAATTTCATATTCATTCAAAAATAGTTCTGGCAGATACCACGAGAGCGCCACTTACAAAATGAGTAACTATATTGACATATTGATAACCTATAAAATAATGTGACGTTTATTTAAGACCTGCCCAACAAAAATGTCTAATGCAAAGATAACATCATTTTTCAAACCAAAAATGCGCCAATTTTGGACCCTAATATTCCAAATACTCCATTTCCCGAACAAGTTCAAAATGAAAGTGAAAAGAAAAAATCTTTCCAAAGAGAATCCCATAAAAACTTTCATCGAAGCTTTGGACGTTTGCGATAAAACATTCTATCCAACGGTATACCGATTTCTTCAGATCGGTGCAACACTGCCAGTAACAGTGGCTTCGAGCGAACGGTCGTTCTCTACACTACGAAGATTGAAGACATATTTACGCAATAAGACTGGAGAGCAAAGATTGAATGGATTGGCGCTTCTGAACATTCACCGGGATCTGGAAGTAACCTTTGACGCAATATTGAGTATAACGGCCCAAAAACCAAGAAAGATCGATATTACATTGTGAATTATTTATGAATAAATTATAAATATTCACATTCAAACTTAACTTACCTAACCCCCCCCAAAAATATTTCCTGCGTGCGCCCCTGGCTTGGTAATTTGGTTAAAAATATAAAATTACCCAGAAGAAATTGCAAACTCAATATATATTTTACCCATAATAAATTTATAAATCCACAAACAAATAAAAAAACTAAAAATTATTATTTTAAAAGCCGTTAAATAATGGTATATATTTAGCTCCCTAAACAGATCTTGCCTACTATTGGTCGCAGGACCAAAACACTTTACAATTATATTCGTAGCAAAACCGAACATTCCCGAACGATTCTCATCTGAAAAGGGTTTGGTCTAGAGAGATTGCATAAGCCGATTGGCTAGCAGAGTTGCAGCTGCCACTCGTTTTCTTGATTGCGATTGGTCCAAAACAAAAAAGACATCATAAGCAATGGCGGCAAAGTAAGGGAGCACCCATCTGGAGGCGGCACCATAACCGAATTATGAGAGATCTTTTTTTTGTTTTAAATGTATTATAGTTTTAATATCCCAGTTCTTGTTGTTCTTTAGATATCACAGTGCCATCATTATATATAAAAATAAATAACATATATATTAAAAAAGTCTTTTAATAACTGGCATTAATCTGACTTTAATATTTAATATGTAACAAAAAAGGAAAGGGGAGCCGATCCGCCTAATTTAACATGAACAAGGGGAGGAGAAAGTTCCCAGACAGAGACAGACATTTTTTTTCTCAGTTGTATTTTATTGAATATATTTGACTTTGAATAATTTTTAAGACAATTTAATTTATCAATAACAACATTAATAAAAAGGAGGAGATGAATTAAAACAATTTAAATTTAAGAAAAAAGAAGAGGGAGAGGCAGAGCCGCGCTACCGATACACTTGCTGGGGGGAAGGGTCTAGGCGTATTACCCATAGGGCAACTTTTTTGTTTTGAACCTTCCCGCCATTTCAGAATTGGTAGAAACGGTCACATTAATATTAAAATAAAAAAAATACTAGAAATTAGAAAAAACAAAAATACCAGAAAATTTAAATGCCCTAAAAAATCCACCTATCGATAGGCAGTAAAGTCCCACCACTGCTTACAACTATCATCTCTACTATTTACAGCGTGGGTGAAGCCAGCAAAGGAGAAGCGTAAAATGGTAAGTAAATATTAATAAAAAATATAAAATAGGAAAATAAATTTAAAATCTCTCTAGGAACCGACGAAGAAGCATGGAAACGTATTCCCCGGAGGTCATCAAGAGGATTTACTAGCAGCAATTGGCCGGCGTCGCTGGAATTCTCGGTAGCGTCATCAATGAGTTCTTGGAAGTGGACGCCTCGACCCAACGCACATACATATTGCGGCGTCACATATTTGGCACGCAGCATTTGGGTTGCATTCACTGGCTGTGGCAGCAACATCGGCGTCCAACAGGTGAGTCTTATAAGCAAATGGCTACACTTATTATTTCCAATTGGAAGAAAAGGGGTCATATGTGTATATTATTCATGTTCATCCATTTTCCTAGGAAGATGTCGGCAGCGGCACTTTGGCAGCAGCGTCGTCGGGGATTGGCGTCGACGTCGGCAGCAGCATCGCCTCAGAAGGGCGTCGGTGTCGGCGTCTCACGTAGGCCGCGCCGTTTCCAAGAAACATTGCTGTGGAACAGCGTCGGCGGAGACATGGACCGCAATATAAGCTACATATTCTCGGGAATCATCAGTTCCAGCTAGCGTCGAAGGAAAGAAAGCATGTTTGCCACATACATGCGAGCAGATTTAGAGGAAATCTGTGAGCGCGGCTAAGTGGGCATGAGGTAAGAACAATTTAAATTGTGCTTGTCGTCAATACATTTATCACAGCGTGTTAATTTCGCAGGTCATTGCCGTGGTCAGGGTGCGTGTCCCAAAAAGGAAGGTCATCAGGAACGGATCGTAGACAATACAGGTGAGTCAAAAATTGCAGTATACAGAGACAGACAAAGACACACAGAGACAGACAGAGACAGACAGAGACAGACAGAGAAAGACAGAGAAAGACAGAGACAGACAGAGACAGACAGAGACAGACAGAGACAGACAGAGACAGACAGAGACAGACAGAGACAGACAGGGACAGACAGGGACAGACAGGGACAGACAGAGACAGACAGAGACAGACAGAGACAGACAGAGACAGACAGAGACAGACAGAGACAGACAGAGACAGACAGAGACAGACAGAGACAGACAGAGACAAACAGAGACAGACAGAGACAAACAGAGACAGACAGAGACAGACAGAGACAGACAGAGACAGACAGAGACAGACAGAGACAGACAGAGACAGACAGAGACAAACAGAGACAAACAGAGACAGACAGAGACAAACAGAGACAGACAGAGACAGACAGAGACAGACAGAGACAGACAGAGAAAGACAGAGACAAACAGAGACAAACAGAGACAGACAGAGACAGACAGAGAAAGACAGAGACAAACAGAGACAGACAGAGACAGACAGGGACAGACAGGGACAGACAGAGACAGACAGAGACAGACAGAGACAGACAGAGACAGACAGAGACAGACAGAGACAGACAGAGACAGACAGACAGAGACAGACAGAGACAAACAGAGACAAACAGAGACAGACAGAGACAGACAGGGACAGACAGAGACAGACAGAGACAGACAGAGACAAACAGAGACAGACAGAGACAGACAGAGACAGATAGAGACAGACAGAGACAGACAGAGACAGACAGAGACAGACAGAGACAGACAGAGACAGACAGGGACAGACAGGGACAGACAGGGACAGACAGGGACAGACAGAGACAGACAGAGACAGACAGAGACAGACAGAGACAGACAGAGACAGACAGAGACAGACAGAGACAGACAGGGACAGACAGGGACAGACAGAGACAGACAGAGAAAGACAGAGACAGACAGAGACAGACAGAGACAGACAGAGACAGACAGAGACAGACAGAGACAGACAGGGACAGACAGAGACAGACAGAGACAAACAGAGACAGACAGAGACAGACAGAGACAGACAGAGACAGACAGAGACAGACAGAGACAGACAGGGACAGACAGACAGAGACAGACAGAGACAGACAGGGACAGACAGGGACAGACAGGGACAGACAGAGACAGACAGAGACAGACAGAGACAGACAGAGACAGACAGAGACAGACAGGGACAGACAGGGACAGACAGACAGAGACAAACAGAGACAGACAGAGACAGACAGAGACAGACAGGGACAGACAGAGACAGACAGAGACAGACAGAGACAAACAGAGACAGACAGAGACAGACAGAGACAGATAGAGACAGACAGAGACAGACAGAGACAGACAGAGACAGACAGAGACAGACAGAGACAGACAGGGACAGACAGGGACAGACAGGGACAGACAGGGACAGACAGAGACAGACAGAGACAGACAGAGACAGACAGAGACAGACAGAGACAGACAGGGACAGACAGGGACAGACAGAGAAAGACAGAGACAGACAGAGACAGACAGAGACAGACAGAGACAGACAGAGACAGACAGGGACAGACAGAGACAGACAGAGACAAACAGAGACAGACAGAGACAGACAGAGACAGACAGAGACAGACAGAGACAGACAGAGACAGACAGAGACAGACAGAGACAGACAGAGACAGACAGAGACAGACAGAGACAGACAGAGACAGACAGAGACAGACAGAGACAGACAGAGACAGACAGAGACAAACAGAGACAGACAGAGACAGACAGAGACAGACAGAGACAGACAGAGACAGACAGAGACAGACAGAGACAGACAGAGACAAACAGAGACAGACAGAGACAGACAGAGACAAACAGAGACAGACAGAGACAGACAGAGACAGACAGAGAAAGACAGAGAAAGACAGAGACAAACAGAGACAAACAGAGACAGACAGAGACAGACAGAGAAAGACAGAGACAGACAGAGACAGACAGAGACAGACAGAGACAGACAGAGACAGACAGAGACAGACAGAGACAGACAGGGACAGACAGAGACAGACAGAGACAGACAGAGACAGACAGAGACAGACAGAGACAGATAGAGACAGATAGAGACAGACAGAGACAGACAGAGACAGACAGAGACAGACAGAGAAAGACAGAGACAGACAGAGACAGACAGAGACAGACAGAGACAGACAGAGACAGACAGAGACAAACAGAGACAGACAGAGACAGACAGAGACAGACAGAGACAGACAGAGACAGACAGAGACAGACAGAGACAGACAGAGACAGACAGAGACAGACAGAGACAAACAGAGACAGACAGAGACAGACAGAGACAGACAGAGACAAACAGAGACAAACAGAGACAGACAGAGACAGACAGAGACAGACAGAGACAGACAGAGACAGACAGAGACAGATAGAGACAGACAGAGACAGACAGAGACAGACAGAGAAAGACAGAGACAGACAGAGACAGACAGAGACAGACAGAGACAAACAGAGACAGACAGAGACAGACAGAGACAGACAGAGACAGACAGAGACAGACAGAGACAGACAGAGACAGACAGAGACAGACAGAGACAGACAGAGACAGACAGAGACAGACAGGGACAGACAGGGACAGACAGAGACAGACAGAGACAGACAGAGACAGACAGAGACAGACAGAGACAGACAGAGACAAACAGAGACAGACAGAGACAAACAGAGACAGACAGAGACAGACAGAGACAGACAGAGACAGACAGAGACAGACAGAGACAAACAGAGACAGACAGAGACAAACAGAGACAGACAGAGACAGACAGAGACAGACAGAGACAGACAGAGACAAACAGAGACAGACAGAGACAGACAGAGACAGACAGAGACAGACAGAGACAGACAGAGACAAACAGAGACAGACAGAGACAAACAGAGACAGACAGGGACAGACAGAGACAGACAGAGACAGACAGAGACAGACAGAGACAAACAGAGACAGACAGAGACAGACAGAGACAGACAGAGACAGACAGAGACAGACAGAGACAGACAGAGACACACAGAGACAGACAGAGACAGACAGAGACAGACAGAGACAGACAGAGACAGACAGAGACAGACAGAGACAGACAGAGACACACAGAGACAGACAGAGACAGACAGAGACAGACAGAGACAGACAGAGACAGACAGAGACAGACAGAGACAGACAGAGACAGACAGAGACAGACAGAGACAGACAGAGACAGACAGAGAAAGACAGAGAAAGACAGAGACAGACAGAGAAAGACAGAGAAAGACAGAGACAGACAGAGACAAACAGAGACAGACAGAGACAGACAGAGACAGACAGAGACAGACAGAGAAAGACAGAGACAGACAGAGACAAACAGAGACAGACAGAGACAGACAGGGACAGACAGAGACAGACAGAGGCAGACAGAGACAGACAGAGACAGACAGAGACAGATAGAGACAGACAGAGACAGACAGAGACAGACAGAGACAGACAGAGACAGACAGAGACAGACAGAGACAGACAGAGACAGACAGAGAAAGACAGAGAAAGACAGAGACAGACAGAGACAGACAGAGACAGACAGGGACAGACAGGGACAGACAGGGACAGACAGAGACAGACAGAGAAAGACAGAGACAGACAGAGACAGACAGAGACAGACAGAGACAGACAGAGACAAACAGAGACAGACAGAGACAGACAGAGACAGACAGAGACAGACAGAGACAGACAGAGACAGACAGAGACAGACAGAGACAGACAGAGACAGACAGAGACAAACAGAGACAGACAGAGACAGACAGAGACAGACAGACAGAGACAGACAGAGACAAACAGAGACAGACAGAGACAGACAGAGACAGACAGAGACAGACAGAGACAAACAGAGACAGACAGAGACAGACAGAGACAGACAGGGACAGACAGACAGAGACAGACAGAGACAAACAGAGACAGACAGAGACAGACAGGGACAGACAGAGACAGACAGAGACAGACAGAGACAGACAGAGACAGACAGACAGAGACAGACAGAGACAAACAGAGACAGACAGAGACAGACAGGGACAGACAGAGACAGACAGAGACAGACAGATTTGTGATCAGTGTATTGTGTGTTTACAGTGTTTTGTGTGTTAACAATGTTGCGTTATTGTGTTTGTGTTGTACTTGTATAATTTAGAAATAAATAACAATTAACTAACAATTTAATTACACTTTACATTAATTACAAGAAAAAGGGAGGCAAGCACAGTCTACTGTTGCATACACGGGGAGGGAAGAGTCTAAGCGTATTACCCTATGGCAACTTTTGTGCTTCGACCCTTCCCGCCATTTCTGGTTCAGTAGACGGCCACACAAAAAATACCGATTACAGAAAAAAAAAATACCAAAAAGAAAAAATTTAATATTTAAATTTATCGATAGGCGAGGAATTGTCATCCCTACCTACGCCTACCATCTCTACTACAAAAAAACGCGTGGGTGACGCCGAACAAAAATTATAAATGAGGTAAGTAATTACATTTCGCTGCAAAATAACAAACTAATATTTAACAATTATTGCAGGAAACGATACAAAGGCATGGAGGCAAGCTGCGTTGATGTCGGCGGGTTGTTTTTAGGCCGCGTTCGGCCTGCAACGAGGGATTTTCTTGGAGGCGTCATCGATGGAATGGGAGTCGGCGCCGGGCCAGCGCACACACACATGGCTGCATGCATCGTCAGGTGAGTCTTTTTATTATCATGTGGCCCTTCTTCTTCTTAAACATTAGAAAGAAGAGGGGTCATTTCTGTGGAACATGAGGTTTGACGAATTTGTTTTCTTTTTTTTGCAGAACGGCGTCAGCGTCGGCAACATTGGCTGCGGCGTCGTATGGGTTGGCGTCGACGTCGGCAGAGAGGATGGCTGCAGAGGAACGCCGATTCATGGAAGCGGCGTCAACAAGTTTGTGGAAGTGGCCGGGGCAGCATCAGCGGCGTAGCAGGTAGGTTTTTTGGCGCAGCTGGCTACTCTTCTTCTTGCTTATAGGGAGAAGAAGGGTCATAGAGAAAAAATGTTAATTTTTACCCGTTTTTCAGGGAAGAAGTCGGCGGCGGCACGGTGGCAGCAGCTTCGTCGGAAATTTTTGGCAACGGCGGCAGCAGCGCAGCTCCAGACGGGCGTCATGTCGGCGTCTCACATCGGGCCGCGCCGTTTCCACGAAAGCTGTATATGGAAAGGCGACGGCGGAGGCATGGCCAGCCACTGATGGTGCGTAGGCATAGTAGGCGTCAGGTACGTGCACATTTGTTTATGTTTGTCGTCGAAAGTATATCCCAGCGTGTTTCTTCTACAGGTCGTCGCCGTGGTCAGGGTGCGTGTCCCGGAGGAGGAGGTAGTCAGGTGCGTGTCCCGGAGGAGGAGGTAGTCAGGTGCGGATCGTCGTCAGTGCGGGTAAGTAAAATAGTGCAGCGTGCGTTGCTTCAGTCAGGTTTATCACAGGTTTATTATCACAGTTTTTATATTGCAGGTTGCTAAGGACTAGACTCGGAGGAGGTCCCCAGCCATGAGAAGATCCATGAAGGATTCTTGATCCCCAAATGCACTGGAATCATTGGAGAGTGCATTTGAATCTTCCGCCGTGTTATCAGAAGGTAGGCCGAAGGAGTCTATAAGTTTTTGGAAGTTTTCTAATAGCTTTTCCATCATCTTTTCCAGGTTCTCGACTTTGCTCTTCATGGATTCCTGGAACTCCACATCCCTCTTGCGCTGTTCGTCGAATTGCTGTTGGCGCGCTGCTGCTTCTAGTTTATAGTTTTCTAATGTAATTGCATTTTGATTTGTATTGTTATTTTTATCCAATTGTAATACATCAGACGGCTGTTGGCGCCGCATAGGGGGGGTGCGGGGTATATAGTTCCTTTTCAGGGGGCGGGACTGGACACCAGGAGTACCCCTTTCAAGGAAGAGATGCGGTTGAGGACGATGACTGTGATGCCCGCGATACCCAGGATGGAACCTCTTTTGCATATGGATCTGGCTAACATGTGGGCGCTGAGGATGACCATATCCATGGTGAACGTGATGCCCCCGCGGACGAGGAGCCCCCCTTGCCACCCATCTCCACTTCAGGTCCTGGTATATAGGACAACCCCTGTAGCAGCTGACGTGGGCGCCGTGGCAGTTTGCACAGCAAGCAGGAGTGTCGCGAGGTTTGTTGCATGAAGCTGATGGGTGTCTGCCAGCACACTTCATGCACACATACCCCCGCGTACACTCCTCCTTTCTGTGTCCATAAAGCTGGCAGCGGTAGCACTGCGTCAGCATATTGCTTTGTCTGTGTATGGGGATTGCCTTCGGCCTACCCACTTTCATTTCCATTAGGGAGGGGATAGGTTTGTGGATCAGGGGCGTGGGGGTCTTCGCCTCGGTCAATTCTTGGGAGGTCCGTCTGTTTGTCCATAGCTCTTTAGCGAACTTGCTTTTAAAGTTAGGGGTCTTCATGTTCTGAGGGGGGAGAGGGGAGAAGTTTGCGCCATAGTTGTCAAGGTTTTCTCGCAGCTTTGTTGCGAACGTTGTCTTTTCTTTGTCGTCGTTTGGGGGCGGCTTATGTACTTGCGCTTTTGTCCGAATCGTTACAGGGCCAGTATCTACCGAGCTGGCAGGGGATTTTCGGAGGCTATTTGTATTTATTGGCGGCAAAATTTCTACCGCCTGAATCTCAATTGGGGACTTTATAACATTTGGTCGCTTAGCTATTGCCTCTGGTGGTGTTAGAGGGGGGGAAAGCGGTCGTTTTTGTGTGTCCTTCCTCGTCTCCCTCTCCGTCATATAGTCGGCAAAGCTGAAGTCTGCCGCCAAAATTCCCTTCCACATCTTGGGCGAGGGGGGAAATATTGACTTATTGAGCATTTCCCCCTCAGTCATAAACCCACTTGCTTCTATACGTTGGCACTCACCACTTTGCGGAGGGCCATTGTCAAATGTTGCGTGTTCCTTTGGGCTTGAAGTTTCTTGGTTCCGTGAGACCTCCATGTTTAATACTCTTTCCTTTTTGTTTTTATATATGTGTTTTATTTTATTTCGAGTTTTGTGATCAGTGTATTGTGTGTTTACAGTGTTTTGTGTGTTAACAATGTTGCGTTATTGTGTTTGTGTTGTACTTGTATAATTTAGAAATAAATAACAATTAACTAACAATTTAATTACACTTTACATTAATTACAAGAAAAAGGGAGGCAAGCACAGTCTACTGTTGCATACACGGGGAGGGAAGAGTCTAAGCGTATTAAGCGTACAGACAGAGACAGACAGAGACAGACAGAGACAGACAGAGACAGACAGAGACAGACAGAGACAGACAGGGACAGACAGGGACAGACAGGGACAGACAGGGACAGACAGAGACAGACAGAGACAGACAGAGACAGACAGAGACAAACAGAGACAGACAGAGACAGACAGAGACAGACAGAGACAGACAGAGACAGACAGAGACAGACAGGGACAGACAGGGACAGACAGAGACAGACAGAGACAGACAGAGACAAACAGAGACAGACAGAGACAGACAGAGACAAACAGAGACAGACAGAGACAGACAGAGACAGACAGAGACAAACAGAGACAGACAGAGACAGACAGAGACAGACAGAGACAAACAGAGACAGACAGAGACAGACAGAGACAGACAGAGACAAACAGAGACAGACAGAGACAGACAGAGACAGACAGAGACAAACAGAGACAGACAGAGACAGACAGAGACAAACAGAGACAGACAGAGACAGACAGAGACAGACAGAGACAGACAGAGACAGACAGAGACAGACAGAGACAAACAGAGACAGACAGAGACAGACAGAGACAAACAGAGACAGACAGAGACAGACAGAGACAAACAGAGACAGACAGAGACAGACAGAGACAGACAGAGACAGACAGAGACAAACAGAGACAGACAGAGACAGACAGAGACAGACAGAGAAAGACAGAGACAGACAGAGAAAGACAGAGAAAGACAGAGACAGACAGAGACAGACAGAGACAGACAGGGACAGACAGGGACAGACAGGGACAGACAGAGACAGACAGAGAAAGACAGAGACAGACAGAGACAGACAGAGACAGACAGAGACAGACAGAGACAAACAGAGACAGACAGAGACAGACAGAGACAGACAGAGACAGACAGAGACAGACAGAGACAGACAGAGACAGACAGAGACAGACAGAGACAGACAGAGACAGACAGAGACAGACAGAGACAAACAGAGACAGACAGAGACAGACAGAGACAGACAGACAGAGACAGACAGAGACAAACAGAGACAGACAGAGACAGACAGAGACAGACAGAGACAGACAGAGACAAACAGAGACAGACAGAGACAGACAGAGACAGACAGGGACAGACAGACAGAGACAGACAGAGACAAACAGAGACAGACAGAGACAGACAGGGACAGACAGAGACAGACAGAGACAGACAGAGACAGACAGAGACAGACAGACAGAGACAGACAGAGACAAACAGAGACAGACAGAGACAGACAGGGACAGACAGAGACAGACAGAGACAGACAGAGACAGACAGAGACAAACAGAGACAGACAGAGACAGACAGGGACAGACAGACAGAGACAGACAGAGACAAACAGAGACAGACAGAGACAGACAGGGACAGACAGAGACAGACAGAGACAGACAGAGACAGACAGAGACAGACAGGGACAGACAGACAGAGACAGACAGAGACAAACAGAGACAGACAGAGACAGACAGGGACAGACAGAGACAGACAGAGACAGACAGAGACAGACAGAGACAAACAGAGACAGACAGAGACAGACAGAGACAGACAGGGACAGACAGACAGAGACAGACAGAGACAAACAGAGACAGACAGAGACAGACAGGGACAGACAGAGACAGACAGAGACAGACAGGGACAGACAGAGACAGACAGAGACAGACAGAGACAGACAGAGACAGACAGAGACAGACAGAGACAGACAGAGACAGACAGAGACAGACAGAGACAGACAGAGACAGACAGAGACAGACAGAGACAGACAGAGACAGACAGAGACAGACAGAGACAGACAGATACAAACAGAGACAGACAGAGACAGACAGAGACAGACAGAGACAGACAGAGACAGACAGAGACAGACAGAGACAGACAGGGACAGACAGAGACAGACAGAGACAGACAGAGACAGACAGAGACAGACAGGGACAGACAGAGACAGACAGAGACAGACAGAGACAGACAGGGACAGACAGAGACAGACAGAGACAGACAGAGAAAGACAGAGACAGACAGAGACAGACAGAGACAGACAGAGACAGACAGAGACAAACAGAGACAGATAGAGACAGACAGAGACAGACAGAGACAGACAGAGACAGACAGAGACAGACAGAGACAGACAGAGACAGACAGAGACAGACAGAGACAGACAGAGACAGACAGAGACAGACAGAGACAGATAGAGACAGATAGAGACAGATAGAGACAGACAGAGACAGACAGAGACAGACAGGGACAGACAGAGACAGACAGAGACAGACAGGGACAGACAGAGACAGACAGAGACAGACAGAGACAGACAGAGACAGACAGAGACAGACAGAGACAGACAGAGACAGACAGAGACAGACAGAGACAGACAGAGACAGACAGAGACAGACAGAGACAGACAGAGACAGACAGAGACAGACAGAGACAGACAGAGACAGACAGAGACAGACAGAGACAGACAGAGACAGACAGGGACAGACAGAGACAGACAGAGACAGACAGAGACAGACAGAGACAGACAGAGACAGACAGAGACAGACAGAGACAGACAGGGACAGACAGAGACAGACAGAGACAGACAGAGACAGACAGAGACAGACAGATACAAACAGAGACAGACAGAGACAAACAGAGAAAGACAGAGACAGACAGAGACAGACAGAGACAGACAGAGACAAACAGAGACAGACAGAGACAGACAGAGACAGACAGGGACAGACAGACAGAGACAGACAGAGACAAACAGAGACAGACAGAGACAGACAGGGACAGACAGAGACAGACAGAGACAGACAGGGACAGACAGAGACAGACAGAGACAGACAGAGACAGACAGAGACAGACAGAGACAGACAGAGACAGACAGAGACAGACAGAGACAGACAGAGACAGACAGAGACAGACAGAGACAGACAGAGACAGACAGATACAAACAGAGACAGACAGAGACAGACAGAGACAGACAGAGACAGACAGAGACAGACAGAGACAGACAGAGACAGACAGGGACAGACAGAGACAGACAGAGACAGACAGAGACAGACAGAGACAGACAGGGACAGACAGAGACAGACAGAGACAGACAGAGACAGACAGGGACAGACAGAGACAGACAGAGACAGACAGAGAAAGACAGAGACAGACAGAGACAGACAGAGACAGACAGAGACAGACAGAGACAAACAGAGACAGATAGAGACAGACAGAGACAGACAGAGACAGACAGAGACAGACAGAGACAGACAGAGACAGACAGAGACAGACAGAGACAGAAAGAGACAGACAGAGACAGACAGAGACAGACAGAGACAGACAGAGACAGACAGAGACAGATAGAGACAGATAGAGACAGATAGAGACAGACAGAGACAGACAGAGACAGACAGGGACAGACAGAGACAGACAGAGACAGACAGGGACAGACAGAGACAGACAGAGACAGACAGAGACAGACAGAGACAGACAGAGACAGACAGAGACAGACAGAGACAGACAGAGACAGACAGAGACAGACAGAGACAGACAGAGACAGACAGAGACAGACAGAGACAGACAGAGACAGACAGAGACAGACAGAGACAGACAGAGACAGACAGAGACAGACAGAGACAGACAGGGACAGACAGAGACAGACAGAGACAGACAGAGACAGACAGAGACAGACAGAGACAGACAGAGACAGACAGAGACAGACAGAGACAGACAGGGACAGACAGAGACAGACAGAGACAGACAGAGACAGACAGAGACAGACAGAGACAGACAGATACAAACAGAGACAGACAGAGACAAACAGAGAAAGACAGAGACAGACAGAGACAGACAGAGACAGACAGAGACAGACAGAGACAGACAGAGACAGACAGGGACAGACAGGGACAGACAGAGACAGACAGAGACAGACAGAGAAAGACAGAGACAGACAGAGACTTTTTTTTTAATATTTTTTATTATTTTTTATTTCTTTTTTTTTAAATTTTTAATTTGACAATTTTTTTAAATTTTTAATTTGACAATTTTTTTAAAATTTTAATTTGACAATTTTTTTAACAATTTTAATTTGACAATGTTTTTGACGTCGCAACTCCAGGTCCCAATCAGTTGTGGTCGGAGAGTCTCCCGGAGTATTACCCGAAGGGCAACTTTTGTTCCGGGAGACTCTCCACATCGTTGGGGGGCTCCTGGAGAGAGCACTTTCTCCTGTTGTTGTTTCTGGGGTCGTCGGGTCGCATTCGTCCCATGGTCGTCTTGGCGCTGGGTGGCAGCTCCATATGCCAGGCGGGACCCGTTGGCAGCTCTCGCTTGTGGTACTTTGTCCCAGGTGGCAACTCCGACCACCAGGCCGGGCAGGTTGGCAGCACTCATCTCCGAAATGGGTAAATATTGTAAGAAAATTTAAAATTTGTGAGTTTTTGTATTGCAGGGAGACATTTAGGACAGCACATTGAGGGACGGCATTGTGGGACAGTGGATTTTGCCAGTTGGCGTGTTCGAGGGCGTACATCTTTCGGGAGCATCGGGTCGTTTCATCTTGGATGGTAAGTTTTTGTTTTGGTTTCTTCTTCTTATTAGTCTTCCATTTGTCAGTAATTTTGTCTTAATCTAATCAGGTACATTTGCAGGTGGTTCCAGTGGGAGTCGTCATTTATGGTTATCACAGTTGGTTGGTTAGTCGGCCGTCAGCGTCGTTAATAAGGGATTTTTAGATTAATTGCATGGAAAATTATGTAAGTATTGGAAACATGTGAGACAATAAGGGTTTTAAGACAAGATTGAAAACAGTAATTAAGGACGACACTAAGCAGGCAGGCTGCGTAGATGTTCCTGGAGCAGGTGCCATCCTTTGGAAGTGCTATCGCTTCTCTGGCATCGAATCCCTTCAGGGGGGTATTTGGAGCATAATTAATTTAAATTTTCCATTATCATTTCAGTTCCTTGGTGGCGTCGGCGTGGGAATAGGAATTTCCAGGTAGATACAAGCGTATCAGGAGCAAGGTCGTCGTTGGACAGGAGCTTTGATGGGGGAGATATCATAAGATGAGTTCCAATAGCATTTTTGGTGTAGAACCCCCTGTGAGATTTTTGTTTGTTCTTTCTCGTTTCAGGTTGCCTTCCCCCTGTTGTGATGCAGCGTTGGAGCACGCAATCACACACACACACCCCACCCCCTCTAGTGGAATGCAGCGTAGAGATATTTGGAGCATGTTAATCACAGCTTTCTTTTGTCATTTCGGGTCTTCGGTGTTTGTGACGTGGGATGGCATCTTCCCGGTGGGTTCTTTCATGTGTTTTGTTTATCCATTGTTCTATATTAAATTATATTTAGCCTTTATAGATTTTGCGCCTTCGTGGAGAGGTTCGTCAGGTAGTAGGTGAGTAGGTTGGGCTTTTTAGCAGCATCAAAGTGAATATTTTAATCTCTTTTATTTCAGGTACAAGGTGAGAATAGGAGAGGCGCTTCCAGCAAGGATTAATTTAAAGCAATGAAACAGGGTCAAAAGACAGTTGGGATGAGAAAATTAGATAAGTTCCATGGCATAATGATATAGAGCCCATTGTAAGGTATTTGTTTCCTCTATTCTTATTTCAGGTTGCCGATGCTGCGGAAGAAGGAGACGTCGTCAAGGAGGTTTATATGTTTCAATGCCGGTTATGCTTGTTGCTGTCCCCTGTTGGTCAAGGATATCACAGTTGGGTATCACAGGGTTGACTGTCTCCTTATTAGGTATATATCACAGTTGTATATCACAGTGTTTATGTTCAGGACGGGGCCGTTGTCAGGGTTTTGATTAAGGAGAAGGTCGTCTGTGAACATGCTTATGCCAGTTAGTCAATTTCTATTACAGGTACTTGTTTTAGGGTCGTAGAGGTATTGCTATCCTGGCAGTCCCCAGGGCCATAGTCAGGGATGACAAGTTGTCTTATTTCAGGTGTCTGTGTCCTAACATATTCAATTGCCTGGGCACGGGTAATGATGCCTTTTTCATAGTTCCTTCTGTAGTGGTTTATCATGTGCCCACAGAATCGAAAGGGAGTAGGTGGTTTATAGTTTACGATTTGTGTAGAAGGCTTTGAGGTGGCGATCAGTCTATTTTGCCTGTGTGGCCCATTTCTCTGCAGCATATTGGGGGACGGGGAGATAGCGGACCAAATTTTCCTGGGTATTTTTTTAGTTTTAATGTTTGGCAGGTGATCGCGAATAAGTTTAGAATACCTGGGCCTGGATTTGTGAATCCTAGTTAGCTGCACGGGGCTATGGGCTAGCTGCTTAATAGCCGGGTTTGTGTGGGACGTAGCCGTGGCGAAGAATCGACAGCTTTGTTCCTTATAGGTATCGTCCAGGGTTTTAAGGTTGTGGTTTTTCTTGATTACTTCATTCTTAGTGTATATGTCATAGCCAAGTGCCCCCCTTATTACCCTATTGGCAGCAGACTGAACCTTACGTACCGACGTATCTGAGGCTAGCGAGGCCCAAACTGGCAGCGCATACTGCCATAATGGCATAACAAGCTGTTTTAGGATTATAGCCTTTGTGTTCCTCCTGAGTGTACTGTCTGGGCCAATGAGCCAGTTCAGCTTTCTGGCTCTGGCACGTATTTTAATGCAGAGCTGGGTGGTGTGGAGCTTAAGCGTCAGTTTTTCGTCAAGGGATACTCCTAGGTATTTGTATGTCTTCTTCTCTGCAATTTTTTCATTATCAATGAACAGCTCACACTGTCCATTGGCCGACAGTCTATTTAAGGTAAAGCCCACCTTTGCGCATTTGGTAGGATTGATTTTCAGCCCCCACTTCCTTGCCCATGCCGTGAAGGCGTCGAGATATGCCTTCATGCCTCTGGAGGCTTCTTGTTGAGAGGCACACCTATAGAGAAGAGCTGTGTCATCTGCATAGGTGGCCAAGAGGAATTTACTGGGGTCGCTTCTGTGGGAGTTGTTAAGGACCTTTTCCGGGAGGGGCATGTCGGATGTGAAAATTGAGTAGAGTATAGGCCCCAAGACACTTCCCTGAGGGACACCAGCCTTGACTGTCCTGGTGGTAGATCTAACTCCATTTCCTCCTTTGACGTAGAAAGTCCTTCCACTCAGGTAGCTGTGAATGAGATTAAACAGCTGGGCGGGAAGGAGTTTTTTAAGTTTATACAGGAGCCCATCGTGCCATACCCTGTCAAAGGCCTGGGTAAAATCAATGAAGACCGCTGTGCAGTACTCCATATCCTCGAATGCTTTGAGGATATGCTGGCATACCCTATAAACCTGCTGCTCCCCGCTATGCTCCTCCCTAAATCCAAATTGATGATTCGGTATGGCTTTGGCAAATTTTTTATTTTCCAGCATCTTCTTGAGGATAAGTCTCTCGAAGATTTTGGAGAAGCCAGGAAGGAGACTTATGGGACGGTAGGAGGAGGGGTCAGATACAGATTTCCCAGGCTTTGGGATCATAGTCACTTCTGCCCGTTTCCACTCCGTCGGGAAATAGCCAAGTCGCAGAGCACAATTAAAGATATGTAGGAGGAAAAGGAGGGCCTTTTTTGGCAGTATTTTTATTAACTTATTTGTTATTTTGTCTCCCCCAGGACTCTTCGATGTGGGAAGCCCAGTAACAATAGTTTTCAACTCCTCCAACCGAAAGAAGTAGCGCGCATTGTCAGTACGTCCAGGTGGGTTTTGCAGCAGGGTATTTAATTCGTCAATAATATTTTTTTTATCCTGATCCAGGTTGCAGTCGTCAAAGTTATTGGAGAAGCGGTCTTCAAGGTGTGCGGCAAAAACCTCAGCTTTCTCCTGTGCCGTCTTCGTCCAAGAGGTGCCGGTCGTCCTTCTGCTGGTGGTCGTCATGGGAGCGCCTGTTGAGGTCTTAAGGGGATAATTTGAGGGAGGCTGACGCTTGAGTTTCCTTGTTATCCTCCAGATTCTCGTCATTATGTATCGGTCGTCAGGGTTCAGACGAGCAAGTTGCCCACCAACGCAGTTTTCTCTTGCTCGTTTGATAGCCTTTGTCAGTTTGTTTTTGAGCCTGGAGGCTTTTCTTTTGTTGTCGTCAGTCTTATTTCTCTTCAATTTCTTTTTGCAGGACTCATATTGCGCTATGAGGATTTTAGTGCGGAGATCAAGTTTGAGTTTTGGCTTGGAATTGTGTCCCTTATTATTATGTGCACCGGTGGAGGGAGTGGCATGCTTTCCAAGTGCTTCACCAATTTTACGGGTAAGCAATTTTATACCATCATCAATGTCTTCCTTTGAATTAAGCTCCATGTTTAAATTTAAGCTCCTTTCAAGTGTAACTTGGAACTCCCTGATTCCCTGGTTGCTACGGGGAGGATAGAGGGGCCAACTCGGACTGGAGGAGGGAATTGCTGCTGGAGGACTCAGCGGAGTACGCCCACATGCTACCTCAATCAGCAGGGGAAGGTGATCCGAGGAGAGCGCGTCCAGTGAGGAGATCCTGATGTGCTTTGGGGAGAATCCACTATAAACCCCAAAGTCGATCATCGATGGACTCCTAGTCCTGCTACAACGCGGATAATGGGTGGCCGAGCCTGTAGCGAGAACATTGTATCTGCGTTTGGTGTGGATAGCGTCCTTCAGGGCATTGCCTCTGGGGCAGCCACGGTGGGATCCCCACATTGCATCCTTAGCGTTCCAGTCTCCGGCAACAATGAAACGTGAGGACTGGGTTGGACACATGTCGTCAACTGATTTAAGAAGGCTGGTGAATTCGGACGTGGCCCATTTAATGGCTGGCGGACAATAAATAGAGGCGAGTACAATATTGTGGACAACGATAGGGCAAATTTGTACCACTTCTTTCCTTACAGGGTCGAGAGCTTTGTGGGCTACTCCGCACTTGACTATCGCAGCAGCCCCCCCCCTGCGCTGCGATACAGGATTTATAGCTGTGTAGACGTGATATCCGGGGATTTTAAAGGACCTCGTCTTACACTCGCTGACAAGTAAGACGTCTATATTGTTATGCCTGAGGAAGGTAGTCGTCTCTTTTATTTTGTTCTGGATGCCCCCAGCATTCCAGCAGACAATCTTTATGCCTTTAATAGTATTAGGCATAAAGTATGTCATTGGCGTCTTGGGTGTTCTCCAGGATGGAGGCCATTTCAATTGTTTGTATGGAGCAACTGGCTAGCAGGTCATTGTTGAATGTAAATTCAGTGTTGTCAAACGCGTAGGCCATTTTATTAAAGAGTATATATAGTTTATTGACCTGTTTTTGTAATTGGTCTAGTTTGGCCAGGACTTTTAGCTGGGCAGCCTCATGGATTCTAGTAAGGAGCTCCTGCAGCTTGTGCCAGTGCTGCTGGGAGTCTACTTTGAAGGGGGAGGAGTTGTCAGAGGCTAAGCCAGTCTGTTTTTGTAAGGATCTCTCAAGTAGATTTGCCGATCCCTGCCGTCGAGGCCGTTCGAAGGATTCCCTTTTCTTCTGCTCCAGTTGGAGCCTCTCCTGGAAGCGAGCCAGGTGCGCCTCTGCTGGATTGGGACGCTGTCTTCTTGAGGCGTTGTTGTTGTTGTTGCCCCTCCTCTGTTGCCTAAAGGGGTTGAGGTTGCTGCGCTGCTCCATGGGATGCTGCCGTTGGTGGTGTGGTCTTCGGTCCCGATTTGTTTGGGCATTTTGTTGTTGCCTTGTCCAGTGGTAGCGCGGGTCCTTGTTGGGCCGTTGTTTAATAGAAGGCTGGGGGGTAGGAGTAATTTCATTACTCTGCAGGATACTCCAATAGTTGTTATTTCCAGGCTGGTGTCGTTTCTGAGAGGGACCTATATCCTTCTTCAGCGGGCGGTGACTCCGCTGGCGTTCAGGCGGAGCAACCGGGCGGACGGTATCCTTTGCCAATCTTCTCTTCGCCTCCTGGAACACCCTACATCCCTTATAGGCACTTACGTGCCGACCTCCACAGTTGCAGCAGCGGGGGGGTATATTTTTTGGTTTTCTGCATGCTGTAGTGGGGTGTTGCCCTGCACATTTCATACATACAAACGACCTTCTGCAGTGGCTCTTTATATGCCCATACTTTTGACATCTATGGCACTGGGCCAAAGCAAAAGGCATAGTTTGGCGGACGGAAGGGCAAGGACATTAACGGGGGCGGGGGCTTGTGAAAGGGGACAAAGGGGAGGGGCAGCGCTGAGGGTGTCTTATTATTGTTCTTGTTGCTGTTGCTGTTATTGCCGTTTGGTATAGCCCCATCCCTGACCCCATTGCTCTTTCCCCTACTGGCCTCGGCTCTAACTCCCTCCCGTTCCATATAAAGCCGTTGGGCAAAAAGACTCTTAAAAACTGGAGTCTTTTTTGGGATGTGCAGGGAGGGGGATACATTAGGGGGGGTAGTGTGAACCGTTGCCTTGACTTTCATGGTTACCGGGCCCGTATCCAGGGAGGATGAATCACCTGGCTCTTGCTGCAGGATGTGGCTGTAGGTGGGTTTAGGCGCTGTAAGTAGCGGCGTTTGAGCCACTACATGGGATGCATCGGGGGGAGGGGGATTTGACTCTTGTTCTTTTAACTGCGAGAAAAAATTCCTCAGCAGCTCAACTGATTGGATTTTTACCGGGGATTGGTTGGGACAAGTTTGAATCAAACTTTGGTTGCAACAGGTTTGAGCCGGCTGATCAGACTCAGTTGCAACCAGCGACTTGTCCCGATTTACTCGTTTGTTCTGCCCAGCTGTAGAGTTCGGTGATGAAGATAATAGTCGCTTTTTATTATTGTTTATGTTTATGGCAACAGGTTTGGCATGATTATACTTTGACACGTACTCAGTACTTTCACCCTATCATCCGGTGTTTTTATCAGTGCACTTACCCTTTGAGATCTCAGTCGGGCTTGTCTATATATTTTGATAACGATATTATCGCCGAACATGATACATTTGTTTATTTCTGTTATAACATTTTAGCTGGCTCATTGAAACAATACAAACACACACGCACGTTCCTTTTATCGTATTTAGTTAGCTCCCATTTCGAATTTGTATTTTTAGCTGTATCATGATGGAAGTGTCAAATGTATGTAATTCGGGGCCGTCATAATTGAGTGGGAGTTTATCTATATTATTATGGAGGTTTTTTTTGTGAGGTAAGCACACCTATATAGACTTTAAACTTCCAGCAATTGTCGAGTATTCAAAATAAAAATTACATGTTTTGAATTTAAAAATATTCTTTTTATTAATTCCTCTCGATATATTGTATATAAAAAGTTGGTTTACAGCTGAAGTATCATTTTTTAAGATTATGTAAATTAAACTAAAGTATAACCAAAAATGCAACTTCTTTGTTTTGTTTGTCCTTTTTTTGTCACGGGTTTCTTTCGTTTACAATCGCACTGAATTTATGATAATATCACATTTACACATATTAAATTAAATTAGAAAGTTTAGTCAAAACAAAGTTAGGGGAGCAGACCAGGGAAGGCTCACAGCTAAACCCTGGTCCTCTCCCCATCAAAAAAAGCAATACTATACTTATTTATAAGGCAGTTGTGGTATCGATTTTCAACTTGGAATTTCGACTCGTCCTGTATATGCTGCTTGCTTGCACACTCGTATCCTTAATGCTACTCATTTTAATATTAGGATAGTGTATGTATAGGGTATATCTTATTCGTATTGTTTATCTGCTCAGATCTGGTAAAACAGCCCTGCTATTTGTCCAATAGATGGCTCCAGTGTGCACAATTGGCAAGTGTCCATGAATAAATCAGCCAAGTGGCAGGTCCTAGACGCCATATCCTTCATCCTGCATCTATAACCGACCCTCACTTGGCTCCTGATTTATTTCTTACTTAATTCTAGTGAAAGGCCGCTCGGTGTCGTCTTTGGGGGGCAATAATGCGCCAGACTGTCACACAGTTGCGCTCTGCTTCATAATAATAACTTTATAGTTCCAATTAGATCTGATAGACACTCTGATTCTACAGAGTTTCACCTCTATTTCTACTTCGATTTGTCCTCTTAAGTTTATTTTACTTTCCTTTTTAGATTAATTAAGTTTTGAGCTTTTGAGAATCGAATTCGAAATAGGAATCTGTCACAATTTAAATCAAAAACCTTCCCTACAACTCCTTCGCTTTTACGAAAATGGTATTTTATGGATGCCTTAACTTAAGCCCTTCCCCCGACTCTTAACTGCTCAGTATTGCGGCGTATAATAGTCTGATCAGGAGCAGAACGAGACTGATCTGCAGGGATTGGCTGCCACTTCTCCCCGTCCCATCCTCGTTTTCTTCTTCACTCTCCCCAGATACCAACGAGGCCGTCCAGTGCTCCTCATCCACCTCGTTGGCGTTTCGGACGCACTGCATCCACTTGTGCGACGACGGAAGTGCCTTGGCATGGGCCACGCGCATACGGTCGTCGTTAAACTGCCAGTAGCCGAGATTCTTGAAGAAGTAGGTCTTGCCGTCGGTGTACTGGAAGGCGGCGTCGATATTGTAGCCCACACCCGACCAGATGCTCATGTCCCGGGGATAGTCGAGCTCCACCTGGTTGGTGGCATCGTCCAACCGCCAGTACTGAAAGCCGCTGGTGAGATAAGTCCGATTATTGTGTCCCCACACGAAGGAGGCGTCGATGTGCGAAAGGGTGTCCGGAAGACCCAGACTGGTCAGTGGCTTCGGGTAGCCGGGAGCCAAGTTCACGGAGTTGAACACATAATATTCGCGACCTGAATGAGTTCAAAGGAGTAAGTTACAATTGTTTATGTCCTCATTTATCGACTTACCTATGAAGAACACGATCTGACCCCTCTTATTCTCGTAGACCGCATCCACCTTGGTGAAGTTCTGCGGCAAAGCAGCCCAGTGCCGTCTGGTTTCCGTGGGATACATGTTGTATAGACCCTTCTGTCCGATGCGCCAAACATACTGCAGAACAGAAAAGTTTTCTGTTGAAACTATAACCCTCAGAACTTGGAGAACTATACTACTTACATGCTTTCGGAAAATGAAGAGCTCCCCGCGAATCAAGGAGATGGCGTCGTAGCTGATCTTGCAGTTGTCCAGCTTGTGCTTCCGTGGCTTGTGGTGATGGCTGTTTCTGTTGCTATTGGTCGTATGAGTCCGGATTGGCCTGGGAGTGGTGGTGGTGGAGGTAGTGGTTGTGGTAGTGGGTACTGGGTATCTGTTTCGGTTCCTTTCCCGCTCCCACTTCTCCCGATCCAACCTCTCCCGATCCGACCTCTCTCGGTCTGATCTCTCCCGATCCAACCTCTCCCGATCCGACCTCTCCCGCTCTGACCTTTCCCGCTCGGATCTTTCCCTCTCTGACCTTTCCCGCTCTTGCCTTTCCCGCTCCGCTCTCTCACGCTCCGACCTTTCTTGCTCCCTCCTCTCCCGCTCCTGCTGCTGCTGCTTTTCCCGCTGCTGGCGACGCCACTCCTCCTCCCGCTGCCTGTGCATCCTTCGCTCATACTCCTGGCGAGTCTCCGACTCCCGGTTGGGATAACGCGGTGTCTGGGGATAGTATCTCAGTGATCGCATCGTGGTTGTGGTGGTCGTTGTTGTGGTTGTTGGTCTCGGAGTGGCGTTCGGCCTGTAGGGACCCCAAACCTTCTCCTTGGAGCCGTACAGCTCCTGGATGCCATTGCGATCGTCGTCGGGCAGCTTGCCGTCCACCTCGTTGTTCTGGTACCAGGGGAACATGACCGCATTCTGGTCCGAGGAGTGGCCCAGTCCCAGCGAGTGACCCAGTTCGTGCAGCGCCACGTTCAGAAAATTGGTTCCTGCAACACGAAAAGACATGGAATGCAACATAAATACGCTGACTGGTTAATGGCCAAGACAAGGATACGACTGTCAGGGTTGCGGGTTGGGGTTGGGGTTGGGGTTTTTGTGGTGCTACCAAGTCGCCTTGACGACTTTGTAAGTGGCATAAAAATGGCGACGCTTGCAACATTTTAAAATGGCTGCCAACGTCACGCGTCATGCTGACAATTTTTTATTGGCATTAAAAACCATTAAAAATGCCGAAGCACATCGCCATTGTGGCCATGTTTGCGGAGTTTGCGGGGTTCGCTGACGATTTATTGTGCTAAATTACAAAACGCAAGCAAGGGGCATGAGGCATGAGGCAGGATTCGAGCTGCAGGCTGCAGGCTATAGGCGACGCGTCGCCAGTCATGGTCCCTACTTTCACCTCATCCTCGTTCGCTACGGTTCATGGTTGGGGCTTCCTTCCTGCCTCATGCCCCACCGCAGCGTTTGCTGCCTTTATTGATTTTGCTCGCATGTGGTTTTGGGTCTGCACTTGCAGAAATATGAACCAAACCTTAAAAAAATATATATAAGGATGTAAAGAATATGTTTTATATTTTAGGAGGATAATGATATGTTCAAGTCAGCTTATAAATATTAAAGATAGAACTATGAGAGGTCCAGAAAGCACTTATTTTCTGTTAGTGTCCTTTAGGACCAAATGGCAGCGGGAAAAAAAACCCGCAGACCAGACTGCATCAACGCGTAACAATATTATTGCAATCTAATGTAATTAATTCATGTCAAAGGCTGAACACAATTCCGCAAGGAGGCCATGGGATATATGGTTAGTTGATGAACTGAAACTAAATGAAAATGGGGACTCACCGTGGCTATCGTCGGCATTGCCATCAAAATTCCAGGTCTCATCGGCGTCAAAATGGGCATCCCCGCCACGGCCCTCGCCGGGATAGAAGGCGTGGGCCAGCACCTGACCGGGTCCATCGAATTTATAGCCATCGCCGTGCTGGAGCCTGGACAGAAAAAAAAAAGTGGGGAGATCCTGGATTAGTCCTTCAGCGATTCAGGATCCGGCATAAAAATTACGAGCGAAGCTAAAAGGAAATCATATTCACAGCTTATCTAAGAACAAGCAGCTGCAACATAAACTCTTTGATTCAGGACAACGCACAGGACCTGCTGGCAGTTGGACTTTGTCCTCGGTGACATTCCATCATCGCCATCATCGTTTCGCCTTGGCTTAATACTTGGCTTATTTATCGTTCGCCTGGTTTTAAGTGCAATTTTATGTGCGTTTGGCTGGTATTTCATGTTTATGGCACTGAAGACTCACTTTTTTTTTTTTACGATCCACCCCCTGAAAACCTCGTGGAATATCCTTGAAAATTTTACCACTCACCGTGCAAAGAGTATCTGGATGTCCGCCTGGTCGCTGTACACTTCCCGGAACGTCAGCTTCGAGTTGTTTTCCCAAACGGCCAGGGCTCTGCCCACCAACCTTCGGATTTTCTCGGCTTCGGGCATGGTGCGGTTGACCAAACTGCAATGAAAAAATATAAAAAAAATCTTACATCAGCATGCTAAGATATTCCACTTTGTAAGCACTCGGGCAACTCTCCCCTTTTGCATAATTTGAGCTCCGGCTGAACTGAAAGTCAGAAACTAAGCGAAAAGTCACCCACATGTAGGCCCTGTATCTGTCTCTTATCGTGCGCTTGGGAATATTTTGTAAACCGCTAATATGGTGGCCAGTGGTGCGCCAACTTTCGTCCTGCAACACCCGCAACTTTCACTTTGTCATGCCGAAAGTTTCGCCCTATTCTTTGGCTTAAAGACGGAGGCGGAGTCCTTCGGACTTTCGTGGTTTTCACTTAGTTTAGGGTTTTGTACATTTTCCTCCAAAAGTTTGCCCAAACACACACACCGGATAGTGTCTAGTACCTGGAACACAAGTCGGGTCAAAACCGCAGCAGCGCAGGTTTCGGTTAGAGTTCGGGGGCTTATGTATATTTTTTTGGGACACTCTGTGCTACATATACTCGCCACTTGCTCGATTTCCGTCAAAAAAGTTTTCCAAGGCACGGGGCCCGGGCTATCTGTGTTCCGTGTTTTCACATTTTATGCAAATTAGTTATGTTTCTTTTATGCCGGACCCGTCTGCTGCTGCTGCTGCTGATGCTGATGCTTCTGCTCTTAACTAACGCAGCAAAAAAACAAAAAATATACATAGAAGGGCCGAAAGTTGATCCTTTTTTGTGGTTTACCTAAAGCCCAATACCCAGGACCTGGCCGTATGCTTTCTCCGCTCTAGCCTCTCTTGCAATTTGCCAAGTCTATGTTTTTTTTCCTAGTTTTTTTCCACTGTTTCCTTTTTTCCCAATTTCTCTGGGGCGTTGCGTGTCGGACTTCAATATGCATTGAGGCATTTAGCCAAGGACCTGCAGCCTGTGATCGTTTCCCATAAATGGCACCGATTGTTTCGCTTTCCAATTACTTTTCTAAGCCATTTAGCCACTGAGATTGCTTATGGCCTAATGGAATTTCTGGTTTCCCTTATAAAAACGGAAATTCGGGACATGATTTCATGGATTCTTTATAATTCTCCTAATGCATTGAACTGCAGCCTGAAGCCTGCTTTCATCTCTCAAATGCAGCTCCACTTTGGCGGAATTGAAAGGCTAAACAGCATCCTGTGAAAACATCCTGGGGCACTCACGTACTGTCAACTGCCGCATGCCACTTGACCTGCAACTTGGACACAGGACATCGGACATTTTACAGACTCCGATTGCGACTTCTGGCTCCAGGCTCACAGGCTACTGCCATCTAGTTCCTGGCCGAGACTCATGGCCCATGAGCTTCTGGCTTCTGGCTCCTGGCTCCTGGTGGCATCGAAACCGAATCACCGTGTCACAGTTCATTTCCATCGCTTTTTGGGGGACCCGACAAAAACGTGCTCAATTGCAACGCCATTTGTTTGCCCGACTGTTGATCCGTTGGGCCCAGGCCCAGTCCTTTCGGATCCTGTCCGTATGCGGATTCGTTTCTGGATTGGTAGGAAGGAATGGAACTGAAACTGGAGCCCCGTTTGCCGTTTGCTATTTGCGCAGAGCTTGTTGCTTGCCAGAGTAAATTAACTCAAGTTGCAACTGCCCCCTATGCCCCATCCCGGCATCAGGAAACAGTCTAATCCCTTTTGGTTGTTAGGACGGCTTCGTTTACAGGGAGAGAAAAGTGGGGCAAGTCTATCTATGCTTTTAATTTTAATTCATTTTTGTATATTTTAATCCGAAATAGATTTTAAATATACTTTTCTAGACTTGCCTCAAAAGTTACAACTTCATTATTTATTTTTCTCAGTGCCTCATGTACTGACCCTTGTGTCGTGCTAATTTTGTTGCTGTTGCGTTTGGATTTAAATGCAAACCGCTGCAGTGTATCCGGTCACGTAGCCATTTCCAGTTGCTGGAGCAACAGCAACAGCAATAGTAACATCAGCAACATGCAACTACAACATGCAGCACCACTGACGGAGTCGGGCTTGACCTCTGTTTGTCTTTGCTCTGTCACTTTGTGTGCCGAGCATTTAAATTATTATGAACCCAGAATGTGCACGAAACCTGCTGTTGTTTCAAGGGGGGTAGGGCCAGTCAGTGTATACCTTAGTATCCCCGGGTTCTGGGCTTCGAAAAGCGGAGTTAGTGCCGCGAGGCAGCCGGCCGGGGGGCTGCCGAAGAGGCCTGCCAGGTGGGCCACCTGTCTGGGGAAACGTGTGCTTTGGCCAATTTGTAGCCATACACGTAAAACAAACTGAACAATTAGCCAAATGGACGGAGCACTCTCTATGGCCTGTGAATAACAAAAGGAAATCATCCGACTGAGCGGTCAGGTTTGTTCTCTGAATGGAAATCTGAATGGAATTAGGGGTTTTCTAAGGCACATATTGCATAGGTCTCTGAAGGACTAAACCCAATGAAAGCCAGGTCCTTACAAAACAGTAATTGCTACCACTTATAATCAGATCATCATAGCTTCAAATAGACTCAGACTATCTCTTTGAAATATTGTTTCCCACATTTAAGACTTGGAATTCCCTTACTTTCAAAATTTAAAATCAAACATATTGATTGCGGCTACAAAAGACTAAACTTGGTTTCTAAGCCTTTGATGTTCCCATCGCCGGCAAGTCCTTGAGCCAACTTGCATTTTCATTTTCTGCCAGAGTCGGACATGTTCAATACTCATTTGGTGCAATGTCACCATTACGCCAGCCTGTGACAAGCGAAGGCTTGCCAAGCCGGAATCGCAATATATCAGGTGATCCACACACACCCAGACACACATGCGAATTTTGATTAAAATTGCACCAGGGTAGAGGCAGGCGGTTGAGCTACCTGTTATCCTGGCACTTGCCTCGTGCTTCCTGCCCCGATGTCTCCTTACTCCTGCACTTGCATCCTGTCTGTTGGCTGTCGTCTGTCACTGGCAATTGATTGAATTGAGCACATCGAGCCATGAAATGTTTGTCCGCAGGCTAACAACTAAATCACCGTCGGCAGTTTGAAGCTTTGCATGCTCCTCCGGGAAGACGGCACTAAGTCATTGCCCAAAAAAACAAAAAAGTGGTGGACTGGGCTGGGCTGGGCCGGAATGAAGATGCCGTAAGAGAAAACGCCAGAGGCCCAGTTGCCGGAGACGGAGACGGAGCTGGAACCACCCACGGGTACTGCAGGCATTGAATTTTGCAATTTCTTCTCAATCGCATAGATTTTTCTTCCCTCCTCGCCAAAAATAGACAGCGCGAAAGAGAGACACAATTTCGTGCACATTTTACTCGAGTTTTCCTGCCATCAACTTCCGGCGAAAGTTTTCGAGCGCGGCATTTTCTTTTTTTTTTTCTGGTGCTTTCCCCCTTTTTTTTATTTTTTGCCTTTGTTGTCAGACAGCTATCGAAAAAGTTTCGCCATGTTTGTGCTGCTGCTAACAAAATGAGTTTATTTTTTGCTTAATTTCGCACAAATTAAAACCGTCGATGCCGAACTTAGCACAAAGCTTGGGAGCTGGAGAGCTAGAGAGCCGGGAAGTCGGGGGTTCTGGGTGTAAAAAATTGTTCTTTTTCGCAATTTTTCCTTGTCGCGGCAGAAAAGTTTGGGTTTGCGACGAACAACATTTATCCTGTATACGCTATACGCTATAAGCCATACTCCATACTTATATGGGCCATAAAATATCTAATGTATAGAAGAGATTTCGAGTCAATTACATAACTCTACTCTGGGATAAGCGGGAGTGGTCCAGGGCTCAGTTGGACGAAAAGTGCTGTCAGCTGGAAATATCGTAAGAAGTGCAAAGTGCCTGGAGAACATGTCTCATAAGTGTCGGGCTCAAGTTTGTTGGCTTTGGATATTGCGGCGAAATACTTTTACACATGAAATAATTTTCTCATATTTTATATTTCTTATATTTAAAATATTGATTATAAGCTACAAAATGTAAACCCTAATATTATAACTGAAGTGAAAGCCAGGTAATCAGGATTAACACTGACGAGTTCCTAAAGAAACAAACATTTTCCGGGAATATCCTTTTACACGGACCGCCGGAGCTTACATATTTTACTCACACACACACCTGGTTTTTGGGGTCGAAAATCTCAACCGAAAATCCAGCAGGGTCGGCCGCAAGTCTCATAACCCCCGGTACCATGACATCCCGCCCCAGTACATCGACAAACATAATTATGCCTAACCGTCTGCTTAACATTAAAAATTTAAGCCTTTGTGATGCGATGTGGCATCTGTGTGGATTTGAGGCAGTGAGTGTGTGTGTGAGTGAGTTTTTGGCCAAAAAGGGTTTCTGACATGGGAAATAAATGGACGTAGCAAGGGGGGCCAGACAACTCAATAAAATAGCTTAAAAGCAGGACAAAACCTGGTCTTAAAATAATAGCCCGGCCAGATGGGCCTTGAGCTGGGGAGGACGATTGGGTCAGAGTCGAAATACATTCAAGCAAATGACTTTGCATCTTGTGTTGTCATAACAAATTTAATTAATAAATAATCGCAATTTAGCCACAAGAGTAATAACGTAAAAAGTACGGTTTGCAATAAATGAATATTTGCCATTATCCGGAGACATTTGACAAGTCTCAAGTGTTTAAAATTGCAAATGTTATTTTCTCATAGAACGCTACTGTAGAAGCATACACATATGGAGGATGCCGGAGGCCCCAAAAGGTAAATATTTGCCACAAGAAGCTGCCCCAAGTATGCAGCCATGCTGCCAACCATGCTTGTCCTTTGGGAGCCCCGGGGGGATGGAACTGATGGAATGGAGCACACAAATCCGTGGTGGGAGTGGTGTACTTCAGAGTGCCAGGGCAAAGCTATTTCAAATATCAGAGGTTACCACCTCCACAGCCCTCAAAATGGCATATACGTTTACAAATTTATTACCAAAAATGATTTTAGCCATTAAGCATTATTAAATTGGCAGGCTGCTGTATTTCGTCCTTAGGCTGTGGCGCTTAAATTTCGTTGATGCTCTGTTTATATTTTAAATTATCTAAAAAGCCACGATTTGCTTGTTCATACACTTTACTGAAATTATATTTTAGTATTTGCTTAAAGATTATTTAACATTCTAGTTAGTCTTGTGGATACTCTGTCCTGCTATCGCTCACTCAAGGAGGTTGTGATGGATACCATATCGAAATAACATCACACCCAGGTTGAGTGAGTCAAAGCAAGACAAAAAGGCTGCTAACTTTCGTTTCGGATTGGGGTTCACTGTTTTGTAAGGACAAGCAACTTTTGGCACTTCATTTCGGGGTAAGTTTGCCAAGGCTTAGGTGACGATTCAGCTTCTACTTTAACAATAACACTAACACTAACCGTAACAGCAACAGATTCGCAGGACAAAGTGCCCATCCTTTACCGTTCTTTCCCTCTCTCAAAAAAAAAGAGATATAAAGTATAAAAAAGGGGCTGAAAAGGGACCACTTTACGCATGACTTTTGGCAAACAAATTGCATGTTTTATACATTTTTCGATTTGTAAGTCCTGGCTTGGCACTCTGGTTCTGGGGTCCTGGGTCCAGAGTCCTGAGTCCTGAATCTGGACCCAGACAAGGGCTTACTCCCTAATTGAGTGGCAGTCGCATGTTTTATTTATGATCCCGAGACCATGATGGAAAAAAATAAATAAAAAGCACAAAATCGGACCCCGATACCCAAAGACTGCTCCAAATTAAGAATCCACACTAATTTGACACTTGATTGAATTGAAATTTTTAAATGTTTCGTCGTGCCACGTCCAGTCCGAATGGAAGGATGTCAATGGGCGGAATCCTGTAAAGCCGGACGATTTGCAAGTGTTATACAATGGCACGCAATGGCGGAAAAGTGCTGGAATAGTGTCTCCTTGGTCAGAGTGTGTGTATATTCCTCACAATAAGTATACGCAATAAATCATAAAATAAATCGCTTACATTCATCGCTGTCAGTGCACAATGCTCCCATTCAGTATACTTCAGTTCGAGCCATTCCTGTTCCGATTCTATATTTTTTTTTTTCAACAGCAGGAGCAGGAGCAGGAGCAGCAGCAACTACGAAGGATACGTCTAACAAGCTGTCACAAAAACCCGCACACAGAAGCGGAAGGAGAAATCTATACAAAACCATTTGACAAGCAAAGGCGCACCGCATCGTGGCAAAGTAAGCAGTCAGAGAAGCCCGGGTGCCAAATGATGCGCAACGTTATCTAAACTTCGACAAATGTGGGAGGTGGTGAGCGTGCACTGAGAGAAAATGCGACAAAATTAAGGGTCTATTCTGTTTTTGAAAGAGAATATTTAAGGACTTTGTCAGAGTCTGTAGAAGTATAGCACCAATCTAAACTCTTCTTCGAAATAATTTTTAAGCATCTCTTATGTTTATTTAAGTAATTTCCATTCCAAGAAATAAATTTATTTATAATATTTATTCTTTATGTGCATTCAACTGACGAGGGGACCCATCAGCAGGTAAAAGGATCGAACCAGAAGGAATGAAGCGGTGCGCGCTTGTCACACGCTTTTCAATCAAATTCAAATTTACTCGGCACACAGACACAACCAAACACACCCACACACACTTACACACACTATAGTACTGTAAATTCAACTGTGAAAATTTAACACATTACCAAGCGAAGAAAGGGGGGAAACCTGTTGGGAGGAAAGTGGAAGGAAAATCGTGGGCAAAGTGTAGCATACAAATTGGGGCCACCAGCAGGAGTGGGAGTGGGAGTGCGAGTATCTTGCGGATATGCGGCGGGCAAAATGATAGAAGATGGCAACCTGATGAAAGGGAAGAAAGGCACAAAGTGAACTGCGGTTAATGCATATTTAATATGCAATCTGTGTGTCAGGCAGTGGCGAATGTATAAATGAGTTTGCATAACTTAGACCATCAATACATGCAATTAAAATCTCCTTCCAGCAAGGCAGGCAGTTGTGAAGTTATGTGGTGGGGTGTTTTAATGAATTTGCAATTCAAACTTAAATACATTTTAGGGATTAAGCCAAAAAATCATAACGAGAAAGCAAAGCCACAAGACAAATTAGTTAAATTTTGTATGCAATTAAAAAAAATAAACGCATAAAATTTGCAGAATAAGTTTCAGTTTTAGTTTTTCAACTACAAATATTTACCACAACTTATTAGAAAGTTTGCGATTTTTCATTATTACTACAAATGACCGGGCTTTGTTGCAACAAACTCTCAACAAGTGAGCCACATAATTACGTTATTACAGCTGCCCCCCAAAGTCCCAGGATCCCGGTCATATCAAGTCTAATATATATCATGTGTCCGAGGTCCTGGGTACACAACTTTTTGGAACTCCGGTATACGGAAAGTTTTCGGTGAAACCATGAGAACTGTTGCTAAATATTTAAATACAGAGCCATCGCTCAGTTGGCCGCAGGGAGATGGCTAAAAAGGTGCTACCAGATTCCATCAGTGTTGGACAGCTTTTCGACCTCGTTTTCATTTTCGTTTTCGCCTTTTGCTCTTTGGACAAATTTTAAGCGCTCTTTGTCGGTGGCTTTGCTTTCCGGTTTTGCTTTTTGGCCAAAAACAGCTTTTCGCCGGTATTTACACGGCCAACTACTGCGACGTATTGGTCGCTTACTGCTTTGCGGTGTTTAATCTACTTTGCTTATGCTGCAGCCTCCATTTTTAGCCCCTCTCTTGGTCCTTTTTTACCCTTCCCCCTATCTACATCCGTTTGGCATTTGCTTTTCCGGAGGATTTCCAACTTCCATCGCCCCAACCCTCTCTCCTGCCGCGACAGCTGTGTGTTGTACATGTGTGTTTATCCCGATTTTGTACGCCCCTCTTAGCCGATTCAAAAGTGTGTGTCGTGGTCCTGGGCTGGTTTGGTTGGCTGTGTGTGTGTAAAAAACAGCTTAAGCTGCGTCTCACTGACTTTGAATTTTTTATGCGCTAAGTCGACCCCGGCAAGCGGTATTCTCCGGTTCAGAGGCGGGCTAAGCTGCTTTCTGCCATGCTTTTCTGGTTAACTGCATGCCGAACCCATGTCCTCGAATTTCCACCCAAAAACATGCACTCACAAAAAGTTTTTGTGGTTAGGACAACGTATCCTTATTTAAATGTAGTTTTTTTAAGCTAAAAGTTCAGGTTTCTATTTTTTATTTCTCCAAGTGTATCCCCTTGTAGCTCGCTGTTTGCTGGGGATGGAGTTTCCTCAAATTGAATTGCACATTTAAGCGCATTCACCTAAATGCAAATCGGATAATGGAGGTTACCTTTTTCCGCCCGGGCGTCGACACTGCACTAAATTGTTTGGCATTAGAAGTGTTTCTGGTAGGGGAGCAGGAACAACAAATGTCCTGCCCCCCCCTTCTCGTTTTTGGGATTCACACTCGGGGCTATCATAACAGCTGCAGATGCAGCTGGCCATAACGCTTGCCATTATCGAAACGCTTTGCATAGCCGGGTCAGACTGCAGGGATACTATGGGTTAGGGATAGGGATAGCAACTGTTTTGGCTCAGACACAGTCAATTGCCAGAGGCATCCACTTGTGCCCCAAGGTAAACTCAAAGGCAAATGTTTGTGGCATAAAGGGAAATGTGGAGTTACCTCCTACACACACAAGGCCAGAGACAGAGAGAGAAAGTCTGGGAAGATAAAGACATATTGTAAACATTAAACAGCTATCAGCCGGATACGTTCGACTTTATTGATTTCAGCAGAGGTGGCTGGCACCCTCTCCACCAGTCCGCAGGTCCTTTTCCATTGTGTATTATTATTCGAAGGAGTGGAGGTGTCAGCCGAAGTACGTACTTTGATTTTACAACCCGCTGGGGCGACAGCAAAGGCAGGGCCAAAGGAAAAGTGTCTTAGAAGTCAACTCACCTGCAAAGAAACCAAAGAAAGAAATTGAAATTTTAGTCAATTGTATATATATTGTATAGCTTATGTACAGCGGATGCAGTCGCTACAGTTTCCCCCTTTTATATGACCTTATATATAGGTATATTTATGTTTATTTTGCTGACAACGTAAGCTCGCGAAAACGGTTGCTGTGACAACTATTGACTGACGGAGCAGGGCGGGACGTGTGAGTCTGGGTGTGTGGAAGGGCGTGGCCAGGCCGCCCTTTTTCCATTCTGTATATGTGGTATATTCATTGGCTCACGTATCGATTACTGGAGTGACGTCGAAAAACAAAACAATTTGTCAAACAAATGTGCCAAAAGTTGATGCCATCCAATGGAAAACTTATGGCAAACAAAAAAATAAACCAAAAAAGCAAACAAACAAAGCAAACAGGAACAGGTCCTGAACCTTCGGGGTGGAACGGTGCGTTGATGGCAAGCCAGCAAGTACAGTTTAGAGTCCTTGATGCAATGACGCAAGAACTTACGTAATCCTGACAAAGGAAAAGCTAACTCACAGGTATTACCTAACAGGTTTTATTTATTTACTTTGTTTTAGGATAGCCATGAAACAGGATAATGATAATTAAACAATACAGTTAAGGTTTGTTTATCAATTATAAATTGAAAAAAGTCCATGTCCTTCATCCTTGAAGGGAAACCCCCATCAAACATATTGCCTTCGTTGGGGAAAAGGCAAACATAAAACTATGGGCAATCCAAAAAGGCCACAAAAACCATTGTTCGATGAGTAATATGCGGTTAATAGCCATGGCGGAGAGACTGTATCGACAGCAGCTGGGCTGTGGGATGTGGGCTGTGGGGGGTCGTCTCATATCGTCGTCCATATGCCACATCCATAAAATCGAAGTGTCCCGATGCCAGGGACACCATCAACTTAATGATGCATAATGATATGGGACGCGAGACTCGGCCCATTACCCACACGCAGGACTAACCTAGCTGGCAGGACACCCCCTCTATACGTACATAGGACTTTGTCCCCCAAAAAGCATCCACCATTTTTGGTAAGCACTTTGAGTTTGGCTGCTTAGCAAAAATGGCCCAGTGCCGGCTTGTCAATTATTTATTTTTATTGGCATCATAATGATTTCTGACTGCGATAATGATGATGGAAATGGAAATGGAAATCGAAATGGAGCTTTGACAAGATTTTGTTTATTTTAATTTCATTCTTAGCCAAATATTTAAGCAGCTGCGGGGGACTTCCAAGTATTATATATAGATTTTTATTGATTAATATTATGTATAAAGTATCTTTTACAGAACTATCTTATCAATTAGTCGACTCTATTCGAAAGTATCTAAGTATCCTTTGGGGGTGGTTGCTGTCTGTGCTGGAGTGGAGTGGCGTCTGAAATGCGTTCCGTGTATGGGTATTTGTCATGTACACACTTAATGCTGAAAGAGTGTCACTAACAGTATTATAGTCTGTTTGTCCACACCTACCGCCGCCCCTTCAGTCATGCTGTTGGCGCGTATTTGTTTAGTGCAGGTGACATTTAAATTAAGCTGCTGCCGATGCCATTTCCCAATCCACAATCCCAGTGTTCCTGTTCCTGCCCCAATTCCCCTTCCTGCATCCTTTTCCTCCATCGCTTGAAAGTACTTTCATGTCGCCGGTCGACACAAACACTCACACACCCATACACCAACACCCACTCACAGGACATACAGGATGCATTGGGATATTCAGGAGAGACTGAATGCAGACAGCGCTCGTTAAACTCAATAAACGTTTGCACTTTTTATTTATGTTCCCTTACGATTGTTCGTCGCTTGATTAAATTTCTTTGTTGTTTTTACATGTGGGAGTATTTGTGTGGGCGTCTATAGTGTGTGTTCTATGTGTGGGTGTTTGTGTGTTTAAGTGTCTATGTGTTGGTTCGTCCCACTGACAATTAAACTAGCCAATTAAACTTTAGCCTCTGAACCCCTAACACATCAGTCCAATAGCCATCGCCTCGTCCTGTCTGTCCTTTCTGTTTGCGTTAAACTGGCTCCTGGCTCCTGGCTCCCGGCTCCCGGCTCCTAGTCCTGATCCTGTTTTTGCTCCTGCTTTTCCGCCACAAGGATCCACTGGTCCCTGGCAAAGTGTTAATACACAAATACCCAAATGTGTAGTTAACACGAGTTTGTGTTTCTTCTTTCTGCTCGTCTTTCTCCTTTTAGCCGTTTGGGTTTTTGGCCCGATGGCTCTGCCAGGAGGAGGTGGCCAGGAGGAGTAGGAGATAATAAAAAAATCCAACAAGAAATTAAATAAACTTAAATGGAAGAAAAAAACTAAAGCCAATCCAAAGGAAAACCAAACATTCGAGAATGCATTTGCCACCAAAGAAATAGTTAATAGGAGCTCCGAGGATATAAAAGGTAACTAACTAAGCAGCTAAAAGTGGATTGCTCTTTTCAATATTCTCTCCTTAAAAGCCCATGGATATATATTTTTGCTGGAATTTTCAACTCTTTAGAAGTCAAAGCCAAAATCATAGAAATTGTTTGTCTTTTGGCCTGAAAGCTTTACGGCTTATCAGGCACTTTCCATTTGAATCATTTTAATTCGATTCGACATTTAGAGAGAGCACACAATTGCCATTCTTATGCGGATGCCATGGCCTCGATTTGTAGCACAAAATCAGAACAAAGTGAAATGATCCTTTCGAAAGGCATACAAATTGCTAAGCATATTACGTATACGCCCCATGTACACCCGTCTGTTCTGTTGCTATGGGGTGAAATGGGAACGAATCCATTGATTATTTATTTATGGCAGGCGAAAGGTGTACAGAGCGTTGTTTGACAGATTCAATTGTATATATACATATAGAATATGTACAATGCCAATGCGTGCGAGTGTCGGTGAGTTATTTCCGTTTTATATTGAGTCGAAAATGTCAAATGCATAACGAGAGAAATTCACAATTTTGATGTAATTGACAGCCAGAGTACGGAGTGGGGCTTGGTTGGTTGGGTGGCTAGATGGTTGCCTCTATGGTTGGTTGGTTGGTTGGCTGGCTGGATCGTTGGGTTCACTGGCAATGTGGTCATATCATAAAATGTCAAACTTGTTTGCTGTACCAGTTGTTCGTGTGCTGGCAAACGGCAACATTTGGACAAAATGCCTTCTTATTTGACAGGCCATTTGGCAGTGACATGACGTTACAATGAACATCTGCGACCACAGACAAGGGCATAGTTATAGTCCACGACTGATTTATTATGCAAAGCGCTTTAATTAGAGTCTGGCCAGGACTCGGCAAGAGCCATCTGGCCGCAACGAGCGCCTCATCCCACACCCATGCATCCATGCACAAATACCCACCTACACACACACACATAATAATTAAACAATGAACCGCAAAACAATTAGCTGACTGTGCATGACATCCAGGAGCCAAGCCACAGCTGCTTGGGATCCTTGTGTTGAAAAATATTAAATCATGCCAAGGAATTTAAATCCCCACACGGATAAGTAACTGCAAAGAATATGTATGAGCTCTAGAGTTAAAAAAAAGGTGCTAGATATTTTATTAATATAAAGCAGGAGCTATAAATTAATTAAAATAGTTTCTTTCTGTGTCCTGCTTCGGGGCAGTCGCATATGCAAAAATCAAGCTGACATCTGCTTAAGTGGCTCTGGGTTTTGGGCCATGCACCTGGCTTTTACCAGATGCTGCCACGCCACGGCCCCCTTGCTGTCTGCCAGGTTGATTGGACATGAAATTGATAGCTCACCCATATGCAATGCACATATGTGTGCTGGTGGGTGTGTGGGTGAGGGTGGAGCTCTGAGGTGGCTTTGTGTGCGGGTGTATAAGTGCGGTTTGCATGTGTCGGTGCTTAAGCAAGTTAATTGAATTTTGCACTCAAGTCGCCAATGCTGCTGCTGCCCCTGATGGTGTTGGTGTGGCAGTTGCTGTCGCCGATGGGGTGTTGCAGTTGCAGCTGCAGTTACTGTCGCTGGCATTGGTGCCACACTCAAGCATTGACAAGACATTTGTGAAGTTTTAAGTGCATTAGCTGTCAGGCAGCGTAAACGAGCCATGTCCAGAAGCAAAACGTATTTATGGGAGTGTATTTAGCCCCAAAAAATAGGCTATGTAAGTATGGAAGGCAAATGCATTTGGAAAAATAAATACCTTGACTGCAACTGTTGTGCAATTTAATTCTCAAATAAATAAACAAAGAGCCAACATGTTTCCCAACCAAAATATGGGAAAATTTATGCATTCTCGGTTGGGGCTTCCAGCTAAATTGAATATTTATTGAGAGCCAGCCCCAGCCGTAAGTGCAAAAGCTGAAAATTAATTTTAAGCTCCTGCTCCCACCTCCCAGCTCCTAACTCCCAGATCTCAGCCAAAAACATTCCCTCGAAACATTCTTCGAGTGCTGAGCTGAAATGCCAAAGCGTCGAGAACTGCAACTGTAAGCAAATAAAAAGCTGCCGAAGAAAAAAAAAGGAACAGAAATATGTAAAAATGGTGGGAAATACTGGCTGCCATTCCGTTGCATAGATAAGCACATGCTATAAGTTTCTTGTATAACTGGCAAAAGAACAAAAAGAGAACAGGAGCAGGAACAGGAACAGGAACTGAAGCCAGAAGAAGGAGCCAGAGCTGCAGTCCGGGACACTCGGGGAGTTGTATTACCATCCGCTCGCGCATCCATAAATACCGCACACCCCGCGACGAAAATGTCCGCCAACTAAAGCAATTTACAGTTCTTAAAACAGGCAACGCGGCGAGGCATGCAACTGAACTGACCTGCCACCAGCAAATGGGACATGGAACGAGTCAGGGAATGAGAACAAGGACCAAGGAGCTCGTGCTGGAGCAGGAGCAGCCAAACCAAACAAATGGAAAAAATGCAAATTATCTGGAAGATGTGAAGTACAGGATAAGAAGCGATGGCTTTTTATCAGAAAAACAATTATTGAAAAATGATTTTTATAAAAACAAAAGAATGAGAGGCCTAGTCTTGTATCTTCATTATAGTTTTTAATATAATACCAATTTCCGTCAAGAAATAAGTCAAATTTTCTTGTAGTGTCTTCTGCAAACGGACATGGAAGTCGAAATTTCGGAGTTGGTATCCTTGCTCCTTGTATGCTTCTCGATATGTGTGTGTGTGGTGCAAACTTGAGTTCTTTGCACACATTCTGGCACTTGAACATTTTTCTTATTGTTCCAAAAGGGCAGACAGGAGGGGCAAGAGTGCTAGCAAATTGTGCGCGCTGTGTTCTCTAACGTGTTGGGCTTAACTTGGCTTGGTTTCTGGTCTCGGTTTCGGCCTGGCCCGTTTTATTTGCATGCCAAAAGGCAACACACAAAGGCCCTAAGTGAAAAAGTAACTCGCCATGTCGATGTGACTCTGTGTGTGTATGTGTGTGTATTGGGGGCTATGTGGTCTGTGGCAGGAGCCAAGGAGCAACTCACTTTGCCTGCTTAATGCATGAGGCTCGGATGAAAAATGAACTTAATACAGTTGCAAACTACATGGACCGAAAGTCAGTGCGAGGGCGGCAGGATAATTTCGAAACTGTTCCACAAATTTGCTCCTGTTCGGGTAATTTGTACGCTGATTTGCAAAATTGGATATTAGAGTGGTTGGTATTTAGGGCCCACTCTCCCAGTATTGAACTTAAAGCCAAACTGAAAGTGGCCAAAATCTATTTGCTTTGGTTTTATGGCAATATTTTCGGTTTATCCGTTTTTGCGGTAAACTTCTGAAACAAGGACATTCAGCATTTGCTGGAATTTAAGGAAAAAGGACCTCTGAGAGCACAAATGTATTGAAGAGTAAGTTATCCTTTTGACTTTCGAGGTCTTCATCGCACTCTGTTTTTTGGTTTCTTGGGTTTTTGTGGGGAAAGCGAGTCATGCAATCGGACAATTTATTCATTGTCCGGCTGGGTTTAATCCATTAACGATCCTTTTTGGCGAAAGAGATTTCTTTAACAAAGTTTGCCGACATTTCGCCTCAATTACAAAGCAGACAAATCATCTTGAAATTGAACAATAAGCTCTCGAGCTGCAGAAAAGCAAATAAAGTTTGCATAAAATTGATTGAATAAAGTGGAGAATTTAAAGAAAAAACTCTTGTTAAATTTTATTTATTTTTGGTTTTGTTCTTAAGGAATTGTGAAGATGATTGCTCGAGTATTTTATTTGATTATTCAGCCACTTTTCGATGCAGTTGATCGCTCTCAGGGTCGAGAGTATTTGCTTTGGAGAAACTAAAAGTCCAGGCACGAATTTGAATACATTTTTTCAATTACGACTAAAGTGGCAAAACAGTTGTCAACATTTCCATCCAAGACAAAACAGCAGAAACAGCAAAAAGCGGCGGCAGGAGGCGGCAGGAGTTGGCAGGACAGGCAGGACGACAAGGAGGAGCCAAAGTACAGTGGTAACAGCTTCTACGGTATCAGCATGGCTACAAAAGCTACAACAGCAACAGCAACTGACAGCTGCAGAAAGAAAGATGTCAGTTGTCAACAACAATGCCCCAAGTTGCAACAATAAAATTCTGACACATTGAAAAATGTCATTGTGTAACTTAAGTAGCCGGCATGCAAAATGGGGAAAAATGGGTGGCAATAGCGGCTAGATGGAGGATGTTGGGCTCCCAAAGGATGTGGGTGTATATGTATTAGTTCTTATGTAAGGCACACACATTACGTATGTGTCATCTATGTTGGAAAATCACAGACACACAGGATCCTGCCTTTGGTTGCTGACTTGGCCGACTTCATCTTCATGCGTCCTGCCTGTTAATTTACTTGCAGTTCCGTTCCATTTTTATGGACTGCCGCCATCATGCTTCCCCCTTTTCTAAGCATGTGTTGGTGTTCTCACACACGCACACACACTGGCAAGTATGTGTGTGTGTGTCGGCCATTTGTTATGCAGTGATATGGCGTCAGGCTAGCCTAGCAGCTTTTTGTGTGATTTACATAACAATCCCATTAGAGATGGGTGCGTGATAAGCCAAAGCAAGATGACAGATTGGATTGGAAAAATACAAAAAATATAAAAAAACTCTTCCAACAAAACGAAGATGATGTGATATGAGAAGTGGGAAGAGATATATAGGTCCTTAGAAAAACAAGTTATAAATCAAATCTTTCACAAAACTAATCTTATTAAATAAAAGTCTAACTGAATCCTTTTGATATCCTTTATCCTTAAATATCTTCCCACTCACGCACACACCTTTGGCACAAAAAATATCGCCAGGACTCACGCAATCACACACGTGCACCTACTTACACAGGACATGCACACCGAGTGTGTGCTGCTTATGCAAGCGAGAAATTTGTTATAATGTGCAGACCATAGAAATATATATAGAAATGGCGTGAGGAGCAGACGAATCGAATAATGCCATGCCATGCTATGCCAGGGAATCGCATCAGGACGAGGAGGCAAATCCTGTGTACAAAATATAGCTCACATTATGTGTTGTATGTACGGTTTTGATAAACGCATACAGAACCAGCGAGCCGTGATACTTTTGGGCCTGGCCTAAAAGGCAGGAGGAGGGTTCTCAGTCAAAGCTGAAGCCATTTTCCACGCCGATCAAGTGCACTGAGCCGGTTTATGGCTGCGCTTAACAAACCTCGACGATGCTGCCGGCGGCACTTATTGTTGCGATGATTTTTTCGTCGCCTCTCGTGTTTTTTTCCTTTTGTTTTTATTTATTTTACTTTGTTTTTATTTTTCTTTCAGGGACAGTCCGGCACTGGTCACTGGTGCAAGTGTTGTGGGCGCCTGCGGCTTCGTCCTGGCCAGCCCTGGACAAAAAAAAAAAATCCATCGCATAATTTAATCCACACTGCCTCCCCCATTCCATGCGAGATTCCCCACAGGACTCGTCGGGTGTTATCACTGCGCCAGCATCATTATTAAGTTGAATGGAAAATAATTGCTTTTGGATAAGGCAAAGTGAAAGAAATAACGAAAAAAATTAAGCCGTCGCGAGGCGACAAGTGTCCTGTCCCAAGGCACTCTCGGAGAAATTCCTGCGAAGACGGAGACGACCCGGCGAAAGTCGAGGAAAAGTGTAGGAAAGTGCTTGACAGTTGTCTCCAACGCCTTAAGTGATTTGCGTAAGCCGATGGAATGGGATTCCTTACCGTGTTTCTCTCATTAGCTTACGTTAAGGGATTTTCATTCTCAGAACGAAATCGGATAGGAAAGATCCAGAGTCGTATTCGTAACTTATGCAACGTGATTAATTGCAAATTGCAGCCTCATAATTAAAGCCATTGATATTCGGCCGGCTGTGCCTTTGGCCAATCGGGGCCAGATTTGGTAACAAGCTGTCTCATCTACCTTCCAGATGAATAAATTATGGCTTTTAGGCTTTTCGGGCTCTTTGACTTTTGACGTCTGATAGTTCGATTGAATGTCACAACTTCAATTAAAATCCATTAAATTTCCATAATTAAATTGAGACGTCAATTCAAACGGAAAGCTATGATTCGGTCCAGAACTAATTTAATAAATTGGCCAAATTGTAATTAGTTTTACACCTTGGGCGGGTCCAGATGAAAAACATAGCCAGGCATTGGGGCCAAAATTGCCTTTAATTTTAACAAGAATGCCTCCTTAAAACGATACTCTAGAGGTCCTGACAAATTTCCATTTTCATGGCTCATGTGCATATGCCAGGATGTCAGGATTGTTTGCCATTGAGCCGGGCCAATATGGCGTCAGATGCGGCTAAGACGCTTACCAAGACAGTAATTGCTTCAGTCTATGCGTGAGCGTGCTGCATTTGTCGAGGACTTACGAGCTTTTTCATCTTTTCAGCCAGCTTTTGTAGTCTTTTTAGCAGTGAGAGAAAAGGGTAAGAATTTAAAGCTATGTATACTTGGATGTTGAAGCTTGTTGAGTAGCTAGAAGGGAGTAGAAGTACCACGTATAGATTACCTTTATTTCCTATCATTATCCTTTAAATTTCTTCCAGTGCAGCCAAGTTTAATGAGCAAAAATGTTCACACTGCCTGAGCCATATAACCCACTTAAATATGTCATGTGCATACGCCTAATCATACGGCGCAGCATTTGAATTTCCAATGCCGGCAGCAATACACCCCTCGAAGTGTCAGGACAGTACTACCATACCATACCATACCATACCATATCATACCCCATATATGCAATGAAATATGTAGCGCATGAATGTCAGACACAGCTGAATGTCAGAGAGCGGGGATCTGGGATGCGGAATCCAGGATCTGCGCGCAGGACTCCGAATAGAAATGGTAATGCGAGGAGCTGGCTGGTGTTGCTGTCAAAGCACTTTATGTCACAATAATTTGCAGCCTCGTTGAGTGAGTGTACGTTGTACATATCTATTCATTTCACGTAGCCGGAGTGAAAGCTAACATCTTCACGTTGGCAAGAGGAGTGGGTTGGAAGTGGGGCTGGGAATGAAGGACTTGGCCAATATGCATATGTAAAATATTTATGAGCGCGTGCAAATTCATTTCATTGCTTCAACGCTTTTTGCCTTTCGCACTGTTTGGGGAAAAAGGGAAATGCTGGAAATGCTGAAACGGCGGCTCATGGTGATGATAAAGGGGTTATGAGAATTTGTCAACGGCAAGCCCGGTTGTACTTGGCTTAAGAAATATGCATAACATTTGGTAGAAATTTTGCAAGTTAATGGCAAATATTTGCACATCACAGAGCGGAAGTGAAAAGCAAGCAGCTTGGGGAATCCACCTCGTGCCAAGATTTCCATTTTTGTCCTTTAAAGATACACAGATCCATTCTACCAACCATTTAATGCGATTCCGCGGATAAGTATCCAAATTCCAAGCCTTGGGGGTTTGGGCCACATTAGTCTCACTAGCCTTGTTTTTCTTACCCATCCAGATAGTTTATTGTGGCAGTTTATTTGTTGTTTTCACTGTGTTTCGGCCTCTGCACACGAGTTTAATGCAGCGCGCGACAAATTTTCACAGGACATTTGCAAACATTTTCATGCAATGTCGTTATGTTCTGCTCAGCTTATGGCTCTAACTTGGCCCAAATGGGCGGCTGACAAATTGTCAGCATGGCCGGCAAGCCAGTGAGCCAGCCAACCAGCGAACCAAGCAGCGAAATAGCCAACATTTGTTGCCATTTGCTCTTCTGTTGATTCTGTTTCAGTGGCTATGTTTTGCCATTTTTGTTGCCAATGTTGCTGATGTTGCTTTTGCTGTTGGCTGTTTGGCTGTTGCCTGTTGGCTCTTGGCGGGTAAATAAATACAATACAACATTGTAGATTGTACAATATGCACGACACGCGTTTATTTGTATTGTATTTATATTTCATGCTGGGGATGCCGACGCTGTTGGAATCGCACATGGGGCACCAAATATTCAGGCACCATACACCAGCCACCATGAACCATAGCTACCAGGATCATGAATCCTGGATCGGGGACGGCCGTGCGGAAATCGCAAAAATATTTTTGTGCCCCGCTCTGCGGAAATGAGAAAAATATTTCAACTGGGGGGCGGCCATGTCGTTTATGCCATGCAATTTTAATGCCGAATATTATTTTGTAAATGAATGGAGTTTGTATGGTCGTGGTCCTCTATGAGTCCTGTTTTTATTTCTCTTTCCAGCTTTTAACTGATTTTGGTCGCCAGTTAAGGCTAGTAATCTTATTATGCAACACTTTTGCATTAAATTGAATGTTATTCCGCTGTCTAGCTTGTTTATGAGTAGCTGGTGCAGTGAATGCGGCGTATGCGTAATATTCATACGCCCCGGGTTGCAGAATGTTGCTGCTGCGTGGCAATTTCAAAGGATTAAGCGCTTGAGTGCACAAGGACATGACAGTATTGTGCGAGGCGTTGTATCTATGTGGGTTTCACTCCCCGTCTTCATTCCACTTCCATGTCCTTGCCAAACTTCCCCTCTGCATTGACTTTGCATACAAATTAAAGTTTCCGAACGCCGGCTGCCATGGTTTATGCAATTGAATTAGACGAGCGGAGACATCGACCCGGTCCTGGGTTTAGGGCATATCGGTTAGCCCCACCGGTTTGATTCGATTGGGGGGCGCCATCTCGTGTGCAACTTAAGCCGATTTCATCGGTCACCATGAATCGGAATCGGAATCGGAGTTGAATGCGATTCGGTACTTATGTCTGATGAGGTCTCAAATGAATGAAATGTAAGCTGATTGGCTTAAATGATATGCGCTTATTAGGAGGGTAGTTGGTAGTGTAAGAAAAGTTGAAACCTTAAAGACTGCCATTTTCGCAACTATTTTCTCTCCGTGCCACAACAATTCGCAATCGTTGTGCAACAAAAATCTATTACTCGGCTCCGGCTTTTGGATTTTGACCTACGCGAGCTGGGGGCAGCGTGCATTGAACTGGTCGCGTGTCAGATTGCGTTCAATCGCCTCGCCTGGCCCCGACCCAGCCCCTCCTCCAGGCGGAGACCCCCTTTTCTGGGGGAGCCCCTGGGGTGCCATAGCGATTGATTGGCTCTGGGGCGGCGTGGAGCGGCGCGTCGCATTTGTCCTTTTGTTTATTGGCCATGTGAGCTGAACTATGGGAGTGTGTGTGTGTCTTTTAGTTGGAAAGTTTTTCATTGTATATAGTGAGCAGCTCTATGGATTGCGGATTGGGTTTCCATCCACCCATCTTTTTTTCTTTATTTTTTATTTTTTTCGAGCAACTGCATTAATCCGATTTCCGAGCCATTGTGCTCGTGTAGTTCAGTTTCTGGCTGCTCCACAGCGCGCTGTGAACTTTAAGTTATATAATGCCATTGTTTGTTGCATATTTACTTTTTGACGGTTTACTGTCTCCTTCCCAGCTGGGGGCCCTATGCAGCCATTCTGCAGGCACGTATATGTCGTTTACGTCGTTAGCTCAACTCCGATTCTCTATTCAAAACGAACACACTCCATCCACTATCCACTATCCGGCAACCACTCGAATCCTTGATCCATTCAGCACACTCGTGTGCAGGAAAAGGCTTGCTGGCTGGCTGGCAAGCGTAACTTATATTGGCAGTTGCATTTGGGTTATTGTCTTTCGAATCCGTTAGCATTTGGAATTCGAAATGCAAGCGAATCGGTCCTTGGTCTGGGCCCAAGGGGGAACGGCAATCTGCCAAAGGCAATGAATGTTGCATGTTGCAGCTAGGAATCCGAAATTCAGAGTCAGGTAGCAGGCAGCTGGTTGCATGCTGATATTAGCCAATTGACTGAGCCCACACATGTCCCTTCAACATTTTTGACAATCTGGCATCTGCCATCTGCCAAGGGAGGTTAATATTCGTATAGCCCCCTTACCGGAACCTAACTCTATTAGGTATAGTTTGCAGAATTGATGGATCTAGTGGTTAGACTTTACATTTTTAATCAAACATAATTGATACTCCGGCATCCTGGTGGAGGTTGGGTGGCTTCTTCAAAATGAATCCATTAATTAAGTTTTCGACTTTTGAACAGTGAGTTTCCGCTAATGAGCTCCTTCCTGTATCGGAGTCTGAACGTCGAACTCGCTCAACCATTAAGCCAAGCCAGTTCTAATGGAAACTTTAGCCAAAATCTCGGTTCACTTTGCCACAAAATTAAATATTTTCTGCCTGGGCACCTGGGCAACTGAGCACCTGGGTGCCCCCTGGTCCTCTTTCCCCAGGACTGGAACCATTTGGAACCATTCGAATGTCATGCTATCCGGCACTCGAGCTCAACAAATTTAAACTTGATTTTCGTATTTGCTCTGGCAATTTCTTCCTGCCTCTCTCCGGGCGTATATCCTCTTTTATTTTTCCGAATTTTTTTTGTCCTTGTGTTTTGGTTTGCCATTTTTCGGCTAGCTACCTACATTTATGGTTAAAAAGTTTGCACTTTTTCCCTGCACTGGGCTATGGTTCGGATGCAGTTGAGCATTGTGCAATGGCCGGCGAACAGGGAGCAGGGAAAAGGGTCCAGGGTACTGGGAACCCGTGGAGAACATTTGTTCGTGGGTCTTGTGGTTCGTCCAACGTGCGTGCCGTTGGCCATTATTACACCTCTTTCTCTGGAGTGGGTGGAGAATGGCTGGAGGTCCAATACCAGCAGCAAACCAACCACCCATCCACCCATTTGTGCACCCATGTTGGCCCGTAACTGTTGAGTGGCACGTGGAGTTGTTCCCTTGTAGTTTCGTATAAAGTGCATTTTGTTGCCATTTTTCCACGGCGCTTGGCTTATTTCGTTTGATTTTATGCGGTTACGTGAATTCATTCGAGTGGTGCACCCTTGCTCCACTCCTCTTTTATCCTTTCCGGGGGTAAAAAAACCGCTCTCCACCGTATCTCTTGTACCAGCTTTTAACGTAAGCGATTTTTTATGTTCGCCTGTGGTTTTAATTTCAATCATTTGGCCGGTTGGAGTTTGCTCCGTTCGGTTAGTTTGTCGGTTTGGTTAGTTGGTTTTTGATGGGAGCCCAGGATGGCAATACCACTGGCCCTAGCCCGGAATGACTGGCATTTTTGCTTTGAAAATCAACGTTAATAAATATGCAAATGCGATTAGCGTTGCATTGTTACCACCAACACACCTACCATCCCAGCATATGGACGGAGATTTTTCATTACACTCGAATATACACACGTATATACTCAAACACATATGCGATAGCATGGCTCCGATGAATGGCCTTAATGCTTTAATGGCCACTTGAGTTGCAAAAGTTGGTTGGTTCGTTCCGGCCACTTTTTCATCCGGAGCGCCAGTGGTGGTGACGGCGATGGCGATGGCTTCCACCTCTACATATGCTACAAATTAGTTATAATTAAGTTGGAGGAGCACACGTTGCCGAGTCACTCTATATACGGTTACGGCCGCACGGCTACGTGCCGCCTCAGAGTGTTTTAATAAGCCAGAAACAGAAACAGAAACTAAAAGCCAAGCCAAGTCAAGTTGGGGGGCCCAGAGTCACCTCCAGTCCTGTTCCGCGCCCGCCCTTATCCGCCGCCCCTATCGCTCAAGTAACACAATTCCCGCTGCTGCTGCCAACTTGCTTACTAGACACATTAAATGTAATTAGCTGCGCTAAGGTTAACACAAAACTACAGTTAAGTCCCACTCTCTCTCGGCCCTCTCTGCCTCTCTTTCTCTCTCTAATTAGTTATCTAAAGTTAGTTGGCGACACTAATGGCAGTAGCACAACTATACAAACAACTACAACTACAGCGATGGCGTATAGCCATGGCGGCGGCTAAATTGTGTAGCATACTTTCCAGCATTAGCATTAGCATTTTTGCCCTGGCTGGCGGCACAAATCATTTGTTCAAGTGCAGGAGCCGGGTCTAAAGCGTTTCTTCTATTTTTTTTCCATATTTCCTATATTTTAGCCTTCTTTCTACACCTCCCTTGGCCAATCTCGTAAATCACTCAAAACATAATGCGCTGTAGTTAAAATATGCGCACAAAATGCGGGGAAATTTGTTGAAAGTTCTTCTTGTTGCTCGCTATTTTTTTTATAGAATTTTGTTTTTTATTTTGCGGCTCTCGCTCGGAAGTTGTGGCCTGGCTTATTGAGTTGCTTGTACTACTAAGGACACGTCCATAAATGTATGACTAGCATGGAGCTGGAAAACAATAAAAAAAAGGAAGCTCGAAGGAGGAAAAGTCTAAGGACGAGGAGTGCAGCTGAACGCAGAGACTTTGTACTTGAACAAGTTTTTGAAAAATTATTTGATATATGTGCTGTACCCAGAAAGTTGCGGAAACAGAATATATTTTACCAGGATTTTAACGATAGGATGTATGTATAAAAAATGAACACTTTATACCCTACACCGACATGAGCAATGAGCTCATTTATTGTTATGGGTCTGCCGATCGAAACTTTTCATTTTTGTTGTTTATTTTGGGGACATGTAATGAACCCATCCTAGAGCCGAAAAAACCCATCCCCAGCATGCTCGTTTTAATTTGCTAACCAATGTTTATCCAATGTTTCATATACATATTATTTTTTTGTTATATTTTCTTATGCCCATTGCCCGGGGACTGTTTAAATATTTTTATTAATTCCTTTCCAACTGTATGGCTTCTTTTTTGTTGGCCTGTTACTTTCATTCTCATTCTTGTTGTTAAACAAGGGAAAAAATTGTTGCGTTTTGTGTGGGGGGAAGTCAGGGGCGGCAGAATGGGGGATCAGGCAAATGGAAAAAAGCGCCAGAGGGCAAAGTTTGTGCCAATTTGCAGTGGCGGGACTTAATTTTTAAATATTATTTTTTCCTTTTTTTTGCTCGCTCTGCAGAATGGAAAATCATAATAAATAAATACAATTTTTATTATTACATATTGTACGAGCAAACAGAGTGATGTTGTCAACGAACCTTTTTTCTTATTTTATTTTATTTGATTTTCGTTGTTGGGGTCGTGTCTGCCAACAGCTTCAATTTATTTTCAATGTTTCAAAATAAAGGCGAGCAAAAAAATGAAAAGTACAACACGTAAATGGAACATTTTAGCGCGCTTTTAAGCAATACCCCACCCTGACAGCCCTCACACAACACACAGCACAGCACACACACCATCCACCCTCACCTGACACAACAACAACATTATTGCACTTAGAAGTTCCGCACGATAAAATTAAATGACGGCTGGAGCTTCAATTCTCCTCACTTCCCTGTTCGAAGCAATCTATATCAGGGCGGTATCCTGCAAGGAGTATATGCAGGAGGGAGAAAATGGAGAAATCACTTATGGAGAAAGTTGCTGCCCTTGTACGTTCGAAAAGTCTCGGAAATTATGTTAGCGCTAACAAGGTGAAAGCGCAAAATGAGAAATCACTTAAACAATTTGATATTTGATTTGCCTGCCTGTCCTCCTTAAAGATTTATAGAGTTTTTCCCTCCCATCCGAGATTCCCATCCGATGAGTTTATAAATATAATACCAAACATAAAACTGGCTTGATTTTGGATTTTTGGGTATGCTCTGAATTATGGCCATAACAAATCTTCGCCCCAGTTACAGTCAGCGTCACGTAGCAACAGCAATGGCTGGTCTTTGGGAAAGTCGGGGAAAATCGGAAAAATCGGAGCATGGGAGGCCGCCAACCTAGAGACTTTATTGATAAAGGCATAATTTATTTGAACAATCGACAAAACGCTTTTGTCAATAAAGCCAGATAAATATCTGGCATTGTAGCAGCTTTATGGTCGATTTTTTTTCCCTTCGGTTATAGCCATTTTTTCCGCTCTTTGTTTTGCGGTTGCGTGACAATGGCCGACAGGAGGAGTGGGAGTGAAAGTGGGCCAACGATATATCTGCCTGGCACTCAAAATCGGTTTATGGCCACGCTACAGTGAAGCTATAATATATCGACCTGACTATAAATAGTTTTAGTGACGGATATCATTCCGAAGCTATTAGTTTTCTGATTGATTTAAATTTAATATTGTTTTTACGATAAACCCTTGATCTGGTTAATCCCACTGTAGGCAATTGATTTTCATTTATTTATTTTTATTAATTTCTCTTCACGCTCTATCTGGGTGGATTGCGCCGTAATGTCAATACTTAATTGAAATGTTAAGCCATTTATAAATAAAAGGTCACTTTTAATGAACAAATTGTTTTAATTACATTCGAGGTATGTACGTTGTCCGCTGCCAAGTCAATGAATAATAAGCCTTTGTTTTCTGCCTGCAGGGCTCATGCAAAATTCACTATTCATCTCAAAAATGCTGACATCATGCAATATGTTTTATATACTTTATACACATATGCTGCTTGCTATACAAAATATATATATATATTTGTTCTTGAATATGTTAAACAAAGAGATTTATGCTGAAAGCCCCCAACATGCGCTTAGGCTGGGAAGACACGACACGTCCCACTATTTTGCAGCAGTTTTTTTCCGCCCTATTTTAACGTGACATGTCAGTCTGGGGGATTGAGGCTCCTGGCTCCTGGCTCCTGCCTCCAGGTCCTGGTTCCTAGACCTGACTCCTGTTTAGCTTTCTATACTTTTCCGTCTTCTCCTCCAGAATGCCCGGCTCACTTGGCAGGCAAACATTATCGCCTACGTGAGCTGTTAGCATAAGTGAGAAAGCCAGCCAGCTGGAGTCGAAGTTCGCCACGTGTTTGTGGCAAGTGTATAAAGTATCTGTATCTGTAAACGTATCTACAGTGTATGTGGGTGGGGGGATGGCTTTCATCAATTTGTTAAGCATTCACACGTTGCACTGATAATTTTATTTGATTTTTATTTGATGCTACAAATTAGATGTGGATAGTGGAAAGGGCTGCCCGCCCGCCCTTTTTCTATTCGCCCCAGTCATGCTCCTCCACTTAAATTATAATTCTATTTGAGTCCTTTTTGGCCCTCTTTGCTACCACTTTTCTGATTCCTGCCTTATCGCCCACTCTCTCTGTCTGTATGCTTGAAATGATTATTTTATCGCTGTTGGCAAACATTTGTAAGCATTTTAATTACATTAGAAAGCGAACACTTGAAACTTTGTCAACCGGCAAGCGCAAAAACTTACCACAAAAAGTGCAAAAATGAAACGCCAAGAAATTACAGCCGAAAGGACCGCCACGAAGTGCAACTGAAATGGAGCAAAGTCTAGAAAATGTTGCAGCGGAAAACTGTCGCCTTGGCCATAACGACGGCATGTTGTAAGGATGCTTCTCTCTTTTCTCCTCCGTCCTATCTGCTTTTGGCCATCGCTTTTGGGTTACAAAATGAAAAGTTGCGGAACTCGCGGAAAATGTCGCCCTTTTTTCACCATTTGACGTTTTAGCCCAGTTTAAAAGCGCGCCCCTCAATAGATACATACCTGCAATGAGACAGAAGTAGAAAGAGAAAATATTAATAAAGGTTTGGCGGCACAAGGCGTGGTTGGTTGGAAAAAGGATATATTTATGTCATCCAACTGGCGCCTCTTAGGGCCAAGTAACACAGTTTACTTTGTTAATTGGCATTGGCTTAAAAGACATTTCCCAAAAGTCACCCATAACCTTTAAGCTTTCTTTGAGAAAGTATTTAAAAAGAATACTTTTCAAAGGGCTTACAAAAGTGTTAAATAAATTTAAAGAATTTTAATCCCCATTCCAAAAAAGAAACAGAAACCTGCCTAACAACATTCAATTAAAAAACTTTCATTAGCCGTTTTTTGTGTCGGTGCTTTTTTTCAGCTTTGTAAACAACACTTGACCAAATGTCGTCCTTTTTTCGTCCTGGCACCCACATTGATCAAACTGGTGCGTGTTTCGTCAGTCAGCAGTCAGCACTTCTTGGCAGGGGTCCTGTGTACATATGCACAGGACATTGTGCGACAGTGTGGGGTTAACAGGACACCGCGACAGCAAACAAAGTATTGTACATGAAAAAAAGCGCCCAACGACACCGCCATCGCCATCGCCAAATGGCCGCCACGCCCGAAGGCTGGCTAGGGGTTTAACGGTTGTTATCCTGCCATAGGGTTCAACCGGGTCCCGACCATGTTTGCGTGTCCAACTTTTAGCCAAACAGTCCTTCGACAATATTGATCCGGGCGGGCTCAATCTGCGTCAATCTAATTCAATATGTGACTGCCGTGGAATATTGAAAGGCAACTTAATTACATATGAAATAATTACAATCAAATTTTGTATTTAATAATAAATGAGGAGTTTTCTGCTAAATTTGGCTTTTGTTCAATAGTTACTTTTATTCAAGGACTAGTCTTTTGCCTTTGTGCCCTCCTGCCTTTCTGAATTTTGAATAAAATCTATTCCGCTTACAGTTCGCTTGAAAATGCTTAAATAAACAATTATTTTGAATGGAGATCAAGAAGGAAATTTTAACAATTTGTATCCCCTTATGCGGAAGAAACTAAGCCATTTATAAATTTATGCAGACTAAACGCAATTCCCATGGATGACCCACCTCCTCCCAGGGCAATTTCCTTGGCCCAAAGTTCCTGGGCCAGCGAGTGCTGAGCGAGTCTCGGGCTAAAGTCAAGTCGAGTCAAGTGCAATTATAATAACCAACAGTCAGATAGTCGAAAGCTCAATGAATGCAATGCAATGCTCGAGTTTCCAGTAGTTTCCACTAGATATACAAAGATGGATACAAAGATTCTCGGGGCAATGGAGATGTAGATGCTGAGATGCTGACGCAGATGTAGATGTGCGGCCAAAACTTGTGTTTTGTGTGCAATTGTGTTGTTTTAATTGCCGCTGGCTGGCTGGATGGCTGGGAGTCCGGAGTTCGGACTCTGGGACTGCGACAAAAACCCATCTAGAGACAACAAATGAAAGAAGGAATAATGGCTAGCGAAAAATACATGGGGACACCCCGCAATGGCGATAGAATCGGACAGAAAATGAAACGAAACGGAAAACTAAATCCAACACTGCTGTATTTGAAGTTGGTGGCTCGTAGCTGGCAACTCACTCTCGGCCTTTCGAAAATAAAATTAATTTAAAAGTTTTAAACAAGTTTTCCATTATATGGCTGCACGTCGAGCCACCGAGTCAGTGGTAGGATGGAAGGGGCAACTATACTCCGACATTGGGCATTGGGCAACTTTCAGCGCCGAGTAGTTAGAAACATTAAAAGTTATGCTCCGATTGTTGTTTCCTCCTCCTGCCTCTGTTTATAATAAATTTTTTGATTTTTTTTGGATTCCCAGTCCCCAGTCCGAGTCCCCTCTAGAGATTTAACAGTTGCCGGCATTTTTGGGCTATTTAATTATGATTATTTTTAAGCAAAGCCTGGGATTTTCGCTCTGGAGGTTTAACGGAAATGGCTGGCACATTTTACCTGTCCCCGGCATTTGTTTTAAAAGCTTTGCTCTACTTCCGTTTTCGTTTTCCTTTGGCCAGACTAACAGTATGCGTGATAAATAAATTATCAGTGCCATTTTGGCTGGTCTCTAATTAAATTGCAGCTGTTATTTTTGAAACTAATGGAAGCTGACAAACAAAACTGATGTCATAAACAACCATAAAGCTGCAACAAGCGAAAAGCCAATGCGTTATCCATTTACAATTAGTTTTAAACAATAATAATGCATTTGGATGAATAAAAACAAATTTATGGCTGAAATAAAGTGGTAGAAATTGACGATAAGCTGCAAACTTTTTTAATGTCTGCCATACATGGCGGATGAGTAATTTGAACTCTCAACATTTTTCAATAAAATATGTTTCGTTTTGAAATTATCTCGTTTCGCATAAATAAGATACAGGTATTTAACTGAAACTGAGCTGCGTGGAGGGAAAACAACAGAGTTTTTCCCTTTAATTTCTCAATTGGGGGGAAAACATTTGTTCGAGGACCTTATCGTTTTGTTTTACAATGTTGTTCGGGTAACCATTTCACCCCCACAAGACTGTTAAGCCGCCGTACAGAATGCCGTCACTTAACTTCATTACGGCTGATGCCCATGGCTTGTGGAAAGGGCTAACAGGATGGCTCTGGTGGGCGGTGGAAAAATAAGAAAGGAGCCGAAGGAAAGTCGAGGAAAGCCGAGGAAAAGGCTAAGCTTTATGGCGTGCGTAATGCCAAAGTAGAAATGAGCGCACGTTAGCGCAAAACGTGCTAAAATTTAATGTTTCAGGTTTCGTTCAAATAATGTAAGCGAGCGCAAAATGAATGATAAACGAGCACACGTCAAATTCTTGGCCAGACCGAAGGATTCCAGGCGTAAGCGACCCTGGTGTTGGTAAAAGGTCCTGGATGCCCAGGATCCCGAAGCAGCTGGCAGAGCAGCCATCGCTCCTGCTGGTTATATAAATGGTGCATGAAAAAGCCAAAATAACAAAACGAAGACCAAGTGAGTTGCACGTTTCAGAGCCCGTCCCTCCTGCCCATCCTGTGCCCGCCTTATCCTCATTTCGGATTTTATCCCTTGTCTGTGGGGCATTGTTTACGTTTGGCAAACATCTCCAGCGTTTTTACTCAGGAGGTGGGCTCACCCCTCCATCAGATCGCCATTTGCCGTGTTTTTGTTGCTAAATTAGAATTATTGAAATTTACTTTAAGCCATAGCTCCGCTCCAGGATTGACATTAGAGTCAGCTGCCTTATAGGGCTTACGTTTACGCTTGAATAATAAATTTGCTGGCGCATCCTGGCCCGCCTCATGCCCCACGGCCAATAAAAACTTTGAATGATTAAATAGCTTTGGCTTGGTGGCCCGCCCCCCAAAAGGTGTGAAAAAGACTTGTGCGGACAGCTGGCTAGGCATTATCCTGTAAAGCTTGTCTCCACTCCTCGCGTATATCATCCAGGACTTTGAAAATGAAATCAGACATAGGTTTTTTTCCTCCAGCATTGTTTGCTGCCAGCATATTTGACTGTTGACAGCTGTCTAGCCGAGGCTCAAAAACTTGGTATGAGGACGGAGGACAGAGAGCCTGGCAAAAACTTTTTGGCATGTCTACGCTTTTTTCCACGAGGCCGCATCGCGACTTTTGCAGTTCACGCCGCATATGTTTGCATAAAATGCAACTGTAGCAGCATCAGGAGCATCAGCTCCAGCCAGAAGCGTCAAAATGAAAGATAAATTTTGCAAACACACATTGAAATCACTGACTGCGAAGCCTGACAAGCCAAACAGGATTTCATAAAAGGACTCTCTCACTGTAAAATATTTTAGAAATATCTTACAGTTCTTAAACATTTTCGAAAGCTTTAAATATTAATTAAAACGATATGGCCATCATTACGGGAGTCCCATAACAAGGACAAGTTAATTAATATAAAGCATCGGAGCATGCCGGCCAATACGTCGATAAATCAACATTGTTAATAACCATTTTAAATAGTTTTCGAAAGTCATAAATAAAAAGCGTACACTTTTCTTTGCATACCAAATTTATTTTTAATTATTTGCTGTAATGCTGCTGTAATGATTTATGGAGGTCTTTAGTAATAAAGTTTACCTTATTTTGTAGATTGGGTGTGTGAAGCAATGTAATCGATCAATTACTAGTGGTGTTTCATTTCATTAAGTCCATTTCAGGACTGGCTGGTATACAACAATTAAGCCACCAGCAGCCAATCAACGTATAACTCTTATTTTAACCGAAACCGAGTACCAGTACCATTCCGGCGCCAGACCAGACCAGACATCGGTCATCAGGGGAGTGATGAAGACAAAAACCCCAGGCTGATATCAATGCTGACCAGTCGGCTGACTGACTGCCATCATATTTCCACTCATCCAACCATCCTCCTGCGCCAGATGGGGGGGATAATTTTTCATTTTCATCCCGACACCTTTTTCAATTTCAGAAGTACAAATGTTTGAATTTGTGCCGCTCGACTGACTCTCGACTGCTACTGCCAGCTAGTCTGGTTCTGAACGTGGCCTGGCCCAAAACCCATTCCCGCTTATCCCCATTTTGGGTGGAATGCAATAAAATTTCAATATGCAGCTCGGAAAAGTCATTTCAACATGGGAAGCCAGGTGATCCAGAGTTTAGTTTTAAATGCACTAAGCAAAAATAGTTTATTGTTTTGAGTTAAATATTTTAGTTCTTTAGAGGATAGTTTGAAGTATAGTATCATATATACTTTCCATTTAAGGGAGTAATAATATTCTGATTTCCAACTTTTGCCAACGATATTTGAAATCCTTTTTTATTCCAGATACTGAGTATGTGGAAATACAAAAAGTTGGTAGATGAGTAGATGAGTTAGCTGAAAGTTGAGTGAGGAATGCCACTCGAAGGCAGCCTGGAGCGTTGGCTTAGCAATCAATATGAAGCAGCCACTTGTTTGGCTTTCTTGGCCTCGCCAGGACTTGAGGCAAAGTAGCCGTAGCCATATCCTCATTCTACTAGCCTTCTAGACTCTGATTCCAAAGAGGTGGCCCCAAGTGACCTTTTCTCACTCCGCCTGGGCACTGGGTTTTGTATTTTTACACTGGTCTGGCATTTTGGCTTCAAGAAGCTAAAAAAAAAAATTAGAGGAGGGGGCCACTGGCAATATTGCAGTTTTGGCTCAAGTTGCTCTGCGTCTTCTTCGTCCTTTTCTTGTTATTTATAACTTTTTCTTTGCGCGTTCAGAAAATATCAATTGAACACGTTTCCACACACACGGCAAAAAATATGAATGCTTCTTCCTTGCTTCAAGTTGCCAGGCTTAGAGTGCACTTGAAAGTCCTGGCGGGAGTGAGACGGGAAGATACAACGTTGACAGCGGAAGTTTTTTGTTCCTCTGATTTTTTTTCCCATTTTTTTTTTTTTTTCACTCCACATTTCATATTTAGTTACGGAGCGAGTCACAGATAGAGCGACACTGAGAGAGAGAGAGGGGGCAACGCTCGGTCATGCTTTTGTTACAGTTTGCTTAATTGCAACGTTTTGTAACATAATTGCGGGACTGCTGTATCCGCCAGATACATTCTGCAGTTGCATCCTTTTGTGCTGCCTCAAGTGGCATTTTAACCAATGCCCCCGCACCTGCCAACCGCCTCCAACGATTGTAGATTGCGCACATTTCTGTTGTTGTTTCTGGCTGTTATTTTTTTTTTTTTTTTTTGTATTTTTCGGACCAGCCTGCTTCGAGTGGGGATTCGAGATTCGAATTTCGCACCGACAATGGGCCCATTGATTGGCCGACGAACACGTACGAGGCGGTTCATTAAAAAGCTCGCCCCGGCGCCTGCAAGTAGGCAGCACGAAACTCGAAACATTTTCAAGGCTTACAAATCATAATTAGCGTTGCGGCCCCTGCATAATTAACGCTATCAGTGAGCAAACACATTATTATGTACGATTATTATCAGAGGAGGGGGTGCAAGGACGAAGGGCAGGGAGGAAGGGAGCTGCTGTGCTGGCATAAAAGCTCACTTAGTATGCCAGACACAGGGAGAAAAAAAAAACAGCTAGCGTCTCCGGGAGTAGGCAGCTGCCAATAAAAATATTCACTCCCCCACACTGACACCGCCACCACCACCCACATCCACATCCTTGGATTTTTATGGAGTACGAGGCTGCCTCCTGCCATGGCGTTTTTGGTTAGGTTGGCATATGCAAATGACTTTGGCGCCTGGTGCGTCATTATGCGTGGCTGCCACCACCCGCCCAGGCGTCTGTGTGCTTTGGGCACTGATGGTGCACTTAAAACAAATACTAGGCCAGAAAAACAATTTTAAATAAGGCTTTATTCAGAATTCTAGTCTCAAAACTTTAAGCCTAAAACCTATCATTTATATTTCTCCTAATTAGTAATCACTTTCCCCTATATTTTTCTCTCACTGCAGCTAGCTGTATGGAGGCTGGGGGCCCAAATGAAGGTAATGGCGTCAAATTCAAATCGCGTCTCATATGTTTTACTTTTGTGCGCTAATTTTATGATCATTTGGCAACGAAAACGGGAGGGACGTGTGTCGCTGTCAGTCGGGAAACATTCCACTTCCTTCCTCCCGCCAATGGCATCCTCCATGCCCCACCCACCAACCATTTAGCATGTCACGTGTAATTTGCAGCGACCTTTTTTCAAACCCCTACCTCGCCCCTGGTTCATGTCATGCCCGGCTCACCCCCCTCACCAATGTGCTAACGACCAATTTGGGTCTGGATGCGAAACGAGCCTAAAATATCCCCCTATGCCATTGTTTTGCTTTTTTTTCTTGGCTGTCTGTATTTTGAATATTAAATTAAATGTATTTTAAAGTGCGTTTGGATTTTTAGCTGGAGTAGGCAAGTTAAAGAATGTAAAGGAATCTTTTCTAATCAATAATTTCTGAAGTATTCAAGGAATTCACTACAATCTGCAACGCATGATTAGAAAACAAACTTTCAAATTTGATTTGGCATTTTTGAGATATTTGCGGAAGGCTTGCCAAAACCTAGAATAAAACTGTGAATATTTTGGGATGAAATATTGAAAAATAAAGCCCGGTTCTCCTGGGCAACTAGCCAAGCTGATTGGGCTGCCAATATAGCCTTTGTAGCGGTGGCGGCCATAACATTTGCTTTCGAGCGTCATTAGTTATGTAAAATGCGGCCAAAAACCGTATACGTGGGTTAGCCGTATGCGTGGGGGAATTAATTAATAATTGAGCCTGTTGGCCAAATGCATACTAAACGGTAGCAGAGAGGTCTAACCCACCAGGCCCTTTTTTTGCCCGTGTTGTTCTGCAAGCGGTTTTAAATAGCGCGACAGTTTGAAACAAAAGCCCGGCCACAGTTGAGAGCCTGAAACTTAGACAGGCCGAAAACACTCGACAAAGAGCAGGGGCGTGGACAAAGGGGGGCTTGGAAGGGACGTTGGGAAAAACGCTACAATTGCTGACTAAAAGATGAAATTCTACATTTTTAATGCGCCTCACCTGACACACCAGTCGCCTGTGTCAAGTCGAGCCAGGTACCGGTTGGTACTCCAGCAGGACACACTCGCACAGGATACACACATACATATACATATCCACAAAACAATGCAGAAAGGACTCAACTGATGAGGTGAGACCGAGACCGAGGAGGAGAGGCGGAGGACTGTGCGCGGCTTGTTAATTTCAAGTGGCATGTTAACTTTCTGACATTAAGTTGGCATTTCATGTCAACTATGCAGCCGTTGTTGAGTGCCACCTTCGTCTCCCGTCCTTGCCTATCTCTTTCCTTATCCTTTGAGTATGTGCCTGACTGTGTGTGTTCCTGTGAGTGTGTGTTACATGCGGAAAACGGTGTTTAGCAAAATGCCATCATTATGTTAATTATAAATGCGCCGGCTACGCCTTGACTGAAAAGCAGTGAGGGCAACACCATAAGGATCAGAGCAGGACAAGAAACACTGCATTCCCTTATACACGTATGAGAGTGTGTGTGTGTGTGGGCCTGTGCTCCTGCGGCAGTTACACTTCCGTTTCCGCTGGCAACGGAAATACTAAAACGCTGCGTTTTTGTGATCCCGCCTCCAGGATTCCGCCCGGTTTTTAATAGCCTGACATTATCTTCTATATCCCGCAAAAGTGTGCAATTATCAGGAAGTCATAGAGAGTGACATCAAGCTCAGAAAGCTAATCAAAAGGACGCTGAAATTTTAAATCGCTAGCCATCCAACCTGCCATAAATTACGTATTCATAGAGTTACACATTTCTACGCATTATGGATACAATATATTTTCGATTTGCGTACAAAGTTCGGCCATATGACTTGACACTTTCAGTTGAACTCAATTAAGTTTTGTGGAAAAACAACCTCGATGACGAGTCATGATTTGATTTCTTTCCCTTTCTATTACTATTATATTTGTCTCTCTCGTTCTCTATATCTATATCTCTATCTATCTATATATATATCTGTATATTTCATATTTTTCCCTTTCGGTTGTGATGCAAATTATATTCGATTGTTGATTCGCATTCGCTGTTGTTTAGTTTTTGTTTTGTGAATTTTATAATCCAAGTTTTTTTTGTTTAAATATAAAGGAAAATAGGAAAACTAATCCACTTGATAAATGAGTTAATTATGTTGTCATTGCCCTGGCACGGAGGCAAGAAGGATAATTCCCACCACTGTGCTTAACGCAAATTTACTGAAAACAAGGAAAACTTTTATGGCCAAGCATCCCCGGCAAAATGGATGGATGAGGCTTGGGCTAAAATTATGTATACTTTCATCATCCAATGGAGAACTTAAGTTGGCTTTCATAGCCTCTATTTCCGGCTCCCTCGCCGCCCCTCGAAAGCAGCTGCTTAACCGCACTGACTTTTTCGGAATATCTCTCATAATCTGTGTCTGTCAACGCCTCGGACTCCGCTTCCATTCCGGACTGCTCTGACGGCCCGTCGGCCAGCCCCTTTCAATCCCTGAAAAGATGCCTTCTTTTCCCGACTATCCAAGCGAAATCTCATTAAAAATGTCCTTGCGGCCGACGAGATGGGCATAAATCGGAAAATTAAAGCGCAGAAATCGACAAGGATCTCGAAGGGGCAACAGGACGAGGAAAAGCGCGATTTAAGTCGCGGAAAAACTTTATTTAACAAGATGGTTCAGAGGGGCTCACTGGAGAAGGCAGTTGAAAAATTGAAGAGAGGTGGCAATGCCTTGAATTTATGGCCTCGACTCCATGTCCTGGATTCTGGGCTACTGTTCTCACTCCCAGTGCCCGGTTCCCGGCCCGTTCCCGGTGCCTGGTATAAAAACCCATTTAAAAAGCAATTATTTTGCGTTGATTCAATATGGCGGCGTTTGATAGATGCCAGCCAGCGAGCAAGCATCATCAGCGGCCGAATCGGTGGCAGCCAGTTGGCCAGTTTGCCAGGTGGCAAGCGGCATGTGGCAAGGTGGCAGGCCAGGTAGCAGAAACCGAATCTCCACTCATTTTTCTGCGGTCAACCAGTGGCCAGTACGTTGGGATACAGTTTGTATCACAAAACAAAGTATAAGAAATATATGAGAGACAAAGGCTTTTTAAGGATGTATTTTGTTTAAAAAATTGACAAAAATAACCTTGTAATTAATTGTAATTTTTCTAAAAAGTCTCTTCTTTTTTGGAGTAACCCTTATTGTAGCTCCACAACCACTGTGTCACCACTGCAGTTGGCTCTGCTAGGGCTCGGTTTTCATTTTTATGACGACCAGCAGGAGGATCCTGCAAGTCCTGCCAATGGAGCCCCTGCTGCCTCAGCAGAAATCTGCATCTGTCCGTGTCAGAGTCCCTATCTGGGTGTGAAAAGGGTTGTGTGTGAGACTGTGACTGTGTGTGTGGCTGCTCTATCAACACTTTGCGCCTTAGTGCATGCCATGCATAAAACAGTGGGTCCTAGCTGCGTGTCCTGCGATCCTTTTTCTGGCTACTGGCTGCCGGCTGCTGGGCTCGGTCCCTATCTACAATTTGTGCTGACAGGCAACAGGCAACTTGTTGGCGCTACGCCAACTCGGTCAACAGTTCGATGACGTATGCAGACTGCACCCAAAAGTGTCCTGCAGTGTCCCATTCGTATTCTTTCTCCAGCAGCCTTCAGTTGCGGGCAAGGAGCAGCAGCCGCAAAAATATTAAAACACGTAAATAGCGAAGGGAGCTGCAATTTCTGACCGCCCATTAAAATTTAAATGGAAAAGCATAACACTGGTCGGTGGGGTGTCCTTATTTATATTTCATTTTGAAGACAATACTTTCCAGAAAGTGCAAAGGTCAACCAAGCCACAAGACCGCTGACATTTACGCGCAAGTCTAAGATTACTTGATGGCTAATTAAGAACCTATTTTTGGTAATTGTGTAATTAATAAATTGTGTTCTTTTTTGGGGGGAAATTAACGCTACATTACTCTGCCTTGACTTTGACGTCCTTTCATCTGTCCTTTTTGGGACAAACCTCCTGCCACTATCTATCACTTTGCCAATTTGGATTCCTCCAACTCTGTCGATAACAATGGATCATCATCGTCCAAACCTGCAACCATAATCTTTCATTAGGACCCCGTACTTTACACTCCAGTTCACACAGCATCCTTGTAACCCATTTGTAGACCGAACATATTTCAATTTCCTTGGACCGCTTTCCCATCCTCCATCCTCCCTCCTCTAGCCATCCAATTTATGGTCCCTTCATTGTTTTTTCGCCCTCCTCCTCTGGGCATCCGTTGCGACAATCCTAAAATGTCTGGAAAACATTTAGGCCGCATTTCATTTCATTACGTTTTTATCTTTTTTCGGCAACTAATTTCATTTTGTGCATATTCAAGGCTTGCCTTTGCCTTTTTGGGATTTGCCAGGTCCTGGCCAGGACTCTAGGCCCGTGCAAGGGCTTAATTAATTCCCCCCAAAACAACAACCGAACGGAAAGCAAAAAATATTTATAACTTTCTGGGCCACACAATACTCTCTGGGTGTAATACTGAAACATATTTTAATTTATACTCCTTGGATGGTGGGTTTGTGTGGCTTGTCAATGGCCGAAAATCTAAGAAATTTATGCATGACTGCAACAGGGTCAAGTTGCAAAGGCCTTTAGCCTTTAATGCCACGCAGCTGCTGCTCTGCTGGCCGGAGGGGGGAAAAGTGGCAGCCTGAAACAAAAACTGAAAGAAGTTTGAGCCCTTTTTCAAAGGCGGCGGGTCGGGGGGATCCAACTTTCCAGATAAGCAGATTTATGAGCTAAACAACGAAACTCAAATAACTGGAGACACAATTCGGTTTCTCGGTTTTCGTTTTTCGGTTTTTGGTTTGCCGTTTTCTGTTTTTGGTTTTCGGTTCTCACTCTACCAATTCCATTCGGATCAGATCTCTGGGCCTAGTAGCCCGGGAGTCTGGGAGCTGGGGCCCGGAAGCGTGAAAGCCAGATAAAAGCACATACGCACACACTCGTTCGGGGCGGGAAGATTTATGAGCGGGCAGGACATGGACAGTACAGAACACAAGGATGTGTGTACGGCTGATGGGCAGCAGAATGTCACAGGAAGTGCGAAGCGAGCAACTATTGACACGCCATGTCCTTTTACACTGAAAAACTGAAACACCACCACATACCCATACCCATTTCCAAAGTCCTTCGCATATATATGTATAAGGATTGGGTAACTTCAGACGTGCGTATAATTTTACGTTGCGGTCACTCAACAACAGGAACTCTGCTCCCCAAAAAGACATCACCCCGCCTCCGACTCTCTGCTCCTGTTCACCCAAAATTAAAAAAACAGGTAGGTAGGTGTCAATTTCGTTTTCATTAAGTTTCTTCTGCTTGACTTGGTCCTGCCGGCTTCAAGAGGGGTTCTCTTAATTTGCGTCACTTTGCTTGGACGGCGGTCTCAAATTTCAACGAGAAAAAAAAATACAGTCGAAAAAAAGGGAATCTCATCAAAGAAGGAGGGAGGCAACTGACTGGTCGTCGTTTGTAAAACAAGAAGGAGAAGCCCTACTTACGTCCCGTCTTCATTTTTGCATTAATTAATACTTATTACCGAAAAAATACACACCGAAAAAGATAAAACACTGGTCCAGGGTCGGGCTAACCAAAAAACAGAGCAAACTTGCGGGCCAAAAGGGCAGCGGACGACGCCTTGGACTTTATTTTTCGGGGAGCTAGGTAAAATTTTAATCACTTCCTTCGGAGGTAACATTTTGGTTTCATTCCGCCTCTGCTGTTGCTTAATTTTGTTCACTTTCAAGCTAGCTGCTGCTGCCTTTTTTTTTTAAGTTTCTGGGGCTGAGTTGGTAATTTGAGTCTGTTAAAATTTTGTGTTGGGCTTTTACTTTTTTTGTTTCTGGTTGACTTTCGGTTTGGAAGGGAATTTCCTTTGTGGCTACGCCTAACCAAGGCGAGGACTTAATTAAAACTAATTCCATTTAAATATTATATGGAGCATTGTGTGCTCCAGCGACAAGCGATTTTCACTTCCTTTTTCGGTTTAATTGAATTTTTGCAGGCAGTCTTTGTCTGGAAGGCAAATCTACAAAAGATTCTTAGAGCAGGGTTGACTTTTTGGCTTAAAATCTTTGGTTTTGTTTGTGGCCAGTTGCCGTAAACAAGGCCAGGGGATTTAATAAGGACGTGGACTACTAAGGGAAAAGTTTCCCACTGCCAGGGGGGTCAGAGGTAGCGGTTGGCTAATTTCTTCCATCTCTTCCATCATTTACATTAACATATTTTCAGGTTTAATGAAATTTTCACATCATTGTGCGATATTTTGACCATAAAATAGCAATTTCCATAAATCAGATATGATAATTACCAATCGATACTATTTTAAATAGATTCTCTTACCTTTTAACCATTTTTTAGTTGATACTATTTGCATATATTTATTTTAATAATATAATAAGGATATATAGTTTGTTTTTTTGAATGGAAATTAATTAAATCTGAAGAGCTCTTAATAAAAAAAGGCATAAAGCACATCAATTAAATTAATAAAACTGAGAATTTAATTGGGCACAATGAGAGAGCCTCGGATGGGGTATGAAAATCATTAGAAACAAAGTTGAACAAACTGAAAGTATCAGTAATCAAGTAGAAAATGTTTGACAATTGATGGTTGATTGCAGACGGGCAGTCGAATAAAAAATGTCAGCCAAACACACATTTGCATTTTATTGTTAGTGCTGTATACAAATTACGTATACGTAGATGTACAATATTTGTGTATATCTCCTAATTGGCAGGCTGACAGCGACAAAAACAACAGCGGATGAGAAATTGTGGTGTATAATTTCGAATTGATTGCTGGCATATGCCAATAAGGCTAATGGCCCAACCAGGACCATATCCAGGCCCAGGAAAAGCGGGTGAAAATTGTGTAATTTATGAAGAGACTCGGATCGTATGGACTAACTAGCCGGACCGCACTTAATTAACATGAAGCCTGGTTGGAGCCCATAGAGGAGGTTAATTTGGCCCAAAATATATGGCCAATAGAGAGTGCAATCTAATATTAATGTATTGACCCGCCTGCATTTATTGGCATATAAATCACTCACTGGCACTCGGCACACTCTAGCACTCCCCATACACTCACAACCAAATCACAATTCAGTGGGGGCTTCGGTTGACAGAGCCCCCAATCTTAGGGAGAAGGCTTAGCCGAAGGCACTTACCCAGCTTTTGTACTGCATCCATCCAGGCAGTCAGTGGCACTCATTAACATCCTTTTTGTCTTCCAGCGTGGAACAACAACGAGGAGGCGGATGCATTTCTTGTGTGTGTGTTTTTTTTTTTCGTGACTTGCTTTCATGTCAATTAATGCGACGCACTCTTCAAATATTAGCAGACATTATGTGCCGGCTTGCAGACTCTCTTTAAGGATTTCCGCCGGAGGAGCCATCAGGCTGCTGCAGGATCTGGCGGCTGTTTGCACAATGAGCACACAAATGACTTGCAGCACTTCAGTCTGGCTTTTTGTTCTTTAATCGGGGGCATTATTATGATGCCTCCACTTCGACAACGATGACGACGATGAGGAGTCCTTGTTCGAGTGGCAGGGATTACGTGTTGACGTTGAATGCGCCGCTGATTCAGTGTCCTCCACACTTCCTTCCAGCTGGAGTGGCTTTTGGTTCTATCAAGAGTGAGGGCTGAGTGCCACCAGGCGATCTCGGCCACCAGGCTCTCCGTGTGAGCTACTACTGCTGTTGCTGTTGCTGCTGCTGCTGCTGAACTTTTGCTTTTTCATTATACTGCTGTAAGGCTCTTGTCCTGGGGGAGCACCACTCACACTGACCACTTGGCAGCAACTGAGCTCCGTGCCAGCTGTGCCACCGTATTTCAATGAAAACTGTCACCAAGCTCCGCTTGATCTCCGAGCTTTTTCCACAGAGCTTTGCTGGTCTCGTCTCGCGTATAAGAGATTTCAGCGCAGGCGCATCCTTAATTGGTGGTCGGCTTCCGGCCGAAGTTGGGCCTTCGGTTCTGGTTCAGAGTTCGTCGTCGCTCGGCAGTCGGCCACTGTCGTATTTAGTTCCAGTTTCGGCATTTAACCTGCCTGCAAGGGGCTCACACATGAAAATTAAAAGCGCTTAACAACAATTAACAATTGGCCAGGCTTTCTCGTTTTTTTCCCCACCTTTTTTGTTGGTGGGGTAGGGGGTGGGACTAGCATCGGCCGACAAACAAATTCCCTGGTCAGAGCATTAATCAAGACAGTTGTGACACTAAAACTACCAACAATTAATCAGCAGAGGCTCAGGGGCAGCCCAAAACCATCCCAAAAACCAGAAAGCCTGCATTAACTGATTGTTGTTGGTGGCCCAGGACGAAAAACTTGTCAGTTTGAATAAAAGTTTTCGGCCAGTCAGCTGTAGCTGTAGCGGTAGCGGTAGCTGTATCTGAAGCTATGAGTTACGTTTTGTATCGAATCAAATCAAAGTTTGATTTGACAGCCAGACAAACAGTGAAGACCGTCCGAAAGGATACCCGGAATTGATGTTGTTCTTTCCTTCCTTCCCCAAAAAACAAAGTTTGAGTGGTAACTTTTTGGGAAGGCCAGTGCAGCATAACCAGAAGTTCATATTCCACATAACCACAACACTGATACAATACCAACCCTGTCGGTCATCATCTTCAAATTTCAGGGAAGCACGGAAGCATAGAGGCTGAATATTGGCCCAAAGCCATGGCCAAAGCCAATATCAATTTATCAATTAATGCGGCTAATGAGGAGGCGAACTGTGACTGGTTGCTGTGTCACTTAATGCAAGGCTCTTTCCCCCTTATACATATGTATTGCAAAATTAATTAGGATTCGCTCATCATCAACTCTGACACATAGCCCCATAAATAGTACAAGGGGGGAAGGATATACATACATCATATACCATCCATACCATATATAAATTGTCTATCAGGCGACTTGGCGACTCGACGGGGACTATATAAACGTAACAAGATTCCGCCGCACCACACCACACCGCACAGCAAATTGTTGTTGGGCTTTAATTGACAATCAAAGCAAGTAATCAAATTTGCTGCCTGACATTTTTCATTAGAATTATTATGTAGTTACAGTGAGTATAACCCAGTTGCGATTGCAGCAGCCCCGCCATTACCCCTGGCCATCGGAGCTATATCAACAGCATTATATCGCGCCCACATCAAAGGCGTAAAATTGTGTGGACAAGAGACCTTTAATCAACAAGACCCTAGGTTCATCCGTAGTTCAAAGTTCAACTGGGAAGTGGGTGGGATATTTGGGAGGACAAAAATACCATAAGGAGTGGTCACAAGTCACTTTGATTAATTCTAATAGAAACTATACTCATCTAAAGTATGGAACATATTCTTGTATTATCGAGTACTCTCCCCCGCATAAACACACTCTCCTTGACATCCTTGACTTTCTCATTTGCGTCATCTAAATTGCATCTTCGTCCTTTTGATTAACTCAAAGTGCAAATGCGGAAAACCGCAAATCTCATAGTTAGTTGCATTATCCAGGAAATCCTTTAATATTCACAGCAAGGACACATCAAAAGGAAATATGGCAGAAAATTGGTAAGCGTTGCGGCTCATTTTGTTTTTGGTTTTTGGGCTATTGGGTTCGATTTGATTCTGGCGCTTGTCATTTAATATCCGCAATTAAAGTGGTCATCAATCAAAATGAACAACGCGGGGCGGCAAGAAACCTAAATGAATTAAAAGTAAACGAAAGAACAAAGAATGAATGCACAATAAACGGCAGGACTATAGCGGCAGGAGAGGAGAAGCGCAGTAAATGAACGGGAAACGAAACGAAAAGAAACGACAGAAAAGGAAACCAAAAAGGAGCAGCAACCGAAGGATGAAACCCAACACAAACAGCCGAAAAAAAAAATAACACACACACTCACACATAGACATACTAGCCATGACCGTTATGGCTGTCCAGTAATGCACTTTAAGAAAATGGCGTCTATATGACAAGATATTTAAAGAAAAAAAATTAATAAGAATCCATATTAAAAGATAACCAACAAATACAATATCTATTTTAAGCACTAGACCTACTATTTTCTCACAGTGTTCGTTATCCTTGTCTTTTCGCTGTCTCCGCTCATCCAGGGCGGCGATAAACAAGTGCTATACAAACAAAGATGGCGCTGTACGCTGAACCATTGATGATTGAACAGGACATTAATCTAACAAAATGCAGACAGCCGCTCCGCTCCGCAGCCAGGAGTGAGGACGACAAGGAGCCGGGGGTTAGGTAATGGCAGGGGGCGGGCCAGTTGGCGAGCAAATCAACTGACCAACTGTGAAAGTGTCAAATTTCAAGCCACACATTGTTGGCTCCTGCGACCTGACCGCCCCACATCCTGGCCTACCATATATCCTTGCGGTTCTGGCTGTTGCCGCTGGCGACATCGGCCACGGAAGCAAACATAATTACGCGGATGCCAATGCGCCACACAGACAAGTATAATAATATGGCAGGATCATACGCAACCATATGTACATACTTATATTGCGTGTTTGTTCCAAGTCCTGGTCAATCCTGGCGTCACTCGCATTTGCGTCATTGCCAGAATTGCGGAGGTAAATTAATGGCGCTACAATAAGTCATTTCAAGTTTATTCCTTACGTTTTCTTAGAAATTTTATAAGAGCCTGGGAGGGTGGAGATTTTGAAAACGTAGTTACTTTCAACTGGGGGATGCCCATCAAGAGTGTGAGATGGGCATGGAAAGAAAATTTTGCCCCCTGCGATGGCTATATCTTTGCCAATAATTATCCGATTCTTGGGCGGAATACCTTAAACGATTTGTGGATCGATTCCCCATCAATCTGCATCAAAATCTGAGAACAAAATATTTTTAAGATTTTTTGTCAAAATTTCTGGGTAGTCCCCTTAAAAATCCCCCTTCAAGTCATGGAGCCACAATATGTCCCACTGCGATGGCTATATCTTTGCCAATAATCATCCGATTCTTGAGCGGAATACCTTAAACGATTTGTGAATCGATTCCCCATCAATCTGCATCAAAATCTGAGAAAAAAATATTTTTTAAATTTTTTGTTAAAATTCCTGGGACTTCCCTTTCAAAATTGTAAAAAAAGGCATGGAATGAAATGTATGACCGTCAGCAATGGCAATTTCCATTCGATTCTTCGGCTCCTTTCGTTTTCCGTAGTTTTCCTTTCTTGTTATTAGAAAATGAGTAATTAAGCTTTAACAAATACCTAATCAGTTGTATCTTATCTGACTTTCATTTCATAATTTGTTGGCCATCCAAATCGTTCTAATAAGCATTGGTAGTACTTTTCCCAATTGGACTGCCTGAGGCAATGTCTGTTGAAGGACTTCTGACAACCCTATTTCACAAGAGCAGAGTGGCGCAGTGGAAGCGTGCTGGGCCCATAACCCAGAGGTCCGAGGATCGAAACCTTGTTCTGCTATGTGGTTAAGTACATTTTTTTTCTATTCTGTTTATTTTTATTTTTTTGTTAAATGATTTAAGCTATGACATTATTTAGCAACTACGGCCATTTAATCAAAACATCAATCTGAAATGCCACTCGATGCGTGCATGGGACTTTTAATGAAGTTTTGTTAGGCAAATTACGGTGTCGAATCACAAAAGTGGCAAAATGCAATCGCTTTCGTTGTTGTTTGTTCGTATGCAAATGCTCCAATTCGCAACGTCATCTCGTTCTGATGGTTTTGACAGGATGACGAGAATGAGAACGAGGACGAGGCCGAGGACGTGGACGTGGACAGAAACGAGGCCTGCAGGCAGGAACAAAGGCGTCAGATGGAGTTGCTCATTTGCTGTCCATGGAAAATTAGACGCTAAATTAGCACACAAAACTGATGCAGTTGGGTACTAGACAGAGTGGGTGGAGGGACCATTTTTGGCCTGGAAGGGGTCATTGGGTAATTTTGGGCCACCCACACACACACAGTCATCCAGCAAAGTGTTAAGTTGCCCAAAAACGATGCCCTGCAACTGTGCAACTGTGAGGGTGAGTGCTGCTTCTGATGTTGCTGCGGTGCAGTGACTGATGTGGCACAAAAACCAAAGGCACAGTCTGACTGACTACTAGCCAGCGGAAAAACAAAGCAGGACCCTCCCAGGATTTGCCACAAAGCACTGTTACAAAACTGTTTCAAAGTGGATAACTTTTCAAAATATTTTAAACCTATTAGAGACCTATTCCTTTCATAACTTTGAGCTTTATTATAATCCTTATGGGTCTCCCTAAGAACCACTTTATTCTTTCAGTGTAAAATTTACCAAAAAAGCTGAACCGCTCGTCCGTCAACTGATTCCCCTGCTCCCTCTGAAACCCTTCTATAACCAGCTGCTGCTTTTGTTGCGGCTGCGTCAGCGGGCGATTGCCAAATGGGTTTTCAATAGGTCCTATCCCTCAAAACTCTTCGGCACTCCGACTCCAGCTCTCCAGCTCCAGCTCCATCTCCGGCACACTCGATGGCTCAAATTCGATTTGCCCGCAGCTCGAACAGGAAGCGGGGGCCTTGTTGGAATTTGTGCGGTGGCAATTTCAGCAAACCCACTGCTGGTTATTAAATTTTGAAATGCTACACCTTGTGCGGTATCGGATTGCCCCGACTCAAGGAGTACGCGCTAAGACAAAAGGATATACTGTATATGAGCGCAGGCAGGAAGGAGCTATGCCCCCCAGCCCAGCTCCTTGCCCCCGTCAACCTGAAGGCTTTCGGAGTTCATGTTAAATTCAAAGGACCCAGCCAGCATAAGAAAATATGCCACATCATAAATTTGGTATATCAAAGTGCGAGCTAGTATGTATGTGTGTATATGTGTGTGTGTGCGGGTGCGGGTGAGCAATCCTTTCACAGACACTAGCCCACACACAGACAGATGTTGACACAGTTTCCTTGAGCTCTCCGTCTGAGCTCAGCACAAAATGTCTATTTTAATATGAACCCAAATTGAGGATTTTATTTATGCACGAGCTTAGTTTACAATACTGGGCTAGCTTTACCTCAAGGAGCGCCCTGGCTTTTGTTTGCGACTGTACTTCTCGCTACTTTTGTTTCAAGAACTGCAAGGTTTCTTGTTTTTTTCCGTTTTTTGGGCCATAAAATATAACACAGACAACTGGCAAATGACTTATAAAATAAAAAACAAAACAGATACTGAGGAATTCTATGAAAAAATATCATAATAAAAATCTCCAGCAGTTAAAATAATTGTCACAGTAATAAAGCAATGCACAAAATTATATTTGACCCTATCGAGGGGGGTTCTATGGGTTATGGTAAGGAATTGAAGAACATAGAACACATCTATTGATGATTTAGATCTCAAGAAATAAATTACTTGAGAAAATCTTTTCTCATCTTTAAGCATTTATTCGGGAGCTTCCATTATAAAAATTCCCCTGGAACTGCCCTCGAAAATTGGTCTGGAAGTTGCTTACTGCCAGCAGTTACTGTGTACTCTGTGCTGTTCTGGTTGCACTTGCTCCATTTTATAGCTGGCAAACATTATGGCCATGATTAATGGCAGATAATAATTTCGAGTGCCGAGCACTTGACAGCATACGAAAAGTCAGAAAACTATGGCCAATGGACGCCCATTAGCCCTCGCCGCCCCCCGAAAAAAAAAATGGCCAAAAAGAGTGTGCCATGGGAGGGTATGGGAGGACGGCAGGCAGGACGAGGAGCCAAAAAGGAGACGGGATGAAAGGACAAAGTGCAGTAAAGGCAACTCTGCAAATGACTGCTGCAAATAAACAGCAACAGAAGCTGAAGCTGTAGCTGAAGCAGCATAAAACTATTGCCATGTTCTGTTTGCGGCATTAAACGCCTCTCACTCTCACTCACTTTCCCTCTCCCTCGGATGTGGTAGCCCCCTCTCTTTCGGTGCATTCGTTGGCCTTCTCTTTCACTCGAGTGCATGTGATTTACTCCGACTGGCGAATAAATTATGATGAGAAAAGCGCTGGCTGCCGTTGATCAGCAAATTATTTTATGCAAATTAAAAATCATAAAAAAATGGATAATAAATAAAAGCCAAAGAGCACAAGGGGCAGCAGGCTACACTCGGCGAATGTGAATCTCTCATTTTGTTGGAGATCTGACCACTTCGGAGTCCACTGACCGCAATTTCGCTTCTGTGTTCTGCGGGCATCTAAAATTGATTTTGGCCAAAACCCTACGTATCCCCCCTCTGTCAGTGGCAGCTGTCACAAATGATATTTCAATTATGGTTTCTCCACCACCACATCACCCCACCGAAAATTTTAGTGTCCAATTGTGGTGGAAAGTCTGAACACATTTTCCCAAAAACTATTCAACTCTTTAAGCTCAGATCCAGACCCGATCCAGGGTTTCCGGTTACAAACGCCTTTTGGCTAAAAGCTCTGGCCAGAGACCAGGCACCAGCCACCAGGCACCAAGGGCACAATAGCCGACAACCAATAACTGCAACCCGAGGTGAGGCAGTGGCTCTGGACAAGCAGAAGCTAGTAGCTAGGTCCTTTTTAGTCTCTTTTGTGTGTGAGAGTGGCCGTCATAAAATTACTTTTTATCATTGTAACATGGCCAACAAGATGACGCTGTGGGATGGCCTTTTCGCCAGATGTACCGATACATACGGAATGTAGTTTTTATGACGTTTGCCACAAGGCATTCGAGGCATCCAAGGCATCCATCCATCCATCCATCCACGTCGTTCCTTTATGTTGCATCAGCTAAAAGGTTGCTGATGCTGCTTCTCTTCTACTGGTGTGTTCCTGCTACGTGCCCCTTACCAGTGCAACGTATTAATGGCTCGCATGCACGCTAATAAGCATAAACGCAAACTCAGGACGAGAAACTAAGACGGAGACTCCTGCCTTTCCGGTCGTGTGCGTGCCAAGGACCCTCGCACGACGGCTCTGACTTCATTGTGCACTTTATTAATGTTATTAAAAATCTAACAAATGCCCAGCAAGTGTGCAATGCATTCGCTGCGGTTTATTAATGCCACAAAAACGGGCAATTAATGGCCAGCCCTTGACCACATTGTTGCTGCTAATAGTGGAAAGCTGGTCGGGGCTGGACGAAGGACTACAAAGAGCCCGAAAAAGGGACTCGGATAAAAATGAACTCCTCACCCAATTGCTCAGCAAATTAAGCTAAAATACTCGGGCTGCCCTGGCCCAACTTTTCTCTCTACTATATTTCAAGAATTTTTCAAACAATTTCCTTTGCCCTCCAAAAACTAGAAGGAAAAAATTTAAGGTCCGACAAGGAGGACAAGAGGTAAGTGGCAAGTCCGGGCAACAGGTGGCTGTGACCGTTCCTCCTCTTATTGACATTTTTCCTGCCTGGACGATTGTTTGCCGATGCATTAAGCCATGGAAAATGGAAACTGAGATGGGGGAAAAAAATGTGAAAAAATAATGGATTTTACCTTCAGCTATATGCACTTTAAAAGTTAACTTCAGGGATCTTGCTTGACTTCATTCTGACTTAATTAAGACAGGCTTAAGAAGACTCTGAAGAAAATAGAGGGGAAAATTCTGTCAACACCTCAGAAGAGAGCATCGTTGGAGACACAAAACTGCGAAAACTTCGTTTGCAGCCAAGTAAGTGTCATAGTACCAGGACACAATTGCCAGTGCCAAACAAAGCGTCTCCCTTTTCCTGACTTCCAGGACAATTGCCAATTTAGTTTAAACATTTGCGCAAAGTGCAAGTTTTTGGTCACTTCCGTTGAAACTGTTGCTGCGTCTGCTACTGTCACTTGATTTGTGGTAAGCTAACAGCAATTCCACAGGAAATTAAAACAAAGAAAATAGTTAAATATTTGAAATATTAGAACATTTAAGATGCTTCTGTTTACTTAATAGGGTTGTATATAAGAGTCTTAAATGTATAAAGTAAAGTTAAATAAATCGAATCACACTGCTGTTGAATTTTTCACTGTGCAACTGTTAATATCTCAAGGAATCCTGCGATGCCATGCGACAACTTTGTGGCAGGATGTTGTCATTGTGTGTTTACGCGAAATGCGGTAAAAACAAAATGAGTACAAAACTGCTAAGAACGACTTCCGCCCCGCAATTTCCATGCTGAGCGGAAATGGAAAAACACTTGCAAACACACAATCACCCAACCCAGAACAGAGCACTGTATAGCTCAGCCTTGTGCTGTCGTTGTGTTGCAATTAAGGCGAACACATGCAGCTTGGCCAAAAGCAGGTCAATACATATTGATATCCATGCTCCAGCCACCCAGCTAGCCATCAGACTCACCGGGTAAGTGTGTATTTGTATGTATATTTGATGTAAAGTCAATTTGATGGGAAGAGCCACCGCTGTGAGATGCTGGCTTCTGGACCCCGATGCGTAATGCTTTAATTTAGTCGCAATATTGTCCTGCTGCCATTTCTACCCCCTTTTTCGGTCGCTTGCCACTTAATGGCCAATTAAGGGTAGACGACACAAGAAATAATTAAATAGCTATCGCTGCATGAACTCCAATGAACCAAGCTGAACTGAACAGAATTGAACCTTGGAGGGGGTATGGGTATGGTATGGTATGGAGCGTTTCAACTTAAAGTGCCACACGGCGTATGTGCAATGTGTCAGTCGGCATTCGGCCCGGACAGCCCGAAAGTATGCAACGCGAACAACTTCCTCCTCGAGCTATGCAAATTTAATTGGAAATTTCATAATGAGCTGGCCAGGCTCTCTGGCTGTTCTGGTGTAGCTCCTGCTGTCCTGCTTCTTAATCAGAAGGACGTCGTTGGGAAGGTCCTGTTTCCAAGCTGCCCGTTTAATATTTCAAGCGCAATTATGCAGCTGCGCATTAAAAATCAAATACAACACTAAAAGTGACAGCTGCAATCAGAGCGCGGAGCAGGAGCTGAAGCTGGATCTGGAGACGTACCGCCTTCGACTTCGTTTCGGCTCATCATAAAATTCAATTTGGCGCAAAGTGTTTAATGAAAGCACCCCATTCCCCATCCGCAGTGATCCATCCGCAGGGAGCAACTTTTTGTGCACCCAGGAGGTCATCTTGAACAACCAACTAAAGGGCAACTATGGCAGCCAAATAAGCTACTGGTTTCGGAAAACACTGGGAAAAACACTGAATTGTTTTACATAAAAACAAGCTCGTCGGCCATCAAATTATGCAATCCCATTCTGGGGGCCAGTGCAATGGCTGTAATAAAAATTAACAAGCTACGCAACGTTTGAGTTTTGAATTAATTGACAGCGCGTATGCACAGGACAGGAGGAAAGATGAGGACGATGGGATGAGGACGACGACGGACCCCCTTGGAGCCAGGGCTGTAGAAGCTGTAGCTCCAGTCAGGATGTCAGAAACAGGAGGTTATGCTCCTCCAAACACTGCTCTGCTTGTAAAATTATAAATTCGCATCTAAATGAACGCTGCAAAATTAATGAACTGCATGCAGTTTAATTGAAATGAACATCCACAGGAGGGACTGGCAAAGAAACTGCCAAGCTGTTGGGGGCTACCAAGAGGGTAAATCATAGTACCGGGTCGGAATTGAAGCATCGAGATTGCATATAGACCCCGCCAAAAATGTTCAGGGGTGGGATTCTGATTAACATAGAGGAGGTGAAAGGACTCAATGCCCAACTTAATGATTATGGAATTCGAAGAGTGTTTTCTTAAAAGTTAAAGTCTAAACTTTAAAATATTTATTTGTTGCCTCTTACCTCCATGTTAGATCCGTTTTGGACCATTTGGGTCCCTGCAGAACATAGCGTCGCACTCGAATACTGTAGCCGATGTCGTGGTCCAGGTTATCCGGCGAGAAATCGTACGCACTCCTCTTGTCGCCCACACCGCATCGGGGCTGCTGTATTAGCCTGGCTGTTGCCGAGTCAATTTTCCCCGTAACTGGAATGTTGCCAAAAGTCTGCAGACGGTAATGTTAGTTGCGAAATTGTGCATAATAGATGCTAAAAAGACAGGGACAAAATGGGGCAAAAAAGGAGGACGAAATGCTTCTGCTCACCTGGAGACTCCGGATTGCATCTATCAGCTGCTTCTCGGAGCGGAGCGCTCCCGTTTCCAGATCCGACTTGGGCAGATAATCAAACTGCATGAGGTAATTGTACTGCAAGCAGAGATGGATAGATACATTAGGGAAGTGTGCCAAAGGTATCTCAACAGCCCGGCCATAAGCAGGGCGGCAACAATGGCAGCCGTAGCCATAGCCATAGCCATAGACGATGTCTGAGCCATATGGCCGGTTTGGTGAGCCAAACAATTTGTCGTTTGCAAATGATGCTCTGCCAACATGGCCGGCAAAAAAAACCCCTCAAAAATACAGAAGGAAAAAAACAAAAACAAAACCAAAAACTTTTTGCATAAAGTTAATGATAAAAGCAACGCCAGATAGGACGGCAGTGTGGCATCAACACAACCACATAAACAGCAACAAAAACTTTAACATTAATAACCCAAAAAGTATGCCACAGGAAAAAGTGCAAGGAAGTGTTTGATGGAGGAGTGTTCGAAGAAGGAAGAAGCGAGAGGACTTGGCAGGAATGTGAGCCATTTTCCTATCTCTTGGCAAAAATAACAAAGCTGGCTTTTAGGTCTACGGTTCACTTAAAGGCTCTGTACTTTAAGTGGTTTTCTAATTATTTGGTTATTAAGAAGTGCTGCTAACTTGAAAGTTTTTAGTAGAGTTGAAGTTTTTGAAGTTTTAGAACTTTAAAGGATACTCTTACTAAGGGAAGCCCTTGGAATATTTACATATATATTCTGCATTTTTGGGTCATAACTGTAGAGTGCGAAAACAGAACCCAAATAGAACTTAACTCGATTCGATTCACTGGCCATATGTGTGCTGCCTGTGGATTTACATATTTTTACATCGCGTGCGCGCATATTTATTAACTAACACACTCACACACTGGATGGGTATACCCACACTACCGCCACAAACATCCAAACCCCCACACACACACCCTTACACACAGCGAAAACAAACTTGACACACACACCAGCAAATTACGTGACCTGCAAATTAAATTTTCTCTTTCATTTTCCCCACATATGAGAAAATTGTCACCATCGCACCACTTTTTTTTTCCCATCCTCCCCAGCCCGACAATCGACAACTTTTCGATTTCTATTTTTTGCCTTACTTGTTATTTGTCAGTCGTTTAAAAAATTGTGAAAAAAAATACAGGAGAGGAGTTTTTGAATGGCCAAACGATTTGCAAATTTCACGAAAAGAATCGTTAGCCAAAGTTGTGCGGTTGGATTCGGTAGGATTGGATTAGGATTGGGAATAGGAATAGGAATAGGTCTTTGGATAGGTCTTTCTACAGGGAGAGAGAGTTGTGCTGTTGGCATTCTTATACGGACAGTGGACGTGATGTGTGGCGATTAGTTGAGATTTATTTAGAATGATGAATGGCCTATCTACATTGTGTTTAGGTGCTGAAAAGTTGCCATCGTGTGCTGCATACACAATTCAGAAATTCCGAGTTCCAGGAATCAGAAGTCCAAAGTTGGAACACGCATAACGTTACTTGAACTTATTGCAAGAAGAAAAAGTTATTTTCTTTTGAAATTATTGAGGCACTAGTTTTATGATGAGCCGAAAACTGTTTTATTTACGACTTTCAATAAATCCAAACTTCTAGAGATTTGTTTTTACAACCCGAATTTCTTTAATTAAATATTTAAGTCAGCTCGTAAAGCCAGGAAACCGAGAAAACCTGGGAAACAAGCCCCTAGCTGGAATGGTAAATAAAATTTTTGGCTGGCAGTTGCCACCACTTTTGTGACTCTGACATTTAGAATAAAACGAAAGGAGCTCCAGAGGTAACCACATGTTCTAGTTTAAACTGACGCTTATCAAAGCAACATTCTCTCCTGACTCTTGGCTTTGATTACTTTGCTGGCTCTTTGCTGGGTCTTGGCCACCTTCGCCAGAATGGCCAGAGGTAGCATTTTGTATGCTTCTGCCATTTTATTTATTGTTTTTTTACGTAACTCCCGCAGCGTTGCAAGTGCACCATGCTCTCAACCATGTTCAACAAAGGACCAGTGCCAGGAGCAATGGAATATAAACCTCACACTTGGACGCTGGAAAAGGTGCCCCATAAACGAGATGTTGGCCCCTCCGGTTAGTCCAGATTTCATGGCCGCACACACTTGTGCGTCACAGCACACAAAAAAAAATGTTGGCTTACTCCAACGCTTCTTCCATGGGATTGTCACGTTGCACGGGAACGCGTCAGCAGCCACTACGTAACGCAGTAGAGTATCGTAAGAAAGCCCGCACTGCACTGTGGGCAAAAAACAAAGCAGCAAGCACGCAAAGTTTACCAGTTTTTCGCGCCAATTTAACAACATTGCAGGGTCTCTCAAGCAGCTAACTTTGTTTGAGTGGCAACACTACAGGGTTGCCACCAAAAATGTTTTGAAAGCGGGTTTTTTCAAATGAAGATATCTAGATTCGATTAGTATGGGTCATTCATAAAAATTAATTAGGAAAAAAAATAGGTTTATGCACCAAAATCGGATTTTTTACCCATTGTGCACTGGCAAATTGAAATTCATATAACGTGCCCCCACTGCTATGTGGGGTCTCTGGCCCTGTCTCTTCCCGTTTCTTGCTTAACCCCACCGACTACACGAAAACAATATCAATTAATATATGTAGAAAAGTATGTTGAAATGCAAAGGCAAAATCGAAGTACAGTGTGTCTTCAATAGAGTGTTTGAATCCCATCAAGTCTTCAAATTATAGTATATCCGGTACTTATTTAGTTAATGTTTGGGTTCAAAAACTATATGATACCCGGTACTTCTGAGCCTCTAACTCTCCTAAAGTTGCTGCTAAGTAACCATCTTCTTTAGCCTTTTTTCACTGTATTAACTGCCGAGTGGATAAGTAAAGAATAATGTGACATTCAACGGAAGCCGAATGTCTGGTCGGTGGAGACATCAGCAGACGCCTAAAGTTTCTTAATGAACAAAGTGCCCCACCGGCCCACCAATCGAGGTTCAGGGCCGAGAAGAAGGGCCAAGTGACTGAGTTCCTTTCGGGTTAACGCAATTTGGCTAATCGAAGGCTTTACGGACGGTAAATAGTGGTTCGGAAAGGTGTGCCAAATGGCTGAGAGAGGCCTAGCCCGACAACGATGATGGGCCAACCTTTTATGACGACAGTAAACTATAATTCGTAGTTATGAATGAATGAGTATCTATTTGAATGTGGATGTGAATGAATTGCACAAGTCTCCTGTAGAGCCCCCTGCCCCATCGGATGGCCCTCTTATGGTATCAATCATTTATGCATTGGCCTTTTGCGTTTTTAATGGGAAATTTGTGGCCCAGGGTACGTGTTTGAAAATCGGGAAGTGCATTGAAGTGGGTTGTGGGTTGGAGTGGGGATTTTGGGGGAGGACGGAGTACGTGGCCAAGCCATGATTCTGACTAATAGAAAAGCGCCGGTGAAGCGGAAAATGGGAAAGAGGTGAGCACGGCGTCGTATCAGAAACAATAACACTAAAACACTGCTACGTGAGTATTTGTCGTGTAAACAAAATCATGTTATCAAAATATAATAACGGAAAGCAATAACGAAAAAACAATTGAGAAAAGTGCGAGAACTGGTCGGGGGTCACAGTCCTCTCTATATATATATATAGCTTTTATTCCACTTGGCCACCCCCTCACACTCTCCTACAATAATTGTGTTGGCTTAATTTAGTTAAGTTGGCGTGACACTCGGAAAACTTCTTGCCAGACCCCGACGTGTGGGCTGGTGAAAGTGTGAAAGTAAATTGAACGATGAACGAAGCGATATGTTTATTATTTTATTGGATTATAATTATACGACAGCGGGTCACACGGAAAATGAAAATAATGGGCTTACCGAGGCGCCCCTTCGAATTAATTAATTCCAAAGGGTGCCCAGGCTTTAATTAAAATTAAATGAATGTGGGGGATGGTCCAGTCTTCGACTTTAAAGAACCTTAATTGAGATCGCAAGATATCTTATTGTTTTCATAAATCATCGATTTCAAAAACAAGTAGCACGGCGACCGCAAAAACAAATCATAATGCTTCATATGCTGGCCATAACATAACTCTCGGCTCCACATGCGACAAAAGCTAATAAAATGCCGACAGACCGACCACCTACAAATGTCCTCGGATCGGCAGGCAAACAAACCTATAAAAATGACAGGCAACTGCAACAAACGAGCGCATCCATCTAAGCCGCTCGCCCTCCTTGTGGAGGCTCTGGCCTCCATAATCCATACACATGCATACATGTGTAGTGGCACACACAAATGTGTGCCGTCTGCCAAGGAGGACACTGCCTCAGATCCTGCCACAAATTCTAGGAAATGCGCAAAAGAATGAAGGAGCACCGAAAGGAGCAACCAGAAGCTAGCAGCCAGCAACCCGAGCCGGAAACAGAAAACGTAGCAGCCACAAAGAGCATGAAATCGGGGCCAAATTGCCAGGATATGGACCCGAATGTGATGACTGTGGCACAACAGGTTCTTGCCACAAACAAATTTACTGCAATGGAGTGTGTGAAGTGGAACTTAAATCAATCATGCTAATGGCTTTATTGGCTTTGCAGTGAAAACACAAATACAACTGTGTGAAAGTAATCAAATCGAGAGTTTATTTTCCATTTAATATAGAAAATATTATGGCCATAAAGAAGCTTAAATATTTTAAACAAATATGTAATAGTTTGCCTCTTGATAACTCTGTTGGATTTTGCATTCTTCAACATTTCAGACTTCCCCATTCTTCTGGGGTGACCTGCTCCATTTAAAGAAACACACGTTCCCACTTTTGGATGCCCAACCCAACCCAACCAATCATTGCCGTACATTTCCTGTTGCTGTCTCATAAAAGTCTTGGATACACACGCGTCTTTTGAAACATGTGCGCGAGTCATCGCCCCAGACCACTATATAGAGTTCCACTTCCATATCCCGTATTCCATATCCCATATGGAGTCATCCCACCCACGCCCATGCCCATTCCATAAACTGCATCGGCTCCTTGGCAATTTATAGACTGCGAATTTTAATAAAAAGGATGTGCCAACTAACGGCTTGGAGTGATGGACACGCCCACCATTGGAAGCATTTAATAAAAAAAACACACACCCATATACACACACTACACTACACTCCACACCCCTTTCCAAGGCTGGACAAAGTGAAGAGATGGTTAAATTAATTGAAATCAACATTGATTAATGTGGGATAAGAAAAGCAACGAAGCCAGAGGAAAGAGCAGAGAGACTGGGTACTATATTATTGAAAGTTGCTTCGTTGTCCATAGAGCTGATAGTACACAGAGAGAAAGGACTTGGAAATACTTGAAGTATGAGGAGTATTAAAGGACTAATGTAGAAATAAAATAGTAACTATGGCCTATGGTTTGTGGTCTCTTATTCTGCCAATTATTGGTTTAATATATTTTTTTTATTTAAAATTTTATAATATATTTCTCTCTGTTTAAACCATCAAATGAACCGACCACAAAAGCTGCAAACACGCAACATTCAATGCGACTGGCAACTGGCTCGTGGTCCGTCTTTCAACCTGCCACAAGCCGGGTCTGTGTTTGTGTTTGTGCTTGCACTTTAATTAGACCACAGGACGTAAATTGCAATATCCACGCTCACGCCCACATCCCCACTATCCCACTATCCTCGGCCCACTAAAGACCACTCCATCTGGGGCTCGGTGCGCCCAGAGTTTATGGGAAAGTGATGAGACACTCGGCACTTGCGAGCCGCCAGGTTCAGGCATTTACTTTGTCGCCAGCCCAGTCCAGCTACGGAGCAACAAGTCATCAAAGACCCTGCTACCCGTATCACCCACCTCCTCCATCCGCTTCAGCCTCAATCATTCCGCTTTCAATCATTCCCATCCCCATCCCACGGACACCCGCCAGGGAAAATAAATTCAAACAATAGGTTCTTGAGAGGAGCCACGGCGGGAAAGTGGAAATGGAAATGGGAATGAGAATGAAAATGACCGGGAGACTGGCTGAGTTGCAGGTTCCAAGGCGAAGGCGCACTCTTGATTAACTACGCTTTGTGCGATTTGCAATAAACAAATAAATCATTATTTATATCAACAGATCTGGCGCTCTGTTCCGCTCAAAAACAAAGCATCCACGTTTGCGTTCAATGACTCGACATGACAGTTAAATAAACAGAAATCGATGTGCGGACATGCAACGCCTTGGCCAGCTATCTGAAATAGCTGCAACATATGGCCCCTGGTCAGTGCCGGCCAGCCATCCAGTCGTCCAGCCATCCAATTATATGTAAATACCCCCGACAAGTTGGCTAAAAAGGTTCCGTTTGGTTTTAACTTATGACATTAAGACCATTTGCAGACGGAGCATTAAGACGTTGGCAACCCGATATGGCCGATGATATATGCTCGCCTGTCCATATCCCGGGGTTCGGAATCAGCTTTCCGCTTTCAGGGGAACCTTTGTACATAAATTCTTGAAATAATTCAATTGAGAATGTCGTATTTTCAGCAACTTTATTCCCACCTTCTCGAGTAAAATGCCATACGTTCTCAGGGATACTATTAAGTCCATAAATGTCTTCGGGTTGTCGAGCTTTAATGATTTGACAAGCATGTCTTCTAAGATAGTTTTCCAGTTTCAAATCAATACGATTTGGGACTCCTTTGAAATTCGATTCATTCATTAACTGAATAAAGTGCAAATTATTTCCCTTTCAATCGTTCATCTCTGACGCTTCAACCCGTCATGTAATTTGATTCCCTGTCGGATAATGTTTCTCAGGCCGCTTCTGGCATACAAGACCTATGCCCGGGCCGAGACAAGATATTATCTTGTGGATGCTGCTGGAGCGGCTACTGGTTGTTTGGCGCCAGTTGGGTGTGCATTATGTAAGCAAGGCCAGAAACCTGCTGCTGGCCACCATTATTTTGACTAGCCTAGTTGGATTACTGGCACATACAACCCATCGACCAATATCTCGCTGGCAAATGCACACACTCCGCTGTTGGCCAAACCCGTTTATGGCCAACAATCTTTTTGATGAAATTAGCCGAAGAAAGCCTCAGCGAATCACGGATGATGAGTGTATCTAAATTGATGCTTAAGCGGAAAAATAAAATCCCCGACCAAATGAGTTGGTCAATATTTGTGCACTCTGAACCGCGGATACTGAGGCGGCAGGGAGATGGGCAAGAATGTCGCTGACTCACAGAACTGGGCTCAAACGATCAATCTGGAAACAGGTAAGTAGCCAAAGGCGATTGACTTTATAAAGAGAAAAAAAGCTGATTATGACGTATAAAAAATAAACAAAAGATATGTTTTCAAGAATCTCTGAATACTTTCTTTAGAGGTCTTTAAGAAATTGGAGTAAATACCTTTTGAAAGGTTCCTTTTCAGGACTGAGATTACATTTTTCTCTCTGCATAAATCACTGACACACACGCACAGCCAACACCTACATACTCCGTCGTTCCCCGACGCCTGGCGTCCTTCTTTGGCTTTCAGGCTTTGAAGTCGAAGCCGAGTTTGAGGCTGTAACTGCAGCTGAAGCCGCGGCTGATGTTGGGGCAACATGCCGCATAATTGATGGCACAGGCAGCGCTTAAAAGGAAACCTGCTCGATGCACAAATGTCGCCCAAAAAAGGCGTTGTCATTGCCATTGTTGTTGTTATGTTGCTGTTGCTGTTGCTCTGTCGGATCGGATGGTTGTGCCAACATATTGCAAGCGATTCTCTGGAAAAGGCCAATCCAACAGCAGCTGCGGCATCATGGGCATCATTAAAATCAAGTCAAGGAATCAAGACTACGTTGTTCTGTAGCGTTCTGGTGTTCTGCCTTTTTGCCAAAATGTCAAAGATTTTTCATTTCCCCGCGCTCTGCCTTGCTGGGGTCTTAACAACTGCCGTTAGCTCGCGTGCTCCCCGGCATTCTGTTTCCCCAAATAAAGCCAAAACCAAAAATAAATAAATCGAACATGAATTGTTTTTATATGCTCTTGATTGTTGCTGTTGCTGCCGCTGCTGCTGCTGCTGCAATCAGAAACTCGCGTCGGGGCACAAAAATGTGATAATTAATACGAGCACCCAACTCAATCCCCAAAAAAAAGGCAAGAAAAATCAACAAAAAACTCGAGGCAATGAATCTGGGTCAAATCCAATTGCTTTATATTTTGTTTATATTTCTTTTGTGCAGCTCTAGCACTCTTAGAACTCCGCCAATAACAAATTTCTTTCAGGGGTTATATAGGGGGTATTTATTTATGCACTTCCACCTTTGTTTTGGCTTTATTTTTTTTTTTTCATCCATGGTGCCAGCCAGCGAAATCCACTTGGATTTATTGCGCTTTTATTCTTCCTGCCGCGCTCACAGAGTCAGACTGTTAGGAGAAGCGAAAGAAATCTGCATACGTCTGGCCGGAGTGTGAATGCATGCGATTCTGCTAATGGCTGGACGTCCGGCTCTATCCACCACCCCCAACCCAACCATCCCAACCAGCCACCCAATCTTTCTTGCAATCCTCCTTGAGTGAAATTCATGCAGATAATGCTAAAACTTTCCACACACAATAACAGCAACGATTGTGCAATTCCGATAATGCATTATTCTTTTTTGTCAGCACTCACCCGAATGATATGCGCGTATGGCAGAAACATAAATACATTTATGCGTCCTGCTGGATATTTATGTGTACATATGTCAGTGGGAGTACGGACTAGGAGTCACTGGAGGGTACGTCTCACTCGCTCAGCAGACCTAAGTATATTAAGTTTGTGACAGAAGTGTCACAGTATCTAAATATTATTTTAACTTAGGGGATATATTAAAATGAAGAGCGAGGAAATGTTTTAAGGATATAAAATCTTAACTATTAAGTATCAAATGAATAGTCTGTGCATCTTCTGAATACCTTTTTCATCGCAAAATATTATCCATTTACTTGGTGGCACCATTTCCCTATAACTCCACCTAGACAACCTCATCAAGCCATCTGAAAAAGCCATCTACTATCTACACTTTCCCTTGGCCCCCCTTGTATGCATGAATCATTGAGATTGCCAAACCAAAATTGGGAACAGGACAGCTCGGCAAACAATTTTTCGTGGATGTAACTGAAAGTATTAGCGCGGAGATTGGCTGTCCTCCCGGATGTCCGTATACGTATCCTGCTTTGGCTAATGTGCATGCAGATTGGCGCAGAGTTAGGGCGGAATTTCGTTGTCGAAAAATTGTGTATTCACAGCAAATGTCTCATATTTGGGTATATGCAGCCATAATGATCCAGCGGATACGCAGAATGCATAAAATGCAACAAAATGAGCGGAAAGCGAAAGAAAAATCAACATAAATGCATCAATCATACGCAGCGTGGGTTGGCCAGACTAAAGCGCACTCATCCCATCTCCCCTCCCCCACCTCATACGGATCGCTTTTTATTTCTTACGTCCCGATGCCCCGTACCCCGAAATGACATTAAAAATCAATCAATGGCACATAAAATTAATGAATAAGACAACAACAATGGAAATCGGGTTGCTTCTGTTTCATCCGTGGGGCTTATCTTCCCGCCAGCTGAGTGTTTTTTTTTATTTTTTAATGCTGCCACTTTTTGTGTTATCAGCTTTTAATTAAACATGTAATTCAAACGAATAAATAATTGAAAATGCTTCCTATTTACTTTGCATATTAGCTGAAACGTGCATTTTTAAATTCCAATACCGTGTGATTGTCAAGTTCATTCGACTAAAGGACATTTAATTCGAAAATAAATCCTTTATTTTTAAATATTTGTTTTGAATATTAAAAGACCATGGAAGCTTAGGAGCCTTGTAGCCTAGATGTCTTCTAAACACACAAATATCATATTTATTTATGATCTAACATGTTGGTATAACAAGAAATGAAATATATGATTTTTGAATCATTTTTTAACTTGTTAAATTTTCAACACTAGTCCATAATATCCTCCAGGCTCTCCACCACTGAGATTTTTTTATTTAAATATATAGTTTTTCATAAACGACTCGCCGGTGTATTAGCAGTGTTTTTGTATTCCACTCTTTTGCGAAATGCAAATTGGGCATTATTTGTTCCCCATGCTCGGCTCGAAAATTTTTCCGCTCCTTGCATTTCAATGCGTGCCAGGCAGCACAAATACAACTGCATTCCGCCACACACACAAACACGTATCAGATGTAGTTTTTTATTTTCCATTTTTTATTTTCCTCCATATTTTTTTTAGCATTCCGTAAAGCTAAAAAGGCAGCAAGCTTTTTTCTATAGCCCAATGCAGTTTCCTACGTGACACAATTAAAAAAATAAATAGAAACTCCACCCAGCCACCAAAGCATTATGTATTGAAAGCGAAATTTAATAAAAAGCTTTTTTTCGAGCCAGGTGCATGTGGCATGAACAGGATTCGCAGGTCCTTTGGTTGCATGCCATAGGGTTTAAGCAAAGTGTTGGGGAATTAAAAACTCAGAAAGGCTAAAATACTCTAATTTTTCGAGGTTCAGAGACGTGTCATAATATTTATCTTGAATAATTGGATGATGATTTCAACCAAACCAGTTTCAGCTTATTAATTAAAATTTTGTATTGTTTTTATTCCAATATTAGTCACTCATTCAAATGTGACCTGGGATTTCCTGCCCTCCAATCACTTAGGTAGCTGATCAAGTGTCATTAACGCATTATAACAGGTGCCTGGCGACTTTTCTCTTTGGGCTAACCCACACAATACCCCATTCATTGACAAATTACATTAAAATGTGTAAATTTATTCGTGAAGCGGAAATATGTATCTGTTATTGTATGTATTACAATAACGTTAATGTGCCACTTAATTTATTAAAATCCCCCCCTGCGACTCTACGGATTTTGGAGCAGATCCGTGAATCAGCAGCTTCGACTTAATGTGCCGGGGCAGTTAATTAATAGCGGCAAATTTAATCTGTTTCAAGTCGGTTATGTCTGATTCTGAATATGAGTCTCAATCTGTATCTGAATCTCTCTGTTCAGATACAGGAATACAGGATACAGGTCTCTCATAATCAGAAACAGGAACAGAGACAGCTGTTTCTGATTATCGCACATGGGGAGTTGGCATTTAAAAATTATACGATCCGATCGCGTTCCTCCTACTTTATGACAGTGCCGCTTAGTGCATTCAACTGGCGCTCCAAGAATTGTCATAAGCCTATTAAAATCCGACAATGCTGCCATTCTGGGCATTGTCTTGATAAAGTTGGGGACTGCCCGGCCCTGCCCTGCCTTGAGTGTGTCCATAAAAGCAATCGAAGAGGGCTGAAGCCGGAGCTGGAATTGGGAAGTGGGCTCTCCTACCAGGAAGCCATAAAACAATCAACGAAAATGCTCCGAATGACTTCCATCAGCTGCAAAGGCGTTAATTGCATTCCGAAAAAGGAGAAATTTGAGGAATATCGAGGGATTCTTATCTGTCAACCCAGCAGCTTGACAATGAATCAATTAAAGTGACTAATGATAATAAAATCTGTCATCTTAATAGCTCGTAAGTTTCAAGAACTTTCAACTAAATGAACAATAAATTTTCAATTATCTACCACCACAATAATGAAGATTCCCCAAATTTTAAGATAAGATATTTTTGTATTATAGTGGTTTCTATATTTGAAAAACTGTTCCCCGCCAGAAGCCAGCATTTATTTTTGGTAATATTTAATAGTTCCTGAAAAATCCCATTTGGAAATGAGTAATGCACATATGCATTTTGATTGTTTTGCGCTTCCTGCGAAGAATACAAGACACCTGTTCTTGGTTTTTTTTTTTTGGCCAGACCAAAATTTCTTTGTGTGCCCTCTTGCGTTGAATTCATTAGAAAACTACCCTCGACGAGTGGCTGGCAGAAAGGAGAAAGGAAGAGCCATGCCACAAATAGCAATTGCAAATACAAACACAGGGCTGAAAGTCCCCAAAGTCTGCGGATGACATCGCTTCCTTCTGCTGTTTCCTATAGTTGTGCCAATTAGAATTTTGCGAAAACTTGAAAGCAAATTGCAACAGTTTGTTAGGTCGTTCCTCCTCGTCCCAACCCCTAGCCCCTAGCCCATTCTCTGTCTCAGTGTCAGTGGCAACGGGATTTATATACATATCCCCGTATATATATTCGATTTCTTGCATATATACATATATAGAGGGCTGTGCGTGGTGATATGCAAATGTGCGGTTGTAAGAGTGCAGATAAGTTAACTTCACTTCACTTTCTATGTGTGTATGTATGCACTTTCCGGACTACTTCCGCTGGGGCATGCCACTGCAGTGTAGTGCAGTGCCGTGACCCTGCCGCCCTCCTGCTACTCCTGTCGTAAACTCCACTCCTCCCTCCCAGCCATAAACCTAAGAACAACAGTTACACGTGAAGAAATACGTTATAATATTGGCATTTTTATTCGTTTTTTTATAGCATACTTCTCTGAAGGAAGTTCTTCCAGTGTAGAGCATCTTGCTCTTCGTCTTGGCTCCATTTTCATCATTTATTTGATTACACGCCACTCATAAACGCGAGTGCGTGAGTGTATTCGAACAATTCAGTGAGTGTGTGGGGGTATCTATGCTGTGTGTGTGTGTTTGGTGTGTGTGTGTGTGAGTGCGTTTATTGAACCGGGAGCTGTGGCAGCGCCTAGCTGGCGACACTCAGAACAACCCATCTACTATACTACTTCTTAATACGAATTCGCTGGACGACAACTTCGTCCCAAGTCGGTTCGCTCGGATTCAGTTCTTTTCTTTTCGGTTCCGCTCATATCATCGACCATGTACATGTTTATATATAGTGCTCCATATATGCATACCACACACTATATATCTATATATATACATATATATGGCATATGTTCGCCCTGCTCATCCAGCGGGCAGCTGTAGAGCGGCGACATCCATCGCCTTTGATATCCTTACTAAATAAACAATATGCGGGCCCAGCGGCGACCTCGACTCGCCTTTCCCAAGCACCGTTTCATAGATATAGGCCAATTTCTCCTTGTCCCTGGGAATGTAAACATTCATTTTGAAAAATTCCATTTTCTAATTAAAATGCGAGAAATATGATGAGCAAAATTTTGAAGTAAATACCTCAAAACACTCCCTGTCTTACAGCCATGAGCCAGACCTTATTTCCTTTCTCCGTCGCTTAATCTTTTATATTTTTTTTCCAGCCATTCAGACCGACCCTTCAATTACAGTTTTCGCACTTTAATAAATGCCAAGATTCGGTCCAAGCCGCATGAGCAGAGAATGCCTGGCTGACTGAATGGCTGGCTGTCTGACGGGCGGAAAGACGGCGGAACTGAAAGACCGGCTACGTATACAGTGGTGAGGTACCCACATACATAAATAGTTCATCCTGGTCGCCTCGCATGTCTGGCGCTGCTGAGTCAGCTCAGCTGCCTCGGGTTCAATGTCCTGGCGCGCCTTCAAGAATGCCACCGCGACTCCTTGGCACACAAAAACAAAAGGGAACAATAATAAGTAAATTGCTCATATTTTGTTATTCTGATTAAAAAGGCGCCCGTGCTCATTAACCGTCGCAATCCACCAGCGAATATCCTAGTGGCATGGTCTTTTCCGGGCGGGGGGATGGGGGCATGGGCCTCACCAGGCGCTGAGGGGGCAAGCAGCAGACCCACAAATGCATTATGAGCCATGGGATGCAATGCCCCAAACAATAAGCATGCATTGTGCACTACGAACTGCAGTGGCCGAACCGGAGACTGGTGGCCCTCATTTCGTGGCATCTGAATGAGCACAAGTACAGTGCGTATCAAAAATAGTAAATAATTCTTGATTCATGTTTAAAATAATGGTTTTTTTTAGAATTGTTATATATTGCTGATAGTTAATGCTCAATGAATAACTCCAAAACCTTTCAATTACTATAAAAAATATTCCAATTCATGTTCCCTTATCTATGACGCGCACTGTGGTTTCATATGTAGACCGATTTGGGATTTTGGGGTCATAGGCATGAGCAGCCACAGCATAAGCAGGCTGCATCAGCATCGGCCCAGTGGCGCTGGGAGGGGGCTTGGATTTGCCTTATCTCGATGGTCCATACCCCCTCATCCCTTCGAATCGGTCGAATCGAGTGATGTCTGATGCTACTGCTGCCACTGCAACTGCAACGGAGCATTTGTGCCTTCTGTGTGTTGATTTAATTTTCAGCTGTTTGCCACTGACCTGGCCCTGTCTCCTTACCCTGTTATTGCCATGCAAATTTGAAGATTTAATTTTGGTTTCTCTGGCAGCTTAATTATTAATGCCACAAAGGTAATTCATTTCAAATAAACCAATTACCATTCATTTGGGAATTAAGAAATTAATATTTTAAGCATTTTTATTCAAAGATTTTTTTAAAAAACACTTTTTTTGGACTGCTATTTTATAAAACTTTTGATAAAGAATACATATTCAACATGTCGTATACTTAATGTGAGCTTTTTTATGGTTTTTCTTTGTAAATCTCTTCAAAAAATGCATATTTTTTTAAAAAATTAACCCACACCACTCTCACCCCAACTCACCATAACATCTTCGGATATTTTGGAGGGTTTTCCAGACCTCCCCGCCAGCATATCATGCTGCTCCAATGTAACCTGTTTGTAATCATCATTATACTGATTTTTGTGATAGAGTAGATCGGGGAGATCCTGAATTCCTGCGGCTAAGTTAACGAGTGCAAGCAGGGTGGCAAGTAGCGCCAGCCTGCCGACACATGTGGAGCACATTTTTCTTTTCGCTTTTTATTTTTTATCTTGTATAGATAGGGGGCAGGAAGGGAGAGGGATCACTTAAACTTTACACTTTTCTTTTATTAACTCGTCGCAGATCACTTGTGATTCGTTGATAACGGGAGCATAATTAATTGATGTGTTGCACTAACAATTCGAAATGTGGAATTGAACTATACTTATTTTTGTTTCACTTTTAACTTTGTTGTTGTTGTTTAGTGGCCCCGGGGGTTGACACACACACATGCGCAGTGGCACACAAATAGCCGGCGGCATCAACAGCTGCAACAAGAACAACAACAACAATAAGAGGAGAGACCCAAAGCAGCGGAAGTGGGGGTGAACTGTTTCTGCTTCTTGGTCTGCCTTTTGTGTTATGTTTTTTTTTTTGTTGTGGCCACTGTTTCTTGGTAGCTGGCTCTCCCTTTTTGCCCTTTTTTTTCGCTGTTCGCTTTTCCGCTCCTTTACATATGACGCATCCGCCCCGTGGGAGGTGGGGGAAGTTCGTGGGCTGGGCTGGAATATATATTCAAATCCAAAGGCACACACTATTTAAGACACATTAGCTTTTGTGATGCGACTCCGAGACACAACCACACAATTAATTGGCACACGAAAGCAAAAGGCCTTTGTTTTCTTGTCCTCTCTCTCGTTTTTTAATATATTATCCCGATGTACCGATGCTAAATGCCCATATTTTCATTCCCGATCCCGAATCCGTTCCCGAGACACCACCGCTTTTGTTCGTCCCACAAAAAAATATCCAGGAAAAGTGGGCGGACGAGCGCAACTCTTTATTCGTGTTTCGTTTAAAATACTTTATATGCAAGCATAAATCTTTCCGACCGTCTTTTATTTTATACTTTTGTTGGTTTTCTTTTATTTCGCTTTGTAAAATATATCGTTACACCACTGGCTGGGGTGGTGTATTATTTTTATTTCGCTTCGACCGAAGTGGCGGGTATACCGCTCCGCGAGACAGACTGGCAGTGAGTGTTCGCTTGGCGGCCAGCGACTTGCCTCCACATTCAGTTCCCACTCAGCTCGAAACCCGTTGTCTCAATGAGACCCCATGAGAATGGCCTATTCTCCGCCAGCGCTGAAGAGCCCAAGAGAGCTCGTTTCTGGAGATCGCTGCTGGAGAGAAGTTGGATCTGGAGCTGAAGTTGGAGCCCGAAAATTTACAAGGGATAACGTTTTCCCCCCAGCCCCAACTATCTGTCTATCTGTCTCCATGGATCATCCAATATTTCTCTTTCGGAAAAAAAAAGAGAACCGAGATACTCGAAAGAGAAACGATCGATGCGGGACCCACATTGTGGGTGTATATTTTTTAGAGATTATGCTACCTACTTGGTAGTCCAAAATAGTCCGATCTTAACACTTTTGTGCCAAGATTGGCGCCACTTGGGACCAAGATTGCACAACAAACACAAAACAGACTGCTAATAATGATGGATGGACCTCTTCTCTGAATTAAATTACACTTAAAAAATTAATAATTTGTGTTTTTGAATTGAAACTAGACAAAAATATTTAGATGAAGATTTAGCTACATGTTCATATTTTCTTTTGGTGACTAAACTACTTTCATTAGTAATCAATCATAGGTCAACCTTAGATACAGTGCGTTTCACTAAAATCAAATTGATTTATCAAGCTAGTCATTTTAAGGCATTTAATCATATAAAAATGATTCAAATATTAGTCCACTTCGATAAAAAACAAAAACTGTCATCATATTTGCCATTATTATACAGGAGTCTGAATCGGAAACAGCATCTTCATTGGAATGTAAGGAATTTGAGCAGCGACATGATCCTTTTTATCTGCAAACTTGTCTTCGCCCATAATTTGCTGCTGATCCTTCCATATTCAGGATCTTACCGACCATCACAGCAAATTTTATACGAGTTTTGAGATTATCCTTCCTTTCGGAAAATCTAAAAACCACAATTCACATATTAAAGATCCGCTTTGGTCTTATTTGAGTGTACGCCACTGTCACCATACGTATCCGAAACTACTTGCCGGCAAATTCGTAGTTTAGACCGAGGTCTGGGGTCAAGTGCTAATTGAACACGAAATTGAATGCAAAACCGATTTCTGTTTTGCTCTCAGCCTGCAGTTGACCCACAAAACTCGGAAGAACTACAAAAAAAGGCCCAGCAATGACACATGGTCAACAGAGAAATGTGCGTAAGAACTTATCAATATAACAGGGCTGCATATCTTATCTGATTGATTATTTTGAAATATACTATATTACTCAATGCATTACGACATGTTCCTAAAGAATATTTTCAAGTATTCCTCCTCAAAATACGTATTGTTTTACTATGGTCGGTGATGAATGGAGATATCACCTACTTCCTGTGCCCGATAGTGCCGATCAGCAACAGAAACATAACTAAGGTTAGTAACTTTCGATGTCAGTGACTCAGTGGGGCATTTATCTTGTTTGTTGCATTTCCCTGCGAATCCGCCTGATAGCTTTATCTGGCTCTTTTAATACCAAGTCCGCCAGTCGGACGAATATCCGATATTGCCGGGAGCAAGTTCGTGACATAAATCAATTATGGAGAAGTGTCGTCTGGAAATGGCCGGGAGCATGTTGTTGGGATATCTTCACTGTCGCCCCAGCTTGTATAATGCTCATATTATATGTGTGGGCGGTGGCACGGATGTCTAGCCGATTTGGGAAATCTTATTTATTTAAATGCGTGTAAATGTACTATGGTTCCTGTGCCTGCACTTGAAACAATAAAATAGTATATCAATCAATTTATTTAAATTATAATAGATTACAAATTTTAAAAAGGAACAAGAAAACTTATTTTATGTTTTAAGCCCTGGCCGCCATTTTGTCTTAAGCGCATGCTGCCATTTTTAATTGATGGATCGCCGTTTCAGTGTTGGAAACTGCCCCAGGAAACGGATATTGCCAAAAAGTTAGTATTTTTTTAGTAATTAGTATTTATTTTTTTCAAGGTGGACTTTTCTTGGTGTATGGATAAGCGTGTGGCTCCTATGTAGCAGATTGTCTCCCATTGTGCAATGTGCTTTATGAGTCAATTTAAGGCGTATGTTCGACTGATCTAAAATGGAAGTGGGCACATGTACCCCGGCGGTGGGACATGTGATTTACATACTACCATTTCCCAAGTGCGCAAATTCGAACACGTTCCTCAAACAGACAGGAAATCAAAGCAATTACTAATTGTGTTTTACATAGCCAGAAAACTTTCTCGCAAATGACGCATGCCAGGTTATGGCCATTTGGTCATTGGGAATGGACCGGAAATGCCAGCCCAATTGACCTCCACCCACCCACCGTAGGCAGATGTATCTGTATCCGAGTAATTAATTAAAATATGCAACCAGTGCACTTGGATCTCCGCTTTCCCTGGACTCGTGCATTGCTCTCGCCTTGATGTGTCCATCAAATCAGATGAGAGGAACTGCCATCCAACCACCTCGTCCAACGATTTCCATTTAAAATGTCCATTAATCACATTCGGCGGAGTTTGGTTCATTATCGGACGAAAAGTGTCACACGGCCAACTGAGAATTTATTGAAATCACTCGCTCAATGGCAAAGAGATCTCAAAACAATTAATTTGCAAAAATTACAAGTGCAAAAAATAATTCCATATCCGATTTGCATGAGAAATTTCTCACAAAAATACACAAACACGGCGAAAGCCATCAACCGAGAAATGTTATACCCGCATATTTTGGAAATTAGCCAACAGGTTGCCGGGTGGACAACAAAAGATATTATATTTTATGTAGAACTGGTCGAGATTTTAACTCCCTACCCTTACCTGGAGGCTTCTGCTGTAGTTGTTTCTGATCCAGTGTGATCCGAAAAAAATATAAGCCCGGAATCCGATTTAAAATTTACGAGTATAGAGTGAGATTCTTTTTTCACACCCAAAATGTAGCGGCTCCATGGATGAGTACCTTTACCAAAAATACAACCCAACGACTCTCTTTTTTCCCATGAGTTAACAGCCTCTGGGATTTTGTGGCGCTTGCCGGATGATCATCGGCCAAAAAGCTGACGCACACTAAAAACGTAAAAAAAAGATATATTTCCAAGTGAGAGACCCCTGTTAGTGGCACATCACATGTATTACGCAGAAGGCGTCTGTCTCAACAAAGAAATAAAATATACATATTAAAAACCAATAATGCCTAATAAGAAATTAATAAATGATTTAGCATTAAACAAATATATTAAAATACAATTTAAAGTTTAATATCTTCAAGCTTAAGCTTTCTTAAAGTTCTCCCAAATCCTGCATAGAGAAACTTTGATTATGCTGTCTCGGACAGGTTTCCTCAATGAAATATGATACGGGGGATTCCCCGTAGAGCTTATAGAAACCTTTGGATGCTGTGAAACCCCTCCTTTTCGGGAACTCTCCAATTCCCTGCACACGCACTGCGCCTGTTTGTTTCATTATCTGCATAATTTAAGCAAGTTTTCGGAAAAGCCGCAGAAGGCCAAGAGATAGAAGTGAAGCTGCATAACTTTGGCTATACTTCAGTTGCATTGCGTGTAATATTTAATTATAAGAGCTGGGCCACCCATCGCCGCAGCCGCCTGCAGCACAACTTTACGGCACTTGCCAATTGCACTTCGGTGGCAGCAGCAGCAGCCTCCTTTGGGGCGGTGGGTGGCATAAACGTCTTGAGAGAGCATAAAATATTTAATTGTGTCACGTAACTTTCTGCCAACTACTGACTGGCAGCCGGGGTATGGATAGATGGCAGGCAGCCCCTTTATATATATACGCTTACTGCAGTATGCATTACAATTTCAAGTCCTGATGAGATTACATCAAGTCAAAATGAGATTACAAAACGACAAGTGCTAAACGAAATTATCCTAGACATCTCGCGGGACGATTACCATATGAAATATACAGCTTTATTCATTTGCTTTTCTCCTTTTTAATACAATGATGTAATTAGTTTATACGTTCATATAAAAAAAATATATGAGTGAAATGAGAAATCTTCCGCTTGGCTTCTTCAGTTTCCAATTTCAAATTACCCAATGCGATTAAATCCGCTTTCAGTTTTTTCTGTAATCCTTTCATTTACAACTATGCTGAGCAGAGAGTTTCTTCAGATGCAGTTTTAAGTTTTTGCTTTAAGTCGAGTCTTTGTTTTTTCGTATAATGCGAATTAATTTGTGATTCCTTATAGGATACACACATGTTATATATTTAATTTCTAGATCTGGTTTGCTCCTCGTATCTGTTGTATTCTCAATCATCTAGTTGTGTTTTCGAAAATTAAAATGCAAACAGCTAGACATTCTATTTATGTTTCTTAAAGTGACGTAGCTCAAACACACGGTGGCGACGGCAACGGCGACAAAACGGGATCATAAAATAATTTAATGGTTAAATTAAGATTATATATGGGCTTAGGGCAGCGTGTAACGGACGTAGGGCACCTCCACATCCTCGCCTTCAACGTCGTTGCAACAGATCTCGAACACCAAAGAGCGCTCGTGTGGTTCAATGCGTCGCTTGGACACACGACGCACCACCTCCGACATGGGGAGTGGCAGCCGCTCGGAGCACTTGGCTTTCGGCATGAAGAAGGAGTAGAGCATGGAGACTCCTTGCGACAGCATCGTTATCTTAAGCTTCTCCTTCTCCTCGAAGTAGTTAAGGAACTCCTGCAGCGACAGCTCGCCGGTGACCTCGAAACGATCCCAAAGCGTCCACTCCTTGCCATAGTAGGTGTTCTTGGCGGCGGGCAGCGGCTCTGAGAAGGCCATCAATGGCAGGGCCAGATTGGCAAAACCGTTCTTGAACTTGTCGAGACTCCGGTGGCCACCAATCAGCTTGATCACCTCCAGAACGGCCAGGCCGGAGAGCACCGATGTTGTGGTGGCGATGGCGGGAATAATCTTGCCCGCAATCAGCTTGGACTTGTGACGGTCGGCTGGGGCGATCTTGTAGTTCGTGGCTCGCAGATTGGAGCAGGCTACAATGAAGTCCATATGAAGGTTGCTGTCATCGTCCTTTTCAAAGTCCAGTGGAGTAATTTTCGAACTCTTGTCCGCGTTCTTCAGCAGCTCTGTAATAATCTTATCTACACGATCCTGGTCGACCTCTCCGTCGTCAAAGTTGTTGGCCGAAGCAGCAGCGGCGGCTTCGTTAGTCTCGATTTTCACGCCCGAACGGGGCTTGAATTCCGGCACCTAAAATAAGTCTTCTAAGTAGGATTAAAAGACAAAGAAGTGCACAAAGAACTTACCTTGACTTGCTGCACCAATTCGGCAACGGTATCGCGGTTGCGCACCTGTTCGATGCCATAGACCTCAGCGCGCAGATTGGCAGCAGCAAAGACGTAGTCCAAGTGCATGGGGTCGTTCACATCGAAGACCAGCGGATCGGGACAACGCTTGGGACCAGACCAGAAGGGCTGGCCACTGGAGGTAATCTGATCCGGAGGGAAGTTGAAAAGCAGCTGCTTGATCTGGTTGGCATACTGGTCCTCCCAGTGGAGACGAGCCCACTCGACGCACTGCGCAAAGTTCTTGGGCTTGTCGTCGATAAGGGCTTTCTAAAGATTCGCACAAGAAGTAAAATATTATCTGTAACTTATTTAGAAAGTCAAGGACGCACCTTAATAGATTCGAGGATCTCTAGTGGCTGAATTCCCGGCAGCTTAGCGATGCGCTCGGTAAACTGGGGATCTGAGATGTATTGGGCTGCGTTCTCCGCGGACTGCTTGAAGACACCTTCGAAGGAGTCGCGGGCCCACTGCAGCGTGTGCTCGATGGCATTCGGGAAATTCTTGAGCGTACAGATGGGGATGCTCTTCTCGGGAGGGTCCTGGGACGAACTGTATGACTCGGTGGCGAAGGGAACGATCACCTGGACGTTGCCCATGGTGCCAAGAGTTCCAGTCTCGACCAGCGGGATGCGGTTGAAGATGCACTTTCGATCCATGTAGATACGGGCATCCACATTGTCCAAGGCATTGGCCACTCCGTCCAGTTTTCCAAAGAAGTCCTCGGAGAAGACCTTCTCGGTCTCTGAACCAACACGCAGCTCGTATGCGGTGACCTTAACATCGGGATTCATGCGCTGGATAGCGGTAGCAGCCGTGAGCGACTTAGGCTTCTGGACGTCGTGCGGCCTGAATAGGAATTGCCGGTTCAAGTTGGACTTCTCGATAAGATCCATGTCGGTGACGAAGATCTGGCCCTTGCCGACGCCCAGACCAAGCATTCCAAAGTTTTTCAGCAACTCACAACCAATGGCACCGGCACCCACAATGAACCACTTGGCGTCGGCCAACTGCTCCTGGAACTTCCTACCAAAGATGGCAATCTGGGCATCGTAGCGGGAGCCCAGTGGTTGGGCATCCTCCTCGGTAACGCCCTCCGCCGGCAAGCACTCCACGGCGTCGAAATAGAGCCACTGGAAGATTGGGGTAAACTTTCCACTGCACGCCTTGAGCACCTCCTGGGCGACAATTCCACCAACAGCTGCGTCCAGCGGGCACGTGTTGCCCGAGCAGATCTTGGCAAACTGCAGCACCAGTTTCTCGTCAATTTCCTTGTTGTTCTCACGGCACAGCTCAAGGAAAGCTTGGGCATCCTCCTCGTTCCAGGGACGGGGCAAAGCTCCGTGAGTATGTTTGTAACAGGCGAGCGCATTGAAGGCCACGTGAAGGGTGGCGGGCGCGTCCAATTTGGCGAAATCGGAGATCATGAACTCTGGCTCCAAAGTGGCCTGCTCCAGTGACTTGAAGCTCACAGTCTTGGGCATCTTGACCTGGGTAGCGACACCGCCGCTCTTGTACTCGCCGAAAGTGCTGGTGTCTCCGATGCTGAAGGTATAGGGTCCCAGGACGTTGATTTTAATGGGCTGGCAGCCGTTGAGCTCGGTCATGCCCTGCACCTCCGAGAAGGTGACATAGTCGCCGTCGGTGAATCCGTGACGAGTCTCATCCAGGCAAGTGACGACTCCCTGGGCGTCGTGAGTAACGCTAGCGATCATGGTGGACACCGGCTGGGCGCCATCCTGGTCGTAAATGGTGAAGTTCTCGCCAAAGTCACAGAACACCTTAGCGAACAGTCCACGCGTCTCAGCAATGATCAGAGCAATGTTGTTCTCGTGGGCAAACTTGCCGATGCGCTGCTGCTCCTCGGACGAGGAGTTGGTCAGCACCACGACACGGAACTGGCTGAGGAAGTCCTCCGTCAGGGGACCGGTGTGCGACTCCGTACGCACATAGCTGTTCAGCTCGGCCAACTGGGCGCAGGAGGCCTCGGCCCGGTTCTTGCCGATGTCGGCCTCGGTGAGATAGAACTGCGACGACAAGTCATTGCGCTGGAGGAAAATAAAACGTAAATTAATAAATAATTTTAGCCAATGATGAAATAACGACGCCGGTGGGGCGGTGGGGGGCAGTGAACGGTGGCTGGCGGTATGACTAACAAAGAATATTTGTTGCGTTCCACGTATAAAACAAAGCGAATGCGGCGAGCAAAAGGGAATGCAAAAACAATTGCAGCCCCGCTATTCGAGTCCAGTAGGGTTGTCTCGCTCGCACCATTTTCGCAAATAGAAAAAGAAGGAAAAACGAATTACACACACAGTTTTTTAACGAAAACTGTAAGAGAAAAACCAGAGAGGCACCTAACCTAACCTAATTTTGGATGAAACAGTTGAAATTGAAAAAAAATGCAGGCATGAATCATGGAGCGACCATTTTCAAGCCACTGGGGTGGGTTGAAGGGATACATTTGCATTTCCCGCGCGCTCTTTCCACTCACAATAGCCAATTATCGATTTTTTCACTCCCGAGACCGCGACACTGCCCCCGGCCCCGATTGCAAATAGAACACACATACCCCACAAGTTGCTGTGTCATGCAGGGTAATAGACTTCACGCCGCCCAAAATTACATTCTTTGCAATTTCCAGGCCAAGTCCACCAAGTCCCGACAACAGGATGTCAGAGTTGGCCATCCGGCGCATGGCGTCGTGCCCGAGGACGTACAATTGGCGCGAGTACAGCGACTCATCGATGTCTCCGCCAGAGGCGGCATTGTTGGCAGCCATGCTAGCTCCTCCTAGGTGCCGACTATTGCTATTGCTGTTGCTGGAGCTTACGGTGGAGTTCGAGTTCGAGTTGTTGTTGTTGTTGTTGGTACTGCTGTTGGAGATGGGTTTGGTGGTGGTGGAGCTGGAGCTGGCTGAGGATGCTTCGGTGTCCAGGCTAATCCGTTGCTTCTTCTCCGGGCGATTGCTACTTTCCTTCTCCACTGCTGACGATGTACTAGTACTAACGTCGTCGCTGTTCGTCTTTGCGTTTGCTTTCGCCGCTGTCTCTCGCTCTCGCTTGCACCCTGCCGCATTTAGAACGCACGTGTCAGAGGTAGACGACGATACGCACAACTCCAGCTGCTGCTCTGTTGCCGTCCCGCTCGAAATGTCAACGCCGCCTGCTGCTTTGTCGTGATTTTCGTAGTTGTTGTTGCCGCTGCTGCTGCTGCTTGCTGCTCCACCGGCTTCCTCGCCAATTCCCTCCTCCAGCCTCCGCTTCTTGGCCAGCGGCGAGTGGTCTGAACTGCTGCAGGCCGGCGAATCGGCCATCAGGTGCTGACCACTGGACATCCCGTGTTCGCGAATGTTTGCCAAAATTTGTTCCCTGTTCCGGTTTTAGTTCCGATTCCTGTTGCTGGTGCGGCTCACGCACACACACACTGACTACACACTGACCACACGGAAACACAGAACACACGCGAAAATACGAAAGCAACTGGACGTCTGGCTGGGTTCCTTGAATACTCTGTCCGATCGTCTCAACGACTGGTGCGAATTTCGCTGAATTTCGCAATATTCATCCACGAAACAGTACACGCTACTATCTGCACGATCGATTTGCAAATTTCTCGATAACTACACAGTCCCCAAAGCGCACTTGGGCTCCCAACTGCTATTGATTCCCCGGTTGGTATTCAACACTTGCTTGCAACGCGTTTCCCCGTTTTCCCTGATGGTTTCTTTTCGAGCACAATAGAGTGGTCAGTGTTGCCAACTTAGCTAATTTTCGGATTTGGTATTGGGCTTCCATTAGCTGGTCACACTCTTTATCTCCTCTTTCCTTTTCCTCTCCTTCGCGAACATGGCGGGAATGTACGAATCGGGCGGAAATGTATCGCTATCAGAAGCTATGCCTGGAATTCTATTTCAAAATTGTAATATTTTTGACTTTTAGGATAACAGAGAAGTTTCTAATCTTGCTTTCGGTTTTCTTCTTCTGTTTTTTGAATTTTGTTAGTGTGGCATCACTGGTAAAGGACACCCTGTGGCGGTTATTTTTGAACAGAGTGGCAGCTTTCTCTACCAGTGTTGAAAATGGATAAATTTTGCGCGGTTTTTAAATTTACTTTTCAAGTTTCATAAGTATACAATTTACTTTTCATGTCCATCTAAGGACCCTCTCTAACATGTAAAGTTTTCTGTTGTAGCACACAGTATATTTTTGAATCCATAGCCAACTCAGCACATCATATTGTAAGAGATTCCAAAAAAAATGAGTTTCAGCTTAAAGTTTTCTTACATTTTTCAAAACAAAACTATTTTATAACTCAATTGAAATATATCTATTAATAGAGTTTCCTAGCCATTAATCTGTCGGCACTTGAAATAATTATCCTGAGGCAGGAAGGACTCCGATTGTGGCACGCGCCCCTCAACAATTGCCTAACTGACCCAAAACTAGGTTCTGTCCCTTCGTCATTTTCGGGTTCAATATCCTTTGAGAGCGGCTAATCTATTTTCGGTCGGAGGTCCTTGTTCAACGGTAGTCGAGCATGAAAATGCGTAAATTTCTACGAAAAACACACGGAACTCCTGGCATCTCTTTCCACTTTCCTAGCGGCGGGGGTGTCCTTTTCAAGTGTTGAGAGCGTGCCATTAGGAAAATGCAAGGGGGCAACAGCTGCAGGATCTATAGCCCGGATCCTGGTGAACAGTTGCGTAAAATGCATTTTAATTTACAGCTACAGCTGCGCGAAACCCTGATACCGTTTTATTCTTTTTGGTATAAACGCGTACCCCCTTTTCTACCACTAATTTTAGTCTATGCCATCGCCCGATCTCGATCAGCAATGGAATAATAAACCAGCCGCGGAATTTATCGCGTGCGGTGTGTTCTAAGTCGTCCTTGTCGCGTGGCCAATCCCCACAAACAGTGAAAATTCCGGACAAATTAGCATATACCGATCCTGGCCAGGCGGGGGTGTCCTACTGCCCATCTGTTCACCAAATATCCTGCATCGCGTGCCTTTGTAGAGATATGTAGCCATATTTGGATGGGGAGTGAGGTAAACCCTCCCCGAAGTCCTTGGCTTAATTAAGGCTCATCACATATGGCCGTGCATCCCTATGCAAATTTTCACTCATTAATCAATTTTGAATGTAATTTGAATATTAAAACTCGAAAAAAGCGGCTGACACTATTCATTTTGTTGCTGTCATCGGGACGTAGGGTAGAAATGCATTTATTAAAATTTGGCAAATGGTTTTCGGGTTTTTAATTGCAGAAATAGGCAAATGCAGGATGTTGAAGATAAGGAATGTTTTTATATGATTAGAAAATGGAGGTCCTGCTTTCTTTTTCAATTTACCTAATATCTCTGCCCCTTGGTTTCATCATATTCCTTTAAAATTTCTTATAAAGATAGTATATTCCTTGACCCACAAGGGCCAAGAAACTCTCTCAACCCAGTACATATCTCAAATTGCATTTATAAACGGCAGACAGAATCTATCTTTTATGACGATCAACATCTTCTATTGCCACTAAATGACTGCGGCAACGTTTTCCCTCATTTTAATTGTCTGGGAAACTCAGTTTATCGTTCAGAGACAATCTATAACCAGAAGAAAGAAGAAAAATACAAAAAAGAAGGCACGGCGTAAATTTTAACAGTCCGAACAATTAAAGAAGGGACACTTCTGGGCCATACAGTTTCGAGTTGTAAACGAAAAATACGTTACAAATCCAACGCTTGGGCGACTTGGCTTTTGGCATCCCAGCGACTTGGTCAAGTGTTTTCTTCCTGCTGCTGGTATTGCCGTTGTCGTTGCTGCTGGTCTTCTCCCCTTGTTTTCAGTTTCTGGCCTAAATACGCGCCGCTTTATGCTCACTGAATAACGTGTGAAACCCGAGTGAAGGAACCTACAACCTGAAGGAAGTTCCCCTGCTGCAATTTTGATTTGGCCCCGATGCAATGGCATTGTTGCTGGTACGAGGGCGTAGACAGTCGGCCACAGGTGAGTGCGTTTGGGGTGCCCAGGTAACTGCTAATTGGTGTTGCAACTGAAATTAAACTGGCTTCCCCATTTTTAGTTGAAGTCGCATCCAGATAGTAGTAGGTTTCAATGAGAAATCCCACCGAATGCAATCAAAATATTTACAAACGCATTCGAGTGTGAGATCTGCAACTACAAAATTTCCAACAAAACAAAAAATACGAAAGTCCCCTCCTCCTTCGAGGTGTGAAAGGACAATGCGCCGCTGTAAGAGCTGTCACGAAAATGCAAATGCCGACTTACCTGAATCTCAACTTGAAGCAACTTCTCGGCAAAGGGGTTTTCGTTTTCCCGTTTTTTACTTCAACCGGGGCCAAACAATGGAGGGCACGACAAAATATTTTCAACAATTTCGAGTGTCTTTTCCAGGACAACCAGAGAAGTGACACACCAGAGACCAGACCGGGCTAGAGAGCCGGAGGATCTTAGATTTATGTATGTAAATGCCCGTCCAACACTCAACCCAGGGGCTGGAAGTCGAAATTAAGTTGTAATCTTTGTAATTTTGTCACTCCAAAAGGGGTTGACAGCGGACAGCTGCCTCACTCCTTTCCCTTTTCCTTAAAATATCCTTTTCCCCAGTGAGACTGCACAATGCGACACATTTGTTTTGTAAATATTGCGTTTGTAATTAATGCGCGAATATCGAGAGACACATTTTTCATGAATTTGCATACGATCGCCAGAATAGGAGTCATTTTTCAATTGCTACTCATTTTTCATTATAGCCATAGAGGGTTAGTGTATTCAAATTTCATTTAACAAAGATTAATAGGTTCAGGATAGGATTCTCAAGGTTTGGGAAAGTTTCAAGTCCAAGGTTAAGACTTATGTAGTAGAAGGGAGACACTTTTGGGGATACCTATCTAATGATATAGTTCTAGACTAAAGTCTTTCACTTTCAAGACTTTTAGTGAATAAATACTAATACCTACTGTGCAAAAGACATCTAATCAATAAAATACTCTTATCAATTGACTGTCTTAATCCCCTAGCACCTCCTTAAAATCTTCCCTTTCATTTAATCAAGCCATCAAATGGATAAAGTTCCCACTGGAAGGACAAACCCATTGAGCGATAAATCAACTGAAAACTTTTCTCCATTCAAATTGGCACATGCAAAATGATTTTGCAATAATTTGTAAACATTTTATTACAACATCCAGGCCCAGGTCGCAACCCTTCTTTTGGAATTCACCCCCTTTGGAATTTTGCCAGCTACTTATGATGCGTCGATGGCATTCGGAAAAGACAAAAGGACTTTTGCAAAACGGACAGACAGCAGATGATGATGCCATGTAACCCCTAAAATGCATCGAGGATCGGGTGAATCGAAGGTTGCCTTGCAGCGTGCTTTGCATATTTAATAATAAACTGTGTCCCAGTCTCAGTCGAGACTCGGTTTATTGCCCATGCATAATCCCCTTTAATGTGCTGGCTGTGGCCGGCATTTGAATAATGCTCAGTTAACGCTTTAATGTGCTTAGTCGCTCGTCGAAGGTGTGTTAAACACTTCCTGTCTGGGAATCGGGATCCCGACTTTAATGTGTTTCTGATACACTCGGCTTATGACTGGGCCTGGGCCTCCCCTTACAGCCCCTACTTTTTGGCTTCTTTTTGGCAACATTTTTATTGAGCGCCGCGCGCATCGAATCCATCAATTTTATTGCCAGCCAGGAATATTTTTATTTGAGATCAGCCAACGTCCACAAAAGGGCGACACTTCCTGAAACAAAAGAAGCCAGAAAAGTAAAAAATAAAAAAAATGAAATGTATGAAAAGAAACGTTACAACTGTCGTAAAGTTTCGTTGCAGGCATCGACTTTAAGCTGCTTATGCGAGCGAGGAAAAAAATTCTTATAAAATGTATTATGTGATGGTCGTGCAAAGCATTTTGCGGTTTATCCTTTCAGCAATAAAAGTATCCGATTACTGAATGCACTGGGAACCGACCAAACAGTCAGCCAACCTACCGACTCCTCTGTCTTCGTCTTCGTCCTGTCAGCGCATAGATCAAATGCTAACAGCTCACACAAAACGAAGGAAAAGGAGCCGAAGGATGCCACAGCTGTGCCTGCCAGGGTTCGCTCCTTTTAATTAAAGTTTTAAGCCCTTTAAATGTTGCAGCCTGGATAAAACAAGGCGACAAGGGCAAGTTAAACGACAGTCAAAGCGTTGACATGATATCCCCGCAGTAAGCTGAGACGTTCAGTCTGGGAGAGGGTTCCGGAATTCTGAATCTGAGCTTAGCAAGCAGCTGGGCCACAGATGGCACACAATTTGGTTGAGGGCATTTACTAATTCTTTGCTATTTACTAACTAACAACCAAAATCATTTTAGCTTTAAATAATAAGAGAGTCCGCGGATCTCCACCTTATTGTCCTCATTGTGTTCTCCCAGAAAATTTAACAAAAAATCCAAAAAAAATGTTGTTCCTAGGTTTAGGTGGAAATTGTTAGAGAATCGATCTACAAATCGTTTATGGTATTCCGCTTAAGGATCGGATGATTATTGACAAAGATAAAGCCATCACTGGGGGCCAAATTGTGCTCCCCTTGCATTCTGAACATTTTGAAGGGGTCCACCCAGAAAATTGAACAAAAAATCTAAAAAAAAATTTGTTTGTATGTTTTGATTGAAATTGATAGAGAATCGATCTACAAATCGTTTAAGATATTCCGCTTAAGGATCGGATGATTATTGGCAAAGATATAGCCATCGCTGGGGCCATATTGTGCTCCCCATGCACTTTCAACATTTTGAAGGGGTCCACCCAGAAAATTGAACAAAAAATCTAAAAAAAATTTTGTTTGTAGGTTTTGATTGAAATTGATAGAGAATCGATCTACAAATCGTTTAAGGTATTCTGCTTAAGGATCGGATGATTATTTGCAAAGATATAGCCATCGCGGGCAAAAAATCTTTTCCTAAACAAAAGCAATGAAATATTTTAATATATTATGATTATATTTCGGGCTACCCAAAGCAGAAAAAGCAAAAAGTAATGCAGCCCACGACCTATGCACTTTTCTAAAAATAATATCATTGCACTCGAAAGAAAGTTATTGACCCGTGCTAGGGGCACTGGAGTGTATCAGTCTGGAAAATCCTCAAGTCACATCCTCGGCAACTTTTTGGATCAGCCCCTAAGGAAGTCTGGATGGGGGTGAGTCTAAGCCCGGTCTCAAGTGGTTCCCATTTTTAGGCAACCCCTTGAGAGGATTACAAGGGGATCGTGTCTGTTTCAGACCGGGAATCGCATCTGGAGTTACACGAGTGAAATGGCCAGCTGGGTGACTTATTCAAAATATATTTTTGTAAACTCTCGACTCGACCCGCCTGGCCGACTGCAATCACTCATAATGATTATGTGGCATTGTTTCTGGTTCCACTCCCCTAATGATTCAATTAACAAAACGGCAGAGGCTGAATTTCCGAATTCAAATCTGAAGTTGACCAGTTGCAGTTATTTATGTGGCATGTGGGAAAAACAAAAGGGTTTTTGGGAAACGGAGAACTTGGCCATTCACTGAGAACTTTTCCCGATTACAAGCCCTTTTGTTGTCATAACTCTGAATCTGGACATTTATGTGGACGAGGATGCGTTGGTCCTGAGAGGATGCGAGCCAGCCGATGGACATCCTGAAAGGGTGGCTGTAAAATAATGAAAAGCAAGCTGCTCAGATTCAGGTAGCACTCATCTCAAAACTTGTGCGAATAGGTGGCCAAATAAATTTTATTAAAAAAGAAAAACTCATAAAACTTTAATTCAGATGGGTGGCTTTGCTTTGGGAGGAAAATCCAGATGAAAGTTGTTAGAATTCTCTTACCTAAAATATAATTAAATCTCAGTTTTCTAATAAATAAATTTGTCTAGGCACTTTTTAAACGAGAATATAAGATGCTTTAGGTGACATTTTAAATGAACTTAACTGATTTAATTTAAGAGACTTTTCAGGATATTAGTTTGCAAAATATTTATGTCTTTCAGCCAAAAATCAATGCAGGATTTTATTCTGCCTTTGAAATTTATGTTTGATATTTATTGGTTTTGGCTTCCCATAACCAATTTCCTTTTCTTTTCCTCAAAAATCTCCTCAAAGCGGCATTAGAATGCTATTAACTAGCCGCCGCAAATTCAAATATTTTCGAGTCAAGAAGGTAGCTCTGCAAATTAAGGGAAGCGGCGGGACATTTGTTTGAGCAAATCAATTAGTCACAATGGCCCTCGGACGCAGAGCGCAGGACAATGAAACTGAAAACTGTCCCTCAGCGGAGACACTTTTCCCGACTGCTCTTTCCTGCTTTTGTTATTATGCCATATAGTCGGGGACATAAGGGCGTTAATTATCGGCCAGACGTTTAATGAATGCACCCGGGGCGAAGCGGAGCTCACGTAATTTAAATTTGCTTAAGGAGATTGCGTGTGTTTTGTTTGGTATGCTAGTCATTTAGTTAGAGGACCGACCCAAATACCGAAAGAACTACCCACCCTCGTCCACTTTAGTTTCCGCTTCCTGTCTTGGCGATGTCGCATCCTTCGAGCAATTAGTGGAGCGCTCGGCTCACAGGAAGTCCCAATAAAAGTGGAAGTCGGCCGGGGGACGGAGACGTCTCATAATTTCTGGACTTACACGAGTCTTGGATTTAATTTGGCAGTTCCTTGAGATACTGACACATCTGTTTTTGGCCCGAGAATAGCAATTTTATATGGCCATAAAGTGCGATTTTGGTATGCCCATCGTGAGAGGCTTTGGTGGGACAGGATCGTATTTTATATCACACTCCGGCAGCTGGCCACCGAATCCCATTATAAAATCGTTTATGGGCCGCACATCCCTTCACCATTGATTGATATATGGTGAAGGGATGTGCTGCAATTGCCCTGATTTTTCCCCAAAACTACTCGTAATCCCAATGGATGTCTTATTTAGTCTCAGCTTGGTCAGCGAAAATTCTCACAGCTGCGCAGGCGCAAAAGTATTCGCTTTCACCGCTACATTACCATATAAATTGAAAAGGGTTAGAAAGTATGCTTTGAAAGTATCAAATATCCTGGTTTTCAATTAAAAAGACTTTACCTAATTGCGAAAAGAATTTAAAATTTACAAAAGATAGTTTTGGAAAACGCCTGCCTTAAAGATACAAACATAAAGTTCATGATTGATGCGCTGACAGAACGGACAGGAAAAAAACTACACACAAATTTTTAGAAAAAAACCCAGAAAAAAACTTTCGACCTTTGTCAAGCCAAGTTTTTCCAACCAACCACCTCGGATGTGAGGAAAAACTGAATGGCACAGCTGCCGAGGAAAACTCCCAGTTCGCCATATATGCAAATCAGTTTAACCGTCACTCAGGAAAGCCAGTTCATCATCATCCGAGTTCTGCGTTGCAATTTGAGAAAGCGAGTGACATAATTCCCGACAGCGTGACCAACTTTGATTGATCTCCAGCAGATCGGCGAAAGAAATCCAAGGCGACAGGCATAGCGAATTCGAAAACTGGTACAGCGACTGCTTTCTCCTATTGTCCTCGAGAGGATCGTCCTGCGAAAGTGTCAGAAATTGCTGCGATTGATCACTCGAGTCCTTAACATGATGTAGAGAGTTGCTTTTTGCATAATTTAGTAAGGGCTTACAAGGGACTTACAACAGGATTTATGGGAAAGTTGGGAAAGTGATCGTAAGTCTCATAAAAATAAGGGTTATTAAATATGAGAGAATGTTGAGAAAAGGTAGTAGTATTATCCATAAGGCATACTATAATTCTCTAAAATCATATACAAATCATACAATCTTTCTTTAGAATCCACTTAAACTAATTAAGCAAATTAGGTCAAAAACCTCATTATTAAGACTGGACCTTTTCACCTTCTCCCCGACTACTTTCTCCATTATCGACCGCACAATCGACCAGCACATTGACCCAGAAAAGCCGATCGGATCAGTATGGAGGATTATGCAAACATTTGTGGACATGATGTCATTAGTCAATGGTCCCATATTTGAACTCTGACCAGAGGCGGAAAGAAAACCCAACAAAATGCTGGCAGAAAATGCGGAAAAATCATGGCAATTTCTCAAGCAAAACCGCAAGTTACGACAACCCTCGGGAAAAGGGAAAGCAAAAGACCCATTCCAGAGTGAAAGGAAGAAAGCTGGCAAGACGATACCTGGACCCCTGAACCCCTGCGAATATCAAGGGGCCTAGGGCCTACCTAGGGGTATGAAAGATTTTGCAAGTCGCTTACCCAAAAATGGCATAAACAATCTCATTGTGCGCACTCGAGCCAAATGATGTGTGAGATATCAATTGTCAAATTGACAATGGGAAGTGACAGATCGGTATCTGTAGCGTTCGCTCTCTCCAACGGGCACCGTAATAAAATTAGAAGTTTATTGATTTGTCTTGACAGTTTTGCGAAGGAAAGGAAAGTCGTCGTCGGGCATATGAAAATGGAAACTCACGATTCCCGGACAGATTGCTGTCTGGTCGCTCATTTTCAATGGGAGTGCCACTCCGGCCACTCCCCTCGTCTTTACCCCTTGCTGATTTCGCGTCCAGCTCCTGCTGATGCTGATGCTGCTCCTGTTCCCCGTTGATGTCCTATAAAAATTATATGCAATTAGATATAAAGAATTTCCGACGACTCGTCGTAAAATATTCAACTTTATGAGCCCAGTAAATATTTTGATGGCCAGAAATTCGCTAAAAATTTCTTTGGATTTCCCACTGATACTTTTTGCTGACATCGGACAGAGTCCTTGGACACTGACTTGACTGACAAATGAATTTAGATATCCTGCTGACCACGCCTTAATGTTGTTCCTGATGCTCAAATTCAATTTTCCAAACAGACCATTAATGACGTGAGTTAGCATTTCCTTGAGTTGAGTTCTTTTCACTCCCAAATACTAATTATTATTAATGCATTTTCAAATAACTTTTAAGAGATGGTAAATGCGGGTTAATAGGTTATGGGAAATAATGTTTAACAGAATTAGTGAATGAAAAGCATTTATTTTGATCATACTACTGTATTGGGAAGTTCTTAAGGCTCCATTCAGTTTAGCGTTCACTCAAATCAGATTGCCAAAGTTTTTTTTTGATAATAAATCTAATTAGCAGGCTCTTTGACAATGGCATGTCCTTGGGCAACTACCTGGGCACACATTGTCAAGAAAAGCTCTCGAGGAAATCCGTTTAATTTCCTCCAAACTCGAAAAGGCTGTGACTAAGTTTTCCCGCAGGAGCTATATGACACCAAGAGAAACTTGAAGGATTTATTCTAAATATTTCAAAACCAATTTAATTTTTATTTTTTTATAAAATATAAGGGTTCTTTCCTTTTTTTATAACAGGATACGATTCTTAAATGATATCCTTAAACTAACATGATCCACCAAGATACAAATCTAATATTTTTGTTGCACTGCATTCGACTCCTTGTGTTGTTTTGAAAGGACTATCCTTGCGACTTTGTGTGAAAGTGAAATCGAGTCAATTGCGGGCGTGTTTCTGTTAGTCTTGCGGTTGCCACCGACTCGTGCTCCTGTTTTCTTTTTAGTCCTGTTCCCGCACAATTGGTTCAGGTACAAAGTCAAAGATTGCCAAAAGGTGTTGGGAGATGCTTCTTATCCGCAGCATTGTCTGCCTGCTGCCTTCGCCTTCGCCGACGCCTGCTTGTGTATGCACAGGTGTCATCCCGAGCATATACACCTACTTTCCCGAGCATGGAAAAATTATCTCAGGTGAGCAGGAAGGTGAAATGGATCCACTCGAGGGCAGAGCTCGTGCCTGAGAGTCTCCTTTGTTCGGCCGCATAATGAAAGCAAAACGTTCTGAAATATGAATTGAATCTCCTCGAGTGCATTTAATATACATTACGTTCTCGTCCTTCCGTCCTTGCAGACTCTCCTCTAAGCTTGCACCTTGCTAATATCCTGGCGCTCCCTGGGTCCTTTGCCGACAAAGTTGCCAGTCGCTCGCTGTTTGCCAAAAAGTGTGTGCGGGCCATACAATATCCGTTGAAACGTTTAAGTGAGATTAACAAGTGATGACTGATACTGAGTTTGGCACAACGTGCTCTAACCCCCGGGTTGTGTGCTTTCTATTAAATTAAAAGTGGCAAGGAAAAAGGCAAGGAAGCTTCTGGCAGACATTGTCATATAGTTTGGAAGTTATTGCAGGCTCAGGTTTGGGGAATTCGTGTTGAAGCTGTAGATTGAAAAATCTATTCTTCGCAGAGACATTGTTCCCCTGATAGACTTAGTATCTTTTCAAAACATTTCAAACCCTTTAAACTAAGCATGCCGGTCATTTAATCCCAAAAACTCAAAACTCGAAGCATATTTCTCAATTCAGGAATACTTCAGGGCTCTCTTAAAACAAACATCAATTCACCTTTTTGGCTATTATTTCAAACCGTTTCTATATGAGTCGGCTGCCATTAACCAATTTTGGGTACAAAATGTCCTGCGGCCAGTTGGGCATCAATTGCGAAGGACATACCATGGCCGTGGAGCAGCTGGGGTTCAGCAAGATCTGCGAATCCGGCTACTACTTAGCTTCGGCAGGACTCGACAAATTGGTAGTACTGCGACATGGCGACACTGGCGACTGGGTTGGCACCTTGACTGGCCATGAAGCCGGAGTGTGGAGCGTGACCTTGAATGACGAGGCCACCATGATGGCCAGCGGCAGTGCAGATCGGACGGCTCGCATCTGGTGCGCCATCACTGGCGATGAGCTGGTGAAGTTTACGCTTCCGGAGGCAGTAACCTGTGTGGATTTGAACGAAAAGTCCACTTGCATGGTGGCGGGATGTTTGGGAGTAGATCCCGTAATCAATCTCTTCGATCTGAATGGGGCCGATTGGAAACCATTGTTGTCTCTGAAAGGTCACTCGAGGGGCGTGAGGGATGCCATTTTCTGCCGGAACGATTTCTCGCTGCTCACTTCGTCCTATGATCGCACCGTCAGGATGTGGGACTGCGTGAGCGGGTTGGAGACACACTCGATTGTCCTGCCGCACCACGCCAAGTCCCTGGAACTCCACGCCGATAACGACATAGTGACCATTGCCTATGGCAACAGCATCATCTTCGTGGATACCAATAACTTTGAGATTCTTAGCCAGCGCAGGATGGACTTCAAGGTGACTGGTGCAACCCTGCACCCTAAGAAGGAGTCTTTTGTCTGTATCACTGGGGACGGTCGGCTGAACAAGTACGACTATGTGACGGATGCCTTGCTGGACAGCTTCTATGCCCACAAGGGCGAGCCCATCTGCTGTGTCCGGTACAGTCCCGATGGCGAGGTCTACGCCAGTTCCTCCTGCAGTGGCGAAATGATGTTATGGCAGCAGACTGTGGGCAAAAAGTACGGCCTGTGGGACTGCGCCATGGACCCGTGCAGCAGCGAAGATGCGGATGATGAGGAGGAGGACTCCATCAGCTAGTCGACCCACACAACTGTACTCGGTACGGAGAGTACCCTCAATGCGGGGCCACCACAGGGTCCAGCTTCAGCTTCGGAATCTGATTATAACTCTCATTCTGGTTCAGGTTCTTAGTTCATTTTATTTTCGTTCCCGAGTTTCAGTTTGTTCATTCCCCATAATCAAAAATGAGAAAAAGGGTCACGATCCTTCCCTCTTTGTCCCTTTCTCTTGCTCTTTCTCGCTCTCGGCCATCTAATAAATTTGTTTTGTGATTGAAAACCCCCAGAAAAGGCCGTCGATCTACCTGCTACCTTTTTATGGTTACGTTACCACGCACTCTCTTCTTTTTTTTCCAACCTGTTTTCTTGGATGATTTTCGAAAGGATTTCGAAAGGTTATTTGATTTCTTTTTCGGTTCTCGTTGGATGGCTGATTGCATCGCTGCTTTATGGTCTTTCTCACCCAATGCAGTCATAAATGCGTTTTTATTATTATTTGACTTTGGCCGCGGAGTTGGGGATAGCTAATGCGTATCCCTCTCTAAATGCGTATCCAAAAGTAACTCCAGTTTCCCTCCAATTTCATTTATTTGGGGGGTTGTTCACTAGCAAACATTGGATACAGATACTGAGACAAAATCAGAAAAATATCCAGATTCAGATACACGTGCAGCAGCTCTGAACGCTCTGCTTTCCTGACCTAAGATTTTTGACAACTTCTTGACTCCTCGGCGTCTTGTTTGTTTATCTTTCTCGGGGTTTGCTCTCCGCAAATCGTTTTCCATAAATATTTATAATTCCTTGGCTGATAAAACGAGTTCCTCGCAGGCAAAACACGTTTTCCACGCGTTTACCAGGAACAGAGGAACCTTTTCACCCAAATCTCCTTGTGTGTTTGTCCCAATAAAATGAGTCGTCATGCTAGTTTTTCTTCGTGGTCACCACAAGTGCCTTTCTCTCTGATTGATTATTTTAATGGAAAGTAGCACAGTAGCCGCAGGATCAGCAAAGGATTAGCCTCCACGGTAGCCAGTCCAAATATTTGCATATTCGAGCAACTATTTGCATTGCTCTTTCCCAGAAATCCATCAATAACTCTCCGATCTGACCGCAATTTGTCCGAACAAAAGATCCTAGATAAGTAGAAATCATTTATAAATGTCCTGGACAGAGATTTCGTAATATTAATGATCGGTCATTTGCCAGTGAGAACTGTCCTGTAACAATTTCTGTATAGATCTTCCAGCCTGTTTCTGTTTTGATAGGGATCACTGCGATTAAGACTGTGAGTTTTATAAATGGGTTTTACGCTCAGGAGTTGGTCAAGAAAAGGTTTAAAAACTATATTTTGTAAAAGGAATATCATAGTTGGGGAAAAGGTCCTCTTAGGACCTTTTATATTCTGTAGTTCATCTACTGTCTCTCATTCTTGAAATATACAAATTTCCTTTTGGTATGCCTTTTAAATTCCAAAAAACATAACGTACCTCCCTTTCTTCTTAATAATTTGTTAATAAAACCCTCCCACAAAAAGTGTTTAGGTCGAACCCTTGAAATATCCTTAACCTTAACACACCTGCCTAGCAAAATTTTAGAAATTGCGGTCACAGTTCCGTGAACTGTACAGTTTTTATGGTAATTTTCTTTTAGAATCGAGAATGTTTGAAATATATCTTACGGCAATTTCGAGCGTTACTTAGCCGCCTGGTCATGCTCGCTGAACATTTCACCCCCACCGGAACACGTGGCACCTAGAGCTTACTTTTTAGTTCCAATATAGTTTCCTATATAGAATGGGATATGGGATATCTTGGCCCTCCTGCTGGGGTGAAATGGACTGGGTGTGCTGAGGCGATAAGACGCGTTGCATTCGAAATGAGTGTAACGTATATTTTATACAAGATGAGGACGTTGAGGTTTCGTTAGATACCAGATAGTGTTTTACCGACCGCGACCTTCGACCCCACCACACTGATAATATTTGTCCAAGTTCTTATCGGTGCAGTGTGGATTGTCGAGAGCATAATGGTAAGCTACTGATAAGATCCCCCGGATCATGGACTAGCTCAACCAGCATTAAGGTGTCTAATCAACTGAATACCTTGAGTGCGTCTTCTATTGCCCGCACATGTCACGACAATCCTTTAGGATCTGCCCTCATAATACAGGACACTTGAACAGCACGTCCTGGGAAGAAGCACTTTTCCACCTCTTTTCTACGCCCTTTTTCCCCGTGTTTGTGTTGACACAACCCATATAAGCGATATAGTCGCCAGGATATCCTGCTTTGGGAGGAAATTACTTAAAGGGATCACGAACTCCTTCCCCCTTTCGTTAAAAACTCCTTGAGTTGTTTATGTTTTCAGGCATGACTGCAACCGAACGCCAGTAGAATTCTCAAATTTGTTATAAAGTGTGTAAATTCACGTTGCTTTTCTTTCGGAGGGAGGGTGTGTCCCATAAACAAAAAACGGAACCACAGGGGAAGGTTCTGTTCGAATAGGAGATGATGCTGCCTAATCGAACGATACGAACGAACGACAAACGATCTTTGCCTTTTTTGGGGTGATTGCACTCCAGGGACCCCTGGTCCTAGCGGAATCCTACTTTTTTTTACCCATTTTTTCCATGAGGTTTTGTGAGGAAAAGCCAAGAGGTTTTCCCATTATTTCGTCGAGTGCAAAGGGACAAAGCAAATGATGTCTTTAGTCTCTGGATCTGACTTCCAGGGTTTTGTTCGATTCTTTGTTTCCGCTATAATTGGATTTAAGCAAATAATATAAATCTCATTTTATTGCTTTGGGTAGTGTAATTTAATTTTTTACGATTTTGCACATAAATAAAGAGGGAAAACTTAAATTTGCAGCAAAAATTACCAAAAAAAGAGCCAAAAACTTGAAGTCTAATGTAACGGATATTTAAAAAACCGATTACTATGGTAACTTCCTAATAAAAAGGTTTGGAAAACGAACGTTGTAACGGTGGCCTATATTATGTGCAATTCGGCCCTTGGCAACGGGAGGAAAGTGAAAAGAAACTGTGCCCCAAATCCCATCAGGCCGCTCGCCCCCTTGCTCCATGCCCCATGGGCAGCCAGAAATCCAGTTTGAAGCCAAACTGAAGCCAAAACATTTATATTTTTTTTTATCTACTCATCGCAGTGAAAAGTACAGCTCCACCGATGCAGCAACAACAAACAGAACGGAGCCACCACGAGGAAGAAAGAGCATTGGGAACGAGCAACGAGAGCGAATCGAAGGGAGAGTATTAGGAAACAAGCCGACTTGGTATGCTCTATAAACAAACTATTTTATTCGTTAAAAAACGGAGCTTCAGAAACTATAACTAACTCTTTTAAAAAATCTAAAAAAATACATAGCAAGTTAAGATTTCGTGAAACCCGAAGAAAGTGCATTACCCATTCGACAAATCCTCGAAATAAAATCCTATCAAGAACCAACCACACCATCAGTCCCTATCTCTTTCGCTCCCCCATTCTTAATGCAGTTACCCCCTCCTTTGGATCATTTTTGAATTCGAGGGTTGCGGCATAGAGAGCGCGAAGCGTATTCCCTCGGAGCTGCCAACTCTGCGTGGTGGTTGTTTGACGTTTGCTTTTGCTCGCCTCTTCGCTAGCTGTTTATTCCTCTTCTCGACCTCGTCCCGATCGGTATAGCCCAGTGCGCAGTGCGCTATATATTTTTTGAAATAAGTTAAATAAAAACTGAACGAACGTTGATATTACAACGCTGAAAAGTTGTATAAACCAACTACGGATCGCACAGTGCTGATAGAAGGCAACAAGTCGCAGCAGTTCCCCAGTGCTCCCTCAAAGAGACACATAGCCCCGTAACCCACCAGAGTGCAGTGCAGTTCGAAAAGAATCTTCTGTATCCAATTGGTTAAATAAGTGCAAAGCCATTCAAACATTTGTTTATAATTACTCGATAAGCAATTGTGAGATACAATTTCACTTTTAAATCAAGTGCAAAACGCAGAATAGACTGCCACAACACACACTCGCAAACCCTCTCGCAGCCACACACATTGGCTTGGAGACCTCGTATCCGTGTGTGTGTGCGTGCGTTGGAGACTGTTGCTCTCTCGCTCCCGCTCTCGCTGGTGGAGCAGCCCGAAAACAAAGATTTTGGCGCCAAAAGTTTGACAGCTCGCTTTGGTGTGCGATTCGCAAACAAGTGGCCCCAAAACAGAGAGTGTAAAGCAGAGATACGGATACAGAGATACAGTCAACATGGTTAGTGCACGCGTTCTGAATCCCGTCATGCTGAGTGAGTTCTGCAAGATAGGCACCAGCCCGGCTGTTAGTCGCAACCTTCCCTGCGGCCGTCAGATAAACCGCATCAAACGTGACCTCTTCGGCAGCTCCAGCTCCACCTCGGAGAGCAGCACCAATAAATTGTAAGTCCAGCAGTTGCATCTCCCTCAGGATTTGTCCAAAACTAACTTAAATTTTATTTGAAGGCCCTTCAATGCCGAACTGGAGCGCCACCAGGAGATGGCCACGCAGAAGTGGGGATTCGATTTCCGTGCCGGCTGCCCCTTGGCCGAGAAGTCGCCCTTCGTCTGGGAGCGCGTCAGTTTCCAGGAGTCGAGCTTCGCCCCGGAAATGTACACCCTTACCCGTGCCGCTCACGTCCGACCCGTGGAGAGCAGTCCCAGCGACATGGACACCCTGCTGAACGAGCGATCCGAGCGCGAGAACTTGGGCTCCAATCTGGTCAACTCGTCGCTGGAGTCCAACACTGACAACGATTCCTGCTACGACTCACAGGATGAGTCGCTAACGGGGCGATTGTCCAGCAACATTGCCTCCACGTCCTCGACAGTCCTGCGCAAGCGACAGCCAAAAATCACAGGTGAGTCTCGGACGAGGGTTGATGAAAGCCACTAGAGCTTGACGGTTCCCAGGGTCAGGCTTGATTGCACTCCGATATTCGTTATTGGATCGTTCGGTCCTGTTTACTTTTAGTTCCCAAGCAATTACGCTTGTAGGCGGTTACTGGAAGTTTAGCTTTTGGTCTTAACCACCACTTTTGCACTCAAAAGGATATTCCATTGTCCCTTTGTGGGATCTATGGGTTGTAGGCGTAGCTTCCTCCAACTTAAACCCTAAATTATAGCAATTAGTCCACGCTTTATGGGAGATTTATTTTCACTAAAAAGGGTTACGATTTCCAAAGCTGGCCGCAGCTGTTTCTGCACCTCATCTCCCCACAGAGCACTGATCTGATCCTCGGCTGCGCGGGGGTTGGTTTCACAGATCGATCGCATGCGGGTCGCTGGCTGGGCTGCATCTATAAATGCCAACAGCTGTGACTCCGCTTCGTCTATGAGGCCTGACCTCATTACAGAAACAGGGAGAGCCCTGGGAGGGGGCTGGAGATCGGCTTTCAATGCACCACCATCCACAGAGGCCTTATCAAGCCTCCCTTTGATTGCTTTGTCCTCCGCTTGGCAGTTGAAAATTCTCTTTTTTAAGTAAGTGCCACTCGCAGCACATGCATGTGTAATTACAATCATAAAAAAGTGTCTGTTCCGGGCATTATAAATGCACCCGCATCGCAGTGTCCAGTCGGTCGGGAAGCCTTTAAAGCCTCGCCTTGCTGTACTTTGGCTGGACTTTTCCAGCGTGGCCAGCAAGCTAGAGAGCGTGTAATTTATGCAGCTATGCAGCCGCCTCTTGCTTTCACTTGCGCCTACCTGAGAAACCGGCTGAAGACCGACTGTCTGGCTGCCGTCTGGCATTTGTTTTTGCTACCCTTGAATGCGGCAGGCTCTGCAACCCCCGGCAAGGATCAGCGGCTGCCGGCCACGTGCCACAATCTAGGGATCTGCCCAAAACCAAAATCAAAATGTGCAAAAACAGGCGGCGCCTGCTGTTTTCAGGATCAATGACATGCGAACAGGGGAGACTAGAGACCGGGAGACCGGGAGACCGGAAGTGCAGCAGCTGACTTTGATTTAACAATTTGACGTCATAATAACGCCCATTTTGTGTTCTTTTTGTTTTGCAGAGTTCATGAAGGAGCGCAAGAGGTTGGCCCAGGCTCCCAAGAAACTATCGCCCGCAAAACGCCTGCGCACCAGCTCGCCCAGCTCCTCGTCCGCCACCGGATTCGGGTTGGCGCACCTGGGGGCCATGCTGAAGCGTCCGCGCCACAACTAAAGTCGCTGGTTCGCTGGCCCCACCCACCGAATTGCAATTGTAATATTATTTTTATATTTTTTTTATAAGCCACTGCGATTGTGTAGTATTTCCTAAACTTTTATTACGAAGAACCTTTTTATGCAGTGCAAGGGCGACAGTTGCGAATATTAATCGTTAGTCTTCAATTACTCGTAACCAGTAATTAGTTGTAAGCCACGTCGTAAGCTCGGGATAAATGAAACTTTCTAGATTTCTTTAGTGAGAAATGCCATAAACTAAGTGATTAGTTCTTAACAACCAAAACCCTGATGAACCAGAAGCGGAAAAGAGGAGTGGAGCAGTGGAGGAAGGCGAGACCGCAAGCTAAATGGAATTAGTCTCAAATATCGTGAAGCCAAACAAAATTTAACCTTTATAACGAATGAAATACTAACTTACTATAACTTTCTGGCAACTTTTGCCTGTGAAACTCTGTATTTTGTATAGCAAAATTCATCTCTGTTCTGTTTTGCCAGTTTAGGATTAAAACTAAAGTTAAAACATGAACAGAACAGACATGAATTTTGAATTGAATTCTAAAGGAGCTAGAACGACGCCACAATCGGCTTAAATTAACTGATTGTGGCCTTGTTTTTTCGTCCACCTAAAATTAATTCCTTAATTCGACCAGTGAAAGAAACGAAAACGAAGCTTGAATTGTTTTTTTTGTGACAATTCGTGATCCTTTGGCTGAAAGTTCACCAACATTTCAGCGAAATGAACACGAATTGGCGCGCCCTCAGCTCTTAACCGGCGGTAAAAATGCATTTTATGATTTGCTATGATCTCTGGGCAAATTATAGGATCAATTTTGCCAAAAACTATCATGTACAAATGCTAGCATACTTTACTATACACATAGGCAGAGCCTATCCTAACCAACGTTTATACAAAGCATCTATTTGTAAGGCATAACTAAGAACAAATCCAAAGTATTCTCCTAATATTTATATGTATAGATATTCTATGTATAATTAGGTCATAAACAACGCATTCTTCAATAAAATTACAAAAAAGGCAAAAAGCTCTCAGTTCTCTTAAAAAACACACATAATTATTAAATGTTTGTTATTAAATCCCAATTCATATTCATTGATTTGCTTTGGTTGTAGCATCAGTAGTTGTATGATATAGTTTAATATCATTAATTCTGTACACTTCCTAATTAGATTTGTTTTTTTTTGCAATAAATTGTTTTGATTTTTTAGTCTGTAGTAATTGATGTCTTTGTTTTATACTCAAAACCCATTGTTCAATATTTAGTTTTCTGTTTATTTCGATAAATTAATTTGATTTATTGCTTAGATCAAGTACATAAATATTATTTTTTATTCGCAACATTTTAGCTTTAACTAGTTTCCATTATCTAGCCGATCCGTTCTACACATACAAATATATATATTTCGGATATGTACAGGGGACTCCCGGTAAGTCGAATTCGGGGACTTCACTTCCCCGCCGCCTTCTCCTCCAGCTGGGCCTGGATGTGCCGCACGTTCTGCCCCCCGCCACCTTGGTTGTGCCGCTGGAAGAACGCATTGATGGAGCTCATCGACCGGTACTCCAGATTGTCGCTGACATGCCAGTCCACGCTGATGCTCTGATGCCGGCCCATCGGGTTCCGGCTCCTGGTCTCGTTGTACTTCTCCAGCAGATGCAGCAGACAGTCCTTGGTGGTGTTGGCCGCCTCCTCCAGGTTCACGGTCTGGTGGGTGTCCGGCAGTCCGACGGGGACGTCTCGGCTCATTTGGTTTATCCGGAACTTGGCCCGCCGACTGCTGGCGGATTCGTTCATGAGTTGGTGGTTCGAGGTGGCGGTTGTGCTGGTACTGGTGCTGGAGCTGCTTGTGCTGGAGATCACCTTTGAGGCGGTGGTGCTGCTCCTTTGTACATGCTGGCTGGTGGTGCTTCTGGCATTCGAGCTGGTCATTGTATTCACGGTGGATTTTCGGGTTTGTGATTGGACTTGCGACTTGACCGAGGAGCTGCTGCCATTTCTCAGCTTCGGGGTTTCCTCAATGGACTGCTGCAGCCTGACGGACAGCGAGCTGATCTTGGTCTTGCCCTGGCCATCGTCGTAGCTCGTCTGGCTCTGGGAGCTGCTGCTGGCCTGGCTAAGCAGTCCTCCCCGGGCTGTGGGCCTGTTCCAGCTGCTGCTCGTTGTGGTTTTGCTCGTCCAGCGGTTGCCTTCCTGCGTGGTCTCACTGGTCTTGCTGGAACTGCTGCTGGCGGGCGTGACAACTGGAGCGACTGATGGAGTTGGAGGAGCTGTACTAGACTTAGGAGCTGCTGCCGCTTCTGGGGTGCTGCTGTTGTTGTTGGCATCTCCCAGCTTGGTGTTGATCTGCGCCAGCATGAACAGGTGATCGGATAGCTTCCGTATTTCGTCCGCCAGGTTGACACGCTCTCCGGAACTGCGACGACCCAGGAGGTAGGTGGTGTCCGAGTTCCGGCGGTCGAAGGTGTGCAGGTAGCTCTTCATGCTTCGCTGCTGCTGGGCGGTGGACTGGCTGCCGGAGAACTCATCAAAGTTTTCATTAAACAGGTGCTGCGGCGTGGGAGTGGCCGGGCTGGAGGTGGCCACCGTGGGGAACAGCTTCTCCCGGGACTCATTGATGGGGGTGGCCAGTGACCGCGGACTCTCGTTATCCGCACTACGGGCCTCCTCCTCCTCCGGCAAGTCTTCTCCTCGCTCGTCATCGGTCATGGTGGCAATCGATTCGCAAGGCGATGGAGAACAAACTGGAAATATTAAGAGACCTCTTAGAAGGTGTTTCTGGAACTACAAAATATTTAGTTCACATAGAGATGGATTAGGTTTGTTAGAAGACAGTGGGGTTATTGTCAAATACAAGTTTACAGAGAGGTTAGTGAACATGAAGTGCTAATTACAGGTAATTCACAAGAATATCATGCTTATGAGGTTTGTAAAGTGGTTCTATGGTTATCCTAAGATGTGTTTGAAGTAGTGTTTAAATATGATAGTGAAACAATTTACGAAAAGCTTCTAGACTATTTTTTTAAAAACTTTAACTTGATCTAAAATTTTTCTTCAAAAATTTTAAACCAATTAGTTATAAATTTATAAATATATATCAAAATAGAGTTATTATCCTTCATCTATCATCTATGTTTTACTAATCCTGGCACTAAAAAATCCCCCTTAAGGACAAATCACAAATGAATATGAATCTGACTTTGGAATTTGACTGCGAAACTCTGTGGATGATGGATTGTCGGAGCTGGATGTTGGGCTTACCTGGCTGGAAGACCAGAGACTGTGGCTATGTGTGTGCTGATCTAAACCTGAATCGGGGATCGGGTGGACTCTGAGGGAGCTTTTGAGTTTGGGAATGGAAGTGGAGAGGAATTTTGGGATTGGGAGTTGAGGAAGTTTAAAATTTGGTTTCTTGTCTCACAGAAACTATAGAGAAGTATCGTTGTGTTTGAATTTGAATTATATTTCGGATATATTTTTCATGTTTTTCAGTTTTTTTTTGTCAATGGCTGTCATTATCACAGTGTCAAAATGGTTAATGGAGCTGGAGAATCCGCTATAAGGATGCCCAGTCACTCTTCTTAAGGCTACGGTTACTTAAACATAAACAACAGTTCTAGCTGGCAAGCTGGCCTCCTCTCACTTGCCTCTTAAAAAGCGCCACTAAGGACTTTATAGAAGAGATGGGGTTAACACAGAGACAGAGACAGAAACAGAAGATAAACAGAGAGGGGCAGAGAGAAGGAGCGAGAAGGAGCTGGCCAACTTGGTCCACATTCAAGTTAAGAACAACAATTAGTTTGACAAGTTAATCGTGTAATATACAATGTTGATCCGGTTGCAGGATGCAGTTGCAGATGCGGACTCATCCTCACTTGCCGTGGATGAGGGCGTGTCGGTCGCGCTGTCGCTGGGATCCGTACTCACCTCGGGAGGAGGACATGCTATCCGGGCCGTTGGTCCGCCGAGGATGCGGATAGCTGGTCTCGCTCAGGGGCGCAATCACATTGCCCTCCACGTCGAACACGTACGGGCTGTTCGGATGCGTCTCCCAGCGGACGATGAAATTCTTAAGATTATCCTTGGTGGCGTCCAGCTCTTTATTCTGAGGAAGGAGGGTAAGATCATGGTTAAAATAAAGGGCCTACAGCCAGGAGGTAGTATCACTTTAGGTACCTCATGCTCGCCAACATTACAGAGCTTGGCCAGCTCTTCGTCCTGCTCGCTGTCCTCAACTTTGTGTGGCGCCTTTTTCTGTTCCTCTTCCGGCTCCTCGTCGTCATCGTCCTCAATGGTTTCCGTGGATTCCTCCGAGGACTCCTCTGAGGTTACTGTCGCCGGAGACTCTGACTTCAGACGCGTCTTGGATGCCGAGGAGGTGGCCTTAGTGATGGGATTGGCGGAGGCGGCTGCCGCCGGACGCTGTTGCAGCCATTTGTGCTTCATGCACTCGGCGGCTGTCATGCGGGTGCTGCGGGGGAAGGGCAATTCAAATCAAGATGATGAAGTCAGAACCAGACTCTAATTAGGAGGAAATTTCAACTACCACCCACCTGAGGTCCTTTGCCAGCAACTTAGCTATGAAATCCAGACACTCCGGGGATATGCCATTGAAGCACTCATCCTCGAAATCGTACTTCGCAATGGTTACATTTGACATTGTTTCAATGTCGTTCTCACCCATGAATGGCGAGAGTCCTGAGATGCTGCTCCATGTAGCATGCCACACCGCAACGTATCATGTGTGTGTGTGTGAGTGGGTTGGGGTAAGTGGGCGTGGGGGTGTGGCAAAGTCAATAAACATGAAATGTAAAAGCAACGTAAGTAGAATAAATAAAAACACAAACCAACACTTAATTAACTAAATTAAATTTGCCCACACTTCCTTCTTGGCAAAAAAGGAAGAAATGAGGAGAGATATATGCAGGAGCTACCCTTTCTGATTATTATATTTTCAGATGGTACAAAATTTTTAATTGGTTTTCTGCCACGTAGGCAACCCTTTACATATGAGTAGGGGGGGTTTTGATTAAATTTCCAACTGCCGGAGTGCAAATTGTTCGAAAATATTGAGTCTGGCTAAGCACACCTCTTGAGACAATTAACTTTTAATTCCTTGGAAAGATTTTAATGCAGTACACTGACAGTGAGTGAAAATTGACAGTTGATAATTAAACTTACAGCACATAACAAATAACTCCGACACTCCACATATCCGTGCCATAAGAGATGCAGTCAAAGTTTACAACCTCTGGGGCCACAAACTCAGGTGTGCCGAAAAGTACCTGGAATAGCCATAATATTTTGGTTGAGTTTTTATTCGACAAATATTTGCTTGGGTTAAATAATTACCCTGAGGCGCTTGTCTGGATCGAACTTGCGGGCCAGACCGAAGTCAATGATCTTGATGCGATTGCCCTTCTGTGTGAGTACCAGAATGTTTTCGGGCTTCAGGTCCAGGTGGATGATGCCATTCCCATGTATGAAGGCCATGGCCTCACAGACTTGGCGAATAAACACTCGGCAGACCCTTTCGGTGAGGACGAATTCATCATCTACAACGCGATCGAACAGTTCTCCACCCTCAATGCTGTGAATATTTTTCAAATTTAATCCAGAAATTATAAAGGATGAAAGGACATGCTTAGATAGTAAGAGTCAACAACCAACAAGTAACAAAAGCATGCAAACTCATCAGCAGAAGCCAGGTTATCGCCTTTCAATTAGTCTCTCCACCTCATCGTTAACCATTATTCTATAGATTGGGATTTAGTTACCTTACCTGACCTCTCACTAAACTAGTTATGTTATTTACAAGAATACCGATTGCTCTGCCAGAACACGAAAATCAGATAATCCATGAACATCCATCCGCCCGAGTGAGGGGCATCAACTAACAGCATGCAGATTGCAATCGGAGGGAATTATGTTCAAACACTCGACAAATGTCATCAGAGATTTGCTTTTTTGGATGTCCATACAACATCTCGTACAATGCAACACAAAACTCTCCCATCCATCAGATGCTCATCAAAAAAATTCCGACAAAAAAAAAATAAGAGAAACTGTGCATTGGATTAGTGTTTCTCCTGGTTTTTTTTTATTTAGACCGGTCGTTAGTTGGTGCACTTCACTCCGAAATCGACTAAATTAAAAATTCATGTGAAACATTTCATCAGTGAAATGGATATGATACCTCCCTAAACAAAGACTATTCGGGTACTCGAATCTAATTGGTAATAGAAACTCTTTCAATAACCAAAATATCGTACAACCAATTGAGTTTAAAGAGCCTGAATTTAATATTTACTTTTTTTAACTTTACAAAATCCATTAGTCGAAAAGCAACATCCTTGTATCCTTTCAATTAGGAAAATCGGATCAGGCTTATGAGCAACAGATTTGAAATATTTACGATGCAATGTGGACTATGCAATTGGAATTCCGTAACAAAACAGGCACATTGTTATACTCTGGCTATTTCAGAAACTTGATTGTTTTAAAAAGTTCACAGACTGAGAGTTTCAGGAGCAACAAGAGCTGCTTATGCAATGCAGTTTTCCTTGAAGCCCAGAAGTGCGTTATGGGGGAACATTTTCTTCTCGGCAAAATATGTTGGCCATAGTTCAACATTCTGTTATGAATCCTGCCAAGGAGTACTAGGCAAGTCAACAATTAACTTTTGTTTCTGGGTGGTAAAATGACAGCAACAACTAGGAGAGAATGTCCTAGAAAGTCATAACAAGTCCTTACAAGAACAACACCGTACAAACTGTCAAACTGCAGTTTCCTTGTTTTGTTTTCAAAATTAATTTAAGTTGACAAAGAGTTTTTCGGGTGCTCTGTCTGCTCATGAAAATGAAATTGTTTCTTGTTTTGTATTCCCGTCGGGGGGTAGGCCGAGAGGTGAATGTGGGTCAAGGCCGTTGACTAATCAGCGGGCTAAAATACCTGCTTCAAATGTTTTTATGGGCCATTAGAGACCCTTAACCCATGTCAGAATTCATTTTGCGAGCCAAGAACTTTCGCGAGGCAAATAAAAGTTGGCATAAATTTTTGTATAAGTACTATGGAGTGCGAGAGGGACAACCTGTTGCTTAAGGCTTTTCCTTTGGAAAATTGTTCCCTTTTTCCGATTTCTCGGTGTGTGTTGGTGTGTGCCAGTGTGTGTGTTTCTGTGGGAAAAGTTTACTACTTTACGATAATGTGCGTACGTGTAAATCGCATTTTATGCACATTCCCACTGATTGCAAGATATTGTGTCCCCGGCGACAATGTGGCAAACAACAAAGGACACAACAAACTCAACGAATAGTGTAGGAGAAAGGATATAGCTACATAGAAAGAGATAGAGTATATGGTAGTTACACCCACGAGACTGGGACAAACAAAATCAACACATTCATATTGGGTATTGGCCGTTGACGGTCGGGGAAATCATCCTTACAGTTCCAGGACGACGCACATCATTTTCTGATATTCGTATGCCGCGTACAATTGTATAATGAGGTGATGCTGCAATGAATTCATAATCTCCACCTCCCGCTCCACATTCCGCTTGTCCTCCCGCTTCGGAATCGGCACGAATTTCGCCGCCAACTGGAGCCCGTTCGTCTTGTCCTTGCACTTGTACACAGTTCCGAATTTTCCGCTGCACATCCACAGGGGGGTAATATCGATTAGTAGGATATCGTCCAAGGGTCCTGCGATCAAGTCGCAGTCGTACACTTACCGTCCCACCTCGCCCAGGACATCGTAAAGTTTATGGGCATCGACGTTGCGATTTATGGTCACATCGCGCATGGGAAACGCCGGCTCCAGGACTGCAAATAAGAAAGTTTAACGAACTTAGTAGGTGCTCTTAAGGCATTAAACGGCAATGGTAATAACTGTTTTTTATCATTCTATCAAAGTTAATCTATTGGAAGAAATGAAATAGCAAAACTATTTTTTAGTAGGTCTTTTTACTGCCCTCCTCTTATCAATAGTTTTAGCTTAAAGTCCACAAATTGACTGGCCATGGATGGGTTATATAGTCCCAGAAACATTTCGTTCTGATTAAGCCCTCAACTGTGTGATTTGATTAGATTTCTAGTTCCTGGACACTCAAAACAACAACTCACACATCCAGCTGCACAAGTGGTTGGACTGGAAATATGGCATTTCAATCACTTTTATTGTCCTGCGTCCTCCTGTCCGTCCTACATTTTCTGAATGCATTTAATATCGGCTATTATGGGTCCCCGGGAGTCCTCCATCGACTGCTCAACAACAGTTTGTGCTTGTCACATGTAGTTCAGTTCACAGGACATATTGGAGACAAGTTTTCTTTTTGTATTCAGGGGGAAACCCTTTTCAAAATTTGATTCGTTGTTGCTCTCGTTTTCTCCCATATAAAGTATGTCTGCAAGTTGGCAAACAAATAAAAATGACTTCATTCAATTGAATTTGTGCAGGGAGGCACCGGGAGCCAGGGCAGCCGTATGGAATGGGAACAACAACAGTGACGAATGGGAATATTGTGACAAATATGGATGCACAGAGAGAAAATAAGAGGAACTATTACTATAAAGCCTATATTTGAGAATCAGAAACATTTGATTCTTTGGGGAAGAGACTTCCAAAATTTCAATCCACAATTATAATTTATAAAAATTATTAGAATATTTCTTTCAGTGCCGGCATATGAAAGTTTTCCTGGTTTGGTCACCAAGTTTCATACAATTACGTTGCCAGAGTTTCATCTTGACATCTGACCACAATAAACCCTGGAGATTTGCCAGGAAAATGAATGTCTGAGCACTTGTGTTTGAAAATTCGCAATTGGAATTATTGATAATCTGTTAAAGGCTGGCGATAAAAGTTAGTCGGTCGAACTCTTAGTTAGTTGCTTCTTCAACTTTTGCCCATCCATTTGCCTATGATCTATTTTCTGTCATTTTCGTAGCAGCTGTCCCATTAATATGTAAATGGCGCACATAAGTATGCTAAGGAAAACACGATAAATCTTTAAAATCAAAGGCAATGCACAGCAGCCTTTGGCAAAAGACTTTTCAAAATCGAAAAGGAGGCGGCTAGCAGAGGGGCATGGTGTGGCAAAAACTTGGCAAATTCAAAGTGAAAGTTGAGCGTCTTCAGTGAATAGAAACGAAGGATGAGTGACTTAGTGTGTGTGAGTTCTTTTGCTTTCTGGGTGTGCGTGTGTGCTGCGAGACGCTTGTATGCATTTTGCTGCGATTGCCGAGACTTGACGCCTCCCTTTTAGCCACGCCCCCTGGGCCCCTTTATCCATATCTCGTTTAAACGGTTTTTGCGCAAATTTATGCATGTCTGCCGAAAGTGAGTGTGCGAGTGAATGTGTGAGTGCATTTTGAGTGCACTCTGCCAATAATGCGCACAATTTAAGTTTCGGCAAACACTTGCATTAGACGGAGAAAATTGAAGAGGGTCCCCCATGGAACGAAAGTTGCTGAAAAGTTTCAAACTTTTCGGCCTCATAACTCGTAAATCATAGTTCATTGCATCGCCGAAAGGCAAATCGCGAAATGCAAGATACAGTCTAACTTTTGTAAAACGAACATTCCATGTTTAGTTGAATAATTCAGTCAGATTAAGGGCTAAACATTCAAAATAACAACTCTATGAAAATTGTTTGAAATGGTGACGTAAATTAAAATAAAAGGAAAATTATGGATTACCATAAAGAGTTGCCAAAAATGATAAAAGTTTATCTGTTTTTCGCTTACCGCTTGTCGCTTTCAACATGAGCGTAGACAAGTATTCATACATTATGCACAAACACCCACTCATATTCATACTCACACCCACACCTGGCTGGGAGTGCAGGTAGCTGGTAGCTCCCATTCATTTCCTGGTTCGAGCTCATGAATAAATGAATTTATATCGAGTCTGCTTGGCATTTGCACTGCACTGCGTACTTTCCAGCGCTTATCCAAAAGGAAAATGCAGGGACAAATGTGGCAGTTGGGGGTTAACGAGAGGGCCATATGCCCATATGCTACAGACCACTATGCTACAGACGAGGTGGGCGTGGACGTGGCTGTGGCAGCAACCGTGGCTGTTGCTGTGGCTGTGGCACATCTACCCCAATGCACAAACCAAATGCAATCGAAATTGGACTTGAGTCGTTTGAAGTGTTTTCGTAAATCAATTTCAGTTCCATTAAGCTGCAAGATGTGCATATAATACACGGATCGATGGCAGGGAAAGCGGTGAGTATATGGAAATATATGCTCCGATTTTTTCCAGGTGAGTATATGTATATATTTTGTAAAACTTTTTGGGGAAAATATTAACCATTAATTGATTCAATTTAAGTATATATTCAAGCTATTATGAGGCTTTTACGGCAGTAATTGAATATGCGCAAGAAGCATAATGCCAATTGATAATCATCCATTATGAATCAACTTATCGAACATTATTTTTATTGGCTGGGTGGCTGCCCAGGCAATGGCATTCGTCTGGAGTTGCAATTCTGTGTCAGACAACTCTTATCGTGAAGCACTTTCAGCGTCTCTATGTCTATATCCTCGATGTATCCTTCACCCACTAGGATCAGTGAGTGTGTGGGGGTCGTGCTTCCATTGAAAGTGCAACTCGTTGCAAATTCAATTCAAAAAAACTTTATCAAGTTAATTTATGCACAATATCAATAAAAAGTGGCCGGGGTAGTGAGGGGGGAATAAATTTCGATAGATATACTATTCTATAAGTAGAGGGAGTTGGAAATAGTATATTTGCACTTTTCATTCAATAGAGTGCTCCTACTGCTGCTGCTACTGTTCCTGCTGATGCAAAATGGCAAACGATTTTTTGTGCCAACGATGGCAATTTTTTCTGATATGAAAATCAGCAAATTTTTCTTTGATTTGCCTTTGCTCCGGTTGTCAAGTCCGCAAGGATGAGACAGTCCCCAAACTCCTTCCACATTTTGGCAACTGTTGCCAAGTTTGCCTTGACTTTGCCTTCAGATTACTGCCAAAAAAAATGGAATAAATGATGATGGAAAATTCGAAGGTAGGAAATGTTATCCCCCAACTCCTTTATCCATCGATTTGGAGCTGCAATTTGTTGCTGGCATAAAATTATGTAATGTCTTTAATGAAATTTCTTTTAATAACACAATTTAAGGCCTCAACAAATTCAAACTGTTGCACATCAAACGGAACGCATGTCAATGTGCCACACATTACGTAGCCACAAAAAGTGGGAAAAAATGAAGGAAAATACCACAGCCAGACGTCGGCATTTTAATATGAGTGCCTCGCCAGCATGAGAGTCTTGCCTGCATTCGCTCATTGTTTATATTCGCTTTTAATAACACTTTTTTTATGCGACCGACTTAAGCACCGCCATATTCCTCGCCGGACCCCTGAATTATGCCGAGCTTTTAATGGCAAGGCCAGACGGGGAGGTCCTAACAAGTAACACATATTTTCCGAGGACACTGCCGCTAAGATCAACTTGAAAGCTGAGTAGATCTTAGTCTCTGTTCAATCAAAGGACATAAGAAGTTTAAAGTTTATTACAAGCCATCCTTTCATGTCTCAATTATGAAGAGTGTTTCTTGAAATCAGCCATCAATTAAAATTAAATCCCTGCATCCTACAAAGTGACAAATTAATTTATTTTGAGATAAATTTTGCATAGGCTTTAAATGCTTTTATTTTTGGCATTTTAAATAAACATGTTTCCGGATTTCCTTTTCATGGAAAACGAAAACTGCAATGAGTGTGTTCATGGCTTTTGTAAGTATATATTTGTCTAGTTATTGTTGCCAATGATGATACGGCTGATACCGGATGATGATGATGCTGCTGTTGCCGGAATGCCGGGATGCCTGTGCACTTTAATCAGCCTAAGTGCCCGGTCCCAGGCCCGAGAATGGGCAACTACAGAGCTACAGATGGATGGCTGTAAGCCTGTGGTGGGAGAATTAAAAAAATGGCAAAAGTTTGCCTTGACTGCAACTGTGACGACTACGGCTACGGTGCCATTCCAAATTGGTTATTTCAGAGAACTTCCCACACATACGGCATGGTCATGCATAAATGCAGAGGGAAATGAGTGAGCTGTGAATAGTCTCTGGCACATGCGACATGAAAGCTAGGACAAAGGATTCTGACTCTGATTCAGACATTCCAGATGCACAAAAGGCCAAAAGTTTAGCCCAAAACTTGAGTCTCTCATTAGTGTGTTCGCTTAGCATCTAGACTGTTATTCTGATCCTTGTCAATACAGATCTGATTGGGGAATGTGACACACAATTTATTTCTTGCAATCGAGTGGGCACGTTAGATGCTAAATGCCCGCCGATAACGAATTCAATAAATGATAAATGACAAGCGAAGGTTGCGGAATTAAATCCAATTTTTTGTCAGTTGTTTTAAACAAATGTTTTATGGGCTCAGCGAGCAGGGAACAGATGATAGGAGACAAATCAATAGCAGCCTTGTATCCATTTATTTTTACATGCATAAGCATATATCCGTATTAATCCTGGCGCATATCTATATCCAATGTTTCGGCAGTATCTCAACAATGGCAATTCATCTTCATCATATATTTTTTTTGTTCTGCTGATGTGCCTGTATGCGAAGCGTAAATCCGCTGCGACAACGTTCGTCCTCAACTTTGTTATTTTTATACTTTTTTTTTTCTGTATTTTTGCATACACACGAGTGCGGAAAAGCGAGGGAAAAATGAAAATCGTTATGGAAAAATGAAAAGTAATAATCAGTGTGGTTGGGGACCTTGGGCGTTGAGAACTGAGACAAGTCCCTCGTCCTGGATCCCGGCCATAAAGCTCTCGGTCTTCTCTAATGCAGTGACACACTAACAACCCAGAGACAGAGAGAATTTTCACGGCTTTTCCCTGCCAATTTCCCGTTTATGCAGCATACTTTGCGGCGCACTTTAATTGGGCAATTGCCATTCAAAATTTATGCGTCCTTACTGGCAGGGCTTCTAGTTATTTTTTTGTCGCGAGGGTTGTGTAGCTCTCACATCGTCAATTTACTCGGGGTGATGCAATTTTATTTTATTTCATTTAATTTGCCCGTGCTGTCACCAGCTTTGACACAATGAAATTAGCATTAGAAATTTGTATGCATGTGTCGTGTCCTTGCCCTTTCCGGTTGCCGTTTCGTTATATATATTTTTTTTTATCCTATTACCAGCCTCATTCAATTGGAATTTTCATTTTCGCTTATTTTAATTTTCATTTAGCCATTTGGGGCACGGCTAAGCGAGTTATTTCTATGCATTTCAATTATTGTGGCGCAAAAGTACTGGCCCTCCTCAATGTTACGCATACGCCGTGTGTGACGATGATATTTGCTGTTTGCTCGCATTTCTTGAATTGCTTCTTGCCAACGCTTTGTGGCATCTCTTTTCAACACCCACTCCCCTTCTCTTTCTTTCTCCTCTACCTTTCCCGCTCTTTGGCTATCCCTTTACACATTCATTACGCTGGCTTTTGTGGGCACCCACATAATCTCCGCTTGGCTGTATGGGTGAGCTTTCGCGCTTATAATCAACACTGCCATTCGAGACTTTTCCCAGGGATGAGTACAAGTGAGTGTGTGAGTGAGCGTGTGTGTTTTTATGGGAATTTTTTCCATTCTGTTTTCCTTTTTAATCACCAAAAGTTGAGATGACGGAAAATGCTTTAAGGCCAGTAGAGTGCCACTGCAACGTCACTGCATCGGCAGCACTAAAATTTAAATCTCCGGCAGAACTGCCAGCAAAAACGCTGCTCCGGCAGCCTGCTAATTGATCGATGTGAGCACAGCAATTTCAAGGCAATTCCAAAGTTCAACAATGGGCCAAAGGACATCGGATGGAGACTGCCGACTGCAAAGATAAACACAAGCCAGTGCAGGGGCCAGGATATGGGCCAAACCCAATTTTTTTTCAGCAGAGAGAGAAAATGGGTAGGACAATTGAGTGACACAAGAGTTTTACTATAGGAAGCTCATCAATTAATACAAATATTTTAACCCTAATAGGTTGTCACATATTAGAATATTTAATTTTTTCCAGGACTCTGACATTTTTCCTCTATTTTTTTTTCACACTTGTCACCAATCGATAGAGCAAAGGGCAGGACGAGATCTGTCGCTGCAACTGCAGCTTCTAAATGTAAAACAATTTCAAGCCAGACTAACGATGCACACCGCAATGAACTCATTAAAACTTTCTAACCAGACGGCAATGGCAACGCAGTGCCACACCAAAAGTGGCACGACGAGGCGCGCACGAGAATTCTAAACTGTTGGATTTCTAAACTGTGTGCGGCGAGTGTCTCAAAAATGGGAAAAGAAGCCGATGCATTCGGTGGCAACAGCGACTCAACGTTTAATTAATTTAATGAGCGACGTGTGGCAGCCACAGACACGTTGTGCTATCCCGTTCATAAATGGCTTTCAACCTCCATCCGTTTCCTGTGCCATTTTCAATGGAAAATGTTCCTGGTTGAGTTTCTTACAAGAGAGGGTAAGATATTAGGATAGGAAAAGTGAAACATAAATATTATAACTACATTTTTTTATTATTTATCTTTCTTACAATAAGTTAAGGCTTAGTTGATTAATTATTTCAGTCAGTAATAGTTATAACTCCTAATCATATCCTATCCATATCATATCCATATCCAACTAGTTTTCGTAAAATCCTGGCCATCGATAGCCGATTTGGTGTGATGGCCGTTAGTGGCTGTGGAGCGACTAGTTAATTATTGCCACTCGATGGCATCTCGCCCAAAAATGTATTAATTTATGAGCTGCCTGCTCAAAGGCCATGCCATTGGCAGTTGCGTGGTATTAGGTTCGCTCTTTGCCATCAAAATTTCAAATTTCCAGCATATGCTGGGGAATTTGGAGTAAAATTGAGGAATTTAAAAGGCAGATGCTTTAGATTAAATCCATCGACCACAAGCACTTTGGGCCAAAACAGCTGCCAAAACAAATGAATTAAGAGGGGAGGAAAAAGAACAGTCTGTGTAGAGATACTACCATACTATTTGCCAATTTTTTTCCCGCCTGGTAAAAAAATATCTATTTCCCGTGTGTGTAGGCCAATGGTCGCATAAATCAAAGGCGGAGACCGAAGTCTGCGAAAAACCAGAGGCAATAGTACAGTGCGAAAACACATATTTGCACTCAAATCGAATTGCATTTGTTTGGGGGCATAATTGAATCACAACTGTAAATTGCAGACAATAGAAACTGGGCTAAAAATGCCGCCATTCTGGCCGGAAGTACCGCTTTCACATGCCGCTCTTTGGCCATATCCCGGGTATATAAACAGACCACGACACATGCACTGGGGGCGTGGTACTGCCCATAAATAATTTGCCAGCTGGGTGAATTAGTTGCGGCATCAGCAAGATAAATCAATTAACGGCCAGCAAACAAAGTAATTAATCAAGAAGCAGGTTTTTAGTTAGTTACACAGCACCTACATCCGTCCACCGAATAAAAGCGAGGTAATTGAAAGGTCATCGATTCAATGACAGCCAGTTGGTGGCTGTTCGCACGCGCTTCTGCCAACAATTTGTTAAAATTTAACGCTTTATTTACTGCTCGACTGTCTGATGTGGTATCCTGAATCGCACCAGTGTACCCCACCAATGCACCCCATGCCCCACTTGCCTCTTTTGTGCTGACACGTATGTTGGACGTACAGCGTACCTGCGCTGCAGTACAATGTATCTGTATCTGCAGTTGTATCTGTATCTCTAGCGTGTCCAGGCTGAGCGACAGTTTGACATTTCTAAATAAAGTTTGCACTTGCCAAGCTATGTGGCAACAACGACTACACACACACAGTGGATACAAAGGGGCACAAATTAAAGGATAGTCACCCACGGTGGCACGTTTGACAATTTAATGGTGTTGAGGTTATTTATACAATACGCTCCCTTCTAGTGCTTAAATATTCAGTGACCAGGCCACTGGCCAATGATGTGCTGAGCAGTGGGTTTTAAGGACACGTTTTCTAACTTAAAGCACTCTTTCTGACTTTTGGCGGAAAAGCAGCTTAGCTTGGCCAGCAATTACTTTTAAGCCCCGATTTCGGAGGTCCTTGATGCTGTTTTAAAGCCTAGCGATTCTCAATGGTTGATGGGTACTGATGGTAATGCATTTAAGTCACTCCCTATGGACAGTGAATAGACAAGACAGCTGCCAACAGTCAACAGGACTGAGGGACTTCAGAGAGCTAAGGATCTGAGTGCTCAGACCAATATTATCTGGCTGTGGGGAGCTAACCAACGCATTACTCTTGGCCCGGCCAGAACGCACTGCCAGTTACAGCTACAGTTTATTGCCTTTCATTTAATTTCAGTCTGAATTAACGATCTGTTTGGCCACATAAAGGCGATTACCGAGAGGGAGATACCGCATTTTAAATGCAGTTACTGGGCAACAATTAAATGAGGCCCCACATTCGCAATAATCTACGTGTAAGTAATACCAGTAACAATTTTAAATTAAAACTAAATAGCAGCACATCAAATAATACCAAACATTTGATTATGGGTCTTGATTAGCTTTGGGACCCCGATGTGACGAGTTGGATTTCGATATTGAAATATAGTTGGAGCCATAAATCAGACACAAAGGCATCTGGCTGGCAGAATTGGGGGGAAATTACAAAACGCAGCTGAAACCGAAATAAAGCACAACAATTTTGATGATGTTGACTACGTGGAATGCAAATGCAAATGAAATGACCTGCATGACATGCAAAGGCGGAATGCAAGGCTGCTAATAAATAAAAACATTCGAGTTCGGGCGCCGCAAGCATTTACATAATTTTGATTATTTTAGCTGGATGCGAGCAGCGTCCTTAGCCCGAATAACATTTTCCGTTGCCATTATGGGTGGTATTTTGGGGGTCTGGTTCTAGTTCTGGGCTGTTGGGCGAAAATGTTGTGCATTATGGAAATTTCCGTTTGTCATTTTGGGCGCGAAGTGTCTACATGCAAATTGAGTTGCAACAAGCAGCTCGCCCGTCTCTTTCTGCCTAGCATATGGCCCTCTCTCTCACTTGTTTGTTTAGTTTTGCATTTGGCAAATGCAATCTTAACAAGACTTCCCTGCCGACAGTCTGCCAGTCTGACAGCCTGCCCTGCCAATACATTAAATTTCAATTTTAATTTGTTTAGCATGCGGCATTCGGTTGCGACTCCACTCGCTTCTATTCTTCTCGGGACCACATGGCGTATGCGTTATAATCGTACTCCTCACAAACAAATACATATGTGTATAGGTATGTATGTATCTGTGGCACTCACGACCAGTCTGCATTTTTAATGCCACCATTCTACCTGCAGCTGCGACCCAGACAACTGCCGGAGATACTTTTGCATTAAAAATTGAAACAACACTGAAGGCGAATACTGCCGGTGGAATAATATGGAATGGATTTTGGACATGTTTTGGGGCCAGCTTACGAATGTCCTTGTTGGGCCAAAAACAATATGTTAAGCTGCTCTCCGAGCAGCATTTTATGCGATTTTCGGAATTGGTTTGCTAAATGCCTTCGGCTGAATTAAATATTCTATAAATTGTTTTAATCCCCAGATATTCGCAAATAAAATTTCTTTTAATTTGGCTCCACCCAGCAGCACTCATAAATATTGGCTTTTTTCGAGTCTGTTGTCCGTTTGGAGGCAGGAGCATAAATTCTTAAATTTTGGTTACAAGCCAAAAATAAGCAACCGAACATAACCGCATTCATTCAAGCAAATTCAATATATTATATGGCAGTGTATTTATGGGATTTAGTTGCCAATGAATTGGCAAATTCAAAGAGCAACGAAAATAGGGAAATGAAAAATCGAAGAAAATCAGGAAACGTGAAATTTTACATAATTACTTGACAAATAGATAAATGATGAAAATTGCATCTCTGGCATATTAGCCAAGAAAACGAAATAGACCTAAGTGCATTTGTAGATAGCAGAGTACAGAGACCCCCGCGATGAGCCAGAGCCCAGGAATTCGCAACGTCAACTCAAGTGAATATCAACGAACGACCTTCAACATGAAATGCGACGTAAAATAAATTTATCTCAATTATATATATGTATCTAAAAACCTATATATGTGTAGACTCTAGAGATATATGGGGAGAGTAGACGATCCGATCCTATCCGATCCGACCCGATCGGACGGACGGACGTTGAGTAACTTTTCTGAAGACCGCCAGTGAGAGATTCTTTCGGTCTTCTTGGCTGTTTGTTTTACATTCACCTTGGCAGCACAGTACGAAAAATCAAAAGCAAAATACACATTTATTTTTGAATATTTTTGGTTAGCAGAGGCGGCGTAAAAAAAGCCAAGAAATGAATAATGTTTCCCAAACAGGCGAAGCCCAATAGATGGAACGCCCAATTGAAATTCATGGCCCAGTACACAGTATCTGTACATCCTGGCCAGCCTCCACTGTATGCAGGCAGAAAATTGTTCTTTATGTAGAAAAATGTATATTTCGCTCATCTAATGACGCCAGAATCCACATTTTTATGCAGATTTCTTGTATAAATATTTATACAATATCGGCGTGCTTTGTCTTCCTTCTCCGCAGGCCGATTATCTGAACTGCATTTAAAATAAAATAAGATAAGCATCCATTTGATATGTGTTATTAAAGTTTTCTATAAACAAGCGAGAGGCATGAAAAATATTTAAACATTTTTTTTGAAATGTTCATTAAAAAATCCACGTGTGTGGTTTGGCAATTTCCGCTGAAAATGCTTTCATTTCCGCTCCGATTAAAGTTTGTCTTTTTTTGTGCAAATCCGATACACAAGATTTGCCATAATTGCCAAGACAAACTGGGGAAAGGAAATTGAGAAATCGGCTTATGGGCCATTAGCACATAATTCAGCTGAGACAATCCTGGCAACACACAGCAGAAGCAGAACATGCCTCCGACAAAAAAGGTGGGAATTTGGCCAGAAAAAGGTTGGCCAATCGGTCAGGTTGCCACCTTCGCCACAGGTAGACAAGTATTTCCGTTTGTTGTTATTTGCCAATTTGGGGAAAAAGTGCCTGGCAAAACGAGAGGTGTAACCCTTTTTTTTTTCTTTTTCCATGCCCGGGTTGTATGGCACTAAATCAGGGTGCCTCTGTGGATGGCTTCCTTTTTGTGGAGTCGTGTTACGCGTTTGGTATTCCTTCCTTTTTTTGCGAAAGTCTGTCTTCCGCTTCGGGCGCCTTTCATTTTTGGAATCGCCCGACACTCAACATTTTTCATGTTATATGCATTTGGCCAAACGCCTTGGGCCATATACCCCTTAAACCATTTCCTGCGGGCCCAACTACTTGACACTTCCTTTTTCCTCTTAGAAGTTTTTTGGGGTTTGCGGGTTTTCTTTGTCTTTTGGGTGTCTAAGCCACTGTAGACACAGTTGCCACAGTTTTTCTTTTTGTCGCACTACCAACGTTCATCTGATGTGACATTTATCCTTCATCGTCTGCTAGTCCTGTTTTTTTTTTTGTCCTACTGATTCCTTTTAGCTTTCATTTCGGCTTTAATACGAAAACCCAACCAAAAAAATAAGGAAAAGAAAATTATTTGGCCTCTCTTTTGTTTTATGCGTGAAATTTATTGTTTCTGACAATGGAAACGGCGTCGCAAATGTTTCCTGATCGCAGTACGCCTTATCTGGACACCCTTTTTGGGACCCACCCACACAGCCACCAGAAAGCCTCCCCCGAAAAAAAATACAGTCATGGCTGGGCATTGTCGTATTTTATTGAAATTCATGTATTTTTAAAAGCCCCCTACCCATGGGATGCGGCTCTAAATCGTTTAAGCATTTGTTTCTCCCATTCGCAGCTTGATTTCGCACAGATCCATTTTGCAGTTGTGTTCCGTTCCGGTTTGTTTTTTATCGGTGCATAAAAGTTAATGTTTTGCATCAGTATCAGTATCAGTTTCAGTATCGGTATCATGAGCCGAAAATGTTTATTGTTTTGGCCCCATTATTAAAGCGTAGTTAACGGATAACAACTGGGCTCACAAAAAACAGCTGCTAAGCCATAGATTTGTGATGATTTGATTTGTCTATTTGCAGTTTCTGGTTCGGGGATTTCATTTCGGGGAAAACCCAAAGAAAGAAAATACCAATAACACAGCTTAAAGAGTTATCGTTTGTAATCTCTTAAAAAAGAATATATAGAGGGTATAATGATTGCGAATCACCGATTGAGCCGTTTGTCGCATTTATCAGGACCATACAATATATAGAATATTGTGTACGAGGTATAGATAAACGTAGACAGTGGCTCTTATCGCGTATACGCAGTGTTGCCTATATAGAAGTTGGCTTTTTTTGAGAGCCCTTATCGGCATTTTGACTTACCACCTTCCGGCTCTGAATCATCAATGTAGATCATGTTGCTGCGTCTCTTGGCGCCGATTTCCCGCAATCGTTGACCCGTTTTGAAGTTTTTTTTCAAATTTATTTGATTGACTTGCACTTGAGTATTTGTTTGTTTTATTGTCTAGCTTTGAAGTATTTGATGGGCTTAATTTTTATCTAGACGATTTAATGGCTATTATTTTTAATGTAGCATTTTGCGTTTCAACTACACTTGTTCACTGACGTATCGATATTCAAATATTTTTCAATATATTGTGTTTTTTGTATTTTTTTTGCGCACTTAAAAAATGGCACACACACTCACTAGCACACTTTGGTATTGTGCTTTCCTTTATTTATAGCTGGCGGCAGTGCACCACGTTGCGTATGCTTGATATTAGCGAAAAATTGGTTCGCCAGCGCCACAGCGAGCTATTGTGTCATCGCGAGCGAGCGTTTTGCCTCAAACTGTTTTGGCCTGGCCGCACATTATTTGATTTGAGCTGTTTTTCGCCTCAGCGCCGCGCCGCTGTTTCTGCCATTTCTTTTCTGCTATGCCTTTTTGCCAATACTATACTGGTTATAAGTGTGTTTTAGCTGATAATTGAGAGAATTGTGTAGGGTTATGGGTATGGATATTGGGTATGGCGAAGGTGGCCGGCACAGGCTCTTATTCTCCGATCGAGTCTCTCTCTCTCAGTCTCCTTCTCTAGCGAATGTTCAATACGTGTCTATAAATAAACAAACACAAGCACAAATAGAGCCACAAACCCTGTACAGCCTGTATAGGCTCTTGTATTTGTATTTGCGTTTGTCTGTTTGGTATAAAAATAAATTGCCGAGCAATTTGTATGGCCCGCTCTTTTTGGCTTGTCGCTCATTTTGCGGCTTGTTTTTGTAAGCGAATAAAAATCATTTTCCCCCCCTTTTTGTCGTTTAGCACATTTTCTACACAGTTCTTTGTCGTTTTGGCAACAGCCAGCGGCCGACACAGCAAATACGACATCATTGGCTGCTCTATACTATTTTTCGTCCTATTCTATTTCTAATGGTATATGTTAGTTTCCTATTTTTTCGCAACTTGTTGCCGATTCGCCGCCCTACGAATATTGTCACGTTTTTATTTCAAATACTTTCAAATCTATTGAGTGGATTTTAAGCTAATGGGAATTAAATATGTATTTGAGAGCTCTCCAATGCAGACATTTCTGTATTAATCGATGTGGGTGTTGTACAAACTATAAATTTTGCTTTCCAAAAAAAAAGAAATAATTTCCGCATGTTATTTATAGACTTTTAATAAATTCAGCATGAGCATCCCTTGCCACATTCCTTAGACTCGCCAAATCGTCCATTCAACATTTCCGAAACAAGTGCATAAATTCTCATTATATCTGCCACAAGTGTGAATTATAAATAATGGCAGAGCCAGCAATTATCTAGCCATATTATTAAATTACGCTCTTCTATATTTATATGGGTTACCAGCACCACCAGCAGATAAGAATCGTCGGAGTTGCGAGGCCTGATTCCGTATCTTATCGAACGGAAGAACGCCTAATTGCCGGACACGACGACAGACACATTACGTATGATTTAGTATTAAAGGCCATGCGTCATGGTCATAGTGAGGCAAGTTAAGATGAACGAGCAGGTTGGACACTGAAACAAATATTGGTTACAATGTCTAATATTAGATAATACCTGCCTATCGGTCTAATTGGGCTTGATCTGAAGTGGGTCAAAAGAATCTCATTTTTAAAGAGCCTATTTCTGGCTCGTCTGTTAACTTAAAAAAAAAGCAAAGAAAGAATAAAAACAATAACACAACAAACGCCTGAGCCGCAAGCGTACAAACCGAAGCCTTGGCCATAAAATTACGTATACGCGCAGTTGAAAGCTGCAGCCATATAACTTCCCACTTCACCGTTGCCATTCCTGTTCCGGCTTTCTCCAACCTCCTCCCTTTTCCTCACTCCTCAATTCCTCCTCACGGACCTGGTCCGGTCACTTGCCGCACAATAAGCCAGCAGCCGGGCAAAAAGCAAATAAACAAAACGCCTGCCAGGTCGGGGCACTGCCACTTGATGCGAACGTGCCCAGACAACGGTGTGTGGCTAGGAAACGTGTTCCCGGCGCGACTCCTGGCTCCTGGCTACTGGCTGGCTATCGGCCATGCTGGTCACTCCGGCTTCGGTCCCGGCTTTAAAGTTTTTGGCCAGAGTCCAATGCAAACAGACCTGCTGCCGAACTAAGCTGTGTGTTTTGATTTGCGCAGGGCCTGATGCCGTGGCAGCCGTAGCTGCCGGTGCAGCCAAAATAGGTTTGCTGCCCAAAAATGCTGCCGGCTTTTACGTCACGGGCTTCCGCCTTTGACCAAGCTCTGAATAATGCAAATCCCTTAAATGCGCTAAACGCAGCTGGTGGTCTCTCTCCTCTGATCACATTTTTTCTCGCAAAAATCGAAATTTTCGATGGCGGCACGTTTCCCAGCCAATGCACTGTCTTTGGATTAGATTACTCGAACGTCATACTTGGTACTTGAAAAAGTGAAGAGTTATTTATGGTTTTTAGGGTAAAAGAACACTAAATAAAAAAAAATTAAGATATGGTTTTCTAGACACAATTGGTAGGGAATAGAAAATTCCTCATCCGATTCTAAAAAACTTTTCAATACACTCTGGTTGACATGTTGTTAGATGCTTTCTGTTTTTTTGGTCACATCAGCTTTTTGGCCGAATTGTCTTTTGTTTTTGTTGTGATTGTTGATTTGTTTCCGCTTCCACACCTTGCCGGCCAGGTGTCAAAGCCCTAACATTTCCCTCATCAACTTCTGTTTGGCTTTTGAGGTGGCACGAAAATTGTTTCGTTAACCCGTCAAGAATTTGGTTCATTCCTTTTTGGCAACTACCGGCTGAAGAGCCAACAAATATTTACACATCAATGGATATATACATTTTGTGAAATATTTCCACAATAATTGACAAATTCTGCCACTCGACCCGACTCGAAGACTCTCCGCTCGTTCATTGCACGCGCAACTGTTTCGACGTGTTCGAAAATATTTTTCAATTTTAGTCTAGTTTTGGGGAAATTTTTTGGCTCTCGACAGCATTTCAGTTGCGCTATTTTTGTGTTCATTTTATTCATTTGTTCCCGTTCATTTTGTTTCTCTGTTTTCTCTGTTTCACCCGGCCCGGCGGCCAGGCACAATTCTCAAAATCATTTTTTCCCCGATTTCCGTTGAGTTTTCCGCGCCGTCCGCGGCGCAACATGAAGTCAGTGTGTTTACCTCGCTAAAACTTCACTCGAGCTAATAATAAACCAGCAAACAATCGGACTTCGGCAACTGCAGCAGCACAGCATTGGTCCATTAGCCCCATTTTCTCCCGATTTTCCGTGGGCGATGAGGGATTTTCGGACGGCTCTGGGGGGTTGGGCGGTAATTTTCCCAGGGAAACAGGGCTATTCGGTTATTAATAATGCGTTCACAGGTTGTTGAAAAAGTAGTTGGCTTTATTCCGTAATAAATTATTATCCAAAGATATGACTTACTGTTTATATTAAAAGGTAGCCTTGCACTACGCATTCCCCGCCATTTAGTGGCAATTAGCTTTCCCTCAAAATCAATTTTCTGCCATTCCCTTCAGCTTTCAGCAACTAGATATTAAGTTTTCAGCTGCCCACAGCCCATCCATTTTCTGGGTCATTAATGGAAAATATGCTAGATATGTAGACAAATGGCATTATAAATTATTTAATTCAAAAGCGAACATAGTGCGTCCGAATTATCTGCTATATGACTGCCCGACCGCTTTGTTCTGACTCTCTAAGGTCGCCGGGCGAGTCGTTGACTGCTTCTGTTCTTTCTGGCGCCACATTTTATGACATTTCCCATCAGAAAATACATATTTTTGTTTTTGGATTTGGGGATGCGTGGCTGGTCTCTGCCGTCTTGATATATTTATTTTTGTTATTAAAAATAAACGGCATTTGGCCTTTACACGGCTCGTTGACAGCCAGCGATCAATGTTAGAGGAGAGTGCCTGAAAGTGAGAATTTATAAGCCGGCCAGACCTTGCTGCTTGAACTTGTGTCCAAGTGGAGCAATGACACCGAAGCTCTGCAGTGTCAGATGAGGATCAGATCTTACCAACCATTTTTGTGGATATGTCTTTCATTTATTTATATTATTTTGTGGCTATTGCCGTTGCTGGCCCACTTCCGGCGAGACTTGTTTACGTCTAACTAGCTGGTCGCGTAAACAAATGCACAGGTGAGTCGTATTTTTGGCCAGAACACGGCCCATTTGGATCGAATCGGAATCCGTTGGGGATTCGGTGGCGTCAGTGATGCGGCAGAGGTACTTCATCAGCCTGATTTGCATTTGCTTGTAAATACATTTAATTGGCATTTCTGCCAGACAGGGCAGCTGACTGCTCGTTTATTATAAAATGCGAAATAAAATAAGATACATGCGCATTTATTTCTGGACTCTGGGCTCTTGGCCTTTTTCAATTGCCAAAGGGGAACAAGTTTTTCGGGAGGAAAAGGATTCAGAAAGACTGAGAACTTTTGCGGCTAACCGCAAAACAATTAAATTTGATTGCCTTTTAAATCCTTTGAGGAATGTCCCCAGAGCACATGCACTGCAAAATATTAGGAGTGGAAGTACATTTAATATTCTTATAATATATATGGTACTTAAAAGTTAACCTATAGATTATAAAAATTGAATGGAATTATAAGAAGTATACATTTTTCTGTTTTAAAAGCTTTTTTTGCCGTGTAGAAACGTGCGTTGAGCACACGACTTTCTAATCCGTTCTGGCAAGTTTTGTATCTCAGCACGTACGCTCTACCCCGCCCACTTTTGAATGCGCCCTTTTTCACAGCATCCCCCTTGCCTTCGACCTTCCCCAGCACTTGGCACTCCCTCGGCACACGGACACCTCAGACTCAGCTGCGCCGGAGGAGCTGAGCTGTCATGAATTGGAGTGAATTTATTTTACCACAAGGATTGGTGTTTGATGTTGCTTGCCCCCCTTCTCATCCCATAACCATTTTGGCCCCTTATTTCGACTACATTCGGTTCTTTGTTTTGGCCGTGGCAACTTTGTTTATTTGCTCTTCAGATGTAATTTAAAGTCAGCCAACAATCGCAACTCATTGATGAAAATCTCGCATTGTTTAAAAGCGGGAAAATGCCTCAGCACTTTGGTATGCGAAAGTAGCGAGAAATAAATATTTAAAGATTGCCCATTTCCAGAGGATAATGACGTCACTGCGGAAATTCGCGAGGAAGAGCTCCAAAAGAGATAGAAAGGGAAAGAGAAATGAAGGATGCTCCAAAAAGTATGCAACGAAAAAGTATTTCAATCGAAAATGAAGCATGCTGCGAGATACAAGGAATATGGAATGAAAAACCAATTTGGCCGAAAGCCCCTCGCCACGGAAAAAATATATTTTTAAAGGATGTTATTTTTTGTAAATGTATTAAAGGAAATTGAACTACTGGGCCACTTCCGAGCAAGCTTATTCAATTAAAAGTTGTAGTGAATACTTATACCCTTCCGATCTCAGCGCTTCGAGTAGTATTTTTTTCAGTTAAATTCTGCCTATCCAAAATCTGACCCGATTTTTAAAAATTTTCGATCATGATTTCGGTAAAAAATCGAAAAATTTTCAGATGCAGATCTAAGAAGATAAGCGCTCTGATTTAAAAATGGTATTTCGTTTCAAAATCGGTTACCAAATAGCTGAAATATTGACTTAAAACTGTCAAGAAAGTTACCTTCTGGCCAAAAGTCTCCCTCCTACAATTTTTACTCTTTTTCAAAGGCATTTTTGTTCATAACTTCTTCAATATTTGTCCCATTGAAAAATGTTATACCTTCCCGATCTTAGAACTTCGAGCAGTATCATTTTCAATAAAAACCTGGACAACTAAAATCTGACCCCATTTTCGTAAATTTTCGAAGGGGGTACATCATGATTTTGGCCAAAAATTGACTCAAAATTTTATCTCTCAATTTTCACAATATTTAGATGCAGATCTAAGGAGATTAGAGTTCCCATTTCAAAATGGTATTTTTTATCAAAATCGGTTACCAAATAGCTAATATTTCAGCTACAACCAATGCCAATTTTTACGATTTTTCTAAGACATTTTTGTTCATAACTTCTTCAATATTTGTCCCATTGAAAAATGTTATACCTTCCCGATCTTAGAACTTCGAGCAGTATCATTTTCAATTAAAACCTGAACAACTTAAATCTGACCCCATTTTCGTAAATTTTCAAAGGGGTTACATCATGATTTTGGTCACAAATGGGCTCAAAATTTTATTTCCCAATTTTTACGGAATTTTGATGCAGATTGATGAAGATTAGAGTTCTGATTAAAAACATGTAAACCGGTTCAAAATCAGATGTTAAATTGCTTAGATATTTTCTTACGACTGCCTAGAAAAATACCTTGACCAAAATCCTTTTAGTTGGATATTATTTGTTATAACTTGGCTAATATTGGTCCATAACAAATAAGTTATACCTTTCCGAGATAGGATTCATAAGTACTCTTATTTTCAAAATTAATTATAGATTGTGAAATTTCTGGTCCGAGTCTAACATGCAAAATTAATAAAGAATCGAAGCTGATATTACCGAAAGCTCTTGAGAGAAAAATTTAAAATTTATGAGTAAATAAATGCAGAATTATGCGGCAGCATAGAACAAATTCTAGGACGTGCAATTTAGGACGTACAGACATAAATTTAATGCAAGAAAAACAATATGACGGGAGGCGTGCCAAGGGAAAAAAATCTCATCAACGTTCTGGGGCCAAAACGAGAAGAAATATTGAATGCAATTTTATTTGCCTCACACTCTCCGTACTCCGTACTCTGTGTACTCTGTGCTTGGGCGCTTGGCGAACTGCTGGGTGAATTATGGAAATATGCATCATATTATGCTGCAGCTTCTGCTGCTCGAAACCTTCTGCGAAATGGGTGAGAGCGTGCGTGTAACTATGCCACTTACTGTCCTACTGTCTATCTGTCTGACTGTCTTGGGTGTTTGCTTTGGGACTGCCATTGCCAGACTTTTGGAATTCCACGGAAAAAAAGGATATGTATTCTCGTAGTTGCAATATTTATTTTATACATATTACATTTTTAAGCATATTTGTTGCTAGGTTTATATATTTTTAAATTAAATGAAAAAGATACAATTTTTACAAGACCAGACTCCTAGATGTTTTTTTTCAGAGTGCCCTGCAGACAGCCACGTGGCGAACATCCTTTATGTCCGAAACACAGGGATTGCGGGACGTAAAGGGATATTTTGTATATATCGCATACCCACCTGCAAAAATCGCGAAATTCGTAAAGAGAATGGAACCAGGCGCTACTTTAAGGGCCCAGCCATTCAACTTGGCTCCAATCCCAACCGCAAGTGCTTTTTGCCAACCGCATGCAACTTGATAAAAGACGCAGTCATGGTAACCCACCTGCCACTAAATGAGTTAAGGTACAGGTATGTACAATGGTGCGTCCTTGTGTGGCACACACACACACACACTGTCCTCCACCCACAACGTCCTGGGTGATGTTTGTTTGTTTGGCTTTAGCTGTTTACGTGCAGTCATGCGAGACTCCGGCCCAAAAACCCCGGCTCCAGCTGATGCTGGAGAATCTGCCTCAATTGTGTTCTACTGCTTGTCCAAAAAAGAAAAAAAAAATAAATAAAAACAACACCTACTACCCCCCCGTAGTTTTATCTCATCAAAATCCAGTTTAAGATTTTTGATTTAATTCTGCTTTGTTTGGCAAGTTGGATCCTGCTCATGCCTTGTGTATCTAGAGCTTAGATTTCGGTTTGCCATGTCCGCCGTGCACTGCCCCCTGTCCTGTGTCCTCTGCCCTGCAGCCGGAATATGGCCCGGATCCGGGAAAATTTGTTTATGCCCGTCAAAAGACTGACTCTGTCAGAGACATATGAACTTGTAAAGGATCCACTTGGGCTGTCTAGCACTTGTTTGTATTTCAGTTGAAGCAAGGCAACTAGAAAGCCATGAGCCCAATCAAATGTTGGTTTCTATTGTTCAGTTAGATAAAATATACAAGAAATCTAGCCAAGATATTTTCCAAATTAGATTTCTTAAAAATTATCCAATCGAAGCTTAGCAAACTATTAAATGAAAATACAAATTAAGTCCTAAAAATCATAACATTAATTGAAATAACTTGAAAATCTGGTGTGTTGCATCTCAGATATTGTAATATTTCAATTCAGGTATTCAATGTCAATCGTTTTGCCATCGAAAATTGAATTTTGCAAATCAAATTAATTACGCTGCATTGGACAGAACACAAAAATAAATGTGCTGCAATTTGTGGCAAGAATAGCTCGAAGAGCTAGTGGCAAGACAATAGTTGCTGGCCCAGCACAAATCAAATCACGACAAATTAGTTGTAATTCAATTGCCGACTGTCGCTGTTTTCTGTCTATCCATCTGTTTCCAGGTCCCAGCTCCCATCCCTGTCTCTTCCACATGTTTGGGTCCTAATCCCCTTAAAAACTTGTTGATACCGAAAGCCTTCGCCCCATGACCCCGTCGCAAGGTGAATCGTCGTCTGCCGGACATTTCTGCAATTCATAACACCCCAGTCGTAAATATATATTTTTATACACCTGTATATAGGTATGTGGAAAGGGCGTTCTCTTGTACGGACAACCTCCGGGCATATCTATGAGCTGGCCACCCCGGCTAGCTGGCTACCTGGCTGACAAATATTTGACGTTTTAGTCTAATTAAATTAGCCACAACGCCGCGCGGCCCTCGGGAAAGGTATATATTTCTGCGTGGCAGTGGCAGCGTTTAAATTTCGCAGGTGGCACACGTTCAAACCAGCGCGGATATTGCGGTTGTATCTTGTGGATTGCCTCGGCGAATATATAATAAATACAAGTTATACCGTACGGGTTGTGCCAGGCAATTGTTAAACGTAAAACGTATATAAAATTCATACTCTTAGTCCCTTCAACTAAGCCGGTCACATGAAATTTCAACGTCCATTGTGCCAGCGAGTTGAACAATTGCACACGTTTCTATGCGCCGGAATGCAAGAAGTACGTACCCGTATCCGTATTCGGAAGAGTGGCTTAAGTGCTGACCATAAGCCAACTGAATTATATGGTTATAAATGTACTGGTCCATGGCCATTGTGTTTCCAAAGGTTCTGTTCTAACACTCTTCCCCCAAAAAGTCCAGAATTGAAGTTTTTTAATGAACTCAACTTTGCCAGATTGTGGGATACATCGATGGCTGCCGGCAAGTGCCATAAATTTATGCACAAATATTGCTTCCATCAGTTTGTCGCTGGGGTTGATAAAAGCGAATTTATTGTGACATTTTTATGAACGAGTATTTACCTGTTAAGCAACAATCGCCAGACACTTATATTTCTATTAAGTTAATTAAACAATGCGCCATCGGCCGCAGGAGGAGGCTACAATGGCCGCAATCGCCAGCTCACCCGGAAGTGTTTTTTGTGTGTGACACTCAGCCCCCTCAATGGGATCTCTGGCTTTTTTTATACTTTCCCCGGAATATGCAAAGCGTTTGCATTTTTTACGGCCAGTCGCAAACACTTTTAAATGCATCTGCAGCATCCGCATCCGCGTTCTCGTCCGCAGGAGCATAAAGCCATTTTAAAGCAAAAGCATGTAGACGGGATATTTTTTTACCCCGACGGATTACCGATTGGTACTCGGTTGTTCTGAAACCAAAAAAAAAAACAGTCTTTAATATTCATTTGGCATTGTTAACACATGCGGAGAGAAAAGACCAAAATAAGTATTAATAAAATTATCAGAAAAAGAGGGTCTCGGCTACTGGGGGATAGCCTAGAACTATTGCTGAACAAAGAGTCGGAAAAAATATTAAATATAGAAGACCGAAGCCCGGTCGGCTCGGTGATGTAAACAATCAAATCAAAAATCACAAAGTATCATTAAAATTACAGCTGTGCCAAGTAAGGGAAGTGCAACCGAAATATTTGCGCAATGAGAACGAGAAAATTTGAATCAAAACAGAAAAAGTGATGGAATTAAAAACCACAATTGGCCATTAATGATTTGTGTGTGATTTCGCGAATATACGAGTATATTTTAGTATTGCATTCGACGCGCGTTCGAAAAGTCGCGATTATGTGCAATTTTTGCCCTCTAATCAAGTCAAAAATTGCCCAAAAGTTAAGTCCACAAAATGCAGTTGCCACTTAAAAAGGGCTTAGCCGGGCTTGGCCAGCTGAAAAAAAACAATATAAACAGCTTAAATGGAAACTTTTAACTTTTTTGCACGCCGGAAACCAGAAACCATAAACTAAGACAAAAACCAACGCACACACTCCGTCCAGACTCCGACTCCGCAATAAAAGCAAAATTCAACTCGAAAGTTGCATTTGGCCGGGCTTAGTATCGGACTTTTTTGGCTTAGCCATTGTGTATATAAATAATATGTATATACAGTAGTTTTTTGTGCGTGTTTATTTTAAGCCCTTTGACATGGAGCCAAAGTTTTGAGGGAGTTCCAAGCCGGACTGCAGACTGTACATGGAATATTAATTGTACTCGGCTTTTTGTTAAGTGAATTGTAAAATAGAAAACTAAGACACTAAAAACCAGCATGGGTCGCAAAAAGAAGCTGCCGACAGGCGTAAGTAAGAGCCTAAAGTGGCTTAAACCAAACAAAGTATAACCAAGAAAGTCACATTTGCATATTAGCAGCCAGTTGCCTCTTAAAGTTGCCAGTTGCCAGTAGAAACTTAGCTTGAATGCCGCTGAATCCCATGTCATTTAAATGGAAGCCCGACAATCGTCCAAGATCCATATCCGGATCCGGATCCAACACCGCCACTTTGCACTTAATTTTCTTGTATGTTTATTTTTTATTTATTTGCAATTCCGTCGCTCTCATGAATTCCCCGCCATAAACACCCACATACTTCCAACTCACCTCAACCTCCCCCTTCTGTATTTTTTTTTTAAATATGCCAGATATCGTCTGGAGGCAACAACTCCGCCAACGCCCCCAAAACGGTGGGCGGGTGCTGTGTGCCACTGGGATTACCACAACCTTTGCTGCTCGAGGAGAAAAAGTTCCTGCTGGCTGTCGAGCGAGGGGATATGCCGAATGTGCGCAGGTGAGTGCCGTTTTTTCTGCCTCCAAATACCTTAAAAAGGATGAAGGATATAGGGTCTGGATAGGGGAGAGATAAAGCTAAGTCCTTGCCTAAATAAAAGATACAGTATGATGATTATATTTGTAACATTTTATTCACATACATATTTGAATATTTTTTAAGAATTCTTGTATAATTAGAACAGAAATGATTAGTTGTATATTTTCTCAAAAGAAAACTCATATACTTTTAAACTTTAAAACATTTAAAATCATTTGAAATTATCAAAAATCCCCATTTCCCCTAAGAGGTATCCAAGTTTCGTTGGTTGTCAGCCCATTGTCAAGGGAAGCCCAGGTGTCGACTGGGCTGGGCCACACAGGTAACATAAATCCCTTCGGGACGCACCTTTGGTGTGTTTTGGGTTGTTCGGCGGTGCCACCATCATGCTGGGTGGTTTCATTTATTTGCACACGCACCCACCACCGCCTGAGGCCCCAGAATGGTTGCCTAACTTGTATCTTACAAGCCACTTAATAAGCAATATGAGGGCTCCACATCTCACATTCCCATTTGCGTTACTTTCTGCTCGTTTACAGCTTTACTTTAATAAATGCACAATTAATTTCGAGTTTTTTTGGCAATGAATATATGAGAATATAGGAAAAAAATTCAATTACGGGAGGTCTTTATGGAATAATAAGGAAAAGAAACAATATACTCTACTTTCCTTGTTCGGAATATGAAGATATTTAAAGAAAACCTGACATAAGCCAATAATAAAAGTTAATATAATATATTCCTATATATAGAACTCTGAAAAGATTTGGTCGACAGGGCTGGCGGCCGTTTATGAACAATTTTTTATTGTTTTGATCGGGGGGTGATGATACGAGTAGTAGATTCGATGGTACGGGGAGTTGTTGTGCTGGTGGTGGGGGTGCTGGTTGTGAAGGTGGTATATGAACAAGCAAACAATCGGTGTCCATTGGTGTCCTTTTTCCCGTTGTGAATCCTGTTCTGGCTGTTCCTGTTGTACTGGATGTGGTTCCCGTAATTGTTTGAAGGAGGCATGCATATGTTCCGTGTGCCAAGTGTCGAGTCGGCCGAGCATCTTGTTGGGTATACACTATACAGGTTATACAATCTAATCCTAATACAGGCGCTAATACTAAGTCTAATGCTAAGGAAGTTACTAAGGAATACTAATCTTGTTCTCGAGGACAGGCGATGCGACATTGATGATAATGTTGTGGTTGTTATGGTGGGAGTTACTGTTTGTGAATTGATTACGCTAAGGGTTTGGGATATTGTGGTGGCGATGCCGGGACATAACTTAAAAGTTGATGAAACGATACGGATTGTAGCTTTTCATCTCGTCAAGGGTATAGCGGTAGATGACCTTCGAGGGCTCCTCCTCGGAGCCAACAGAGTCGTCCTCTTCTTCGCGAATTTCGTTCAATCGCTCCACCCGGATACCTTTCATCTGGCAGGCGCGCCGGTAGAGTTGCTCCTCCCTGTCCATGTAGAATTGGCAGGAAATGGGATGGTGTTGCATAGCTGGCGGTCCTGCTGCCAATGGATGTCCTGTGAATGGACCACCGGTCGCAGTATACGCCGCTGCATTGAACCAATTTGGAGCCATTCCTCCGCCGGCCACAATCTTCACCGTTTGAGTCTCTGGAAAACGTAAAGGTTATAATGTTTTAATGAAATTCGAAGCTATTTCGGAGGACGCACCCTTGTTCTTTTGGGCCATTTTGATGACCAAGCCTTGACCCTCGCCGACTTCCATTTCGAATCGACTTCACGCAAATCGCCGGGATCGAGGGATGATTATTGGTGTTACAAATAATTTAATCGCCAAATGTGGGTGGGTTTTTGTGGTGTGTTATTACTGTAATCGCGTCGTAAAAGCGTAGTCCGTTTCTTCTTTGAATTTTGTACAACAATTTATGTTGACGAACGATCATTAACTGAAAGTTTTCGTCTTTTTTGGTCGGCAGATGGTTATAAATTGTGACAGTTGACCAGCCAGGGCAACTAGATTTCCATAGCAGTGTTGGTAACAAAATAAAAAGTTAATACCCACTCGGACTTCTTCTTCCTTTTCGTGTCAGCCCTGAAAATGAAACGATTTTCCTTTCCTCACTTTTTTGTGTTTTTTGCCGTATTTGGCACTCGATTGATTGGCAAAGTTTTTTGTTGGCCTCTCTCCGTAATTAGAAACTTTTCGACCAACTTTCGACTGCTCGGGCATCGCGAATCGATGATGAAGAAAAGCAAAAGTAATTTTGTCCTTTTTCTGCAACGAAAATTTGCTTAAATTAACAGCGAGCCCCCTGCTCGGTGGCCATGTCTTTTATTAAGAAAATTCCAATAATTGCGACGACATAATTCCCTTGCAGGATCTTGCAGAAGGCGCTGCGCCACCAGCACATCAACATCAACTGCATGGACCCCCTGGGCCGGCGGGCCCTCACCCTGGCGATAGACAACGAAAATCTGGAGATGGTCGAACTGCTTGTCATCATGGGTGTGGAGACAAAGGACGCCCTGCTCCATGCCATCAATGCGGAGTTCGTTGAGGCCGTCGAGCTGCTCCTCGAGCACGAGGAGCTCATCTACAAGGAGGGTGAGCCCTACGTAAGTCTTTCTTTCCTCCTTTTACAGGGAAAGAAATTTAAGAAATGCCAAACAATTTTCGTTGCCAAGATATTTATTCAAAATGGTTTGGGAAGGTTTATTTTTAGCGAATTTTATTAACGTTAACTGGACAAAAAAGCGACTAAAAGTATGCTACAAGCTATTTATTTTGGGAGAAGTTCCAACTATCATATAGTACTTCTTAATTTGACCCATAAATAAAATATATTTCTCTGTGTCTTTGTCTGCTGTGCTCAGCTAATTTGCGGTTACCGTCCCATTGGCTTAGGCCCCGGTAACTTGAAGCTAACACGATTTTAATCAGTTTCCGTGTGAGGGGCTTTTGGGTGTTGGAGTGCTGAGCAGGATGCCTCGTGCCCGTCCTTCGGGATCAGCGTCGCCATCGGGCACGTACACGCAGCATCTCAAGGCTCGAGTGATTGGGAGTGTGCGATAAGCGGCCAGTGCCCTTGCCCGCCACATCCTGCTCCTGCCGATCCGTCTGCTCCGCAGTCCCTGTGCTCCTTCTGCTCCTGTATCTCCGGTTTACGTTTATTGCAAATAAAGTCGTCGGTCGGGATACCGACTGCTCCTGCCCGGCACTCCGCCTCCGCCAGATACTCTCGCAGTGCCAGACACCGCTCATATTTATGCACACTGGCACGCTTCATTAGGCAGCCATTGGGCGCTGTTGGAGCGTGAAAATTACTATTGTAGCGCATATGCAATAAAACGTTTAACAGGCTTAATAACATCTACAAATGATGAAGACAGCCTGGATTTGAGTGGGGCTCCCAGCCAGTGCTTCTACCAAGTATTTTTTCGGATGTCCTTCAGGGAGGGTCAAGCACCGAGATTTTCCAGCAGTTAGTGTGGGGTCAAGACGGCAAATCGATAGTCAGCAGTATTATAGCTACTTTTTTAAGATGATTTCCAAGAAAAGTCTGGTGATTGGTTGTAAATGGTAATATTTTGAATTACTTTTTGATTTCCCCCCTCAGAGTTGGCAAAAGGTGGACATAAACACGGCCATGTTCGCTCCGGATATCACGCCCCTTATGCTGGCCGCCCACAAAAACAACTTTGAAATATTGCGTATACTCTTGGATCGAGGAGCAGCAGTTCCCGTGCCACATGATATACGGTAGGTCCTTTCTCCAAGTCACAAATCAAGGATAAAACTTAAACATTCCATTTCTATTCCAGTTGCGGTTGTGAGGAGTGCATGCGTTTAATGGCTGAGGATTCGCTAAGGCACTCCCTTTCCAGAGTCAACATCTACCGGGCTCTGTGCAGTCCTTCGCTGATCTGCTTGACCTCCAATGATCCGATCCTGACGGCTTTCCAGCTGTCCTGGGAGCTAAGGAATCTGGCGTTGACCGAGCAGGAGTGCAAAGCGGAGTACATGGACTTGAGGCGACAATGCCAAAAGTTTGCGGTGGACCTTTTAGATCAGACAAGGACCTCCAACGAACTGGCCATTATCCTGAACTATGACCCGCAAATGTCGAGCTATGAGCCGGGAGACCGGATGAGCCTGACACGACTAGTCCAGGCCATATCCTACAAACAGAAGAAGGTAATTTGCCAGGCCAATTTCCCCTGAAGCCAATAATTCGTTCTCTCGTGTTTGCAGTTCGTTGCCCACTCGAATATTCAACAATTGCTATCATCGATTTGGTACGAGGGTCTCCCTGGTTTCCGTCGCAAGAGCATCGTGGACAAGGTCCTGTGCATCGGTCAGGTGGCGGTCCTGTTCCCACTCTACTGCCTCATCTACATGTGTGCCCCAAACTGCCGCACAGGGCAGCTGATGCGCAAGCCCTTTATGAAATTTCTGATACATGCCTCCTCCTATTTGTTTTTCCTCTGTGAGTATCCTGTATCCGAAGGATTGCAGACACAAACAATACGAGTTTGAAATAATAGGATAGCTACGATGCAATCGACAAGCGCATATCTTTTAAAGACTGAATCCCTTGCCTTTGAAGGCAAATTTTACTCTTCACAGTTCAGGAAATGTCAGCAAACAGGTCAACACTTTACGGTTATTTTTGGCCGGGATTTATTTACCTGTGACTTGGCATTACCTGGAAATCCCATGCCTCCACTCATCTCTATTTACTTTCGCAGTCATTCTAATTCTGGTCTCGCAGCGGGCGGATGATGACTTTGTCCGCATCTTCGGCACGGACAGGATGAAGAAGGAGCTGGCCGAGCAGGAGCTGCGACAACGTGGCCAGGCACCCACCAAGCTGGAGCTCATCGTCGTCCTCTACGTGATTGGCTTCATGTGGGAGGAAGTCCAGGAGATATTTGCCGTGGGCATGAAGAACTATTTGCGCAACATGTGGAATTTTATCGACTTTCTACGCAACAGTCTCTATGTGAGTGTCATGTGTTTAAGGTGAGTTCTCTAAATGTAGGATATTATACTAAGTTATTCTCGGTGTCATGGAAATGGAAAGGAGAGCTATTGGTTCTTCTTATAAAGCCATTAAAAAGATAAAACTCTCTTGGCTTCTATGAGACATTTTTGCCATCATTATCCTTCAATAAATGCTTATTTGTCAGCACTATTTAAGCAATATTTTTTCTGATTCCAGAGCCTTTGCCTACATCCAACAGGCTACGGAAATATCGAGGGACCCCCAAATGGCATACATACCCCGGGAAAAGTGGCATGACTTTGATCCTCAGCTGATTGCCGAAGGACTCTTTGCGGCGGCCAATGTCTTTTCGGCCTTGAAACTGGTCCACATGTTCAGCATCAATCCGCACCTGGGGCCTCTACAGATCTCGCTGGGCCGGATGGTCATTGACATTGTGAAGTTCTTCTTCATCTACACGTTAGTGCTGTTTGCGTTCGCTTGCGGCCTCAACCAGCTCCTGTGGTACTTTGCGGCGCTGGAGAAGAGCAAGTGCTATGTCCTGCCGGGCGGGGAGGCGGATTGGGGTAACCATGGCGACTCCTGCATGAAATGGCGTCGCTTTGGCAAGTAAGTCCAGTCACTAGTCCAATTATCCACTCATCTCGCTAATTGTTCAATGTGTTTAGCCTTTTCGAGTCCTCGCAGTCGCTGTTTTGGGCCAGTTTCGGAATGGTCGGCCTGGATGACTTCGAGCTCAGTGGCATCAAGTCGTATACGCGATTCTGGGGACTGCTCATGTTCGGCTCGTACAGCGTCATCAACGTGATTGTTCTCCTCAACCTACTGATTGCCATGATGTCCAATTCGTATGCCATGATTGATGTAAGTTACCACGAACTTTGACCTTATTTATTCTTAAAATAATAACATTTCTTTGCAGGAGCACTCGGACACAGAGTGGAAATTTGCTCGCACTAAACTGTGGATGAGTTTCTTCGAGGACAGTGCAACCCTGCCGCCGCCTTTCAATGTCCTGCCGTCTGTGAAATGGCTGATCAGGATGTTCCGCAAGTCTAGCAAGGCCATTGATCGCCAGCGCTCTAAGGTAAGCTTTCAAGAAGGACTTCCGTTATCCTTTTTATTATTTATCCAATTTTCAGAAGCGACAAGAGCAGGAGCAGTACAGTAAGTACGACAATATTATGCGTTCCCTGGTCTGGCGATATGTGGCCGCCATGCATCGCAAGTTCGAGAATAATCCTGTATCGGAGGACGATATCAACGAGGTGAAGAGCGAAATAAGCACAATGCGCTATGAAATGCTAGAGATTTTCGAGAACAGCGGCATGGATGTCTCCTCGGCCAATAAGAAAGATAAGCGTAAGTATTCTTCTCCAAAAGACATACGATTTTTTTCGACAAAACCATTTACTTACCAGAACGAAGACCTCGACGCATCAAGGTCTGGGAGCGACGATTAATGAAGGGCTTCCAGGTGGCACCAGTTCAGTCCAGTTGTGAGAACGATGTCTTCGGAAATGTCAACGGCCAGGGCGACATGAGGGAGATCAAGGTGGAGTCCATACCCTCCAAGCCGGCCAAGGAGACCGCCAAGGAGAGATTCCAGCGAGTGGCCAGAACTGTTCTGCTGCAGTCCACTGCCCACAAATGGAATGTGGTCTTGAAAGCCGCCCAGGACTCTCAGATAGGACGATGCACTCAAAACGAGAGGAAAAGCCTGCAGAATCTGGGTAGAGCCATTGAAGAGGCCAAAAGGTGAGACCTACTTTTCTAATTAAGTTAATTAAATCCAGTTCAATACACTCCTCAGACTCATTATGATGAATCCCAATTGTCCTTCCGGTCGGGAGTCACCCATCCGCATTGAGTTCGAGGATGAGAAGACCAGCACTCTGCTGGAATTGCTGAATCAAATAAGTGAGGAAATCTCCCACAATGAAACGCCCAGGATCAAGACCATCTGGCGGCCACCCATTAAGTCCGTCCCAGCCCGAGCCATGGCCTTGAACAATGGCAGATCCTTGACCGCTCCTGAGCTGAAAGTCAGCAGGAAAGCATCACCGGCTCCTACGCCAGGGCCTACACCAGGATCTTCGATAAGCCAGCTGGCCAGACAAAGAGAGCTGCCTTTGTGTCCCAGCAAACTGGTGACCGATTCCACAGAAGGACATACTCCTGCTTCTGTTTCTCTTTCTAATCCTGTGCCTTTGAAGAAGGCAGCCCCCTTGGCTCCGGCACCGCCTCCGTATAAATCCAGACATACCCCCTTTTCCGTAGAGGGTCGAGTTCAGGCCAATAGTCGTACCTCACATGGTGTGCCATCTGGCAATTCCAATTTCGACATCCATGTGGTGGATCTGGATGAGCCGGCGGCCAGAGGGTCCTTGGCCAAGGACAATGTGTCCGATATTAGCTCGATTGCCAGTACGAGTCCCCAGCGGCCAAAACACCGAAACTAAATGTGATTGTGGCATGGACACGGGTGATAAATATCCAAAGTTAAAGGTCCTTCCAAACAAAAATAAAAGTAGAATGAAAATCTTTATTCTTATAACTTATTCACATACAAAAGAAAAGAATAAAACTATTTAGGAAAATTAAATTCCTTGTGTTTTTCTTAAAGTGGCTCCTGAAGGACCTTAAATGGCATTTACATATGTAGGATGCCCAATGGAGCATCCCTAGACTTGATGGACCCTTTGGGGTTTTTCAATTTTTTTCTCTTTCGGAAAAAAGAAACATTTTTGGGGAAAGCGTGCGGAAAGTCGAAAGCCGGAAGCATCAAAGCCAATTGAGACATAAAAAACACAAACAAGCGGCAAGAAATTATAAATTCAATTTGATGTCATATCAATTGATTTTGAGCTACATCATTTTGCCGCTCGGCATTCCATCGGCGGATCTGGTGCTGATATTGTGACTTTGTGGCAGTAAGTGGGTCACGCGGTGGCTGCCACTGAGGCTGGCATTTGATTTTGATGACGCGTGGCACTTTCAAATTTATGCGCCACTCTAAGCTCACTTTGTATGCGCCCAATGCCTCGGAAGGATGATGATGAACGTTCTTCAAAGTTTCAGGACGTGTGCGAGCTCCTTAGAGGGCCAAGCTCCTCCCTCTGTATGTGTCTGGGCTTCTGTATTTTTTGGTGAAACATGATGCTTTTTTGCTGACACTCCACCAGGGATAAACGCAGGTATTATGCTTATTATTCCAGCTTTATTTGGGGAGACGGGGGATTAGGATAAATATATAAATGACATTTTCCCTTTGGTTCGCTTTATGGCAGCTGGGCAATAAGTTATGTTAATGTGATTAGGTTACACATAATTCAACCTGATGAACTCAAGGACCTTGGCCAGGACTCCCCAAGAATTTGATACTGATACCGGTGTATACATTTCAGTCATGCCTTGCCTCCAATTACCCAAATAGTAGAACGCTTTCAAAAATTCCAAAAGTTCAGTTTATTTACACAAATTCATTTGAATTCCAGACAACGCACGAGCACATGTCCTTCGCTATTATAAGTATATGTATTTCGCTAGGCAGACAAATATACACAGAGATGGGCTAGTTGTTGGTTTCTAGGTTTAATTACATAGTACACTGTAACTTAGTCTAGGCTATAAGCTTTGCGTTTGCGATTGTGTTCAGAGTATACTATTAATCCGTGCGGGTCAGCTTCAGTCGCACGGCAATCCTCTTGCACTTCCACATCAGCTGCGTCTCCAGGATGCTGAAGGACATGGCCACCAGGACGAGGCCCAGGAGGAGATAGGCGCAGCAGGCGTACAGCTGCAGCTCCGGCCCGTTGAAGCTCCGGGCCGGCACAAAGTCTCCGTAGCCGATTGTCGAGAGCGTCACGAAGCAGAAGTAGGCACCGTCCACCAAGGACCAGTCCTCCCAGAGGGCGAAGATCACGGTGCCCACACAGATATAGCACATGAGAATCAACAGGACCAGGCTGATGGGCACCTGCTGCTCCGGCTCCTCGTCCTCGTCCTCCTCGGAATCCTCCGCCTCGCCGTCCGTGTCACATCTACGCCGCCGTCGAGACTCCACCTCTGGGTTGCCATGATGGCGGAGCTTCTTCAGCACAAACTGCTCGCTGCCGTGTTGCATGTACTCCCCGTCGTCGTCGGAGGTCTCCGTGTTGTTTGCCGTGCTGTCGTACAGCGTGCCGGTGGCATGCCTCTGGCAGCGGCGGGTCAGCAGCAGTGTCTTGCGGCTCAGCGGCTGCAGCGTGTGGCGGTTGTAGGTGGTGGAGGCGGTTCCCGCGCCCCCAGAATCCTGGGGCACGCCCATGGAACTGGCTATCAGCGGAACACGCGAGGGCGTGCCATGCGGGCAGTTGCTGGAAGAAAAAATGAAACACCAAGATGGTCTATAAATATTTATGCCACGGCTGACCATAAAATAAATCAATTAGGCATAAAAAGCAAACCCCAAAGCAGGACCCTTAGGCAGTAAAAAGGAAATAGCTGTCATGTACAGGATCAATCAATAAGGCATAAAACGGAAGACAGACGTGTGCCTAGGAGGTATACAGGACGTATGCATTATATTTAGACACTCGATTGTGGGAATCATCTTAAATTTGTACCAGTTCCTCAATGCTTCTTAAATCATGGAATCCTTAAGCTCATTTGGCAGCCTGAGTCAACTGCACTCCGTTGAAAAATTCGAAACTGACAAATCGGACCCGATTGACAATCCAAATACCTTTTGAATTGCAACGAACGAGCATTCCGGCCAAATTGCAACAGTCCCCAGGGAAAGCTGGTTGGCCGAAAGAAGGCTCCTTCCCAAGTGGTTCACTCTCTGTCAAATCAATTTTCCGAACATTTATTGAACTTGGCCAGCAGTCTTCCGGGATTTTGTGCTCTTGGCTAGGCAAACACTCGCTCGGAATGCACTCGAGAAGCGATTGGCTAAGCAAAGTGCCAGGACATCACTAGACATGGTTGGTTCATACTCTTTCAAAGGGTAGTATGATTTTGATTTGACGCCAAACAAAAGGATTTAATGGGAGTGGGATATCTTAAGTCCTGCTACTTTCCCAGTTCCATTCAATATTCATAATTAATATTCATATTTGAAACAATGGGGAAGGCTGTTTTCCCAAGTGCATGCCAAGGACCTGCCAGTTTGTTCAAGCCTTCTCTTCCTGTTAACCAATAGAATAGATCCAGTCGATCAATAACGACAACATCACGTGTGTGAACAGACATTTATATTATTGTTTGCTTAAGACGGCAACTCGACAGGATGTCTGCAGGACCTGCGGAACAGGGGCCTCGAAAGCTAAAGGATGGGGCGTGGTTGGAGCATTCGGTTGAGATTAATTGACCCGATTCATTGCGACTGAGTGCGCTGCTCGGCTTACAATTAATTACAGACAAGGCTGAAACTGAAAACGAAACTGAGACTGAAGAGCAGGGTGGCAGGTCCTTCGACTGCTGCTCCTGCTCCTGTTCATGCCGCTGCTGCTGCTGTGGGTGATGCTGCTGTTAACCGCCGGAGGGCACCCCGCGACGCGTGCACAGGTTCACTGTCAAAATTAATTACCAGATGCGGCTGCTGCTCTTGCTGGCAGCTTTTTATTAAATAAAATGCTCAAAATGTGCGCTCAAAAAAGAGCGAGGCGAAGGAAGCCATCACCAGAAGCGATGCCCTCGGCAATCTGGCAGAAAATGACGAGCCAAGTGGCATTTGGGCCAGGGGGCATGGCGCATGGGGCATGGGCGGATTGTTGAAAAGTGGGAGTGGCAAAATGCTGCAGCAAACATCTCATGCAAATTGTGAAGTGTTGATTTAAAGTGCAGCTGGCGAAAAGTTAGTTTACAAAATAAAATTAAACAGAAGCATACCCAGCCCCGACAGCGTTTCCCACTTTGATTTCAACTATGGGCAAAAAATAATGCTTTAAGCTGTCGGATTTTTTTGTTGCATCCGATTAGTTGCCACATTCTTGTGGTACATACCTCAATCGCTCCCTCTCCTGCTCCTCCTCGTCCTCCATTATGTCCACCGCGCCCGACGAGTTGGCGTTTAGAAGAGCTGACAATGTTTCTCCTGCCCCCGATGATGCTATTGCTGCTGCTCCGGCTCCTGTTGTTGCAGTTGTTGCTCCGCCTGCTGCAATGCCACAAATACCTGCGGCCATAAAACTGTTATCGGACAGTGTTGCCGCCGATGTTGCACCCAGTGGTGGGGGTGCCATGCCTTTAATGCCACCGGCCAGTTGTGGGCTTGTTGCTGCGGCCACTGTGTAGGTTAGCAATGGTGGTGCGGGTGTTGCTGCTGCGGTGCCTGTTGCTGCTGCTCCACCCGATGTTGCCGGTACAGGTCCTGCTGCCGGCAGCAATAAATCAGTGGATCCCGTGCCACAGTCCATCAGAGCATTGATCTCGTGCGGCAAGGGTTTCGTCACGAACTTGCCTCGTCGCACAGCTGCAACAAATTGATAATTAAATTCAAAATTGAATACAACATTGTTAATTTAATTCCAAATTTAATATGAAAGTCATTGCATTTTGTAACTGAATTTATGTTGTGTCCTAGCAACAGTTTGATTTAAAAAAGGTTCATTAAATGTATTATATTTTTGTTTAATTTAAATGAATTTCACTAACTTAAATTAAATATGTTTTTGCAATAACATTAACCAAAATACACACAACTTGGCACAATGATGGCCAAAAAGTTGGCGCACAAATTGGCAAAACAACTTCCGCCAACTGCCACACACGGTTTGATTATCCCGTTAGCCCCGTTAGTTCCGGTGGAAATGGAAGTGGACTGGAATGGGGCAGATGGGGAAAAGTGGCAGTTGCCCGCAGTTGCGGAAGGAGTGGCGGAAAAGTTGTGCATTTAGTGCAGAAGAGTGTGCGGAGGGGACAGGCTGCGAAATTATTTGCTTTGCATTTTCAAAGTTCGCCAAACAATGCAACAATGTGGCGGAACGTTTCGGATTCCCAATACCCCCGGCTTGCCCCGCTAATGCCCCTCGAAAAGCCAAAAGTTTGGCGTTAACTTTCATTAGCGGCTGCCAGTGACAGGGTCGTGATGTCAGAGGGCATTATAACATCTGGCGGGGCATGCCACAGTGGGCAATTGTTGGGGGCACAAAACAAGCCCTAAACTATTTTGAATTATTCATCAGATGTTTTTTGTTAAAATGATAAATTAAATTAAGATTTAGTAATCTTTTAGTAATATACCAAATACTTAATAGTCCCCTATCCTTGAGGTTATCCATCCTTTTCAACAACCACTGTTTTCAACTATCAACACCAAACTAGAAAAACAAAAAAAAAACCCCTAGAAAGGAAACGTATGTCTTTCACTTTCGGAACTGTCAGCAGGACGCTGGGAAATCGCGGTAGAGTGCGGTCTGCTCCGGAAATGGCCAATTTGAAAATATTTACTTAAACTTGGACACCGCACTCGCACGCTCACAAAAGCGCACAAAGACATTCATTAGAGTGCAGGGAATAGCTTGGCAGGACATACTATATAACAGGACCTGCCCTGAAAGTCACTTTGCAGCTGTGGTTGCACCAACTTTTGGCCGGGCTTTAATGGTGCGGTATGCCAAAGGTTTCGGACATTTTGGGGGAAAACTCTAGAGACTGGGATGGAAGGCAGTCCCATACTTCGGACCGTGTCCTGGTGGCAGTTGCAGACAATTAACATGCATAAAGCAATCAAAGGCAGCTAGAGTCGTGCCTGAAAAATGACCGAGTCTCACGCTAACATTTGTTGCGAAATTAAGCGGAATCCTTTGATTAAAAGCAAGTCACGTGCCGCGCCGAGACCGAGCTGTTAGCTTAAATGAGTTTTGCATGCGTTGCAAGCAGACGGTGTGAAGCAAAGCTGTAAGGAGCATGTCCTGCGAGACTTCGTCTTAATGCCAAGTCATCATTATCGTCAATAAAAGTGTCGCACATGTCGAAAGTTGCTTGGAGTGCATGATGTCCTTGCTGTTGTTGCTGTTGCCCCTGATGTTGCTGCTGTCGTGGCATGTCAAGCAGCACAAGTTGAAAAGTTTTAATGCCCCACCCACTGGCACGCCCATTTGGGTGGCGGCTTGAAGTGTGTCTGCTTAACTCTGTCATTTTAACACGATGCTGATGCTGATGTTGCTGCCGTTGCTGCTGCTTTTGCCGCAACCTGCAAGCTGCCACTCCTCGGTATCCATCTGCGAGGACGATGATGTCGCCACCCAACAAATTGTTATATAATTGAATGCGTAAATGAGCCCCTGGAACAGGCGACAACGGGGCGTATGACTGATTGATTACAGTTCGGTTTTGTTGCCAAGGGAAGCCCAGGTTAAGCCAAATCTGTCAGCAGAACATTTTCGGTTTTAACCTCTCACAGACACACCCTGCTGCCACAAATTGTTCATCCAATTATATTTCATTCTCCTTTGTTACAATTTATGCAGGAGTCTTGTTCAACCACAATTATGGCTAATTAACAATTCAAAATTATATTGAAAATGCATGAAAATATTCTGAGGCAGACACGGTTGAGGTGGCCATTGACATTCATTTTGTTCGATTAGGGATTAAATCGCCAATTAGAATTATTCTAGCTTTCTACGACTTCATGGACTTAATTTGTCAGAATTTCAATTTCAATGAATTTTCAAACAAAGACACTTCCCTTTCAATGTTCCTACTATATAGTTAAGCTTATAATTTAAGCTCCTCATACTCTTTTAAATAATTTTTTATAGAATTCATTCCACAATTTACACCAACATGGCAATAAACAAAGCAATTGGAGCACTTACCATGCAAACTGCCCGTTTGATAGGCCGGCGGCGGTGGCAGTGTGATGGCCTCGAGGGTCGACGATTCCGGCCCGGGTACTGAAGAGTCCTGGAGCCCCGAGGCCAGTACCCGGTGCTTGCCGGAAGCCGGTTGCAAATGTAACGTGTGATACTTGACCAGACCGCCACTCCCGGTTGCATGCCCCAGCCCATTCGGATTCGGATTGAGACCCGGATTCGGATTCGCGGCCAGAAGGGAGTGGCCGTGGGCGGGGCTGCCGGGCGCCGAGGGGGCAAACGGAAAGTAAATCGTGGCAGTTGCAGGGCCATAACAATTCGGTGGCACTGTGAGCGGCATTGTGCGCAACATGCTGCTTGGGACGGCCACGAAATTCTGTTGCACTTGCTGCTGTTGCTGGTGATGTTGCCGCGGGAGAGTTGCTGTCGATAATTGCTGCTGCTGTTGTTGGTTTTGTAGTTGTTGCAAGTGCTGCTGCTGCTGTTGCTGCTGCTGCGGTTCGTATTTCAGCAATGCATTGCCTGTTGTCGTTGTCATTAGCATGACATCCGGCTGTTGTGGCTGTTGCTGATGATGCTGCTGCTGTTGGTAAAATTGCTGCTGCTGATTCAAGTTGTGCAACAATTGACAGGCATCTGCTCGCCGCAACGGACAAAAGAAATCGAAAGAGAAGCGACGTGTTAAAGATGATTAACGACTTCCAATTGTGCTGACAATACAATTAGCATACGGACAATGCCACAACTTACCTTCCCCTTTCTCCGGAGGCAGCTTTTCCTTCGGCCCGTACTCGAAGCAGTCGTTCAGACTCGTCTCACTGTTGGCCGCATCGTACTTGCAGCCTCTGCAGTTAGCCTGAATGGAGAAAATGAAAAGGGTTTTAATATGAAGGGGAATCAAAGACCCATCGGATCTTTTCCAGTGCGTATCTGAGTGGCAATGCCCAATAATTAGGAATGGAAAATTTTGATTTCCCTTGTTTTCGGAAAGGGACTGAGAGAAGGAGGGTTTGCCAATAAAACACGTAATTTGCATGCTCAATCCCAGGGCTTCTTGAGGCCCGAAAATGATGTCATCGTCGTGGTTGTGCCACAAAGCTGTTTGTGGGCAACGCCTGGCATCGTGTGTGCGTTGCGGTTCTGTGGCATCATCATCATCATCATCAAAAGCCAGACAAATCTAATGGACACACACAGTGGAAAGACACGCAAACATACGGCTGAAATGTCTCCCTGCTAGTCTTGCGGTTTGGGCCAAAAACCCAAAAGCCTTCGTTACAGCATGCGTCATGATAATTGCAAAAGACGAAAGCCGAAACGCAAAGGCAATGGCTGTGGCAGTGGCAACAGCAAAGGCCGAAAGCCAAAAGGGCAAGCGGCAAGAGCAGGCGGCAGTCAACATGATGGCGATAATAATTCAACCGATGACTGCACATCCCCCAGAGTCAACCGCAATCTGCTGGCTGCCTGTCTTATCAATGGCCATGCGTATCCTTGCGGCCGCCGCATGTCCTTACGGTCCGGTACGGTGGTAAGCCCCCAAAGCCCACTTGGCACCGAAAATCATATCAAGGCGGCGAGCTTGTGAGATTTCCTAGAATTGGAAGGCGCCCTAATGAGTTGTTAAATGCAGCCGGGACCAGAAACAAGCCCAATACCAGAAATTATACCTACACAGAGAAAAAGGATATGAAAGCCAATATCTTTATGTTTAAAATGGTTAAAGTTTCCAATTCTTCACGTGCCAAAGTATTTGAAGTTTTAAGAAACTCCTTATATTATTTGCTCTTTTTTTGGACTTGCCAGAACTCACTTTTCTTGGCAAATGCAAAAATCCTGTTCAACAAGTAGCTGCCTGCCAGCCAAGGAGTAAGAAAATGCTGAATAAAAATAGGGAATTCCATGCTCGAATGCCGGTGAACACGGCAAGTAACATAGATTACCACTCGAGCGTTGAGGATGTGGAAAAGTTTTTAGTTCTATTCAGCTGTTAAAGAGGATCTGTGAGGGAGCTCTACACAACTGGAGCTCCAGCTAGCTCGAATCCAATGGGCCGAATCAAAATCAATTAGGACACCCGTCGGTGGCAGGAAATGAGAAGTTATTGCATGCCTCCAGGCGGCTGCCGTGTAATTGTTGTTATGCGGAAAAACTTTTCCCAGCGCCACATTAAAGTGGCGAGCACTCTTTTCAATTTACGCGGCACGAACCGAAAGGCACTTGGCCGGGCTAAAAAATTAAATTTATGCCGTCGACCAAACTGGAAATAAAACAAAAAGTGCAAGGGTCGTGGAAAGTTTTCGAAACTCTTAAAGTGGGGGAGCCCTTCGTTTAAAGAGTCAAGTTCCGTGGCTGGCAAATTCAAGTTTGACGGCCAAAAGTTTGCGAGTTCATTAAAAGTGTCGACACAAAAGCAAGTTTGCCATAGTAGTGAAAAAAGAGCGGTGGCGGCGAGTAAATGTTAATTTATGAAATGAATTTTATTTGTTTTCTCGTTATCCTGCCGCGACCGAACCTTCCCCCCCTACCGTCCAAATGACAAACAGTCAAATCGAACTTTTGCCAGCCACAACGCAAAATCACTTATATATTTATTTAACCACAATATTTCTTTTTAATTTGTATTTTTGCGTCAATTTTTTTACTCAATTCGTTTTTGCCGCTCTGCCATAAATTGCCAATTAAACAGAAATTTGTGCAAGCAAAACAAACAGGACTATAGGATTGCAGGACACTCATATAGTCCGCCAAATGAGTGGCCACAATTGAAAAAGCTGTGAATGCAAACAGTTTGTTTTTTGCCCTGGAACTGGGTAACCAGTTCCCCATTAAAGCCTTTAAAGAGGAATGCGCACCGGAATGGCAATGAAATTGTTAAGAGAATCCTACGGCCTAGAGAAGTACATGCAAATACCGGAACTCGCGGATCCCGGTTCCGACTAAAACAGAAATGTCATTACGGGAGCCCAGCAAATCACTTACAAAACTTATGCACGAATGCACAAAACACGCAAACAAAAACACAGAGTAAATAAAAATCACAAAAACACAAAAAAAGGGCTCTCGGGCAACCTAGTCAGAGTTTTGATATCCTAAAAAATTATTTATAATGTATACAGCGATGGCTCTGTTAGCACAGAGAAATAAAAACGCAATAAACCAGGAAAAAACGTGAAACTGAACTCCGACCCGGTAGTCAGCCATCCGCAGTGGGAAGACCCAGAAAGACCAACACAGCAAAAGCCCAAAAAGGCAAAAATAAAAGTTCTTTGTTGTTTTGGCCCAAATCAATTACAAACTTTCAGTTTGCGTTAATAGAAAACCGGCACACACCCGGCCACGGCCATGACCGGCCACGAAGTTGGAGATCCACTTAAAAGGCTTCTGCTGTTGTAATTAAAACTCGTAATTCGAGACCTTTATGACTGGCTGGTGAGTCTCTGAATCAGAAAAATCAAATAGAGCCCATGGATAATCAAACTGTATGGGCTAACTTAGATGCCCATCGCAATCTTGGCTAAAAAGCTACTCCATTTCCATTTACAGCATCTAGAATCCAGAAGAGTTTTCGAAAAATGTTCTTGCTGACCAAACTGAAGCTGTCATCGGAACTGAAGCTGGCGGAAAAGTTTCAGAGGGTGTCTGGTGGAAAAACTACCAGCGAAACACTTAGGAAGTAGTGGGAAAAGTTCTGGCGTAAAACAGCGGATTTTTCCCCGCCAACAATGTCGAAAGTTTACTTTAAACTAGAGCACTTTGGATGCTTTTGCTTTTTGGGTTAGTCAGCAACTGTTGCTCGAAAGTTCCTCCACATCAACAGCAATAAGTTTGTTGCTCCTTACTGGGCAGGAACTATTGAATTAAGATCCATAAAAATGTCCTTGCAGTCAGCATGCCGCTGCTGCTGAACTCACTAAAATAATATCAATCATACGCCATGTACTCACCCCCAGGCGTTGTCGTTTTCCGCACTTGTTCTTGTCCTTATCCTTCTCCAGGCTGGTCGGTGTTGTTGCGGCCGTCGTTGAAGCCGTGGCCAAGGACTTTTTCCTGCTCCTGCTCCTGTGGTGGTGGCCGTGCTGGTGGTGCTGCAGCTGGCAGCAGAGCCGCACGTAGGTGCACTGCAGACCCTCGGCCAGAAGGGCTCCCAGGCTGGAGAGGCACATCAGCATGAGAGGCACGCCCACCAGGGCGTACAGAATGGTCGCCAGTTTGCCGGCGGCGGTGCGCGGCGTGAGGCTGCCATGACCTGCAAACAGAATCTAGATCAGGATCGGTGCAATAGACTTGTATGTATCTCCGCTGAGTACTCTGGGATGGCAAGCACGCAATGGCTAATATAAATGCATATAGTTTTAATCGGTTGGCGATGAAGGAAGGTCCTGGGGAAACTCAATCTGTCGGGTAATGGTCCTGCATATGAAACTAAGCCCCAAACTGTGTTTCAAGTATCTGACAAACTTGGCAACAGTATCTAATAAAAGTGTGGGGAAAAATACCAAGAATCTTTACAGTTTCCAAACTCGAATAGTTTGGCAAATTGTGTCTCAAATCTAGGAGCCAAAAATCATATTAATTATGTTTCCTTCCACCCTAAATAATGCCGAAAATAAATCCGTTTAGAGTAATATTTTAGTGCTTATCTTTCAGTACTAACACTTCCCTTCCATGAACTCTTAGCCTACACTATTAAAGTTGAAGACCCTGAGATGTAGTTAATTTGTAACAACAAGAATGGCCTATCCGAGCACAACACCATTTAGCATATGCAAATATTTTGCCACCGCCCACGGGTCGTATACACAATGTGTCTCTACGACTGCTGCCACAGTGGCCTTAGTTTGCCTTCGAAGGCGTTTCGACGTCCCAACGCCAAAGTAAATATTTACTGGGCCCGGCACGAGTTGTGGCCTGGACCCCCATGGACTGGCCTGGCCTGTCCAATGTAAATCCAACGAAATCATAATAAGCAGCTCGCCACGCAGGATTCCCTTCCGACAATGCCTCCGCCCTAAAGATAAACACTAAACATAAATCTAAACGGCTTAGTTGTAAAGGCGAAAGTGAAAGTGCGGAAACGGATGGGAAAATGGTAATGGAGTCGGAGTCGAAATCGGATTCGGAACTTACCAATTGTCGTTATCACAGTGACCGAGTAGAGTAGAGCCTCGCTAAATGTCCAGCTCTGGGAATCGCCGGCATCGTAGCCAAAATGGCCCAGGGCACTGGCACTGCCGCCCTGAAAATTGCCGAATCCTCCGGCGCCACCTCCGGCGGATCCCTGCCGGGTGGCTGCCACAATGGAGCCCTCGAAGCGACGCAGTTGCTCATGGACCAGCATTGTCCAGTTGCGTTCATACAGAACGTTGAGTTTCTCTAGAAATACAGAAATGGGAAGGTTAGAGCGGGTTAATTTCGATCTCTTTCCGAAGCAGTTTCATCTGAAGTGTCATTATCCCCATCGGCAATTATGCAATTCCATGCCAAGTGCAGTGTTAACCCCCAACGACCTTCGACCCGAGAACGACAAGTGCCGACAAATCGGTCTATCCTCCACTTGTAGCCTCCGACATCCTTCTCGTCCTTTCGATTTCGGTCGAATGTCTTGAGGAATTTGCCAGCATTTGATGTCGTTGTCGTGCTCGCCTCTTGCAAATTGTAGAGGTTGCTTGTTAACAACAGTTTGGGACTAGTTGCCAGTTGCTCACGCCCTTTTCACGCCCTCTGGCCTTGGGTGTGCGGTGTGCAGAATGTGGGTGTGGCACTCTTGAGGTCTCGAGGGCGCACTTTCCCCAGACAGCTCAACCAAAAACCCACCCACGCACTCTAATCGACTCAAGCAAGTTTCGGGGAACAAAGCGAGAATCAAATGCTACTTGGCTTGCCAATCTTTTCAACTAAATTAAATAATGCTGGAATACTTTTGCCACAAGACTTTAGGGGGTTCTAAGTAAAGTCTTTCAAGTCTGAAGGAATTTTTAACTGATACTGTTGTCCTTCAATCTTATAAATATCCTAAACACCTCACAAAATCACAACTCATGCTAACTGAAAAGATAAATGACCTTTTTAAAGGAGAAGCTCTTTAAAGGTAAGATGAATGCTTCGCATCATTAGCCACTTTTCGGCAAGCATATTCTCTCATATTAATCATACGCCAGGTGAGACGACGCAGTCACGACTGAGACGACGCAGGTGAGACGACGCAGTCACGATTGAGCTCGAGTTAATTGGTTTATTTATTATGTGAAATTTTAATTAAATAATCATCAGCTCTAATAAACACGCACATGTCGCTGTGAAAGAGTTCCCATAGTTGAAAATAAACACTGTCTTCGAAAGGAGGCGCGAGTGTCGCTGGCAGGTGCCACAAAGTAATTATTTTCCCATAAATCAGGCCAGCAAATTGACTTAAAAATAGTTGCGCCAAAAGCGCCACACCAATCGATTCGATAAAATGTTTCCAAAAATTTGCGAAAATGAATTATATTTCCGAACGCGCCAAACCAAATATTTGGCTATGCAAATATTTTGCTATTATTCAATTCGCGAACTGGGGGGAAAATGAAATTTAGACCGGCTTTTGTTTGGTTTTGTTGGATGGGCATGTTTGCGGGTACTTATAATTAAAATATTTGTGCTGGCTGCTCGCCTCCAGCGCCCGCCGACGCCTGGTGTTTGTAAAGCATTAATGGGCGATAACAAAACATTGTCGCTTTAATGCCGGAATTACTTTGGCAATTTGCTGGCAAATCAAGTGTGCAAAACAAGCCGATAATTTACGGGCTATGCGGCAAAAATGTGCTGGCCATTAATAATTTATGCGTACGTTTGCGCGTTGCTAGCGAAGCGTTAAAATATTTGGTATTTAGTCATTTGGGGTTTTAGAGAAAAGGATTTCCCGAAAATATTCAAGATAAAGTGGATAAGGACTTTAAAGGATCATATAACTCACCTGTTATTATCCACAGCTCCCTCAGGCAATCCTCCCGACTCTTGGCAATGGCCGCTGACTTGCTCAGATCCTGCGGCGCCTCCAGCAGCGGGAAGATGAGCCCACCGAGCACAGAGTACCCGATGACCAAGAGCACTAGTCCTGGGGTGGAGAGCAGCAGCTTCAGCAACTGCCCGCAGAGGCGACGCGTACAACTGCCCGGCTTGGTGGTTAGAGTGGCAGTGGTGGAGGCCGTCTTGACGGCTGCCTCCGATCCCAGAGGTGCGGCTCGGCTTTGGGGATCCGCATCGGTCTCATCGTCAATGCCACAGGAGGGGCCCTTGATGTCCTGCGGCTGGTGCTGAAACTTGGCCTTAATCGCCTTCTCAACGTCGGACATGATCGGTCAGTGTTCAATGACATTTAGTGGCCAGCTGGAGCTTCTTTCCGCCCGTTTCCGTTCGCTAGCATTTCCGGTTCCGCCGACTTCAACTGATTCATGAGCAAAACATCAACCCTTTGGGCTAACTAATTGCAACAACGATTTCTCATCATTTGCAATGTCGCTTTTGTTCTCTGCCACTTTCTCTGTCTCCTGTCTGTCGTCTCCTGGCTCTAGTCTGCTTTCTCCCCTCGGCTTTCTCCTTTCACCCAATCCGCTTGTTGCCTTTAGCTAACGTATTATGTTTTAAGCTGTCGTTGACTCGCTTTTGTCGTTCTCTCGTTGTTGTTGCTGCTGCTGTTGCTGATGATGTTGCTGCTACAGATGTTGTTGCTGGTGTTGGTGCTGCTGCTGACGTGGCATTTACCATTGTTCCTGGTCTATGCACTTCATGGGCTCTTCCTCAACTTGTGCCGTTTGTACTTTTAAAGTTGTTGTGCCAGTTTATTCCCCTCGGTTTCGTTGTTGTTGTGTTGCTAGCCTGTAATTGAAAACATTTGTATGGTGTATGTAGTAGTAGTTGTTGCAATTGCTATGGCTGTTGCTGTTGCTGTTTCTGTTGCTGCCTGGCTGCTTCTGTTGAAGTGCACTTGTGAGTAGGTTAAGCGCACACAAAGTGAAAACGCACTAAATTTGACACTTCACTTAATCTAATTAGCAGGTCTTTAAGCCAGTTTATTGTTAGCCAAGTGGTCAGCCAGGCAGTTATACATTTACATGTCAAATTAGTAGCTAATTAATATTTGAAAAAGAAGAATCTTAGCTTTTAAGGCAACTAAAGAGTAAATAATTTAAACATATTTACGGCATATCCTCTTAGCTGTATGACCTATTTCCCTAGCTTGTCAATACTAATTTGCATTTTGCCATCTAGACTTAACACACATCTTGTTAAGGCCCCATTTAACCCGCCTAACTAACAATGGCCTCATTATCTAAGCTCATAAAAATGATAACAATGGCCAAGTCCATACAGGCATCGAGTAATACAAATTGAATGAGTCTCTGGCATTAGGACTGATGGGAGGACTAGCAAAGTGAAATCTGTCTGTGGATATAGACTGCCTCTGCCATCCAACTTTCACACATCAAAGTCCATAATCGTAATGAAGCTGACTTTGTGGGCCGATGGGTAATGCGCTTAGGTTATTTAGACATTGAATCAATTAAAGCCGAGAGAGAAAACTCAGCGATTAGTTATTGAAGCTCTCTGGGAAATGCTTCCCGAGTTACACGCAACATTTATTGATGTGTGCGGGCTGTTTTGGGGGAAGGTTGTGGGAACGCCATGAGGAAAACATTCATTCTTTTTGTGGACGCCCTTTTCGTAACAAACAACAACAAAGGAGGAGGCGTCTTCGTCTGGCTCACGCAATTTACTTAATTGGAAAATAAAATAAGCCAAAGCTAGAGACTGGGATTGGATTTTGGGGTCTGGAATTGGGCCAAGCCGGAAACTGCTGGCTAAGAAAACAATGGCCACTTGAATACTGTTTTTTCCCCTCTCCTTCTTTATGGCTAGCGCGCATAATTTAATTCGGAGGAACGCCAAAGGCGCCGACTAATGCAAAATTAATGTCAATCGTTGATTCCAAAAAACACACCCTTCTCCTCGAAATGCCAATGCCCTCTTAATTGTGCCCTTTATTCCAACATTTGAACTGCCACGAACACATCGAAGGACGAAAAGCAAAAGGGCAAAAGGGAAAAGAGCTGGAGCTGGAGCAGGTCACAGGACTGCCGGAAGTTATCCCTTTTAGCCAGATTGGAATCAGCTCAGAGTCGCCGCTTAATTGAAATGTTTGCGTTTCACTTTAATTAAAGCGTTTTCAGCCGCCTGACAAAACCCTTTCAGCGACCGCTATATTCTGTATTTTGTAACCCATCTCAGAATTTTATTCATTTCATCGCTTTTCGCACGTCATTTCATAAAGTTGAAGCTCCAAAGTCAAACTTTTTATAGTCTAGTATGGCTCGAGGAGAGTGGTGTAAATAAGACAAAAGCTGTGCCTTCATTTCCATTCATTTCCTTGGCTGCGCAGACACCTCCACTACTAGCTTTATTTATTATTATTATTTTTAAATGCAATGACAACAAACGCAGTTTAATTACAATTTTCAACTCATCAAATGCAGCAGCCGCACAGCGCAGAAAAGGCGGAAGCGAAAGGACCCTCTGCAGGAGGAGTCGTCCGTCCAAGGAAAATGGCGCTAATGGCGCCAACATTTCTCATTCTCGCCCTCTCTACGTATTTTATTTTGTCTTTTTTTTCCACTACTCCTAGCTCAGCTTTGCCGCCAGGATAGCTTGGCTGTTTTTAAATCCAATTTCGCTTCATAATTTTATAACGTGCCAAGCAAACTCTTCACTTCGCCGCCATCCTCATCCCACCCGTGGGACATCCCATTCTTGGTTCTCGTCGTTGGCCATTGCCGATTTAATTGCATCGCTGACATTTAGCACCCAGCAATGAAAACCCACACAAAAAATACAGCTGGAAAATAAAACGACAAAATAGTAAATGAGCGAATGAAGAAAAGCTGGCAAGTTGATTTTTCGACTGCGGATTAAGCGGGTTTAGTTTAGTCAGCATTTGCATGTTGGTTTGTTAACTGAACTCAAGTTTACATCCGACCTTAAGAGGACTATTTTAACATCGATTCTCATTCTGATTAGATTTTTTCTTAAATTTTCTGGGAAGTCCCCTTCAAAATCCCCAAAAACGCATGGAGGCACAATATGACCCCCAGCAATGGCTGTAACTTTTCCAATAATCATCTGATTCTTGAGCGGGATACCTTAATCGATTTGTGGATTGATTCTATTTTATTCTGCATCAAAACCTAAGAACAAAATATTTTTTAGATTTTTTCTTAAATTTTCTGGGTAGTCCCTTTCAAAATCCCCAAGTACGCATGAAGGCACAATATGGCCAACAGCGATGGTTGTAACATTGCCAATAATCATCTGATGCTTGAGCGGGATACCTTAATCGATTTGTGGATCGACTCTCCTTTAATCTGCATCAAAACCTAAGAACAAAATATTTTTTAGATTTTTTCTTAAATTTTCTGGGTAGTCCCCTTCAAAATCCCCAAACTCGCATGGAGGCACAATGTGGACCCCAGCGATGGCTGTAACTTTGCCAATAATCATCCGATTCTTGAGCGGGATACCTTAATCGATTTGTGGATCGATTCTCTTTCAATCTGCATCAAAACCTAAGAACATATTATTTTTCAAATTTTTTCTCAAATTTTCTTGTGGATCCCCTTTAAGTAAGGAAATTAAAGCCTTCACCTATTATTTAAATATCAAAATTTATTTTCTACCAGGAAGAATCAGAAAAACACAATAAATTAGTTCAGTCAAGTGTCTGTAATGTAAACTAAATGCAGGAGAATTAGTGGACTGGCTACGTAGACGACAGGAAGGGATTTGCGGGCATGTTTTCCACGCCTTCGAAGCCATAAAACCAGTGAAGCGTGCTCCTTAACTTTTCCTAACTCCTAGCACATTAGCCAAGAGAGTGCGAAATAATAGTTAGTTTTATGGCTGGAGGTGCGAAACAAGAACAATGGATACAGATACAGGATGCAGGATATCCGCAAGGAGATACAACTAGAGCCCCACCGGAAATTCATATGATTATGCAATTGAGTGCAGTTCCTCGAGAGGTGCTCATAATTCATATTAGAGCCAAGAACAAAAGAGCCACAAAAAGAAAGTGCCTGGCGAATGCAGGCCAACGGACATTAGGTGCAACCGGCGAAGGATGTGGGGGCTGAGGAAAGGTCCTGGCTGGCAGGATATAATGACCATGTTAATGCCCAACACAAAAGTGCACTGAAAGGAAATGAGCAAGATAAGTAACGAGCCCGAAAATTCTTCATCTCCCAGCCCCCGGAGGTCCCGGGTTGGAAAACTTTTCACAAAACAAGCGGTGCTCTAGAGAAAAGCTGGGAAATTGAGACTGCACTAGTGGAAAATTTGTTGGCTATAAAGTTAAAAGGGGGTTTGGTGATATTCTTACGAGTATAAAAGCTAAATATTATAATCCCAATGATACAAATATTTTGATTTAAAAGAAAATAAATTATTATCTTTAATTTTCCTGAAATATTTTTTCTATAAACTTTTCCCACCGCTCAGAGATACCCTAAGCTCGGTTACTAGCCGGTCTCGATTCCTTGGCTGCCCCTCATTAAACGCACTCAAGTTGCTAGCAACAATCTTAATTATGTTGTAAAGTCTTTTGGCCAGGAGGGCGAGAAAAAACAACCGAGCCAAACCAACTAGCGAGCGTAGGAAAGAATGGCTGGCAGCCAGGAAAAACTTTTGCCGGCGCTGATTAGTTTTTCGAGTGCCTCCAGTCCAGTCCCTTTCACTCCCGTTCAGTCCCCGTCCAGTTAGTCCGGTGCAAGTCGGCCAGTCAAGCGTTTGCACTCCAGCCTGTCATCTAGTCAGTCCTGGGCATCAGTGGCACCCATTGGAGGCAAACTCTGTGGGGCAAAAGTTTGGCTCAAACTGCGTGGAAGAACAACACCAAGCATGGCAACAACAGAAACAAAAACTCATTAAAAACTGCACAAATGCAACGTTTTTGGCCCATAAATACACGGCAGGACCAGAAGCCAAAGCCAAGTCAAGCAGGAAAATGCAAAACTGCCCAACAAATGCACAATAATTAGAAGCAAATTTAAAAGTCGTTTGGCTGCTAATGAAGGCTTCCTTTGTGCCCCAAAAAGTGGTAAAATGGTAAATGGGTAATGGCCAACAACAGTGCAACAACAGAAACGAAGAGTGTATGCCCAGAGGAGGCAAAGATGTTGGCGGCTAATGGTCAAAATTAGTTCAATAAATTCGCTTAAGTATCATTAATGAAAGTTTAATGTAATTGAAATGGTTAGAGTTTGATATTTTATTGAAAAAGATTTAATTTGAAGAGGATAATAATTCAAATAAATGAAATACTACTACCATAATGCATTTTCAAAACTATAACATTCGAGTGTTTCAGGCTGACAAGAGGACTATCAATATGGCCAAGGGCTCTTAGCTGATAAAAGAATTTGGCCAATAGGAAATGGTTTATTTTTTGAGGGGAAAAAATAGTTTAACGGCAGGCAGCAATTGCCCTCGAACCGTATAGTTCAAAATAAACTTGTTAACTTTCATAATTAAATTGTTAAACATCAGTTGGGCTTTAATTGACAGTCGTCGAAGGCGAGGGGCTTCGTCTGTTGGCCAGCTCAGCGAAATTCCTTAAGTGGCAATTTAGTGGCAATTTGCTTTTGTCTTAACACTTTTTGGGCCGAAGGATAAGACCTGGCTGGAATCAGGGGCAGCTTGTACCTCCCACTATACCTCCAACACAATTTAATGTTAATTAAGCGAAACGTTGCCAATGGCAGTTTAGTAGTCACAGTCGAGTTCAAAATGGTCCAGTGGTCCTTTCGTCCTTTCGCCACCAAGTCCTGTCTGTGAATGTGTAAACAAATGTTTGCACAGTTGGCCTAATTGACTTTGCCGAGTTAAAGCAAAAAGTTTTGCGTCCTTAGCCCTCAGCCCACTCCAGCTGCCATAAACGAGATAAAAAGAACAAAATTAAATCAAATAAAATCGAATTGTTGGCCAATTGAACGAGGACTAAGCCCTTCGAGAAAAAAATAATAAAAAAAAACTAAGTGTAAAGGGGAAAAATCCCGGGTTGAGCGTAAAATGGCAAGGGCATGCATAAAATGCATGCAAAGGTTGGCATCTGAAATTTGCATAAAAGCCCCGTGGCACGTAGTCAGCTTTGATGTCCTGCCGGATGTCCTGCGGAGAGCAGATCCCCTTTTTATACACGAGTGTGCGCACGTGTGTGTGCTAGTGGCTCTGATAATGCCATTTTGAATGCACTTTATGCGCACTTTGTCTCAGGGTCTCGCTATCATTAAAAACATTCCAGATTCGCAGCTAATCCCCATGATATATTAAGTGTCCTTGCGATTTGCATGGATATGAATGGATCTATATGTGTGTACGTATACGTAGTTATGCATATCCTGCAGCTACTATTAAGTACTCAACCCTATATGTAGTTGTGCTCGGTCCACCAAAATGGTGGGGCATTCCAGAGCTGACCAAAACACCCACAAAACCAAACCACTGCCAAGGGGTTTTAATCGAGCCAACTAACGCAGACATCTGCCCAAATTAAATGGCAAAAGCTATGTCGATGTGCGAGTTCCAATGCCAGTTGATGGTCATAATGGTTTCAGCTTGGAAGTGTTCAAAACTGATCAACAAAATAGAGTTTTTAATATCTGTCCACACTAGGCTAAACTATTCTTATAAAGATAGACACGGAGAATGTCCTTAGTATGTGATACCCTGTAGCGCCAAGACTAATTACATTTATTTGGCTTTGTAAAGCAGAACCAAAAACAAAATCAAACTACTAAGCTACCACAAAAAGTTTACAAATTGTTTTCACGGACTTGTTCAAAGGATTAAACTCATAATTGTGCTGGCTTGTGTAATTCCACAGCTGTCTATATCCTGCCATCGAAACTTCCTTTACTATAGCCATCCCCATTCCCTTGTTTGCCATTGTAATTGCTTTGTTTTGCTTACTAATTGTTTTGTGGCCAGAACGCCAAATTAACTTGGTCACGTGGCCTAAACGACGGTGTAGATGGCCCAGATAGAGAAGGAGAGGGACGAGCTTTATTGTGGTTATTGTGGATGGCGGATATTGTGCGCCTTGAGCTGACGCCTCTGAGCTTTATTGATGACATTCGCCGCCCGGCGCTTCGTATTAATTTGATGCACGAGTGGTCCGGCTATCGGCCCGATGATTGAGTGCTAATGGAGCAAACGTGGCGGAATGGAACAAAATCAAGGAAATCGACTCTAGCGGAGATTGGAGGCAGAAGACCGGAGGCTGGGTAATAACATGCAAGCCAAGTGACCCCAATGCCACATCACCCCATCTCCACACAGTGACCACCATCCGAGCCAGAGCAAACAAAACGCGTTTCAATGCGTTTCTGGAGGCTGGCCAGGAGGGGCGGCCCGGAGCTCAGGAACACATGTTTGCGGAGGGTGTTCCATGGGAGATGGGTAGTATGTTGGTTGGGTGGCAGATGCAAACACCGAGATATGCAATGGAAAACACACACACACCTCATTCGCACCCATACAGATTGCGGAGCAAGTGTGTCATGGACATGGCGAGGTTGGTGTGTTTCTGGGTTTGTATGTTTTGAGCGGAGGAGACGACAACACGTGTTCCAATCACGATGACGATGATAATGATGCCGGGAGGAGGACATACCATACTATACACCGTACGAGGACTGATGTAAAAAAGACGCATACTAAAATGGCGATCTGAAGGACAAACAAACAAATAAACCGCACACAAACATATCCAATACCGACCACAAGCAAACATAAGCTCACTCAAAAAAACGACTCGGCCCGAACGCATTTATGCAAGATTGCAATTATGATATAAAGTACACCGGCTGGTGGAACCAGCTATGTGGCAGAAATGAGCACACATTGCTGTTGAATGGTCCTTTCTCGTTCAAGAATGTCATGGTGGCCCAGAGCCAAAAAATTGTTGTAACAAAAGCCTCCAAGAGCATAGCTGATTACTTGACCAAGGCCGTGAGCAATTGACATTTAATTAAGACGAAGGTTGAGTGGCTTACACAAAGGATAACCCTTTTTATTCCATTCATACTTTTCCTGAAAGGCTTCAATTGGTTAAGTTGACTTAGACTTCAATTACAAAAATAGTCTCTACATTAATTCCTTTGCTTATCTCCCTAAGACACATGCAATGAATATTAATCTGAAAATCACTTCCGTCTGGCAAGAATCGATTACCGAGCCGAAGCTCATTATCTTTACTAATCGCTGGCAGCTCCTGTCAGTGTCAGGAGTTCCAGGGGGGCCTAAGCTCTACCGGAATCCGGATTGGCCAATTAATGAGTTTGAACTTGAGTTGACCAACGACGGACAGCGGACATCAGAAGGCGGACAATAGAGAACGGACAGCGGAAAGCGGAACTGACCTCAATCCGTGTCGCCTGTCGTTGCGATTTGAACCCCGTTCGGGCCAAAACTGTCAAAGCGTTAATTGAGTTTGACACTAATATGCGTGCAATCGCTGCATAATTGATTTATAAATGCCAGGCCATCAGCCACGCCCCATCAGCCCCGGCCATTGGCTGCATAATGCCGCCTCAGTTTATGACTTTGTTGCAAATTTTCGCTAATTGGGTCAGGCAAACGGCAAAACGCAAACACACAATAGAGCAGTTTGCCTGGCTGGCCAGGACGAGGTGGCTGCGAAGGACTGTGGCTGAGAATTAGCATTTTAGTGAAATGCTCTCAGAAATTTAAGGAGGCCGGACCGAAAAATCCAGCCATGAAATGTAGGACGAGCATCACCCTCCTTGGCCACCCGCATCCCGAGGAAAAAGGGTCCCGGATCCTGGTTTGGTTTTAGTCCTTGCCACAAGCACTAATTCCACACAATTCGTAATTAATTTGAATTAATTATGTGCCACTTTCCACATGCAGCTGTATGTTGGTGGAAAACATGCCGATGCTTCCAGCAAACATCACGCATGGCAGTGGGCGGTGGCGGTGGCTGTGGCACTGGGCGTGCCTAGCGGCATATTTTTGGAGCCGGCTCCAGCCACAAAACTGCCACAGAAGGCGGAAAGACGAGACCGTCTGTTTTCGACTTCATTTATCTTTTTAATGCCCTTGGAAAGGATATTACGATTTTTCCCAAAACTGAGAACGATATAAAGGGGATGTACAACTGCAAGGGCCGCAAGGGTATAAGGACTTCGACTTCTCTCGAAACTATCCATCCTTTCCTGTTTGTTTTCTTTTCAGCTTCGAAGGATGAGCAGCTTAAAGCATTAACGAAAAATCTCTACCGTTTTACAAACTCTCATCCGAGTAGACTTTTCTTTAAAGGCTTTCTTTTCTGGCTTTTAGTTTCTGAACAAAATTGAAAGATTTAAGAACATAATTTTAGTTATTCCCGACCAAATAATGCTCTTGGTCTACATGAAATTCGATTTGGCTAGCAAAATCATAGCAGAGTACTTCAAGGATCTACGGAATGAAAATAATCCTGATAACAAAAACCGGTAAGACCGTACAAATGGTTGTCCCCGATGAGCCGGAGGCCGTATGTGTGGATCCAAATCCCAGCGGTGATCCAAATGATCCTTGCACCAGCAAGGAAGCAAGGACCCCGCTCCCACGGAAGTTCTCAGTCAAAAAGAGAGGAAGAGGATCACAACCACCTGCAGGCAAATAGCTACTCCTGCACTTTATCTGGAAATGGTTTTCCAGTTTTAGATAAAATGCTGGAGTAGCTTTTCTTTGCAGATGACTATTGGAATTTTTTTGGTTATTTCAAAATTGTTCATTAAAATTTTATGTGCCAGAAAGAGCTCCTATTATTTAATGGATTCATCACTTTAAAGAATCATAATACCTCTTATTATTTCCCAAAAATCCATCCACTTAAGAATGGCAACCGACTTAAACCACCCATAAATAATTACGGCAATTTATTAAGCAAAAATTCTTTTAAATGCCATATCAAGTATTCTAATGGGTTAAAGCAAAGACACTCTATCCCAATCCCAGTCCCAGTCCAAGCCCAAACCCAATACGAATCTCAATCGAGGCGATGCCTCACGTAGACCGTAATCTGCAGAGCATCAAGCCAAGGACTCTGCCACTTAAGACAAATGCAAACAGAAAGACACACATCCTAACAGACATAATCACTGGGGCCCACGTGCTAGGCAAATTAATTTGGATTCCGGCACTGGAGTTTCCAGGAAAACAAACAGGATGAGATGACGAGTGAAAACCTCAAAAAATATCTCTCCTGATGCCGAGACTGTGGAATTAGACGGAGGACATTGTTTTTTTGGGGTTGAGCGTTGACAGCAAAAATTTAACGCTTGAAATGCCAAACACACAAATATTTTGACATTCAAAGCACAGATACTAATACACATGCATACGTATGTAAGAGCCATCCTGGCGGCAGGATGAGGCTCTAGCTTATATGTGTTTCCTCTTTTCTGCTCAGTACTCTTGGCGTGGCAAATTTTCCATGAAAATTGCATGAATTGCAGATTTTTTATTTTGGCCCCTTCGCTTTCCATACGCACGAAATGCGCTCCGCACCCGAGACCCAGGCCAGGACCCGGACTAGCGACCAGACCCGGACCCCTAGTCTGGACCCAGCTCTGAAAGTCAAGTTGCGTGTGCCGTAGACGTTTTTATGGCATGCAGTGGAACTGATGGCAGATGGCAGCTGCCGCTTGCCACTTGCCGCAAAATAGGGAAAATGCTTTACAATATAATAGAATTTGCCAGAAACGTGACTTTAACAAGCTCTTAGACATGTAAATACATAAACACACACACACCACAGACCCAAAAGAGAGAGAGAGTAGCCGGTGATGATGTCAAATGCCAAACACGACAGAATGACTTAATATACTGCAACGCTGATATGTGGACAATGTGACGTATGCGTGATGTTGCGCAAAAAGGAGTAGGGGTGATGCAAAAAATGCAGTCACTATATTCGCGCTGCACAGCTCAATTAGTTTTCTGGCACGAGGGCACACGGGGCGTATGATTAATGCGGGTTCTATTCAAATGGCGTCGCCGCCCGAAAGTATGCAATAATAGAGTGCCAGACACTTGTGGCATTTTATGTGCAGCATCAAGATTACAAGCCATGCTCTCGTGCCACTCTATGCAGAAATGGGTTAGTTTAAAAGATACTTGGCTAACAAATTGGCCACATACCCGTCGAGATTCCAGCTAAATTACATTTCGTTCCAATTACTCGGAAGTAAAGGTAATCTGGCTAATTGCTAGCCCACAGCTCATGCATCTCTATCAGGCAAAGTTTTGCAGGATTCCTGGATGTAAAAGTTGCAACAGCTTAGATTCAATTAAGGACAAGTTTAGTCCAATAGTTGCTGGCATTTTAATTAAGTAAACACAGGCACACACTCTATCGCACAGACGGATAAGGATCAAATCAAGTTAGGCCCAAATCACACTGCCGCACATTGCCAGCACGCAGTTCACACTCCGGATTCCGGAATGACACCCCGAGGAGACATTCAGCTTTCAGACCGAGTCTTGAGGTTGAATTTAAATCATCAATTTTTCATCTCTCCCGACCGCATAAATCAACAAAGTTGCCAAGCTGCCAACCTGCCACGTGCCATACGCCACTTACCGTTGACCCGCCGAAACGAAAACGTTAACCTGGCTCATTGTGCGGCATTTGTTGTCTTTTCTTTTTAATGTCCAACAGTCGAATGCCATAAAATTTAATGCCAGAACCGAGCTTGCTCCTTGGAGCAGAGCCAAGGACACAATTGCGTGCTGCGAGGCATTATGGCCACGGCCTGGATTTGACTTTTAGCCAAAAGACTAGTAGTAGTAGCGCTTACCTTGCTTGTTTCGCTGTCATTGCTATTTGCTGTTTGCCGGGATGCGATTTATGCCCTGGTAGCACTTGATAAATGACTGGGAAAATTTGTAAGTGGCTTTTACTTTTTGTCAACTCGAATCCGAAATGTTCGTTGGCCATAAATTCACAGTTCGCTTTCCCCTGCGGCCCCCGAATCTGAGGCTAAGCCTGACTCTGCTTGCGGCTCATTAAAATACCAAATTAGTCTGGTCCGGTGAATTAGTAACATTCTAGATAATTCATATAATTGCTGACGAGCAGACAACCAAAATTAACCAAACTAACAGTATCCAAAAGCTAATTAAATAAGGAATTACGAGCAGCATACAAAACAGAAACATTCGCTACTTTGCTAATAAAATAAAACACTTTCACACACCTTTTTTTAGCAGGAATTATTTCATTAAAATTACAATCAATTGTGTGGGACTCATTAGATTTTATTAATCGAATTAACTGCAATTGCGAAACACTGTTGCTAAGTCCTGGCCAGAAACAATTACCAACTGGCCAATTAATAAGCCACAGAAACACATGCAGGCCAGATAAGCTGGCCGAGAACCCAGTGGTCTGACATATTCATCCATAAACAGGCAGATTAAGCCCGTCAACCATGTGCGTGCATTAAAAATTAATTACATTTTAAATGGCAAACAAGATTTAATTTTTGCCAGCGGTCTGTGGGTCTGCCCATCTCACTAGAAAACTCCCACACAGCCCAGAAGAGCACTTAATTGAAAAGTAAAAATAAATGTCATTACACACTGTAATTCATTTGTGGCGGAATGCGATTTAGGCCGCTTCGGCACTTCGGCTAGCAACTCGTAACTCGTTCAGATTTTAATTGAATTGTTTTGATCGATATGCCAACGGTCTAAAGTTATTCGCATGGAAATTCGGGAAACTGCTGCGGTCAGTATTGCGTGTTAGTGCCGGCAAAAACCAAAAATTTGTTAGCCACTAAACAACACTCTGTGTCTCTGGGTCTCTCTTTTATTTTCTGAACACTATACAATGTTGAGCCGCAGTTGGTAAACGAACCGCAGAAACAGCAGCAACAGCAACAGCAGCCAAGTGTCTAAAATTTGCATCCAATTAAAATGTTTGCTTCCAGGTACCCCCACACACACACGCACTAACCTCACTCCCCACCTGGCCAACATATTCTAAGCGCTTTTACTTTCATGGCCAAAACATCAACATCAGTTAGGGGATGTGAAGCACCCATCTCGGCCATATTTTTACCCAGAAACGGCAATTAGTTTTACCTCCGTATCTCTATAATAAATTTATAATTGTTTCTTATCAAGTTCTACTTTGGTTCGTGGCAGACCTTTTTATCGTTTGGGTTAGGTTAGTTAACAACCCATTTATGGTACTGCATATGGCTAAAAACAGTGCCTTTTTAGAGTGACTAGGCAGTTGACTTTTTGATTGTTTGTTCTCCGTCTGGCATGAATTAAATTTACGATTTCTTAAAATTATGACTCTGTTTCAACTTCTAACCAAGTACTAGCTTCGAATGGTTAAGTGACTTAAAAGAAATTTTACTCTTAGTTAGGACCCTAATTAAAATTAGTCAGTCACAAGGCTAAATGAAAAGATAATCTTAAATGAGATAGTATTATCAAGGAAAAAACACGAGATGCAAAAGTAGTTTAGATTTAAAACAAGACAAATTTTTTGTTTGGCCAAAGTTTGAGATTAGAAATGATTTTTTATTAGGCCAATTATAATTATTAAACCGAAGTTTATGAGAGTTTTTAAGCTGTCTTTATTTAGCTAAAATTATTATTTAAACATTATTAATATATAACAAATTATAAAACCAAAGAAGCCACCTTTAAACTGTCAACATGTTCCGCCAAAAGATAATAACTATTATAATAATTATTTAATTGCATAAACAAACAAAAAAAAACAATTTATCTCAAACTTTGTGGCTCAAACCACTGCAAAGCACGTCCAAAACCGTTACCAACTACCAAGTAAACATTAAATAATAAAGTCACAACCCGCCGGCAGTTCGATAATTACTTAATTTTCATATTTTCACTTACCTTGGCTCATGTCAAGTCTAAGCGCCAGCGCCCCTTAAAACACCTTTTGACTCGTTTTTTTATAAATTTTTTTTTCTTAACTGTTTGGGTTTTGGGTTTTTGTTTTCGAGTTACTTCTGGCTTTGTTTTTATTTCGATCGCCAGACGCCGCTCAGTGAGCTTTTGGCGTTCGGCGTGAGCGGTTCAACGCATTTGCCTACGGAACTCAATTGTTTTACGATCGAAACTGAAATTAAGATAGACACACAATTTAAATTAAATTAAAGCAATAAAAACAGTGATAAATTGTGACACGCGAGAGTTGTTTGAAACATGAGACACTTGTCTAAACACCTGAGATCTGAATCCTGAGAACCAACCCAAAAGTAATAAAAGTTAATATTAGTTTATTTAGTGTGAAGTGTGCAAACTGCAAACAAACGATATGATCTTATGATATGATATAGTGTTATAACTAAAAACTCCCCGGTAAAACTGAATTGCCATAATAAATGGTGACGTTGCCGAATCCACAAACATTTTTCAATGAAACCTGTTAAGGTACAGAGCATATCGAGCAAAAAACAAAACAAAAAGCTCCCATTCAAATGAAAAGTGATGTGCAGATGAAGGTTTCTCAATTTACCCCGAACCTTTCAATTTGTTGCGAAACTTTGTCGGTTTTCCGAATAGTCATTTTCATTTCCATTCCCCCTCGCTTATCTTGTCGATATCTTTATGGGAGTTGTCGTAAAGATTCTCCAATTGCATGTCTGCAGACGGTGCAAGATAAGTGAGGAAGTTCAAAGCCGCCAAAAAAAGAAACGGAAAGATACTCTTCCGACAGCGTCGCAGTCATACATCTGCAGAATGCGACTCGTATAACTTAATTACAGTTCACATTGTATCAGGCAGTCACACTTTTTTATGCAATAAATTTCATCCAAAGCCTGGACAAAGTGACTCTATCTGTCACCGTCTCGGGCGCAATTAAATAATTGGCTCTTGCCAATATAAAATAATAAACACTCATTTAGAATGTGTGCAGGGAAATACAACAGGCTGCGGAGTGTACTTCACGCTTAGGTTGTACACTTAAGTTGTCTGAGTCACCTGCGCGTGTGGCAATAAAAGCGAAGTTTCTAGCTTTGCCAGGCTTGCCTTCACTTTCCAGATCCACCAGAACAATTGGCAGCTGCGCATGCGCAACGTAGAAACAAAAAAACAGTCCAGACACGATCTGTGCTCACCCCAAAAAAAGTAACCAGACAAGGGAATCCCCCTTTGGGTGATTACCTCAAATAAGTGATGTGGGTTTTTGCCAAGAATTTAAAATTCTTTTTTATAAAATGCGGGGGATGTAGTGATGTAAGAAATATATACATATCTTTACTTTTCATTTATCTCTTTGTAAACAAATAGTAACCTAGATCGTATTTTCTTTATAAATTCTTAACTTTTAGGTCATCTTATCTTGAAGTGGGAAACTCCACTCATTTCTCCAGATCTTATCAGAATTTTAAATATTATTTTACCAGCTTTTGTCAACAATTTCCTTAGCAATTCAATACAATTCAAAAACTGATTAGCTTTAAAAGCATATGTAACAGCTTTTCGCTTACAAATCAACCTGTTTCTAGACTTTAGTGACATTACGATAACAAGGCCAATGTCTTGGTTCGTCAACTTGTTTTAAACCAGGAAGGGGCTTAATCATTATTCTAGTTGTTTTTGGGTAACCAGTTATGGGCATGATTATTGTTACCTGTACAGTATACGTACTTTCTCTGGTTTATAGAAATGAAAAAAAAAAAACAAAAGCAGCCTCAAGCCAAAGACGGCAATAAATCAATGTGAAATTTAAGATGTGACACTATCGCAAAACAAATGAATAAACATGAGAGCCCAAGTGGCTGGCAAAAGAGGAGGCCTGCAGCAAAAAGCCAGGCCAATACGCTGGAGACCTTTTCCCTGCAAAAGGCCAGGAAACTGGTTTCGCCCTGAAGCTTTGAGCCAAGATTTTAGCCGCCGGCTGCAGTGCCTGCTCTCTTACCAGTTTGATGCAGTTTTCGTTGCATTTTGGCCAGAGAGGTGCCACCACTCCATTGTTATGTAATGTGTAATCGTCTAAGTCAGTGGGTCAGTGACTTGCCACCTGGGATTGGCATTTCTGTTGTTGTGTTGTGTTTGTATTTTTGGTGTCTTTGTCCCACTGAACCGGTAAGCGGACAACTGATTGCTGGTCATTAACGATTCGAATAAGGCCTCAAAACTTGACCACTACCTCTCAAGTGGTTGAGGTTGAAGTGAAGGTTAATGCAATTACACACTTTGATTGATTTGCAGCTGCAACATGGATACAACAAATAACAATAACAACAACGGCCACTTGAATCCGGCCTTTGTGGGCTCCACAGTCTCGATACCCGGGGCGTACAAATCAAAGGATTACCCAAATGTCGCCACCCAAAAAGGAGAAGGAGGACTTCCAGGAGGATCTGCGGGTGTCCAGCCTGGCGGAGTGGAGGCGGGAGGTAAGCAAGGCAAGGCACGTCCAACCTGGAACAGCGATCTCCAGTTCCTCATGTCCTGCATCGCCCTGAGCGTGGGCCTGGGAAATGTCTGGCGCTTTCCGTTCACCGCCCTGGAGAATGGCGGTGGAGCCTTTGTGATACCCTACTTGATAGTCCTGATTCTGGTGGGAAAACCAGTCTACTACATGGAAATGCTGATGGGACAGTTCTCGAGTCGCGGCAGCGTAAAGGTCTATGACTTTTCGCCGATTATGAGAGGTAATTACCATGAATCCCATCCAGACTTATTACTAAATTATGTGTCAGCTTTAAAGGTGCCTTTGTTAAAGGTCTCCCAACTCTTGCATTGTCCCGGGTAATCAATTTAGTGGCCGACTCACGCAACTTGAGTCTGATCCGGCGGATGTTAGCGTGCTAAATCAAGCCTTAACCCATATTTCTCTTTCAAGGCATTGGCTATGGCCAGGTTTTGGCCACGGGCATCGTGACCACCTACTACGCCACGCTAATGGCCCTCACACTGCGGTATTTTGTGGACTCCTTCTACCCGACCCTGCCGTGGAGCTACTGTCGTCCGGAATGGGGCTCCGATTGCCTGGACTCCGGATCCCAGCAGCACGTTAGCCTGGCCAATACGACGGGAGTGCGGACTACCTCAGCGGAATTTTACTTCACGTGAGTAGACTGGGCATACTTAGGTAGCCGAAGGATGATTCACAAACAAGCCTATTATCCTGCCTCCAGGAACATTATCCTGCGCGAAAAAGCGAGCATCGACGACGGCATCGGATATCCTAGCTGGAGTCTGGCGATTTCGTTGGCCATTGCCTGGATCATCATCGCGGCCATCCTTTTCAAGGGAGTAAAGAGCTCCGGCAAGGCCTCCTACTTCCTGGCCATCTTCCCATACGTGGTGATGTTCGTCCTGTTGGTCCGGGCGCTCAGTCTGCCGGGCGCCTTCGACGGCGTCCTGTACTTCCTGCGGCCGCAGTGGCACAAGCTCCTGGAGCCGCAGGTGTGGTATGCCGCCGTCACGCAGGTCTTCTTCTCGCTGGCCATTTGCTTCGGCAACATCATCATGTATTCCTCGTACAACCGTTTCGGCCACAACATCTACAGGTGAGTGAGAGGCTTTTTAATTTTAAAAAAAGCTTTTTCAACCAATTCTTCTCGCAGAGACGCCAACATTGTCACCACCCTGGACACCTTCACATCGCTGCTGTCCGGTGTGATTATCTTTGGAATACTGGGCAACCTCGCCTACGAGAACAACACCACGGATATCTCAAGTGTGGTGAATGGTGGACCCGGCTTGGCCTTTATTTCCTACCCGGATGCTATTGCCAAGTTCAAGGTGCTGCCCCAGCTCTTCTCCGTCCTGTTCTTCCTGATGCTCTTCGTCCTGGGGATCGGCAGCAACGTGGGCATGGCGTCGTGTCTGTCCACGGTCATCAAGGATCAGTTTGTGAATCTTAAAAACTGGGCGATTGTGGTCGGCATAGCCTTGGTGGGCTACTTCCTGGGCCTGCTCTACATAACTCCTGGAGGACAGTTTGTGCTAAACTTACTGGACTTCTATGGAGCCACTTTTGTGGCACTGGTCTTGGCCATCTTTGAGCTGGTGGCCATTGGCTGGATCTATGGCGTGAAACGGCTCTGCCGCGATGTGGAATTCATGCTGGGAATCAAGACCTCGCTCTACTACCGCATCTGCTGGGCGGTCATCACGCCGCTGATGATGTTCACGATACTCATTTATACGCTGGTTCTTTACGAGCCACTGAAGTACAAGAACTACACCTACCAGCCCGGTGTTTACGGTAAGGATTTCCGCAGGATTACTCCCCCGACCGGACTAATTGAATTTTCTCCTTTTTGCAGTCTTCGGCTGGTGCCTGACCGCCTTCGGTATCTGCCAGGTCCTCTTCTGGGCCATACCGGCCGTGCGGAGGCAGCCCGCCGAACTGGGCCTGTGGGGCCGCATCCGGAAAGCCTTTGAGCCGCTGCCCAACTGGGGACCCCTCGACCCGCACACCCTCAAGCGGTACCAGCTCTTCGTGCAGGAGGGCAACGTGTCCGCCCTCTTTCGCCGCAGCAGTATCTGGCACAAAATCTATGACAATATCTTCGGTTAGCGTTGAATTAGCAATAAAACTATATACCACTTAATGCCGTCTCTTTACGAGGGAGGCTACAGGGCAACCCTTTTATAATCAGACCTCGGCCCGGGTCCGGGCTTAAGTGTCGAATTAAATGCCAGTTGGAGATGCCCAGAGGGTGATCACATGTATTGTTTCCAGAGATGACATCGAAAGATGCCCCCCAAGATGTATAATATTCTCGGATCTACTCGATTTCAGAATTTTTATAACAATTTGCTTAACCATTATCGATTGAGTGCACTGCCGGAGTTGTAAAGTTTTTACCGCACATCCTGTGTCTGGTGGAGTACTTTCTTGTGTTAGTATCGCATCTCTAGCGTATCCTGGCAACTGGCAGAACTATAAAAGACAAGACAATTGCAGCCTGCGGCACTTTCTCCTAACCATTTCAGTCCTCAACCCTTACCACTTTCACCATTTTTTTACTCCCTTGTGCGCTCGCATACTTGCACTGATTATGCCATAAAAGGGTAGAAAGTTCTGATTTTATGATTGAAAGAAAAAGTTCCACGGGCCTGGGCTGAGTGTGTGTGAGTGTGGCGAAATGGCGTCTCAGGATGTGTGTGCGTAAGGACACCCACATGTGAGGGTGTTACTGTGTGTGTAACACTGCGTGCTGTAAAACACTTCCGCGCAACATCGGGCGCAAAGTATTAAAGTAATTTGTACAAAGGAAACACTGGGATGTGAAAGGACTTTGGCGAAGGACCTGCTGGCTGCCTGCTGTGCAGATGAGCAGAAATGCCAGCCGGCTGCGAATATTGTCAAATGACAAACGATGGCGGCGGATTTCTTTTCGAATTCCGACATTCAAAGCAAACTGGAAATAGAACTAATAAATCAACAGTCCTTCATTAGTCAGTGTTTTGGTAAGGTGAACGAACACATTCATATTAGGACATGATAAAGCACTTGAATAACTCCTGAATAGAAGCTAAATAAATCAGACTAATATATAGTCCATAGAAGTGTTTCCTTTTTTTCGTTTCTTCACGTGTAAAGTTGTCCTTCGACTGCCACCTTAATGAAGACATCGCCTGAAATGGACACTGGCTGGGTGCGGTGGACAGGAGTCTGTTTTGTTCCCTCACGACTGTGTGCTGGGTGTAATTGCACTGATAAAACGCATTTAAGCGGCATAAAGAGCCCCTCGCTCACGCTGTCATGCACACACGGCGTATGCGCAACGCCCGCAAACGGAAAGCCAATGCATTTGCGAGTTATTTGTCAAGCCATTGTGCCATGTTAATGCGTTTTTAATGGCCAAAACTTGAACAGATGAACAGTTGTATACTGTTCGGTGCTCTGTGGCCCCCAACAGAGCACCAGTCCCGGACTGCTTTGTGCTTTCCGTTCAAGTGGTCGTGTCCATCCAACTTAATTTCATTGTTTTCCATCGCGAGTCAAACATAATGAGACATTATGGCCGCATCAACAGTCCGTAATTGAAATATATATACACATATGTATGAGCCCCGAATGGTAGTACTGTTCCATCGATCTGCTACCACTACGAACCATTATTAAATTAAAATGGAATCAATTTCTGTGTATAATCGAGCCAGTGATTTAACACTCGGCCACAAAGGGAAGTGGATGGCTTTTAAAAATAATATACAGTTGAGAAAACTGACAACCAGAGCAAATTATTGCACTCAATAAATGGTGGGTAAAAAATGATGCATAAATTATATAAATGCATGAAATTTGTTTTTTTAATTTGGGTTTTTTTATTATAAACAAATAGATTTTTTACTCATAGAAGCCACTCATAACAACCAATAAAATAATTGATTTTGATTAAAGAAATAAGTGTTATCAGCTTTTGATCATTTTTGGTTTCAAGAATATTCTTTATTGTTAATTGAAAACCTACTCTTCGTATATTTAACAAGAAAGGAAAGCTAACTTCGGGCGGAGCCGAAGTTGATATACCCTTGCAGTTCAGTCGCAGTCCACTAGGTGGCGCCACGCATCTTATATTATTAAATATATAGCGGATCGTATATAGTCGGCCGATCCTTATGAAATTTGACATATTGAATTATTTTGCCCAAAGAGTAATCTGTACCAAGTCCCATCTTTCTAACTTAAAAAACACCAAAGTTATGCCAATTCCGATCGTTCTATGACAGCTATAGGATATAGTCGGCCGATCCTTATGAAATTTTGTACATAAGATATTTTGGTCAAATATAACATGTGTGGAAAGTCCCAACCCTTTAACTTAAAAAACACCAAAGTTATGGCATTTCCGATCAATCAGTTATATGGCAGCTATAGGATATAGTCGACCGATCCCGGCCGTTCCGACTTATATACTACCTGCAAAGGAAAGAAGGGTGTGTGCAAAGTTTCAACTCGATAGCTCCAAAACTGAGAGACTAGTTTGCGTAGAAACCGACAGACAGACAGACAGACGGACAGACGGACAGACAGACAGACGGACAGACGGACATGCTTATATCGACTCAGGAGGTGATCCTGATCAAGAATATATATACTTTATAGGGTCGGAGATGTCTCCTTCACTGCGTTGCACACTTTTGACCAAAATTATAATACCCTCTGCAAGGGTATAAAAATGAAATACCCCTTATTTCTCCTTATCAGCTTAAAGAATTTAGCAGTCAAACCCATTGGCTAACCTCTATCACGGCTAAATGGAAAGCAAATATTTGGCTTTATTATAATTTACGTTTATTATTGCAAAGGATGCGATGATTTATGGCCAGGTAATAACAAGGCAGGCAGTCCATTGTATGGCAGAAATCACAACACACACTGGATGCTCTCTACTCTCGGTTCTGGCCAAGTGAAAACCAAACGGTGGGCAAATAAATCAGACGGCTGAAGTTGAGCGGCAGACGGTAAACAGAAAATGACAGGCCAGCTACACGGCACGGAGCCCGGCACGGGACACGGCGCACGGTACACGGTACACGGCGTTTACCTTTCACGCACATTTTCCCCAAAGTAATCAACGCACTGGCCGCAGACAAAAGGCCCAAAGATACTTGGCCAAAAATGGGAGACGACAGGCGATAGGATGCGGCGGTGGCACTTGCCAGTTGCCACTTATCGGATGTGGGGGACGACGACGTGGGCGGGATGTGGCAGTGGCAGGTCCGGAATAGCTGCCTCTTTAATGGGCCAAGCGATGCGAGGGGTCGGCTACTTAGGCACACATTAACTTTTGGCCTTTTGTTGGCCCGGGAACGGTAACGCATTGTCTGCGGACCTGTCCGCGACCTGGCCCTTATCTTAAGGCCATGGCAATGACTCGACTAGACGCAGCTGCTATTATTTCCCTTTGTTTATTTTCTTTTGGGCCATCTCTGTGAAATTTTAAATTATTTAAATAAATTAGACCAAATTCTTCTGCTGTCCGCCCCGTCCAGCAGATGGCCAGTGATTTACTTTGAATGGCATTTAGGTGGATTTGTTTTTTGCACCTTTTTTCGAGGAACTCGGAAGCTGGGGAAACGACTGCCTCGGGATGCAGGTCTCATTGTTGTAAAAATTTACAGCCAAAGTTTATAGGCCACAAATGGTTGCCAAATGTGTCGGATTTGGGTTCAACATACAAATTCTAGGCCTAAATGCAATGCTTTCAGAGAGGTTCTATTTAACCTAATCGCTAAGCAATTGTAACAAATTTACATTTAAATTGGCAAGTACAATTTAATGGCAAAAAAAAAATATATAAAATTATTCAAAAATGATGATTATAATCAAAACAAACAAACAGGGATACAATAACTGACTAATAAATGAATAATAATAAAACTGTTGAAACTGAAATTGTAATTAAAACTTTACTCAAGCGTAGAAAAAATGAAATGAGCCGGAAAATTAAATAGATTTCTTTATTAGATAACATTACAATAAACTGTTAATAAATCAAAGCCAGAGAATAAAAAATATTATATTTAATTTATGAATATTTAATAGCAACAATTAACTCTTAATTACACCTTAAAGTAACTTTTTTTTGTTTAGCAAACTAATTTATCTAATGGCCTGAAACGAAATCAAAAATGGCCATATTCATTACACATTTATGAAAACTTGAGTCGAAATCAGTTTTGGCTATTTTTGCGTCTAATGATGGCTAATTAATTGAATTTGGAGCGACAACAAGTTGCAACCATTTTTCACGCTCGAGTGGAGCGGCAAAGGACGAAAAGGAGGGAAATTCCGACGCAGACAGGCCTTCCATCAAACGTTGCCTTGACGAAGGACACTGGGATTCGTGTACCTGAACAGTTTGTTATGTCGATGGTCGGCGCAAACATATTTATCCACTATATATCGAATATACATACACTTACACAATACAATATAGTATATATTCTGTTTCTGTAGTTTTCGGCCTGGCATATTGTGTGTTTCATATTTATGACAGTCTGTCAATGGCAGGAATGCCGGCGAACGCAAACAAATCATATGACAGACAATACACCGCATAGCCAGGATACAGCCATGTCCTGGCTCGACCAATTTTTATTGTCTGCCTTTCAAGTGGCAGTGGCCGAGGCACTCCAGCCATCGATTGGCCATTCGAGGCGTGGAGTGTGTCTTTGCCGCGATACAGAGGATTGGATTTTATTAGCTGTTTATAGTGCCAATTAAAGCATAAAAATTAAATGCGATATTTCGGCGATATCGCGTGTCCTTTTCCGCAATAAAGCATACTTTTCCGAGCGCCAAGAAAAAAGGGAAAACTTTCTGAATGGGATTTGTTTATTGGTTTTCGGTTTTTGCATTCCAGGCTGTTTGCTGTTTTGCTGTCTTGCCAGTTTGCCGTTTTGCCTGCTTTTAAGTTATTTATAATTATTTTAGGCAACCACAGCTCAGAGAAAAGAGAATGGAGCGAGCGCCATTCCAGGAAAATGACAAAAACCTTGACAACTTTGCAGTTTTGCCAAAGTTTTATGATAAGTTTTTCATCACAAGACGACGCCAGGACTTGGGATGGGGCAGGCATGTCGTGCCAAGAAACCAAACAGACATTAGGCCACCAGTTGAAAAAAGGAGCAGAAGGGGGACGGACGCTGGCAGGGCGTTGCAAAAACTGACATCACAATGGCTGACTGTCATCCTGGCCTGTGTGCACCATGGGTCAAAATACACCACCAACTGGCACGCCACGGGACACAAAATACGTATCGTATCCCGATACGTATTGGTCCCGATCCCAAGCCGGGCTCCGACCAACGTGGACAGGCCATTAAAATGCCAACTCATTTGCGGAGTTTCTGTGGCATGGCAACCACCTTTCCGGCATAACTAAGATGGCCCAAAGCCATCGAAGACAAATTTCTGCTTTAAAAATGATTTACCTTTAACAAATGATGGTTTATTTTTAACATTTAAAGGATTTTCTCTAAAGGGAAATACATATAACAGCTTAACAGATTAAATTTCTAGGAAAGGTTTTGTGGTTTTTGGTAATATCTTTTCAGAATGCATTTCACTCGGGAAGGTATTTAATAAGCTTACTAGGGAGGTTCTAATTCCCTAAAGAACCAGCTTTTAAAGTCTGCAAAGATGGGCATTTTTCCCATAGTAACCATAGACAGACAGGAATCAGATGCGACAGAGACGAGCGTCGAAATGCCTGTGAATTGCAGAACAGTCTGCGGAGAAGTGAAAAGAAATGTCTCCGGATGCCGTCAACGCAGCCACAGAAGAAAAATGGAATATGCCACAGATGGCAGGATTGCTGTGTGGCACTGTCGCATGAATCGGGGGAAAATAGAGCTGGTAAAGTTTATGTTGAAGTTCATGATCTTGTTCAACACGTGTAGTTGGCACAACAACGGCTTTTATGCGAAGCAACGGCAACAAACTTTAAATTTGTACTCATTAATTGGAAGTTGGAAATCAAATTACTGACTCTGATTTAACTACTTGGCCTCCGGGCTGTTGCCAGTTCTCAGTTAATGTCTTTGGCTAATTTGATTCAAAGGAAAAATGGCCAGAGGCGCTCAAGTTACCGAGTTACCCTTTTCACTTGAGAGTCGGGCACTATTCAAAGTTTTCCACATGCCTTAAATCTTTCCATCAAAATCTAAATTTGCTCCCAACTTCCACGTTGTAGTTCAAGTCAAGTGGATGGGATTTATCTTTCTGGCAAATAAAGTTGACTTAAAATCTTGGCACTGACGCCCAAGGATGTTAATTCCAGAAACAGCAAATGCCTGACAGATCCCCGTAACTATGTCTTGGTTTCAAGACAGTCACCGTCTGGCAAGACAAAATATTTCTTGGGACCTTCGGGAGAGCTTGCCTCGGGGTCTTGGGGCATAATTTCTAGTACATTACACCCTGGCTGAAAACTGCCGTCTCGAGTCGAAAAGTTGGGTTTCCACATTAACATTCATGCGTGCATAAGGCCGGAAATGTTTATTAGATTTAACCGCAGCCCGTTCACCATGTCGTATACGTAATGTTCTGTTGACCATCCCTAGTTTATGTCACATCCACTCTCTCATGAAAATTACAATGGCACCCAGAAACTTTTTTTTTGGGTTTGGGTTTCAGGTGAGTGTCTTTCGCCACCAGCAGTTATATTTGTTCCGTCATCACTCAATTTATCATCTAGCGAGGGACGAAAGAAATAAAATGCTTTCCCATTTTATTTTCCCTGAATTTTTTTGTCGCCCTCTCGGAAATGTCAATTTAAGCTCGGGTTTGTCTTAATTATGGGAACTGTACTCTATTTTTTTTACGACTCTCGCTTGAATGGAAAAATAAATTTATTTATTCAAGCAATGTCAACACAGAGATGGCTTTTTGCATCAAATTACATTGATGTAGGGGCGAATTATCCTGGAAATTGATTGATGATGGTGTCACGAAGGACGAAATGTATATGTTGAGGCACCTTGAGAAATCAGAAAAAATCATTAACTCGATATCCCAGGAGGTCTTCTATTTTAAGACTCCGATTGCTGGTTTTAAATATTATTTTCTCCCCAGATTTTGCCCAAAATCAAACATCATTTGTTATTTACATCCATCTATTGTTGATAAGGAAATGTAAGCCACCCGGCTAAATAACCTAACAAACGATTTCCCCGACATTTAAATTAAATGAAAACAATGTTTTCCATTCGATTTCAAATCTGTTGAGAGGGAGAGGCCTCCCACCACCTAGATAAGCAAACATTTGTGGGCAAACCCAAGGACTAAGACAAAGAAAACAAACAATGGAGCGGACCCAAGGAGAACAAATGGTTGAACGAACCGCAGAAACAATTTATTATTTTGTGATTTTAAAGAACCGCCCCCTTGTCCGAAAAGTGAATAGATGGAAGTGCCAATATGCAGGTTTGCCTTTGCCGGACTTAAATAAATAATGAAACCGGTAAGCAAACGTTCGGTCCAAGATGCTAAAAGTTAAGAGCCAAATGGCCACAATATTGACTGGCGTCGGGCCAGCAAACAAATCTGAATAGACTTGGCTGTCAGAAGGCCAGGCGATTGGCCAAGAAAGGCACATGGCAAATTGGTAAATATGTGTGCTTCCAAGGATTCATTCGTCATCCTGGTAACGGGTAGCGGGCAACGAAGAATTCTATAGACCCGAATTTAAGCCAGAAAATCTGACGGCTCTTGTGCAATTTCTCAATCACATTTATGCGCTGGCCAGCGGCCAAAAGCCATCCAAATCGAGTTGCAGCCCAAAAGCTAATTCTCGACTAGAATCGACCTTTTTTCACCCTGAACCTCGCGTCTGGCGATAAAATATGAAAAACTCGCCAAGAGTTCAACGGGGCAGGGGCAAATCATACAGCAACACCGAGGAGCTCAAGCCACTTGGCCTCTGGGAGTTTATGGTAGAGCTTAGCAAACAAAATTATATTCAATTTCCTTTAATGGCCACCATAAAATAGCAGTCAGCAAAAGTAAAGCCGGCCAAAAGCCGCCAGAAAAAAACCCAGAGAGGCAGTAGGCGTTGTGCCGCGAACTTCCCAAGACAAGAAATCAGGACTCGGGAGAAGATTCCCGCCTGCCATCCTGGCTCGCCGTCCTAGCTCGTCGTGGTCCTCCATGGTTTTTCTTAGGTAAGCAACTTGTTTGAAGTACTTTTAGTACTTCACAATGGATTATGTTTAGATGTATGTTTATCGCCAGATATGAATATTCCATTTGGCGGAACCATCAGGCCCCGGGACCATGCAGCTGTCGTCCTTGTTTCAGGAACCATATGAAAAACGATTAAGCATACGCCCTGTTGTCCGCTCCATTTGCCGCGACTCTTGGCTGTCAACCAAATGGTTTTTAGCAGCTTTGATGCTTTGGATTGGAATTGTAATAATATATTTACAAGTTTCATTTCAGACTTCTATTATCAGAATTAATTATATTTACCTCCTCGATGTTTGAACATCTATTGAAATAAATTTAGTAACTCACTCAGGTTGATTGGAAATTGTGGAAAAAGGATTGACCTTTGTTGCCTTTTTTGAAATGTAAATTAATCTGTTTAAAAGCAAAAAGATCAGGCATGCTTTAAATCAGTTGAATATTTAATACGCTTTGCAGACATGCAAGGCATAATAATTTTATTTTAAATATACATAAGAGATGAGAGGAAAAAATACTCCCAAAAACGAACAAAAACTAGTTAAAGTCTTGAAGCGTGGCACATCACAGTTTCAAATCAGCTTAAAAGCAGATTTACTTAAAACAGCTCAACAGAGTTTATTTTGCCAAACTACTCCGGCAGTGGCTTCGGGGAAGGTGTGAGTCTTAAAATATATCCTGTAGCTTTAACTATGTCATAGCTGAAAACCCGAGCTGTTCTTCTTCTGTGCAGAAGACAACATAATCCAATGGATAGAGTCAACAAAGGGGGAATGTTTACTATTAGGTTTATCGGCAGCTAAACCAGACGCAAAATGGGCGAATTTAATGCCAGTCGTCCGCATTTTTATGGTCGATTTCGAGCCTGAAGTCCTCTCCATGCGGAATGCGGACCGTTAATACATCAAACTCAAGCATCGTGACAACCAACTTAGTTCTTCTTATCTTCCTTTGTGGCTCCGATATAGGGACACTTGTCAGGACACGGACACGAACACGAACGGACAGTGACTGGAATAGGGACAGGAACAGTCCAGGCCAGGGCAGGATGAAAGGAAAGTGAACCGAGGCCAGAGCCATAGACAATTCGATTGACATGAAATGAATTGTGAAATTAAACAGACTGCACGGCATGACAGCCGCAGAAAGGAAGCGTGGAATTCTGAAAAGGATTCCCGAATGGGGCCACAAATTGCTAAGTGATTTCACCGAAAAAAAAAATCTGAAGCTGAAAGCTGAAATCTGAAAGCCAAAAAAAAGAAAGCCTGAAAGCCAGGGCACTAAAAAGGAAAGAAGCTCCTCCAATGTTGCCTTGGCAATAAAGATGTGTCTAGGTACCAAAACCAGACGACTCCTAAAAGTCAACACCAACGAGCATAAAATTGTATGAAAACGGTTTCGAATCCTGTCTAGGTTCTGTATTATTTTATTTTTCTTTTTTTTATGTTTTTTTGGGGCACTTGGAGATCAACGCCTGTTTTGTGTTGACACCATAAATACTGTAAAGGACTCTAAAGGACTGTGTAAAATCCACCGCACACTTACCCAGGCGTATCAGACAAGTCTGAACAAAGGCCAAAAGCATTGAGCAATTAGCGAACTTTCTGCAATTGGGCGGCAAAAGAGATTTTCCGATTGCATAGAAAACTATTCACGCGCGGGCTTTAATCAAAAAGCATTTTGAAGAGGGGGCAAGCGGGGCAACGCAACCGGAACCGGAAACCGAAAACCGAGACACACACATTCACAACAGACACACTTTTTGGCACTGCCAACAAATATCAATCATCAATTGCGCCTCTGCCCGAGAGCATGCAACAATTTCTATTCAATTCTCGTTTTTTACTTGTATCCTTTTCCCCTCTTATCCTTTTGTGCGAACAGCCAACGCGGCGTATGAGCAATCAATTTTGAATCGAATAATGTTCGACACGCGGTGTTTCAATTATTCAAAAGTCCGTTACGTTCGGTTCTGAACTGAATTCAGAATTGGTAATGGCTGGCCGAGAAATATGTGTCTTCTCGATTCTAGGCAGCCAACCCAAGCGTCTGGTTTGCCAGCCGACTTCGCACTGAGGGGACATTCTACCAAACACTTTGCTTTTGGCCTATAGCTCCGCCAAACACATTCCACTCGAATCGGCGCAGGCGCCTCGGTGGATGTCATTTGGAAAACATTGTCTACGGATTTTTCAATTGCCAACCGGCACAGCAGCCCGCCAGGAAAAGTACTTTCCTTTCCTTTTACTGGCGAAAGGTTGCTGCAATCGGAGTTTTCAATTATGCATGTACATTCAGCACAGCTGATCCAACTCAGGACTCCGGACTCTGGACTCTGGACTCCGGTGGGGGGTCCTAGCTGGCGTGGCCTTGTGTGTCCTGGTCTGTTATTCCTGGGAATTGCAAGCATCTTAAGCCGGTTGCATGCTGTGAATTTTGTTTGTCTCATAAGGTGTCCACTCCAATGGCAATCATTTTAGTTGGAGCCACAAAAAACAAACATATGGAAATCCTAGAGCGTTGTAATGATTTCAATTTGTAGCCAAGGACCTTCTTTTTGAAGTTGAAGTATAAAGAAATCCTTACACTTCAATTGAAAATATTTTTCTCCTCTACATCTCCTTCCAAAAAATCAAATTACACTATGTAACCGCCTATTATTCCACTTCATTTCCCAGGCACCACTTCCCAAAGTCCTGACATTAATCTAATCCTTGTAGTTGTATATGTAAAAAGGTGTGCGTTCCTTGGCTGGCGAGGACTGCCCTAGAGTCCAATAAAATGCACAAAATGCGTGCACAGTTGGCGACACAGTCTGCCTAAATGCAATTTCGCCTGGGCTGCCTCCATCCGACCACTTTATATGTATATCATTACCGGGCTAAGACGGCGAAGGGAAATAGCCGGCGAAAATAATTGAATTTGGCGGAAACGAGTTAAGGGGCGATTGCAATGCTCGATTTATTTTGCTACATTGTCGGTGGAGATTGAATCTGCGGCAAAAGATTTAAATTGGTAGCTGGAAACGACCAAGAAACCAGAGCCATAAATCGATTCTGGCAAAATTGTCATGCCGAGTAACTGAAAGCTGATACGGATAAGAGAGATAGGATATCTGCTCGGGTGTTCAGCTAATTATGAACCTCGATAACGTGTGCGTTCCTGGGCAGGCTCGGATTGATGGCTCTGACATCCAGGCGACCCTGATGGCATTTCTGATTTGGCTAACAAGCCCGCGAGACTACATCAGCCTCGGTCTCGGGCTCGGCCAGCAAATAACCATAATTAATGAGCTGGAGCATAAATCACCGGCAGGCCAATCAAAGTGGTCATACGTCAGGGAATTTGCAGGAATTTATCGTACGCCAGGACATCCAGGACTCATCTTTACTTAACCTCTCGACAATCTTCTGTCTGTCCATTTGGGCGGCAATTAATAACCGAAACTAGAAACAAATCAAATCCCCAAAATTTGCCAAGCCCTTCCACTTGCCAAAGCCAATTATTCGAACGAGGCTTTTAGGATGGACAAGTACCACTTGTAGTTGCACCTTGGCTTTCGTGGCACGTCTGATGGTGGTGCACGCTATTTTTTTCTGTGGTACTTTCTTTTCTATTGCCCACTCTGGCCTGACATACGACTTTATTTGCGTCTTCTGCGACACGCGCCAGTGGCTCAAATCGAGCCACAGTTCCACTAACCCGGCCAATTGTCCTGAGCCATCCCTTACCTCCGATGCCCCCTCCTATGCCGCTGCCGCTCCTCTTCACTTGTCCGTTCAGCTGACAATTACAACGCATTCGGTGCTGTAACTGTCGCTCGACATTGCTTGATGGCTATCCTTTAACAGGGTATGCTAAAAAAAAGGAATATACACATTTTTAAAAAATTGACTAAAGTTTTCTTAGCTCCTTATCTTCTAGTTCTCTTAGTATCATAAGGTATCTCACAGCCATTTCTTCTTCTGGTAGTATGTTATATCCCCATAAGTACCAGGTATCTTACAGTCAAAACATAACAATGCTATTGCTATTTCTCTTATAGTGAGCAGGGTTTATTTAGCATGCAGCTGGCAAGACGCGCGTCAACGTCCATTGAGTCCCCCATGGATCTAATGGCTCCATCGTGATAAAATGCTCAGAATATGTGAGTATTTGTGTGCGCACGTCTGAGTGTTTATATGAGTGTGAGTTTATGTGTGTGTGTGGAAGGACTTCCCCTCCAGCAACAATCAGTGGCTGTCGCTTAAAACTTCTCGTCTCGCGTAATTTTAGTTACTCTGCCTGCCGATAATATCCCTCGCCTAATTGCCCACACACGCGCACATTTAAGTTTTCAGATAAAATTAACGCCGTCGGCCACTGTTTTGGGTTTTAGCCAGGGCCAGAGAAATGGCCAAAATGTGTTCCCAAAAACAAAATATGTTTATGAGAAGAGTTCGTGGGCTTACTACCTTTAAAAGATATTGATCTATAAAAGAAGAATTATAAATGATTTAAGAGGTCATAACATTTTAAGGACTAAAGTGGTTGTTTAATTTTTTTATATACATATATTAGTTTTTGTTGTGTACAACATAAAGATATTTAAAAATCCTCCATGCAGCCCAGAGTATTTATAAAATGCAAACACGCTTTATGGAACACTCTGGATGTGAATAAAGACGAAGCTCCCTCCAAAATGGCCGCCAACATGACCGGAACCACGCTGCACGCCATTTTGTTGGCTGCAACACGAGAACTGGGAGCATGTTTGGCCATGATTAATACGTGTTGATAAACAGTTACTTTAATTAATCGCTCAGCTGCAATCGCTTAAATTCAAATCAACTCACCTGAGGGCTATTTCGAACACGGTGTGCTAACTTAATTGGCGCGACATTTCGGTGGCTTGCATAAATATTTTTCCTTTTTTTCCAAAAATGGCAAAAGCAAATGGCCAACACCCTCAAATGCATTTATCATTGGCCATTTCCATAGTCAACAGCCAAGTTTATCTGAAATTAAAAATCGCTTTTGCTTGGAATTTATGTCAGCACTTTGCTGCCAATACCTGGACGGCTGTGGGCAGTACCCTTTTGAAGTCCTTTGTATGTCCTGTGTGTCCAATTGGCGTTGCAAATGCAAAGCCACTTGTTAGCCGCAACAAAGTTTTCCCATAATTAAAAGCCAACAAAACTTTTGGCCTTTGCTTTGATACAAAAAAAAAGTTGGACAAAATAAAAATGGCAACTCGTACATTAGCAAAATTTGTGCATGTTTCGGTCAATTTGTATAGATTTTAGCAAACCAGGCGACTCTATGGCGCTTTTGTGAGAAACTTTCACGTGTAAACATTTTTGCAAACAGTTCCTGTGACTGGTACTCCCAAAAGCAATGCAATGTTGAGACATTTCTAAATTTATTAGCTATTTAAAAATGAATAAAGTGTAAATAAAGATTACATTATAAAGATTAGGGAATTCCTTACTCCTAAATTTAATTTTTAAGAGTTTGACATGTTAATTTTATATTTTTAAATCGTTATTTGCTTCCAACGGTTGCTTTTGGATCTCTTTTTCGACTAAATGGTTGTTGACTCTGATATTATGTGCCCAACCTGACTACTAGATGGCGCCTTTATAAGTGTTGAACAACGTTTTATTACAAATGAAAGAGTGACCAAGGGAAATTGGGTTTTTAAATTTAAAAATTTAAGCGTTATTTTATTCTTCATTAGTTTATTTAACTAAGGCAATCAAATGGAACACCCACAGAATAAAATATTCTCCAGAGAGCATCATTTATATTAAAAACACATTTTTAATGTATTGTGCAAAAGTTAAAAGTACTTAATCATATTTCTACATAAACAGAATATACGTATTTTAAAAGCATACTCGCATCGTTGCTCCATAACTCTTGATCTTTTGTATAAAATATAAATATATATATATAAAATGCTTCAAAGTAACAAAAGTCAACCGAGAACGAAACAAAAATGTTAAAATTACACAATTTGTACGGATAGAGAGATGTGCTGAAAATGCTCACATCAAAAGCAGCGGCTGCATTTCACAAAAAAGTATATATATATATATGTATTTATCCTCTCGAGATAATCCAAAAATATAGAGTGTGTGTATATTATTCAATTGAGGATTTAGCAATCACATTACTGGCACTCGTTACATTGAAGCAAATTTCCTTTTTTTTGTTCTCTTTTTTTAAAGCATTTTTCACATCAAGATATTTTTAGGAGTTCTTTCTTTACGGTATCTACTTCTGGCCAAGATGCAGCTTGCCGAGCAGGGCACTGGCCTGCTGTCCAGCGCTCTCCTGGGCCTGACCGGCCGCATCCTGGATGCTCTTCTCGGCGGACTGACGCTTCTGGTCCACGTACTGGTTGGCCTCCTGCAGCTTCTGGTCCACCGCCTGGCTGGTCTGCTTCAGGGCTCCGTCGATGGCGCCCTCAGCCTGCTTCAGCTTCTGGTCGGCCACATTCTCGGCGGCCTTGACGCTCTTGTTGATGGCGTCGTTGGCCGCCTTCTTGGTCTGGTCGACAGCGTTGGCGGCCGCCCGCTGGGAGGCTTCCGCCACGTTGGCGGCCACCAGCTTGGAGTTCTGGGCCACGGCCTGCGCCTGCGCCACCGTGTTGTCCACGGCCTGTTTGGTTTGGTTGACAGCTCCGGCAGCCCGGTTCACACCCTGATCGATGGCCTGGCCAGCCTTTTGGGCCTCGGCGTTGGCCAGAGCAGCGGCTTCCTTGGCTGGGAGAATGAAAATATTATTAAGGATTCTTGGATGGATTGCAAATGAAATTACTCACCCGTGCTTGTGGCCAGTTGCTCGGCCTCGCTCTTGGTCTGCTGCACCGACTGACCCACTTTCTTGGCCTGCTCCTCGGCCAGCTTCTGGGCCTCGTTAGCCTTCTCGTTGGCCAGCTTCTCAGCCTCATCCTTCTTCTTGCTGAACAGATTGGCCGTCTTGTCGCCAAAGTTCTTCAAGGATGCTACCGAGAAATAAACGAAAAGGATTAATATTCTGGGAAGAGGAAAGCTCGAGATGGAATACTTTGATTTTGGCGACTGGGAAACATGCTGACTGGCTTACTGAAATGCAACTAAAACCTGAGCTGGCGCCAATTATAATTTATACCCTGATTGTAATCAGTTGAGGATTAGCTAATTGGATGATTCGAGATTTCAAATTCCAGACTTGCAGTTGCCGAAACATAAACAAAGCGGCTGGAGCATGAACTATTTAGATGATTGCCTACATCTCGTATATTCGGATTTAGAATCGATTAGACGACGGGAGACAAATGGCTAATTTATAATTAGAAACTGCGCAACGAACGCAAAAAACGACCCAATCGTGAGCTGCATGGCGTCAGCCTTAAAAATTAAAGCACTTTAACCAGCTCGTAGGAATATTTGTAATTTAATAGAAATTAACGAGCACGGCAAGACCCTGTGATGATGTTTTCATATTCGTTTTTTGTTTTGTTACTTTTGTTTTGTTTGAATACATTCGTTTTTCTAGCTGTCCCCTCGAATATGCATTCCCATTAAGTGACGTGTGCGTTCACTCAAATAGAAACATTGTGCCATTAAACTCGGAACCGCAACGGGTTCGGGTTAGGGAACGGGTGCGAATCGGTTAGTTGAATCGGAACGGAAACGAAAGAATTCTTTTGTCTATACACATATATGTAGTAAGTGCCAGCAAGAGCGCAGAAATATTCAAATTATTCCGAGTATGTGATGTCATAATAATGAAACTGCTAAATGAAAATGTTGCCATCTTTCTGGTTTCTCATTTAAGTTTTAACGCTTTCTGCAAAACCGATTCGGATTCCGGAATGAGTGCTTATTTTTAGTAGCAGCATGCCACTAAATGCCAAATTAAAATCTTCCATAAGATACTTTAGCGGGCTAAACATAGGTTCGATTTGGCCAATTTCATTCCGCAATTAATGATCCTCACGCCTCCATGAAGGCTGAAAATTGTGCGAAAATAATAGTTTCTGGTTTTGGGATAATTCTACGATTATATGTATGAAATAATGGCCAGGGCAGGAATGTGTGGGCACGGTTGAGGTGTTAAAAAAAATATTCACCCGGTGTTGTAGGAATTGGAAATTTCGGGTATATATTTCACATGCTAATTGCTCTAAAATGCTTTTGTGTGGCATTGAACTTGCAGAAATAGAGAACTGGAATTTGCAGAACTAAATTGTGCTTTCTACGTTGCTAAATATATTTTTGTAAATACTATTAATCATGCATTGAAATTAAAATCGTCTATAGATTGAGGCCTCTTGAGCAGCAAAAAAATTAGTATTCCCCGCTTATATCGAGGGAACTTATTTAGAAAAGATACAGACATCGCGTGGAATTCCTAAAGCAATCACAGCCGTTTTGCGTAATACGACGCATTTTGTTCTTAGCTCTATTCTTTTTTTTTATGATTCTCCCCGAGACTGTGGCAGTTTGTGGTCAATATTAAAAACCGGCTAGAAGCATGGCCAGAAGGTAACACAATAAGCCCAGAACCGAAGGCACAGCCTCACAGATTTGTAGGTTGCGGCCCGATGTCGTATGGGGCAGATAATGCGCAGAAGCTTCGAATAAGTTGCTGGAAAACCTGTAGCTTCGGTACAAACGAACTCGGTGGAGAACATACACAACCGTACTCACAGATTGAATATCTATGAGTAACTCAAGTTCCACACCAGTTCTGGATGCCTGAACAGAACAACAATCGCAGCTAAGACCTTTTTAAATCGATGCTGTTGCTGTTGTTGTTGATGATGTCATGTGAGATACAAAATGCCCGAACAAGATACAGCTCGCGTGCACACACACTCTCAGATACACAGATACAGATACTAGTGCGGTAGCGCGTGGCAAGAGGCAAGTAGTGGTATGGAATTCGCACGCCAAATCAATTGTTTTGGCCCAGGGCGTCATCGGCGGCCCCAAAAGACCAAGTGTCCAAGGTCAGCACATAGCGGCTGGCAACAGACCAGTCATCCAACGGAGTCTAGGAGTCGTGTCCTGGCACAGGAGCAATTGCCCGATGGCTGATGTCATGGCCCCGCCAGGTAAATCAATAATTCCGCAACAACAAATATATTCCCGGCGCCAAGGGCAGGTCAGACATCAAGTCTTTTTTTTGGTGGGGTTACGAAACTACTAATGGCTATGAAATCACCGGATTGGATCAGTGTCTCGTGTACTGCTTTTATAGTACATTATAGTATGAATACCAATTGGAATAAGCAATTCATTTTACAGACATTTTTATGTCAAAAGTTCTGCTCCAAAGGCCTTCAAAAACCTTGGCCGAACTTCTATTATAATTTACAATTTAATAAGTAGACCGGCGCGGGCACTATAGGGTTAAAACCACTTGTAATTCCCATCCCGCTGTTACTATTTTCCGGCCTGGTTCCTCAAGTGTAGCTAATGAAATATTCAATTTAATTGAATGACCCTAAACCTGACCCACAGACGAGTGACCAAATTAGCCCGCGACATTGGCGACGCATACCAGAGGCTTGAACTTGTAATTGAATTACTCTTGGGAGGGGCATTAGGGATGGATGCCCCAACAGCCACACATTAAAGAAAACCTTAATTGATTCTCCACATTGATTGCGAAGGATATAAGTACAGGAGACGGCTGGCCACTTTGGGCCATCATACAGTGCACCGGCGATATGAAGCACCTACTGACTGCACTCGTGGCCATGATGAGTGTCCTGCCGCGGGATCATCTCGTGGCCGCGATCCATGGATGTCCGCGTCGCTACCTCAGGAGGATCAATGGCAAATGCTACTACTTCTCCGTAAAAAAGGTGGGAAAATGTTTGAAAATATAAAGCCTAAACTTTAGAGATAATATGACTCCCGTAACACCCCAAGATGAACTGGTTCGGTGCTTTGAACAACTGCCTACGCAAAGGACTAACCCTGGCCGACTTGGCCAATCCTCGGGACTTTGAAGGAGCCGTGGGTTTCCTCAGCTCCATGGGCAACACCGAGGACTTCTGGTTTGGAGGGAATGATCTGTACCACGAGGGACGTTTCCAGTACATAAGCAATGGCAGACTGGTGAGGTACTATAGCAACTACAGCAATATGTTGCCTGTGGAGCACTCGGAGTGCGATGACTGCATGGAGGTGCGCATTCGCTCCAACATCAACATGGTGGCGGCGGACAACTGCCAGGAGCGTCAGTATTTCATCTGCTCAGAGCGGTACTGCCAGGAGGGCGAAGAAGGCAAGAAGCCCCGACACCACAGTCACGAGCATCTGCATCATTTCCATCACGACATTGGGGAGAGTGGCGATGGAGAAGTCGAGGAGGAACGCGATGCCCACAAACAACTTCCGATTGCCAGTGCATCGAGTGAGCAAGATCATCAGGACTCGGAGGCAGCTGCCGGTGCAGCAGATGTCGAAGATAACGACCATGCAAGCAATGAAACCGTAGCCACCAATGGCACAGATACTACTGGAAGTTCTGCTCCTGGAGATGGACCCTCAACCACTTTGGCACCGGGAGCCATAGCAGCGCCGGATGCATCTGCAGCTCCGGCAGTTAGTGGTGCCCCGGCGGCTGGTGAAGAAATCTCTACCGCAACTACTCCATCTACAGCTGCACCTCCCCCAGCAGCTTAAAATATAGAATTCTGTAATCCTTTTCGATTAAAAAATAAACAACTATGAAGAAAATACGAGCGGTTTCATGTTTATATATATAAAATAAAGGGATTTTAGAATATAATTTATTTGCATCATTTTCAAAATACTAGTATTGGTGGCTAAGTAAAGACTAAAGTGGAAATGGAATATTGAATACAAATTTCCAAGAAAATCAGAAACTGCACAGTTTCAAAAACTGTTCGGGAAATTTTTGAAGAAAATAAAACCAAAGAATTAATGTGTGTTCGATTTAATGGGGATTTGATTGGGAACACAATATATTTCTGAGTAAAAAGATTCAATAAAGAACTGAGAAATAATTAAATCCAGAACTTTTCTTGAAAACAGTACCAGCATCTTTGAAGTACTGATATTCACTGAACAATTACAAAACCCTGATGGTTTTTCTCACAATTAATCAATTCGATGAACTTCAAGTCACGGAAAAGAACAAATTGGTCAACCTCATTGCGATAATGGCAATGTCACGACCCCAAGAGGGTATATATAGAACAGGAGGAGCCGGCACGGCAGGTGTACAATTTGGTTGGACAGGTTGTCCAGTTGTTCTGGCAGCCATGAGGATAATACCACTTCTAGTCCTGATCTTGATGGTCCTCGATCCCGATCAGGTGCTGGCCAGGCGCAAAAAGGGCGGCAAAGACGGGAAAGATGAGAAGGATAAGAACAAAGGTCCTTGCGGCAAGGCCTACCTTAGGGAACTAAATGGCAAGTGCTACTACATAAGCACCAAAAAGGTGGGACACCATAGCACCACATAGATTTCAATAATATCAAGGAAAGTCATTTTTCAGATCAACTGGTTTGGAGCGCAAAACAACTGCCTGCGAAAGGAGCTCAATCTGGCGGATCTCTCCACCCCTGATGATTTCAAAGCTGTGGTCCAGTACCTGAGGGGCTTTCTGGGTGTCGATGATTACTGGTTTGGGGGTAATGACCTCCAGATCGAGGGTCGCTTCACCTACATAAGCTCTGGACGGTTGGTTCGCTATTACGGCGATCTGGGCCTGGTAGAGCCAACATATCGATCCAACCTGGACGATTGCCTGCAAGTAAGAATCCGGGATAACCGCACCGTTGTCCTGGACGACAATTGCGGGGAGAAGAAGTACTTCGTGTGCGAGAAATCGGATCAGAAATGCGTCTATCCCAGTGCCGATGCCGAGGAGGGCGATGGCCAGCACCACAGCCACGAGCACTTGCATCACTTCCACCACGACGCCGGCAAGGGCGAGAAGCAGAAGGAGCACGGGACCCAGCACGAGAATGTGGAAAGCGACTCACGACCACTTGACAATTCGAATTCAACGGAAATTGGCGAGTCGCAGGAGAACGAGCCGGGGGCGGCGACGGAGGTTCCTGGTGAGGGTGAGGCCACGGAGCCAGACGGCGAAGCGGCTGGTTCGGCAGCAACGAATTCGACAGCAACGGATGACGCAGGCTCCACGACATCATCGGGAGCAACCGGAGCAACCGGAGCAGCGGGAGCAGCCGGAGCGGCACCAGATGTCACAGGGCCAGCTGCACAAGCGCCTCCTGTAACTGCAGCATCAGCTCCAACCGAACCTACATCACCACCCCCTTAAAAATCTAACAAGTCGATAAATATTCATGTAGAATGAGTGCTTTTCATTAAAATAAAACATGCAAAATGGGAGCAGGCCTTTTATTAATAAAAAATTATGATTTAACTTCACCCAAGTCTAGGATGAGAGAAAAAATTCTCATACAACAATAGGATGAGAGAGAATAATATAGAGATGTCGTTTTTTTTCAAAAATTTCCAAGAATGCTTCCCAAAATAGTGGCAACCAAGATTTAAAATTAGATCAAAGAGAAAATAAGACAATGTTTTCTTTGAAATAAAATTAATACAACAGATCCATTGTTTGGACTATGATATTTTCTACGTTGTGACCAAAATTCGTATAATTTCCTATTATTTAAAAATAGAACCGATCCCACCCTAATGGAAAAACATAATCAAAGTCTAAGAACAAAAAATTCAGCTACTAAAAAAAGTATAACGAAATCGGTGTGGAATTTCTAGAGCTATCATCTTATTTTTTAGCAAAAAATCTCATTTAAAGATTACTTACATTTCGATGCATCTGTTTGGCATTGATAGGGAACAGATAATATTAATAAGTATGTATAGAATTTACATATTAATCTTTATAATAGAAATCCAAGAAACATTCCTATCTAACATGCGCCAATACCCTCAAGTGGAAATCTTTTGCCAATAAATTATGATTAATTTCTTGCACCCACTTGAGGATAACTTAAGTGTTCCATTTATTTTCAAGGAAACATAAAGCATAAATGAATACTAAATATATAGAGATATATTCCATATTCCCAGATATGCCAAGAATATAGTGTGTTTTTTGTGTGTATCTAGCCAGCTATAATTATATATATGTATGCGTATCCACGTTTTGGGTGTGGGTCGTGCCCGCAGACAGCAACTTTTAGTCCATTTGAAGCTACATATAACTGCGCCATAATTGGCTTACGTATCCACATCGTTGTCATCATCATCATCATCATCAGCTAAGCCAGAGCCAAAGCCCCAGTAGCAGAGGGCAATTAAAATTTTTGTATTATAGCTAACCATATCGGATCGAACACGCCCACTACTGCTACCCACATCCACGCCCTAGTCCCCTAGGGGAACCTGGACAACTCCTCGCAGCTCCTGGCTCTGACTCTGACCATGATGATGTAATGGGTTTCACTCCCATCCTTATGCATGTCATTGATTCTCACTCACTGCATATATCTGCACACACATACGTCTTACTCAAAAGAAATCCAATGATTTCTAATTCTAAAACTTTCACAGCTTTTGCCTTTACCTGTGAGCGAGCTGAACATTTTGTGGCTGTTTTAATTTCTTTTTAACTCTTTTAAAGCCGAATATTCGTTTGATCGAATTGGAATTCGAATACGCTGAGATTTTTGTTGGTCAACGGGTTTTGAACTTATTTTGTTTGGCCGAAGCGCGTTTATTTTTACGTCCGACTGCTTCGAGAGCACAAAAACGTATAAGTCGAAGCGAAAGTAGCTGCTAGTGAGACGTGAACTCACACAGAACTACGAGGGACAATCGGGGACAAGCCAGAAAAGCTAAGAGTTCATGTTTAAAAAAAAAAGCTAATAAATGGGAATGGGTGTACCATTTTTTAAAGAAAAAAAATAAAAACAATAAAGTTTCCATTTCCACCTTAAAATATTTGAAATTCATTTCCGCAGATAACTTTAAGCAATCCCAAAAGAAGCTCTTTAGAAATAAAATTCTTGAATAAACGGTGTGGAGGAACGGCAGTGCTACCAGACGATGGAACCAGGAAAATGGTTTGGAACTCGGATAATTCATTACAATTAAACTTCCAAACTTTGCCTTTAAATTAAAATATAAAAACATTATATTATGCAAGTATTTAATAGTATATTTATGCCTATTTAATTCAAGATTTTTTTTTTTTAAATTAGAGGTTTAACTTATAGTCGAAAGGAGCCGAAATTAAAATAAAATATAGTCCAAATCCCTGGCGCAATTTAAGTCTCTTCCAATTTTAGTTCTGCTTTAATAGAATTAAATATTAATTTGTATCGGAAATTTACATCTCATTTATAAGTAAACTCTTCACAATGGAGGTTGAGCCGCAGCGGAGTACTTTCTACATTTCCTTACTATTATTTTTTCTGACTTGGCCAGTTGAAACACTCGAACCCACCGGAATATGCGTCTATGTCAGCAAATACAGAGTAAGTTTTAAAGCCAATATATGAAACAACTAAGTAAAATATACATAAATATATTTTCTAGTTGAACTGGTTCGAAGCCCTTTTCACCTGTCAAAAAAAGGGCATGTGCCTGGCTGATATAGACACGGGCTTTACTGTTCTAGCCTTAACGTCACATTTGCACGGAGACGATCGGACTGATATCTGGTTTGGATTAACTGCATTCGAGAGGAACAATTATAGATACATCTCCAACAACAAACTCGTGGACTATACACCCAAAGACTCTGTACTCGTAAACAACGGAAGTTGTGCCTTTTTGAAGCCCGTAGATCCATTGTACACCTTTGCTTCAGGAGATTGCACCGTTCGTAAGCGATTTGTCTGCACCCAAACGGATATGTGCAATGGAGCTCGTATGAGGAAACCCAAAGCATCCTGTACCGTTCCCGACTACGCCAAAGAAATTTTGTCTCTCTAAATACATATAAATTATTTTTAGCGTTTGTAATAATTTTTGCATGCTTGATTTTTCTGGATTCCAATAAAAATATACTATTTGGCAGATTGCCGCTTCGCTTCTGATTTCAGAAAAGAGACCTGCGACCGACACTTGGTTTTGAAAGCCTGTACCAATCGCCCTCCAGGAGAAATGGCAATAGACGCATGGACCTCAAAAATAAATAAAATGGAATTATTTAATTTATATTTTTAAACCCAGCCTACCTCCAGATATGCTAGCTCCTTCTCATAGAACAAAGACTGCTCCAGCAGGCCCAGCATTAAGTGAAACTTTTCTGTGGTCATGAGGTAAGTCATTTCACCAATATTTTGCTTGTACCATTTAGCATAGTTGTCTAAATTGCTCTGGATGTCCATGGTTGTTGCTGAAGCAGCTCTGGCAGTGAGCAACAAATGCAGAAATGACTTCAAGCAACCTGTGTTTGCGGTGTGCAACACCCGACCTTTAAGATACTCTAAAATAGTACCAATTAGTTAATATGGTGTGGAGGTGATGGATAGTATACCAACTTTTAATATAGGCTTGGGTTTCCGATTTGGCAATACTAGCTATGGATTGCACCAAAATAAGGTAAAACTTCCAATCCACGAAGTTCTCCTGGTTGGAATACTTAAAGATGAATTGCAGAGCATCTTGTTGGTGGCTGGCAAAGAGCTGTAGATAACAATATCAGATTTTTTCTTTTGATGTTTGATATTCTAAAAATAACCTTTTCTGAGAGATGCTTTACAAACGTAAGTTCATCTACGCCTTCATTTATCCAGGCACTGAAATTGGCGAATGCTTCGTTTATTTCCTCAACTTGATGCAATTGCAGTACGGTATTTAAATGCATATTTATGCAAACAGCCAGGGCATCGTCTGAATTAAAACCATATTTAGATTATGAATGAAAGCATTGATGGCATACACATGCCTGGCAAGGATTTTGGCAAGAAGTCCACATATGCCAATTCGCTTATTTTGGGATTGCTTACTAAGCCGGCGTACAGGTGACCCAAGGCGCTTTCCAGGATTGCAGTCAATTTTAATCTACAAGTAGCATCTATCAAAAGAACAAACCTTAAAAGGGAGCATAGTTTTTAATAAAAGAGAAACCAACTATAAGCCGCGGTCATAAAGAGGTCCTCCAGAAGGTCGAACTCAGATTCCAGAAAGATGACCAAGTCCACTAACAGTTGGTCCGAATGTTCCCTTCTGTAGGATCATACATTGAATTAAAAAGTAAATGAATCCACAGAATTCCAACCTTAGGATATACTCTGAGGCCGTGAGTATTTGAAGATTCTGGAGTTGCAGGAGAACCCGGTAACTTCCAACGTTTGTAGGCATCTGGCTGAAGTACCTAGAGAGTAGGAACTATAACGCAATAAACTATTAAGAAAAGCAAGCAATGAATGAGCCACAAATCCACCTTTTCCTGGGCATTTAAGATTTTGAGTAGCTCCTCAAACTGGAAGTCGAAGGTCGCACTCTGCTGTTGAATTCCACATTGCTTCTCTAAAATCTGTAAATACTCCATTGAATACTTTATTCCTAGATATACTTAAAGTGACTTACCCTACAAACAAACGCATAGCTAGTGCTTATATTTGTAAACTTTATGCACCCAGGAAAATCATTCATTTTTAACGCGGCTTGTTTTGATTAGTTTGTTTTGATAATTAATTTTTGAAAAGTGTTGCCACTCTATCAAAAGTTATCGATTTCTAGTGAGCCCGATATATGGCGCCCAAAAATTATTTGAAATTGTTAAATATTATCTTTAAAAATAAAATCGTCTAGCTATAATATTTATTAGATATATTTAACTAATCCTAGTGACTGATTAACAGCTATATGGTTACAAATATTAGGTAATGTGAAGCTTATGAAGCTGATATATACTATCTATTTCACGCAATAGTCCTTGCGCTGCTGTCGTATAACTGCATTTAGTTTTAGGCACTGCTGCCTCAAAGCATCATTGTCGCCCTTTAGGATCTCAATGGTCTCCTCCTGACGCTGTATGGTCTGGTGTACCCGCTTCTGCAGCTCATCCATTTCCTGCTTGTGCCGATCACTCAAAACGGCCAGTTCATTTTGGATGTCTGAATTGAGATTCTCACGTAGCTTGTCCCGCTCGTGGATGATGTCCCCGCACATCTTCTTGCTGTGACTGAGCTCCAACTGCAGCTGCTTCACCTCCGCCTGGCTGTTCCTGACTTGGGCATCCGCCTCCGCCAGCTTACCACGAGTCTCGGCGTATTTTTCCCGTAGAGACTTTTCCACGCTCTCGGCCAAGGCCAGATCCTTTTCGTACTTCTCCTTAAGGCGTCTGTGAGAGAGGGTTATAGTTTAAGATTCATTTTTCTAACACCAATACTTACGCCATTTTCTGATCATGCTCTTCTCCATGCTGGAGGGCATCCGCCTCCATGCGAACCACCAGCTCATCCAACTGGCGATCCCGTTCGGCTCGATAGTGCTGCCGAATGGCGTTCTCCTTTTCCGCCTGAGCCAACTTGGTCTTGTTCTCGTGCTCTGACTTCCACAGTTCAAAGTCAGCCAGATACTGCTGTTCAATAGTATTGATACGATTCTGGTACTTCTCCTCCTGCTTGGCCATCCGCTCCTGCATCTCGAACTTGGCTTGCTCCAACTCTTGCTCCTGTTCGCGCAGGACCTCTTGCCGGCGCGCCTGGTGGTCCGCATCCTTTTGACGGAGTTCCGCCTGAAGACGCTCCCTCTCCGCCGTAAATTCCTCGGTTAGTTTCTGCCGCTGCTCGGCCTGAGTTCGCTGCTCCTCCTCCAGTTGCCTCTCGAAACGTTCCCGGATCGCGGTTCGCTCTTTTTCGATGATAGCTTCTCGATCCTGGGCGCAGCTCTCGCGGATGCTAGTCTCAATCTGCTCGTGCTTTGCTCGGGCTTCCTCGAGGGCATCGAGCAACTGCATCTGGTGAGTGCGTTTCAGTTCAGTCACCTCACGCTGGTGGTCACAGTTCATCTTATTGATCTCCGCCTCCAGGCCTTTTACCGTGAGCTCCTTAATCTTTTTTGTGTTCTCGCGCACCCAACGCTCTCGTCGAATCTTCTCACCCGCCATAGTGGTTTCCTTCGTCCTAGTCACCTCGGTCTCCAGGCGGTGCTCCCAGGCCTGGTTTTGACTCTCCAGTCGCCGGGTGAGAGCTGCCACTTTCTCGCAAAGCGAGCCCTTGTCCTTGAGTAACTGTTCAATGAATCCCTGATGTCGGGTGACCACCTCCTCGTAGTGCTTCTTCTGGTCGCGAATCTTGGCAGCATTGTTGGTCTTCTCGGCCCTCAAACTCTTCTGCTTTTCCCCCCGTAGCTGAATCACATGCTCCTTAGAGAGATGAATGGCATTGGACAACTCATTAGCCCGGAGACTTAAAGCAATGACACGTCTAGCCAGTTGATGGTTGGGAAGCATGAGGAGCTCTGATAGCCTGGAAAGATATTGATTAGATTCATAGTTCCTTAGAGTTGGTGGCTAAGATTGCTTACTTGGGCACCTCGTCAGTGACGTCTGGTTCCACCACAAACTCCACCTCGGACCGATTGCTGTCCGGAATGGAGCGACGTGTTTCCATAAGAGTCTTATCGCAGCTGCTCTCCACATTGTTCAGATAGGCCAGAATGTCTCTAAAATTAAAGTTTATTGATTGCTTGTTTTAAAGCTAGTAATTAATGGGCTTCAACTCGTTCCTTACTTGTATTTATCTCCAGTTTCAGGAACGGCTGTCTCACTCAAAGTCACTGTATCGGCAGTTTCGCATCGAGAGTCCAACTTCAAATTAAGCTCACTTGGAAGACGCTCGGAAAAGTTATCTAAACATGCATAAGATATAATCTTTACAATGTTCTTATCCATAAGATTTTTCATAAACTCACCCATTTTCTTGTCCTCCTCGATTTCCTTGATTACCGAGACTATCTCGTCGTAGGTAGAACCTCTGGAATCCTCGTTGGACTTAAGGGAGATCTGGGAAGCACTATCATTGTCCTGGGCCTCGTCCAAGTCCTCCAATCCCTGCTTGTGCTTCTGTTCGTACTGCTTTTGATCCTGCATACTCATCCAGCTGTCCACCTTATCTAGATTGTACTCCGATAGCTTTCGCTCCTCCCGCAGACTGCCCACACTGATGGCTTTCTTTAGTTTTCCTGGAGCAGCACTGGCTGGGTTATTGCTTACCACAGTCTTGCTAAGTTTGGCGGATTTCCCGTTTCTGCTGATTGGGTCTGCACTGGCGGGCTTTACGTTTTCCTTTTTCTTGCCCACAAATGGCGGCGTAGATGCCACCTTGAGGTAGTTGTTTATAACAGAATCGGAACTGCTGGCTGCAAAGGCCCTGCGATCCTCATGCACTGCTGGCAGGAAGTTGTTTTCGGCCCCGAAGTTACGGGGATTGGATGTGGCTCTGTACGTTGAAGTATTGTTAATAGACCCAGTGCTGGAAGCTAGGTTCTTGGTCTCCGACAGGTTATTCTGTTTCTCCTTCGGGGGAGAGACGTACTTGTCCAAATAGTTCGGAAGTAACTCAATATTATTCAAAGGTTCAGGAGCGAGCTGATTTTTAACCAATTGGACGACACCCACTGCCTGCTTGTACTCTCTGATGACATTCAGTTCCGGCGTGGGTGCCTTTAGAGGGTGAACTGTAGGGGGAGCTGGCAGTGCTGGTACTGAGATTTCCGTCACCTGGGTGACCTCCACGAAGCGACAACTGGGCGCATCGCAGGCGCACTTCACCTCGGAGGCAGCCGAAGCCTCGTTGGTACTCGTGGTCGACGAAGACCGCGTACTGCAAGTGCAGTTCTCCGACGGGCACTTGGGATACTCGTACGTCTGGGCCAGAACTTCACCCTCGGCGGCAGCTGAACCAAAATGTACGGTTTTCTTTTGGCCAGTCGTATCCGAAGACTCTACTTTACTTATAAAACTGGGAAGCATTAGAGGTCCTGGTGCTGAGATACTGGGACGCTGGGATTCCTGCTTGTCATTGTCGCAGTCACTGGAATCCACGTCGGCGTGCATGTTCGGCTTGCTGAAGGACACTCTTCCAGGAAGATCGGGCTTGGCAGTGCGCTGGGAGAGGGCTCCATTGCTGAGACCCTGCAGAGGATAGGATCCGTACGACTTACCCTTGTCAGTGCCGCCCGGCATTGTGACCAGGAACCGCTCCAGTTGCTGCTCCCGCTCCCCCTCCTCGCTGCTGTCAGGGGTGCGTTTGTGAAGCGAGTAATCCGACTCTGAGGAGTTGCAGGTGCTCCGGCACAGCCAACTGCGCTTGATGGGCTCCTCCAGCAAGGACTTGAGCAGATCGTTCGAGGAAACCTGCCTCTGTGGATGGGGGTATTGAAGAATCCTATGATTCTGATGGTAAGTCAAACTCTCACCTTGCCGCTAAGCCTGAGCTCCTTTTCGCTAAAGTAGTTGCTCAACCGACGACCAATTTTCGGATCCGCCGACTGGGGACGCGCCAGGAAAGGTGAGGAGCGACTGCGTTGCTGCAGGAAAGGTGAGGAGCGACTGCGCTGATGGAGGTAGTTGGCCGAACGGGGCCGGAAATGGGGACACGGATTGTGGAGGGTCGTTAGAGAACGACTGGTGTACTTGGACTTCGTTTTCTGTCGTGTGGCGAGGTTTATCTGCAAGCCGAAGACAGTGGGGTACAGGGATAATCCGAATCCTCCCATGGGAACCAATACACCTACCTGAGAACCCTTAAGACATAAATCCATAATAGCTCGCAATTAGACACTCATCTACCAATATTTTTACTTGAATGCCCTGCCATGGCCAACTGATTTTCGACCCGGACTGAAACCAACGCCGTTTGAATCGGTTGTGCCAGACGGTTTGTTTTGGACGAGTCGCCACCTTTGCCACCACCACAGGCACCTGGCCGAAATATCGATTAAACGCACGGCCCAGGGGTCAGGCACAGGACAGTTGTGGGTAATGTTGGTCAGCACTGCCACCCCAAAACACTGACTGCCCTACGTTGACATGGTTACTGGCCACGGCACCTGACCCACCCTCGATCACCGGGACAGGTGTCGACTATTCCTCACGATTCACCACCAAAGATAGATTTTTACTTTCAGGATATTTAATATTTTTAGAAAATGTTTAATATTTTCAATTTCCATTACAATAGTTTACATTTTGAACCAAGATTAATTTCTATTCTCTATACCTTTTCAGGGACTTTTTTTCCGCGATGGTGGAGGCGGTGGTGGTGGAGGTGGAATTCCTGAAGGAGATTTGGCGGCCATTTTAGGTGATGATTTCCATGAATTAGTTGGCGGCGCTGGTATAAATATTGAAGTTGATCGTTGTGGATTTATTCCATATGAGAATTGTCTAGGATAAGGTTTGTCGTATAATAGAAGATTACGTAACGAAAATTGTGGAGGTGGTGGAGGTGGTGGAGGTGGTGGTTTTGGAGCCGGTATAACAGAATGCTTTGGTTGAGAAAGAGCAGTTTCAGATGGATGACTCCGTCCGTAGGTCTCACTGATCAAGCCTTTCAATTTCGAAGTATAATTGTTGATTTGTTCAATGATTTCCAACATTTCACGGAGGTTCAATTGATTGTCTTGTTTTGGAAGTTTCTGCATTTCCACAGGATTTTTTTTAAGGACCTCAGTATTTGTTTTAAGTTCCGATATCTCAGTTTTAAATGGTGTTTTAAATTCCTGTGACTCATTTTTTCTCGCAGTCTTAGCTGTGCCTTTTATTCTCTCAACTTCTTCCATTAGAATCGTATCTGGAACTAATGGGTATATCGCAGATCCAAAAACCTCCATAAATTTTTTTCTTATGAATATTTTTTCCACAGTATCCTTTGTTTTTAAAGGTTCGATCAAGAACTCATTAAACTCCTTTTCGGCCAGTTCCTCGAGCTCCGTTTTTTTAATTGTTTGAATAACTCCCTCTGTTTTGGGCGCATGATTTTTTTGACTGGTTTCTTTGTTTTTCGCCGAAGTTTTTTCAAGTCCAGGACTAGGTGGTTGAATCCTAGCATCGTTCACATCCATATTCTGTTCCATTAGGTCTTTGATCCGTTGTTGAATTTTTTGAAAATTCGCTTCTCTTTCAGACACTTTTAACAGATTTTTAATTTAAATTGGTGCCAGACGTTTATTAGTTTAGAGCTCAAAAGCTACTGAGCTAGAAGCTTAAAATATACTAATTAATAAGTACTTGAAGTTGATTATTTACTACTACAATATTGTATTATATTTTATAAAATAAACATTCATTGCATAAATCATTCTGTGATAAAAGCCTGGATGAATCAGACATATTGTTTTCAAAATTGATATTAAATATTACTCTCCTTCGTTCTCTTGTTGTTCAATAAACTTAACCCGAAAAAGATTCCTGACACATTCCTAGCTCCCCTCCGTTTTGAGTCACTATTTCCTATTTTGTTATTATTTTATTAGTTATGTCCAACATAAAGACTCTTCCAATCAATCACTGACTATCTCACATAGACAAACCAGCCGAATCAAAGCAATTAATCATGGAAGGTAACTGATTGCGACTGAAGCATATTGAAGCGAAGGTCATACGACCATACACCCAAAGGTAAACATCGGCAAACACTTTCGGTTTTCATTCATCAGAACTACTCCCTCCGTGAGCCCGAGGTCTTAAAATTGTTTTGAATTTTTCGATAGCCAGGCCGAGGAATCGTCTGAAGCTTTGCCAGCTTTCTAAGGTGACTAATTGTTAACTTATTTAAAACCTATGGCCTGAAATCGCAATGAGGCCCCGTAATACCCCATAAATCAAAGTTTAATATTTACATTTATCAGCGCCCTCTTACCCTCAACAACAACTGTTCTAATTTTTAAACAACACCTACCCCATCAAGACAAACAATAATAATGTTATCTTTGAGGTACAAGTTATAGTACTTCAATTGAAAGTAAATAAAATCATATAGTATCGAACTGTTACGACATGTACACCTCCAGTCCAAAGTCACATTTTTTGTAATAATAATAATTTATTTAAATAAAGCAAAGTGTTTCTATTGCAATATAAACGTAGTTTGGTTTCGCAAGTCCCCCGGAGGACTTGGCCTCAACAGCTAGATATCTATACAGATATCTAAATGGATCCATATAGATATAGACCATGCAATAGACCTATATAAGGGAATTGGTTCATCACTCTCGACACGACACTGACTGATGCGCGAAGCATAAAATTAAATTTGGCAACATTTCTCGTAACTTCAACTTAGCAGCTAACACAAAATACAATACAATAGTTGATGGTTTCATTGTTTATCCATTGTTGTTTAACAAAACAAATTGCACTACTCCTCCTGGCTAGGACCTCGGCTAATCCACCTATTCCGCTCGCAAGACAGGCGTCACCTGGACCTCGTTCTGGTCGTCGCTCTTGATGTCGAACTTCAGCTTGGTCAGCTCCTTCAGCTCTCCATCGGCTCCGGCCTCGGCAGGAGCATCACTAACCACTTTCACGGTGTCGGGATAGTTGTTCTCGCCGCCGCCCAGCTCCTGGGAGAAGCTGACCACAGTTTTGGGCTCGTAGTTCACTCCCAAAGCCCCGCTTGGGTCGGGGGCGGGTATGCTGGGACCGTCGTTGGTTTGGCCATTGGTGTGGGAAATGGTAATGGCCTCCTCCACCTTTTTCTCTCCATTTTCGGTGGGCGCTGACTCCTCCTTCTGACCATTCTGGGTGGGGGCTGCTTCCTCCTCCTTTTGACCGTTCTGGGTGGGAGCTGCTTCCTCCTTTTGACCATTGGTGGTGGGAACGGCCTCCTCCGTCTGGCCATTGGTAGTAGGTTCCTCCGTTGGAGTCGACACACCATTTTGCACGGGCTCCACTACCTCAACCTGGGCATCGACTGGAACCGGGGTAGATGTGGGTGTGGCAGGAACCACCTCCTCCACGGGCTCAGCCTCTGGCTTATCATCCTCCTCGCCGGCCACCGCCTTGTTGACCTCCTCAATGGCCTTGGCCACCTCCTCGGGGGCCACTTCGGAGTGTCCATTAGTGGCTACCACCTCGCTGTGACCGTTGCTGACCACCGGCTCTGGTTCGGGCTCGGTAATCAGGGCTGAGGTAACAGCAGCTGCCACTGGAACAGGCTGTGGCTCCTCCTGCTCCTTCTCCTCCTGCACCTGCTCGGTGACTGGAGCTGGGATCTCGAGGGCGGGCACTATGGCGGGACTGGCCATGGTCTCCACAAAGGACGTACGGTTGGGGGAGTCCGGTGAGATCATGACGTGCGTGAAGTAGCCGCTGCGCCGGTTTTCAAAGTCCAGAACGTTCTCCTTGGCCAAACGCTCCTGGATGCGTCGCTGGCGTCTGATGAACTCCGGAACGTTCTCGTCCTCGCCCTCGGCGGGTGGAGGAGAGGCGGCCAACTTGGGGCGGCGCAGCACGACCTTGGCAGCCTCGTTTTCAGCCTCAGAGGTGCCATTGCCGTTGGCGAGGCCATTGGAGGGCTTGAATACGCCATTGAACTTGGTGCCCACGATAAACTTGTTGGTGTTTGCGGTGGTCACGTTGTTGTTGGCACTCCTGTAGGCATTGTAGTTGTTGTTGGAGCTCGGCTGTGGACTAACGTTTCCATTTCCGTTCTCCTCCTTCCGGGAGATGGTGAAGTTGGGCTTGCCGTGGTTAAGCAGCAGCTTAGTGGCCGGCGAGGGGCTCTTGTCCGGCAGGGGCGAGGGCAGTCCGCTGCGGATCTGTATGGTCGGCTTGTTGTTGATTGTCTCGGCCATGTTTGTAAGTCTCTGCCTTTGAATCTTCAGTCGCGATCGTGGCTTTTACTTTCCGTTTCCGTCGTCTTCTCTAACGGTCAGTCTCTGGAATAGAAGAAAGGCCGCCAGAAATTAATTAAATATTCAGCATTCGGCATTTAAATTGCCAAAAATTAATTCACTAGTTTTCGATCATGCTAATTTGCGGTGAAAAGACTTCTCTAGATCAATATGTGTATGCAAAATTGCTCACTAATTGCAATAATTTCTTTGATTGGTCGAACCAAACAAAATACCGCTATAAATTAGGAAAATTTCTTATCGAAATACCCCTTTAGCCGCTGGGTTAAGTTTCTACTTGACGTCAAGTTTCAGGCAATCTTCGAGATTAGGCCACAATGAGTCACACAGTATTTGCAAAAAATTTCACTTCAAGTGTTTCTTATAGATATTCGTATAAATATATTTGTTTACTGATGAATAATGAATCAGGGAATTGTTAAATAATCTTTGGGGGATTCCTGAGAATATATAATCTTCATTTATAATAAGGTTTCCGCTTGGTTTCTAGAATTGATTAAAGTAAAAAATATTCTATAGTAATTTCTTTTTAATCAGGTAATATTTTTCCCCATTTTCTCAAAAATTTGATAAAATCAACTCTTGCGAAAATTTATTCAAGTTTAGATTATCAAGTTCCCAAAAAACCTCTTGAATATTTTGGGGTTTCCTCAAAACCTAATCAGGATTAAAGGGAAATAAAACTCTTAGAGGTTTCCGTAGTACGATTTCAACAAAAATCTAATCTAGAACGAGGCTTGATTTTTGCTTTATAGTTTGAAATATAGTTTAAAATAGTTGTTCTACTCTACACTATGCACTTGTTCAAACCAAAAACACCCGTTCCACATGGCGTATGCGTAATTACGTAAGTTCGGTGGCAATGCCAGTGGGAATGGGAATGCCAGGGTCAGCTACTGGCTATTGTCGGGGCCCCAAAAAGCAAATATCGGCTGATTGCTGATAGAGGTAAACTTGCTTAAATATCAATTAGATCGATGGCACACGCGGGTTTGTCCAAGTGAAATGGTCCGAGGGCTAGAATGGAAAAGCACATGCTCAGGCTAATTGTCCGGCGTTCCGAATCCAAATCGATCATACCCATGTGACACGATATCGGACTGACCAACGCACGTATTCGATCGGAACTGATATGAATACGATACGAAAACTTTTCATTTTCCGTTCCGTCTTCCGCCCCCAAAGGGGGGCAAATTTAATTAAAAGCTGCAATTTATAGACCTCAATGCACTCATAAATTCTAGACGCGTTCAATTGAACCCCAACGGGGAGAGGTCAGCACTCGGTATTGCCTTTCCATTACTCAGTCAAGTTTTGATTGGTTTATTCGAAACCCAAGCCAAGCTCAAATCAAGTGATTAAAACACTGAAACTTTTCAAGATTTACGATTTTACGGCTAAGCTTCTAAGAGCTTGTCAAAATTGATAAATTAGAGAAACTATTAAAGCTGGAATTTAATTACTTTCGGCTTAAAATTCAATTGTAAACTTACTGCCTAGTTTCATAATATTTAGTTATATGTAACTAACGACTGTGTGACATAATTTGTCAGCATTTTCAGAGAGTGCCTCTGCTGCAGACTACTGTAATATTTTCCCTTAATCTGGCTAAAGCCCTTGACAAACAATTAAACAATGCAGGGAACTGATAAAATCGTAAGGAAAGCGATTTTATAGCCAAGTCTTGGATTATTTTTTTTCAGGTTTTGAACTCTGCCGCGGGTCTTAGCTGGCGAATGTTTACGTTTTTATGAGCGGTTCGGGCAAGGCGGTGTTAATTACGGTCAGCTTTGGCCACAGTTCGAACTTGGCTTTAATGCCAAATAACAATATTATTACTTCGCCTCTGCTATTTGCTATTTGTATAATATTTTCCCACTTGGTTAGCCGGCAATCGTCCGAATTGGCCTTGAAATACTCAAGTGAAGTGCACTGTTGGCTATTTTTGTTACCAATTTGCATAAGGTGAGCGAGAAATAGTGAGACTTGTTATGTATCGGTGTGAATAAAATTATCTGTTCTGAGTTGTGGCACAAAAAACTACTATTTAATATCTTTTGTGTTGACAAGAAAGCGAAAGCTTTATGTTTCAGAAAATATAAAATTCCTTTCGAGGGGATTGGCAACTTTCTTGTCTTTCACCCAAATTCTTCAGATCTTTGGAGTCAGGGTGTGAATGGAGGAGACGCATAAAGAGCTTGGCTTTAGAAATTCGATTTGGCCATCTCCCCGAGCCAACCAAACAAAGTATTGCGTGTATGCGGTGCGTCTATCACTCGGGAGATCAAATTAGTTTCTCAGCCCCTTTCCTGAACCTTTATTTATATATTTTATTGTTGTTTTGGCTTCAACTCCAGCTGGAGCTGGAGGGCATTGTGGTTAGTGTATATATAAATGTATCCAAGTACTCCAAACTCGGTCAGCTATGTGAGTGTGAACTGGTAACTGGAGTACAACAATTGCAATCTGTTTACATCTCTGGTTGAGACCTGGTCTGGGAATTTCAGGGGCATACTGCTGGCTCATAAATATTGCCAGAAAGGGTGACAGTTTCAGTGGCATCGGTGGCCGGCGGTGGTAATCTTATCAAAGTCATTGCCAAAATCAGACTGATAAGCCGGGCCAGCATAATCCGAGCAGATAAGGTGTTGCAATGAGAGGAGCTATTACCCAATCATGTGATTAACGGTCCCAGCAGGCCCCAGCAAGTAAAAAGAAAGTGAAATCGACTGGCATTAAAAAAAAGGCAAGAAATAAAACCAAAGAGAGTTCAAGGTACGACGATCCATCGTCGGATTCAGCGAGAGTGTTTTGCTGCCTGGGTGCATAATTAGTTGTAAATATTTTTTATAGGGTTTTATATTTTTTTTTTGACGCTTTGTGGCAATTTATGTGGGGATTTATTACGGTTATGTGTGCCCTAGCTCGTCACTATTTCATTTTTTTGCATAATGTGAAAGCTTAAACGATTTCGTTTAAGGAATTTTTGCATTAAATAGAACGTGTTTCAGATACACGACAATTCGCCATAGTCTAGCAATTTAACGGCCACAAAATGTCAAAGTCACGAACACAATAAGCGTAAGCGGCTTTTTTTCTTTTATTTATTAATTTATTTTTTTCGCCAGCGACCAACACGGCGTATGAGCAATCTTAAGGCGCTCAGACAATATTTACACGTTTGCAAGTATTTTTTTTTCGAAAAAATATTATTTCTCACTTTTGGCACACACACACTAACACTTAAAGAGTAGAAGATATAGACGCACCTAAAATTGGGAAGCTAACTGTTATTTTCGTGTCGTCCGCTGCGTTACCGTAAAACGCCGAAACGTAACTGAAAACTGAAAACCCAAACCGAACCTGAGCAACTGGCACGGCAATGGCAATATGCCTGGGAGCTTGGAGCTTGGAGCCCGTCGTCGTTTTTTTAGTTATCGCTCTGCTCGTGCGCAATATATGGCTGGCAAAATAAATACCGAATACAAAATATAATGTTGTTGGTGGGCTCTTAATAGCCAAACAGAAAATGCCCTAGAGGCGCCCTGCGCGTGAAAGGTGCGCTCTGCGCTCTATAACTTAGCGCGACACCAACAAAATAAATAACAAATAAATACACAAATGTGTACATTACTTAATTGCTTGCAAATTATGCATCATCTGGGTATCCCAGAGTGTCCAACTTAACGGCCAACTTCCGACAGCCACAGTTTTTGGGCTAAAACGTTGGCCTAAAATGTTTGCCCAAATATTTCTGGTTTACACGCTAGAGAGTCACATGATCTGAAACAAATCATGAATATGGAGGATCCGATTATCTGATTCTGAAGCGTATTTGGTTGCACTGCAGCCCCCTTGAGAGTAGATGGGAAGAAAACCTGTCGCACCTGTTGACTCACTCCCTACTCTTTGGGTCAGCACTACGGGGACAGTTGGCTCCAGAGAGGCACGTACTGACTTCCACCTGAGTGGTTATTCAATGACTCAAAGATTAGTCGCGGTATTGCTTTATGATCAGCACAATTATTATTTATTTATAGATCAGCAATTAAAGTGTCCTAACTTGTTTGCTGAGGGATTTTTTATTTTTTGAGTGGCTGGTACGAATTGCTAACATTAAGCAATAAACAAATATTAGTCGAATGCTTGCAACTTTTTAAAAAGGTTCTGCACTCACTCTTTATCTTCAAAAAAAAAAAGGTTTAAAAAGAGAACTTCTTGAAAGAATTCCACTTCTTGAGGTGGTAGATTTGAAGTTTTAAGGGCTACTAGTTTTGGAGTACCTCTAATGACACATTGCTCCAAAAATAACTAAAAAAAATCACTAAAACTATACTTATCGGTTCCTCAAAAGAGACCTCTTGATAAAAACATAAAAGATAATAATGTCACCATAAATTTATATGGAAATTTGCTTAATTTGTTTAAGTTTTCTAAGATAACCGCCATCTAAGGAACTTTTTTGCATTCTTTGTGGATAAAGGGACACGCCTAGCAAATATAATTTTCATAAACCATTTTCGTAAACATGTTTCCGTGATTCCTATTTTACTATCAGGTATAAACCCTCGAATTCCACATATCGACAGACGAAACCATATCGGCTTGATAACTTTTGCCAACACCAAAATTTTATGATTTTGTGTTCGCGGTCGTGTTGGGCGTTTTTTTATTTCGGTTTTTTTGGTGTTGTTATTTGATTATTTCGCTGATAGCGAGAGCAAAGTGTATTTGCTATTTACACGATTCTGTGGGTGCCCTAATGCCCGGGGCTTCCGCGCAAAGCTTCCAGCCAATCCCCCGGATGGCCGTGAAAAGTGAGGCGGAGGTGGGAGGATTTGGGCTGGAGTGGAATGGAGTGGGAAAAGCCGTTTGACTCTGCGCCTGTGCCTAGGCCTGTTTCCTATGCTTATGCCTGGCGGGGAGTGGCCTGGCCAGGCCTGGCCCCAAAAACCAAAAGCAATGCCCCATATACATGCTGGCCATCATAAAAGCCGGGAAAACTGGTAAGACTGCACAGGAAAAAAGTCAAGAAAATGGGTCAACTATTCGATAATCTTTAAAGGTGTTTTGAATAATAAATTAGATTAGATGGTGTTTAGTTTTAAGTCCTAACTTAAGAGCACATTGGAAAAGAAACTTTTCCAAAAGAACTCCTAACTGAAATATAATTTTCAATCAATAACCAAACCAATTTACTAACAAATTTTGAACGAAAATTAACCAAGATCCAACACCGTTAGAGTTCTGTTTTTTCTCTATAAGGCGACCTGTTTTTTTATTCTTGGCTCGCTGGGGAGCACTTTGGTGCGGAGGAAGCCAGTTTTGGCCAGTGGTTGGAGAGGCCACCAATCGATGTGCTAATTACTGGGACTCTAGACTCTAGAATGCCTCAGTTCCAGATCTCTACCAATCCAGATGGTTTTCGATGTTTGCACATCATTACAATTACCGGCTGGCCGAGTGTGTTTTATTTTAATGATCTATTTGCGAGCGCGGTTGAATAACACGTTAATTGGACGTGCACTTGACGACGTCCCGGAGATAGAGACGGAGACGGTACGGGTACGGGTACGGCTATGAGTACGGAATCGGTGGCGGAATCTCAACCTTGACAAAGAAAATTTCCAATTAACGGCGCTTGCCAATTTGCCTACACTGCCCGAAAGGGGAAAGAAGTAAGAGAAGATGGCAAAAAAGTGGCACACGCAGATCGTTATTTGAAATTTATTAATATTCGTTAGGCCGACAATTATGGCATAATGGCGGTAGTTAAGAAATTGGGACATTCCGATGAAAGAACTGAAATTCTGGCGAATGCCTACTTGACTGCGTGATCGAGCTTATCGCAAATGGCAAATAAAACAAAATGAATGGAAATGAAAAAAAAAACAGAAAAGAAAACACATTGATTGGCTTGATTATGCACAATAAATAAGAGCCGATGACTTGGGTGTTCACTTTTGTCAGCTTTCCATTCGTTTATGGTAAATTGCTGGGCGCTGCTGTTGCTGCTGCCAATTAAATTAGAAATTGTCGTCCAGCCAAAAAAGTTTGCCGCTTTGCCCGCCAAACTGCATTTGCATAAAAAATTAAATCTTGGACACACAAAACGAAACATACAAATTATTATTGTTGTTGTGTTGCTGGTGCTGCTACTATATGGTTGTTATTGTTATTCGCAAACGCACGCGGTGTAAAAACTTTCGAATTTGAATCCGCTGGCTTTGGATCGTATCCGTGGGCTAGCTCTTCACAGGCGCGTAACGTGTTTTCAACTGAGCCCGAAGATCGCGGCTCAGCACGTTGGCCGCCGAAGCAACAACCACAAATCCAGCAGCAACATCATCACCCGCAGCAACAATGCCAGCTTTAATGAATGAAAGCGCAATTTTTTCAGCTGTCTTTGTGCATGTGACAGCCAAACAATGTGCAGTTTTTGTGCGACGGTGGCCACAATGCCTGTCCTTTCAGCTCGCACAAAAGATGAGCCAAACAAAAGCAAAGATCAGTCCAAACAAAAATAAAACATGTTTGAATTTTGAATGGCGCCATTGACGGTTATCGATAACGAATGGAGGTTTTACAGCACTGAATCTCTTTTGAACATTATATTATTATTCACATTTATTTGAATGGATTGACTAGATAAATGTAATAATTCTTAAAGTATAATTAAGGTAACTTGTTTAAAAATATTAATATTTAAAACATTTCAAACTAATAAATTGAAAAAAAATACTGAATTTTTAGCAGTCCTTTTTTTTGAAGCACAGTCACACTGCACCTAGCAACAACAATTCTCAGTCCGACCAAAAAATAATAGAAAATATAAAAACTATGGCTGGGCGTGAAGCTGTGAAGCGGGCTGTGCAGCAGGTGCGTCCCATCCTGTCCGTGGACCGGGAGGAAGCCCGCAAGCGTGCCCTCAATCTTTATAAGGCTTGGTACCGCCAGATTCCCTACATCGGTGAGTGCTCCCCGTTATGTCATCAAACAGATACTCCTGAGACTATATAAACATCGTTATACCCTTGCAGTCATGGACTACGACATTCCCATGACCGTGGAGCAGTGCCGGGACAAGTTGCGCGAGGAGTTTGTGAAACACCGCAACGTGACCGACATCAGGGTGATCGATATGCTGGTCATCAAGGTAAGACATCAAAACAGATCTTTATGCGCGCTAATTTTGCTCCTTCTTTCAGGGCCAAATGGAGCTCAAGGAGTCTGTAGAGATCTGGAAACAGAAGGGCCACATTATGCGCTACTGGAAGGAGTCGCAAGACCCCAAGCCTACGGATTTCCTCTCAAAATTCATTCAGGGCGTTAATTAGTTACAGATATTCAAAATAGTCTAAATAAAACCTCGTTTGAAGTGTAAATACGAAAAACACTGATTGTGGCGCTTTTCAAACGCATAATAGTTGCGGTTTATTGAGATTGTGACTTCAAAAATATCTTGTTCTGCCTATAGATACAAATAATATGTACTCTACAGTTTGGTCTAAGTCTTCTGAGCAATGTGGTCGGTTTAAGTGAGGTGCAGTGTTCTGGTGATTTTCAATGTGGTGACAGTCTTCTAGCTCTCGTTAGCTATTGTTCATGCAGCTTGTTTTTTTTTTCGTTAAATCTACGGGTAATCGGATCGGTTATCAGTTCAGGGAATTAAGTCCAACAGCTTGTCCAGTGCAGTGGAATTGGTGAAGAGATCTGTGGTAATGTCGTCGTAGTCAACGCCCAGGCTCTTCAGTTCGGCGAAACAGTCGTCCGTAAAATCGGGAATCTCCAGAGAGTTGTTTGATTTGTTAAATGCATCGTGACGGTTGGTGTAGCCCTTTTTCTCTCTAAACATTTCAGCCAGCTGCTCGTCGGTAAGCTCGATGCCATGCACCTTCTTGGAATGTTGGCGAATCCTGCAAAGCGATCACTAAAGTCATCCTTTTCTTTGATAAGAACGTGACTACTTACTTGCTTCGATCGGCAAACTCGCCAGTGCAGTTCTGACACTTGTAAGGATACTCCATGTGCTCGTACTGGTGTTGACGCCACCGCGACCTGGAGGCAGCCTCAAAGTTGCAAACTTCGCACCGCCAGACCTGCTTCTGATGACTCCTTTGCTCGTGCTCCCGCATCAATGCAAAGTTCTGGAATTTGTTGCCGCAGGTAAGGCAGCTCACTTGCTCCTCGTTCACATGGGCCCGCTCATAGTGGACCCTCAACTCTGCGGAATTCACATAGTTCAAGGAGCATTTGTCGCATTGAAAGTGGCGTTCCGAGTGCCTCTTCCTGTGCATAGCCAGAGTGTCAGCACTCTTGAAGCTGCGATGGCACACCTCACACTCGTGAAGCGTTTCCACGGAATGGAGTTGCTGCAAGTGCAGCTCATACTTGCGAACGCTGCTAAACTGCTGCTCGCAGAAAGTGCAGTGGACAGGATCCTTAACCTGGCAGAAGCGCTGGTGGCTGTGCAGGCTGGCCTTTTGGTTGAAGACTTTGTCGCACACACTGCAGATATGCGACTCCGTGGCTACAACCACAACCTGTGTGGGAGTGTGCACTCTGGTGTAGTGTTTCCTTGCCGAACGCTGATCTTTGAAGATACGCGCACAGGCTGGACAGTTCTGCTGGACGTAGCAGTACATTTCTGCAGGATTACACAGAGTTAAGTAATTAATCCTGATTTTAACATTAATTCTAAGCTTACCAAAGTCACCATCTATTTTGTGATGGTCGATAAGATGCCTCTGCATTTCACTCCTGTCTTTTGTCTCATAACTATTACAAGGACGGCACTTGAAACTTTGATCTACAAGTAAAAACTCCTTGAATTATGAAAAGTAAAGGAAAGTATTAACCCACTTTTGTTCAACCCAATAATGTCATCCTCCGCCATGTACATCTTGTGAATACTTTTGTAGTGACTTCTTAGAAGTTTGGCATCCGTTTGGGTATATTGGCAAATTGTGCATTTAAGAATAGGTATATTGGTGTTTAAGACTCCACTTGTCGGACTGCCCGATGCCTCTTGAAGAGGTTGGCTTTCAGAAGCTAAAAGAGAACACTTTATCCGTAAATTTTAAATAATTTTATGTTACCAGCTTACGTTTTGAGACGTTTTCCGCTTTTGTACTACTGTCATTATCGTTAAGTGTCATGTAGGAAGCGCGTTGTATAAGTTCGCGCTCCGCATCTGGCAGGCAATCGGGTACTTCTCCGTTTTTGTTATTAAAAGTATAATTGTTATTATTTTCGCCATTCTTGCTTTCCGATGAAGTGGCTAAAATAGCACTTTGTGTTCCTTTTACGGACGTAATACTGCTCTCAAAGAAGGTTTCGCTGTTCTTGGCATCCGAGCCGTCGTTCTCGTCCTCCTCCTCAAGATTGTTGGTGTCGTACTTGACATCGAAGAGTATAACTTGAAAGTTTTGTAAACGATTAGAACAAGCATCTATTGTTAAAAAGAAACTACATACCTTCATCTTCTTTGGGGGTCCTTTTACTGGCCGAAGCATCTGCATCCAGTCGTGGGACTTTGGCTCCACGCATGTAGAGGACATTCTCCTCGATGGGACCTGTCGTCGCGCCCTCGTAGCTCTCCACAAATTGCTCGAACTCCTGACTGAATTGGTTCCAATGCAGCGACTCACTGCTGGCCTTTCGCTTCAGCTCCCCAGTGGGACTCGGACTGGGCACCTTCACAGTCTTAGCTTCAGCGTACAACTTGAGATTCGAGTCCAAAGCCATCTCCACAAAGTGCATAGCCACCTCCAGGGCGCGACAGCAACGCACACAGATCTGCATTGGCCACAAGTAGCCGCCGGGGCTGATGACCTGCATGTCCATGTTGGTGCACTGCTTCAAGCTTTGTCCATAGGTTCGGGATTTTTGCAAGTTCGGTACTGCAGCGTCCAGAGCGACGGTTTTCCGGTTCACCGAGAGGCACGCCCGGCACTTTCCCGCATTGGCCTTGTTCATGGTCGCCAGTGATGCTTCCGCAACAACTGTTGGGACATCCATGGTTATTTCCTTTGTTTTGTTCCTCGCCTAAGATAGTTCTTCTTTTGTTTGGGTTAAAAGTGATTTCGCTCAAACAATGTGTATTTTTGCGGCGCTCTTTTATTGGGGAAAAATCAGTGTGACCGTGCGGCACTTGCCGCAAAATACGTTTCTGCCTCTTTTTGGTTATACACTTCCCGTGGGCGGACAGCAACTCTCCTGAACGGACAGATAATTTTATTCTTCTTTAATGAGGATTTTAGGGAGTCCTTGTTACCTTTTGCTTCTTGATTCTTCTTAGACTGTTCATAGACCCTCCTTGTGAATTGAAATGAAAGAATGCCACCACACAGAGCCGTTGGACCGCGGATATTGTTGACCGTAGAACAGAAAATCGAACTGATTGAGGCCCAGGAACGGGAACAGCTAAGCGTGAGAGAGCTGGCGAAAAGGTGAAGTATCCTTTTGTCCTTCCTATCATAAAAATTGGCTCCAATCTCTAGTGTCCGCAGGTATAATATTGGAAAGACCCAGGCCTCGAAAATCATTCAAAATAAGGAAGAAATCAGACTGGAACTGAAGAGTGGTAAGATGCATAGGACCCAGAAACGACGGAATCCCCTGTCCCAGCAGGGATCTCACATAGACGAACTGTGTTTCGAATGGTTCACCATGACCAGGAGCGATGGGATGCCCCTGAACGGCGAGATAGTCCGCGAAAAAGCGAGGGAGCTGGCCGAGCAGGCTGGCTACTCCGGATTTACGGCCTCCGCCGGATGGCTGCAGAAGTGGCAGAAACGCCACAACATATCGTACAACCCGATGGATGACAGCCTGGTTATGCAGCCATTCGAGGCGGTTCTGGTGAAGAGTGAACCCATATTGCCGGACGATGACTGCTCCGCCAGCAGTGTCATCCGTCCCATCTTCACCATCGACGAGGCTATGATGCAGCTGTCCCGTCTGAAGGAATTCGCCAAAGATGACTACATATCCTACCAGCAACTGCACAGTCTGGAAAATCAATGGAGTTGGAAGTGGAACAACATGAAGAAGGAAGTTCCCTGACATCCATAATCTCTCCCAGTTGTTGTTCGAGCCAAAGTAGTTTTATTTATAGGGTACTTTATTGAAAAACCATATATAAATGTAAATAAATAAATACACATGCGTCTGGAACTAACCTAAGCTTCGAAATAAAGTTAAGAAACTCATAGACCAATTATCTGGAATTACACCTATTAAGGACTTTTATTGCTTGCAAATGTACAAAAAAAAAAAAACGGTGATCGCTGAAGCAATTGCTTTGCAATACAATTTTTGGTGCTTATACTCTACGGAGCTGGTTCTCTTTGGCCAATGCAGAGCCAGCTGGTGGAGATTGCCTTAATCGTCGTCACATTGTTTTCAGATAATTACAATTAAGGCTTTTTTTTGTTATATATAAATTACATATTGCCACTGAGGCGTATCGTATCCTAGTTTAAAGTGGTACTACCAATACTTGTCATACACAAGGCTGTCGACTTGATTTTTTCGACGTTGTTGTCTATATATTTGGGCGCAATGGCCGATCTAGTTTAAGGTATGGTAAGGTATTCTTAGTCTAGCACTTAGTTGGGATAATTTCATGACATTATATGCGCGGCTTTGTGAGGAGGGGAACTTAGGCTATATATTTAACTTTGTACAATGTGCGATGTGTGTGCCATTACTAGCAGGAGTATGAGTCTCAACTATTATGATATATCCTCTGTAGATGTTTGAAGACCCGGTTCATCTTTCACTTCAGTTTTGATTTCCAAATCCTTGCGTCGCACTAGCTGTCCCTGGCAGCTCATCGACTTTAAATCGTGAGAGTTGTTGGAGTTTACGTTACCGCGGAAGATTACGGCTAGTTCCTCATCGGTTACATGTATTTTGTGAACTTTCAGAATATGTGAACAAATCCTATGGAAAGACAAAAAATAATTGAGAAACAACGTCCAAATGTAGAGAATAAATGCAACACCTACCGTCCCCGACGCAAATATGTTCGATCACAATGCGGACATTTGTACAACGTTCCACTCTTGTGCACCGACATGTGGTTACGCAAATGTAGGCTAGTCATCATCTCCTTGTCGCATATGTGGCACACGTGCCGCGTCTGTAAGTGCGTCGCATTCTGATGCCGCACCATGTGGTGCTTGTACGCGAACGTCTTGTTGCAGTTGTTCAATGTGCAGCGGAAGGTCTTCTGCCTCATATGCTTGGCCTTCGAGTGCCGATCCAGTTCCTGGTTGGTCGCGAAAGACTTTGGGCAGAGCTTGCACTGAATCTTGCGATTCGTGTGCCGTTTCATGTGGAACTTCAGCAAGGTTAAGTTTCGGTAGCTGGTGCTGCAAATGGCGCACTTATGCTGATATCCATACCGATTAGATTCCGTGCTCGAGTGCACCATCTCGTGCTTCACCAGCTTTCCCAGTTCGTCGAATGTCTCGCTGCATAACTTACACTTGTAGGATGGGGTTCGCGGCAGTCGGGAATTGGAAGGTGTATACTTCTCTTCATGTGGCGAAGTGGACAGAAACTTGTCCGTGCCATTTAGGAGGGTGCTGGGATTGGAGTGGGTATTGGGCGTGGAGGAGGATTGCTCGGCTGGGACATCGGATATCAGGTCACAGTCTAAATCGAATGGCGTGGGCGTGGGGATCATTGTCGAGAATGTTGACGATGTGGATGAGGCTACAGTTGTGATGGTTGAAGTTGATGTTGTTACAATGGTTCCAGGATGAGCTGACGATGCTGTTGATATGCCTGCTGATGGGAGAGCTGAGGTCTCCAGTGAAACGACGTCGATTTCCTCTTTGGGTTGTGTTAATTCCGCTTTCATTGATGCTCCTTCTCCTGCTACGTCTCCATCATCTCTGCCTGTTCCCTCTGGTAAGAACAATAGTAATCAACGATCATTGTTCGTCATCGAACAATAATTGTTTTAGTTTATCAATCGATGGGTTCGTGCGCACACGTTGGGCATGGTGGGAATTGGAATTTGAGTTCAATCTTGCAAGGCTATTCACTCTCTTACCGCATTCCCCATTGCCATCGCCTCCGCCACTTTCAGCAGCAGTCGACGATACTGTCATCTTGAGGTCTGGCTTATCCTCATCCTGAGTGCTGCTGGCCGGCCCGGATGTGGTCGCCGTGGCCGTCGTTGTTGTAGTTGTGGCCGCCGAACTGGCTGTTGCATGGGCTGATGGCATCTCGATGATCGTCTCCACCAAATGGCTTCGCTGCAGATGCCGAACTAAGGTGCTCTTGGCCGCAAACGAGCGAATGCATCGCGGGCACTCAAAGGGCAGCTCTGGAAATAGATTTTAATTTATTGAACGCCATGCCATGCAGATGTTAATGGTTTTAATGGGTTTCAAAGCCATGCAACAAGGGTGTTAAAGGCACCTGCTATGCCAAAATGTACTTACTGCGTATAATAAACACTTCGTTTGCATGCACTGATACTATAGAGGGGGGAAAGAATGATATTTTTTAATTAGAAAGATTCTTTATACATTTTATTATATTATTATTATAGTTTTATTAATTTACCCCCATCGTTGATGCCGTGGTGGGCATTCAAGTGCTTTCGCATCTCTCCATCCGGCTCACACTCGAACGGACACTTTGCACACATGAGCATAGGATCTAAAAATGGAATAAAATTACTAATATATCCAAACCTAATGCCTATTTGAAACCTACTCTTGTTCAGGTTCGTTTCGATCTTTTCAAGGCTAGTGCGTGCCATCGTAACCTTATCACCTTTGGCTTGGACCATATCCCTTGTGGGCATGCGCTTGTGCACAGTTTTGTAGTGCCTGATCAGAAGTCGCTTCATGTTGTACAGATTGGTACACAATTCGCAGCGATAGGGGGCCAGACCTTAAAGCAGACAACATGTAAGTAATTTATATTAACTGGAAAGGAATCAGTAACCTACCCCGATGCACAAACATGTGATTCTCAAACTTGTACTGACTGGTGAACTTTTTGTTGCAATAAATGCAGTAGGGCTTCTGAAGATGCTTCGACTGCTCATCATCGAAATCGTCCACGTCGTCATCGTCACTGGTTAGCAGCAGGTTTTGGTCAGTGGCTGCATCATTGTTCTCATTCTCATCCTCGTTTTCGCCCTCATCGTCCTCCTCCTCGGCCGCCACCTCCTCGTCTTCGTCAAAGTCCTCGAACAGGTTTTCGGCATCAAAGTCCAGGCTGATATTGTTGTTATCAATAACGATGTCGTCGCCATCTACCACGGGCATGTCATCAGCTGGAATGGTGCATATGGCAGCCACGTCGGTGTTGTCAATAAAATCCTGCATGTCGCCGAACATGGAAATATTTTGATTGGAAGTATTGGCCGGCGCCTGTGGAACGGATTCCTGGGCCGTCAAATCGCCCTGGGAGATTTCTGGAAAGATTTCGAATGAGCCGCCAGTGGTTCCGGCAACTTCTGTCACTGGTGGCGCATGTACTGCGTCAATGGAATTGGAAGTGGCCGCAAAAAAATGCGGCGTGGCATCTACCACCGCATTGATGACCTCGGTTTGGGCAACGGATGTCGTTGCTTCCACCGGCAGCTGCTGAAATTGCCCCTGTGTGTCTGCAACTGCAGGAGGACCTGCAAATAGTTGCATTAAATAAATACAATAAAATAAATAATAATTCAACTCAAGGGGCTTACAAACGGTTAAGTTACAACGAAAATTTTTTGGTTAGTGTGCAAAAGAAAAGTCTAAGAAACATAAATAATATACATAATCCTGTTCACGTCCTTACCGAAAGCCACAACTTGTGATCACAATCCCTCCATTTGCAGCAGTAAGCGCTCTTATCATAGATTGAATTGAAAGCATAGCTTAAGATCTTTTTTGTCCTTATTTTTTTTTTGCTTTTTGCTTAAGGAAAGCCCCAGGACCCTACCACCGCTTTATAAAGGCCAAGAAACACTAAATGCAATCGTGATTTACTAATAGAAAGTATAAATGCTAGGATTTTTAATACATAAAATATGTGTGGCAGCAACATGGACAATTTTCAAATATATATGTTTCTCTTTAAACTATTTACTAATATATTTACATTATATTCCTTACTTCTTTTGTAAAATACAGACTTTTTAAGTCGGTACAAGGGTTGCTAGAAAATTTAAGCCGAATGAATTTAACAAAAAAATAAATAACAAAAAATAAAATAAATAGGAAAAATAAATACTTATACCACTCAAAATAAAAGTTAAAAAACAATAACTGAAATGGAATTGTGATCACAATAGATTGTAAAAACAGAAAGAATCTTAACATATTCAGTTAAAAAACTTTCTTAAAAAAAAAAATAACTTTGATTAAAGAATAAAAACAAAAAAAATTGTCACCAATTAAAGCACAAAAAAACGTTCATTGGCGACTTATTTCCTAACGCTCCGCTATACCGTAAAATGACGACCGAACCAGCATAAGCGCCCTGGTTATTACTTTCTCAAGACTCACATTTGATGGGTACGTGGTTTTCGGAAGAGCTTGTCAATGGCGGAAGAGTCGGCGGCTTCTCCTCCATAGATGGATCATCGGTTTTGGCATTCTGACTGCTATCTGCCGTCCAGCTGGGACGCAGCTCCACATCCGTCGGCTGGACCGTATGACTTTGTGCATAGTGGACGCGAAGTTCGTTGACAGTACGAGTCTCAAAGAGGCACATGTCGCATGAGTATGTGCGCACCTCCTGCTTTATACCATCCGGTTTCTCCGCAACTCCCTCCGGCCGGTGGTGCTGGCTCTGATAGTGCTGGATGAGATCGGCACTGCGCAGTGAGTAGTATTCGCACTGATCGCAGAAAAACTTGGGCAAATCTGTGTGGGTCAAAAACAAAGCATATTAGTCATTGTGGATGCTTAAATATATGCATCGGCATTTTTGGGTTCAACTAACGGCTGTGCGTCAACTGGTGAGACTTTAGACGTGCCAAAGTGGCGAATGTTTTGGGGCACAATTTGCATTTGTGCTTGTGCACTGGAGATCCAAGCGGCGCTGGCTTCTGCGTTACTGAAAGCGCAAAACGAAAAGTCCTATAAGAGTTCGTGTGCAATGATGAGAATCTTACCTTTTATTTGCGGGAGCACATCCTCCACAATCAGCTCATTGACATCGATGTCCATCCCCTCGTTCTCGTCGCCCCCCAGAAGATTCTGCAGGTTTATGTTGATGGAGGGGGGATGGGGATTTGAATTTGCAGGCTTGCTATCATCTATATACTCAATGACCACGCCTAAGGATGATGATAAAGTAAGTAAACAGAGAGTCATGGTGAACACAGTCAGATAAAACGCACCGCCTCCGTTGACCTGCTGTAGAGATCCATCTGGCAAGACAAGATACTCGGTGCCGATGCTCACGTTTTGGGTATCCATGGGCGGTAATGTCGAGGTAAGAGTGTCCACCCCCGGCGCTGCCTCGCCCATTGTGGCCGCCAGCTGCTGTTCAATATCCCGCAGTTGGTCAGCGTCGATCGGTACCGCTGAATAGTCCTCCGGCGTCAGTACTGTGGGTATCAGCAGCTCCATATCCTCCATGGTGCACACCTTCACCTCATCCTCCTTTTTTATGGGCTCCAGCTTCACCTTAGAGAGCTCCTCTGCCTGGGCAGGGGTTTGGTTGTGGGTCGAACGATAGTGATCGTGCAACAGACGCTGCTTCAGTGTGGTATAGCTGCACATTTTGCAGTGATAAGCAAGTCCATCTAATAGGAATAGGGGTTCCATGTTATAGCATGACTGAATTTAACCCTTTTTTGTGTAATGTATACCTGCATGAAGGCGGATGTGCTGCTTTAGCTCCAAGCGATTGTAAACGATGACTCCACACACCTGGCACTCGTGGCGCATTGTTTTTAGGGGCTTCGTCCTTTCAGTATCGCTCTAAAAATAAAAGTAAACATTGAGGCATTTCATGGGGGATGTTTACCTCCCCCTCCCACTTTTTTTCATACAAACCTCCAAATGTTGTTCCAGCTCCTGGCCTAGGGAACCGTTGACGCGAGTCTTGATAACCTTATTCGGACACAATTTGCGACACAGGATGTCGTGCGCCCGAACTGCGTTCTGGAGGAAGTAGTAGGCTACCTGAAGGCTCTGGCTGCATTCGATGCAGATGTACTGAGGAAGCTCGGCCGGGTTTTCACCGCGTGTACAGTACAGCAGACAACGCAGTAGCGGAATCTTGTCCTTTGCCTCCGCCGGATCTAGACTGCGAGCCACCGTCACAGAGTCCAGCTTGAGGAACTCGGTATTCATCTTCAGACAGCAGCGACACGCAAACTTGAAGTCCGCTCCGTCCGCTTGGGAGCTCAACCTTTTGTTCAACGCCATCTCTCACATAAGTTGGCCGCGTTTCATTTGATGGCGTCCGCCTGCTTGGGATCGGTATGAAGCGTTTTGTGATTTGCGGCGGCCAATGGGGGCACTATTCCGTTTGGGATTGGGTTGTTTTTCTCCACTTTCGCATAAAGCCTCAAACTAATAGCGCGTTACCTGCACTGTATGCGTGTGTATGTGTGGAAAAAAATGTGACCGCATGGGTTGTGCAAAAAATGCTTAAACTGACTATCGATAACCGATTACAGGGCGGGTCGTTAAAATTATATTCTAATTTATGGCCCTTTTAATGGAAAAAGAAGCAAAAAAATCTTTTATAAAACTGACAAATGAAAGAAACATACATATGTATATGTATTAAAAGTTTGTTCTATTTTAGGAAATTAGTATTTACAAAAAATACTTTTTTTCATAAGAGTAAATATATACAATAAAAATTATTAGTTAAAGCTGCGTGGGATCATCAATGTCCTCCTGGCCTTCAACCTCAACGGAATGAGATTTTATAATTTCATAAAACCCTGATTATTTGGGACTATATCTTTTCTAGAATGGTTCTCTTTGGTGAATGTTCCTCATGTGGTTTCTCAAGGTGTAGTTCTCCCGAAACTTCCGTTTGCAGTAGGTACAGTCTAATTTTGGTAGTTCGTGTTTCCTCCGATGAACAGCCAATGCGGAGCTCGTCTTACAACTTTGGCCGCATAAATCGCATATATAATTCCGCAGGCCACTATGCATAATATGGTGCTGCTGGAAATCCCACTTCGAGGGGGCATTGTAGTCGCACAAATGGCACTGCCACTTCAACGTTTTTAAGTGGTATCGTTCCTTATGCTGACGCAGCCTGGAGGCGTTCGGGAATCCTTTCTGGCATATCAGACAGGTATTCGGATTGGGCCCTCCATGGAACCGGAATTTGTGCAACTGCATCTGTTGCTCGGTTGGAAACCGCCGATCGCAATCCTCGCAAATGGCTATCGAGACGTGCTTTGTAAGTATATTTAGGTAGGAATTAAGAAAGATATTAAATAGGATACATTTTAATGTATTTTGCAAAAAACATACCTTATTTTCATGTTCTAATTGATCAAATTCCTGTTCTGACGCATTGAACTCATCTTCTTCGATCAAATACTCCACATTGGTGAACTCTTCTTGTTCATCATCACTGTAGCTAGCTCCCAGGGCTTCTGCCATTCCCGACTCCTTAAGGTTTGCCAGTTCCACCTGGACTTCGTCCTGGATTTCATCATCGTTTATCTTTCTGGCACCCGAATGGTGGATGGACAGATGCCTCAAAAAATCCTCAAATTGATTTCCAGAAAAGGTGCTTGTGCTACAAAGGCAGCACTTGATTAAGAGCGTAGAGGCCCCATCTGGATTAAGGTAAACACGACCACTTTCCACATAACCACCCATAACATATTTGTAAACAGAGACCTAAATAATTGTAAACAAATAAACTTAGAGGTTGCAATTTGCAAGTGCGCATAAATATCGATAGGTAATGGTTTGTTATTTTAAGAGAGAACATAAAATAAACAAATTTTAATTATTTATAATGTTTATTATATAAATGTACAGAATTGGCATTGCCCAATTTAAAGTTTTAAATAATAATATAAATATAATAATATATAAAAAACACATATTTTATTAACCGATATTAGCCGATATCTTAAGTTGCACCACCCCTTATCGCTATCGTTTTTTTTTTGCAGTTTTAATTTCCCAAAACAAAAATCTAACAAGCAAATGAAATGCGCAGCGATTTTCCGCCTTTGGCCATCCGGATTTGGATGCACAAGCTGAAAAAGGGCGTGGCCCTGCCTCCGGCCACCCTAGAGAAATGTTTGGTGACAAAAATGAGCGCAGGTAAGTGGAGAAATCGAATCCAATTCGACAAACTTTCAATGATTACAATTTGTTTTCAGAGGCAGCTACCTTGTCGGTGGCAAATGCGTGTGAAAGAGGCATTCTGGTGCCACGGACTGAGGGAACCCGGAGCAAACGTGTCAGCCTCGCCTTTTGCCAGAAACTGAACTCCCTGTCGATACCTGGAAATGATCCCTACTGCTACGAGTGCCACCTGCCCGGAGTCTTGAAGGAATGTCCGTCCTGCATACGGAGCTTCCACGAGAACTGCCAGCGCAAAGAGCCAGAAAAGCCCAACTACTGTGTACCCTCGGACAAGGGACAGCCGTACAGGCTACCGCAAAACGAATCCGACAAAGAAGCCGAGAATAATCCAAGTGAGGAGTTCACTCAATCACCGACTCCGGAGCCTCTATTGGACCACAATAGTAACATAAGTCAGGGTCACGTTACTTCGGACACTCCAGATTTTCTTAAGCACGAAAACTTGGAATGGGACGATGATGTTTTCTTTGTAAGTGAGCGCAAGGGAGCTCGCCAACGAAAACAGGCTAACGTCAAGGACGAGCAACATCCAAACTTGGATAGTGATACTAGTAGTGAGCTGGAATATTGCACCCGGTGCCGTCTACTCAAGATGGCCTCTCTTCACAATCCTCCGCAGTTGGATAAACAGGAGCTAGCCTGCCTTCTCAAATACTCTTGGGGAATCCACCACTCCTGGCTGACCACAGACGTTTCCAAATATATGGCGAAGAACTGGAACGATCGTGATAGGGCGCTGGTCAAACGCATACTTTTCAAAACCAAGATACTTGGTTTGGCGGATATCGAGCGTAGCATAGCGGCCAAAAAGTATAGGTACTTGACAGAGTTTCTTATGGATCTGCTTGATCTACAGCATAATATTGCTGTTTTCTTTGGACCCAAGAGCGTGGAGTATACTGCGACAAAGTGGCTGTTGAGAGACGTAACGCATGACATCCGGGAGATCCGTCGATGTCCTGACTGCTTTCGATATTCCCACGAGGCCAATTTATCAAGCCTTTGGTTTGCGAAGCCTTGTCTTCAGCGCCATGAGTTGGTATTTGCCAAACAGACAGGGTCACCTCCCTGGCCCGCCAAGGTAGTAGTCTTCTTTAAATTAATTACGTTTTTCAACTAATTTAATTTTGCGTTGCAGGTAATCAGCGTGTCTAAACGAAAGCCAATTAAGTACGATGTTCGATTTTTCGGAGGCTCTCACTCGAGAGCCCTTATCTCTGAACGTGATATCATTCCCATCGAATCGGACATACAGTCGCACATTAAACCGAAAAACTCCAAGGCGTTGAGTTCTGCCTTACGAGAACTCCAATGCCACATGATATTGTCCCACTACTCTGCTTCGCAATTTGGTTTCCATGCCGATCCTGCAATAGCCGAGAATCTCATTCAAGTAGCCTTGTCTCACTGCAACGAGTCCTCGGAAACTCCACAATGGACAAAGAAACGAAAGCTAAACTCCTCCACTACTGAAGCCACTAGCGCCAATTCTCCAGTGCCCAATCGAGTCTTGCCGGCACGTCGCTGCTCGATTGCATTTCGAAGTGAAGCATTGCAAGAGTCGCGTTCAAGCTATGCGGACAGTGTCACCTATCAGAATCTGGCATCTGAAATCATTCAGGCAAACGAGGAGTTGGTAAAGTGTCAAAGCGAATTAGCCATCATGCGTCAGAAACTGGATGCAGTGAAGAGGAAGCGCTGGTGCCATCTCTGCTTGGAGGAAGCAGCCTTCGACTGCTGCTTCAGTGCGTCTTACTGCAGTGGAGACTGCCAGCGACGGGATAAGCGACGCCACCAGACAAATTGTAAAGTAAAACAATAAACGTTATAGACATACGTTATATATTCATTATTGGCTGATTTGTTGGCTGATTTGGAAACCGAATAGGGAGCACAATATGGCCCCCAGCGATGGCTGTATCTTTTCCAATAATGATTCGATTCTTGAGCGGAATACCTTAAACGATTTGTGGATCGATTCTCCGTCAATCTGCATCAAAATCTGAGAACAAAATATTTTTTAGATTTTTCATCCAATTTTCTGGGCGATCCCCTTCAAAAGTGCATGGAGTCACAATATGGCCCCCAGCGATGGCTGTATCTTTTCCAATAATGATCCGATTCTAGAGAGGAATACCTTAAACGATTTGTGGATCGATTCTCCGTCAATCTGCATCAAAATCTGAGAACAAAATATTTTTTAGATTTTTCATCCAATTTTCTGGGCGATCCCCTTCAAAAGTGCATGGAGGCACTATGTATATGGCCTCCAGCGATGGCCATATCTTTGCCAATAATCGTCAGATTCTTGAGCAGAATACCTTAAACGATTTGTGGATCGATTCTCCGTCAATCTGCATAAAAATCTGAGAACAAAATATTTTTTAGATTTTTCATCCAATTTTCTGGGCGATCCCCTTCAAAAGTGCATGGAGGCACTATATGGCCCCCAGCGATGGCCATATCTTTTCCAATAATGATTCGATTCTTGAGCGGAATACCTTAAACGATTTGTGGATCGATTCTCCGTCAATCTGCATCAAAATCTGAGAACAAAATATTTTTTAGATTTTTTTGTCAAAATTTCTGGGGGATCCCCTTCAAAAGTGCATGGAGGAACTATATGGCCCCCAGCGATGGACATATCTTTGCCGATAATCGTCCGATTCTTGAAAGGAATACCTTAAACGATTTGTGAATCGATTCTCTTTCTCAACTGGTCCACTCAGGTGTGACCCCTTGGAAAATAAGTTTCTAAATTTTGATCAAAATTTAAGAGAAGATAACATTACCTTTTATTGGAAATTACCTTCACCTAAGCCCTCTGATAAACGTGTCCCCCCGCAGACTCAAGCCATAAAACTGCGGCAAAAAGGTCAAGCGAAAGGTCAAATCGAATTGCCGAAACGTTGAAAAGGGTTCATGCAATTTAGGAGTGCAGGCGAGCGAGCATGTGAATGCAGCCGAGATTGAAATGCGGGGAACGGTATTTTATGAATGCAGGCCGGCGGGAACGACCGTTGAACGGCATCCCAAAATAATTGATTTATGCCGCGCTGAGTCGACGATTTTGGGGGCTGGCCGGGGTCCCCCGAAAATGGAAATGGCCAAAATGGTGTTGGCACCTCGGCTAGTGCAAGGTAGCATGGGCACCCACAAATAGATAGAAACACATTGCTGTAATAAATATTTCACTTAGGGGCCCAAAAGCAGTAACAACATCAGCACACGATTAACGAATAGCCGGGTTTCAGGTTTCTGGTTTCGGGCTTCAGACCGAATCGACTCCCCCCTCCAAAGTCGGAAGTCACGTTTAAACGTTTTCGCTAAAAGTTTCACACAGCGGATGATTGATGATGAGCCACACTACCAGATACAGATACTCACGCACACACACCGCGCGTGTGTACTGCTATTACTTACCTACATATGTCGGTACATGTACCGAATATGGTCATTACGGTCTGGGCCATGTTTATCTTGGGCCGGCTTTAATGCACTTTCGCACATGAAATAGTAAATCATTTTTGGGATATGACTTGCCCCCTTAATTAAGCCCCAAAGGGGGAGGGACTGAATCAATACCATCTTCCTCCTGGCATCTACTACCATTTAGTGCCAGTCATTAGTGTTTGTTGGCAAAAATATTTGCTCGACACACTCTTAGCCTTTGGCTGTGGGCTGTGACTGTGGCTGGGACTGGTCCTCTTGCATTTTGCAATCAAAATTTCTGTCACTCGATTGTCAATATTTGGAGAAAAATTTCACAAAAGAACCGGAAGAGAAGCAGTAGACGAATTCCTACGGCAATTAAGAATATTCTTGCCAAAATAAACATTTTTGGCTCTTCATGTGTTTTTCTCCGGCTGGCTGTCTCTTGCCTGTTTACATTTCGAATTGAGTTTTAATTATGTGCACACTTCCGAGTGGCGACAGGAGCCTGTCTATTAAAGTCTTCTCGACATGGCTGGATATTTTTCATCAGGCTGTAATCAAATTAGTCTCTTGCCAATTTTAGCTACACTAATTTGTCTGTGTCACGAAATTTCTTACTTGCTTATCTCTCACCTTCCAGGTTGTCAAAAGCCAGGAGCTCCAGCCAGGACTCCCTTAACTTAGTGGAGCATTGTGACAGGCTGGAAGGATTTATTGGCTCGACGTCGCCTGCCTACAAGTGCAAGGATCCTTTTAATCAATTCCATGAAGCAAAGCAAAATGCTGTCAGAAACAGAGCAATTAAAATATATATGTATAGTTATAGTAGTAGATATATATTAGCTTATGCATTAGCTTTAATAATTGAGGCATTTAAATAACGATTCAGTTGTCAAATAATCTATAATCTTTTTGGCTTTTAGGCTGCAATTCATTTTAAATTGTTCAGTATTCCGGAAGACTTTGCTACAATGAGGCTGATGTTTCTCGGGGCCTGCCTTTTGTTTCTCGGGACCTGTCAAGGATATGTCCGTTTCACCAATCTGAAGTGCGAGAGTTTGGACGAGAAGTTTATCCTTTTTCCCACCTGTCGTCTAAATGTCATCGGAAGAGGCGTCATAGCTGCCAATGTATATGCAAAGCTTCTGAAACTGCCAATTACTAGGATGGTGATGAGATTTAATATATTTCGAAAGTTGAATGGCTATCATCCGTTTTTGTTCAATGTTTCCCATGAAATATGTCACTTTCTAAAGAATCCGAATCGCAAGCAGGTGTTCTACTATTTTCATAGGGCATTTATGTCTTACTCCAACCTGGATCACCCCTGTCCCTATAATGTGAGTACTTTAAGCCTTTCTATTCCTTAGTAATAAATTTTTCCCAGCATGATGTTGTTGTGAGGAACTGCTCTTTGGAGGACAAGATGTTTAAAATGGTTCCCTTGCCCAAAGGAAGCTATAAACTTACCCTGGAACTGGACAATGGAGCCTTCAAATGGGTTGGCATTGTATCCATATATCTGGATATTGATGTGGACAAAAAAGATTAATTTTAACTTGGATATGTAGTACTTTAAATATTGTGTCCTGTGTAGTTTCTAATATATTGTCCTTTGGTGTACGAATTGTACTTTATGTACGGGAATATAAGTATATATTTCTTTCCTTCCATTTATTTGCCATCTGCTGCCAGCTTAAGCTTCACTGAAGCTGTTCAAATGTCGACGGCTTTCGGGACTTTAGCCTTGTCCTAAACTTGACCATTGCCAAGGATATGGAGCCTCCCACTCGGCGCCTTTCCGGCAACAGATGTCGAAGTATTCGGAATTATATCTCGTATCTGGCGTTCCAAAAAAAAAAAAAAACAAACATGGAATGCAATTTCAGCCGCCAACATGTGGAAAATGCTGTAGCTTGTAAATTTTTTTGGCATGCGACAAATATTTCCCACAGAAGGGGAGCCAGGACATTAATTTATTGCCGGCGACAAGTGCAACAGCACGCTTCAGTGCAATGTGCAACATGCAACACCAAACGAACCAGGCCCCATCCATTTCAACAGCCTCCCCGGAGATGAGACTTAATGAGTCTATTATGGCAGATAATGGTACCCTTCGAGAATTTAGATGAAAAGCCGCCATTTGTGACAGTGTTTAGGGTTCGTAAAGTCTGATAATGTTGGGATTAAATGTTCAGAAATGCCTTTGATTTGGAATATGCGTCATTTGCGGGTGGGGTGGTCTCCTTACATAACCGTAACGAACATGAAAATGAGTCGCAATCTGGGTGAGTGCCACTGCCCCACCCGAAAAAGCCGAAACTTCTGATCCGCCATCAGTAGTGAGTCAGCTCTGGGTCTCTTGTGAATATTTATTTTTTTTGTTCAAGAACTTTATATGGCAAATTTCGAAGAACACCACACTCAAGTGTCATTGGCCAAAAGTTTTGTGTCTCAAGAGTGGTCGTAAACTATCGCAAACATTTCATAAAACCACTTAAGATATTTACTAACTTCCTGGATATAATCTCCGAATTTATGAACTTTAACACGAAAGATATTGTAAAGTAAATTTTTTAAATACCTAAATTAGATGTCATCACTTTCAAATGAGTTGACTTTTCTTTTATTAACTCGCTAATAAGAGCTGACTTATCATTTATCTGTCAAAGAAACTTAAAAATCCAAAGCCATATCCATTTCCTGTCTTACTTTTCCCCCTCGAACCGGAGCTGCTTTGGCTTTCGAATTTCTTTTAAAACCAATTATCAAATCATGTCGCTGCCGGCTGACAAACTCATTTATTTAGCTTGCTGCACTCAAAACGGCGACAGGCCCACATACATCATACTTGCACTTGGTGGGGATTCGGGACTCGGAGCTGGAGTGGAGTGGAGTGGAGTCTGGAAAACCTCCTCATCCCATTTCATGTCCATTTCCTCACTCCTTAAATGAAGCCTAATTTTGCTTTCATTTCTTACGGTTTGTTTTTTTCAGATACACAAATAAAAAATATTTTCAGACAATAATATTAAATATGAATACTTGCATTTTTATTTTTAAGACTAGACTACTAGTTTTTTCCTCTGTCTGTTTGTTTTCTAAACTAAGACTGCCCTTTCTAGAGACCACAAGACCACGACCAAGACCCAGACCTAGTTTCCGCATCCAAAAAGTGTCAGACTGTCACCGAGGCCTGAAATTGTCATTACTCAGTGTCTATTCCCTCGTTTACAGGTTTTTGGAAATTACAATTTTGTGGGGAGTGGGAGGCCTTTGAATTTCCAACTAATTTTAATGTGTGACAATTAAGTTTTCAGTTTTTTTTCTACGATTTTTTTTAGAGACTTTCTCAGTCACGAGTTGCAATGCCCACATCGACGTGCAACTGGTTTCTTTGTTGTTACTTTTTTTCATGAATTTTCAATTGATTTATTTTGGTTTTCTGCTATTTTCCATATTCTCGCCAATTCGTTGGCGCTCAAAATACATCAGCATAAATCACTGGCGGATCTCTGGTAAGCGCCACAAAAACGGCAAAAAACTCCACAGCACCGAGTGGATATAAGGGGGGGGCACAAAAACAGCGACATATTAAATTTACAAGTTGATTTTGATTTATGTGCAATAAGCATACGGACAGACACACAGTTGTACAAACTCTCGGATTTGTTGTTGCTGACGGCGTCTGCAGACGCTAACTTAATTTAACTTGGCTCCTTCTTGTTGTCACTTATTTTTTATTTTTATTTATTTATTTATTTTTTTCTCAATTTAGTGCTTGCGCCGCCTGTCGCTGGCAATTAAGCTGGGAAATCGCGAGCGGTTTTTGGATCCGCCTTTAAAAACCATAAAGGTGGGGTCTAACGATCCCAGACCAACCCCAAAATAATAGTATTTCCAATGCTTTTTTATTGTTAAGTACTGATATGTACAAATTGTCTCTGATTTTTTAATGGCTCTATAAAAAATAGTACTCCAAGACGTCATACAATTACAATATTTATGATTCGAAGTGGTTTTATGAGAATTTGTTGTTTAATCTTAATAGGTTAATTTTCTAGATTGTAAACTGTAATTATCATCCATTAAAGCTCTTAAAATTATTATAATATTTTGTATTATTACAAATTAGTGGTATAAATAGTACTACTGAGTAATCAATTTAAAGATTTCCTAATTTAAAACACCCCCACACTTAATTTCAATGCACACAGATTTAATTTGCTAGAGCACATTTTCGTGTCAGCATCTAAAAGCTTTGGATGGGACTCACATCAGCATCTGCCCCACCACAGAAACCACCCCCACCCCCAGATGATTTGGCCCCCCCAATCCCCAGTATTCCTGACAGCTTGTGGGCGGTTTTTTAGCCCCACAGAAGTTGCTCCTCCGCCTGTCGCCTCAACTTCAAACTAACAGAACAAACACAGAGAGATACAGATACAGATAGAAGGCAGCGTGTATTAATTAAAACTGAAAATTGCAGTTTCGCATTGCAGGGAATTAAGCCCCATCACACAACACCGACAGCCCACAACCAGAGCAGCCTCTTCTCCTCGGGCGTTTTTTAAAAACCTGCAATTAGCGGCGAATATCTCTGGGCCTGGGTAATTTGATAAGTCCTTGAAACTTGACCCACTTTTCGGGGATACGCTAATGAAGTCCATCCGAGAGGGAATTTTTATTTCACTTCTTTTACCACCTCCCACCCTGGTCCTCCGGCCCCCTTTCACCCCCACCTCACATCATTGATTGCCGGGCCGTCGTTTATTTTTACGACGCTTTCGTTTAAGCACTGGCATTTAATGTGAAATTTATCATTTCGCTGCCACGCCCCCACCCCTCGACAAATTGTCGGCCTTGGACAGATTTTTTATTGCATTAACATTTCACGCAGCCGAAAACTGATATTTTAATTTTTTAACTTTTTAAAGTTTGGGGGCGCCGATGAAAGCTTGGGGACTCTGGTTGCAAAAAGAGAGTTCCTTTTTGGCAAAGAACTCCTTTTTTTAGCTGCAACTTTTAACCGCAACGTGTCTGCGCGGCAGTTGCCCGGGGGGTGGCAATCAAAAAGAAACCAGGAAAAATTAAATTCACAGGAGTTTTCACTCGAATGATCGAAAAAGTTTTTTGACGTGCTGGTTTATCAAAGGAAAGTTAGGAAAACTCTCATGTGTTTTAGAATTGAGCAAGCCGGCATGAGTTTTATGTGAAAATCCAATTATGAGGCTAAAACTAGTATATCGCAAGGCAACTCCATTTTATAGTTTTGAATATGGCGCCAAATTTAGCTGACTTCAAAAAAAGTTGGCAGCACCACCTCTAAGGAGTTTAATTTGAGGGGGTGAACTAGTTTAAAGCATTTCCTTTCATAGCCCAAATAGATTTTTATTTGGCTTAGACTTGTAGTATTCATTATTTAATCGAAATAATTTAAAATCAGTCCAATTTTGCTAATCCTGGATATAGTTTAGGGGAATTTAAGCCAATTTGTCAAAAAGTTCTAGTGTGACCAGCTATCTCAGTCCAAAAAATACCACACTTCGATTTTGGTATGTTTAATTCTCGCCGCCTGGGCACACCATCATTTTCTGTTGATTTTCAGCAACCGTCGGTTGGTTCGCGCTTGGTTTTCTTGGAATATTTTCCTCGGGTCGCGTTTCATGACTGAAAAACTATACATTTCCAGTTAAAAGCTATGGAAATCCATGTTTCGTAATAAATAGCCCATTGTTTAATACACCAAATCGTACTAAATGTGATTTAAACAACGAGCTAAGGATCCTGACGCCGTCGGCGCGAATAGAGTGAGACACCACTACAGCTCCGATTGTGTGTGCAATTTGTTGATAGTGTTGTAGTTGTTGTAAAAAATGCTCCGCTTGCAAGCGCACTACAGCCCCAAAAAAAACCTAAAACAACAAAAATAAATAAATGGGGAATGCCGGCAAAACAAGCGTAACGTAAATTCGATTGAGAAAAAACAAGGAGGGAGCCAGGCCGAAGGAAGTATGTACAAATCGACAAAGAATACACAACAAAAGTGGAGTGGGCAGCACTAGTGGCGCGCGCGAGTGTGTGTTAGAGTGTGTATGTGCGTGTGAGCGAGGAATAAGAGTGGAAAAGTAAGCGCCGATTGGAGCCAAAACGGAAAATTCAACAGAAATAATAATAAAAATAAAAACAAAAAAAAACCAAAATGCGAGTGGCCTGAGTCGTAAACAAAAAACTCACTTCCAATTCAAATTACCTCGCAACGTAAACGACGGTTTCCAGTTAAAATTCAGCAGAAAAGTTGGCAAGAAAAACAAACATGTCCGGAAAGGAGGGAAGTTGTGATGGATTAAGGATATGGAGCTGGAGCTGGAGCTGGCTAATCGGGAGTCTGCTGATCATGCAGATGGTTTCAGGAAGTCTGGCAAGTCAAGGTGAGAAATAATCTTAAAAAAAAAAGTCAGTTTCAGGAGGTACGATTAAAGTCCCCTAATCTTACCTCCTAATACTCAAATAAAAATTATTTATTTAATCATTTCCTGTAATTTAAGTTTTAAGGCTTTGGCGGTAAAATATTTTCCAGCAAATTGAAAGTTACGGCGACTGATAGTCTGGTCGACGTGCCAAATACCAGGTAAAGCGGCCTCCAGGCCCCAAAAGTACACACTCATAATTCGATTGCTTATATCAACACCCTGCTCCTGATAAGCCGTGTCATATTTTTTCGCACTTTGCCTGGTTTTTTGCGATGGACTGACGTTGGAGCTCAAAAGCCCTTCCACCCATGCGGCCATCATGCGGCGGGTAATTCACCATAATTGCCAGCCATCGCATCACCTGCAGATAAGAACCGACAACAAGAAGGTTGTGCGGCAGAGTTATCACCTCTCGATAATGCCTCGAAATTCGAACATTACTAATGAGGTTCCCTCGAAACGAGATAACTAAAAAAAAAACACTTCCCAACCAGGGAGATTTGCAAAATCGTTGAACCCACAAGTGTTTACCCAGCAATGAGACTGTGGTTTCAGTTTCCTGTGAAAAATATTTCAAACTAGTTGAAAAAGGATCATGGAAACTGTATGCCAGAGAAGTCATTATCATTAGCTCGGAATACAATCCCCTTCCAGCAAGTGCTCTACAAAAAATGCAGGTAAGAGCAGGTACCCAGGAGTAGAATAGGGAATGCAATTAGGATTTAGGATCCTCTGTATAGATGCAGGTTTAATTTATGGTCTTCTAAGGAGATTATAGATGGAGAGAGAGACCGGGGCAGCTGCAACAAATGATTGATTGGGATTTAAAGTAAGCTGGGGGTGGTTTCCAAGGCTTATCGAGTTTCAATTTTCAATTTTGATTTTCCATTTTTTTTGTGCCCATTTTCCAAATCAGAAAAGAAAACATAATCTTAGTGGGGGAGGAGGAAGGGGACAGGAAACCTGGAAATCCCCGCAAAATGCGCAAATAATGCAAACAAATTAAAGGTCCTTCCGAAAGCCACCCCTAAACCGAAAATAGAACCCCTGCCTGCCTTATCAGCTGTGGAATTTATCAATGCCAAGTTCCAGCTACAGCCCCCCCTAAGGAAAAGCCCCCCCAAAAAATAAAAACTTTGGCTGTAAAATATGGTGGGCATGTCATATGCAAATGGAATGAAAAATCTTGAGCCGAATTCTGGGTCATGGCATGTCGCTAGTCCAGGCCCAGATTTAATTAAAAGCATTCCCTGACATAACCCCAGGGCTTACTGTTTTGGAGCGGTAATTAAAAATGTTATGCTTGCATGGGTGTAACCAGCAGGACAAAGGACGAAACAGGACACTAATAGATCAAGAAAGACTACCGACTAGAGATTACTTTTTATTATATTTTATTTTTCATTTAAAAGGTAAGTTATGAGTAGAATTAGTTCAAAGTTTATTTGAAGAATGGCTCTAATTATTATCTATTTTGTATATCCTTTAGCTAATATACCCTCCTTAGGCTACTGGGTATCCTGAAACTCACGTGCTGAGCTCCTGCTCTAATTTTCACTTTTCCAGTCATATTTCTTTGCGTTTTGTGGCTCGGGCAGAACTGGCAATTGTTTCGTGTCCTGGGCGAGTCCCTGTTCCGTACTTTCCTTCTGGTTTAGCCGCATTACGTGATACAATATATGAGTGACATGTTATTCTAATTTCGCACCCCTTTTTTCCTTTTTTTTTTTTTTTTTGTTCGCTCCTGCGAGGGTGCGCTTGTCAAAATAAACATTTCCATATGGCCACCATAGAGGGCCCCTGGCGATGTGTCGCAATGTGACAAAGAACGGGAGAAATGGTGAAAGGGGACTGAGTGCTGTGGGTGCTGTGGTTAGAGGGTCTCCGAATGAGGTCACTTCTTCTTCGCTGTCTTCAATGCAGACTAATTACCGGCCGATGCAGGGCCTTATTCTCAATTATGTTCCCAGTCCGGGCGACACTTTGTGAAGAAGTGCTGACAAAGCAGCGGAAATCGTCAGTCTTTCGAGGTCTGAGCCGGGGTTTTGTTTCCCCAGGGGACTTCGACACAGGGAATATATGACTACAAGATGCTCCCAGGACTTCAAAAAGATATCTCACTCTTCTGGCACTTATTGATGATTGTTGGAAGGTGTTTATTGTTTTTTTTTACAGAACAAACTTTCCTTCCAATAAACAAAAGTAGGTCTGTGAAGTTGGCACCCCAAATTTCGAATTTCAAGAAAATAATAACTGACCATTATTGACCATCGTTTGACCACTATTGACCACAAATATTTTCGTTTTACCACCTTCCGAAAAAAAATTAGAGCAAAAAAACTTTCCGGGGGCCAACTTCACACTAGCCCCCGGGCATCAGAAAACATCTTTTGACATTAAATTTTAACGCATAGACCAGTTTAAACGATTGACCATCCCATAAAATCGATTGACCAACCCATAAAATCACTTGACCACCAAAAAAAATTTTTTTTTTTTAATTCCTCAAGGTCATGTGTCGGGGGCAAGCAACCAACGTCAGAATATGAAAAAAACATGTCATTTGAAAGCATTTTTGCAGAAATTGGAATTATGATAATTGACCATCTCTCAAAAATGAATGATCAATACATTTGAGAAAAATCTTCGTTTTACCACTTCGCAAAAAGAAGATATAGCCAAAAAACTTTCCGAGGGCCAACTTCATACTACCCCCATCATATGTAGAAACATGTATAAAAAACGTATTTTTGCGAATTTCGCAATTCTAATGGTTGACCATTTCTAAACATCGTATCAACATTATCCTTAACAAAAATCTTCGTTTTACCACTTCGTTTTTTATACATGTTTCTACATATGATGGGGGTAGTATGAAGTTGGCCCTCGGAAAGCTTTTTGGCTATATCTTCTTTTTGAGAAGTGGTAAAACGAAGATTTTTGTTAAGGATAATGTTGATACGATGTTTAGAAATGGTCAACCATTAGAATTGCGAAATTCGCAAAAATACGTTTTTTATACATGTTTCTACATATGATGGGGGTAGTATGAAGTTGGCCCCAGGGAAGTTTTTTTGGCTATATCTTCTTTTTGCGAAGTGGTAAAACGAAGATTTTTCTCAAATGTATTGATCATTCATTTTTGAGAGATGGTCAATTATCATAATTCCAATTTCTGCAAAAATGCTTTCAAATGACATGTTTTTTTCATATTCTGACGTTGGTTGCTTGCCCCCGACACATGACCTTGAGGAATTAAAAAAAAAAAATTTTTTTTGGTGGTCAAGTGATTTTATGGGTTGGTCAATCGATTTTATGGGATGGTCAATCGTTTAAACTGGTCTATGCGTTAAAATTTAATGTCAAAAGATGTTTTCTGATGCCCGGGGGCTAGTGTGAAGTTGGCCCCCGGAAAGTTTTTTTGCTCTAATTTTTTTTCGGAAGGTGGTAAAACGAAAATATTTGTGGTCAATAGTGGTCAAACGATGGTCAATAATGGTCAGTTATTATTTTCTTGAAATTCGAAATTTGGGGTGCCAACTTCACAGACCTAACAAAAGTTTGTCTTGTTATTTAAATTAAGTACAAAATGTATAAAAAAACTTTGTTTTAATTTAAAACTCACAGAACTTGCTGCAGAAAAAAAGAGAGAAACAACTAAAAGTTACTGCCGGAGCATATATTTCGAGAAACTCATGTTGCGAGAATTTTTATGGAAAACAGCAGGAACACAATTCGACACCCGAAATGCGAAAAATTCAGCTTACTCGGCAATGGCAAAGGCACAGAGAAAAAAGGGGTTTACTTTCAAGATTATTCTCTCCAAAAATAGGTAGAAACTTAAGACAGAAAACCTTTAAACATTTAAAAGAAAAATTAATAATTAAATTACTTAATTTATTGTGAAAATAATAAAATAATCTTCAAGTGTAATCCGATACCAAATGCGTTGGCAAAAATGCAATTTCGTTGTGCAGCTTGGAACCCAAAAACCTTGCCAGTTCCCTTCCAGCTTCCACCCTCCATCTTCCCCCGAATGCCGATTCGACATGACAACATGAATAATTCACTTGAACCCGCCACAAACCAAACAAAAACAGAACCAACAACATCAGGTTACCCAAAACTAAACCTGCAACCCAAAAAAATCCCGAAAAGTTCAATGCACGCAACCGCAAAAGACCAGGTTCTGGACCTCTGAGGTTCTCTGAAAAAGGGAGATCCAATAAGGAAACTGATCTCGAGGCAAGACAGGAAATCAAGAGAATAAAGTTACTCGTTTTGTTCGGCTGTGGAGGCGTATTTTCCATTCCATTCCCTAGGGAGTAGTACCAATTTGCATAAGATAGGCTGCCAGATGCGTGGGCTGATAGGTCCTATCCGTAGGTGGCAGCAAGGCAGTTCATCGAAGGACATGTAGAGCGTGGAGTGAGCCACTTGGAGTGCCTATCTCTCCCAGGTACTTGAGCTTGTTCTTGGCCATTTTGCTAAGTGGCTTAAAGTGCCGTTAAAACAAGCCTGGCCCACAAATCTCACACCTCTACTTTCCCGGGACCCGGGCCTATAAAATATCAGAAATTATCTGCCTCCACGCCTCGAATCGCACTTAATCACCTCGAAGCTCTCTCGGACAGATGTGCGCGAGGTGGAGTCGAGAGTTCGAAGCGAAACGGAAGTCGGCAACAGTTTTTTAAATGCAGTCATTTAGCCAAAGTGCTAGCCAGGCCCGGTCCGAGGTCCGAACTGGCTCGATCTCTAGGCCCGGACGAAGATCACCTCTGGAGAAGACCACGCCCTGCTAAAAGAACTCAATTTTAACAGATGATTTTCGAGTTTTACACTGGGGCGACTAGTTGAATTCTTTAACAGAGGTACTCCACTTTAAAGAAGCCTCGCTCGTTCAGTGTAATAATTATTTTGTGGAGCGAGCCAGTGGAGCGAGCGATAAGACAAGCCAGCAAAGTAAACAAAGTTTCTGCATTGTTTTTCAGCTTTTTACATCCTTCCCTGCTTGTTCTCCATCTTCTAGATTCTTTTTTTTTTTTTTGCATTTATTTTTTACTCAAAGCTCGTCTTGCTTTTTTTTTTTTTTTTTTTGCATTTTCCGGTTTCAGGTTTCGCGTGCCCATGGGCTACATTAATTGAAAAAGTCGTTCGCTTTTGGTTGGTGAGCAAATGAAGTTGGTCTTGGCTTTGGAAGTTACTTGGCAGCTAGCTCCTCTTTCTGGTGGGGACTATGCCTCAACCCACTACTACCATGCCACACGGCTTATCGGTCAACAAAATGCAGTCACCAGCCAGAGATAAAGAGTGGCCATGGCTAGGCTTTAAGTAGATCGATTGATTGTTTTTCTTATTCTAACAATACTAAGCTATAGCTTATACACTGTACTATAACTATACAGTACTCTACTATAACTCTACCAAGAGGATCTTAATCATCTCTTCCTCTAATCCTAGAACTTATCAGTCTTAAAACTGAGACGGTCAAACCCATTGATGAGAACCAGTCGGTCAGGCCAGACAAGATAAAACCAAACCCCCTAGGCTGAGATTGAGTCCAGAGCCAGAGATTGCTGGTCATCACCTGGGTAAAAACCAAGTTAATTGTCAAGAGTGTCCAGAGTTTCAGGCTTGAGTAGAAAACTCAATGATCTATAAATGAGTGCCAAAGTGCAAAAGGAATAGGGATCGTAGGACCGTAAGGTCTACTAAAACTCTACTATACTATGTATTATACCACCTATACCTAACTAGTTCCATCTTTTTTCAGACTCTCCTAAACCTCTAAAACATATAAAGTACCATTAAAAATACCACATATCTCTGCTAATCTATGGCCTGCAATTGCCGCGAAAAACTAGAACATGAAAAACGAGCCTCAACAATGGCGACGACATTGTCTCAGAGATCGGAAGTAGGGGGCTAGAGGAAGGTATAGTCTCGAGCCCCAAAGTAATTTGTTACAAAAGCCACAAGACCATGGAGACCCAGACCCAGACGCAGTTCCAGTTGCCGTCGCTGTCGCTGTCGCCAGTTTTGTTCCGATCCAATGGTATCTTATTGGATTCGAGTCGATCGATCGGATCCGTGGCGTTCCGTTTTGTGGATCCAAGCGCCAAGAGTCTTGACTTGACTCCAGTTGAATAGGAGGCAGCCGCTGCTATTATTTTATTATTATCTACAAAATGCACGTACTTTATACCACTTACGAGTCTGCAGTAGTCGCTGTGGTCGGTTGTGGAAGTCGTGGTTGCAATTTTTGTTACGGTGGGGGAGAGTGGATACAGTGGGTTTGCCAGCTATTTGTTTTATGAGTTTAATATTTCACACATTTTTGTGGAATATTTAAATTTTTATTAGTAATTGTTTGGTTAGTGAGATCAGCATTTCACAGTTTTGGTTTTTTGGGCCAAAATATTTGGCAGACTCTGAGAGACCAGGGCTTTGGGGAACCACTGTGCCGCCTTCAGACCACAAGCCTGCCTTTTGCCAGCTGTGTGTGATCTTATCTCAAACGTTGTCCGCGTTCGCGCAACTTAAGTAGGTACTAAGTGCTGCATATATCATAGAAGCCCATGCCCATGCCCAGTCCCTACTCCCCAAGATCTTGAACTCGGGAAACCGGACTTGGACTTTGTTGTTCTTTGAACCGCTTGAGGATTAGATGAGTGTGTCTGTGCGGCTTATGACGTGCCACGTCCATGTGTGGAGTTGCCTGATTAATGGAAATTATCCGCCGCACATTTTCGATGCCGCGCCGGGTGGCGTCTCCACCGATTGAGCCGTCACTGGAGCCGAGTGGAGCTGCCGCCATAAAATCCTCTGAAATGCAATCAGCCAGCGTTTTGGCCATTAGGTTTGAAACTTTATGAAGCGTGCGGTTCTCAAAAGTCAAAACTACTACTAGTAGCAGTATCTGACGCTTTCAAGATTTAGTTGCAAAGTGGCAAGCACTTGACTCGCGAAAGCCATGCCAGGAAGTCAGTCCCAGACACAGACACTGAATGGTTAGGGGTTTTTAGATTTTAGGTCTAGTTTTTGCGGGAAGTATCCTAAAAGGAGGAGGAGGAACCAACCAACCAGGCTATTGTTGTCATTGTCTGAGTTGCACCTCTTTGTTCGGCTGCCACAGACAATGGCAGATGCAAATATGCAAATGTAGTAATGAGGTGGTAAGGTACAAGTTGTCGTCCGTCTCCCCAGCTCCGGTCTCACGTATCTGCCTGCTAGCAATGACACAAATTGCTTTTGTCTGCTCACAATTTGCATTTGCTGGGAGAGCATTTGCTCTGGGTTCTGGGGAGGATGAGGATGAGGAGGCACCTACTACTACTACTACTACTCCTCCTAATTGAATGTCGAGCATAAAATTATGTCAGCCTTCGGTGGGGGAGGCCCTTCACTATAATAACGATGAACATAATGATGATAGTCATGGCAGAGAGTATGTGGGCGTTTTGGATCGCTTTACAACTAGAATATTAGAAACCTCCTCTCCTCTCCCCTCACAAGGCATTTATCTAATTAAGTTGTCTCTTGCCAAGGGTAGTGGGGTACACTGTAAAGTGCTTTCCATAAAGTTCTTGGAAAACAACTTGAATGGTTACTTAACCCCTTTCATGAGCCCGCCTTATGCGGCCTCTAAGCTCATTTCACTTTCTTTCAGCAAATGAGCTTTTGTGTTCGCCGGCGACACTTTGCTGATGTTTATCATTTTTCACACGATAAGGGTGCAACTTGCCACCAGGTAGTGGCAAGTACAAGGCGACTAACTTTTTTTTGTTGCGCTGACAAGCGTGAAATTGTCGGAGAAAAGTTCTGCAGACCCGCACTTGAATTTTTTCTCTGCCGGAGAGAAGTGTTTGACTTGACAAGAGCAAAGTAGATAAATGCCGGGAAGTGTGGAGGTGCTGGAGGTAAGAAGAAGCTGGAGAACTCTGCCTCAGAGAAGGGAGAACATCGAAGACGGAAGTCACGTAGACGGTTATAGAGGGGGCTAGGGCTAGAGCAGCTCGATGGAAAGCATGTGGAGCTGCCAAAACGTGATTGATGAGATGAGGGATCTGAGAAAGAATAACCAGACGGGGAACAGAAAGAGTGTTTAAGGGTCTTGCGAGAAGGAATTTTTTGGCTTCCAAGGCAAGAAGGTCATAAAGAGAACACTCTTTTAAGACTAGACCTCTCCAGAACCTCCCAAAAAATCAAAGAGCCCCAGCACATGCATTTAATTAAGCTTTTTTCGGCCAGAACGATGAATGTCAATCAGCAGAGCTCTGTTTATTTTTCATGCAAACACCGTGGTGGCTGTCACTCGGAGACATATGCAAATTGTTACGGATTCCCCGCCAGCTCCTCCATGGATTTAATTCTTCTTTTTATGGCCAAGAAGCAGCCGGAATGGATGGGCTGCTTGTACATGCAATTATTGACGATGTCAATCAAATCATTTATGTAGAGATCGAGATCGGTCACGCTCCTCCTAACGTGGATTGAATATCAATTCGGAGTCAAGCCATCTCATCGGAGTTCTACTGTTTACACGCACAAATATTTTGTCCAAATCTTGGGAGACCCAGCTCTCTCACTCCATCACCCTTCTCTGGCATTAGTCTTGGATAAATATTTTCTTACAAATATTTTGCTTGACACCCAATACCATGTGTGTTGTTCTGGGCCCCCAGGTAACTCCTCCTCCGGAGAACTCTTCTGGCAAATATTTATCGCATTATCATATCTAGTGAGTGTCTGTAACTGATTCCTAAGCAAACCTATTTGAGACATTCGACTGGCAATTTAGTAAGCTAACCGCATAAATCACCATCTAGCAACAAATAAACAAAACTTGAATTTTTTGGAGGGAAAAATCCACTTAATTGCACTTCAGGGGGATGGAGGAGCATGTGTGCCAGGGTGCCAAGGGGGAGGGTTCAATAAACCTAGAGTTGTTTGCCTTATTGATTGCCTTATCACCAGCTTGGAGCTCTGGAATCGGAATCGGAGTCGGTCGCCGTCTCACTTTTCCATTTATCAGCTCGTATATTGTCAGAGAGGTTGGGGGGGAAGGCCAAAGAAAAAGATGTGTGTGTGTCTGGGAGGAGGGAGACCCCGGCAGACGTCGACGTCGATCTATAGATAACTTTTCAGTTTTCGGGGGTCAACCCGAAATCGAACCTGGCACTATAGTTGTGGTTGTAGCTGGAGTTGCGTGCCGTCATAAATAAATACGTACTTTTATGGTGCATGGTGCGTTGTGCTGAGCATGAAGTATGCTTTTTGGCCAGACAATCATATCAGCCAGGCAGCCAGTCAGTTACCAATTGGATATGCAATTCCCCTGTATGCCCCCATCCACAAACGCTTTCTATTTATGAAAGTTGCTTTGTGGCAAGCTTTGGGTTATAAGTTCAACTGCATTTGGTTGGGAGATAATGGCCATAAGATCTCTCCCTCTTAAGGAGAGACTCTTACCATTCAATTTTAATTAAGATTTTGGGTAAAGCTTACAGTCTGATGGCAGATCTGACTGCTGGGTTATGACAATGAATCGTAAATGAAGTTCTAATGGTAGGTCTGGTGGTCTAATGCCACAGGATTGGTCACCAAATGTGTGGCAACACTTGCCCCAAACACATTCATTGATTTGCCGGCCAGCTCTAGGACCAGGCACTGGAATGGGGGATATCTCCATCTATTTGCATATGAGTTGCCAAAACATTCATGGCCCCCAGGAATGACCAGCCCAGCTCAGCTATCTAATGCGGTCACATGTGTGTGGGCTGGAGGCTGGAAGCCCCTTGTCGGCCAGCCGGGCAGCCTGCAACAGAATCTGCGTGTGGGCGCCAATTGCTGCCAGGCCATAAAACCCGATGTGGAAAATTAAATGCGAAATTGTAAAATGTATTGCTCAGCCGGACGACTGGCAAGCTGCTGGGTGCAATGAGCTGCCACTTGAACTTAACCCGCTCGGAAGAACTCACATCTGAATCAGTGATGGCTAGAGGAGATGGAGGAGGACAGAGGGCGTGTTCACAGACACATAATTCATACATTCGAGGCATTTATCGATTTTGTTCCTCTCCCACCCACCCTCTGTCCAACCCACGCAGAGACCCAGGTCACCCCCTCCGGGCTCGGTGCTCAGCTGTTGTGTTAGTTGTTGTTGGCCCAGTCCGCACCAGGCAGCTTCCAGAGCAGCCAGAGCATCCCCTCTCTTAACGCACAATATTTTTTCGATTTTGCAACAGACGCTTGCCACACAGTCGTCGTAGCATTCTCATCATCCTCCCACATCCCTGACACCCAGCCACCCTGCCACAATGCCACACTGCCACCTCGCCCACCCTGCCTCACTGCTCTCATCCCTCATCCAATCCCCATCCCTTGACTCGAACTGTGAGCATCGTCATCGTCATCTAACGCGGCTCTCAACAGCTTCACTTTATTATATATATCCCATAGTGTTTATTCTGCACTCGAAGAACAGAGTATCTGAAGGATACAGAACCAAATAATAGAATCCATTCAAGTTTCTGGCAGTGCAGTGTCGCTGGCACTGTTGTTTGTTTCACTCGCTGCGGTTGCCCAACGCAGAAATGTTGTTTTGACGGGGCCGAGGCGGCGAGACAGAGGGCTTTTTTGGGGGCTGAGATATGGGGGCTTGGGTGCCCAGCCAGAAGAGCTAAAATAAAATGCCATAAAACTCAGAAAAGGGAAACCCAGGGAGCAGAAGTCAAATGGCAAATGCTTTCAGTTTTTTTTTCCAGCTCCTGCTGATGATTCATAATGGTCGACCGAACTATGAACTCTATGGTAGGTTTAGATACTACTCCATACTCTTTTATTTATATTTAAAACTCAGGGATAACAACAGGATACTTACACACTCAGATTTATGATGGAAAATGTTTTATTTCGAGGCTTAATCATCCTCCCACTAGTTGTACCTTTATGGCCACCTGATTTTTACTTTCCTGAGAGCTATCCCCCAATATCTCCTTTTGTTTTTCAGGCCGACCCCAAACATAAATAATAATCCATGTCAGAATCAGATGATTTACGCTGCTTTGATGGCGTTTTTCATTTTCATAATTTGTTGGCGAGTCGAGAGCACAAATTCGGGGCTCCATCTTATCAGAACAGGGTTCGTGGGTGTCTCAAAAAAAATATATATTTTAAAATTTTTTCAAAGCTTATAGAGTGAGAGAGAGTGTAAAGAATTATGGGCCGCCAGAAACTTTTGTTTTATTACAGAAAACTACAAAAAAGTCATTATTCATTAATTGGATTTTCTTTTCTCACTTCTCGTTTGCAGGTGAGTCGAAAATAAATTTGATAATGAGGAAATTATGATGATGAATGGGCAAAAAAATTATTCATTCGGAGGCCATTTCAAAGTGAGTTTCAAAAAGTAGAAAAAACTGGGAAATATATACCAGACAGTCATTATTATTTTCACTCTCATGGTATCTCTTTTTATACCCTTGCAGAGGGTATTATAATTTTGGTCAAAAGTGTGCAACGCAGTGAAGGAGACATCTCCGACCCTATAAAGTATATATATTCTTGATCAGGATCACCTCCTGAGTTGATATGAGCATGTCCGTCTGTCCGTCTGTCCGTCTGTCTGTCTGTCGGTTTCTACGCAAACTAGTCTCTCAGTTTTGGAGCTATCGAGTTGAAACTTTGCACACACCCTTCTTTCCTTTGCAGGTAGTATATAAGTCGGAACGGCCGGGATCGGTCGACTATATCCTATAGCTGCCATATAACTGATTGATCGGAAATGCCATAACTTTGGTGTTTTTTAAGTTAGAGGGTTGGGACTTTCCACACATGTTATATTTGACCAAAATATCTTATGTACAAAATTTCATTAGGATCGGCCGACTATATCCTATAGCTGTCATAGAACGATCGGAATTGGCATAACTTTGGTGTTTTTTAAGTTACAAAGATGGGACTTGGTACAGATTACTCTTTGGGCAAAATAATTCAATATGCCAAATTTCATAAGGCTCGGCCGACTATATACGATCCGCTATATATTTAATAATATAAGATGCGTGGCGCCACCTAGCGGACTGCGACTGAACTGCAAGGGTATATCAACTTCGGCTCCGCCCGAAGTTAGCTTTCCTTTCTTGTTTTTTTGTAATTCTGGACATTCCAGCTGATCCATAAAACCGACTATAAAAAATTCATAAAATCAAATCGAAATAAATGTTTATTTTTGGACTAAAGCATTCGGATTCTGATTCCCATTTTCAATTCCACTTTTCATGAAATATAAATCATCCCGAAAATGTAATCCTCAATCAAGTGACATTTGTTTGTGTTTGAATGCCAGAATCCATCTCCCCTTTTTATGGAAATTTAAATTGGCAGAAATTTGTGAAAATTTTGCAGCACAATTTGCATTTCATTTAGACAAAGTTTTAGAGTGGTTTCGTGGCTAATGCGCCACTAAGTATGCACTTGTTATTGCGGTTGGCTGGCTGGGCAGTCTGTCATTATAACAGATAAAATTATGGAGCCCATAAATCGACGTCTAGAGCAATTAACACTTTCCGAAATTGACATAAATTTGATCAAATCGGAAAATAAAAAACTAGTTTTTTTGGCCAAAAACTGCCAACCACATTGGGGAATGCTGGGAGATAAGTTTTGTTATTATGATTGTACACATGTATATATACCATAGTGAGTCTGTAGTTATGAAAAGCTTATATCGTTTGGCGAAAAATTCAATTAACGGCCTAAACGTGGGCAGGCGCCAGCGCCACTCCGTCGTCGTCCAGCTCGGACGAAATAATTGCGTGGGATGTGCAACTGGAAAATGCCACTGCCACCGCTGCAGTTTCCAGCTGCCCCAGACGACTAGGAGAGTTGCATAATTCCAGCCAGACCAAACCCACTTGAACTGATATGCAAAAAAAAAAAAAAGAGAAAAACTAAAAATCCAGCTCTCTCTTTTAATTGCAAAATAATTAGAGTTGAAAATTATCCAACTGTTTCCTACTGCTGATATCTGAGAACAGCTGACTCCTGTGACTCAGACAAGAAAATAAATTCAATGCCAGACATTATTTCCTTCACTTTACAAAGTAGATGCCTCAACAACCAATTTGAATGCCAGACCACGTACTACTCGACACAACGTCGTCCTCTGAGGGGCGGGCGCTTCCTCTGAGGGAAGAACTTCAAGCCAAGTTGCCAATATTAAACGCTTCGATGGATTTTATGGAGCATAAACAGGAAATTTGAAGAAGAATGTCCAATTTGCCATGGCCACAGAGGGAAGACAAGACCAAAAAAAAGGGTCCACAAAAAAAGGGAAAGGAAAAAGTCTGGGCCAAGAATTGGTATTTCCTTTTGTCACTTGCAGGAAACTCTCCATGGCAAATTGGCATTAGAGCTGAATCGTTCTCCTTGCAGGACAGAGGGTACAAGACTGTTGAAATTCACCTCATCCCCCAGTGTCCAGCTGTCGCATTTCCCTCGCCACTTTTCCCATTTTCCAACATTACTATTGTTGGCTGTCGACGGACGGACTGTGTGCGGTTGCTGCAGAAACCATAGAACATTAATTTCAATCGGGATTCCTGTCAAAAGAACGGATAGTTGTATCCCTGTAACCCGAGACCTGAAACTAAAATGAACTAAAAATGCTGGCTGGCTGGCTGGACTGAGTGGTCGGAGGACGTAATATGAAATTAATTTGTTAGGCAACCGCCAAACAGCAAAAACACGTAAACAGCGGAGCACATGGCTTGGGAAAAGTGGCAGACCGCAGCAGCTGTTTTTCCGTCTGGCTGGAAAGGAAAAGCATAACACTAGGTGGAGATGGAGGCGGAGGCGCCGTCGCCGCCGCCGCATATGTTAATTAAAGAAGTGTCTCGTTTTGGGGCACAACTTTCACATCAGAGAGTCTCAACAATGATTTAACAGAAACTTCTCTTTCAATATTTCTCTTTGATTATTCGTGACATTGCCATAATGTGTCAAAATCTGTCATCAGCACTTAACCTGCCCACAAGTCAGTGTCAGAGGGTCGGGCATTAATTTTACATTTCTTTCCCCAGATATTTTTAGATTACTTCCGACTCTTTAGCAGCTCAGGCAGCTGCTGCTTCCGCTCTTAATGTTTGTTTAATTGAACAATTCGAAGTCAGTCTCTATGTTGGAATTCCCAAAAGTATCCACAGGTGATCTCCCAGGGCACTGACATCTGCTCCTGGGGACATCTGTCGTTTTTTTTGTTCTGTCGAGAAACTAACGAACTATTCAAAACATGCCCAAGTGACTGTAAAATGCTAATAATAATTAGAAAATATTTCGGGGGGGCACTTCCTGGAGGAGGTAACGCACATATGCTTTCGATAAATCATAAATTTATATTCTCCAGAGCTGCAGAGCTCTCTGACACTACGATTTATACTTTTTACCTAGTTCTTGGGAGCGGCTGGCCGGCCGGCCTATCCTATCCCCAGAATATTATTTTTTTTTTTAGAGAAAAAAACATCAAAGGGAGAGGAGACAGCCGCATCCGACTGTGAAATGCATGGATCAATTTTGAAAGTTTAACAACTGGCCATTAGCACTGGGAAGAGCTATTTCTCATTCTGGTTCGCTTCGAGGCCGTAAAAATATGGGAACATGAAATGAAATCCATATTTTTACAGCCCGGGGATTATGGTTTGTCAAAGCGCAGCGAGGCATAAGTTTTATATGAATATTCCATGGGAAAAGGAGGATTCCATCCAGAAAACTAGGGAACTATACGACTAGAGAACTATAGCACACGTGCCGGTGGAAAACATCCCTCTAAAATAGAAAATTGGCATAGAAAAAGGTCATTAAAGGCCTTGGAAAATGCATTTTAATCTCCCAGCCAGCAATCAAAGTCGACTGAACCCCTTTATGCTATTTCTCATCAAAAAAGTATCACAAAATATAGGATTAAATAACAGAATCAATAAATTTTCTCCTAAAACTCTATAAACAATGGAAGAGTTTGAAATATTAGTTTGTTGAATGAATGGAAAGTGCAGTTTCCCCATGAAATTATCTGAAATTAGTTTGATTTATTTATAGTACTTTGGCTTTCAAACAATCTCTTTTAAATTAAATAAATAATTTCCACATTTTCTTGACTTTATTCGACTTGTGGCAGACAGAAGGCATCGTGGGTGGCACAAGTTTCTAAAATAAATTTCTGCGCAAAAACTTTGGCAAAAAGATAAGAATTTAATTCCTCATGCCACAAAACTCATTCAAAGAGGGTGAAAAGTGGGTTTTTCTTCTTGGAAAATTGCAAAACGATTTTTCTAAAATGCTTGGACTAGAGAACCCTGTGGACTAGGAAGCTCAAGTGCGTAATAACACTAGTGAGCATGGTTGGGGGTTAAAAAGGATATTTCTTTGAAGAATTTTAACTTTTTAATTAGATAAATTGTTTAAAAATTAAGCAAAATTAAGTTAAAACTTAAAGGCATATTATGTAATTTAAATAATAAAACAAACACCTGTCTGGGAAGTGTATTTTTCTGGGCAACATTTACAATTCCATAATGCAAAAGTTTTGCTGCGCAACAAGCAACATCCTCGCTGGCTGTCTTTGTCCTTACGGCTGATGCAGGATGTCGCTGGGATGCCGAAAGGACAAAGCAAAGGCAACGCCGGCAGCGGAAAAGCGCTTAACTTAGCCAAGCTTTAGGGCGGAAAATCATAGAGAGTGGGGGCAGAGAGTGGAGAGTGTGGCATGCCCCAGCATGTGGCCAAAGTCATTTGCCAGAGGAAGTGAAAAATGCCGCCCAGAAGAAACCAATGAACTCGGCGTGGGGGTGAGCCATACGGGCTTATGTTATGGCCAGAATGGCGGAAGAAGTCAGGGCGGCCATTTTGTGAGACAACGGCGTCGGCGGCCATTTTGCAAAAATGGTTAGAAACAGCAACAGGAAGAGGAAGTGGAAAAGGAACGGGAAGAGGATGAAGCAAACGAAGTCAAGGAAGCTCAGGAATGCCTCCACATCATGTGTCAAATTAAAGGCAAATGAAATGATATATGGGACTAAGGAGTGAGTACTAAGGACTAAGGATTGAGGAAATTTCCCAGGTGGCTCCGCCCAAAAACCCATTTGATTGCTGCAATTAAATGTGCTGTCGTTTAGTGTGGAAATAGAAGGATATGGATGAGTCGGAAAGCCGCTCCCAGGATTCTTCCCAGGTCATGCAAAAAACTCATTTGTCCTGGAATAATTGAGCATTGCCTGGGTTAGATGGCGAGTAAAATTCAATTGTAGCTCTGTTGGCCCAGCAATCAGCCAGTCTTTTATGCCTGTCTCTGTCCCTGGCCAAAGCCCTAAACAGACAGTCGGACAATTAAATGGAAAACACAGTGAGGACTCCCTAAAAGGGCACCCAACTATGATCCAAATGTTAGAGGCTACCACCATGACAGTCTGACTGTATATGGCGCGTGCCTGGGCCAAGTTATTGACCGATAGACTGGCTAACTGGCGACGCTCTGGCCGGTCGTCTGTCGTCGGCGGCAACGGCGACTATGGCTTTAATTAAAACATCACGTATGGCCAGTGAACAGCGACCACACACCTGGCCGGACACAACCTGAGACAGGGTCCGAGAGCGTAAAGTAAGCCGCTTTGGCTGCCCTTTCCCTGCCGGCTACCATGTCATGTTTTTCGTAATTATGCTAAAGCCCTGTGATCCGACCTTTTGGTCGTTATTCCTCTGCTGATTGCATTCCGAGACCCCGAAAGGCAATCTTATCACCACTGATCGGCGGCGAATGCCTGGAAATTGATTTATAATTTCCAATGGGACTCCGCTCGCTGACACACATCGATAAAGCCATCAGAGTGGCGGCGGCAGTTGCAGCTTTTGTGGATCATATATCATATCTTATCGGCTATGTAATCGAACCTATGCTATGTTTATCGATTCCAGGTAACCTAATGTAGTAGGGGGTAGTGTCAACATAAGAATATTGAGGTTATAGGAGGCCCCTTTTGTTTTGTTTCAATTAATTCCACTTCTTTCCTCTACTAATGCCATTTTTGTTTTCTTTTTTTCAGGTAAATGGATGTGGCAAGATGGGGAAGCAAGAAAATGTGGCAAGAAGAGTATCTCATTAAAGTAAAGTAACAAAAACACTTTGATTTCCGCTCCAAGCCTGGTAATCTGCGAGTCGAGTGAACTTGATCCGTCCTCCGGTTAACTACATATATTTTCCAAACGATTTTCCATTTAATCTCCACTCGTCAGCAGCTGCAACTTCAACAGCTCCCAACCATCATCATCATCATCATCATCATCGTCGTCATGTAATATGGAGGCTGGCTGCCTCCATTGAGGCACGAAACTCATTGAAACCGACGCGTCATAAACTGCTGAAGGCTTAGTACCTTCGCTTCTCGCTATTCAATGAATTTCCTTTTGTGTTCTCTGGAGTCGTCCAGGCTTTGGAAAAGTTCAGGTTAAGGTTGGGTTGAGTTGGAAAACAAAGAGGAAAGCCCCCTCTTCCAAGGAGAAATTCAATAAGCTGCTATTGCACATTGATTGAAATCGAAGATGGTAACGAGTAATGTGTAGGGACACAACTTGGACCTGAATGATGAGCTTAAAAATAAAAATAATCAAGTTATGACAGAGTGGAGAGCAAGCAGCCTAGAATAAGCAACCTAGAAATTGAATAAAAGATGAAGTTTTGAAGGGAGATTGGCTGCTGGGGCAGCTAGGCAGCTGCTGCATTCCTGGCAATGCCTTTTGTTGGCCAACTTGCCCGGTTGCCTTGATAAAACTTTAATTAACTCCAGGGAATGGATCAGAGGGCTCTCTTCTTGCCAAACGCGAATAAGAAGCCGGCGTTTACAACTCAGCTTAAGCTTTATTACAGCCAGCAGCAAATTAAGAGGAGACTCCAGACTCAGTCTCAGTCGCAGTCTCTGTCAAGATCTGCAACAGAGTTGCTTGATTTTTGTATGCAAAGCGAGTCCTTTGAAGGGAGCCACGTCGTGGCTCTATAGTTTATACTTAATGCGCCATATCTAGGCATCTACACACGCATCCTATGTCCCTGACAGATCTCCTTTTTCTTTGGCGCTACTTCACACGCAAACTACAAAAAATGTAAAGAGCCACAAAAAGACCCGAAAGATAAAGAAATCTCTTCTGCATAATAAAATTTGTTGTCCTGAGAATGAAGTGGCGCAAGCCCATAGATGATTATCGGATTGCTGCAGACAGCTTTATGGCAGGGACAGGAGCTCCTGTAATTTGAGTACTTCATTTCCAGGACAAAAGAAGTTTATATCCCCACGCCGGCCCTAATTCTTTTTATTTAGTTTTGCGCAGGATGCTATTTTTTGCCTTTGAATATCTGGAGTTTCGTGGCCAGAAACTCCGAAAGCTTTTGTGTTTACAACCGCAACATGGGAGGCATAGAAAACTACTCCTCCCCGGCAGTATGTTGTTTTATTTACAGACACACACCCTCTCCTAGGGGTTTCTAGGGAGAAAAAGGAAGGTATGGCATCGGGAATGGCTCTGGAGAAGCTCATAAATTAGCAACAAAACCGCAATAGCTCAATGACAAAGCAAAGAGACATTCGGGGAAGACAGAAAAGGCAGAATTAGGGGTAGTACTTGTCCTACAAGAGCCCATAAATCCTCGCCCATGGCCATTAGGTGTTTGATGGCTGCTTGTAATTAGCATAATTGAAATGTAACCACAGCCGGGAAGGGGGCAGATTATTGAGAAGGGTGAGCCGGTAAAGTCATCAATTTGATTGCCTTTGCCCAGCCATTGAACTGCAAAAGTCAATCCCATGCAGATAAAAAAATAGAATCAAAGCTCCGCTTTGCCCCAAAAGCCCATGTCCATTGATGTTTTCACTTGATGCGACAATTTCCATGAAATCGCCAGACAGACTCGACTAGGCTGGGGCTATATTTAGATCCAAACCGGAAGAGGGAAGAGGGTAGAGGTAGAGGGCGGCGGTGGTGGTGCCACGCCCCAGGCCAACACAACACAAATTGGAGCTTTTGCCGGATGGTGGTTAGTGGAGGTGGAGGGTGATGGGCTGGGCATCCTGGCAACAGGATGGGGCGGCTTCCAGCACAGCACCTAATGGCCGGGGCAGACGTTTATAATTATATTTGTGCAGCATTTCGGACGTTGCCTGTCAGGGAGTGAGTGTAAGTGTATCTTGTTGGATATTGCCACGATGGAATGGGGCTTACTGCGGCTTGACTTCATCCTGTCGTCCTGAATCTCTGCGGCTCTTCAGTGTCTGGCTCGTCATTTTGTCGCGGCCACTCAACATAAAAGGTTTTCCCGCCTCCAGGCAGCCACTTTACATTTTTTCTTTTTTGATTTTTTAGCCCACTTTGTGGTGGAAAAAAAGAAAGTGTCGCATAAGGTGTTAATCATGGCAACGAAAGTGACAATCAATAAGGTGAAAATAGGTAGAGGTCGGCCAAGAGATGGTCTTAAAATGTAAAAGCTTAGCCAAGTACCGGGTATCTCATAGCCTTGTCTTTAAAGTTTCAACCTAACTTCTTCAGGAACTTATTTGCAAACTCTTTTATAGAACCCCTTCAGACCTTAATTAATTTAAACTTAAAACTCTTTAATCTCTCTACCATTCTCCTAGCCAGAAGCCAATTAAGTATTCATCCAATTCCGCATCCATTTTTTATGTCTGTTGCCATTTGCACTTTGGCCAACGTGGCAAATGCGAATATTTCACCACTTCCTTGGCAAAGGAGTTGGCACCTCTCCCTCTTAGACCCCACTCCGGGGAAATCCATTGAAGTTGGAGAAAAAAGGGGGGAATTGCATTACCAATTCGCACGCACAAGGCGGACTACTGACTACTAGGGAGGGCTGGGAGGCCCCAGGTTTGATGCCGTTTCCGTTCGCAGAAATTTTTATTTATTTTTTTTTGCGCATTCGCGTTTGCATATATTTGCGTTTTTGCGGGCTTTCCTTTTGTTTGGGGGAGTTGGAGGTGAACTAACCAAACGGAAAATCAACATTGGCAAAGCCAATCGATGGCAGACGGAGGAGACCCCATCGATGCTGCCACAGCGAAAGCGGCAGCAGCTCCAGCAGTTGCAGTTGCAGTTGCAACTTGGGGGCTGTGTGCAGTAGTGGCCAGAAAACTTTTAAGAGTCGCGTGAGCTGGCGATGCACATTTCGATAGTGGGGCATAAAATGCAAATGCAAATGCGACCAACTGCTGCGAAGCCATGAGATTTTTAGAAAATGATTTTTTTTACTTTGAAAAATACCCTGTAAAAAGAAATTTTAGAAAATGGTGGTGTTTTAAAAAAGAGTTTAAAGTTTATTGCTTGAATCTTTAGTTGTTTAGATAAAAAGTTATTTATGTCTAAACTTTTTATCAAAAAATAATATAAATATTTTCTTTTAAAGCATATCCTTGAGTTGAGAGTCGAACTCCCTGCCTGCCTTCGCTTGTTTCCTTGATACATCCGCATTTGGATTATTGGCACATTTAACCCTTAGCTGGCGGACTCTGCATAAATTTAGGAGGCGATAAGCCGGGCCAGGAGTTGGCCAACCGACCAGTCCACCATCAGCATCAGTCCTCTCCTGGCCTGCCTTGTCCTGCCCAATTTAACCTTAAAAGGTGCTGCCATTAGCTGCCTCTAATGGCCTTCTCTCCGTCACTCCAAGATCGTGGCCCGTTGATATGCGAAATTTTTGTGGCTTTTTGTGTGTGTTTTGGGGCCTCCTCTCCTGAAATATTTTGTTGTCTTGGCCTGGCAACTGGAAATTTCTGCCTAATTGTGCGGGTTTCTTGCGTGCTGCCTCCTTTTTAGGGAGTTTTCTCTCCTGGTTTTTTTTGGCCATATGCTAATTTGATTGGCTTTGCCAAGCTTTTGATTGCAAATCATTTATTCGTACGAAATTCGTACGTATTTCCCAGCCAATCATCCAGCAGTTGATCCAGTTTGAGATCTATTTTTTCTCTGTTTCTGTAAAAACTATGTCTCACCTCGGTTGTCTTGTCTTGGTTGTCATGTTTTCTTGGCCAGGCCCGACCAGGCCAGCCATTTTTCACCGAACCAATGTTTACAAAGTCTTTTCCCGCGAAGAGCTAATTTTTTATCAGAGTTGGCACAGTACACTGAGAGAAAATAGACATTATGAAGTATAGGAATAGAGGTCCATGTCTTGAAGACTAATACTAACTTTCTCACTCTGCAGCAATTTGCATTTGGCGACTGGGATTTTGGAGAAGGAGAAACTGTCGCTGATGCTCTGGCTCCTTTGGGCATTTATCGTCTGTAAATGAAAAATCGTAAAATATGCAAATTCATTGGAATATCATAAATATTCATGTACCAAGAGGCCAAATGGACTCTAGCTGGCAGTGGACTAGGCTGAGTTGAGTCTCTCCCTCCCATCTCCATAGTATTTGGATCACTTTTGACTATTCAAAAAAAGAAAAATATGATTTTTTTTTTAGAGTTAATCTTATGTAAATGCCGGCTGCGTGACTCGACGATGTCCGCTACAACAATTAAAGTCAATTAAGCCATTTTTCCCCCATTTCTCCGGCAGATGGAGAGTTTCAATTTTTAAAGTGGAATTTCTAGGAAAACGAACGCACAAATCTGACTAAATTATAATTGTTTAATTTGATTCAATGAACGCATCATGTGTAATTACGGAAATGGCAAACTCAATTGAAAAACAAAATATGTACAGAATGAATGCTCAATTAAAGCAAATAAAAAACACGCTCTACCCCTCTAATGGAGTTTAAAGGCAGTGTTTTTTGTTAATTTTTAACCTCCAACAGACTGGAAACTGGGAGGCTTGGAAGGGGACAGTCTGTACAAAATATAAATAATGGAAAAAAAGGGGTTTTCTGATTGTTTCAGTAGCCTTTTTTTGAAATATCTCACAAAGAAATCATACAAAGGGGCTAGATCTGCAAGCTATGCTCTTAAAGGGTTCACTGTACCCAGTCAGGACACATTATTATGCACCAAGGACTATGGAGGACTATGCATTTGCATAAAAGTTGCCTGCAATTCCACAACTGCCATTAAACTTTGTTCGAGTCGGGGGTCTAGAAGTGCCCTTCACCTTTGGTTGCATTTTTATGACAGAACCGAACCACTCCCGCAAACCGAAATTAATTGATTTTTTATGAAAGCCAGTGCCAGAAAAATGAGAATTCATTTCACTTTGCAATTATACTGTTTTAATGAAATGCCACTTCAAATCGAGTCTTTAATGCATAATTGGTTTATTCTATTAATTATTCATTATGTGTGTGTGATCAAAAAAAAGAGTGTGCGTGGGTGTGGAATGTGCCCCAGCCAGCTCCACCCCCACTATCATTTATTAAAACCATTCGGATAGATAACAAGGAGAAGTCAGCCGGGCACTAAAAACTGAAAATGAAAAAGGGAAATAAAATCAATTGACACAATTTTTTTGGGAGCAGCAACAGCAGCGCGATAACCTCATTGGAATGGCTCGAGTCTTTCCCTTTTCGGACTTTCCAAACTGCAGACATCTCGGTGGTATTTTGTATCTGTATCTCTTGCCCGCCCTTTCTCTATTTATCTGCACCTAGCTCCCAGCCCGATGAGGCTGCCAAAGAAGCGAACAATAAAAATCAATTCGAGCAATAAAGTTTTTAATTGGATTCAGCTCCCTGCTGCTGCTGCTGGCTCGCTGAAGCCAAAGCTAAAGCCATAAAAATTGAATTGTTGCGAGATGTCTCCATTTGATTTAGACCCGAAATGCCAGCAAGTTTAATGATCATACCATTTTTTATCTCAATAATTATTTAATATGCACCGAAAATCATCTCTCAACCCCCGATACAAAATATTAAACCAACTGCAATGCGGGTTCTGTCAGATATCGAAGTGAGAGTGAAAGGGTTGGAAGTTGAAAAGTGCAGGTAGCTATTGAACTGCAGCTGCCATTTAATCCGAATTCGGATTGAAATTCAAGATTTCTTTGGCTTTGTTTGTTTCTACCTTTAAAAGTGCAAATGACAGCTGACAGTTTGAAGAGGGGTTTCGAGACAGTATTATTATACAGATCAATTACTGGCCCATTTCCCTTTGCCTGGATGGGCCAGCATGTCTGTCTTAACAGCTCCTAAAAGCCGGCTATAAAACTCTGCCATTTCATCAAGTCTAATGCAAAGAAAGAGTTGAGTTCAGAGTTTCTGCTCCATCAGACCAAGACCCCCAAAAGCAATAACCATAAAAGCCACACGTCGGGACTCAAATGCTCGAATAAAAATTGAAATACAACGCACACACACTTTTCTTATCCATTTTTTTTTCGCTCCAAGCCAGAAGATTCAAGAGCAGCTAAGTAGTTTACTTACAACTAGCTCCAGGCCCTAATAGAGTAGATGCACAGCAAACAAATCGTTTGAAAATATGGTAATGCATTGGAGAGATCCTGGAAAAGCCCGGTAATCCATTTATTTCAGTGGAGTTTCAGCTGTCGGGCAGTTAATATACTGGCCTAACATAACACCAACCCTTTTTCCATCTCAAAAGCGCAACACGGCTGGCATAACTTTGGTTAAAACTTGGCAGGAGTGAGCTGGCTGGATGACTGGCTGGATGGCTGGCTGGATGGCTGGCTGGATGGCTGGCTGGCGTGAAGCGAGACGGAGGCGCAAACAAAACGAATAAATTGCAGGCATACTTCTTCAGAGTTTCGGGTTTGAGTTTGAGTTTCAGTTAACTGGGGAACGGGCCATGGGTTCACGTGCGGTCACAATATGCACAAAATGCATTGGGTCCGGTTCGGATTGGCTGGCATGGACTGGCATGGCCTGGCTTGGCCTGGCTTGGTCAACTTGAAAATGGAAATGAGATCCGTAAAGGTAGTAGCTAGCATTGCAGGTGCACTCTGAATCCTGACCAATGGGATGTAATTCATAATGCCCAAGTCATTTGCACAGCTGGATAAATCTCTTGTAAATTAAGTCATCATTCCAAACATTATGCCTCCGCCGGAATCCATTTAACCCTTTTTCTCAACGTTTTGCCTTCAGGGACTCGTTGTCTAATTAAGGCTGCTTTAGTCTTTATTTATAATTTATGTGGAACAGTGATGAGCAGCCAGAAGTAGTAATATTCCTCTCAAGAAATCATAAAGATATAATCTTTAACTTTTGAGGCTAGAAGTAGAAGTCTCATGTCCCAGTATCCTTCTAGCCAATCCTTTAAGCCTCACAGCCAACGAGCTCCTTGCAATACTCAATTTTTCTTTCTGGCATGTTGGGTTATTCATTGGCAGGCATTGGCAGAGACTAACCCTTTGCCGCCGCTCATCCGTCCATCATGCGTCTCATCTCCATCGACTGGCATTCCTGCCACACACCCCCTCCGAGCCGGGTCCAAAGTGGAAATGCAAATATTTGCGTGCCTCCAGCGACCCCTCTTGGCTTTTGTGACCCCCCTCATCCGCCCCAGCTTCCGACTCAGCTTCAGCTGCATACCTTCCACGAGTGCCACGAGGAGCGAGTGCCAGCCAGTCGGCCTTTGTAGCTTCAATTATTCAGGCATGTTTACAAGTTGACAGATTGCAGAGGCTGCCGGTGCTCGAGTGGAGGCACACGCCGGAAAACTTGGGGGCGGCTTGAGCTGGAGCTGGAGCAGGAGCAGGAGTTCGAGTCAGGGCCAAGACCCCATGTGAATGGGGGATCTACCCCAATGCAGTTGAAGAAAAAAAAGGCTAAAAGAGTTGACTTTTTCTTAAACAATAGGAATAGAAAGAGGAAAAGGGCCTAACCTCGAGTATCGGTCCTCCCGTTATTGAAAATTATGTCTCCCAGTGTAATAATTTCATCCCTTTTTTCCTTATTTTTCTCCACAGCTCTCTCGTTCACCTTGGAGCCGCAGGATGCCGTGGTGCCCGAGGGCCACTCTGTGTTGCTCCAGTGCTCCGGCAACGCCCAGCTTGCCACGGGCCGTGGGGCAAAGGGCAAGCTCTCCGCCGGCGCCCCGCCCACCCCGGTGAACATCCGGTGGCGGGGACCCGATGGCCAGGACCTGGTCATTGTGGGTGATACATTCCGAACGCAGCTGAAGAACGGATCCCTGTACATCAGCTCCGTTGAGGAGAACCGAGGTCTGACCGGAGCCTACCAGTGCCTGCTGAGTGCCGACGGCGTGGGCAGCATCCTCAGTCGGCCGGCTATAGTGGCCATTGCCCGTCAGCCGGATCTGAACCAGGACTTTCTGGAGACCTACCTCCTGCCCGGCCAGACGGCCTACTTCCGATGCATGGTGGGCGTGGCCAATTGGCAGGAGGGAGTGAAGCACTCGGTGCAGTGGTTCAAGGACGATCTGCCCCTTAACCTGGACAAGATTCGGATGGTGGTGCTGCCCAACGGGGCGCTGGAGATCGACGAGGTGGGTCCCTCGGATCGCGGCTCCTACCAGTGCAACGTCACCTCCGGCAGCCTCTCCCGGCTGAGCAGCAAAACCAATCTGAACATCAAGAAGCTCACGGATCCGGGTGTGGAGAACGCAGTGGCCCCATCGTTCCTGGTCGGACCCTCGCCCAAGACAGTCCGCGAGGGCGACACCGTCACCCTGGACTGTGTGGCCAATGGAGTGCCCAAGCCGCAGATCAAGTGGCTTCGCAACGGCATGGAATTGGACTTCAACGATCTGGACTCTCGCTTCTCCATCGTCGGCACTGGCTCCCTTCAAATCTCCAGTGCCGAGGACATCGATTCCGGCAACTATCAGTGCCGGGCCAGCAACACTGTGGACTCCCTGGATGCCCAGGCCACGGTGCAGGTCCAAGAGCCGCCCAAGTTCATCAAGGCGCCCAAGGACACCACTGCCCACGAGAAGGACGAGCTGGAGCTGAAGTGCGACATCTGGGGCAAGCCGAAGCCCACCATCAAGTGGCTGAAGAACGGGGATCTGATAACGCCCAACGACTACATGCAACTGGTCGGAGGACACAATCTCCGGATCCTGGGACTCCTCAACTCCGACGCCGGGATGTTCCAGTGCGTGGGCACGAATGCGGCGGGAAGTGTCCAGGCTGCTGCTCGACTGCGGGTGGTGCCCCAAGGAGGTAAGCGAAAGAAACAGATTCCCCAGTAGCCAATAGCTCGGTGTCCAGTATTCGTCCTGCTTCAGAACCGATTGGTGCCACTCTCGATGGCCTGTAAAATAACCAAAATAACAAAATTAAATGCGAAAACTCCCCCAGAACCCCATGATCGTCCTTTTTTGGTTTCATTCATCCTGCTTTTTGTAAAATAATTTCGTACTTGTGTCTACTTATGTGTGTGTATTGTTTGTGTAAATAAAAAATTAATTAATCAACTTAATTTTAATGGAAACTAATGGAATCTCTTTTGTCTAAACCACAAATCGCCATAATCCCTCAGTTTCAAGAGACTTAATTGGATCATAATTAACAATTAATCGATTATTCATGAAATGCTTCAATAAATCAGCCACCAAAGAGGTTTCAATTAGTTATTATTATTAATTATCGAACTACATACAATGACTTATGCACATGGATTAATTTCGTATATAATTTATTAACTTATTGTTTCTTTTGTTTGTTCTTTTATTTCCTTTATCCTTGCCTCATGTCTCCATTCATCCACACCCAAAAACCAACACCCCAAAAACACCACCACCCACCCACACTCATCCACCTACATAATCCCACTCCCAAAGTGAAAATCAAAAAACGCAAATCCCAAGGCCAGTCCACCAAATCCCTCCAGACCTTTGACAATCCGACACCGAAGCGACACCGAAAACCGAACAACAAGTCCGGGGAGCAGCTGCGCACCAAGTCCGGTGCCAGTTTCCTCGACGACCTTGAGGTCGAGGACGATGACTCCAGTACGATACGACTAAAGATACCCCTCGAACACCCTCTAAACGACCGTATGTTCGACATGCTGAACGAGGCGAGTGCCCTGCGGAAGGGATTGGACAGCTCCAAGAGCTACGAGGACGAGGACGACGACAACGACTATGACGATGACGATCCGGCGGCCAAGGAGGCGTTCCTGGCCGCCTACAAACAGGGCGAGGACCCACAGAAAATACTGGACTCCTGGCAGGAGAGCAGCAACAAGAAATCCCATCAACAAAAACAATCCCCTGCTTTCCCAGATTCCCCCGAACAGGCTCCCGGTGTACAGAATCCCTCGGCCGCTAAACCCCTCGGCACTGGACTCCTCGCCCGTCTGCCCAGCCAACCGCGTGACTTGGTGGCCCAGATAGTGAAGCCACGATTCGTGACCCTCAGCTGGGTGGAGCCGCTCCAGAATGCCGGTGAAGTCGTCTACTACACTGTCTTCTACAAGATGAACCACAGCGAGCGGTGAGTGTTGTTCCGTATAATTGATATCCGCTTCACTAGCCATCAATTGCTGAAAGGGGTTGCAACCCAATCCCATTTGCATAGTTGGCTGTCAGCCATCATCTGATGGCTTCATTTCCTCAACCTCAACCAAGCGGAAATGATTTGGCTTTCAGTTTAATCCGTTTGATGGCCTGTCTGGCTGTCGTCCGGCAATTTTCTGATTTCCTGACTCTATTAACTAATTCTCCACATTTCAGAGAACAAAAAATGGTCACCAAATCGCATGATGATCTCCAGGTGAACATTCAGTCCCTATTGCCGGGTCGCACCTACCAATTCCGCGTGGTGGCCAATACAAACTTTGGCAACGGTGAGTCCTCCGCTCCTCTGGAGGTCAACACCCAGCCGGAGGTGAACATTGCCGGGCCACCGCGTAACTTTGAGGGCTTTGCCCGCAGCCATCAGGAGATCTATGTGAGGTGGGAAGAGCCGGCAGTGACCAATGGAGAGATACTCAAGTATCGCGTCTACTACTCGGAGGTAGGATAGGGATAACTTTCTTTGAGAAGAATTATAACTAATCCATTTGGTCCATTCCAGAACGACAGTGGTGCTGATTTGTATCACGACACCACCACCTTAGATGCTGTACTGTCAGAGCTGCGTCCTCATACGGATTATGTGATTACCGTAGCGCCTTTTAATAGAAATGGAATGGGGGATCCCTCCTCAGAGATTCGAGTGAAAACTTTCTCCTCCACGCCCTCGGAACCCCCTAACAATGTCAGTCTGGAAGTGACCAGCTCCACCGTAAGTACACCTTGAAATCATTAAACAAAAACAGAAACTAATGGAACTCTCTTTAGTCCATTACGGTTCACTGGGAGCCACCGGCAGAGGAGGATCGCAATGGACAAATAACAGGCTACAAGATCCGCTATCGCAAGTTCAAGGATGCCCCGCAGGCCAAGAGCACGCCCGCCAATATTCGTTACTTCGAGCTCAGCAATCTGGATCGCAGCTCGGAGTACCAAGTGAAGATTGCCGCCATGACAGTGAATGGTTCTGGGCCATTTACGGAATGGTATCGCGTCAATACGCTGGAGAACGATCTGGATGAGACGCAGGTGCCGGGGAAACCCATTTGGATTAAGATCCATCCCGGCGCCGACAACATACAACTGCACTGGGGTCCCCCCCAGCAGCCGGAGATCAAGATTCGCAACTACGTGCTGGGCTGGGGCCGTGGCATTCCCGATGAGAACGCCATCGAGCTGAAGGAGACGGAACGTTACCACGTGCTCAAGAACCTGGAGTCCAATACGGAATATGTGGTGTCGTTGCGGGCGAGGAATATCAAAGGCGATGGCCAGCCCATCTACGACAATATTAAGACGCGCGACGAGGAGCCGGTGGATGCGCCCACTCCTCTGGAGGTGCCAGTGGGCCTGAGAGCCATCACCATGTCCAGCTCCTCCATTGTGGTCTACTGGATCGACACAATGCTGAACAAGAACCAGCATGTCACGGACAATCGGCACTACACGGTTCAGTATTGCATCACGGGATCGAATCGGTATCGCTACCATAACACCACGGATCTCAACTGCATGATTAATGACCTGCGTCCAAACACCCAGTACGAATTCGCCGTCAAAGTGGTCAAGGGTCGCCGGGAATCCCCCTATTCCATGTCGGTGCTTAACAGCACCTACCAGAATGTTCCGGTTACTCCACCTCGTGAACTCACTGTACGCATGGATGAACTGAATCCACCCACCGTCATAATCCAGTGGCTTCCACCGAAGCATACTGTGGGTCAGATCACCGGTTACAACATCTACTACACCACGGATACCACCAAGCGTGATCGCGACTGGTCCATCGAGGCCTTTGCCGGCGAGGAGACAATGCTGATGCTGCCGAATCTGAAACCCTACACCACCTACTACTTTAAGGTTCAGGCCCGCACCACCAAGGGCAGCAATAATGCTCCATTCTCGGCCCTGGTATCCTACACGACCAGTGCGGCAGTAATTATGCAGGAGGCAGACACCATAGCCAAGGGAATCGACAACGAGAAGCTTCTCTACATCATCATTGGGGCTACGGCGGTGGTGCTAGTGGTGGCTCTTCTGGGCATTCTATTGCTGTGTCGCCGCAAGCCCCAATCCTCACCAGAACACACCAAAAAGAGGTGGGTTTTTTCTTTTAATTCTTTGATTTAAACCTGACTAACTATAATTTGTTGTCTTTTCTTGTCCAGTTACCAAAAGAACAATGTGGGAGTGCCGAAGCCACCAGATCTATGGATACACCATGACCAAATGGAGCTGAAGAACATAGACAAGGGTCTGCACACAGTGACGCCTGTTTGCAGCGATGGAGCATCCAGTAGTGGTGCCCTGACTCTGCCCCGATCAGTGGTGCACAGTGAATACGAGGTGGAAACCCCAGTGCCACCTCATGTGACCAACTCCCTCGACAAGCGCTCCTATGTTCCAGGATATATGAGTAAGTCTTCCCGACCATTCTGCTCCAAAGAGTCTGCTAATTATTGAATCCTCCACTAGCCACTTCAATGAACTCTACAATGGAGCGTCCACAGTATCCGCGTACTCAGTACAGTCATCAGAATAGATCTCACATGACCATGGAAACGGGTCTCTCCCAGCAGAGTCTCAGCCAGCCGCAAAACAACTCCATGGCCCAGACGCCGGAGCATCCGTACGGCGGTTATGATGCCAACTTTTGGTAAGCAGGCGGTGGAATTTTTTGATTCCTGGATAGCATTTCTTGATATGTATGCTTCGCTTTCGGTGCCAGAAATTCTAACAAAATTGTCACAAAAATTCCCCTAGTTTTTACTTTTGTCCATTTTGGCAAGCCATTTTCGCTGCAAACAAGACCCAGAGACAAGACAAGACAAGAGAATGTGCTCGAGAACGCGATGGGGGCGGATCGATCCGAGCATTCAGGTGAATCTGGTGCACGGCCCTACCAGCCGGGTGATCCAGTTGAATCGTAGGACTCTGCCGCGGCGAGTCGAACAGCAGTTGCTGCTCATGGCGTCGCCGTCGCCGTTTCTCAATTTCATGAACAAATTTCGGCTGGATGAGATCCTAATTAATCATCAGTATAAGGGCGTCTATAGCATGCGCACCGCTGCCACCATCACCGAGTTAGCTACATACACGTGGAACGTAATGTCCGTATCCGATCGCCAGCCGTACATCCGGCTGGCCCGGAAGGCGCAGCAGATTCAGCAGGCGCGGAAGCTGCACTTTCTGGGCAACAGCAATCGGCCGTTGACCAAAAGAATTCCCCACTGTCCCACTGTTGTTGTCTGAAGCAGTCTTAGCCCCCCCATCTTTGGAACTTGTTTACGAGCATTTGGAAGAACTCTTTTTAGTTAATAAATATTTCATATTTCATTTGATTCATGTTTTATTGTACTATTTTTGTAGCAATGCGAGCAATGGAGCACCTGGCAATGGTTGTGTGTCCACCATTGAGAGTGCCAAGCGCGGGCATCCTCTGAAGAGTTTCAGTGTCCCGGGACCACCGCCGACGGGAGGAGCAGCGCCCCTCAATAAGCACAGTGAGTTGTCTTGGATATCATTATATTATGTGGTTTATTAATTGAATTTCTTTTTGGAAAAAAGCTCCCGCTGTCACAATACGTCCACAAAACCAATCGCCCTATAAGAAGCCATCCTTCTCGGCTGCCACACCCAATCGACTGCAGGGCGGCGGGTCCATAGCCCACTCCACCGATGAGATCCAAAGACTGGCCCCAAGTACATCCACCGAGGAGCTGAACCAGGAAATGGCCAATCTGGAGGGACTGATGAAGGATCTGAGCGCCATCACGGCCAATGAGTTTGAATGTTAACAACGTTTTTGGAAGGCTGAGAGAATTAGTCGTGAAAACAATGGATGTTACTTGTTTTTTAGTTTCTTGTTTAATTAATGATTTAACTCGAATTTGTGAAATGTCGAATCGGAGCGACTGGAATCGAGTATATCCGAGTATGTCCCCTCATTGTCCGTCAAATCGGATATAGTTTTAGTTAATCAAATGTGCGATATATTATTGAAACGAAAACGAAAGTGAAAATGATAATGAAGAGATCTGTAAATAGGAACGACGCCGCCATATAAACTTTTAAGCGTAGATACACACATTAATACCTATAGGAATAGCACCTAAGCATTAGTTAATTATCATCTAAGGAGAGTGTAAAAAATCAAAGGACAGAGGTCGACGAGAGAAGCGTTTAATGTGCATGATCTGTCCTTGGTCTGTCATACAACATTTCATATTTATCGCATTGCATCTGCATCTGCATCATCTTAATTTTATCCGCTTGCTAAATCGGATAGTCTAAGTCTCCAAACATACATATGCCATTCTATATAATGCATACAGCATCTAAGCTAAGTTTCATACTAGTAATGACCCTATGAACGTAACTTTTACGCTATTATAATCCTTACCAAACAATCAAAACAATTCGCTCTAGACTTGCATCTTAAAGTGTTCTGAATTTTCATTCATTTGTTTATTCTTAATTTTAATACATTACTTTATCGATACGTAGGCAAGTGTTTGAAGTGTGCCATGATTGTCGCCAATACCCCATCAAAAAACTACTTAAGCTATAAAGTCAAGTTCTAAACTAAGCCAGCAAAGCATTTACAATTTAAAGTATAAATTAAACACAATGTGGTGTAACGTGATGTATTAGTGCGCCATAAATAAAAAAACTGAGAACTTTTTTAAAAGATTTTGATGTGTTCAAAATGTTACTTGTCAAGAAAGTTTACTATTTTCATTTGTTTTTCCATTAAGAAACTTTATTCGACTGTATTGCTTTGCACAATAATCTCATTCAACGCAGCAACAACATTATTGAGTAATATTAATTAAAACCAATTCTTAAATCAAATGCACAAGGAAAACGTTTGAAAATGTGAAATTTTTAATGTATTGAACGTAAACTTTGTAATCAAAAGAGAAAATTGCTAAATATATGAAGAATATGTGGAAAAAATGTGTCGCTTTTTGGGTTGAAATTATGGGAAACGCAATTACGGGAGAGAAAGATTCCTTTGGAAATCATCCTTAGGAACAAGAGAGTGGCCGTGAAAAGCACCTGCACCTGTTCACCTGTCCAACACCTGTTCATGGCCATTTCTAAATCAACAATGAGCCAAAATTTAAATTTCGGTTATCTTACATAAATTATTACCCACAATTATATATGGAGGTAATGATAATTTCTTTGGCCATTAATGGAAAAATAAAAAATAACATTTTTACAACACAAACTATTGATTTTTGGAGTTTGGAATCAGTCTTTAATCGTAAGTTGGAAAAAAATTATTATAGAGAGAGGGAATTAGCCATAACTATGCTAATTCTTGGCCGATCGGCGTAAAGGATACCTTCCCGATCTTAGATTTTTATGTATTATAATTTTTAATAAAAATCTGGCTGTCCAAAAATTTGACCCATTTTCTCAAATTTTCAAAGGGGTTTCAAATTTTAAAATTTTTTGGCAAAAATCGACCAAAAATTTTATATTCCAATTTCTTCTATATTTTAATGCAGATCGACGGAGACTAGATCTCTGATTCATAAATGGCATACCGTTTCAAAATCGGTTGTCAAATGGCTGAAATATTGGCTTAAAACCGTCAAGAAAGTTACCTTCTGGCCAAAAGTCTCCCTCCTCCAGCCAATGCCAATTTGTACGCTTTTTCGAAGACATTTTTGTTCATAACTTTGCCAATATTTGTCCCATTGTAAAATGTTATACCTTCCCGATCTTAGAACTTCGAGTAGTATCATTCTCAATTAAAACCTGGACAACTAAAATCTAACCCCATTTTCGTAAATTTTCAAAGGGGTCACATCATGATTTTTGACAAAAAATAGACCCAAAATTGAACATTTCAATTTTTAGAATATTTTGATGCAGAACGAGAGCATTTGATGCCCTGATTTAGAAATGGTATTCATTTTTCATATGCGATGTAAAATAGTTGAAATATGCGCTAAAAAGTGACTTATTTTGGCCCTTAACCTCAAATTTGGTCAATGAGGGTTTCTGCCCCGACTTTCTTCAGAAAAATAGCCATAACTTGGGTAATATCTATCCGATCGATGAATGTTATACTTTCTCAGTTTTATAATATCGAGTACTTATCGAGTACTTAACAAAATCAGGTTATCCAAAATTTGGCAACATTTTCTCAAATTTTCAAAGGGATAACATCATGATTTAGGACAAAAAAGGGTTCAAAATTTTGCTTCTCGATATTTACAATATTTATTTACAGATTGAAGGAAATTGAAGCCATGATTCCTAAATGGTTTTCCTTTTTGGTTTTAAAATCGGTCTCAGTTTGGCCGAAATATTGGAAAAAAAGTGTCTTAAAAGTTGAAAAATTTTGAGGAATATGTGGAATAGTTTATTAAACGAAGTTTTTGGGATTAAATTCATTTATAATTCATCTCTAACAAAGAAAACCGTCACTTGGACGCGCCAAACTTTGTAGGTAGCGAACCTCAATTGGATTTTATAGTCGCTGTTAAGAGGAGCCCCGTAAATACTCGTGATACTCCAATGAGTTCTGTTTTAAAACTGTTTTTATTTCTTACAATTCTCTTACAAGAAACATACATGAAAATCTTAAATCTATTTAAAACTACTTATCAACGGACTGCTCGCTGACCTGCTATGTGGCCCTTTCTTAAGTGCTTCAAGTGCACCACATATGGTAAATATTCGGTTCGACTGCAGGAGATCGTCTTTCAAACCATGCTGTTAATCTCTTATTCACATGGGTCCGATCTCCTACATTCTATGTTTGGAATTCTTATCGTGTTCAATGCTTGAACAGTCGCCCTGTGGAAGCGGAAGTTTTTTGAGGAAATCATCCGTAAACTCCAAATTATCTAAAATGATGTCATGCTAAGAAAATAAATTATTTAGTCGTAATAATCTTACATAGAAATATACCCACATCATAGGGACAGGTGTGGTTAAGGTTCGATTTGGTCATGATGGCGCCAATGACCAGGCTCTCGAACGACAACTTATTCACATTTTTCATCAGTTGACAAAAATCGGTGCTTATATTGTAGATAAATGGCTGGTAGCCATTATAACGACGATAAATACTCCAGTTTATCTAGAAAATACACTTAATATATTGAAAATATATTTGCTTTTAATTAAAATTCACTTACCCACGCATTATCAATTGGAACTTGAAGCAATTTTAAGTAAAAATACGCACCAACTCTTCCTCGGCCTAGCAAGTTCAGTTTGCACTTTTCAAAAATACAATAGGATTCATTATAGTTTAAACACTGAATGTTGGTAAACCTGGACTTTGATTTTCGTCCTTCGGTGCTAGGATTTAGGCAGAGGAATGTGGCTAGGGCCAAGAGTAGCAGCCGAACACCAGTTATGGGATTCATGTCCGATTTACAAATGAAACAAAATCTATATATCCGGCTATTTAATATAAATTATTATCCATAATTACCCAGTGGGGGTAATGATTATTTTTCCATTAACGAGCAAACATTTTCAATCATAACTTTTTTTAATTTTGATAATTTTTTGTTCATTGAAGTGTTACTATATTTTCAAACTATGATCTATAATTGTTGATTTTATATAATTTTGGTAAGATATTTATTTCTTAAAAAACTGCAGTTTCATTGCTGTTTATATGAAGACTACTTTTGGGCTGAAATTTCAGACAAAGTAGGTTTAAGTAAGCTTTAAATTGAATTAAAATTGAATTAAGAAAATGGTATGAAAAAATAAACGGAATAAAATTTATTTAAGAACAAACTTTAATGTTCTTGTATTACTTTTTGAAAAATGAAACAGTTTTTCTTTTATATATTTAAAACAATTACAAAATATTTTTATTAATCTTAAGCCTAAGCTAAAAGAATTAAAATAAAATTATTTGTTTAAGCAGCTAAAAGTTAAAACATGTTTATAAGCATTTTAACCTAGTTAGCATTTAAAACTGGCAGCATAAATTCTTTACCAAAGAGCCAAGTGGTATCAAGTTCTCTTTGGATAGCCAGGTAAGAGAGTCAGGTGATCAAGATGCCCCAATCCGCTGGCTGGCTGGCTGGCTTGAATCATTGAGGCCCAAGCTGCCACCTGAGCGCATGCTCAGTTCGTGTCAGGCAGTTGATCGGTGTGGAGCCAGCTTTCTGTTCCCGCTTGAAGCCATTTCACAGTGCGTTTGTGTGTCAACGTCGACAGAAAACAATTGGAAATCGAGGCATAAAAATAGTGAAATCTGATTTGAATTTAAATCAGTTTTGACTTTTGTTTGACTTGCTAACACAATGAATAAGCTACCGCTGAGAGCTTGGCGTTCCACCACCTCGGAGCCGAGTCTGAGGAGATGTGTGTCAAAGATCGGCGGCGGATCAGCCTCCGCCACCAACTTGTTGCCACACGAAAAGCGACGCTTGGATACCCGCGAAAGCTCCACGGGCGTAGCCGCCTGCCCACATCTGGCGGAACAGGAGGATGCAGCCAATGCCTCCAGGATACATGCCACATCAGAGTGGCAGAATGCCCTGCCCTACAATCAGATACCAGGACCAAAGCCCATACCCATTTTGGGCAACACCTGGCGGTTAGTATTCGACAGAAAACGAAAGACTTAAGACACAAACTCGCTTTCACTCGCAACTTGCAATTCCAATGCATCCATAAAAGAGACCACAAAAACAAGACTCTCCATCTCACTTGACCCAATTAAGTCGATACCAGCTGGTTCCACACTTATTGAATTAGCCATGATGATGTTCACATTTGCCAGCACCTATTTGTTTAGGTTTTTTTGCAAAAAAAAAAACAAACCACACGCAATCATATTACTGACCATATCCAAACTAGTTATTTCCCCGGAGTATTTATATTTGTGCTAAACAAACATTTATCAGCGGATTTAAAGGCCTCTTGGGTTTGTTGGGATTCTTGTTAAATGTGCGTGTGGGATTCAAGATTCCAATTTACACCTGCATAATCACTAGCCCCTCTTGGCCGCCACTCGGAAGACATCGGACGGCACGTCATTTGGCTTTTTTTTAGCGTTCAATTAGCGTCGGATTCAAGGTCATCGTAATAACGTGTGAAATTTTGCTCACTAATGATTTTTTGCGCCTTTCTGGAGAAAAATAGTGAATGCATCTTTCATTGTCGTAGGTTTATCTATATATTTTTTTAACCTTGATTATTCCCACTCTTAGACTCATGCCAATAATTGGTCAATATACCATCTCGGATGTGGCAAACATATCATCGCTGCTGCATGAGCGATATGGGAGGATCGTGAGATTTGGAGGTCTAATTGGTCGCCCTGATCTCTTGTTCATCTACGACGCCGACGAAATTGAAAAGGTAAGCTTAAACAGCACACTTTAGCACAGAAATGGGAAAGGTTAATGGATAATGGACCGACGTCGTTGACTTTACGCTTGACCAGCGAACCACGAAGGCACCAAGCCATTACACTAATTTCTGCCACCGTACAAATTACCCACAATTGTCGGATATTAAGCGAAGCAATTTTTATGAATGCTTTTCAGTGCTACCGCAGCGAGGGGCCCACCCCGTTCCGGCCCTCGATGCCCAGCCTGGTCAAGTACAAGAGCGTGGTGCGCAAGGACTTCTTCGGGGAACTTGGCGGAGTGGTGGGCGTGTAAGTGGCATTGTTCTGTCCATCAGAATACTTAATTTTGCAATTTTTGTTAAACTACAGCCATGGTGAACCCTGGCGTCAGTTCCGCTCGCGTGTCCAAAAGCCGGTACTGCAGTTATCCACTATCCGGCGGTATTTGCAGCCCCTGGAGGTCATTACCGATGATTTCCTAGTCCGCTGCGAAAGTCTTTTGGATGAAAATGAAGAGCTGCCAGAGGATTTCGACAATGAGATTCATAAATGGTCCTTGGAATGTAAGTTGAATTTAAAAATAATTATAACTCAAGTCATTATTCACGTTTCTTTCAAGGCATTGGTCGTGTGGCTTTGGACACTCGTTTGGGCTGCCTGGAGTCCAACCTCACGCCGGATTCGGAGCCACAGCAAATCATTGATGCAGCCAAGTACGCCCTCCGCAATGTGGCCACCTTGGAGCTAAAGGCTCCCTATTGGCGCTACTTCCCAACTCCCCTGTGGACTCGTTACGTCAAGAACATGAACTTCTTTGTGGGGTAAGTAATTAATATGACATAAAATTAAAAAAATTTAAGAAAATATTTGTTTCCAGCGTTTGCATGAAGTATATACAAAGTGCCACCGAAAGACTCAAGACCCAAGATCCCAGTCTGCGTGCTGGAGAACCTTCTCTTGTCGAAAAGGTGATCATGTCGGAGAAGGACGAGAAAATAGCCACCATAATGGCTTTGGATTTGATTCTAGTCGGCATAGACACGGTGAGTGGTCTAATGATACTCAAAAATCGAAGTAATCCCTAAAATTTCATTACTTTCAGATATCCATGGCTGTCTGTTCCATGCTCTACCAACTGGCCACACGACCAGTGGAACAGCAAAAGGTCCACGAAGAGTTGAAGCGACTGCTGCCGGATCCCAACACACCTCTGACCATTCCGCTGCTTGATCAGATGCACCACCTGAAGGCCTTCATTAAGGAGGTATTCCGTATGTACAGCACCGTCATTGGAAACGGACGCACTCTGCAGGAGGACAGCGTGATTTGTGGCTACCAAGTACCCAAGGGGGTGCAGGCTGTCTTTCCCACCATCGTCACCGGCAACATGGAGGAGTATGTGACTGATGCGGCTACTTTCCGGCCAGAAAGATGGCTAAAGCCACAACACGGTGGTGTGCCCGGAAAACTGCATCCATTTGCTTCGCTGCCGTACGGATATGGAGCACGCATGTGTCTGGGTAGACGATTCGCCGACCTAGAGATGCAGATACTGCTAGCCAAGCTACTGCGCAACTACAAGCTCGAGTACAATCACAAGCCGTTGGACTATGCTGTTACCTTCATGTATGCGCCCGACGGCCCGCTTCGCTTTAAAATGACGAGAGTTTAGTTGTAGATTTACGATTTTTTAAACATTTAAGTTTTTCTGTAAATAATAGTTCATTTGCATACAAATGATGCGAAGTTTTTCTTGTTATTGCATAACTACTTAGGCTTTACTAAACTAACAAAGTTTTAGATTATTCGTCACTTCCTCTTCCACGTCCTGTACCAGTTCTTAACAGTCTTTAGGCTTTTGTCGGCATCCTGCCTAGTTTCCCCGCGAAGAACGAATACTTTGTCCTCTTTGTAGGAATCTTTGGCCTCTTCCAGAATGGTTCCAAAGATTTCGCATTCTATATTCGACGTGAGCTTCTTCTCGTTGTACTTTCGTTCTTTCAGGCGATCGTAGAGCGTGGTGTTGGGACAGGTGACCACGAAAACGGCTTGAAACCAGCGTTCGGGAAAGAAATCACAGCCATGATATTCCACAATGTTGCCGCCTTTGGCCATTATAGGTTCCAGGTGATCCATAAGCTAATTAGACAGAAAAAATGTTCTTAAAATAAGGGAGATAAAGAGAGATGAGACTACTTTATCTTCGTCCAAAATGGGACAGTCGTATTCGTCGTCATACTCCTCAATAAAATTATTATCCTTGGCAATTTTGGAGCAGTCCAGCCAGTCGAATTTTAGTTGAGCGGAAAGGCGTTCGCACAAATAAGATTTACCAGCTCCCGGAGTTCCTGAAAGTTAAATAATATTATTAAAAACTGCCCAAATGTAGAGAATGATGGCACCAACCTGTAATTAAAATATTTGGCTTGGCATCCTCAGAGCGTTCTGTCATCTTGCTCATTTGGTAGTAACAATAAAATATATATATCTATAAAATATTACAAGTTTTGTTGTAAATATTCTTTATTTTGATGTAAAATTCGTAGCACGTGAAATTGTTTATTTTCTGGATACGTTATCGTTATCGATGCTTCGAAACATTTTAGTTCTTGTTTCCAGACCTGCCAACTTATTTTCTAGTGTTGCGCATGAAGTGGCGCAAAAAGCTAAATTTATTTAAATTATTTAGCTATTTACTGTAAGTGGGTTGAAAATAAAATAGAAATTGTATCAAGTCTTCCATAACAATAAAAAATTCATTAATTTAACGCCTCAGACCATTAATAATTCATAGATATCGTTTCCTACGTATTTCCTACGTACATAGGTGGCCTTTTGTCTATCTACGTTTCGCCAAGAACCGTTGCTTTTCTCTGTTTTCTTTTCCTCCTTGCTTCGTCCTCTTTTGTAGGCAGAACTCCAGAATCTCAAAGCTGTATCTCATTCTTTCTTTTCCTTCCTTCTCTACTTGAAATATCCAACTCGGGGCAAAAATTTTTCCGATTCCGTCGGGAGTAAGTGGGGAAAAATGGAAGGGTCCGTGGACGGGTCAGAAATTGGAAAAGTGGAAATGAATGGAGGAACGGAAAAGCGTCAGCATGTTCCGTATATTCTGAACGGAGAACTCTATCGGATTGAGAATCAGGTTGGCGACAATGTCACCGTAAAGTGCTGCTACTGTCCGCCGGATCGGATTTATCGCGGCAGCGTGCGCTCCACCGGTAACTTTCACATGCACATCAAGGTAGGTATGGTGGAAGTTTGTAGATTTTTTTTGACAATTGAAATTCGTTGAAACAGCGTCGTCACAGTTCGCTTCTTGGAAAGTTGCATGAAATGAAGGTGGCCGCTTTGGAGGAGCGCCGTGATCGGATCATGAAGAATCGACGGTTTGGTAAGCCACGGAAGAAATCGCCACCGTGCCAGTCATCCGGGGACAGCCCGTCGGATCTAGTGGAGGGCAACAATGGAGCAGCAGGTGCTCCAACAGGCGCGGTGAGTGAGGAAACCCATGAGCTGAAAATCAAAACGGTGTTCCAGCGACACAAGCAAGAGCAGGAGGGAGCGGCCACAAGATCGGTGAGGGAAAAAGTGGGATAGCAATAATACCTGCATGAGATTACCGTTATGTATTTTTGTAAAAGTATCTACGCGACAAAAAAAAAAGTTCAATGAAAAAAAAATATTGAAAATAGCTTTTTAAGGATAAGATACAAGATATGTTTTATTAATAATTATTATTTTAAATTTTAGTCAAACGATTCAACTTCAGACACCAGCAGCAAGGCCAATACTTCAAGTATATATTTGCTCCAAAATGTAAGTATTATACAAGATTTCTTCTATATACCAAAATTTTAAAGGTTGTGTTTGATTACATTTCTCAGGTTGAAACAGTGACTACAACTTCGCCATCTACTCCCCATGTTGGGCTCTTGGGTCACGTGAAGCCCGAGAAGGCAAATAGTTCCTCGTTCCTGAGCAATCAGCCGGAGGCCATCGACTTGAGCCGGGCTCAGGCGCACCAGAATGGCGAAGTGGCCACCAGCTCGCTGAGCTTCACCCCGGGAGGGGCTTCCATTGACTACCCACGCTCCCAGGCCGTCGCCCAGTCGCTGTCCTTCACCCACTTTGTGGAAAACTCGCACCGCGATGTCCTGCAGCGTCTGGACCGTACCATGAGCGAAATAAGTCAGGAGCTGCGCAGCCGCAACCGCATCGAGCACAATCGCCTGCTGTTGGAGGCGGCCAAGTTCAAGTATCTGAACCCCAACTTCCAATTTGAACCAACCCTATAAGAGGGGATATTTGAATAATTTGAACTTTGATCCTACCTCAGAATACACAACCTAGATGTACTGCAGGATTAGTATTTTCTTACAAATAAAACTTAAAAACGAAATTATGAAGCTTTTTTTGAAAAACAAATATGTAAACGAACTTTGAAATCTTTGGTATTTTCCCGCTTCTGACAACTGGTCACACTGGTTCCGCTTTGTTCTTCGGTTGTCTGTTTTTTATGTTTACACTGCTTATATCTTAATTTTTTGTAAGAGATATGTCCGATAAAAGGACTCTGATAGATTTAAATGATGAAACTAGCGACGATGAAGAGATTACCACCCAAGGAGCAGCGGGCTATGCCAAGAAACCCGCGGAAATTGTGCATTCCAACCTGTACGACGATGTCCCCACAACTAGTTCTTTAGTTTCGGAAGTAAACGAAAATTCGGGGAACTACCCATTAGATGCACAAAATGATCATCCACCTTTGCTTCTGGAAGAGAATGCTTTAATTAGCGGAAACGTATGTAATTTTATGCAATAGATAAATCTGTAATGAAACACCAATCGTTGCTGTAACTAAAAGGCTTATCTTTATCCGCCTACTTCCCTTAAAGCTGTTACTAATCGTTCTCTAAAATATACACAGATCACAAATGGGGATGCGAGGGGCAATGGTCAAATCATTCCTGATTCGGAGCCTATTTTTCATCTTCGATCCCGCACAGCAGCCGCTTCCACGCCCAACTACGAGGTTTGTGCCGTGACATTTCAATTTGCGCCTTTTGTTCTTATCAGCCACTATTGCCACTTGTAGAGCCTGGACTATGAGGTTTGCGAAAACGTGCTGTTCCAAGACGAGCAACGAAAGCGGCTCACTGAAAGATTCTCGCCGCGGAAGGGCGTCATACGGTGGATAATTTTCATACAGATTGGCATTATTACAGCTCTAATCGCATGCACAATAGACATCATCATAGAAGAGCTCTCGGAGCTAAAGTACAAATTTCTCAAGAACTGTAAGACCTAATCACATTACTAAACCATTGATAGTTTCATTGTAATCATATTTCCTGTATCCCCTTAGCTGTGGACGAAAATGTGCCACTTAGCGACGCCAGTGGCAAAGATCTTATGGTCCCCTTTTTGTACTGGATCCTGCTTAGCATTGTACCCGTGGGCATTGGAGCGGCCATGGTCACCTACATTGAGCCCATTACGGCGGGCAGTGGCATTCCACAGGTCAAGAGCTACCTGAATGGCGTCAAAATACCCCGAATTGTTAGGATTAAGACTTTGGCAGTCAAAGCCATCGGCGTGATAACGTCCGTGGTGGGCGGTCTGGCTGGAGGAAAGGAGGGACCCATGATCCATGCTGGAGCGGTGGTGGCCGCCGGAATATCACAGGGAAAAAGCACAACTTTCGTTAAGGACTTTCGCATCTTTAAAGCTTTCCGGGACGACCATGAAAAGCGGGACTTTGTGCTGGGAGGCGGAGCGGCAGGAGTATCAGCCGCTTTTGGAGCTCCCATTGGAGGGATGTTGTTCTCCTTGGAGGAGGCGGCCAGCTTTTGGAACCAGAATCTCATTTGGCGCACACTGGTAGCCTCCATCATCAGTGTGTTCACCCTGAACATAGTGCTCTCCGCCTACCATGGGCTCAATGACTTTACGTTTACGGGTCTCTTCAATTTGGGAAAGTTCGACACACCTCTCAAGTTTGATTACTTTGAGCTGCCCATTTTTATGCTTCTCGGAGTGATTGGAGGACTACTGGGAGCTGCCTGGAATTCGCTAAACACCAAAATTAATGCCTTTAGGAAGCGCTTTATATCATGGAAGTTTGCCAAAGTTATCGAAGCTGCTGTGGTGGCCATGTTGGGCGTTACACTGGCGTGCCTGATGATTTATTTCATCAACGATTGTCGACCACTTGGCAACGATCCGACCGTGCATCCTGTTCAGCTTTTCTGCGAGGATAACGAGTACAATGCGGTGGCTTCCCTGTGGTTCCAAACACCTGAGGCCACAGTCCGATCGCTGTTCCACGATCCTCCAGGTGAGATTTTCTGTAAAGGATTAAGGATTTTATTTGTTAATTAATATCTATCTTTTTAGGCTCTCATAAGATCACCACGCTGACGCTCTTCACCATTATATACTATGTGTTATCCTGTGTCACCTTTGGCCTCAATGTCTCGCTAGGTGTTTTCATTCCCACTGCTCTGGTGGGGGCAGCTTGGGGTCGCCTTCTGGCCATGCTAGCCTTCTACCTTTTCCCACAGGCGGTAAGGAGAAACACTTCATACTTAGTCCTTAAAACTACCTTTAATTTTCCAATTCAAGAACTTCCTGCATCCTGGAAAGTATGCTCTGATTGGAGCTGCCGCCAATCTGGGCGGTGTTCTCCGGATGACCATCAGTTTGTCGGTCATTTTGATGGAAACTACTGGTGTGGAAACGTCCTTCTTCTTTCCCCTCATCATCGCCCTGATTAGCGCCAAATGGGTGGGCGACTACTTCAACGAGGGCATCTATGACACCCAAATAGAAGTTAACCATGTACCGATTCTGCCCTGGGAGCCGATGCCCCAATACAAGGGCCTGACGGCCCGGGAAATCATGAGCAGTCCAGTGGTCTGCATCAAGCTAAGGGACAAGGCTCATTATATCTACAAAGTGCTGAAGAAGTGCGATCACAATGGCTTTCCGGTGGTAGATGACGTTCGCGATGTATGTTCATCATATAACTTGGTTTATTATGAAATTAATTATAAATTTGATTACAATTTCTATTCTTTGTAGGATCGCCGCTCTGAGGGTCGTATTTGTGGCATTATATTACGTTCCCAGCTGATTGTTATCTTACTGAAGTCCTTGTATGTGGAAAACAAGCAATTCTGGTTGCCGGAAACAACTATTCAAACTTTTAGGGACGTCTACCCGCGTTATCCTTCAATTAAGGTAGTAAATAGGTTTTTGTTTAAGGAGTTTAATTGAATCCTGTTGGAAATCCTATTTTTTCAGAGCGTGCGTAAGCTAGATGACAACGAGAAATACACGGTGGACTTGTCCATGTTTATGAATCCATCGCCAGTACGCGTTAATCCTGTGGGTGTTCCTAGTTTATTTCTCAAGATTAAGTTAATTTAATATTATCCTCCCTCTTTCAGCACGATTCTGTGCCAAGGATCTTCCAGATATTCCGCGCCTTGGGCCTGCGACACCTGCTGGTCATCAACAATGAAAATCGGGTGGCTGGCATCATCACCAGGAGGGACTTCATCTACAAATAATTTCTTAGCATCCAATGCAGGTTTTTAAAGTTTTTAACCTAAGCAGAAAGTGTCTTTTATGGTGAGAATAAAAACAAAATATTTATAATCAAAAACGCGAACTTCACTTTTGATAAACTTTTTGTTTTAATCTGATTTTAGGTTTTTACAACTTAAGATTATGACCTTAATGCCTAAAAATATAATCAATAGTATTCACAAGGAATTGTACAAGGTTTTGTGTGTGGGTGTGTTGTGGGTGTTTTTGTTTTTTGTTTGTTTGTTGTTTGATTTTGTATAAAAAATACGATACATCTATGTAAAAGTAAAAGTGCTAAGGTGTTTTATAAAAATCCTTAAAAAACTAAACCTAAACAGACATGACATGTGTCCTAAGAGGCTCCTAATAACTAGCACAACTGTCTCGGTTTCGGTTTCTATTTCGTGTTTCTTTATCTTGGTTTTTAGTGCACAAAACTCTATAAAATATATAATATATTTGACTTATTACGGGGCTTGCGATTGCATAGTAAGGTTGTCTGGTTTCCTATCGATAAGACACTAATGCTAAAGCGCATTAATTTTAATTGTTAAGCAAAAAGTGTGTACGGCTATAAAATTCCTATTTCGGAGAAAAACACCTAAGAGTAAATGACTTTTTGTACAAAATGAAGCTTTCTCGCGTTCCTCGTTTCTCTTTTTCGTTCAAAAATATCCAATGTCCAGTTTCCAATGTAAAGCCGAGGCCTGCAACAGACGGTTCGCTGTCCAGGAACTGGTATCACATTTTAAAATAAATTTCCTTTGCATTCCCTCGATCCTTTACGGTCTCTCAACGTCATGTGAATGCTGCCTCCGACCAAGTTATGGTTGCCGGTTAGCTCTCCATCGGACGCACCTGCTGCAGTGCCTCCGCATTGGCGTTTGCCCCCGCTGCTGCTGCCGCCGCACTGTTGCAATGCTGCTGTTGGGGTGTCGCACTGGAGGTCGTCGAGTCGGCAATGCTATTGGTGGCCGGGTGGGAGGAGGATGTCGAGGATGATACTGCCGAGGATGCCAACACAGTGGCCACCGCTGTTGCCGCACCAGGCGTCGGAGCCGTGGAGTTGGATGTCGGAGCAGCTCCGGCGCCATTTGCTGCTGAAGTCAAGCCACTAACTGCTCCTGGCACCACCTTGTACCTGGTGTAGACCCGATAGGGCGTCTTTGAGGTGTCCTTTTGCGGCACTGCCTTGGTTTTGCTGGCAGCTCCCCAGCCGCTGGCGTTGATCTGGTCCGCCATCCTGCCCAGGAGCCAGTCATTGCAGTTCTGTTGCAACTGATCGCTCACATTCTGCTGCAGCCACTTGCTGACGAAGGTCTTGAAGCGAGAGTACTTCACCTGGGTGACACGACTATGACTCTGCAAGGGATTAGAGATTAATATTGTTACTAGAATAGTTTAGAATAGAATAGTCTACCTTCTTGGCACGACGCACTGCATCGTACTTGAGTAGCTTGAGATTCTTGCTGGTCACAAAGCAGCGTCCATTGCTGGCGTTGCTGCTGATCTCGTCGCGGTCGTTGAACGCATACTGCTCGGCCAGGCCCACCTGCGGCGCACCGAGTCTCTCCGGCAGACGCTTCCCACTGCTGGTGGTGTTCCAGCTGTTGTTATTATTGTTATTTCCCGATGGGTTTGCTGCGGAACTGCTCTTCTCCCCACTCGCCTCTCCCGACGTGGTTGCCGGCGCTGTCGTTATCACCTGCTCGCTGCGATGTCGCTTCTGTTCGAACAACTGACGCACTTGCTCCTCGTGCAGCTGCGACCGGCGCTTGTTGCGCAGCAGAAAGCGCGCCTTACGACCTCCTCCACCGATCCCTTGAGCTCCTCCACGACCAAGCTGGAATGAAAACAATGGAAAAGTTAGTCTTGATTGGACATAATTGTGGCAATTGCTGGCTGGCGGGCAATTGAAAAGACGACATGCTCACAGAATTAAAAAAAAAAAAAAGATTACTTGACGTCGTATGTGGGAGGTATAGTGGTATAGTGTATGTCGGTCGGTGGGTTTTGTGTTTGGAGTACGGATAGCAAGGTTTAAAACAGGATAAGAGTACATATTCAAAAACATATATATGTAAAGATATAGGTACATAGAACTGAAGATGAGATCGAAGTACCAGGCCAAAGACTCACACGCACAGTGGGACAAATTGACAAAAAACAAGGTTCAACACAAAAAAATGGATAAAAAAAAAAAGACAATTGAAAGCAATACCAAGGAACAACTTTAAACACAATTCTTAGAGATAATCTAGGTAGTAGGTGGAAAACGAGGATTTCTACAATGCGATGACTTACCTTGCTTAAACTTAGGTCTGTGTGATAATTACTGAGTACGGGGTTTGCTGCTTTCCCTATATGCCCCCAGAAGAAGAATACATATACATAGACCCTCACTCCCCCTCCCTTCAGTGGTAGTCAGAAATTATGATTTTTTTAATAGGCTGCTCCATTTATATATTTCTCAATTTCACTCTCCAGTTTTTTTTAGTGTTTTTGTGTTGTTGTTGTTTTTGCTTAATTTACAATTATTATTGATGGTGTGTGGTGTGTGTGTGTGGGTGGAGTGTGTGTTGTGTGTGTTTTTGTAGTTCTTAGGCCTATATGTAAAATGGTTACCGATTTTTAAAAAAAGACATTTGGCTGCTGCTTCCTTTACAAAATTAGCTACTAAACGTTTTACACATAATACATTCATTGACCGTTAACCATTACGTTATTTACAGTTAAAAACATCATAATTATTATTTACATTTGTGTGTGTTGTCTGTGTGATCGTAATATATCCCTATTTATCATCTCTATTATCTCACACACCACCAAAATCCAATCCAATCCAATCCAACCACCAATTACCGTTATCCATTATCCGATTTACGATATCCGATATCTGTTTATCGATATATATTGACTTGCACTTGCACTAGTCTCTAATTCTAGCGGAAAACTCAAAATCAATCAGAGGGGAGAGAGAATATGCAACAAGCATGTGTTTAATCGTGTTCAAACGTGTTTGATCGTATTTTACATAATGCTTCCATTTATAGTTTGTCAGATGCATGGTTTTTTTGGGTGGAAATACTACAATTAGAGGTGAGTATTTTTGGTTTTCGGATCCTCATTTGTTAATTATTGCGGATTTGCTTTTTGGTTTATTACATACAATGTGTGTGTGTGTTTGTGTGAGTGTGAGTGTATGGGTGGTGGTGGTGGTGGGAGAGGTGGTTGGTCGTGTCAGTGGTGTGTAGTAGTGGTGGTGGTGGTGGCGGTGGCGGGTGAAAATTTAGTATTATATTTTACGTTCTCTTTTTTTTTTTCTTTTTTTTTTTTTTTAATCAAAAAACAAATTTTTTATTTTATTACTATTTCATTTTGCAATATGACTTTTTCTTCTTCTTATTCAATGAAATTATCAAAACTATGTTATTTCAAGCCTTGGAATTGACCTGGTACGAAAAAATAAATCGGAAAAAATGAGAGAAAAGAATGCAAAAAAGCATTAATTAGTGAATATACTTTGTTTTTCTTCTTGAATCTTTTTTTTCTCGTATGCCAAAAAAGTATTCAAATAGTATGCATACGAAATGTGGGCGGCGGCATGTTGAAAAATGATATTTAAAAAAAAAACCAAAGAAATTATAGAAAATATATATAGAGCTGAGAGAGAATAGAAAACAAAAAGTGGAAAGAAAATAGTGCAGATAGAGAGGATTACAACAACACAACAGATAGGATAACCGAAAACCAATAGATACATATATACCATGGTATGTAGTATTATTTACAAAAAACTGAACGCCAGTCTGTCTAGTTTCTGGTCTAATAAATGGAGTTTTTTTTTCAGATATATACAGTGGAAGTTGAGTAAACAAAACCGAAGGAAGAGAACAATAACAAACCGGTGGACAAAGCAATTAAAAAAGGAACTCAAATATGGAAATAAACAACGAAATACACAAACAACATGGTTAACCACTCTTCAAGCACACACCACGGATTAAAAAAAGGCTTCTGCTGCTGCTGTTAATCTCAGAAGACCAAGTGCCTCCTCCTCTTCCGCTCAAGGACACTCACCTCGGCATTATCTTCCTCCTCCTCGGTCTTGATATCCGACGACTCGACAGTGTTTTCGTTGTTGTTTCCGCCAGAAGGACCTCCTCCGCCTCCGCCTCCTCCGCTTCCTCCTATTGAAGGATTCGCCAATCTCTCCACATATTTGCTATACTTTTGGGCCTTCAGCACCGCCGGCTTCTCCACCTCCTCGGGCTCAGAGTCGAGCAGCTCTATGGTTACCCGGCAATCGATTTTGTACTGCAAAATAAGATTCATCAGCACCTGAGATCTCAACTGACTTTCGAGGGCAAAGGTCAGGTCATTCCCACTCTAACTTACAATGTACACCTTGAAGCAGTTCTCGTCGTTCATCATGTTCTCGGCCTTGCGCTGGTAGGACATCTCCCGGTCGAAGGTCTTGTAGGCATCGCGGCAGAATCCTCCTGTGTTCCCACGCCGCTGTTCGTTGGCAAACAGCTCCACACAGTCCAGGGCGGCACGCTCCGTGACACAGTACTGCAGCTGGCGCACGGCATTCGAAACGACCTGGTAGGATAGTTAAATATTATAGTATTTGAAAAATAATGATGATCCAAGTCCACTACCTTATCCAGCGTGAAAGATATGTAGGCATAGATGCCAAACATCTCACGCATCGTGTCTTCGAACGTGGTGGAGTCCATATTCCCGTCCAGCACATTCTTCAGCATGTCCAGGAAGGTGGGATAGTAGTCCTCGACCTGGACATCCGGCTTGGGCTTCAGTCGCAGTGCCGTGGCGGTGCTCTCGCGCCGATTCACCCGGCAGCGCTCCTCCTCGATGGCCAGACGGCGCGCCCGCTCGTACATGACGTGCAGGCGGTCGCAGAGGATGGCGTGCAGGCGCAGAAACAGATACCAGTTGTTGTTGGCGAAGAACAGCGAGTAGGATTCGTCCTGTTTTGGGGAGAAGGATGGAAGTTAATCTCTATACTTTAGACATCCTGATCTAGAACTTACTTCATGCTGGCCTTGGGCATGCGGCGGCAAGAGCTTGGGATTCGCAAAATCGGACGAGAGGTGCTCCTGCTTGATCTCCACATCGTTGGTCGACGCTGGATCCTGGGCTTGTCGGGGACTCGAGGCCGCTCCGCTGGCACTGGTGCTGGTGGCGTCTTCTCTGTTGTGGGTGGAATGCGGATCCTCCTTGGCCTTAACCTCCGTCGTGGACACGGAGGAGGAAGCGGCCGCTGCAGCTGCTGCCGCTGCCGATGATGTCGATGGCGTGGCATCGTCCGCTGCTGCGGACACTGCGGATGGTCCTGTTGTTGCTGCACCTAATGATGATGATGATGCCGCTCCAGATCCACTTGTTGCCTTTGAATCGTCAGTCTCTTTTTTGATTCCCGTCACTGAGGAGGAGGACGTCGCCGCCACTCCGCTACTGCTGCTGGCATTGCTGCGGGCCGGCGAGGAGGATGCCACTTCGGTGGGTGTGCCTTTGCCGGCATTCCTCGCCACCGTCGTTGTCGTCGTCGCCGCCGATGTCGTCGTCTCAGTCCGGCTGCTCACCGGCGAGTCAACGTCCATTTTCGTATTGTCATCTACCAAAAATTGAAAGGCTATAGAATCGCGGGCACAAGTGATTCGAGTGATTCAAATGTGAGTGGTAGTGGCGGTGGTGGTGGTGGTGCATGGCAGTCCAGGGTTTTTGATTCGATTTTTTGTGTTATTCGGTTACAGGTTTTTTATATTACGTTACGGAATTTTGTTTCAGTGGTTTATGTTTGTGGTTTGTTTGATTAATTACCGGATTTGGTTTAAAGGAAAAAGAAAAGAAAACGAAAAACATTCACTAAGTTAAAAAATACAATCAAGCTGAGAAATGCGATTTTGTTTTCCAGAACACTCCCTCTTCTCTCAAACCCAAATTTTCAAACCCAAATCTCCTTTTGTACAATTTTTAGAAAAAGGATTTGAAAATAGGAGAAATGTAGTTCCAAAAAAACAAAATCACATTTTACTACCAAAAAAAAAATAAAAAATTTAACTATTATTATTAACTAATTAAGCGGAGAAGTGCGATTTTGTTTTCCAGAACACCCCCTCTCTCTCTGAGTTTTCAAATCCAAATCTCCTTTTGTAAGAGGGATTTGAAAATAGAAGAATTGTAGTTCCAAAAAACAAAATCACATTCTACTACCAAAAAAATCAAAAAAGTAACTATTATTATTAACTATTTTTGTTAGCAATTATCGACATTAAAACTAGATTATTTCAACAGTGTTAGGTGGGTTCTTAAAATGTGAAACTAAATGGAGGCTAGGTGGCTAGGTGGCTAGGATAGTATATAGTCCATCAAAAAAAACTAACCATCGTCGCGCTCATCATCGCTCAGCGGCTGGCGGGGAGCGTAGAAGAGGTCAGGCACAAACTGGCGGATGATCTGCTTGATCTTCTGCTTCTCCTGCTTCTGGATGCCCGTCTGCCGCTTCACGTGATGGATCAGCAGGTTGGCGGCATCATCCAGAATGGTTTTGTCCTTGTACGGCAACACCAGATGCGGTCCGGCCGGTTCCATTGAGTCGTCCTCCTGGTCGTGCCGTTCATCGTACAGCGTTTCGATCTCGTTGAAGAGGCTCTTGGAGCGCAGGGCCTTCATGTCGTTGGGCTTGAAATTGATGGCTTGGTGGTCCAGGGACTTGAGATAATACTTCTCGTTCTGTTCCCGCCACTGCTTGTTGAAGGTCTGGAAAGGGATACAAGGATATCAGTAACTGGAAGGTTAAAGAATAGACTCCGTCCTACCTTCTGCGCCTCTCGCCACTCCTCCTCCTTGACCTTCAGCCGCTTGAGGACAATGGGCACTGCCACCGATGGATTCTTCTTCATGCCCTGGATTATCTCGCCGGACTTATCGCCATAAATCCGATGTATGGCCCGCTGATGGATCGTTTGCGACGTCCCTCCCAGATGATCATCCAAGTGGAACTTGGCCAGCTCCTCGGTGGACATGCGTGACATTTTCTTTTGGACATTCTCCAGGACACGTATGGTGGCGCTGTTCACCTCGATGACCAGGTCCAGCTCGAAGCGCTCGTCCTCCGTTCTGTGAATATTCCTTTTGTTTAGAGTGTGCGCATTGGTTAATTCCAAATAAACGAAAGCCAAAGAAACAACAGAAGAAGATCCAAAACAAACAACAGAGATGCCAATCGATTTTAAAAATTTCAAAATAAAAACCAAGACGGCGGTTAGGATGAGGGTGATCCCATCTAAACCGCCACTTGGAGGTCCTTTTGGGACAAGGAAAGGAAACAAAAGTATCAAGTATCCAAGGAAGTAATTCCCAAATTTTTAGAAAGAATTTGTTTCAGAATAATGGATAGTGTGGAAGTTCAAGTCTCACCTGTAGATGGTCTCTTCGAATTGCGTCTTCCGCGACGTCACAAAGGTGGAGTCCTCGCTGGCCCAGGTCGGGAAGGACACCCACTTGTCGTTGAGCACCTCCCGGCACAGCGCTGTCCTGCCACTGCACTTCTTGGGCACCGTGGACTGGGGCAGGGCGCAGTACGAAGCACCCAGACGCTTGCACGACGAGAGATCCACATCCTGGACGTACTCGGCCGCTCCCTGGCCACTGGCCCGATCATGAGAGCTATTGCTGCTGCCTCCGCCTCCTTGCCGCTGAGTGGCGGCCAGGGGCATGCCGTCGATCAGACCGCCGGCACCCTGACCCGCCGGTGGACCCAGAAAGTCGGTGAACCATCGCAGCAGGTCGGGGAACTTCATGAGGAACGGGGAGACCAAGTTCAGCAGCTCCGTCTTGGACACAATTTCTTGATTAAAGAGCGTCAGGCATCGGAGGAAGTTGTCGTAGACCTCCGGGCTCCTTAGCGCCTTCCGCACCTTGTCAAAGAAGGCGGCATCCGAGATGGTGCACTTGCTGGATGCCTCCGAGAAGCTCACGTCCCGGCAGTATGGCTTTGGTCGCTTGGCCGGCGGTGCTCCGCTCGCATAGTGCGATGACAGTCCATCGTCACCCTGCCGCCTCGAAGCGGCGCCCGAGTTGTGCTGGCCATGCAGGCCGGTGGCCAGTGGTGGCGTGGCATAGCTGATTCCCGGCGAGCTGCGGTCCAGTGAGTTGTCCGACATATGCGGCGGCATTGAACCAATCACAGACGTAATGCCGTAACTGGGCGACTTCTTGGTGCTGTGGCCGTGCGACATGTTCTGATTGGGCGCATGTCCCACGTACTTCTGCACATGGTGGTTATTCCGGTGCTCCTTCTCGTAGGACACCATCACATTGGCTCCCGCCCCCGGCCGTCCGAGATTGGTGACGGCGGCCGCTCCGGCTAGGAGGTGAGTGCCACCAATTCCCGCCGTGCCCCGCTGATGGGCGTGCTGCTGCAGCCCAGCATGGTAGTCCTTCTCGTAGAGGACGTCGTTCCTGGCCGCCGCATTCAGGCCGGAACCGATCACATGGTTTTGCTGCTGCTGACTGTTGTTGTACGTCTTGATGCTGACGCTGGTGTTCACCGCCGACAGGTTGCCGATGGCCGCCGCATGGGCGCTGTTGTCAATCTGCGGCAGCGTTGTGGCGCCACCGCCCAAGTGCAGCGGTGAGCCGCTGGGCGCCGGCGATGCCGAGGACATGGTAATATGAGCACCACCGCTCAACGTTGCCGTCGGTCGCTTGCCATGATCATTGTGGACCGCGGCCGCCTTGGACATGTACTGCCCGGACTGGTGATTGGTGGCATCCGGAAGGAATTGCCCAAACTCCCGCAGCAAGTCCTCGTCCTGGCCAAAGAGCTTGGCGACCTGCGTGTAGACCTCCTGCTCGGTGAGCATCTTCACCTGGTTGAGGCTGCCCTCCTTCATGCCCTTCTGCTCCTTCTGGTAGGCGTGGAGGATCTCCAGGAATTTCTTGTACTTGGCCGGCTGGTTTTGGAAACGGTTCTGAGGAAGAATGAACACTTCTTTAGTAATGGAAGCAATGGGATGGGGGGTCAGACTCACCTTGATCTTATTTACATAGGTTATGGCGTGATTGAACTCCACCGGCTGGTTCTGCTGGCCCGTCTCGCCCAGGAGGATCGACTGATGCGCCTGCTGGATCTGATGCAGATTGTGCTGGGCCGCTCCCGGTGCTCCTCCATGGGGACTCAGCTCGTTCAGGGAGTTGGGAGTGGGCGGACCACCGACCACCACACTGGCAGCAGCATTCGGAACGCCCGCTGCTCCTCCCGCCACCTGGCCCGTGGGCGTGATAGTGGCTCTATCCCGATCCCTCGAGTAGTTCTGGGGCACATTGTGCGCCGACACTGAGATGCCTGGGGGCTGTTGGCCAGGAACTCCTCCCGCTGGCGCTGCCGCACTGGTGACACTGACGTGGACATGACCGCCGCCGGGGGATTGGGCCTGTGGGGGCGTCGCCTGGTGCTGCAAGGCATGGATTGTGGTCTGGCTCAACGATGCTCCGCCATGGGTCATCAGATTGACGGCTCCCGCAGACTGAATCTGCGCCACGGCCGCAGCCGAGGCCACAGCGCCACCAGGTCCTGGTGCTGGTGTCAGGGTGGCGGCATTCGTTGTCTTGATGGCGACATGACCAGCGGCAGCTGCCATTGGGCTGCTTCCAGTCAGCATGTGCACAGTCCCGGTGCTGGACGGTGCTCCCGGGGGCGAGGGCATCGATACCACCGGCACCGAGCATCCTAGCGCATCGGAGTGGATCTCGATCTTGTAGCCGGGCGGAAGAAACATGTTGAAGCCGTAGATCAGCTCGGTGTGGCCCTTGAACAGCGTGGAGACGCGCTCAATCACTCCCGGGGTGTCGATGCAGTGCGACTTGAACTCCTTCATGATGTCGAGAAAGTTGTTGTAAATCTGCGGCTGGTCCGCATACTGGAACTTCACCTGGTCGAGGTAGCTGAGGGCGTCCTCCACCTTCAACCGCGGCGTGGCATTGCCCGGCTGTCCCTGCGGCGGAGTACTTGCTCCACCCGGTACACTATTGCCCGATATCGATGCTGGCGGCGTAAGGGCCGCTGCCAGTGGGGGCTGCTGCTGCTGAGTGGGCGGCTGTTGCTGCTGGACCGCCATGGTGGCCAGGTTGCCAACGGCACTGGCCACCGTCTGGGTGCCGCTGATTGTGCGCTGCCGTATTGTGCCCGTTTGGGAGCTGCTCGATACTGTTTGGGCACTGGCCGGATTGGCAGCTCCGGCGCCGCCGCCAGTCACATGGATCTGGACTGTATTGGAGGCGTCCGCTGTGCTGGGCTTGAGGGTTCCACCCGCCTGAATGGACGCCACGCTATAAGCTATGGGATGAGACGGATTAGACTTGGTTCTTAAGGATTATATGATCAGATTGCTTACATGTGGTATACTGTAGTGTTTGTGTGCCGGTACTGCCTGTGGAGACCACCACGCTGCCGCCGCCGCCAGCTCCTCCGGCAGCTCCAACGCCTCCTCCCACCACCTGGGTCTGGGTACCGGCTACTGCTCCTGCTCCCCCAGTCGTGGTGCTGTCCACAATGGAGCTAGTCTTCAGATTAGTGGCCGTCGGTGTGGTGGACGGCAGATAGGCAATGGTCTGAGCTCCTCCATGCTGCGGAGTGAGAATCCGATGGTGGATCGAGCTAATGCCGATGTTTGGATTGTGGGCACTCGGCACCACGGTTCCTATTGTCACGCCCGCCGTATTAACGCCGACGGTGGCTGTCCCGCCACTTCCTGACGCTGGCCCTCCTCCGGCCACGCCTACAACACCCACGCCCACGCCACCGGCTGTGGGTGGGCCGGGACGTGTCCCGAACTGCACCTCGTCGACACGGGTGCGTTTCATCATCTTCTCGTTGTTGTGTCCTCAGTGGAGCTTCTAGTTGTGGGCTCCTCCTCCTCCTGTCAATCTTAGGTTAGATCCTTGCCCCAGGGGCAGGTGCAAGGACGCTTGGATAGCTTGCGGGTGCGGGATCCCTCTATGAGCTCCCTCTATGAGCGTATGTAGTATGCAACGAACGGTCGGGGTCGCAACTCTTGGTCAGTGACTGCTCGTGGATGCGACATATGTTGTCTATGCATTTGATCGCCCCGCCAGCGGCAAATGCGCCTTGATCCGGAAGTTAAGAGAGAGGAGATTGGATGGCGCTGTTAACTAACTACTGCTCCTGCTGGTTCTCCGCATCTGCCACGTAGCTCTGCCTCTTGGAGTTCTTCTTCTGTTTTTTTTTAGATTCCACTGCAAGTAAGAGGGAGAAATGGTTATTAGAGTGGACTAATAATGTCTCCCTGGTGCCACCCATCCCAGCTGATTGGCCTAGAGACCCTCTACACCTGAGATACATCTTCCGATAAAGTCATTCCCGAGGTGGAGGTGGAAGAGGAGAAGCAGGAGGAATTCTTCAGCCATATCACAAAAAAATACAAAAAACTATAGAGTGGAAAACGATGTCTGTATTGGATTCGTGTTTGCCAGAAAGGGAGGGAGGGAAGGGGAGGGGAAAGAGGAGTTGGAGAATATAGAGAGAAAGGTGGAGCAGCAAGAGAGTGTCGGCAGTAGGGGATCTCTGAGTGGAAGTTGGAGTTCGTGCAACCGGAATTGGGCGCGCGCTTTGTTATTGCTTTTGGCGTTAGTAGCTTCTGCTGCTGCGGTACAGTATATACTCTTTAAGCGAGCTTTCCTCCTAAGCGAGGAAGGTACACACGGATACACCGATAGAGATGGCATAAATGTGTTGGTGTGGAAGGTGCCAAATGGTAAAGCCCCCATTGCACGACATCGGCTTGCATAGAATTTGCACGCACACTCTCACAAAAAAAAATATATATATATATATATATATTTAGAGGGGTGGAGCGGGGGGAGCTGCTACTGCTGGTATATATTCTGTATCTACAACTTACAAGAAGAAGAGGAAGAAGAAGAGGAAGAAGTAGAAGAAGAAGAAGAAGCGAACGCAACAATGCAAAGGTGGTGGTGGTGCTGTTGGCTTCTATCAGTGGTGGTGGTCGTGGTGGTGGTGCAGGCCACCAAGAGAGAGAGCGAGAGAGAGTCGAAGGAGAAAGAGGTAAGGTATTTGCTAAAAAACTGGAAAAACATTGAATATTTTTTGTTTTTTTTTTTTAACAAAAATTAGATTATCTTTAATATTTTATATAAATTCAAAATTATAAGAAGTTTTTTTTTAACAACGTGGTTCAAGATGGACTTTTTTTTTCTCAAAAGGTATTTCACCCGTTTGGGGCCAACAACAACCCACCACACACACACACTTCCAAGTATTTGGCGGGCATTCGAGGGAGAGAGAGAGAACGGAGAGAGCACTGCGCAGCCGATGGAGAGAGAGCAAATCTAAGGTGAATGAAAGTGTATGCAAAAGTTGGGCCAACGGGGAGAGAGAGAGAGAGAAAGAGAGATTAGAAACCGCCTGGAAGATCATCTTTTGATGGAACACCCATTCCAATTCCAGCTGCTACTGCAGCCTCCTTTCACGGCATTTGTAAACAAATATTAGACCACCTTCCTCAGTACAGCCGCACAAAAGCTTTGCGAGACGACAAGTCGGATCTCTCTTACTCTCTCTTGGACTCTCCCACCACCACAGTATCCATCCAAGCATAATCCTTCACAGGAGAGCACAAAATTTAAAACAAGTATCCGCACCCGCTGTCTTTTGATGGCGCTTTGTTATTGTACGTTTTTGGATCCGCCATCATCATCATCATCGGGCCACACAGTGCATACCAAACACGTACGTCAGTCCCCCCCAAACAGTTGAGTCATAAAAATAGACCACTTTTATCGCGCAAGTTTTTTTTAAGTTATTTTTTTTTTTACTAAAAAGTATACTATTTATCGGAATCCGGATATTTGCCATCTAGGAACAATGTTAAATTCTGCCATCACTTCGTTGCTATTTTTTTGCCGCAACTGTATGTTTGGATGAGAGCGCGCCCTGGGCTCCTCCAACACATAAAATTGGGGCGTTGTGGTATGCGTGTATATGTGCGTATATATGTATGTGTGTGTTTGTGAGCTGGGGAGACATGTGGGCAAATTTTCCCTCCATTTTTTTTTTCTTGTTCCTTTAGCCCGCTCTATTACGTGCACACGTATAATGTTATCTTATCTGTTTTGTTCTGTGTATACACAGCACTGATGAATACGCAGCACAAAAGGTAGACAACGCAAAAATATGCAAAAAATGGGTAATCACTATTTCTTATTTTTTTTGTTTTTTTCACTTCCTGCTCGAAAATTCCATATTTAATCAACTGGCAATGGAGTTTCCCTGATTCACAAATTAATATTAATTTTATTTTTATTTTTTGCATATTACTTTCGCACTCCCGCCGCACAGACACACACACACTCGCACACACACACACTCACTGTCGGGGCGGGCGCCCGATGAGCTATTAATAAATTTTGCAAATAAAACATATGGATGTGTAGTAGAGAAATATGTACAAAAAAAAATATAACTAAGGCGTATACTATATATCCCACAGCTAGTATAAAAAAAAAAAAATAATAGTATAAAATAATAAGAAATAACTGAGAACTGAGGCGGCAACAAGAACAATAAACAACAAGAGGGATGGAGAGGGACAACAAGGAGAAAGATTTGAATAAAAAAAAAATAAAAAGGCTGAAAATGATGCTCTCATTGTGCCCGTGGAGCTGTTTTTCAGTCTGGGGAGCCCACCAGCCAGCCAGCCAGCCAGCCAGCCATTTAAATGCAAACACATACATGTACACTCGCAAGACCAAAAAACTCTCGCCAGTACATGCGAATGGCGCATCAAAGCAAAAGTCGAGATAAGCGCACGAACTGAGCAAGAACGAATCAACGAACGAAAATAAAACGAAACTAAGTTGAAAAAATACAGTCAGTCCACGAGCAAGCCAAAACTTGCCAGTGGCTGAGGGGAGAGTGTATGTGTGTGCGAGCCGCTCTCCTCTCCGCACACCACCCTCGTCGGTGTGAACTCTGAGAGTATGTTTTGCGCCTGTATTCATCTCTATGTATTCTATATATACGTAAGTATATGTATTTGCTGCCTTAATGCGAGATGTTTGCTCGAGTGTGTGTGTGTATATAAACCAATTGAAATTGACCTAACCTAAAAATGTTGTATTTTTCACAAGTTTCCGTCTGCAGTCTGTTCGGAATTTTTTTGATTCCAATCAAGTGCACTTGAAGGATATGCCTTAGCCTGAATGGGCATTTGACTGCATTTTTTACACCTCCCCGCCCGCGTCCCATTGCACTTACATCAGCACTCTAGCGCTTCGGTTTCGGTTGATATTCGGGCTGTGTGTATATTCGAAATGTGTATGTATGTACACGACTCGCACTCGTCTGTATGTATATTTACTACAAACTGCCGTCGTTCGCTTGTTATTGGAAACTTTCACGTTTTACGCAGTATTTTGCACTACCAAAACTATATCTCTCACACGGATCCACAAATTTCCTCCTTTCCTCACTTCTTGACTAAATGTATAGTTTTTTTTTTCTCACAAATAAATATGTATAATCGTCGCACTTAAATTCCACTCCCGGATTCATAAATCTTATTCGGATCTATCTAGAACACTGAGCGCGATTTAAAACATTTTATTCTCGGAAAGCTTCTACTGTTATTCACACAATTTTGGTTTTGGCGAGAAAACGTTTTCGTACATCCTAACGCCGCCGCAAACATTTTTCGATTAAAAGCGAGAAAAAACGAGCGGGGCTGTTTCTCAGAGAAACCTCATTGGAACCCAAAGAGAGAGAAGAAGGAGAGAGAGGTGCTCATTGTACCAACAGGGTTGCCATTTCTTTGGAATTCTCGCTCCGAACGATAGCTGGCAACACTACTCATCCAGTGGATCAGTGTCTTATCTCTTTTAGTTTACCTATTATTCTCTCTTTTCTTCATTAAAATATATTAAGAATTTTAATGTCCCTTAAAAACTATCAAAAATACCCTTTATGACTTTAAAAATAGGTCTATTTGAAATAAAATAGCTAAAATGGCAACCCTGTCCGTCGCAGCCAGTCTGGCAGAAGAGAGACCTTGCCCATGTATGCGTCAGTGGGTCTCTCGCGAGAGAGAGAAAGAGAGCGAGCGCAGTGTTGCTTTGGAATTCGTTTACCGTTCCTGCCGCTTTCGGCTCAATTTCTGTTGCTGCTGCTGCACATCATCCACGTCTCAAACAGGGTGGCAACGTAGCAGCGCAACAACCGAGACCGCGACACCGGACGCGCACTTAACCCCGCGACGAGGATGGGCTGGCTAGCAATAAAAATGAACATATACAAAGTGCTCTGCGAAAATTGTATCTGGGGAGCACAGGAAGTTCCCTGTCTGCGAGGCGCCAAAAATGGCGCACAAAAATTTGGATAAGAAAGAAGCGGAGGAGGGCATGCCTGCCTGAAGCTTACGTAAGTGCAAAAAGCACAAACAGAGAGTGGGCGTGCGAAAGAGCCGGCACGAAACTTGCAAAACTTGTCGCCAAGGAAATAGGGTGTCTCTGCTCTCTCTCTATATCACTCTCTCTCGAATTACCTAGCATTACAATTGTAATACAATGGCGTGGAATCGGAATGCAGACACCCTGTGTCCTCTCTTTACAAGAGAGCGAACACCCACACACATACATATATAATTGTGTGTACTGAGATACTATATTGCAGTACATAATGAAATCGAGAAAACTGAAAATCAGAAACTAGCTACAACTCTGCCACGGCTACACTTTGAGGAAAGGAAGCGCAGGTGCATCTATCTCACCATGACAATTAGACCCCCGATACTATCGATTGATGAAGGTCAGTCAAGAAATATAGTGTTTTTTTCCAAAAATATTAAACAAATTTTTTTTATCATTTTAGATGAAGAGATATGAGCTCCCAAAAAAAAAAACACATGTTTCCATGAGAGGAGAGGAGAGCCAGGGCACCCAAAAAAAAACAAAAAAAAAAATCTGTATACGCAGAAAGCTTAGCTGCCGTGGAAGGGGCTAGCTAGATGGCTGGTGGCATGGAAATGGAAACCTTGCAGTTATCGATTCGTCTCGCTCATTGCGCAATGAAATGCAGCGGGGGCGGTCAGACACCGACAGCGACACCGACACCCGAGCGCCTAGAGAGTTGAGAGCGAGCCAACAGAGAGCCGAGGTACACCTGCATCGGGCGGCGATAGGAAATGAAATGCAAATCGCAAGAGTGCCCAGCCAAACTCATCATCTTCCAGCCTCAAAGTTCAAAGTTCAGCATGCAACTTGCAGTGTGCAGCGCATGTCCGCATTGGTGCACAACCAAGTCCCGGTTAAGTTTCCAGCTTTGTTGCACAGGAAGGTTTGTTTGCATTTCCAATGGTGTATGGTGGAGTATATTTCGAGTACTGGCAGCTATGGCCAGGAGTGGTCCCACATGTTCTAATTATTCTTGTGCTAATTTCAGATGGCTTGGCAAGGACAGGACTGGACACAGGAGGCCTATTCGTCCTAACAGATACCAAAGATCATGGCTTTGCCTTAGAAAGAATCAGAAGATGTTCTCAAAGAATATAAAATGTCTAATTAATGTCTAATTAGTTGCTGAATTTTTGTGTTAGTTAATCAAAGTCATGTGTCAGGAAATAGGAAATAGTATCTGTTAGCTAAGCTACTGAAATAGTCAAGGGTTTAGTCATTAAATTGTTAGAAACTAGTAGAGATTTAAGGTCATTATAGATGCCTCACATCCTAGTTATCTCATTGAACTGAGAAACTCTTCGAAAATCTTGTAGAAAAAGACACTGATCAAGTTCAAGACTTGCTCGAAGGCCTCTGGCAGCAAAAAAATATTGCAAATTGCGAAAAAAGAAAAGATTGGATGGCGACGCGACAAGTGTTTCGCTTCACGGGAGAAAGATCACATCAAGAGAGTAGAGTTGGAATATCGAGGTTTGGACTTCCAAAACAAATACCGAGAAATGTGTCGGTGTGTTTGGGGAGAGTTCGGATCAGAAATGAAGTGTGCTGCCTGCCTGCCTGCCGTGCGGCCGCCTGGTAACTTGTTTTTCAAGTTTACAAATGGCCAAAAGCCCCCAGACCCCAGACCAAACCGAACCGAACCAAACCAGACCCAGAAAGAAAATTTTTGGGGGGAAAAAAATTGGAATTGGAATATGGCTTTTTTTTGGAAAGAAAATATTATGTGTGTGTGTGTTTCTCAATTGGGCCATACAGAAGCGAGAAGTGAGCCCGATTTCAACGAATTATTTAATTAGAATCAACACACAGAGCACACAAATCCAACAAATTGAAGGCTGAATTCCGTCTAGCTTACCTTCGGGGGACAGGGGGGACAGAGAGAGAGAGAGAGAGCTGCCAACTTGTTTCCTCAATTATTTACAAAATTAGATTTATGCAAATTTTGGTCATCTGCTTATTAGGACTAGAGCTCATATTTAACAATATATATAATATATATTTTTAAAAATAAATATATATAGTGAGACGAACAAGTTGGCAGCACCGTTGGCAGCAGCAAAAACGCAACAATAACAAAAGGTGAGCGCGGTAAACCCTCTGACTCTTTCTCACTCACACACGCGCGCACATACACACATCTCTGTTTTGATTGCAGGCAGCCCCCCTTTGTGTAGGAACTGCGTCATTGTTGTTGTTGTTCTCGATACCTTCCTTTCTTATTTTTTGTCTGATTTTTATTTTTTATTTCATCAAATCAACAGCAATTAAAAATGCCCACACACATTCACTCACTTACACACACGTGAGTTCCTCCTCCAGATGGCGGATGGAACTTTTTTTTTTTTTTAATTCACTTTTTTTTTCACATATATTTCGCAGAAAGAAGAAAGCAATGGGGCGATAAGAACGAGTTCCACAAATACCAATAATTGAAGCTGTGTAACTGTAATTTGTGCTCTTCGTACAATAGTGTCATTGACAAATGGCACTGCCTCAACTTTCTAACCTCAAACCACTGGCAGCTATCAGCAGAGGGACAGAGATTACCAACGCGATCAAACTTTACTAGTTTTAATGATTTTTTTTTTTGGTTTTTTTTTGCCAGAGGAAACTTTGTTTTTGCCGCCTAGCGTAATCAGTTAAGGGGCAATTGAGGTTATGGACGGCAACAGGGGCGCGCTCTTTTTTTTTTTTACATACCTGGACTGGACTGAAGTTTCGGTTGATTGCAGCGGATTGTGTTTTCTCACTCGGTTCACGGTCACAGGAGGAAATCTTATTATTTTTCTTGATTATATACTCTGGGCTGCAATTGGGGGGAAGGGGGAGGGTAGCGCGTGAGCCTCTTCCTCTTCTTACATTTGCAACAAACACATGCAAACCACTTGGCGCACACCACACACACTGATGCACCCCGGAGGGAATCGATTTTATGCTGCCTTGCCGCCCGGAGCCCCAAAAAAACGACCACGAATCAAAAATTTTTCTATTCTTTTTCCGTACGCAATGCACGTAAAAGCCACGCTCGTGCTTCAAAGTGTAAAATGGCTATCTTTATGAACTTCGCACAGGCACCACAAACACATAGCATATAGCCGCGACGGCAGAATGCATTTGTACATGTACTGTGTGTGTACATAGGAGCCACGCCAGCCAGCCGAATGCAGTTCGCGCGCTGCGTCTTTGTTAGCACTTATTTACCTATTTATTAAATTCAATTAGGCCGTGAAAAATGGCCAGCAAGTTACAACAACAATCTATCTCTAGGGATGGGTATTATAACAAAATATATCGATAACCAGCCAGTTGTTGAACCGGTTAAGCATTTTAGTGTGACCATTTATGCTATTTAGGATTTATACCAAAATGAAAAACTAGGTTGGGGATAAAATTGAGTTGGCAGGCCCGAAACTGTGTTTTTTTTTCTCATCCAACCGCTGCAGCAAGTTGGGGCCTCCGTTTGGGGTTCCGTTGTCTCGATTGTCGCCTCCACTCCTACATCGTCGTCGCTCGCTCGTCCGCTCGTTCGCTAGCTCGCCGACTGCGACCCTACGTGCCATTTGTTTTGAATAATCCGAATAAATTCAACGCGCCCCGAAACTGCATATAAAAATAGCCCAGCCAGCGTGCAAAATAGCGGGTCGAAAGTCGAAATAAAAAAAAAATTGTTAACAAGTGTGCGGAGGCGATTTTTCCCCATCTATACTACTACTAGTTGTTGTTGAAATTTAAAAAAAAATTAGAAGAAAAAAAAGCACACACATAAAACACATAAATTTTTGATTATTTACGGTGTGTGTGTGGCATTTAAAGTTTCCCGCAAAAACGTAAAGTTCGTGGTTAGTTTGTTGTGATTTACTGAAACCCCACCCCCTTCAGTCCAGCCTCCACTCCATCCCCAAGTTGTGCCCGAAAGAAAGTCCTGATTTTCTGGCCTAAGAAAGTGGTTTTTTAATTTTCTTTTTAAAATCTTTCTATTCAACAAACTGCTTACCGAATGTCCGAAAACAAAGGCATCATGCTGGCCAAATCAGTTCAAAAACACGCTGGACGTGCCAAGGAGAAGGTGAGTTAGAGTCGTGGTGTTGCACTTTCAGCAACGCCCCACAAGAAGGTCACTTAACTGTGCAACATACGACCGCAGATCCCACCCTCTGTAGTTGCCACATTCCAGTGTCCCTGTCCTAGTTTCCAGCGGGGTCATCTCGTCAGAGATGGTTTTTGGAGGTATTTTTTAGGGGGCTTACAATGGGGTAGTCTCTCAGATACTCTATCTATAAGATACTCTTGAAAATCTCTAAGATTTGTTTTTTTTTAGTTAGTTTTTGGGAGATAGAACATATTTTAGAGCCTTTTTAGACCCTCCTTATAGATCTCCTCTCCCTAAAAACACTTAAAGACCAGTCTTGGACACCTGTCTTTTTCATTTTCCGACTTTTTCATCTTTCCGCTGCTGCCTTTAAGTGAAAGTTTTGTTGTTTCTTCGCCTTTGCCTCTTGTTTAGTTAATAAAATTGTATTACTTGGCGTTGAATACGCTCGAAATGTCAATAAAGGCCTGCCCGGGCCTGCCGGGAAAACAGGTTTCGAGAAGATGCCTTCACTTCTCAGGCCCTTCCAGACTCACTTGTAGTCTCAGAGTCTCAGTTGTTGTCCAAAAAAATGCTGTAATCTTGGCCAGAAACTATAAAGAAATGCGTCTATTGATTTTTTTTTCAGATTTTTCAGAGTGTCTCCCTCTCTTAGTTGGCATTTAAAGCTGATTTCTAAAGTTCATTGGTATTTTGTATTTTGTAGACAGTCTTCTGCCCCGCTTCTCTTCTCTCTTGGGATGAGATGGTGTCTTTTTTTGGGATGCCTTCGATGCTCGTGTTGGTCATTAAACTTGGAACTTGGAATTCCACTTCCAAATGTCATCCATGAATAGGTTTTGGAGGGACTTTGGACTTAAGGGCTAGGGATTCTCTCTTTTTGAAGAAGAATTCTTCCTGCTGTAGAATTCTTCCTCCTACTTTCATAATTTTCATTTCTTTTTTCAAAAATTGAAATTTATTTTTAACATTTTTTTGTCAGCTTTATTATTTGGCGTGCTCATTTTTTGTCGCGTTCTAGCTATCTCTCAGATACATAGATACATTTTTGAGGTGCGTTGCGGCAACAAGTTTTTGGCTTCTTGGCTTTTCCCCGGTCCGGCCCGGTCCGGCCCAGTCAGTCAGTCAGTTGCGTGAAAATGTCGCTTTTCCTGCCGGCCTGCCAGTCAGTCTTTAAATAGACTCTGTCTCTTCTGTCTCTGTATTGGCTTTTTGTTTTATAACTTTACCCAATACTTTTGGCTTTTCTTTTTCTAGTTTTTCTCAAAGTTTTCTATTTTGCAAAAAAAAAAATACAAAGATACAAAGATACAGTAAAAAGAAAAAGATACAAAAAGAAGGAAAAAAAAACTTATAATCGGAGAAGAAAAGTAAAATTTCGCCCGCACTGTTTCCCCGGCTATTTGGCTTTTTGGCTATTTTTAAAAGCCAACACCAACACCCCAAACAGCTGCCAAAATGTATCTGTATCTGTACTTTGTATCTGTATCTTCAGCCCATTGCAGTGCATTAGCACCAATTGACATTTTATTGGCAGATCTTCGATCGAGGCAGAGCTCAAACTTGCCTGTTGCATATTGAACTTCTTGTTGCATGCCACCACCACCGAAATGTCAACTAAAGAGAGCTCTTGCTCTTATTTATTTTTAAAATTAAGCATTTAGGATTTAGGAAAATGTCAATGCGAATTTCGTTGTTACTTGAATTCTTGGCCTGATAATTATAGAAGGCAATTGGGGGCCTGAAAATAAATATTTCTTTCTTAAGATATCACTTTTTTAGCGGCTGAAGCGGCTAATTTGAAGAAGATACAATAATTCTCATGTTTATTGTGCATCTGACACTGCAGTTTGTACTTCAGTTTGGTGGCAACTCCCCCCTTTCTTTCCTGAAACTGACAAAAAAAAAAAACAGAAAGGGGCGTTTTCAAAAGTGCTGACTACAGATATCTCTTATTTGGCTTTTATTCGAGATACAGATACAGCTTCAGTTGTAGATACAATAATGGCATTACTCTATAACTCTATAACTCTATAATAGAGTGTTCAATTATTGAAATTGCCGGCAATCGGACATGAAAGTGAAGGAAGAGAGAAGTGGCCTCATAAGTGTCTTTTGTGAGGCACTGATTGCATAACAATTGCCATTACTTCAGAGAGTCTCTCGGTTATTGCACAATTGTGCAGTTAATTATTAAAAAAGTTTCATAAAAAATATAAAAAAATATAGAAAAGACACTTTAGAGAGTCTGAAGTTCAAGGCTTTTCTTTAAAAAATTCTCTTAAAGTTAGTCTAGTTTGTTGTTAAAATTCAAAAACCAAAAAAGCAAAACAAAACAAACTTTTTTTTGGAAAATGTGTGGCGCATGAAACAACGCAAGGTCAATTACTGTTCGTGCCACACACACACTCGCACCACACACGGGTCGTATACGTAATTCTTTATTAGCTCACTCGCCCCAGCAGACACTCTCGGCCGCCGATTTGATAATCAGAATCGAACCGACTCTTGATAGACTCAATGAGGTGTACTATCACCTTGGCCACTCAACCGCAACAGTTCACAGAGTTCTATAGAGTTGGTAATGGAGAATTTGAAGAATTTCATGATTATTATGGAAGGTTTTCAGGGCTAAGGATAGTTGATTTCTTCAAAAATATATGGTTTTTAGAAGAAGTATTCTATTTATTATTCTTTTGAGTTAATTTTTGAAGAATTTCATGTAAATTGTGGCAGGTTTTTGGGGATCAATCCAATATGTTCTAAGATTTCTTCCAAGATCTATGGATTGTACAGAATATTTCATATTTCTCTTAAAACTGTATTTTTTTTATATTTTTTCTTTCAAATTATTTTAATATGAATTTCTTCAAAATCTTGTAAATTGTGGAAGATATTCAAACTTAAGGCTTACTATATAGACTTCTTCAAAGATCTATGACTAATAGTTGGAACTTTCCCAAGTTTTATCTCTTATTCGAATTATTTTTTGTATTTGTTTAAATGGGAAGTTAAGGAACCAGAGTTCTATGAGTAATACTTAGTGGTAACTGAAGTCTGATATTGATATAAGAGATCTAAGTTTAATAGTTACTAGATACCAATAAATAAATAGTATCTAGATATACTTATATATCTTAGATCTCGCCCCGGTTCCCACTGAATACGTACAGCCCACCTCCCATGCAACCGACCGAGGGACGCTGCCGCATAACGTACGGTTCGAATCACGGAGATAGATCCGAGAAAGTTTAAGAGAAGATCTCTAAACTATATCTCTTATTAATCTTTCAAATTATTTCAAAAAAGAGTGCAAGAAATCTAGGAGAGATCTATGAGTAATAGTTTTTACTTATCTAGGTATGATATACTTATATATCTGATCTACTTATCAGAACTCTCTCTTCAGTTCCCCAAAACCGAAGATCTATGAGTAATAGTTGGTAGTAACTTAGGTGTATAGTTCTATATCCGTAATATCTCCGGCGTAAAAGATTCTAGTATCTATAGTGGGTAGTAAACCACTCAGATATCTTATATCTTATATCTTATACCTCATATCTTATCTTATATCTCTATTTATACCTAAACCCCCCTAGAAATTGTTTCTAAAATACCTATACTCTCCAAAACCAGAGATCTATGAGTAATACTAAGTAGTAACTTAAGTACACTGATATATCTTATATACCTTTCTCTGAATAACAGATCCATGAGTAATAATTAGTATTATCTCAAGTATATCTGATACATATATCTCATATACCTGCACTCCCTAAAATATATCTTATTATTCATCCAAAAAGCTACACGACAGGCCGCTCGAGTGCCAAAATAAATTCTTTTAAAATGTTTTCATTAAAAAGCTGATGAGAGACTGTCAGAGGAGAGTAGTGACTGCCTTTAGTTACCTGTCTGAACCTCAATCCGGGGCTGCTGCTCCAAATTCAGTGACTTTCCGAGCTCCCAGTTCCCTTGTTCTCGGATGTATCTAGTTGTAGGAATAAATAATGCATGAGCACCTCATCTCGAGACTGTGTCAGAGGGAAAAAGTGCAATAGTGCCGCCGGTGTCGGATTTAATTCATTATTTGTGTGCGGAAATGAGAAAAGTCAGGGGTATAGGATAGGTATTCTATGGGGTGAAGAACAAAAGATCAGAGGAAACAGATCCCAACAGCAGATACAGATACAGATACAGAGCACTGGGCACGCGATTTTCAAATGATGTTGTCTCTTGTTCTACTTCTACTTTGAACTGCAATAAAAAATGGAATAAAAAAGCAAGACTACTTAGTACTAGGAGGGCATGGGAACCCACTTCTCACACTGTCAGTTAGTCAACTGGTTATAATTATTATTTTTATTATTATTTCTACAGTCTACAGAGTGGGGAGTCTTGGGAGGTAGGATTGGGTTGGAAAACCGGTTGCCTGTATGGCTTGGAACTGCGTTTCAACTTATGCAATCAGCAACAAAAAATAGTATAATTTATAAAATTTAAATTTAAATGCAAATGCAAGAGGGTGCTGGATCAGCAAATAGCCAGAGAGCTTAGCCAGTGAAAACTTTCTTTTTGATGGCAATTTATGGCAGTGTGAGGTTATGTAAAGTCTATATTGAGAGACTAGAGAGATGTATTTATTTTTTACGCTATTTTTTAGCCATTTTTTAGCCATTTCAGCTTAATTGTTTTGTTCTCATTTGTTTTTTTTCCATTTTTTTTTAGCTTGTTACGCTCAAATGAATCCCCCAAGCTGGTGTTGGTGGGCCATTAGCATGGGAATTAGCATAGATGTGGTCTCTGGGCCTCCACCTGCCAGTGCCAGTGCCCCCCTTAGTTGGGGCAACCTTGGTGCTGCATTTTGTTGCAATCAGGGACAATTGTTAGTGGCAGCCTCACTAAGGGGGTGATGCAGTTAATTCCACAATTCTAAAGTACTGAGACCGACCTGGGGGTCGGATTCAATTTGACTTTTTCAATGTCAGTTGCATAATTTTCTCTGCCTTCTGGGGGGCTTCTGGGTTCTGCCTTCTCGTGTTTATCATTTTAATTGTATAATTTTTTTCGGGTTTTATTCTCGGAAAAATGCCTCGAAATGCCCTGCAATTGAAATTGCATTAAATTCTGGCCACAATTGCAATGAAAATATACACCGAATGTCCATAAAAATAATCTTATTCCATTTCATCCAGAGTGGATCAGCGAATAAATGTGGGAAAATTATTAAAAGTCAGTTTATTGTCTGTGAAATGGATTATTTTCCGTAAGATCTGGATCTTCGATCGACTGGAAAATTCAGTTTTTCTCTTAATTTTCTTCAAAAATTGTTCGGATTTCGAAATTTTGTAAATATTTTCGCAATTATTTCTTTTGATTTTTGCTGTTTTTTTCCTTCCAGCTGCTTGAATTTGTAATTAAAAGCAGTTCAGTGACTTGCCAGCTATGCCACTGCCTAATACACTGAGAGAAATGCTGAAAGATAAAGATATAAGCATAATTTCTCTATCCTGCATGACGTAGGCCTGATATTTTGAAGCGATTGTAACCCAAAACTCAACTCTATCAAAGAAATAAAAACGAAAACCCATTCCGCTTATCACTCATGAGATTTGCCTATTGCGGCCTCTGGCTGATAAGCCGTCATCGTCACATTCTTGGGCCTCCATTCCGGCCCTGTAATGGAATCTTATCAGCCACATCGTGTTGGCCGTTGGCAGTTTATTCACTTTTCTGCGACTATGACCATGACCAGGTTATGCAATGGGCCGGCCATATATCTCCAGCCCATCTCCTCAATGAGTTTGAAAATCACTCCATTTTTAACTAGTGCTCTTGACCCATTTTCCACGTCCCAGTAATTCCCCGTTAACGATCTGCTTACCATTATCCGTCACGTGCCATAAACTACCTGTCAGATACTCACTCTCAGATACTCTCAGTCTATGCCAATCACGTGCCCCAGCTTGTATCTCTAATGGCTTAAGTACTTTACAGTTCATTGCTAACAACTCAGAGATACAAAAGGTAGCTGGTATCTGAGAGATACCCAGACTAGTGCTAAGTATTGGCTCATGATCTGACCGGAATCCGCAAATATTGGTACGAGTTGCGAGAACGCTTAGAGGCCTCTGTAGTCTGTGGCAGTAGTTTTCCCAATCGCTTGTGATCGATTAGCACGAATATCTGACAAATGCCGACATACTTGTGTAACCCACAAAAAAGTAGAGGCTATGAAGGGCAAACTAAAGAGCTCTAGAGGGGAGCTGTGGCATAATGTACGGCTGGAAAAGTATAGATTCTTTGGAGAGTCAAGCTCTAGTTTAGTCTGGAAAGAAATACTTGTGTAATTCAAGAAGAAGTAGTGAATTTGAGGAGAAAACTAGAGAGTTTATAGCTATGGTCTTCTAAGGGAAGCTGCCGCATAATGTACGGCTGGAAAAGCAGGGATACTTTGGAGAGTATAACTCTTGTGACATACTTGTGTAAACCAAACAAAAAGTAGAGGCTAAGTAAAGAGCCTATAGCTGTAGAGAGACGCTGCCACATAATGTACGGTTGGAAAATCCGAGCGAAGCAGTCTTTATCTGACAAATATTTCTAGAAAATGTCACATTTTCGCTCTCTCCTCTGAGATTTATTGCCCCAAGATTTATTTATTTACTCAACAACCCCAGTCTAGAATCTGAAACCCAAAAGCTAGGCACTTTTTGTTAAAAAAATCTAAAGCCGACGACGTGAGAGGTTGATTAACGAGAAATTACATAAACAGATAATAACAATAATAATAACAATGCAGCACACATTCAACTCAACCTCAAGCTCAGGCCTGGGGAATCAAAAAAAAAAACAACACTTGAACAATTCGCACAAACCTGTAGCCATGCAATAATCTGCTCGAAAGCTACAGAGCTACAAGTATCTGTGAGATACACAGCTGAGACAAGCTCCAAGTAACTGTCGCCGCATGCGTGTTCCACGGAAGCTAAGTGTTTTTTTTTTATTATTGTCCCCTCCTATTCATTAATCGAATAGTTTTAAGAAAATAAAATAAAAATTATAGAAAAACCAGTCGATCGAATATCCGGTTGGGGATATTTTTGGACAGTTATGGCTTAAGATACTCTTACTTTGTGAGGCTATTTATATTTATTTTTAACTAAGAAGAGGCAATACTTAAAACTTTCTCACAAAAATAAGGTTTAATTATAAAAATTATCATAAATATTCCATTTAGATTCTTAATTCCTGACTGCAATGATCTGAAAATAGCCTCTAGAAGCTCTATATCTCAGAAATCAGTTCCAAGTCTTGCAAAAAATACTATATATTTGAAGTAAACCCGGTTTTTGGTAAAAGATTTCTCTACTAATTAGCGCGAAACTCCCCAAGTCCACTACTCCCATGTAGAATTTAGTGAAATTTTCTTTTTCTGGCCAAGACTTGATGGCCATAAGACTTGATGGCTAATGCTAATTGATAAATCACATGATATGTGGGATAAATATTAGTTTTCTACGACAGCCAGTTGCCAGCTACTCCCTTCTTCCATGCCTCCAAGCTACTAAGCCACCACTGCCTCATGCCTCCTCTTCAAACTTTCTACGAATACGAAACGAGTTTCACTTTCCACTTGTTGGAAAGAGCTTGCCGCTCTGACCAAAGAAAGTCTGAAAAGGGGGGGACTCCATTATGATATGGAAATGATATCGTTTATCGATCGAATGTTGCGCAATCCACTCCAAAAGTGGAATATGATTTACATCTGTAAGCTATGAGCTCCATTACCGGATAGATCACAGGTTCCCAGACTCCCCCAGAGTCACATGACTGATCGAAGGGGGTATCACACACAGTATTAGAGAGAGAGAGAGAGAGGGGGGTAGTACTATATAGTACTCTACTGGAATGGAATGGAAAACCGGTTACCAGCCCACAAATAATTCCTCGCTGTCATCATCGCTGGCGAGTCAATAAGCTCCGCTAACCAAACGGGCCAACAAGTTGCTACAAAAATAATAAAAAATAAAAAAAAACAAGAAAGGAAAGCTAACTTCGGGCGGAGCCGAAGTTGATATACCCTTGCAGTTCAGTCGCAGTCCACTAGGTGGCGCCACGCATCTTATATTATTAAATATATAGCGGATCGTATATAGTCGGCCGATCCTTATGAAATTTGACATATTGAATTATTTTGCCCAAAGAGTAATCTGTACCAAGTCCCATCTTTCTAACTTAAAAAACACCAAAGTTATGCCAATTCCGATCGTTCTATGACAGCTATAGGATATAGTCGGCCGATCCTTATGAAATTTTGTACATAAGATATTTTGGTCAAATATAACATGTGTGGAAAGTCCCAACCCTTTAACTTAAAAAACACCAAAGTTATGGCATTTCCGATCAATCAGTTATATGGCAGCTATAGGATATAGTCGACCGATCCCGGCCGTTCCGACTTATATACTGCCTGCAACAGAAAGAAGGGTGTGTGCAAAGTTTCAACTCGATAGCTTTAAAACTGAGAGACTAGTTTGCGTAGAAACGGACAGACGGACAGACGGACAGACGGACAGACGGACATGCTCATATCGACTCAGGAGGTGATCCTGATCAAGAATATATATACTTTATAGGGTCGGAGATGTCTCCTTCACTGCGTTGCACACTTTTGACCAAAATTATAATACCCTCTGCAAGGGTATAAAAAATACTAAAAAGTGGGTAAAGAAAAATGTACTTTTGTGGTAATGGGTTAGGTCTTTGTCCCACAAGTATTGCAAAAAAAACAAAAAAAATAAGATAGAGATAGAAAGATACAAAGATACATAGTTACTACTCTCACCCCTCACCTCTAGACTCTAGAGTTTTCTCCATTTCTCTGGCACATTTCCACATTTCTTTTTCTCTTTCTCTTTCTCTTTCTCATTTTCCCTGTTGCTCGGTACCCCCTTAGGGGGGTGCACCCATTATTCATGCCAATTTCTACAAGTTTTTCACAATTGTTCTGAGCAGACAGTGAGACAGTGCCCCGTACTTGCCAGATACTTGCCTCAAAGATTGTTTCGGGCCAGCGATTTCTGTGGGGTGTAGCTATGAGATACATAGATACATAGATACTTTTAATTACAAACTATGGCTCTGGGATGAGGGTTTAGAGATTTCATAAATTTTAGAAAGTAAAAGCATGCTTGAACAAAATTTGAATAACAAATTAGTAACAAGCACGCGCTTTTTTTAGTTTTTAGTTTTTAGATTTTATTGGCTATTAATTATAATAATATTAATAAATATTTATAGGAATTTGCTTCGACTTGTTGCACGACTCTGGGGCAACTGGCACTCTGTGCCACACTGTGCATTCTTTTCGGAAACTGGGCCAACGTCTGCTTATGGCCTAAACGTACATGAATGCGAATCTGTTGGCCTGCTCGGCTGCTCTGCTGCCTTGTACACTTAACTCTTGTTTGTTTGCACTTCGCTGCACGTTCCGTTTCATTTCATTAGATATTTGCAACGATTGTTTCTGCTTTTCTTTCTGCCACTTGCAACAGCAACAGCTGTGCCTCTGGATGTTGTCATCCAAGCAAGCCATCAGCCATCAGGCCATCAGCCCACATCCCAGAGCTTACGGCCCACGCCCATAAAACCAAAACAAGGCATGGAGGTCGTTGCTGTTTCTGATTCACTTTTCGGCCCAGACGGTGGAACTGGTTAAGAGATGTTGGCCAAAACGATGGCCCACGTTGGAGTGCAGTGTGTGTGGTAACAGATACTCCACCTAGCTCCTCTTAGCTCCATCTAGCTCCTCCTAACTCCTTCCTAGCTCCCTCCTAGCTCCCTCCTAGCTCCTCCCTAGACGCTACTAGCTCCTTCTAGCTACTCCTAGCTCCTTCCTAGCTCCTCCTAGCTCCTTCCAGCTCCTTCCAAGCTCCTCCTAGCTCCTCCTAGCTACCTCCTAGCTCCTTCTAGCTCCTTCCTAGCACCTTCTATCTACTTCCTAGCTCCTTTCTAGATCCTCCTAGCAGCTATCTCCTCTTTTTGTCCCGCACATGTGGCATGAATGGCTGAATATCTATACAAGATACACACCATGGATCATACATATATATAATCCCCTATATAGTCTATATATATAGACTTGTCTGGGCGCTCAAATATGATTTTTGGCAAGAGATCGGGAGAGAGCCCCAAGATATACCGACTATCTACAGCGGCCGAGAGATAAAGAGGCGGGTGACAAATATGCAGAGGCAGGCTGGCGTTCCACATAGAGAGTCTACGTCTACAAGACTATAGATACAAGACTATATATATTCCACACCATAGCCTATATATACGCATCCTAAATATAATGCCAAAGACGAAAAGTGTGACGCAAACGGTGACAGAGATTACACATGGCCAAAACGGAAGTGACCATCCGCAACTGTCCTTGTTCTGGCATGCCATTAGGGAGACTCCACTCCCACTCCCATTCCCACTCCCATTCCCATTCCCAGTTCCAAGACCTGGCCAAGTAGGGAAGGTAAACAAAGACCTTAACCAGAAACAGTCAAGTCAACCGCTGTTGGCTTCAATTACAAAAATGGTCATTAAAATCGCAGAGTCTTGTCTCAACAACCAGTTTCTTGCCAGCCATACGGTATTGGCCATAAAAGGTCTGTTGCTCTGTTGGCCCAAAAGAGAGCTCTATGCCATTCAATTGCCGGTCAACTAGTCAATAAAACACTTGTTAGCATTTTGAATAAATCAACCCGATAAGATATGCTAGTAGTTTTTAGCCTTTTTAGCTGCCAGAAATTATACTTTCTTGACTGAAACTTGCCACATGTCGCGGCCTCATTTGACAATCCATCATAACGGGGCTTAAAAAAGTGGTCACTGGTCATGAGAGACAAATGCCAGTGGAGGAAGTTGAAACTTCCGAGCAGGCACAACCTGAACGCTCCAGGTACCTCCAGATACCTATCTAATTATCTATCTCCCGAGCTGTGCGCAAAATTCAATTAGGCAACAGTGTTATCTTGGCCAGTTCTGATAGCCAGCCAGCCTGCCTGCCTGCCAGCCTTTCCGTTAAGGCCACAAATATTTGTTTCTATTTTGTTTTTTTTTTAGGTTGAATCTCAGCAAATAGATCATTTTCTGCTTATCGGGGGGAATTTGTCTCTATCTGTATAGTATTGTGGTATTGCGTATACGCACAGATGGCCGGACAAGTCTTGAGGCGTGGGTGGACTTCGTAATGATTCAGCTGGAAACTGTTACAAGGCTGAAGGTGGCTGGGCCACATTTCCTGTCAGTTCCATTCATTTTTTTTGTTTCTCGTTAATTGGTCGTCGAAAAGTGCCATTAAGTGAGGCACGAACAAGTGGCAGAGGCCGCAAAAAAGAGGCCTAAAGGGGCAGGTTCTTAACCCAAATGCCCGATGACAACGGCACTTTAACAGCCATCAGACTCTTTAGAGAGATATATGGATATCCATAATAATATTTCACAATTTTATGGTCAAGTGTTGAACGATTTAAAGCTAATAGGAGTCTCTTCTACCTTTCAGATTCTACAAAACTTGGGAAAAGTGGATCGCACCGCAGATGAAATCTTCGACGATCACCTGAACAACTTCAACCGCCAGCAGGCGAGTGCCAACAAACTACAAAAGGAGTTCAACAACTATATACGATGTGTTCGCGGTTAGTCTTTAGTTTTTTATATTTTTTAAGCTATAAACTAAATATTATATACTTCGATAGCCGCACAAGCCGCCTCCAAGACTCTGATGGACGCCGTTTGCGAAATTTATGAGCCACAATGGAGCGGATACGATGCCCTTCAAGCACAAACCGGCGCCTCGGAGAGCCTGTGGGCGGACTTTGCCCACAAGCTGGGGGACCAAGTGCTCATTCCCCTCAACACATACACTGGACAGTTTCCAGAAATGAAGGTACATATTAAGATTTAGTTCGAGGTATTAGTTAGTTAATAAAATATTTTAAACTTTTAAAAAGAAAAAAGTGGAGAAGCGCAATCGGAAGCTGATTGATTACGATGGACAGCGTCACTCGTTCCAGAATCTGCAAGCCAATGCCAACAAGCGCAAAGATGATGTCAAGGTATGGGTAATACTTTATCCTTAAAGGACTATATAATCTATAAACTTTATCCTTAAAGCTAACCAAAGGACGTGAACAGCTGGAGGAGGCCAGACGCACTTATGAGATTCTGAACACGGAACTGCACGATGAACTGCCTGCTTTGTACGATTCGAGAATACTGTTTTTGGTTACCAACTTGCAGACCCTTTTCGCCACAGAACAGGTCTTCCACAATGAAACCTCCAAGGTGGGTTGGTTATTAAACACTCTATAGTATTATTGCTAAAGTTTTGTGTCTTTTTTGATCAGATCTACTCGGAACTAGAGGCTATTGTCGATAAACTGGCCACAGAATCACAGCGCGGATCGAATACCCTAAGGAAACAAACTAGTAAGAGTTTATTTCTCATTCTATATGATATTTGATAGCTGATATCTAATTGTGTTTATATTTCCCGATAGGCAATGCCATCAAGACATCCAGTCCAGTGCAGTCGCCGGTCAACAAGCTCAACAACGCCAACATCAACAGCAGCAACTACCAGAATCAGATTACCACAAACGGTGGCGGCTCCAGTCTGGCCAACAGCCGTAAGTCCCCATCCATCGGGTATAGACTATATATAGTCTCTATAGTCTGTAATCTATCCTATATACAATGATATATGAGGAGAACCCTAAGTACTTTATGTTATTTATTTAAATCTTTTATTTTTCTGCTTTCCATTTTTGATTTTCTTTGATTTTTATTCCCTTCAACTTGATTCTAAACCAAAAAATAATCATTATAAATTGCTCAAAACTGTACAAAATAAAAATAAACAAACACATAAACAATCCATTAAAGTTTAAAATATATTTCTGAAATTATGTACAAAATATGACAAAAAAAGAACTCAATATTATCCACAATATTTAGAATGTAGAATATATAGATACCTACTATACTATATACGATATCTGCACTATATTATCTGCATATACTCTGAAAGAAATGCTCTGATGGAAAATGTCTAGTTTTTGGCAATTTATATGAAAAATTTTTGTGTTTTTGGCAACTAATTTGTGTTTAACCTGAAGCGTTTTTGAAAAGTTTATGAACTAAAAACATTCCATTTGTAGATCGTTTGGTGTACATTTTTTTTGTAAATAAAGGCAATCTGGGCTGGCTAATAATCAAATAGATATATAAACTCCCTCAAGCACTTCCTCACATACCCACTTACCCACTGAGATGAGATTGAAGGCCAAGGAAGTGATGTCCGGGATGTCAGGGACCCAGGTTGCCTCTCAACTGGCCAGGATCCACGAATGGAATGTTGCATGTTCCTAAAAAAAAGCTCAAGTTCTCTCGAATCCCTGTTCTAACTTGCATGTCCCCCAGTTTTTTGATTTGATTTGTTTTCTTTCTTTTTTTGATTTAATCTTTTGTTTGGAATGATGCTAACCGATAACCACCACCATATAACTATTGAAAATTGAATGAAATAACCACTCGACACACTCGTCAATCAACAAATATCACAAACTATAAACTATAAACAATAAACAATAAACTATAAATAAAAAACCGAAAAAAACACTTGGGATAATATGACAACAATTAGCCACATCCACCAACTCTTCGCTGCAAGAGCCGAGATTTGATTCAGTTTCTTCAACACCAGAACCGACCCCCGATTCCCCGGCAGCGCCCAGCAGTCCCACGGAAAACGGTGGTGGTAGTGGTGGTGGTGCCACCGCAAAGCCAGTGGAGCGTCCCGAGCTGACAGGTCTGAATGGGTCGAGTGGCAAGGCAACCACCACCACCCAGACCTCACCGACGGAGGAGTCAACCGCAAAGGCGGTAGCGGCAGTGGTGGCGGATACCGGAGCTGGGGACTTGACAGTACCACCCACCACCACCCCCCAAGTCAATGGCAACAACAATGATCCACCTGCCCACCCGGTGGCAGGTGCAAAGGAAGGTGGCAAGCAACCAAAGGAACTGCCGACCAGCAACAGCAATGCCGAGGCAGCGGCCGAGGCGGCTGCCAACAATGGCAACTCGATCGAGGAGCACAAGCAGAAGAAACTAGGTAATGACACCAAAACTGAAACACTCAGAATATCAGATCCAAAAGATACAACCACCGATACAGTCACCCAGCACTTAGTTACATCTACCAATACCGATACAGATACCGATACAGATACAGATAAATTAGACGCAACCAAGTCAGATACAGATACTATTACCAAGACCAGTCAGAGCACAGTCACAAATACCAGTCAGAGCATTAGACCCATAGTTAATAGGCACAGCGGTAATAAGGCTAATAAGAATCCGTTCGAGGAAGACGACGATCGCATCTACGAGGTGCCCGCTGGTGAGTAAACCTCAAGAAACGAGTCCACTGGGGTCCACCCACCATACCTACTCTATATCTCTGTAGTATCTTTCGCTCACTATCTCTCTCTACATGTATATCTCTGTCTCTATCAGAGGGCCAAAACAATTCAAATCTAATCCTATTGTAATCTAAGCTTAGTTCTCTGTGATTGTCGTCTAAAAACGAGGATTATTGTATTGTAATATCGATTCTGTGGCATGCTGCTGTGGCTGCTGCTGCTGCTCCAGGACAGGATCACAACTGGATCCCACTCATCTCATTATCCCCTCCCCCCCATTGGGAGCACTCCCTTATGTACATTTTAAAAAACCCCTTCACTTGGTATCTTTAGTTTGGGCTTCACTGTCACTCTTTTTGTTTTTAAAAAAAAAAAATTCCAACCAGGTCTGGTGTCCTCCAACCCACGTATGCAGGTTGTATGATTATCCTAGAATAAGCACATCAAACCACATCGCATGCACGTTAGTTATCCTTTCAATCCTATCACTCACTATCTACTATCCCAAAGACTAACTATCTTCAAAAGCCTAACTAACCCCTAGTTCTGGCCAGGATTGCGTTCTTTGCAAGCGTTTTTGTCTACTAAACACGGTTATGCCACTCTCCATGTACTACACACTGTGTGACGTGTTAGTCTACTATAAAATATATCTTAAAATGTATATATTATTATTATTTTTGTCCGAAAAATAGATGCCAACACTGCTGACCTGCCGGCCGGCGTGCTCTACCGCGTCAAGGCCACCTACGGCTACGTCAAGGAGGATGTGGACGAGCTGAGCTTCGAGATCGGTGACATAATTCGGGTTATCGAGTACGACGATCCAGAGGATCAGGTAAAGTTGATAGGTTTAGACTTGGTACTATATTCTGGTGGACTGTATAGCCTTCTAGGATATAGCTTCCCACTTCGGCTATCCGAAGATATATATCCTTCCTTGAGCTTTGCACGCGCTAGTCTCCCCCACCGCGCCACAATGCAGACCTCTGCACTTCCTTTCTTTATTGAGAGCAGTTCTTTGTTACCAACTTGCAGGAGGAGGGCTGGCTGATGGGTCAGAAGGAGGGCACCACCGAGAAGGGACTCTTCCCCGCCAACTTTACGCGTCCCATCTGAGCCGGAGGACTGGAGAGATCGAGGAGCAACCGAGCAAGCAACGAACCAACTTCAAAACCAACAATTATTCTTCTTTAAAAAACACATTTTTCGAGCGGAGATCCAACCCCCACCCCAGTTCACATTTCGGCCAAATTTTCTTTGTGAGAGCGCTGCTTCAAGTTTTGTCCATTTAATAAATTCTTGTTCTGTGAATTGTATTCTTGAAATGAAAGCAATCTTTTGATTGATTGTTAGGCAGTGCTTCCAACTAAAAAAAAAAAAAGAAACAAAATATATATTTTATTGTTAATGAAAAAAAAAACCAGAAAACAAGAGATGAGGAGATGATGATGATGATATATTTTGAAGAGAATGTTTCAAACATTATTTTTTAGTTCTAAGTTTCGAAAGAAAAACAAAAGAAATCTAAAGCATAAACCTACTTATACATAACATACATATATTATTTGTTAATCATATTATTGTGCTCATAATTAATGCGAACAAAGTGTATCTAATTTGTAATTTGTTACAGAACCACAAATTTTTGAACGCATATCACTCGAAAAGCCACAAGAGTAATTGTTAAACAAATGTCGAAAAAAAGAAGAGGATGTCTGAACCTTTTATATGTGTATTTTGAAAATATTTAGTACGAGTTTTTTATAGTCAATTGAGTGTATTTTTGGGGTGATACGAAAAACAAAAAACAAATGGCCAGTTGAAATTTACTTTGGGCGTTACCACCTGTTTCTCCCCTGAGTTTTGGAAATCGTTTCTTTTTCAAGTAACCACTTCTAACGTCTAGCAATTATTTTTATTTTAATTCGTAATTTGTAACTTGTGTTTCTTAATTTGTCGTCAGAGAGAGACTCGAACTAGATGCAGCTTTATAACACGAACACAATCCAATAGTCACTAACCGATCGATTCGACGTTTTTATTTTTTAACTTGATTGTAAATCGCATACGAAACCCGAAATAATTGTTTAAATTTTGCACACTGTAAAGTTATTTTAATTTTATTTAATTTAATACTTATTTATCGCATGAACATATTGAACAAATGATAATAATTTACAGAAATGCAAATAAAACATAGATTAAATAAACTGTGTGGTGTTTTTGAATTTGGCGGGTCAAAAGGGAAATTTATCAACACTGAATCGGAAGTCCTTTCAAAAACTGGACTTGGCCTGGACTTTCATTAATAGAAACTGAGTATTTTTCCATTAAAAATAAATAATATTAGAGGTTTCACATTCTCTAGAGAAACAAAGATTACCGTCCTTTTTTTTACCCGGTTCGTATCGCCCGTTTCGGGTCCGGCTTGGTGAGATTTTCGATAGAAACTATCGACCCAGTTAGTGATGTGCTTGCACAAATTTCACAACTATCGATGCATCGATGAAACAATTCGCCATCGGTGTATCGATGCTTCTCCACTCTAGTAAAGTATACGGTCGTGCGTCAAAAAGCGAAAAATGCAAAATTAAATATGTTGTGAGTAGCGAGAAATGCAAAATCGAATATGTTGTGAGTTTCGATCGATCGTCCCGTCCCCACGACCACCGATCACCCATCAGCGACCTCCGGTTACCCCTGGGCGGCCGTCCAAAGATTTTCATCTCGCCCTGAAAACCGCTGAAAATTAGTGTAAAGTGCGCTTTTCCAATCAATTGCATGACCCGATGGTCATTAATAGCCTGATACCGACATAATTGTTAAACAATCGCAGTGTCGGATCGTGTGGTTAGCGGATTGCTTTTGCTACCAAAAATTTTTTCATGCTCGTTTTTGGCCTCGCCCGTCGTCGTCGTCTGTGTGTATTCGTTTCGCCGATAAAGCAGTGCCCGATAGCGGGTGACAACCCTGCATGCGCACTGCTTGCCGGAGGAAAACACACCAGCTACGAGAGGAGAAAAAAAAAATTATAAGATTGTTTGCGAAAAGCTGAGCTATTTAGTTTTGTGGCGGACTGGGTGGGATATATATTTTTGATTCCGCTAACCCAGATAATCAGACTATAAAATTGGGGTTATGCTGGTGTCGTGATTCCTGGGAAGGGCGTGAAAAAAAAGGGGTTTTTCCGAAAGGGGGGGATGGGAGGAGGACGGATTGTGGGTGGTTGGTTGGATGGTCGTGTGTTTACCTTAGCCAATATGATGATGATGATTTTCCGATGACAACCCCCCGACAATAATGATTATAATGATTATGAGCTTGCCCCACAACTCATAGAAGCCCCCTCTTATCAAGCGATCTTTTCTCTTTGTCTCTCTACTTGCAGTTCCACTGCATACAGAAAAATAAACAAATACAAGAAGCATAAAGTATGCAGAAAATTAAATACAAAAGGAGCCACTAAGTGTTTCGTGTGAAATCAATTTAAAGTTAAACGTTCGTCGTTGTCGCCCGTCTCGTACATACTTTTTACGTTATATTCTTCAATTTTCACACCAACAATATGAATAAATAAATTTTTCATACAAAAAATAAATAAAATAAAGCATACAAAAGCACCAGTAAACCAGTAATTTAATAAAACAACAACAAACACGTTCCTTAAAAAAATAAAAACAAAAAACAAAACAAACAAATGTTTTCCAAAACCACAAAAACCAACTAAAATCGTAATGCTTTTTGAAAATTAGTATAAGCCACTAAACAAAACGGCGCAACCGCGAAAACTTTGATAAAAAAAATAACTAAGAAACTGACATTTTTTGAGAGAAAAACCGAGATACTTTTTTGTATAAAAAATAGTGCTAGAAACTAAAAAAAAAAAAGGGGACTTTCTGGACATCATCTTGTTGGAGAACTTTATGAGTAAGTAGCTCCACTAATGGGAGACTCTTAATGATACTCTTTTTGATCCATATATTCTTTCTTTTTCCTTTAAGATCTATGTAGTTTCTATATCCTCAGTGCATATTGAAGTAGACTTCCCGATAAGACCTTCTATAAGCTCCGCTTAGTGACTAATCGAGAGGCATTTCCGCTCCTGGATAGAAATTCTTGAGGAATAATTGAAACTAAACCAGTAGCCCTTTAGAGAGTCATCCGGAGATTACGGAGACAAATCAAGAGTTATCTCTGAACCGTTTATCATATTCGCATATAGAGGAGATAAGATGGCATGATACTTCTGGCAGACTATTGCTAAAAAAAAAAAAGGCCAGGTGCCCCTGCCACTGCCCCCTGGACTACTGCTAATTAGATTTTCCAGCTTTGCCCAGTGAGAGGAGGTGGTGATATTCCCGCGCCACCCAACTAATCCTGGGTCTAGACTTTAGACCATGACTTCTCTCAGATCTCCAATCACTGATTCCCAATACTCCTCGGGCATGAGGTCTGGTCTGGCCATTCCATCGATATGACAAAACTATAGTCCAGAAGAACCTTGTTCCGTCCATGTCCGTGTATTTGGCCACAAAATTGGATTAGCAGGCACTCGATATGGGAAATAAAGTGAACCGGAAAAGAGAGGAAATAGTACCTAGAGGGCATAGCTTTCAAGTCCATTCATGGAATAGTACTTTGGGTGGACCTCGAAACACTTTATAACCAAATAAGTTATGAAAATAGGAACAAAAAAGCCTAATCTTAAGATTAATTACTAATTTCTTTGAAATATTAGGCTTATTTTAAAAGAAAAGACAGATTTTGGTCCACTCTCGGGTGAACCACGCGAAGCCATACATTTTCCAAAATCAGCTTTCTGCAATGAACTTGGCCTAGAGGGCCACCCTCCTCCACTTCCTCAATCTGTTGGCGGGCGATCGGCAAGGTGCATGCGCTCAGAGAGCCACCTCCAAGCCAGGCCAAAACCCAGAAGCAGAAACTGAATGCCAATACCATGGAAAGAGGCAGCTTGTGGGGCAGGCAAATATGAAATGTTAATTGCCAGTGCGGGACACAACGTGGCGAACTCTCGTCGAGCTAACAACTCGAGTGGTCCGTAGAATCAGGGCACCTCCCAACCCAAAAAAAAAACCTATTGTTTCCATTGCATAACCAATTGAGTGATCCTAAATCGAAACTTTCGTCATCTCTATTACAGATAGTCTCTGGATCGTCGTGGTCGTCGTGTTCGATGTGGTCTTTGTTCATTCGTAGTCATCATTCGCAGCCTCCGAGTCCGAATCCGAGTCTGGGCTAGACTCTAGACCTCTCTCTATATCGTAAGCAATAGCCAAAGAACGCCAGAAGGGAGCCAGGAGCCAGGAGCAAGGAGTAGCAGCCAAAGTACAAATGCCTCACGGGTATCTTCGATCCGAGACAAGTCTTGAATTCATTCTTGAATGAGCAGTTCCCAAACCCCCACCACCACCACCACCACCAGCAACGCAACCAATTAGATTAGGCTACTACGGGCGAGGTGACTGTCCAGAATAGGAGGAACCAAAAGGAAGGAGGAACACCACCCACCCACTACATACATCCACAGACACACATCTATCTATTCTAGACGGTACGGCGAGTCGAGTGGTAGTAGTGGCTGCAGTACGCGAAAGCGTCCACAAATCTAGTTAGCATGGAGTGCTGTTTATCGGAGGAGGCCAAGGAACAAAAGCGCATCAATCAGGAAATCGAGAAGCAGTTGCGCCGAGACAAGAGAGATGCGCGTCGTGAGCTTAAACTGTTGTTGCTGGGTAAGTGGGTCAGGTGGGGAGGCTTTAATGCAATTGCCAAGCCAACTAATTGCCATTAAAGAGTGTCAGTATCAGAGTAATATATATATTTATGTCATACTTTATCCGTTTAGGCACTGGCGAGTCCGGGAAGTCAACGTTCATCAAACAGATGCGTATTATCCACGGCAGCGGTTACTCGGACGAGGACAAGCGTGGCTACATCAAGCTGGTCTTTCAGAACATATTCATGGCCATGCAGTCCATGATCAAGGCAATGGATATGCTAAAGATATCCTATGGCGTGGGAGAGCATAGCGTAAGTTCTTAAACTAAAACTTGCCATCAAATCTATTAAAATATGTAACTCTCTCTAGGAACTGGCCGATCTGGTGATGAGCATTGATTACGAAACAGTGACCACCTTTGAGGATCCATACTTGAATGCCATTAAAACGCTATGGGACGATGCTGGCATCCAGGAGTGCTACGATCGTCGTAGGGAATATCAGCTAACTGATTCAGCCAAATAGTGAGTTGCCGGTTGTCATCCAACAGAAGGGACTGCTCTGACTAGTCCCCTGACTAAACCCCCCGACTGACTAAGACTCTATATGATGTTCATTAACTAAATCTTATCCTTGTAATACAAACAGTTATCTAAAGGATCTCGATCGTGTGGCTCAACCTGCATACTTACCCACTGAGCAAGACATTTTAAGAGTTCGTGTGCCGACAACAGGGATAATTGAGTATCCCTTTGATTTAGAAGAAATCAGATTTAGGTACAAATTACTCCCTTGATTCAATTGCATGTCTGGTTATGGTTTTGTTTCTCATTTAATCTTTTCTATTAATGTTGCTTTAAGATCTTGGTTAGTTAGTGAGCTGTTAGGAGACTGAGACTTGTGAGACTGTGAGACTGTAAGACTGTTGTAGAATTGGTTGTGGTTTCTTTTCTTTTCTAAAGTTGCATGTTAATCCCTCAGCTATCTGAGCGACCTGGCTCGTATTGAGCAGGCTGACTACTTGCCCACCGAGCAGGACATTCTGCGTGCTCGAGTGCCGACCACCGGCATTCTTGAGTATCCATTCGATTTGGATGGCATTGTTTTTAGGTATACTTTCTCTAATAATAAGCTTTAAACTGCTAAAGAGGCTATTAACAATCGGTAATCAAAGGCTAGTAGTAGAGTATTTTGTAATTAATATTAATGCTTATAATTTATGCTTACTTTGCTTTTAATTTCTGCTAAAAAATCATAATCGAAGACACTGTCTAATGATATTTTTTCTTAAAACAAACAGAATGGTAGACGTCGGCGGTCAGAGATCGGAGAGAAGAAAGTGGATTCATTGTTTTGAGAATGTGACATCAATTATCTTTTTGGTAGCGCTATCGGAGTACGATCAAATCTTGTTTGAATCTGATAATGAGGTGAGTAATACTACTTACTTAATGATATATATTTTATCTTAAAATTTCAAATCTTCTCTTGTAGAATCGAATGGAGGAGTCCAAAGCTTTATTTAGAACTATTATTACGTACCCATGGTTCCAAAATTCGTCAGTTATTCTCTTCTTGAACAAGAAGGACTTGTTGGAGGAGAAAATTATGTATTCGCATTTGGTAGACTATTTCCCAGAATATGATGGTAAGTCCTTGAGGTCCAGAGTCTAGTCTAAACTTATAAACGAGATTCTATGCGGATATGGTAGGTCCAAAGCAGGATCATGCTGCGGCCAAACAGTTTGTTTTGAAAAAGTACCTGGCCTGCAATCCAGATCCCGAACGTCAATGCTATTCGCATTTCACAACGGCCACAGGTGGACCTTTCTCTAATACTATATCTAATATTATTATATCTATATTAGATAAACAATTACTGCCTATTACTGCAAAAATATCATCTGTAGAATAATGCTAGGAGTAGATACATTGCTAGTTATAACATTTGGAAACATTTTTGTTTGGCTTCTCATTCCAACAGGTCCGCAACGAGATGCAATAGCGGCCCGAGAATTTATACTGCGAATGTTTGTAGATTTAAATCCAGATTCCGAAAAAATAATCTATTCTCATTTCACCTGTGCTACAGGTAAGTCGGCCAAGAAGATAAGGGCTATTTGCAGAGTGTGTGTGTCTCTTCTGGGTTGGTATTTCATTTGCATTTGCTTTCTTTTGGCGCCCGAGTAGAGTATTGCTAGAGAAACTATTCCAAGAATAAGTTTATAAATTTTTAAAAAATTAATCTAAACAGATACCGAAAACATCAAACTTGTGTTCTGCGCTGTCAAAGATACAATTATGCAAAATGCACTTAAGGAATTCAATTTGGGCTAAAAAAGTGGCGATCCAGAGGATAAATGGCAATTGCAAATGAATAATTGATTTGAAATGTATTTGTTTTGTTAATCGTTAATAAAAATAAATAATTAACCATTTATTTTGTGAAAAGGAATGTGTGTGAAGAGTCTTTCTTAATTTCTATTCATAATATTTAATAAAATAACTAATAATCACTTTATCTCTTCCTGTTTAGATACGGAAAATATTAGGTTTGTGTTTGCAGCTGTTAAGGACACGATCCTGCAATCGAACCTTAAGGAATACAATTTGGTCTAAACTGGATTTGGATCAGCAAACTATTTTTGTGATTTTTATACAAACACACACATACACATTCATATAATTCCTTTTTTCGCATATTTACTAAATATAAAAGAAGAATTGATAAGCGAGCGAATGTGGCCGAAAACAAAAAAAAAATTAGGCATTAATTAATTAGACCCGAGAAAGTTTCTTTAGTTTGTAACATCAGGAACCGAAACAAAACAAAACAAAACAAAATAAATTGTAGCATAAATAGAATACTAAAAACCAGCAGAATCAGAATCAGAATCAGCATCAACAGAATGATAGTAATATATATACATTTTAATTTCGAGTGAAGGAATAATAATAAAGCGAAAATCTGATAAAAGTACTAAAAACCAGGCTGACGACCAATAAGCCGGCCAGACAGACGAACTTTAACCTTAGGTAACCGACTATTAAGTGCAATAGATTCTTTTATTAACTTTAGGACCTACTATTTCGGGATTTTGATCAACTGGCCATTATTCTCAATGGCCCATAGTGTTATTCTTTTTAACAAATTTTTACATAATTGTAGTAGTTGTGAGTTGTGCGCGTTGAATGAAAATATTTTAATGGCCGAGTTATTGGTCGTCGTCCTGCATTATTTAAATAAATTTATTACTATAGAAACTTTTGTAATAAAAAAAAGAAAAGAAAGTAAATTTAATCAAAAGCTTAATGAGGAACAACAAACTGAAACAACTTTGTCGTACTGAAGCATAATAGAGCAACATTTTACTAAAAATAAACTACAGAAACAAACAACAAAATTTATAAATAAAACAACAACAAAAAATATAAATAAAAAATGAAACAATTTTTGAATAAAAATCCCCCGGAATATATATATTCAAAGAATTATATATGCTAGAAGAAGTTTCTCATTAGAATTTCGAGGCATATAAGGCGTGTATAAAATAAATAATAATTACAAAATGAAAGTCTATAAACTGATTAAGAGGAAATGCAGAATTCAAACGAAATCACAGAGAAAATACTGTATTTTTTATTAAGCTAAACCGTAAATATTGAAACTATTGTTTACAGACAAAAAAATAATTAAAACTATACCCATGCAAACCGATAATATAAAAAATAATTCATAAACGCATATGTAACAATTAATAAATTTATTGATTTGTATTGCGGGAGCCCCAACCTCCCTCCCCCCTCCCATTCATTGTAAATTACAATTCGTATTAATACCACGACAAAAACGATATCTAAGGGAAAAAATATTAAAGATGAATCTGTAACCGAAACGCCATTCTCATGGAGCATCCATATAAATAATAATATAACACCTTTCTTTGTAAAAAAAACAAAAAAAACAATGTCGATAACCATATATGCAACAGCAACAACAAAATCCATGCAACTTATTGATATTTAATCAGAAATCAGAAATCAAAAATCCGAAATCAGAGATCAGACATCAGGAAAAATAGCTATGAAGAAGGGAAACGTACTTTAGTTGCCATCTAAATTTCAGTCGAAAAAAAGCACAAATTGTTATCAAATATTATACGCGTAGAAACAGTTGAAGTATGTAGCTTGATTTTCGTAAATTTTAAATTAACTTTGTTAGTTGTTTGCTTATTTTATAGATCTAATGTATAATGCAACAGTGGAGGCACTTAGCGGAGGCCCGTCCTGGCCAGGTGTGTCCAATGTTTTGTTTTTGTTTTTATAATTTTAGTTTAATTTAATATATAAAAAAATTATAACTAAATGAGACGCACATCAACAGATAAACTATAAATCCATCAACAAAACAATTATTTATGTAAAAATCCAAATAAATTCTATTCTATCCATATGTGGCAAGAAAAAAACAAAAATAAAAAAATAAAACAAAATGAAACGTACATATATGTAAAATAAATATGAAGCAAAAAATGTTTTATATAATTTCTTAAATTATTTTTATTTGTCAGACTACTCCTTAGTTTATCCGGGGCATAAAAAATAAAAATAAAATAAAAGCATGAGTGTGCTTTTTTAAAATCTATACCCTTTCAGCCCGGCTTAGATCCTGGAAGCAAAAGTGGAAGAGCAGAGTTAAGAATTCAGAATCCTATAATCGCGCATAACCAAAAACCAAAAAAAAAAAAAATGAATGAAAAGATTGAAAACCAAAATGCATCTTAGTTTAAGTACGATTCAACAGTGTGTTGTATAAAGCTTTAATCCACGTAACCCCCATCTAGTAAAAATAAAGTAATTAAACCATTTTTATGAATTAACCAATGGATTAGCTTTTAAAAAGCTTCAATAAGTCAATGTGTATTTTAAAAGATGTAGCCGGAGGATAGACGGAGCGAGAGGGAGTTTATAATAGATAGCAGGCGGGGATCGGGTATCGGGTATCGTATATCGGATATGGAAACAGATTTAGGTTCTTGATGCGAATACCAATCCCCAATCCAGGCAACCGATTTGGTAGCTCCGATTTCGGCTTGGGCCCCATTCCTTCCCCATTACCCTCCCAATTAGCGAGAGCCCTGTGGACGTTCCATATTTGAATTATATTATAGACATTCGCACAAACACGACCATTATGACCATTACGACCATACTACACATATATAATATATATAGTTTTCCGTCCAATGAATTGCATCAGCGGCACCAGCAAAAGTAGCAGCGAGCAGACAAAGTCTCCTTACTTATTTTGATTTTATTTTTTTTATTAAATTTGTTTTGTTGTTTGTTGTTGCAGAAATTCCATCTTATAAACATCATTATTCGGCGGTTTCAATCTACGATATATATATATATTTCCGTTTCTGCAAAAACACAAAGCACATCCGCACTTTTAGACTTTTGTTTATTTCGAATTTTTATTTAATTTCTCAACATTTGGTGCCTTTCCATAATACTATTCACTGAATTCATCAAGTACACAGATTAAGACGAAGCTCCAGATCCCAGATTCGCAGTACCATCGCCTCCATATATGTATCCTCCCCCAGGACTGGAGATCAGAGACGACCCAAAATCCCCCTATCCGAATGTGTGTATTTGCCAGAATGTTGTGTTTTGGGTTGAACGATTGGTTCCTTCATTTTAATGGTACGCACAGCTAGGCAGTCAGACAGTTCTATGTAAATATTTGGCAAATTATTTTTGGAGAGGGGATGCCCCTCCGGGAATATATATACCACATAATATCGAGCATGTGTATCTAACTATATACATTAAACTCAATAAGGAACTATAATAATAATAGAAAACAAAACCAAAAAACAGAACAAAAAAAAATGAAGAATTTGATAAAAAATCATTAATGTATGTATTTTGTATTTTTATATACAATTTATAATTTTGATTACACTTACAATTGTTACGATTAATAACTAAAATTCTACTAGTTATGTATTTCCAATATAATAGTGAAAAAAAAGCAAGTACATAATACCAAAAAAATCAGATGATTGCTAAAGGAATTTCAAAATATTATAAGTAATTAAGATAAAAAAGAAAAATTTTCTAAGCAACAAACTCAACCAGAACTGCAAGCAAAAGGGACAACAATTTAAATGGGAAATTTATGTATTTGTGTAATCTTAAAGTGGAACGATTTAAAAACCAAAAAAATATATGAAAATTAGGGCTTGATACTTGATAAGTAATTGGGCGCCCAGAAAGGCCACGATTTTCAGCAAGAATGGAGCTAGTTCGGTGGATAGTTTTTACTTTAACTATATATGTACATGAAAGAATGATTGAAAGAATCCCCCTACATTCCACAAAAAAAGAAAGCTTGAAAAGCGAAAGATTATGAAGAAAAAAACTCCCTTGATGTTGAACTAAAAAAAAACTACATACATTCTCGATAATAAAAAAAGAACATAAAACCTATAAAAAAAAGAAATTACATCGGGATGAAAAAGTAAAAAAAAATATTAGTTGTGAGTTCGGTATGTGGCATTTGATTGGGGCGATATTAGGGAGAAATATTCGAGTCGTATTTCTATATTGTAAACCTAAGCATATACGTGTAAATCAAGAAGCTAATGAAACATCCACTGGAACTGCATGCTTAGCCTAGGCTTAAGGCAAGAAAAAAAAACAGACAAAAAACCCTAAAAAATGAAATATAAAAAAAAAAAAGGTGAACACACAAACCCACAAGCAGCGACATATGCAGATAGTCCAACCTGTCCATGGGCCGACTTTGAATTGTCGGTTAAATAGCATTTGAATTGGTATTGATATATTGGACGGATGATATACGGATATACACACGGACGCCTCGGTGGTTTTCAAATTGTACGGACATTTTACATGCATGGCATGGCTGGGCTGATGCTGTATATGGGGATCGTGTTTGAGGTGTTTTTGGGTGTCTATACATTTGTCATACAAATCATATTGAAGGGCGCAAAGATTGTATGAGGTGGCAATTGTAACTAAACAAATTTTTTAGATAATTAAAAGTATCTATGTACACCTTAATATTAATGAAAAAACCAATATAATATAAATAAAAGTATATTGAAAAGAAGTTTCTCTCTCTCCATTGCCTTTCTTGGACGTTACAAAACTTTTATTTTTAAAATTTAAACTTAGACAATCGGTTACATTCAAGACACACATTTTCTCTCTCAAGCGCAATCACTACGAGTCTCCCTGCTTTCTTCTGGGGCTATTCCAGTTACAAATAAGCTATCACAATGAAATCATATTTCCGTTTATGTCATGCTTTGCATTTGGGCCGTAAAACATAATATGGGCGGGCGAACTGGCAAAATGAAACATCACATCGATCAACAAACAACTTGAAACGAAACTCTCACACATTAAATTACTTAATCGTTAAGGGGCAAATGTTTATGAAATAGTTTTGGCACTTGGGCATTTGCTTTCACATGACTACAAAGTCGCTGAGGTTGCGCTCTGGTTGGACCATGCTCGGTGGCATCAGTTGCACCAGTTTGTTGAACAGGAAGGCTCTTTTGTTTTTCAGCTCCGACGTGCACTCGGTGCGCGCTCGTTTGGTGCACGTGGAGCTGGAGGTGGGACTGGAAACGGCTTCAGAGATGCCAGACGAGGCCAGGCTTTCGTTGGATTCCAGGGAAAGGTTTTCTGGAGCAATGCCATCAGTTACTTCTTCTATAAAATAAATATTTAAAATATTAAAGTCTATCAAGTATTTAAAAGTAAGACCTTTCAGTTTGGCTGTCACATCGGCATCTGTTTCTAGATCTTCAGTTTCTGCGCACAGCGCTGGCGTGGTCATGTTGCTCTCCCTATCGAGACTGCTGTCATGGTTTTTGAACAGCAACGAAGCTAGTTTGTGAAACTGGGAAATAAAATCATTGGCAATATAATTAAATGATAAAATTAATATAAAATACTTACATTATTCAACTGCTCCGCATCGGCATGATCAATCACAGCAGCTATGTTATGCCGCAAATACTGCATCGCCTTTAAAGGATCCTGCCGCGCCATCTCCTCATAACGCAACTTGCGCACTAGAAACCGGCAATGCTTAAGGATTTCCTCGCGTTTTGGCCTAAAAACAGTCTTGATTAGTATCACATAATATCTTATTTTACTATTAGTTACTTTTCCAATTGCAGCACCCAGAAATCATCAAGTCTTAGTTGCGGTTGCTGACAGATTCCTGGGTTACCTCCAAACAGATAATGGGTATTGGCCACATCGTCATAAACCAATTGATGGGCATAGCGTGGGCAGGGCTCCAAGCTTCCATCTGCCTTGCTGGCACCCAGGACATTCGATCGGCTGATGGTGTTGGCATCCTGGCCACTGTGGCGGCAGTAGTATATCCGCGACCACTTGTGGTTGCGCAGAGAATAGACCCAGAACGAGTTGGCTGCATCTATATGCTGTATATCGCGACGATCCTTGACTTTACTCAGACTCTGGGAATAAATCATCCATTTAGCAATCAAATACGTTCAGATTATAGATTCTAGTTCTACCGAAAATATGTAAATCTCATCTCGTTCGCAGTCTATTGTGGATCGCAGCGTATATCCTGAAGAGGGCTCGAATTTGGTTTCGTTGCCAGCGGTGGTTCCATGGTGGGGGTGCTCCTTGTTCAGCACTGTTATGGCCTGAGTGTCAACATCGTAGCTGAGGAATTCGTCCAAGTCCTCCTTCCCTCGTTGTCCTCCATAAATGTATAGCTTTCGTTGTTTCTAAAAAGAGGGAAATAAATGAACAGAAGCACTTAGGCTTTAGATCTTTCCACTTACATTATGAAAAACCATACAGTGAGTTATCCTGGACTTGATGGACATCACATCCGCTTGCGAGGCACTCGAATGGTGACAGTCTACCATTATCTGCGACCAAGTATTCGTTGCTATGTGATAGGAAAACAGGCCAGAGTACTCTGGTTCAATTGAACCCGTGGCGTTGACACTTCGTGGTGTCAATATTTTGCCACCGAACACGTAGATGGTCCGCTTATCGGCATCCATGCACATCTGGTGATCGTAGACCAGATGCGGACCCCCCACTTGGCTGGTGTCATCACAGATCTGCATCCAGTTGCGTGCCCTGGTGTCATACAGATAAAAGTCGCTCTTTATATAATCCGATGTTCGAATCGAATTATCCAGATAGCGGCCAAGCATGAATATATTCTCGCTAATGGGATCAAAGACCATTTTATGGCAGGAACGCGGTGTTGGTCCATTGACAAGTTCCGATCTCTCGCAAAGTAACGACCAGTTGTCCTCCTCGATGTTGTACACCCAGAGATCGCTCAGGTCCTGGTAGCCATCCCAGCCGCCATACAGATATATCAGACGCTTTTTGGCATCGACTACCAGCTGGTGTCCTCCTCGGTTTCCTAATCAACAAATATATCAAGTTTAAAGAAGGATGGAGGAATGTATTGTCGGTTCTTTTACCAGGCTTTGTCTCGCTTTCCGAGTGCTTCATATGCCAGCTATGCTTGTAGTCTTGCTTGTGCAAATACTCATCCATTAGTCCTTCGTCTATGCACTCGGCCACAAAGCGCTCAGCCTTTTCAAAGTCACCCTGGACCACCTAAAAAAATAGATGATTTATATTCAATAAAGCTGATGAGTTGGTTGAAGAATTTCTATTACCAGATACTTGTGAAGCTCACTAATCAAAGGGTGCTCCAGTTGCACATTCGTTTGCTTCTGGAGCGCCTCAAAGGCACTCGTATAACCCTGCTGGCGAAAGTGCTTCAGACAGAGCTTTATTATCTCCACCTCACGTCGGGTATTGTAGTTCTTCATCCGCGCACTGGTGTACATTGGGTCGTCCTGGCCGTGGAGCTCTATGTACCAAATACTGAAGTTGAACGATGGCCCCCAGGACAGGAGGGGAACTATTTTGAGGTACAAAATGGGCAAATTCTCTGAGCCGTCTTCGGTAAGGCAACGCAGATTAAATATTTCCGGTATGTTGTCGTTTTTAAGGCCTCTGCAAAAGGGGGATTTCCAGTTATTAAAGCGGAATTACATTTTGAGATGCCTCTGACTCACCCCTCTAGAAGCAAGACCATATGATCGTCGTCTAATCCACCATATACCCGAAATTTCTTGATGTTGCAGACGTGCGACTTCTCGAACTTGCCAAATTTGATCTTTTTGACAATGGCGGGACGGCGCAGCTTCAAGGTAAGAAACTGAGGCGGGCTATTGCTGTAGGCGGACCAGCGGGAGGTCTGGTCGTTGGGGCAGTCCACTAAAACGTTTCTGCGTGATAAATACAATTTATGAGACAGATGCGCATTACGAAATCCGAGGTAATCCCGGGCATATATATATTTATTTTTTCAAACAACTTACTCTGGCAGATAATTTGGCGAATAGCTGGAGTAACGGTAGATCTCAAATTTCAGACGCTCGGATAGGGAAAATGGCTTCTGGGCGCCACTCTGGGTGCTTGTATTTGTTCCGGAATAGGCGTTTATGGCTCCAAACGAGGACAGTGCCACCGAACCGTGTGAACTGTTGTCCGTAGGACTGGAGGTTGAGGAGGATGACATGATCGTTGTATAGCACCTTCGATCCTTTTAGATTAGCAGTTTTTAAAGCCGGTCAAAGAGCGCAAATTACTGTTGTTACTTTTCCGCCTATTCGGTCTTCTCCTGTTTCCACACCCACTCGCAACAACAATACATTATCAGCTGATTGGCTCCCCAATTCTATCGGCGTTTATCGGTATCTGTGTTTTAATTTTAAAATTTATCCACAAGTGCGGATAATATAGTACTAGAACAACTTATTATTATAACAAAGCTTATTAAATAAGAGTTATTCATTTTATATTAGGAATTCAGTTTTAATAGCAGATAAAACCTAAAAAAGGTTTTTGTGTTTAGCTGAATCTTCATGATAAATATTGAATTGTTTCTATGATAAACGTTAAGATAACAAAAACAGATTAGGGATTAAGGGAAGTATTTCTAAAAATCATTTGCAAAAATAAATGATTCTGTTTTTTATTTGAATAATATAAAATAACCGTTATAGCTTAAAATGATATTGAAAAATTTGTCGGCTATGCAATGATATCGATAGGCATTAGAGGTGGACCAACGTGTTTAGATTTCTGTGTTTGTGGCTTGGTTTTCATCCATTTTTTTCTGAATTGTTTTTACTGTAAAAATTAGCTATAATCATGTCCTTTGAAGCGATACCCAAGGACCTTAGGGGTCTGCGTGCCTGCCTAGTTTGTTCATTAGTTAAGGTGAGTTAATATAAGCTATTATATTTATAGTCTTTCAACAGCCCCGGTGTACTCCACAGAGTTTTGATCAATTTGAGACTGATGGCTGCGAAAACTGCGAGGAATTCCTGCGGATGAAGAATAACAAGGACAACGTTTACGATCACACTAGTAACAACTTTGACGGGATTATTGCGCTTACCACACCCACCGACTCGTGGGTAGCTAAATGGCAGCGGCTAGGTGAGAAAATGGTATAACCCCTGAGAAGGATTCAATAATAACAACCGTTATCCTTTCCAGCTCGTTTTAATCGAGGCATCTATGCTATCTCCGTCTCTGGCACCTTGCCGCCATCTACTCTACGGGATATGAAGAATCGTGGAGTTGTCTACAAAACCCGCGACCGGAGCCAACGCTAATGAAATGATCAGTTTTTTCGTACAAAATACATATGTAAATCTTTATTTTTAAGTTATAACAGAACCACGAATACATACAATAGCAATACAAAACGAGAGTGGAATAAATGCTGCATCAGTCGTCCAGCGGGCTAACACGCAATCCCTCGCCACCAGCCGTCGTTACATGGACGCCGAAACCTGCCGATTCTAGTTCTTCCTTGAGCTTCCAGTACACCTCATTGCACTCGTAGTTCTCTGGCAGAAGGACGATCACATAGCCACCGGCGCCGGCACCAGTTAGCTTCGAGAAAAAGCCCCGCTTGAAGGCAATGGTGAAAATCTGCTCCAGCTTGGGGTGCGAAACGCCAATGGCCTTTAGAAGATCATTGTTGATCTGGAAGAGGCGCTCCAGCTTCTCAAACTTGGCACTGTCGTCCTGAGCGTTTCCAAAGCTTTCGTAGAGCGGTACTGCCGCTGTGACCAGCTCCTCACAAGCCTGCCAGATAGCCTCGATGAGCTGTGGGAAGCCCTCGGCGAGGTGACGCACTTTGGCCACAATATCGGCGGTGCTGCGGCTAACGCGACTGTCCACCAAAAGGATGTTGAGAGGCTTCTGGATGCGGAGGGACTGGAAGCCCTGACCTTTAACATAACGAAGCATACCGCCATAGGTGCAAACGGTGTTATCTAGGCCTGAGGGGGTTCCGTGGTTTACCCTCTCCGACTCGTAAGCCCAAGTGGATATAAGGGCCTGGTTCTCCTCCTGCAAGTAGCTGTCGCTATCAAAGTGACCGGCCAAAATTAGGAAAGCCGTTGCGAGGGCGGCTCCAAACGAAGCCGAACTGCCCAGACCGGCGCCCACATTCAACTCGCTGTCTACCTGCACCTGGAAACCGGTTTGCAGCGTCAACTTTGCATCTTTGGGCGAGGAGAGTACAGCGCCCGCCAGCAAGTAGTAGATGGAGATGAACGCTCGCTGGGTGTGTGGCTTTGTCGAGCTGCCCGCCGATTGCTCCAGCTGCTTTGCCACCTCGGCTCTAACGGCTTCCAGCAACTTGGCGGTACTGTCGGCCGGATATTTGCTGCGGAAGTCCGCGAGAAAGGCATTGAACTCTGGCAACTGGATCTCCAGTGTGCAGTTAAGAGCGTCCAACTGAAAGCTGGCCACCTGACTACCATCCTGTTGGTGGAATCTTAGCTTAGTGCCCAGTCCCACGACGGCGGCGAGGGCAGGACGATGGTAGACCACAGCGTGCTCGCCATGCAGGATAACCTTGCCCGGAGAGTGGACCTGGAACTTGAGCATTTCGGTTCTATTGTCAGCGGTGTGGTGCTAGATGGGGTGGCTTTATCGCTTTATCAGTAATTTGAAATTGTAATGCGTGGAGAGCACAAAAGCCGTTTGGTTTTTGACCTCAAGTACTTAAACTTTTATTGTTATTTTTTATGTAACGTATGCATTTAGCGGTTAATTTGCGTATTTTATTTGGTAACTCCCGAGATGCGGTGCCTCCTAGTGTGTATTGTGCTTTCCCTTTCACTTTCTTTGTGTGACTGAATGTTTTCTGTTTTTTCGGTTCGCGGCTGGTTTCTTCAAGCAAGAAATCTCTCAACTACCAACAAACGACAACAGGTTACGGCTCACGGATGGTGTTTGCTTGGTCGTTGCTTTCGTTGTATGTAGTCTTGGTGGTGTTTCGATGTTGTTGTTATTATTCTTCTGGTTCCTCCTGTGGCTTAACTTTCTCCCACTCTTCGGGCGTGTAGGTTTTTTGCGAAAACGCGTGAATCTCTTTCAATTCCTCGGCCAGCGCTTTGTTGACTAATCGGTGTTTCTCTAGCAGACTTTTCCCAACGAACTGCTCTGACACGATGGTTGCACTGAATTTAGCCCCACAGCCGTCGGATTCGTCTTCAACATTTACGTATTGGGTATTCAGTTGTTCCTTAAGCTTATGCACCAAAGTCATTGCGTTAAATTGACTCATTTTGAAAATATTTGAAAAACAGGCGTGCGTTGAAAGTGTGGCTGTTTGAAATATCGATTGGTTGAAATTTTGTAGTATGACCGTCCTTGCCCCCTGCTCCACTCTGGTCACACGGCATGAAATGATTTTATCGAATTTATTGACATAAAATCATAAATTTTTAAGACCAAGCCTTCTTTACCTTATGTATTACTATTTTCTGTTTCATAAAAAAAGGTTTTTAAAGATAAATATTGTTGGCATAAGCACAGCCACATTTAAAGTTTCGATAACACCAGCTGCTTTCCCGCCACCAAAAGTACTGCAGCCAACTTCACGCGTTAATCGTTTATGCTGCCGATAGCACGCGCAGTTTTCCCACCATTCATTAAAAAGAAGATTCCAAGTAATTATTTACTGTTTTTAATCGAAAGATAACTTGATTGTTTCAATTCTCAATGCAATCAACGCCAGAACAGAGTGTCTAATTGTTGGTGTTTTCGAATTTCAGGTCGCACAGACGGAGGCAGTAAAACCCTAAGGCGAATTCGGCAGGCGTGTATTTCACGAAAAAGTTAATTGTTCTAAGAAGCAGACGCCGGCATTGCAAAAATGTCCAAAACAGACGCCGCTGCTGTGGACGCCACTGAGGAGAACTCCGTAAGTACAAAAAAATCCATAATAAACACTATTTCAAAACAAAACGAGGTACTAAAATTTCCATGGCGTCTTTTGCGACAGAATGAGACAACCTCAGATGCGGCCACCAGTTCTTCGGGCGAGAAGGAGGCCGAGTTTGACAATAAAATCGAGGCGGATCGCAGCAGACGCTTCGATTTCTTGCTCAAGCAGACGGAGATCTTCACGCATTTCATGACCAACAGCACCAAGAGCCCCACAAAGCCCAAAGGCAGGCCGAAAAAGAACAAAGACAAGGATAAGGAAAAAGATATAGCCGAGTAAGTCCCATTATTGTGATATTTGTAACTCCATCAATAATATAATTTACTCTCTATCCAGCCATCGCCACCGCAAAACGGAACAGGAGGAAGATGAGGAGCTACTTGCGGAGGACTCTGCGACCAAAGAAATTTTCCGCTTTGATGCTTCTCCCACCTACATTAAATCGGGTGAAATGCGTGACTATCAGATCCGTGGTCTTAATTGGATGATTTCGCTATACGAAAATGGCATTAATGGTATTTTGGCCGATGAAATGGGTCTGGGCAAGACCCTACAAACTATTTCCCTGCTGGGATACCTCAAGCATTTCAAGTAAGTCTAATATCAGTTTTGAAAGGATAACATGTAATATCTTAACTGCTCTCCAATAGAAACCAAGCTGGTCCGCACATTGTCATAGTGCCCAAGTCTACCTTGCAGAACTGGGTGAACGAGTTCAAGAAATGGTGCCCTACACTTAGGGCCGTCTGCCTGATTGGTGACCAGGAGGCCCGTAACACCTTCATCCGAGATGTGCTAATGCCCGGTGAGTGGGATGTGTGTGTCACTTCGTACGAGATGTGCATCCGAGAGAAGTCGGTGTTTAAGAAGTTCAACTGGCGTTATCTGGTTATTGATGAGGCCCATCGTATCAAAAACGAGAAGTCTAAGCTGTCTGAGATTCTGCGGGAGTTCAAGACCGCCAACCGTCTGCTCATCACGGGCACCCCCTTGCAGAACAATCTTCACGAGCTTTGGGCTCTGCTCAATTTCCTCTTGCCTGACGTTTTCAACTCTTCGGAAGATTTCGATGAGTGGTTCAACACAAACACTTGCTTGGGAGACGATGCGCTAATCACGCGACTTCATGCTGTGCTGAAACCCTTCTTGTTGCGTCGTCTCAAGGCGGAGGTGGAGAAGCGACTAAAGCCCAAGAAGGAAATGAAAATATTCGTGGGTCTTTCGAAGATGCAGCGCGACTGGTACACCAAAGTCCTGCTCAAGGATATTGATATTGTGAATGGAGCAGGAAAGGTAGAGAAGATGCGTTTGCAGAACATTCTCATGCAGCTGCGAAAGTGTACCAATCACCCCTATCTGTTTGATGGTGCCGAGCCTGGACCACCGTACACCACCGACACACATTTGATCTACAACTCGGGCAAGATGGCCATTCTTGACAAGCTTCTGCCCAAGCTCCAGGAGCAAGGATCTCGTGTGCTTATTTTCTCGCAGATGACGCGCATGTTGGACATCTTAGAGGATTACTGTCACTGGCGCGGCTACAATTACTGTCGCCTGGACGGTCAGACACCGCATGAGGATCGTAACCGTCAGATCCAGGAGTACAATATGGACAATAGCACAAAGTTCATCTTCATGTTGTCCACTCGAGCCGGTGGTTTGGGTATTAACTTGGCCACCGCAGACGTGGTCATCATTTACGATTCGGACTGGAATCCCCAGATGGATCTACAGGCCATGGATCGTGCCCATCGTATCGGACAAAAGAAGCAAGTGCGCGTTTTCCGCCTCATCACCGAGAGCACAGTGGAGGAGAAGATTGTGGAGCGCGCTGAGGTGAAGCTGCGCCTCGATAAGATGGTCATCCAGGGTGGTCGGTTGGTGGACAACCGTTCCAACCAACTGAACAAAGATGAAATGCTGAACATTATTCGTTTCGGAGCCAACCAAGTCTTCAGCTCGAAGGACACAGACATTACTGACGAGGACATCGATGTGATTCTGGAGCGCGGTGAGGCCAAGACGGCTGAACAAAAGGCTCAATTGGATCAACTCGGCGAGAGCTCCTTGCGTACCTTTACCATGGACACGAACGGAGAGGCTGGTACCTCCTCGGTTTACCAATTCGAGGGTGAGGATTGGCGAGAGAAGCAGAAAATGAATGCCCTGGGCAATTGGATCGAGCCTCCGAAGCGAGAGCGCAAGGCCAACTATGCTGTGGATGCCTACTTCCGGGAGGCACTACGCGTTTCAGAGCCCAAGGCACCGAAGGCTCCCCGACCACCCAAGCAGCCCATCGTCCAGGACTTCCAGTTCTTCCCGCCGCGTCTGTTCGAGCTGCTTGACCAGGAGATCTACTACTTCCGCAAGACTGTCGGCTACAAGGTACCCAAAAATCCGGAATTGGGTTCTGAAGCCACCAAGGTGCAGCGCGAAGAGCAACGCAAGATCGACGAGGCCGAACCGCTGAGCGAGGAGGAGATTCTGGAGAAAGAGAATCTCCTATCACAAGGCTTTACTGCATGGACAAAACGTGACTTTAACCAATTTATAAAGGCCAATGAGAAGTACGGCCGAGATGACATTGACAACATTGCCAAGGATGTGGAGGGCAAGACACCCGAGGAGGTGATCGAGTACAACGCCGTGTTCTGGGAGCGCTGTACTGAATTGCAGGATATTGAGCGCATCATGGGACAAATTGAAAGGGGAGAGGGCAAGATCCAGCGACGACTGTCCATCAAGAAGGCATTGGATCAAAAGGTGGGATTGCTTTTCGGGTTTTTGCATGGAAATGTACTGATCTTTTTTGTATAATTTTTAGATGTCGCGGTATCGAGCTCCCTTCCATCAGCTGCGCTTGCAATATGGTAACAATAAGGGCAAAAACTACACAGAAATTGAGGATCGTTTCCTGGTTTGCATGCTACATAAACTGGGCTTTGACAAGGAGAATGTCTACGAGGAACTGAGGGCTGCCATTCGGTAAGAAAAAGTGACTATTTTAAATGAAACATTCTTTATCTCTCAAATATTTATTTTCTAGAGCATCGCCGCAATTCCTTTTTGACTGGTTCATCAAATCTCGCACTGCTCTGGAGCTTCAACGTCGTTGCAACACTCTGATCACCCTGATCGAGCGCGAAAACATCGAGCTGGAGGAGAAGGAGCGTGCAGAGAAAAAGAAGAAGGCACCTAAAGGCAGTGTATCCGCGGGCAGTGGTAGCGGAAGCTCTAATACTCCAGCACCTGCTCCCCAGCCCAAGGCCAGCCAGAAGCGCAAGAGTGAAGTGGTGGCCACCAGTTCCAACTCAAAGAAGAAGAAGAAGTAGAGTGGGGGAACAAGCCCACATTGAGTTTTGACTCTCCAATCAGCATTAGGCAGTTACATAGTTAAGACAAGCGATTACTTAAACATATTTCACTCGACGTAGTTGATAGTTCACATCGGAAGCGAATGTCCATCTCTCTATCTTTATAATAATCCTTAGAGATCCTAAACAAACACACAGAATTATTTTATAATATTGCGTGCCGCTGTAATTCTATTCCACTTAATTGTATTTTTTGTTTAAGTTCTTAACTATTATATTTATATATTGCAACATACTCCTCCGTTTTTTATTGGAAGCCAAAGAAAACAACAAGGATATATATATGGGTTGTTTTTTATAGTTTTTCGGTGCAGACTTAAGGTAATAACATTTTTAAATTCTATAAATTTCATCTTACTTTGTGTAACAAGGCACTTAACCATTAATATCATCTTGTTCATGCAGTCAACGGCTCCGGAATATTGGCGATATTCCGGAGGCCATTAGGCCATGTTCAACACGGCCGTAGGTCAGGGTACCTGGTGTGGATGTGGGCTTTGCCTTTACCTGCTTTTTGAACTGAAACTCGCGAACACTTTCGCCTTTCGGGAAAGCTACCTGCATCTCGAGTAATACTACATGTCTGGTTGGGTGGGAAGTGGTAAAGATAACATGACTTAATCCTCGCCGCTGTATAGTTCGATGATCTCGTTTATGCTGGAAACGGCGCCAGCAACCAGCGCCAGGATGGAGAACACACCCAGGAAGATGTTCTTGACGAGCTTCCATTTGCAGACACCCAGACGATCGGGCCACAGGTACACGGTCTCCACGAAGCTGGGCACAAAGATTCCCAGCAGCGAGAAGAACACCGCTCCCACAAGACTGATGAAGGGTTCCAGATTGGGAATAGCTGCCGCCACACCGCCGCTCAGTAGAATAATGCCGGAACGCAAAAGGATCTGGGTCATGTTGTGCTTATCCGGGTTGAATTTGTGGTTAATCTTCTGCCAAAGGATCGTGTTGGGCACATAGAACTGCAAGCCGAAGGTGAACAGGATGGCAACGGCCATCAGCAGCTTGGCGGTGTCTCCCAGCCAGGCACCCTCTGGAAGATTCAATGTGATGCTGCCCTTGACAGTATCGCCGAATCTCACGTAGCCGAAGAATCCGATGATGGCGTACAGCAACACCACAGTGATCATGGCCGTGTTCAGGACTCCGGGGCATCCAAGGAAATGCTGGGGCTTCTTCATCGAGTTCTCCACAGGCATGACGACACCAATACCTTCCATGGCGAAGATGACGGTGGCGAAGAAGAGCGGGATGCTGGAGGCCTTGGCAATCAGTGGCTTGTCGGAGTAGACCAGGGGCTCATCGAACATGTAGTACAGGACGATGGCAAAGGTGATCACGATGAAGACATTAGCCATCATGGAGAAGGGCACCAGCCATTTCAGTTCCCGGATCTGGCCAATAAGCAGGCAAGGAATCACCGTTAGGGCAATGTAGATGCGGACGTCCCAGTTGATTCCGGTATAGTAGTTGATCACATCGTGGAAGGATGTGGCAATGAACACGATGTACACACACCCCGCGGCATAGTAGGTGGCCATCAGTCCGATGTCAACGAACTGCCTGCAATTGGGATTAGGAATTTAGATACATTTCCATCCATGTAGAACCTATTGACCACAAACTTACTTGGCGAAATTCGCGAAGCGTCTCATTCCCTTGGGTCCGTATTCAAATACTTTCTCCGCCGTCTCGGCGAATCCCAGAGATGTCACCTTGGCATCCCGGCAAATGTTATGGGAAGTTTTCACCTGAAAAATAAATTAAACGATGAAACGGGTTTCATGGAGAATAAAGACTTGATCCACAATTCTTTACAGATATTCCGCTCAAGAATCGGATAAATATTGACAAAGATATAGAGATCGCTGTGGGCCATTTTGTGATCCCCATGGACTTTCCACATTTTGAAGGGGTCTACTCAGAAAATTTGAGAAAAAATCGAAAAAAAAATGTCGTTTCCAGATTTTGATGCAGATTAATAGAGAATAGATCCACAAATCGTTTAAGGTATTCTACTTAGGAATCAGATATATATTGGCAAAGATATGGCTATCGCTGTGGGCCATTTTGTGCTCCCCATGGACTTTCCACATTTTGAAGGGGTCTACTCAGAAAATTTGAGAAAAAATCGAAAAAAAAATGTCGTTTCCAGATTTTGATGCAGATTAATAGAGAATAGATCCACAAATCGTTTAAGGTATTCTACTTAGGAATCAGATATATATTGGCAAAGATATGGCTATAGCGGGGGGTCATATTGTCTTCTCATTCAATAGCTAATTTTATTTAAAAAATTTTACAGAAAGAATTTCAAAAAGAACTATGAGAAAATGTTGTAGAAAATATTTCTGAATATTGCATTCTTCAGTTATTAAATCTAAACTTTTCTATGTGTATGGTCTAAGTGTGCATGCTAAACACCAAGGATTAAAAGAGTCTATAAATTAATCTTTTTGTATGGCACTCTGGATTATCAAATGCGGAACTTGAATAATTTAATAATTTCGATTTCAGTTAGTAAATTTGAAATATTTATTGCTGGTTTAGCCAAAGCTATCATTGTAAATCTATTTTCTAATCACTTCAGAAGGCGCTCAGGTAAAGTGCGTGATGACTTTCAATAATTTCGAGACGTTATAAATCTGTTGGAGTGTTTTATAATGTATGATCGCATATTTAATATATATGACTGATAGTTGATCGCCAGTGACTGGACTTTCTGAGAAAGGTATTAGGATTTATTAAATGCTTTGGCACTCCAGTGTCTGGAGTGAGAAATTCCAAGAAATTACGCTTTAGAAGTATTTTTGATCATCGGAAATACTTGGCCATAAACAGTCAATAAAACCGAAACAATCGCCCAATCCCCCTCCGCCGATAAGAAGAAAGGACTGTCGCCTGTTGGACGCGTGCACTAATTGCAGGTGTTATCTGACAACGTGGACTGCTATAACTTAGATTGACCATCAAAACGACAGCGCCTTGAACTACTTAACGACAGCTCCAAGAAAATAACTTGGTCTGTGTCACTTTCTGTCTGTTTAAGTGTCTGGCCCAGTCATAATAGCTTGAGTCAACATTTTAAGATTGGGTGCTAAAATCTTACCAAAATGTGTACGCAGTGGGTGCAAAGGAAGCCGACGATTAGCGTCATGACCATGCCAAAAACCAGACCGGCATTGTGGAAGGCCATGGGCATAGCCAGGATACCAGTTCCCAGGGAACTTTTGAGCAAGTGCGCCAAGGCGCCTCCAGAACTCGCGCCATTGGGATCACGATGCTCGAAGGGGTTGTAAGGATCCTCCGCAAGTGATAGCTGGTTCTTCTCTGTTAAATTCGATCTAAAATAGAAGAATAATAGTTTTATTAAATGAAAAGGGTAGCAAAACTTAGTATATAGTATATACTCACTTGGAGTTGAAATCTCCCAGAGGTGGCACCGCCGACGCATACGATGGAGGTTTTTCGCCGAGGGACTCCGAAGAGACCCCTATGCTTGACGCCGGGGGATAAGATCTCTCCCCATCGTTGCTAAATGCCGCGTTATCTGTCATCTGAAAGAAAAAATAAAACCAGGATCGACTGTCATTATGTGGAATCAACAGGAATGATTGATCGACCGCACACGATGGAGCTATTATCAGAGGCACGAGATTCACTTTCGCTTGGGGCCATTTGAGGCTTGGGTTAATCCGTCGAGGGTTGCTAGGCACAAGCCACTACTTTTGGCCATATCTTATCGGTGTTTTGGAAAGTTTAAGTGTTTAGAATTGGCTGGCCAAGAGATTTCCGATACTGACTGGACTGGTCGATCGTTATCGGCCATAAGGCCGAGCAAAGCCATAACTGGAGGTGGGGTCGGTCGAATAAAAACAACAATCGGACTGCATTCATAAAAGTCTATAGGCCCCTAAAAACGCCTGTAATTCGCGGCCATAAAGTTGGCCCTAAATCAGGGTCCATATAGTGGTAGTTTTCCCCATATCGGGGTTGATTCATAGAGTTGGGTTGTACTTAAAGTTGTTCCTTTCATAAAAGTCGACCGAACGTATTATCCCTACGGGTAATCGCCATATAAATTATATTATGACCTGCTCCTATTAAAATTTATGAATGTATTATTATATGTACTCAAGGCAAAGGCAGGGAAATTCTTTGGCTTCTGCTAAATAAAACCATGAATGGTTAGGTCACATGGTAGATTACCAAATGGATCAAAGATCAGTTGGGTCTTGTGATCAAAAATGGCATTACTTCTCGGACATTTGCAGATCGAATTTTGGAGAAATTTAGTATTATTTTTGATGATTTTTCAGAGATAAACTGGACTAAGTTAGTCAATTAGCACAAATTATATAAATTTAATGCATTGGAGAAAGGGAAAGATAAAATAAAATTTCCATCGATCATTTAGTCTTAAAAGCAGTTAAAAAATTCCAAAAACAAAGGTGCAAATTGTACCATTTGTTTACCTCAGCCTCGACACACTTTAATTAATCACACAAAATCTCTAGTCTACTTTTCAAGTATACTCTTAAGTTGTTCTTAATGGAAGTTATGGCCTGTTTTAAGTGGAATAATTCAATTGTTACTAATTTGTGAAAAACAGGTGTACTTAGATTTTATAAAAATAGAGAAATCTCTATTTTTATTTATTGAAAATAGTCTCAACATGTGGTAATATATCTCTGTTTTTGAAAACTTCTTTTTGTAGATAGATTTTGAAATTTAGTAGTCCCTTTCCACTGACTTACTTTTCGCTTTTAATAATTCGCACGGACAGGAACACAGATTAAGACTCAAGCAGGGGAAGAGTTGGAGGACCGATCACTTCCTCTGGTCAAAAGCAACTGAACAATAGAACCACCAAAGGGGTTGCAAAATGGGCGTGGGTTCGGGCTTTACCGGGGTCTACGGCGCCGAAAGTGTCGGAAAACGTCGAAATAATGTCCAAAAATGATAACGAATTAAAGCAAGACAGGCAACGGTAATCAATAAACAACAAATACACGCAGCATGCCACGTTCACAACTAATAATAATAAAATACTCAAAGCTACCTTTAAAATCAATTATAAATGCTTCTCCCGATAGCCTTATCGCTCCCCGAACCGATCCCGACTAGAACCCGAACCTTACCGATCCCCTAAAGGGAAAATAAGAAACCCCATAAAAAGTAACCCATTCACTTAAGTGATTTGCCAACTAGAAGCCACAAAACGATCAATGAGATAGTACTCATTAAGAACAATTTAATAAATTACTATTTCGTAATTAGGTTCATTAAGAACTTTAGATCCTTATTGGAAAATATAGATTTATTAAATTAAATATATTCGAATGGCTAATCAAAACTGGAACGTCTGAATTTATTATTGGTGTCAGGTGCCTCGATAAGATTAGTGGTCAAATATTAACGATTGCTGGTATTACTTCTTATATAAAGGCCGTAAATCGTAACGAAACGACATTGAGTTCTCAGTAATATCTTACAATCGGACACTATATGTTGTTTACCCAATTTGTACGATTGCCTTTTATTGCGGGGGCGTAAAAAACGATAAATCGAATGGGTTAAATCTTTATGATTGGGCCTTAATTACTGGGGGTCTCTAACTAATTACTCGTGGCAATACGATACTGAATCATATCAGAGGGACATTCTGGCATTGATTAGTTTCGGCATCGATTGTATGACCAATTATTTGATCTACAATTTAATTAACTTTTGATACGCGTACGTCATCAGGAGCTCCACGAACATGCTAATCGGTTATGACCACTTGGACCCATAAATCTCTACCCGGATTTCTTCTTTACTTTCAGGGGTTTCCTCTAAATACATACGTCAGATTCCAATATTTGATGTTTGCTTAAGAAATTATATACCAATTTATAAAATCTTAATTGAAAGGTAAATCAATAAAATATCACGTCAAACGATCACATTTCGGAGGGAGTGGCTTTTTAATGGTCATAAGATAGTGACCTGAATCAACTACCTCGTCCTTCTGGATAATTATTCTTAACATTTTATGATCTTACAGCTCTGATTTAATCTTAATGTTTAGCCTTATCAGAGCGTTACAAGGCATTACATTCATTATGCCCTGACCTGATTTTGTGAAGTTGCAATTCAGCCTGGTCGTCTGGCCTTGCCAATAATTACATAAACCAACTTTCAATACGGCCTTTTTAGCCTTTTTTGAATTTCTCCCCGATTCGAAAATAATTAGCTTCCCTGCCAATTCTTGAGTGGCGCCTTAAGTACCGTTAATTGGTTGGCGGATTTTCGAATTCGAATTTCATGTAGGATCACTTTTGGGTCAATGCATTCCATTAAAGCAAAAAACAGCTTTTGGTTACCTGTTTATTTTTTTTGGTTCCACCAATTTGCAGTTTTGTTTTGTTTTTTGTTTTGTTTCATTAAACATATATGCTTTTTTAGCTTTTGTTTTGATTGTGCGTTCGCTACACGTGCCGCCAAAAGAGGCAACAAATAATAAAAAGAAAACCCGTTGACCGCCCTGACAGGTTGTCAATACGACAATTCATCAATTTATACACAGAGAAAAAAAATAGGAGGTTGCAGGATGCTGTAATATGTGCTTAGGGAGTGGGTTATACAAAAAAAAGAATTTATTAAAACAAATAAAGTGTATAGGAAATATTTAATAATTAATTAGATTTTTGTCCCAGTGCAAGGTAAGGATGGGGCTAGGAGCTTAGTGCCGGCTCAAAGCTTTATAAGGTGGATCGGTTCGAGTGGGAATCGTAATTTTGGCGACCTTATCACAGACTTTCGATATGCAAAACGCTCGCACCTGAGCCGCATAATTGATCGGCCAGATTGACAGTTTTTTGTTTTAGTATTGAACTTGCGATTATCTCATTGTCGGGACTGTTTATTTTCGGGTAATAACAATAATTACATTAATGTGATAATGGCAACTTTTGAGTTGAGTGACAGACAGCCTTGTGGGCGGTAGAAAGGGGAAGAGCCTTTTATTATGAGTTTGTTTGTATTTAAATGGTTTTATTTTTGGAGAAACTGAAATCTGAAACTGAATTAAGTTTATTGCACTTGCCGTGTAGTGTTTCTGTGTAAGGTAGCAACCAAGATAAACTTTTAATGGCATCCAATTTGGCTCTTATCAGAGCCATAAGAAACAAACAAGTGAAATGATTATTACATCTTCCTATATACCGGGTTACGACAGGTGAACTTTAAAGGGGAAGTGCTCAGATACTCCGATCAGTTTCAATTATTTGAATTTATTAAAAGATTGTATCGAAGGGAAAATGGTGTCACATGCTCATCTGATAACTCACTTGATGTGGGGGTATTATTTATAAATAATTAGTGCACTTATAAATTAGACAACCCGCTCAATGAATAAACAAACAACTAATTGGTCAAAATTTGCTGGTGGCTTTAATAATTACCTTTTTGCCTGGATTAATTTGCTTATGTGGGAGTTTATTTGTTGTTTTAATATTTTTATTGTGTAGAAATTATATTAATGGTTTGATCCAACCGTTTGCCCTCGACATTGACGCTTAAAGATCAACCGAAAATTATTGGATTTCACACAATGGCGTTAATGGTCGTCCGCGATATGCTCGATGGGGCGATTATAAACGCCAGCTGGGATTTCGCAAGCCAGAATTTGCAGAAACAATCAACACAAAAAAACACAAATTGTTGGTAATACTTTGGTGGCCAATTTTTTTTTTGTTTATTATTTAATTATTCAATTTACTGGCAGCTGTAGCTGTAGGGATTTCGAACCTTTGCGCGCGCAATTTCTGTGCTGATTTGGTTTTTTGGCCAAGGGTTATTTATTTATTTATTTTGTATTTTTTGCCAACTGCTCTTGACGGTTTGTTGTTAACTGTCTGACGATCGCTTAGTGACTGATATTAAGCCAATGTTTGTGCTTGAATTTGTTGCTGCTGCTGCTGCTGCTACTGCTGCTGCGAGACGGCGTCGCCTGAGCGACTATAAACCCCTTTTACAGATACAGATACAGTGCGGCTACAATATATATTCCCCGAACCTCCAGGCTGAAGTCGGTTCGGGCAATTAGCGCAATGGACAATAAACGCTCAAGTGACGCAGGTGGGGCGAAGTCGGCCTCTCTCTCCGGCCAGGTGAGATTGTGCGGCTGTGTAGGTGCTTTCTAAAGATCGCTCCGCTTTGGGCATTCGTCGGCCAGACAAGTCTGCCTTTTATCCCATTACTCATACGCACCGTGGGCCAGCGGGGCTAGGTGAAGTTGAGGTTAACTGGGTGTCCGTTGGATATAAAAAAAATGTCGCCGGGCAGAAGAGTCTCTTATCCGAAAGATTCCAGCCAAACATTGTCACTTGGGCTTAGATAGTCATTAACTAAGTGAAATTTTCAGAGGGATAATGAGCGAACTATTTAAAGGGCCTACTTTTAGGGGCTGAGATTACCTTTCACAAAAATGACTATACAATTAACACATTTTATCAGCTTATACATTCATATTCTAGCCTGATAAGGCTTGATTTTTTTATCTTAACTATTTCAAAGTTAAATTTTGATTATAAATTGCAAGTGAAGCATGAAAATCAATCAATTCTGTGTGTAGAAATTGCAAATTTTTAACCACCCTGTTCACTCCACAGACACAATGTCTGCCATCCATCCAGCCACTCGCCTTCATGCTAACCATCAATCATCTATTACTGCAAATGGCCAACAACCGACGACAGTATCTAGACACCGAATTGGAGCGTATTCGAGGTATTTGCAACTCGAGAATTTGTGCGACACTTGACTGGTGTCTTGACTGGCCAGCGCCCCTGTCCTGGCCCCCTTTCATCAATTACTTAGTGGCTTCTCTTTTGGACAGATCATGGAGTTTAGTGATTGACTTGTTTCTGGCCAAGGCACATTGTTATTGCACTTCGTGTAGTTTGCCGTTTGTCGTTTGCCTCTCGACGATGGCTGGTTTTTGTTGTCTAACCATAAAATATGAAATGTTCAGTTTTGTTTGCCTTTGGCTCATACTGTGTTTAGTCGGGCGTCAGTGGGGCAGTGGAAAATTTTTAGCGGCCCGGCGAATGTTGTAAATTAAATGCACTTTTCACGTGATGTGCATTTCGAATTTTTAAGTCGAGTTCAAACATTGTCTCAGCCATTCGATGGCGGATTGTCATTGATTTATGAAGGGGAGCGACAACAGATTTTTAAGGGCCAATGTCGTAACTAAATGCCTATTTGTTAGGCAACAATGTTCTGATATTATTTATTTATCTCAGCAATTCCTAAAACCTATATATCACAACTTAATTGGATTTGGCTTATCGAATACCTAGTATCTTTAATTACTTAGTACAGATAAACGGCATGTTCTACTTGTTCTGGTATTTTTATTTATTGAACAAGGTTCCTCTTGACGCACAGCACAGCAAATGCAACGTTGCGTATACGCCATGTAAGCCTTGGCCAGACTGATAAGTCCTAAAGTTCAGCCAAGAAACCCTTACAAACGGGTCAAGTGCTTCGGCTGAAGTCGATGAAATATTGACACTGTAATTTCTTATCGATGGCTGTAAGAGAATTTTTTTAAATATATATTCTTGTTGCTATAGAAATAGAGCTTGATAAAGTTTTTCCTATCGAGTGTGAAAGCCTCTAAGATGTCTCACTCTTAAGTGGGCTCAAGATATTATCAGCCATTCCTGGCTGGGGGGATTTCCCACTCACAGAGTAAAAGTTTCCGCTTTGAATCTGATATACATTTAGCAACCTTGAGCCGTGCTCCTCCCATCCATCTAATTGATTTTCAAGCGGCAACTCAAGTTACTTGGAAAAAAGTTTAAATTAAAAGCGCTCGAAAAGCCCCCTCCCGCAAAAAGATATTAAGGCTGCTGTCACTGACTTCCCTCCCTCATTACGATGCGGATCGCGCCCATCGTTTGTTCCTCCTCACTGTCTGACCAACTGATCGAGCTTCAACAAATGGAAATGCTTAATGCCTGCAACTGGATTGACGAGAATCTCGCATCCAAAACGTAATGTTCATAATATAGCGTCAAAACAATAAATAAAATAATTGATTTGCTTCCGCAATTGGTTTCCGGATCTACCTTCTCGACTCGTCGTCGTTGTCGCCGGTTTTTGGGGTCAAAACGGTTCGAGTTCGAGCACTGAGTAGGTAATTAATTAATTAATTAATATTCACGATGCGCAGCGCATTGCCTCCAAAGATTGTCGCTTCAGATTTAGATTTGGATAAACTCGAAAGCCCATACAGCTTCGGACGGGTCTGAGTCAACGACACTGACCTTGCTCCATGTCAAATACCCGTATTTAAAGTTAAGCCACCGATCGTTAATTTTTTAAGTGAGTGGGTGGCGCACTGTGACGCAATTTAGATCCGAAAAAAAATTCACAAATCTGGGCTAGTGGGTATGATTTAAGTTCTGTGAGGGGAATCAGAATATGTTGCCTAAGATGCCGCCGCCAGAAAACCGGTTAAAACTGCCACGAGTGTTTCATTAAGTGATTTCATTTAGCGCCTGTTTTGTGTCTCCTTGTTGTCCCAGGTGACAAGAAACCTTTGTTTGTGTCGGGCCCCGAAAATAAAACGATCTGTGGGAAGCACGCACCTCCCAAGCGGGCGAGGTCGCAATGCAAGATATTTATATTAGCATATTGCAAATTACTGGTTGTGTAAATACAAAGAGCAAACGAAGGCTCAGTCATCCAAGCACTGGAACTTGTGGGTTGATTACACATAGGACGCATGACAATAGGAACTTTCTAACCGACTCTTGACAGTTTCCAAAGAAATAGCCGTTTCCGCATAGCATAGACAAGGTGATTTTTGCATTTGATTTCAATTTCTATGTCGTACATGCGATGCAAATGGGGAGTGTATGTCGATCGATCGTCGGCGGTGGTGGTGGATGTGGTGCCTTTTAATAGCTGCAATTAGCCTTTCCACGACTAAATGGAGATGCGTCACCCGGATCGATTATAAAATTGTCTCTACTGCAATTAACGTAATGCCAAGTTATTTGGCAGGTTCATAGAATTGAAAGCTTTTTATTTAAAAACAATTGAACTGGGCTATGTCGCTTGGGTGTTTTTCGATAATAGTAACAAATTAATATATAAATGCAATCTTCAGCTTAAAGTTAGGTGTGTCCTCTCGTTTTCAGTAACTATTCTCCCTTGTAAACGGGCGTACGCTTCTCGGCAAAGGCCGCCAGACCCTCGAGACGATCCTTAGTGGGTATCACCTGCGAGTAACAGATCTCCTCAATGGAGTAGCCGGTGGACAGGTCCACCTGCATTCCCTTGTCAATGGCCAACTTGGCCATGCGCACGCCAACTGGTCCGTTGGGCAGGATTTCCTCAGCCAATTTCAGGGCCTGTTGATAGGCGGCGTCTTTGGTTTCGTTCTGCTCCACCACATGGTTGACTAAACCCAGTTCCTTGGCCTCTTTTCCGTCGAAGACACGCGCCGTAAAGATGAGCTCCTTGGCTAACGCGGGCGATAAGATGCGGGGAAGACGCTGGGTACCACCAGCTCCAGGGATGATGGCCAACCTGGTTTCCACCAGACCCATTTTGGTGTTGGATGCAGCCGTTCTAATATCACAGGCCAGGGCCATTTCTAGGCCTCCGCCCAAAGCAGCGCCATCCAGGGCGGCAATCACGGGCATAGGCAGTTGCTCAATGCTGATGAGCAGAGATCGCAGGGTCTTCACAAACTCGGTGGCCTCCTCAGGTGTCATTCCTGGGAAATAAGTCTTTTTAATGAATATTTTAAAAAAATTTAAAAGATCTTACCTTTGCGTTCCTTCAAATCGGCACCGGCACAGAAAATGCCGGGGGTCAGACTCCGAAGCACCACAACCCTTGATCCATTGTCACTTTTGAGATCCTCTAGGACATCTGTAAAGGTCTCCACCATGCCGCGACTGAAGGAGTTCTTAGCTGCCGGTCTGTTTAGGCCAATCACAGAGATTCCCTTCCGGGGTCCCTCCAAACGCTCCACCAGAACCTCATCCCCATCGCCAAATGGAGCTTCCAGAGCAAAATGTCTAGACGATACAAGAGGGCGTGCGATTTGACGCGTGAATCTCGCCACACCTTGCAGTAAAACAGACATTTTCTTGTCAAAAAGTGGTCAAAACAAAAGCAATAGCAAAAGAAGTTGTTATAAAACCGGCAGAAACAGCTGTTGCGGCCAGTGCTGAAAAGCTCTCCAACAGCTATCGATATTTTATCCGATAGATTTGTAACTTTGTCTGTTGAGCTTCATTCTGATAAGATTTAAGATTAATGTATAAAACATTTAATATAATAATACAATTGTAACATTTTAAAATGATTTTCATTTATCCTTTTAATTGGTGAAGTAAGCTTAATTATTTAAATAATATTCTAGTGAAGACGTTATAGCGTGACACCTAGTGTGCCCAGATTGCACTTGCAAATAACGAAAAAAACAACAAGGAACAACAGCAGAAAAAGCGACAGCCGGGTAATGGTTAGAATTTGAGTATAAAACAAAATCCTAATGTCTATTTAGAGCAAAATTCGAAGTAAAGTTTTTACATTAGGGAGCCCGCACCTAGTGCGACGTGGATAAGTGTAGCTTAGACTAATATTAGGATCATTAAAGTACGCCGCATGACGTAGTTTAGCTTAAAAAGTGAAACCCCTAAGATCCACCAATAGAAAACGACTGATCGGAATCTATTATCTGATAGTGACGCAGCGCGCCCTGTAAGTAGCAAAAATATAATTAAAAAAGCAAACAAGGTTTTGGTGCTATTAATGTGCTAATTTCCAGGGCATTGCTGCCGGAGCAGGATGCTGATGCGCGGCGTGCAGTTGCTGCAACGTAGACACCAGCAGATAGGAAGGGCTTTCAGTCAGTGTTCATCGTCTGTGCGACAGGATTCTTTGCACGCTTGGAAACGTCATGACGGGGACATCTTTAAGGCACAGATGTGGAAGCGGCCTGGCGGGTGCTACCCAATTCGCCGCAGCTCGGAGGGCAATGATTCTAAGAACGATGATGTGGATGCCACCGGCAGCCTTAAGTTAATTCAGCCAAAAGAGGTTCCAAGCATCAAACAGACTAAAAATTTTGAGGTGAAAACCACCAAGGGCATCCTCACCATAAGTACAACCATCGAGGACTCGAAAATTAATGAGATTGTGTTTGAGAAATCAGACCTTCCGCCAGTTGCAAAGGCGGTCGCCTCCACCGCAGCTGTTACCGATTCAAAGCCATCAATACTGGCCCCTTCACCCGAAGTGAAGTCTCCGGAAAAGACCAGTGGTGCTACTGTTACTTCTGCCCAACCCCTATCTCCTTCAGTGGAGGTCCCTCCGCCCGCACCGACGCCGTCTCCAAAGCGGCCGCGTTTCGACTATCGAGCTTCCTTGGAACGCAACTTTGTAACACCCTCTCGGGCCATTAGCGACTTTTTGCTGACCGCTACGGATCTCGAGTCTCTGCCCAAGATAAAGCGACGATCGCCCTATGAACAGGAGCCTCCGATGACTGTATACTGGCGGCGTGATGTTGAGGCTAAAGCCCTTGCGGTTTGGGGATCCAAGGAAAGTATATTGCGAGAGCGGCTCAAGAGAGAAGTAGAACGCAAGCAATACCAACAAAGTGAGTGCTAATGCCATCTCCTAATGTTGATGCTAATGTTTATGATTCTCCAGATCTGTTCACTGTCAAACGGCGATTGCGTGACTATCGCAGGGAGATTGGGGTCCGCAACGTACCATTCGATAACGACAATGAAGCCGCAAAGTCAGGCCAAGTTGTGGCCACAGCCATTGCCATGTGAGTTGCCTAACTTTTAATTAACCAAACTAACGATAATAATAATATTATTTTTAGCAATGCAGCCAATTTACTGTTCAAGGCAGGTGGTTGGATGTATAGCGGCTCACACAGCATGTTTGCGGAAGTTATACACTCATTGGCCGATCTCCTGAATCAGCTCATTCTGGCTTTTGGTATCTACAAATCAGCGCAGAGTCCGGATATTGATCATCCATACGGATATATGAATATGCGCTATGTTTCGTCACTCATCTCTGGTGTTGGCATTTTTTGTTTGGGGTGTGGATTGTCTATCTACCACGGAATCGAGGGAATTGTTCATCCCGAGCCCGTAGGCGATCTGTTTTGGGTGTATTGTATTCTAATGGGTTCTCTAGTTTCGGAGGGAGCCACCTTGGTTGTGGCTATCAATGAGCTTAGCCGAGCGGCTAAAGTAAATAATGAAACCTTTAAGGACTATGGTGAGCAATTGAAAGCTCTTCAATATGCATTTATACACTTATACATTATATATTTTTACTTCAGTGCTTTCTGGAAAGGATCCTTGTGTAAATGTTGTACTGTGTGAAGATGCTGCCGCCGTGACAGGCGTTATTGTTGCTGGAACGTGCATGGGCCTGAGTAGCTACACCGGATCTCCCATCTTTGATGCAGTCGGATCACTGATCATTGGAGGTCTTCTGGGTGCCGTGGCTTCATTTATCATTTACACAAATGCTAATGCCCTAGTGGGAATATCTATTGCGTCTCAGCGTCTGGAGAAGATCAACACTGCCTTGGAGGCTGATGTGATGATACGAGCGATATACGATGTCAAGGGCATCGATATTGGCAACGCCCGTGTTCGCTATAAGGTGACGATTTCCGCTAACTGAAAGTAAAACTGAAATAAAAATAAAATATTTACAGGCTGAGCTGGACTTTGATGGTCGCGAGCTTACGCGTTCGTACCTGGACAAACAGGATCTGGCTAAGCTGCTTACTGTGCGTATCTGATTGACTGACTGACCCATTACTGGGCCGCCCTCTAACCGGTTTTTATTTTTCTCTCGCAGACGGTCCGAAGCTTTGAGAAGGTCGAGGACCTAGAATGCTTTTTACTCGACCATGGCGAAAACATTGTGGACCTGATGGGCGGTGAAATTGATCGAATTGAGATGAATCTGCGGGTGAGTTTTATCTTCAAATACTGAAAGATATCTATCTTTAATTATGATATGTATTTTAGACACAATTTCCGGAAATTAGGCACGTGGATCTGGAAATACTGTAAAGCCCATCTCGAAATAAAACATAAAGCATTGGGTGATTGGTTGCTGTCTTATAGGAATATTGCCTGTTAAGCTTATATTTATTTCCCATTATTACTTTTAGATATATTTACTGTATGATTAAGCAATTAAAGTGTATTGCCACGGCCCAAGGAAGGCCTACTTAATGTTTCTGTTTAGCTTTTTGTAGTTTGTTGAATTGTAGTTTTTTCCAATTGAGATTCCACCCTCCAGTGAAACTAAGACAGATTGTACCATAAATGTTGTAATTATAAAGTCTATTGTGTTGTTTTTCTGTAAGATGGGTCAAGTCGAAGGTAAAGGAAAACGAGAGTGTGCCAATCGAAAGTGTTTTCGTTTTTTATGCAACTGCAACGCTCTCTCCGCCGAACTTTTTATCTCTTGGCGAATATTTACATTTCGATCTTTACAGAGCGCGGTGCTTTCACTGTTAAAGGTCTGTGTGGGCTTTAGATGTTTGGGAATTATTTTCAGTCTGGTTTGGCGCGTGAATTAAAACGGTGGTCCGCAGGTGACTGGCTGGCATACCAATGAGACTAAAGTAAATAACACCCGAGTGTCAGCCAATAATTTAAGGCCCAAAAGATTATAAAGAAATTATACCACAACTTCAAACGTGAAACAAGTTTTTGGCTTTAAATGTGTATTATTTTCCATGTTTATTTACGTCTCTAATTGATTCTAAATTAAAGTAAACAAAACAAAGGCACCAAAGCCAGAGGGCATGAACCCTACTAGCCAAATAAATAATTTTGCATAAAGAGAATTCTGTGGAACCGCTAGAGGGGTATTGACCTATGACACAATACCCAGACAATGGATCTGTTGTTTGAGCCAACACTTCTTAGGGCATTACGTGTTCGGTTTCCCAAGGAAGATGTTCTCCGAATCTAATTTGGTATTTTAATTTGAGCTTCTGATTAGCGACTGTTGGATGGCACTTGTTGACCTATTAACGGTACACAACGCAATTCACATGCTAATTAGATGCCACTAGAAATCGCTTTCGACAATTCAAAACAGATTAGTATTTCCAAAAAAGTATCTCTTCGGAAAGGGTGTAGGAAATTCTGACTTTCGCAGCTTAGAATTTTGAGAGATGGCGAATCAATTATGCACCGCCTTTCAGGTGAAGTGTGGCCCATCCGTAATTGAGGTCGCATTGAGTGCAATTGCTGATTCAGTTCCATTTCCACTGCCAAATGAATAAAGACTCGGATGACGATCAATGCCATGATTGATAGTGGAGACAGATAGCAGACATTAATGGATCTTGAAACAATACAACTTCCAATTTACATATAATCATAAATCAATCGGGAAGCTTTGCCTTTCAAGTGTGCATTTTTTTTTTGAAATTTTCAAATCACTTTTAAAGCAGAATTTTTGTGAGGGTAATCAAAAAGGTAGACATTAAACTGATAGTCTCGTAATTGCTGTCACTGCAAATCTCATCAATCTCAAACAGTTTACTAATTGTGTTTATTCAATAAATATTTATATTTATGTTTTAGTTCAGACAAGTTCACTATGCTGTTTTTGTGGCTGTTTATATTCTTGATTCTTCCACAATTTTTAAAAGGAGAGGTGGGAAATTCTTCACCAAAGCCTAATATTATTTTTATTCTAGCTGATGATTTGGTAAGTTTTTAAAATGTTAAGTTTTATAGCAAAAATACTCAATATTTACTGTTCTAGGGATTTAATGATGTGGGTTTCCATGGTTCTGCTCAGATACCTACTCCAAATATTGATGCTTTGGCCTATTCCGGAATTATATTAAATCGTTACTATGTAACACCTATTTGCACTCCCTCAAGATCGGCACTTATGACGGGAAAATATCCAATACACACAGGTTGTTTCTATCATAAGTATTATTAAAACTATTTATTAAATCATTCTTTTTTAGGAATGCAACATGCTGTTCTTTATGCAGCCGAACCTAGGGGCTTGTCCCTCAAGGAGAAAATCTTACCACAATATCTAAATGACTTGGGGTAGGTCTTTATCGTACTTGTAGGCTATAAAAGATATTCTCAATCTTATCAATTAGCTATACCTCTCACATTGCCGGCAAATGGCATCTGGGGCACTGGAAACTGAAGTACACCCCCCTCTTTAGGGGATTTAGTAGCCATGTGGGCTTCTGGTCCGGTCACCATGACTACAATGATCATACGGCGGTGGAGAACGATGAGTGGGGTCTGGATATGCGAAATGGAACGGAGGTGGCCTATGATCTTCATGGACGTTATACGACGGATGTAATAACCGATCACGCGGTCAAGGTGATTGCCAATCATAATACGACCAGTGGTCCTCTGTTCCTGTATGTGGCCCATGCGGCTTGTCATTCAAGTAATCCGTATAACCCGCTCCCAGTGCCGGATAATGAGGTGATGAAGCTGGGACACATACCCCACTATAAACGGAGGAAATTTGCAGGTGAATTAAGTTCCTTTAAAAGAAAAATAAGCTTACTTCGGACTAAACCGAAGCGTTTTTCCTCCATACTTTAAAGTTTTTGAACTTGGAACGCAGGGGGTCATATTGTCATACTCAGAAAATTTGGGAAAAAATCTAAAAATTTGGTTTCAAGATTTTAATGCAGATTAATAGAGAATCGATCCACAAATCGCTTAGGGTATTCCTCTTAGGAATCGAATAAATATTGGCAAAGATATGGCTATCGCTGTGGGCCATATTGTGCTCCCCATGGACTTTCTACATTTCGATGGGGTCTACCCAAAAAATTTGAGAAAAAATCTAAAAAAAATTTCGTTGCCAGATTTTGAAGCAGATTAATTGAAAATCGATCCACAAATCGTTTAAGGTATTCCGCTCAAGAATCGGATAAATATTGGCAAAGCTATGGCTATCGCTGTGGGCCATATTGTGCTCCCCATGGACTTTCCACATTTTCCCATCATTTAAGATAAAATCGAACAAAAATGTAGTTTCCAGATTTTGATGCAGATTGATGAAGAATCTATCTAAAAATAGTTTAAGGTATTCCGCCCATGAATGGGATGATTAAGGGAAAAGTTATAAAATCCTCTGTTATGGTATAATTACTGTGTAATTCTGTTTGTAATACGTTTTCTACCTTTAGCAATGGTTACCAAAATGGACGAATCCGTGGGACTGATTGTGGATCAATTGCGCAAGTCCAATATGCTGGAGAACTCCATAATCATCTTCTCTTCAGACAATGGAGGTCCTGCCCAAGGATTCAATTTGAACTTTGCCTCCAACTATCCTTTAAAAGGCGTGAAAAACACTCTATGGGAAGGAGGAGTTCGAGCTGCGGGTCTCATTTGGTCGCCACTCCTCAAAAGCCGACAACGAGTGTCCACTCAAACCATACACATTTCCGACTGGCTACCCACACTCCTGGAGGCAGCTGGTGGTGCTGCTGCTCTGTCCAATTTGAGTAAAGGCATAGATGGTCAGAGCATCTGGCAGGCTCTGGTCCACGATGAACCTTCGCCACGTCTTAAGGTTATTCACAATATCGATGATATCTGGGGCAGTGCCGGCCTTAGTGTGGGGGATTGGAAACTTGTCAAAGGCACCAACTACTATGGAAAGTGGGACGGATGGTACGGACCGGCTGGTGAAAGGGATCCCCATCTTTACGACTGGCAGCAGATACCCAAGAGCAGGTCGGGGAAAGCCCTGAATGGATTAAAAATGCTCCCAAGTCAGGCGGAACAGCAAAGATTAAGAGCCGCAGCCACAGTCAAATGCTTGGGACAATCTCCTCAAGGGAGTAGCTGCAAAGCCACCGCCTTTTCGGCTCCATGTTTGTTTAATATTCATGATGATCCTTGCGAACAGTTTAATTTGGCGGAGCAGTAAGTATTTTGATAACTTCTATTTTTATTTATAAGCTTTTGTGTCTGCTTTAGATATCCCAAAGTACTCAAGGCCCTGATGGAGGAGTTAAAGTACCAAAACTCTACAGCAGTGCCACCTGCTAATAAGCCGGGAGATCGTCGTGCGAGTCCCAAGTACTGGAACTACACATGGACTAATTTTGGAGACTATGACTTATTGAACAATAAACCTGTTTTAGGTGACTTGAAAGTCGTTTTGTAAAAATCTCCAAAAAAGACTGTTTAGATATTAAAGATATTTGATTAAATTTAAAATTATCCCTTTAATGAATTTAAAATCATACAACCCGCCAAAATAAGATATCTAAGCTTGGCTTAATAGAGCTATCGATAGTTTACCAATCGATTACAGTTAACAGACTAGTGTTAACTTAACATAGACCGTTTGAGACACTTATTCAAAATGACAGTTTTTTTAAATTAATTCAAAACAAAGTTATTTTTTATGAGAACCCACTGGTAGGGCAAAGTTGTATTTTTTATTATTTGTTGTAAAATTGGTTTACAGCTTACATTGCTTAGCGCATTATGAAATACTTGCACAATTACATAAAAAAACATCAAATGCTACATTTTGAGTTCGAGTGCGTATATTTAATGCGTTATGTGGTAGAAATACATACACTAGTTACATGGGCTTATATCAAAATTCTACTATAGATAGTACCGAAAAAACTGGCTAATCCTTTATATCTGTATATAATTTATGTAGTATGTATGTGCGTAATGCATCAGAGTAAGTCCTTAAGACTGAACACGTTAATTTTGATTAGATTTGCTGGCTTGGTCGGCGGCTCTTCTTTTATTCTGAGATTCCTAATCCTACACATCTACTGAGAAGTTGAAAAGGGAAGGAGTAGTCAAGTTTTTGATTAGCGCGATAGTATAGTAGTAGCCTAAGTGATTCTTTTGATTTACGATTTTTAAAAGGTTTTAATTTGGCATATAAAACGTTACAAAAGGTTCGGATAGAGATGCAGAAGCGTGATCTCTCTGTGCTAAGCCTGCCGGCGGCGGCGATTGGGCCACTTGGATGATCCGATTCTGTGTTTGTTTTTGTTTCCTTTTTCGTTCTTCCCGGTAGTCTTTTGGCCCGAGATCCGGAGGTCCAGAGCCCCATTCGATCCTCGGATACACATGCTGCGACTCGCTTCCCGTCCTGGCCGTGGTGGTGGATCCCAGCCGCTGACGGAGACTCCGACGAGCCGGACGGCCCATCTAAATGCGTTCGGTCACGTAGACCTTCGCCGAAGCGGGGGCATTGGAACGCCGCACGGCAAAGGTGACAATGATGCCGATGAAGATCAGGGTGATACCAATGGCACTGGTAATATAGTGCTCCACAAGCTTATTCTCGGAACTGAAAATAAAGAAATGATTTGAAATACTTCCAGGTGGTTACGGGCGTCTCACGCTTCTACCTCACGCTCGTTTCCTTGACGGTTTCGCGCTCCTTCTCGATCAGTCCCGTGACGGATGTGGCAATGGCTAGCCAGAAATTGGCCAGGCCCAGACTGGCGTGGATCGGCACCATGGCGGAGCGGCAGCTGTATGTCTTGTTCTCACAGCAGAGCATCACCAGAAAACTGAAAACGTAAATGTCACAATTAGTATGCGGATTGAGACACCACCTGGTCACCACTTTATGGACTCACCTGAAGAAGCCAATCACAAACTGGAGCACGAACATGCCCATTGTCACGAGACCCAGCCAAGAGTGGAGACTGTAGAAGTTCACCTTCTGCAGAGCGTCATGGGAGTCGAAGACGGCGAGGAATCCGAGGGCGATGCACGGAATAGCCACGGCATGGAAGAACATGTGGATGAGCTTCACATAGATGTGTTTCACGCATCGACACAGGCGATAGATTAAAATGGCTGGGAAATAGTAAAACCATAAAATTAAAACCAATTTCTTTAAGAAAAGTTAGTTAATCAAGACACTTACAAAATCCTGACAAAGTCACGAATCCTGCAATCATCAAAATGGGATGCAAGTTGAACTGCTGCTTGGGACTCTCCGACCAGGCGAAGCCATCCCTGTAGAACATCACCCAGAAGAGGGTCAGGACCAGGACACCCACCAGCAGGATGGTGGACAGGATAACAATCAGCAAGTACTCGCACCAGGAACAGCAGTTCCAGGCATTGTCCGGATCCTCCTCATAGCGCCTGTGGACGGGATTAGGAGCAAAGGAAAACCCATGGAGAGTACTTAATATAAAGAATTACTATTACTTTTTCCTGTTGGTTCGACGAAAGATCAAGCGGTTGAGTTCGTCGATGAACTCTCCGTCTATCGGTTTCATAATCATTCAGTTACAATACTCCTTTTATTCCAAATGATATTATTTCTAAGCTTACAGGGAATTTAGTATATGTTTTCTTTGAGAGATTACAGAGCCAATCCAAATGCTTTTTGGGGGTTGTGTGGGTTGTGTTCTGTAGCCCTCATTAAAGACAATTTATGTTGTTTCGGGAATTATGGAGATTCTAGACGAGATCTAGGGGGATTCTCGAGGGAATCTCTTGAGCTCGTCTAATTGTGGGTTGAATGTGCTGCTAATCGACTTAATTGACAGACAACAGACAAGTGGACAAGGGGAAAAATCTCTGAGAAACGCAATTATCTAATTTGATAGGCAAATTTCCAATTTCCTGCAGTGGAGTGGCTCTGTTTCGTAAAGTTCAACAATTCGTACTTGCTATTTAACTTAGTTCTTAAAAGGACCAAAACCTCATCCAACTTATCCTTAACTTTTTGCTTTAAATTTGGTTCTTTTCTATGTGTATTTTGGGCGGCTAGAGTCGAGTCAACATGTAGCAGATCCATTGAGTTATAAAGTGTAAAGTTGAATGTCCCAAAAACCAAATATGTGAATAAATTTCTGACATCTGGGGAAAAGGTCTATTGTTTCGCCGCAATTGTGGTCTGTCTGTCATATTAATTTCATCACTTGTCGTGCGATCAGATGACATACATCCAGTTTCGATGGATGCTTCTGATGATGTTTCTGGTGATGATGAGCACAATGATCTCACCATCCAAAACAACCCAAAACATATCATCGGTAAAGTGCAGTGGGACAGTTGGGTGTTTTGTGCTGGGAGAAATCCCACAGATACGCAGATACAATGGATAAAAAAGCCAAACCGCAGCCATCTGTTAAAAGTAAACAGCCTCTCTGGCCAACTGGAGTACTGGATGGGGTAATTAGGCGCATTGCTGGCAGCCACCGAGGCGCTTAATCATCCGCAATTGCATTTCCACCAGATCTTTGACTGGAAACCAGTCCAGCCGCGTATCGAAAGTAAACAAAACTATTATTTAAATTAATCGTGCGAGCCCCCGGCTGTTCCATGCTGTGATAATGAAAGCAAAACTGAATCAAATTACCAGACATCGTTATCATCGGCCACTCTCGCTTTCTCGCGGCGTCACCTCGGGAGACACTTGCATCATTGAGGCGATAATAATATTGGATGCTCCAATTTACATGCAACACGAGCTGCGGAGAGTGTTCAGAAACAGATACAGAGCCAGAGCTACAGATACAAGTGCAGCCAAGAAAGTTTAGACTCTAAATATTACAAGCTAAAGACCAGAGAGCTTAAGCACTGAGACAAAATCACCATTTTCTAAAGAGATAAATGGGTTTAGACCTCTGATTTGTTTTTTCAGTGTATGCACTCAATGGCGATGTCAATGAACGACTGTGGCAGCAAGACTCCTCCGCTGCAGTGGCAGCATCTGCGGCGGCTGCAGCTGTCTGGGACTGGGACTGCGGTTGGGGCAGGCATTTAGCTTTCAACACATCCCATGGTGACGGCGGGCAGCAACGGCAACGGGGGCAGGCACTATATTGGCTACAGTGGCTGTTTGCTTTAACATACATTTCACTTGCCACAGATTGTTGGAAAACAAGCGCGTAGCTTGTGGGCTCACAAATGGGCGTATCGAATCTATATCTGTATCTGTATCTGTATCTGTATCTGTATCTGTAGCTTGGCAAGTATCTGCATCTACTATGCTGCATTTGTATCTCTTTCACTTTCCAACCGAACGCTGTGCTGAGAAATTTTCACTAAAAAGCTTTTTGTTATTATGGAAAACTAGTTGCTACCGGTCGCCACCTGTTCGGGATACATTCGAACCTGAACATGAACCTGAACCTGAATCAGAGTTTAAGAGTCTGAGCTCAGAGCAGAGAGTTAGCTGGCCTGGGTGCAGCCACTCATGGCTAATGGGTCATCGGCGGGAAAAGGCTATTGACACTGCACCCACGGAAAATGCAAGAAAAAGTAAACAGAGAAAGCGCTCCACCAGCAGCGTAATCTGCAAATTCCAACAGGCGTTCAATTTATGCAAATTGTATATCACAGCCAGTGGAAATTATGTTGGAAAAATAAAACAATCAAGCAGAGAAAAGGTTCCTAAAAAAAAGTACAATATTTCTGTATAATTAGCCTCAAAAAATAAATGATTACTATTAAACATATGACTGGCAAATAATGATAGTTTTATGGCCATGAATTAACTGTTTTTGAAACTGAAGTCATTACTGTTAGCAATTATCATATATTTTATTATTTTCCAAAAAAAAAATACAGTTTTTCTATATAAAATGTAATGAATTACGAAGCAAGAATGATGAATCTATAAAAAAAATAACGATCCACTTAAGAAAAATTATGAATATTCACATATTTTAGCATGAAAAAATATAAGCAAATAATGTTTAATATCTTATCTTTTGTAAATATATCTGCTTATTATCTGAACAAATAACTTTGTGTGATATCTAAAGCCAGCATCCATCAAATCTTATCTCTCGAATTTTGGGTGCATTTAGGGAACTACTTATCTCAGTCATGTGACGAGATGACCATGGACATCAAATGTCTGTCTCTGACTTGGAATAGTTGATAAAAAGCAGAACTACTTAAATCAGACAATAGGAGGCAATAGGGAAATATGAGTGTTTATAAAAAGCCTAATAAAAGCAGGCTAATTACGGCGAAACTAGACCATTACCAACTGGCAGAATTGTCAAAGTCGTGGCAGAAAGAAATGAAACTATGAAACGGGAATGGAAAATTATACACATTTCTTTTGAGAAGCAGCCAGGAAGCCAGGGCACAATTCAATTAAAGAAACCATCAGATGTAACAAATAACGAGCTGGCGCGGAATGCACAATTAAAAAGACGTTGGGCTTGGAGGCAAATTAAAACATTTGCTGTCGCACGCATGGCTGAAAATCATTCTCCCTCCCAGTCAGATCCCCTACATCCAGCCTCCTCACTGGCGTGTATCCTGCGGGTTAATTATGACTATGTACGAGAACGGTGGTATACTGGTGTTACTTTACAATGCCCGGCAATTGTTTAGAGACGCAGCGTTGTCGCGGCGGCGTTTCCAATTGAAGCGATCCCCAGGGAGTACGGGTACTCGATCATATTCATGCCAACATACATATATGTATATGTAATCCAACATATACAGATGCATATGCTTGAAATTGTATCTTGCAGATACAATCGAATTCGCGCAATATCAACCTGACACGAGACTCTACGAGAAATCGAACCGAGTACGAGAATTTTTCGCCCTAAGCCGCAGTTGTTTAAATTGAATAAATATGCTTAAGGCAAGTACGCCAGAGACTACACTGAAAACACAGTACTTGAGAAGTAAGGGGGAGAGAGACTATATAATATGTATAGTTAATTTCTATTAAATTTATTTAAAGTGTTTTTGGGGACACGATCTGGCATTGAGAATCAATAACTGGGGCTTGACTTACGCTGTTGTTGTTCCTCCACGCGGCATTTTGGCCAAATGGCGATCACGCATTTAGTCAAGTGTTGCTGTTTGGGTTTTTTTGGTTCTTAGTTTTTTTTTTTTTATTTTTTGTCACCTCGCACCACCCACTTGGTCACAGAATCACTGGGGGATGCGTCACGGATCGGTTTTATATAGAGGCTATATGTATCAGACTAAAGGTCGTTTATCTATAGAGTGCGCTGGGTGTTTTCCGCGTAATTGAATTGGCTTCTATTCGAAATTCTCTGAAATGCCACACACAATCGAGAGACAATTGAAAACCGGCGAACTGAATCTAAATGTCGGATCTATGGGATCGCTAATCACTAGAACCTTTTCGACCAAATACAGATATATGAACGGATCGGATACAGATGCTAATCAGGATTGTGTTAATTTGTCAATCACACTGAAATCGGTTCTCGAAGCTAATAACGATTCCATAGAGCGACAGATTCGGTTCGTTATCTATTCATGTGCCCCCAGAAGTTCACATCGCATTTAATTAGAGCGTTTCGTATAGATGCAAATTTTGATTCCGATCGAAAGAACTCTCGATTTCTTGTACAAACAACCGAAAAATGCCTGATGTAGGCATTATTACAGAATTTGGTTTAAACAAACCCGAATAAAAGTGGTTTTATTTCTCTAATTTATGTTATTGTTTATACAGCTCCTTTCTTTAACACAAACACACACTATTTTAAAGCGGCTCGAAGAGATACAAAATTATTTCAAACAGCTAACAACGAACCGAACACGACGATCCACAAGAAGCAACTAAAAAGTATTTAAATTTTCATCTGGGAAACTGCTGATAAAATAAAACTTTTGATATAAAACCTAAAGCTATAGGAGGAGTAACTTTTTAGCTAAGACATCTACCGATCGCGGGAAATTCAGCAAGGCCATAAACCACAAGAGCAATCTCTTGGGATATTTTCATTTATCATAGACACAAACCTAATAAAATTTAAAATAAACCTTTTAGGGTTTAAATAATTTTTAAAATGTGATAATTGTTTGATTATGGCTTAATTTTATGAAAGGTTTCATAGAAAACCTGTATGTAGCTGCACCTTGAGTTATGTGAAATTCGGTTTCAAGTTAGATGCTTTATTTGCCATGATAGTCAGAGTAAATATGGTTAAGATAAAAGATTATTATTAACGTCAGCTGACTGACTACTTATTGTCCTCGACGACATATTCCAGACATTTTGATAAGAAGAGGGCTTTCTTTGCATAGTAACACATTTAATACAAATTATTTCTTATAATAAATCTGAATATATGACCTTATTTAGGACTCATTAAGGGTCTAAAGTTAGCATGGAATGAACCACAAAAAGCTAATTAATGGGACACCTGTGTATGTCAACTTGTGACTATAAATAAATAAGTAAATACACGTATCAATCAAAACACCTGCCAGCAGCAGCCTGTGAATCAATCAAATATTTATGGAAGCGAGGCTTCCACTAATTCGCCAGCAAACTGAGTGGGTCAGTCAGTCTTTCCCAATTACAATTGGGAAAGGGATAAAACCACACACATCCACATCCAAATCCACTCCCACGCCCAGACAACAAACACACCCTGTCCAGAGTCCTGGCTGTGGAGCTTGGGTCATTATGCCAGCTCCTTTTTAGGATCCTTGGAGCTCATAAGCCGAGGGGGGTTTTGTGTGGGCAACGCGCCCAAAAATTACTTGAAATCAAATGAAAACCGAAATGAAAATGGAATGAAAAGGAAAGGGTCACCACAACGACAACGACAACGACGACGTGAAGAAGGCGGCGAAAAGTCGGAAAAAAAATACCCGTAATTACATGAAGCTCTGCGGACAACTGTGAGCTGCGTGCCAGAAATTGGACAAGGACAAGCGGATCCGGGTTACAGGAGGAATGTTTACGGCCAAGTTAGTATGTGACTAGCCAAGTGTAAGCCTGCACGCGATCAACTGTTGAATGTGTGTGCGGGTGTATTCTGTATTCTCAAAAGGGAATACCCAGGATACAGAGTAGTAGGATTTTTCCTCCTTTTTTTTGTGTGATTTGCGACCTCGTCGCATTAAAATAAAATTTACGACTTTCAAAGATACGTGAATTAGGAAATTGGCGCGTAAAAATAACAGTACCCCATCCCATTCTCGGAAAGGGTGTGTATAGGCGTCGACAGTTGTTGTTCTTGTTGTTATTCTTAGTTAATTATCCTTTACCGTAATGCTAACGTGCCCCGGTCCTATTCAAAGTAAATGTTACACATACGCCGTGTGGTGCCATTAAAATCGATTTAAGGCAAGCTATTCTCTAACAAGTCTAAGTCTAACTACGGATGCGGGTTACGTTTTGTTATGTGGATCTTTTTAAGAGCTTTCGACTGCTAGCTGAGCAGCGGAGATGGGCAAGGCCAATTGCTGGCTAGACAAGAGTTCCAAATTGGTCTCCGGGGGTATCAGTCCCTCCACTCAGTTCCAATCCGACTTGTTTGCCCGCCACTCAAATTTTCTATGCATAAGTGACACAATTTACTTAAATATTGATAAACAAATGTGTCGGAGAGTCTGCCGACTAAATTGTGTTGATTACTCGAAAGTATGCCCGCGGGATAAAACAGACAAACACGACAAGATATCTTGTCATTTCAATATTGAATTATTTTTGTACATTTTACTCATTTTAGCCCAAAGATATTATCGAGTAATACTCACTTTTCATCGGGTGGTGGTGGCATCTCGCCATTAGGGGTTCCTGGTGGCGTCTTTTCGCTGTCCAACATGGCCATGGGTGCCTCCATCGGTGGCAACGGACTCACCGAGTTCGTATCCATGTGAAAGCAATCAATTGTGATGCTGCTGCGCTTTTCACTGCGAGAATGATGGTATGGGATGGGGGGAGGAAAACATTTATGAGGCTCGGCATTTAAATGTGGCATTTTAATAAAGAGAACAACGGCAGCATCATCCTCCATACTCCATTCTCCATCCTCCGGCAAGGAGGCCCACTTCCGCAAATCCCCCCTTTGGAGTGGAGAGGGTGTAAATCTCATCGGGTGATGAATGGCGATGGCGGCGCCGCTAGATGCCAGTTTTCATTACGTCTGGGATGTGTGCATTTTGTATTTTGAAAGGGAGCTTCCACCCCACACACACATACACTTCAAACCGAAAACATAATGAGCGGGGAAGCCGCTTTTCCGCAGCCCCCGCACTTTCAAACAAACAGTGGAGAATAAAAAAAAAAAAAATATATATCCAAACATATTTACCATGCCTAGAATGGGAAATGGAAAATGGCTTTTGGCTTTTATTTTTGGCGACTCCGCGTTGCGCCGCGTAAGGTGGCAAAACTGCAGCGTCAACTGAAGTCGGGGCAATGCACTTGGCTTGGATTTTACTGTTTTTTTTTTTTGCCCTTTCCTGCCGCCAAGTGTAAAATTGGCTCATCACACGTCCGAATGCGTTCTGCAGGGCAGAGGACACTATGAAGAGGGCGCCAATTTCCGATTTACGTCCCTGTCAAGTTGAAGATACTCCAGATACTTCAGATATTCCGGAATCGTGTGTGTGCCTGTGTGTGGGATGTTTCGTTCCCCAATCAATTATTATCGGACGTTCTAGTTCTTGACGATGGTGGCGATGGAGCAAGTTCAGTGAACTCGATGCGGCGACACTTGATGGACACATCAATGCCGCCTGTCAAAGGCTGATACCGACGCCGGAGTCCGCTTCCTTTTCCTTTGCTCAGTCAACCATGGGGAGTTCTACTTGCAACTCCGGGCTCGGGCTCGGGCTCGGGCTCCACCCCCACCGCCAGTGGAATTCCGGCGAAATTGTTTGGCCAGCCCCCTTTTGGACACACATATGTCCAGTTCCCACGGAGTGGACAACATGGGGATTGACTTCCTATTTGCTTGGATTATGCTGATTATACACAGGCCACCACTGGCGGGGTATTATTAGCAAATGAAAGGCAGGGAGACAGTTTTGGACTGGACTCTGTTTTGATTGGCATCAACCGACAGCAACACCCGCTCCTTCAATTCTTAAGAAAAATAGAGAATCTACAATCTGGATGGGGTGAGAATATGCTGAATTAATATTAATTGATTAATTGAAGTGAGGAATTTGATGGTCCATTTTTGCAAATATTATTAAAAGCATTTCTTAATGGTTACTGCCTCCGTTGGTTGGCTTCCCCAGGGAATTAATTCTACTTCCAGTGCTCTTGTTTGTTTTTAGGTCATAGAGAAATGTCCCAGATAAGTACACAAAATATGATTGGAGCTGGGAACACAACATCAAAGTCTAGAAACATGAAATATGCAATTCCCAATCCCCCAATTTCTAAGCTGATAGCAGCTTTCTGGAGAGGAAACTGGACATTATGCAATCCCACAGCTGCTGACACAGCCCCTATGTATGTGAAACGACCCAAAACAAAGTGAACGGCCAAAAATCCCCTCACAAAAGAAGGTCTTCCAAATAAATTTCGAGGGCCCGGAAATGCAGTAACTTGTGCAGTGAGATTGTCAGTGGAAAAAAAAAACAGGAAAGGGGAGGGATTCTTCCCACAATAGACATCCTTTTTGTGTGGAGACAACAAACAGAGACTCAATAATCCGATTTTATGGACTCTTTTGAGAAACCATCATGTCTCAGCTCAAAAGGGACACTCATATATACAGGGATAAAGCGGAAACGGAAATGGGGATATGGCTGATGCTGTGGGTTTTTGTTTTTGGTGGTTTTTGGTTCAGACCTACCCCAAGATACTTTCGATTGTGTGCAGTGCCAAAAGCCCTTGTTCACTGCAAAACTTAATTACTCAATTATGCAGCCACTCTCGGCCAAAGTCGGGTTTATATATGGTATGCCTAATTAGATTGGTTGCCGCTTCAACGAGCTGGAATTTAACTATGTATTTTCCACAATTAATTCATTTGCCCGAATCCGAAAACGAGCAGCGAATTATGCATCCCTCCGGCGAAGATGCACACGGAGATGGGTAATGGAATGGTGTATCTGACGGATGCGGTGGAAAAACAAACAGGCAGACACACACGCAGACCGGCCACTCGGATTGGGATGGATATACGCGCTCCGCTCGACCACGTCCGAACTCCACGATAGCTCCAAACGAACTGCCTGGCCGCCTGTCGCTGGGAAAACTCTGCCGGCGACGGACCGCAGCACACCCGACCACAGAAACACGACAGTGCTAATGGGTGGGTGGGCGATCGGAGCGACCCGAATGGGGGAAAAGCCGGGAAACTGAAGCTGGGGAGCTTCGTGTGTCTTGTCTCAAAATGTAAATTACCTCGGGTCTGTGTTGCTATTTCAACTATTTTTTGGCTTTTTTTACAAAAATATATCAAATATTAAACTAATTTATAGTTTAAATACTCAGTCATTTCAATCGTTTTTTAATTGATTTTTTATTTATAAATCCTCTTTTTTTTTACTGGGTATTTTAAGGAAAAAATAGTTGAGATTTATTTATTCATTTATCTTTATCTTAGATGCTGCTTATTTCAATGAAAATTATATATATTTTAGTCGGTTTCCCTTTGCATTTGAAGTATATATTTTTGACAGCACTGTCCGACTTCTACATTGTATCTACAAGATAGTTTTATACTCTACAATGTAGAGTAAAATGTAAAAGATACATTTTGAAGAAATACGAAGGATTTTAGAATACTTATAGAACATAAATCCTTTATTTAATGATCATATAAATCTCTATATAACATCATAGAACACACATCCTTTTTACGAAATTTGAAATACATACCTTCAAGTTTTCGTTCGAAAGTTATAAAATAGATAGATAGATTTAATAAAAAGACAATACTTTTATGTTCAGTGATTTAACTGAGTAACTATTTATTTAATAATAATAATAAATATATTTGTGTCAAGGTAATTACATATAATTGAAATGCAACGTAAGTAAATATATTTGGAACATACATATTTGTAAGGATTTGTACATATCCTAAGATCCAGAAACTTTATAGCTATATAGATATTAAGCCACCTGTACAAATATGTACATGATACTTGAGATAGTTTATCCTTATCCCTTATTTAGCCATATCCTGAAAACAATTTCCTTCTAAAACCATCTTCCTGAAGTAAAGACACAAATGTGTCATAAAACTATTTATTTTCGATCATCTAACTATGTATACATATATGTTGTATATTTAATGACCAGAGCCTTAATATGGCCTGGCTTATTGGAACAGGATAATCAATACATGTATACAAACACACATACATATACACATAAGCACATACAAATATCAATTGACGAATTTGAATGCAAAATAAAGTTAAGACGGGTCACAGACCCTCATTCCTTGTGGGTTAGTCGATATTTGTTAAGATTATTGTCATTGTTTCGAAGTATACCCTGGAATAGATGCGGCTAACTAAGGACTACAAGTACGTCCTGATCAAAGGACGAAGGACCAAGTGACCAGTGGGAGGAACTGGGTATTTTGGATAGGGCATAATCTTATTCTTTAATCTAATACCGTATTTCCGTATTTCCTAAGTTTTTGTGCGAATAATTTAGGAGGATAGAGGGAGGCGAGATTCTACAGGGCGGCTACGGCTGCTCCGGCTGCTGCTTATAGTCCTGGCTTGGTCTTGTCCTCTCTGCTGCTTCCACTGCCGACGCTGGCCGTACTACCCGCATCCGATGGCACCGGACTGGAGCGGCCGGATCCGGCCGGCGTTCCCGGTTCGGCGGGCGTAGGAATGGGACTGGTGGCCGGGCTGGTCTCCAGATCGCTGGTGCTGACAATTTCCTGAAAAGCAAAGTTTGATTTGTGTTTTTCATCAGATGAACCGGGAGTGGGTTTCGATGGATTCGTCTTGACAATGGGTCTTGAATCTTGACTAGATTTTATACTTGAACTGACCTCATCTGCTTGCGTCTTGGTGGTGACCGCCTCGGGCTTGCACTCCTCGCTGGCGACGTCCGCCTTCTCGGCCCAAGAGCACAGGAACTCCACCACGTGACGGTGGCCGAAGTTCTCGGCCTCGTCCACTGGCAGGTTGCCCCAACGATCCTTGGGATTGTGCGGCACATGGCACTGCTCCAGCAGGAACTTGACGCACTCCAGATGCCCCTCGGAGGCGGCCAGATGGAGGGCTGTGCGGCCATCATAATCGGCCAGGGTGATGTCCATTCCGGAGAGGCGATGGCGCCTCAAGGCGGTGACATCTCCGCTGGCAGCCGAGAACAGAAGGTTCACAATGGACAGGCCTTTGGTCTCGTAGCGATGCTTGCGGGGATCCTTCTTGCTGGACAGGTGCTTCAGGTTATCGTAGCGATGGAAGTTGAACATGTTGACCAGTTCCTCGCAGAACTGCAGTCCTCGCACTGTGTTGCCCAGATGATCCAGGGGCGGTGACCAGGCGAAGATGCCCATAACGTTGGGAATGACCAGCATCATGCCGCCGCTGACACCAGACTTGGCCGGCAGACCCACCTTGAAGGCGAACTGACCGGAGTAGTCGTAGGTGCCGCAGGAGTGCATGATGGAGAGTACATCCCGTATGACTTCCGGCCGGAAGACCTTCTCCTCGGTGGTTGGGCAGATGCCACCGTTGGCCAAGCTGGCGGCAATCACCGACATGGCCTCGCAGTTGGTCTCCATGGAGCAGCACTGGAAGTAGTAGTCCATCACCTCTTTTAGGTTGGTGCGCTTGGGGAAGCACTTGTTCTCCCGCATGTAGAAGCCTAGGGCATAGTTTCTATCGGCAGCCTCGCGTTCCGACAGGAATACGGCATTATTGAAGCCAATGTACTCGCCGCCGGAGAGACGCTTGAACCAGGACATGGTATAGTCGAAGATCTCTGCCGAGGTCATGTCTGGCTTGACCAGAGCATTCATCAGAGAGCAAGTAAGTATGGCACCAGCATTGATCATCGGGTTGTGGGGTTTCTCTGAAAGAGGAATGTGAATTAGATGTTTGCCTCAAAGTCTGATGTTTGATCGAGGGGAGCTCAAATGCAAAAATATTTGCTTAATCTTTTATAGACTTTGGAAGTCATGAAAGAAATTTATGCCAAGGTGGAAAACACTTCAACTTACTGTTTTGATCCAGGACCAGTTCATTAAAGTTCCTTCCACTTGGCTCCTGGCCAACGTAAGAGTGCACCACCTTGGGTCCCAGTTTCTCTAAAGCGATGGCATAGGTCAGTGGTTTGCTGCAACTCTGGAGGGTGAAGGGCTCCTCCACATCACCGATGGAGTACCGCTGGCCATCCACTGTACAAATGCTAACGCCCCAGAAATCAGGACTGTATCGGGCCAACTGAGGAATATAGTCGGCCAGTTTTCCCAAGGTATTGCTCTTGCAGCGACAGTAGATCTCCTCGATGTCCTTAACGAAACTCGAGAAGTCGGGAATGACAAACTGTTGCCGGAAGGCCTTGGCTATGAGGACAATATTAGGAGCCACCACACTGTAGAATGAAAGATTAGAAGTTAATTAACTGGAAAAAGATTAAAAGAAGATCAATACTTACGCCTTGAAAGTCTCCCGGTTCAGATGCTGGGTTTCCGCAGAGGAACCCGTCTCGTAGTTGTTCAGTTTATGAACTTTCTTTAGATTATCCATCAACTCGCGCACTCGAGGATCATTCCTGCGAATGCCAGTGGTCTTCAGCCCGGCCAGGAACTTTCCCATCGATATGAGGCCCGTCTCCTCGCTGGCGAACATATCGAAAAGAACGTCCTCAGCATTCCGTTGCTCCTGCTCGCGATGACTGTGTGAATAGAAATAAAATAAAATACAATACAGATTGTGTGCTAGCACGGTCTTCAATGATTAGCGAAATAGTTGCAAAGCCGGGCAGCTTTAAAGCAAAAAAAAAAAAAATAATAGAAAATAACAGCGATTGGGTTTTAGGGCACTTGCTAATTGAGCGGCGATCGCCCGTCGAATTTTAGCATGCGTGTGTGGAAAAGCAAAATATAATTCGCAGAAATTATACGGCTACAGGTGGATAGGTGGGAGTTGTGGGGTAGGAGGCGGGATTTTAAAAGGGGTTTGTCTTTAGCCAACTGGCGCTGAACTCTCCTCCAAGTGCTAATTGGCTCACAGACACAACTAATGCAGCTCGGCAGCTGAAAAAACTGCAAAGATCCAGTTGGGGATGTCTAAATATAGACATAGTCTTCCATCGTTTATGCTTGACTTGATTGATTTAATTAATAATTGTTTTTTTTGGTCATCGGGAGAATCTATTAATTTGGGAAATCATTGTTAGTTCTGGGGACTTCAATCATTGCCAATTAAGTTGAATTCGGGACTTGATTAAGAGATACACTCGCAATTCTACACAAGGAGGAAGTTCAAATTCGTTCGATTAGATTACTCACGGCCGCATCGAATAGTGGCGTCGCTGATTGCTAAAATAGTAATAAACAGGATTGATCAGACAACACATCGTTAGTCACTCAGATTTGCATATGTTGGCCATAAAAGAGCTGTTGTGTTGGCTGTGTGTAATAAGCGTCAATTGACGCAGTCTGTTCGGAGCGAAGGAGGTGTGTCTCTAAGTGATTGTGGCTGGGTGGCAGTGATTATTTTGTGCCAGTGTTTACGAAACTATTTTTACAACCCACTACTACTACACTGAACGAATGTCCCTGCCTCGACTGCTCTTCTTCCGGTGCCTATTTTTACCTGATAATCGCGGAAATCGTACGGACTATGGTGCCGCGACGATTTTGCAGCGAGATGCCCTCGATGATCTCCTCGATCATGGCCGCCGTCTCAGTGGTCACCTGCTCCTTGTCCTTCCTATAGTTCTCCTCCCGCTCTTTGGCATCCCGATCCTCGCTCTGGCGCTTCAGAGCCTCAAGTATCTCATCTGTTTGCACCATGGCGGAGGCGTATACGTGATATTACAAGTGGGGGCTAGCAGTGGTAGTTCAATTCCGGATGAGATCTATCGCCTTGACTTGAACGCTGAGCTGTTGCAAGTTTAATGGGAACAACTGTAAGCGCTCCGGCATTTTATACATTGGCGGAATGTGTGATTTTTTTGTCGCTGAGCACTTAGACAGATACCGCAGATACAGATACGGATGCGTGTGGAGGTGTTACGGCGGAGAGCAGGGCACCACTGAGAGCAAGCCACACGATGTGCTAATTTCTAAATCATGTTATTGCCAATAAAATAAATTAATTAACTCCTTTTCTCTATACACAAAATACCCATACACCACCTTTGTGGGCTTTATGGCATTATAATGGCACATTGTCTGCCCCGATCCGATCCGATATACGAGAGTTAGATAGTCCGTTTTGGAAACCGCGATAAGCCACCCAAAAAAAAAACGTCACGCGGTGCCACCCCCTACTTTTTTTGGTTCCACGCAGCAGATAAGGAGACACTTGTGAGTCACATTTACCTGATATACTTCGTTATCACCTTGACGAACGTCTCCTTCTGGCTTTTGGTGCAAAGTCCGGCCACCATTTCGCCTATGATTCCGGCATCTATCAGATCCGCATCATCCTGAATTCGCTGCTGGCCTTTTTCACTGGCGGAGGTTTCTTTTATGGGGATCTCCTGGGCTTTTTCCTCCTCCAGTTTGGCGGCATTTTTCTTGACCAGTTCGATTAGTTCCTCGCCCGTCATAGACTTCAGGTCGTCCACAATCTTCTGCCGGATGCTGTCCTTGAACTGGGCGGCCTCCTCGGCCGTGTAACCATCCAGGGGTAGTGGTGCCTTCTCGGTGGCATATTGCAGCAAGTTCCAGCTGCGATCTCCCATATCTGGTACTGTATATAGTCGATATACTACTTCGTTATCCTCCGGCTCTCTGTGCAAACTTGCGGCCCGTCGCTGTCGAAATGAGCACAACCGGCGATCGTCAAATGGTTTTATAGTTGCCAAAATCATACATCATATTGGACACACTCGTATGTACACTCATAAATATCTATATATGTATATTTGAGCGAAATTCGATTTTTATCTTCGTTTAATAAACGTATGTTAATTTATTTTTATTCGCTAGTTATTGCCGGCAATTAGCGCGTGTTTCGGGACAGAGATACCAGCCATCCCATATGGATCATAGTCGAAACCCCTCTTACATCTTTGATTTATAATTGAAACAAAGAGATCTCAAATATTTACCCCAAAAAAGTGTCAACCAAAATATTTTCGCAAATCGAGGGGACATTTTCTTTGGACTTTGCAACCAACAGCGAGAGATTGTCGCTAATTGTGTGTGTCAACCTATATGGGAGATGTTTTCAAAACAATATTTTCCTAGCTATTCATAGTTCTGTAAACTGCAGCGGGATCTAAAAATGGATCAGTGGGCAGTGGGCTGCAGTTGTCTCTAAGTGGACCCAACTGATTTGAGCCACGTGGCGGAAGAGCTAGAGCAGCCGAGGCAGGTGCCAAATAAGTGGGCAAATATTTTGCAATTCTGGCAGTTAGTGTCTGGATGCAAGTGATTTGGATTGTTTTTTGGTGTTAAGTGGTGGTCTGATGCAGGTGGTAGTTGGCTTCGATTATACTTACAGTTTGGCATTCTCGTCATTGTGGCTCTTGGGTCCAGAGCTGGTATCATAGAAGGATAACTTGCGATTGGCGAATACCAAATTCAATAGCGGGGGAGCGCGCAGTTTATTCTGAAATGTTCAAACAATGAATTAAAAACTATACGTTGGCTTCAGAAATTCCCCTTAAAAGTCACGTCCTCCTTGATATTCGTTTTAATCACGTACTAGCATATTCACAAGCTTTGGTCAATGTTTTCAGCACTCGAAACTAAATCGAAATAAAGGCCAAACCCATTAAGGAGTCCATTTTATAGCCAGGTTTTGACTTAATTGGTTCTTTCGAAGCATTAACGTTGCCCCTAAAACTCTGCAATGGTTTTTGAATAGCTTACGAGGATGGATTTGTGCCGCATGTTCTTCGAAAATTGGACTCTACCCAAAATTCTCAACAGATTCGACGCCGAATTCATTGAAAATTTAAAGTTAAGTGAATTTAATTTAAAGATCTTAGCCTACTATTTATTAATGATTGCTAATGGAACTGGAAGATTAATTCAATAATGTAACTTAATACTTCCTGACCTGCCTTGGATAAAAATGGCTGTTCCTATTATCATGTTTCCAATGACATCATCGGAAAAGTACGTCGATTTCTGTTTAAATAAGAGTAGGTTTAGTTATAGAATTCTTTATAAAATTCTCTTAAATGATTCACATAAGTTAAATAAAAGTTTACACGTGCATTACTATTATCTTCTTCTCAGTCCCCAAAAAAAAACGAACTCTGTTTTCTCTCTTAAGCTCTTTTCGCACTTACTGCTTATTTGCATTATTATTAAATAAAAGTACATATAGGTATTTAAACCGAAAGAAAGTCATGTGAGGCGAGTATTTCGCAGAATAACAACAACGAGAGCATTGTCAGGTGCGGGGAATAAAAATAAAAAGAATAAAATATTTGGTAAACAAGTTTTTTGTTCAATACGTTCAAGGGGCCTGTCAGCATTAGCGCGTGGGATTTGGCACCTTTAAATAAAAATTTGAAAAGTTGACGAAAATCTGACGCAGAATTCGCACGGAAGTGAAGATATTCTCAAAGAGAAAGGTGCCTGAGAGAAATAAGAAAACTACACAGATATAATCTAACTAAATATATTATGAAATAGTCTAGACTGTAGGCACGTTTATTTAAAAAATATTAACAGAGCTAGAAAACAGGTAGACTTTAATAGGCTAACTAATTGACGACTTGACAGGAATACAATAAATCTGTCTATTGTTTTGTTTTTTTTTATAAAATATAGAAGCTATAGGAAGCTCTTAAATTTTTTTTAAACCCTTAAAATAAATTGCTAGCTTGACATAATAATTAAGTGAAAACGGAAGCAACTGATTTAAGGTTTGGGGGAAAATAATATTAAAGCCTTAAGTTTTGCTTAGTTGAAACTGATAAGTTATCGGAGAAAGAAGCTATATCTTATAGATTGTCCCTGCAAAATTAATTTGCAAATTGGCTTCAATATCTTTTAGAACATTCAATCGGTGAAAGAAGAAATTTTGATAAATAATAAAATTTATTCCTCTCTCTTCTCTATTTTATTTGCTTCCATGCCCAATCTCACTTGGTAACCCATGCGAGTGGAGGGGCTTGATTTGGTTTCTGTTGTTATGGCAGCTAAATTATTAATACATATTCGGGTATGCTAAATATTTATGAATGTGTGTCTACAGCTTGGACTCTACACATTTCTTCCATGGCAACGCAAGAATTGCTAAACATATTCGTTTAGCGATGGATTTTTATTTAATTTTTTCTATAGCCCCTAGGTTTTCCATATCTCTGTACACGAGGTGTTCCATCTTTGGTTCCGATTTGTTGCCAGGTTCACGTTTTCATAATTTATTTTCGGTTGACACTTTCCCGTGACTTTGACACTTTGAGAGTTGGCACTTATGAATCACATACACACGAAGAAATTATGGGAAAGAAACCTCTATTTTATCAGGGAAGCAAATATAACCTAAACTGTAGCTAAATAATCAAAGTTTTGAGTACTTTATGTTTATGTTCTAGACCTATTTTTAGCTTATCAGTATTATATTTTTTCAACAATTCCAAAGAGTATGAATAATATTTTTACTCGAGGGATCAAAGATTAAAGTAACTAAACTATCTTGATTCTTTAAAAGTTATATATTATTGACTTTTGTTTTGGATTTCCAACAAATTGATTAAGAAGAAAGACCCATAAATTTTGGACAGCAATAAGGAAGTAAGTAATATTTGATTTTTCAGAGTGTATGGGTGCTTTATGACCCACGACTGGGTCTGGTGATAGATTCAAAGCTGATTGCCCCTTCTGATCTTTGGTGCTCCCAATCAGTAGCTCTCAATGAGCCGGCGTGTGTCTCGCCAATGTCTGGCATTCCGACGTTTTTATTAAATTGTTGACAACACAACCCAATTCTGGGAGTTCCACACTTGTCACATGAGATTTTCGGGGGATTAGAGATGACTCTTTCGGTTGATTTGCACCTGATGATTATCACCTAACTACCGAAAAATTTTCATGATAATTTCACAATTATTTTGGTCGGTAGTCTCAAGCCCGCAATCCCAGATCCGATAAGATAACCATAACCGATTATAATTTTTATCTATTCCCTGGGACAGGACAGTGGGCGTGTTATCTGTCATGGGCCAGGCCAGGCCAGGCCAGGAGATTGCGTCAGTCACGCAGGGTCTGTCCATTATCTAATTAAACTAATGCGCCCCGGCGTTTTCATTAAAAATTTCATTTTTAGCATTGTCAGGCTGAATGAAATGGTTACGTTTTGGTTTCAAAGGTACGCGAAATAGCTTCCTGAACCGCCAGACCCGCCACCGTCATATCTTATTCTTGTTTAATTTCCGAAAATATCTATTTTCGGACGTCTGCTAATTGTTTGTTTTTACGCAAGCATTTGCGCATCTGAGCGGATTATGTGCTCCGTATCACATGAATCGTGAAAAAATCAATAGCCCAGGAGGGGAATTGTGGCCGAAAAATATTCGTTTAGTCAGCTGTTCTTTTTGGGGGTTTAACAACCAACCCCCTGGTTCAAAATTTCTCAAACTCACCTCGCTGGCAATTTTCTGCTGCAGCTGTTTGCCCGTGTGTCCGAACTTGGCGCGCTTCAAGAGATTAGGTTCCTGGTCCAAATCCACCAATGCCGGATCCTCGGCCAACTCGGCGGTGGAGGCCTTCAAGCGTTGGGAACAGGCCAACACCTGTCCGTGTCCCGTCAAGAAGCGCAGGTTACGACCGGCTAGCGTGGGAACACCTTTAAGCATTATCACAATCACAGATTTGTCTAATTGGCTGCCCTAATGACGATGTCTCTGATTCACTGAATCACCGATTCCTAATCAGGATAAGGGAGTAAACCTTTGTGCTCGTACTTGCTGCTTGATAGTTTTCTGCTTTTTATCGTTCACGTTGCGTATCCGCTCTGGTGTCTGCACATGCGTTCTTTTTCGCCGCTCGCTGTTGAATGGTGGCCCAAAAGCCAGAAATGCCAGAAACCCCATAATCAGCTCGCCACTCCGGCAGAGGCGCGAGGCAGCGACGCTTACTTCTTCGTGTTTTTTTTTATTTAATTTTTTTGTGCTGTTTAGTGAGTAAGCATAAATGGCAGCTCCTTGGTTAGCACTCTCTTTCTGGGAAGGGGGAACGCGTTGAGTAATCGCTAGAGTGCTCCAAGATGTGGGTGAGAGCTACCAGGTGCCTCTCTCGCCTCTCCATACACTGTGACGTTGCTTGGGGGCCCGTCTGTGCTTATGACGTCACTATTAATAGCCCGGGCTACACTGGGAATAATGTTTAGAGACTTTACAGAATATTAAACACAATTTTTTTTTCCAAAGCTTACAAACTTTATTAAAAAATGTATAAAAAACCAAAAGAAAGAAAATCCATCTCAGTCGCAGTGGGGCATCGCATTGAAGAGGCAGGACATCACATGCAGATAGTCCTCTTCCACCAGCTGGACCTGCGACTGCTCACAGAAGCCGCGATCCGAGGGAGGAGGGAAGAACTGAAGTTCGATGGCGGCCAGTTCGTCTTCTACGAAGGACTCCCCCATCTGAGTGGAAGGATACAAACGTTTTCGGCTCTCGGGACTGCCTCTGGCCGCATTTTGTGATCCCGTCGATATCGGACTCAGATCATGGCTCATGTCGAATCTGTTGGGCGGCGGAGTACGCAACTGCTGTTGGAGATGCTGTCGTCGAACCACATTGACTCGCAGCTCATTGGAAGTACTGCTGGATCGACGCACAACGTCCGTGCTGCGGGAAGAACTTGGCATCGCATAACCTCTTGCCGGATCCGAAAACTTGAGCTTATAAATGCCTTGTTTACGTCGCTGGCAAGGGTTTTTCTGGTCCCGGTAGTCGACAACTACCTTGCGACGCACAAACTCGTGGTAGATCATCAGTTCGTTGCTTATCTCCCGGCGTACGATTTGCTTCCAGCGTGGCTCCAACACCGTCGACCTAATCACGCAGATGCCCTGCGAGGCCACTAGCATGAGCAAGTGCTCCAGCGCTAGCTGACACAGTTGGCCGTCCATGTTGGACAGCAGTTCACTGGCGGGGCAAGAGACCGAGGAAATCGAACTGGTCGACAGAGACTTGGAAAACGTGCGTTCCGTCTTATTTCCTAAGGTGACATCCGCTTCATCGTTTCCGGTGGTGTCAGCACCTTGCTCTACTGAGGGAATTGTGTTTATAGGCACCTCACTAAAGCCATGGTTTTGCTAGGATTATTTAAGCGTTAGTTTAGGACTACTACTTATATAAGGCTACTCCTTACCATGTTCAGCGACTTAACGTAAATGTTGATCATGTTCAGGACCATTCCGAATGTAAGACACACATTTTCTTCACTCATTTTCGGAGCTCCAAACTTGACGTCCAGAATGGGGCTCCACTTGTGAGGTTGGTAGACATTGTTGCACAGCAAGTCCATCAGATCCGGACTGAATCTCAAAAATGTTTTCGTGCAATAGATTATAATTTCCGTAATGCTAATGGAATAGGAAGACAAAGGCTTAGAAACGAAAGAAACAAAAAAGTATCATCCAGAACTCACTCGTTGCAAGCAGAGATTAGTTCATCGTCAATGGAAATGTCCTCGGTTCTGCGCAGGATCTCCAGTTGAGATCGCCTACCTACCAGGAGGCATTTAAGATTCCTCTTCTGATGGAACAATGAAGATATATGGCAGAGTAAACTTTGAAGCGATCGCTGAAAACACAGAAAGTTTGAATCATGAAATAAAGAAATCCCAAAAAAAGCATACCATTATATTGTGCAAAGATTTCTCATCATATTGCTGCCAGTCCTTTTGATCCTCGGAGAGGCAGGACGCAAAGGTAACAGTTGCCTTGATTAACTGCATGGCAGCTGGTTCAAGGGTCTTCTTGCTCAGTTGCAGGGCATCCACCAAGTACTCCTCATGTATACCCACAAATTGAAGAGTTTGGTTCAGGAAACACTTCCTGTGCTTCTCGTAGATGATGGTGATGAACTCAATGCCTCGGGCGTAAATGGGCCACCACATCTCCGCGGTCCAGTGCTGGGCTTCCGATGCGGCTGGCTTGCTAAACTCCAGCGGGCAATTCAGGAGTTCCCTGGGAGGTTTCAGTTGCAGCCACAGGTACTCGCCGATATCGCAGTGCAGGAACTCCACAGAGCAGTGGCTTTTGGCGAAAACTATGAGAACATCCAACAGCTGGACACTGAGGAGCTGCTTGCTGGCCAGCGGCAAGGTATAAGAGATGCAGCGAAGAATTCGTGGAAACAGGCGAACGGACACAAATGGCAGATCCCAGTTTCCGGGACCATCATTGTGGAATATTGTGGCCACCGCCTTCAGGAGGTTCAGACACAATAGCAATGAATTTGTAGAATTTTTGTTGTCCGAATCCTGGGAGTTGTTGAGGCAAATGGGCTGGTCCAGTGCGACGGAGTTCTCCATGTGCTGCAGTTCGCTGCAAATGATACTCAGCACCGAGTTCAGGAAGCGCATGGCGATGGAAGTGTCCTTAATGAGTAGGCTCGTATAGAGATGCGCACACTTCGTGACTATGGCGAGGCAGGCCTCCTTGGCCCTGACATGCAGGTCCTCGTAGCAGGAGCAGATACGGCTCATAAGCTGCAGCAGCAGCTCCATCAGTTCTTGCTCCTCGTCGGTGCTGTTGGTATACGAGTGCTTGAACTGGAGCAGTAGGAAAACATACAGCTCTGCCAGCATGATAAAGGGACGCATGTCCTCCAAATAGAAGGAGCGATCCACCAACACCTTGAGACATTTTTGAGCCATTAACTTGAACTGCGACTCGGGAATGGTCATAAACTTGGGCTGTTTCTTCAGCATGATCACAATGAGGTCTTTGAACGCTTGCAAGCAACAGATCCAATCGGGGAGTTCATCGGAGGAAGTGGGATTGGGGCCTGCAGGTACCTTCGGCATATCGAACACGTAGTTTAGCCAAGGTTCAAAGTGCTTGGGTTGGAACAACTTGGTCATAACTTCCAGCAAGGGAGCATTTTTGCCATTTCCCGTATACACTTCAATGGATATGATGTTAATGAGCTGTGTGTAGATCCTCACATTTGGCTGCAGCTCGCTGAAGAGCGGAGCGCACAGTTTCTGCCAGAACTGCTTGTCCTTCTGCAGGTCCTCCACCAGCATCTGCAGGTTATGCTTCCACAACGAGTGAAAGATGTTCATAATTTTCCCGGGCAGAGCTTGTTGAATGGTACGCGGCTCCACTTCGAGCGCGTCGAGGAACTCCTGCATGTAGGTAACGATGCTCTCTCCGATGTTGGGGGCGTAGTCCTTGCCGAAAAACGATCGGGAGCGGTTGTTCTGGGCGTAGTTGACCTTGAAGAAGGCCTCGGTTACACCTGGCTGTTTGGCAATACAAGCATCTACCAACTCCAGGATGGCTAGCTTGATGGAATCACTCTCCAGCTCGTCGGGGAGCTTTTGCATGAAAGTCAATCGAATCTGGTCCGCCTCCATGTCCAAGCAGGCCAGCAGGGACATGTTAAACTCCAGGGCGATACGCTTCAGCAGGCGGCAGGACAATATTGGAAGCCATCTGTCGAAAATGTTGTTCATGTAGCTGCAAACTGTGGGAATTATCCGTAGGGTATCTCTCTGCTTAGGCTGGGTGTATATCAACGCCTCCAAGGGAGAGAGCGCGTCTGAGTGTCCATAAACCTTGTCTTTAAGACGAAGCAATTGCATCAGAATGCGCATCGATAGTCGCACCAGCATCGTCAGACCATGGGGCTGCTGCTGCATCCAATTGCTTTCCAGTTCCATGGAATACTGCACGTAGGCATTGCCCACGCCAACGAATCTGAATGAAAGTACATAAATTAGTATTTGGACAGGATAATGAGTGGATAAGTTCCTACTTTAAGAGAATCAGACCATTCTCTAGATTCAGCAACGAATAAACACACATCTTGAGCAACAGCTCATGCTGTTCGCTCTTCGATTCTTCGCCATTTCCCACCAAATCGAGGACATCGCAGATGAAGCTCAGCACTTCAAAGAAGATCTTGTTTCTCTTCACCTGCGACCTGAAGTGCCAGGAGTGCAGATGCGGAAATACGTCCCTCAAAAGGAACAACAATCCGGGTATCTCCACCTGAGATAACTGATTTCTTTTCAGCTTCGTATAGGTCCTCAGAAATCCTAGGTACGCGATTAGGAAATCATATCGCTCGTTCTTTTTCTCTACATTATCGATGACAGAGCCTAGGAAGCGAGACTCAAAGCCCACGCCACTTGCGGTGGCGAAACGCTTAAAGTCATAATCGTTTCTAAAGGTGACAGTCGGCAGGATGTCCAGGTTGCTGACCCGAGTAAAGATCTCCTGGTCCACTAACGGCAGCAATGCTGTGCAGACATTCAGGCAGGTCGAAAGCAGACCAACTGGTGGCAACGGAACGCACTTGAACTTGTGCAACAGATCGACACACATTTCCGTAGGATGCACCATCTCAACACTGATTTCTGATACGGCTTGACTGCGCTTCACGACCCCCTCCAGAAAATTAAGTCCCGACTCCACGCGGCGAATACGTTCGGAGGACTCAAAGTCCCCATGCAGATGGCCAGTCTCCCTCAGCAGGCAGTTTATTTCATGATGCAGAGCATCAAAGAAGTTCACCTCAGTGCGGAAGTGCATGAAGCAACCATTCGGGTTCTGAATAGCTGTGCAACTGGTGCCCGCGGGGATAGTAAATTCGATTCGAGGGAAGGGAGAAACACTGGCCGTAAGCTCAAATTCATCCGTGTCTATTTCTTTGAGCTTGTGAACATTCTCATCGTATAGAATCGCCAAAATAGGCAGGGATTCTAGCTGTTTTTTTATCTGTGAAGATAGTTCATTAAAAAGACCATAAATAAAGTGTATTATTCTTGAAACTTACATAATTTCCCTGACCAGCTTTGGTCAGAGAGTTGGCCAGTTTTGCCAGATTGGTGAACTCAAGCGGGAACTGTTCCAATAGTGTTTTGTAAAGGGATCTAGGTCCATAATCTATCAAAGAGTAGTTTCCATATTACCTTAATCTTTCATTTGTATAATTAAACAAAACAAACCTTCGTTACTACAGAACTCTTTGGCCAGCTGTGGCCAGGCCACAAGCTCACAGAGAAGTTCGTAAATTCCCTCGTAGCGTCCACAGCTACCGTCGCCATCGAACAAGTCGCACATGTATCCTAAGTGGTTGTATATGGTCTTGCGTGCGATCCGTGAAATTATTGAATCATCCGCGTAAATGGAGTGGGAGGCAATCTGGTGAAGTTGAGCGAAGCACTTAAGATCTGCAGCTTTCTTTCCCAGCTGACGGCACCGAAGCAGACTGGAGGCATCATCTGCATCGTTGGTGCCTCGCAGGCGGAGCAGCATCCAAACCAACAGCAGTGGTCCATGTTCCGGGCGATGGTACATGCTAGAGATCTCTCCGTTAAGGTCTTCGACCAACTTTTCAATGAGATCGGTGTGTTCCTGGGGGTTTTCAAAGTCAAAGCACTTCATAAGAAGCACGAGTTCGGAATAGGCCAGACCACGGATCAGCTCAGAGTGGTAGGACTGGCTTTCGTCTAAGTAGCTCTGCATCCGGCCGAAAGAGTGCTGCTTGCAGGCGGAAAATATCCTCTTGATTTGGGCCAAGCCCATGGGCAGATGCTCTGCCAGCAGAAGCAGTATTTGGAGAACTTCGTTGATCTCGCGGGCGTTTCTCTCTGACCAAGAAACGAGGCGTTCCGTCGAGTGGAAGCACTCGCCCACCATGAGTTTCCGAGGCGGCGTTTCGCCAATGAGGCTCTCAAGCTGCTCGAGGTAGGAATCCCGCAGACGCGTCAGTGTTATCTTCTCCACCACCTTTCGGTACTCCTGGTGGTATGGGTGGTTGGGAACACGATGGAACACGATTATGTTCTTTACGATCTTTAGAACTATCATCCGCTCCAGGGAGTAATAGTGTCGAATGTCCTCGTGCAGCTTGGCCATGTTAGTTTCCGTGGAGATCAACTGGGTCAGCAGGCTGGCCGATCCCCGGTACTCCTGTGTCAGGTAGTAGCACAGAATTTCCCAGCATTGGGCCGACTCCAGATCCAGCAACTCCTGGAGTCCCTCGGTGAAGGGCAGCAGCTTCTCCTGCTTCTTCTCCTTGAGTAGAGCACTCAACTGGACGTTTGAGGCGCTCTTCGGCTTGAACTGGAGCACCCCAGCCTGGAGTTCGGAGACCACGTCCATTAGCTGCTCCAGAACAGTTTCTTGGGGAGTCTCATAGTGGATGCCGGATACAATTTGCCACATGCGCTTCCAGTCGGTGCTGAGGAGAGAGTTGTAAATTAAACTATACTTTGAATGTGGTTCCTGAAACTTACATCACACATTTTTCCACCGCAGGCATGGTCCTGGTTTTCTTAACAGCTATAATACAAAAATTTAAGATTGTTTTTACAAACAATTCACGCGCGAATCCGGTATGGCTCCGGTCAGCTGTAATGGGAGATCCACTGATACTACAGCGCCCTCTGTGGGCCTAACGATAATTTATCGATAACTAGCGGTAGTGGTAGCACTTTTTTAGTGTTAAAAAGTGCTAAAGTACGCGCCAAGAAGATAAATTTAAAACTTTTCTTGACGGGATCCTTTCTCTTCTTTATTAGGTTCTGCAGCAGGCTCCAACCATTAAAATACATATTTAATACTTTTATTTGTTAATTGTTTATTTGGTAATTCGCTTTTTGGTAAATGTCTCACAACAACTATTTTACGACTAGGGTAATGTATGCGATTTTCTGAAGACAAGCCTCCGATTTGTCCTATTATAAAGTTATATACGGGTATTTGTAGTTCATGTCTTTTTAACTCAGTTCTTTTTGCGCAACTTTGGTGCTCAGTTGTTGGTTTGTTTGGTTTCCTCGTTTGAATCCCTTCTCACACATCCGTTGCTGAAAGTAATTCCAGTTGAAGCTCAACTAAAGGATAACAAGCTGCAGATACTTAGATACACAGATTCTTGGGTGCGAGTGGGGATGGGGTCGTTACTGAGATTAGATACATATATGTAGTTATTAGTAATTGGTAGAATCAGCAATATCGGTGAGGCATTCGAACTCTGAAACTCAGGAACTCAACTAGTATTTGATCGCTACTAAAACACGACTAACTTATGGGACAACCAACTAATTTTTGCAAACATTCAAACTCTCAAGCATCCTAGGCCTCCTCACAGTCCTCGTCCTCCTCGCGCTGCACAAACAGAACATGGTTTCGGGCCTCTAGAATGGACCACACAACCAGGGGCGTGCATCCCAGCACCATGCAGGAGCCCATGCAGTAGAAACAGATCTCATAGTCGCCAGAGAGGTCCCTCATCAGTCCCGCCAGTGGTGGCACCGATATGGCTCCGATGCTCTGAAACATCCTCACCAGACCGTAGCTGGAGCTGATCCTGTCCGTTCCGAAGACGTCCGCCAGAAGCACGGGCATCAGCACATACCAGCTGCCCAGGCATAATCCATAGACGGCGGCTGACATTCCCACCAGGACCAACGTCTTGGCGAAGGGTATGGTGAGCACGGCCAGGCCGGCGCCCAAAATGCTGTATTTTGGAAAAATGTATCAGGATTCGTAGCTTGTTTCTTGCCATGGAATACCTACCATAAAGTATAGGTCTTTTTTCGATCAAACAGCTGCAGGTCGGACAACCAACCTAAGCCAAGGCGACCACACAAATCCAGGACAGCACTGATGGCAACTAGATAACCAGCCTCGCTTTTGTTGTATCCTGGAAGATCAGAGTAATTGTTTCCATCAAAATATCCTTATGGGATAAACCCAAACCCACCTATAGAGATGACGTGTGCGGGCAGATAGTACAACATGTACGGACATCCGACGGACATCAGGGTCACCGACAGGCACATCAGGATAAAGCTTGGCTCCTGCAGTAAGCTGATGTCGAGGTACATCTCGATTCGCTCGCAACAAGTACGCGGTCCCTGCTCCTCGTCGTCGTCCTCGTCATCCTCTCCGGCCGTTCCATGGCAGTCGCCGTCGATCGACTCCACCAACTGGGAGTCCAGGATACAGTTTTCCGCTTCTTCCCGTGGCTGTGGCTTCAAATCGCTGAGATTGCTCACCGGCGTGGGTATCTCCATGCTCTTGCTCAGCCCACGACTGACCACACTCGGCGGAGAAAGTGGTTTTTCCAGATGGGCCTGGATCTTGGAGATGACCTCGTCATTGGCAAAGACGTTGCGCCGGCGACGACTGCCGCGATTCGAGTCCGTGCCGGAGTGCTTGCGGTAGACCCAGGTGCTGTCCGTGCTCAGATCCTCCACGGAGTGCAACAGGCCAGAGCTGCGAACCTTTTTCATTGGTTTGATGAATGTGGTCTCGCCAATGATGTCCTTGACCTCGTCGTCGCTCTCTTGAGCTGATTTATCCTGGGCTACAATGTATAATGTTATTATGGTTTCTAATCAGGATTCTAATGAAGCGTCTCCTACCTGGCTGCTTGCTGGCATAGTAGTTGAGATGATTCTTGGACTCCTCCAGGAACAGGTGCTCTATGAACTTGTCACTTATCTCTTGTCCTGCACCCACTTCGTAGGTGTCCAGATAGGTGGAGGTGGTCAGAATGCCCGTGGTGCTGGGATTTATGTCCTCTGCCATGGTCTTTGTCGTCTCCTCCTGCCCCTGGCCTTGTTCCTGGTCCGTATAAGCACTTATGGGTCGGTACAGCGTGGCCGAGACACAGACGTGCAACATGCAACCGCCCAGGATGAGAATGGTTCCGTGGAAGCCACAACTCTCCGCCAGATGCTTGATCAGAACCGGCAGGATGAAGCTGCCGGCCGCAGTTCCGGATACACAAATGCCATTTGCCAGGGCTCGATGTTTGTCAAAGTACTGGGACACAATCACTATGCCCGGAGTGGTGGAGAGGCCTCCGCCGATTCCTAAAAGGATTATAAAGTTTTAGTTAAATTTTGACTTTCAGAGGCATCTCCCTCACCTGTGAGAATGCCAAAGGTGAAGAGTAAGTGCAGAAGACTGGTGGCGAAGTAGCTGAGAATCATGCCCATGGCACAGAAGATGCCGCCCACAAAGACCACGGCCCGGCAGGAGAACTTCTGACACAGGGCACTCGACAGGGGAGCCAGGACCAAGCAAAGGGCCGAAAGTATAGCCGGAATCCAGGAGGCTACCGTGGCCGTGGAGCTGGGAAACGTTTCCATTATCTCTACGTACAGAACACCATAAGACTTGACCAGACCGGCCACCCAGAACTGTACGGAAAAGGCTCCAAAGACGATGACCCAACCGTAGCCACCATCCGGGGGCTCCGCGTTTCCACCTCCACTTTCCGTGGTCGTAGTGGAAGAGTCACGATCCTTGGCCAGTTGCTTGCTGCGTTTCTGGGCAGGCACACGATCCCTATCCCGCTCTCGCTCCTTGGCCCGGCGGATGCACCTGCTCCGAGCTGTATTCAAACCGGTTGCCGAACCGGTTCCGGAGCCAGATTTCCGACTACTGCGCAGTTCATGTGACTTGGCGATCAGTGGACGCGCCGTGATGCTGGACACGGTCAGCAGATTTTCGTTGTCGTCCTCCTCCAGTTCGGAGATCTGGTGTTCCAGCAGGCTGGCGTGCAGAGTCCTCGGACAGCAGGGCGCATCCAGTGTAAGGGTGGCGGGACGTCGGAGCGGCGATGGGGTGGGAGAGCAGCAGCGGGATCGAGAGGGCGAGGGCAGGCACAGCGACTCCATTTGCTTGACGTCCAGCTCGGCGAGCGGCAGGTTGACGTGGGATGGCATGGTGTTGGAGGGCAGTGGCGCCGGCGGAGCCGAGACCACCGAGAAGAGTGATCCACATTCCAGGCCCACTCCTCCGCCACTTCCAACGCCGACACCAACTCCTCCAGCCACGCCCTCCCCTCCGCCGGAGCCGGGCGCTGGGTTTGTGTCGAGAAGGAACCCTCCCGACTGGTACTGGACTCCACCAGTTGGGTCAGGTTCACTCGCGCAGTAAACTGATCCCCGGGAACCCTGTTAGAAAAGTAAATATAGAGTTAATAGAGTTTTAAGAAAAGAGTTTATTCATGGAGTCTAATTACTGAAGTTAAATGTCCTTTAAAGTCCATACAGTCTTTAAACTAGTTGCAAGAAAACTCTTAAGATCTATATACTTTTTTCTAGAATATTCCTCTAAAAAGATTCCATAAAACTAGGACTAACAAACGTTGTTTATTTGCCTTCTTGACACAACCACCTCCCCAATTGAAAAACTTTGATTGCGAAAGTATCTCTCATTAACCCATTATTATCCGGTATTTTTGGCCAATTTACATGCATAACAAATGCCAGTCGCTCTCCTTTTGGCCATTAAAAAGTAAGTTAATTTGTCGCAAGTCGGCGGTTGTTGACAAATAGCCGGAGAGGGCGGGTCAAGGAAGCAACAATTTAGTTTAATTTGCCTTGCAAATCGAATGCGAGTCCTGCACGCAAACTCCAAAAACTCCGGCGGCCGACGATGTCGCTGCAGCGCCCTAATATATGCAATACGTTTTGTTTAATTGAGTTAACATCCCACGATTCAGAAAGTTTTCACTTGGCCCGAGGGATCGTATGACCCGGCTTGGCTTTAAGTATAATAGACATGGACTTTGTTAAATCGATGCAGAGCTGCAGGTGCATGCTGTGCTGGTCGGGTGCTGGTTGGCATGACGTCTGGGAATTTTCCATTTTCATTTGTCTGCGGGATATCCGCTTCCTCCCGCAACACAATGTTTTTCTTTTCCTTCCGAAGAATTCAGGGTCAAGTGCAAGGTATGGGGGTGGCCTACAATGTGGTGGCTCTTTAGGGTTTCTGTTTGTTGCCGGAAATTGGTGGGGATTTTGATTGGAAAACTATTAGGTTTGGAGGGAGGAGTATTTTCCCAAGCTCAAGGCTGATGCAATGCCAGGGGAATGCCTGTCACTGATAAGATTAAGTGAGTCCTTCAGAGATAGCCAGCCACCTACTAAGTAATACTACCAATGTCCTTACTAAGTAATTATTTAAGGATAATCCTTGCTTATCCTGCCCTACCCAACTCAGTTTCCCATTTCCTAATAGCTTTTTAATATTTTTTCCTGATATTCGACACTCGGTGTTTGCCATGGCGTATACGTAATATGATACTCATCAAGTATGCGACGCGTGAGCCCATTGAGGTGGGATGATTAGCCCACATAGTATTTGCAGAGACCTTCCTGCTCCCAATCACCTCAATGGAAAAATATGGTTGTCATGGCGTGTGTCCTGGGAACGTGCCGCTAATGGATCGCCTGATGTATTGATGGCGGAAAATACCAAACAATAGGCATGCAACATTCGAATGCATACGGAGGAAAACGCTGACATGGCTAATGAGGACTGGCCAACAACTTTTGGCATTTGGCATTTGGAATTGGCTATCAGACACTAGACACTAAGCACTCCCCCAATCGAAATGAGTCACAGCATCAATACACCATGACCTTGTCGAATGTCAGAGCCTAAGCTGGCATCCTTTTTTATTATATCCTTGGGGCCGGGTCCGGGACCGCCTCTGCCTGTCATCTGGGATCCGGCTTAAATTGTCAGGAAGTGTGCGCAGCTCGGAAAAAAGGCGGTCTGGGGGGAGCTTGGTGATTTTCAATCGCGTTTGTTTTCAATTTCCCCCGTTATTTTCAAGGCCTTGCTGGCCTCCCTCGCATCGTCGACTTAATGAAACGGAAAGCCTTCCCCCATGGCCAAGTTAGTTGGTTGGCTCGTATGTGTCCTGGGATTAAATGGGTGGGTCAGGTGGTGTACAGTGTACAGTGAACGATAAGCGGTCAAGGTGAGAGGTCCACCTCTCATCAGAGTGTAGTACCCCTTGGGGGTGGCGGCCTACGGCCACGCAACTTGTTGAGCGGCTTTTGTAATTGGCAGAACTCTCTGAAATGGCTATTTTCGTTTATGGCCAATAAGTTTTGAGGCTTAGATTGAATGAATAATGTATCAGAGATACTATAAATTCTGATTTGATTGGCTAAAGGGGATAACAAAACGTATTACTTTTGTAAGTCATCCCAAGGCAATAAAATCCTTTTAAATATTAATTTTTCTTAATTGATTTAAATATGAAGAGTTTTCTGCTTCAGTTTCTAGTAATAATAGATGAAAATATGTGACAGAATTCCTATTTTATAAAAGGATTAGTTTGTGGCTATCCTGCATCCTTCCATTCAAGCCATGGCCAAGCATTGTTTACTTCCTTGTCGCCTCTGATGATGATTATGATGGATGCGCTTACGAAAGCCAAGCCAGCCATATGTGACGTTGACCCATTCTCGTGTCACTGCCAGTATTTACCTAGTCGTAACGAGTCCTAGTTGCTTCTGCGCATGCTCACCACAGGATGCCTGCCCCAAACTACCTCAATAAGTTTGCCATTGGCCCACTCCCCTGACCCGGACCCGGACCCGGACCCACTACCCGTCGATTCCCGTGGAACGTTTCTTGACCTTCCCGTTGTAGTTGAAAGGCAAAGAAGCAGGAGGATGCAATGGAGGATGTAACTGCATCGTTACTCACCTGTAAATGCCAGTCACGCTGTAGGGACGACATTGGCGTCCTTTACTGAACGTGAAACGTCTCTGATGTTTCTCTTGTTGCTCGCGCTGTTGTTGTTGTTGCTTGGGGCGTTGTTGTTGTGCACCCAAATGCATTGGGTTGCCTCTGAATTGGGTCCTGAAAATCCTGATAAACTGATAAACGCGGGCCCTCACCGGCTGGCCCAGTTTTCCCTCGAATATATCGTCGGATCTCCTCCAGCTGCTACGATTACCTCCACCGTCGCCTCTCCTTTGGCACTGAATTCTTGTACGGGTTATTTTGGGGGATGCTGCTGGTGGGGCTTCCGGAGTTAACTTTTATGGCTTTTTTCGAGTGATATCCTTGCTGTTATGGCATCATGATGTCCTCAGATATCCTGATAGTACGCAACACTGGACTTCTATTTTGTTTCTACAGCAGCAGCTGTTTCCTGATTTTGATTCAGTTTCCTTGTCACTGTTTCCGTTTCCTTTTCCTTTTCCGCACACCAGGACACAAGCGCACTCCTCCCACTCCTTCCAGTGGGTGTGTGTGAGTGTCCAACAAATATGCAGTTTTTGGAACAAATCGATACGAGCGATATTACAGCTGCAATCTCTTCGAATCCCTTGGCCGACTCTCCTGTTGGCAATTTATTTATCAGACTGGCTCGAAGGACTCGAAATTGCGCCTTTTATTTGATCCTGTGACTGGATAACACGGTCTTCGAGTGAGAAAACCCTTGCAAAAACCTTTTCTTTGGAGTGATTTCTGCCTTGTTCTTTTGTCTGAATTCGTCTGTTCGGCTGTTGCCGATGTCCATGTCCTTTTATCGAGGATAACCCAACTCGGCTGTGGTGATTGAGGTGAAGGTGAGTTATCCTTCGTGGCGTCAAATAACAAATTCAGAGAAGTAGGTTCTCTCTCGTGCACATCCTTTATCCTTTTTGTTTTGCTAGGCATTTTCGGCCGCTTGTTGCCTACGAAAGGACCTCCCCACGCACACAATCTAATTCCATATCCGCACAGCTGATGAAAAAATAAATGAAATTGCGTACCAGGATGAAAGTATACCCTTGCTTGAGTTTTAAGAAAAAACACTTTACCTTCGATTTTGTAAGCTTTATTCAGTTTGTTGGCAATTTCGGCAATGGAATTACGAAAAAACTACACAACTGCGACCAATATTATGACAAGATCAATCCGTAGATCTACTAGGCCTACTACTAGTAGTAACTCTTTCATCTGCCCTGGCGATGTGCAGGGCCAAGCCAAGAAAAACGAAGCTAATAGTGACGGCTGCGAAAACTGCAAATGCCAGATTATGGATGAAGAAATCAAAGACCATGGTATACACGGCAATGGCCATCAGAAGCATACACATATAGGGTAACGTCAGCCATCGAATTCTCTGCAAAGCAAAGTGAAATTATTGCTCGAAGGACCTTAAGGACCTACCTTCAAAATGCCAATAAGAAAAAAGAATGCTGTAACAGAATACGCAACGGATCCTGTAGCCCAGACTATCTGAACTGCATGCGAAACGCCGCTGAATTTTGCTAGAAAAAGGTAAGTTGCGAGCACTCCCGCTCCGATTGATGAAACGGCTATACCGGTGCCCACTGCTTTTGGCCAGATTGGTCTTTGCAGTGTGTTGTTCCCATCTGACATAATTTTGAAATTCAAACTGACTGCGCTCAAAAAAAGTGCTGCCTATAAAAAAAATATCCCATGTTGCCACATCTTTGAACTCCCATTTAAAACACACTTTTGTCGGTGCCACAAATTCTCATACGGTTGGGCTCCTTTTTATGTTTAGGTGGGACTCAACTTTATTTGCGGTTTGCGAGTCCTTTCCTTGTTATTTTGAATTTTTGGCAATTTTTTTGTCGGTACAAAGTTAATTCTAACGTTTTCCAACTCTGGTCCCAAGAAGTTAACATATGTTAACGTACATTGTATGTTAGCCATGTTAACCAAGAGGATTGTCATCTTAATAAAAATAAAAATTAATAAATAGAAGGTTTATTAAATAAAATTTTGAATTCCATTGATGGCGCTGAGATGGACCCGGTGGTGTTCTTCGTGGTACTGACTTCGATTTATGTTGTCCTGTATTTCTTCGATCGCTTTTTCAAGGTGCGTTGTATTTATCCGCCATCCAGTCTCCAGTAACAAGTCTCATGGATCCTCTAGAGCTGCATGCACTACCCCTACGATGCCTTTTTGAAGAATACTGGCCTGACTGTCAATTTCCTGACCATCCACTGGCACACGACCGTCTTCAATAGAACGCTACTGCGATGGGGATCCGCCGGGAACAGCTGCACCCGGAAGATGAAGCTCACCAGCTTCAATGTGGGTGTGGTGCTCACCTTCGCCCTGCTGCCCATCGGGCTCATCCTGCTCATCGTGACCATTTTCAGCAGCGGTGAGGCGGAGAGCACTGCCACAGCCGGTGGAGTACCGGTCCAGCTTGAGATCCTGTTGCCGGGTGTTAATCTACCTCTGGAGGAGTTTGGCTACTACATAACCACTTTGGTCCTTTGTCTGGTGGTGCATGAGATGGGTCATGCCGTGGCTGCCGTGCTCGAGGATGTTCCAGTCACGGGATTCGGTATAAAGGTAATCCGACTCTACCCTTTTAAAAGGAACAAATCTTAACCCAGATTGTTTTTTAGTTTTTCTTCTGTCTGCCTTTGGCCTACACGGAGCTGTCTCACGACCACCTAAATGGCCTGCGCTGGATCCGTAAGCTGCGCGTACTGTGTGCCGGAATCTGGCACAACTTTGTCTTTGCCGGCGTGTGCTATCTACTTATATCGACTGTGGGCATTACCATGTCGCCGTTATACACTTACAACGAACACGTAGTGGTTACGGAACTGACACGAAAGTCACCGCTACGTGGGGAGCGTGGCCTTCAGGTGGACAACCAGGTCACCCAGATCAACGGTTGCCCGGTGACCAGCGAGGAGAGCTGGCAATCCTGCCTGCTAAGCTCCGTAAAACAGAAACCCGGCTACTGCGTGAGTGCGGACTTTGTCCAGCTGAACGATGAGAGCAGCGCCATTTCGCACCACGCCATCGACGGCCAACTGCAGTGCTGCGACGAACTGAATCCCAATGTGAGCTGCTTTGAGGTTGTCGAGGATGCGAACGGTGATGTGCCTGTGGAGCTGCCCCAGCACGTGTGCCTCAATGTTCGTCGCACCCTCGAGGAGGTCACTGAACACTGTTCTTCAGGCGTCTGCTCCGAGGGCTTCTGCCTGCGCCCGTTGATGCGCAACATTACTGCCATAATGACGTTCAAGCGCACAAATGCGCGGGGCGAAAAGCTCCCTCCCGTCATCTACGTGGGCCATCCGTGGGATGTGATCCGTACAGTGGGCGTGTCTGCTTTTGTGCCACGCCACTCGTTTCTAAAGGCCGGCTGGCCTGACGCTTGGCTGTTGCTCCTCAAATACAATGTGGTCTTTAGCATCGGTTTGGCTTTGATAAACGCCATTCCATGCTTCGGATTCGATGGCGCCCACATCACCAGCACTGTGATACACAGCTTCCTGGTGGGCCGTGTGGACCAGTACGCCAAGCGGGATCTTATCTCGGTGATCATCACCAGCGTGGGATCGCTACTTTTTGCGTTAGCCATGCTGAAGGTGGCTTGGCTCAGCTTTCTGCGACCACTGCTTTAGGAAATGTTAAATGGAATCTGGGAGTCCAACTCCTCAAGACGCTAGACTGCTTTTCACTTTCACAACAAAGAAATACACGAGCCAGCGAATGTAGCACCTCAAAGATTCGATAGCTTTTGTTATAGTCGTTAGTCCTACTTTTATTTATTTTCGAATGGCTGTCGAGCTCAAAAATAAAATCAAATTAAGCTAAACCCTATGTTTTTATTTCTCCTGGCTCATACCGCTCAAATGGAGGCTGGTTCTCAGCTCTGTTAGGCTGCGCCTCCCGTGCTGGAGGAGCATCTTAATGGCAACCTCGTCGTTCTGGTTGCGGTTCGTCTCAAAGTCATGCCGTGCCCAGGCTCGGAGCTCCAACTGGCTGTTTTTGTCTGGAACTTGTCGAATCGTTCTAAAGATGTCTCTGTAGAGTTTGAGGACTTCTTGGCGCAGCATAAACTAGGATTCCCCATAAAATAATTCGTTATATGACTTCCTTGGTTAAATTGATTACATTGTTGACTTACCTGCTTTAAACTGAGGGCCGCTTTTGGTAGCTTGGACATTTCAGCTCTTCATGCATTTATTTTTCTTATTTTAGAAGGTTCACATTTACTTCTTGTATTTATTTTTTAGAGTTTTCCGGCCATTATCAATATTATTGATGCTGAAGTGAAAACAAAACAAAAACAGCTGATTAGAACAGTATGGTAGGGTTGCCCGCCATGTTTAAAGAAAATGGTTGCCTCCGCCATTATTATTGCACTTCCGCCATTATTATTATGGCACAAGAAACCATCTAATTTGAATGTGTATTTAAATTTGAGTTTTATTTCAGTTTAACAAGAAAAGTACATGTTTTTGTAAATCATTTAATATAATTTACCGATAAATCCTTTATGAAAACCGATAACCGATAAGAAACCGAAAAGCGTTACTTTTTAAATGTTTTTATTATAAAAATGTTTAAATTTTTTTGGAATTTCAGTTCAATTGTTGGTAATTTATGTAATTTCTGCAATAGCCAAACTTATTCTGATTGTTTCTGTTAAAGCTAAGTAGATCTAATGTCCAGGAAGGTAATATGGGAACCCCCAGGGCTTAAAGTAAAAAACCATAATACTAAATAGGTTACAGATATAAACTTGTTGCAAAAATAATAAGGAAATTATAAAATAAAAGAAAAATAACAAAAAAAATCACTTTCCTATGACCCCGACGTGATTTGAACACGCAACCTTCCGATCTGGAGTCGGACGCGCTACCGTTGCGCCACGGAGTCCCTTGAAAAGTAGGCAACCCCGAACCCAGGTTCTATTTTTATCAACTTCGACCGACAAACATATTCTTAATATATAATTTCATTAACTGGGATGAAAAGATAAGCGCATTTGAAATCAGTTTTCCTTATCTTTCGAGAGGCATAAGTGTGGGGGCACTTAAATCGAAACACTTTGCTCTGCCAGAAGAGACGAAACCTGCAGCGAAAAGTCAACGGCAATTAATGTTTAAATTGCAATTTTCATCAACTGTCACTAATGAGTCAGTGGCAAAAATAAAATAAGTAGTTTAAAGGCTCTAACAAACCTGAGTGAGTTCTGGGCGTGCGGTGGCGTGGGAACAAAGGCATGTATAGCATGTAACAAATCTATCTGGCTCTTGTTCAATTTAAATTAAATTCTTGACATTAAACGCTACATTTATCTATATGAGTACATTGTTTATCCACGTCTTCGTCCGCGGCCCATTGCTTGATTGGCACGCCAGCTGCTTCTGGCTCTACTCTCGGTGGGCGCTGATTATGATGTTCTAGTTGGGCGATTCAATTGTTTCACCGGCTATATCCCGAGTAGAACAGAAGACGTCCCCGGCACGACCAAGTTACCTATATAGTCGTAACCAGGGCCTGGCACAATTATATCTCCTGATAGCAGTACTTGGCGAGAGTGCTTGTGGTAAGTCTGTCGTCTCCAAGTACCGGCTCCAAGCTCCCTACTTCCAGTCGTTTCAATTGCCAACTGTTTTTGGTTCCGGTGCCCAGTGCCAGTGGTCACGTCTGGCCCTTACCAAATGTGATTTAATAGAGCTATCTTATTAATCATAGTCATAGTAATTAAATAATAAGAAAATAAATCTATAAAATGACAACATAAATGATCAATTTCCCCAGATATTTTTCCTCCACATTTCTGTGCGACCTTTGGGGCTGTCAAAATGCATTTTCTCCTCGCATTACTTAACTTGCCCCCCATTAATTTCCCATAGAAGTCTTTCTGATCTCTGCTCAAGTGCGTTTGTCCGAGCCAGTACACGTATTTTGTGCAAATTAAAACAAATATTGGACATAACATAAATATCCTAGGCAGAACAAAACGAAGGCAGGTGAAGCGGTGCGATTTATTTTTAAATATCCAATTCTCCTACTTGCATATATGAAAAATTATGCAAAAGAATCTCGCGCACTGCACAGCCCCCGAATGCAATTTCGTTTTCGTTTTCATCCGCCAGAGATTGGGCGTCTGCGCTTCTCTCTTGAAACAATGCACTGGGAGAAAAGGTTCTTTATTTTGAATAAATACATTTTTTAAAAGGCATATTCTACTCCTGAAATAAACCTTTTATTAAAGTTAGAAGAATTCTCTAACCCTTAAGAACCCTGTTACACTTCTGTGGCATTTTTTATTCTGTGGGGTCTTGGGGTGGCTGGTGGGTGGCAAGGGGTTGCCTCTACGTCATCGTCAGCAGACCCACAGCTGCGCCAAAACGATGACGAAACCCGAAGGCAACAACACCGAGCAGTAGCAGCAACAGCAACAGCAGCTAGCAGAGCAAGTAAAATCCACATGCCTGGCAGACGGCTGGCTCAAATGTTCATGAAGCGCGGACGCGTGTGGACGTCGTTTTCCGTTGTCGTTGTCGATTCGAAAATAAAGTTTTTGAAACCGTTTCCGAAACCCAAGCGGTTTTAATCGGTTGTATTCGAGGCGACACGAAACGAGGCAGAGGCAGAGTGTGTGTGTTTGTGTGATTCAAATTCAAATTCAAATTCAAATAAAAAGTGAAAACGAAATGAGGATGGTGCATGAGTTTCCTTGACGGTCGGTCTGCTCTTGTCGCTGTCGTAGTCGTAGTCGTTGTCGGAAAATCCATCCAAAGAAAACACACAAGAAGTATAGCCAAGGAATCGGGGGCTGAGAGAGTGCGAAAGCAGAAAGGCCAATTGTGAGTGAGAGCTGAAAACACACACCAAAAATATAATGTTGAAAATATCTGGCTATTTTTGGAATATATATTTGTTTTTCTCGCATGCTGCATTGGAAAATTTTTACCTCAAAGTGAATGAATATCGTCGAATTGAAGCTAAAGCTAAAAAATACAAAAATTGTTTGACTCGCCTTGCCTGCATTTCATTTTCGTATTGAATTGTTTTCGAAAAAAAGCGTTTTCAAAAGCAAAACAAAGCTGCGATGAAATGAATAAAAATGCAAAATAAGAAATAAGATATAAACCCAAAGAAGCAGCACAAGGCGAAAGAATATACAAAAGTGAAATGTTTTTAATGGGCAATCAGAAATGATGAAGATCGGGTAGATATATGTACATATGATTGCAAGCACGATATGAACGACGAGGAATGAACGCATTAAATACGAACAATGGAGATGCTTAAATGATCTTGAAAGTGATTTCGGACGCTGAAGGATTGTTTGAAATCTTTCGTGGGCAATCAATGTTGCAAACATCGCATACCACTCTCAAGTTTTCTACATTTCCTGAACAAGTTCGGATACCAAATTCCAGATACACCGGTTCTTCTTCCCTTCCAGAATCCGATTCAGATTACTTCCCTTTTGGTTTTGCGAACATTTTCGATTTTTTTTTTTGTACTTCCAAATGATTTCTTCTGAACCCCTCTCGGCAACAAAAACAAAATGCATACCACAATATATATGCCTCATAAAGTACATATATTCAGTTTGTTATTGTGTTTTGTATTTGAATTTGAATTTGTACGAGTAGTCTTGTGTTATGCGATAGGTGGTAACGTTTCGTACGAGGTATTAAATTACAAGACACCAAAGTGCGCGCCAAGCGAACACGCTCACACACAGATACTCACACTCCCAGATACAGAAACTTATACTCACAGATAGGCGGCCCGGTGTATAAATATATCTCTCGCATGCGTATCCAATGGATGCGAAACAGTATGCAAAGCAGAGGGCCAAGAAGAACCAACAGTATCACAAAAAAAAAAACAAATAAAATAAAAAACTGTGAACTGCTGCGACGCTGTAATTAATTATGCTACATGGCACGACACAGTACGAGGGGGGGAGCTGATCCGGTGGCAGCTCTAAAATGTATCTACATGATCCGGTGATTGATGTAGCCAAAGTTCATTTGTTTACAGTGGCAAGATCAATGACTCGGCCTCCAAATCGTCTCCTCCTGCTTGCAATCGAACTGCTTGAAAAGTATCTGCCGGATACCCTCTGACCCATGGCCTCTCTTGTGTTCCAGTTCCTCCTCCTCCAACAGCCCAGCCAAAATGTCCGCCAAGACGTCGCCTTCGAGTTCCCGGGATGCCAGTGTCGGGGGAGCTGCCAATGTGGTTCTCCCCAGTTCCGTTCAGATCAAGAAAGAACTGCCCAGCGATGAAATAAAGGTGAGTTATATTTTTCTCATTTTTCGCACCTCTGTTCTGAGATGTATTTGATAATTAATTACCCCTGTCGGCATATTATTTTTTTGGCCGAGTATTCAGTAACAAGGATGCAGACAATGTATGGAGGGAAAAGTTTGCGTGGGACTTAAAAATAATATCTCTCTCTCTCACTTGGCAAGACATTGTTTCTGTCCAAATTGCATATACCCTGCAGATGCAGATAAATTGTTTCCTTTCATCTTCTGAGTGGAGAAAGATCCCAGACATTAATTATACCTCGATATGTACATATCATATTCGATTCGATACATATAATATTCGATATGAGTGTTTTGAACAAAACAAATATCTATGGAAGTGAAATATCTATGGAACTGAATGTTGCACATAATTAGCTCCATTTACAACCAAACGATACCCTCAACACAACATTTCCAACTAAGCACTGAAATCAAAGAATCGGTCTCGAAACGAAACGGGCCCGGGACCGGACCCAGGGAGCCCAAAAATCGTTTCAGATTGCAGTTTGCAATTCCAATGATTCTGATTCAGAGTTGAGCATTTAGCAATGTTTATGCAACACCGCCATGATAATCCAACTCCCACGCAAATCGTGAATAAAATTCCGTGCAACTTTGTTCCCGGGTCCGGAATTTTGTAAGAGGAGTTGGTGGCTGGTTGGGTGGCAGCCGCAGCTGAAGCGATTCCAATTGCGATTTTGATTACGGGCTGTGTAAGTTGATCGGGAGTTGGCCGTAATTTTATATTGATAAATTTTTATAATCATTTTAACGAGTGAGCGAGTCCGATTCTCATTCCGATGCCCCAATCCCATCCATTCGTTTCCCCTATTTTACCACTCAGATGAGTTGAGTTGAGCAGAGTTGAGCTGAGCTGGCTTTATCCGTAAAATGAGAAAAATTAATTTAACGCCAGAGATCCAAGCAGGGAGGGAGAGCTAGCCGAGAGCTAGCCGACCCACAACAACTGTCCAGCAGCAACATTTTTGCAGCACGTGTAACACGATCGGCGAATTGAAATTATAGCCGTTGACTTGCAGTTGAGCGCAATGATACTTATTGTCAGGCATTAAGAGGAAAAACAAAAACATTGGGCCAAAATTATTATAATGAATGAGCTTAGACTTGAGAGCTTGGGAGCTGAGTATCAAGATTTCCGACTGGTTGGCTAGATAAACAGGGGACTTGGACACATAGATTTCAATCAACTTCCTGGTAATCTTTTAATCAACTTCCACATACTTAAATTATTATCAGTCTCAGTCGCATCTTCCTTTATTTTGACTTGAAATTTCCTTTCATTCAAGCTCTCAATATCATCCTCACCTGCTTTGTGTGTGCAACACTTTGCCGGCTAAAAAATATCAATTAAAATTTTGTGTAATTCATACCTTTATTTTTTTTTGCTTTTTTTTTTGCTTACCTCACCCTCACCCAGTTCCCGTTTCAGTTTCATTTTGAGCTTCAGTTTTTTAGCCTCGGTTCGCTCCTCGGGCTCCCTTGTCATAATTACAAGCTGCATTTGGGTGCAAAGACAGCAGAAGCCAGGACACACAATTTTTATATTTAATGGCCCCCGAAGGCAAGCCGAAAACACACAACGTAATTAAACAACAACAATAAATTGAGTCCGCTCCATGGGTGCCATTTGATAGGACTGTGGTAAGGTGATATCCTTCAAGGTTTCCGCTTCTACGACAGGAGAGGCTGGGCGATATACATACGGACATATATTTACCAAAGAGCATGTCTTCGAGGCACATTAATAAGCGAGTTGAAGGTAAAAGGAGTGGAAAGGTGCGAAAGGTGGCCCATCAATAACTGAAATCAATAACCCTATGAAGGAGGAAATTAGAAAAGGCAGGACATAGTCTATGATAGTAGTTGCAGTGAAAAGAAATTTAATATGCCTTTCTTTTTTATGCAGACTTTTCTTTAATAATTTTAAAACATATTGGATTAAATCCTGACACTCTACTAACTATTGATGTACCCACATAATTTTTCAACGCCTACACATTGTAGCTTCCGAGTTAAGTGATGGCAGACTCCAACGAGCATGGCATACTATATGGCCGGGCCAGGGTTCCGAGCCATCGGGATTGGATTACGCTCACAGTGATGCGGCGCATAGAACGGGGAGACTTTGAGGGGCCACAACACAATGACAGGCAGCCACTCAGGGCCACAAAGGGGGCGAGGAGCGGGGCAGCGAGGAGCGGCAGTGGCAGTGGCAGTGGAAGCGGTGGCAGCTTAGCTCAAATGTCGCCGCAGCAGCAGAACTTTAATAACAGCGCCGCAGATTGAGTTACAAACAAAATAGAATATGATAAATTCTACACAAAACACCAGGAACCAGAGCTCCAAAGGTGCGATAGAGATGCCCAGAGAGCAGGATACGGTGGAGGTCGGAGTTTGGAGGGCGGAGGGCTGAGTAGTGCACAAAGAGCAGGGCGAGCGTAACGTGAGGCATCCTATGCTGACGGCAGGTGGCATGCAGCATTACCTTTCTGCTGGCCCCGCCACCAGTAGCTCAAATTTAAATAGCGTTAAATTAATTCGAGCCACTGCCGATGGCCCGGCCAGCACGAGTGGCCAGAAGACAATCGGCTGGTGTGTGGGAGGGTGCCTGGATTGGCCATTGGATGAGGCCAGAGTCAGAAGCATCCAAATGCAGTTAGTGAAATATAATATTTTTAAATTTCTGTCTAATAGTCAGTGAAAATATTATGAACTATAAAAAAGATATAAGCTAAATGATACCTGGTACTTTTATTCCAAAGGGCTACTTCCAGTTAGCTTTTCAAAAATTGTAGCATACTTTATGGGGTTTATAAGTCAAGCAAGTTTATCTTTGAAATAATTCAAAAACTGATCCTATTCAAAAATATCCCATCTCATACTATAACCTGAGTGCCTCTACTTATAGAAGTTCATATTTGTTTCAAGATGTCTCTGTCTGCAATAGTATCTGAGGTACATTAAAATAAAATAATGTATTATGTTGCCGAGGAGACAAAACTGAAAACCGAACTGAAAACTCAAAAGGCCAAGTATGTCATGTAAGAATTCAAAAGAAGGACGCGTGTCATTCAATCCTGAGCTATCGATATTTGATTACAACAGACTAAAAACCGACTGACTTTGTGCTCGACTCACTGAAACACTGAAACCCATACCCGTTTGTATGTATGTCTGAGAAAACTAGCGTAATTCTAGAATTTGTTGCCATTGGGTGTTGTTTCCACTATATATATATTTAATTTTTTTTTTTTTTTTGGGGTGGTGTTTGGGGGGCTTGGAAGTTGGAATTGGGATTGGGTTCTGTCCGGACACAAGCTCTGGGTGCTCTGTTGCAGCTCGGTTTTAGTTCGCCTTAGACTCAGTTCAGTTTACTGGGTTCAGGGTGAGTTATTATAAGCGTATTGGGTTGCCGGTTGCCGACCACTCCCCTTCCCAGCCCTCCCTCTCCGGCAACGGATCCGGATCCGGACCCGGACCCTGGTCGGTGTCTCCACTGCTGGGTTGTCGTAGTTACTTTGGCATTGCCAGCACTGCCGACGCCGGGTACTTAACATTATTCTATTAGGTTTCCTCGCCGGTAACCGTAGACGTGTATTAATGTGGGCGACTCGCATAACACGAAGACGGTAGCCGTACACCCCACTGCAGCGGGATAAGCTCCCTCGGATATCAGAGGATGGGTTCAGAACTAGGTCAGGACACAAAATCAATGCCAATCGATAGTTGGGAATAAATTTTAGCAGAGGTAGGAGGAGATTTTTATTTGAATCATTTAAATAATTAATTTTTTCTTTCTGTGCATCGAATGCCAGACAAAGAACGAACTTGGTTCCCAGTTTTCAGTTCCCGCTTCTCACTCGTCAAGTCGGTTCATTACGATTCATAATAAAAACGAAAATCCGATATGTTTTTGTAAGTTGAGATTTTGCAAAAATGAAAAAGCGAATAAAAAGTCTTCAGAAAACTTGAACAGTCAGAAACGGAACGAGTATGGAAAATGTATCCACCTGATTGAGAAATAATTACGACAAAAAAAAAAAATCCAAATGAAAATCCAGCCAAGAATCCGTACAGATCTGATTGCTGAAAACCAGACAGGGGGTTTGGTTTGGAGGAAGCTATCATGGGGAAAAAGATGCGTTCGTACATTTTTATATTTTATATAAGTGGTTAGTAGGTATATACATAAGGCTGGGCGGCCTGAGAATCAGATCCCAACTCCCAACCATCAAGAAAAACACCAAGCGGCATACAATTTCAGCTTTTAATTAATTGATTTTTATTCGCATTTCGGTGTAAGATTTCAGCGCGAGTTTGAATGTCGCTCCATCGGAGGCTGTGTGATCCGAGGTCTTCGGTCCCCCTTTATTTTGTTTATACCCTCGACTTCAACTGAGAGAAAAAATTGGTAGCATTTTCTTAAAGTTATTCTTTTCTTTTAAAAAATAAGAATTAGCATAGATACTAGAAATAAAATAATAATTTTTAATTTATAGTATTTCTCATTTGAAGACCTTTTTTTCTTCGGTGTATCCTTTCAACCCGTTGAGCCACTGTCAGACAGCAGAAAACTGAACGAACGCACAAATCAGAAATTAAAAACCGAACATAAATTAACAGACAAATGATACTAAAAACCGAGCTGCCGAAAGAGATGGCGCATGGGATAATGAGAGAGAGGGAATGAGCGGGCGTTCCTCCGGTTACCGCACAGTCGTACTGCAAAAGCTGAACTTGAGCCGAGCGTGCGTCGCCGTCTTCCACTCCTCCACCTCCTCCTTAATCCCACCTGGACGACGAGGTCGCACCTGAGGCGTGTAATCGATACCCCCAAGCCATTCCAAGCCAGCCGGGCCCCAAAGATTTTATCGTGCGAATTTTTAATACTCTTTTCGCAGCGACAGACAACTAAAACCTGAATGCGATTGTCACCGATACGCGACTTGAGAAGCAACAAAAACTAAAATAAAATAAAAAAAAAAAACAAAAAACCCAAGCGAGCGTGTGAGCGCTGTATTATGGGTCTGGGGCGCTATGGATAGAGGGGGGTATATTAGACGACTTGCATTTGTCAGCAAGTTGGCAGCACCGCTTAATTTGCAAACAGTATCGGATGTCCTCGGGGATATCCAGTTTGTCTAGTGCCAGCCAGTGATAGATGCAATGATGATTCATCTGGCCAGCGTTGGGCAATCTCGTGGTTTTGTCTTTCCATGCGATCCGATTTTGTGGCCATTTCCTTGGAATCTTTGCATCGGATACTACTTGAAGAGTAGTCTCTCCACCACCACCCAAAAATCTGTCAGTGAGTGGGGCCACATGGCGTATGAGTAATTTCAAATTCCCCAGAAGCATTCAAGGAAAGAAAAAACAAAAAAGCAAAGGGCTCTCGACTAAAAGGGCTTCGAACATTTAAAAATAAATATAATTGGAAAATGTTTCTAGTAATTTTAAAAATTCTACTTGCATTTCCATATTAAATAAATAATATTTTGAAAGCAAAATTTCTCGGACCAAATCTTGAAACCATTTTGCGAAGCCTCGGCCACAAAAACTGGGAAAGCAAAAAAATTGGAATGTAACCTAATCCTCGGTTCTCGAAACTTTCATAGCCTTGTGTTAAATTTTTGTGTGCAACACAGACAGGCAGAGGGGAAAAAGACACAGAAATACATGCATTCCTTTTCGGGCAATACGAATGCAAGAAACAAGCAACTTCAAAAGCCGCAAAAGTCTGTATTTCAGGCATCTTGGACTTGGGCAGATTTTAGCTTAAATTTTAAACAGAAATAAAAGACACAGACCCGACAGGGCTGGGCCGCACCGGGCCGGGTGGTATTGGGTATCGATGTCGGATGCCCAGCAACAGGAAAGATTCCTGCCCTTTGGCAAAGGAAATATGCAAATGCCACCCACTGCCGCCCAACCGAAAAAGCCAATGGGTCCGGCCCACTGGCTGTAATGAAGTTCCCCCTTACCTGTTTACCCGAATGTGTGCTCACGTTTTCAAAATCACAGGTGTAAGAGTGGCTGTGGGGGTGACGAGGTGTTGGGTGTGATGCGTTCCCTTTTCCATCAGGGCTATCGATTTCATTGCAACTTTGTCGGCCCGAGGCGAAAGCTTTGATATGGTTAGAGCCAAGCTCGCATAATTGGGCATTTGAGATCAGAGGTCGTTCAGGCCGAGTGGGTGGGGGTGACTAAACGGGTCCAATCGATAGCAAGTGAAAGTTCGCGCAATAGTTCCTTCTTGTATGATGTTTCTTTTTTGGTTAAACCGGCTTGAAGGCGGCCAAACCTCAGAACTCAGAAAGATAACCTTTCAAAAACATACAAAACTTCAGATGTCCTAACACTGAAATAAACATTATATAACTTTTATCTCAAAAATTTGAAAAATACCGATCGAAAATTTTGTTGTCAGCTTTTGATGCAGAATGATGGGGAATTCAACCACAAATCGATTAAGGTATTCCTTTTGAGAATCGGATAGGAATTGACCAAGATATAGACATTGGAAGGGGCTATATATGAGAATCCAGGATTTTACAAGGGGTATCCCCACAAAATATGGAAAAACATCGATCGAAAATGTTGTTGTCAGGTTTTGATGCAGAATGATGGGGAATCGAACCAGAAATCGATAAAGGTATTCCTTTTTAGGATCGGATAAGAATTGGCCAAGATATAGACATCGGAAGGGGCTATATATGAGAATTCTGGATTTTACAAGGGGTACCCCCACAAAAATTGAAAAAATATCGATCGAAAATTTTGTTGTGAGGTTTTGATGCAGAATTATGGGGAATTGGACTACAAATCGATAAAGGTATTCCTTTTGCGGATCGGATAAGAATTGGCCAAGATATAGACATTGGAAGGGGCTATATATGAGAATCCTGGATTTTACAAGGGGTACCCCCACAAAAATTGAAAAAATATCGATCGAAAATTTTGTTGTCAGGTTTTGATGCAGAATGATGGGGAATTGAACTATAAATCGATAAAGGTAACTCTTTTGAGGATCGGATAAGAATTGGCCAAGATATAGACATCGGAAGGGGCTATATATGAGAATGCCGGATTTTACAAGGGGTACCCCCACAAAAATTGAAAAAACATCGATCGAAAATGTTGTTGTCAGGTTTTGATGCAGAATGATGGGGAATCGAACCAGAAATCGATAAAGGTATTCCTTTTTAGGATCGGATAAGAATTGGCCAAGATATAGACATCGGAAGGGGCTATATATGAGAATTCTGGATTTTACAAGGGGTACCCCCACAAAAATTGAAAAAATATCGATCGAAAATTTTGTTGTCAGGTTTTGATGCAGAATGATTGGGAATTAAACCACAATTCGATAAAGGTAAGCCTTTTGAGGATCGGATAAGAATTGGCCAAGATATATACATCGGAAGGGGCTATATATGAGAATTCTGGATTTTGCAAGAGTTACCTCCACAAAAATTGAAAAAGTATCGATCGAACATTTTATTGTCAGGTTTTGATGCAGAATGATGGGGAATTGAACTACAAATCGATAAAGGTAACTCTTTTGAGGATCGGATAAGAATTGGCCAAGATATAGACATCGGAAGGGGCTATATATGAGAATCCTGGATTTTACAAGGGGTACCTCCACGAAAATTGGAAAAATATCGATCGAAAATTTGGTTGTCAGGTTTTGATGCAGAATGATTGGAAATTAAACCACAAATCGATAAAGGTAACCCTTTTGAGGATCGGATGAGAACTGGCCAAGATATAGACATCGGAAGGGGCTGGATTTTACAAGTCCTGGATTTAATAAGGGAAGATTAAATTTGGAATATAAATGGGAAACTTTCTTGCACTTTAGATGTTTAAGTGTACAACCGATTCGATCGTTGGGAATATCGAATGTCTCTTGGGGGGCACTGGTAATGGAGGCTTGGGGAATTGTGTCAGCAATTTCTGGCCAACAGGCACTCATCTTTCTGGTTTTGTTGTTTCCCCTCTTTCCAGGAATTCGCTCACAACACCATGAACGAACTGCTCGGCTGGTATGGGTTCGAGGGTGTCGATGTGGACCGCCTGGACCTGACCGCCAAGACATCGCGCCTGCTGCAGAGTGCCGCTGCCGCTGCGGCGGCCAACCAACAGCAGCAACATCGCCTCCACCACCAGCAACAGCAGCAGGAGCATCAGCATCTGGAGAGGAAGAGGAGCAGCTTGCTGCGTAGCAGTCGAAGTGCTTTGGCCGCAGCCTATCAAAATAATAATAATAATGGCAGCGGAAATAGCCATAAAAACAATGGAACTGGAGGAGCAGGAGCTGTCGGTGGGTCTGGCCGGAAAGGAGGTCTATTGAATTGCAGCAGCACCACGACCACCCCCTCGGATCACGATACCCGCAGCTCCCGGGAGGAGGACTCTAAGAGTCCCAACTCCATTGGCAAGCCGTCGGGCGTAGGCGGGCTGGCGCATTCGGAGGAGAAAATAGGTGCGTTGAACAATAAATTTTCTCAATCAGTGTTTACCATAGCTAGTCCATAGGAAAAACTAAATTTTAATGGTAGTTTCAATGGGAAACCCGAAGCGAGTGCACCCAAAAATGAACAGCAACAGTCCAAAAATTACAATGCACCTGACCGCCCACAATTCGTACCCCATTTGGCACTTTTCACCTGTATCAAGTCGAGTATTTCCTTTTTGGGAAGGAAATTTGATATCTACGAATTTTCTGCTCCGGCACTGGCACATTCAATACCAGTGCCCCCCCTAAACCAGTTCCCCAAGTTCGATCCTTGCAATCATTACGGGCATTTTCAGTTGCAGACAGGTTCAAAACTTTACTAACTTTTCGCCAACTCCCGCCGGAGTTTGCCGATGCGCCTGCATTATCGAATAACAGATTCATTAAGATCCAAATATGGTTTACAAAACTGTGGTAGGCTATGTGAGGAGGCCTTGCCATGCTTCCTATATTAGGAGGTGAACGGATATCCGAAACTCAATTTGTTCGGCAGCCAAGGAAAATTTTTGAGTTCATCAGGAATCATTTTTCATTTCCGTAAATCAGGGAAAGCAATATTTTGGTTTTCTATTCCTGGAAAAACGAAATGGGGTTTAGTTAAAGAAAAAAAAATAAGAATTTAAGAAACATAAAGTTTTGGCTTTGTGGGAGGATTTATTTTTAGAGAAAATCCCAGCTAACTTATGCAAACTGTTCTTTTCCTCTGCAGACTTCAACAACTGCTGCTGGTGTCATCGACCGATCGCGGAGAACGCTCCGGATTACTTGACCAGCAGCGATGGCCCGCGCTACTGCTCGGAGTCCTGTTTCGCCCAAAGCCGGCGGGCATCCTTCAAAAAGGCCAAAACCTGCGACTGGTGCAAGCACGTCCGGCACGCGGTTAGCTATGTGGACTTCCAGGACGGCGCATCCCAGCTGCAGTTCTGCTCGGAGAAGTGCCTCAACCAGTACAAGATGGAGATCTTCTGCCACGAGACGCAGGCCCACCTGGACATGCATCCGCATCTGCGGGATCAGGCTCTGGATGCGGGAAGCGAGGCAGGGTTGATTACGCCGGACTTGTGGCTTCGCAACTGCCGGAGTCGTTCGGCATCGCCCGCCTCCACGCTCTCGGTATCGCCAGGTCCACCTGGCTCCGCCGTACAGACCGCCAATCGGTGTCCAGACTCGCCGCCTAGTCATCCAAACCCCACCAAACCCTTGATCTCAGTGGCGCCCGTGTCAAAGTTGCTGGCCCAGAAGAGCCCGGGTCCTGCCGTGGTGCCTCCTCCACCGCCACCGCCGATTAACCGGCAATTGGGCTCCAAGTTGGGTCGCCGAAAGCGCCAGCATAGAGGACTATCCTCTTCCTCCGGCTCGGAAACTGTGGCCAGCCTGCTCCAGAAACAGCAACAGGCGCAACAACAACAGCAGCATCAGCAACCTCCCACATTGACCGCGGACTTTGGTGGCTCCAGTGTACCACTGCCTCCCATTTCGCCAATGCCCAACATCCCGGATTCGCCACAGCAACAGCAGGCTCCACCGCCATTACCTCCCCAGCCTCCTCAGCTACCCAGGGGTCCGACCGCCATCCCGGCCAGCTATTTCGCCACGCCCTCTAATGGAGTGCCAATGGGTCATCCTTTTGGGGCGCGTCCACCGCCACCACCGCATCATTTTCTCCCACCGATGCCGCATGGAATGATGACGAGAGGATTTGGTCCTCCTTTTGCACCAATGCTGCCGCCGCAAATTCCGGAGCTGGGAGCCTTGCTTGGAGCTGTTCCGCCGGTAACCGTGATGGTGCCCTACCCAATTATTATACCGCTGCCCATACCGATTCCAGTGCCGCTGCCAGTTGTGGACTTCTACAAGGCCCACCTCACACCGGAGCAACGAAAGCGTTTCGACGAAGAGCGGGCAGCACCAAGAGCTGCGGGAGAAGCACAGGAGGCACCTGGACAGCAGGAGCAGCCACAACCACTGGACTGCAGCAAGACCAGAAGTGATCAGGAGCAGGAAAATAAAGAAGAGGAGCAGGCGAAGGAGGCCCCGGAGGAATTGCAGAACGATCAGGATGGGGAGGAGAAGAAATCCATACCAAAGACTAATCCAGAAAGAAACACCACCTCAGCATCGCCATCCATCTCGCCCGAGTCATCGTCCTCCTCGTCGGAGACGCACTGTATCGTCCAGGACTCGACGCCATCCGAGCCAGAGGTGGACAGCCAGAAGCTGCCCAAACTCAAGATCACCAGGTTGCAGACCAAGCGAACTCTAATCCAAACCAAAGAGGCGGCTGCCGAGTGCAGTCGCCCGCTGCGAAAGCGGAAAAGGATCATAGATTGCGATTTCCAAAAGATGGCCATCAAGGAGCTAGAAGCCACCGATGCTGTTGGCGCCCAAACCCATAGTAGTACCAACATCAAGGAGAGGGATGTAGATGCAGTGGCGGATGGCGATGGGGAGTGCAATATGAGTAACAACCATAGCAGCAATAGCAGTGCTAGAGCTAAAAAGTAGATGTAGACATTAGGATTTATCCTTAAAAGCTAGTAGAATGTATTTATCTATGTGTGTGTGTATGCTTGTGTGTGTATGTCAGTGTGTTTGAGGAAGCGGAAACGGAAATGGCAGAGCGGAAAGCACAAAGTGCATGCGGTAATCGTAATTGAATCTAAACATTTAAATAAACTAAAATATAACTTATTAGACGAAAATCTTTATAATTTCCATAAATGGGCGGCTTACACTATCAAAGACAACTAAAAAATAACAAAAAAACTAATTCCACTTTAATAAAGATACACTTTCTTCTTCTGGATTTTATGAAATGGTATTTAACCATTTTAATATGTTTTTCACAAAATGATTTCATGTACTTAAAACGGTAAACTTCAAAAACCTTTTCTTCAGAGAGGAAATCAACTACTTAAGATAATTTCAAAAGGATGTCAAAATCGTTCCAGTCAAACGTATCTAAAAAACCAAAACTTTAACACTTATAGCTAATACAAAGTTCAGTTGTAGAGGTCCCAAAGCGATATCTGGCTGTCCATGCCAGCTGCTGCCATGATATTTGCGTGCCACATGGATACCGGTTGATTGGAGTAGACCAGGTCCATGACACCGCCCTGCTTGTGCTGCGTGAGCACGGCCAACGGTCGGAGGCTCTTCCATGAGAAAATGCGAATGCGCCCGTCCCAGCCGCCGCTGGCAAACACCTTCTGGTCCGATCGAATTCGAACACAGTTTACTCCAGGATTCTTGATGCTAAGCTCCGAGCCGCGCTGCAGTTGCATCGACGGTCGTTGATAACTAAAGCTGACCAGCTTATCGGCTATAAAAGAGGAGTTTTTTTTAGGTAAAGGATAGAATGAGCAGCTTGTGGTCAACTTACAGGCACCTCCAACAATGCCGCGATTTGTAATGGGGTCGTAGTCCACGGCCATGGCATCAGTGGCCAGCTCTAGCACGTCCAGGATCACTCCAGAGCTAATGTCCCAGGTCAAAAAGTGTCCCGACTCGTAGCCGGCAAGCAAGAAGAGCTGGGATGCACATTCGAAGGGCTTGAAGCAGGTTACACTTCCCAGTTTGGGCAGTTGTGGGTCGTCGGGCACTAGCATCTGCGTTGGGGCCGAAGAATCTGTCACATGGAGCACTCCGATGGCCGACTCCTCGCAAGGATAGAAGAGGAGCTGCTCGCTGGTGTTACTGGTGCTGGTGTGGAGGGCCGATCTGCAGTATCCCAGGTGATTTCCTGGAATGCTGCGCTCTTTAACATAGCTGCCGCTGCCGATGGAGAACATGGAAATGGTGCCGCCCTTTTCCTGAGTGATAAGTCTGTCGGTTGTGTGGTGCAGGCTGGTTATGGGATCGGGCCCCACCTCGAAATGGAGGGCGGAGCGATTGGTCTGGAAAATAATCAAACATGAGTTGGCAAATAAAATACATTGTTGGCAGTTGTTTGGGTCTAAAAATAATCGCCTTAAACTTGGCACGTGGCCGTCTAACAAGTCTAAAAATATTTGACTAGTTTAAAGCCAATTAACTTTGATTTGCAAGACATAAACAAACAATCAGTACATGCTACAATAATAGATTTAAGTATAGCGTTTATATAACTCTCAGATATTAATTTATTTTGATAATGTCTCAGGTGTCTCACCTGTAAATCCCATAGAAAGACACTGCCTTTGATGGTTCCCGCCAGCAGGCGTTCGGATTCCTGGAAACAAAGTGAGTTTACGGCGCCCATATCGGGCGATCTAAGACTGAACACAGGATCTGGTGGTAGCACAGCCATTCTCTCTTTAATTTTCTCCTTAATTTAATTAATTAAAAGATGTTTTTGTTTTGATTTTGTGTACAGGTGTTGGGCAACAGCATGCAACTGCTGGGGAGTGTGGTAAAACGCTCGGTGCCCTCAGCCCGCCAGATCTAAAGATCTAAAACCTATTTTGAAATTTCAAATTTGAATTTGTTGCAACGTTACCACTTTTTTACACGGGAAACTCAATTTTCTTCACGATTTGCTTGTCTGTGTCTGGTTTTATCGAATATTTGTTATTATTTTGTGCCGGCAAAGTCTATTGTCACGTTTTCCAACTCTGATCCCTGAAAACCTTTCCTTTGAACACCCGTTAGAGGGCGCTGCGTTTGGCGCGCAAGGTTGGAAATTCAAACTAGTTTGGAGTCGTCTGACCCCGTGGGGAGCCATTGCAAATGCTTCTGCGGCAGGTAGACATTGCGGAGAAAACAGGCTTAAAATTTTACAGCGAAAAATCATTAAGTCGCTAAATGCGCGGACTATTAAAAACATAACGTGCACCAAAGGCTTACCCGGCTTTAATGGACTTTGTCAGCAGCGTCGGCCGCTTCTCATATGTATGAACAAACACACGCGTATATATTTGCGGTATGGCTCACATGGGCTCATAGACGCTAAGGCCCGGATCGTAAAAGACTTGTCAGTCGCGCACCCGCTGCCGCTGGCCAAGATTGCGGGCGAAGAAAACGGCCCAAAATACAGACCATTCTACTGGCTGGCCGCAACAAAGATCGCAAAATAAACATGCCATAAGCTCGTTAATCAATGCTAAGTTGACAGTTTTAAGTGGCTTTAGCGAGGCAACACCACCAAACGGCAAATAAGTCGAAGACTCCTGTTGTGCCGCAGGCTCACCATGATTTACGGACCCAAAAAAATGCGCTATATTTTAATTGAGTGCAAAAATTCATTTCAAATTTTGCAGGTTCTGCGGAAACAGGATTTTTTTAAAATCCTGAAACCGAAATGAAACAGCCAATGCTCTGTGGTAATAAATATTGAAGAAGAACGATAAGTATATCCTCTATTTGATTTCCAATACACCTGAAACTCACTGCCATCAAATTTAATTTCTCCCCCAGACGCAATTCGTAATTCGATTTGGATGCAACAAGTTAACATGATTTCCCCCTCAACCATGCCAGCCAACGAACATTTTCCCCCCATTTGGAAATGGGGCTACAAGTTCATTTAACGGCAGAGCACATCATAAAAAGGGTTAAGGCATGTATGACCATTCCAGCTCATTTGCTTTCGTCTCAGTTAATTTTTTCCTTTTGTCTTCCACAGGATGGGGGATAAGGGCGGCGGCTTCGGGCCGCCAGAGAGGGAGGTAGCCCCAACGAGAAGTCCATAAATCTTTTCGCCACAGAGCCGGGCACAAATCGAAGAGACCGAAGATGAGGACCCCGGTGAGGAAGTGAGGCGTTTAAACTATTTATGCATGTTGGGTAATCCATTTGAAATGGGTCAACGACTACACTACAACAACAGGAACAACGAGCGCATAAAACTCCTTAAACGTTTCCAATAACCCGAAACGCAACCAAAACCAACCCAGAGCAACCCAACCCAGTTCGAAGTTGAAAACATATTGGCTTGTTACCTTAATGAAGTCATAAATTTTCGCTATCGCATTCGGGGCATCTCGCCGCGGAGTAGATAGAGAGAGAGATGAGAGACCCCAAGTCCCAGATCCCAGAGCTACAGGTTTCTAAGGAATTCCATTTCGGGATAGAATCGGGATACCACTACCAAGTCCTACCAAGTGTTTTGGCACACATATATAGACGCACGCGGCCAATGCTCGATAGTTAATCAGGCTTAGGCTGATATATGCTGACAGAGCCGTTCTCTGGTGTAGGCCGCCACTCTCGGAAAAGGATCGGCAAGGAACAGGACATCCCGCTGGGCGAGTATTCCGCGTATTCACGAGGCGGGCTATGAAAATGAAGTTATCACGCGACAAACAATGTCTGTCCCCCCACCGTTGCCCCTGGGGGCTCCTTCTGGACCTGCCCCTTTACTACCAATAACTTTATATGGTTGTCATTATTAGTCTGAAATTAAATGGGATCCCGGCCACAGAGGACGACACTTGGATGACTACCCGGCTTATTTATGTGCTACCTTAATGGAGCTTCATCTACTCGAAATTGAGACGGCGATTTGTTCTACTCCTCCTCCTCCGGCTTGCGTTGAGTTTTTATTTCGCATTACTTGGCCATGTCCATGAATCACTTTATGGGCCAGGAAGGTAGCCAGCCACTGGGTTCTCTAGGTGATGGTATTTTGATTGTACACTATCACAAAGGACAGATCTCCGGGTAAGCGGAATTCCAGTTCAGGACAACAGGGAGTTCTTCATTATATTTATGTTTAAAATGTTTTGAAAACTTTTCTCTTTTCTCTACAATTCCTAGTAGAAAGTGATGCAATCCGGCATTTGTAGAAACCACTCGAAAACGATAAACAGATTCCCCCGAAAATAAGTTGAAAACTTCGGCCGAGCGCAATCAATTAAAATATCGACGTCTATCAGCATTATTATAAATCAAACGATAACATAAAATTGACACTAAAGGCGTTTCGCCCATTTTTCATGCCGGCCGACGACGAGGAACGACTCCGACGAGATTAAGGCCTCGGATATGGCATCCACCAGCGGCAGAGCTGGTGGCCACTAACATAGATGGAGTCACATTTTCGGGGCATTTGAGTTTGCGTCTGAACTTTGTTTCGTATTTATGCAAATTATCCGTTGCCGGACGGGAAAAACTGGTCCAAAAAAGTCCAAGACTGCTGTGCTCTGCTCTGCTCACTGTAATTGATCAATTTCCGCCGAGCAGACCGGACCGGATCGATTGGCCAGCAAGAAGTGAGAAGTTGGCAGACCCGCAGTTTGCCAGATCAAATCCAATCGAATCGCCGCGGATTGGATCGGATAATGTGATGGCCACTTGATCTTCCACTGATTTATGGAGTAAGCCCCAAGCGAGGGCTTGGCTAATGAAATGGCACTTTAGATAACATATTTTGTGCCCGTTTTGTCTTTGGCCACGCATCCACCTACTACTACGGCGGCTCGCCATCTAGGGTCATCCATGGCGAGTTATGACACCTGGGAAAGGTGCACCCACATTGGAAATTCCACTTGATTGCCTTCGACTCGGCTCGACTCGACTCTCTGCCTCGGACCCTCGGACTCATGGCAATCAGACGCACTCAGCGAAAGTGCCAATCAAGCGCAGGACACGTCAACAAAGGATGGATGCATAATCCTGGGTGTGAACCAGTAGATAGGGACTGTGGAGGATGGAGGATGAAGGGCCTGAAATCGAAACCTTGTCTCTGGGGTGTCAATAACATTGTCCGTGTGACTGCCTCCGGGCATGATTGTTGTCGTTGTTCTGGTCGTTGTGGCTGCCATTGATGATGTGAATGCGTTTTCAGCTCCATTGAACTGGCAGAAGAGAGGCACAGTGGATTGTGGATGCTGGATTTTGGCAACTAGATCACAAGGAAAGTATAAATTCTAAGAGCTCCTCGTAGGAACTTCCTTTGAAACTACTATTATTCATACTTTCCTAAAGAATCAAATTTAAATGAATATTCAGTTCGTTTTACTTGCTCCACCGTTGTCCTGACATTCCAATTTAATTGCGTGAATCAAAGTTGTAAATCATTATGCTAAGTGCCCTTTTATGTCTCAAAATGCAACTCATTTGCAAGTGCAGGTATCTGCCGGGAACTGCCGATGCACTACAACCACAATATCGAGCCTGTCCCGAGGGCATATAATCATCTCGGGCGGATGGTTAAGGAATGGAAAACAGGAGCGGCATAAATTGCTACTGGCCTGTTACTGGCCTGTGGCTGACATAACCAAAGGCCTTCCTTCCTTTCAGGGTTCCTTTCTCGTCCAGAACTACTTTCAATTATCAATTATAAAGTTAATATCTTCTTCAGGCTGCAATTTGAATGCCAGGAGGTGTCACTAGCCCAGTTAGTAGATAAATGTAATGGTTTAATCAGAGGCAGACCGGAAGATTCTCTATCTTGATCTGATTGTCGGAATAAATGCAATTGTGGTTTCCATTACCATTTGTCGGGACATAATGAACGGCGCTCGTTTCACTAAAAGGCTGTCCGGCTATTTGGATGTCTGCTTGTCCGACTGTCGAGTGGAGAAATCAATTTATTTGTGGCCCCAAACCAAATTGTGGTGCCAAAAGCCTTCATCATCGGCCTGGCCCATCTCATTTTGCATACGAGCATCTGTAATTATGTGTGGCAACTGCTTCTGCTGCTGCTGCTGCTGCTGCTGCTGTTGGGGAGATGCTTCTGATTTTGCGGTTCCCGTCATCCTGATAAACACCTTAAATATGAGCCTGTTAATTACTGTAATTTGCTGGCAGGCCCCCTGGTTCGAAATGAACCACTAAATGCGACGACAATCGCGGCGTTTACGGTTGCCCGCGCCCCGGAGGATTAGTTGACCCAGTTCCGGAACCAATGCGACAGCTGTTGTTGTGGCATGCAACATCAATTATTCAGGGCCATCAAACTTGGGGCCAGGCGACCGAAAGTGCAAACAACTAAAACCGAAAGATACACACAAGTCACTGCATGAAATATTGACAGCCAGTCAGCCACAAAAAAAGCCAACTTGAAGAAATAAAACAAAAATTAAACTAAGCGAAAGTTTTACTTATTTGAGAAGTGTTTTCGGTGAAATGATTGCAGAGAGAGAAAAACTGTCAGTAATGCTTAAATATTTCATTAAATATCCTTAAAGTTTCAAGAGTCTAATGACTCATTACGAGTCCTGGTGTCCAACTCCCACAGTTCGAAATCCTTTCAACATATGCAAAGTGGCAACATATTTCATATTTGCGTTAAGATCTCAATCCCCCGGAGTGTTACCTACTTCTGAAACTATTTGTTAGTGTCCAAAAGACGACCATGACTTTATCAGTCGGCTGTCATTGAGATGGCCACAACCTAAGGGCATGTAAGCCTCGATGATAATTTATTTTGCCAGCTGTGTGTGGGCGGCTCTGGTGGAATGTTGCTGCTGCTGTTGTTATTATGTATGTTGCATGTTGCTGCCGTAGCTGTAGCTGTTGCTGTTGCTGTTGCTATTGCTGCTGCATGTGTTGAAACTTTGAAGTGCGTATAATTCATTTTGTGGTGCGGCTGAGTGACCAACCAGACTTTGACTGACATAAACACAAAGTGGCTGTCGCAGACTTACCGACAATGCCTGGGCTTACCGAGAGAAATAATATGTTGCCCAGACACTGATAATGGATGTATAGATAAGAAAATAATATGATAAAACATAGATGTTTGTCAGAGGCATTTTATATTAAAATATTTTAAAAATTATCAAATAGCAAAGTCCTATTCCCAATTGTTTTCGGTGCAAGAACCTGGCAACTTCAATGCCTGGGAGCCTCAGAGCCAAATACTGGCCAACTGCAAGCTGCAGTCAATCAGACACTCAGAATTGGGCCGGCAAGTAGTTGCAATTTTCCATGGCATTTTGATAAATGGCGTTAAAATATTTCACAGGCCAACAGTTGTCAGTTTTGATTTCCAACTGTTTTGGGCGACCCCCTGAAAAGTAAAACTTGACCCATTAGATTTTGGCACACGGGGTGGAGGGACCTTCTTTTCAAAAATATCCTAGCCAATCGGTAGGTCATTAAAACGTTGTAGTTGTTTTTTTAATTTAGTTTTTATTTGAAACCGGTAGAGAAACAGGAATGAAAAACCATTGAGACCACAAACCCAAACCGAACCCGGCTAGCCGACTATTTACGAGATAAAAGCACTTACGATTTCATTAGCCAACTGTGCAGCAAAACAAAATCACTGGCAAAAGATATATCGGTAAATTAATATTTGGCTGCCATCAGGTGACAGACGGTAGTAAAATGGAAACTGGTCCCCGCCTGGTCCTCTCAGGTTTCTCTATTTTTGAGACTTTTTTTTTGATTTTTTAAAGGAGTTTACGCAAAATCAGCAAAGAGGAAAGAAAATCCAACTGAAATCTAAAATATTAAAAATAGTATGAGGTTCACTATTAAACTAATACCTTAATTATTCAATTAAAGCTCTAGGCGGCCATCTCTTGGTTTCAATTATTCAAGACCTGGTTGATTTTCCAATTAACTCGTCGCCGAACGCCTTCGACTGCCAACTTCTGCATTGATTTGTCAAATTGACAGCAATAAATCCATCATAACCAGTTACAACTGACAGTTAATCATAAGCACCGATGACAGGTGGCTCCCCAGCCCCAGTCCCAGCCCCACCACTCGCCACTAGCCACTCCTCCTCCTGGCCCCACTCTTCTGGGGTATATCTTTGCGTAATATATGCGACTGCCAATCAGACGATTGTCTTGATATACGGTTAGTGACCAAGTCGGGCTTTTGGGCTCGGCCCAGTGCAAAATGTTGCACCAAATTAATTAAAGCCATGGCAAAATGGTGGTCACCCACCCATTCAGCCACCTTAGTCACCCACTCTCCGGGCGTCTCCTCAATCTTGCAATTTGGTGCAAAGCAAGTGAAACCACCAACCAACCACCCGACGGCGACGTGGGACGCCTCTAATACCCAAGCCTAACCTTGTTCGCAACTGACACTTTGCTAAATGCCTACCCCGAGGCGTTCGAGCCAAACTGAAAGATACCGACCCGATATGCTAAGTAGGGGTATCGTTTTTGCCCGGCAAAAAATTTATTCAAAAGCATTAATTTTTATTTATAGCTTAAGTTTTCGTTGCTGCAGCTGAACTGTACTGATCTGGACTCGACTGAACTAAGCCGAGCCATGGGAAAATGAGCCGCAGTTCGGGCCTAATGACAGTTATTTATCAATTGGCATTTTGCCAGCTGACTAGGTCTGGTGATTGTCACGGGATACTTGTCTGCCCGAAAAAGACACATTTCCGTTATGGTTATATATATAAATTACTGGATAGTTTCAGTAGTTTCGGGTGGTTTTTTGCAATTGTAGGACCGATGTTTCCCAAAGGTTATCAAAGGGGATGTAGCTCAGTGGTAGAGCGCTCGCTTTGCATGTGAGAGGCCCCGGGTTCAATCCCCGGCATCTCCAAGTACATTTTTTTATTATTTTATTTCTATATTACATTTTTTGTTTAAAGATATTAAATATTTTATAATGATTCGCTTTTCTTCTGGTTCATTCTCTTGCAAAATGTCACGCCAAGATTATATAATTATGTTATTATTGTAAAATGTTGTAACTTTATGTTTTTCCAATTTCACAAAAAAGTATTTAATTGACCAATAAAAAATGTGTTTACTTTTTAATTGAATATTTAAAATTCAAATATTTTTATGGCCATTTTTATGAGTTGGTAGCCTAATCCAGGCACTTAAAACGTGGTTAATTAGGCACACGCCAAACTAAAATATGCAACGGCAATTGAATCTTAAAATCTTGAAATCAAAATCATCATGTTGCCATCGACAAGAACAAATAAATGGAAATCGTTAAGAGCAACCGGTTATCTTTGGGTTAAACTAAGCGTTAAGCGTAAGACAAATTTAGTTGCTGACTCGGTATATTAACTTTCGATCTCTAGTAACTCTACTAACTCCAGGTGGACTCTGAGACTCGATCCGTACTCTGTGCGTAATTAGCCGGCAGCATCGGCGATTTATCATCAAAATGTGGCGGCCATAAACAAATGCAGCTCATGCTGCCGGCGCCAGTTACAAGTTTTAGATTCATTTATTTATCTTGTTTTTTTTTTTACTTTGGAAATTTTTGAAAAATTTTATTCGATTTTGTTGGCTTTCAAGCGACTGAGTCAGGCGGCACAGCAGGTGAAGATGTTTACCCAGTTACCTACAATTCGAATTTGGATTCGGATTCAATATTGCGCAAAATGTCCGACAGAAATCAATAAAGTATTTTCTGAGCTTGTGCAAGTCGGCGATGTCATTGGATTGGACATTTGTGCATAATGATGATTAGTCAATGGCGCGCAGAACAGAAATATATATGGAGATACTCACTGACATCCACCCATCGGCCGTGGCAGTTACCTGTATGTGGGTGAGACGCCTCGCGAAATGACTTGATTATTGGCGGGGGAGACGCATAAATAGTGTACACATGTACCTGTCGGACTGTCTGAATTAATGACAACCCGACAAAGAAATAAAGAATTGGACGTTCGCTTATGCAAGACAAAACACCTGTCAATAAATTATTTATAATATTTGGAAAATGTGATATTTAAGCAGCCTTTGAAGTTTGATTTCTCAAATGGGATCGCGATCGTTCTTTGAGAATCGAGGCTTACGTGTTTGTTCGCCTTTTGGTTTGGAGGCCCAGTTCGATGGCTTTTTATGCCATTCCAGAGCTGGTCAGGCCCGGCCAGGCCACGCCCCCGGCCAGACAGCCGCCCCTTTTGGGGCCCAGCGACGTGTGCATAAATCTTGCACGCATATTTAACTTGATGATGTTAAATGGCTGTACTAAAAATACGAAATATGCATGCCATATGCAGGCAACAGTTTCATCCTGTCGCCTGGTGTATTGGTGGTGTGTGAGTGTGTGTGGAATGTGCCACGGCAACCGCCTTGCACACCCAAACACACACACACCACACAACTGCAACAACATGGCGACATTCATAAACTAAAACTGAGCCAAAGAGTCTCCTCGAAAGCCAAAAGGCTGAAATGCCAGTGGTCTTTTTTTGGCCTGGCTTTCGGGCTGGCCAAAAGCCGAACGGCCAACAAAACGTTCTGTCCAAAAAGGAAACCGAGCTTACCAACCACAATAACTACATTGAGAGAAATTATATAGGCTAGCAAGGTGAAGATTGGGTGCTCTATAAGATATTAAAAAGGATATCAAAACATTCCTTTTAAAAGCATATCTATCTTTTCTTTACAAACATATTTTAGTAACAAAATAGACCACCTAACCCATGTACCCTTAGTTAGAGCAGCGATTGGTTTTTCTCAGTCACCTTATAGGTTTTTTTTGTATAATTTTTTTATTATTATTTCTTGGCATGTTTTCTTTTCGTTTAACGGCGGCAGATTTGAAAAGAATTTCTGCTCGCAAATGAAATTGTTTCCTGTTAAAAGCTAAAAAAGAAGAAGGCAAGAAAACAAACTACAAGCCGGGTTAAATGGGGATGGACTGGGCCGGCCGGCCACATGGATATCGATATGGACATGGATATGGACGGCACCTGCCGTCGCAACGATTGATGAAATTAAAAGGTATAAATAAAAATCTTTTTAATGGTCTGGGATTTGGAACTTAATTTTTTAATTAAACAAGCCCCACCAAGGAGGAGTGACCGTCGCAGGACCGGCGGAGGAGATGGGACATTTATGCAAAGCAGGAGCCACTTGGCCACTTGTGTGGCCCCTTCATGGTCTGCTGGACATGAAAAGGAGGAGCACGAGTTGGAGGGGCAGTAGCTTGAGCTGGGTACCATAATAACTGTGTTTGCCTTGGGCCATAGCCAACACTTTTACTGCCCCAAGGAGTCGAGGGCCTAGACCAGGGCCCTGTATAACATGTTAATCCCCCGACAACGATGTCAAATGTCAGCACATGTGATTTGTCATTAGCAGACGGAGGACTTGCTCTTGGAATCCGAGGAGGACTCTGCGTCGGTGGTCGCCTCCTTTACATTGTCGCTTGGGCGAACATTTGTCACCTGGGCCCTGGGACCACCCGGCACTTGTTCCTGACCGCAGTTTACACGACACTCCGCCCCAAAGGAATGTGCAATTGATATTCCAGGAAAAGATCAAGACAAAATTTAACCCAATAAATAAATGAAGACACTATTTGAATTTATATATATTTTTTATTTATACGATTTCTCTGCACACATTCGTTAACCAACGTAAAGAATCAACTGAGCATTTATTTGAAGATTTTGAAAACTGAGACGAAACTTATAACAGAGAAACAAAAAAAAATAAAAAGTGTCGAATATTTTGTTGAGGCTTTTATTAAGTTTCTAGTGTGTTGTTATTACTTGGTTTTAATACAAAGAAATGCAATTAAATAGTCAGTTATATATTCATATATAAGATAGAGATTAATAGGGATAGAATTCGTTTGTTTTTGGGGGGAGACAAAGGCAAGGTGAGTGATGGTGAGAGAGTGTTGTGGGTTGAAGTTCGAAAGGTCGTAAGTTCGTAGCGAAAGAATCATTTTGCTTTCTATACATAAATAATTACATTTAATGCTCGGCTTAGAAATAAAACATATTACAATTTACAATGGTAGAAGTGTTAACTTAGGCATACGATTAACGATTAATGCGTTAATTAAAAGTAGTAATAGTAGAAAGAAAAGTGCAAATGAATTTACAAATGACAAATGACAATCGGCCCAAAAATCCACTCCCATTCGATGCAAGTTGAAATAAATAGTTTCTGTCTGCGCTGGTTGGTAGAAGATCCTGTTAGGGTCCTGATCCACCTCCTCCTGCTCGTCCTACTCCTTCTTTTTCATTCTTCGATTCAACATAAGAATTTTGTTTATATTACAGCAACGCGCATATGTATAAGTACAGTAGTTCAATTCAAGTGTTTCGGTTTCTGTATCTGTAGTATCTGTTTCTGTTTCGGTTTCTGTTCGGATTTTGTTGTATTTATTGTTAGTTGAGTGCTGCTTCAATGCCTAGTTAAGTTAATAATTAATCGTTCAATTGTTAAATGGGTTTCTTGTCTTAAGTACACACTAATTAAATTTTCACCTAAGCATCTTGCTTTAACTTCTTGATTTTTGTTTGCATTAAATTTACATTCATACATATTTCTACATATAAACTTGACTCTTCAGTTATGTGTTTTTTGTTTTTTTTTTGTTTACGCATTTCCCTTCAAATTGTTTTAATTTCGCATATTTGGTTTGTTAATATGTTTGAACTATTTATTTTTAATATTAATATAAATATATGAGAAACAATTTTTGCATATCTTTTTCATGTTCGTACACATATGCTTATATGTGCCTATATATATATATATATGAATATATATAAATCTATATATATTCGCATGTAGAAAAGCAGCAGTTGGTATTCCTTGCTGTTATTTTGATTCGATTTTTTTAGTTGTAGGTTCTTAGTTTTTCATCAATCAATAAATATAACGTTGTTTATTCAGTGTGAATTTTGGTGTTTTCTTGCAGTACATATTTCTTTTTTTGTTTTGTTTTGGATGCATACGTAATTAGTTCTTTAAAATGTTCCATTATTCAAAATTTGTTTCCATTGCATATTTCTCACAAGCTATTTCCTAAAATCAATTTATAATGCTGACAATTTGAATAACTCTGTTTTGTTTTCGCTTAAAAAATTCGGTTTATTCGGTTTTGAATGGAGTTTTTTGTTCTCGTCTATATCGATTCCAATTTCGATCGCTTGTGCCTAGTAAAATTGTTTAATATTTAGTTTAAATCTTTCATTGTTTTTGGAAGTGTTTTGCTGTGCGAATTTGTTACCGTCATCGTTGCCGACACATAGTTTCTGCTTGCGTATGAATTTAAAAAACTTCTTCATTCGTTTTGTTCTAATTTGTTTACTAATTGGTTTTTGGTTCGTTATAAAATTTTGAAAATATATGCATATATGTATATATAATATATATATATATCGTTTTTTTTTCGCCTTTGTATTTATTTATTCTGATTGCTAATTAATTTAATTGATTTAGTAAATCAAACGTTTGCTACATTTTTTTTCAGTGCCTTCGAAACGTTAATTTGCTTGCAACTGAATGTCGCGCTCCTTCTTAATTTCCATTTCAACAATTTTAGTTTTTCTTTTATCGTAAATCGTAAATCGATTATTGATTATCGATTATCGTTATCGCTATCGCTTCGGCTTGTCGATTTGTTAGTTTCTATAGCACATACTCGTAAATAAAAACGTTATTGTCTTTTCATTTATAACTATGTAGCAGTTCTGAGAGAGTTTCGTTCCCTGCGGCCTCTCGAGTGCAGCTGGTGTAGTGTTCACTGTACTCGCTACTGGATGAAGTGCGGCCTGAGTTATCGTTATCGCAATCCATGGCATCCGCATCCGCATCCGCTTTCCGCTTTCTGTAGTGTGCTTTTAGGCATAGTGCAAGTGCAAAAGTCGAGTCGAGTCGAGGTACTGAACAGTAAGCAACTCCTTGTGTACATCGAGTTTTATATGTTTATATATATATGTATCAGTTCATTATAAAATTTTGTTTATTATTTATTCATAAATATTTTGCTCTTCCTTTGATTTTATTTAAATTCATTTGAAAAAATGAGTATAGGTTTGTTTTTCTCTACGAGGCCAGATTCTGTTTTCAATCTGTCATAGGAATATTTGATTTTATTTTCATCCAAACATACTGATTTTAAAATGTAAATCGAAGCCATTTTGAACGGAAAAACAGAATCGGGCCTGTATAGAACAAGGATTCATAAGTAGATTATTCCATTTCTTACTACTACGCGAATCTCCTATGCTTTTGCATCTGCGACCTCTTAAGTGCCCGGTCGATTTTGTTCTTTCCAATCCTGATGAATTCCGTCAACACCGACGTGGTTGTGGTAGGAAGGTAGCCCGACAGGCTGACAGGCATCTGCCGGTTGATATCCGTGCTGTTGCTGCCGTCGTTGCCGTTTCCATTACCATTACCTTCCAAATCGCCCTCGTAAAGATCGGGATAGACACTGATGTTGTCCAGGTTGTCGATATCGATGTCCCCAGCCTCATTTCTCACGTAGGTCAGTTGGTGATAGGGCGTGGCCATCAACTTCCGGGTGAACTTCCTCAGGCTCTTCTTGGTAGTGGTTGCCGCCGTCACGGTTGCAGTTGCTCCCGTAGTGGCTGTTGCCGTTGGCGAGGCCTCCGTCAGGGAGTTGTTCAGATCACTGTTGATATTCTTGTGGATACTGAACAAGGAGGATGGTTGCTTCCGTTGTTGCTGCGGTGTTGTTGCCAATGTCTCGGCCGTGCTGGACACTCTGGTCGTGGCTGAAGGTTGCCGCGACGCCAAGAACTTGTGTTGCCTCTGCGGGGGCTTCACCTCATTTCGGCCCTGATTTGGCGTGCTCTGTGTTGTTTCAGTCTGACTGGTTGTGGCTGTTGGTGTTGTGGTTGCTCTTGCTGTTGCTGCTGATGTTGTCGTTGCTGTTGCTGTTGCTGTTGCTGCCGGTGTGCTAATCCTTTTGGCCATCTCCTGCTGCAGCGGCGTCTGCTCAATTACCAGCTGCTGGCCCGTTGTCGAGGTAGTTGTGGCCGCTGTTGCTGCTATTGCTGCTATGGCTGATGTTGCTTTGGTTTCATATGTCGCTGTGGATTCCGCCTCCTCCTGCATTCCTATATCCTCCACCATTTGGGGCTCGTACTGCAGCAGCAAATCGGTATCATTACCGCTAAGCTCCGACGTGGTCTCCGATGCCTCGGCCTCCATTTTGGTGATCATGGTTGCCCAGAGGTCGTAGTTGCTGCTGCTGCTAATACTGTCGTCGGATGTTGTTGTTGTGCTGCTGCTGCTGCTACTGCCGCTGTTGCTGCTGCTGCTAAAGCTATCGATTGTGGACCAAGTAGACCAGGGATCTAAACTCGTGCTGCTACTGCTGCTGACGTTATAGGGATCCAGATCCTCGAATCCTGTGCTGCTGCCAATGCTACTGCTGCTGTAAAAGGAGTCTTCTGTATAGGCAGTTGTTGCAGTTGCTGCTGGGGCCAACTGTTGCTGTTGCTGTTGCTGTCGCTGCAACTTGGGCTGCCTCGACTTGCCCTTTCTTCGTCTGCCCTTGCGCTTGCTGCTCAATGTTGCTGCTGTGGTTGCTGTTGCCGGGGATGTTGCTACTGGGGTAGTTGCAGTTGCTGGTTTCGTTGGACTAGCTGTAACTCGTTGTTGCTGCTGCTGCTGCTGATGTTGCTGTTGCTTCTGTTGCTTGCGCCGCTTCTGCTTCCTCTCATGTTGCTGTCGTCGCGCCAGCAGCGATGGATCATTATGGTGATGTCGCACCTGATGTTGCTGCTGCTGCTGTTGCTTCGATTGTTGCTTTTTGTTAGTTCTACTTAAACTAGTACTACTATTATTATTAAGAATAACGTTATTATTATTATGGCCATGATGCTCCTGTTGCTGTTGCAACTTTTGATTTTGGTTATTCGATTTGTGGCGATTGTTTTTGTTGTTACGCGGGGGCTTCCGACTCTTAATGTTGCTGTTGCTGCTACCATTACTGTTGCTATTGCCGCTGCCGCTGCCGCTACCGTTGCTATTGCTGTTGATTTTCAAATGCCTGTGCTGGCGGTAAAAGGTCTCGACATCGATCTTATTGAAATGGTAGCAGGCATCCTTGACGCTCATCTTTGGACCCACAGGCTTACCTCCGTGCGTGAATCCGACTCGTCGCTCTGAATCGACAATGGAACGGAACACGAAATAACCGTGATGGATGGTCTCGTTGAAGTAGCAGGTATCGCGCAGCTTCGTCTGCAAAGTAGATGAGAAAAAAGTGATATTAACAAGGGTCTCCAACTTCCGTACACATTGCATGCAATTTATGAGCGGCATTTCCGCCCAAATATGTGGATACATAAAGTGATAGCCTCATATTGTCTCTGATATGAGTATCGACCACGATGACAGCGACATCATCGGGCGAGGAGTGAACGTTTATTCTGTCTTTTGTTTATTTATAAAACACTTGAAATCTCGACAGCGACAACCAAATGAAACGCGGCTTTTGACTTGGATCTCGGCATACCCTAGATATCTTAATACAGTGATGGGGAGTATGGAGTCTGGGAGTGATTTGGAAGTTCTATAAATACCAGGGCATTAAGACATTCGAGACTAGAAATCTGTGTTAAGTATTCTTTGGATTGAGCGCGTGTTGTTGCCGTTTTGACCATTTTTGCTATCGGCATTGCGATCTGAACGATCAGATAGATTGGTGCGATTGGGCCTTAAAGTGTTGCAAACGACGCAGATGGAACATTTCCCAAGCAATTAAGTCTTGTGCCATATTTAGCGATGGCTCCTTGTTTACACTCGCAATATTTATAGCACTTAATTGCTATTTTTAAGAAGCTTCTCACCAATGGTCAAGTGCCCTGGAGAGCAAATCACGTTTGTTCTATTTTCGGATGGAGTTCGCTCATCAAGTGAAATGTGAATCAGATGCCCTGTCCAGACTGACCTCCACTAGTTGTAGTGTAAACCCCACACATTAACCTTCCCCGACAATAAATGCCGCATAAGATATCACCTAATGCAATATAAATCACGGAGTATATTTGCACAATAATTCAGCATGGATTTGCGGTCATAATCGAAAGCAACGACAATAGAACGACAACAAGTGCAGGTTCTGACCTTAAGAGCTTAGCATTGTTTGCCGTTCGGTTAGACTCGAGTGCGGTTATAGCTAACTAACTGTATTGTGAGTGGGGAAAGGACATTGAAATTTTTTTGCCATTACCACATGAAATCGACAATTAAGTGCCGTGTCATCGGACTGATTGATTAGACATATCTGTTTATCATCTACGAGTTGTTTGTCTAGTCAATGATTTTTATGATGGCAAATCATGAGTGGCGCACTTCACAATATTGGCATTGGAACTGCCCACGAAAGTGTTACAATGTCTCAAAAATATTATTTCATCCCGGCCTAAAATCAAAAAAAAATATTTTAAAACAGTTGCAATTGATTGCTTCATGTGATATCACGCATACGCCGCGTAAACATTCCCTGTGCCACATTCTAGTGAGTTCGAGTTCAAGTAATTGCATATTAAATTGTTCGCATTTTTGGATTACAAACATATAATGTAATAAATATTTTGTTTAGTCCGTCGACAGATTTGGTGCAACTGCAACCGGTTTTTGGCCATTGTGAGCAGCTTACACACTATTTTTTTATGATCCACGGCGCCTGCAATTTGGCCAAGTTGCTATAGTATTGTTATTGTCGTATAAACGATCGTTTGCATAAAACCATTATGTGGAACATGCCATAAATTATAGTGTTTGTACAGTTAGTTTGCATAAAAACAAATCGAGGAGAAACGCAACGGTCGGCTTTGTCAAGTACAAATGCAATGCAATCAAAATCGCTGCACCGGGCCTTGACTACATCAGCATTTACACATGTATATAGATGTACATATATACTTTTAGAACAAATATTGTCTAGCATATAATTATGGCTATTGCCAGCAATTTGCTTGCACAACAGGCCATAAACTTTATCAACGCCTGGGAATTCTCTTTCATCTTGGCGAGCATTCCAGTGACAGCTTTTTATCTATTTCGGGGAACTACATCACAACTGAATCACTCTCTTAACAATTCCACAACTTTTTAATTTCATTCTTAAATTATTATTTAAGATACTCACCATGCCAACTAATCTCCAATTGTCGTTGAAGCACAAATACCTTTGCGTCTCTTTTGCGTACAGTGCTAGTTTGAATGTGAACTCTTGGTTCAGATAGTCCGGGAAGCCGAGTATCGTTATATTTTCTGTAGAAGAAACACACACACAAAAATTAAGAAACAAGAAAATAATTTTATTAGTAATCAGCTTGGCGAGTGTTTTTAATTGATGTAAATATTTGGCGGGCAAAAACATTTTTAATTAAAGGCAAACACGGCTCTCTTCGTCAAAGTGATTAAGCGTGCCAAAACGGAAGGTTCCTCTGATACGAGCGGGGAAGGGGATCATTGGATCATCACATAATCAATATAAAGACCAAGTCTCTCCACTTCAGATTGGAACTTTGACCTTAGCCGAGACACGTGTCCAGGCGGATATTGTTAATGGATGTTGGGTAACGATGGGTATTTGTCAAATATTTAGTTCAAATAAGATACGAAAAGCTGAGCTTGGCTTTTATTAGCTTATGAGTATTAAATGGGTAGTTGATTGATTTATAAATCCATAAAGGTCTTATGTTCAAGGACAGGATGGAAATTGGCCACGATATGGACATCGGAAGAGGCTATATATGAGAATCCTGGATTTTGCAAGGGGTACCCCCACAAAAATTGAAAAAATATCGATCGAAAATGTTGTTTTCAGGTTTTGATGCAGAATGATGGGGAATTAAACCACAAATCGATAAAGGTATTCTTTTTAAGGATCGGATGGAAATTGGCCAAGATATGGACATCGGAAGGGGCTATATATGAGAATCCTGGATTTTGCAAGGGGTACTCCCACAAAAATTTAAAAAAATATCGATCGAAAATTCGGTTTGAGAATTGAATGCAGAATGATGGGGAATTCAACCGCAAATCGATAAAGGTATTCCCTTTGAGGATCGGATGAAAATGGTTAAAGATATGAATATGGTTGTGTCTGAAAAGGAGCACCTTATCTGAATATTATTTAGATATCTTCAAGTTGAAGATATTTTTCCGGCAATCGAGGAAATAGTACAAGTATTGCCCTGCCTTATTGATTTCGTAATAGTTTCGTTCCATTTGTTTGCTGTAATTTCAATCCAATTCTAAAACAGTCTCCCAAAATAGGCGGGAAATGCATTAAACCTGAAAAAGTCAAGTAGCTAAGGTGCGCATGCTCTCTCCGCTAATTATAAACTAACAATGTGGCCGCAGATGTATCCGTATCTGTTGGGGCATCTGCCCATGTATCTCGGTATCTGTATCTGTAGCTGTTTGCCCTGGCCTCGACAGGCTATTGAACTTCACCAGATGGGCTCTAAGGGAGCCAAGGAGGGCCTGGCTCCCTGGCCACAAAAGTCACTAATAAGTAAAGCACTTGAAAAGCCAAAGAAAAAGGCAACACGAGGAGAAAAGCCACTCGAGTTAGATTGATAGGTGACTGGGTTCAGTCGCCGGTCTCAGTCAGTCATCGTCGTCTGCCATTCAGGCATTCTGTCATTCCGTCATTGTGGCAGTCTGGCATTCTGGCAGTCTGTAAGTCTGGCATTCTGTCATTTTGCCGTTCTGCCAGTAATTAAATTTATGCACAGAAATTCTTGGCAAAAACCCGCTGGCCTGAAGCTCTGGCATATGCAACTCTTGGCTCTCATATTTCATAAGCCGAGGCAAGCTGAGGGCTTGAGTGACTTTGTGCTTCACACCTTTGGCCGCCGGTGGCAGTGCCACTTGTGCCTTTGTGCCTCTTGGCCCCAGGGAGCTGTTGCCTTTTGTTGTTCTTGTTAATGTTATTGTTGTGATTCACGGCCTGGCCTGTTCTAGCCAGGCTTATTGATTTCATTAGTTTGGTGACACAAACACAAAGCGGAGTGGAGCACCCTTTTGCCTGAAGGCACTTGTGAGCTAGCACTCGATGCTACACTGAAGGAAAACTTTGAAAAAACTGGTCTAAAGAATTTCAATACCACAGTTTATAAGAAGAATGGTATGACAGTGCATTGAGTCAGTCTCAGTTTCAGTCTTTACTTTACTCCCCCTTTTTAAAAATGTTAGAAAACTCAGAAACCCTTGCCTTCTTGATTTTTCAATAGAGCAGGAAGTGATAGACCCTCTTGATGAGAAACGGGAACATGGTTGCGGTTTATGTGGCCAAGTTATACCATTAGATTACCCACAATTCCATATCATTGAACTCTGAACGACTTTGACATTGACTCATCATTAGCCCCCTCCGGGAATCTCCGAAACTGGAAAAGCCAAATGTTTATTTTTAAGTGCTTAACAAAGAAAAACTTTTCACGATCCACCAAAAATCGAAGCTCACAAGCCAACCAAAAATCCAAAAACAAAAAGCCATCAAATGCATTTTAGGCATTGGAATTTTTATGGGCTTTGATCTTTTTGGATATTTTAGAGATCTTCGACTATGGGTTTGTTTTTCACTCAATAAAAAGCCACGATTGGGTCACATTTTTGCCGCACAAGTTATTAAGATTTTAACAGTCGAATCCCCGTCTTCTGCCGAGTTTCTAATTAAGTTATTAGTCATGGTGAGTGGAATTTTCGTCGCGTCTCGTTTCGTTTCATTTCATTTGGTTTCGAATGGGCGTTTGAACGGGAAAATGCATCAGCATAAATATGGCAAAAAGCGATGCATTTTGGGGAAACGGCATTCTGCCCCAAGATGCTATCGATTCTGGCCGATATGGGGGAGTGATTTGTATCGAAAATAATGCTCTGGATATAGAATTTCAACCGAAGCACCTATGTCCGTGCTTTGTTTTCAATTTATGGACTTAGTATTTATGACTGCAATCGATCGATTGTTATCCAAATGCCATAATTTAATTGTCAATAACTGATGACTGGAGACGTCACAGTATTTGCGTCATTTGCGTGCAAAAATCCATAAAAACTTGATAAGATTGGACATTGCCAGACACATTCTTAAAACAAGAACTAATTTCATCATTATAGTTTTCATTTATAAATACCTCAGATTATGGGTCATCCAATTCGAGACCTCCAGCTGGGCACAGCTTTATGAGGTGGGTCGTAAAAAACACAAACCTTGATATATAATGTCAAAACTCCGAAAATATAACAAATGACACACTCAGAGGGAAGCCCACAAAGCAAGCTCATCAACACCGATGCCAAAAGGGCAGCCGAGAATGCTGAGAAGATCCGGAAAACAAAGAACCCCGGGCCCCAAACAAACCATAAAACCAACAAACACAACAACGAATCTTTAATCAAATATGCAAGCAATGAGCTTCATCAACATAAAATTAAAAAATCATAAAATGCTAAACTGCACAGCATGAACAAAATTTCAAATCAAAAAACCGAATCAAAATAAAACCAACAACACGAGTTGGGGCGTCAAAATGACTCGTAATTGCGGCACATGTACGAGATACAAAAAAACAAAATATATACAAAAAGGTAAAACAAAAAATTCGGAAAAAGATTTTACGATCTCTCGACCAAGACGTGTTGGCCCCGTCAGTTTGTCATTCCATCAGCATGATCTTAGCCTCCATCTTTCCGATCAGAGTTATGAAAAATAGCCAATACGATTGGTGGGCGTTGCTATATCTCTGGCCGACCGAAAGTGATAAGCATAAATCGTGGCTTATCGATCTCTATGGTAATCAAGAGCCATTCCCCTGGCATGTTTATCGGGTTTAAGCATATTTGATTTTACTTTCCAGATTCTACTTTCACTCGCCTGGGAGTGGGCCTGGGAGATTTATGCGGAAAAGAATCTCATGCCGGCTTATGATTTAAGGAGGAAAAGCTAAAGTGAATTTAAACAGCAGTATAGTAGTAGTTTAAAGGTGTGTTTTTCCTCCCTTGAATAGTTCCGGGAAATCTATTTATTTCTAATGAGTAGTCGAGTGGTTTTTACGTAGATACCTTTTAAACTTGGCTTGTAATCTTCTCTCAGTAACTTTTTGTTTTGAAAATAAAATCTCATTAAATTTTCCCAAATGTTATCCTTGACTTTTGAGCTCTACTCCCACCCAGAGCATTGCCCTGGCGGCTCGTTCCAATAGTTCCAAGAATGTCGTCTGAGGCATTCACTTCGATGGCTGCTTTCCCGGAACTTTTACGCTGACGGCGACGACTGCAGTGGCCTGCCCCCAAGGGTCCCGGGTCCCGGGGGCCGAGACCCTACTGGACTCTGGAGCCCCGTCTGGGCAAAAGCGTCTTAGATTACACTGGGCCCGAGAGTAATTGCATTCTGCAGTTTGCATTTTGCATATGCGGCAACAACGTCAACGTCAACAAACAACTGCGATTTGTCACATGCTGCAACTAGTCACCATCACCATCACCATCAACATCGCCATCACCATCACCATTGGCCATCGCCATCATCGGCATTGGCATCGTCATCGGTATCGGCGGTGGAATCGTCGTAGTTGTAGCAACTACTCTGCCCAGTTATTGACGTTTTTGTCACGTTTCCTGGAAGAAACCGTTTTATTTGCTCGCCTGGTGCCGGGGCTGGCATTTTGGTTTGTTTTGTAAGCCGAGACCGGGAAAACAAACTTCAACTTGAAGCCATTGCACCGACTCTCCGGCCGGTCGTCGTCAGTCCGGCACTCCAGCGGTCTGGCGGTCATTTATCAGTTTTTTTTTGGTCCGCTCAGCCTCTTAGGCTAGCGAGTTTGAAACTCGGCCCATATCTTTCCAACTACACCAAGTTGAACTGCACTAATGCTAATTGCATTGGCACGCCCTGCAGACCAGACCTCAGCTTCAAATCGACTCCAAGACCCCGCCAACATAACACCAATACAGACACATAGACGAGTGCCACGAAATTAGCGCCATTTAATGTGGAGCGTACTCAAGTTTTACGCACGATTCTTCCACTGACGCCACTCGAATTGTGGTGCCCCTAGGAATTTGTTGCACCACCAGAAGGGCGAAGAGGGCACAGTGTCAATGAGTTAATTAGCGCACGATTTGTCGCCCCCACAGACACAGAGAGAAAAATTCTATAAATGATTTAAGAGAAGGGAGTTTTTAGGTTGAAACTTTAGAGATACTTTTCTCAGTGCTGGGATAGACACTCTCTTTATGTGGGTGGCTTCCCTCGTGAAATAGAATCTCTTCTTTTATTGGAGTCAGCCCATCGATCCCATTTCTGGGTCACAGTTTTTATTTGCTTATAAATTATACGTAGTACTGATTGAATTTTGTGGTCCACCCAAGGAGCAATTAAAATTTAACAAATATTTCAGATAAATATTCAAGATTTTAGTTAAAATTGTATTAAAATAACTATAAACTCTAAAAGCCTAATAGGCTAACCTTGTTGCTCTAGTTTTTAAATTTGTATTTTTCATTCGAGTTTGATCGTAAAGTTTTTTAAGTAAAGTCAGTTTTTTGATTTTCGATTAAACATATTTATTTTTAAGACTTTTACGTGATCGTTAATAGAATTGCATTTCCTTTATGAACTCTTTTGTGTGTCACAGGCAGGTGTGATGGGAAAGGAAGGGGACTTTTCATAGAAATCGTTTATAACCGACATTTATTTAATTCATTTATGTATAAGGCAATCAATTAATGTCTGCTGCAGGCCCAGTGACTCATGGCGGCCAATATTACTCATCCGCCCTGGTGGCATTTAAGTAAATATGCTAACTGTTATTTCAGAGCCTCCTGCTGCTGTTATCGATATACCGGAGAGTCGGCAAACACATTTATCAATCGAATGGCCTGCAGTGCCGGTTCAAGTCGATGACAACGGTGATCGTCAGGGAAAATAATAAAAATAAAACATATATGTATGTATGTTGAAAAAGCATACCGCCTTTTGTAGTTGATATTGAAAGTGGTTTTTCTTTATTTATTATTTATTTTGTTGTTTCATTTTTTGTTCAGACCACACACGCAGCCCGCTTCGCATGTTATTTACAGTTAATTGCTGCTGGCGGCAGCGGGATTCGATTGCCGCTGACTGTGGCAGAATGAATGTTAAATTACATTGATAGTTTCATCAGCCGCAACAGCAATTTTTTGCGCCCGCTTTTGTTTATTTACTTGCGACTCGGCTTTACTCCCAGCCCTGCCCCTGCAGTGTGCCACTGCATCTGCGGTTTCGCTTTCATTGTTGCAACCAAAGAGAGTAGATGGAAAATAAATTGAAACTGGCATTTAATTAAGTTAAGCCGAGAGGCAGCGAGCCCGGGTTCAGGGCGAACGTATAATAAATAGCACTCACTGGCAATTTATTAAAATAAATACAAAAATATATTGCACCGGTCAACACTAATTGCAATGTTATCTTAGCAAGGACGTTGTAGATTCAAAAAAAAATAAATAAAATAAAAGTAAAAAAACTCAACTCAAATTGCCAGTGAAGTTGCAACATTGCAACAAAGTCAAAGTGTGGCACGGATTTGGTGGACTTTATTAATTAAGTGCAAACGTAGTCACTTACAAGCCGTTTAAACTGCGTGTTAGCCAACTTGAAATGGCCCGGCTAATGCGCCAGCAGCAGGTCTCCCCAAAAACAACAAAAAAAAAAAAAAACAAATAAACAAAAAAACAGAAAAAATAAAATATACTTGTATGCCGGGAAAAATTGTCAACCCGGTCACATAAATTTGCCTCTAGCTGCGGTTGCTTACGCTTTTCGGTATCCCATTTAATGGGTTAACGTTAACACCTCGCGGCAATTGCGCGGCCAAGTTGCAGGTTGCAGGTTGCAAGTTGCACGTTGCAACAGTCAAATAGCCACACCAGCAAATGGCCAAAAAAGCCACCATTTGGCTTGTCCACCACCACTAAACAGTAAAATTTTGCTGGCTTCCTTTTGATCATAACTCGCTGAGTTATTTTGACAATTTGAATTGTTTCTCCACCACTTGGTTTCGTTTTTTATTTCGCTTTTAATTTTTCTACTTTGCTGTCCATTTTTTTTTTCATAATTTTTTGCTTTTTTGTGACCAAAATTGCCGAATGGATCTGCATACACGCCATTTGAATTATGGCCAAAATAGATGCTGAGGCATTGATTACGTCACCATAAATTAAGATATAGTTGTCAGGAGATTTATGCAGACAGGTGTTAATATTCATCGATTGGCCAATGATCGTAATTCTCCAGGAAGTTGCGTGGGCGCCACTTCGCTGTTTGTGCCACAAAAAATTTGTCAACTAATGGGTTAGCGGCAGATAAAGCCCGGTTTATGGTTGTATATGGAGTGATTTTGGCAACCAAACCATAAATATTTCGAATTAATTTCCCTCAAATTTGTCCGAAATGGATTTCCAATTGAATTTCCACTCACTTTGCGGCAAGGTAGGGTTGGAAAGGAATTGTTTAAAATTCAATTTGCAAATTTATGCATTTTCAATAGAGCTCTCAATAGAGTAACAAAGTGTTATTATGTTATTGGTTCCGAATTTATGGATCTAATCATTGGCTTTTAATGAATTTTTACTATTTATGAGTATTATTTTTATTGACTGTGCCACAAATGAGAACTGTATTCTACAATTTTCCAGATGTGTTACTTCATCGGCGACTTCCCCTCACTTGAAACTCAAGTGTCGACCACCCAACGATTCCCAGATCATGGAAAATTGTTGACGTTGCGATGGATGGATCCAAGGACCCAAGTCGGCGGGCGTGTCTGGACCACTTACAACATAATTATCCTTTCCGAACGGCTCAAAGGTAAACAGAGCGAAAAAGACCCACTACTTCTGATGGTATGGATGGTACGAGAGAGCCCTATAATGATGCCATTAATTAGCTGAAATTACCAACAATGGCTGGAGAGCCGGACAGAAATTGTTTGTGCAATTTTAGCACCCTGGAACCGCCCCGGGGCCAAGGGTAACACCTTTTGATTTACGCTCCCTTAGCTCGTGGACCGTAAAACAAAAGTTTAGGGCCACGAACAGAGCACCGAGAAGTCACCTCCCAGAGATTCGCAGATCTATGTGGCATTGGACTCGGTTTACCCGGCAGGGCGCCGTCTGTCTTTCCGAGGAGGGTTCTCCTGGCCATCAGTTCTGTGTTTTTTTTTGTCGGGCCTAGAGCAAATGTCAGACGTAGGGCATAATAAAAACGTCATGTCCTTGTCCTGCCTGTGTGGCAAACAGGATCGGTCTCCCTGGTCGCATTCCCGGTTCTCGGCCGGTGGCTTAAGGTGCCAAGTGCGGCCAGCTGGGTTTTTCCCCCCGCCCACTTTTATTGTCTGCCATTTTTGCCAGCCAACATTATTTCAGTTTTTCAGTTGTTCTGTTTTCTGTTTTCAGTTTTCAGTGCCTTTTGTTTTATTGTTTTTCGCGCGTCATTATTCTGACTTTAAGATTTTGTTTGTTTGTTTTCCATTGCCCCCGAGCAGGGACTAGAGATCCTTGTCTAAGCCATCCTGGCCAGCCAACTGTCAATGTTGTCGGCCAGGACTTAATTAAGGCTTCAGGTGTAAAGTGCCCATAAAAAACGAACCACAAACACAGACACAAAACTTGACCAGCCGAGCGCCATGAAAATTATTATTCGAACCCACAGATCGCAACTCTTTTTTTTAAGTTTTTTTTCGTATCTTCCTGGGAATGTTTTGCAAATTGATTCCCTGGAAAAATAAACCTGTAATAAGCCACTACCAAGGTGGCCATAATCCCGCTCTGCTTTTGTGTGTTTTATGGCTAAATGTTTGTAATATTTTCGATGGGAACATTGGCCAAGTCATAGGATCCATTGATGTGATTGGATTGTTTAACTTGTTGCCGATTCGAGTTTCCATTGATGCCAGAAGTCTTAAACATTTTAACTTGATTCTCCTTATGTTGAATTAGTTTTTTGATTACTATTTTTTGTAAATACATTTTATTATAAATACTCTTGAGTTGGCCTAAGAAGTAAACCATTTAACTTTAGTTTGTTTAAAAAAAGCTTTTACGGATTGGAACTAAGTTATATCTCATGTTTTCTTTCAGCCTCCTTGAACCTTTCTGTTTAAGCCAAATTGGATCACCTTTTTTGGCCTTAATGGCGCTTCCTAATCTTCGCAGCCAAGCTATAAGGTCAACGTCCTGAGACCCTCTTCTCTTTTAGTCTTAATTTTGTTTTATGTGCCAAAATGCTGGCTAAATTCGCGGCATGACGGCCCTTTAATAAGAAGATATCCGAACTCCTTTCCGAGCATGCCCCGGAAGATAACTCTATTAAAGGCTTCGCTGTTGAACGGAAAAAGTCTGAGTGTGGTCTAGACTTTAAGCCAAGTTCATGGTTACGTCAGAAGGCAAACGATGTGCCAATTGAATGGCAATTTACCCAGACCCCGTTTTCTGCAAATTACCTGAACTACAAGACTTAGTTGACAAGGTGTCGGCAGGCACGCATTGTCATCAAACAGATACTTGAATTAGCCGGTATATTAGGGGAATACGGGGGCTTGGGGGGACTTCAATGGTTTTTTTTTGGGCGGCTTGCGTGCAACTGGGAACAAGCCAAAGACACGCAAGCCACCTCTTGCCATTAACAACTGCCCAAAATACACAGGTATTTTATGATTAAAAGCTCCATTTGCATGCCCAAAAAAAAAAAGAAGAGAAGAAGTGAATCAGGGTTGGGGTTTCTGTTTCTGTTCTTTTTTTGAGGTTCGAGTTTGAGTCATGCAAAGTGAGCCACCATCATCATAAGCTCATTAAACGGTAGTGAGACTCGATTCGATTCCAAAGACTGAAGGACCCCGATGGATTTGCATATCTGCACGCGATGTCCTCCGCTCCTTTCCCTGTCAATTTCCCCCTGGTTTTACGTAATTGGAAAGTGGCAGTCCGGCTGGAAAAGAACTCTGAACGAAAGGAGAGAGGAAGGTGCCAGTCTGGCCGAAGTGAATTGATTTATTTGGCCCGGCACAAGCCATCTGACAAATGAATGCATTTCCGTTCTGCCGCAATGATCAACCGACAGTCCTCTCTTGGATTTGGCCACAATTTTATTTATTTGTATCTCTGTATCCCCGACCTCAAAGCTTGCGACATTTCCTGCCCAATGACACGGAAACTTTTAGTTTTTCGAGGAAATATTGGCTCGGGGAGATGCTGGGGGAAATGCTTAAAATAAATTAGAGTAAATCAATTGAACAGACACTGGAGATTATCGATTGTGGCTTGGCTGATTTATAGAATCAGTCATTTTGGACAGATCCAAAAATAAATTAGAGTAAAGGGGTTAACAGGAGGGACACAGAGAAACTAGGATCCTAACGAGGAGAAACCCCTAACAGATGCTGAACCTTCACTCTCATTACACAACCCAAGAGATACTATATCTCACCACTCACCAAAAAACAGGGTTAACTCCTCCAAATCAACAAGAAAAGTAAAAAGCGGAAGGGCCCTACTGATATAAATGATGATAAATGCAGCGTGGGGGAATTAAGTTCAATTTAAAGGGTATTTAGGGATCAGCCACACATCGGGCGACAGCAGATCGCGCGGTCCTCTCGTCCATCTATCGTCCGATCGATCTCAGCGGCGCAGCAACACACAAAAAGGTTCATTCCTTTCGGGGAGTGACGAAAGATCTTGTCCATTAGGTTGTCTGCAGGCAGTTAATAGCTGCACCACCACCAAAAAAATACAAAAAATACAAAAAGAATTAAAAAACGAGCAGGCCAACAACGGTGGCTCAAAAAGAATCCATATTGAGATTGATATGTTTGCCAGGGTCCCCAGACAACAGGCGATCGGCGATCGGTGATCATAATGCCATGATTATAGTTTTGTGGTTTTTAATATTCATGTCGATCACAAGAGGGCCTAGCTAGCTCTTTTCGGACCGGCTAAGCGATATTTGTTTGATGAATTTATAGCCAAAGAGATCGGTGATCGGCGATCGGGGGTTCGGCGGCGTTTTGTTTTATCCACGGCATTTCTTTAATGGTTTTTCGTTTCTGGATTTGGAATTGGGTATTATGGTATTGGGGTATTAGGAATCGAGCTCGTAAAATGCACAATTTAACGGTGAGCGGGTTTTGTGGAGTGTGCTATAGTTATGAGTCTGAGTTGGGTCTCTACCTATCGATTATCTCACAGATAATCAGACAGGGAGTGGGTCACATGGTGGGTTTTATTGATTAGAACATGATTCTGATGATTATTAATAATTCAAACACTAAACACTGGAGAGTGGAGGACTATCTGATACCCGGTACTAGTCCTGACTAACCATTTATCTACTCCCATAGATGGTATTCCCACGGTGGATAAATTCCGAGAACTTTTGATTTCTAGGCTCATTGACTAGCCCTTTTTTTTGGCCTTGTGGGTTTCTCAAGTGCGTAATTGCTGACAGGCCAGCTCCTTGCTGCCAACTGGAGATCAAACGATCCAATCGCTCAATACCAATCGAAGCCAAAAAGGAAAAAAGATTTCGGATGGAAAGAAAGAAAGCCAGCTTTGAAGACGAGCCGAACGGCATTGTTATTCAAAATGAAGGGGAGACACTTGAGAAGACAACAAAATAGAAGAGGAAAATAGAAAAACTACTGGGACAAGGAAAACTACATCAAATTGGCGCTTAAATATTTTCTGACCAACTGTGGGAAACAATAATATTGAAATAGACAGAGCCAGAGCCAGGGATAGGGACTGGGCCAGGAACGAAAGCGCATTTGACTTCAACTGTAAACTTGGCTTGAAATGGAATGGAATGGCCACTTGAGTTTTGAAGCGTTAAGTGGAAATCAATGCAGGCCCTCTCTCTCACACTCCCCTAGCCCCATCTCTTTCTAAATTTTACCAAAAAAAAAAAAACAAGAAAGGAAAGCTAACTTCGGGCGGAGCCGAAGTTGATATACCCTTGCAGTTCAGTCGCAGTCCGCTAGGTGGCGCCACCCATCTTATTTTATTAGATATATAGCGGATCGTTTATAGTCGGCCGATCCTTATGAAAATTGGCAGATCAGATTGTTTTCCCCAAAATAGAATCTGTACCAAATCCCATCTTTCTAACTTAAAAAACACCAAAGTTATGCCAATTTTGATCGTTCTATGACAGCTATAGGATACAGTCGGCCGATCCTTACGAAATTTTGTACATAAGATATTTTGGTCAAATATAACATGTGTAGAAACTCCCAACCCTCTAACTTAAAAAACACCAAAGTTATGGCATTTCCGATCAATCAGTTATATGGCAGCTATAGGATATAGTCGACCGATCCCGGCCGTTCCGACTTATATACTGCCTGCAAAGGAAAGAAGGGTGTGTGCAAAGTTTCAACTCGATAGCTTTAAAACTGAGAGACTAGTTTGCGTAGAAACGGACAGACGGACAGACGGACAGACGGACCGACGGACAGACGGACAGACGGACAGACGGACAGACGGACAGACGGACATGCTCATATCGACTCAGGAGGTGATCCTGATCAAGAATATATATACTTTATAGGGTCGGAGATGTCTCCTTCACTGCGTTGCACACTTTTGACCAAAATTATAATACCCTCTGCAAGGGTATAAAAATGGAAAAACAAGAAAGATTGAGTGAAGCAATTGACCAAAAACTGTCGAACTGACGATCGGCAAGCGGTACACTTGTTCGGCTTTGTTGTTGACCATGTTTTCTTAACCGTTTGAGCCCCTTTTTCGACTCTTTTTTTTTCTACCATTTTACCAAGTCGCGCGGTAGGTAAAAGAATATCGGATCGAATCTGTTTGGGAATTTTTCAACATCAACAGTTTTCTAAAGCCAAGTCGTGGTCGCCAGCGTCGGCGTCTCTTGGAAATTTGTTTGTGAGCTGGCTGGGCTGGTGCAACGGAAATGCATTTATTTGCTGACGTCTTGGCCTGGACTGAAGGGCCAAGGGCTATGCTATCCGTCTCTATCGGTGTCCATCGCCCTGTCTCTGTCGCAGGGCGTTAATTGATGAATCTGCGCGATCGGACAACGTACCGGTGCCAGTTCAATATACTATATACTATAGCCAGACCAGACCCCATCCCGGATTCCATGTGCTATTTCTTGGAATCTCTTTCGGGCCATGATTTCCTTTCTGACCAATTCTCCCAGCCAAAGTCGAACTTTCTGTCTTTTCCTTCGTTTTCCCTTTTGGGTGTTCATGTTAAACACATCTATTTATATTTTAATGATGTTTGTAATGATGGTGCTAAATATTTCCCACATTATTAGCACCTCTTCGTCTGGGTCTCGGATGTCTGAGTTTCAGTTTTTTTCTTCATTTTTTTTGGGCTCAGGGACAGGCGGCAAAGTCATTGAGGGATTTTCTTTGGGAACCCAACCATTGGTTCAGGGTGTTCATGTATGTGATCGTATCACAAACAAATAGGAAGGTTAGGTATGCAGACGATTAAGTTTTTGTGGCCAGCAAAGGGGTTGGGAACAGGATTAACAAATTTGTTTAAGCCAGATCTTGGTGGTCAAACAGGGAGAGAAATGGAAAGATGAATGGCTGGAAAGGTGAATGGAATTCGGCCAAATATTTGGCCATTCTGCAAAGACTTTACTGAGACTACTGGACTTCTTGAAACCATCTCATTATGTGAATTACAGACGGCTTCTTCAAAAGTATCTCTGATTGATCGCTGGCGCTGCTGCCCTCAACGATGCTGAACAATGCTAAACATTTTTAATGAACTACAAGGTAAACACCAAACAGCCTCCAGAACATCCAAGTGCCAAGAATGGAGAGAGTCCCAGAGGCCAGACCCTTGGGGGAGTGGGTCTGAAATTCATTTGATCAAGAAATTAACGGTTTCGTTACTTGTTACATGCATCCCAAGGGGTAAGGGTTAGGGCGTTGATTGGGCAACGCCCCGAACATATAGCCATGGTTATAACCCCAAAAGACAAAGTACGAGTATAGGGGGAGAGCCAGAGCCAGAAGCGATTGCGTTCTTAAATTTATGACCGCACATGATGAGCTATAAAATGTTTTATGGCCCTGGACCCTAGTTGCATTGCCGGTCCTAGAACCAACCCGAATCCGATTCCGAATCCAAATCCAAATCCGTATAAACATAAATCCGTATCCGTGCCACAAGCCACCTCAACAATTTTCGCCTTCTGTTGGTCCGAAATTAAATCGTGTGATTTATTGACATGTGGGCCCGCTTCTGTTTTGGGAAAATGGGAAAATGTTGTGGTTACGTGTGTGTGGTTTTTCCTCGGGGTGGTGAAAGTGGTTCCACCTTTTCCCGCCCTTTCTCCTCGCAATTGATTGAGATGTCAAGATTCATTAGCCATCATCCCCTCCATTATTTCGATTTTGGTTTTCCAGCTAACCAGGAATATGGCTGACCATATTATCCGCCACAAATCCGCCAGCGGAAATTCCCAACTAAACAAGTGTGGGTTAAACCCAAAAATCCCAAACAGCAGCTTTGGCTAACAGGGTACAGGGAACAGGGAACAAGGATCTGAAGGATAATCCTCGACTACCTGAGCTTAGTCATGCAAATGAATGAAGTTCTTCAGGGTCGAGGCCGGAGAGGGCGTGAAAATTGACAAAGGAACTTTCGCACATTAGTCCTTAAGTGGTCTTAGAGACTCAGAGAGGACCCAGAGACCAGCTGGAAATTTTCACGCGCACTCGCAACAAAACAAAAAATCATTTTTGCACCTGTTGTTACTGCATTTTCCAGCATTTTTCTTGCTTCTTGTGAACCCATTGTCCTTTCGCTTCCCCTATTATCCTGCTGTGTGGAGGCTGTGTAAGGTTGTGTAGCTCGTGCTGGTCCTTGTACATTATATTTTGTTTTTTTCTTTTCTTTTTCTTTTTGTCTTCAACCAGCAGCTGCAGCGGCTCTAATTGGTCATGGTCAGATGGTTGTTGTTGCCACCAAAGTAAGACGAGTGAAAGTTGACCCAAAGCGTAGCAAATTTTTATGATTTTCTTCTTGTTTCTGTCTTCTGAGATTTTGCAATAAATTAGGCACTATATGTAAGGTTAAAAACTGGCCAAAAATGTGGCTTTAAGAATACCAGATTTTGTAAAAAGCCTCAGAATTTCTGGCCCCAAGAAAGTATCTCTCTCTCATTGCATTCCTCACCTCATTGTTGCAACATCTGAAGTATGTTTCGTCATGAATTTCAATGAGAGTTGCCTCCTAACATTATTAATAACTTTTTTTCTACAATTGTAGCACTTTTTTAGGGCCCTCTGTGTATTATTTTTTGGTCAAGTCAAGAGGTGGTATGCCCCATCTTCCCCATGCCATCTATTGTCATGGAAATTAAAGCAAACAAACGCCGGCAACAAACTACTGTAAATAATTGAAATATTTTTGTTTCTTCGATATATAGTATAGTATAGTTTCGTATTGTTTTGTGAAAGGTATATAGAAAGTGGAGAGTTGTGGAAATTGTAAATTAGATGGCAATGTGAAGGCGTTTCCTGCAGACGTGTCAATAAACAAAAAACATGCAGTTGAGGTTGCAGTTGAGGGGCTGGGGGCACTTGAGGTGTTAGGGGCACGAGGGGGTTAAGTAGTAAATTTATTGGAATACTTACGTATCTGTGAAGTGTCTGTCACTGAGACTGTTCCTTCCGCAGCTAGGTGTATGGCTTTGTCTTGTGCACACAGTGACATTATTACGTAATCTTCTACTGTACATAATGCACCTGAAATCACCACCTGGAAAAAAAAAGAGTTCAAGGACTTGGTAGTAGGTTAATCTTAAAAAGTTATAGAATTTTTATATCTAGTTATATTTTGTCCCTCTCTCTCAACCTTATCGCAGTGCTATCTAGCAAAGGGGCCTTCAATAATTGTATCTAACAGATACTAACGTGAAAATATCAAACCCAAATTGCATACCAATGTTTACACGTTGTCACTACAAATACTTTGATATCCAGAGCACAGAGCAAACAAAAGCACAAAAGTATTTCATGTTGTTTGTTTGCTTGTTCTTCTATTGCCATCTTTGAGTGCCACAACACTGGCCTCCCATTTGGGGCGTATGTCGGTAGCCCCCAACCCCAACCCCAACCCTTTGATTCGTGTTGGGTAATTTATCATGTTTGATTAGTTGTCTCTTTGATATTTTATTACATTCATTAATAATCGCGCCTTTGATTTAATGAATTTATTGTTTCGCCAGGCAGGCGGCACTCGTTTCTAGTGGCCACCATGCCCCCCCCTGCTACCCGGTTATTGTGCCAGGTCAGGTTATAAATCAATTTGGACCCAGATACCCACATGGCTTACACCTTACAGTGGAAGGACTTTGATAATGCGATTTCTGGAATGCCCAATTATGAGTGCTTGGCAAATTTTCAAGATTTATTTCCAGATTTACGATATAGTCTTAAGGGCTATCTCTCCAGGAAATTGTAAAGAAAACAATTGACAATTGCACTTCTCTTGTTAGATATTCTAGTGTGGACTTTGCACTATCTGGGGGGTATCTTGCCCCCTCTACTTTGGTTACAGATATCTCTGAATGAATAAGAGTTACAACCAGCCCCCTGTCTCTGTCTCTGGCTCTCTTTCACACACATGCCACACCTTATCTCCATTCATAATTTCATCAACCTAGAAAAAAAAAAAACCAAACTCTTTTGTGTGGGGCCTTGCTACGCTTTATTTATTAGAACTCTGTCGATAATTACAAAATAATGCATTTGGTTGCCTCCCAGCCCGCAACTCCTCCACCACTCGGTCCACCTTTTCACCCACTTCACTTTGCCCCTCCTCCCCGCTTTAGCTTGCCACCCACAAGGGACAGGGGACTACACGGAAAGAAATTGAGAATTTATTGAGGTAGCTGGGAGGGCAAGAGTCTCAGTGAATTTCTCCGAGTGGAGGGCTTGCTTGCTGGGAAAATCATGCAACCACATTGGTTACGGGGGATCGAAACGAGGTTACCCCGGGCATAAATTCGAGGCGAGGAAGTGCTCGATAGCATTACAAAGCGTGCGCCTTGATAAGATTTCGAAGCTACCAACTTGGAGGGTTTTTTGTTTTTGTAATGGCATGGGAGGTGGCAGGTTTCTTTGGGTTGAAGCATTGAGGAAGTATTTGGCCTGTAAGTTCTTTGTAACTTGGCTAATTTGCCGCTTGATAGTTGAGGCTGCAACTTGTCTTGAGGAGGCTTGATAAAATGGGCTTTTATATAGATTTGGAGCGTATTGCCATTCGAGTGGTTCGAGGTGGCGCTGTAAATCGAGAGTTTCGAGGGTTTTTGGGTAGAACGCCACGGCGCCAATCAATCGAAATGTGAAGAGTGAAGTGGGATAATGGTGATTATAAAAAGGTAGTTGGATAATTACCCCAAAACTCCTATATCTCTATCACTTTCTAAGGCTATTGATCACTGAATAATACTCACAATAAAAAACAGCAGTCTCTCTAACTGATTCGACATTCATTCGGCGATTAATGTACATAATTTTAACCCATTTACTGCCAGAAGAGAGCAGTAAACTAAAGCTTTAGAGTCGTCGTTGTTGCAGTGGCAGTTGCTGTTGCTGTTGCACTTGTTGTAGCTGTGGCTGTTGTAGTTTGGTGATAACGTGGCTGTTAATTGATTTGGATGACATTGGTAAGTTGTAATCCCCGTGTAATCGCCTCACTTGACCGATAATTCTGACACCGCCACATTTTCCATTTATATATTTAAAGCGTTTTGCTTTCTCTCCTCGAAAAAGGTCGGCTATATTTTATTTTTGCAATATTTTCAGGTATGATGGTGTTTTTTATGTTCGAGTCCAAATGAAATCGAAACTGAATTTCTGAGTCACACAAACACAGGTTCACAGGGACGCACACGCGATATACTTCCGCAACTCAATAATAAAATAATAATATTCGTTAATAAACCTTTAATGCGACCTGCTCGGTGGCACGTTTGACTTCGAATCGGTGTTGCCAGGCTAATTCGTGGATTTTTATTTTATGTTTTCGATATTCGGAATTACGATACGTTGCGGCCACAAGACGTAACACCCAAAAGTCGCGTAATGCTTGAGACGTAAGGCTAAAATCGAAAAAATCGGGCGCGAGACGTTGAACGTCTTTGCAGGGCGATTGAATTATCGAGACTAAACCGAAGCGAAACGTGCGACATTTTTTGGTTTTGTGTTTTTCTTCCTTTCCACATACAGCAGCAACAGCAACAGCAGCAGCAGCAACGGCAACAGCAGCAGCAACACCAACAGCAGAGCAACCAGCAACATCAGCAGCAACAGCAACACCAACACCAAAAAGCAACAGCAACATTAGCGGCAACAGCAGTTTGAAAACTTGCGCATTTGTTGTCTCTCGTGAAAGTATGAGGGTGTGAGAGTGTGTGTGTGAGTGTTAGAGTGCGGGTGCGTTTGTGAGCGCGGCCATTGCTGCTGCAGTATGGCCATTTATTGCATGCGATAATGGCGAAGAGAAATGGCTGCAACACGGTCTGTTAACTAACAGCTGTTGTCATTCGAACCAGCCGTCTGTTGTTCGAACTGTCAAGCAGTGCATGGCTGTTAACGTTCTGTTATTGTGTGGCAGGAGACTGGTTGAATGTTAATTCTTGGCATTTCATAATTATGAGTTTAAGAATTGTTTTTAAATGCTTATAATAGATGTAAGAAAATATAAATATTAATATTTTAATAAAGAATGTTTAATTATGTTTCTTAATAAAAAAATAAAATTTTCTCTAGCTTGTTTTCCAGTGGGAGCCTTTTTTGGGAGATACTCTTTGTTTACTTTAATTCCTAATTAATTCCTGGCACCAACTTCCTATAATTATTTAATTATGCCAGTAATGAGTTTGATTTACTAACAAGGAAGACTAATTATTCTAACTAACTAAGCTTAGGTGTTGAATCTATTCAATCTTTTGTTTCATTAGTTTACTAGCCATTCAAGATGTTACTTCATTTCTTAAAAATATTTCTCATTCTAAAAGTGGTTTCCTCAAAACCTGAAGACATTCTAAGTCAAATATCTATGGAACTTAAAACAAGAACTCTTGTATACTTTGGCTATTCTATTGAGAGTTTTGATCACTTTGATTTAAAGAGTGAAGAACCTAAACTACTGGTCCACAAAAACATCAGCGAAGAGTTTCAAATCTGTCATGATGAGCCTGTGATTATTATAACGATTCTGGAACCTGATTTGGACTATAATCTGGAAATTGTAGAAGTGCTTAGATCCTATCTCAAGGATAGGCAATATAATGATGTTTTTCTCATAGACAAAAGTGCAAATAGTGACAAGAGTTACATTGAGGTTTTAAGAACCTATTGGAATACAGGTTTCCCTCGGGTGCTGATTTATGATTCTCTGGAGCAACTTTGGTCTCTGCAATCTTATCAATTTTTTGAAGTTAAGAAAACCAGCTTAAATAAGTATCTAATGAACAGAGATAAAGTAAACTTAAAAGGCTATCCCTTGCAAGTTTTGGTGACCAACGATCCCCCGCACTGTTTTGTGGATGAACAGGAGCAGCCCCATTCCCCGAATCGCTATAAGGGCAGTATTATCACAATCTTCAAGATATTCGCCGATAAATTGAATGCCAGCTTTCAGGCAGTGCCCTTTCCAGGATTAAGACGGTAGACGAAGCCGAGGCCTGTGGCAGCATCTTCATAAAGACCTACAAGTACGCCACCAGTCAGCCAGTTCGTCTCAACCGCGTGGCCATAATGGCTCCTTTCGGCAATCCAATTGACAAGTTCTACTACTTTTTCCGGCCATTCGACTTCTATGTGTGGCTGGGCACTGGCCTGATAGTGGTCTACATAGCGGCAATGGGTTCTTTGCTCCACCGCTGGCACTTTGGCAACTGGGATGTGGGTCAGTACCTCCTGCTGGCGGTGGAGACCCTGCTGTCCCGGGGACTGACCCTTCCCCAATGTTCCAGTGGCTCGAAATTGATGCTGTTCCTACTGCTCTTCGCCATTGGCTTTGTTTTGTCCAATTTGTATGTGGCTCTGCTCTCAATGATGCTAACCACCAAGCTGTACCAAAGGCCCATTGAAAATATAGCCGATCTGAAGGCAGCCAATGTGAGTATTCTTCTGCAGCAGCACAACCTCCGACCGAATTCCATCTATGGAAGTTCAGAGGAACTCAGGGAGAGGTTCCTTCTGGTGGAGGAGTCCCTGCACAAGGAGAAGAGAGATGGCCTGGATCCCAGTTACGCCTACGTGGACTCCGAGGACCGCATGGACTTCTATTTGTACCAACAGAAGTTCTTGCGCCGACGAAGGATGAAGAAACTACCCGATCCCGTGGGCTACACCTGGGCCGTTCAGGTCATCAAACAGAATTGGATTCTAGAGAAATACTATAATGAGCACATTCAACGATTATTCGAGACTGGTTTGCAGAATAAATTGGTGGACGACGTCCACGAATTGGCCGTTAGAGCCGGCTTCCTCCATTTCTTTCCCACTCAGACGCAAACTATTGAACCACTGCGACTGGAGGACATCGTGATGGCCGCCATGGTCCTGGGCTGTGGGCACGCCCTCGCCGGGATCTGCTTCCTGGGCGAGCTGCTCCTCTAATGGGCTCATTCCGGAGAATGGCAATAGTTCGGGCTGGTCATAAAGACGGTTAACACCCAAGCAATAAAGCCGGAACTACCCCTAAGTGTATCACAATTTAAAGCGATTAGGGTCACAATAAAGCAACAGAAGAAGGACCCGCATGCGACATCCGTTTGCCAAAGGACGAGGACACTTGGAAAAATGTGTAGCCACTTCTATTGTCTTAAATGTAATGCACGAATAAAGAGTATCAAGTATTGTTGTAAAGAGGTGTTTACAATTTCTCACTTTATTTTGTAGATTATTTTTTCGAGTGGATTGGAAGTGTGTCATGTGGGTGGTGCTGCTCTGATCCGCTTCTGATTCGGAAGTTGCCAAAAATGCAAGTAGTTGATTGAACATTGATTGATAATGCCGAGGACAGGATGTGGCACACTACACAACACAAAAAAAAGGGGGGCGCGGTCCAGTGGCAATCGATTGACGGACATGGACGTGCCACTGCCACCACACCCAGTGTTCTTTCTTTTGTTCGACAAGACAATGGCGATTTGTGCACCGTGAGCAGTCCGCCTGCCACGTCCTTTTCGTTTTCTGTGTCGCCCCGTCCTTGTAATCCCCCCGATAATGGGCCATTGTCACCGCCGATGGACCCAGTGAGATGCCTGATTTTTGATGCCAATGGAGACCACTGACAAGCCACATGGCCGGATGGTTGATTTCTGACGCACTTTGGCAAAAACGCAGCAAAGGGGATTGATTGACTGGATTGGATTGGCCCACTGCGAGGGCACTTAGGGCTCATTAAAGTCGGCTTAAATTAGGTGCGATGGATGGGACTGGACTTTGAAAATAACCATCCTCTAAATAGAGTTCCAGAATTGATTCTGACACTAAGGCTATTACCAGTTCAAGTGGATTACGATGTGAGACATTTGTTATACCATCTGGCCATCGGGGAGCTGTTGATTAAAAGTAAAGCCCAATGACATTACGGTCTCGCCGACACACAGTTGAACGCAAATTTTCAGCACTCGACAGATAATTACACTTTTCAAGTTTGAAGGGAAAATAACAGGGACCTTAAGTGGGATTTAGTGTGATTGTCACCCCTTCAATCAACCCATATCTTACGGTCCAAAGTGCAAGAATTTGTTCCCCTCTAGAATGTACATATTTTGTCAATCCGATTTCACCAGTTCTGTGAGTCAGATGGCAGCTACCCCATTCCATAAAATAGTAAACAATTACCTTTTTACTTTTAGCCAACTTATCGAAGCTGTTGCCAACTGCCAACATCGTACAGCAGCACCAGCAACCGCACCCGACTCTTCACTCTTACCACGTTTAGAGGTTTCGGGAAAGTATTTGGCATAAAGTATATATTGGCCATAGTCACGAGCCATATAAGATTGGCGATTCTGCTGCTATCGCTGTGACGTCACAAGGAATGTGCTCCGAAGATTGGCAACGATTAGATTCGGTTACAAACAACTCGAAATATGTTAAGTTGTCAAGTGATAGCCGAGGGCTGTTCATTAGCGAAATAAAAGTTGCTGGACTGTCATCGAGATAGCCCAGTTGCTAAAATTTGCACCTACATAGAGGTAATATACTCCAAAATGGGGCAACTAATCGTGATCTTTAGGACGTAGAACCTCTTGAAATTAGTTCTACATTCTTTAAATGGAAATTCCTTGGAAAATTCTGAATGGGCTTGTTTGTTTTTTAGAGGAAAGTTAGATGGTAGTTGGGAGATTTTAAGGTCTAATAGCTATTAGCTAATCAGGTTAACCTCTGACGAGGTCAGGCTCTTACCAAAAACATATCACAAACTCAAATCAATCTTTATTTTAGGTTTTCTTCGCAGGGCTGTTGGCCAATCAAGCGGATACCGCAAAAAGTTAATTAATTTTTTCCCTTGCACTGCCCATTTGCCGTCAACGGCAGCCGAAAAACGCTCATCAAACTAATTGGCCAGCGTGGGTGGTCTTCTTGGCCAACTACATGGCTTTGGCTTTGGCTTGGCCCGGCATGGCTTTAATTGCATGCGCCAGTCGCCGAGAACCTGCCAAAGACAGGCATTTAAAAAGACGCAGCTTATTGTCTGCCTAATGGCCGAGAGTGAGCCAAGCTGTTGTTTTGGCCAAAAACCGTGTGGCCTCAAGGCCTGGCCAAAAACAGTATTTTTTTTGTGTGATTTTTTTTACCATTTACCGTTTGGCATTTTTGACAACCATCCAGGCTGTTTAATAAACTTAACAATTTAATTTGCCATTTTGGTTAACAAATTGTTTGGTTATGTTGGATTGTTTTTTCTAGTTTTTGGGAAGAAATTATTGGTAGTATCACAAGGCTTAAATACTCTTAAGGAAGTAATATTTTATTTAATTTTTAAATAACTAATTTTTTATGGTTTTCTATTTTCTGACAAATTAATTAAAAAAATACTTATATTGTACAAATAATACGAATTCCAGTAAGATCCATAGCGAATTATTTTTATTGGAGCGTAAATAATTATTTTTAATTAAATTGGCTGAAATTTTTTTTAAAATTGGATATTTTGTTTGGAGATTACAGTGTTGACAGCCCCATGGGGCGGGCAAACGGGTTGGCAACTCTGCTTTTGGCCCCACTTGAACTTTGTGGCCAACTGCTGACCAGCTCCCTAATCGCCCCTCTCCCTCGCTCGCTCGCACACGAAGCGCCGTTATTTGCTGTCAATCATAGCGGTATTTTCGACTCAATGGGTGGTAGGTGGTGGTGGGAGGTGGCAGGTCGGCTGGCAGGCTGGCCGACTGGGTGGTGGGAGGTTAGGTGGTGCTCTTGGCGGTGCAGCACCCAATCAATAACAATGACTGATTACGATTAAAGTCTTAAAGCCACGCGCTAGTTGGCCCATTGGCGAGCCTCCTTCAATTGGCCAAGGTGAAAATTGCGAAAATGCTTGGCCAATGAGTCATGATGGCTAGCTGGTATTAGCCAACTGAAAGCGAGAAGGAAGTGCCCGACAGTCGGAAGCGGTGAAAGTTTTGACAGAAAGTTAGGAAGAGTGATTAGTTTGGAAGGGAAAAGCCCTCGATTAGGAAATAATTATAGAAAATGACGAAAAGTTGGCCCAAAAAGTGTGTGATTCTTTAAGCCATGTGGCCATGTGACTATAGAAGTATAGAGCTTAGTGATTCTCTTAAAATGCTTTAAAAATGAATTGGCATTATTGATCCCCAACCGGCAAGACGAATGAGTAGTGGACTGTAGAGTAATATGTTCTTGTCAGTTTCGCTGTCTAATTGGTACTAAGAAAATTTACATTTGTGGAACTTAACGATAGGTGTGTGTGTGCATACATGTTGTGGATTGTAAAGCTAGTTGGTATAGAAAATATAAAGATGACAATATGGGATAACTTATAAACTATGTATCGATAGTCCATTCCTAAACATCCCGGGCCACCCTGAAACACGGTTTCTGAACTGAGTAGTTTCGCAATTTTCGTTATTGGCCGGGTTTTGAGCCGGATGATCCGGACTGCTCGAACCTTATTGTCGTTTCCTTGGAAAGTGTCGATCACCTTCGCTAGATGTCATAATGCTGGTGGTGTGTTGGACTCCTTGACGAGCGCAACGCTGCCGATCGAAATGTTAGGGGTTGTCGTGGTCCACTTAGGACGCTGCTGATGCTTCGCCTCTGCTGACAACTGCGAATGTTGGATTCGTCCACCTACTCTTAGCAGGTTGTCCTTGTCGATGATTGGTGAGATCTTGACCAATTGAGATTGGTTCCCTAGAGCCTTGTTTGCGCGTAGTAACTGGATCTCCTGTTGAAAACCAGCTTGAGCGTGTTGCAGCCACCGAATCCTTGCTGCCTTGATCTCATCGAATGTTAGAGAATTCGATATTTGTTTCGAAGATGGGTGCTTCATGCGATGAATGAAGCGCAAAACGTAAGCAAGTGTGTGTATAAGCTTCAGCCAAGATGAGTTGCGATTGAGAAGCTTATCCCATGGGTTGTCCGTCGTGACATTCGTCTGCGCAGCTAGGCAGGTAGTTTTGACTTCGTCTTGTATGCGTTTGTCTGAAAGAGAAGTACAGTTATGAGTATTGTTCAACCTTTCCAAGAATTGTTCCTTGTCCCTCAGCCATGAAGGACCCTTCCACCATAATTGGAAGTCAATGAGCTCGGATACTCCCAAGCCACGGGATGCGCAATCCGCTGGGTTCGATTTTGAGTCTACATGCCGCCATGCATGCTTCGGGATGGTTTCGAGGATTTCTGAAGTGCGGTTCCCAACAAACGTCTTGAGTTGGGCTGGTAAATACGATAACCATGACAGGACTATCGTCGAATCACTCCATGCGTAGATCGTTACGTCGTTGTTCATTAGTCCAGCTTTTATGGATTGCAGAAGTTGACTCAATAGAAGTGCGCCACATAGTTCCAGGCGCGGCAAAGACTGCTGCTTCAAAGGTGCCACCCTGGTTTTTGCAGCAAGTATGGCGACCGAAATGGTTCCATCGTCGTTAACCACTCGGCTGTATACCACCGCTGAGTACGCCTTGGTGGATGCATCTGAAAATCCGTGCAATTCGATTGTCTGTTTGTCGCTTTTAACTAAGCGCGGTATCTGGAGCTTGTGAAGGTTGTCCAGATCAGCTCGCCATTTGAGCCAGTTGTTTGCTAGTTTGCTCGGTAGTTCGTCGTCCCAATTCAAATTCAACAGCCAGAGTTTTTGAAATAGTATTTTGAATTGAACTACGATTGGTGCTAATAGACCGAGAGGGTCGAATATACGTGAGACATCCGACAACACTTGCCTCTTGGTGCAGCGAGGGTCTTTCGATAGGTTTACATTGTACGACAATGTGTCCTCTCCAGGGTGCCAATGCAGCCCTAGCACTTTGACTGGTGATTGTGAGGAATCCGTGTTATCCTCCGATTTGATGCGTTTGGTATTCGATACCCATTTCCCGAGCTCTAGGTTAGCACAGGACATCAGTTGGACCAGTTCGTCCCTGTTGCGTAGCAGCTCATCCTCACTATTTGCTCCAGTGAGAACGTCGTCGACATAGAAGTCCTCCAACACGATTTTTGCTGCGTTCGGAAACTCGTGCTTATGGTCAGCAGCTAGTTGCTCCAGCACTCTGACTGCTAGAAATGGTGCGCATGATGTTCCATACGTCACCGTGCATAGTTGGAAGTGCTTGATAGGATCTGAGGGATCCTCTCTCCATACGATTCTTTGATAGTCTCTATGTTTTTCGCTCACCCATATTTGACGGAACATCTTGACTATGTCCGCTGAAAAGACGTATTTGTACATACGGAATCGCAAGCACACAGCAAATAGGTCTCGCTGAATACTCGGTCCGATTGAGAGCGTGTCGTTTAACGCCATGCCTTTGGCGTCTTGATGTGATCCGTCGAAAACCACTCGAAGTTTCCGACCCAATACGGGATGATGTGGCAAGTAGAAATTCCTACCCTTGGGAATTTCGGTCGGTGAGATTTCTCGCATATGTCCTAGCTCCTGGTATTCCCTCATGAACTTTACGTAGTCGTTACGTAATTGTTGATTCTGTGCTAAACGTCGTTCAACTGATTTGAACCTCTGCAGCGCTCCTTGAAGTGTATCTGCGAATTGTGTTTCGGATACTTTAAACGGAAGTTCCACTATGTACTTGCCTTGTTCGTCTCGAGTGTGTGTTGCAAGAAAGTGTTTCTCCACCTCCTCGTCTTCAGGTTGAACTTCTGCCTTGCGTTGTATGCTCTCCAGCTCCCAGAACCTTCTGAGATAAGCATCGATGTCTATTGTCGTTGTGAGTGCCGTAGCGCTGCATGCGCGTGATGAAAGCAGTGATGTAATTACCCATCCGAAAATTGATGATATAGCAATGAGCTTTCCTTTGTCGTCGTAGATTTTTCTTCCAGTTATAACACTCCAAACGTGTTCGCTGCCCAAAAGAATGTCAATTGGGGCATTCGTGCTAAATTGCGAATCTGCCAATTGCAGATCGTTGAAAACTCGAAGTACAGACGCGTCGATGGTCTGCCTTTCCAATGATGACGTAATCTTTCCAAGCACGTGAGCCTGGACTACCAGCTGATCTTGCGAAATACGGGATTGGATGCTTATAGTGCTGCATCCCCTTGTAGTGTCTGCTTTGGTTGATGAAATTCCCGTAACCAGTATGCGTGATGGCGTACGAGCCAAACCAAGTGTTTGTATACAGCGTTCAGATATGTACGACAGTTCTGAACCCGTGTCCAATAGGAGTCGGCATGCAACCAAATCTCCCTTTGCGTTGCGAACGTTGACCATGGCCGTCGGCAAGGTGCTCCTGTTCCATCCAGTTGATTGTTGTGAATTTGCAGTGCCTTGTGCACATACCATTGCTGCAGAACCTTCTGCTTGTGCGATGTGACTCGTAGTCACCGTTGAGATGTGTGCGCTAGGATCCTCCTGATCCTCACCAGTTTGAGAGATTGTTCCAATAGCCTGTTGCGTGCGTTGCAGGTGCAACAGTGAGTGATGCTGACCTTTACATTGTCTGCACTTGAACGTAGATTTGCATTTTCTGACCCCATGACCAGGATTCAGACAATTGTAACATAGAGCGTTTTCCTTGGCAAACGAAAACCTCTGTCCTGCTGACATATCCAAGAATTGTTGGCATCCATACAGACGATGCTCTGTAGAATGACATTTGCTGCACTTGTTTCCTTCAAGTACAACCAGCGAATGTGTGACCTTCCTTCCCTTGTCACCGATTGAGGCTGAAGTCTTGCCTCCGATTGTTTCACGCTTGCTGAGCTCTAGTTCCTCGCAACGTGCATCCAAAAATTTGAAGAATTCCTCCAGTGTGGGTGAGTCTGTCTCCACACTGCGCTCGATCCACCTGCGTCGAGTATCTGCATCCAGCTTCTCCAGCGTCAAGTAGATGATCCAACAGTCTCGTCCTGTTTCCTCTATGGCATCCAAACCACGCACTATTTCATTGGCGCCGTCTGACACCTTCCGTAATGTTGCGGTATCCGACCTTGTTGTTGTTGGCAGCTTCATAAACTGCTCCAATAGTGAATTCACGATATGCCGTGGACGATTATATCTTTCATTAAGTCGCTCCCACGCAGTGTTGTAAGCTGAATCCGTAATAGCCAAATGTCGTACCAGATTTGCAGCTTCGTCGATCAGAAGAGATTTCAAATGATGAAATTTGTGCGTATTTGTCAAATTCGCCTTGTTGTGAATTGTGCTCTCATATATGTCTTTGAAAGCTGGCCACTCTGAATAATTGCCAGCGAACCGTTTAATTTGAATTTTAGGCAATTCGCTTTGAGCTGATGCCCCTACCATTTGAGCACTACCTGAATTCGCCGCGTAGGCGTCTCCTCCTTCAGGTCTCGACATGTTTGCAGTGGCTCGATTTGCCGCCAACTGCTCGAAGAGTTGTTGTTGTTGTTGTAGCAAACTTATTATTGCGTCGTTGTTTTGCAGCACGCCGCTGCCGTTTTCACTGTTCCCAATTGATGGACTAGGTCTTGTACCTACCATCGCCGAAAGTAATGCATGCGCCCTTAGATATTTTTCCTCGTAGAATATGTTGTCATGCTCCGGATCCACATAGCCATCTACTTCGTCGAGCATAGCTATTTCATCACCAAATCTATTGAAGTCTTTCCATGTTGTGTTGAGATGCTCCAGCCGCGAAGACACCTCTGCCCGTGTGGCGTTCGAATGTTGCGCGTCCTCAGCCCAAGCCAAGCTCCGTGTGATATTGGCCTTGAGTCTGGCGCGCCCTTTTGTCAATGCTTTTAATTGCTCCATGCCGAGAAACAATTACAAATGAGAACCAATGCACAGTAAACTACAAAACAAATCCGGATGCGAAGGACCAAACAATGATCCCCAACCGGCAAGACGAATGAGTAGTGGACTGTAGAGTAATATGTTCTTGTCAGTTTCGCTGTCTAATTGGTACTAAGAAAATTTACATTTGTGGAACTTAACGATAGGTGTGTGTGTGCATACATGTTGTGGATTGTAAAGCTAGTTGGTATAGAAAATATAAAGATGACAATATGGGATAACTTATAAACTATGTATCGATAGTCCATTCCTAAACAATTATTTTAAAACCAAATGGCTTATCAGTCAATTGGGGGACGACTGGGTCACACACACACATACACTACACACAAAGGAACACACTCACACCCCTCCTGGCCAGGATGACGTGCGAATTTGGCATTAGAGCGCCACAGCTGGAGAAGATTTATGAGCCGAGCTGCTAGGTGGAAAGCCCATAAAGATTGTCCCAAATGGCAAAATCAAAATAAATCGTAAATAAATCGGAGCGAAATTCCATGGCAAAGATTCCGTGACACCGACTATATCAGATCGTCTCCAGTGGCATCCGCTTCTCCGCGGCGGACTTTGCTATCGGATCGTATATTAATAATACTACTAACTGGGCGGACAGCTACCTTATCGGCTGGCCGGCCGGCCGACCGACCTCCACCTGGCTATATTCAATTTTATTCTAAGGCTGGGCTAATGAGCTTTAATTGATTCCCTACCAGATTGTGAGAATATTATATATAGACCGGGAGTATGTGTGTATCTTGACAGGATCTTGCGGTTTCCTTTCCCTGTTTGCCTGGCACGTGTCGTTTATGGATATTGGATTATTTTTCGGGGCCCGACCGCAACAGCCAAAGGCGTATTGAAATTTACACTTGTCGTTGTTCCCCAAAAACCATGTAAACAAAAAACCGCAAAGCCAACAAAATATTCACCCCCCACCTTTCAGTTTGTTGTGTGGAAATTGTGGCCGGCGGGCGATTCGTGTTTGACAAGTAATATAAGTGATTAAAGCAAATCTAAATACTCGTATGTGGCATACACATAGCTGAGTGAGTGAGTGACCCCCCAGGGGGGGGTTTAGATCTGGGGGTCGAATCATTTGTTAATCAAAATGCAAATGTAATCAATAGAACGGAAGTGCCTGCCTTCTGGACAGACCTGTAATTTGGTTGTTGAACTAAATGTAATAACATAATGGACCAGACCAGACCGGACCGGGCCAGTTCAAAGGTGAAAAGGGGAGCTCAGGCACAGTGGTTTAAGTTAATTAATATGTAACTTAAAGTGGTTCATTATTTTAGAAGTATATTAGAGAGATTAGGGATTAAGGGCTAGGGTCTTGCCATCTTTTTCTTTAAACTCATTTTCTTATAAATTTTCTATTTAAAAGTAAGATACAATACCTTAAAACATATATCCATAAAATCCTTTATACTTAAATATATATTTTATAAAAATTTTTCTATAATTTGTGCCATTGTCAGCTGGGTAACAAAGTCGCCCCCTTTTTGGCGTAATGAGTCTAGCCGTAGCGCTCCCTTTCCTGCCCCAAGTTGCATGTCAAACGGCATGAACAGGTTGCAAAAGGTCGCCCCACCTCCTGGCCACCTGCCCTCATCCCCAACCCACCTGGTAACCACCTGGACGACTGGCCTTTTGGCATTTCGGCTGCCATTTTCCTGCGGAAATGTGCGCCAAAATGTTTGCGTGCCTCCACCTAGTATGAGAATGTAATATGTTGGAATATTTGAAATTTAAGAAAAACAACATGTCAAGGAGGGATGGCCGGATGGCAGGATTAGAAAGGGAGCTTCTGGTGGGGGAAGGGAATAGGAGGCGGAGTCGTGGGGAAGTTGGCAAATGGCGACGGCAAATGCGTTCATTGAACTGCCTGAGCGATGCAATAAAATCAGAAAAAAAATAAAAGAAAACATACATCTAAAAGGAAAATAAATATGGGTAGGATAGCTGGCGACAGGGAGAAGCTAGTGGGATGGGAGTTACGGGCCCCAGAAGGCGGTGGGACGATCTAAGACAAACAGTGAACGGATTTATGGGGTCGCTTCGGGTCGCCGTCGTCTTGTGGCAAGGAAAACGGAAGCGGAAAGACGCGCAACTGGCAACTGACACACAAATGTGACGGGGAGAGGTGGCAGGGGAACCGCAAAAAGGAAGCTGCCAACCCTTGCACTTACACTGCCCCTAAAAGTATCTCAATCTTTTGAATCAAATTTCACTTTTTTGTGGAAAACTAAAAGGATGAAATAAAAAGGGTCCTTTTTCTCTCAGTGCCTTTATCCTTTAGTGTTTTTTTTTCTGTTTGGACTGGCAAACGGAAGCGAATTATGTTGCTTTATGCGACGAAAGGGTTCAAGACACAACTTCCATCCGAGGAACTGCAGAAGTAGCTCCTGCGGCAATCCTGGGGTGTCCTGGGGTGAAACTGATATGCCAACTGCCAAGTGATACTGCCCAAAAAGCCGCAGATACAAAGATACTGTATCGCGTATCCCTATCGCGTGGCCCGTTTAATGTGCAGAAAATTTCTGATATTAATAATCTGTTCGAGTATCGGATTTTGTTTCAGCAAATTACTCACGGCTCGATGGGCGGGCAATCGAAAAAAAATCTGTAATTGCTACGGCTGATTGCATAAACAAGAGTACCACGGGGCGTATGCTTAATATTCGGGGAGATTGCTTCGGGAAATTGAGGGAATAGATTACCATTACTATAATCACAGATTGAATTCGTAATCTGCATTTGCTTCCTGTCATAAAACAGATTCATCGATTGAATATTTTTTTTTGTATAAAGGCCCAGCCGGCAGTCACTTCTTTTCGCGATAAGATTTATTTGAACACTCGGACTCTAACTTTGTGATATAGATTCTGAAAAAAGGAAAAGAAATTCCTTCTGCATTCGATCAAATACTTGCTATTTAACGATGATACATTAAATTCCATTGGCAAACAAATAATGCGTACTATATATAGTGGATGAACACGGGAATTTCTGGCACAAATATCACATATTCGGTGACTGCGCGTGTCACGTTAGATTCCTTCAAGTGAGTAGCATCAATAAATTAACTTTTTCAGCCAAAGACCCCTTAATCGGCGACTCTAGCTTGTCACTCCCACGGTTCCGAAGTGAAGTTAAAAGTGAGAGTGAACGATTTTCTTGTCAAAGGCCTAAGGTGTCTACAAAGACCCAGGCGAATGTGAAAATCTCCACCAGTCAGATAGTGAGGTAATCAACTCTTCGAGATACGGTCAAGGGCGAATATAGAGCACTCAATATTAACCGAAAAAGGTTCTCTTGGCTATCGAATATCGAGTATCTATTAATTTGCGCTCCAAAAATTATGCCCGACTTAAGCCGTAACTAATTTAGACCACTTTAAGCTGGCTAACTCCTCGGCTGACTCTTGTTTTTTTTTTCCTTGAAGTAGGTGTGACTGACGGAAGGCTGGAAACTGAAACTAAAACTGTGGCAAATGCCACGCCCCCCTGGCAAGAGGCCAATTTGTTGCGCTTCGTTGCGCGTGGAAATTATGATTTTTGCTTTTGTGCAAATCTCATTACGCGTTTTTCGCTCTGAAAAAGGATGCCGATGTTTTAGGCGTTTAGTCGTCTGGTCATAAATATAGGTTGCCTGCCAACTCGACTTTGGATGAAATTGAAAAGCCCACCATCCATCCCCGGGGCGCCCGCAGGGTTAAACGCGTTACGTGGCATTTTAATTAGGCTCAAAGTTTTATGGATATTTCTTTAATGGCCCCGCATAAATTCTTCCTTTTTCTGCCTAGAGTCTGATGGAAAAGACGCCGGACCAGATTCTGTTTCAGATTCCGATTCAGATTCATATTCAGGGTATCCGGGGGATATAAAATGCACGGCAGGCAGTCGAAAAGTGAATTTTATGCCAATCATTAAACGGAGTTGTGAAAACGAACCGCTTTGTACTTCTGACTGGGAAGGGGGAGTTGTATCGGGGAGCTGATAACTTTATCCCGTCGGCGGACGAGGCGATCGGCGGACAACTTTGTAGCCGCCTTGGAGAGGCCTTATCGATTGCCTGATAAATGTTTCACTCGATGCGGTAGGCTCTCCACTCCAAGGGAGTCATTCAACCCGCGACCCAGCTGCAACTGCAACTGCAACAGCCATTGCAACGGGAACGGTATCTCGTATCTGGTAAATACGGTTTATGGCTCCTTAAAGCTCTGCTTACTCTGGGGTATTTGAACAAGCAATTGGTATTAGTCTTGGCTATGAAATATTAAGCTTATTGGATCAATAAAATAAAAAGAGTTGAAAGAAAACCTTATTGATTGTATTTTCTTTTTAAATAACATAATTTTTAATTAATGCTCAACTCGTGATCAGACTTTATTCAACTCGTTTGTATTTGTTTTAAATGATATTTCGGGTCTGGCTTGTATTTTTGCATATCTCATGGGCATCACGAAGTCCCTCCCAAGTTGGAAGCGGAATGATTTATTTGCATATGCAACATCGAAATGCACTCACAAAATGAGCTTTTAAGTGGCCGGCCCTCCACTTTCGACTTTTTTTTTTATTTCGGCTTTTGTTGGCTTTACCCTTTATATATATATTTTTACAAAAAAAATATATACAGAGCTGGGAACTGTCACCAAGTGCTCCACATTTAGTTTGTAAAGCTTATTAAGAAACGCTTATTCCGCCCTCTGTCTCTTTCCAAAAGGGAGCTGTCTTCTCTCTCCCTCGCCTTTATCGAGTTTAATGGATTTTTAATGAGTCTGAAGCCGGGATTTTGACAGCATTTTTGTAAAGTGCCGTTTCATTATCATTTAATCCTGTTTGCCTTTCAGGAAGCTTCAGAAAGAAAGATAAATTATTGAGATGGGATCTTGGGAGCTACAGTCGATGGGAAGTGTGATTTTTGAGCCATATTTTTAGATCTATTGGCCCACTTGAGTGGGGAAAAATCGCCAGCTAACTGAAATTACAGTTAGTGAGTTCCCGTAATCCTAGACACTCCCAACTCTAGTATTTGGCCATCGAACAGTTCCGAGAATTTGAGGTCTCTAAACAGCAATTAGATAGACAAAGACAACGCCAAACAAATCAAGTCGAATACAATAAACGGCCTGGCATTTTATCAGCTCCGAATCAGACGTAACATCAGTCTAGGGGGCTCTCGAGTGTCGGGCCCTCAGATCGCTTCGGTTTACAACGCAAAAATACCCGTACAAAGGCAAAAATGTAAGAAAAAAGGGTTTGCTGTCTAAAAAGACATTCTTTGATCAATTGACTTGGCTGATAGCAGATATCAGATAGTCGGCATTCCAGTCTAGTCATGGCTAAAGTATTTGGCCAAAGTCTGTCAGGGACTTGCATAAGATTCTGATGGTTTCGGTGGTTCAGTACCAAGTTAAGGTCATTCCCCCTTAGAACAAAAAATAGATAACGATATTTGGCACTGCAAAATGTGCGATCGAGTGGTGTGTCGAGTGCCAAGTACCACAGGGCGTATGAGCTACTTCAGCTATCAGCTTGGAATTTTAATTACAATTTTTTCAAATCAGAGTCGAAGCTGTACTAGCTAATCTTCCTGTCCTGAACTGTACCGAACTGCGGGTATTACAGAATGGGACTGACCTAAGTCAAACTGATAATGATAATAGTGGTAGGGGGTTTCCTTTTTCCCCAAACCAGACACTAAAACACTAAAATAGCGGTGACGATCAAGGGGATTAAGGGGTTAATCCAAACGAAACGATTTTTAATGCCCCTTCCGACTGATGGAAATAGAATCGGTTGCCATATGCAAAGTTGCTGCCAGATTTGAGAAGGTACTAAGGGTGAAATTACCAGGGATTTTCCAACATTTAAGAATCGTATTTTGGAATTAAAAATTCCAAAGAACTTGAGTCAAAGCAGCAGGGGTCGTGTGGCAAGAGTTGCACGCGTCGTTTTTTTTATCATTTCTGGCGATATCGCACAAAAATGTTGCTTCTATTCTTAATCCAAAATACAACAAATTACTTGACAAGGCAGCTAATTGATTTGATTCTCGTGCCATAGGATTGCGCCAACAAAAGTCGACAAATTGCGAAATGATGATAGTACTAGTACCCTGGAAAAGTTATCAAAATATATTCAAGGCCTTGCTATTATCGTAGGGAGAAAGGTATATCATAGCAATCTTTTTTGGTGCCTTTATACCTTCTTAGAAATCGGTACTTTTTTCCATAAATATTCACATTTTCCACCACAACCTCTCTAAAGCCGGAAAAGACTTATGGTCTATAACTTAAATCAATGTAAATTCCTTATTGCTAATCATGCTGATTTTTGTTTTTATAGGAAAGAATGTTAACGAGTTACCCGAAGAACCCTGAGAAAAAACCCAAAAATAGAACGAGCCCCTGGAAACGAACAAATGATTACAATTTTAATAATAATGGAAAAGTGAGACCAATGGAATGTTAATAATACTTAAGTACCGGATACCAGGGGTGCCCTGGGAAGAATTGCCAAAAACTAGCCCTTGGAAACCAAAGTTGCGTAGTTTTCCATGGAAGAGAATTGTGTTTTGGAGGTGGTTCTTTCTGGTTAAAGACAAATAAAAGTGAATGCTTCGCAATGTGGAATATTCCGAGAGCCTTTTGGGGGGAGCCTCTTTAGACGGCAGTTGCCACACTGATAAGACAAAATGCGTTTTGCAATAGCGGAAAAGCTTTTATTAGCCCCCATGAAAGACCTATTTTCTGTTTGCCTTTCAGCCACAAAAAAAAAACAGAGAGAGCTTCGCCTTGCATGTTACAGGAAATAAATAAAAAACCAAGAACACGTAATTATGCAGTCAGTGGAGTGTATGTGTGTTTATAGCAGTCGTAGCCAAAACATCAAAATCATGGTAACATATATCGCCTGGATACCGAGACATGGCTTATGGCACATGGCACATGGCATGGCAGAAATCTTCATCATAAAGCAGCTGCTCGGGCCGTCTCTTTCTTGGTTTATGGTTCTGTCTCTTTTTTCTGGCTTTGTCATCGTCTTGGCATTATTCTCCGCTTGTCAACACAATCACAATCACAATAACAATTACAAAAAGACCGCCCGGCGCTCAACTGCCCTCGCAGTGCTCTATAAAATGGAGGAGTTGGGGGAGTGGCACCCCGATTGGAGTGTCTTCTACACTGAGCGGAAGTTTAGTTTCTGATAAAAACAAAAAGAAACCAAAAAAGAAAAGGGAGAGTCCTCCTGCGGAGCTTTTGTAAGAAATAGAGTGTGGGGGGGATCTGTAAGTGGGTCACCTGCCGTTGACACAAGCCATTTCCCTGACAAGTGGGGGAGTTCCCCAAACAAAGGAAAGTGAAAGTGATCGCTGACTGGTGTCAGTAAAATAGGCAAATGAAAATATATTTAGACCCAATTAATACGCTCTTAAACAAAGCAAAGACAAACAATTGAGAATATTAAGTACTTTAAACCGTTTCATAACAAACTTTCCCAGCAATCTAGGGAAAAGATAGGCAAAGGAATGTCATAAATACCAAAGTACTTACCAAATCACTCAAAACAAGAATCTATTTATACAATTAGGGTGAATATTTATTGGCGATAACCCCTTTATTGAACAGAAGCCTTTGTATTTCCGTTTTTTTGCGATAATTCTCGGCCATAAAACTCCGTCCAAGACAAGGCTTCCGAACCGCTTTTTGCCACCAGCAAACATAAAAGTTAAAGCCCACACACACCTCCATAAAGCCAATCGATTATCACCTCTGATGGGCTGCCAAAAAGCCCGCTTATCTAAGTGCGCAAATAACAGGTGCTGAACCCCCAAAGTACCTGGCAAACTATCAACACATTTTGCTCAGTGTATCCACCACACACTGTCCGTCAGTCAATGTCGACTTTATCGTCGGGCGCCAAAAAGGCAGAGGAGGGCGAGAAATGCGTGTCAGATAGGACTGTCCGAAGGAGCTCCCCGCCCGCCCTATCTGCCATTATAACAAATAACAATAATATGAAAAAATAATTGTGTCTTTCTGTTTGCTCTATATGTCAGTGGTTAGCGCCAGCCAGGTGGATGAGCTTGGAATGGTTGGATGCCTGGACGGAGGGTCCCCAGCTAGATACCCGTGCCCACGATTCTGTCGGTATCTTTATATTAATCAATAAGAGAAGGCCCGATAAGATTATAAAGCTTCGTCTGCCTTCTCTGCTGCTATCGAGGGGGCAGGTGGTGGTGGGTGCTGTCCGATGGGTGGTGGAGTGGGTGGAGGTGTTGCCTTGAAAGGTTGATGGATTTGGGCGGGTATCCTCGAGCCACAGACAATTTGGCAGCCAAGCACTGGGGGAAAATAGTGGTAAGGAAGTCTAGAAAAGGTGAGATTCTTTAGGCAACAAACTATAATATTATTGATTTACACACCCCTTTATTTTCACAGTGAACTTCCGTGATAACATTCCTTGCTGACAATCACCAACAAGTGATAGATTCAATGTTTGTTCAGTTCTTTAAAATGTTTAGCTACTAGAAAGTACAACCCCCTTGCTGGGGGGCATAACTTCCAAAAAGTACCCACCGCTCACGGCCCACTGTGCCCCATCAATTTTATGTGCCACAATAATATTTACATAAAAAATAAGTACACAAACAGCCATTCGCCAGACCAATTTGTTATTCAAAATAATAGCAAACGAAATACCTTTTGAAACATCTGCGCAGTTTATTTTAATTGGTCGGTAGACTAATGGTAATGGATCACTAAATTCCAGGGGCTTATGCAACAGGCCCGGCATCTTCGGTCCCATTGTCCTATTCTCGAGTTAATGGTTGTTGGTTCAGATTCTAGACTCCCTTGCCTCCGAGACAAGCCCATCGCCCATTCGGCCATCGATAAGAGCCCGAAGCACATGTCTGGCCAAGTGCGACGGCATTAAATTTATATAAGGTGTGCGATTGGCAAATTACTGGCGGTATTTATAACATTTTAAAGATATGATAGCATAGGATAGGCCCAGCACGATTTCAATTACAAATTTAGGGCACTAAACCCACGATGGAATCTCTGTTTAATTAGAATTAGTGAGAAATGGCAATGCAAGGCCACAAAACGAAAGGAGGTTCCTCCCCCTCCTTCGATGTAACGCACTTTTTTTGGGCTAAAGACTAAATCGATTCCACAATCGAGACACATAAATCAAAATCACTGGCACTGTCAACGTGTCTTAGTTTTGCTTTTTTGTTTTCATGGAAAAAGAACTTAATTTATGACTCCGCCGTGGGGATCATATCATGTTCATATCATATCATATTATGTCCAGATAACTCAGAACTCTTGTTCACTTTTCATACTTGTCGGCACCGGGCTGGGTCAGCATTTAAATTTTATGTCTGGAGATTGGCAGCTGATGTCTGAATTTGGGATTTATCTGAACTCTGGCATCTACCAGAGAGTGGCCAAAAGTGACACTTCTTTTATTTTTGGCATTATGACTATAAGTACTATGGCCACAATAATAATCTTCTTTTGCGGGCCAAACTTACTTACCAATTTCTGTTATAAATAGTTCTACTATCATTTAACGGGTTACCCCCCAATTATTAGTGATATTGATCTATCTTCCAGCGCAATGCCACCAGGGCAGCCCCGATTTATCAATGCCAGTCAAAAGTGATTGCGGAAAACACGTTTTTATTCGCACTCTTCTATCGGCGAGCACGTTTTAGAAACGCGACAAAAACTTTCCGCTGTTGACCCAAACAATGCCGATCAAGATAATCACCGACCACCGAGTGCGACGAAAAACAATCATCGATCGATATCGAGACTAACAATAACAAGTTTGGATATATTATTATGTTGGTATTATGGCCTTGATAGGGTGCTGGATGGATTTCCATAACGAGAAAGCCGATCTGGTGGCGACTAAATTCGACACAGTCGCCACAAATTCTTATCTGGCAAATGCAATTAGAGAACGACTTACATACACTTAGCCTTTGGTATTTATAGAGGCAATACCAAGAATTATATGTACACCATGTGGTGTACATATATCTTTCGTATACCTTTCATTCCCTGCTATCACCCGTTTCCAGAGACTTTTGGCTCTGGCTCTGGCTCTCGGTCTGGGTCTGCTCTGTGGCCCACCGCCGTCCTCCTACTCCGCCTCCTCGGTTCCATCTATTGACAATTCAATTAACGTTTTGAAATCATTTCCTGATAAGCGTCGCTGTTTTGGGGCAAAGCAACAAAACCAAAAGAAAGAACTAAATTAGGAAAACAGCACCCAATAAGAAACCCCCCAAAAAAATGGTTAAATTAACTAATAAAACCAGAACCAAGGTAGGGGTTCTCCTAATAGCTCTTCCAATGGTACTAACACTGGAATGGTAGACCATATTTGATGCTCCAATTCCTCATTATTAAATGTATTAAATTTTTTTTCTTAAAACCCTATTCCAGACAAAGAATCCTAACGATATCTCTCGATGGAAACTTTTCTGCTCCCCAAATTAAGCAAAATCCCCGTGCTATCTGGTTTTCATTGATGAATTACTCTATTTTTAAGAAAATAGGATTGTCTGTCTGCGGAAATGATATTTTCAGACATCATATAAGTTCGATAAGATTGCTTAGAGAATACATAGAAGTAATGCGGAAATATCCCGTAAAGTTCCTTTGCAGATCTGAATTTCATGATATACCGCCACAAATACTCGAATTTTCTTCGGATTCCAGTCGTATATCTATGTATGTCTAGCTCCAATTGTAGTGCAAGTCAATTATTAGAAGCACAATTGCTGGCGCCAATCAGAATCGACACTATCAAAAAAAGCCCCATGCTAAGCCGCCATAAAAAACGCCGCTAATTTGGCCCTTGATTGCTCATTTATTTGCTTGGCACACGCTCAGTGCAATCATCGGCGATTCCCTGGCAAATATTAACCCCTTGACAATATTAACCTCTGCATTAGATATATTAAATTTGAGCCATCCAGGAAGCCATCTAGGAGGCTATAAAGGAAGGCACCAACGGTATTCCGGATGAAGTCCTTGCCCAACTCTGAGTCAGAGAGGTGAAGGTTCAATCTGTGAATAGTGGCTATAAATATAGATTTGTTTCCAAAAAGTATTCTTAGTAAACATAATTATATCCCTCAAGTAAGTAAGCTTCCAATCTTCTCCATCATTACGAGTGGAATTTTTCGAGTTTACACTTTGCATATTCGAGTGGAGGTGAATGCGTTATGCGAATTTATGAAGAGGTTCAGTTCAGGTGGTGGCGGAGATCTCTCAGATGCCTAGGGCATGAGAAATACTTGTGAGCAGCAAAATATATAAAAAATACTTGAAGCGTCAAACAATTCAATCAACTCGAAACCTCGCGTCAAGCCTTGCCTCAACTCATGCCAAAATTATTTGCAAAAAAATGAGAAATGTATAAAAATTTGTTGTTCATTTAGAACAAACAAGTAAATAGTCAGTGACTGCATAAAAATGTGGAGGACGGTCGGAGGGTTAAGGTGAAAAATTGCGGCAAACGGAACTTGGCGAAGACGTGGTTGTTTCACGCCTCTGGAATTCCAGATATTTCAGTTATTTATTTCGGCACATTAACAAACCAAACCGAGCCGAAGCCGCAGCCGCAGCCGGAGATGGGGACATCCGACATCCCGCCAACTGCTTGGCTCCCCTCCAGGCCGTTGGGCCATGGGCCATACTTCAAATTGATTGCCAAATAAATTAAAAGTGTAAAAAAAATCCAGCAACAATGCCGGTGGCAGCAAAAAAATAAAAAAAACAAATATCAGGAGGAGAAACGTGTAAGAAACGGAGAACAGTATAATTTAATTAGCGGTTCGGTTGTTGGCATTTTATAATTATTTACTCGACATTTCCATTGTAGTTGGCCGTTTATTATTATTTTTTCTCTTTTTGGTAAATATTTTTTCAATCACCACTGATAACGCCAGACGACAATCGATCGAGGACCCTGACTCTTCCACATATTTCATTTCGGGGGGGCTTTTCCAATTTCTCGTTCTGATAAAATATTTGGCATAGTTTCGAATGGGCGTTGGCTGATATACAAGGGCTGGGCCAGAGGTTTGTTGCTCTCTTCGGGCGATGAGTATGATATAACCATAAATAAAACACATTTAATAGTATTATCGAATATTTGCACACGCGTCAATACTTGCCCTGAAGGGCACTCCATACCAATATTTGACTTCCCCTTCCCGATTGTCGCCGTTTGTCGTTGTCGTTGCGGTTGTTGGTGCAAATATCTAAATAAGTTTATCGAAACTGTTGCATTGAGTGAGTACACGAGTGTGATGAACCTGCCAGACAGTCAAGGATCCCCCAGCTGACTAAGCTGGAAGTGTGTCATCGATCCCCTCTTTTATTCTAGATGTAAATCTTACTTACCATCAGGAGGTAAATAATCTTGGCATAGACCGTAAGCTGTGGTAACCTGAAAGATAAATCAAACACAGTGCTTAGAACTTCCAGCAATTAAAATTCACATAAAACAATAAACACTCCATAATGTGTCTGACTCAGCAACATTATGAAAAAGTAACACATTTTAAAACTAATTTAAAGTTAAAACCAGACAGGATTTCCCACATTCCAATTAAGTTTACTGTCAAGTTTGTTTATAAGATTTATTAAGCCACAGGAATTATGATGGCTGAAAGTTTACCAGTTCAGAACAAGGCAGGTGAGTAGTCCCCAAGATTTATATTCCCAAGCAGCCCATATGGGTTTGTTCACAAAATCAACTACATAAATTTAAGAGGTTTATTTAGTTAGAGATTTATCGCGACTCGAACTCTAATTGTTTTTTGGCTAAAATATAATCTCGAATTTATCGGGTGAAGCCCCCTGGGTTTGAGCTTCAAAATTATTATAAAAACCCTAATTGCTTTGTCAAAAATAGCTAATGCGAGTTCAAATTTATTTTCAACGCAATATCCGGCTACTAATTGTATTACTTAACCAAGGAAATTCCCCTAAAATTAAGATTAAACTTCACATTTAACCCTTTAAGTCTCATTCATCCAAAATTGCAAGCTTTCCCTGGATGCAGTCCCAAGTTGATAATTGAAACCACAAACCAAAAGCAAAGCCCAACCCACACCAGACACACATTTATGACAATCCAATATTATGTAGGGCACTGCGAATACCTGAGCTGGCAATTACCCGTAAATTATTGAGATTGAGCGACTTTTTGACATCGCAAATGAGCAAGGACAGTGGCAGGAGTCGCCCCATAAATTCGCACAAATTTATTATGCAATTAGTTAAAGACCTGCCCCGTCAGAGGGGAAATAGACCGACCCGAAATGAGGCTGTCAAGAGAAACCTTGAACGGTGAGTGGGTTACTTGCATTCCGTTGCGAAATCCGAAATCCTTGCGATTTCTCACACTCGTTCTCAAGGAAAGCCCGAAAGCCATGAAAGCCCTGAAAGAAAGTTTAGTTTGCCAACTCGTGACCCACTTGAATTCGCTTTCCAATTTTCCATTTCCAATTTAATAGAACTTTATGTCCAATATAAAAGTGGCCACCAGACGCCGATGCCTGCCCTTGGGCTTTCCGTAATAATTTGTGTCGTGGAGGCGATAGAATCCCGTAGGCAGGTACGCCGGAATGCTGCTGTTCTCCAGCACAAAGTTTCGGATAGTAAAGTTGTCCTAAAGAGAAGAATCTTTATTGCATATATTTAGTACTGTAATCAGGACAGTACATACTGGCTTAATGGGACACTTGTCCGCCAGGTTGCCGTACTTGAAGACGTTCCTCAGCCAGACCTTCATGAGGCTGGCCTGCATCAGTTCCCTCAGGGTCTTGCAGGTGTCAAAGTCATAGCTGAACAAGGTCTGGTAGCGATGTGTGGCGATATCTGGCTGCTGCATCAGAGTAATGGTGGTGCGGAGTCCGTTCCTTAGGGTGCGATTCAGGTGGATGTCCATGTTGACCTCCCCCTTGGGGGTCAGCCATCCCCTGGTGCTCGAACAGAACTCGTAGCTGCACTCCACACTGACGTTGGTGAATCTGCTTCGCAAAGCTACGAAAGGAAAGGGTTAACCCAGTTGAAGTCTAGAACCCATTACTCACTGTAGGACTGACAAATGAGGAGAAACAGCCAAAGCAGCAGCAGCATTCTCCGGCAAATAAATATTTCTAAACTAATTCTGAAAGAATTGAGGTCGCCGTAATTCGTAACTCGTTAGTCAGGCTCGAATAAGAACCTAATGGGCAATTTTGGCAAATCAAATTAGTCGGAAAATATTATTCACAACATTGTAAGCTGAATCATGTATGAAGACTCTATCCACGTCGAGCTCACTTCAATCCATGCTCTCCATAATCCAGTTCAGACACCCCACATTGGGCCATAAATCAATCAGCAATCCATCATTCAATCAATCAGCTGGCCATCAATTAGTCAGTCTGTCAGTCCGTATCACACTCTGTCCAAATCACACAGCTCTCTGATCTGGATCTTGTGGGGCATTCGGTGCTTTCGGTACCGATCTGTCTGCCACATAAAGATTCAAGTTCAGTGCGGTGGCTAACGTGCGAGCTAACCGTAAAAATAAACCGAAAGTTGCGGCACGCCACATGTTGTTTGTTGTTTGTTGTTCAGAGTTCGGTATTCGTTGTTTGGCTAAGCGGCGTTTAATTGGAAACACAGTTGGGTGTTGGTTTTGACCGGTCCGCTGTCTTCATCGTGGGCCATCAACTTTCAGCAGCTTCGGACAGCTGATGGACGTGGACATTTGGATTCGTTCTCATCGCAACTCCTGTGGCTACCAGATAAACCCGTTCAAAAGTCGACCAGCTTGCTCCCAAGCATATTCAAATATTACGCATACGTCATGTGGTCTCTTTATTTGGGCCAGGGGGAAAATGCCATTTCTTCGCCATTTTCTCACTCCCCCAAATACACTTTGAGGAAACAAACTTCAGGAATCATTAAATAAGGGAGGAAAATGTATCTTTCCAAGCGTCATTAAAATATGACGTATACGACATGTTGAAAAAAAGCTATTGATAGGTAGCAGGTTGTTACACAGAATGATGGGGAATTGAACTACTAATCCTTCAATGGATCGCTTTTAAGAATCAGCAGTAAAGTGACTAAGATAGGGATAAATTAAGGTGGTATAGACGAAAGTAACGGATTCGGCAAGAAAACACCCTAAAAATTGAAAAAAAATAACGATCGAAAATTTTGTTGTCAGGTTGTGATGCAGAATGATGGGGAATCGAACCACAAATCGATAAAGGTATTCCTTTTGAGGATCGGATGGAAATTGGCCAAGATATGGACATCGGAAGTGGCTATATACGAAAATCCGAGATTTGACAAGGGGTACCCCCACAAAAATTGAAAAAATATCTATCAAAAATTTTGTTGTCAGGTTTTGATACAGACTTGCTGGAAATCGATCTATAAATCGTTTAAGGTATTCCGCTTGAGGATCGGAAGCAAATTGGCAGAGATATGGATATCCTACTGAGCCATATATGAGGATCCTGGATTTTACAAGGGGTTTCATCGGAAAAATTTGTAAAATATCGATCAAAAATTTTCTCAGGATTTAATGCAGAATGATGGGGAATCGAACTACATATCTAGAAAGGTATTCCTTTCAAGGATCGGATGAGAATTGGCCAAGATATGGACATCTTGCATTTTGCAAGTGTTCCCCACAAAAAAAGAACAAAATTTTGATCGAAAATTTCGTTTTGAGATTTTGATGCAGAAGGATGTGGAATTGGACTACAAATCGATAGAGGTATTCCTTTTAAGGATCGCATTGAAATCGAAAAAGATATTGATGTAGAAATTGGACCTCATGGGTCCTTGCCACAAGATATGTTAATATTAATTTTAAATATTTTTTCTCAGTACCAACTCTTTTAGTTTCCCCTGGCGGTCCCTGGCTCCTCGCTTAATTGCTGAGCCGCGTGGAGCGTTTAATTGCAAATTATTCAAATGCCGACGCTGCCGCTGCCGTCGCAGCTGTCATTGCTGTCATAACCAGTCGGCGCAGCTGTCCCCTGGGCGTCCCGCCTCCTGTCGCCCCCCTCACTCGCACTTCCCAGTCCCCAGTCCGCCACCTCCCCGGCGAGGCACCCATCCTGGCGGGCTTGCAATTATGTCTCAAATTAACACAGCAGCCACCACAGAGCGCCCCGCTACGGCTACTCCCCCGGCAAATAACAGCACCAAAATGTGTAAAAATATTCCCCAACTTTTCGCCGTTGTTGTTGTCAGATGAAATTAGGCGTGAAATGTAGTTTGAACTTTTGTGGATATATATTTTTTGTTTGTTGAACAGCATTCGCAAGTGCTCTCCCATATGCTTATGTGAGGAATTCGATTGTGGAACACGTGGACATAATGGTTGATCTCGTCGGGTTGCTGGCTCCATTAGAGCTACTTTAATTGTTGCCAAGTACACTCGGACTGTATCAATATTTATATTCTTGAGCTGATAAAAGCCTATCGCTATCCGTTTAGTACTGACCACAGTCGGGGAACACGCCATGTTTAACTATATGATGGTATCTGCAATCCCGATAAACTTTATGGTCTTGCACAGTGGAATCAATAAAATGGAAATTGATTAAAAATATCAATTGGAAAGGGTCTTTAACATACACATTACCATTTATACCAGTCCCTAGTGTATATATTTTTAGGTATTATCTGGCTTATAGGATTTGAGAAAAAGACCCACAGTGAGACAAGATATTGCAGCTGCCGGTTGGCAGCTTCTCAGGTTTCATTTATATGCAAATATCTAAAATTGTTTTCAATTTGCCACCGCCAAGCGCCTTGGCCATCGACATCACATTCCTTGGACCAACTTGCAGCTAATTTTATGGCTAATTGTCTGCCAGCCCGCCTCTTGTTGCAGTTGCAATGGTAGTTGCTGCTGCTGTTGCTGCTTGGCTGCTGGCCGCATTGATTGCTGATGAAGTTGTGATATTTGCGATAAAAAATGTATGTGATAAAAATTATTGAACAGGTAGGAATTTCTTAATTGTCAGAACGGCCTGCCTGGCTGACTAGCTGACTGGTTGGCTAGCCATTTGACTTCACGCACAAGGACACTGGACGGCAACAGCAACCTCAGCAACGGGAGCAACATTTAACAGGCGCGACATTAGCGGCAAGTGTCAAAGGCGCTGAAAGCTTTTAATTAACTTTATGCCTGGGTGCGGTTTTTTCCTAGAAAGAAAATGGTGAACCAGTTTAGCCCAGAATCGGAAAGAGGACACAGGAAGGAGCCCAGTTGGGTAAACAATTTGGCAGTGACTACTCTCTAAATTCAAATGAATTTTTCCAACCTTGGGTAAACCTGTCGTAGGCTTGAACTTTTAACCCAAATATGTACCTCAAACTCGGGAAGTTCCAGCCCTCGATGGGGGGAAAAGTTTCAAGCGAATTGTGATCCGTCTGGGCTTATTGGGAATTCAAGGAGTTCTAATATCTAAACACACACCCACTATAAATAATTGACCAAGTCGAGTGCAAACAGATTTCCGGGGAAACTGCGTGTTATCTGTCGGATCACGAGGCTAAAACCGCCTCAAACCTCCGGGCTATGGCTTAGCCCTTTTTCACACAAATACTATAGCTATATAGGTAGTCCGGTCAACGATCGAGTCGTCTAGTAATCGAAAATGCGCAGTATTATGTCCGATTTACATTGAGCGAGCATGGCATGAAATGTGATTGCCATTTTTATGAGCCACCAACTACTAAGTTGCGGCAATGGTAATGAGGATGGAGCTGGGTGGCAGTGGTGGTGCTGTTTCTGATTACAAGTCTAGTTTAGTGGACTGCTCAACGAACTTGACATAATGACAGCCTTAGCCCCCAGCCAGTTCCTGACGAATTACCCGAGGCTGGGCCGCTCAACTTAGCGGCTAGAGTGCTGGTCAAGATTTATGCAACAGTTCGATTGAATTGAATAATATGTTGCACCGAGTATGGATTACATCGGCGGGTTAATGGCATGATCAGAGTGGAAACCCGTTTAGCAAGTGCCCGGTCTCGACTTGAGAATATCTAGGGAAATGAGCTTTTCAACGGGTCTTGTCTTGAAAGTGAAAATGAAACTATCAGACATATCCGCTCCTAATTGAAAACTGCTTTAAGATAAACATGTGATTACTGATTACGGCTATTAAATGGTATTTTTGCCAACCTCAAAACGATTCCCAGCTCGTAAAAACCAAAACCATTCAATTCCCAACCCCTGCAAGTCATCAACATCATGAACGCCACTCGGAGTGTCATTTAATAAAGTGAGTGCCAAGAGTGCTATGTTGGGGGGGCGTGCCATCGAGTGGAGGGGTCGAGTGGAGCAATCAATGGCATCTTAACAATTCTTGGCACTTACAGTTAGGGTTGTGAACAGATGCAGTTCAATGTCAATGCAATCTGCGGGGGTGTCTCTCTGGCTGTGCCATACAGAATATCTAATAATCATTGGCGTCTAAATGCGTTGCCAGTAATTGCATTCAACATGTGCAAAAGTCAATGGAAATGCTGTTTAATAAAGTAATTAAATGGCAATTGAACTCATCCACTGGAGAGGGGGACAAGACATCATCATATAATCATGGAAGATAGTCAACGTGAGGTGTTGCCTAAAAATGTATCTTTATTTAGCAAGTATCTAAACTGGTAATTACTGGCACACATTTAATTCTGTGGAATCCCAAGTATCGTTGATTCACGCCCATTTATTATTTGGGTAGCTTAGGTCAGTAATACCCCCCTGGAATGCAAAACAAAGTAAAGTGAAAACGCTCGCCCGATAAAATACTTGACGCACGTTTTATTTTTAGTAAGTGTCTAGACCCTCCAGGTATTTTTGGTATTTAATCAATAAATATTGCCAATTGTTTGTTTATATTTATCAATATTATACTTTTTTTTTTTGTTCGCTCGTCTGGCTGGCTGGATGGCTGACTGGCTAGATGGCTGGCTGGCCATTACAAATACCAGTCAAGCGCAGAGAGTTGTGAAAATATTTTCCCATGCTGTTGGAATAACGCCCACAAACAAGTGCACATCTCCTCCTCACTCCTTTCACTTGGCTTTCCCATGATTCTTCATCTAAAAAAGAATCCTCTGAAGAGCAGCTGCCCACGTTTTTAAACAGTCTGAGCTGAGCTAAACTGAACTGAACTAAACTGAGCTGAGCATACAAATTGGCAAACACGCAACTCATGATCAAGTGCAATCTTTTTGACATTAATATGACAACGACAGCAGGAGAACACAGCAGAACACATAACATATAACACAGAAGGCACAAGGCAGGCTGACCAGTGAACTTGGTTCCCCAAGAAAAAAATCAATTATGCGCACGCGGCACAAAAGCCAAAGCCAAAGCCATACCACACCGCACAAGTGACAACTGCGAATCCATCTGCAACTCCCCGTTTGGAGTGCATCCGTCGGATTCCGCTGCAGACCCGCCATCTGATTGAGTATGCGACACAGGCAGCTCTCCAAAGTGGCGAACGCTGATGAATGTCTGTCAAATTGTTGACACGCCAAGCAGACGCTATCTGGGAGATGGAGCTGGAGAGACATTGCTGACATTGACACAATGCCCAAGGAGTGGGGTAAACGGAAGCATGACTTCTAAAAGGGAGTCCACCTATAGATACCCTGGAGCTAAGCTAAAGATACAGAAGTTGGAAAGCGGGGTCTAAGGTTCTAGTCTACTATAACTATACCATAAACATTACTATAACTTTATCCTTTCATCAAATTCTTCCTCTGCCCAATATACCCCTTTTAAAACCCATTAAATTCAAGGCAAAACTCCACTCGAAAGGCGACAAAGTTGCACCAAGTCTGCCACATAGTGATCATGATCACGATCGTAATCGGCATTGCCGGATGATCATTCGTGGAAATATTTTATGCCATTTAATTTCAGCCTGTGTCTGCCATCTAATTGAGTTGTTGGCCACAAGCGAGCAGCCGAGGAGAGTCCCAAGTACTGGGGATGGCTGGCAAATATTTATCGGCATATTAATGCAGCATATTTCAAATGCAAAGACTCGACTTTGCATCTGACTGACTTACTTCCTCAGTGAGCGGCTCCCAAACATGTTTATCCAATTTTCCCCGCCATGGTCGCTAGTCTCCGGTCTTCTCTCTACTGTCTTCGAGCCATGGTCTTTAGTCTCCCGTCTTCGGTCTCCTATGGCTTGTCTTATCAAATGATTTTATTTATGCTATGGGCGCGCATGTGTGCGATAATTGGATTATTTACTTTCGCGGCTTAGCAGGAGTAGTGGCGGTAGGAAAAAAAAACTAGCCAGTTGTTGAAAATTGTCGAGTTTTCGCTTTCCATTAAGTTGACCCAGCGTAGACGCCCCTTAACCAAGAGCCGATTAAAAAATATCTTAAAAATACTGTCAAAATTGATTGGGCAATGTAATCGAAATATTGAGCTCAAACCTTAGGTAACAATGTTGGATTAAATTTAATTTTGAAACCAGCAATCAGGGTAGTTAGCGAAATAATTGATAATTAAATTTAAAATAAATTGGCTTGGCTAAATGGTTAATAACTGACATGACATTCCGCGACAGCAGCCACCAATCAAGACTCCCTCTACTCTAGAAACTCCCACACAGCTCAGGTGGTGCTCCAGTGTCTGCTCCCGTTTCTGCTCCCAGTGTCTGCTGTTTTTCAGCCAAGTTTTTAACAACACCCAGATGGCTACCAGGCCAAGTCGACGGTTTGGCATTAATATGTATGAGTGGTGTCAGGAGGCAATGCCACAACGCGTTTATCAAACATTTGAAACATGCGTCGACTCCTCCTCGCCAACCCACCCGTCCCAGCCAGGTCGGTTGACCCAATTAGCCGAGCATTATAAAGTCGTAAAGCATATTGCGCGACGTGAGCGGGACGGGACGGGACGGGGCTGGGGGAATTAGCAAATAGTCAGGCCCCCACCACGGCCCAAAACCCCAGACCGAGATACAGATATAGATATAGATAGTTAGAGAGAGGTAGAAGCATACAATGCGAATGAGATGGAGGTATAGTTGGGTGACAACCGCCCCAACCGCTCCAACATCCCCGTTAAATATGCAGGCGAAATGCGAGTGAAATCATAAATCACAAATCACTTAGGCAAAAACACACATTTTTGGTAGCAGGGCAGGAAGGGGACAGACGGGCTCCAGGTCGAGGTGGGGGCGACTGCCAATGGTCATGTTTTGTGCGATAATATTGACAAATTGTGCAAACATTCGCACACAATTAATAAACGCCGCACAGATGGAGCTCACAAAAAAGTGGAATTAATATGAAAATTTATAAAAGACACAAACGGCGGCAGACATTTTCCGCCCACGTGCTACGGACGCGTGTTCGCATTTTGCAGAAAGACACAAAACAAAAAAAATGGCAAAAAAAGCTAGTGCCAACAAAGACAAAGCCCAAACAAAGAGTCAGGGGGACATGACAACATAATTCAGAATCAGGGAGGCCGCACGGCGCTACCTAAAAATAAAAAACGACAACTCAAGAATGTCGCCAAGTGTCAGGGGGACAATGGAGTCAATAAGTGACACTGTGACAGAGATGTTTGTTATTGGCAGAGCATGGATCTTTGGTCATGGAAGCACTTTTCTCATAACCACTTCCACTGTACAATGCATCCCATCGAGAATCAAGAGTCCAAGCACGTTAAAAGCGCCCACACAGGATACTGGCTGACACTGAATCGGAATCAGGGAGCATTTGCAGTCATGAGCTTGCAACTTTTCTGTCGATTGAGTGACCAAAGATGCAGTCTTTTCCCCCCATCCTTGTACTGGGTGCTTTTGATTGATGATTGCAGTTAGTAATGCGCCGATGCGCCTTTGAAGTCGCTCTCCTTTTGGCCCTCGGCCAGCACTCGACTTTCGATTTCGCACTAAAGTCGGCATTTTATGCCGGCATAACTCGTGTGTTTAGGCCAAGTCGGGCCACCAGTCTCAATAAGCGGCTTAGTGGCCCAGGAAGCCCAGAGAAGTTGTGTTGACAAATCAATTAAATGCGAAATTTAAAGGCGCACACAGTAGCGCCGAGAGCTGGAAACCTCACACGCAAAACACTAAAAGCAAAGTGGGGCTAACCATTGAAAGTCCCCGGGGCTAGAATCCAAAAACCCGGTCCAGCAAAGTCCAAGAAAAGTTGTCGACGCTTATCGAAAACATTGATCCGGCCGGGCAAATCGTAAAGTGTGAAAACAAATTGCTAAGAGGCCCCAAGGGGACCAAGAACCCGATTTGTTTTTTAGTGGATTGGAGGTAGGAGGGTAGGAGGTTGTAGGTTGGTTGGGAGACTCATTGCAGACGTCAGATAATTGCACTCGATTTGTAATTCAAGATTAAGGGCAGACAGCTCGTCCGTTTTCCGTTTTTGCACTTAATTTATGTTCAGATCGTTGCCTTTGGCCCGGGTCTTTGCCTTTGTTCCCCCCATACCGAGATACTGGGCAGATAATCGCCTAAAATGTGGGCCATGAGTTAAGTGATTATGTAAATTTTGTTCCCTCTCTCTCCGATGACCAGGTGGGGCACTCCTCCAGGCATAACCTTCAATTGGTAATTGTCGAAAGGTCGAGATTGATGGGCAATTCGAAGGAGTTAGCGAAAGTATAAGAATAAGGCAAGACTTGAATTTCACTTAAAATAACTAAAAAATAAAGAGACTCGGTTTGGTAATACTTACATCGTATTTACTTGACCTCATTTTACCCATTTATTTTGCATCTAATTTGCATTCGTATTTCGTCTACGCTTCTTTGTTAAATTTAATCCAAGCGAACATCTATTTGATTATTGTATTGTTATTTCTGATTATTATTGATAATTTTGAACACTTTGAAATTGCGATTGATTTAAGCACTTAATGAATTCCGTAATTGCTATTTAATATATGTCAGTTGGACAGTCTTTTCTCATAGTTTTTTTTTTTTTTGCCCTTTTCTAAGCATTTTTCATTTTGGTGCTGGCTGGGCTGGGCTGAGACTGGTGCTGATGCTGGCATTAAAGTGGAAGAAGCCGAAAATATTACTCATACGACACGTGCCACGTGAAAAGCAGCAGCTGACTGACTGAAACTGAAACCGAAACCGAAAATAAAGCCACGACGAGGAAAGCCCTAAGAAGCGAATGGAATGGCAGACCTCACTAACACACACACACACATACGGAATACGGCAAATGGAATACGGAATTCGGAAAAACGAAATACACGGACGGAATACAGGCCAAAAGCAGGAAATCAAAAACGATTCCGATAAACCAGGCTGACTGTTACTTTCAGCTGGGGAGGCCCACAAAACTGTTTACGATTTGCGATTTACGGCCCATGCTGGCTGCCACCTTAATGTCCTCTCCGTTCTCTACTACTATAATATTTTGGATTTGGGCTCTGGGGTTCTGGGGCTCTGGGGGTCTAAGGCCTGTGTTTGTGTTTGACTTTGGGCTTGAGCTTAGGTGTTGTTTTGCGGGAAAAATCGTTAGGCCAGAACGCCAGAATGGCAGAATGGCAGAGCAGCAGCGAAAAGCCAAAACTGCACGAAAACAGACCAACATAGAGCACTGAGAGAAAATTGTAAGGACAATAAAAATACAAATAATTTAATTTATTTATTAAACTGTCACTTTTAACGTAAAAGGCTTAATTTCAACTATATAATTTTTAGTTAAAAATTTATTGTCAAACACAAAATTTTTCTCAGTGAAGGGGGACAGCAGCAGCCACGTGAAAAATGCCGGAAACAGAAATCGATTTGCAGCAGAAAGAAGAAGGCCCCCAAAAAGAGGGGCGCGTTGTGGGTGGGTGGGTGGTTAGGTGGGTAGGTCGGTAAGTGGGGTGGTGTGGCAGTTGCGGAGTGCCTTTAGTATTCAAAGTGGTGTGTTATGCACTCTGAGGTCACACTAGCCAGCCTATGTGCTAGAATCTTTAAATTCAAGTTCTCGCCATTACACCAAATTATGTCACACACACACAGTCCGTGGGCAACGCACGAAAGTAGGCAACACTTGCGGCATGATGTTTCAAACGCGAAAAAACAACACAATATTTCCGGTTAATAAAAATATGATTTTGTTGCTTTTGATTTTGATTAATTTTTTCACTATTTTTTGTGAGCAGTCACCCGACTTTGTGTGCCTCGGCTGCTGCCACTGCTGCTGCTGTTGCTGCTGCACGACACGCTGAAAATTCACGTAACAATTGATTTGTGTGTCAAAAATGTCACAAGTGTCAAAAATGCGTGGAAGAGGAAGCACCAGAGCCAGCAGCAGCAGTACTGCCAAGCTGCGCTTTTACATTGGAGAGTCCCAGAGAGATAGGGAGAACTGGCGAGCGAGAAGGGCCATTCTCGCATGCAATGGCCACTAAGAGAGTCCTGGTTGCGCCGCTGCGCACAGAGAAAGTGCTTTCTAAGAGAAAGTCAACAACACGTGTGTGTCCTGCGGAAGAGAAACTCAGAAACTAAAGTCTTAGTTCCGAGCTAATCACAAGCTAAGCTTTAAAATTCTAGAACTGAGCAGTTAAGAAGGACTTTAAGAAGGAGTTTCTTAAAATGATCGTGAACTAAGAAGTTTAATAATTCTACTTGAAAAGTTTCTAGTTAGTTTTGAAAACTAAGTTCACTGAAACCAGGCTTCACTGTTTTCATATTTTTCCACCTATTTATGATTCACTTGGCCATCCATCCCCCGGAAGGCGAAAACCCATACGTTAAGTCCTTTGAGGGGGCTAAGCCAAAAGGTGGTTCGTTTTTCGTCTACAAATGTTCCTTCAGATCCTGCCTAAACGGCTTAAAAGGCTCAAATGAACACACACCGAGTCGATGGAAGGAAAAACGTTTTTCTTCGCCACTTCGCAGCAGAAATATCACCCCAAAAAAAAGGGTAGCCAACAAGGTGTTAAGCCCACACACAAACACACACACTGCAGAAATTTTCCATTATTTACGGCTTGTTTTTTGAAAATTTGCATAATTAATACTTTTGGGCTGCGATTCCTTGTTTTTTGTGATTTTTAAACATCAGTTTTATTTTTGTTTCATTGTTTCGAGGGGGGTGGGGCGAGGGCGAGGGCGTGTGTTATTGTTTATTGTTTTTTTAATTAATTAAACTCGAGCAGGCTTATGACGGATATAATGGATTTTCGATTCGGATTGCGAGACGCGACTCTTGCGGTTTGTTACGTTTTGTTGTTGCGAACCCAACTAAATGTTGCGATGCGAAACTGGCCGACCAGGCCGATATGTCGCTGCTACGCTCCGGCCGCTGCCTCTGTCTCTGGCACTGGCTCTGCCGCCACAGAAGCAGAGCATTGGTTTTCTTATTGGAACAAATACTCTAGAGACCGGCCAGTTTGCCAGTGGGGTGGGGGGAGCCTTCGTGAGTGGCTCACCACTTGAGGCTAATAACAAGCTCAAGAAGAAGAGGAGGAAGAACAGCAGCAGCAGCAGCAGCAGCAGCAGCAACAACAACAACCGCAATGAGAGCGACTTGATTGCAACAGGAGCCGCCGCCGCTTGAGTTGAGAAAGCTTTGTGGCAGCGAAGTCGACAGCGCTGCCGCTGGCCTCTCTTGGCCAATTTACTCTTTTAAGATGTTGCGGAAGCAAAAATCGAGAAACAGAGAAAGTCAGAGAAACGGAGAGATATAGATTAGCGACTGCATAACGGTCTATGCATGAAAAATCGCATGCGATATCCGTACTTACTCTTTGGTTGTTGAAGGAGAGATACAACGGTTCCAAAGGGATGATTTTCAACTGACCAGTCAACATTTTGGCTAGTTTTGGGATAATAATGAGACCATACCCAGGACACAAAAAGCTAAAAAAAGCTCTAGGATTTGAATTTGGAAAAGGGGTTACAAAATAAAACATAAAATTATTAACTTTTAGCAGAGAAATTGGCTTAGATAATGTCTTATCTTAGTCCTTAAATTTTAAATTACTTCTAAATAGTATTTATATGCCATAATTTCTTAAGAATAATTTATTTTTCTTAAATCCAAATAATATTCAATCTCTGAGATCTGGCCACGTTAATTTTGAAGCATAGGGGTTGATTATGCTCCCAGTTTACAGCTCTCGCATGCGATAAGTGCCCCACACACACCACCACACAGTCTCCCAAAATCACACACACAAACACAAAAGAAATCTCATATGAGAAACAACAACAGGTTTGAGTTGGACAACGCACTGAATGTTGCATGAACCGAGCAACATGTTGCAGAGAGCTGGCAAGCAGTTGGCATTGGACGATTTTAATGAATTTATTTTCCTTTTTTTTTTTGGGCCAGGATCAAGGACAGCTAAGAGAGGAGGGGAGAGGATGGTGAGAAGATCGTTTCGTCATTACCCACATGCGGCTGATTACTCACGCGATGTGTCCACCAGGAACACGCAATCCAATCGCATCGGGATTATTCGAGAATAGCAACAACAATGGCACCTTCTGCGATCATGGGCCGGTAATCGGTTAGCGCAGTGTTTTGTGCTGCATATTGTGATATATTGACAGCATTAAGGCAGCGATAGTCGCGCTTCATTAATCATAGATCCTTACGGGCTGACGCCTATTAATTTGAACGCCATGGAACAAAACAGCTTCTCTTTGGGCCATCGTTAATGGTGTGAACACGCCACAAGTAACAAATTGCAATATGGTTCACACTGAGGAAAAAAATTTAGAATTTTTGAGGGCTGAGAGATGATATATACCATCTATATAGAGTGTAGACCAAGTGAAAGGACCTGATTCAAGTGATCATAACTGTTATGATATAGTTATAGAGCCCCCCTTGAGTTACCCCATTTTTTGCAGTGTCCTGGCAGAGGGAGAAAGCCTCCAGCATCCTCCTCCAGTGAAAGGGAGAGGGATAGCCACCCGCTCTAGACAAAAGACAAAGCAAACCGAAGGACAAGAGCCGAAGGCAACCGGCGAAAACAGAATCGTAAAAAAAAGTTACACGCCTGCGCAGCGGGTGGCGCTCAGATGTAATAAAAGACACACTAGTAGTGGTAAGAGGTTATGGGGCAGGGGTGTATATGATAGCATACTCACATATCGAAGCTTTCGATCAAATGGCCTATCAGATGGCCAAGACCCATCTGCAGGGCCCCAGAGAGTGTGTGTGTGTTGAAAAATTCATTTTAATAAGCGCCCGTAAAATCAGGCGCGCAATATCTGAGCAATAAATAAATGACAATTATGAATTGTTCCCCGACACAAATCCAAAAACCCTTTTCCAGGCTCCACAACTCCAGGTGGAGGAGCGGCGCCCGTTGTGCTATGTGGAATTTAATTCTGGCGCTCACTGTGCGGAGCTGTCATCGTGTCAGAGCATTAATTTGTTGTTTATCGCACCTTGTTAAAAACCTATCTTGGCCGGAGGAAAGATGAGATTCGATGGAAATGCCATTCGAATTCCGCAGTTCCTTAAAACCCAGAGAAAGCCTTCAAAACAAAGGAAATAATCAGAAATACGATTTAATTGATAAATAAACAATGAATTGTTTTTAATTTCCGTTTTCAACCCATAAAATATATAACTTTCTGAAACGTCTCTGAAAAACCATTTCAATATTTGTTCGTCAATCAAAAAATTACTCAAATAAAACTCTACCTGTCTTATTTTTAATATACTGCAGCAGCTAAAAATAGATAATACATTTATGAGCAAACAAAGTATAATATTCTTTCTATATTTAAGTGGTCTTTGGGGCTTGGTTTTATGACCAAAGATAAACTCGTTTGATAACAATCAGAGTTCGTTTTTTATACTTTTTTTTTATAATTTTCCATGCCCAGAAATTTTTAAGACATTATCTTTCTTGGAAATCTGTCATTAGACATTCCAATTGCGTATCTTATCTGACAGTTGTCTAAAAAATGTAAGCAAAACCCGATTTTGTTTTCTATTCATAATTCCAAATTAAACTTTGCCCCCAAATCTCAATTATTAATAATAAAAAAGTGCGCAGAGCTATGATACTTATCATGGACAGCACACAAAACGCTTTGCTATTTATTTACACAACAAATTCCGCCAGCTACTCCACTCATTTTTTTTAAATTAAATTTTGCTTTTATTTTGCAATAGCGCGTACCAAAAATGTCAAAGTCTTTTTAAGACCAGGAGAAAAAAATGGCCAAAAAGGTGGATTAACTTGGGAGCAAGATCAAGAGCCGGTAATCGAATATACTCTTCGGAATTGCTTTCCTGTGGGACTAGTTTTGATATTTAAATTTATTAAATTTTTAAAAAAACATTTTAAGAATTGAGGAAGCTAAGAAACTCTAGAAATGTAAAATTTTTAGTAACCAAGTTTCTTAAAATGTCTCTTTATATTTTCTTAGAGTATTTAAAAAAACGCCATGAAGTAAACTACCATATTTCTTAGTTGTTTTTGTCGAATACTATGCGTATTTAATTTTTTGTCTATTTTTTCTCTCAACTCTATCTGTATTTTTCATATTTTCTGTACAAGTTTATAGCGTGGCCTGTTGATTTATGCAAATTATTAAACGTTTTCTAATAACTCATTATGCCGCGTAAACAACGCGCCGCATGACTTGACAGTCCTCAGATACAGAGTCGTGGAAAGAGACAGGCTTAGCTGGTTGGAAAGAGAGTGCTATACCAAAAAAATCTCAGAGTTCCATTTCCATTACACCTTCAATTGGCCGCCAGGTGAGGTGGAGTGGTGCAGGTGGGGCAGGACGGTCAAAACTACTGTTGCGTCTCTTTTAGTGGAAACTTTTTTGTTTTCTGACACTCGCTGATATTGTTTCTTAGGTTTTGGTGTTGTTGTTTTTCCTCTATTAGCTGTCAGTTTTCGCATCTGTCTACCGGCTGAGTGGCAAAGTTTCAAAGATGTCACCCCTTTATACTCTTGCTGAGGGTATAGAAGTTGGAACACTCGCTAAGCTATACCTCCAATTGGTCTACAAGGAAACTGGATCATCATGGCCATTTTGTGATGACCATCCCCACCCCATATAGTTTTAGGGAATTAGCCATAACTTGGCTAATAATCGGCCTATAGACAAATGTGATACCTTCCCGATCTTAGAACTTTCAGTATTTTTATTCTTAATCAAAACCTTGCCAACAAAAATTTGGCCCATTTTTCGAAAAATTTTAAAGGGGAATCATGATTTGACCCAAAATTTGTTAAAAATTTTTGTTCTCTTACATTTTCTAACTTTTGATGCAGATCGTAGGGGATTAGAGTCCTGATTCATAAATGGTATTCCGTTTTCGGATAGGTTGCCAAATGGATAATATATTTACTAAAAAGTGCAGCAAAAGTTTCGATTTTAGCCAAAAAAAAATTATCAAGAACGCTGTTCCACTTTTTCACTTTTGGTAATCGAAAAATGTTTATAACTTGGCTAATACTTGGCAGATCTATAAATGGTATACCTTCCCGATCTTAGATCTTCGAGTAGCATCATTTTTATCCAAAAACTGGCAACAAAAAATGTTGACCATTTTTTTCAAATTTTCAAAGGGGTAACATCACGATTTTGGCCAAAAATCTAACGAAATTTTTTTTTTCCCATTTTTACAAAATTTTGATGCAGAATCAGGGGGATTAAAGCTCTGATTCTTAAATGGTAATCATTTTCCAAATCGGTTGAAAGATGACTGAAATATTGGCTAAAAAGTGGAGCAAAAGTTACAGTTTTGGCCCTTCGTGGTCTTAACTTGGTCAATGAGGCTATCTGCCTCGATTTGTTCCAGGAAAATACTCATAACTTGGCTAATACGTATCCGATTGACGAGATTGATACCTTCCCGGTCTTAGAACTTCGTGTGCTATTATTCCCAATCAAAACCTGGCAACGAAAATGTTGACCCATTTTTCGAAATTTTTTAAAGGGTTCATCATGATTTTTGCCAAAAATCAACCAAAATTTGATTTTTATCTATTCACAATAATTGGATGCAGATTGAATGTGGTTTAAAATCTTGATTAAAATTGGTATTCCTTTTTTAAATCGGTTGAAAGATGGCTGAAATATTACCTAAAAAGTATCTAGAAACGCGAATATTCTAAGAGCCAGCTTTATTTTATATCTGCAAGGGTATATAAGTTTCGACTCCTCTCGGAGTTAGCTTTCCTTTCTTGTTTGGCTTGCAAATATGTTTCCATTCGTTTTGTTTTATTTTTTTCTGCCTGGTAATTAGGTAAATATTTTTCCAGCCTGGGGGTATTTCCATTTGCATAGATTTCAGCTCATCGTGTATTGGATTTTCTTGACCCAACATGGTTGCGTTAACCGATCGCAAAGCTTTTACTTTTATGTTTAAACTTTGAGCCCACGGGGTTACCAAAGGTCGCCATCAGGACGGAGGAAAAGTGGCTGGGATGCGTCTGCGAAATCCATAAAATTCGAATGCTATTAAAATGCGTTACAAAACCGAAAGAGAGTCGTTAGAAAATTCCACATGGCCATGCGAAAAAATTCCATAAATTTTGTAGAAACTAGTTAAACACAACGACCATTTAGGTAGTAATCATTTGGTTTTCTCACAGACTATTTGATAATCTTTACACAATTTGGTGACAGACAAATAATAAGTAATTGTTGAAAGGGAATTTTTTTTATGGCACTAAGGGAGAGATACAAAAAATCTACTGATATCACGTTTTAGGCAAGTCAGTGGCCCACTAAGTATTGAGAGCAGACCTCCAAAAAGCATCTAAAACAAACTAAACCACACCTGAGCTCACCTCGGATAGCACCACATAACAAAGTCATAACAACAAGTGCAACAGTCAGTCAAGAACCACAAGTCAAATCATTTGACCAACATGGAGTTGCAAGTGCAGACACCGACACAGACTCAAAGTCAGACTCAGATGCAGCCGCAGATGCAGATGCTGATGCAGATGGAGATGAAGAGATGCAAATGCAGACACATTCGTGGGGCCAACTATTTGCATTTGCATTTTAGCACTTCAACAAGGTCCGACTCACTCAGATATGGGGGGGATATGGTAATAGAAGTCGGAACGGGGCAAGGGAAGTGGGTGGTTTAGTGCTTGGTGTTTGCACTGATTGCGCATGCAGAGTCACAGATTCGGGCTTGGACTTTTGTCCGCTGAAAAGGCTGCCGAGGCTGACAAGGCTGGAAAGCGGGAAAGCGGGAAAAGCGGCCAAGTGGGACTGCCACCTGGCCAACGGGCCCAACAATCGACGCTTGTTGCTGGGCTTTTCATATGGCTTAATTCTCGACCCCGCCCACAGCAGAACAAACGAGATTGTTTGCACCTGAAAAAAAAATATTATTTTTAAAAATATTTGTAAGAGTTCGACCAAATCCTTAAAAACAAGACTAGACTCTGTTTAATGTCAAAACTATTACAATAATTATAACCTTTTTTTTAGTATAAAATAAATATCTCTGTGTAGATTTCGTTCACCTGTTGAAGCTTGTGTGTGTGGGTTGCCTTAGCGCGTATCTAATTACAAGCTAGGGAAAAAGTGCAAAAAATACAAATACAAAATACAAAAATATCCAGGATAGAAGAGAGATATAAGCAGAGTCAGGCGCTGATTTCAAAGATAAATTGCCGACGACAACAGCCCCGATGACTCGGCGGGGACTTGCACTTGGACTTGGAGCCATCCGGTGATGGATGTATTTTGTATTTATGCGCTGCTGCAGCGACGCCGACGCTAGTCAAAATAAACAACAGTTTATTGGCATTGCCTCAACTGCTCCATCGACTCCTCCCCATAGACTCCCCTAGACACCTCTCGCAATTCAGTTCACCGCTCCACTGGAGTCGTGGCATTTTCATTGTTTAACAACATTTTGCCGTCGTGGAAGGTGTCGGTTTTAGGTCCACCCAGAACACCCCCCTCCGACCATGTCCTAGAAATACTTTTAGCGGAATTTTTATGAGGAAGCGATTTTTATGCCCGACTCCTCGAAGAAGAGCACTCCACGAGTAGTCCTCAACTCCCAGAAAGTGAGTGACAGCATTCGGCGCTCTGGCCCTTGCCAAATGGGCGACATTTGATTTATGTTACAGTTTGACCGACGCACTTTGTCTGACTTTGTCGTAGATTTTCCACTTTTTAGTGCATGTCTGGAAGGTGGAAAATTCCCTTGACAGATTAACTATTGGAGGGAGTTTGCTGGCAGTCGTAACCTTTCCCTGAAAGAGCATCCCAGAAATATTATAATCTTCATACCAGTCATTGTATCAGGTAGGTATATGCAAAATAAATATTTATAGTTATAACTTTTCGTTGTCCTTGGTGCGAGTAAATCCCCAGCTATACCTTTACTTAAGCCCTCATTCCAATATCGCCCCCTCAAGCTGAATCGAATGAGACTTCCTCACATAATTCATCAACGGACAAGAACAGCAGCGCGAACAATCGCTGGGGGGAATGCATATTGAAACAAAAAATTAAAAACTACACTTGACCTCAGCAGTCGTCTGTCCGTTCGTCCGTCCGTCCGTCCGTCCGTCACTCTGTCCGTGTGTCCGTTGGTCCGTCACTTCCACCGCGAAGGCTGACCAATGCTCAAGTGCCTTTTTACATGGGACTCTCTACGCACTGGGAGATGGAAGATGGGAACTCAGAACTGGACTGGAGATCGAATGGGTTGGAATGGGATTCGTTAAGTAAACATGCCACGCTACGACGCGTTCCTAAAAACCTGGCAGTGGACCCATTTTCATTTCCATTCCTTTGGAACCCAGCTCAGTTCATTACGATGTTCGAGTTTGACTTCATGATGACCATCGTTGTTGGTCATCAGCATCGACAGATTGTGTCGGCTTCGCTTTGCATCTTTTGTTCATTTTAGTTTAAATATTGCCTACCTCCACTCGTTCCCCTACCATCCGGCTGTCCATCTGTCCGGTGTGTCCGCCTGAACGGTCGGCATGTCCGCAGAAGGAGAGCCCGAGCCCAGTCCCAGTCTCAGTCTCCAGTCCCAGCTGCCAATAGTGCATAGCATTTCATGCACTTTTCATCTTTTTCAATCAATGTGGCGGTGTGCACTCCACTCCACTTCTACTTTTGAGCACGGACTTGGCACTGGAGTTGGCCTTAACTGGACAGCGGAGTCAGCCACCGAAGGAGCTGGCTTCCAGGCGATAAACAGAGTATTTCTCCTTCGAGGGCGCTAGTTGTGGCTCAGAAAAGGCTTTGCCACACTGAGAGTAAAACTATTTACCAACTCTCTTGTAAGAAAACTCAGGCGTACTATATTTTAAGTATTTCTTGAGGTGTAGCCCCTATTTCTCAATTTAGGTGGATGTGTGTTTTGTTGCCATTTACTTTTGTTGCTCAATATTTTTGTTAAATGTTTCAAGAGCGCGTAAATTAATCTTGAGCTTAATTGCTTTTCATATTTTGTTTTCGGTCTCCGTCCCAAGCGGCTATAAATATCTTTACTCTATTTTTAGTGGCAGTTAGTTTAAACTGTCATTGTTGAAAGCCATGCCTTGCGGCTAATTAAGTTGTTGGCAAGATACTAGACCTTTGATTGCTTATTTAGGGCTTCCGAATGCGGTTCAGTTTACTGGGAATAGACATCTTATCTGGCCTAAATTCCTGGAGATTCTTTTCCAAAAAAAAAACTCCCCAACTTATGCAAAAATGCTGTTGTCTTTCGACTTGGGCGGAAATGCTGTGCAAAATTTACTATCCCGTCAAAACGAAAAAAAGGGGAGAATAAAAATAAAGTGAGACAAAACCTCTAGTCGCGGTTAAAAGTGAGGCAAGACCCACTACCAGTCCAAGTCCGAGACCCACTACCCAAGCCCAGACCAGAACGATCCGTCGATCTCGACGCGCGCACGATAACAAGATTAGAAAATAAGATTTATCTCATAGATTGATAGATTCGATTACACGCAGCGGCCGCCTGCAAGTCCAGCTTCGGATGCAGCTCCAGCGGCGACTGGGGCGGGCGCTTGTGCGGCGTGTAATTACAACAAAAGCAACAGCCAAATAGCCAAACAGCTAGACAACAACAACTAACAGCTAACAGCGATCAGAGCAGGCAAGAACAAAACGAGCTGCCCCACCACGAGCGCACCACAGTGGCAAGGATTGGGAGAAATGTCGGCAAAATTTATACAATGTAAAGAGGGAGTTTAAAAGAATATAGTATTCTGAATAAAAAATGCCTAAGATGAATCTAGAATCCAGAAAAGAATTCCCTAAACTATGTTTAAGTTTCAAAATTTAACTCTCAGCTTTCAATATTATAAATCTTATGTTCTCAATTTTAAAAGTAGTACTTAAGAGCTTTAATATTTAAAGGATAAGTTAAGTTAGAAAAACTACAAGAAACTTTCTTCCAGGTCATCTAAATTATTCAAACTTCCTAAAAGTTCTTAAAACCTTTATAACCACTATGCCAGTTTCGGCTGTGGGTAAAGTCTTTTCTTTCCCTGGCGTTTTAATGGACTTTTAACTGGTTTTTGGAGCCTGGCCGCCTGCCTGCCTGCCCCAGTACCTGCCCCCGCCCCCACCACCGGCCAGCATCAGCCAGAAGCTTTGGATACAGCTGCACCTGCAACCTGCAACTGGCAGCCTGCAGCCTGCAACAACTACGGGGCTGGTTCGAGATCTCGGATCTGGGATCTCGGATCTCGCCTCTCGCCGGGCGTTGCATATTTACTAATTTAATAATTCAAAAGCATTTAAATTCCTAATCATATCCAGCAAAGCGGCCGCCGCCGCCTGCGTCTGGATTAGCCGACCATCCGAGGAGCATCCGAGGACCTGGCTTAATCCCCCCAATCCCCTGCCCATTACCAAATCCATAGACGCTACCCGAGGCCATGCGAAATGAATCGCTTGCCGCAATTTGTGAAAATTTCTCACCATTTTCATGGCCAAGGTGGTGCGGTGGTGCAGTAGTGGAGTGGTGCGGGGTGCGTTAGATTTCCACTTTACTGTCTATGCAATTTGTTGGCTAACTAGATGGCTATCGCTGCCCAGTTGGAGCTGCTCCGATGGTAGTTGTTCTGGGTGTTTCTTGGGCCTGCCGCTGTGCTTTCTTGTTCCACCACTCCGCTCCGGGAATTCTGGGCCTCCTTTTTTTTGTGGCTATTACCACTTGTATTTTATGCATCGCATGGCGTTAGTGTTTTGCGTCTTATTAGACTCTAATTGCACTGATAGTTGGCTGCACTTTGAGTACCCGAGGGTCCATCGAGGGGGGGAATGAGTGGGAATTTCGGTTATGAGGGCCTGATCATCGATCAAAAGGGTTTTTCCCGCCTTATCGAACCATAACCTTCAATTATGGTCGAAATAAGCCGCTAGTTGGCCCAGTTGAGTGAGTTTCGAAGCCAATTAAGCGGAAGCACTTAAAGTTCTCAGAACAACGGTCTGGTAACAAATATCTGAAAACAAAAATATGAATACATCTTTAACCATAAAACACAGACTAAGAATACCATAAATATTAAGATTCTGAAAAATAACAGCCACCATTTTAATTAAATGTCCTGATGTTTATGGCTCAATTCTAGTGACCCACTTTGGCGGCAAACAGCGCCAGTTGGTCTGCCTCTGTCCACCAACCAGCCAGGATATAAGCCATTATTTTATTTTGGTAGGTGGGTGCAGGTTGCTTTATTCCGTTCTGGCGTCAGCTATTCTTACGCAATGCACTTGCCGTCAAATGAAAGAACATGGCAAACAAACCGGCGGCAATCTCATTGACGCCAATCCAGGCCCACAACGACGTCATAGTTTTAGTTACAGACATACTATATAGACCGTAGTCACAGTCGCTTAGTCATATCCCCAAAGTCCTGGGGCCAAGGCTGGCGTCACTGTGCCGGTTTATGCATTATGTATTCAAAATATTTGAGGTCAACTTGAGGCAATACCATCCACCTACTTTGCCTCCTTCGAGACATTCAAGACCTCATCAGGCCCGTTTCTGTTCCGCCCACTTTCCACCATAAAAAATTCAATATTGCTCGCATCGTTTTATTAGTTTTGGCTGGGGAGAACCCTTGAAGCCTTTCCATTCTATTTTTGGTCTAAACGCGCTCTATTCATAATTGGGCCTATACTCCCGCGTGGGCCAACTGAACTTGAAAGCTGGCTTAAAGTACTGTAGGCTGACAAGAAAATTTCTTAAACAAAAAACCATAAAAACTTTTACTCATTAGTTTCTAGCTTCTAGCTCTACTTCTATGAAAATTACAGATAAATATTTTTCTCTAATTATAAACGTAGCTTAGTCCTCCCTTTGATAGAGTATAATTATAGGAAAACTTTAGCAGATTTATTTCGATAGCCCCTGCCCCGGTGCGCTGGGAAACCCAAATGTCTGGGCTACTAAAAATACAACTTTTGTCCGGACAAACTTATTTCTGTTCTGCCACATTCATTCAGAGAATTTTGGCAGTTTTCTCTTTTTAGTTAGCACGACTATGAAAAGTTTTTGTGTAGGCGACGCCGCGTCTGCCAGACGAAAAGAATCGAGGTCGTCCGGGTGGGTGGATGGGCGGATGGACCAAAGGATCAGGACAGAAGTTGCAGCTGCTTCAGGAACTGAGGGTCTGGCGGCGATGATAATGATGGAAATCGGAGAAAAGTTACCCAACATTTGGCTCCTGAGCCCCGAGGCCTCGGTGTGTCACGTTTCAATAAACTTTGATTGCCGGCAATTATCTGGTCGCTGGCATCAGGCTCGGCCCTCGGGTTTGGGCTCCTCGAACTTCTCGAATTTGTCGCTTATCCCTTTTGGCATTGTATTATTTATGAGCCCGTGATTTGGGTTCTGGATTTGCTTTCAATTACTGGTACCCGCAGCCAATTTGCTGCCAAAAGTTTGCACATCAAGCAAATATTTTGCCCGGCTTTTGTCGAGATTCGAGGGCCTAATTGAATGATTTCAAGAGGAAAGACATTCCGAGGAAGGCGGGTATGCGATTAGGCAGGGCTTGTGCCCTCGGCATTGTTGACATTATTGTTGGGTATTGCTTCTTGGAATGCCAGACCATATTGATTGGCCAAGTGACAGGCGACATTAATCGGCAGGTTTTTATGGGTTAAACGAAAGTGCGATGATTTGTTTGGTAACATCGTTATATCATTTAGATGGTCGTGACTGGACATGAGGGTCCGAGCAGTTATGCCACCATTACTGCCAATAGTTAGAATTGCTTAATAGATTAGTTGGTATTACATTACATTAACTGATATTTGTCGTTTGATTTCCGAGGGCCGAAGCAAAACAATGCGATTAATTGTTGACTTATATCAGTCTTACTAGTTATTAGGCAATGATGTTTAATCGATCATTTCACTTTTAAGGTTATGCCACGAACCGAAATACTTATGATAGATAAGGTCCTATTAGGGGACATTAAGGAGTCTTAGATAGAAACTCCATTTAAGCTCCTTGCTTGCTCTTAAGCAATAAAGAGTTCCTTGAACCCCGAAACCCACAAATCTGATGGAAGTCCTCCCCCTATTACAGCCTGTGGCACTCCCACTTTCCCCAAACCTTTTCTTTCATTTAAAAGCGGAAATGCGACGCGGCAGACATGTCTGCCTTTTTGTGTAAAAAAGTATAAAATAGTCATAACGGAAGCAAAAACTTGATTAAAATTTCATGGCGACGCATTTTTGCACCTCGGGCAATGCCAAGAAAAAGCAAAGAACAACACAGAAGCGTTGCAAAACTGTCTCAGAATGTGGTGATGTGGGGAAAACATTTCAGTATGCCACAACTGGGGAGGATAACTGAGGTGCATGTGGTGCAAAAAGTTGCTGAAACTTCATTGAATTATCGCACCCAGAGGGAAAAAGTCGAAAAGTCATGAGAAAAGTCGGAGGAGCTTGCTCTCGTCGAAAGGGAAAGGGAAATTGCAATTCATTTGCCACCATGAGGAAAAACCATTTTCCACCAGAGCTGCCACCACAATCTTCTTTCATCTGTTGTTGGCTTAAAGTGAAAATGGTAATGGCGCCGGAGTGAAGTTCATTGTGTGTGAAAATTTAACAAGGGTGCATAAATTCCGCTTTACATTCAATTTAAAGTATTTGGAAATGGAGTTCTGCACTTGACAGTCATGTATGTGATTTGATAAACTCAAGCTTAAGCTCTCTGTTAACTTGTCTCAGTTGTCTCAGCCGGGAAGTGGTAAGAGGATTTTAGATTGCTGTTTAAGGCACTCTTCGAACACAAATCGCAGCCAATTTGTGAAAGTTTCTGGCACACACATAAATAAATCATTTATCAGTCTACCTTTCGGAATAAAAGCAAAGTTTGAAGTCCCTTGAGGTTCAGTTCCTTTCATTGTTATCTGGTAGATAGTGAAAGTTGGCCAGGAAGTTCCTTAAAAGTTTTCAAGTGGCAGATGGAGTTTCTCAGATAGTTCAGATGTGGGCTAGACACCCTATTGCCCTCTGCCTGAGTCACAAATGTCAGCTAATCCTGGCGCAGTCAATAAGCCAGGACACCTTTTTACCAACAATGGCAACAGAGCTGACATAAATTTCATATGAATTATGACACTTGAGATGGAGAAAATATGGGCACCATAATGCCGTATAATGCCAATGCCACACAGCGTCAAAGAAATAACCTTTTGTGACAAATGAAACCGAAACCCAAACACGGGCAACTGCAGCACGTGATTGTGATATCCCAAGTCCCAATTCCCAATTCCGTTTGAAGGATATGACAGCTCCATATAAACGTGAAATACGATCCTGGCCGAAAGTCACGTGCGACTGACAGATAAATCGAAAGTGCCATTGCAGTTCAGCATTCCGGCAATTGTCTAATTGCCAGTCATTTATTTTCGTTGCCAAATTGAAACGCGCACTTGTCAATGGCCGGAACGTGTCGGCACTAAGGATCCAATTAGTTGAATTGCACAAAAGTGGCAACCAGGGGGGCAGGAAATCAATAAGCTTCTTGCTCTTGCCACTGTGATGAGCCACTTCTCCCAAGGGTGTGCTTTGCTCCACAAATACCAGTTCTCAATGGGTGGCTCAACAAGTGAATGGTGAATGGTGCTTTAAATTTAGAATACTTAGGGCGCTATTTTCGAGTCGCACGAATATAAATTTAGAAGCAATTAATGAGTCTGACATAAAAGAACTCATTCCTTTTCAAGCTCTGTTAATTGACAGGCTTAACTACGTAATAATGTTTCATAATGTATCTAGTTCTTTCTATAATTTCTAACCAATTGAGTAAATTGCTCATCGAATCATTATTGGAATATAAATCCAATGAAACTAGATTATTCGAAGACACTGTCCTCCCCCAACTTCCTCTTGATTATCCACGATTTTCAAGTGGTTTCCAGAGAATGTTTTTGACTAAATGTTTCTGGCGTCCGTTAGTGCAAGTTCTGGCTGAAAAACTTCTCAGTAAAACAGCACTGAGAGAAACAGAATCCAAAGATAATATAGTCAACCATCTGCCAATCAACCAATAGGTATCCCCAAGAAAAATCTATTTTTTAAAGTGTATATTTTCTCAGTCGATTGCCAGGTAATGCGTTCGAAATGAACTTCAAACGGCGCCTTGAGATAAAGACTATCTTGCCCCTTTCATTGGATTTTCCTCTTTCTCCTCCTGCCCCTTCCAAGATATGTAAATATATAGTTCATTGATGATATTTAGTTGGAAATGCGGGTCTTCGATTGGTCAATAGATTTGTAGGTGAGTCACCAAAGGTTGAATCATTGGAATTATTGCATTTAATGTGAAAAATATTGGAGAGCAGCTGTACGGCACTATAGAACAATTAAAAGCCCGGTATACGCCCCCGAACAGGCTCCGTCAAAAGTGCAGATAAATTGGTAAAGCGTGCTGGTATTGGACCCGTGCCAAGGATATATATGGATTATATAGCACCAGCTGTTTCCATCGCAACAATGCCGCACAAATTAGAGCCATAGCCAGAGACAGGGACAATGGGAGAAAGGCCGAAAAACTGCATTAAGGCTGCAAATTGCGGTGAGGCCCAGAAATATGTGGAAAAGGTGAAAGTGTGCCAGGGTGCGTGGATGCATGTGTATGCATTCCCAGGTAAAAGTTGGCCAACAAAGGACGAAAATACAACAGAACACGCACGCACACAGCACAAGCTGCGGTTGACAATAAATTATGGGCAAGAATTTTACGCCAAATTATGGCCCAAACACATGGAGGCGGAAAAGCCGTTTCGCTACGCCCCCTATTCTCCTAGTTAAAATTGATTTAAATTCACCTTGGCCTTAGGCCCATGAATGGGGAAATTATTTCCTAATGGGGACCGTGCCATAAATCTTAGCGGCATTTTTCCAGCAATATTATTTGCACATTTTTGCCGGAATTTTCCAGGCTGCAGCCAACCGAGCAAGAAGAGTTGCATACTTATGGGGCACTTTGCATGTACAGTTGTGATTTAGTGGCAATTACCAGCTTCAACCTTGGGCCCCACGAATCTTCAAGTATCGTAAATTATTTGCATACGATGATATGGTTTACAGTCACTTTTTATTGCCCTGAAATACTACAAAAGAATTTACTTTAATTGAAATAATAAGTGATTTATTGATTCTCTAGAGAGCCACAAACAATGTCAAGTAGTTTCTAGACTCATTGGGTTTTCCCAAAACTAAAGTTTTCTTGGATTTCCCCATCGGGGTTTTTTCCATTTCTCCAATAGAAATTATGATTTAGGTAAGTGTTTTGATATACGACCACAAAACAAGTCACGAAACAAATAATTATAAATAATGTATAGACCGATTTGATTAATAGCCAAGGCAATCCAACGAGTCCTTGGCCAAGGATAACAAAAAAGTGAAACAAAAAAATCTCAAATGCATTTCATTGATTGGAGGGACCCACCGCACACAAGGCTGAAAGGAATTTTGATTTATCAGAGGCGGCAACAAAACGTACAGAGAAATAGAGGGGAATTAGTTAAGGAATTCCCACAGCCACACAGGTAGATCCAAGGAGGGGTATCATAAGGAGGGGTACAATATCCAACAGGTGCCTTGGCTGCTAATTGAGCTCGCTTATCGTCTCCCAAACACACACACTCGTACATCTGGCAAATTAAGTTTTCAGAACAAACTGTATGCAAAGGAATTCCTTTCCTTCGGGCCAACGCTCCTTTGGGCCAACGTCTCTTCCTTTCGGCCTCTTCGTTTTTAATTAAGTACAACAACGCAGCAAAATTGATTTCCAGAGAGTTTGGTTATCGCTGTGGAAGGATCTCTAAGAGATGCGATGCCAGCGATAGGGCCTCTCCCCCAACCACTCCGACTTAATATAGTTCGTATGATATATCTATAATCGCCCCTTAGGAATAAGTTGCCAAGTCATTAGAATTATTGGACTGGCTAATTGCAGGCATTAATTCTTACAATTCATAATGCTCTTATATAGTATACAGTCTTTTGAAAACGAAACCTAAAAGCTCAGTTTAATTGTGGGGAATAAATTAAGAAACGGAAAATTTATGCGGTTCAAGTTCTTGTTAGAGAAGATTTCTATCGGCCAGCTCGGAGAAGAGAATCCACCAGACATTGATCACAGCCTTGATAGTATAAATTCCAATTAAGCTATCAAAATCCACTCTCCCTAAAAAATATATATAAAAAAGTGTGAGATAGATCCAACGGTAAACGGCACTGACAATGCCAAACGAACGAATAAATTTCCAGAGTTCTTATCGGATGGGAAAGTATCTCTAGGGTTCTCTGCCTCTTTTCTGACCAATGTCTCTATAAAGCGATCATTAAAATTATGGCATATCGGTTGACCGACCAATTCCCCGAGATGGCATGGCCCTAATGAAATTATTAAAAATGCATTTAACTCTTCTGGCCCCGGCCAGAAATATTCATAAAGGTTTCTTGGGAGAACGAGTTCGGGTTGGGGCCAACATAAATAACTAACCTCATGCCATCGTGGCCATCTTGGCCAGCAGCAAACTAATTATGCATTCATTTTGTTTGCCAACAATTAAGTGGCCCGGGGGCGTGGCACATTTTTCATTTTATATATTTGTGGTCGGAAATCGGAGGGCTGGGCCCTGGACGAGATCCTTTTGCCTGGATTTTGATTTATGGGAGGCACGCACTTGATTTACCACTCGTCTCATAGGATCGTTAGTATCTCAGCCTAACTCCAGAATCATGACCCACTTAGTAAGGCTGCATATTTTGTAAAACTAATTTGATCTTTTACAAAGTTTTTCGAACAGTGGCTGTAAACTGGTTTGGCAATCAAATTACCATTTATTCAAGTCACATTCAGGTGCTCTGGAGAAAGAAACACCCACACAGCAATTACTTTCTAAAAGCGAAGAGAAGCCGCCATCGAAATCAAATTTTGCACCAAATTAGGCGCCAAATCGGTTAAAATTGGAAACCGTTCACATGCCGCATGCCACATGCTGAGTGGCCGGCAAAAAGAATTCCATTTCATGGGCGTTTTTCTAATTTCTACCAGCAGCAGCAGCAGCAACAGCAACAGGGGCAGTAGAAGCAGCAACATCAGCAACACCAAGTGAGAGGGGGGCATCTGAAAAAAATTCCAATGAACAAAGTAATGCAGAAAACGCCTTATCCGGTCCTCTTTCTTCTTTATCGAAGAGGGGGAGTCTGTTGGTTCAGAGGGGCCAGAACTGTCAACGCCGAGTCCAAGTCCAAGTCCAAGTCCCAGTTGTGTTGCCCACCCATGTTGCCGCTGTCCATTGGCTTCTGCGTTGCATTCATTTGACAAACGCTGACAGCGGCGACAATGTCGTAGAAGCAGCAACAGCAACTCCAGCAACATCAGCAGCAGCAACAGCAACAGCAACATCAACAACAGCAACCTCAAACTGAAGCGATTGCGGATGCAAGTTGGTTTTTGAGGGAATGGGAACCTGAAACGAACTTGATTTCTTATTTGAATATTTATTTCTGGCGGCAGGGACGTTGTCTTCGGCGTCGCCATCGATCGTGACAATCGCCAACGCAAGTGCAAAACTCTTCACTTCATGTGTCGATCCACATCAGGGGGGTCTGCAGCTCCATATCGTTCAGATCGGGTCCGCTATAGTTAACCAATCGTGCCTTGCACTAGCAGAAATCAAATGTGAGATTGTAGGTATAGTTTTGTAATAAAATAATAGGTATTACTTGTAATCTCTTGTAGTAAAGAAATCTATTTAAAAGAGTTATGTTTAATGTTTTCAAAATAATCTAGGAATTTCTAGGAATACCTTTACTTTCAGTGCATCTGGCCTGCCTATCAAAGACGATTAAAATTGACGTTAGTGGAGTTGTGAACGCGACCCCCCCTTTTGGCCACCCCTCTTAGCCCCTTTACGCCGCCACGTCATCACTTTCTTTGGCTAAACGTTTTCATTATTTATGAATTGATCAATTTGTTGCTGGCTCGGCTGTTGGTGTTGCTGATGCTGCGTTTGGCCCTGCAACTTACACACGACTATCATCAGAGACCATCAAGTTGCATCGTTTGGTTTGTTTGTTATGGCCATTAGCGTCACTTGATAGGGGCTATATAAGGCCCCCCGAGCCTCCCCGACCCCAGCGTCTCAAACTCCCCCTCCCGATCGTCGCAAACCGGACTTAATTTATTTCAAATTGTTGCGGCGCGTCATCAACTGCAAAATTATTTACCCAACTAATTTATGCAGATTTTTCAAAACGTTTCAAATTGGTTAAAGAGTGGGGGTCTAGGATAGGCAGTGGGGGTAAGGTCACAAAGAGGGAATGATACCATTGATCATGGAAATCGATCCACAATTGCCATTGTCTAGAGTCTAGACTCTGGAGGTTGAGTATTTCCAATATTTTGAACCACATTTCGACATGGATTTAATTTTAAGGATAAATGCGACCAAGGCTCGCATTTAATGACTTTATACGATATATATCATTGACACACATCTGACAATGTGTCGGACACTTATTTGCTTTTGGGGCCTTTTGTTTTTTATTTATGGACACGCGATGCAGGTGCGGCAATTAAGTCCACCTCATCGCCAGATCCATGTGCCATGTGGGAGCCCTTGACAGAACCGACTGTAGCCAAACCCCCGACTCGCTCTCAGACCCAGACCCAGACCCAGGCCCAGGCCCAGAAGAGCTAATGAAACGAATCAACTATTTGAGCTGTCAATTAGCACACAGATGTTAATTTAGGACAGTCCAAACTTTGACCCCTCTTGGGTGTGCGTTGGAATGCGAACGGCGATCGTCATAAATACAGGGGAAACTCCTTAAAAGAAGCCAAGACATGACCAAGATAAAATATTAATAATAGCTACAATTACTAGCAATAAAAATAATAAATTTTAGGGCGCTTTGTTGCCTTGGGATTGCCTTTAAAATTCACTTTTGTCAGCCAAGAAGTTCAACTGTATTAAACTCAGTTAGCTGCTTGTCGTTGACTTCTTCTGCATATTGGTGTCACTCGGGTGGACAGGAAGGCCACGAGACTTCCTCCCAGCCATATTGACAAACATACAGATATATTATTGCTTTTAGCCGCATTCTGGGGATTGCAACTGACCGGGGCTGGCCCCGGGGCAACTCCCCCGTTTCTGTTACTGGTTTGCTTTTCTTTCGGGGCCGTGTATTCATTTCCAAGCACGTTGCGGTCAGGGTTGTCCTGTCCCGTCCTGCGTCCTCCGCGTCCTGCCCCGAACAGTATTTCAATTGAAAACCGCAACTGCTGCAGGCTGATCCTTTGTTACCGTTAACCGGAAGCCAAGTCCATGTCCAATGTCCTGTTTTCGTTTCGTTTCGTTTCTTCTGCACCGTCGGCGGGCTTTTATTTAACATGACGCAACAGAATAGACTAGAGAAAGGCCACTAATGTCCTGCCACCAAATCACCCCTCCATCACCTTTCACCTTTTTCCTGGCCGCCGGCGAATTTGTGGGACAGGACTCGAGGATTTCTTCCATGACTCGACGTTTTGAACTCTGCGTCCTTTGCGTCAGTTTGTATGGAGATTTCTGCTTCATTAAGGACTTAAAGGCGGGAAAAATTAGGCGGAAGGAAATGTTGCCATAAAACTGCAATATTTCAGAAATGTGTCAGACGGAAGGAAATTGGCACTTTCCAAGTTCGTTTAATCTTGAATCACAACTTTAAAAACCGGAAATTTGATTGTAAAGTTCGATAGATCGTTATAATAGCACCGGAAGAATTCATTGACTGATTTAGACCTCAAATTAATACAGGAAGCGACACATTTCTAATATTATATTGGTCATGAAATGATAATAAAATTCCAAACATCTCGAGTGAATCACGTATCTTTTTTGAGCCAAAACTTTAAGTTAAGAACAGAAATCCCCCACTTAACACTTCGATCAATGTCAAGTCATAAATGTTCTTTTACCTCCGGAATTCTGCGAACAAATTGAGTTTATTCTATCGGAAATTCCTCAATAGACTTCAACCGATATGGACATTCTTGGAAAGCCATAGAAATTTGAAGTGAAATCAGGAACAAGCTAATCGGTCAAATATGCTGTAGTCTTTTGTAATAACTGGCCAATTCTTATCAAAAATGCTCTGGAGTTGAGACATATTTTATATTTTATATTCGGAGGAAATCGCCACTAAAGTCATATCATAGATCATCTGGGATAGGTGATCACGCGGTGCGGGCGGATGTTTACACTTTGTTTTTGCGGTTATCACTGCGAGAAGAACTAACGCCCCCGGAGCCACCAATATATTTCGCACTTGGTATAACCAATTATCGGCGGCAGCGATGGCCAGATAGCCAGAAAGCCAGAAAGTTGGAAGCCTCTAGGGAACCGTGACCTACTACAAAGCCCCCGGCAATCAGTATGGTGCAATTGGTCAAAAGCGGCCCGTTTGAACAATCAAAAGCATTAAAACCAACAATCGTCCGAGGTCCGATTTAAGCCCCTTCCTCGGAGCGTAAACAACAAAATGTAAGCTTCTGGCCAGGTTTACATATTGAAGTGCAGGGCTCAGATACAAAAGTTTATAATATATATCGAAATAGGGGCAAAGCCGGCACGATCTTGGGGCATGTCCGTGGTCTCCAAGTTGTCAACAAGGAATTACAGCCCGGGTCTTAGAAGTTCTCGGGAACAATTTAAACCCTAAATAAGATAAAAGGTTTCGTTGCTTGTGGCCTCCTGGATATTAAAAAATATTTCTTAGCGCCCTAACGAAATCGAAGCTTCTGGATATCAACATTTTTTTGTTGTTTCCATTTTTAGCCTAACCATTTTATGGATTTCCAGCCCCAATAATATTACAGTCCTTACTTTCTTTCTACCCCCAATAGACTTTATCTTTGAGTCGTATAGTCACGTTTCCATCGGGCGACAATCGCAGAAACCACGCGGTATTGAAAGCACTTTATAAGGAATAAGCTAAATGGAAAAGTTCAATCCATAATTTAAGGGTATTGGTAATATCTCCAGACTAATCACGAGATGGCGTCATGTACTTTCCAATGTACTCAAGAGGCTTTTGAAAATTTATTACCATATCGTCACCCAGGAGAATTAAGTCTTTGGTTGTGGCTCTGGCCAACCATACTTCAATTGTAGATTCCAGAACTAATTTTTTCCATTCAGGGGGCGTTAACCCATTGGCCACCAAAATTAAAGGGGCATATTAAGTTTATCAGCGGATACGGTGACATCACTTTCTACAACTTCGTCGCTGGTCATTAAGTCGCAATTTGGCCAAAATAACTACCATTGACTGACTATCACTTATCGATGAAAAATGCGAAATACGACGTTTTGTTTCTTTTTTTTTTGCCATTTGAGGGGGGCCCGTTACGCAAACGGGCCCAACTGCTTGGCCAATTTATTGGCCCATACAGACCTCCTCTCGTCAGGTTTTTATCGTTGGCGAATCGTAAATGCCAATGAGGTTAGCTGTTCATTGTTTTCACTGAAGAGCAATCGAAAGGTTCTCCTGTTGCCGTGGTCATTCCCTCCGCCTCTAGATTGGATTTTGTGGTGCTAGGTCAAGGCCAAGTTATCGCATATCCAGCCGAAAGTCTGGCCAAAAGCGTCTGTCAACATTAGTAGACACTTTTTCGTAAGCCTTAACTATAGAAGGAGAATCCTAAATTTAAATCAGATCCCTAATTAATAAAAAATGTCATGTAGATTATGCCAATTAGGGTTAACTACGAAGTAGCCATGAAAGCTCTACAGAAATGGGGCTTCCCTTTTTGATATACCGCCTCCACTTGAAGAATTCCAAGTTCCAATTCTTATATAAAGCAACTTAAAACTTCCGCAATTGCGTATTCCTAATCGTACATTCCTTTTAGCCCTGACCATGGCTATTTTATACATTCCCGGAATATGCACCCTAAAAATAATCACTAATCAATTCATGTGACTCAGAAAGCACTCTAAACAAAAAATTTACTTATAGATCAAATCATGGCCCGTGTAAGTTCTTTGTACTATGCAGTAATATGGCCGGGGCCCTTCCGAGAATTTTACATTTCTGATAAAGACGACAAACTAAACCCGTTCGAACCGGTTTCATGGCTAATTTTGTGTCTTATCGACGTACTGAGAACTTAACAATAAGGAATTGGCCACCTAGTTGGTTTACTGCCCCGGATCAATAATACTCGAGGTGGGTTCACGTGGAGAGGTCTGTTCCGTTTGCCATGGAACTATGTATGTCTTTATGGCCCGCACATCCATCTCTCCAATCAATCCTCCGACCTTGGCGCTAGCCACAATTATCCACAATTAGAGCCATAGATCAGGCCCGTCATCGATCTGGTAATTGCCGAAAATAGAACGGAAGTCCGGGCAGCTGTTAATTGACTCAAGTCTATAAAAATTTTGATTTTCTTGTCTATCAATGGGGATATAAATCACTCGAAGCGCTCAATTGCAACGATCCTTTGATATTCGCCCGACTTCTGGCCTAGGCACACGACGATCCTTGGGCAAGGACATCAATGAAATTAAGAATTACCAGGAAAAATTACATACCTATTACCCGGAGTTTCTTTTTGTCGATTTACCTGGCAGTTGCAAAATCGGCCTCAATTATGCACGGTACGTCACATAAATTGTCAATTCGATGGACATTTGGGCTTCTACCTGGTGTGTTACTGTTATCATTTTAACCCAAATCATCCCAGGTCGCAGCCTTTGTTCCGCTCTTTTTTCTTGACTTTTTTCGCAACAATTTTCGGGACTAACTACTGGGCGATATCTGGGGAAAAAGTGTTTTATCTGGCACTTTACTTTTTTACTTGTAATTGGCCACGCTGATAAGGGATTAGGGTTTGGGATGGGTAAGGCCAAGTCCTGGGTGGTATTTTGGCAACGGGTGACCTCATAACCCAGTTAAAAGGAAACTGTATACGGGGAAGAGTTTTGACTAAAACAAAATCAGCCATTAAGCCTCATTAGATCAGCGATCACTGAACAGCTCTTGACAAATCATTAAAATCATGTCCAACATTCACAGCTCAGTGACAACAACAGAAATGCATTTAGGAAATTTACATTTTCAAGTGTGTGGCTACAAGCCACCTAAAAAAAATGAGAAAAATAACCAGAAAACTTCTAACTAACGAACTTTTACTACTTTCTAACTGGATCGCGGGTTAGACAAAGCGGTAAGAAGCCCAGCAGTCGACCCAGCAGTTGGTCGTGGGTGAGTCCAAGTTTATGCTAATTTTGTAAATTTCCCAAGCATAATTTACGGCAGCATATATCAGGCAGTTTATGTGGGGAAGACATTCAGCGAATTCCGACAGCCTGACAGAAGGCGACAAAACATTTTGACATTTTCCCAGACCGACCGTCCAGACACCTACCTCCTTAATGTCCCCATCCCGTCGGGCGTCACATGTTTGCTTTTTATTGGAAAAGACATAAAAATTTGAAAAATTATTTAAGAAAATTATTTAAAAATATTCTTTGCATATTCAAATGCGCCGGTCCCCTGATTGACTGCCATGAAGTCATCAGCATCGGCATCATGATCACGATCATCAAACTGATCGGCCCAATCAAGTTCTCAGGCGTGGCGGCAAACAACAAAACCCGGATCGATTGGATCGATTTTGTGACACACAATCGAGTGCCGGGGCATTGTTCGAGGGCGTCAATAGAACGGAATATTGACACCTCACATTATATTAGGTATTGGCGCGATGGAGGGGGTTAAGAATTTCGACTTGGGGTTAAGTTCAACGCTGGAGCTGGGAAACACCAGGGTATATTAAAGTTGCGACGCTTCAAAAGTCCATTAACTGAAATACCACACTGTTCTATAACTTATTGGGTAGTGCTTTTAAATTCACATAAGCTACAATAATTTTAAGCCCAGAATTTTATATTCATATTAAATTTAGCCCATCCGATGCCGATATCATTGCCAATTTGCATCCGATCCTCGAGCGGAATACCTTAAACGATTTCTAGATCGATTCCCCGCAAATCTGCATCAAAACCTGAGAACAAAATTTTTGATCTATATTTTTTCAATTTTTCTGATGGAACCCCTTGCAGAATTTAGGATTCTCATATATGGCCCAGAAGGATGTCTATATCTTTGCCAATTTGCATCCGATCCTCGAGCGGAATACCTTAAACGATTTCCAGATCGATTCCCCGCAAATCTGCATCAAAACCTGAGAACAAAATTTTTGATCGATATTTTTTCAATTTTTCTGATGGAACCCCTTGCAGAATTCAGGATTCTCATATATGGCCCAGTAGGATTTCCATATCTTTGCCAATTTGCATCCGATCCTCGGACGGAATACCTTAAACGATTTCTAGATCGATTCCCCGCAAATCTGCATCAAAACCTGAGAACAAAATTTTTGATCGATATTTTTTCAATTTTTCTGATGGAACCCCTTGCAGAATTCAGGATTCTCATATATGGCCCAGTAGGATGTCCATATCTTTTCCAATTTGCATCCGATCCTTGAGCGGAATACCGTAAACGATTTCTAGTTCCAATCTGGAACAATTTCCAATGTAACCCCTAAATTTGTAACATTAATCATCCAAAGGCACTTTCATTTCAGCCCACTACATTCTCTCAAGTAAATGGTTTCTTTAAGCCGCCCCATAACAAGCACAATGAGATTAAACTGGATTTCTGTTTTGGCAAATCAAAATATCAGAAATTATTATTCGTGGGTCTCGGGTAAAACCACTCTAACGGTTGAGCATGGAGCATATATAACTCAAACTGAAAGCTTTTTACTTTATCTGATTAGGAGGCAAATAAATCAAAATGCCTCACACCTTCGAAGAGGTTCCGAGCTGAGACCTTTAAGCCGGCCCGACCCAATCAAAAACGCATTAAAGCCCAAAGGGCCGACAAATAAACAACGACAATTTGTCAAAGTGGCAACAACAATCAACGCCATTTAATTAGATGCCATTGATTAGTGGCGAGGGAAATGCGCATCTTCGAATGCATTTTTGTAATTTTTCTACGGCCTCTTTCTCCGGTCGTCGGTCTTCGGTCGCTGGAGGTTTCCTTCCACTTGAAAACTCGTCGAGCTTGACAAATTTGACAGGCCTGATTGAAAATGAAAAGTTGAACACAACACAAAAAAAAGGTGTTCGACAAAAGAAAGAGGCCCCGCAAAGAATCTCCGTCGCCCGCTCATTAAAAGCCAAGCTTTTCGGCCAACAAAAGATGGTCGGAATGCCAAAGGGAGAGACTCATCCGGACCTGGTGTCTTGGACATTTGAAAGTCTGGGAGTTTTTGGGAGTTGGGAAGCTGGGAAGCTTGGTAGTTGGAAAGCAAATGTCAAGTAGTTGCCACTTTCAAAATATAAAAATAAAATCAAAAATAAATATCTGTGCTCATCGCCGCTTTTCCCATTGCCTTCGATTGGTTTGCCAGCAATAGGTGAGAATTTATGTATATTTTTTTTCGCTGCCACCGTTGCTAGTGCCCAGCAGCTGCCTTGGCCGGGCTATTTGTCAAATTGTTAAGTCTTTAGTCCATGAGGGATTGACAGCCGGGCTAACTAGCTGGCCAGCTAGCCGGCTAGCTGGTTGGTTGCCGTTTTAATTTGGCTTCCACCTTGCCTTGGCTGCAACGCTCTCAGCCTCTGCGATATTGTATGAATATTTTATGCCTGTGACGGGCTGCCACGTAAACAACCCGCTTAGTTGCAACTTGCAACCAACTTTTTTCCAGGTGTTGGCAAATATTTGAAATATTTTCGCTAAGTACAGACAAATTACGAATTGGTCAACCCATGAATTATGATTAAGTATTCGCCTTTAGAATCCAGACTCCATAATTTCAGCTTTATGCCCTACACTTGCATTTTACATAACTCCCAATTATCCCGATCTATTCAAGGAGAACGCTATTTAAATTTAAGAGAAGAAAAAAATGGGTAATTACAATTTTTAAAGACGTTAACCCACTTTTAACGGGCTGTTAAATGCCCGAACGAAAAAGAACAAAAAGAAAGGCAATAAAATAAACCGAATACTTATCTAAGAGCTACTGCCGAGCACTTGCTAACTGGGCTAAAAAGCTGTTGCCAAAAACCAATCCCCCCACTGCCAATCGCAATGGGGGAGGTCAGTGGATGGTTAATTGCCCCTCGAAGCCAATACAGCTTCCAACTGTCATCACGATAATCATGGAAAAAAATTAATATCTTTAAAATTATTATTAATTACCAAAAATTTATTTTTGGCAATAAAGCAGTGTCATGATTGGACTATAAATACTATATTATTTTTGTCCTATTTTCTTTCTGTGCATCTTAAAAAAACTAAATCCCACTCAAGGTGACGTCGAAGTTAAAGGTAAAGGTAGAGTCCAGGTGGGAGAGCTACAGTTAGCATTCCATCAGTGCAAGTGGCACAGTAACCAGTTGGTCTAACTGTTGTTGGAGAATTCGAGAATTGTCGAGGGGGCGAGACAGGGAGAATGCGAGGGCGTGGCCAAACATTGACAAATCATCTTGACACCTTCAGACTGTCATAAAAATGGGTTACGGACATGATTTGCAATGCAATAAACTTAATTGAGTGCGCGTCAGATTTTAATTTTAACCCGAACCCCCAATCCTGAACTTAAACCGGTTGGCACTTGCCTATCGGAATTCCCACCCATCCGACCGTATCCGATGTATATAGAATGCACAAAACAAAAATACAAACAATATAAGAAATTTGTACAACGGAGAATATATTGGGGGTATAAGCCAAAAGAACGAGCTGGTTCTAAGGCGCGAAGTCGTAAAACGTTTTTTTGATGCCGTCATGGTTCCCTTTCGATATATTCGCTTTAACGATGCCATTAAAATCTCTGACATTGTTGTTGCCTTAATCGTGATATAGAAGACAGATTCGGTTTAGGATTTAGTTATTGCAATAACTAAATAAAATAAAAATTCGTGTTAAGATTTCGTCGTTTCGCCGTTTAAATGGCGCCAAATTGTTAATAATCACGCATATTTCTTTTTGGTCATCATTAAAAAGGTATTTGTGATTTTACTGAGTCGCTACAAACATCATTATAATGATTATAAATTGGATATTATTTTATGAGCCAAGTGATTAAGTTTTTTTTTGGCCAACATGGGGGCGTGTTTTTAGAGTCTACTAATCCGTTTGCTAGAAACTTTTTCCTTTATGGTAATTCATTAAATATGCAACAATTAAATTAAGATGCAAACTAATCTCCCGTAATTGCTGCCTGTCATCAACGTTGACTAAATCCCAGTGTAAGCTGCACTTGAAAAATGGTTAAAAAATCAACATGAATACCTGAGATGGTAGCCTGGTAGCCTAGGCATTTCCGTCACTTAAGCCATGGCTTAAAATGTTTCTTCATTAGAATAAGTGTCATAAAAATAAACGCATAAAAACATCTCTAGGCCATAAGCGGATCTAATCATTTTCCCATAAACAGCCGGCGATGCTCAACGAAAATCTGCTTAAATTTCACCTCACACGCTAATTTGGCTAATAAACAGTCGAACAACAAAAAATCTGAATTGGTATGAGAAAAAAAGTGTAACCACAAATTTCGAATGAAATCTTCGAAGGCGCCAAGCCACTTGACCAATTTGGCTCACGGGTGTACGAATCAAAAGTCAATAAAAGAGGGTATTTTTTATACACAAAAATCAACAAATCAAATGGATACTTATTTGTTTGATTTTTAATCAAAAAAAGTTATAAAATTAAATGCAATGTAGATGTAGAGGAGATACCAACATTCCTAACCGATATTGTTCAGGTTGTTCTTGTACTCCCCGCTTAGGTGATAAATTCGACTCAAAACCAGTGAGCTATTCGCCGTTGAGTTATTTTGACGCCAAACCGAGACGTATTCTAATGCAAATTTCGAATTTTATTTGTTTTGGTTTTTGATATTTCCACTTCCTTCCCCTCCGACCATCCCAAACCGGCTGATCCACCCCGGCCCGGGAAGAGGTGTAACTTTTAAGTGCCGGACAAAACGCTGAGTTTATTCGCTGGGTGGGACAAGTCAATCCTCAACACTTTTTTTTTAGGGAAATTGAAACTTGTTACATGAATAATAACCCTTGGGAATAATTCATGATCGGCTTAAGTAAGCAGTGCTTAGGACACAACCTTTACTGCAAGTTTAATAAGATTTTGTGACTGCTATTCGAGCATCTCTGAAGCCTGGCAGACAGATCTGCCTTACTAAAATGGCAAGTGCTTTGCTTATTTAAATTTATTGCCCAACAAATTTATTTTTTGTTAAACAAATTTATAAATTATTGCTCCGAGCATATAATAAAATTTCATTAGCAACTTGGCTCTGGGTCTCTGGTATCGGAATATCTAAATATTGGTAGCTTAGGCGTTGGTGTTTTTTGAGGCGATTTGCGATCGGTGGAGACACACAGCAAGTTGGCGCCAAGAGAGCTGGCTGCTGGCTTTGTTTTGGCCAAGAGCTGTCGGTGAGAATATGGCCGATACTGGACCTGGACACTTGGAGCTTGAAGCTTGGGGCACAGGTTGATAAATCTGAATCCGATGGCTAGCCGAATTTGCATGTGTCGCGGCGACACAGAAATCGCTGGTTAATTAATTTCAGACACGCCATACATCTCGGGTACTTTGCATAAATTAATATGAAATCTTTATTTTATGATTTATGCGGTGTCAACATGGCCCGAACATCTATCAAACATTTTCCAACAACAAATACCGAGTAAGCCAACAAAAAATCAGAAAGGAGATGATGAAGACAACGGGCTAGAGATTTTTGTGATGGAAAAATATTCGAATATCGCCCACGCGTTTTGCACGCGACTTTGTGGCGTCTGCGCGGCGGCGACTTTTGCCGCCCGATAATTTATTGTTATCCGAACAGATTGAGGTCAGGCAGTCAAGGGAGATTTACACATTGTCACATTGTTGTAGATTCTTATCAATTGTTACACGATTTTCGAATTATGTTTTCGATATATTTCAGTTTTTTGTAATATTTTGGAATGCGCATTTTGAATTGGAATTTTAATTCCCCAATGGTGTGTCTAAAAATGTGTAAAATGTTCGCATTGATGTTTCCGGATGGCCAGATGATCTTGAAAGATATTGGGACACAGCCTAATGTTTGCAGAACTGGCCTTATAGTGGCCTTACAATGGTTTTTAATCCTGAAAAATAAGATAACCCACCCACCCATCTTATCGAAATTAATACCGCATGTTTGTATTGTACTATATGTGTTTCATATTTATTATTTTGAATTCGTATCGTTTCATCGTCATTCGCAAATTGCTCATTGTAATTACTATTATGGTTATTATTGGTCAGCAGCCCATTATCATTATGATTCTGATTATCGTTAACAACATTAATATTTCCATTAAAATTATTAATATTAGGTTGTTGCTGCTGCTGCTGTTGCTGTTGCTGCTGCTGCTGCACATTTTGCTGTTGCAGTGGCAGCTTCCCTAGGCCACGAAAAAGTTTCTTTAGAATCTGCTCTTCGTGCTCCTCGTCGGTCGTCGGATAGCTATCGTCGATTATATTATTAGCTTCAATATGATTGCGATTCTCCACAACAGTGTCGTCAACTGTTTCTGTCACTCCCTCCTCAAAGGGTGCTGTTGCAACAGAACCCTCACTCTCACTTCCGGCCGTTGCTGTTGCTGTTGCAGTTGCAACAAAAGGGTCAATTCGATCGTTTAATTGCTTAAGATTATTGTCAATATTCTGATTGAACGCGCTGTGGCTATGGCTATGGCTATGGCTATTTGGACTATCGAACTTAGTGCTAGTGTCTAAACTACTAGAATCAGTCGTGCTACTTTTAGTATTCAAATTATAATGCTCGTTACTGTACAAGTAGTTGTAGTTTTTTGGCAAGGCAGGTATTGCATGATTAACATTAATGCTATTACTATTTTTTAGTAAGTTTAAGTTACTATTAACATAGGGTTTTGAGTATTCGTTCGGGTTGGGGATAGTGGGGATCTGCTGCTGCTGCAGCTGCTGACGCTGCGAGGGTAGCTCCATCAGTTGCATGTCAGCATCACGGGGATGGGAATGGGCACTTGCCACCCTGGAGGCGGCGGCGGCAGGGGCAGCTGCTGTGGCGCGTTTTCGCCTGTCCCGCTTCCGGCGACTGGCGGCCATGATGGCCACCAAGTTGAAAGCACTGGGCGCCAGGGAGGCGGCGGTGGCGGTCAGGGCCGTTTGCGTGGCCGTCGACGAGGAGGAGGAACTGGACGAGGCCGAGGACGTGGCCTTGGGCAGGTGCTCCTCCCGTTCCCGCTCCCTCTCTCGCTCACCTTCCGCCCGCTGCTCCTGCTCCCACAGCTGGCGCTGCTGCTTGTGCCTTTGCCGCTCCTGGCGACGGCGCTCGCGTCGCTCCATCAGCGTGGCATTGTTGTGGTGATGGCGCACCACCAAGTTCTTCGGCTGTGGCTGCGCCATCACACCCATGGCACCACCCCCCTGGGGTCGCTGGCGCCGGCGTTGCAAGCGCAGGCGACGCTGTTGGTGCTTCCGGTTCCGCTGGATTATCATCTGCTCCTCCTGCAGATCCTCCACATGGTTGTTGTGTTTGTTTTTATTGTTGTTGTTGCTATTGGCTTTGTTGTAGGACTTAGGGCTATTGCTGGGACTGATGGGGGTCTTGGGGTTTGTAGAACTATCGCTATTAATACTTGATGGGCGACGCGGTTTCTGTCGCGCGCGTTTTGTGCCCGCCACTGGTGGTTGTTGTGTTGTGGATGTGGTGGCTGTTGCCTCAGTGGTTTTTGAGCTACTTCCGCTAGTACTGGGTGGTGGTGGTGTCGTTGTTGTTGTTGTTGATGTGGTTGATGTAGTTGTTGTAGTTGTGGTAGTGGTAGTAGTAGTGGTGGTGGTGGTGCTCGCATGCTTCTTGCGCCCCAACAATCCCAGAGTATTGCGGAAGTGCTCAGCCTCCGTGGGGTAGAAGGACCAGTAGGCCTTCTCCATCACTCTCGGCTTCTTCATATCCTTGGGGCCAATTGGCTTAAAGTTGCGTTTGAAGCCCACGTGGAGCACTGAGTTGTAGGCATGGGTGTACTGGTGATACCCATTAACCATTGACTCTCTGAAGTGGCAGTCCTTTGTGGCGTTTCTCTAAAGAATAGAAAAGATACCAAAAAAAAGGGAAGGAGCTCCGGTTAGTTTTGGGTCTGAAATAATAGAAACCTCCTTGTCCCCCCTTATCTGGATAGATTGAAAAGAAACTCACCTTTCCAACTAGTCTGTTTTGATGGAAGCACAGATAGAAGTCGACGTCCGGCGCATAGATGGTGATTTTGAAATCCACCTCTCCAAACACATCGCCAAACACATCGCCGACACTGTTCATCACGAAAGACTCTAAAAGTATGAGAAGAAGAAACCAAAAAATATTAATTAATTATTAGCAAACAAACTATGGGTATTGTGTAAATATTTAATAGAACTGGAACTGGGGCCACTCGAAGCGCATACAGATAACCCAATTAATTGAAAGGTTTTCGATAAAGTTATGAAGGGGCTTGTGATTAGAATTGAACTATGTATTTACGTATAGGCCTTTGCGGCAATGGAGCATTTAATGAAATCAATAAATCAACTAAGTCAATTACTGGCGCTGAGTCGTTGAACTCGCAATTAGCCAAAAGAAAAAGGGTTTAACCCTGAAAATTACCCATAAGCCTGATAATTCCACCCGATTTCGTTTTGGATTTGGTTCTTTTTTGGGGGAAGACCTTCAGTAGCCCGTGGTAAATCGATCAAATTTCCTAAAACCTCACTAGCACCTAGGACCGACGATAAGATAAAATACCAAAGTGACAATATTGTTTCCGTTTTTTTTTTTAAGTTTTTCTTTGGTTGGACGGATAAAGGTTCTTCTGGGCTCGATTCGATCCGACCCGGTGACGCAACTTGGCGCCCGATCTTGTCACTTTCGCTTAGACATCAACCCACATTGGCTTGGCATAGGGTGGTGGTGGCGGTGGTGGTGGTGCTCTGCTCCTGAACTTCAGATACTTGTGAAGAGGCTTGGAAAACCGCAGCAAATGAATTCCGAATAAATTAAGAGCGGGCCGGTCCAGGCCAAACAAACAAAACAAAACGAAACCGCAATGGGCGCCGCTCAGCGGTTCATAACATCAATCAAATATTAAATTACCAATAATTTAATTAAGCCCACAATATGCACAGCCAGAGACAAAGACCCAGACCCAGACAGAGTTCAAGCTGTACAGTGAGACTTCTCAAATAGGAAATAATGGGGACTTTGCATTTAAAAGATTATTTTGGGATTTCTAGTAGATCTTTTTTAAAATAAAAAATCATAAAATATGAGATTTAATACGATTTCTATAGCTATTAGTGTACTGCTTCAAATTATTTCATTTTACCCAAGCTTTACTGTATTCTTTTGTATAGTAAAAATGCCAATTTAATTTAAATGCCAATCGTAATTGATGAATGCGAGTTCTCATGACTAAGAGCCATCCCAGTTCAGTTCAAGATCGGTTTCCCTTTTGAAAATCTTTATATATAGAATATCTTTAAGATACTTACGTGCCAGGGACATATCCTCGGCGCTCACTTTGCCGTGCGCATTGATGTGCAGCGCCCGGTCGCTGGGACATTGTAATTTTAAAACATAGCCTTGTTTCGCGGCGCATGTTGGCATCGCAATAGCAACCACAAATATCTGCAAGATACAAAAAAAGAAAAGGAGAGGAAGCTCCGATTAATGGACGATTCATCTGTATTAAAGTCGCATCATCTGGCGACTAATCCCGACCAGCGGAACCCTTTTTTGCCCCATAAATTTCCATTAATACGATGAGCTTTTTATTACACGGCCCCGCACATGCGACACCAAGATTTTATGGTCAAAGTTGAGCCCACTGGACATTAGGGTCTGGATGTTATGGTAGTCCAGGTAATTGCTTTCTCAATGGGATGTTGGCCCCAGCGTTCCCATGCATGTAAATTGGACATGGCCCAAATGAAAGTGACTGTAGAGTGTTCTGCAATTTAAGCCAACAGGAATCTTCGGGTCGGCCCTCTAAAAATTCCTATATTTTTCTTTAGAATTTGATTTCACCACCAGACACGTGTCTCTGTCATGTCTTCTAGGGTCGGCACGTTTTCGACCTTTGGGCAGCACCACTTGAGTGATATGACAATTACGTTTTCGGCCAAAGATAATGAAAATATGCAAATCAGCAAAACATACGAATTGGCTCGAATGTTCCAAACAAATGGAAAATATATAGAAGCTCCAACCGAAGCGTGGCGAGTGCAAATCGAGTATTTATCTGGGCTTAGAGCTCATACATCATGTCCTGGTCAGCGCACGGCACCAAAACCTATTTATGGGTAAATGGCTAAAAATACTGCCGGACTTTGCTTTGAGGATTTTGGGGGCTTCTTGGCCGGTGACCGATGGGCCTCGGCCAAACGAAGATCGACGCGTGCCGATCGATTTATCGGAGCTTAACCAATTGATTTGAGTTCCCACAAATCGCTGGCATTCCTCATCTCTTCCGCTTGAAGTCTGTCAACGTTCCATTCGTCTCGAATTGATATTGTGTCAGTTTTCGGATGGTGGGGAGTGTGGGGCCTTCTGTTTGCACTTCTCGAAAAGACGAAACGAAACTCTTGGTCTGGGTCTGGAATGCCGTGCGACCTTTTCCATAGTTCAATGACGTTTCAGTGCGTGTATGTGTAACAACCATAATCATAATAATAATTATAATTTCCTTTTTTTTTATGGGCCGACTCAAGTGGAGAGACCGCACAAAAAACCGAGAGCCACTCCAATGTACACACGTTTCCCCCATATCACAACTCCAATCCAAACCAATCCGAATCGGAATCCCCCACTACGATTTCGATTACACACACTCAATCTAGCGGACGTATGAAAATATTTTGACATTTCTGAAGATAATTATTCAGAGTGTTGAAAACAAAGCCGCTTTCGATCGAGATTCAAGATCTCCAGATGGTTTTTGCCAGCCAAAAACTGGAAACTGGAACAAGGCCGGAACTTATTCTGACATTTAATTGGGTGTATGCCATGCCGTGTGACATAAAAATAATAAAATATCTACAAATTATACTATTAAAGTTCTATTGTTGAGAGACCCAGTTTTCAACGAGAACTTACCATCAGTATAGAAAAAGTCCTGACATTGGGCAGCGTGAACTGTTGTAACCTGCAAGTAGATGAAAAATAAACAAAATGAGTATACTCAGTTGTATTCAATAGTATTCGAAAATAAAATTACGCTAGGCTCTATAAATAAAGAGGCGAGCTGAGAGTGATTCAAAGGAGAAAAATTTGCATAAATCTTACAGATTATTATTAATGATTATTATTATTGATTTTATTGATTTGTTTTCTACTTTATTCGTTTTCGTTTTTGTTTTGTTGTATTTTGTTTTGTTTCCCGAGATGAACTTCCGTCTGAGTCTGAGACTTCACCTTAAACAACAATTAAGTCATTTTACAGCCGTGATCTGATCGTGAGCTCTCGGAATAAAATATTATCCGAGTATATACAAAAAAAAACATAAAGCAGACATCTGCCCATCGGATTTCCATGGAGAGCCCTTCCAGTGGCTTTGGCTCAATGTCACCCCACCACAAGTGACCACAAGTGGCCACTCGGAAAAAGCTGGTGAAAAATGTGTTTTTTATGTTTTTCCTTTTTATTTTTATCGATTCAACTGAACAAGTCTTGCCATATTTTTTGTCGTACTTTCTGCACTGAATATTCTGTTTCACGACCAACTAATCCTCAGGCCCAAAAGGTCATTGATTTCAGCTTAGCACTGAACTGAACTGAACTACAAAAAAATAAAAAATAAAAAAACGAGTGCGAACAAAAACAGAAGAGAACTCAAGACCCAGAAGGGTAGTTTCTTGAGACGAAGGTCTTTTGCTCAGTTTTGTTTGGAAAGTGAAAACGCAAAGAATCAAGCTCGAGAAATCAATACAGCGAACCGACCGAGAGTCAAAAGTTAAAACAGCCCCAGGAGGAGGCTTCCTCCAGATTCCTCCAACAGTCCTGGCAATTTCGAATCCCGAATCCCTCTCAACCTTTTGTCCTCGCAGTGGGCAGTCTACAAAAAAATACGAAAACGAAAAAAATCCAAATCAAATGCCTGGTGGCGTGCGATTTTTATCATTTTTCAATTTCACAGCAGACAATAAAGTTCATTTGAAATGTGCAGACACACACATGAATACCAAATGAAATTTCACAATCCCCCCGGCCGAAGGGACACAGCATTTATTCAAACGTTTATTTTTTATTCTTGCTTGGCAAAGCAATTAAATCTGCTTTCAGCAATTTATGTTAAGTTAGCGTTCTCGATAAATTGCCAAAAAATAAATTGTTGCCGACTTTTCCAGCGAAAAGGGAAGCTATTTCGGGGGAGAGGTTACTAACTAGCCAGACAGCTCACTGCTACTGCTACTGCTGACTGATCAATACACGACATTTTTGTTCGGGCTTAGGTACTTAAAGCTGGGCAAGAAACGCCTCTTTGTGGGTTGGCAACCGCAACAAAAAATAAAGAAGAAAGGGCCCCGAAATTGAAAACGAAACTTCAGCTGTTCGCTCCAGTCTAAGACCAGACAAGGGCCAAGATGGCATGACCCGCGGCTCTACAGAGAGAGAAATATTTGAAATGGAGGCTTCCCAGTCAAAGGAACCCCAGACAATGAATTCTTTCGGTGCAGAGCGGTTCCCATGTATGTAACTCGATATAGCTTCTATGTTCTGTGCTTTACTTTTGTTCCCTTCTGCGACTCATAATTACCTTATTTGGTATGCAGACAGGAGCTCCTCGAAACGGAGCCGCAGAGGTCTCCCTAGCTCCCTGGCTCCTCAAACTCCTCCTAGCTCTGCTCCCAGTTTCCTAAGTACGCCTTACGCAATGTGGTAGGGCCCCGGACCCATGTGTGCCCTGAATAATGAATAGTTCTCCCCGGCATTGGCGGGATTGAGAAGTTCTCCTCCCCACCCAACTCCAACTAGAAAGCTTTTCAGTTTCATTCACAAAACACAAAGCAGTGGAGCCTCCTTTCGAAAGCTCCGAAAATCTGGCTTCTACGTCACGGCGACCACTTTTGAAAAAAATTCAATCTAATCGCTGGCGACATTTTCAGGCCTTTAATTAGTTTGTCCACTTGATTGTACTGGCACCGGCTCCGGCTATAGATTTGGTAATACATATAAATCTGGTGCCTGATTGGAAATAAATATTAAAATTAAACTCCAAGTGTTTTTCCCCGATCGCATCGATCGATAATATGCTAAGCACCAGGTCTTTTAGATTCGATTCGATGTGTGATTTGGCTTTGATTCGAATGCAAACTAGTTTGCCACTCGACTCTTGACTCTCGACTCTCGGGGTTCTCGAGAACGGGGCACGTGTCGGCATCTGGACTTTAACACTTGTTGCTTCCACACACCACATCACCATCAGCATTGTGGAGTCGCATAATTGTGCTAGCTGCTTATATATTTGTGGAAAAATAAAAACGGCATCTGTGGAATGCGCTGGCCGATTAGATTAGTCAAAAAGTATTTGGACAGAATAATGAATTGGCGAAAAGATGCGGGAGATAAGCCCGGTGGGAAAGTGATAGCATTGAACTCTGATTGTGGACACGTGTTAACGGTCATCAATCCCGCAATTAAAGTCCTGTAACTGCCCCGATTTTCTCCAGTCAACTGGGTCCTGCCTGACACGTGTTCCTTGGGGCAGGGGAAATAAGTGTGAAATTTCTGCCCGTCAATTGTGCGTATGATTGCAATTGTGATTTTGTTTGACGATGTGGTGACGGTGATGGGCCACCCTATACTTTATTTTACTTTACTTTATTTTCCCTATTTTTTTTGGCCTGAAATGCTGCACTTAATGCAATTTTTCCATTGTTTTAAGGGGTGGCTTGCCGAGAACTGGCTGTTACTTAATACTCTTGCATCATCCACCTTGCGCTTTTCGCCGAGCCGAGCAGCAACCCTAAACCCGTCCCTTCCCCCCTCCGATATACGGCCAGCCCAGGCTATACCCCCTGGTATACCCCTATTCCAAGTCCGAGTCCGATTCCGATTCCGACTCCGGCTGCAACTGCAACTTTTTTTTACGTGTTTGCTCAGTCGCGACTTAATGAAGTTCCGAGCGAAGGGCGGGCGGCGTATCCGCTGGATACACATGAGAGTGTATACAAAGTACTCAACTGACTTTGGCAGTTGCCAGTTAGCAGTTGGCCATTGTTTTTGCAGCAGGGCGCCGAGCTGGTGGGCATATTATATGAAAATATTTGTATAATAGCACAGTGGCGACTGCAACTGCAAGAATCGAGTGGGTGTCTTAGGACTCAGAATTCAGATTCTGGCTCAGATTCGGTTTCGGATTTGGGTTTGGTATTTGAAGTATGCATTTCAAGCAGAACCATATGCAAATCAGAATCAGAAAAGCTGAGAGATGGGGGTTGTAAATGACATTATAATCCATTAAGAATTGTCTTCGTAGAAAGCCCCCCTTGGCCCTAATTAAAGCCTCCAGACTTTGAAGCAAAAACTTTGCATACTTTTGGCGTGTACTTAGCCAACAAGATGACTTCCTCTCGGTGGTTGTCTCTCGTGGACCCCTAACCACTTGAACTTGTACTTGTACCCACCGAAGCAACGCCCCAAATATAAACAGAATAGGGAGCCACACCACCACAACAATGCCAGGAATGGGAATGGGAGTCCGTGAGAGTTCAGTGTACCCCAGCGATAAGCTAATGTTGTTTTCAGACTCTTTTCTGTAGATATATAGCAGAACGAATCATTTGATGATGTTGTATGCCGGCAGCACATAGTCACCAGCCCAGTGTCAAGGCTGTGAGTTTTCCAAAAGTGACGTGCCGCCACACAAATCTCAACTCATTAGCACTTCGCCCTCCTGCACGCGGAAAAATAAAATCAACGTGTTATAATCACTTAGCCCTGGGGTAAATGAGTTTTCTCGCAGTGTGATGCCTTGTTTTTCCCTTTCCGATTACTGGGCCAAGGGTGGGTTGTATCTAATGCGATTTTCGCCACCGGGACAGCTGCACCACCGGAGGTGATAAGCGGCTTTCGGCGGTGCCATCCGCTGGCTCTGGGAGCCCTTTTGATAAGTCCGGCTACTTAAGTGGCAGCGAATACTACTACTTTGTTGAGCATTCAGCGCAACTTTCCCAAAGTGTCAACACCGCCCAGACAGCCCGACAGAGATGGCAGATGAGCCGGTGAGAGAGAGGGCGACTACTGGCGACGAAATCGATGAGGCTATGCCGAGTTTATGGCAAACACGGCAAGTGCATCGATTGGATTTGTCTAGGGACTGTGCCGGCTACTCAAATATGACACCTTTTTTCTGGAAGTAAATAATAATTGCCTTGCACCTGAGACGCAACTGGTAATACACTGGGATGAGGGGTGAGGAGTAAGGTTGTGGGTAGGGGCCAGGGGCCAGTGGAAGGGGGTAAGAGGCGGGCCAACACGCGTGTTTCGGTTTCCATTCTGAGGAAATTGCCGGCTTAAATTGCTAGGCAAATACATTTGATATGGTCTCGTCTCAAAAAGGAATCGAATCGAAGAACATGTATATCGGAGGCCCGATCGGGGGACTCTTATCGGACGTTATGGTTCAATAAAAGCCAGTTTTACATTACTGTAAATATTTGATTACCTGCGATAGTTGTTGCCAATAAATCTCCCAACCACCCAGCCAACAAAAAACAAAAGCATAAAGCCAAAAGATAAATCAATCGCTAAGCTGATTAGTTTGCTGGATTCAAAGAAAACTCCTCTCGGATTCAAAACTTTCTAATTCATCATTGGATCTTCGATCGATCGTAGATTTCGTGGCATCTCCCGAAAGTGGGTGTGTGTGTTTGTTGTCTTTTTACACAATACTCCCAAATAGTATGTCCAAAACCAACAATGACAACACCAATAAAACAACCACTGCCTAGCATTGTGGGTCAGGTGCAACGTCAGTCGTATACCTTGCTTTTTTTTTTACCTTTCGTTGACCCACTGCAGCCGTAATTCCCAATGCAAATATTTGGCATTAATTGAACAATCGCACTCTTAATTGCCATAGAAAGCGAACTTATCAAGGTGGAAAACTTTACCATTTATCATATAATAGTAAAATCGGCCAACAAAGCGTAGTAAATTTTCGTGGGGCCCTTCGTGGGGCTTTGGGGGAGGGGCTTTTCTGATACAGTTTTTTTTAGCAAAAACGAAGGGGGTGAAAAAAGCAAAACAAACCGTAAACACTTGACGGCCGCATGGCTCTTTTTGGCGTATTGTTATTATTATTATTTTTTTTTATTTTTAATTCCAAATACAGAGGCACCCGAGAAAGAAATCCACGCTGGTATGGGTAGATATAGTACGCGTAGTACGCTGTGGCGTATATTTTGAACGTGTTCTTCGGTGATAAGATAATGCGGAACGAACTCGTTTTATTTCCAGCCGACCGCCGAGACAGGGAGTACTCCGCTCTCGGCTCAGATCAGGGGTTTATGATGTTGGGACCTACTTGGCCCGATCTTGGCCACACTTAGTCACTGGCATTGGGTCGGCTATAAAGGCATAAACTCATAAAGCCGAAAATCGATCGCAAATCGCCGAAAGCTAATCGACTCTGGATTCCACTACTTATCGCCTGGAGAGCCTCTTTAGGCCTCTCCTCTAGACTCCGCACCACTCCCATCCCATCGAAGTCCAGACAGATTTAATTTGACAAGGTGGGAGGAGTCTTGGCAAGAATTTCTGGAATGCAGATACCGTGCTATATTCATTTAGGCCTCGTTTAGCGATCGGTGCGACTTTTTGGGGCGATTTAAAACGCTACAGAGTCTTGACTTTCCGCCGGCTTTCCATAATATGTACTGCACTCGCCCCTATTTGTTTATTAAGCTGGCAATGTGACTAATCGTTTTTTATACTCTATGGATCATCATCATCATGATCGATGCAGCCTATCTGGGATGACTGAACGTGCCTTCTGAGGTCGTTTCCTATGACTGATTTTTGATAGATTTAAAAACGAGAGCGAGCTACGGGCTGGCCGTGGCGTCATATGTTTGGGGACCCAATTATATATCAGTGGCCGAGTGGGATGCAGATTCTGCCACCCGCGCGTAAACTAATTATAAAACTAGAAGTGATATTTTTTTAGCAGTTAGCAGTTAGCTGGAAAAAAGTTTTTAAGCGTACTTTGAACTATTATTGAAACAAGTCTAGGAACGCGTCACGTTGGTCACGGAACTGGGTGATAATATAATATTTTCGCTTCTAATTAACATAATCGTAGTGGGGGGAATTACTAAATTAGCTGTGTGTGCCCTGAATGAACTTTAATAGTATTACCTTTAATAGTATTATTACTTTCGCTGAGATAGCTGTCGCCTGGTGCCAGATTTTTAGATTTTTCTCACAAGTCATGGCTGAACATTTGGCCAGAAACAGAAACAAAACAAAAAGTGCAGCTCACTTGGCCAAGGTTGTCTGGGCTCCGTTAACGGTGGCAAGTGAGACGAGAATCGCTCAGATTTCTGTTTCGATTTCTGCTTCTGCTTCTGTTTCTGAGCCAAATAGAGGCCCGATGTCAAGTGATTGCATTAATCAAAGCTGCACAAATATGTGCCAAGTCATAAACGTATTTATGGTGTTTTGGCATGGAGCTTGTGCCTCTGGCCAAATCATAAATTTCAATAAAACTCTCGATGGCTTAGATTAATGCTAGTATTCTTTATGGGTTCCCCGACAACAACCAAAGATCTCCCAGTGGATCTTCTTCGGTTTCCACTACTTTTTCATAACTCTTCTATTCGGGCTTATCAATGTAGTGGGGTAGTGGGGCCCTGGGTTGTGTTATCTGACAGTATTTCCGTTTAATTAATAAAAGAAATCAAATATTGTCTATTTTTACAGAAAAACCCCTCCCCGCTTATCGTCGAAATCCGAAGAAAATGAAGTCTTTTGGGGCGTGGCAGCCGTGTTTGCCTTTTCGAAATGTTGAACTTGTTTATGGCTCGAAATCGGGGTGTGAGATTAGTGACAATTAATCTGAATTAATGATAGAGCTTGGATTAGTTTCCTATGTGGGTCCTGGGCGATTATTGGAGCGACTACTGTGCGCGATTCTCGGGCGACTTGCGCCGCGGAGGGTTGGCAGAGTTTTGCTTGCGATTGATTTATAACTCAGGTAAATGTCCTGCGAGATCAGGACACGCCACAAACCCTCCAAAGTTTCGAAAAAGGGGTTGTACACACACACACTCATACTCTATCCATACACCATCCATACACACACTGGCCTGAGAGTCTGATTTATCCTGACAGTTTGCATGTGTTGGTGCCATAACAAGTTATAAACGGCAATTATGGACCTGAACCTGAAACAGAAACACAAACTCGCACTCAAACTCAAACTCAAACCGAAAATGAAACTGAAACCGAGTCTGAACTTCATATTTCTTGTTTCGAACATATAATTGTGCTTTTGATGTGTGTTTGGAAATTGTTTTTTAAGTGAAATTGCGCTGCCCCTGATAAATGGAGGGCTGCACGCACACTCGCATAATAATTTATTTGCTTTTTTCAATTTATTTGTATTTGTGTGGGAACTGTGCGCAAAAAAGGAGCTCAACACAGGTCATGGTGTTTAAGGATTACTCCTCGGATTGCGTACAACTCATATTTTTCGAAAGTGGCGTGTTCTGGTGCACGTGGTTCGAGTCATTTTTTAAGTTCTGCATTTTCAGTGACTGATTAACTTTCCACATAACACTATGAGCCTTTTTCCTCTGAATTATGGTTGCCTGGTAAGCTTTATTAATTTATTATTTCTCAAAAATGTATTTTTAACCAACCACCTACTGTTCTTTTTCGCTCATAAATGTTTATAATTTCCAGGAGGATCAGCTATGTCATAAGACTAAATAGGTTATAGTTTCAAAAACTTACATCGTATACTTCTGGCCGCATTGTAGCCCCCAAATTTAAGGGTGTAAATTATAATCCAACATGGGTTTGTGCGTAATATCGTCGGAAGTCTAGCATTGGACTGACGAAAGAGTTTCAATTTTCTGCTGTGGTCGACGAACACGAGTCAGAGCGGAAACTCAGAAATCATAATTCATATATCGCAAATGTATGAATTTGAATCTGAAGTTAGTGGCGAAAATGCAGCGTCAACAAAATTACAAGTACACCGCAAAAAAATTGCAATTGAATCCGGGCGTTGGGCGGCTTTTTTAGCTTATTTTGTTATTCTTGCAATTTCTAAACCGCACTTTATTTTACGTATATATAATATTTGTTATTTTGCGTTGATATGTATATTTTATTACTTTTGATTAACAATATGTAATTGGTTGTAATAAATATAATGGTTATATATATATATACTTGTATTGCACTTTTGTCAGCATTAACACGACAACAACGCGGTTTTCTTTTTATTATTTTTTTAAATATAATTTTATTCGAAATTATTTGCGTATTTTTAGCGTTGCACAAAAATTTTTTGATTTATTTTGCGGGAACTTTTTACTTTTGCACTGGCACTGGGTGAGGGGCACTCGAAAATATTTCGCCTGTTTTCAACTGGTTTGGGTTTCGATTTTTAAAACAAAATCAGTTAGTCGTCGATAGTGAATGCAAACAATCTATCTATCTACCGCCGAAGTGCACTTTTCATTTTCATTCAATTCAAATCAAATCAATTGCATTTAATAACATTAATCAGGCTCATCTGAACTTGATATTTTGTATTGCTCTTGTTTCTGACGTTTCAGTTTTGGGTTTGCTCGGAATTTTTCAAAAATATCTTTCCGAAGCATTTGTTGCTTTCAGTTACGGAGCTCTGGGGTTGGTTTGGTGTATATTCTTATATCCGTTGGTTTCGCAGGCAACGATCTTTAACCGACGAAAGGTGAACAGAAACTGAATTTGTATCTGTATCTGAGGCCGGCGCATGCGATAGCTGTCGAGCCGAACACGAACCCGAGTCCGAGTGCCCACTCGTTCCGTTCGCTGTTCGAGATACTTTTGTAAAAACTTTTTAACATAAAGATACATGAGGACTTATTCTCTAATAAATATTTTTTAATCTTATTAATCAATAAGTACAATTTTTATTTTATTATTGTGGGAAAAATTTTCACTATTATTAAATAAGATAGATAGTTAATTGAATAAATATTAAATTTAAGAGCTAGAGTAATCTAATTCTGTTTTGGATAAATCCTCTGACTTCCTTCAGAGCCGTGATCATAAATTGCATGTGTCATTCCTTGAAATGTTTTGCTCCATTTAGGCAAACTAGGTCTCTTAGTCCGATAATGATCTATGTGGCGTCCACCTGCTCCACTTTCCGAATCCACAAAATAAAAAAGAAAGAAGGAAAAAACTAGACACCCACCCACCCACCTAGTTGCACACCCCAATTCGGAACTCTGAATTTCAAGCCACAAAGCCTGGAAATGCCAGACGATATTGGGCAAGGTCCAGTTGGCGAGCCATTAGCGAAGTTGCCCCTGCATTCTTTTGATATTTTTGATATTGATCGATTAGCCAGCCAGTTGTATCAGGCAGGCAGTTTTATTGATCATGCTGTAAATCAAATAGCGGTGGCCAGAGCGACCCAAAAACAAAGCACAAATCGTACATAGATTACATTAAGCAATATTTTTTATTTTGGCTCTGCGGTGGCTCTGCGATAAGAAGATGATTTGGATTAAAAAATAAAAGCAGGTGAATTAGTGAGATCATTTTCGGCATTAATCAGCATCGCTATGATCCCGGGGTAAAAAGAGTACACCTTATCGCGAGGGAAGTTCCCCGAAAACGAGAACAAACATCAATTGTGGACTTTGCTCGTGTCTCAGTTTCCAATTAACTCGATACCTAGATAAGTTCACAAGTTTTGTGATAGGTTCAATTAGAGCAACAGACTTTGTTATGCCTCTGAGAAGAAATCTGGCCATGAATGAAATGGAATGAGAATACTCCGAAAAAAATCCAGTAGCATTGCTTTTTGGTTATCAGAAATACCATAGTGATCACGAATATTCTAGTTTGTTTACGCAAAAAAGACACCTCTCCCATGACGCATAATTATGGGGGACGAAATTTGAATTCCAACAAATTCTTTTGATATCTGAGACCTACATATGATGAAATGGCAAAAAATCGAAGCAAATCACAGTTTGTTTATCACGTCTTTTTCTCATTCTTTTGTTTTATTCCCACCATAATGCTGATGAAATTGATAAAGGGAATTACCACCAGATAAGGTCCTTAAAAAAATCTATTAGGCGTAAGTTTCATGATGAGGTTTTTGAATTTCAATCATTTCCTAACAGTTCGAACCTATGTTAACTAATAGATGTTTGATTGCAACATGTTGCACGCCTTAGAAGAACCTTTAACAGAGGTCTGTTAAGGCAAGCAGTATACGTTTGAACGATTGCAAGCAGTTCGTAGCTAAGCCGACTGTTACTTTCGTTTTATAAATTTTTTAACGCTTATATAAAATCGTTTTTATCGTTTTGTGCCAATTTCAATGAAGATTTATGAGACAGCTTGGCCCAACAAGAAAGTCAGAACTGATAATGACAATGATAAATTAATTAAATCGCAATTTGTTTGATGCGAAATTTCAGCCATCAGTCTCGAGTGGCCAAAAGAATGCAACAAACCTGATAATTTTAATTGATTTGAACTTTGGAGTATGAATAAAAGTAAAGTCGAACTATCTTATAAATTTTCTTGTGTTTTTTCAGGTCACCTTTTTGGCTAGCCGAGGTAAGTCATCCCACCCACATAGTGGTTAGAGTAAACATCCATGAAAACCATCCAACCGCACTTATTTTTGGCCCAGACGGAGATTTCCAAGTAGCCATAACTGCATAATCGCAATTCGTATTCTTATTGTGCAACTGCAGTTCGGGGTTTTTCTTCCCTTTTTTTTGCCAACGCAGCAGGACATGAATAGCTGTGGAAATGTCCTGGCGCCACGTCGTGTCGCTGTGAAAAAAACTGCCAACGAGAGAAAAAATGTGTGAAATCTTCACAACTCCAAAAACAAAGGAGCAGACAGCAAGAAAACAAATTCAAATATATTTATGAGGATGTCAGGTGTCCTGACAAGTCAATTTTTAGGATTTTTTCTGCTCTTTCTTTTAGTCAGAGTCTGATTTATGAGTCTGTGGGTGTCCTTCCGAGACGAGCTTGTCGTATCTGATGCAAATGTGTCACACTCACGACCGTGAAGAGTCACTTGCCCCTTCTAGATAAAAGAAACCCCCGTTGCAGCCCAGCTCGGAGAAAATAAAAACCCTGAGAAATATTTTAATTAAAATTCACTGCCCCAAAAAAAAGGAGAGACTAAAACGAAAACAAACTACCAAAACCGCAGGCAGACAGGATAAACTTAAACTTGAGCCCCAAACCATTGCCGCCGCCTGATCTTAACTGATAAACGCGAAAACCAACAACAAAAGCCGTCTAAAGGTAAGTCAGAGCAAGGTGGGCGTTGGTTAAAAAAAGAAAAACGATCTGCAAGAAATAAGTAAAGCACAAAAACCAGGCAAATACGAATCATATATGTAGTAAGTTTCAAAAAGCAGTTTGAAGGATACTCTTACTAGGTTACATATTTTTTTATAAGTTGTATTAACATCTCAGAAGGTTGTCCTTAGAAGACATCATACAACTCTTAAATAAAATATAATAAAAATATATTTTGATCCTTTTGTATAACCAAAATACCCCTATATCTTAAAGAGTATAAAAACGGACCAACTTTGCTGTCCACAGAACCGCGATTGTCCCTGCCGATGGGCCAGTGAAGTGAACTTGTGCAGAGTTAACCTTTCAACGCCGATGGTGTGGCTGATGGGCTAAATTTCTGGGGGACCAAGGCACTCCACAGGATCACACGTGATCAGTTTTGTATATTTGGGGCTTTCGAGGGTCCTCCAATTTACCAATTTACCGCTCGACACGCATCGTGTGCAGTAAATTCAATTAAGCCAACAATGAGCAATGAATTTGTTTTCTGTTTTTGGCTGGGAACCCTTTTTTTTTGGAAGAGGCATTAATTACCGAAAAAAGGCACCCGTATTGTGTATCCATGGCCGGCCAACTGTCGCATGGAAGCCTGGACTTGGTCAGTACTAACAAGAGTTTCTGTTAATGAAAATGTAGACAACCCTCTGCTTTTCACTTACCCTACCCCTCGGGGCAGTTCATTTTCCAGTAATTTATGCGACGGGCTTCATTGAGTTTCCATAAAGTGAAAGTGATCGGAACTTCTGTTCACACTAAAGCGTGGCTGACTTCTGTTCCGGAAGATCTTGACGGGAGGGTTGAATTGAGGAATGCCATGCCCCGAGGTACTTCCCAGATCCTTAATGCCGATTGATCGGATCAGACTGCTTTGCATGATCGCAAATGCTGGACAAATGAAGTGTGCACACATCGAAGACCTCAGACAATTGTTGATCCTTTGTGATAACAAAACTAGAAGGTTTAACTAGAAAGTTTAACCCAAAAGGGATGATGATCATTTCACTTTCCCAAAACACACACAAAAGCGAAAAAAAAAGATACCAATCAAGCATGCTGACAAATTTTAAATCGACATTGTCAGAGTCTGATGATCCCGCGAGGAACACGTGTAACAATAGCTTAAATTATTTGGCCAAGAAATTAACGAGCCAACGAGCCGGCAGCATCGGCGAAGTGAGAAGTCCCACTGCGAAAACAATAAGCATTTGAGACTGGCAAAGATTTACATAAATATACATACGAGTACCAACAAATTTATGCGTGTCAATAACGGAAATATGCGTAAACACTCAGGCAACTTGGGGCGAAAATAGCAATCAATGTCCAAATCAAAATACGAAAATAATCACAAAATATATCTACCAATATACCAAAAATATTGCTAAGGAAATGCCGGGAATGCCCCCAAAAAGAAAGAAGTTATTTCCCCTGCGGCGCGTGTGGCCCAAAATTGGTAAAATCACGATCTCTCCAGATTCGATTTCGATTTAATTTGGAGCTGGCGCCAGTCTATAATCGCTTGTATTTATGACAGTTTATGACTTCTGTGAATCAGTGCCATCAAATCGCGATTTGCCTTTTTAATATTTTCGCTGCGAATTAACGCTGTTTTGGCGAAAGGTTAAGGCCAAGGCGAAAAGGTTAATGTGTTTCTAAATGCCTTGCTAATTAGCGACGCGGTTTTCGCATTAACAAAGGGCCACCTCCATCCTACTGACCAACCGACCGGGCCGATAATATTTGACCAAGTTCTTATACAACGTCCTAGTCCAAACGTGGATGAGATGAGGCGCACTTCCGAGCAAATCAAGTAGGTCAGTTTTATGTGTTGATCTTGATGTTGGGTAACTCGGATCTGTATGAACAAAAGGGAGTGCTAACAATCGATAGAACCCGCGTATTTGCTCAAATAATATTTACAAGCCAGTGAATCTGAATTCCAGACTAGGATTTAAGTCTAGCGTACATGTAAACAACAGCAACTTAGTTGCTAATAAAGTACCATTTGGCCAGCTGATACCAGAAGACACAGACTCTCCAAAAATATCTCTGGCTGACCAAAAATAACTCTTTCTAGTTAACATCTAAATTGGTGGTAAGATACACCTCCAAGCCGAGTCATTAGCTTAGTAGTCGCTTCATTACAAGGCCATTAAGGCCAGAAATGCCACCAGACCGTGGTGATGGCATGTCATAGACAAATATTTTGATCAGCTCTTGTAATTTGATGCGCAATAAATCTGCGTTTCCCACCTACCACACCGAGAAACAGAGGCGGGTGAAAATACAACCTCATCCGAGTAGGCCAGAGTCGAGATTAGAGCCAAACATTTTCATTAAGCCACAACGCATAACACCCACAATTTTGGATGCTGTTTGCACGCTCATAAGAAGCGGGCTCATAATTCATTGAGCCAATAGCCTCCAGCTGCTCTGGGCCAGAGAAAAAGATGCCCCAGCCGCTGAATGAAATATTCGGGGCTTTGCCTTACCAATTTTCGCATTAGTGTGAATTTTATAAAATCTCTTCTCGCTTATAAACATGAATAAAAATACTCGTAATACTGGCCGAGTGTCGAAAACCAAAACGATCTGGAGGGCTGAGCTGACGAATTTCGCGCTGTGACTCTTTTTGGATTTTAAAGTCAAATTTGCATTTATTAGCCCGCCAAAAATAAAAATCTTTTTCATCAATTGGCATTCCTCGATTAATTAGTAGAGTCTAATAACTGCCATGGGAACTGCACTCGAATTCTATCGACAATCTTCATAATTAGCACTGGACATAAATATAGACAACAGGTGCGCAAGTTGGAGGCTGGATTAGAACCGAATCTAACAAGATTTTGCGCAGTTTCCAGAACAGGATGTAAATAAAAGAGATAATTATATGCAAATTGTATCCAAATATGACTTTCACTGAAACTAGTCAACACGAAAACACTTTATTTAATTTAAATTTTAAGTAGTTCTCCGAAAACTTTTTAATTTATTTTTAAACTGTGTTACTGGAAGTTTAGTTTTAAAGCTTACTGATTATTCAAAAACCCCTTTTAGAACTTCTTTCATAATTATAACGATGATTTTTTGAGCAAGCGATACCGCCCCCACCTGGCAAACTAATCAACTCGGTTGAAAATGCAACTGCATGTGGCAGCCGGCAATAGCAATCCAGTTAACCAAGGTGGCCAAGTTCAGGAGCCAATGGCCATATGAATGGCAATTCGCTGCCAGACTTTGCGGGGCAATCATGTGAGAAAATTAAAATTACATGACCGTGGTTTCGACTCTGGATCCAAGGGGCTCATCGCATTTAAAGGTTCATAACTTCCAAGTCAATTACGCGATGCGCCTGCTGCGAGACTCCACTCCCGACTGGATCTGGGATCTGGAATTCTGCGATTTCTGGGATGTGAATTAGAAAAATTGCACGCTCAAGTGGAAGAGAGGACCTCTGGTCTGTTGTGGCCTGGTCAGGTCTGGCATGGTCTGGTCTTTCTGACTGACTGACATAACTCACGAGTGGCAGACGCAGAAGCAGACGCATCCACAGATACAGATACATGGATGCTGCCTCCGCATTTAACCGCTGCTCAGTTGCAGGTGAACTAGACAAGCAGGAGCAGATCCTCAAGAGCACTCCACCAAGCTAAAAAAAAACATGGGGGACTACTGTGGGAATCATGCCGATCTAGCCAGAACTGAACTATTCTGAACAGAAAAGAACATAAAATCCCCAACTGGCTCGCCATCAGCGAATTAATTTGTGACGCGCGCTCTCCACGGATCTCCTCCGGATCTGCGCCCTCCCACCAGTTACCATTCCCCATCCTTCTCTCCAACCCATTCCCCAAAAAAACCATACCCATGCCCATCTTCAGTGTGAAGTTCCAGGCTCCCAGTTGAGGAGTCCGAGGAGCCATGGCCCGGAGCCAATTTACTTTCCGTAGTCCGTGGTAGCCCCAGACTCGTGACTTTAAAAATGTACAGTGTCTGAAATTGTATTAAAAATATTTATATTTTCATATAGAATAAGATACTAATTTTTGGATAATTTAATAGTTTTAGTTACACACTACACTAAAAACTACAAATATAACATAAAAGTTCTGTGAAAAAAGTGCAAGAATAGCGTAGAAATAAACTTTATTTTATATTATATTTAAAAAATTAATTTTAAATAATACCTTGTTTTTTTTTAAATATTATTTAACCACTATGCAGCAGCGTGCTACTCTTCGTCATCGTCGTGTGGCAAGTGGCTGCTGCTTTACTGCCTTTGCAGTTGCAGTTGCAGCTTCGGCCTCAGATCTGGCCTCATCTTCAGCTTTAGATACAGATGGAACCACTACTCGTTGTCCCCTCCATCGCCAGATCCCATGGCTTCTTAGGCCCGGCTTTGTTTTTGTTTTTTGGGGCATCATCTTGTGGCGGCTTTGGCGCTGGTGTCAAACGTTTTGTAATCTGTCACGTCGCATCGTTTTAATATTTGTGCGCTCATGGCCCAAGTACGAGGAAATGCACTCGGCTGCGTGTAAAAATAGGCGTAACCCTTCGGTATTTATGGTCTGGCTGCATGTACGATCTCAGGGGTCTCCACTGTCTGCTCTGGAGCAGAGCGAAGAATCCGCGACGGCGCTCCCTGGCCGTTTTGTTTGGTTTTCAGCAGAAGCCTTGGGGCTCTTTTGGTAGCAACAGGTTCAAGTGCTTCGCATTGCAGCTTAACTCTTGCCGTCATCTTTCGGGTAAGCTCTTCGGGCTGGGATTGTGGCTCCTGCTTAGCCACTCTTTGATTATCTAAATCATTATTAGTTTGACCTTCAGCCCCCGGCTGGATTTTGCGCTCGTGCAAGTGGATATCCTTATCTTATTAATTATTTACTCTTTATTGCAAGTGGAATGGTGGTCGGTGGACTACTGTGCGTATGAGTCATCTGAGGAATGCCGGCAGAGTTGGTAAAGGAGTTTACTTAGGGGCTTAGAGGGGATATGGATAAGCAATAGTTAAAACTAACAGATATAAGTAAACTAATTGGCAAACTTCACAGCCCATTTAGCTTCTTAACCAAATAATCAAGTGACACTTTAATAACACATTTTAAAACCATCTCAGACAGTACCCTTCTCAAGATAAAAACCAAATAACATCTGAAAGAAAGATTGACTCTCAGGTCCTTAACCTTATACCGTTATCCGTTATTATCCAACGCTAATTACCACTTTGGACCACCAAGACCACCCGTACATTGACCCACTGAACGAGCTGGAAAAAAAGCAAAAGCAAAAGCTCAGACATTTTCAATTGGATTCCCACCAGCTGTCCGTTCTGCATTTTGTGGGGCATTCAGCACGCATCTCAGCGCTTAATTTGTTAACCCAACTCAAGAGATGTACATGCGTATCCCAAAGATACAGTAGTTAGCCAGTACAGTGACTGACAGCCGTTAATCAGGCAAGAGAAAAAGGGCACTGGAAAAAATGAACACATGCATTTTAGGGGACTTCCCCTTCAGAAAATATACATCGTTCTGATTGGATAACCTCTCGATTGGATCCTCTATATTTAGATAAAGAGAAAATGGCGCTTCAGACTTTGGTATTTTCCATTCACTCGCCGAGTTCGTGATGGCAGCCGCTTCCCATGACTGCTCCTTTGTCTCTGCGCGAAAATATTGACACGATCAGCCCCGATTTTGCACGCGCATGAGAATAGATAAGCTAAATATATATTTAATCAGTATAAAGTGCCCCAATTGCCGCCGCCGAGGATAGGATGCGTGGGTGGGATCGTGTTGGAGTGTTAATTGCCCCGGAGTCAATCAGGTGGAATGGAATATTTATGAGTTGGTCAATCGATTAGACAAATTCCCATTCCCATTCCAAATCCCATCTATGTATATTCATGTCTATTGTCGGTGCTAATTGAGTTCGAGACTGCGAAAAGAATTCGACAAAGTGGAAGTGGTCGTGACCATACATAAATTATCTCGATCGGATCAGATGTAAGAATTTGGGTGTGACTCTAATTCCGTTTTGGAAAACAACAAATATTAAAGAAAACAACTTCCAATTTTCACCTAACATCCATCTCTCAATTCATCTCTCTCACTTTAACTCTTACTTTCTAGAATTCTAATCTGTCTATCTTTCAGATGCTTCTCTTCAAATCTTACAAACTCTTACTTCATCTTCTATGTATTACTATCTACTTTAAGAAAGCCCATAGCCTGAACAATATCCTACAAGAACTCAACAACATCCTGCTTATCACCACCAATATTTTATACTGCAATCAGTCTGACATACTTCTAGCTTTCGAATCAAAATATCTCCGTCAAATGCCATCCATTTCTCTGCTGATCTATACTAACAACTTCAATGCCACTGAACTACAATACAATTTGGGAGCCGAAAACAAACTATTTATTATTTTAAGTAATAATCAGCCACCATATGAGTTCTTTCGGGAACTGGATCTGCAATTCCAGCAAGCAGAATTCATAATAGTTATGAAGAATCCCAGGGATCTGGAGAAGGAAGAGCAGTGGTTGGACTTTGTTATTCACCTCTTTCATGAGGGCTATGTCCACATACTTTTCTACAACATATACAACGACAAGCTCTATCACAAAATAATATTTCCACATGTTCTTATAGAAGAATCCACCATAGTGCACTACCTCTCCGTGCGAGGCTCCTTCAACAATCTCTACGGCTATCCTGTTCGAGTGGCTGTCTACAACAATACACCCCGAGCTTTGATCTACAATGACAAATGGGGCAACAGGGTGTACGCTGGATTCTATCTGAGATTTGTCCGAGCCTTTTTGGACAGGAGAAATGGCACTTTCGTGCCCTTTCACACGCCCAACGACTCACCGCGAAACTGTACGTTGGTTTTGCAAAACGAAACCGTAGATTTGTGTACCGATGCCCTGGCAGCCAATCCTCCGGCTTTTTCTTTGACTCACGGATTCAGGATCGCCTCGGCCAACGTCCTGGTAACCCACGCCAAGCCCCTGCACTCCTATCGATATCTGACGGCACCCTTCCAGTGGAGCGTGTGGCTTTGTTTGGGCTCCTATGTGATCCTGGTGGTGAGCTTCCTCAGTTTCATTCACTGGCTGCGAAGTCGAAAGTGGGACTTTAGCAAACACCTGCTCGAGGTCTTCAGTTCTCTCTTGTTCAGTGGCTTCTATCTGAAGGAAATCCATGGCCGGGAGCGATATATACTCTTTGGTGTGCTCTTCATTGCTGGATTCGTATACTCAACGGAGTATTTGGGATTGCTGAAGAGTATGCTGATCTCTGAAGTTTTCGAGAAGCAGATCGACAGCTTCGAGTCCTTGGCCGCCAGCAACATAACCCTCTTAGTGGATTCATACGACAGGACACTCTTTGCCAAGTACAACATGCCGGAAATCCTTTGGTCCGTGATGGAAACAGTGCCCTCCGAAGACCTTCTAAAGCATCGGAACTCCTTCGATCAGGACTATGCCTATGTACTCTTCTCGGATCGGATGGCACTGTACGATTATGCTCAGCAATTTCTGCGGCATCCAAAGCTACTGAGGATTCCCATCAATTTTGCCTTTCTCTACACTGGAATTCCCATGCGGAAGCGCTGGTTCCTTAAATATCACTTAGGCCAGGCCTGGTACTGGGCCTTCGAGAGCGGTCTTACCCGGAAACTGGCCCTGGACGCCGACTTCGAGGCCGTTCGCGTGGGCTATGTAGACTTTCTTGTCACGGAGAACATGGAGGCGATGCCACTGGGACTCGATTATTTCGTCATGCCGGCAATTGCTCTGGCCCTGGGTTACTTCATGGCCCTCCTTAGTTTTGTCATCGAGTTGACGGCCAGGCGCATGAGTGGATTCCTGGCATTCAGACGAAGGATTCAGCAGCTCATGGGAAAGAGGAGGACGAGTGCCGGGTATCTGGGAGGCGGTGATGTTGATGTTGAAGTTGATTGAGTGACGGATTGATGTTGTGATGTATGCTTTGCTTTTCTTATTCAGTGCTTTGCTTTGCCTTTTTCACATACTTCTTGATGTCGTGAAGTTGTTACAAAAATAAAGATTACTCAAGAGATCAAGGAGCTTTAGAGAATGATGGGAAAAAGTCGATTAATCTTTAGAGGGGCTATAACATTTTATATAATTTGTGTTTCCTTTCAGTCTTTTTAGAATCTTACTAACACTATCATTCTTTTATGTCTTTTAGATGAACTTCAAAATAATATTTCTATCATTATTGTTTCTCCTAAAAACTGAAGCCAGTTTACTTGAAATTATAAATGGACTGAACGAAAAGCTTCTCACAACCACAAACATATATCTCTGTAACCAAAAGGATAAATTAAATAATGAAACAGTGGCTCAATCAATAAGTCATCTAATTTATACTTCGAGTGAATTTTTAAATGCCACCTCCTTGAAAGATAATTTAGGAGATGACAACAAACTATTTGTGGTAATGGAAAACAGACCTCCCTACGAGCTTTTCAGAAAACTTGATCTACAATTTCAATTGTCAGACTTCCTGCTGGTAATCGATGTCGAAATGGAGGAGAATAAATGGAAGCACTTTATAAACTTTGCCTTCAAGCTGGGATACACTAAGATCCTGATCCACTCTACTTTGAGTGGCATTTCGTACGACAAACTACTTTTTCCCAACCTGAGGCTGAGAGCCACGACTGCAAAGGACTATGCCGTCTTTCGCGATTCCTTTGGAAATCTGCATCGCTATCCTGTTCGAGTTGCAGCCTACAACAATGTACCTCGCAGCTTTATTTACACAAATTTTCAGGGGAAAATAGTACACACTGGCTACTACATGAAGTTTGCTTTGGCATTCCTCAGATCTAGGAATGCCACTTTTGTTCCAGTATATACTGGAAGTGATTCTCCGCAAAACTGCACCCTAGCCATTCAAAATAATAAAGTTGACATGTGTGCAGATGCTCTGTCGAAGAATATATATTTCTCAGTGACCACTGAGATCAGAATGGCTGCAGCAAATGTGATTGTGCCCCACGCCAAGCCCCTTTTACCTTATCGATATTTGACGGCTCCCTTCAATGCCCATGTTTGGCTTTGTGTGGCGACTTATGTGATCCTTATTGCAGGATTCATGAGCCTGATTCACAGGGCGAAAATCGGAAGATGGGACTTCAGCAGACAACTTCTGGAAGTATTCAACTCACTTTTGTTTGGAGCCTTCAAGCTGGCAAACATTTACGGAGGAGAAAAATACATCATCTTTGCTATTCTGTTCATTGCTGGATTTGTGTACTCCACGGAGTACTCGGGATTGCTGAAAAGTATGATGATCTCTGAGGTATTCGAAAGTGAGATTACCACTTTTGAAGAACTGGAGGAAAGTGGTATTCCCATCCTCATTGATCCATACGATCGTGCCCTTTTTGAAAGGCACTATATACCGGATATACTTCGGCCTGTCGTTAGAACTGTTCCATCGGAAACTTTACTCAAATACCGCAATAATCTGGATCAAAACTATGCCTATGTGCTATTTCCCGATCGCTGGGGAATGTTTGAATATGCTCAGCACTTTCTGAGACACCCGAAGTTCCGTCGGATTCCAATCGATTTCTGCTTTTTGTTCGCCGGGTTTCCCATGGGAAATACTTGGTTTTTGAAACACCATTTAAGCAGGTCTATGTTTAATGGCTTCGAGTCTGGTGTGTTGGATAAAATGAAACTTGATTCGTTCCGTGAGGCTGTCAGTCTAGGATATCTAAACTACACAGTGACGGAGCACTTGGAGGCAAAGCCCCTGGGCTTGAATCACTTTCTAACGTCGGCGATTGCCTTGGCTCTGGGTTACAGTCTGGCTTTGATAAGTTTCTTAATAGAGCTTATGGCTTTGAAATTCTGAACTTTAAATAAAATGTCATAAAAATAACCAATAAAGCTTGTGTGAAGAATTTGTGTTCATATTTTTCACGGGGGTTACCATACAGGTGATATAAGTGTTTCGAATTTTATTGCACAGCTTATCTTCAAAAATTTCCTTGCAGCTCGAGGCGTTGGACATAAAACCCATCCACCCAGCGACACCACCAGCAAAGCTTGAGATGTAAACCACCCTGCGGTTTTGGACCCCTTCAAAATAAATAGCACTTGAGATATTTCCAAAACATTTGCCAGCCAAGTCTCTAAGCAATTTGCCCAGCCCATTGTATGCAGTCCGAATGATAACGAAAAAATAAGGACAAGTCCTAGGAGAAGTAAGGGGTGAATTGTCCCAAAATGGAGCTGAGCTGCTGACTTGCACAAATATTTGCCGAAAATGGAATTTCCAATGGGGGAGGTGGGTGAGAAAGTACTGGCCTCCGTGTGGGTGGGTGGCAGAGTTTCCCATTTTTCGAGCTCGTTTTAAAGTTCGTTGACACTCAAGCCTGGCACATTTTTCGTGTATTTTGTCGCTGTGGCGCCATTAAGTATGCAACAGCAATGTGGCGACAATAAAGTTTATGCTCCGGCGCCAAAGCCAAAAAAAAAGATGGAAAGGATAATGCGATAGCCAAGGATAAGTAGATGGCCAAGAATGCATTCAGTGGGAGTTCCAGATCTGGGTTTTTCTTAGTAACTCAAATTGATGGCCTCTATTGTTGCACAGGAAAAAATTCAGACCAAGTAGTACATCAGTTTTCATACTTTATTTTCTTTAATTTTTAACACAACTTTTACACAAATCCTTAAACCTAAAATGGTGCCATTAACTTTACCAAAAACTCATGTTTTCTCGCCTTGTTTTCCTCCTGGGTCGTACATCCAGACACTGTAGTTTTAACCAGTTTGTATCCCAGTTTCGAGTCCTTTTAATGATTGGGAGGGTCATGTGCGTGCCTTGCATCCATATCGCAAACAAAGAATCGACGATAAACTCTCGCCCTTCGGTGGAAGCGGCGGCTTTAATTGCCCAGATTCGTGAGTTTTCAACGCGAACACGAATCGAATCGAACTGAATCGATTTTGCGGGACCGCAATTGCTGATTGTTCGATCCGATCCCTATCGGCTTTAAAGTAAACATTTGTTTTTATCTGGGGGCGGATTTTAATTAAGATTGCGTACGGCGATAAATGGTAAGTGTTGCAGGAATCCCCTGAATTGCGTTTCAATTGAAAGTGGGCTGGACCTCACCGAACTGTGTTTCAACGTATCGATTTTATTGATGGGACGAGAGACTCAAGGGTGTGATGAATCCCCAGGAGATGGACCATATTTTTCCCCAAAAAATTGTATAAAAATTAATTCAATTTAGAGAAAGGCTTTCTTTAGCCTATAACCAATTTAAATAAAAATAAAAACTCAACCTTTAATTTCCATAAAATGTTTCCTTTAAGCCACATTTTAAAAGCTTAAAGGATATTCAATATTTCCCTGTTTCTTTGTTGCAACCAGGATGCTTTGGATCACCTCATCGTACCCATTGATGCACTTTTCCCAATCTATCAGACCTCTTTATCAGCCAGACAGGGCGACACCGTAAATCACATGAGCCAGACAAAAGCCGGCCCATAACAATTGGTCCGGCCGGAATGGTCAGGATTGGCCTGCCGTTGAATTGATACCAGTCCCATGATTGACTCAGTCGAAGAGGAGCTCACCTTTTGTTTGGTTCCGGCTAATTGAAATGGCCAGGTAATTGTCGCCTCGGCCACGGATTTGCAGTCGGCACGGTTTGGAAATGGATGGAGTGGCAAAGTTAAACACTATTATTTAAATCAATGCCTCGCTTCCTTTTTCGCCGCGCACATATGAGATGGCAATTTATGGGCCATGGCTAATTGTTCGCAACGAACTTCAAAGTGGCCTCGGAATCGGTCTCGCTCCTCGATCTTGGCCAATGCAACTTGGCCGATTCCAATGCCGCATGGAATGCAATTATCGCGCTCCAAGTTATGCTAAGATAAATGGGCCCCCAGACCGGCACAGTCGCTGGAAATTGGCCACACTTTCCAGTCGTCGTCCCTTGCGGTCATAAACTAAACAAAAAGCCGAACAAGAAAAAAATATGAGTCGAAAAAATGTGTCTGTTGGGAAAAAAATAAAATACTTTAACCGCACGCAACTGACAATTGGCCGTTTTGGGCTGATGCAGGGATTTATGGAATTGTCGGCACAACCAAAGGATCCACATGATACCATATCCTTTTCAAGTGAGGCGAATCCTTGAATAATTTACCTGAAATAAATACTTATCCATTCTTATACTTATTATTTTTAAAAGAAGTTACAAGTTTGCAGTTTCAAATATCCTTCAATCCAATGACCACCATCTGAAGCAGTTGCTGGCACTTTCCCTGGATGCCAGTTGGACTTGTCTTTGGGTCAATCAGATGCTAAAAATAAGTAGCGAATAAAGGAAGCAAACAGGTAGAAAAAAACACCGCGAAATGAAACGCTGTCCAATTAAGCGCAACAAACAACTTTACGCCACATGCCACACACACAACAGGCGTTTATCGGGCAGTCAGATCAGATCGGATCGGATCCCAGTCGATCGATTCGATCCCTCTTCTCCCTCGCAGGTCCTGCTCCGCCGCCATCCCTGGCCAGCCTGGCCATTGTAATGGCCAACGATTTGTCGCTGTCGGAGCCTCAGACCCGGAGTGCCGGTCCCGGACCCCGGGCCATAATGACAATCGTTGATCGTGCGGCCCAGATAAGATTGCGCAAAGATAAAGCGCCGATCGGAGCCCGAGGGGGTAAACGCAATACAACAAAAATATATACAAAATTCGATGGGCGGAGGCGACAGCAGCAGCGTTTATGCTAATAAGTTGACATTTGACCACCATGACGAAATAATGAAACGATCAGGAGCCGTCAATCTGACAGGTTTGGCCAGAATACATATACCCTGGTACATTGACTAAAAAATAAAAATAAATTGCAGACTAAATTAGTAACCAAAAATTTATATTTAATCAAAAAAATTAAACTAGCTGTGCACTTAAATTTGTAGTTTACATCCCATTTTGATTGAGGTAGGTAGGCTGCATCAGGATCCTTAAACCACTGTAGATGCCAGACCGTCCTGGCATTTGTTTTGACACAGGAGCTGAGCCGCTGGCACCGCCTTTGCCATCATGATCACTAATTTCCAGGAATTTCACGCGCTCTCCTCGGACGCTCTTATCGAGATGCAAATTTTTCTCGGCTTTTATTGTATCTTCACACGATCTGTGCCGACTGCTTGTTAACTACCATTACCCGGCGGCCTCAACTCGATCGTGTTGTAAATGAATTTTAATTGTTGTTCTTGCTGTTGCCTGTAATTAACAATAATTTACAAATTGGCCAAACTGTCATTGGAAATTTATTAAAAGATTGTTCAGGGTTTTTACATTGTAAAAAGATTATAATGAAGACAATTCGAATATAATAAGCTAGTCACTATCATCCTTGTAGTAGCTCTTTTCTCTGTAGCTTCTTTTGGAATCGTCCCGGTCGTAGTGATCGCGATCCCGTTTAGAATAATCGCGACTATAGTCCCTCGAGGAGCGGTGGTAGCTGCTGCTCGATCGATAGTATGGCTGGCGATCGTCGCGATCCTGCCTCCAATTCTTCTGATGAGACCAGTTATTGTTTTGGTAATAAGGCTTGTGATATGGCCTCCTAGTGCTTCGCCAATCCCCACTGTAATCCCTGTTGTTGTTACCCACATAGCGATTATAATTAGAATAGTGCTTTTCCCTTGGGTAATATCGGTGTTGATGGTTCCCGTTAGGAGGATATCCTCTTCTGTCCCGCCAGTTATTTTGGTAGGGACCATTGTAATAGTTACCTCCTAAAATTTAATCACATTCAATTTTATAGATACTTTATGGAAGTTTGATATTTCTAACGAATTCTAATCTAAAAGGTGTGGTTTATTTTCTCTCCCCGTTGATTACACTAATTACTAAGTACTTACTGGAGTTGTGTCGGGGGTAGTAGCCTCTGCCGCCCCTTTGGTAGCTTCTACTCTGGTAGTGCCTGTCGCCAGACTCATAGCGCGAATGATGGCTTTTACCGTCGTGGTCATAATGATCGTCGTGGTGGTACTGACTCTCCACACTGGTTTCCTTCGAGGAGGAGCACTCCTTCTTTGACTCCTTGCCCGAAAGCTTCCTCAGCGAGCTCATGTAGTTCTGGCGTTCAATCTCGTGGCCGCGGGCCGCAGCAAAAGCTGCAGATGAATATAGGGTAGGGAATGATTACACTTTATGTTTGGGAAGGATCAAATCCAGGGTCCTACGCACTCTCAATAGACTCCGACGGCGATTTGTTCATTTTGGTGATCATAAAGTAGCAAATGAGATATCCAGTCCGATTGACGCCGTGGGTGCAGTGAACTCCGATCAGTTTATCTGAAAATCGAAATAGTTTTTCTTTACCTGAATGTCTGGCAAACGTTGGATGATGAGGCGATTCGGTGATATTTGGGGAGGAATGCTCACCAGACTTTGCGCAGTGCCACATGTTGCGGCAAATTGCTACAAATTTCATTGCAAACACGGCCACAGGAATGTCCTCCGCGACCCAAACCCCTCGGCTAAGGCTCCCCTGCTTTGCTTACCGCTCCACGCCCCATTGGCAACACCCACGCAGCGAGACCGCAACAGAAAACCGGCCTGGCAATTTGGCATAAAAGCAGAAGCGACCTGAGCTAAATCTAGAAAACAGCGCGCTCTGCCAATAATAACATTGGCTATAAATTTCACAAAAACATGTCAGCGGGAGGGATCTTTGGGGGGATGGTCTAGGGGTCTCGGGGCTTTCAGACAACCCACCAGGTCGCAGTGGCCCCGACTCCGGCTTTGTGCACTATGCGGGTGCGGGTTTCGGTCTTGGCCCGCTTGTTTTGGTCATTGGCAGCAGGCGAAGCTGCCAGTCAGCCAGTACGTCATGTTTGGGGCTTTTAAGCCAACTTACAGGCAAAACGAGAAACGAAATTAAATTACGAGACCGGGCTGCGCATCCTCTTTGATATGATACAGTGGTTTAAATAGTGTTTATCCTTAATAGACAAGTTATGGATATTATTAAGCTAAACTTAAACTGTGTATAATATTTATTACATTATGAATTAAGCTATAAAAACTGTATTATTACTGATGATTTAAGGCTGCCATTCCATTATATTTTTATAGTTTTCAAATAGATTTTCAAATAATCTCAGATATTATTCAGAAACACTTTTAAATACTTCAATTCAGTTAAAATACTTCCATATCCACTTCATTACAATAACTTTTAAATAGATTTAAGTTTTTAAAGTTCAAATATCCTTCAGTTATACTTTCAAATAGTTCAAATATCACACTTGCTTTTACAATTTAAATAGATTTTAGTCTTCGAAGATACCACTGTGCCAAAACAACGACTTCACCTGGATTGTTTTTACCTCGTCTGCCTCATTGGCCGTTGACAAGTTGGGACCACCTCGGACTTGACTTATTTTCGTGATTTGTTTCCTTGTAAATATGTTGGCAGACTTAGCGTATTTATTTATTGTTGTGCTTGACGCGACTTTTCATGGCGCCACATCGTGTTTTAATTAAGCCCTAAAACGGATTCGTATCGGACAAGATATTCTAGCTGGCATTTTTGCATATTGTGAGGCAAATCGGTTCGCACATACATTATCGCAGGAGGAAGGTGCCTTCGAACAAAGTTTACTCACGCCCACGGCCACAAAAATTATGAACTCAACCAGTTGGGGATTGCATACCCCAAAGAGATACTTAGTGTTCATTAGCATACTTTCAATAATCTTTAGACATTCATATTAAAATAAGTTTCTCACAATCTGTTCGGTGGATAAAGAAAATCATAAAATACAAAATATTAATAAACAAAGAGTTTAATGAAATGGAAAAGCGTGTAAAATTGCCACAAGATGGTAAGAGTTTTAAAACAAATCAAAACAGATATCCCCCATTGTTGCGAACGTGTAACTTTTCTCTGTGTAGAAAAGCATCTGGAAATTCTCTCAATTATGAAAACATAAATGAAAAGCGGCTTGGAGCTGGCTGCGCATGCCTTTGCGCATAATTGGAAATGCCTTTTCCCCACTCTCGACATGACTAAGCCTCGTAAGTGATTTGTTTGCCCGGCTCCTGACTGGCAGACAGACAGACTCAAAGGCCGCCCAACTGACTGACTGACTGATTGAGTGTGTGTGAGCGCCCACACCGGTGCACCAGTTGGCTGCTAAAGGGTTAAATAGAGTATTTCTCTTTTCAGGCACTTAGCTGCGAGCACTGCCAGCATTTCACTGCTCTGGCCATGTTTGCTGTGCGCTTGCCGACTGATAGGAATCTTGGAGGCAGTGCGGCCTGGGATTAGGATACGTGGTAATTGCGGATGCCCGTTTGATATTTGTTTGCATATTTTGCGGCTCTAATTGTGTTGACAGATATGCATCTGCATCTGCATCTGCATATTTGACGGGAAAGCGTTTCCCACGGCTCCATGGCTCAAAGGCCACAATGTGTGGGATGTTTTAAGGCACTTACCATTATCCTCATTGTCTTCGAGAAAATTGGTCACAAGACGACAAAATCTGTAATAGAACAAGCAGAAAATTCATCAGTCCTACAGTATTTAAGCCAAATCATTTTCACGGTTTCTTAAAACCGTAAAATATTTAGTTATATGGAACATTTCGTATGACAATTTTTGCTTTCAGGAAATTATTTCCTATTTGGTGTAAATGTGTTTATAGAAAGTGTAGAATTAAAAATAAGCTTAAGAACAATACAAATAAAATAAAATTTGTTTAATTACTTTTCTGCCAAGTCCTTGGGTGGGGTTACCTTGCCAGGAACCATCAGCTTCTTGTGTTGCACATCGTTGGAGGTGAAGGATTCCGGATTATAGTAGCGACTCGTGTTGGTCAGGTCGATGATGAGTCCCAGGTCGGGGACAGCCTCCAGAAGCGACTCGGGCGCCAGGCGTAGCTTCTCCTGGCTGACTTTGGCGCTGACATGCTGCAGATGGACGGATGGAAGGCAAATACAGGCCGGTATTACATTACATGCTAAAAATTGCTCAATTTATGCGAACTGGCCGGCGGCGAGGCAATTAATAAAGGTAGGGTCTCCCTGCCAGCTCCATGGCGTTATTTAATTAAGCAAAAACAATTTAATTTAATATTCATGTGGGGTCCTTTGCCGCATGTTGTTCCAGTTGCCACTTTTATGCATAATTACAATGCACAAATTTCGCCCGTCCGTTGTTATTTATTTTTAGAGGCCTTGCCAGGTTGGTGGTCCTTCTTAAGGGACGCATCCATCAATTGGGGGTCTCCTGGCAACCGGTTTTTGGCCATTTGGTAGTGCGGTGGAGGGCTTTCGGTCAACTTACCTCACGCAGCGGCACCTTGAAGGCTATGAATCGAGTCCCGGGAACACGTTCTCCGATCGGACTATAATCCAGCCATCTGAAATTACACGAAAAGGTCAGGAAGCTGTAACTGGAGGCTCAGCAGCACACTCACCGGTCGGGTATCGGTTTCATTATTGTTTGGAGTCTGTAAACTATTTTTCAGCCAATGTAATTTGTGTATATCTGTTGTGTTTATATTTTGGAGAAATGTATTGTATGAAAAAAAGATACGCTTACTTTGGGAGTTTTTCAACACTCATTTTTATCCGTTTTCCAATACCAGATCCAACTTGTTTCCAGCCCTGAGATAGTGTGGTAAAGTGATAAGGTAAAACAGCTGTTCCCGCCGTTGAGCCAACCTTTGGACTTTCTGTGATTTTTTTTAGCCGAGGTAAGAGCTTCCACTAATTGATAATATTAAAATAATAAACCGCTTTAACAGAACCGATTTAACAGATCCTTCATCTGATAATTTCACAAGATGTTCGCCAGCAACACTCGTAACCTAATGCGCAGCAGCTTCGTGAGTATAACAAAAATAATGGCCAAAAGCGCACGCGCTGGCGAATTAAATTGGCAAACGTATAAATAATAATTCTACCTTTTTAGCTGCAGCGATGCAAGAGCACTCTGGTGGTAGCTGAGCACAACAACGAGGCCCTTAGCCCCATCACCCTGAACACCATCTCTGCGGCCAAGAAGATCGGTGGTGACGTCACAGTTCTGGTGGCAGGCACCAAGTGCGGACCCGTAAGTCTCAAAAGTCCCAGGGAAGATTAGGGTGGTCCTACATATATTTCGTACAGCCTTAAAAAGCTGTCTTCTAATAACAGAAAGTTTGTTTATAAATTCAAGAGGGTATCCTCTGAAATTCTTATCAAAACCGCAACAACTATCCGGTTAATTGTTATGTAAACATTTTAATGCTTTTCTTCAAGATGTCACATCGAACCACCCAATCCCAAGTCAATTATTACTCTCTCTTTATCAAATGGTTTGCATAATACTATTTTTTTCTATTTGCAGGCTTCGGAGGCTGTGGCCAAGGTTGAGGGAGTGACCAAGGTTCTGGTGGCTGAGAATGCCGCCTTCAAGGGATTGACCGCCGAATCTGTGACTCCTCTGGTCCTGGCTGCCCAATCTCAGTTCAAATTCACCCACATCCTGGCCGGAGCGTCCGCTTTTGGCAAGAACGTGCTGCCCCGCGTTGCCGCCAAACTGGATGTGTCCCCTATTTCCGAGATCATTGACGTCAAGTCGGAGGACACGTTCGTGCGCACCATCTACGCCGGCAATGCCATCCTCACCCTGAAGTCCAAAGATGCCGTGAAGGTGATTACAGTGCGCGGCACCAACTTCCCGCCTGCAGCTGCCAGCGGCGGAAGTGGAGCTGTGGAGCAGGCTCCCGCTGGAGATTACGCCAGCAGTCTGTCGGAGTTCGTTTCCCAGGAGCTGACCAAGTCCGACCGCCCAGAGCTGACTGGCGCCAAGGTGATCATCTCCGGAGGCAGGGGCCTGAAGTCTGGCGACAACTTCAAGCTGTTGTACGATCTGGCCGATAAGTTTGGAGCTGCTGTGGGTGCCTCCCGTGCTGCCGTCGATGCTGGCTTCGTTCCCAACGATCTGCAGATCGGTCAGACCGGTAAAATTGTCGCCCCTGAACTGTACATCGCTGTTGGCATCTCTGGAGCCATCCAGCATCTGGCTGGCATGAAGGATTCCAAGACCATTGTGGCCATCAACAAGGATCCCGAGGCGCCCATCTTCCAGGTGGCCGACATCGGCATCGTGGCCGATCTTTTCAAGGCTGTGCCCGAGCTTACTGGAAAGTTGTAAGACGAGATTGTGACGTGTGTTTTAGTATAAAGATCCCCGATTCTGTACCGAAGTAAAGATAATTGTTGCATTTATTTGGATTCTAACCAAGTCCGTAGAAGATTCCCCTCTCAAAGTTTCAAATAAAACAATTTTAAGACCTACTCTATTGGCAAGTCTTATCGGTGGCAAGGGATTGGGCCATACATTTAGTTTTTACGGGTTCAAAAATAATCAGAGATGAGATTCAGACTGAAAGTGATACTGAAGACACTTCGCATGTTTACTTTTCCACCAGTTTTTAGGCAAAGCTTTGATTAATTATTCCAAAGCTTTGAGAAAAGCTGCTAAATACCATAGCCAGTTTTTGGGCGAATAAATATCAAGTAAAACCCATTGAATTCAGTTGGTAAATCGTTGGTATATTTTCGGTACTATCGTGCTTATTATAAACCGCAAGATCATAAAAAATAAGATCAAGCCAAAAACAACACCAATAACTAAGGTTGTCCATTCCAATGGATTCAGGCTATTGGAAGTGGGCAGAACATGGGTATTTATGCCACTCTGAAAAGGTAAAGCATTTTATTAAATGTATCATTAAGTAGACGTCAAATTGTCTCACCCATCCACCGTTTTCATTGATCCAAGGAACCAGCTCATCTTCGATCACCTCGGATACACTCTCCATTAGTTTTGGCAGGTACTCCGGATGCCCCTGACGCACACAATCGACGGAGAGGCCACCGGCTATCGCAAACAGTGATATGACCTTGCTCCAGGTTATCTCCACCCGGAAGAGCTCTCGACCGACGGCACCCAGGAGGAGACTCACTGCATCAGGTGTATGGAACTCTCCACCAGGATTGCGGCATATCTGACGAGCCACTCCACTGTAGACCCGCGGATGCATCCGCTCCAGTTCGTCACCCAGCTTAAACAGAAAATAGAAGTCCCTATTAATACGCAAAAAAACCTTATATAAACTTTGGATATATATTTTTTATCCCTTTTTCTGTTGGAACCCCTTGCCAAATCCAGGATTCTCATATACGGGTCAGTAGGATGTCTATATCTTTGCCAATTTGCATCCGATCCTCATGCGGTATACCTTAAACGGTTTCTAGATCGATTCCCAGCAAATCTGCATCAAAACCTGAGAACAAAATTTTTGATCGATATTTTTTCAATTTTTCTGATTCTGATTCCCCTTGCAGAATCCAGGATTCTCATATATGGGCCAGTTGGATGTCTATATCTTTGCCAATTTGCATCCGATCCTCAAGCGGAATACCTTAAACGATTTCTGGATCGATTCCCAGCAAATCTGCATCAAAACCTGAGAACAAAATTTTTGATCGATATTTTTTCAATTTTTCTGATTCTGATTCCCCTTGCAGAATCCAGGATTCTCATATATGGGCCAGTAGGATGTCTATATCTTTGCCAATTTGCATCCGATCCTCAAGCGGAATACCTTAAACGATTTCTGGATCGATTCCCAGCAAATCTGCATCAAAACCTGAGAACAAAATTTTTGATCGATATTTTTTCAATTTTTCTGATTCTGATTCCCCTTGCAGAATCCAGGATTCTCATATATGGGCCAGTACGATGTCTATATCTTTGCCAATTTGCATCCGATCCTCATGCGGTATACCTTAAACGATTTCTAGATCGATTCCCAGCAAATCTGCATCAAAACCTGACAACAAAATTTTTGATAGATTTTTTTTCAATTTTTCTGATGGAACCCCTTGCAGAATCCAGGATTCTCATATATGGCCCAGTGAGATGTCTATATCCTTGTCAATTTGCATCCGATCCTCAAGCGGTATACTTGTAACGATTTCTAGATCGATTCCCAGCAAATCTGCATCAAAACCTGAGAACAAAATTTTTGATCGATATTTTTTCAATTTTTCTGATGGAACCCCTTGCAGAATCCAGGATTCTCATATATGGGCCAGTAGGATGTCTATATCTTTGCCAATTTGCATCCGATCCTCAAGCAGTATACTTTAAACGATTTCTAGATCGATTCCCAGCAAATCTGCATCAAAACCTGAGAACAAAATTTTTGATCGATATTTTTTCAATTTTTTCTGATGGAACCCCTTGCAGAATCCAGGATTCTCATATATGGCCCAGTAGGATGTCTATATCTTTGTTAATTTGCATCCGATCCTCAAGCGGAATACCTTAAACAATTTCTAGATCGATTCCCAGCAAATCTGCATCAAAACCTGAGAACAACATTTTTGATCGATATTTTTTTTAATTTTTCTGATGGAACCCCTTACAGAATCCAGGATTCTCATATATGGGCCAGTAGGATGTCTATATCTTTGCCAATTTGCATCCGATCCTCAAGCGGAATACCTTAAACGATTTCTACTTGTATTCCCAGGAAATCTGCATCAAAACCTGAGAACAAAATTTTCGATCGATATTTTTTCCATTTTACTGATGGAACCCCTTGCAGAATCCAGGATTCTCATATATGGGCCAGTAGGATGTCTATATCTTTGCCAATTTGCATCCGATCCTCAAGCAGTATACTTTAAACGATTTCTAGATCGATTCCCAGCAAATCTGCATCAAAACCTGAGAACAAAATTTTTGATCGATATTTTTTCAATTTTTCTGATGAAACCCCTTGCAGAATCCAGGATTCTCATATATGGCTCAGTAGGATGTCTATATCTTTGCCAATTTGCATCCGATCTTCAAGCGGAATACCTTAAACGATTTCTAGATCGATTCCCAGCAAATCTGCATCAAAACCTGAGAACAAAATTTTTGATCGATATTTTTTCAATTTTTCTGATGGAACCCCTTGCAGAATCCAGGATTCTCATATATGGGCCAGTAGGATGTCTATATCTTTGCCAATTTGCATCCGATCCTCAAGCAGTATACTTTAAACGATTTCTAGATCGATTCCCAGCAAATCTGCATCAAAACCTGAGAACAAAATTTTTGATCGATATTTTTTCAATTTTTCTGATGGAACCCCTTGCAGAATCCAGGATTCTCATATATGGCCCAGTAGGATGTCTATATCTTTGTTAATTTGCATACGATCCTCAAGCGGTATACTTTAAACGATTTCTAGATCGATTCCCAGCAAATCTGCATCAAAACCTGAGAACAAAATTTTTGATCGATATTTTTTCAATTTTTCTGATGGAACCCCTTGCAGAATCCAGGATTCTCATATATGGGCCAGTAGGATGTCTATATCTTTGCCAATTTGCATCCGATCCTCAAGCAGTATACTTTAAACGATTTCTAGATCGATTCCCAGCAAATCTGCATCAAAACCTGAGAACAAAATTTTTGATCGATATTTTTTCAATTTTTCTGATGGAACCCCTTGCAGAATCCAGGATTCTCATATATGGGCCAGTAGGATGTCTATATCTTTGCCAATTTGCATCCGATCCTCAAGCAGTATACTTTAAACGATTTCTAGATCGATTCCCAGCAAATCTGCATCAAAACCTGAGAACAAAATTTTTGATCGATATTTTTTCAATTTTTTCTGATGGAACCCCTTGCAGAATCCAGGATTCTCATATATGGGCCAGTACGATGTCTATATCTTTGCCAATTTGCATCCGATCCTCAAGCGGTATACCTTAAACGATTTCTAGATCGATTCCCAGCAAATCTGCATCAAAACCTGACAACAAAATTTTTGATAGATTTTTTTTCAATTTTTCTGATGGAACCCCTTGCAGAATCCAGGATTCTCATATATGGCCCAGTAAGATGTCTATATCCTTGCCAATTTGCATCCGATCCTCAAGCGGTATACTTTAAACGATTTCTAGATCGATTCCCAGCAAATCTGCATCAAAACCTGAGAACAAAATTTTTGATCGATATTTTTTCAATTTTTCTGATGGAACCCCTTGCAGAATCCAGGATTCTCATATATGGGCCAGTAGGATGTCTATATCTTTGCCAATTTGCATCCGATCCTCAAGCAGTATACTTTAAACGATTTCTAGATCGATTCCCAGCAAATCTGCATCAAAACCTGAGAACAAAATTTTTGATCGATGTTTTTTTTAATTTTTCTGATGGAACCCCTTGCAGAATCCAGGATTCTCATATATGGGCCAGTAGGATGTCTATATCTTTGCCAATTTGCATCCGATCCTCAAGCGGAATAGCTTAAACGATTTCTACTTGTATTCCCAGGAAATCTGCAACAAAACCTGAGAACAAAATTTTCGATCGATATTTTTTCCATTTTACTGATGGAACCCCTTGCAGAATCCAGGATTCTCATATATGGCTCAGTAGGGATGTCTATATCTTTGCCAATTTGCATCCGATCTTCAAGCGGAATACCTTAAACATTTTCTAGATCGATTCCCAGCAAATCTGCATCAAAACCTGAGAACAAAATTTTTGATCGATATTTTTTCAATTTTTCTGATGGAACCCCTTCCAGACTACAGGATTCTCATATATGGCCCAGTAGGATGTCTATATCTTTGCCAATTTGCATCCAATCCTCAAGCGGTATACCTTAAACGATTTCTAGATCGATTCCCAGCAAATCTGCATCAAAACCTGAGAACAAAATTTTTGATCGATATTTTTTCAATTTTTCTGATGGAACCCCTTGCAGAATCCAGGATTCTCATATATGGCCCAGTAGGATGTCTATATCTTTGTTAATTTGCATACGATCCTCAAGCGATATACTTTAAACGATTTCTAGATCGATTCCCAGCAAATCTGCATCAAAACCTAAGAACAAAATTTTTGATCGATATTTTTTCAATTTTTCTGATGGAACCCCTTGCAGAATCCAGGATTCTCATATATGGCCCAGTAGGATGTCTATATCTTAAATAAAATTTTTAATATCCGTAGTATTTAAATTAAAGTCCTAGAAGTAAGCTTACCACTTGAACGGCTGGAAACACATCTCTTACGATGCCCATGGAAGTCGATCCAAGAATGCTTCGAATGCGCTGGAGACCCAGTTTTTTATTAAACAAGCCCGATCTTCTCAAGCGTCGTTTGATGTAGTGGCCGCATAGACAACGACCCTTGATAAAAATACAATTTTGGAATAAGAAGAGGTACGATTTTTTCAGGATATTATCAGTCTACCTGCGTAATGATGTCCTGTGCTGGAATTTGCGCCGCCTTCCAGCCAATCGTGTAGGACAGCTTCCGGGTGACCACATCGCTGACATTGCTTAGCCTCCGCCTTGTCGTCTCCCGCGGGCCTCCGCCCACTTCCAACAAGGAAGCTGAATGGAGAGTGGCGGGAAAGCTGAACTTCCTTCGATTCTGGGCCTGCAACAGTCGTTCACTTTGTGTGGTGGCCATTGGGAATCCGTTGCTGAAATTATCATTATTCGTGGGATACGAGGTGCCGGGCATGTTTGGGAGGCGAGATCGTTCGAGATCCTGGGGGAAATGTCTTATAAGTATGGCAAGAGGTGGCTAGACTTAAGTAATAGTTTCCACTTATAGTTTCTATCGGATCCCCCGCGATGTGTAGCCAAGAGTGTCTTGTTAAATCAATTAATGGCACATAGTTTGAGAAATCTTAGAGCTACAGGAAAAACCTGTCGCACAATTATATCAAAAATAATTGGCTCGATATATAAATTTCATGTTTAGCTTATAGGCGACCATAATTGGGTGTCTCTTAAAGCTAGTGAATGAACTCTGAAATCAGATTAAAAGAACACTTCCCACGTATCATAATTTTTACACAACAAAAATAGTTTTAATCTTTTTAAAAATAATGTGTTCTATAGAGTGAGGATATCACTTAAATAACTATAAATGTTCACTATCTTAATGTTAATGTAGTTACTTTGATATCATATTTTTAAACAATTTTAATTTAATATTTTTCCATGTTTACTTTTTCATTATAACGCTCATCAATGACTCTGCTTGCCTGTGGTGCCCAAAATGGAAACATTAACGGACAGATTGTCGGCTCGTTAGGTTTGATTGGCTTCTGGCTAACAGCGATCAGAAATCCGCAATATGGCCAAAATGTTGCTCTGTTGCAGCTGTTGTCATTAGTTGTCCACAAGCGAGATGTCAAATGGCCAAATGATTTGTGGGACGGTCAGTGGATCGGCCAGTGAATCGAAGATGGAACCGACTTTGGTGGTTAATTCCCCGGAGATCACTAACAATTAGTTTTACATAACCTGACCCACTCAACGCATTCGTGACCAAGGAAAGTCCACTGCTTGGACATCAAAATCGTGTGGTGTGTCCCTTAAAATATTTCGACCATTAAAAGTGATAGCTGGGAAAGTACTCCAAGAATATGAAAACAATCCAGGTCACCCCAGTCACGCCTCCTGGAGCTTATAAAAGTATCGATCACTTAGGGCCCGATCAGTTATACTCCAAAATGTCAACCAAGTGGTCGTCTCTAGTGCTTTACATCTCCCTTTTGGAACTACTTATTGTCCAGGGATCTTGGGCGGATGTGGCACACTTTTTCGCGGCGCCCGTTGAACAATTGGGGAACTATCTTCATGGACAGGTGCCCTTCCAACTGGGCCTTTCTCCGCCGGGCCTTTATGGACCTCCGCCGGTACCCCCTAGTCCTGTGACTCCTTCACCAGTGGCCCCCGTATCCACCACGGAATTCAGTTTGCCGGAGATCATCGAAAACCGCAGTGTAAAGTTTCAAGGAAGTGGGCATGGAAACTTCATACCTCTAAGTCAGAACTATCTGCCACCGGCTTTTGAAGAGCGTCCTAACTATGAAAGTCCCAAGCCCAGGTTAGTAATGAAGATATTTTGTTAAAAAATGTTAAAAATACATCTCTTATCTGTACAGTGAAGAGGCCTATCCAGCCTACTATTATCCGCAACCACCTGCCGGAGGTATCCTTGCCACTTCTATTCCCACAACTACAACACCAAGACCAATAATTGTCGCAGATCCTGGGGAAGCTATTGAAACGATACCCTCGCCAGGATATGACTACCATGCCCCAGTGGCTGTCCCAGTGATCACCCAAAAGCCCTCAACACCAGCTCCTGTTTATTTGCCTCCCAGTGAGGGAAGCCAGGATCAAAATCAGCTCAGACTTCGTTTGAAGGATATGCGTTGCTTGTCCTCAGGTTACTTTCGAGCTGTCCTAAAGCTGGACAGCTTCTTGGGAGCTGCTCCAACTGTGGAGCAGGACAACGATGATATCCAGGACAAGCGCTGTGAACTGAAACTGTCGCGAAGTTTCCTTTTCTTGGATATTTCTGGCGAGAACTTTGAGCGATGTGGTGTTCGCTCCTGTGGCCAGGATCTTTGCTTGCGATTGCGTTTTCCCGCCATCAGGGGCTTGAGGACCAGTGGGGACTCTATTTTAACTCTTCATTGCAAATCCCAGGAGCGGGTGGCAGTCAAAACACATGCCTTGAAAATGGGTGTGGCAAATGATGTGTAGGATAGCATATATTTACTCAATTAACTATATTTTAATTTTATTTATATAATTTTTAGACAATCTCGCAGTGTGGGCAGCTATGCCCATGGAGGCAATCAAAATCCCTTTCGAACTCATGTGGAGCTGCTGAGGAAAGGAAGTACTGGCTATACCCGACATCTGGAATCTAATGGAGCTGTTCAGTTGGGCGAGGAGTTGCTACTGAGAGCTCATGTGCTCGCAGGAGATGGCTGGAACTACACCAAACTAAGTGACGTCCAGCTGCAGAGGATTGGTTCTGGCGGAGAAGTGATCAACAACGTCCAGCTTGTCAGTTCAAGGGGCTGCTTGAATCCCGCCATGCAGGCCATTTGCGCCCATGCCCCCATTTTAGAACCTCCACTTGGACAGAGACTCCACTTCAAGGCGGTCATGTTTCCAGGGATGCGTAGTGGAGAGGTCCTGGTGATATCCATGCGGATCACCGGGTGCTTGGAGCACGAAGACTGCCAGGTCACTGCCCAGGATTGCCAGCCATCGGTGGGACTTCGGAGACGTCGGAACGTATCACACCGAAATGGCTCTGAGATCTCCGAGTTATCTCAGCTGACTTTCAGGGTTATAATGCCAGGAATGGAGGAAGAATCGCCTAAAGGGGATTCGGGGACCTCAGAGGTTAGAGAAATCTCAAAATCCCTGGCTCTTTTTGGCAGCCTGGGCTTTGTGGTTTTACTTCTGGCAGTGGCCATTGTGGCTTTGTACAAGTTTGGGAAATAGTAAATAAATGTCTTAGTTTGCTTTTGTTTCTGTAATAATAAACGCTATATATTATTCTCAAAACCATCATAAGCTGACCCACCCTAAAGCAATCTCCATGAGTGTTATCCAAGGCGCCAATCTGCAGCACCTGTCTCTTGTTCCATCAGAGTGTCTACCTGCCTGACGGGCAATTGACTTATCGCCCCTGTGGAATCGGTGTTTGCCCATTTCGAGATTCAAACAGAAATTAGCACTTAATAAAATTTTATTTATGTTCATGTCGCTTGTAATTGGCTTACCCAAAGACCAAAAAAATGGCTAAAAAAGATCTGTAAAATCTGTAAATGAAACTACCGACCGAGTGGCTGCGCGCGCAATTCGCAAATTGCGATCTGTGATTTAGTTATGGCCACTGGACTAAAACCGAAATTTTATCACGTTTTCACGCTTCGAGCGCGGCTAATGAAACCTCACTCACAGTTGACTGTTTTGGGATCGAAATTGTTGGGGTTTTGGCTTTGTTATTTGGTGCAATTTGTAGTAGTTTTCGTATGATAATCCGTCGCTTTGGTGGCTGGCAGTTTACGCTTAATGGGCATGAAAACTCAGCCGCCAATTAGTGGAGGATTGTCAGTCTTTTGGAGCTCCATGGGTGGCCAAAATGTTTCATGTTGCAACTTAATTATGCTTTGGGGAATTGCTAAAAATATTTGTAGCTGATAGAATTTTGAGAAATCTTAAAAATTCAAAGACTTTCTTGCGCAGAAATCTGACCTAACCCAACACAAGATTCCCACAACTGAGATCATCGGGTGCCCTCGATTGCATTCTCATCTCCACTTGGGGAATGCGGCCCGATGTTGTGCACCATGGCTGGGTAATTAATAATCCCGACACGTTCCGGCTCGAACACAATCGGTGGTACTGCACAGCCTGCAGGCGAGGCTACTTTGTCTTTGTCGCTTAAATGGCAGGCGAAATGTTTGCTGAACATAAATTAATGTCGTCCCCAACTGGCGCTTAAGTTCGGCTCAGCTCCAATCTCCAATCCGTGTACTCTACTTGGTGGAGTGTACTCCACTCACTCCTCTCCACAGACATCGACTTCAGCAACAATTTACACTTTTCATTCAGCAGCCAAATCGGCCAAATGGCCAGTGGACATGGCCTAAACAATTTTCATGTCTCCGACGCTGGTCCGCTTAAATTATCGACTACTTAGTGCCTAGTTTAGCAATGGCTAATAAATATTTATGAGCGCACTTCATTTTAGCCAATATTCAATGGAGCAGCTAGATGTGGCTATATGTTTTTCTCATTTTTGGTTCTATGAATGGTTGGTAGTAGAGTAGCTCTCACTCTAGAAGGAGTTGGCCTTAAAAAGGGATGTAAAAAAGGCCTATTATCTATTAGTTGATTTATTCACAATTAGTGCAACTGCTCCACCTCTCCCCACTCCAAAAATGTACATAGCGCTCTGCTATTGGCTGGTTTGAACAAAAAAACACATATAAAAACTAAATCAACATCTCGGAATCGGCGAGTTGCCCGCACTCATTAGCAACTTTTATTAACCAAAAGTGTCAAATGCTTTATCTCTCGCAGCGATTGGCCCAGGCCGAGCTGGCCTAAACCGTTGTTAGGCATTTCATTTTTTTGTTTCAACCAACTTTATTGGCTGCTAAACGTGTTTCTTCTATTTTTTACTTGTGTATATTTTTTTTGTGCCAGGCTCTCAGACTGCGTTTTTAGCATTGTGAGCATGTTAACATTTGTGTTATTGATTTTTTACAACATTTGACAGTTACGCAGGCTCAGCTTGGAATTTCTTTGCATTTTTTCTGTATTTTTTTCAAGTTTCTGGCTCCGATTCGGAGCGCATGACAAACGATTTGAAGCAATTTGACTTTCGTCCGGTGATTGGTTAATCAAATCTGAGTTTATTAAAATGCCAGATTGCATTTAATTGCATTTTGGACAGGCGTGTCAGCAAAAAGGTAATTTTATATCATAAACGACACATAAAATGCTCAAAAATACTGTCATTTATTTCAGCCGCAAACTTGCGGTTTAATAGTTTTTTGTCTTCTCTCGTAGTTTAGTTTCAGGTGCCAGCCACCTCGGCCCGTCGAACGAGAGGTGAAAATGGGAAATTAGTAGCTTACACCACTTCTGTTTGCCGGCGCTGGCAGTTTGAAACTTACACCACCTCCAGACGCTACAGGTGGTAAACATTGTTCAGATCATTAACTGTTGATTTTGCACTTTTTGCAGCCGCCAATTTGCGTCATTCAAATCGAACGTGAACGGGGTGTGCTGGGGTTAATGGAGGGGCCTGGGGGTTAAGGGAGGGCTGGCCTACAGGTGCTTAGACCGTTAATAGGCCATATTTCTACGGGCCAAGCTGCACTCTGGTCTGGCTTAAAGGCTTCTAAAACTAGTGAGAGATGTTTGCGAGATAGTTACACCTAGAGTTTCTAAAGATCTTGGCTTATAGCCAACACCCACATATTCCTTTCCCAGAACTTACAGCCCTCTTATATCACCCAACCTCATGGCATTAAATTTCACCTCAAGCCGTATATAATTTCCTCGAATGGGCCAACAAAATCAAAGTGTCCAACTACCCACGTAGACCGATGTTCGGCAAACAAACAGACCTATAATCGAAATAAAACTGAAAAAAAACGCAGAAATCATTTATGACAAAGTCAATTGCGGTCTAGCTATCTCTGTCTCTGAATTGTGGGTGGAAGCTTTACGTCGATTATCCGAGGCAGTACGCCAGTAGCAGGCACATTAACCGAGAACACTCATTCACACACACTGCCCCACACACACACTCCCTCATAGCAAAACAACGAAATTTAATTAAATTAAAATTGCTGTTGGACTGTTTCTCCTTCAGCTGTTGCTTCTTTTTTTTTATTTTTTTGCCAGCTTACAGAAGTGCGTTCAACCCTAGGCTTTATTTTTCAAAAACCCTCATTTTTTAAAGGTCGAAACAGTTTGTTTTTATCCAAGGTATTATTTTCTGTTGATAATTCACTTAATCATGGTGTAATATTTTGCAATTAAGTTCACTTGTTGAGCAAACTCCACCCTTTCGTGGGCTTATCACCTTTCGCAATGGATCGAATTGATACGGATGTTTATCTTTGATTGTCGGATGCGCAATTTTCGCTGATAATGATAATGACTTGTTGTTGGGTATTATCTTTTTTCTGTTTCATTTTACGGTGAGACACTAATAAAGGGGAACTGTTAAATTCCGGCTGAGGCTGAGCATGGAAATTACTCAATTATTTATGCGAGCCGCGTTGTCTTTTGAATTGGATACGGAATCAGGTTGCTGGATATTCACGGTCACAGTTTGTTTGGTTGAAGGTTTCTTCATGTGCCATTTAATTATCACCGGAAACCACAAGTAATTGCTAGGAAATTATTCTTGCTTTCATAAGCCACTGACCGATTTTGGTTTAGGAAAAAATAAGAAGCGTGGCGAAAACGCAGCCGTAGCGCTAGCGTTCCGAACTCGGCGAAGGCTAAACTTGAATTGAAGTGTCAAACCAAATTGCCCGCCATCTACATGTTATCGATAACAATGTAAGTGTTGCAAAATACAAAAATTTAGCTAGTATGTATATTGTCTGTGTGTTGAATTTCAATAAAAGTCCTTGCTAGAAAAATCCTTTATTATTCTTGAAATAGTAGGTTTTCTTAACAACTAAATACTTAAAGATGTTATTATATATTTTTAAACTCCAGTGTGACCCCCCTCAAAAAGGAAAAATATTTTCCTTCGATAACAAAAAAGCTATCGAGCTATCGTCCGCAAGGGAATTTTTCTGCATTTAAATCCGTTCTTTAAGAAAAGTAGCTAACTTCAGCGATTTAATGTCGCTAACAATAACAAGCTTTAAACAGCCGCCTGGAGGAGTAGTAGCCAGGAAGACAGCCGTACCTTTTCGGCCAAAGCCGGAGGATTTCCAGCAAATACCAAAGTTAGGCAAACAGCTGATGCATGGAATTTACGAAGAGACGAGCACAACAGAGAATTACGAGCACAACATAATAACTAAACAAATCCATTATATTTTGATTAAAACAAGCTGGAACAAGGTATCACGCCTGTGAGAGCGACCTCTGAAGGCATCATTCTTAACCAGATTCCAGTTGTCTTACGACCCACCATGAAGAGAGCATCGACCACAACATCAGCGTCCACGACACCAATTGTGACTTCTCCAGGTTCTGTAGGACGTAAGTGAAAACATTTCCGTGTAAACTTGAATAATTTAGATCCTTGTATTTACAGAGATCCCGCCAAAGACGCCAAAGTATACAATACATGTTAGTTCCGGCAGTTCTCCCGCCTCATCCAGCAGTTCGGTGCAATGGAAAGTCCGAAGGGAGTCGCAGAACTTGGGCGTAGCTATAAACTCACTGCCGCCAAACACAATCATCAAGGCGACCACGAGGCCAGCAGGATTGTTGCCGGCCCCCTTACCGATGGTGACTTCGCCCCCAAGTACGCCCGCGAGCAGTAGGAGCTCCCTGCAGAGCACGCCGACAGTGTCCAGGGTTTCCTCCGCCGTCAGACAGGCTGTGTTTATCAAGAGGGAACTTCCCCAGCCTCAGAGGACTATGCGGAGCTTAACGCTAAGCCACGTGGAACAAGCTCCAATGCTTCATCTGGGAGTGGCTGCAGAGCACCTGCCGCTGTTGAAGAGGCACGTCTGCCGAACCGCGAACATCACCCACCTGGACGGCTATATTACTCTGCGAAAACTACGTCAAAATGAACCCTTTGCCCTACTTGCCGAACACTTCGAAGTCAGCGAAGCGGATGCGGAGGACACGTTCAAGCGCACTATCATCAAGCTGGCGCGTTGTCTTCGGACGCTGATCCGCTGGCCGGATGCCCAACATTACCAGGAACGGCTGAAGCACACGCCGATAGATTACAGAGCGAATCTGCTGCACGTTCGATCGCTGATCGAGTGCGTGGAAACGGACGTGGACGAGGAGTTTCGACTGGGTAGTCCCACCTACAAATTTATACTCTGCATCAACACAAACAGTGAGTTGGAATGAAACGTATAGAGTCTTAAAGGTAACATCCATAATCTTGCAGACATCATCAGCTATGTGTCCAGCGTATACCCCGGCAATTGTGACGATCTCCAGTTGTTCGAGGCCAGCAATTTTCGGGACATTATTCCCAAGTACCTGACACTGTGTGCAGAGCCGGGAAAGGCAGTGAAACGCACGAAAAGAATCGGAACCGATGAAGACTCGGCGGATGAGGAAGAGTTCCAGGATGGGCCAGCTCCATCTCTAAGCAAATACAATGCCCAGCGCATGACGGCCCGGCTAGCCAGCCAGCAGTCTCTCAGTGTTGTGGACGGAGCTCTCGTTTCGAAGAGAGCCGCGTCGATTCAGCTGCCAACCTTAAAAGTTCAAGAACCCGCCTGTAGAGCTCAGATGAGGGATTTGGTCGATGGCCTGAGGGAGTTCCGAATGCTTGGTCATTCCGCGATAGATCAGAAGTCCCTCCTGGGGTACCTCGATGAAATTTTAATTGTGGCCTGTGCCCTGTGCAATCTAAAGCGCCAGGAGCCACACTGCTAACACAGTGTGTAGGTCCAGAGAATGGCCTGTTTTAGGGCCAAGTGAGCATTTTTAGGAAGTAAGCTTAAAATAAATGTCGAATTTTAACTGTGAAAGAAACACTCTTTTGGAAAACAAGTAGTCGTTTAATTTTCACATTTTAATTTTAAACCGAACATAAGGACAGGATATGATGTGTTTATTAATAAGCGTGACTGCTTTCCTTTATTTTGAATTCATTAATGAGTATTTGTTTTGTTTTTTCGCAAAATGTCAGAAATAAAATTTTAAAGGTCTTACCACGAAACTAGTTTCGCCCATTTCGAAAAGCGAGTTGTTTGATCAGCTGCCCCATTGAATAACACTTGCTAGCATACTTCTTTTATAATTTTGCTTTATTTACTTTACAAAAATACAAGCAAAACTTAGTACATATTCAACGAAAGTTGTTCAATGAACCGTGGGCCACATCGCCCGCCGATCGGAGTTTGCAATATTTGAATTTGAAGAATACATTTATGTCGTATGTATATTTTCGTATGGGTATTCCAAGAGGAGGTGCTCGCTCGACCACCTTCCCCTATTTGTTTTTTTGTTTCTTAGAGGGTAATAATTAAAAACTTGCTTAGTTAATAAGTGACTCTGCGTACTACTAGCTAAACATATTGTATATTGTGTGGTGTATGCCTGACGGACGTCCAGCTCCCCATCATCTCATCTCATCTCATCCTGACAGTGTAACAAGTGCTATCTTCCTCTCAGAGCTTCTGGATAATGTCAAACTTCTTCTTGAGGTCCACGGTCTCGTTCTTGGGATCGTACTTCTTCTTGGAGGCCAACTTGGCCCGCATTTCGGCGGCGGTCAGTGGCAAGTTCAGGCTGCCCGCCCGGTTTCCGCCTGTCGCCGAGGGAGGCGTAGTGGGTGTGGTCATGCCATTTGTGCCATTGCCGTTGGTGTTGTAGACACTTCCGTTGTTGTTCAATCCGGCCATGGTGGCAGATGGCGGCGGCGGTGTGCTCATCAGGGTGTTGTTGTTGATGGGCGACGAGGGTTTGCTTCCGTTCTGAGCCGGCACAGGCAGGGGCGCCACCACGGGGGGAGTTGCCGGCAGTCCCCTGTCCACCACATCCAGGTCGGAGGCATTCACGGTGCTGCCACTCTGGATGCTGCTGGCGTTTGAGGATCGCTTGGTGCTCACCATGCTGATGCTGCTTATGTTGGCACTCGCTCCGGGCATCTCCTGCTTGGTGCCCTCGTATCCGTTCTGGTTCGCATTTCCGTTTCCGTTGCAGGAGGCGGCTGCTGCTGCTGGCGGGGGTGACGGCGTCTCTATGGCCTTTCCGTCCACGTCAATCAGGAGCAGGCGGACGTCATTGGCGATCGCCTTGATCCTGGCCACCACCTGCTTGTGCGTCTCGCTGCCAATGGACACTCCGTTGACCTCCAGGATGCGGTCGCCCTCCTTCAAACCCGCTGCCTCTGCCGGGGAGCCAGCATCCACTTTGCCTATGAACTGTCCGGGCTTGACCTTCTCCGAGTGCAAGTTGAATCCGTAGCCATCAAAGTCGGGCCTCTTGACAATGTGGCAGGTCTTGGTCACTCCCGGCGGCAGAGTGGGCGGTGTGGGTGTCTTGGGGGAAGTCGGCGTGGACATCTTGAGGGCTGTGGAAGAGAGAAACGACTGTATTAGGTATGTTGTAAGGCCTTTTAAAGAACTGAGCGGCAACTGACTTGGAAGGCGATAGCGAAGTGGGTTGTTTAGAAACTTTTTGAATTCGAAGATATCCCCTAAAAGGGCATAGGTTTGTGGGGTATAACAAGTATGTGGATATCCGGGACTTGATGATAACTTTAGCTTAACTTATGATTAAGATCTTATACTTGGGATAATGTGAACTGATTGTTTCTTGTTGGAATACCCTTTTAATACATAATTGAAACACTTTATAGAGTAAACACCAATCGTATAAGCTCGACCCCAATTTGTCTGAAACAAGTCTCATTTGCTGCGAAACATTTGCTGATAAAATTCAAGGTTTAATGAGGTTCTGTGGAGGGTGAATGAGAACAGAGAAAAATTTTACAAAATATCACCATTTTCGTCATTAAGTTGTGTATTTTAAAGGGGGGACACCAAGGAATGTGGGAGCTGCAATCGGAATCAGCAAAGTCCACTGGAACTATAGTAGAATATCATCATATATATTTTTATGGCCAACAGCGTCGACTTCTGAATGATAACGAAACTGCTCTCGGTTCATTCAGCTTTCTGGCCACCTTATCGCGCGGCCTCCCTTTATGACCGACATTGACAATATGTTGACCCACTTCCCGGCACCACTACCTACCTGACCCCTCGGCACGACCCTGGCCAAAAGGACGGCGCCGGTCGGGATCCGGATACGTAGTACGTGTTTGGTCGCTGGCTAATTTTAAATTGTCCGAGCGATAGTTTGTATTTGGGCATATCTCGCTTTCGGCCAAGTACTCGCCATAAGTGTAATTGCCCGCCAAATAGCGTTTATGGCCGTGCTTAAGTTTGGGTTTTTGTTTTCGTCGCTGTTCCACTTTGGGCTTTGGCAATCCCGCCAACCCACCAACCAGCCAACCAGCCAACTAGCCAACCCACCAACTGGTTAACAGAAATTCCACCTGCATGTGTTCATGGGTCAAAATTGATTTAGTACGCCCGCTTATCGCTCTCCGCTATTTCGGTCTAAGGAACGTGATTTTCCTGTAAACTTGGCAACATTACTTGGGGCATTACCAAAGAACGTATTGCCAACAAAAATGTCGTAATATGTTATCAATAAACGTGAGTATATTTGGTAGAGATCCTGATGCCTTTAATATTTAAATTAGGCAGCGTCATCGCGACTCTCACAATTGAAAGCTCTCCCCCGATATTAATTGTCCGTAATTTCCAGCCCACTTGAAAACCCTGAACTTTTGTTTAATTTAAAAAAAAATATATATATAATAACAAACAAAACTCCACGCTCAGGTATTGCAAATTACAAAGGCATTTTGGGGTTCCGCCTTAGTACGAAATTTGTTTGCTTTTTATTTTATAATTATTTATGTTTTTGTTTTCGTTTTCGGATTTGAGACTTGTTTCTTGGTTGAAAGTTGAATCATCGAATCGGTCGAGAGGAAAGGCTGTGAGATTTATGAGTGTTGGCATTAGCTGTTGATGAGCACCCCCCCACTTTGAGTTTTCAGTTTCAGTTTTTTTTTGTGGTTTTTGGGACTAATTTATTGGAACAAGATGAGCTCGTAAAATGACCTTGACAGTCACTGTTCCAGCTTCCATTGTAAGCGATTTTTAATTCAATACAAAGGTAAACAATGAGGCGAAAAAAAAAATTCAATTCAGAACCAACAATCAGACAATTTGTGGGTGGGGAGTGCGGCTGGCTGGCTCCCTGGGATGGGATTGAAATAATAATAAAAATAATAATAATTGTTCAGACCCGTAGTCGCATGTACGTAAGTAGGTTTATGGCACTCAGTCATTCGATTCGAACATATTTCGATTAGGAAGCGGAACTGACATTTGAAATGAAAAAAAAAACGTCACAAAACAAAGGAATCGTTAAATTGATGGACGGAAATTAAATATATTAATAGTTAATAAGGTATGCAATTAATAGACAAAGAGCCAATTAAATGTAATTCAAGATGGTGCTAAAATGTGTCACTACTAAGGGGTTCTTCATAAAAATAACTAGAAATAAAATTTGTAAAAGTGTGATATTTTTTTTATGTGTCGCAAATTCATAAATCGGTTTTATTATTTCGTCAAAACTATTTCCCGTTGTCCGTACTTCCCCCCGGATACCGGACTTCTGTTTCCAGTTTCTCCATAGCTTCTCTCGAGCTTGGAGCTCGGAGCTCGTAGAACTGCGCAAACTTTAATTGAATTTGCAATCAAGCATGAAGTACACACACACAGGTACACTTATTCGTATTCGTAGGTTTTATCATTCACCCGCTGGCCAAGACCCCCATCCCCCCACACCCACACCCACCTTACTGTGCCCCCTCAGAGGTAGCGCATGGGGACAGCGGACAGCCTCCATTGTTGTTGCCTGTTTGTTTACTTAAGCGGTTTCCCATCATTAAAGCAAATTAGCCGTTAGGCACTTACAGGTAGTTGATTTCGATTCGGTTAGGGATTCTCCCGCCCATGTCCCACTGCCCCTGGAACCCGCTACCCGCTACCTATCCGTTATAATAGAAATCCGAAAACCAAACCTTATAGAACGTTTTCGGAATTTTCTCAATGGAAACTTTTTGCCGAGGCGGCTGAGTTCCAAGCGGAATCTAATTAAATTCTGTTTATTGTTAAATTTTCGCACATTCGAACGGAATTTAATTATAGCCTATGCAAATATGCGAGCTCAGGATCAGATAAGCTGGAAACTAGAAAGGGAAACTGCGAAATAATGGAGATAAGATACATTTTATGGCGGGTTTATCACAATGAAGGTATAATAATCAGTCATAAGCAGTCGTCTTTCCTAAGGTGAGGAATTCACCGGGCAAGTGCTAAACATATGAGTCATAATGGGCCTGGAGCTGTGGGGGTAGGGGACTTAAGATATCAGTTCATGGGAACGGATTTGTAATCAGATATTACCAAGTTGGCCTAGTCACCTCCTAGCCATTTCCCGATGATTTACAAATAGGTAAAGTAATATATACTTAACGTACCACCCTTTCGCCTAATATGCTATAATTAGGTGTTTCAACAAATTCCCCAAAATCTCAATTATCTCGCCCATAAATAGTTAAGAGCTGGCTTGCTCTTACTTTATAGCCATAATATAAACTCTAAAAACTAAATGATACATCACTGGCCAGTTTAAGACACAAGTGGAATAATGAAAAACTCAACTTACGTCTATAATATTTCACAGTCAAATGCCAAAAACAAAAAACGACAGAATGATGATAATAAAGCCAACTAAAAGTTGTAAGCTAGGTAATAAATAAAACAAAGTCTGACGACATTCGCGAAATCACTTGCAGTGCTTCGCAGTGCCTGAGATTGGCCAGAGATTTTTATGAAAGTAATAAAATATATAAAGAAATCTGAAACCGAAAACTGAAGCCAAGAGCAGGAAGAACTTTCACTATCTGCGATTCATGATCGGCGATATTTCATCAATTTCAATGCTGAGCCATTCAGACTTCAAGGCGGGACACATTTAATTGATTTTCATTTGTGTTATTTTTTACTGCACCTCTCTGGCCCATTATCTTAACGACTTAAGACACATTTTAATTTCTCTGTTTGACTTTATCAAATATTGTTCTTGTTTAATAGATTCGGAGCGTTATCTTATCGCTGCCTGATTTTAATTAAAGAAATACTTGCCCATTGCCCTTGTCCGCCTTTGCTGATATGCATGGCTAATTATGTGAGGCTTATTTCGGGAGAGATGACGCCAAAGCCGCAAGGCCCCAAGGTGATTAGACCCAAGAAGTTTTAGGGTTCGTTTAGCACCTTGTACCCCAATAGATCGTGATGACAGTTTCACAACCGCCCATGAATCACTTGCACACATCTCCATAAAAATTCATTAGCAGCCTCCAGTCCCCACCTCGACAAAAAAAATTTGTTTGAGATTTGAGATGTGAGATGATCCCAGATGCGAGAAGACGCATCTTCTGAGTGACTGTTGGTGGTTGTCGCCGCGGGCGTTTGAGAATGGTTAGCAAATGCCTTGAGTACAGCTGGGAAACTCTGCGAAACTGGTTATGATTATTTATTTTACCCATTGCCCAGGCTTCAAGTACAGAGGGGATATTAGGCGACTGCCAGGTCAAAAGACTAGAAAAACTGGTTGGCCAAAGGTAGGTTAATCCTGCTCATTTCGGTTCAAAGGATCTGGGTCTTCAGTTCATAATAGCCATGTGATGCCCACCATTTTTGCCAAAGGTATTCAAAATTCGAATCCCACTAGCCACTGCATTCTTTGCGTTTTTTCCATTATTCAATGACAATGGCAAATGCTGTAATGTGAATGTAAATCTGGCTTCGGGGCTGGTTCAGATGCTGAATGTGACCTGGCTGGCCCCTCTGACTCGAAAACTAAAACTCCAACAGGGTCTGGCGGAGATTGAGACACCTGCAGTCAGGCATGCTAATCAAACCACACCAATAGCAAACAAACCAACAAATTTTTTATACAATTAAGTGTTTAAAAATAGTCGTTAGTTAGTGGCATCGTTTAGACATTTTTATGACGAGTCGCTGGTCACATGCAGAGAGGGTCAAGCCAGCTAAACTCTGTAGTTAGTTAGTATTCCTATTACTATATTTTACAGAAAAACAGTAAAGACCCCCCTCTTAATTCACCTTCAATAAAACATACACAAGATCCCGTGTTTAAGTAATAATTATGCCATAAAAACTGAACTCGGAGCTGTGATAAATTAAAACTATTCTTTGGAAAAAAGTGAATCTGGTAATTATGCTTTGCGAGAAAAACAAGAGAGCTGGGAAAAGAGAAACCCCAAGATATGTATGTAAGTCCAGCACAGTCGTATATTATTTCTCGGTGCTTCAGGTTTCCGGACAACGGATCTCTGGGCGTACTTGGCAATCAATCAAAACTTTAATAAGCAATTTGCAGAGTCGCCAAAAACACGAAATAATAAAAAGCCAGCTGGGGAAATTACGTGTAAAATTATAGAATTTGCAGCGACAAAAGGAAATGTCAATAAAAAAACAAAAAAAGAGTTAAAACGCTGGCGAAGCAATCTTTGAGATGCAACAGCAGCGAATACACAAATTGTTTTTGGATGTAAGCCATGTAGCCGACTTGTTTCTGTTGCCGGCCTGACGAAAAAAAAAGCTCATAAAACTTGGCTGAAAAATTCTGGCGCAATGTATCTGACAGAACGTGTGCATGTGGCATCGCACACATGCGAGGGGTCGCAAAGATACACGGATACATGGATACACGGATACAGATACAAACACTGACGACACTGCGGCCCGACTACAAAAACTTTTTAGCAAGCAGCAAAATAATAAAAATAAAAGGTAAAGATCGCCCTAAGTGGAGGGCTTAGAGGGGCTGCCGAGGGAGAGCCACTTAGAAGCAGTATCTGTATCTGTGTATCTGTAGAAACCTGGTCCTAACCAAATTCATTTTGATGCTGCGGCTGCCTCAAATATTTTTCGTGCGTTGAGCCGTCGAATATTTCCGAGATACTCTTTAGAAAGGGCTTTAAGAATACTAATACCAATGGTTCTTGAGATCTTTTTTTGAAATAATGTTGCTTATCTTTAAGAACAGATTATATTGGAAATAAGAACAGTCTTTTTTGTTGGATATTATGAGGATGTGATCTTTGGGAATATGGTTTTTGGTTCCATATTAACCCACTCCTTTGAGGGCATTTTAACTTCGGTTTTTTGACAGCCAAAACTTCCCTTTTTTTGTTGCGTCTTGAATTTCGTTTTATTCTGTTTCTGTAGTTATTTTTTTGGTTGAGCTTGAGAAAATAAAAATTGATTCTAGAACCTGTTTTTTGGCTTTGCCCGGCCTGGTCTTCGCTCTGTGGCTGCTTTGTGCTGGCCTTTTGAAATATCTTTGGCTTTGTACTTGTTTCGTTGCTGCTGCCGCTGCTGCTGTTTTTAGGCGTTTCTTCGGCTGTTGAATCTTGTTTGGGCCTTTTGTCCGAGCAGCCAAACACGAAAAAAGGGAGTTTCGAGTAGGAAAAGCAAAACATTTTTGTGTGAGAGATCCCAGACTCCGACTGGGAGTGGGGCTTTCGTTTTCGTTAGTATGCCCCATCCATTAATAAAGCATATATTTTGTATAATTTATACATTTTTTTACGCTTCTTTTTCGAAAGTTTATAAAAAGCGAAAAGAAATATTTCTACGTCTTGATTGGAGATATTCGGGAGAGTTTTTGCCTTTGATTTTTATATAATAATCTTGTGGATTATTAGACGACTGCGTCGTGAATGTTTTCTCAGCGAGGCGAAGACCTTGAGAATATTATAAATTAACGATTAGAAAAAACGATGATCACCCCAGCTTAAGTAGGAATAATACAATAATAATGCATTAACAATACGCGTACCAAGTGTGCAAATTGTTGGCAACAAACACAGACACATCGGAGCGATCGGATATTCATTCAGGTATCATCCATTGTGTGTGGAGGCTGCAATTGTAAATGTTTTCGCATGCCAGTCAAATGCAAATGAGTGGATGTGGGAACCTTATGAGTCACGACTTCATTTTCACCCAAATATGATAAGTAGCTATAAGGTTTGCCAATTCTATAGAAGCTATCATTGTTTATTTTTGCCTAAATTTTGAGCCAGACTTCAAGGCTGCGACTTCAAAATGCGATCAAAACGGCCCCGATCACTTTTAACCTTCGGAATCAGCTGTTGTCTGGGAAGCAGATAGAGAATCTTTGGGATCTATTAATCACTTGATTACCTAATTCATAAAGATATCTGTATGGGTGGGTTACCTCTTATTGAATAAAGCAAATTCCAGTTAAAAATTACTAATATTGTCTATCTTGATGGGAGGGATTTTGGCAAATAAATAGATTCTTAGAAGCTATAGCACCTGAGCCAATCCCCTATTTTCAAAGAACTGGTTGGGAGGCGATGATCTTGGCCAGATCTCTTCATGGGTGAAATGTGTCAAAAAGCGTCGGCCTGTAACTGTGTTAATGCGAAAAATCAGATCGCTAAATGCCGAAGCCGCAGAATTAATCGAATTAGCATAGCCAGTGACAAGCGCAGATCGATGAAGATTGGATATGAATCTGAAGCGCGGCGGCAAGTGCCACAGAAAAAAAAAACACCACAATAAAGCCAAGATGTTGAAAAAAACCAGAAATACACGCGACAAAAATGCACAACCAGCAAATCAGGTGAAGTAAACCGGTGAATTAATACACGTAGCAGCCACAGAGCTCGCTTCGGGTCTAAAATAAAAGCAAAGTCTAAACAAAAACAGAAAAATCAACCAAAAAACCATCAAAGAAACCTGCTTTGGGACATAGCTGGAATGCCAGAGTCGGGTTGAGGTTGTCACTTGACCAAAATCGAGGGGGTGGGGGCAGGCTGGTGGGGGCTGGGTGGTATTGGGGAGTGCCTCGAGAAGAAGAAAAACCCGCCGAAAGCGAATTATGAATAAAAGCGTTAAAGAGAGGCCAGGCGATAAGCGAAAGAAAGAGAAAAAATTGCATGCATGTCGCATTTGAAAATGGCCTTATGCAACGCGATCGATGGAGCCAGGGGGGTGGTGCGAGTGAGGGGGGTGGGGGAAATAAATCAAAACAATTATTATGTAAGGCGGTGTTGCTGTTAGTGCAGCCAAAAACAGTTAGCAGGGCAACACGTTTAGCGGGACGCAATAAAAACGTATTTTAATTTGGATTGAGTTTGTTGATTCAGCTTGGTTGCACAGCAAAAAAAGGGGGGTTCAATTAACATAAAAAAAACATAAAAATTGGCATTTTAATATCTCAAATTTTGATATCATTATTGGCAGTTTTTATTAAAAAAAAGTTGGCTTAATAGAATCTTTATTCCATTCCAAATTATGTATCAAATAAATGCGTAAAATAATAAACTTTTTAAAAATATTATCTTGCTGTGCATGAGTTAAGGTTGATTGCATCCTTTGCCTCTTTACCTCCTAAAATCCCCCCCTTTTTTCGAATCACCTTCATAACTCTTTCCAACACGCTTTGCGTGTATAAATTGTTTATTTAATTCCAGTTATTGAAAATGCAATTTTGATGGCTTTCAATTTGGCTGGCTACCAAATGAAATAGATTTTTATTAACTTGGTTAAATCATTACAAATGATTCAATGATATGGTTGTTGAATTATAGCATTTTTTTGTGCATTCATTTATGTTCCACACGTTTTTGTTTTTTTTTTTGTTGATTTTCTAAGTAACCATTCTAATTGAAATTCGAAGCGCATTTTGGTCAAGTTCAGTGGCTCTGAAACTGTCTCAAGGCTGTAAATTAAATTTGTTTTCTCAACTTACCGCTTCAGAAAAAAATATCAGAAAATCTGAAAAAATTCCCTTTCAAATGAGTTGAATATTTGGGCTTCTTCGCAAAGTTGTTAGTTGTGTTTTTGGTGCACTTTTGCTTTTTTGTATGCAAAAAACGTTGTCACTGGCACTCGCGAAATGTTGCTGTTACTGTTGCTGTTGCCGTGTTGTTGTTATTTAAGCCGCACTTATCTTTTAATGAAAACGAAGGAGCTACGAATAAACGAAACACGAACACTCCAAAAAGTCACACAGAAATCTCTCGGCTCTATAGTAAAAATAACTGTTGAGGGGGCCCCGAGAACGAGAGGTAGAGAGCGATACACGCTGCTGTTGTTGTACTCCTGCGTAATTATAATACTTTATCGCGCTGCGGAGATCCGGTGGTACGGTGTTACCGCTTTAGTTACCAAATAGTAACTGATTTCAGCGGCAGGTGAGAGACTCCACTCACCAGGTAAACCCAAAAAATCTAAATTCACTGCATACTTTCAGGTTCGAGGAGAGTAAGTGGCAACATGGACTGTACAGCAATATTATGATCATGGAGTATACCACTTTCTTATTTTTAGTTCTTAATTTATTATTATTATGTTTATTATTTATTATAACCTATTTTATTTCTTTTATCCTTTTACAATAAATGGTTGAAAAAAGCGTAACCGGTTCGTATCTTGCGGTTCGCTCACTTCCGGAGAGAGAACCTCTGAAAGTGTCTCATTTTTATAGCATACTTTTGAGAACAACACAAATGGCCGAGTGTGCGATCGGTGTGGTGAGTTTCTTTGGCGGGCAACAGTTCGATCGATATAATATTTCTATCTTTTGGATCTAAAACTAAGAAATATGTCTATTTATTTATTAAATATATTACAATTTAAAGTATAAACAATTTATCCCACAACCCTTTGTATAATTAAACCATATGCACCTTTTTGTATCTGTTTCTCTTCAATGGTATATGAAGAATAGGACTGAGCTTATTTCAGCCTATCAGAGATAATAATTTCGCTTTTAAGCACATTATTCCGAGTGAGCCCTCCACTCCATTGTCTTCACTTTCGAGCCGCTTTAATGCCCATTGTCATTCCATGCTCTTATCAGGCCCGGCCAACGTTATTTCCAAACGAGTGCCTCACCTGTATGGAAATCAATCAGAAGGATGAGCACATGAGTCCTTTTTTTTGCATCCAGTGCATGACGAATCGGTTGGGCAGTGTGTTGGGAACGGTAGCTCCTGTTTGATTCGACGCATATGCCGCAGACCATGAAAAAGTAATCAAATTGTTGCTAAATACTCATAACAAAAGAAGAAGAAGGAATCTCAGTGGAGGCTCCCAAAAACCCACAAATGAATGGGTGGAGGTGGGGTTGGGAAAAATCCAACCGCTCCATCAAATAGATACATTTGTGGTCAACTGTACCTTTGACGTGACAGCTGACAACTGTCATTTTCGGCCTGGCTCACCTGACGTGTGCTCATGGAATTTATTTAATTTCCGGCCGGCCATTGAAGTAAATTGACTTTTGCCGCCCACTCGCCTCCTCCATAACGTGTGGGAGACAAACAAAAGCCGTGTGCTAATGCAAATTTGGCCCGATCTTCAGATAGATATCATAGTCGAATAGTAAAAGTGGCACACACTGAAAAGATTGATAGGATGTGCATTTTAAAGAAAGGTTTCTTCAATATAATTTAAATAGACTTTTTATTCTGAGAGATTGAAGCTTAACTAAGTCCTTATTATCCTTATCTTTTTATTCACTGACTAAAAAATTTAATATTTTCCTTCAGTGTTGTGTTTTTAGAAAACTCCGCGGAGACATTTCGCTGCTTGGGTTGTCCTTATCGTTTTAATTAGTTTTTGAAAAAGTTCGGGCCATCAGACCCTCGGAAGTCTGCTGGCTTGGAGGGTCTGGTCTGTGCAGACAGCCATACTTGGCAGATAGACAAAACTAGTGCTGGCAATTATGAAATTGCTAATAAGTTCCCCACTTACCACGAGGCGATTGCATTTTAAAGCGCAACTCAACTCCTTTACATTTAATTAAGGCCAAGTGAAGGGCGCCACCTGGTCTGTTTTTCCGCTCTCCTGTGTTTATCTTCGGAAGGTGGTGGAGCTTTCTTTAGCCCTCTGCCAATTTGCATGAATATTTATAGGAAATGAAGGGGGAGGCGGGCATTAAATGCAACTCCCTGAGAAAACGTCGCCGGATTAGGCACAAAATTTATATGCAGAAAAAAGCGAACGAAAATCAACAAAAACAAAAATAGCTGAGGAAAAGAAAAGGTGCAAAATGCAACTGTCGTGAGATTTGGCCAAAAAGTTTTCGGCACTGGCAATAAAAAAGTTTCCCGTAATCCCCAGGGGGCTTTCGTAATAAATGATTTAAATTGCATTTCCGATGGAGGAGAAAAGACTTAATGAAAGAGACTCCCGAATCGGTATCTAAGAAAGCACAGTAGCACCAGTAGGATTATTAAAAAATCTTCGAAAACCCCATGGTAATTTCAACCGCAACGTTCGGTTGAACTGGCAGCTTCAAGTTCCCCGCAACCAGTGACGGGGTTTTTTTTTTCAACTTGACGGAACGAACAACAGGGCCGGGTACTCAAATGAACTTTTTCGAGACCGAAACCGTGCAAAAATCGTTCAATCTTCTTAACCAATTGGCCAGGAGCCCAGAAATACCCAGAGAGCCAACGGAACCGATTCAATCCGACGCTCGAACACAATACGCGTTCAGAGTAGGGGAAAAAATATAAAGACATACAAATTCACACGCTGCGAGTCGTAATTAGCCGGCATAGCTATATATATAGCTATATATATACCCACATGTTTGCTTTGTCACGGTTCTTTGCCTTCAGCCGTCTCGCTTTGACCTTCACGCTGGCAGCCGGCAGCCGGCCGGCTGTCTCCCTCCCCCCAGAGCTTTTTTTTAGTTTTGAAACGATCATGCGGGCGGTTGGAAAAAGCAAGAAAGAGAGTGTACAGGGTTCGTATATGTATCTTGCTGCTGGTTTCTGCTCGCCTGGTAGACACATGGATCACTTTATCGATTTTACGAAGAAGCGAAAAATACGATCGATTGTGATCTCAGAATCGGAATCATTTTCGACCGCGCTACTTTTTCGGTGAAGTATTCAAAAGAGCATCTCCGCCGATCTGTTGGAAAAAAATAAATAAAATAAGGCAAAAAATGTACTTGGAGATGCCGGGGATTGAACCCGGGGCCTCTCACATGCAAAGCGAGCGCTCTACCACTGAGCTACATCCCCCATGACACATGCGCCGTCTAAACGCCTCTACAAGGCAAGCGAGAGTCTCAGTGAGAAAGCTGATAATAAATGGCGAGTCAGCTAGTTAGTAGCTTTGTTTAGACTTAAATAAAGGTTTTTGTGTTTTAAATTAAAAGTTTTTAATATTGTTTAGTATTTATTTTGTATATACAAGCAGATACAATTGAAGCTAGTTTGTTTCGATAGACAGTATAAAGTATTTTATGTTAGAATGAAATAACCACCACCTTTGCTAGCTACCTTTTCTCTCTCTCACCTGGAATTTCAACCACCTTTCTTGCTCAGCAAACTCGTCTACCCTAAGTGCGATTTTGGCTGGGTGTTTCGCAACGGGGATGTAGCTCAGTGGTAGAGCGCTCGCTTTGCATGTGAGAGGCCCCGGGTTCAATCCCCGGCATCTCCAAGTACATTTTTTGCAACTTTTTAAATGTTTTATATTTTACCGAAACGTTTTTTTCTTTTTTTTGGCATTTTACCTACGTTTAGAGCGAAGAAACTATGTCTGCTGACTTGATTTATGCCCAACGAGGCGACAATAATGAATTATTTATGCCGATTTACGTCTGCCAGGCAGGTCTGCATGTCAATTGCCAGAAACACACTCCAGTGCGGATGAGAATGGCGGGGTCCCAGTGGGTGGCAACCGAAACTTGAACGATTCTCTTAGCCAGTGTTTGACTTCTGGCAGCATTTAAGCCAAAGCCGTAGCCACAATGCAGTCAAGTGGTTAAAATGTGTACACCCGAAAGACTCGGAAAGGAAATTGGCTCGTTCTCACTTTTGCAACATTTGCTCACTGGAAATTAAAATTAAATTTTGCATGAGCAGCCCACCAAGACCAAGACCAAGAGCCACCACCCACTTTCATTCTGAATGCAGAAGCACAAATATTGGCCAGGCTTGTGGACAGGCAATTGATTTTGTTGCGGTCGGTAGGAATGGGGCAGCACACTCCGAAATAAGAAGATTTTGACATGCATCTTTTGGACTCAAGACGCTCCTTCTTGACAAGCATCTGCATTCGTTTTATTCCACATATGGGCCATCAATTAGGAGAGAAATGAAAAATTCGAAATCAGAAATGCCAAATCCCACAGCCCAGACACAAGTTGCATAAATAAGATTATGCCAGGTCTCGTGTTGGATTGAAATTAATTACCATAACGACGTCTGCCAGTGTCAGTGTGTGTGGGATTTATTTGCTGGCAATAAATATTTTATAGCCAAGCTCAAGTGTGTTGGGTCCTGATGGACTTGAAGGTATAATTTGAATAAAAGAAAATCCAAATCGAAATTGTCACACAGAATTTATGTAATTGCATAAACACCGCAAGGACATTCACTTCCAAAGACACACACACGCAAGGAGAAGCAGATGCACATGGGTGTCCTGTCTCGAAAGGCCTCGATTGGTTTTTGGCCAGTCTGCCAGTCGGCCTGACTGCTAAATAATTGAGGCAACAAACTAAACAAATGACATAACCTCAATTTAGTGACGGGTTTGGGTGCTGGGTGGAGAAAAGTGTGTGCCACATACCAGGATATTCCTCCGGAAAACAGACTTTATATGTGTGCGGAACATTTAAGTTATCGATTTCATGGACAGGATCTCGGTTTCAGTTTGTCCAGAGAGCTTCCATTCAGCACAACCAGTAGACCAGAGAAATGATTCTTAAAGTCCTTTTTTTATTTCCATATAATTTAAATCTATCAAAGACTCTCACACACCTTGGAATTTAATATTAATGCCCTGAATTCCATTATGGTTTACTCCTCAGTTGCTCTGCGGCCAAGATAATCGCTTGGCCCCCAACCCCAGGGCCCCTGAAAACGTCTCTCTAATTAGGAAACCACAAATGGAAGTGCCGATAAGAAATTGGAAGCGCATTGGAAGTCCAGGCAGGCCTTAATGCCACCCTAAGACCCCGGCTTAATCACATTAAATGGACATTTAAAATTCTCTTTCCAGCGCACATATCCAGACTTCATCATCGTCATATGGTATAGTATCGATGTCGGAGGTTTTTGCGAAAGTGAAAAACCAATACATACTTCCGTTTTCAGACAACGTCTCTCGGTATGGAAAGGATGGGCGGGCCAGGCTGGAGCAAGGATGAAGCAAAGGACATCTGGCAGTGCGTGGCAGTGCGTGTGTGTGCGTAGATGGTAAATTAATAATGCATTCGATATCGAAGCCACTTTGCATTCAAATTCAATTGTGCATGCGTGCAAATTCAATTCCCCAAAGCCCAAAAGCATAAACTAAATTATATTGCTGCAAATTTAAATGTGAAACTATTTTCATAGGCCTATGGGCCGAATTCCGAAAGCCGACTGGCAATTGCTATTGCAAGTGTCAAAAAAGGAAGCGCCACCGCCACCGCCACCGCCAGCCAAAGCCTAAGCCCTACAACTGCCCTCCTATACTCTCCTCATAAATGCAAAGCCCCCATACCCCGACCTAGGACACAATCACGTTTCAATTAACAGCCATGGCCCGCACTGTACCGGGCCCTGCTGTACCGTGCTGGCCATATTCGTATGTAAAACACGCACGCAACGGCTGCTCATCGGGCAGGGCTTAATGGCCAGAGTCCAGGACATCATAATTCCGGCCGCAATTCCCAAACACCGCAAACACATGGGGGTTGGATGGGCGGTCGCTGGGTGGAGGCCAGGCAGGGTCAGCAATTGCAGCCAACCGGGCCAAAGTTCTATGGGGCGCATGAACTAATTACGTTAATATGCGACAACGTTTTCATAGGCGAAAAATGTTTGTTGCACTGCAGGCATCCTACACTCCAACAATAAAAATTAAATAGTAATTGGATGGTTGCGGAGGGTTAACTTTTTTATATAGTACCTTGGGGATATACCCTTCCAAGAGGATAAGCTTTCCTTTTTACTCTCCTAACTAGCAATATGAAAGCCCGCTTTTTGGCCAAGTGTAAGGACAAAGGGATAACCAGCGATGGGGCAAATTTGTGGGGCAGGATGTACAGAGCTACGCTCGATTGGTTTTCGGACGCTGCATTTCCAGATCTTGGCATCCAGGTAACCAAGGCGTATGTCTAGGATTGGTATTTCCCGAAAACAAGCCTATTTTTGGAGGAAACAAGTGACTGTTGTGCATCAAACGTCGGTGGAGGAGGGTGTCCACCTGGCCAACTACATCCCCCACCATGGATGCTGCAACTGTTTGGATGCCTGACTATTAAGAATGCCAACACAACGGACCCGGATGAGCGGACGTGGACCAGTTGCGTACGTGTTGAACGTCGGTTATCATACCTGCTGTAGAACACGCTAAGCCCTGCAGCATTACCGGGTCGCATTCTCCCGTCCTCATCCTTGTTCCCGGCTCCATGTACTCATCCCACAATCCCCAGCTCCGCGTGTGTGCATTCATAAATAAGACATCCAACGAGGCAGCCTCAGCAGGGCGCACGAGTCCAGCCTGACCTGTCCATCCAGGTTAACAGAGGCCAAAGTAGCCTCCGCCCTCTGAGCACTAGAAGAAATGGTTTTTAAATCATAAAATTATAATATTAAGTCGTTATGCTAATGAAACCCGCATTACTAATAAGTGGATTAATTCCACTCTATTGTAATTGAATTTTAAGAAAGGAAGCCTTTTATTTTCTCAGTGACGGCTCACCAACACACACTCGCACATTCAATCATTCACTCATGTGCGCCCTCAAAGTCCTGCTTGCTCCTGCTTGCGGCAACTGGGGGGGCGTGGCTGGGTGGAAAGTGAACAGATGGATGCTGCTTCCACTGCTGCCGTTGACAGTGCCTGCTGTCATTCATTCATTAATGCATTTTCCTGATTTTCACTCATTTAACTCTATAGATTTTTCATTTTGCCTATTACGGCGAGCCAGGACGGGCCAGGACTCAAAATAGAAAAGGGATCAGGTGGAGGTGGATAGAAAAATGGGTACAGGACTATAGATGGAGGAAGCAGCAGGAGCAGTAGCAGTAGCAGCAGCAGCAGCAGCAGTAGCAGCAGCAGCAGCAGCAGCAGGGATATGGCCGATGGCTCTCGCATGTCCTGGCCTCTTTGGCTTGGCCTGTTGGTTTTGTCCTGGCCCCGGGAGCCATGCTTCATTTACTTTGTTGTCGGAGGCCATTAGTTTTGACGCACTTTGGGCCAGGACCAAAGGACCCGTCTCCACCTGATGCGATGGCCACTAGGGTGGCAGTGGTAGTGGCAGTGTCGGTGGCACTGGCGATGGCGGAATGTTTCATCGCCCAAGGCCAGAATCCCGTCCGGCATTGTGGGGTTAAGTGGGCTGTGCCCAACGTCTGCCTCGGGCTGGGGGTGAGCATAATGGATTGACAGGCAGCTGAGGTCAATCAAATGGCAGGCAAACTTTCAAATATATCAATGTAAATCAGCAAACGATTCCGGAAGCAAATCGTCATCCGTAGAAAGTAAACACATTACCCGGATAGGGTTTTGCAAAAAGTTGTTCATTACGGAAATTGGGTTTCAAAGCGTATAATTTAGTTAATCGAAGTGAGCTTTTCAAAAGGGTTTCTAGAGAAGGGTTTCATAGTGTGTGGAAATAGTTATTCTATAATCTCTTTTTATCTGTTAACTCCTCTACAGATCTACATCTTTATAATCTGTAAACTACTTCTTTGTCAACTTAGCCGAATCAATCGTTGGCTTGCAAATCCCTTCTGATGTTCTAGCTCCTTTCCCATTTTGTATCACTTGCTCTTATTTTTTCCCCACTTGATACCTTTTCCGATTTCCTCTGGCTATCTCACCTGGCTCACCTGAAGTGTCTGCTTTTTTGCAGGAGTCGGAGTCGGAGTCTTACTTGGACAAACACAGACGACACTTCTTCAGCTACATTTTATCTTCTAGCCGATTTTCCGAGCGTTTAAGCAACAATAACACCAACAGCTTCCAAAGGAAGGGATGTAAACAAAGGTGGGACTTGAAATTTAAAAGTAAAAGGGGCTATCTAAGTTGCTTCCAAAAGTGCTGAGAAATTTTGTAAATTTAATTAAATGATTATTAAGAGAAATCTTAGGCCCAAAGGTGATTATTTTCAAAAATGTTTTGATAAAAAATATAAGAAAAATCTAACACAAAATAAAGAATCCATTGGTTAGCCACATCTGGCTAGAAAATATCCATGTTGCCAGCCATTTTCACCACCCGCTGCATCCTTCCCTTATCCTTCCCCTCCTGTTCACACTAAATGACGCTCGAGGGCAACGACAAGGACTCGACGCCAAAGCCAATGCCGCTGCCTGCGTTGAGAAGTCAAAAGGCCACGACTTGGTCTAAACTGACTTTGGCTTTTCAGGTATAATTAATCTTGTTTAGCTCTTGTTGTTGCCCAACTGCTCGACGGTCTGCCTGTCTGTCACCCAGGGCTCCTGTTTGTTTGTCTTTTCAGTCGGCCAGCTCCTTGAACAGGACATCGCAGAGCGTCCCCCGCCCGGCATCCTCCCGTAATGTGTTTAGAACGAGTTTAATTTGCTCGCCAGCACATTTTTCTGCTACGGAGTGAAAGGAGCGGAGAGTGTCCTGGGCCAGGTTAACTATTAATTTTCGGCCCCTGAGCAAGATTAACGAGTGCATGATTGCCTCAAATTGTCTGCGAAAGGGGTGTCCCCACCGGGCAGGGCTTTGGAGTGGGTGGGTCTAGTGGGCGGTGGCTTAATGTCCAAATTCATGGCATACTTCAAGGCGCTGCCGACGACCCTAGACCGAAATTTATTTTCGACCATTGCAATTTTGTCGCCATTTTGGAGTAGATTTTTATTTTCTTTTCTTTTTCTCTTGAATGAAAGTAGAATTAGGGAGGATGAATTTTCTCCTTCTTATTTTTTCAGTGCAACTGCTTCTTCTTGGGCCATCCACTCTGGGCGGAGGTAATTAATTTTGTTGCATGTCACAGCTGCTCGGTGAATTTATTTTGTTTACAGTTTGCCCGGATAATTGCAATTCAGTTGGTTTGCGTCGGCCAGGAATCGTTTTATCAAATCATTATTGTTTGCCGAATTAAATACATCTTCTTTTTAGTTTCGGCTTAAAACGAAACTGGATCTGGTTCACAAGCCATGCGAAAATGTGAAATTAAGGAAACAATGCGCTTTGATTTCGCAAATCTGGAACCAGACACGTAGGACCTACGACCGACCTCTCGAAACGAAAACCCAGACAAAAATTGCTTTCCACTCTCTGCCTTTGTTTTGTGTCCAAAAATTTTGCTAGTTTTCGTATTTCTTGCTGGCTGCTGTTAAGTAAAATGTTTTCATTGTATTTGAAATGCTGGCAGGACGAAAGAGCAGGACGAAAAGGACGAAAATGGGGCAAGGATTGGCTATACCATGTTGTTTGTTATTGCAACAAAGCTGGATGTGTTTTTGCAGTTGACACCTGAAATGCAAACACATTTGCCACAGCCGCTGAACAGGATCAGCATTGGAATCAGGATGCCAGGACGGTTTGAGGACTGAGCCGTAAGGACGAGGGACGAGGGGATGCAGATTACAGAAATGCAAATGCACCAGCTGCTGCTTATGCCTGCCACTCATGACGCCCCTGTGTGTATGTGTGTGTGTGTGTGTATGTGCAGCTGACAAGGTGCAGTTGTTGCACATGAAAGAGTTGGAAAGGCAAAAGTCTTGTTTTCATTTTCCAGAAACACGAGAAAGTCAAGCCACTCTTTGACTCTCGAACTTCGCGTCGGAGGTCGCCGCAGGTTGACCCAGTCTGGGCATCCAATATTTTTGGCCAAGCAACTGTTTACCTTTTCCATGTCAATATCCAAAAGCAAACATTCCTGCTGAATATATCAATTAATTACATTTATATTTTATTGAAAGATACAGGCATAAACCCCATCCTTACACCCCTGATTCAGTGTTGGCATTTTTGACCGGCTCTCCCGCTGACAAGCTTCGACCGCATTTGCATTAAGTGCCGCTTAACACGGAATCTCAATATTTTATGCAAAGTACTGCCCTCTGCCTCCGGCGACATCTTCATGTCCTGCTGCAGCTCGGCAATGTCCTGCGGCGCCTGCCCGTCCTCAATAACGACGTCTGCGAAAAGCCCATGAATCAGTTTGAGTCCTCCTGTGGCTCCGACTGAATGTCAACGGGATTTGGTTGCATTCCATCTTCTCCGTTGAGGCTTATGCCACCTGCCACCCCACTACCCAGTTTTGTATACCCTTAGCTAGTAATTCATGATGTATCAGCGACCTGCAAATGGGGTAAGGTTTTCCCTTCAAGGATCATATGCAAAGTGGCAAGGGTATCCACTCTTCCGGTTTTGGCGATAGATAGGAATAAAATTATTAAGTGAGGAAGTAAACGTTACTTCCAACCGCAGATAAGTATTTTTTTCATCCTCTTGGAAGTCCTTTTTCCCGTCCATTGTTGCTGAAAAAGGAATTTGTGCATTTCGGCGATTGCCTAATGCAGCGTTGCATAATTTCAGCAAAAATCAAATATTTGAGCGCGAATCCTTTGTGCGCCAACTAACCTTTGCTTTGCCATCCTGGTCGCTCCTGTTCCTCTTGAGGACCTTTTCAGCTCCCCCTCCAGAAAACCAGAAAAGCACTGAAGCAAACGTCTGAAGGGCAAACAAACTTTTTGCCCTCGCCAGTTAATTTAGTCAATTCAGCTCTGGTTTCCCCTGTACAAAAAAAATAAAAAAAAGATGAAGAACTTGCATTCCGGGTGCATTACGTTTCATTTGATTCAGCTGTTGAAATTTTTATGCGATGGCAGTGCGAAAATTTCACAAAATCAACAGAAAATTTAGCCAACCTGCCAGGGGTGTGCGCTGATTAAAATTTAAGTTAGTGAAGGTTGCAAAATGTTCCATTTCCACAAACACCGTGCCAACCTAATTGGGGTTGAGTTGCACTTTCACAAAAAAATAATGAAAATTATTTGAATTTAATACTTGTTTTGCTCCCTCGGCATCACATTGAGTTGGATGGGAGAGTCCTTCGGCTTAAGTTATAGCAATTAGGTGGGTATCGTGATGGCTGGCAGCCCAGCCAGGAATGGTATCTTTAAGTCCGCTGGGACAGTTGGGGAAAACAAATGACCCGGTATATTTCGGCCACTAAATCAGTGCAATTTTCATATCACAGGACATTACTCACAGGTTCTGCCGCTTGTTTATTCGCAATGCATTTTTGTTATATACAGCTTGAATAGCTGTAGCATTATATGTTCGCATTTATGTACGTTCGGCCTCTGCAATTTTGCTAAGCAAACTTTATGTCCACCTTGGCTGCCCCCACCCCAGCCCCCAGCTCTGTGCACCATGCGGCCATATTTCTAGTTTTCCTGGCAAAAAAGGTAAGAAGCGAGAAACAGGATCCAAGAAGCAGGAATGCAAATTTATGGTCAGACAAAGTTGTGTAGACGTTGCAAGCGGTGGCAGCAATTATATATTGCAAAAGGGGGCTCTCTCACAGGTGGAGGAGTGGAAAAAGGTTAGAGGGCGTGGCAGAGGTAAAAGTAAAAGTGCCCCAGGGCGCAACATAAAAATGATTAAACTTCGCTGCCCTCACCCCACCATATTGTCGCCTTAAACATCTCATAGAAATTTGTAAATTCTGTTGTTTAAATTAATTGAGAGCTCTTCCTCGGCCCAGAAAATCCATAAAACCATGGACCAAGTCCCCCCCAAACCAAGCTATTTACTTATTTATGTTGATAACTCTAGTCCAAGTTATTAGGCAAAGTGGTTTCGCCCAATCCAAAACTATAAGCTCTATCAAAAAGTTGTAAAAGCCGCTCTAATACAAAGCACCTTGTGGGGATTTTGATGGGGAAAGGAGCAGAACAGGAGTCAAGATTTACTTTGGAAACATTTCAATTAGGAGCACATTTTTGTGCTGATCAATAGGGAAAAAGTTTTACGGCCGCAAAACAATAGAAGCGCAAAGCCACAAAAACTGCCCGCGTTGGCTAAAAAACCAGAATGGAATTTATGCCAGGCCATCTAAGGAGGTAGGTAGGTGGCTTAAACCTCAGGATCCTGGCCCAACACTCCCTTCAATTTGTCGTTGTTATGCAAGAGCCATTCACTTTGGCTCCCATCTGAAGGCTTCTCCTACCTTGGGCATAAATTACGCACGCACATTTGTCGCTTACCGTCTGGCTCAGACGATGGAAATCCCGCTTACTCCGTCACTCCGCCACTCCATCCTCCCAGCTACCCAGCCTTCCTGCCACCCTCTTCCGTTTCCGGTTCCAGTTCCAGTTCCCTTGCCTTCGCCTTCGCCTTCGCCCTGGCATAAGTTAATGCGTCTTTATAGGCAATAAAATTTAAGTTTTCCGACTCTCTTGGCCGGCTGGTTAAATTTTTCATGAGAGATACCTTAACCCGAACCCCCACCATCCCCTCACCCTGTTGGCCAAGTTTGTGCTATACTACCAAAAAAGTTTTCACAAAACTTAACAAAATTTAGTGGTGCATAGGAGTTGGATGTATGTATGTTTGGGTGTACCATGTTATGGGGTAGTGTCGAGGTGGAAGTCGTGGTCGTCGTCGTGGTCTTGGCCATTGCCCCAAAAACTTGTTGTTCTTGTTAATTGAAGCGTTTGGTTAGTGCAGAAATTAAGTTTGCGGTGCTCCCGACCACTTTGCTTGGGTGTTGCGCCAGTTGAAACATAATTACCAGTTAATTTTTATTGGCCAGCGATGAAAAGTGGCTGAGTTGGCGGCTAGGAGAGTGTTATTTAAGTTAGAGTTCGTTAGTAACTCAAATGAAAATCTATCTTCGAGAGGATTTAAGCTTATAACTTTTAGATTATCTGACCGATTCCCCTTTCCCATTAATGGCTACATAAAAAATCATTTAAATACATTTTTGATTATTCTTTATTGATAAAGTTCTACTAATCTACAGTATATACAAATCATTCTTGTGTAATTATATTTTTAAAATTATATTCTATGGTAGAATTTCTACCTATAGTTATTATATAGTATTCCTAATATACTTATAGTTAATGTAATCCAGTTTTATTTAAAGATAGTTTCTCCTTATCATATATTTCCGTTGTATTCCTTTATCCAAACGATGTCGAAACGAAACGTAAACGACTATGTTGGACATGGATGCGTATACGTGATATTTGAAAAAGTATATTACGTATACGCCTGGTTGAGTGCAGTAGAATAGCGTTTCCTTTTAAAAATCAGAAACAAAACTATATATATTGTAGACACTCAATATATGAAAAAATTTAATTGTTGGTCACATCGTATATCGATTTGTTTCAGGGAAATATCCATAACTTGGCTAATACTTATCGGATCCACAAATGTTATACCTTCCCGATCTTATAACATCGAGTAGAACCATTTTTAATTAAAACCTGGCAACAAAAATTTTGACCCAATTTTCGAAATTTTTCAAAGGGATTTTATCGAAAATTTGATCGAAATTTTTTTTGGACCATGTCTCCCATATTTTGATAGAGATAGAAGGGGATTAGAGTCCTGATTCATAAATGGTATTCCGTTTTTGGATCGGTTGTGAAATAGCAAAAATATTCACAAAGAAGTGCATCAAAAGTTAAGATTTTAGCCAAATAAAAAAATGAAAATCGCTACTTCACTTTTTCACTTTTTGTAATGGAAATATATGCATAACTTGGCTTATTCTTATCAGATCCTCAAATGTTATACCTTCCCGATCTTAGATCTTCGAGTAGAATCATTTTTAATCAAAACCTGGCAACAAAATATTTTACCCATTTTTCGAAATTTTTCAAAGGGGTAACATCATGATTTTATCGAAAATTTGATCAAAATTTTTTTGTACCATGTCTCCCATATTTTGATGCAGATTGAAGGAGATTTGAGTCCTGATTCACAAATGGCATTCTAAAATCCGATAAGAACTCTCCGGGATATTGGCTAAAAAGTGCCTCGAAATCTCAAAAAATATATTTGAACAAATTGTGATGAACATTTTGATGAACTTTTAAAAAAGTCCACAATATGTTAACCCCATCAAAAGCCATTGTTGGCTCGCAGACAACGCTTTAATTTCCACTCCTGTGGGTAAGTGAACCCTTTAAATTATTACTAATCCCCGAAGGACATTTATTGACACGTAAATTGCTCAGCATCAACAACAAGTGGGGGTTGCCCGGCATGTCCTGGAGCAGGGTGGAATGTTTCTGTGCACCTTATGGGGGGGTCCTGTAACATTGTTGTGCCCTGCAGGTGTGTGTGTAAGGTGTACGTGATGTGTAAATATTTTGCTTGACACTATTAAATTTGTAGTAAAAACAAACCGATCTCTCAAGCCCTTTACCTCTCTCTCTGAGTCACTTTTTAATTAACGTGATTAAATTAATTTAATGAGCTTTCGCCCGCTCTCCCTTTAAACTCACTTTAAGCGACAATTAAATTTTCATGTCCTGTCTTGTTGCTGTGTAAGGATACGCGTATGTGTGTGTGCAAGGACCACGAGACATAAACATAAACGCCACGTTACGTGTTATGTACGACGGGAAATGATTTTTACGATGCCCAACAGCAGCAGCAACAGCAACATCAGTCGAGGCAACAACCACACCACATGTCTCATCAACGTCAGTTAGCCAACATTCATCCCAGGACCAAGGAATGGGAAAAAGCGATGGTGTTGCAAGGCAGGGGGCTCTTGATGACGGAGCTATGGGTTATGGGGAGAACTCACCGCCGGAGAGGACACTTTGAAGCGGCATTATCATTAACAACATCATGCGAAAGTGGCTTGGACCCATATATGTACATATACGTACGTTACCCATTGTCAATTGCCGGCTGATAAGGGCCATAAGGGGGCGTGGCAGTTGGCAGAGTGCCCGATAATAAAGCGATTTCTGTGTTAATTTGTATGCCATGACCGTGTCGCCCCCACTTGCCCTAATGGATGTTCTACGCGCTGATAGTGCGGCCACGATAGATATGAAGGATTATGCCCAGAGGATGTGACATATTAGAATAAACAAAAGGATAAAGGTTGGGCTTTAGAAATTGGTGGCTTTCCTAGTCAACTTTAAAACTTTTCCTACCTAGCCAAGCCACAAGGAATTTCCATGCCACCGCCCCACTCTGTCGTTGAGTAATAATCTCGACCCATTTTTCAAGGTGTTGGCACTATCAACCCGACCATTTTCACCTTTTTCGATATCAATAATCGGAGCACATTAATTACACTTTGGCGTTGCTGAAAATAAAAGGAAACGGGTGTCGGGGGGGCAATATTTTGTGTGCGCTGCCAACTAATTGCAACAGTTACGACGCCATATGGCCACCAAGTCATCCCGGAGTGGGGGAGGCTGAGTGGGACACCCGAAGGACCTCCTGATACTCCTTTTTCTTCGCCAGCAAGCCAGGCAGCGGGCGAAGCGGGCGTTGGTGTGTGAAATAGACAACTTACGTGCCATTCTATACGCATGTGTGTGTTTGTGGAAGGATGCCGCTGCTGCCAGCAGCCTTGCAACTTCCAAGGAAAAATGCAGAGGAAAATTGCAGGCAGTGTGGCAAAGTTTCCTTGCCTTCCCTTGCCACCACGCCTTCCCCCTTTTCACTTTTTTGCACATTTTTCACTGCCATGTGCCAGGATCGTGTCGTTTTTGCCGTTTCCCCCCCATTTTTATTTTTTGCCCCCCATTTTAATTCCTTTTTTTCTAGTTTTTCCAGCTCTGGAACTTGGGGAATTTACGTGTGCTTGCATACGCTTAGTTTTCCATTCTGAAACTCCTGCCGTTCAAGGGAAAGGGAAAGGGAAAGGACATTTAAGCCGAGTTCCTTTTTGTCGACTTGGCCTTCTGCGGCTAAGTTGAAATAATGCATGTGAGTACCTAGGCGGAATAAATTCATTCTTTTGGACCATTACCTATGGGCCAGAAGATCCTTTCCCCCAAAATATTAAAAAACCATTTATTTTTAAATTTATTTCTTGTGTTTTATTGTATTCATTGTTTTGTTGTTGTTCATTGATGTTTGTTGGTTTCATGTTTTGTTTTGAATTCTTTTTTTTTTCCATTTACTGCTAAATAACTTTAAATGTTGTATTCTCATTATCAATATAATTCATTCTTCATCGATTTTCTCGCTTGCCAGCTTCTTATTCATTTTCATCATCTGCTTTTCATCATCAACATCATCTCGTTGTTGTTGCATTATGCAAGATTTGTTTTCGCTTTGCTTTGCCTTCCTTGTTCGTTCTTTACATGAGTAATAACTAAATTTGTTTCATTATAATAATAAATATAATAATAATAATAATAGGTAATAATGATTTGTTTATTAAATATTTTTAAAAAATTTTCATTTTTTTTTCGTTTTTGTGTTTAATTTTGTTGTTTAGGAGTACATGTATCATCGCTATCGTTCATCGATCGTTAGAGTCGTTGCCCAAACTTGTTCTCATCGATTTTCATCTGATTTCTGTTTTCTGTTTTCTCAGTTTTACTTTTGAGGATCTCCTCCTGCCATAAACTCCATTCCTTAATATCTATTATTCCAATTCATCTTTATTTGTATATGTGTATAGTTAGGTTGTATATACTAGTTCATTAATGTATATTTAATATATGTTTAATACAATGTATATTTATAAAAAATAAGACAAACTAAAAAATATACATGTGTGAACACAAAAAATAAACAACGAACAACAATTACGCTTAATCCTTTCTTCGAACCTTTCGCGACTATCACAAAACAAAAACGACAAAAGTTGAAGAAATAATATATATAGAAACTTAACTGAATTACAAACAAAACATTAGGGGATAAAAGGCTATAGGGGGTTAGCAGAGCAGAGTCCTGCCAGAAGAACATATTGAAAAATTCGTTGATATCACCTGACAAAAATGAATAACTACTTACAGTACGTACAAACATATGCCGTGTATTATAGTGTAATTTCACACATTTCGATTATTTTACCATCATTTTGAGTAAAATTGATTTTCTCACACATTTTCCAATAAGGTTCTCATGTAATTTTCCCTTTACTCTGTTCTCAGTAGTACAATAAATTTAGTTTTCTTTTTCTTTACGTTGCAACATTCAGTAATTGTATTTTTGTTTTCTGTTTTAGTTTCGTTTTTGTTTTTTACTTTCAATAAACACATCACATCATATTCACAATTAATAATCATAATGATCTAATATATATGTGTAAATATAAATTAAAATTAACAATAATAACTATGACTTACAATGAAGGAGATTCTACATATAACTACATTAATTCATTTTCTTTTCATCTTCTTTACTTTCCTTTTTATTTTTTTTTAGAAATATCTTCTTCTATTATTTAGTTTCCGGTTTCTTATACCATTCCATTTTGTTTTGTTTAGAGCGCCATTTACATGCGTCAAGTGAGTTGGGTCTTCGAACCAAACCATTCGAAACTATTCGAAATGAAATCAATGTATATTGGTGTATATATTGGTTAGATGTTAAGGCAAATAAAAGTTTCGTTTCTAGTTTACAAACTCGTGCTATTCTACACATACTAGAGAGATGTCAATTCGAACAAAATTCAGTTGAAATCTCCTATGGTACAATGATTCTATAGTGTCCTATATGTATGCAGTTAGTTTGCTTAGTAACTAGGATTTCTCATTTCCATTTACTTCTTTTTCTTTTCTCTTCATATTTTTTTTGGATTTTTATTTTAAGAACATATATATTTTTTACACAAAACATCATTATTTGTTGTTTGCCATTTTGCAGCTTATTGTGTTACTCATTTGTTCTTTATTATATTAACGGTTAGTAACTTTTAAAATGTCGACGAGTGTTTAGTTTGAGAATCTACGAGTATGTGTGTTTATAATTTATTTATTAAGTTTTATCATTATTCGTTAGTCGTTATTCATTATTCATTATTCGGTTTTCGTTTACAACTGTTCCACTTGCTGTTGCATGCTGTCGGCTGTTTGTTGCACATAGATTTAAGGTCTGCTTATAATGGACGGAAACTTATTAGGCATTCTTACTATATTTGGAGTTCGGGAAAGATGCGACTTCCGTGTGTGATCGAGTAAGTTTTTGGAGGCTTCGAAGATTAGCGAGCTGAAGAAGTTGATACTACGAGTGGTTACGTTAAGGTATGGTTTTTGGATACTAGGCATAGTGAGACGTGAAAGTGAAAGTGATAGCGACGAGAAAACAAATTTCCGTATATTATAGCCAGTCCTTAAATGTATATGGAGATAAATCTGTCATTGCTGAACAATAATTTCTTTAGCTAGATGTCGAGTATTATTGGTGTTATCCTTATATAATGGAGATATTCTTACGCTTGCCTCGAGATGGAACCAATTTAAAAATACATTTAACTATCCTGTTTGCAATGGCATTTTAGTAATCGATTGCTAATCGATATCTTTTTTTTACCTTTATCCAATTCTGCCTGCCCTCTTTAAATTATTATTTTTCCTTCATTTTTTTTTTTGTTTCTTTAAAAGATCACATTTCATGTTTAGTTGCCATTAGTAAATATATATATGTATATATATAATCAATATATTTGTGTTTATGTATATTTATACGTGTTCAGACATAAATATATGTAGTATATATACATATAGGGTGTATATACGTATGCATGTTTGTATATAAGTAGTTTCCATTCTGAAATTTATTGTAATTGTTATTCTGTGTGTTTTCAAAATTGAATTTATTCCCTTATATAAAAAAAAACCAAGTCACAAATCTTACTTACAACAGCTGGAAACTGTAAACGATCAGTTAGCTAATCGGAAATAAGTTTGGATTCGCCAAGGTCGCATATAGTGGGTATATCTCTATATACAATAATAGTGCTTACAAATCGTTTGCATAGGAAGATATAGTACGGTACAATTTAGATTTCTTTGTGAGCTGCGTTGCGTATTTTTTTCGGAATTTCTTTTTTGTATTTTGTTCATTTCCTATAGAATTCAGCTAAACGAATAGTTAATTATACACTTTAAAAAAGTCTCCGTTGTCTTGTGGTTGCAAAAATGCTTATTCTTTTAGATTTGATTAATTTTTCTTGTTTTTACTTAATTTTGTTTATTTTCAACATTGATGTTTTGATGCTTCCGTTTTGTTTATAAAAAATATGATTCCTCTTGCTGTAGTTTTCTGATTTATCCTGTTCGTTATTATAAAATGTAAAAAAGGAGTATGGTTTCTGTACTCTGTTCTCTCTGTTTCTATATCTTTTATCGGCGTCTTACTTAATAAAACTTCCCCTTCCCTATGCACATCTGGATCGTTTGCCTCTCGCTTGTAGTAAATCGTTGTTGCAAAAATAGGACGTGACTGTACTTTTATTTCATCTTAATCTTCATCCTCGTCGTTATCGGTATCGATATCTGGATCGATATTATTATTTTTATTGTTGTGTATTTATTATTAGTTGTTCTTGCCGCTTATCTATGGCCTATTTAGATTCTGTTTTTGATTAATTTTGACTATTTGCCATGGAGAACTGTTTGTCAAGCTTAAACTTATTTAATATTAACACTCCTCCACCAAGTGTTGTATCCACTTTTATTTGTATTTTTATTTGCATTGAAATATGGAACACTAGAGTTTAAAATAGTTTGTAACTAATTTTAATGCAACTGCGATTTCCACCAATTTCCTTCACTGGTAATATTAAGTTCAATTTATAATTGCTAATTTTCGTTTCTTTCTTTTTGCATTTAACAACACTCTTTTTATATAATTTTATTATTTTTTTTTTATTTTTTATTTTTACTTTTTATTTTATTTGTTTTGGTTTTTGAAATATTGTAGAGTCGTCACTCATTATTTTCCCTCTAGTGCATCTCACTTGATGTGCAAATCGAAGGCTTACACGTTAAAGTCTTGCTATACGTACGAAAAAGTTCTTTAGATTTTACTTTTCATTTCCCCCAAATAGTAATTTTTGTAAATAGTTCGTATCAACCTTTAATTTTCATCAAAAACTTCAATTACTGACTGTCTGCTTGTGTGAGTATCTGCTTGTGTTCTGTGTTTTTGGTATTTAAGAATGTGATTGATTGAAGTTCTATCTTTCTTGTGTTTACTAAATTAGAGCCCATCGAGGTTCTGATTTCGCTTTTTGATTTGTTTCAATTCAGCTTTGAGAGCATCGCTTGGGGAATATTCAATGATTGGTATACGTATTGTGTTGCTTAGGTTTTGAGGAATATGCAATATAAGTATCTAAGTGATGTGGAGTTGACAAAAACGAGTATTTCAATTAGGTGAAGAACTTGTAATTCAAAATTCTATATAGTGTGGCTTTCAAATGCCATGGGTTTTGGAAGTCCAATGAAAGTGTCTTTCAGAAGAGTCTTCTTTCAGATACTTGAAGTATTGGAGTTTCCAAAACCCTAGCCATTTTAAGTGCAACACACCTGTCTGACTTAATATACGATTATGTGAAAATGAGTAGAGCCGCCTTCCCTCCTCCCTGAATCCTAGATGCATGTGGATGGAGCTGCCACCGTGGCCGGCGCCATGCTAATCGTGGTGGCCGGAATGGCCGCCACCGTGGTGGCCACCACCGGGCCCATCTGCGACTGGAAGTGGTGGCCCACGAACGTGTGCTGCTGCTGCTGTGGCGGCGGTGGCTGGGTGGTGTATTTAAGGAGATGCTGCTGCGGCGCCGCCTGCAGCGAGATGAATGGCGCCGCCTGGATGGGGATACAGTTGGAGTTGTAGTCGCTGCTCAGCACCAGTGTGGGCGTGGCATCTGTGGCATAGTAGCCGGCAGGCGCTTTCAAGAAGGTGGCTGTGGCGGCCGGACCCGCGTACTGCTGCTGGGGGGTGGGCATGGTGGCCGTCGAGGTGGTGGAGAGGGTGGTGGCCGAGGAGAGGGTGGGCGAGGTGGCTATCGAGCAGGAGGACGACGAGGAGGCCGACGAGGGGGAGTAGGGTGAGCTGCAGTGGTAGGTGATGTGTTGCGGCAGCTGCTGCTGAGCATGTTGCTGCTGCTGTTGCTGTGAGTGATGATGTTGCTGCTGCTGCTGGTAGATGTTGCTGGTCTGCTTGCTGGCATAGTAGTTGTTGTTGCTGCTGTAACTGAACTGTTGTTGCTGTTGCTGCGGCGGAGGCTGCTGCGGTTGTTGCTGCTGCTGCGGCTCGATGATGATCAAGTTGCTGGCCTGGTTGTAGCCGGCTGCTGCCGCTGCAGGATTGGCGGCTGTGGTGGCCACCGCCGGCTGCTGGGCGTCACTGGGACTGGTGATCATGGCCGCCATGATGTTGGCTGGCGGCAGGACAATCGGTATATGGTAGTATTTACACTGCTTGCGACGGCACTGGCTGTTGGCGTGATCGCGGCACACAGCAACACGTTGATCAATCACCTCGACCTTGTCATCTATATAAGTTTCGAGAAGCGGGAAAGAAAACAAGAGATAACCATTAGAGAGCTGGTAAATGGGTGGGATAACTGCGGGCTAGTAAGTTGGTTGGCAGTAGAAAACAGTGAAAGCTTTTCCAAAACAATTTCTCAAGTATCTGTTACGTAATAATAAGGAGATTTCTTTACAGCAGCTGACAGCAGCAACTTTAATTCAATTCACACAATTACAATGAGATCTTATGAAAGTGACGCGAAGTCTTTGCTTTAGCTGCCTGGCTCGGAATTTATTCGTTTATTTTACAATATCATTTCATACTTTTGTGTATTTTTGTGTGTGTAAATATCTTGACGGAAAGCCAAACGGAAAACTTAAAAAAAAATGTAAACAAATTTAAGAAGTTTCGAACATTTTTCTGAAATAAAGTCTGCGGCCAATCGAGCACAACTAAGTCGAACAATTTGTTGTGTTACCGTAACTACAACTTAGACAAAACCAAAAATAATCTCAACATTTTCTAATCGTAGGATAGAAAGCACTAAAAGCATTTAGATATAGATATAGAACTAACCCAAGAGTGGGAAATGAACAGAAAGGAAAGGAAGGGAAAGTATAGCGAAAGTGAACTAAGGAAAAGGAAGGAACTTAGGCACATGCACTTACCTTCAGTTAAATGAACGAATCTACAATTTAACCGACTGCACATAGATCTATTAAAATCTTGGCACACCGGGAGGGTGTCCAGTAACTATATAGATTGATAGGGCATGAGAGTTTTTTGTATTGTTGTGGTTGTGTTTCAGACATATTTTTGGTTGTTTGTTTGTGGGATATGGCGGGATGCAAACGGAAACCAATTCAGGAAATCATAAAGAGTATATAGGTTTGGTGTGTGATTCAGGATACGTTTTTGGGAGATTTTATTTGTATTTTTTTTTTGGTCATACATATTTCATCGGTTTTCAGTTTCGAAAAAAAGAGAAGAGCAGAAAAAAGAAAAGAAAAAGAGCACAAATTAGTTATATCTTATAATATTGAAATGGTTCACTATAATGGTTAATGGTTGGTTAGAATAAATACGGTTTCGGTTTCGGTTTCGGTTTTACAATTGCTTGATGTTGGTGGAGTTCCAGATGTTAGTCGTTGTTAATAGATCTAACTATATATGAAGGTAGTAGGTATGGTATAGGTATGTCTCGACCGTTCTTATCAGTGGTCAGATGGTACATTTATTATAGATATTCGTATGTTAAGCTAGTTTTCACTTCGACTTAAATAATCTATAAATGCGAAAGAGTCAAATTATAATATATGGCATCGCAAAATAATCAAAAACAAAATTCGTGTTCCTCTTATTTGAATTACATTCTTTTTTTTGTTAGCTGTGGGATTGTTTTCATCTCTTCGGGGGGATCGGAATAGGTTGAAGGATATTTGGGGGTACATCGTGTGTGGGTGAAACTTAAACGCATAGCTTATAAATTAAGTTGGCCACGAAATAAAACACTCTGTGAAAGCAGCAAGTATTCGATCAACTAAAATTTTGCCAAGTAAAGCTATAAAAAAGCTTCGAAAGCGAAGCGCCTAGGAGAGCTAACTAAACTTTTTGTTTTTGGCAAACTCACTCGTTGAGGAACTCAAAAATGATCTCTGATCTGATCTGATCTGATCAATCTGATTGCTTTTTCTTAGGTTCTTAGGTTCTTATGGTCTATTGGGGCTGTACTAGGCGGTAACAATTACATATCCTAATAGGCGGCACTAGAAGTATAAGAAAAGAGAGAAAGAGAAAAGAGAGATCGTAATTGTTGGGGTTAATTTCTTTACCATCAAGTTGAGGCCTCAAGGTTCAAGGCGACACAGAAACAATAATTTTTTGGGGGAAAACAAAAGAGCTGCCAAGCCGAACTCAAAGTTAAAGCCTTAAGCTTTGATCCTCGCCAATAAATCGCACACGAAAAGCTAAAGCTGAAGCTAAAGCCGAAGCTAAGCACACAGAAATCGGCCAAGAAATTAACCAAGTGTAAATGGGGTATCGTATCGACCTCTGCATACCTAATAATGTAAAAGGTGCCGTTCACTAGCATCGGACACTGAGTGTACATGAGGCCCCTCTCCGGTTGGGCTATGTTATCGAAATATATATATATAGAGAGAATACACAGTTTATATATATTTATATATATTGTAAGGACTCTGTTTTGTGCGTGTGTGGGTGTATGAAGTGGACGGAGTGTGTAAATGTGTGTGTGTATGTGGGAGGTGTGAGAGTGTGGTAAACAAACAACTGCTAACAGCTATGACACCCAAGGTGTGTCCAGTTCAGGGCTCATATTATGGCATCTCCTGACATCACCATCAACGTCATCGTCCTTTGAGCCACGCCTCATTGTTTGCTCTGGTTGTTCTTGTTGTTCATGTCTGAGGAGCGGCATTTAATTTGATTAACTCAACACAGCCCCCGTCCGCCTCTATTTAACTCTACGTAGGTATACAATTTATCAAAGAAAACTTGACTCTCGACTGATACTTGCTGCTCTAGTTGTGTTTTATTTCTTTCCTATTCGAATATCGGAAAGGGGAGTATAAAATAGGACTTCTTAAATGTATATCGTAGGGGGGAAGGAGATAAGCGGGCGCATTCATGCAGGAAGCCATCGAACAGCACCGATAGTCAGGGCAGACAGTACCTGGCCACTGGCATCCGTGTAGATGACACAGGAAGCGTTTAAGGGTATTTTTTGATTCGCTTTTGGTCATAAAGCCGATAAAAACATGCCTCGAATCAAATATGCAGAGATAGAGGCAAATATTTGTATTGAAATGTATGTGTGTGTGTGTGTGTGTGTAGGCGGTGTTTGATAATAAAAGTGTGTGTTTCAAAGGGTGGGTGGGAAACAATATGCATATGAGAGAAGAATATGTGGACACAAAAATATACAAAATAGTTTTCAAATCGGTTTTTGTTCGGTTTTTGTTCCATGCAGCGTTTGTATTTGTATTTCGATCCAAATCCGTGCGTGATTGTTGTTATTCATAAATTAAACATAAACAAATAGTTGGTTCATTGGTTTGAGTTGCATGCAAAATGGTGAGAACATTGTTTTTATGTTTTTAACATTATTGTTGATTGTTTTCGATTAATTTTTGTTTGCGCGTGTATGTTAGCATGTAAAAAAGGTAGAAAAATTAGAGGAAATAATTATATTGAATAAATGAAAAAGAAATAGATTGCATTAAAGACTTAAAATTAAATGCCGAAAGCCGCATATGCGAAAAACAAGAGAGATACCAGGAGCCACAAAGCTCTATTATTTTCTCATTTTCACCTGTTTACTTTCAACTTGGCTAACTGACTTCCAAACGGTACCTTGATTTCGAATTATGCAAATAAAGGTAAAGCCTCAAAAAAATAACCATCGCACGGGGGCAAGTGGGTGTGGATGGAAAATAAAGTTTTCGGAGGCCACACGGGACACGAGTTAATAAATGTAAATGTGTGACACCAAGTCCACCGTCGCCATAGCCGTCGCCATCGCCATCGCCATCGCCCCCCATTAAAATAACAATGTTTTCGTGTTGTAATTACAGCTTTGGCCCCTTTTCACCGCAGCAGCCACCCTATCGTGTAATTAACTTGTTGCTGGCGGAAAAGTTTTTTCGGATTTCCGGCTCTGTTTTTCGCATATGCAAAAAGGCAAAACGCACTTAAAACTATAATAGATTAGTCCGGGTTGCGTTCCGTTCGGTTCGGTATGGTTTTTAACTTGGGCGGCAGCAGGCAAATTAGCAAATTATAAAACATAGCATACTTTTTTGGGGCGGGATGTTTTCGGGGCTTTAACTGGTTAGTTGACGCTGCGGAAAATCTAAAAATTAAAACTGTATTCAAGCGCAGTCAAAAGCCGATTTAAGCGGTAAACTGAAAATAGCAGAATAAAACATAACGGGTAATACAAATTGCAACAAATCGTAAATAAATTAAACTTTTTTTTTTTTTGGCAGCATCAGCTATTCACAATATTTGCATTTGAAGCGCATTTCAAACTTGTTACTGCGGCAGCCGTAAATGCTGTAAATGAGAGAGAAAAAAAAAACAAAAGGATAAGCTCGGTTCGGTTAACAAGCAGGGGACAAATGCTCCTCACAGGACATCACACAGAAACAAAGGCAAATACTTACTACATACATACAAACAAGCCTGGAAAATTCAATCAAATATCGTAGATAGATACATGTACATTTTTAGAGGATATAAAATTTTAAAGGGAAACGCAAGTAAACTTTCACTAAATTCCTTTGGTTTACCAGTGTGTTTGTTGTGTGTGTGTGTTTAGGTGTGGGTTTTGGTGTGTGGGTGTGTGACTGGGCTATAGAGTCTTTATCTTCCAGCGCGCAGAAAAAGTTGAAGCAGTATTCTAAATTCATTTTAGATGTTCTCGTTCTTAAGCGTTTCGCAGTTACTTCAAAAGCAACTTCACCTAGAAAGCTTCTCGCACTACAAACTTGCCAACTATTTAAAAAAATGTAAGTGTATTTTTAGGTATTAATGTGTGTGTGTGTGTGGTTGGGTATTAAATGTGTGTGCGTGTCGGTTAAATATCTGGCGGAGAATAGTCTCCTCTATGTTCAGCAAACAGTCAAACATTTTACATTGCGGATCATATTTCCTGCTGTTATGAAAAAGAAAGAAAAAATTGTTTGAAAAGAAACAAAAAAGAATTCCGGTTAATAACATTATCTAGCCAAAGGTGTATCGTTTATGCGTGTGGTTGGATCGAAGGACTAAGCAGATCGGATGCCTTATCGATGGTTATCGATTTCCGATCTCGCTTAACCTCTTCGATCAAAGCGATTGTTAAAGGACAAAAACAAATCTAAACAATCAAAAAAAAAATTAGGAAATGGTGGAGATTAGACATACTTAGCATCTATATAGCAGGTATCGTAGTTTACGTAACTTTACCGCTAAGAATATAATAAACAAAAGCTAGGAATTTTTCCTTTTTTTTGGGGGGGAGGGCGGTGCACCAGCTTACCTTAGAAGTGCTTTCACATAGCTTTACCATCATACCACATGCCTCAGAAGCCATACTCGAGAGTTATATATGTATGTGAACAAACGCAATGTACGAGTAGAAGTTATATCGGTCTCGATAGCGAGCGAGATAGATATATACATTTATTGATATATATCATAGAGGGTAGAAAGACACAGCCACTTGCAACGTCACTGCTTGATAATCATACTCATAGTCATATCGGAATACTTGCTACAAAAAAGTTCGGTTTCATTGAGCACATGCTGAAAAATTACAAATTACGCTCCAATCGAAAAGATAGTACAACGATAGAAAATCAAATTGAGCACAGGTAGAAATTCCAACTAAATGAATATAAATCATAACTAAATATATGATCTGATCGAAGAACAGCAGTTTTGTATATGTCAGTTATGTAAGTTCCCCGATAACTTTTCCAAAAAAAAAAAAACAAAGAAAACTGATGAGGTCCCTGAGGTATAGAATAGGATATAGTCTGTTTTTGGTTGTTAGGGATAGAAACACCTTAGCTGTTCTTTATCAGCGCTCTTGAATTTTGTAATATACTCAAAGAAAAGCTTCAATTTGAGTTTCGGTAGGACCATGCTAAGAGGGAGAAATATTAAATCAGACTGAAAGAATTTATCTGGTGGCATCTAGATAGATAGTTATTAGGTGGCTTGCTTGAAAAAATAGAATCTTAGATTAAAATAGAGCAAAATGTTGGCAAAAACTAAAAAGAACTTGAAGCATTTTCTTTGAAAACATTACAATAAGCGCTTAACTCTAGTGAGTATATTGAGTATATTGAATATATTGACAATATATATATAGTTCAATTCCATACACAAGAACAGCTTTAGTCAAAAACAATATAGATATATAATCTCTGGTTCATCCAGCAAGCCATGTGTGTTTTTGAGTTCTACCAAAGGAAATTGGGTGTGTGTGTTTTTGGGTGTTTTGTGGGGTGTGTAAGACATAGTTAGGAAAATATATATAGTTTTAGCGTAGAGCAGAGAGCACATTGAGGTTTACATACGCCTAGACAATTACCATGGAGGATCGTTAATCAAAGAAGCGCTTGAGGAAAAGATATCGAGGAAGCTTGTCCTAACTAAAGTCATAAGCAAAATGAATACAATCCAACTTAGGTGTAAAATCATACATATACCAAATAATATAAAACTTTAAAAACTTAAAAAATATGAATTATAGAAACAGCCAACAAAGAGAGAGATAGAGAGAGAGAGAAAGAGACAACGCACAGCAAACTGTTGTTATGGATTAGTAGTGGGTGAGAAAGATAGAATGTTAGTTTTGGGTTGATCACTTTCCAAGTTCGAGTAAAAGAAGCCAACAACTTGTTTTACGGTTTTTACAATAAAACGTATATAATATAATTTCAATATAATTTTTGTCTTTATAATAATACGACTAATGTTAGCACAGATATAACATATTCATAGTGTTTGCTTGTGTTTAGATGTGTGTATAGATATATATTGATATATATTTCGTAATATATATTTTTGTGAATGTTATGAATACTTTTTTTTAGCTTCGATAATCTTGCTCTTTTTTGGAAACTCTCTTATTCGACATGCAATTCGTTATATTTTTCGCTCACTTTTTGTCGATGGGAGTGAATGCAATGTGAGAGCCTGGCTTTGAACTTTAGACCCTATAACTCATTCGGTTTCTCTCAGTGTATGATGTGAGTGTGTAATGGTCGGTTTTTTGACTACAAATCAAAAGGAGGCAACTAGGTGGATACGACTAAACTAGAATTTCTATTGGACGGTACTGTACTTCTGTCTGTTATCGATTCTTTGGGGGGCTCGAACACCCATTCGACTATATTTGAGTGGCACACAAGGCTCTCTAAATGGTTCCATATAATATTCATATAATTCATTGTTGTATATTCAAAATCAGCCTAACTCATTGTTATCCTAATGTCAACTGACAATTCATTGCTATATTATTGCATTTTATTGTTAACATACTGTTTTTCTGGTGTTCTGGTATTTTGCTGTGTTTTTTCATTGGTTTTTGTGCAATGCAAAGTTGAAAAGAAGCGGAATAAAATATGAGCTCTTAGATTTGAAATGTAATTTAGTTATATCTTGGCGCCATGCAGTGGTGAGTGTGTTGGATTTTCTGTTCTTCTGTTCTACTCCCATTAGGTCATAGTTCGAGAGCGTTTTCTCTTCTCTAAATTTAAGTTTTCGTTGCTGAAATTATGGGCCAGAGGCAACAGTTCTACAATTTGTAACGAAAAAAGTAACCATACGACACACATAGATAATGTTATACTTTTAGGCAAGACATTGAGATATATGATGGATATAGTATACTTTTAGTTTTAGTTTAGCTTGCTATACGTATCTATATGTTGATCAATATTGTATTTGGTTGCCACAGTCGGGTCGCTCGCTGCATGTTTTGTAAGCATCTTTCTTATCGAGTAAATATAGTAAGCCAAGCATTAGCTGGCCATAGGCATAATAGTATGTATGTTAAGATATTTGGTATATTTAGATTTTACAACTAATTCTCTACCGTTAGCGTACTCATTTTGCTTGCCATTATTCTAAGAGCTAGAACATATAAAGATGGGTATGAGAAAAATCGGATGTCCCTTCGGGAGGGACCAAAAGCACGAGTGGGGAAAGCGGGTTAGAGGAGAAAGTCAGGCAGTCCTAGAAGATAATGTGAGTGTTTCGGTGTCGAATCGAAAGGAATAGCGGAAATAAATATTAATAAAGTTGGGAATTTAAAGCTCTGGCAGTGGAAAATAGGAAAAAGTGCTGCTCTGCCCAAAAGCAATGCTTGTAGTTTATTCTTTTTTTGATCAGGATCGGATATATCTAGATATGGAAGTAAAATTAAGTCAGAAGTGAAATGTGAAAGCGGCACAACAGAAAACGAATATAAATTGAATACCATAATAAGTAAATCAAATAAAGTAAAATACCAACACACAATATAATATATATTTGTTTTTTTTTTCGTAAACTATATATTTAGATAAACACACTGTATTTCAAATAAAACATTAATAAAACTATCAAAACTAAATTAAAATTAGGATTAGAATTAGGATAAGAATTAGTGGCAAACATCAAATCGTTGTAAAACATTAAAAGTCCTTTAATTGAAAACAATTTTACAGAGATTATCATATATATCGAATAGTGAAGTGTTCAGGATGTTCTCGGATGTGGAGGATTTATCTGTAGCGTGGGTGCGTGGGGGTGGTGTAGGCGGGGGATCTAGGGCTCTAGGGCTTGAGGTGCGCAAGTCAGGTGGCAAATTTATTCTTGTATCGCAAGATTTTTTTCTGGCAATCATATCTCGTTGGGGAACACACGTTAAAAAATTATATAATAGCTACACTAAAAACGCTTCATTAAGTACATAATAAAATATATATAAATATCAACGTAAGAATTACATAGAAAAGAACGTAATGAAAAACTGATAATCACACGAGATCTAATATTAAAACTTATTTATGTTTGTCAATGATTTTATTTCTTGCTTAACATTTCGATTACAGAAAGGAAAACGTTTATAATACATCGAAATCGAAAGAGTGTATGAGTGGGTGGATGGTGGGTGGATGGACAGGATTTTGATAAAGAGATAGAGAGATAGAGTCGTTAAAAATCAAAAGGTTTTACATAGTTCTGGTCAACGGATCAAAGTTAAATCTCGATAACAAAACATTATAACGTAAATCAATTTAGCTGGCTTAACAGTCAGAAGTAGTGTGTCGGTGTGTGGGTGTTGGGGTGTATGGGTGTCTAGTGTGTTAGAGAGACGTGATCGTGATTACTGTACTGGGTGGTGACTGTACTGTGATCTTTGATTAGTAAGGTAGTCATACGATTTACAGATCGATCCTGGTCATGTTTATGCTTTTTTTTTCTCATTTTCTATCATTTTTTTAAGTATGTGGTAGTGAGGGATGATGAGAGTGTGCTAGAGTACATAGTGTGAGTGTATATATCGTATCGTATATGGGTAGCAGCATACAGCACGTACAGCTAGGTGTAAATATGTATATCATATAGGTCATAATCTATATAAACTAGACAATATTCGTTATGCATTTCTCGTTGCTCAACAATTTTAAACAATTACAACAGCATTCACGCTAGCTAGCTAGCTCGTTAGGTATTACTAAGAGACAGCGATAAACGGATAGAGAGAGACAGAGCAGGATGATGAGCGGCAGCCATAGAGAAAGTCAGCTATACTAGCTACCGCCATTAGTAAAGCATCCAGCAACAAGCACACACAACTGTACCCAGCATCGGCAGCACCACCAGAAATCTGTTTTTGTTTAATTTCATTATCATCATCATTGCAATGGCAATTATCCTTTTTGACCCAGGAAAGCTTTTCGCTATCACAGTTCTTCGTTGTGGTTTCATCTCTCTCTCGATTTCTGCCCTATCGGTAATCGGTTATCGGTAATCGGTTATCGTTTTTCTTTGTGACCTCTTTGTCTAAAAACTAGAGTTGACTAATTGCTATCCGAGAAAGGAACTTAGGTAGTACTATCATCTAACTTCTGCTTCGTTTCTGTTCGAGTGTGCTTTGAAAGCATCTGTTTTTCGTTTCTTTTGCGAAAATGGCAACACTTTTTTAGTCACAGTGAGGTTATGTAGTTCGTTTGTTTCTTGTCCAGTAACTTAATGGCAAATTATCAGTTATCGTTTTCTATTTGCAAGATTTGGGCATTCGTTTATTAGGGTTAGTAGTATCGATCTACGATCTGTTCTTGCTATCGTGTCATGGTTCGTTCGCTAACGCTATGAGGCCTATGGTAAAGTCTAAACTAAAGTCTAAGAAACGCTTCTCTCCACTTCCCGTTCTTCAAGAAAACTGAGGCACATGATCTTACGTCTTCGATGTGTCTAAATCTAAATAAGTTTGACATGTAGTCTTAAGTACAATTGTGTGGTTTTCTGTTTCAGTAAGTCTCCGGTTAGCTCCTTAGGAGGTCTTCATTTTCTTGTAGGGATTCAGAACCATGGCGCTGCCCTGCGAACCCCCCTGGGCGGCTGCGGCCGCGGCTGCAGCAGCAGCTGCCGCTGCGTACTGCTGTGCCGCTGCAGCTTGATTTGGTGGCATGGCATAGGCGGCAGTGGGGATCATGCCGGGATAGAAGTAGTTGGGAGCAGCAGCGTACTGCATGGGTGAGGGGGCGCGCAGCAGGGCGGCAGGTGCATATTGGCTGGCTGGAGCTCCGGCTCCGGCGGCTGCGGAGCGAACTGGTGTTCCAGGCACTGGAGTGGACAGCCCGGAGCTGGGAAGCGAACCCAACTGACGTAGCTGGGCCTGGGCTTGAGCCTGAGCCTGGGCCTGAGCTTGGGCTTGGGCCTGTGCCTGAGCCTGCATTTGAATCAGGGCAGCCATGGACATGGGCTGGGGCTGGGGTGCCTGAACGGGCTGTGGGGCAGCTGCTCCTGCTGCAGCAGCAATGTAGCTCTTGTTTAGGGTCATGCCTGTGTAGGCAGCAGCAGCCGAGGCCGCTGAAGAAGCCACAGGCTTGCCGGCGGCACTGGCCACTTTGAGCGCATAGTTCTTGTGGGCCACCTCCTTTGCCAGAGTGGCAGGATCGGGGTAGTAGCCGGCGGCAGTGGCAGCTTGTGGTGCCAGGCCAGCAGCTGCGGCATAAGCGGCGTAGGCCTGCTGAGCATAGGCCGCTTGGACCTGAGCTTGAGCCTGAGCCTGGGCCTGAGCTTGGGCCTGGACCTGGGCCTGGGCTTGCTGTTGCTGCTGCTGTTGTTGTTGCTGCTGCTGCATCTGTGCCTGGGCATAGGAGGGCGTGGAGCTGGACAAGCTGACCATGGAGGAGGTTACTCCGCCGTAGGCAGGATACATGTTGCCGTAGCTATAGGCCGGCACGGCGTAGTTGATGCGCTGCAGATTGGTCTGAGCCTGGACCTGGGTCTGGTATGAGACCGGGGCCGCCGAACTGGTGGGCGTTGGCAGGATGCCAGTGCTGTGGCCATTGGCCGAATAGTAGCCATTTTGCTTGGCATAGCTGCGGGGGGTGGCAGGTGCTGCCGTGGGGGCGCCACTGTTGCTAGTGCTATTCTCGGACTCGCCATTGACTTCGTCCGGATGGATGGGTTTCAGGCCATTGTTAAGATTATTGTTGATGTAGGACAGATAGTTGTTGTTATCGCCCAGGCCATTCGGCAGGGGCAGGAGGCTTTCAGCCACCGAAGTGGTTGCACTTGGCGAGGTTGGCGATTGGGTGCCATTAGGGGGCGAGGCAGGTGCTGCTGCTGCTGCTGCTGGGGCAGTGTCTGATGTTGCTGTGTCGTCTTTTGTGGGTGTCGTTGTTTGTGTTGTATTACAATCGTTGGGGGAAGTTGAATTTTGATTGGGATTAGGATTCTGATTCGGTTCGTCACTGTCTTGATTAGCTTGATCCGCATTATCATTCTCATTGCCATCGCCGCCACCACCACCAGCAGCAGCAGAAGAGGCGGTATTGTCGCGATCAGTGTGATCGTTGTTATCGGTATCGGTTTCTTTATCGAGATCATCGAGATTGTCGCTTGGGTTAGTGGGGGCTGTGGTGGCGTTGCTTGCTGTTGTGGTTGCTAATGATGCTGATGGGGATGATGCTGTTGTCGTTGTTGTTGTTGTTGATGATGTTATTATATTGGTAGTAGCAATTACAGCGTTTATGGTATTATTATTATTAATATTATTAATTATATTATTACTGGCTGTTGCTGTTGTAGTTGTTGTTGTTATGGCGTTACTTAATTGTAGTTGTTGTTGTAGTAATACAGATTGTTGTTGTTGTTGATGTAGTTGTTGTTGTTGTTGTTGTGGTTGTACTGGTTGTTGTTGTAGTTGTTGTTGTTGTTGTTGGGGATACTCACATGAGACTGGCACATATGGCTGCATTAACTGCTGATAGGCGGTCGCACCGGGCTGATAAACTGGAATGCCAGACTTTTCGGCAGCTGGACGTTTGAACGGCACCATGCCAGAGAATTGCTACAATATTTCACACAAAATAGATTGGAAGAAAAGAACAATAAAAGAGTATTATTAGAGGAGTTAGCATTCGATTGTCCTGTCACTTAGTCTACTCATAGCCATTATAACAATTGCTTACAAACGAGCTTGCTTTTAATTAATTTGGATTTAAATATTCGCTTTGCTTGCTTTTTTTCGCCAATTTTTTATCGTTCAGGGTGACAAGTTCAAAACCAAAGGATATACGAAACAATACATTTCTTTAAACTTAATAAACTCAAAAGATTTGACAAGATCTGCAACTAAATGAGTTGAAAGTTGCGTGCAGCTTAGTGAAAAGTTGGAAAAGACATGGATGGGACATACATATAGTAAGCCTAAAAATGTTTCAAAAAACTTTCTTTTTATAATTTATTTCATTTTTTGTTCACCGATCATCATGTGTGTGCAAAGTAGCTTTCAATAGGCATTTATTATTGGCAACTCAAAGTTTATATGGTTTATATTATTTTATTTTAGGCGTAAATTATAAATTTTTGTCATAAAAAGCAATCCAATTGTCACGATTTTTGTAATTTTTCGATCGAATTCGGTTGATTTTGTTGCATGCGGCGATCATCGAAAGTTTGGCTGGTTAGTAACATATCTCGATATATAGTTTTTATCGATTTTTTTTTCTTATGGAGATTGTCAGGCAGAAGGATCTTTATATGTGTGTAGGCTGCCTACTGTATACTGTAAGTGTCGATTTTCATTTCAGTTTTGGGGAGTACTTACGAAGTTTTCATAGTAAATGGAACCAACCGTTTTAACATCCATCTTTTTTTGCATTTTTCGATTATTGTTGATTATGCAGTTAGTGTATGATTTTTGTCGATTGTTGATTGGTGTTATCGTTATTTGATATACATTGTTTTGATTGATTGATTGATTGATGATCAGATCGGGGGTTAGCACACACATATATATCGCAGTTATTATTTAACGAGTTGTTTTTGATTTCGAGAGTTGTCAGTGATATATTTTTGGAGGTGGAGTTTTGAAACGAACGCAAAATAGTTTATGGAATCGAAGAGAGCAAATGAAGAGGAGAGAAGAACACAAATGAAATTAGTGGATATATTCTGGGCACGGTACAGTGGAATTATCCAGATACATTGTATATACATAAATGGGTAAACAGATACAAATACTTAGTCCTAATAGGTGGAAAATTTGTGTGATGTCTTTGATAGTCTTGAGTGTGGGTGTGAAGAGAGGCCGTGATGTAAACGGTAAACGGAAAACGGAAAATGGTAAACGGCAAACGGAGCAGGGATAAACAAAGTCAGCTGCAGGTGGTGCATGTTCAGCTAATTAACCAGGAAAAGCACTTAAACAATTAAGCCCGCGAATGCAATCAGCAGCGGAGGCGAAAGCGAAAGAAAGAAACTTACACTTACCGTACCGCTAAAGGTACGACTACAGATACAGATATATATATAGTTACAGATACAGATACAGTTATAGCTACAGCCTTGGCAATTATCGGTTAAATCATTTTAATTAACACTTGGCAAGGTAAAATGTGCTCGTGTTGTGATTGTGATTTATCATATGCCACGTGTAATTGGTTAAACTCGCTTCTTGCCAAAGCGAAAAGTGTGCACTGTAGAGGTATCTCAGTGCCGGTGTGGGTGTGAGTGTGAATGCGGGGGAGTGTGGGTCTGTGTCTGTGTCTGTGTATTGATTAGTGTGCGTCGGTGAGTGTTTGCGCTTTTGATATATCGGATAATGACTTCATTTTGTAAATTAAATGCCGGGGGGTTAACTCCCCAGCCGAGCTGGCAATGCTGATAATAAACGTTAATTGATGGCACTTTGATGTGCATGTGACTGACTAACTGAGTGAGTGGGTGAGTGGGTGGTTGGCTACAGGGTGGCTGGTGGGTGATGAATGGTAAGTGAGTGGGTGATTGAATGAGCGACTGATGGTTGATGGTCTGTGGTTACGTGAAAGTTGAAAGCATTTCACGTCAAGGAGTACAGGGATTGAATACGGAGGGTTCATCATGATCAGTTTTGAGCTTTGCTCTTACTTTCTATTAAAAAATGTCAGGTTTGACAGAAATCCTGATAGACTTCTCTAACCGCCCAAAAGCATGCAACAAAATATGTTAGCAACCAACAATGTCTTAGAACCAAGTTAGCCAAAATCAATTAAAACTAATTGAAATGAGTTAGAACGGAAATAAAACGATAAACGAAAAACAAAATGGGGGAATAAACTAAACCGGAAACCAAAACACAAATCGAAGGAAAAGAAAAATACCAGTGGAAACATATCAGTAGTGTCCGCCGCCCGCTTCTTGCCCACTTCCAGTGTGTGAGTGTGATGGTGGCCCATGACGGCGGCGGCAGCGGCGGCGGCGGCAGCAGCGGCGGCAGCGGCGTTGTTTGTGGCTGTTGTTGTTGTCGATGTGATTGCTGCACCTGCTGCGGCGTTACTGTTGTTGATGTTGTTGTTCAGCTGTTGTTGCAATTGTTGTTGTTGCTGGTGATGGTGCGCCGTAACGGGTGAGGTCTGTGTATGTGTTTTGTTTGTTTGTGTGTGTGTTGGTGTGCGTATTTGTCATATTTTTTTTTTGAAAAATTAAAAAAAATTCATATCGAAAATTGAAATAAAAATAATTTAGACAGAGGCAGCAAGAGAGAGTGACAAAGAAACGCATAAATATGCAAAATTATTAAAATATACAAGCATTTAAATGATGTGTCCATTAAATATTTGAGAGATTTCAATTTGAATTATTCAAGCGGCAATGGTGTTGGCATTTTTGTTTTTCCATAAAATTAATTTTTTGTTTTTCATTTTCACCATGAATAATTAATTAGTGTGTCCAATTTCGTAGTTTTTTTCACATTTTTTTTTTTAGAAATTTTTTGCAGGGGAGGAAATATTTTAATTTTGAGTGTTTCGTTTGTGCGGTTTGTTTGTGTTTTTCGTGTTCGTGTTGTTGCATTTGAAGTGTGTGCGTGTGTGTTTGAAGTGTTTGTGTTTGAATGTGTTTGTGTTTGTATCAGGGTTGGTGTTTGAAGTGTTTGTTGATACCATCCATCGTAGAAGCGGTTACAGTGTGTGTGTGTGGGTGTATTGGCACAGGCGAACAGATGAAAAATACATAACAGTAGAAGAGTACGGAAGTGTTTTGATATCGATAAGTAAATAAATAGAAAAAACCAAATTTTACGTATATAGATTATCTATATATATTTGTATATAGAGTAAATATGAATAAATCAAGTAGAAATCAATGGTAATTCAAATAAATACGATTTCCATTTGATATTTCAAGAGTCTTAACAGAATGTCACAAATACCAACTAAATGTTAAAAAATTCGTTTTAGTTTTCGATAAAAAAGCAAAAATCAAGTTAGTCGTGTGTGAGTGAAAGCCTCTGGTGAGAGAGAATCCTCTCGGAAAAATAAGCTTGCGAAAGCCAGCAAAGTAAAGGTCTTCTTGTTTTCTTACGTTCTAAATAAAACTTATCTTCTCTCTTACAATCTAACTTAGACATGGCTTAGACATTGACTTGCCAACAAAATCAACTGGTTCACCAATTCCACGCTCAATTGATTCGCAAACTTTGACTTGACACATTCGCATTTGGGGGATTTATTTTCAGGGGGCCCAGTGGATAGATATAGAGATATTTATGTCCTTATACCTACCGATGCATCGTTGCTGCTGCACATTTATATTAAACGTAAATAACTTAATAAAGAGTGACCTAAAATCATATACCCCAATGTATAGTTTTTGAATCCATGGATCAGTTTCGCCCCAATTTCCAGCCAAACTGGAAACACATGTGTGCCTTACAACCAAGAACCACAAAATAACGAAAAAAAACCAAAACAAAGCACACTGGCGAAAACTTAGCATACATTTGGGCGCAGGTCATATGAGGGAGTGCACAAATTTGCATTTAAATGGAGCCGGAGAGGAAGAGTGACAGCGGGTCAGAAGGTGCAAAAGTGGCAACCCTACTCTCTTCTCTTGATCCTCTTTTTTTTGTTGTTGACCTGCCCCGGGCTAGTGTCACTGGCAATGAATGCTACAAATGGATTAATTCGCTTGGGCGCGACAACTTCGTGGGGTGTACCCTGTACACTGTATCTTTTCATGTAAGTGTGTGTGTGTGTATTTGTATTGAGGTCGAGTCCATAAAAAACCAGCAGGCAGGCAGGCTGGATAGCTGGCTGGCTGGCGGGCACTGCAGACTCCGCCGGACAATTCATTGGCATGGAAATCTCTGCTTTTAGTTAATTTTCCGGTTCAAACGTTATCCGGCCCGACTAATCCATGTCGTTCGTGTCCGAGAGTCCATGTCCGTATTCGTATCCGTGTCCTGTACAGGTTGACATTTACATTTTTGGTCAGTTCGGTTCGAAAAAAGTGGACTCCCGCCGTGTGTGTTCCTCCATGTCCCATCGCCCACCATTCATCCCTTCACATCGTCCCCACAATTTTCACAGTTTCACTTTTCCTCCGGGCTTTGGCTTTTCCTTTTTTTGGCTTTTTTTCTCTTGCGGGGAAACGCTCTTGTCACGCTTACATGCCGGGATTATAGTTTGTGGCAGGTGGCATATTTGGCAGGCGGTATTACACATCGAAGTTTTGGGGCCAGATCCCCTTCGATACGGAGCTTTTTTTCTGACATATGGGGGACGTTGCTCTGACCCAGAATGCCAAACGGCAATCATAATAAACACAACTTAAACGCTTATCAACGGCAACCAAAATAACACAGGGAACAGGGAAATTATATGAGGGTAAAATCATCGTGTATTCAAAGGCAAAGTTTTGTGTTTTGTCTGTTTTTGTATGTCGATTTTATATGAATATATATAAGAGGATAAGTATGTTACATATATATTTAATGGACAAAGGGAACTTGAACTAATCGTTATAAAGAGTAGATATTGGGGTAAGGAGTTTTCGGAACTCTGGTTTCTAAATCCAAAGTAATTGCCTGGAAAATATTTTTCCCCTAGCATGCAGGACGTGGATTATATACACAGTTTATCACGAGGATATATAACATACATGTAACTTGAAACCAGTAGACTACAAAAGGTATAATTAACAATGAGAAATACGAAATAAATGAACTATTTTAAAATGTAACAGCAGCGCTGCATCGGCCTTTTTTTTTATATTAATTCTTATTCACTTCTGACGGAATGGCACTCTCTTTAAATTTAAATTACATGATAGCTATTGTGAAATATCAATGGCATTAACATTTTGAGGGATATACAAATAATGCACGAATTAAAAAAAACCGAAATTGTTGTCAGGTGCAATAAGGTAAGCGTTTAATTCCCATTTTTACCAGCGCCATAATCACATTAAACGAGCACCCATAAATACAATTATCAGCTGCTGCGGTGCGACAGAGACGCAGCAGGAGCGTGTGTGTGGATGTGTGTGTGTTTGGATGTTTGTTGTGTGCTTTCGAGAACATCGCGATGTTCGTATCAAAGAACATTTTCATACAATAATCACGTTTGTCGGGCCCTTCCGCTCCGCGAGTGGAGCCTCGATTGAATTACGCCTAAAATGCTGCAACAATTTTTCACTTTATGCGATATTATGCTGCAATTATGTGTGTCATCCTTCGAGCCCGCCGTCTCTTGCCGCGGCAGCTCCCTGGGCCTACGTTCGGCTACGTTTTCGGCCAGGCAACGAGGACATCGTTGTTGTTTGTTGCGTCAAATAAATTTCCAGCAGAAAGCAATTAAGTCGCGAATTAAGTACGGCGCATAGGACACGCAGGATACAGCAGAGGCACAAACACAAGCACAAGTACACACACACACGCATGGCCAGGACATGAGGCAATCACGTACTCCGGCATATGTGTGCGAGTCTGCCATGTCTGCCCGGCTGCCTCGTTTTTCCGCTTTTCCTGCTTTTCCAGCTATGGTTCCCCATCCACCTCTCTGGTCGCCCTGCCTGCGTGCTCAAAGTTTTAACGCGTTGTAATAAATGTTAATTTTGGCCCGACGAAAATCAACATTTATGGCGTGTTTTATGTGAGCTTCAACATATTTTCCGTGTTGCTGGTTATTTTTGCCCTGGCCGGGATTACGCTATGCCACGTACCCTGACCCGCCCGCAAGGTTTGTTTGCTCACCGTCCGGGCTTAATACTTAAAAAATATAATTATTTATTGATCTACAAACAAAATTAACATCTAAATGATACGGTGGTGCCCGAAACCCGAAATGAATGCAGCCAGCGATTGTGCGACATTTCATTCGCCGTGAACAAACATAATTAAGTTCACTCAAATGAATTTTCAATTAACCGTAAAATTTTATTTGATACTTCAACTGACTTAATTTCAATTGAACTTGCCGTAAAATAATTTTGGTTTTTTTAATTAAAGTCACGATCGGGCTATACCCTGTTTTCTATAGGTATGGAAAGATGGTTCTACATAATTACTAAAAAACTAATGCTATATTCTATTGATGGGTTTCTAATAATATTTTCAATTATTTTTGATTGAACTTTAAAAACAATTGTATGTCTTGGCTCTTTAAACAAAAAGTCGAGCTCTTTTGTGGACAAACTGATGAGTGCATAATCCAAATGTGTCACGTTGAATCAGGCAGAATTATTCGGTTCATTGGTTTGTATTTTTCTATGTTTTTGGGGGGCGAGCGGAGATCGCCCAAGTGATTATTGCATAGCCACTGGCGATATCCCAATGAATATGCAGCATAAATAAATAGCATAATTTGTGTTTTACAAATTTGTGCGATTACACACACAGTTCTTTTTTTGTTTTTTTTTTTTTTTTGCAGCTTTAGGGGGAATAACAAATATTTGTAAAGAGATTTTGAGTCAGTGAGGGCGTGAGTGTGTTTGCATAAAGTTAATTAAATTGTTTGCATGCGGCATTAACTTCTAATTAAATTTGCTTTAAATCAATACCGAGGGGAGAGCTTTCCAATGAAGTTTTAAAACGATTTTTGTCCTGTCTTTAAAGCAAATTTAATCAACTATTTGGAACTAAGCGAGACGGCCTAAGGCCATCTCCGGCTAGATATATACAGATACGGGTATATATATATAATATATATATTTATATATTTGTGTGGTGTGTTAGTGCAAGAGTAAAATTCTGTGTTGTATTTCTTTGTTGAGGTTATTTGGAGAACACAAACGATAAACGCTATTTGAGCATCATTTTCACGAGTTCATTTCTTTGTCGTACATATATTTTGAAGATGAGACCCCTGATTAATTAATTAATTCAAATTATGATTGACACTGACACGTCCTGGTTGTGTCCCCAAAGAAATCAGTTCGTGAAAATGGGGCATTAGGCAAACATATTCGCAGAAAAATCAAAATAATATCAACGAAAAATAATTAGGCAGCTCATAAAACAGAAAAGAACAGAAAAGAAAAGGAAACTCAAAAGGGCAAAAATGTTTCGAACGCAAACTGAAAAAGAGAAGGTTCGAAAAGTATAGAAAAATATATAGTATATAGCCATACCGCAGCTGCAGCAGCGACAGCGGTGGCGCGTGTTTGGGCCGCTTTTAATTGTGCCTGTAGGTGCAGGGGGGGATGGAAGTAGCGGCAGGGGTCGCGTGCGCACCTGCCCTTCACGGCGTCCATGCAAACCGTTATCGAGCCGTCGTCGTGCCTGGCGACGCTATCCTGCGGATGCGCGAACCGGCATTCGGATTCCGCCCGTTTGCAGGCGCCACGCAGGAATTCGCGGCACACCTGGATCATTAGTCCATCATCATCATCATCATTGCCATCATCATCATCATTATCATCATCATCATCATCATCGTATTAAGGACCCACACACACACACACATATATATATATAAGCGCAAGTTGAGGTTCATCGGTGGGCGGTGAGCGGTGAGCGGTACGGTTTTCGGTTCATCAGCGAGCGGTTCGGTTTTGGTTTTAAGTTTGAGTTTGATTTTTAAATACATTGTTTTTGGATTGCAAATGTGTGTTTCGTACACAGGTGTATTTTGCAAATAATCGGTTTGGTTTTCATTTGGAGTTGCAGCATTGTTGATATCGTTATCGGTTGATTGGTAGATTGGTTGTTTGGTTGATTGGTAGATTGGCGTTGGGCGTTGGCAGCGGATAGCAAAAGTGGCAGCAGTTGTGGTTCAGAGTGGATCAGTGGTGGTTTTTATTCGGTTTGGTGTGTGTGTGTGTTTTCAAGGCGGAGAAGGTGTGTGTGTGTATAGGTGTATTGTGTGTGTGTTTGTGTGTGTTTTTTGGAAATAATGGAAGGATATTCAGTAAGAAGTTCATTTCTTTTGTTTTGTTTATACTTTTTATATTTTTGTTGTTTACGTTTTAGTTTTCATCAAAAGAAAAGTTAAGTATTTGCGCAAAAATATACGAGTATATATATTTTATCGATTCGTTCCAAGTCAAAATTGAAGGCAAGTTGTTTGGGTTTAGTGGTTAGAGCCGATACGGATGCATTTCAAATTGGGTATTATTCATGTTAGCTTTTTTATTTGTTTTTTTATTGAATATTTTTCTGTTTTATCGTACTTTTGGGTACTTGCCTCTTGGAATTTCTTCTATTTTGTATTATTTTTAATATTTTTTTTGTGTTGATTTGATTTTGGTCTACATGCCGATAAGTTTTCAAATGGTTTCTGTTTATTTCTTTTGGGGTTGGTGCACTTTAGAGTACGATAAAAACACAAGAAAAACACGTAGCACAAACATAACAAAAGAGAACAACGGGAATGCACGGATTATTCAAAATCAAGAGTAAACTAAAACACAAAGACGTTACGGGGAGCTCGGGTTGGACTGTCTGTAGATAGTATATTTCGGTGTCTGCTGATTCAAAGTAAATAATGGCTCGTATCTCCAAGGAGTAACTAAAAATCAAAGTCTAGCAACGACTACCAACTCTATGGCGCTAAGGCGTCTTGACGGGTAGACGTTCTATATTTCATTTAAAGACTGTCTACAGGACAACAGAGCTACGAAAAATTGTCTAGGATTCTAGGGGGTCTGGAGATGGAATGAAAAGAGCTTCCCCTACTTCTTCAAAAAATCAAAATATTGGCTTGGCTGAGATCTAGGCGAAAACTAAAATATAAAATTTTAAGAAATCTGCAGATATCTGTGCAAAGAATTTTTTTAATAAAATTTCGACATATTTCCTTTTTGGGCTATTTACACAGGATTGGAAAGCTTCGTAATAAGCTCCTGAGAAGCAGCTGCTAGGCAAAGCTGCTTTAAATGTGCGATCGATTATCGATCTTTTTGAATTTAAATACTTATATACTTTGTTCTTATTTTGTTTTTTGATTATATAAAAAAGAGTTTAAAAAATAAAAGTAATAGAACCGTTAGACAATAAAATCAAGTTTTGTGATTTATTTGGTTTTTAATTTGGCGGTGTTAGACAAATACGAATGTGTGTCAGAAACGTTTTCGAATCAATTCTGGTTATTGGCGAATTTGGTTTTCGATCGCATTTTAAGCTCGATCCTTTGCAAACTTAAGAAAACTCAAAACTTTTGTACAATGTTTTCGGTTTTAGTTCGCAATAATTGTATACGTAGATTAATTCTAATTAGAATTGTAAATATAATTCATGCCACGATAAAATAAATGAAGAACAATCATAAGTAGAACTTTTTTGTTTCGTTGCGTGTAAGTCTCGCCGGCGAACAAACAGAATAAATTAACAAAATACAACGTAAGCGTAAATAAAATCGCAGTCAATCGACTTCCATGGATACATAAGCGTATATATAGAATTATTCAAGTAATTATAAAAACGGGCGAATCGCCCGGAACTCACCTCTAATCTGTCGGAACGTGGTATTTTCTGCTGGGCCACCTGCACTGTCTGTGGGACGACGGGTCCCAACTGCGAGGCCACGGCCGTATGATCCGGAGTCAGCAAGGTGGGCACCAGGTGTCCCGTTGCGTAGTAGGGACTGTACGAGTTGGCCGGAATGCCAGTCAGATAGGGATTTGTGGCCTGCAAAAGTTCGGTTGAGTTGGTCATTAGGTCATTTATCAAAATAATTCATCATCCTTCAGGGCGTAATTACATTAGCTGCCATCCGCATGGATTTGTACGAAATGTTTCCCCGTAATGGATATATTATCTACCTATGAATAATGCCTTAAATGTATTAAAGTACTTCTACACTCAGCTCTCTACTCTAACAGCCCCTTTTGAAACCTAATGACTCAACACCCCATTGTAAGCCCTCCACTGACCATAAGCTGACCCCTTCGGTTTTGGCACAAATTATGCTTGGCACGCTCTGGCCTACCCTTTTTTTTTCTTTCGGCCCTGGGCCTTTTCGGCCAACGGCTACGGCTATAATGAAAATTCATGCATTTTTCAACAATCAACATGCTTCCTAATGATGGCTGTCGTTTAGCTGCAAATCCACAGAAAGCATGTCGCAAATTATTTGAGAATTAATTTTCGATTTGTTATAAAAAGCGAGACGGATCTCTCCCCCGTCAGGACCTGCATGAATAAAACATTCCCCGTCCTCGCACCCTTTGGCACCCAATTTCGCGCACTTTCAATTCCCATTTTCCGTTTTCCATTTTATTTTTCTTGGCTGGTATTTCGGATATTCATGGTCATGGTTGCAAGGAGAACTTCGCTTATAAATATTCATATTTCCCCCGGTGGAAAACTGGTAATGGGTGGGGGTCCGAAAAGGTCTGTAGGGTGGAAAATTCAATTAAAGTATTAGACTGGGCACTTACCACGGCTGGCACTTGGCTCGATATAACCGGCTGGCCGGGCGCGATGCCCAACTGTTGCATCATTGCATTCTTGAGGGCCAAGTGATTGCGTCCATTTATCAATAATTGATCCTTCAGATGCTGTGGTGGATGAAAATATTTGCACGGCGGTTTATCACGATTACAGCGGCCCTGTAAAGTAAAGATTTAAAAGGAAATGTCTTAGTATGTTTAGCAGATTGTTAATAAATCGCCCCGAACTGACCACTTGCCATAATTCAGATTCGAATCGTGGGAGTGGCAATCTGGCCAGCCAGGAAGTCCTTTTGTCGTTCGAAATGAATTACTGGAAACAAATTTATGTTAATGTTATCGAAGGAGTGGGTTGTGCGTTGATTAACACAAATTAACCTTAATTCCTGGAAGGTTTCTGGTCCACTTGGCACTACCAAATGAAAATTAATCTTATTTTAGGGTCAGACCTTGTAACTATCAAGGCTTTCATGTAGTTTCTTGTACAAGGAGTCTCTTGTAATTCCCAGTATAAATTGTTTGGAATTTTCAGTCCCTTTGATATTCTTAAAATTGGAAGCCATTAAAAAGTTTCTTTGCCTGCAATAAGTGCTTTCCCCTATAATTTCTGTTATCCTTGGCATGACCCGGAGCTCTGAATAACTCCGTGTTCGTGCTGTCAACACATTGGCCCAAAGCCGGGCCAATTAACTGCATGCAAATGGGAATGCAATTTTCTTTCGGGGGAAATCAAGATGGCCGAATGCCGCAGAAACATGAAACAAGGCTCTGGCTAGCATACTTTTGGGCAACATGCTGGCTCGAAACTCATTTTTAATTGCGCAAAAGTAAAATTTCACTTCATTAGCAGGTGTAATTACGGCCACGGATTAACGCGGCACAACACACTCTCATTTTTAAGCCGAAATGTCAACAATAATTATAATGACCGAATGAAAAGAATGCGGGGGCAGGAGGAGGAGGAGTGGGCTAATGCGCCCTGATGCATGCAACATGGCATGTGGAAAAGGGATTTGCTGGAAAAAAAAAAACAACGAGGGCAGGCCAGAAGGCAGTCAGGCAGGACAGCAGGCAGGCAAACAAATATGCATGTAAATTATATTTAATTCAGAGCAAATGAAGTTAACAAATATTTGCATACAGCGAGCGACTCAACTGCCGGCCAAAGTTCCACAAAAATGAGAGAAGTGCAAAGAAAAAAGTACAAATTTGTATGTAAAATGGAAAATTGTGTGTGCATAAATTGATTGTTTACTCTGGTCAGAGGAGGACAGCCAGTCCTCCTGCAGTAACACTGTTCCGAGGACATGCCAACTCGATTTCGGTTTCCTTTTCTTCTTTTATGCTTTTCTGATTTTCAGTTTTTATTCGTTGTTTTTTTTTGCCCTGCTGGTGATGGCATTTAAAATTTATGATGCTATGAAAGCTGTACAAGATTTATGGCGGCAAACAACTGGCGCTAACTCAAAAATAATTGTTGCCGAACAACATTTCTGTTTACTTTTATTTGTGCTGCTGCGATTCTGCAAATATTTCGCCAGCTATTGACAAATGTGGGACAAACTAGCAGGAGCAACTTTTTAATAAACTCCCAACTATCTGTGGGAGCTGTGGCTGCATTGGAGACAAAGCCATAAATTTGACTAATTAATTGGCAAATTGTATGTCATCTCAGGCTATGCTACTTGTCTAAGCGCTGGATAAATATTTGGAAGGACAACAAAATACTTTGAATTGTTGATTCGTAATTTCGATCAATGCACACAAAATATTTATTGACAGCCAGCAAATATTTTTCTCCATCCTTCTGCGCCAAAAACTTTCAATCAGCAACTGTCGGTGGAAAATGGCAACTTTCACAGGACACACTCGCACCGACACTCCGACACTCAGACACTCAGACAAATGCAAACGCACATGAATGGCAGCCACTTTGGGATATTTGTTTGTGCTTATTGGCGCCATTGGCTGTAATTTAATGCCTCGCTTGAGATTATTCAACAACAGCAACCGATTGCAGCATTTGTATCTCCATTTTGTATCTGCATCGGTCCTCTATCTGCCATTGATTGCACTAATTTGCTTTAATGAAATACTAATGCAATTTTTTAGACCGCTCTCACTTGTTGCCTTTTCGATTTACAGCAGTAGTAACTGGGTTAATTGCCACCTGATGGCCATAGAGCTGGCCAATTGAATTATCAGTGGCAATAAACTGAAATGTTTTAAGTTATTGATTAATCTATAAATCGATTTGGCGTCAGCTTCTCGCCATTCAAGGGCTTTGGCAACAAATTTAAATTGCATTTGCCGGCCACAATCAAATAAGACATTATTCTTGCAGTCCAAGGAAGATCCGTGCCCCGGAGGACAGACATTATCGGCGAGTGCCAAGCGTTTTCCGTTTCACCTCCACTCCTTGGAGGCAGGCAGGGACCTGGGGGCAATTTCGTTCTTGTGGCTGGCTGGCGCCCGTAGATATGCAACACTTTCTTGCCACTGCCGCTTGACATTGCCACCGCGATTTCGGTCCCTTTTTCCTGTCTATTCTCACTCTTTTTCTATATTTTTCTTCTCTTTTTTTGCCACACGCCACACTAAACATTTTCATGTCATTTCGATTGTAATCTGCATGACTGCCTCTCTCCTTCGGCGTGCAAGCAAAAAAAAGTGCGAGAAAGAGAGAGTCAGAGGAAGTGGAGGAGTGCGAGTGCCAGTGCGAAAATTGCAAATGGTGTCCACTCACGCACGCAGGAGGAAAAATGGCAAAAATGGCGGCTGGGGAGGAGCTGTGGAGGAGCATATTTGCATTGCCAGTGTTCGCGTTGTGCAACTGAAACTGGAACTGGAACCCTTTTTAGAGCATTCGGTTGGCTTTTTTTTCGCTCGCAACGCTTCTTGTTTCACAGATCCGGTCTGATGCAGATTATCCGCTTTAAATTGCAATGATTACTTTTTCGCTTTCCACTTCTATTTTTTCACTCCGCTTCTCTCCTTTCTCTATTTTTTGCCTTTTTTTTTGGATGGGATATATAGTAGTGATGGCATTTCAGAGCCATTTTTCTTCTTTTGCCAGGCCATTCGAAACAATGTCGCTGTCGTCTAGCATTCTGGTTCTGGAATGGAAAAATCCAATGGGTAGGAGGTAGGAGCAGGCGACGAGCCGGCATTGGCTAAGGAATTTCTCATGTTTTCATGCCAAGTGCAAGTCAGGTCCAGTCATGTATATCGTCGCGTATCGCATTGCCATTTGGTCGACATGCGTCTTGGGATGCCTTTCGTCCCAAGTCCTTACCCCAAGACTGACGCCCCAGCGCAGCTGCTGCCCATCAACTGGGCGGCCAAAGCTGGTATCGGGGGATCCACAAGCCAGGAGCACTCAAGACCATGTCCTCGTACTCGTCCTCGTCCTCGTCCTCGTCCAAGTCGTTGGGTATTAAATGTCATTTTGCATTTCGTGACAAGTTGGCTAATCTGACTCGAAAGTTATTTATTTCTTCTTTGTTGAGTGCAAAGGAATTTTTCTTACACTTTTTTTCCTTTGCTCCCAGCATCATAGCCTCCCAGCTTCCAGCATTTTCATGGCATTTGCTCAGGGTCTCTGTTTGCTCGGAACTCGGATCGGAACGCCCTCTGCCCTTCCACCCTAGTTTCCCATAGTAAGTTTAGCTACTTTTCTTCAATTTGGCGGCGATAGGAATCGCCTTTGAATGTTAATAAAACGGATTTTTATGCAAATTTAAAACTGTTTAGTGGTTCGACTTTGCTATGCATTAGGAGAGAAAAAAATGCTATGCCGTCTGGGGTTTTTCGGCAAAATAGACAAAGAGTTGGAATAATGCGAATGAAATATGTTTGCCGGGAGAGATAATAGGAAGTGGGTTTAAGGTCCAACAGATTTTGGTTGAATATTAAAGGCCAACGATATTTACTTATATATTTTAGAGGGAATTGCTGGAGTTTCGAACTCGCTGGGCAACTTATGATAAGCCACTTTGGGCCACACACACAAATTGCATGTCCCCCGAAAACTTGCCTCCACCCATTGGAAACTCCATTTAAGGCTTTACATAAAACATAAGCAGAAATGTTGCCGAGTAAATATGAAAAGAAAAAGAAAACAAGCATAATTCCTGACACACTCTTCCCTGGTTTTTTTTTTTGGGCAAGCCAGTTGCCAAAAAATTTAATGCAAACTAACGACACTACAAGCTTTGGCACTTTAGATGCCAACCCACACACATCCCAGGCGAAAGAGACAGTCTGATGGGGTTTAAGAGAGAGGGCAATAGTGAAAAACTATTTTAAACGCTTAACGGAGAACTCAATTTATTTTCACTTGGCCTTCCTTCGCACAGACACACAGACACAGTCATAGTAGCTGAAAACGTGGCTCAATAACACAAACAGCAAATAGAGATAATCAAAAAGCAATTGCAAACAACAAGCAAGCCTCAAAATAGCAGAGCAGAGAAGCAGAGATGCTGTGGACACAGTGAGATATTTATTGTATAAATGCCAGCTACAAAATAAATTAAAAATGACAATTCACCGTAGGCATGGCCTGGGAAATCAAGGCAATTTTCCATGTGCCACACACAACTGCAACGGCAACAGAAACGGCAATAAAAGCAACTAGATGCACCATAGTTTGCAGTTTAATTTTCAATATGGCTAGCCGGCAGATCCGAGCGAGCATTGAAAATGAAAATATTTTCCTGAAATGCAAACAAATTGGCAAAAGGCAAATGGTCAATATTTGCTGGCCATAGGAGCCAGGGAAAAGTGTTTGCCCGGCCCAGGACAAAACAATGGCTAAAAAGTTGGGGCGGGGAGGGGGCTTTTCCGAGAGGGGGCAGCAACAGGAGGAAGGAGGCGGGATTGGTTGTCTACCGATGGCGGCGACCAGCGGCGCATGTTAAGCGATTTGCTTCAGACAAAAGGCAGCCAACGGCTGTATCTGCAGTCACTGAACTCCTCCTAAAAGTATGCAGCGAAAAATAGCCATGCATATGTGTGTTTCTCTTCGCTTTTTTTCCCCCTATCTCCGTGGGGATGTGTGTGAGTGTGTGTGACTGTGTGTGTTTGTTGCATGGGAAACAATGAGCGTGCCTCGACTTCTGCGGCCATGTTTTTTTTCAATCATGCGTTCGCTTCCTCATTCATTTCAGTCGTTCAATGGGGCCTTCACCACTGCAGTTGCATACTTTTGGGATTTCGATTCCCCACACAGATTCCCCACACGATCTCATCCTCACTTTTGGAATGCATACATATACACTATTCCTGGTTGGCCCAGTGCGACAATCAGACTTGCTAGTTTTAATTTCTGAACTAGCAACTAAGGACCTTTGGCAAACAATTGTCAAGGGGCAGGTCCTGTTTTCAAGGGATTTGTGTTAATTGAAAAATGTTAGCCCACATTTCAGGGCACATGCTTCTATAAAAATATCAGTTATGGGTGCTGCAGTTAAAGCTTTTTAAAAATATAATTATAATTTGCAAATTGAGTTTTTTTGGCTTTTTTTTGCTCCTACCCCACTTGATTTAAAATGGCCATTTCAGTAGTGGCTCTATCTCATTGCCGTGTTTTCGTTTCATTTGCTCATTTAACCTCTTCTCGACTTGGCCCGCCTCTGCCCCCCACCTCTGGCACTCCTCTCATTTCACTTGCCACTGCTTATCAGCCTCGAAATTCACTTAATTTAATTAAAGCGGAGAGCGAAAAAAAAAACGAAAATAATAAAACGTTGAGAGCGCCACTCGCGAAGCAAAATGGCCAAAAATAAAAAAAAGCAAGCGAAAATAAGTAAGAAGGACGCTCCACATTATTTTTGCACACACACACAGAGAAGTCCTGGTGCAGTAGTCCTGGTCATTTCGCTACCATCGCCCCATCATCATCATTCCGGAGGAGCCATCATCGGTGTGGACGTCATTGCTTCATTTTCGCCTGCCGGTTACGGGGCTTCGGCACCGTTGCGCCCCCGAATTAATTTCCGTTTTGCAAACCAATTGAAAATCCAATTTTCAATACACAAACCATATAACGCCATGCTCGTCCTGCTCCTGCCTCTCTCTTCCAGTCTATGGCATACGTTTAACTAACGTTACCCTCGGAATGGCCGGCACACGTGGAAAAGTTTGCTCACATTTAAAGGGCTTTAAAAAAGTGGCCAGCTAGGGAGTACAGGGAGGACTGGCAGGCAGTGTCGAGCAGGGAACTGGAAACTGGAGGCCATTGGCCACTGCGCCCGAAAGTAGGCAACAATATATATGGGTATTAAACGTAAACCGACTGCAGCCTGCAGGAAAACAGCCCCAGAGCTCAGCCCCTTTCCCATTAGCCCCCGTTGGGTTTGCATTGCCGTGTTTATTTGTATACAAGCCCACACACACACGCACACGTGTACAACACACACCCATACAACCGCATAATGCACGCTGTGGCGCCCTAGCAGGGACTCCTGTAGGGAGAGGATCCTGCGGCAGGCTGCGGTGCATGTGTGCGTGTTGTGGCACATTGATTTTTTTTGTGCCTGGGCCTGGGCCTGGGCCTTTAACTGCAGCCTAGAGCTAAAGGCTTTCCCGCTCTATGATTTGACCACATTTCTATGCCGCTTTACAAATTGCTGGGAAGCCCAGCGACTCTGAAGCTAGAGGAGGGACAGGGGCACTCTGTTAGGGGGATTTGGTCCTGTAGCGGTACGATTAATCTGGTTAGCAGTATCTAACTGGAGGCCTTTGTTTAATCCCCTGGCAGCAGCAGTACTAGGCCTCGGGGGGGAATTTTTATTCTGCAATTGGGATCAATTTACATTGCAGAATGTTTGCTTTGCAGTTATTTTGCTGTTTAATTCCATATGTGGGCCGGAGGTCCTTTAAAAAATTAAAAAAACGGGAAGCCTCTTCCTCTAAGCCTCTCAATATGTTGCGGTATTTTGTGCTCTGCCAGCCATTTTTTCTGTTCACCCAACCGCTCTTCCTCTCCTTTATGATGGAAATAAATTCTTCAACATTCACATTTTTCAACTTTTTGACGCACAGGACCAAAACATGCCATATAATTGGGGGGAGTCTTGGATCTTATCCTGGTTGCGAAATCGACACTCACATAGACACACACGCAGAAGATTGGTATAAGCTGCGGCAACATTTAATGGCGAGCTTCGTTTTTGGCAGACATTGATGACTTTTTAACTGCAGTCATTTGCAAGGCGGCGTCGTTTACACACCCACACCCACACACACACACACACCGCAACCGACATAGATATGGCGAATGTTTGCCTAGGCACTCACACACTCACTCGCACGTTGCTGTGGCGTTTCCGTTTCCTCAGGGACACTTGGAGAAAATATTGGCAGATATACAAAAAATTGAAAAAGTATTTTTTTAATTATTAAACCTTGATCTTCTTTGTGAGAGTTAGTCCTTGAACTTTGTTATTAAAATTGCCATATTAGGTATGTGTTTTTTCGAGTGCACCCTTTGCGTTTGTGGAGCATTGTAAGCCATTTGAGCAGAAGGCGGCGACATCGGGAAAATATCGCGTGACGCGGCGATAAAAATAATCATCATAATGTAATATGAAAAGAGGCCAGCGAAACGAACACAAGCCCGCTTGCTTAATCGATTTTCCCTTTTTTCCCGCCAGGGGGGCTTGGGGTCTTGGGGGCTGGAGGGCTTGGCATGGAGGCGGAAGGGGCGTGGCCCCATTTAATGCGATTATTTGCGATTTCTTTTCTGTGGACGTCCGCAGTGTCCGCAAATTAACGAGCCCCCATAATAATTTAGTCGCATGCCGTAATAACAGGCCGCAGGAGTGTGTGTCCCTCGATTTGGCCAGTTGGGGGGAGTGGTTGTTGTTGTTGTTGGGGTTTTTGGTGGCCCCAAGGTCGTGACAGAGGCAAATTGATTTCTTTTCATGTTGTCCGACATATGTTGCCGACTTTTTGGCGCCAACGCCAACCTCGCTCCAAGACATTTGCATGATCGTAAAATGAGAAATAAAAACGGGTTGTGTTGTGGTGTGTCTTGGGGCGTGGCGGCCGGCGTTTAAGCGAGTGGGTGAATAACAAATTTTATTGCCCATATGTGTTTTGTCCTCGGGCAATGGTTTATTTATTTATTTACTTTTATATATTTGCGTATATCCTTGAGCCAACATCGTTTGCAATTATTATAGCATACTTATTGGGGCCCGCGGCTCATTGTTGGCAACTTTTTGGGTTACAGGCCTCTAACCCTCTCTAAACTTTGTCACAATGGGGCACTTGACATTCAATACTGGCATGCCAAGGCATTTCAATGCGGCAAACTAATTGAAAAGGGAAGCTCCGACAACAGACAACAGCCAACAAGGAGAAAGTTTATGGCAAACACACAAGTCTCGGGCTCAGAGAGGAGACGACACGAGGACACGCTTTTAATAAATCCATCACATAACCCGCATTATTAAAAAGATCCAAGTCCTGACACGAACAAGCAAAGTTTCGCTGGCAAACACAAACACAGAGACAGAAGCGGAGACGGAGACGGAGACTTAGATAGGAGGACAAACATGTCCTGGGGACAGAGATGGAAGAGGATGCACAGAAAAAGAGAGATGGAGAAGGTACACATACATGGGGAGTGGAGCACAAAAAGCGCTTATCAAATTTCCACAAACGACGACAATCAAACCGAAGGCAGCAGGACGGCAGGACCCAGGCCAGGACAAAATGATTGGACGTTGGCTGCTCTTGAGTGAATGTAATCGCCAATAAACTGCATAAAGCGCATATGAGCTGGACTGACTGACAATGGGCGAGCGGTCGGGTGGGCAGGACATCGAAGGGATTCAATCAATGCGCAAACAAAAGGCCAGCGGACCGGAGCTAGAGGCTTCTCTAGGCGAAGACCCAAAGGCACATAAATAATTCAATTGTCAACACACTCGCCAGTGCAACATGCGATAATATTACCCCTCTTGCCCACTTGCCCCATCGAAAGTAAAACTTTTCTGCCAACAGAAATAAACTTTTTCTTGCCGCCGATGTTGCCATGTAACAACTTTATCGATTTACACAAAATGAGCCTCGTTATTAGTTAGAAGGAGCCATGTGTGACCAACGAAAAAAAATCCAAACGGAAGAGAAAGGCTGGAACTGGCCGGGAGACAGTTGCCATTGACAGTTGCCGGCGAAAGGAAGGAACAAGTTGGGGTATTTCCCTGGGACTTTTCACCTCAATTATAGTCTCGACTTTAGGCCAGCTGACTAATCCCGAGTCCTTAGACCAGGATCTCTATCTGCGGCATCCTCCATTCCCCTTCCAAGCGTGCAACATTTTTTATTGCCTCTTCCCTGCTTTTATGACTTGCCACAGCTCCCCCTTTCGATTTTTATGATTTGCTACACACCCGGCTACATTTCCTGTGCTTTCGATTTTAAAGCCTCACACACACACACACTCACACACATGTCAGTTAATGGTGTGAGAGTGCGAGTCCTTCGATATCCTGGGCAATTTTTTATTGTTAGAAAATTGTTTTCTCTGCACAACGTTACGCAAGGAAAAAAATTGATTTCTTGTCTTTATGGCATTGTCCTTTTGGCAGGATGGCTCGATAGCCTGGCTGCTGCTGGCAAATTTAATATGTTATCCTTCGATGTGCGTCCCTGTCTTGGCTGCTGGGTGTTGTTTGTTTGAAAAATATTGAATTTTTTGCAAAATAAAAAGGATAAAGGATAACATCTTTTGCCGTGTTTGCGGAAACCGAAGCAAACCAAGCAATGACAGGGGTGAGGGTAGCCCAGAAAGTGGAAAATTGTCCCTTCTTTCCTTTTTCAGCCCTAGAGTCCTTGCTTGTCCATTTTGTGGTTAACTTGTTTCGGTTTCCTTTCTTTTTGATTGTCTAACATGTGTTTCTCGCTTACTAAACATATACAAACACATACATCCCTCTACACACATATATAAAATAAACTTATATAAAGTAAACCGTATCTGAGAGATATTTGATTTCAGAAATTGAATTGCATTTAATTTGCCGCCTCTGTTTTGAGACTCTGGTCTTGGTCTGTGGCAGCTTATTGGCTTGCCATATTTTCTATATTTCGTTCAGGTGTCGAATAAATTATGGAAAACTTTCAGCTCCAATAAATTGTTCAACAAATTGTATCTCTAGCATCGCATTTACTTGCCGTACTATTAGGACTTCGAGTGTTTTAGTACTTCGGCATCGAAACTCACCTGAAAGTAAAAGATCAAGTTTTCGTTTTTTTAGACAAATATTTATATGTGGATTTAATTTATTTTGAGAAGTATATTGGCATTTAATTAAGGACCTATGAAAACTATTACTAAAAGCTCTTGTTAAAGAATAGGTCGTGGCTTTAAAGGACTGCATTTAGTTTCTGTTTTATATTTTTTCAATTTAAGCTGCCTTCTTGGCTGCCACAGTTTCCTCTGCGGGCTGCCCGTGGGGCAAAAATCCAACTGTTGAGTCTAACTAAAAAATATTATGAATATTTTTGAGCTCCGTCTCTGGGGATTTTTATTTCGCCATTATTTTTTTGTGCAGCGTTTTTTGTTCATCAACAAAGCATTAGCGCTTGCCCGCTTAGGGACTTTCACAATGTGGTTTTTTGTTTTATTTCCTTTATTTATTTTTTGTCTGCACAAGTGTGGGCATGGGGGCGTGTAGGCGTGTCGGGGCCCCGTAGGGCAGCACAAACAGACAAACAAACAAACAAATAAACGGGGCAAATGATGAGCAGCGGTGGGCTGGCAAACAAATGAGAAAAAATTTCAATTCTAACAGAGAGAGAAAAAAATCGTTAAAAACACACAGAGAGGTGAAAGGGGCAGAGGTGGGGCGTAGGGGGTAGTCTCAGTAAAAAAAAACATAAAAAATAATATCATGAATGCAATGACTTTTAATGTACAGTTATTGCACAGCTGTCTGATGTGTCATACTCTTTTACTTTTTCCTCAGAAATAAACAAATATGTATATATTTTAATATTGCATACTTTCTGGCTCTGAAGCTGGCTCTGCAGCTGCAAGGAGAGCATAAAATAAGTGCTGCATGTGTGTGTGTGTGTGTGTGCCATGTGCACTGCACCGTGTATCCTTTTTGGCAAGCTTCATTGCCACTTTTGGCCAGGAAGGGTGGACCGACCGCCAAACAGTGGGGCAGACAGTCAGACGCCCGTAGCCCGCCGCACATACTAATAAGGCTAAGTGGCAATGACAAACACAAATGCACAAACGTATAAAAATCGGTTGAAAGCCCGCCCAGAGGAGGGTGAGGGAAAGTGACAGCCACTTGGGCGACAAATTCCTGTTTGGGTCTCTCTGCGGGAGCACAAAGCGAACTTTTTACGACTCTGGGATGACCTCATAAACATGCGTGTTTATATTTTCCACCCTCGTTTGATTCTATTTTATAATTAACAGAGATTAGTTCCAATATATTTCTACACTTTTTAAATATAATACTCCGTCAAGAGTCATCAGTGGAGGGTCTCAGCAAACTTCCATTAAATGCAAAAGTTGTCATTGTCATTTTGGCTATTTATAGGCAACTGTCATATTGCAAAGTGATGCCCTGCACTCGAACCATTAGCCACAAGCCCTGTCCCTGGCCCTGCCCCTGTCCCGGAGCCATTTCTTTTATAATTCTTTCGTTAAGGAAAAATTGCAAGGAACTCTCCTCCTCCTCTGAGATGCTGCTGCCTTGTCAAGCCATAAAATGTTATCACAAAAAGTATTTTCCAAGTCAGCGCACACACAAAAAGCATCTGAGTGGGTCCGGAGGGCGGGAGCAGGATCTGCCCCTGGAGTGTGAGGGAGACAGACAAGCTTCAAAGCAAAAGTTCGGTAACACACACACACATACACACTCTACTACACACACTTGTGCAGCCGGTGAAAGTTACAAATAGAGCTACCATAAAATTTCATATGCTTATCACGTGCGTTATACCTTCCACCGCCCAAGGACCGCCCACTCGAGTTCACTATCCCCCGGCCGACAGATGGCGCCAAATTGCGCTTGCATCGCTGTCAGCCCTTTCGCATTTTTTGTTTTTTTTTTTCGCATTTTTGGAGCCAACTGTACACCGCAGCAGTGTGGAAATATTTTCGCTATTTTAAGCTGACAACGTTGCGTTCCAGAGGCCCTTGCTCTATGACTATTTTATTGTCATATTTATCTACAATCAAGCGGCACAGACACACACTTTCCCTCACTCTGAACCATCCGACCAAAAATAAAGAATAGCAGCCAGCTCCCCCCTGGTTTCTGGCCTGCATCTGACAAAACAAAAAACTCCAGGCCAAGAGTGCGTTTTCCACCGACATGTCACAGGGAATTGGCTTCTCTTTGTTTTTTTGCAGCTCCACCCAATTTTTGGTCCTTCGACATTTGACGCTTCGAGAGAGCATTGTTTAGGGGCTGACATATTGGAGATAAGAGTGGCATATAGCCATAGCATTTCTATCCGAGCCAAAAGCCATAAAGCCCAGTCGAAACTCAATTAAAATTACATGCCACCGATAAGGTCCTAAAAACTAAAATTAATGCAGTCATTTTCTGGCATTGAAAGGCTGCCCTTCCCCCCACAAAGAAAGCTGGCACCGATTGCGATATTAGTGGCCCACTTTCGGGAATCAAATAAAAAACTTGCCCGACTTTTGGAGGACGGGGCCCGGAGCGGAGGCCAGAAAAGTTAACCAAACGGCCGGGCCGTGGTGCTGAGCACATGTGACCCAGATAATCTTATTATGAACTCATTTGGAGCGCACTTTGGCACAGAAAGCAGAAAACACCATCAAATTAGATTCAATGAGGGCGCCCAGTTTTCCAATAAATTGTGGCAAATTATGCGGCCAAAGTTTAAATTCGATTCTTATGTAAATACAAGGCAACAGGAGGCTGCAGTTGGACTGGCTGGATGCCTTACCTTTAGCCTTTATCTTCGATCCGAAAGCCAGGTGGCGGACAAAGCTCGCCCCGACAGCTGTGAACTGACCCTCTAATCTGCATAATTTGCCCAGGGAAGCCGAGAGACGAACGAAGGTGAGGTCCCTGCGGCATTATAAATAGTCAAAGATATTTATTTGTAATGAGGACCGAGGGTTGCCAGCCGGCCAAGACTTTCGACCGAAGCTGCAAACACCAACAACAGCGGTCATTGCCAGTCGCTCTCTACGGGGTAGTTTGCCCCGGACTCCTGGGCGGATGCTGATGTGGATTCGTACACGGACTTTTTGTACGATTAGAGGACACAACATCTGCTCTATGGGCAAAGTTCTTGCTCTAACAGCCGACCACTGAGTTATGTTGAGGATAGACCTTTTTCCTCAAGTCCTCCCTGCCGTTCGTCTGCCGCCAAAAGTTGATTAAAAACTGCAGGCGGTGGGCAGTTGATTGCTCGGACGACTATTTTATGGTCAATTATGCCAAGTTTTGAGACCTGTTTTGCGGTGAGTGTTTTGGACCGCAAATGATAGTTCATTGCTCAATCAATATGAGGTTTTGGGGGAACATCATTTACTTCATCCACCCAATTGAATTATTACAGGAGGCGTAGGACGATTTATTATTAAATAAGCATGACAAATGACTGAAGGATCAATACAAGACAGTGGGCAAAAGATGTCTTTTCTTCAATAAAAACTAATGCCTGAGTTTTAAATATTTCGGGAGTCCACTTGACTTTTTGTGGGCTTCTATTCGCCACTTAAGAGAAATCGTTGAAGCCTTTGGTATTTATCGATTCCAAAGAAAAACACATCATAAGTTTACCCTAATCCTCTTATCCAGTCTTTTTATCCCGGCTCAGCATATATCACAGTATTTTGCGCAATTTTCCCCCGTTGGGTCACCTACCCCAGTCCAAGGTCAAATTTTCCAGCCCCCGGCTCGCCAGTTTCCCACCTCTACTCTATATTTTGCCCACTCTTGACACGGCCCTTTGTTGTTGGGGCAGCCACAGGAGCTCAGTCATGTGTAAGTCAAATGAATTTGTCATGAGGTTTTTTCCCCACTGCTGTTATGGCTCCAGCTCCTGCTCCCCAGCTCCTGCTCCCGGTGCTATAGCTGCTTAGGAAACCGAAAAAGTGACAGCCCATCCAGGCACAAGCACACAGGGGAAAAATCAAAGTAATGGGAGGTAAATATTTTCCAAAAATTATAAAAATCAAGAGCAGTAGAGGTGGGTCTTTAAGAACTCTTTAACTTTCAGTTAATCCTTCGTAGTTTTCAGGGAAACATTTTATTCCCCATTTTGTCCAGTGCACATATCTATCGGATATAGAAAGCCACTTGGCAGTTGGGTATTGGTATTGGTATTGGTATTGGGGCATTTATAAATGTAATGCCAATAAATGCGCTGGGACCTGTGAAAATCTATCGATTGCCAACCGTGTCTCGATTCAAAAGAGTTTCCCAGTACCTCGTGTCACCGGCAGACCGCCCGAGGCTTGATTGGCAAATGCCGCAGCGGGTGGACTCGCTCCCTCCCCAGCCACCTTCACAGTGTGTGACTTGGACGACTGGCGCCAGAGTCATAGCCAGAACCAGAGGGCGTTGGTGGCCAAAGTAAAGCGGCCTAAATAGAAAACTTGACAGGTGTTTGCCTCGGGCTTCGCCTTTTGGCCGACTTCCGTCTGACGTCTGGCATTTTTAAGTGCCCTAAAATACAATCCAAGAGCGCTTAATTATGCACGGTCCGATGTCCGAAAATCTGCAGGAAGCAATTACGTGGGCGGACTGAAATCGGATAGTGGTGCAGTGTTATTCCTAAGGGGTGGGAGATGACTCATTCGCCATTTGAAGAACCCTCCTTCTCGTTTTGGTGTTGATGACGTCAACTTAGCAGAAACCCCCAAGGGGATGTAAGCCAGAAAGCCAGAAGCCAAAAACGGAATACGAATCCAAAGTCAAGCACACACAAATCAAAGCCAAGAATTTTTGCATTGGAGAAGGCTTCCTTTCAAACTCGAAACCGGAAGTGCCTTCCTATAAGACCCCAGAGAATGAGCGAAACTAGCGAAGGGTTGTCAGGACTTCTCCAACTTTGAGTCAAAGAGCGCTTGAGTGGGAATTAAAGGAGCAGCGAGGGTTTCGAGAGCGATGAGGTGAAAAGACTTTGTGGATTTGATCCAATTAGCCAGTTCAAAATAAGAGAGAGCGAGAAATCCCCATTAAAGCTTACACTTCTATCCATTCTTTTCACCTTCTTAGTGACTTACTTTAAGCACCTTTAAGATCAAACTTTGTCGAATATTACGGGATGGGAAACTCCATTAAGTCGAGCCGCAATCTCATTAGAAGTCGGCACTTTTTGGCGCATTTTCCGGTTCTATTACCAGTGCTAACCGCCGACATACACACGCATTCAAGTTTAATTAACAAGAACGAAAAAGTTTTGTGCAACAAATCCCAAGTTTATCTCCCTCACGATTGACAAGAGAACGCTCCGGCTCCCGCTCCCGCTCCCGTAAACCGAAGGAAAACTTTTACATTATTAAACTGGAAATGGAGCCGAGACTGGTTTGAAATGTTGACAGCAATTTGACAGGACCAATAGCCCAGCCCATCGACAACAGAAACATTTACACGGCCTACGAAATGAAACAATAATAACAATAATACTAAAAAAGACACAAAACCGAGCTGACGGGGGTGGAGTGGAAGAAAATTCCATGATTGCCAGGACAACGACTCCTTCTCAAGGGTTGTGTCCTACAATGAGCGTGGCAACAAAATAAATAAATAAGAAAAAAAAATAAAAAAAAGGGATCGTGGGTAAAGGGGTAGGGGAATGTAAAACAAATTTGTTTATTGTTGACACTTGAATCGGCAAACGGGATAAGGATAAAGGACGATGACACCTCAACCTTTCGTCCTCTGGCCATTGTTTAGCGTTTGGGGAGAAAAGGAAAAAGGGTTCGAGAACTTTAGAGTTATCCTGTTATAGGACACCTTATAACGGTGACTGCTGGCTGGCTGGCTGCTCTTCCTGATTTATGAGCGTGTGCCGCCGCTTGCCTCGCTTTGTGCCTCATATCCTCTTAGCATGCTAATTGCGCCTCATTCTTCGCTTACGGGACACGTCTTCATATCCACAGCACCTCGCCACAAAAAAAAGAGACAACCGAAAACCAAAAACCCGAAAAAATCCAGAAGATATTCAGAAGAAGGTACCCTGGAACTGGAAGCCCAGTTACGTGTGGAACGTGCCGCATAATTCAGGTTTGCCTTTCACTCCGCCGCCTTATTGAATCGCCGCTTCCCATTTGGGACACTTTTGTCGAGTGCCTCCATCCCAGGCTCTTTGGCATTCATGCGGGTAATTTATGTAAATTTATTGTTCCTTTATCTGTTCTTTTTCAGGCATTTCTTCCAGAGTATCTGCCTGAGTATTTTTGGTGTCTCCCCGGCGCGTGTTTGCTGTCAAAATATTGGGACGCCCATCGACCCAAGCCGCAGCCGGCTTCCAGCATGAGGAGCAGGCTTAATCAATTAATAATGAGAATGCAGATGTTTGATTCCGGATGCTTGTTACGTTTCTCGTGGCCAATGGGACGCAATGAATAAGGAATCGTTTTAACGCTCTTGAATATTCAGACATCTGATTTGCAGAATAACAGAGTGGGAGTGGGATTATGAAAGGGAAGCTTTAGTTTTTCATTCTTCAAAAGTGGTGGCATTCTCACACATTCTGCACTCACTGCACAATACCTCATTTCCATAGTTTCCTATTTCCTATCCCTCGAACCCATTTAACCCTTGGAAAATTGCAATTCCCCCAACGTTTATTGATTCCCTGGCCAAGTTAACCCTCTAACGTCCGCTTACCCCCAAAAAGGAATTTGTATTTATTAATAATGCTCCTGGGTGTGGGGCTACGCTTTCAACGCTTCCGACGATTTCGACATTTGGTTTTATTGTTTCATGCAAAGACATTCGCAAGCATTTGCAACAACCCCCACACAACTAAACCGAACAAACTCAATTACGTAATAAAAATTTATGAACGTTCCCCCGACCCTAGACCAGAAACCAGCGACCAGCGACCGGAGAAAGGACATTAAAATTGTTGTTTGCTCTTCTCTCCCCAGTTGGGAAATGCTATTGATTTTGCCGCCTGGGCTTGGCCCCCGTCCTGGTCTAAGCCCGAATATTGATGACCACGAATCGGGAGTAGATCAGACCAAATCCTATATCATTAATACTTGTAAGCGAAAAGGCGAGAAAACCCAGCATTGACCCTCATTTGGGCGAGCTTTTTGTGGGCGAGTGCGTTTATGTAATTCATCTCAATAAAACTCGAGAAATCCACACACACAGTCCAGTCCGGCGGCGGAGGAAAAAAACTATAAAATGTCTCCAGGAAGTGAATAAATAACTAAGGGTTCGTGCCGAACGCGTGTCCCGTTTCGGAATTTATTATGGATTTATCCTGGGGTGGATGTGAATTTTTAGAGTCCCTCGACTTTTGGTACGAAGGAGTGAGTTGGTCACTCAACGCCAGCTGCTAATTGTGATCTGTGTGCGTGTGAACGACTTTCGTTTGACCTTCCAGCAGCAGCAGCAGCACTGAACTTGTTATCAACGCCGAAAAATCAAACAGAACCCGCTACGAAAACTCCCAAAAATCTAAACAAGTTCCCCCCCGAAAGCCTGGGAAAATAATGGCCAGAGATGGACAACCCTTGAGATACATCTAAGGACGAGAACCTGAACCTGAACCCGGAGCATTTTCAATATATTTATAAGCACATTATAATGCATTGTTGTCTTTCATTGAAATGCGAGTATCCTTTGTCACATGCACAGCTCAGCATATTAATGATTTCTATTCCTGCCCAGGCAGCATCCCTTCAAGGAGTTTAGTTTTCCCTCAAAAAAGCCAAAGGGACAAGTATGTTAGAATAGAAGAAGTAAAGGAGTTCGCAACCCTTTCGGCACATAAATTAATTTTCTTGTTCGTTGAATCTCGGCTTTTCTTGCCGGAACAGTCCGTTAATGATGATCAGCATAAATAGTAGTTTTGGTTGATGGAGAGAGGTTCCGGCCCGACCCGGCCCCTCTGTTCCATGATTTGGGGAATTTTTATTATGTATGCAAATGATTATGCGAAATTCCGGTTAACCGACAAACAAAACATTTTACGAGCGTGTGTGCTGCTGACACGATGGCTTCCCAAAATGTTTTCCCCATAATTGAAAATTACAAAATGTTGACTGGACTGGAGTGTCTATTAATTTACTCACAGATACCGAGATATTTAGGGCAGAGCTACATAATATTATATATGGGATGGTGTTGCAATAATACCTGGAAAGAAAAGAAAAAGGAAATTGTTTAATTTCAAATTCGAAGCCATAAAGTGTAGAGTAACTAGATGAAGTTTCAAATGGTTTCAGTTTCAAATTTCTCTTTAAACTATAATGGAAATTGTTGAGGTTTAATGTTTGCTTAGCCTGGAATATTTCACTCCAACCCTTGACACTTGTCATGGCCATCTCATAGCCAATTGCACTTAGACGCCGGCACTTTAAATTAAGTCAAATGCCAAACAATGGCGAGCGCCTAAAAGTCTGCAAACAAAGAGTAACACACTCGAATATCAGTCTCTTCTGCTATGTGATTTGTGTACGGTCCATTAAATTTAGCTGACCACTAAAATGGCCAACGAATACACTGAATGGGACTCTCGACTCACGAAAACGACATCCGCCAGAAACAAGATACGTTTCCACTCACGCTCCAGCTTCAAGGTCATTAAACAAAATACCGACAAGGGGCAGTAGCAGGCAATAGGATGTGATGCTTCTGCTGGTGGTGTTTGAGGTATTGAGGCGGGGGATTGGGCAATTTTTAGCACTTTTCACTGGCCAAATCCGAGCAAACCGCAAAAAGTCACGTAGCCCGAGATTCTTTCAGGGATTGGTGGAAGGATGCTGCCTAACAAGTCAACACAGAAACACTCAAGTGCAAAAAAATGAAAATGAAGCAATGTAGTTCGGTGTTAGGGGGGCGAAATTAGGGCGACAGGGCGGGCTCAAGGGGGGAGGAGGGCTCAAGGGGATGCACAAGACAAAATATTGTCATCTCGATATGATGATTCGTAAATAAAGTCAAGAAAAGGTATTTTCTAGTTTAAGAAATGGAAATTATAGACCAGAAACTGTAGGTCTATTTCATTAAACTACTAACTATCAAGTTAGTATAATTTTTTATCTTTTAAATACAAGGAATAAGAAAATACATATGTATATGTGTATCTTGAAAATACTTTTTTCGCTGTGTGAGAAAGCGACTTAAGTGAATCCCTTAAAGTGCGACGGCGACGCTTTAAGTGCCGCACATGTCTGCCCTGTGGGGTGGGGGGCTTTGTGGATTTCTCTCTTTCTCCGTCAAGAGGGTAACTAACGGTGTCCCATATGGTAGGGGTAGTCTACCCTACGAGCGAGTGGAAACGAGAGAGCTATAGCAATGAAATCTTAATGCCTTAATGGGCCACACAATCTAATTTAGTTTTGTTTGCCCTCTCGCTTTCGCAGGATGGCCGCCTCCCATCCCATTTCTCCTTCTCTCACTTTCTCCCTTTCTAGCACACAGTCATTGGCACTTTTGCTATTTCAGTTACTTCTGTTTTGGCTTCTCTCTCTCGCGTTGTTGTTGTTGTATTTTACTATAAATGATTTTTTTCGCTTTTGGGGTTTTCTGCCATTGCTAATGCCGTTAGCTTTGCTTTTTTTTTCTTCGTCTGCCCTATGCCCTATACCCTATACCCCTCCCCCTACTACTTCTCTTTGTATTTGTATTGTTGTTGTTCTAGTTGTTCGCCACTGTGCTTCGTAATCCTATTAACAATGGCGATGTCGTCGTCATCACTGCGTAAGTATATGTATATCCAAACATACGGAGCTAATACATATTTACATATTAATATACCGTTATACGACGCCATTTTTCATGTGTTTCCTGCATTGATTTTTTTTTTGTTTTTGTATTGGGGTGGGCCAGAGTTGCCTAATTAGATTTAAAGAGCACTGAACTGCTTAGAAGTATGGCTTCTTTAAGATTCAAATTTCAAGAAATGATATTAAACAATGTAATTAAATACCATTACTAACTGTAGTGTATCAGTATTAGTATATAATATTTTCTCTTAAATCTCTCGACAATATTTCAAATGACTTGCCCCGGGGGAGATTTCGGAAGCCATACAGAGTTCTCTTAGGCCAAATACGATGCCGTCTGCTTCTGTGCATTATACTAAAAATTTCCTACAACATTCTTGTAGCGCACAAAGACAGCTTAATCCCGGCTCACTATAAATCAAACTCACACACACACACACACACTTACAAGCGGGCATGCAGAAGACGTAGTAAGCTTTCAGGCGCATATCAAGTTGAGTTTTAAATATTGTAGCATTTTTTTGGAATTTTTTGCTTCGGCTGCTACTGCTCCTTCTACTGCTACTGGTAGTGTGTGAAGCTAGAAACTCCCTGTAGCTTAACAAGTTTAAGTTGCTTTCACAGAAGAGTAAAAAAAGAGCAAGGAAACTACTAAGCCAGACGGTAGGGAGAGGGAGCAGCAACCAGCGTGTTAGACGCACTTTAGTTTCTATGCAAAATAGTTTTAAATTACACACCAAGAGAAACTCTAATTTAATTTAAATTTTGGCGCGCCAGACAGGAAGCAGATACCATATCTGTGGCAAGAACACCACCGAGTGCGTCTCTAGTTGCTTTGGCATTTATTTATATTTCATGCAAATTAACTGCGGCAATAAATTGACAGTGCACGCTTTTAGCCAGCCTTGACAGATGCGATACAGGTATAAACAGGTGGAAGGGAGGTAATGCCGCCGAGTTTTGACAGGCGCGGGACATTTTCTGCTTGCTTACCGCTTCAACTTTTCCCCAAAAAAGCAGACAGAGCGCGGCAAGAACTTTCCACCGACAGCCTTGAGTTTTATCCACCTGCTCAGCGGAGACCTGCAACCCGCTCGCGAAGCTGCAACATGTCAAAATCCACGACAGCCGCTGCAACATTTTATTTTTGGCCATGATATGTGCACTGGAGTTGGGGGCAAAACTTTTAAAAGATAGTTGGCAGCTAGGGAAATATTAAAATTAAATTAAAAAGTGGAAAGAGTTGAAAGTTTAATGAAATTAGAGTGTTCTGATTGATGAGTAAAGGACTTCTTTTTTCAATAAGCTTTACAATTTAATTGGCCATCAGTGGAAGATGAATACTGCATTTTTTTATCTTCCACATGATTCTGATATGTATACGGAGTGTACCATGATTCCACATGATTCTGATATGTATACATGTGTAAGCTGCTTGCGGATACTTCTTATACAGCATAATGATGCGACTTTTGCACTCAAGTTGCCGCACTTTGCATGCCGAAGACATCGCAAATTTGTCGCGACTGTGAATCGCATCCTCGAGATACTTTACAATCCCTCTCTCCACTCCCTTGTTGCAACCCCTGCCTGCCACTTTCGCTGGTGATGCTGCAGCATTCCTTCTGCCTTGACACGCTTGACAAATTCGCATGCAATTATTTATAGAGAAGTGCCAGAGAGACGAAGACAACTTGACTTGACTCGAGTTGACTCGCCTGTCGCCCCATGAATGAATGAACGACTGGGATGGGCGGCGATGGCAGGGACGGCAGGGACGTTGACGTCACTCGCTCCACTTTTTGGGCAATTTAATTATGCAATTTTGAGCAAAATATTTTTATACGAAATGGTGCGATGTGCGGTGCTCATAATTTCTGTTTCGATTTATATGCCAAGTGTCATACTGTCATTGCGGGCGAAGCTGCAGGCTCTATCTATCTGTCTTTTTCTCTTGGCTTTTCTCGCCCAATTGGTTTCCTTTTCTCTTTGGCCATAATAAATATTTATGCTAAATTTATTTGCATTTGCTCTTAGCTTTTTGACATTTTTGGCAAACATTTCATGCGCTTGTTGGCAATTAGTGTCAGCCGAACGGAGCGGTGTGGCCCGGCGGATTTGGCGAGCGAGTGAGAGACGGCAGGGCAGTACGCACTAACCGTTTGTTAATTAAAAAACTTTCCGGCATTTGTTTAATTTTCATAATTTACGCTGCGGCTACTGGCTACTGGCTAAAAAAAGAGAGATAAAAATTCTGTATCCAGTTAAGCGAAAAGTTCCCTGTTTTATCTCTCTCGTCTCCCCGACTCTTGGCTAATTAAACGACGCAACAAGTTAATTAGCAAGGACAAAGGCATGACTTTGGTCAGTGAATAAAACAGGTCCTCCGCCCCTCATTCTCATCATTTCAATAATACACATTTTTTTCCAGCTCCATAGTTGGTCCAGTAGCTCCAGTTATAAAAGTTATTAAAAAGGAGGCAAATGGAGGGATTTCAGTGGAGTGTTTTACTTTTAAAAAGGGTAAAATGGAAGTAACAGCTGCAGCAGGAAGCTGGGAGCTGGTAGCAATATGCCAATGATTAGTGGCAGGACTCGTACAAAAAAAAGGATGTTTTACGCCACGTGCATTGGCCTAAATTGGTTCTTTATGGATTGCTTGCACCGCCCCCAACCCTTCGAGCCGTTTGTCCTTTCAGTTAGTAGACATCCTCGTTTCTCTTTGGTGTGTTTAGTGCAGCTTAGCCATCTTCATTAGCCGGAGAAGAGAGACACAATCAGCAAAATGAACGGAAGTCTCCCTTTTTCCGCTTCGGACCAACTAACCATGAAGACTCATGTGGCGGATCCATTTTCCCTTATCCTGCCACTGCACCCGCTGACAATTTGCAGTCAACCCAGGCCACTGCAGGACACAAAGTAGAAACAAAAATAAAAGAGAATTTTCTAAACCATTCTTTTTTTTACGGTTTCGTAATTAACTAAAATGGTGGGTTTTGGTCAAAAAACGGTGGGGTTTTGCGGGGTCGACATAAATAGGTAAACGCCATAGAGACAGTCGGGGATTTCATTTTAAGCGCTGTTTAGTCGGCCATCGTTTTTAACTCTTTTTTTTTTGAAGATTTTATTTTAATTTAATTCAACGAATTCAAGTGGCGCCCGAGGGCGGGAGCCGCAAGCCCATAAGGTCAGTGTAATGCATTTACTTGCACTCTACATCGCACTGCACTAAATGTGAATACAGGAATCCAGGACTACAGGACTGCAGGTCTGCAGGAGACTAAGGGAGCAGGGAGAGTAAGTTTCGACGTGTGTCCACCATTGCTTAACCCTCGGGCTTATTACGTTTTTCAATTAGCAAAATTAAACTCGAAGGGAGTCCTCGGACACACACACACATATCCCCCACACCCATCCATACAAAAGCTTTCACTGAGATAAGGCTGCCGAATTGTGGGCGGCAGTGGCAGTAACAGTGGCACTGGACCATAAAAAAGAATCTATACATATATCTAGATATGTGTAGAGCCATGGATGTGTGTTGGCGAGTCTAGTGGCAGAAGCAAATCAACAGCAGAATCAACAAAACAAATTGCGATGAGCGCAATACGTGCAAGTGGTCTCCAATGGGCAACATATGTTGCCGAGGGTCCTGGGGCCAAAGTACCAATCGTTATCAGTATTTGTTAGATGTGAGCTCCCATTTTTTTGTGGGATTATATCTTAAATAAGAGGAATTAATCGATTTGTGGCTGCCAGGTAGGTACTCTCAAAAGTATGCTGCACAGGTCCTATAGTTGGCATTAAGGCTTTCAGTTTTGCATCAAACGTTATTGAATATTTCCACCCCTACCATTCCATTCAGATTTCCTTCTTCCATTCATAACTTTGCTTTATCCTTTATGGTTTTTTCCATCAACCATTTACCAAATGAAATCCAGCCGATGTGAAATCAGGGGGACTCTGACTGTTTTTAGTTGCTTTTTATTAATTTGCTAAACACTGCCACCAAAACGCCTCGGAGCAGCGACAAATGCCTTTTTCTGTCTGGTCTAGAGAACCCAAACAAACCGGAGAGAAACCCTCAACAAAAAAAAAAAAGGGAAAAACACCAAAAACCGAAGCCAAGCTCAACTCAAATTCTAAACGACTGCAGGATATAATTTTTTCAGGGTCTTTTTTTCCACACTCCTTTCCACTTATTTTTATTTTCGGGTGGAGAAACTCTCAGTTTTCAAGTTTTGTGGCAGTTTTGCGTGTTTGCTTATAATTTTGTTTGAGTTGCAGTGCCACGCCCCGAAAAGAGAGCTTGGTTGGAGGGCACAAAGCAAATTTGTAATTACTTTTTCATGCTGCAATTAAAAATGGCGTAAATAGCCAGAAGCGCCAATGTGGGCGCCAGACTGAAGGATAGATAAATAGTAAGCCAAAGTTTAGTTGCAGAATTCATTCTATCGCTCGTTCTTATTATTAATTAAATTGTGTGAATTCTTGTCGGCTGAAAGTATTGATTTTTATATTATTCTACGACCAGGAGACCACATCAAATTCAGTTTTAATGACAGGCGAGCGCAGAGGAGAAAGAACTTGTTATGCGGTTGTTGTTGCCGCTGTCGTCATTAGTGCAAATTACAAGCAATGAAACATGGCCAACACCAGCGCTATCCCGTGTCCCAATGAGGGTAAATAGAACCCTGAAAGGAGCCTGAACGATGCATTAATTTAATTGAAAACATTCAGCGAAAACAATTTATAAAGCGCGTAATTTGCCATTCACACACCGAGCTTCCTTTTTCAATAAACCAGCAATTACTTAAAGTTCCAGCACAAGTGCTCTAAACACGAAATTCTCATAAAAATTTGCAGGATCTGGGAGGGTGGAGCGTGCATGTTGCAATAAATAATTTAGCAGGGGGGCGGGTGCCAGGATCTGGATGCGAAGGATATGAGGAAGGAGGTCACTGGCCATGCTTCTATGCTCTATGCACATGTCTTCGATTCCCCGAGGAAATCAACATAATACAAAATAGTGCAAAAGAAGCAAACATGCGAAGATACCTAAAAGCTAAATCATTCAGACAGTTGCACAGCCACAGAGGTCCTTCTCCCTCCACTCATAATTTCTAATTTAAGCTTTAAACTATCCGAGAATCTTGAATTGAAGCACATTCCTATTCGACGCCTCACCAAAGTTTCGGTTAATTCTTGTAGCACTAATTCCACCGAAAACAAAACGAATTAACCGAGGGGGAAAAAATACAAGAATTCTACTTTGTTGCGGCGCCTTTTGAGTTTCGGTGCGGCCTAAAACATGGATAAACATCCGGAAAGGCGCTTCTGCCAGTCAGCCATCCAGCCAGCATGTAAATGGGAAACGAAACGAGCCACCCGAAAGCTATTCACCCACCAAATGCCACCCTATCCTGCTCTTGCTCCTGGCCGAGCCTTGTGTCTATGTCTGTGCTCTTTGCCTTTTACCTTTTTGCGCATTTTAGTTGGTTGCCTTTGTTTTGTTCGGCTTTCAGCTTGTGCTTTTTGTTTTGGCCACTCTCTGCCATGGCAACACGCGTTAAATAACACACACAAAAACGTTAAGTGGATTTGCCAGAGTGTATGTGAGTTGCGAGGGGTAAAATATCTAACCCACCAGTCACCCAGTAACCAGTAACCAGCCACCAACCTTTAGTGCTCAAAGAATGCATGGTAATTATATAATTTTATTTATAGCAGATAAGTGCGGTGAAAATGCAATTAACAGGAGCCGCGTAAATAAATCAAGAGGAGGGTTGAGGGCCGGGTTACGAAACATAGTCTCGGGAAAAAAACTCTACCACTGACTATAAAGAAAAAGTCCTTTAATTTTAAGCGTCATTTCCCTTAAAAACTCTTTGCCAAGTTTTAAATGAACTCCGCCAGACAATCTACCATTTATTTGCCGGCTTTTGCTTTTGCAAAAAACAAAAATAAATGTATAAATTTATTAAACTATAATTCAGTTTGGCGGAACGTACAAAAAGCTCTTTGACTCACACCTCGCTCGCTCGGTGAATGGCAACAAAGAAATGGCCAAGGGACCACAATAAAAGCAATGAGCAAGAAACAAAAACAAAAATAAATAAAAGTACAGGGCCAACAAACAAATGGGGGCGAACAACAAAAAAAAGGACAATGCGACAGAAGGACAACGACGCCACACGTACATAAACAAGTTTGCATTACGCCGCGGCGAAGTACGAGTAATAATAAAAACAGAGCAAATATAAGCTATATATAAGGGCCACCCTAGGGGGAGTGGGGGAGGGGTTGCTCCTGCAACCTGAGGGGGCAGTGGCAGGCAAATACTCCGCCAGCTCGCGTGCTAGCCAAAGCAACTACATTGGCTAAAAGTTTTGTTTGCATGTCTGCGGTACATTTCCGCGACAGGCACCGGCAACTTGCCTGCCTCGTCCTCCTGTCCCCTCCCCGGCTATCGAAGCGCCGCATATAACCCCCGATTATACCTTATGGCATGTGTCCTGACAGCAAGCCAACTACGGAGGAAAAGCCATAAAAAAACGCTGGAACACGGCGCAAAAAATGCACCAAATTATAGGCTAGCTCGCTAAAATTGTATTCCACAAATGGAAGCGATTCACATAAAAATCCCCTCGTGGGTGACGAACAGCTGATGAATTAGGGTAGAAAATAGCGTAAATAAAATGAATTAATATCAATCAAAAGGTTCTAGATACTACCAGTTGTAGGGGCAGGAGATCCCAGCACCGGAAAGGGTTTCAAAAATAATGTTTAGGCAAACAGCACTATGCCCTTGTGATCCGCAACCCTTGTAGGCCAGAGCCATAGCCAGAGCCAACCCCAAAACGCTTTGCTCCAAATCAGAATCGAATGGCTCTCTCACCTATCGATTACCAGTAATCGCTAAGCCAATCAATGTGCCCATTGAGAATCGTTCACTAATCTAATCAAGCAGCAGACCCCAGAGCAGCAACAAAGCACCAACTTTGTTCGGCCCCAAACTTCAACACTTTTGACCCGCCCGAAGGGGTGGGTGACCCCCCATCCCATTTCACAAACATTTGACCCGAGACCCAGGGCCGCAAAGGAACAAAGCGAAAAATTTCGTATGCGAAGGACTTTTGGCCAAAAGTCCTGGGACGGGTGTAAGTCGCACATTATTTTCCACTTCCAAGGACATCAGAAAAAAGGGAAACACTCCCGACAATGTGACTGACTGGCGCCATAATGTCGCCGCCTGTCCTTCTTTTTCTCGCCGTGCATGTGTGTGTGTGTGAGAGTGTCCTTTCGCACGCACACATGGAGCTCCTGACAGTATACCTAAGCCAACGCGCTTTTTATTGTGGTTCCTGTTTGTTTTATTCGCAGTTGGAGCAATTGTGTCTCATGGACGGGTATGTATCTGAAGCTTTTTCTTCGCCCTCTGTAAGTAATAGTGTCGAGTGTTGTTTTTGCCATAAGTTTATGACCTGTTAATGGAGAAAGACTGGGAAAGTTAAATTCCATTTTCCCTTGGCACGATTTGGAATGAATTCTAGGCTTCCTGCTTTTGTTTTTTGACAAGATTTACAGCCTGTATCTCGGGGCAAAATCAAAGGCTTTCGCCTGCCAAAATAATCAGGGACCGAAACGTATGAGATTTCATTGAAGGCGGCCCACAGAAAAAAAAAGAAATGATTTATTTGGCATGTCGATAAGCGGAGACCCAGAGAGAAATTTGAAACGCACATCGCAACAACCCCAACTTGGCCGCCGCTTTCTTTGCCGACTTTCTTTTTGGACGGAGAATGGCGTATAAAATTGTGTACAATAGATTGAACATATCCGGCCCCCAAAAACATGTGTAGAAGTTTAATTTAATAAGTTTCCAGAACATAGGGTTGTATGTTAAACATGAAGGGACTCTCTTTTGGAAAAAAATTTTCAAAAAATACAAAAGAAAGGAAAATATCTGCAAGTTTTTCAGCCTGCCTCTCCTCAAGCTGATGTTTTGCTAATTTTGTTTGTTGAAAAGTTGTTTTGGAGAGGGGTTTTCTTGGAGCCAGGGTGGCAAGTTCACATAAATCATGCGTAAACTTTACGTTAACTTTGACTCGAGTTCACATATGTCGCACAACAGCTTCCCAGAAAAGAGGAAATGTATATTTTTCAAGGCTCGGGTCGAAACTTTAAACCACTTCGGCGGCCATCTAAGGGAAGTGAAATTGTAGCCTAATTGAATGTGTTTAGTTATCTGGAAAGTGCGACCTCATCATTAATAATCATGACAGTTCCAGAACGCAGGCAGGAAGGCCAGAGCCAGAGCTTCCTACGTGTCCTGGCAGTCAAAGGAATTTTTTCGGGTTTCGATTTCCTTGCTAGCTAATTGCCAAGACCCTCCTTCGCTCCGGCTCTATGATCTGAGACAAAAGGAGTCTCGAACGCTTCATTTCTTGGAACCCTTCAAGGCTTCGATAACCTTTTCTCCACTACCGTCTCGCTGAAAGCGAAAGTGTTGATTTGTGCGTAACTCGAGGCGGAGCAGGTGCATCCTGCCGGCATAAAAATCCCCCGACAGGACCCTTCGCGAGCGAATTGGAATCAAAGGCATGCGGAGGAGTCCCGCCAAGGATTCGTCCTTGGTTGGAGGCTTTTGTTCTCGGCCGGTGTGTTGCGTGGGAAAAGTTTGTCGGGTCCTGTGGAAGTTGAGCAGGTAGTAGGTAGTCCTATCTCGAATATAATGGAATGGAGAGCCGAGATGGAAATAAAAGAGGAACTAACTATTTCCATTGTTTGGGGTAAATAGTTTTAAAACGATAATGGCTTGATTTAAGTGCTGGGTCTCTTTAGAGGCGCATACTTCACTTGATGAGCTCGCCCGGGCTGTGTGTGTCTTTGTTCAGGTATACATACGTATATATTTGGCTTGATATCCATTCCTAACCCAATCATCCGGTTCCATATTGAAACCAATGCGCCATGTTAGAGTGGAGATGTACGAAAAGCACTTGTGCCTGCCGGCTACGCAGATGTTGCGTCAATTTCATGGCATTTCGCCTCCTGTTTCCCCGCAGCTTTCGGTCCACCGCCCACCGCCGTGCACCACCGTCCCTTTTAGCCATTTTCCATCGCGCCAATCCACCATCCACCAGCCCACCATCCTAGAGGCACATGAAGTGAGCGCGCGGCTCCGGCAATGAAATTACAACTTGTCAACTCAATCAAGCGCGCTTTATGCAGCAATTTCCGTCACTTGTGTGAGTTCCCACACATACAGATGGCAGGAACCACCCAACAACCCACCGGACTACCTCCCTGCATGTGCCAGAGCCCACTTCCGACGCACATAATCAGCCAATATTAAATCTGCCAGGCCCGACAAAGCTTTGAGCTAATAATCCTTTTTTGATTTCCAACCGAAAAGAATTAACAAAGAATTCTCATCTCGTTCCTGTTTTCAGCCTCTTACGTTGTAAGCCCTGGATTACCTCGACGCCTCTGAATTGTATTCACACGGCAAGAAATTAAGGTGAAATTATTAATTGAGTTTAATTAAAAAATTTCTTAGTACAACATACTTATGCTATCCTATTTTGTTAGACAACATCAGATATTTAAAATTAAATACAATCATTCTGAATTAAACTTTCTGTGCATTTTTTAAATTTTAATTTTTTGAAGGACTTAAAATTTCATGCTTCGGCATATTTCCTGCCTGGCAGCCGCGGCCAAGCCATTCGGTTTAGCAAGGACATCCGCCGGCGCTTCCGGCAACAGTTGCCAACAGCTGCCAGTGTCCTAGCGATGGATTCTTCGAGCCTTCAAGCCAAAGAAGCTCTTAAGACGCCACAGAATTTGCGTGAATTAAGCAGGAGTTTTTGGGGAAAGATTTCAGGAAATTAAATGTAAGATTCTGTACCATTTTGATATCCTTCGTTAGCTACTCGATTAAACTTTCTTTAAAGTGCAGTTCCCTAAATCTTTCTCTATTTTTGTGATTTTTTGTGTGTCCTGATTTGTGGCCCGGTTCGTTTTCCGCATGAGAGCTCCCCTAATTGGAACTGTTATCAATTAGCAATTAGCTGGGGAATCTTCGGCACTGGCAGCATTGCAGGATGTTTGCTTTGGCCAGCATTTAATTGCACGCATCGATTGCAACTCTGTGGCAACTCATGGCCACTTGCCACATCCCCACCCGCGACTTTCCACTTTCTCCACCCCTTTCTCTCTCTGACCAGGCTAAGCCTTCTAATGAACTCGGTTCTCCACTCCTCTGGTCCGCCTCGGCGCGGCCTGATCCTTCTCTAATTGCAAAAATCAACGGGGAACGAAACCCAAACGCTTTGATTTATTCCGCACATGTGCGTGCTTCTGCTGCCACGCCCCTCTGCTGCCTCTGAGCTCAGCCCCCCCAAACGGCCACTCCCCAAGGATGGCATTACAAAGCTGTATTTAGTTAATTACTGTCGAAGAATGGCGAAAACTAATTAAAGAGCGAGGGCAGGGGAATTGAAAGGCGATTGAGATGCGGGCGACTTTTGAAATTTTATGTCTCCCGTAACCGTAAACAAGAAGAAGACGACCAGGCCAACTCCCCGGCGTATCATTCCGGGGGAAAGTAGTAGTAGAAGTCCTTAAGGGGTGAATATCTCCCGCTCGATCTCGGTCTCTATTTACGACTAAATTAAATGTGCATTAAATAACGGTTAACAACTGACAAAGCGCAAGCCAAGCCAAAAGCAAAAATAATGGCCAATGGCAAAAGTTGCTCGCCATTATACAATGAGCCAAGAGATAGGGCCAGAACCGGGCCAGTGCGGGGGAGTTGGTCAAACACTGTAATTTGGCATTTTATGCGACACGTCTGAGGGAAAAGTTGGAGGAAAAGCAAAAATGGCAACCGGGGAGAGCTAATACACAATGGAATAAATTAGTTGCACAAATACAGAAAAAATGGACATACATCTCTATAGAAAGGGGAGAGAGTCCTTGATATCTAAGAATTCTTTCAGGACTTTTAAATCAAAAGCCAAGACTCCCTCGAAGGATGATGATAAACTTATTCGCTTTTAAGTAAGATACATTTGGGGAAAGACAATTTCCCATTTCCGGCTCCACTGTCCCAATTGATTTTTAATTTAAATTTGGTGCGTTTTATTATCCGCCCAACCACCCGTCGAGATGTAAACTGAAATGTCGTCACGTTGATTTGATTTTATTGCGCCCTGTTGGGCTGAACTTAATAGCACCGGACTGGAGATGGACCGGACTGGGGTCGGTCTTCGCCCCATTTTACGAGCCCCCCAAGTCCCGGGACTTGTGCATAATTTATGCGGCGAAAATAAAAAAGAAAGGAAACGAACGCATAAGTCAAATTTAGAGCCCACTTAGTAGGCCAATAAATACCTAAAATACCTAGGCAAATGCTAACCTTACACCCCACCTAAGGACCTGGCGTGTAATTTTATGACCTGGCCGCAAAATTTCCTTCCTCTCGACTTTTTTTTCCCTTAGCTTTTCCTCTGGCCATCTCGCTCTTATTAAATTTTCCAGCAGCAAGAATAATAATAATAAAGAAAGAAAGAATTTCTGAATATGTTGCAGCTTTCTCTGACTCTTCATAAAAATTTGCTTTATATGCTACACATACAAGAGGTCGTCGGATGGGTGGGTGGGTTGGTTGGTTTGGTTGGTGGTGCAGTTGGTCTAAGGGCGTGGACAAGCCGCAGCAAGAGGAGCAGCAGAAAACAACAATAACCCAAAATGCCAACAAGTATGATAACCGCACCAACAACAACAACAAAAACACACACACACACTACAGAGAAGTGGGTAGAGGGGCAGATACAATCTGCAGACAAGAGTCCAGGCGACAACAAAGGCGGAAGGAGGTGGGTGAGCCGAGCAGAACGTAAAAAAAAAAAGAAAAGCGGAAGACAGGAAGATGTTGTGGCACATTTTTCCACTAAGAGTATTATGAAATTTTTATATATTTTACAACTTGTCTGTCTCTCAGCGTTTAGAGCGAACAGAGCGGGGTAGAGTGGTGGTGGTGCTATGCCGGGGGTGGTGCAGCAAGCTGACTGGCTCTGACAGTTTCGAGCGTGGAATGCTGCTTTGTTAGTTTCCCTCGAGTAAGTTATTTTTAAAGTAAGCAGATGGAGTGAAAACCATAACAACAATTCAGGAGTACATTTTAAATTCCACGCCACAAAATCCACGCCAAAAACATTGTATCTCTAATTGCGTCCCACATAAGTATGCTATGTAATTAAAACTTTCTCCGAGTGATTAATGCGTGCCAGCAAATGTAATTCATTAAAATTTCTGCAGCTCCAGCTCATTTCATCGTCATCTGCGATTAAAGTTGTAATTTTCTCGAATGTTAAACAAGTTCAAGTTCCATTACAATCACATTTAGCCCGAGTTGTGGGCCAAGCACCAAAAACAAACCCTTCATATGTTAATTTTCCAATTAGACTGCGAGAAATGGCACTAATTACATGCGCACGTAACACGGCAATAACAGAAACAACAGGCTACAGCGGCTACAAAGGGCCTAGAACAAAATCCAAGAAAAAAAAGTTAAAAGTAGCCACTTGAAGGTCGAGACTGGGCGACTGGGTGGCCTGGCTGGGCAAACCCAAAAGTGGCTCCAGGCCTTAAAAAAAAAAAAGCAAGCAAGCACCACCTCTCTGTGGTGGTTCGGCTCACAAACACAGGGCAGGAAAAAAAAAATAAATAAAATTAATTTTATACACCAACAGGGGCGGCGGCCTCGTCTTGATTATTGTAGAACAAGCCCAAAGAAATGCTGCAAATGTCTGGCCTCAAGTGGGGTGTATGGGAGGCAGGATGTGTATGGGAGGTGGGTGGTTCGGTGGCTTGGCTTGGCTTGGTGGGGCAGGGCATTAAAACGAGCGTTTGACACGCGACGCGTTTGCATTTTACACGCGGCAGAAGGAGCAGCAGCAGCAATACCAGAAAATGGGGAGAGTTCCCAAAGTGGGTGGAGTGAAACAAGGATCCTGGAGCCACATTGTGGGCATTGTTTCATACCCACACACACCCACTCACACACTCGCTCGCACATTCGCAGTCAAGTGGGCGGATATATTAACCGCACTGAACAATTCTAATTACATTTTGCCAGTCGCTCACCTCAGCAGAAAACACACACGTACGTGCACCACCTTTAATTTTATTTATTGCGCAAAATTTCCACCGCGAGGTGTGAGTGTGTGTGTGTGTGGCGGAGTGTTGGTGTTGCCGCAGCATCGCATGTCGCATTGCCATAAAGTGCAGCAGCAAAAACAACAACCGCCCGCCTTGACTTCCTTATTTTTTTGTTGTCAGCTGAGAAAGGGGCTTTAACATATCACATATGAAGTGTTACCTGGAGGCTAAGCTTTAATTCTTTGGTACGAGGATAAAGTCCGGGACAGGAAGTAAAAAAAGGACTTTAGCAAGAAAACTCACCTGCAATGAAAAGAGAAAAGAAGAATGTTATTAGTTTGGTTGTGGATTTAATCTTTGAAGGTAGCATTAGTTGGGGGATATTGTTTAATTTTTATTGCCACTCGCCTAGCCACATCCTGGATGGCTTTCGCCTCCATCTGTTGCTAATTATGGTCCATAAAAATAAAAATCTCGATGACAAATAGAAGCGAATTTTACGCTTAATTAAACAGGTTCAATAAACCGAAAGCAACTTGGGACCACGGCCGCCAGGACCCCAAAGAGGAAGTGAGGCTGAACCCTTTTTGCTTTCTTCCCCTCACTCTGTTTCCCTTTGACAATTTCTTCCTTTCAGGCTGTGTGTGTGTCAGTTATTGTTGCCTCTGCCACTGCCTGCATAATTGCCAGCATAATTCATAAAAAAGGAAAAGGAAGCAAAGGAGATGAAGAGGAAATCATTGACTTTATTTTGAAAGCATTTTAGGCTTGTCCCCCAGAAAAAAAACACACAAAGCCAGCAATGTCTTTATACTCTTGAAACCAATCACGCTGAGAAAAATAGGTTGGCACTTATTTTAAATAAAAATATTATAAAATTTTTATAATATTTCCAGTGTCTTCTCTGCACATGTTTAAAGACGAGACACAGCGAGAAAAAATAGGGAAACAGGACACCCAGCTGAGAAGCCATCATTATCTTTCTTCGCCCAACATCAAGCTCATCAAATGCACTGCACAGGCCACTTGCTTTTTAATTAAAATCCAAAGTCATTTGCATGCGCTTTGAAAGAATTTGCCATCTATTCATTCATTGGGTGGCTGGCGGGAGGAGTAGCTGTGGGTGGGTATCCAGTAGGCGAGTGCATTGTAATGTAAGTAGTTCCCAGTGGGTTGAGGAAGAGCAGCGAACATTATAATCATTATCAATTGCCGAGCGCTGACAACGAGCTTAACAATGGAGCAGATAAATGGAAGCGACCAAAGAGACGACCACAAAACCGCCTGCGATGCATACAAAGTAGGCAAGTCCAAGGATCAAGGAGATGAGTGAGGTAGGGGGGGTGGAGCCAACTTCAAGTATATAAATGTGTACACCAGAGTCTATGTGTGGATGTGGTTGTGTGGGCGGAAGGAAGGAAACGGCGGCCAGAAGCGGAAACGGAAAGCCTTATTAAGCGGAAACATTTCGCCTTTTGGCTTCGTGCGTCGAGAGGCAAGGCTGCTTCATAATTTATGCCAATATTTTTACAAGTGGCATTCCTTACCTACATTGAGAAAAAAGCGAGCTCATTGCATTTCATTTCATAGAAAATGTTGAATAATTTCGTAGCATTTTATTCCTCATTTTTTCCAATGAAATGCTAAGCTTCTAATATTATTGCCAGTGAGGAGACATTGGGGAGCCGAGCATTTGTCTGGCCCATCAGCTTCGGTCCCTGGCAAATAAATTGTAAAATTGCAATTGACGAAGGCACCGAAGGACCCCAAAGAAAGCGAAATCGAAGCTGGAAAAAAAAGCGCAAGAGCGTAAGAAATGCTCTCAAAGGATTCGCGGCGGCTTTTGAAGTGTAAATCACAGAGCCAAAGTAATGACAATTCCCAGGCAGTTGCATCCGACTCCATCGTAATGGGAGTACACAGTCAATTGGAAAAAGGAAGAAATGTATGAAAACTGATATACTCTGGAAGAAATTTTAAAGAACGTGGCCAAAAGTTGGGTGACTAAATCAATGGAATACCCAAAAACTGGAAAATATATGGACTGCGACAATTGACCCACTCTGAGGTGTATAATTTTGGCAATTCTTCTCCGATTCTTGAGCGGAATACCTTAATGGATTGGTAGATCGATTCTCCATCATTCTGCATAAAAATCTAACAAAGCAATTTTTTTCAATTTTTTGTTAATTTTTCTGGGTACTCCCCTTCAAAATGGGGAAGCTGCATGGGGAGCCCAATATGACCCACAGCGATAGCTATATCGTGGCCAATTTTTATCCTTTCCTTGAGCGGAATACCTTAAACAATTTGTGGATGGATTCTCTATCCTCCGTCACGCGAAACTTGAAGTAATTTTTAACTGATACTTTAATGTCCCCATAAATCAGAGTGACATATTCCATATTGCTCTCCCCAAAAACATTAAAGCTTGAAATGCGGCTGACTCGGCAGAAAACTGAAAACCATAATGCGGTAAACTTTGCTCATCATTAACATACAAAATATTGAACAGGTCCAGGAGAAGATTCTCCTGGTCCGGCCAGTCAGGCAGGCAGTTTACTCGTTTCAAGTTTTTCCAGCAACAGCAGCAGAAGTTGCACTCAAGTGCCTATTTATCTTATTAAGCCGAGGCCGAGCAGCTTGTTTTCGGGACCCATTGTTGGCCCAACTTGGCAAGGACACGCAGCATCCTCGCAGGCATCCGAATCAGCTTTATTCACATCGTTCTGTCCTCTTTTTCTGCCCTGGCATTCAGTTTGCTTATTAGTTTATTTTGTTGCTTCAAGTAGTTTCTAAGTTTCTGCCATAGCTCCTGCTCCTGCCACTGCTGGTGGTCCGTTTGTTTTGTTAATTTGATATAGGAGGAGCCTTTGGACTTGGGGACGGAGCAAATAGTAGTTCCGTTGACTTGTCCACATGGCGTATACTTCATGGATACAGTCTACATACATGTACATACGGTGTGTGAGGCAGCGAGTGGCCAAACAAAATGGGGAAATGCTTCTGTTGACATGATGCCATCATCGTCATCGTCCTCATGGATGTTGGATGCTGTTCCTTGGGTTTCCAGATCTCGTATTCATACGTTTAAAGTGCTGTGAAATTTTTCGGTTGCTTGTTTGATTTTGTCAACTGTCCATCTCCTTCTCACTACGTCTCTTATGAAAATGTATGCTAATTGGCTTTTGATATGCTTCCAGATACGCGAGGGAAGTTCTGTTTGTTTCCAAATAGGGAGAGAAGAGGGAGAAGCTATTCTTCAAGAATTTATAGTTATTTTCTAGACTTTGGCACTTGGTTGATTTGTTGCTCTCATTCACTCCGCAAAACTCCGAAACAAGCGAGCTAAACTTTTTAATAAAACCAAAACAACTTCTCGCTTCCTTAATTTATTAAGCTCCAGAGATTCTCAGATGCCAATCCTGGCGATTCGACAACAATGCCCATCCATTTTATTTCCGCAACACCACCGACCAACCGAGACACACACGCACAGACAAAGGCTCATAAATATCGATTTCATTGGGTGGCGCATACATTTCATGGTTATCCGGCTGATGAGCAGTGGGAAGCACTTCCAACCTATCGCCAGCGAATCATCCACACGCCATGACTAAAAGTTACTAAATTTTCCGGCCGTTTGCGTCATTAATTTCCAAAAAAAAAAATAGGAAAAAAAAATAAATGCGAGGAAACGCGTAGCCAAAACCAAAGTGGAAATGCCAGAAAGGAAAAAAGGAGAAGGAAAGCCGAGTCGGGGGAAAATTGCGTGGAGAGTGTGGGAAATGGAAACGAAACGAAACGCAAGTAGAAATAATGGGACAGCAAAAGTTTCGCGACCAAACGCCGATGGCCGTGCTCCGATAAGGATAATGGATTTGGACTACCGACCAAACCAAAGCTAAAAACCAAACCAAGTCTGAATCGGGGGAGCAGCACTCGGTGGTGCTGTTGCCTTGGCAAGTGGAAATTTATTCATTGACAATTGAGTTGCGGGCTGCTGAAAATTGAGTTTGGGTCATCATCCCTGCCCCATTCCCATTCCCACTCCCATCTCCTTTATTTAGATGTCCTGTTTCAGGACTCGCCGCTGATGGCAGCCATCGTCAGTTCATCGCAAGTAATTTCAAGTGCTGCATATTTATTTGCACAAACGCTTTGCTTTATTATTATGTATTTCTCTATTCCTGTTATTAGAGAAACGAGTGCTAGCCCGGGCCAGGCCAAGCAAGCCCTGCCAGCCCAGCAATCCAGTCAGCCAACAGAACTGTACAAGTTCGCCAAGAACTTCTTGAAAAGTTCATCCGCTGAAGGACTTTCTGCGGCCAGGCTTCGTATTTGAAATATTTTCTCGCTTTGACGGCAGGCAGGAATAAAAAATGTCAAGTGTACTTTTTGGCTTACGAAAGTATGCAATAGGAGGGGTGTGGCTTCTGGCTTTCAGTTCAACAGTTTTGGTTAAAAAACAGAACTGAAGCAACAAGCACCAGCTTACCTTAAAAAAGTAAAGCGAGAAGCCAAATGAATTTTTCAAATAAATTCAATCATCAGAAAGATATTTTCAGATTTATAAAAACTACTTTAAAAGTATATACTCTCTAGAATTTGTGGCTTAAAATCCTGGCAAGGAATTTAAGAGTGGAGATCCTAATTTGCATAAACTCGACTAAACTGCAAATACATCCCACTCCATTTTCATGACTCTCTGTTTCGCCTCCTTGGCCGTCTCCGCAATACTTCACATGGCCTGTTTTATTTTCTTTTATTTTTTACTCAACTAAGGCCTCATTTTATTTGGTAATTTTTTTTTTTTTTCTGCCTGCAACGTTGTTGTTCGAGTCGAAACTTGTTCGTCTTACTGCATGAAATGCTTCTTTTTGGTCGACAAAATCTAGTTCCTGGCAAATGCCACAAAAGATACATTTTTTGTGTTGCCCCGGTCCTATTTTATTTGTTGTTATTGCAGCTGTTGTGTCTCGTTTTTTGGCCGACAGCCAGGAAAGAATTTTGTTTTGAGTGGTGCGGCGACGACAAGTCCAGAATGTCCAAAAATATATCGCTTTAAGAGCGCTTTTTGTTTAATAAACAATATTGAGTTGCCATGCTCAATTTGTAAGCATAAGAAGGAAAACACTGAGCAGAGATTCCTTTGCCCCACACATCCATCCACATTTTGTTATTTATTTTGTGTGGCAGTGGTGGTGCCGTGGTGGTGCTGGGGGCTGGTGCTTGAAACGTTTTCGCATTTATTCTTAATTATCAACAGAAAGTTGTCTGCGCTTTTTTGCGTCCGTCCGTTGTCCGGAGTCCGTCGTCCCTCCACTATAAATCTAGTTGGCCACGCTGAACGTGTGGCTGTTGCAGCTTTCATTACCACTCCCACGCTGTTGCCTCGCCCCGGCGCGCTCTTCCTCTTCCACCTACTTCCGCTTCCACACTCGACATACTTTATCATGACACGCGGCGTATTTCAACATATCTTCGCACACTGACAGATGAGCCAACAGTCAGTGGAAGGCAGACAGGACAGTGGACACCAGACAACACGCACGCCGTGTAGCTCCACTCATCCTGCCAGCCTCATCCTGCCCCTCCTCTGCCTCCCAGCCTGTCCAGCATCCTGAGAGCTGTGTTGTTGTCTGTTTTTGAACATATGACAGTTTAATTTACTTTTATTTTGCTCTGTGTGGATTGCATTCCACACACACAGTCAACTGTTTGGTTTTTGCGGCTTCTTCGCAGTCCCTGTTTAAAGTTTATGTTTATGTCATTTAATTTCAATTATTTGCACTGCTCAGCACAGAGCCGGAGTGTTCCCACTTTTCGGCCATTTTAATTATGCGCTCTGGTAATTTATGTTAAACTCTGAGTTATTAGAATTTATGGCAAGCTGCTGGCAAAACTCTCGACAAACGGCGCGTGAAATGCTAATGGTCAGAATAAATATATACATATATACATTTTGCAGCCACGGCAGACGGCTTTAAAGTTGGAGCTTCGTGCTCCCCGAAAAGCGTTCTTGAAAAAGCTGGCTGGAAGTGCAATATTGTATATGCCAAATTAATACACGAAAAAGCAATCAACTCTGCCAGGCCAGGCATTTTTGGGGTAATAGACATCACCGAACCGTTACAAGCTTTGAAGACTGAAGAGAGGTGTTACAGACTTGGAGGTAGATAGAGTAGACCCTCAGATAGGGTATCCAGCAAAAAATAATAAAGTGAACAGTGCCTGGCATGCCACAATGACAGCGAGAAATCAACGCGCCAAAAACTGACAGACGACAAATGAGTAGAAAAAATCAGTCAAGCCAAGCTTGGGCTTCGGGTTCGGGTTCGGGGACATCCATGGAGTCCAGACAATGACAGCCAGCGACTGACTAACTGACAGACAGAGAGACAGTCGGGCGGACGAGTTGAGGGGAAAACAAACCGAATGGTTGAATTGCTATTTTGGCTGCTCTAGCTTTCCGATATTTTTCGATAAGCAGCACCAACAGCAATAACAGGAACCAAAGTGAACCGCAAATTTTGCCAGAGTTTTTCCTCAGCTCCTGTGGAAATTCCCATCCACTCGCACATAAATTCCTTTTCCCAGCTTTGCTGCTGCTTCTGTTTTTTTTTTTTTTTGTTATTTTGATTCTGTGGCCCGGCTCTCAAGAGATTTGTTTTGTTTTCGTGCACTTGTTTACTGCGTCTTTGCTTCAAGAATAAAATAGGGAAAAAAGTGGCAGCAACAATGCACGAAAACCCGCCTCTGGCTGCCACTTTCGGAAGAGAATCCAACCGAACTGGAAACTGGCAACTGAGCTGAGATGAACACCCCATTCCCATGCCGCCAGAAGGACACACACATGGAAGCTTACTTACTTTGCAGCTCTGGGGGATTTCCTTCTTTTCCTTTGCCGGGCAAAGAGAAAATGTAAATTTACATTAGAAGCAAGTAAATTTAAATAATGCGCGTAAAATTTACTACTTTTCTCCGCATTTTTTGCTACTTTCTGCTATACTCCCTGTCCTATCCAGAGCTATCCTGTCCCCAGTTGTCTTCCGAAAGCAAAAAGCTTTAGATAACAGTTATGGTATCGTCCTTTTGTTCAGGCGCCATTTTGTTGGCGCAGCTTAGAAAATATGTTGACAAGCATAAAGCTGCTGAAAGGGTTTGGGATTCAGATTTCCCCGAGAAGGACCAGAGAATGTGACAAGTTATGGGATTCCGGCTTTGGGGTTCACTTAAGCAAACGGAAGCCACTGGGATAAGCGAACTTTAAGAGTTGGTCTTTAAGAAAAAAAACCTGATCCCCGGCAACAAATATGGAATATGAATTAGCCATCACAAAGAAGGGACCATAACCTGTAGCCCCAGTTGCCTGTCACCTCTCATACCAAAAGTACTTCAACGAATAAGCCCCAAAAAAAAGAAACCACATCCCTTATTGAGCCTCAGCCGCTGATCACAAAATCCACATGCATTTTTCATGCTTTGTCAAATAAACAGCATCTACATATAGAGCACATGGTAGACCCACACACTCCGAACTCCGGACTACGGAGACATTTTTTTCAACGGCTAGACGACGGAAATTCGTGCCTGGGTTACCATTTTTTTTTGTTCCGCCAGGACAAAGTTTCCATCGCTCTGTTCTTTCTTGGCAATTTTTGGAAAAGACACAGCTCCGAAAAGAATCAACAAGAGATGCTGCAACACACTCACTAGCACGCCGGCACTGCCGCTTCTGTCTAATAAAAGTCTAGTCGACATTATTTTCAACCCTCGGCGAATTATACACAAGTTTGATCCATTCCGTTCCGTTCGGTAAAGCGACACAACCCCGGGATAAGGACGCGAGTCCTTTGGCCCCGAACCCAGCCCGGCCAATGCAATTTTCGTGCATGAAGCAAAAACGTGGCTTGAATAGCCAAGTGAGTCCCACATTATAAATAAATAAGCAGCCCAAGCACCCAAAACCAACTCAGTCAGGCAGGACGACAAAAAAAAGTAAAGACTTTTCCAAAAAAAAAAATACGGAAAGACTGGCAAAGAAACTACCCTGTCGATGGGTAAAATAAAAACGGGGAAAAATAGAAATGATATTAGGGCGAGCGAGGCAAACATTTTAACAAGTCAATAACATGTCAAGTGAAAACTTTTTTAATATTTTCAAATTGTTGTCTCGTTCTCCTCAATGTCCTTTCCCCCAAATGTCAACTCACTTAAAGCCGGGGTGGTTGAGAGGAGGAGCTATAGCAGACGCGTGTCTGACAGAGCAATTAATCAAAAATTTACCATAATATTTTACGCTACTCCGAAGAATGAATCTGTTCTGTGACAGTTTTTGTTTGTCATGCATTTTTGATATTTCTTTTTTTTTTTTTTTGAGAGAGAGGAGAAGAAGCTTGTAAAGCTTTATTGGCTTACAAGTTGGTCCTTAAAGTGACAAAGCCACAAGGAGTAAGGTCCTTGAGAAGACTATTTCCAAAGAAGTAATAAAAATTTGAAAAACAAATTCATTTAGTTTCCATATTTTGAACAATTTGCTTGTGGATTCTAAGTGGATTAACTTCGATTTGTGGCAGGACGATAATCCCCGGCCAGATCTCAAGTAACCCTTACAGCTTTTAACTTCCAATTACATTTGGCTTTGATATACGACTTTCGGGCCGACATCTTTGGCTCGTCGGCCCGCTGGCCCGTTGGCTCTCCCTTAACACTTAACTTGATTAGTTTCCTGCTGGAGTTCCATTGCCCACCTGCAGTTCTCAGCTCTGCTCTGACTGCCTAGCTGGCTGTCTGGTTATATTAATTTCAATAAATCAACAAGTGCATTTTTAAAATGAACAAACTTTTGCACACAATTTTTGGAGCCCGAAAAACTTCGTTTCGAGCTGCATACAAAGTGGAGACTCACTGGGGACTGGCTGGAGTATGGGTGGGTGGAGTAAAATCAAGCAGAAAATATTTGCCAAACTTTTCGCATTGAGCTGTGTTTACCTAATGTATTAAAATGTTGGCCCAGCTCTACTCGACTCTGCTCCTATTGATGAGTTATATGGCTGCTGTAAGACATTACACAAATGTGGCAGGGCTTTGATTTCATTTAAAAAAAAGGTCAGCCAAGAAAAACGCAGAGGGCATAGGAAAAACGTAGCAAAATGTGCAGTTAGTCGAAAGAAAAGTTCAACTGTCATTTTTTTCGGAAAAGTGCCGCAGAACTTTTTGCTTATGAACTTTGTTTTTTTTTCAGCAACGTCTGCGTAGAACTTCCCTTCTCCATCATCATCATCATCGTCTTGAGGCGCCGTTTAAAGTTTTTGCCATTTTTCTACTTCATTTTTTTCAAGGGTAGAGGGTGTGGGTATGCTGTGCAAAAATTTATACTTATATAAGTTATACTGCTCGAAATCAGAGCAAAGTTTTAGCTGCAAGTAGTACATAAACGAAACCAATATGCGTGCATCCCCAATCCGCATACCAGTCTGCCGTCAAACTTTTCCCTGGGGTGCATGTCCCTTCTATATATAATAAATTCTTTTTTTTTTTTATTTATGTAGACTTAACCCTCGGTCTGTGGTCTCGAATTCCTGCAAAATATCATTATTCTTGTCGTTTTGCTGCTTTAAGCGATTTTCGTGAAGTCGTTTAAACTTGACGTCTATGAAAAATGCTAGGCCACCCCACTTGGCCCGAAGCAGGAACTTGTGGGCTGTGCAGTCGGAGAGTTGGCAAGAAAAATGCATTAAATAGTTTTTGACATTATTAAAAAAAGGAGAAAATCCTGTCGTCACTTACGAATGGTCAAGGGAACGGGGAGCCTTGGGGCTGTCATTGAAACTTACCTGAAAATAAGAGGGAAAAAAGTTTTTAAGGATCATGTGAATTTTAATTAGATTTTTAAGAGTATTCTAAGGATCTCATATACTTCTGCGTATAGGGGCCATGTTTATTAACTAGTTTATTAAAGGTTAACCGACCAAAACGTCCTCACACACACTGAACTGTGTCGCACTAAATAATTGCTAATTTACGTGCTTTTTGCGGATCTGGATTATGTGAGCCGAGGTTATGCCCTGGCCCTGGCCATCGTCTTGCTCCACGTGCAAAAGTTTGCTCTGCAACTTATTGACCTTATGGTCGTTTGGCCACTCGCACACACACACATCCACTCGCACAGAGGGAAGCAGTGCTTCTAAGGTCAACATTTGCGGAGCAAAATCAAGTCGGAGAGCTCTGTGGCACCTGGTCTAATTAGTTGGTTTTTGAGGTAACCTAGGAGTGTTTGCACTTTCAAGGTGTGCGAATTGTGGCAGCTAAACGGAAATGCTCCTTTGGTGAATTCGCATTTAACCCTAATCACCATTGACTAGCTGAAGTTTTGGATCTGCTTGCCATTGCATAACGCCGATGGAATCGAAACTTGAATTCCCATCATCCAGATGAACAATGAACGAGAGAGCATGTGGTATTTGTTTAGCTAACAAACCAGGCGGCCGTCAAAGTTATTTCACTCCTTTTTTCCCCCCGCCTCAAATATAGGATGTAGGATATAGGATATAGGAGTAGTTTTCCCACATACATATGTATGTATGTATGGTATGGTCTTCTGGCGTTTGCCAAAAATCAAATGCAATCAGCGAAAACAAATAATGGCATAACGTGCCGGTATTCCCGTGCGGCAATGAGTGTAGAACGTGTTCGGGCCTTCTGGAATGCAAATACAATGCAGTCGAGCTAATAAATATTTAAAGTGGTTTAAAACAAATCGGCAAATAACGTCCAATATGCTTTTCTCCTTTTTTTCGTTCTGGTTTTAATAAATAAACGCAAAATTGAGCCGAACAAAAAATAAAGGATATTCTGGGGCAAGTATGGGGGAAAAAATAAACTGGCTGGCTGTATTAAAAATGCATTGATGTAAAAATAATAAAATCGATATTGTAACCAAAGTAAGGCCCCTGAACTGCATGAAAATTAAATTTTTGTCCCGCAATGAAATCCACAAGCATTCCACATGAGAGACTGTCAATAAAAGTTTAAGGTGCAAGAAAACTGGTATTTTGTATAAATACCCTTAAAATATAACTTTTTTAGCACATTTCATAATATTTTTTAAGTATTTTCCTTGACTTTAGATGTGTTTTTTTCTGTTTAAACATTTTTTGTCAAGTCCACTAACCCATGGGCACTCAAAAACCGACTGAATGACAGCTCTCTTGCTAAAAAATAAAGGGAAATGGAGCTGGGGAATGCTTGCGGCTTTCTGTATTTTACATACATGTCAGGGGATATGTGAAAGCGCTGGTCAAGCCAGTCCAGGACACTATACTCTGTATGTGTGTGTGTGTGTGTGAGTTGGGGTCCTTGTTTGGGTATGCGAGTGTGTTTGTTGTTTTCATTTGGCTGCTGCAACTGGGATTTACTTTTTGTGCCCCTGGCCTCTGGGCGAACGAGTCCGTTCGCTGGTCTCCCATGGAAATGGTACGATGCGCGTAAATTTAAATTAGCAGCAACACCACATATGGCTTTTCTGGCATAGTATGTGTGTGTGTGTGTGAATGCGTGTGTATATGAAATTACGCATACGCCACGTTGCACCACATTTTGACTACTTCATTACCATGTTTAATCAGATCATTGCGTGTCTGCCACTGATGCCATCTCCTTTCTGTGCTGCAGAGGCCAGTTCATCAGTCAACCGCACTACCCCCTCTACCACCGCAATCATTTAAATGCTGTGCATTAATATTTCACACACACACAGACTGCAGGATGTGCAGACTGCACCACTACAGGCTCTACAACCCAAACATTTTCCCGCCATCACTGCTATCTTTGTTTTAGTGTTTTAAATAACAATTTGGTTTAGCATAAATTTACGCATGTTTTTGCATTGCCGGGAGCCAGAGTTAGTTTCTACATAATTTTTGGTAGCTCCTCGTTGTTGTTGTTCTCGCTGCCATTATTCTAATTGTTATAGTTGCCCGCTCTGTCGGCGGGGATAGTGCGGAAATTGGAGGGTAATGGAAACTGTTTGGGTTTGACTTTGGAATGTAAATGCCGAAATTGCTGACGGGGAGAAGCCAACATGGAGGACTAGAGTTAGAGGTTAGAGGGCTATAATGAGCAATATATGTACTTCTGAACCATCTATAAAAATACTAATTATGAAAATAAAATCCAAATATATCAGGCACTATTAGTTCGGGGAAGGACTGAGGCTATTATTGAACAAGTCTCATTTCGACTGAATGGCATTCTGACATATGCCAAGTGTCCTGCCCATTATTGGGACTGGGTCCCTGCCGTATCTGCGAGTATCTGCTGCTCTGCTTTCGCCTGATTTATGCACATCAATAACACGAAACGAAACAACAGGCATAAATCAGTTTCGGAGGCAAGACACGCACAGACAATGGCAAAAACAAATATTTGACTAATTTCAAAGATAGCAAGTGGGCTAACAATAGCGAGTGGCACAAAACGCCAGACAAAAGGAGACAATGGATGGACGTCCAGGAATAACCTTAAAACAAACTTGGCCAAACAAAGTTATGGCCTCTGTGGCTGACACATGAAATACCCAGACACAGACACAGACAGAGAAACAGAAGCCAAGAGCTTCTGACACACAGAGAGATGGTATGAAAGGAGATATTTTATAGACGCACGAACATAATTAGGAACGAGCTGTTTTAATTGATAGTTAAAACAGGCTCTCAGTGGCGAAAACTTTGCACTTGGCTTGTTTATTAATGCAGCCATGTCAGGCTGCTTATTTAGCTCATTTATTTTGAATGGCAGCTTCGGTTCGGCTGGCTGATGCACTTGCGGTCAACCCAGGGGGAAGTGCTATTCTATTTTGGCCAGGCCAGGAGAGTCTGCATTAATTTCCAGCTTAAATTGCGCTTCAAACACGCACTCACACATGCACACACTCAGGGCATTGCATACTTTTGGGCAAAGTCTATCCGTCTCTGTTTGGCATCTACCTTTCTCCCTCATCTTGTGGTTGCTGGAAAATTTATTAGCTGCAGTTGAAGCTCGGAAAACTCCAAGCACACCTTGCCTCCACCTTCGCCTGCGGTTGCACCTGCATCTAAGCTGATTGCCAGTTATCTGTGCATCTTTGTAGCTGTGCAGATTAATTATAGCCTTGTTTAGTTTATAGAGTTGTCTAACGGAATTTGCATTTGCATTTGTTGACGCCACAGCCAACAGCCCCCAAAAAGTGGCCAAATAAATTCTAGGCTTAAACAACAACGAGTATCAAGAGCACACACACGCTCAGTATTTGCACGCAACTAATTAGCTGTCAAAATAGCATAAAATCAACTGGCAGACAGTCGGAGAATCGGGCCAGAAAATGCTGAAAAAGACAAACACTAAGAGAAATTTTCGGCAACATTAAAATGCTAATGAAAAGAGCAATATTTTTGGATGACTTCCCTCCGACAATGGCCGCTTTTCCACCTTTATTTTGGTGATTCAAAAGTTTGAATTTCCGTTTGAATTAGAGCTACAAAGTCATCCCAGATACAAATGTATCTTTTACACACAGATACGGCTATTCGCTCGCCAGTATTTGTGGAAAAGTCAAAAACTTTGCCCGGTGGCTAAGAAGAGGGGAGTGAGAGCTACATGTGGCTAGGTGTGGGCTCAGTCCATCTCGTCCTCTGTGTGTGCATAATCGAGCGGATACAATCATTTTAATAGACACGCCGGTGTTATAATTTATATGCAAGCGTATCCGTTACCCTTGCCCCTGCGTTCCGAAAAATGTGGCAGATACTAGGCTGGATGGCTGGGAGGAAAATCTGGACCTGGACCACAATTCTATGCCATTTGCATATCTCCCCTACCGACCCTTTGTCTCCTGCACGACTTTGTCTGGCCATTATTGTGTTAATTTTCAGTTTGATATGCAGACGGGGCAGCAGGACCATATGGAGGTATCTGTGTGTGGGCAGGGACAATATGGTAAATGGCAAAAAAGTTTCCACTCTGGCAAAAACAATGTGAAATATTTGTCGCTTGTTGGCTGCTCTTTGTGATGATTGCACTCGATAGCAAACATTTGATGAGGATGAAGGGGGAATATTAGAGAAGAGTCCCAACAATGTGGGCTTTAATGCTGCGATGGTATGCCGTTTTTTGGGCTTTAATCAAAATACAATCACAAATCCTTTTGAATTAATCAAAGCAAACAGTGATCAGTGCCATTAAGCCACTTAAAAATCGTACGAAACATTTGATGTACAAACACCATGGCGAAAAAAATAGTCTGTCGGATAAATATTCACAAAAGCTGCAATATAATTTAATTAACAATATACAGAAGCCGGCGGGAAAACAATGAGGTATGCGAAAAATATACGGACAATCGCGAAATGAACTGCCAATAATAAACGAGAAATGAAGTCATAACAGCAACAGCAATTAAAGAGAGTCAAATATTAAATTACAGAAAAAAATTAAAGCCTCCAGAGGATGAAGGTGGGGGTTGGGTGGAGGTTAATTTTAGCAGGATAATTATGATGCCTCTCGCTTGCACTCGCTCTCACTCCGGCCAGGACAATGGCAGTGCAATGAGAGATAAATATCAGCGATTAATTTGAAATTTATTGCGTGCATTTAATAATTTATTAGTGCGTGAGCGCGAAACGGGCTTTGTTCCTTGTTGCTATTGCGATTTATGTGCAACAACAGCTAGCAGGACACCTTCGAGCACCCATTGCGCATACGCCGCATTGTTCAGAGCGGCGAAACAAACGTTAATCGTGCTCATCCCCCCCCTCGTAGGCCGGGGAAAATGGTAAATCGAGGTCCTGGACTGGGATAAACAATTGCATTTAAATTGCATGCCTCGCTGTTTGACTCTTGGCGGCCCAGTTCGACTGCGAATGCGAGTGTGGTGGAAACTTTTCGGCCCATAAATAAAACGCAAACAACTCAATTTACATTGGCCCGAGGGCCGTAATATTGGAGTTAATATGGCCAGTTGGATATACAAACCTGTTTTTGCCCTAATTCCCCCGAAATTATCTCCCTAAATCGCTTACAAGTTTCCGCAATCTCTGTCCATCAATTGCTAATCTTGGCTAATTATACGAAACCAGCTGTAAGAATTCATTGCTCATCCCCCAAAAAAAAAACAAAAAACAAAGGCGGACACTGCACTTTTTTCAGCTCGACTCAGTTCGGACGTTTTCCATAGATTTAAACAAAAAACTTTTTAATTAAAAACTTTTTTCGTGCTTCCCGGCTTTTTTTCTCCGGCTATTCTGCGTTGCGTTTAACAGATTTCTACCAAGCCTCCCCCCTTTTATTTGCCATTTTTTGTTTTTGCCTCTGGTCTGCAGTTTTATTTTATTTATTTTTTTATGCGTCTTTTGGCTGGCATTTGTCTGAAAGCCTTTGGGGTTTCAACCGCAGCCCAGAACACAGGCAGCACCAACACAAAAAACCAAAAAAAAAAGAAGGAAAATAATCAGAGAAACAAACTCGATTTGTTGTTGCCACTGCTGCCGCTGCCACGGTGGCAACAATTAAAATTGCGCCACTGAGCGCCACTTTCGGCATTTCGCCCATCAGCGTGAGAGTGGGCGTGGCAGCAGTTACAGCAACGCCACTTAATGTCACATTTCATTAGCAGCAAAGCCGGCAAAAAAAAACTGAGAAGCTGAGAATCCTGGGCATCTGGGAAGGTGGCTGGCTGCAAGTGTTTTTGGCTAATAAAGAAAATGTGTTGCATGCCTTGTGGTTTCATAAAAACAACTATGTGCAGCAGCATTTTTTTATGCTTATTCCTTTCTCCATGAATCCTTGCTGGCTAATCTTATCAATTTCCCAGCTTAATCCTTGTTTTAGGCCTTCAATGTTCGGCTAATTCAATTTCCAATAATCAACGCAAATCTAATACGCAGCTCCTGTTGCGGCTAATTCCCAAAATTTAATTACTCACCAATTATGCACAAATCCATCAGAATTAACCACAATTAAGTAAAAACTTTGTTGCTCACTTTGTCGCGTTTCTTTTGGGGAGTTTCTCTCGCCGTCGTGTCCTCGCTCTCTCGCTTCATTTCAATTATTCAATTTTACACCTTGTGGCATTTCGCAGAACAAGACAAAAATGGCGTAAGAGGATGAGGAAGGAGGAATTCTAGGGAATTTGGCAGCAGAAGACTTTCATTCTGCAGCCCATTAATCGCCGTCGAAAAGGACCAACTTTTGCCGAGGCTGCTCCTCCACTTTGGATGGAATTCAGCACAATGCCAATGGCAAAAACTGGGAGGAGCGTCGAAATGGTGGCGCTCAAGACAGTTGGAATTCAGAAGAAAGCTCTAAATGAAAAATCGCAAAATTCTTTAAGAAATACTCGCCAAACAAAATGACAGCAGGAGGGGATGGGACATAGTTGTCCTACTGCGGGGCCAGTAATGACAATTGGAATTCGTTTAAGTAGTTATTTCATCCGCAATTTCTTGTGGTTTCAGAAACAGTGCAATTATTTCTTAAGAAAGACAAAATATTGTCTATTATTGTATCATAATTTAAATAGTAACAGAAGCAGCACTTAATTCCGTTTGTCACATAATGAAATTATTTATAAATATAGATCTGGCGGGTGGCCAGCAAAATCCTGCCCGAAATATACGTGTGGTGGGGAACTATAATTTGACACGAATTTATATTTGAGTGTTATTCTGTACTGATTTTTTTTGGGTAGCCCATGCGCATCTAAACTGACAGTTGCAAATGCAAGCAAATTTATAATTGAATTCAGTGTCGGACTTCAATTCGCAACGCTATGCCAGAGCAATGGCATAAAAGCCAAATGAGAGTCGAATGAAAAATATTAAATTCCCGCTTTTGGCCAGCGTAAAATTAACTCATTATAAAATTAATTAAACAATCGTCGGGTGGATTTGTGCATTCGAGTGTGAGTGTGAGGGAAAAGTGAGTGGTGTGAGTCAGATAATCATGTGTTCGCAATCGGTTTTCAAATCGCCAGCAGCCAGGAAAACCAGCAACAAACAAAGCAACACCAAAGGCCTGTGCATGTCAAATAAAAAAGAGAGGCAGGGACAGAGATGGGGCGTGGCAAGCAGGAGTGAAAACAATAATAAAATCAATTTGTAATAAACCGCATGGGACGCATGAAAAACGCAATAAAAACGCACAGTAGTCGGAAAATTTGTTGTTGTTGCTGCGGCCAAAGCAGCAACCGCAAAAGAGCTTTAAAGTGTTGCATACTTTCCGGGGTAAACATGCGGGTGTTTCGCCATTTTCCGACCACCCTACCTCCTGGAAAATGGAGGCTGGGTCAGTGGCATGGTCAGTGGCAGGAAGTAGAGTTAAATGTGTGGGGAGACAGCCAAAGGATATGACCTACACGCTTTAAAACGCTGACAGGCCAGGCCGACTGCCGGGCGGAGATTGTATTTAAATAATTTAAATATTCATAGGCGGAGCTTCCAATTTAATTGAGAGCAGCCATCAACTGTTGGTTAAGCGTGTTATATTTTATGCAATCCATCAATAAATGTTGAATGAGTTTCATAAAAAAAGGATAATAAAAAAAAGCCCTTTAATGGCCAGGAGACCTGAGTGAAATTCGTTCCAAAAAGAGAAGTTTCTTTAAAGATTTAAAAATAATCTCTTTGCATTCCCGAAATTGTATTTCGTTTTAATTTCCATTGGCTTAACCTCCCTCTGGAGGACATCCAACACACGCCATGCAACACCAACTGTCGCTCAATTGTTGCAACTTTGTGTCACGCTGAAAACATTTACTTGGTCTTGGCACAGGATGGAAAAGTACTCTCCACCACCCGCGACATTATTTTTCCGCTGCCTTGTCATTATTATATTTACAACTCCATGAAAAAAAGGAGGGGCGGACGGGCTCAAAGTCGCTGGCTGCCATGGAGGTAAGCCAGGTGGGAACGTGGGTAGGTTTCTGTGAAACTCTTAACCGCACCCCAGCCCTCACAGGCAAAGTGCGACTTTGTACACAAACGTGACAGCAAAATAATAAAAAAAAATTATATTTATATACGTATGGAGGAGATATATATAAATTGCTCCAAGGCTGAGATAGGCTGCGAGGGAATAGGGCGCGGGGATTGTCTTTCACCTGCTCGCCTTGGCACCTGCCACACACGTGCGACAAACGACAGGCTGTTGGGGGCAATTGTTGGGGAAAGAGTTGGTCCACCCCCCCGGTTTCCTCGATGTCAGTGCCGCTTCAAGCCCACTTAAGTCGCACACTTACGCGTGTACCTCCTCGTGTGTGTATTTTTGTCTATAATTTTCATTTTGCCAGCACATTTTGTAACTTAATTAGCATTTTCTATATGTATGGCATAACTTTTTTTTTGCGCCCGCCTGTGTCAGAAAAAAACACAAAAGTGCCAACTTTTCAGTCGCCGACAAGGCCTTTGTTGTTGGCTTTAATTAAGTGAAAATTAATAAGAGTTGAAGGAGACGAAGGCAATAGACTTTATAGGAAAATTAAATAAAAAATTGTTGAAAAATTTATAAAATAGACTTGACAGTTAATTGCTTTTTGGGTTTATTATTTTGATAAGAATTACAATTTTTGTCAGACAATTATCACTCCCTAATCTCAGATCTGTCACTCTTTGCTGTTCTTGTAAACATGACTTAACAAGACACCAACACAGACACACAGTGCCACTGCCAGTGGCAGTGGCATGAACATGCATTGGCATTTTCCAAGTCGTCTTGCAATTTTGTTGCCAGAACTAGGGGGCGGACTAGGACCTGACACTTGTCAAGTCCCTTCACCTTCGCCTTGCCTTGCCGGCCGGCCTGCTCTTTTCATCTTGTTTGCTGATGCCACTGCCTGGCATTGCATAAATGCCTTTTAAGTCGCTTTAATCTCCTTACATTTCAAGTTGTTTGCTGTTACTGCATAATTAATTAGTGAAAAATAGCAGACAACACGGAGAATAAAAGTGAAAGACGACGGCAAAGTTGGAGTGGAGCCGACTGAAGCATTTGACGAGTGTCAGGGAAATGGGGAAAGTGCTGAAAGTGTTGCAGTGCCAGTGGAAGCCTGTTTACATTCGTGGCAAAGACACAAAAAGGATTCCCCTACACACACTTGTCTTCCTTTTTATTTCCCTCCCATTGGTTTCTCCCGCATACTTTGCGTCACTCTTTCTGTGCTTTGTAGCTGATTATTTTAATGAAGCATCTCTTTCCCCAGGACTTTCTAGTCGACGCTCTTGCGGCCAATGTGGCGTATACGTGATGTAAAATTTTACACCGTTTTCAGGGGTTAGTTCTTTACTTACGAGTTTGTTGGCTTGAGATCAGGAGAGATTATAAAAATGTACATACCTGTAAATACAAGAAAAGAAGTAAGGTTTAATTATAGGCTTTGTAAAGATATTTCTAAGAGATATCAAGATGGAAAGGGAAAATAATTCCTTAATTTATTAAATCTTGTAAAATCCCGATCTCTAGATTCTAGAGCTTCAGCATTTAATGGCCAACCCGGGCACCCTCAAACGACAACAAAGATTATGCACTTCATTGTCATCACCTTCTGCTGTCTCCTCCGGGCCTCCTCCTTAAATTTCCACCACCATTCTCTGGGCTGCCCCTTCTCGGGGCTGTCATCAGCTTAAGCTGCATGCCTCAAGTGCACTTAATGTGCGGCAGACACACCGAGACACTAACTAGAACAAAACTGGGACACCAGGCCCGCAGTCTCAGTCGCGTGCTTTAAAATGTAACAAGAAAATTGGTAATTGCTGCAGGTCAGACCCGCCCCTTTTCGCCGCATTTTGCCGCTCGTCCCGCCCACAGAACACCGACAAAAGCACCGCAGCAGCAGCCGCAACGACTTCTGCCAACTGAAGGCATTAGCAGCAGCAGGAGGAGAATCTACGGCAATTACAACAAGAAGGTGGCCACCAGAAGCCGACTTGGCAGCTGTCCTCTAGCCTTCGCCTTTGCATTTTCATTAATGTCACAGCAGGTCAGAGGGCAGAGAATAACGCTCAATCTAACTTCAATCTCGGAAGACGGCAGCTTCGATTTTCTCGCCCCGCTCTCTGGCAGATTGATTTCAGATTTTCCGAAGCTTGACTCTTCCAGGCGTCATAAAAGGAAATGTCCAACACAAATTGCCAGGGCAGTTGGTAAAAAAAAAAAAAACGAAAAACTTTGGCTCACACACTTTAAAAAGCCTTCGCACAAAGGCCACAAAATTGCTATTGCTATGCTCCTCCTGAGCTTTTTCTGGCTGCCAAGTATTGTTTTAATGTTACTCGACAAAAAAAAAAAGGCCAGCAAGGAGAAGTTGAAATTCATGCGAAACTTTCAACTTGGGAGTCACTTAGAGGGAAAACGAGGAGGGTTTTAGAGTCCATTGGTATTTGTTTGTTCGTCTGCCACTTTTATTTTCTATTTTTTTCGCCAGCTATCTTGGGTTTTTGGGGAGTGGCCTGGGCTGTCCTGCGTCCTGCGCCCTGTGCCCAAATGTAATTTAGTTTGATGGGCGTGCCGCAGACTAGGACAATTCCATTTTACACCCCCTTCGCGACTGTCACATGTTGCATCATCATCCCCGGCCATGGATTGTTCTATGCTCCTTGGCAGCATCCTTGGCCGGCCACCCATTGGGCTTTATGTGTTTGTAATTAGTTTTTGCAACGGGTCGGCTAATGCGGGGGGCGTACGGCGTAGGGCGTAGCTGTCGTAACGGAAACGGAAATGAAATTGCTTGCAATCATTTTTCAAAAATAGTAAATGGAATATTTTGTAATTTGAAATTAGCGCCAGAACGCTGGGGCGGCGAACGGCGGGGCAGAGATAATAATAAACAACAGAAGGCAAAGTGGGGGCTCTGGGTGGGATTTTTGGCAATTTACAAAATGTGCGTTAAGCAGTTTTTGTGCTCCCCGGGAGCGGGAGCAGGACTTTTAATGAATTTGCGTCTTGCGTCTTAAAGCTGCAAGTAATGGCCAAAAAGTGTTGCCTACTTATCGCCCGATGGTTAATGTTTTTGGCCCTTTCGGAAAAACGGAAATTGTGTGCTGGCTAATGCTCTCCAAAGAAGCAAGAGGATGCTTAAAATGGATTACAATTTCAGAGGAAAATGTATAAAATCTTGAAAGAGATCTTTAGCTTGTGGCAGCCATAATTGTTTGTTTTTGTTTATGTGTCAAGGACATGGAGGAAAAAACAAACTTATTGAAGCCCCAAAACCTCTCCAATCACATGGCGATTTCCGTGCAAACGATAAACCATCAATGAATCAATGAAAAACTTTCAGGGCCCCTTAAACAAGAAATTCCTTTCAACAGCAAAATATTTCCGCCCCCCAAAGTCATTCTCCAGACATTATCATCATCATTAAATGTCATTATGTAAATAAAACCAAATAATGGGAGAGCCGTTTCAGCCGCTTTCGATTTGGGCAACTTTTCAATGCGGAGTCGAACGCACAAAGTTGGCCGGGCAACGTGAAGTGCCTAATAAAGTTTGGGGCCAGGACCCATAAATATGCGTCGACAATTCCCGCAGGGCAGGAAGGAAGTGCGACAAGGCTGAGGGACCAGAGCCTGAGACCGTGTGGATAAAGCGTGTGAGCTCCGCTTGCGTGAAGTTTGCGTGAAGCAAACAGCGTGGAGCGTGTAGAAGACGACAAAAGCGATACGAGGCTATGCGGCAAGATTACGCATACGCCGTGTGGGCCTGAGAGCACAAAGACTAAGCAAATACGAAATTAGACGCACGCCGGCATCGGTGACACTTTCTCTTCCTTTATTTACCTTCTTTTTCCGTTTCCGCGTTTTTCTCCAGGCCTGTATTATATATTGTCTTTGGCAGTGCCTGTGCCTCTTAAATGCTTGGCTGCGCGCAATGAATTTGTTATGAATTTATATCCGCGAACTGATGCTGGCTGGCTGGCGGAGCCAGCAAATGAAAGTAATAAGTTCCATGTGGATGCATCTTTTGCCGTCGAAAACGTGCGACAAACGACCATGATTACGCTTTGAGTAAGACAACAGGGCGAAGGCAGCCACGCCACGCCAGCCCATCTATCCACCCCCAGCTTCCTGCCAGGTTAACTCCAATTTGGAAGCACATAATGCCGACAATGCTGACAATGTCGTTTTTGCCCCCGCCACCCTGCAACCCAGCCACCTCCTGCCACCCCGCAGGCGGCGAAAACATTTCTATTTGGCATTGCTTTCGTTTTCAATTTGCCTGCCGTCGCTGCCGTCGTCATCTTCAGCAGCCAAAATCCGCCTCCAGCAGCTGTCCAAAATACAACGGGGTGGCACGGTCTGGTCTGGTCTGGCAGGACGTGGCTGTGCTTTTGTCGGCCTTTGCCGTGAAAAACAATAAATATTAAAATAAAATTCGTTAGCTCCGAGGAAGCTGGTTGGGGGGTGAGTAAGAGATCCGTGCCGTAAATGCTATAAGCATCCTGACAGTAATTTGAACATGTAATTTGAATGTTACCAGAGACATTTCGCAGGGCAGAGGAGAACTGGGCAAACTAAACGATTGATTCCGTCTCATTTAAGGCGGAAGACTCATCTGACAGTTCGTTCATTAGTATTCATAATGTTTAGCCAGAGACATTAATTGGAAGGCTGCTACGGAAAATCATTTTACCTTAAAGACATGGATTCCTTTTTAAAAGAAGACACGAAGTCTGGCTTATAACTCCATGAATACGCATTCAGGAGTATCTTTCACCCGAATTACAGGCTCAATTTCATGGCATAGGTTTACAAAATGCATAAACCGAATGCCGTACATTTAATTCAAAAGATACAGACACCAGACAGCCGCACCGCACTGCCACACAGACAGGAGACGCAGGAGGCGAGAACACTCAAAATGTCCTTGCAACGGCGACCGGAGACGAGAGATGCTGTTTATAATTTTATCAACTTGTATAAATATGACAAATCGCTTTATGACTTCTCACGCAGCAGGAGCACCCGCCGAAAGGAAGCGAATGGATACGGATGCCAAGGAATAAGGACTAGGGAGAATGGAGGAGGCGGTGGCATCCGAGTGGCGCCTTGTAGATACCGATAAGAAAAAATCCCTGCTCAGCAGCAGCTCCGGGCACGGCTGGCAGACAGGACACCCAAATAGAAAAAAATATAGAAAGCAGGAGAAAATAAAAAGGACCCAAGGAGAATTGTATACGTATGTTTATACTAAAATAATCAAGAAAAATGTTTTCCACTAAATCAGTGGGGAGGCAAGGAGCTCGGCGGAGCAGCCAAAGGTTGGCCAGGAAATGAAAACCGCAGGCGGATGATGGCGACGTTGACAATGTCCTCTCCCAGATTTCCTCCACTCTGTGTATGTGCGACACTGTGCGGAGTTGTACGGATAGTTATGTTCTGCGGTCGGACACGGGGCGTATGCGCAATCTTCGCTGTGCAGCTTATGCGCTTTTCCGCCTCACGCGCTTTTCCGACAGTTGCACTCCCCGATGCTATCGAAGAGCCAGTGTTTTCCTTTCTCCTGGCTTCCTTTTCATTTTTTTACTTTACTGTTCCGGCGCTGGCACCGCCTTTGTTTCTTTCATCTCATTTGCATAATTATGTTTCTTTTTTCGGCAGGAGTGTGTATGTGAGGCTGTTTTTTCCAGCGTTCCTTGTTAAATTGAGCGTTTAATTCGCTGCCCCAATATTTGAGTCAAACTTAATTAGTGTGGCCTGGGAACAATAACGCTTAAATTGTTTGCCAAGTTCCAGGACAGAGATGAATGTCCTGCAATTACAACGCCAGTCCCTAGAAGGGCAGACACTTTAAGGCATTTTAAAGTGCTACTTCCTGGGCCAACTAAAGATATTGTTATTAAGGCTGGAATCTGTGTATTAACTTTTTCAACTTCAATTTTCCCTGATAGTCCAAGGTAATCTCCAAGTTCCTTTTCCTAGCTTTGCTCACTCAATTATCGGGAAACATAATGCTGGGGATGTCCCCTTGGCTTCTTACCTGCTGCTTTCCTTGCCAAATGGCATCTCCACAACCCCCACTCTAAGGCTTTATGGCTAAAACTCCAGTCGAGGGCCCCGTTCGTCGTATGCTACATAATTTTGTCACTAATCCGGGCAATAAGATTGTTTAATTTTGCGCTAAACTTAACGCTTTCTTTACCTTCCTTTTCTGGCAGCTTTCCCTGTTTTCCGGCTTTGCCGCTTTTTCCGCTTTTCCCGCATCGAACCCCATGGTTATTTTGCTGGCGTGGCATGTTTTTTTTTGGCATTCCCCAGGAAGGAAGGCCCCCAAACGACCCCGCCCTCCTGATTTCCACAAAAGCTATGCAAATTGAGGCACGGCACACCTGCGGAGGAGGCTGCCGGCCTGGTTGGCTGCTTGGTTGGTTGGCTGGCTGACTGGTTGAGAAATGAAACGAAATGGAGAAATGGAGTCGAGGTCTCGGTCTCATGTGCATTGGCATACATTACCTCTAGTAAATGTTACAATCTAGGGCCAGGACCACCCACCCCTTCCCTGCCCACCCCACCCCCACCCCTCATCGAATGCTTTATTCACGCGTCAGGATCCGTGTCCTGTGAGCTTGTGTGTGCGCCTCATTTCGTTTGATTTCGTGCCTGTCCTGGGCTTTGCAGCATTTTCTTCCTTTCTTCTCCATTTTTTTTTGCGCTTTGTGTGTGTGATAATAAATTTGCCCTGGTCTAAGGCTGAAAGGAGACCGAAGGGCTGAAGGGCCTTGAGGAGGAAGGACGCCAAGGGATTGCATGTGCCATAGAATCTCCTTTTCTCAGTTTGCCTTTTCGATGCTGCTCCTGCTGCCTTGGTCTTCCACTTTTTTAAGGTATTTTTATGCAAACCAAACTCGAGTGTATGCAAATATTTGAGTTTTAAGTGTGTTTGCCTCCCACACACACACACACACACACACAACCCTCATACACACACTCCTGGGAGGGAAGCAAAATTAAAAACCGACACAAATGAAGCAAGAATAAAGGAGACTGGGGCACACATGGATACCCTTACAGTTTAAATTAAACAAATGTTCCAGATTTTTCTGTTATTTTCCATTGAGGTATTTTATATTTCATCAGTATAAAATCTAAAAATAATCCTCAAAAATCATCCTAAAACATAAATATTATTCCAAGCCTATACCATCACATATGTTACACACCCAAGGACTTGACTCACTTTCCCTATCGCCCCTTCGCATTTGTTCATTTTGCTTCAATAAATGTGAAAATTATTAAATTAAGTGAGTGCCTTTCTCCAGGAATGGCTTTCAACATATGCCATGCCCATTGCCTAGCCCCCCTAGCCACCAATCGCCTCTCCAGTTCTTCCGGCTGCTCCTCGTCTTTTGGGAAACGAAAGTGGTTTTATGTTTATAAGCAAATAAATTACTGTGTAAATAGGTTAAGTCCCACTCTTCGTCGTTTTGGAAAATGCCTGCCCGGGGCCCACGAAACAACAATTTCCTCCCAGTTGGGGCATTTCCCCAATCCCACAATCCCACAACCAACCAGCTACCCAGCCACCCACCCACACATGTGGGCCTGTATCCCTCTGGTGTCTTTGGGGATTTGTTTTCGTGCCCTGCTCCTTCTAATTCCTTTTTGTCGGGCCCCATTGTCGTGGCATTTAATGTGACAATTAAATTTCATTTTAAATAAAATATCTGTACATTATTTAGCTCTGTGTGCACATCCTTGAGGACCTTCCTTCAGGCAAATGTAAACGGCTTTCGTTGTGTTTATAAATAGAAGGAAATCTCTGTTCTATGATCAAAATTATTTCAATTGACTGAGGAGGTTAGAGAGACATTCTCCATAATTTATTGGAAAAAGAAATATTCAATTTCGGTCCATAATTAACTTTCCTTTTTTTTTTTTGCTCCGAACATCTTCGCTCTTTGAAGTCAGACAAATAAAGCTTCTTTGGCGGAAAAGTTTGTGACATCCAGCAGCAAAAGTTCCCTTTAGTTTTCCCCCTCAAAAAACACATTTCTAATCATTCCTCATCGAGTCCCATAAATTGTCGCTATATCTCCGACACACCCGACCTCATCCGACACTTTTGGTAACGAATTTGCCGGGGGAATGATAAATTCGCGCGGCGTGTGTGAGAGTGTGCAGTGGGAAATTATCAAATAAAAGTGCTGAAATAATTGCAAAGAGTGAGGAGACGACTGCGAAATTGTGGCCAGAGTTGTCCGAAATGAAAGAAAAGTAATTAAAAAGTGCGAACGAACGAAATAAAAACCGAAAACGATGAGCAGAAGTGAAAATTAAAACGAAACGAGGCGAGGCAGCAGCTGAAATTCGTTGACGCTTCCCATTAAGCTTAAGGGAAGCTGCTCGCTGTCAACGAAAGGATTAAACCCAAAAATAATGATAATAATAATAATTATGAGTGAGAGACAGATTGTCACAAGTTGTCAAAAGTGTGGAGCTACTTGGGTAGCTTGAATTTCCTGCCCGATGGAAGATGGAAGACAGCCACTCGAAAGGCACTTTAAGTGGGGCTGCCTGCCTGCGAGTCTTAATAAACATAACTCATACGCAGTGTAGGCCAGGAATGCTTTCATCGTTTGTTCTGGCCCCCCAGAAACCACTTGAGCCTGTCTGGGGATGTGTGTGTGAGTAAACAAACACAAGCGTAAGATGGCAGGTAGCTCAGACTGGGTGGAGAAGGAAGACGCAGGTAAGGACACACTTCCTGGGGAAAGGCTCTTGAGAAACTATTATAAATGTTGACAATAATGGCTTTTTAAGCCTATTTTCAAGCTCTTCGTCCTCCACTCACCCCGCACCTGGGCACAATAAATGTCATTTAAATGAATTCATTATAATAAGTCAAGTTGATAGATGGCACAGAGGCGTAAGATTCAAGCCCGTTTCGTAATTTGGAAGCAGGAAAACGATTTGTTAGGCGGCGGTAGCGCCACCACCACCCGACCAGAGCTGCAGAGCTGCAGAAACCGCTATCGGGCATTATGATTAGTGAAAATTGGTATGGAAATCGCATATCGGGGCGCTGCCTAGCCTGTTTTTAATTGGGCGCACAAAGCTTACAAGCGTATTAAAATTGGCAAAGGCGAGCGACCAAGTCGCAAATCGATTCGATACGCGATCGAGGAAGAGGAATCGCCAAAGCCAGGAGTTAATCCACAATCCACAAGCCAGAAACCCAAAAGCATATGCAAATCATGTTTGACAGCATCAAATGGCATCACACACTCGGAAAAGAAAAAAAATCCAATGAAAATGCCACACACACACGGAGGCAACATAGGAAAATGGAGGAAAACAGTGGGAGAGTGGGTGAGATGGAAGCCCCTAGTGTGGCAATCTATGATACATGACTTTGTGCAGAGATTATAATGCCCGCTGATTGTTTAATCGCTTGGAAAGTGATGGAAAAGTTGCCCACAAGTCCCCAACCCATCCACTGTGATATTCTTATGCTGAGAAAGAGAAGGGACTAGGAAACATCGAAAGAGATGGGTATTGGGTGGAAGAATGAGAGGGAAAAAGGCATTCGAGTGTGCCAATGATGGCAGCAAGTTAATATTTCCATATGCCACGGAGCGATAATGTGATTAAGGTTGCTTGCATGGCAGAAACGATAACCATAACTGGAGAGTGTGCGAGGAGCCACACGCTCTCAGTTACTGGGCCAAGTGCTAACCAAGTTGGTCCTAACTGAAGGACTCTATTGATTTAACGAGTAAATGAGGGGAGCTGAGTCAGTAACAGAGATGCTAGCAAGTAGAAGCTGTTTTTAGTTAATAGTACAGAGCTATAGAACTTGTTAGAATATATGTGGCCTAATCCCACCCAATCCAATAATGTTGACTTAATCTCCAAGCAACCAGCTAATAGTAGCGCTCCTAGCCATCCGATATGAATAGCTTGTTGATGCAACACTCGAGCAATCAATAAGCCAGCATTTGAAGAAGAAACTTCTCCCCAAAACAACAATACCAGGCTAATGCCTCTTCCCGCCCCATCACTCTCAAAGCAAAAAGCCCCAAACCTTGGAACAGTGAGTGATATAAATATGCGACCATTTTCAAATGGAGGACAGTATGGCGCCAGATAGATGGAAAATGTCTGGGATGAAAGCCGGGGCAGGGTCGGGCTGGCAGCCGGTAGCCGGTATGATAGTTATAAACAGTAAAAATGTCTAAAACGTTTGCCAATCCAAGGGATAAAAATCTCTCTAGCCGAACGTATTTCTTTTCACTTGGCAGAGACAACAAACAAACGACAGTAAATCATTCTCAGCTGCGAACTGTGAGCTGTGAACGGCGAATAGCGAATACGAATGGGATTTTTCTGTGGGCGGTGACTAGTTCCATTTAGATTTTTATTGTTGTCGCCATTTTTCTCAAACCCTTGGGAGGCGAGTTGGGGTGTGAGTAGTCGCCTACTTTGTGCTGCGGCAGTAAACATACCGAAATGCTTTTTGAATTGTAATTTTTTTTCCGCAGTCCTCTCGGACTAGAACTGGGTGCTGGCTGGCTGGGAGTCCTCCCAAACCCATACCCATACCCATTCCTGATTCTCTTCTCTGATTCTGCCGATGACGTTTGTCGATGAGCTCTCGCTCTTCTCTAGTCTCTGATAAGCGTGATTGAATTGATTTTCTATTTTTCTACCCCGTCGCAGGATGGCTTTTGTTGCCGCTGCTGCTGTTGCGCCACTTTGCTGATGGATATCAATTGAATCGCTTAAACAGGCGCTTTGCGCATTTTCAATTTCTGCCCGACTCGCAGCACAACAGCAGCACAGAAATGAGAATGGAAAAAAATGTATATATATTGAACAGGAGAGGAAGATATTTGTTGATTTTGGCCAGGCAACTTAAATTGTGCTGTCACTGTTGGAGCGGTGGGGGGCTTAGCCTCGGATTTCGATATTGATTTTGCGTACGTACACATATGTGCGAAAAAATTTCCAAATGACGGAAGTAATCCCATGATGGAACGATTTGAAGTTGCTTTAAGAAACTGCCTTTAAAAATATTCCCCCATGCATGCCCCTTACTGGAGGCTCCTTGAAGTAATTTAATTTTATCTATCACTCCAATTTCCCATGACAGTCTTTAGTTTTATTCATTGAAAATATTTCATTTCCTTTGCCAAACACAAATTCCAATGAACTCTCGGCCCCACCTCCAGTCTTTGTCTATCTCATAATATGCAAATGCGATGTGTAAGCGACAGTATGAGTATTCCTGGTCTTCATTGTTCACTTTTTGCAAATATATATACATATATATAGGAATAGGGAGAGAAGAGGCAATAGATGGGGAGTCAGGGTATCTGGGAGGCCGTCCGAACACAATTCAAACATTTATCGATTTCATTGTTGATTAGCATTTTCCACTCCTCTTCGCTTCATTTGATTTGCCAGCCCGGAGACTGGGGCGGGTAAGATGGGCAAACAAAGCCAAAGGCGACTCAAAGTCCCGAAAACGTTTGTCAACCAACCCCCAGGAACCAGGAATATGATAAGCACCTGCCCTACTCCCATATTACTCGTTCTTCGTCCTCCATCCGCCCTGGCACCTCTGTAATTCGATGACCCTGAGCGCCATCCCAAAACTATTAGGTAAATTGAATATCTTTCTATTTTCGGTCAGCCTTTTTTTATTTCCATCCATCTACTGTTCGGCTTTCGGTTCGAAAACCGAAAACCAAAAATACAAGTCGAAGGAGACTGAGTCCTAGTCCGAGAGACTTGAGTTCTAAATTACACTAATGGACACCGAAATGTAACCGAGCAAACTTTTCAGATGAACTGCAAAATCTGCAATGGGAGTGGCAGAGGGAGTGGATGTGAACCAAAATGCAGATGGCCAAATGGAGTATGAGATGGATCCCATGTAGTCATCATCATCATCAAATGACCAGCCCGGGGAATAGCTGAGGGGATTCTAAATAGCTGCGCTTCAAGTGTTTGCCACAAAATGTGTGCACAGGCAAACTTTTGACCATAAATTATGGCATTTATTCAAAAGGCAAACGCTTCGGAAGTCTAAAGGGAGTATTATCCTTTCTCCAGTCCCCCCTCCCCCAGACTCACTCACTCTGTGGATTTTCATTTATTAGCCACTCACCCACGCCAGACCGGGGCCAGCCCAGACCAGACCAGACCAGGCCAGGCCAGGCCAGGCCAGAAAACTTCCAATCCCAATTGACAGACAGTCTCGAAATTTGACCAGCCGTAGAGAGAAATTGAATTTCTCGTTAGTGCCACTGAGAGAAATAATAATTGGAAGCCGAGGGAATACTAGTTTCTTAGCAAAATAGCTTCAATTGAATTCTTTCAATTTTGTCTCTGCAAAAACCAGAGATGGAGTTGCAGCTTCCGACCCAAAACGCCAGCTGTCATGTAAAGCTCATTTAACAATGGCAACCGGGGCATCATCATCAGCCCCCTGCCTGCCACACCCTGTTTTGGCCTTAACCCCCATATTAACCCATGCCACCATCATCGTTTCATCCTGGAGCATAAAAAGCGCAAGTTGCTTCATGGCGCGTGCAACTCGAAGGCGCTGCTTGCCGCATGCCGCAGCTTCATTAAAATTGCAGCAGCCACCAACCAGCAAAAGAAGAAAAGCCCGGGCGTGGCAGGAGCAGAAGCAGGAGCAGTAGCTAGTAGGCGAGTGAGGCAAAGTGCCAGCAAGATGGCCTAACGACGTCAGCACACAATGGGGCACACAATGCGGATGTGTGCGACAACAACATCGGTGGAAACAGCAACAAGAAAACCGAAACGGCAATAGAACATTCCACAATACTCCCAAACGCCAGGAGGCACTGAAAGAGTGGGCGTGGCGGGCGGAACAAGCAGGCAACGTGGGCTTAAAGGCAGCGAATGACGTTGGCACTAAGTCGAAGACGATGATGCCACAGTGGTTGTATTTTAAATTTTAAACTAGAATTTCTTAATTTTTTATTCATTTTTCAAGTCTACAAAAGTTAATAAGACCACCATAATTATATACTTTAGGATGTGTATACTCTATATTATATTTTACATAAAGGATATCCTTCAGAACCCAGACCACTGTTCCTAGCCGAGGACCAGGCTGCAAGGACAGCGACAACATCTCGCGTGACCTGAATTATTGGTGGCATATTGCCACTCATTGACTTTGCCGCAACGCCCGAGGCAAAAGAAAATGCGGCACTTGACTGAGGGAGAGAGAAAACTCAGGACCCGAAAGCAGCAGGAAAAAAATAGGAAAAGGAAGGACCCAGGCAAGGAGCTGGGCAAGGAGTTGGGCAGAGAGCTGGGTCCATTGGAACGGCTTTAAGTTTACAGGGCAAACAATTTTCTGTGCCCGGCTTTAATCAATTTCGCTTCAAAAATGCAACAGTCAAGACAAAGGAGCCAGCCAAGGACTCACCATCGTGGCAACTGGCATCCTGGCATTGTGACGTCCTGGAACAGGCCGAGGCGAAGGCGAAGGAGTAGCGACAAGGCTGACAATTGTTTGTCGAGTTTGTCAAGCGTGGGACAACGCGAAATGCAACAGGACCAAAATGGTGGAACAGGAGCCAGTGCTAGAGCTGGCGGAGGAGCAGGAGCAGGAGCAGATTGTACTGCAAGCTGCATTGTGGCTCCGTGTCGTCCTTTTGCAATCCTTACAAATGTGACGCTGCTTTGTTTGTTTGTCTCGCTTTATTTCACCACTCGTCGACGACATTGCGGTTTAATAATGTGTAAAGTCAAAGTTATTTGATATACCCAAGCACCCTCGCACCCACTTTCCACGGATGCCACACCACGCACTCACATATGGTTGCCGGCACATCACATATCCTTTTTTCGTCCTGCCATGCCGAGCCATGCCATACCATGCCATGCCATGCAGTTAGTCATTGCTTGAGTCCCAAGCGCTGGCTTTTCTTCTTTAAATTTATTGGGTTTTCTGTCTGCCATTATTTGTTAGGCCCTCCCCAGTCCTGGCAACTCCTCCAGATCCTGCCTCCTTGCCACACACGTCTCATTTCGCTCGCGAGTTCCACAAAAATGGAAAATAAATTGAATGACGTTTTTATTGATCTCGATTTTCGTTGGAAGCGGTCGGTGTTTCTTCCTTTTTTCCTTTTTCCCAATATATTTTTTCCTGCGCTAAGTTTGACGCTTAGCTGTCGTTCGAGGAGCAGAAAAAAAAAGTCAAGGGAGTCCTGGCAGTCTGAGTTGTGGCTTAAAGCGGAAATATCTTTAATGTCAAGCTGGAAATTTATTTCCCAACTGAAGAGCCATTACTTACACATTATTGTTCGCTGGTTTTAATTAATTTTCAAAGGACTTGGCTGCCGTCAAAACTGAGTCAAAAGAAATGCCATGAATACCTAAAACTTCGCTGGCACATTCCAAGTTAATCCAATAATCCAGATTTTTCTATCGAAAGCAGTCGGTATAACACTCAAGGCAAGTTGATGGCCCGAAAAGTCACCTGTCTCCGGTCGCCGTCCTTCTGATTGGCACTTGTATGAATATATAATCCAGCAATATGTCGGCGAAATGAAATTGCATTGGTCCAAAGCGAAAAATATATATTTGTTGGGGCTCTATTTCCATATGCACTTTTGACACTTTTCTGTCGCTGACTGCATTAGCCGGCAGTTTCTGCCGAAAGCTGAGAGAAAACTTGCGACATTTTTCATTCAATGGAATAGAGAATCCTTGCTCTCATTTATATTCATCCCGAATGGGCATTAGTTTTTGTTTGCCTTTGTCTTTGTCTTGGCCATATGAAAAGAAATTGGCGCCTCGGAGCTTGTTTGTTGGTCAGAACGGGGAAGTTTTTGGGGGCCTGCTGGTGGCAGGAGGTAGTCTGGCGCCCAAGTGCAATTTGTCAGGCTCGTGACTGGCTCAGAGAAATGCTGCGAATTGCTACTGCGGAATTGGGAATCCGAGGCTAAGGGAAGCCAAGAGAAGCAGAGCACCTCCTCGCTCCATCTTGGCTCGCTTCATTTGTTGGCTTAAGTAACTTAACAACTTTACGCTTGCAACTCGCGTACGCGACTCCTTCGGCGACGTCCTCTTGTTTATATTGATAATGTGCCATTTATTTTATTTAAGGCATGCGCTCGCCCGCTCGATTTGCAGTCACGTTCCGGCAGTGGGATGCCAAGAGAAAGGAGCAGGCGACTTGCAAGGCGACAGGACGAATGAATTGTGTAGGTTTCAGCAACTGCGAAATGGCTCAGCCCCCAAGAAGCACACTCACACTCACACCCCACCACACTCACTCCCAGACATGTGTGCGAGCTGTGCAAGGACATGCCACAACTTGCTGTTGCATAATGCATTAAGTGCTGGTGGGAGAAATATCCTGACTGGCTGGTTGACTGGGTGGCTGGTTGGAGGAGTTGCTTTGCTGAGTTATTGACTTGAAGTTTGTTGCGGAATTTCCAAGTGCAACGTGTGTAAGGCATAACAAATTAGGCGCGCCTGGCAGCAGAATGTTGCAGCATACTAGTGGGGGTTGCAGGATAATGGCACTCCAAAACTGAATTCGGTAGATGCCCCACGGCAATGAGGGATTTATACAACCTTATGACACTTTAAGGGGTCTTAGACGCACTCTCCCTGTCACCACAAGAATCATTAAAATGTTATCTTTTTTTCACTTCCCCAATTACCAGAAATACTCTCTCCACTTGTTTCAATGACAACCGCAAACTTTTCGCTTATTTCTTTACATTTTCATTTCTTCTATTATTTTCCTTTTTTTTTGGGGGGGAAACTATTGACGAATCTCTCCTCTTTCAGTTCCCTATATTTCCCATTTTCTGAGAAGTTTTATTTAAATTGGATTTCCTTTTTTTTCGGTTTATTTTGTACATTAAGTTGCTCTTGCCATTCATTTCTCCCGCTCGACTGCTCCACTACTCTGCTTATTATTATCGATTTCAATGCTGTCCGAGGAATGGCTCATAATGGAATTAAAAATAATTGGATGACATTGGAATGTGTGTGGGTGAGTGAGCAGAATCTGTGCAGAAAGTTTAGCTATTTTTTCCAGCTTCCTGTTGTCTTTAAAATTAAATTACCAAAGTATTTCCGAGGCGGCTCTAGGCGCGGAAATTCAAGCGTCAACTACAAAATTGGAATAAACAAGAGCGGAAAGCCCCGAGGAGCGACACAGACCAGAGATGTCAAAGTAGTCTCCTTTGTTTTCAATCCTTGACTATATATACCAGAGTATTGTGTGTGTATGGGTGTGTCTCTGCTCCACACACACACACTTTTATAAGCGGAAGAGTTGCCATTTTCATTTTCTTTTGCGGGGCGCCATTTTCTTTCATTCTTTTCGCCTTTTCGACTATAATTTGCATGGCATGGGAACTTGACTTTTGTTACCCCCCCAAAAGAGGGGGGGAAGAGCCGAAGCCGACGCGGAAAATATGTTCCAGTGGCAGTGTTGGGAATATAATAGAAAAATAAGGTGCCACACAATATGGCCGAGAGCTTTACAGTTGGTTAAGTAGCAAAAGCGCGCGAAGCGGCGAAAGGACGCCGGATAAAGTGGCACCAGTCGACCGGCAGCCCAGAAAAACTCGGGAGGGGGGGAAGCTGTGAAAAGGGGGACCATCATGGAAGGGAAGAAAAATAAAGATCGGGAGAGAAGGGACTTGCCACCGAGGCCATCGCACAGCGCCAGTGCATGGCGTGAAAATTGTGTTGACAAGAAAATTATAAACCGGAAAATGTTTTATGTTGTGGCTATGCGATTTTTCTCTTTTGTCGACACCCCCTTCTTTCACAGTACATCCCCCCCTTTGCTATTCTCACTTTCACTCTTTATCCAGCGATCCCTTTATTTTGCTCTGGGTCGCTTCCCGAGTGGCTTTTAAAGTTTCAGCCGGCTCATTGTGGCCAAATTAAATTGAGGGGAAATTGCCAATGAAATGATGCCAATTTTGGGCCAAGGGTCAGGGGTCACTAAGCGAGAAAGAAACGCTCCGCTGAGCTAAGAGCTTCAGGATGCTATTCCACCATGATGACAGTTTGGAGAGTGTTTTCCAAACTATATTTGAAAAACTAGAAAAGCTAGTTATATCTTGATTATAAAAACCCCAAAACATTGACCCAATTTCCAAGTCTTTGTGGGGATATGGCATTTGAAAGTACATATATAAAGCGGCAACGTAGCAATAAATTAGTGTCGCGGCCGCTGAGAAAAAAAAAAGTTTAAACACACACAGGGAGAGAGAGCTGAGCGAAAGGACTCGTACATAGGCCTTTCGTTTCGTCCTCGAACTGGCGGCCATTATAAATATATATAGTACATGCTGGTTACTTGCCACGCTTAAGTTCGTTAAACATTTAAGCCCAGGTCGTTTTGTGTGTCAAGCACACACACACACCCGGTACTAAAGTATATGTATGCCCCATGGTATAACTCGGAGGGGACAAAAAGAGGTGAAAATGAGTGCAAACACACTCGCCTACAATTACAGGCACTCAAAAGAGGCGAGGCAAGGGAACAAAACACAAAAAAAAAATTGGAATAAAAGGGAAATGTTGGGGAGAAAGCAGAACGCTCGGCGAACGAAATTGCTCGGCAACTTTACTGCATAGTTAATTAATAGGATAACACAATTAATTTGTGGGCAATGAATGTCTGAGCTTTATTTGCCCGTCCAGCCAGGCAAAAACTACAAGCGCCCAAGGGTCACTGGGTGTGTGTTGTGTGTGTGAATTGGGGTTATTTTATTTCCATTTCCAGCTGCTGCCGCTGCCTCTTTTTCAGGAATCCTTCAGCCAGAACTCGCTTATCACGCAGCTGTGGTCTCGGATAATTGCCAAAGGCTTATGAGATTTTCATGACATTGGGGAAAAACTTTAGCCCAAGACTGACCCGTTCCTAATGATCCATCAAAGATAATTGGAAATGTTCGGCCTGACTTTCCAAAGAATCTAACTGAATTCACAAATAATTTAGATATTTTTAAGTTACTAAACAACTAAGCTTAGCCAGTCGGATAGCCATCTTAATAAAGATAATAAACCATGAAGGACTGATAAGCAAATATCCTTCTCAGCCGCTGAGGACCTGCCTAAAGCATCCAGTGGCTCAATTAACAACGCCTACCAAAGCTACACCTCCTAAGCTACAAGGAAAAAAAGGCAACGAGCTACTTTGCAAAACATCAGTTTTAACTATTGTTTGCACACTCGACTCAAGAGCGACAGCATAAAATGAAGGGAGTGCGGTGGGCGGGAGAAAGTGCGGGAAAAAGGACGAACTATGCCCAACTTTAAGGACCGACTCGCTTTCGGGTTTTGTTAAAATAACAAAGGACCGTTGGCCAAACAAGCGGCTAGCGAGCAACGCCTAAAACCGGCGACGAAAATTTTCAAAACGTAATTTTTTATGCTGTCACAAATTTGATGGTGAAGCTGTGCCACCCATCTCTTAGTCCTGGACCTGCTCCGGCTCCTGCTCCTGCTCCTGCTTCTGCCACTGATGATGATGATGATGGCATTTTGTCAGCATTATGTAGTATACATAAATACTCCACTTTATGTTGCCATTCTTTGGCAGTTGTTTGTTTGTTGCGGGAAAAACAAAAAGCTTCATGAGGAAAAACAACATCCTAAAAAAAACACCAAATAGGCAGCTCAATTTTTTGTTGCAAGTTCTCGTTTGGCCATTGTCCTGTGAAAGCAGAGATCCTTTCACCCTTTTGTATCGACCCTACTAATTTTCCGCGATGCCTTTTTTCCCGCGTCCTGAAAAAATTCATTGAACATAGAATCCTCTTTGCCACTCATTTTGCAGGATGCCTTTTTTTCAAGACATCGGTCAGGAAATTACGAAAAGATCAACAAAGGTATGCGTTACTCTTAAAGCTAAGTTCTTATATTAATTATTTAATTAAAAGGGCTTTACCTTGAATGCGTCCATGTCTAAGAGTTGCGTAGCCTAAAATTCACTCGAACGGTGACGAGAACAATGTCAGTTATTTCTTTGTTTTATAATTCGATTCAATTGGTTTATTAGCAGTAATGATGGTTCTCCCAGGATATATTGTCTGTTTTATTCAGATACTAGCTATCGATTGGTGGTGGAACTCTCTTATTTGTAAGCCAAAAGCTAAAGCCTTCTACTCGGGACCCAAGACTCAAGCTTCAAGCACACTCACGCACACACAACAACTAAGTTTATTTAAATTTTAAATCGAAGCCTCAAATCTCAAGCTCAGCCCGGGCGCTTCAGCTGCATTATTTATTTCTTTTTTGTTTTTTTTTTTTTAGATATATATAAAATATTGTATATTGGATAGGCACTTAGAGAGACAGCCACTAGGTAAAGTGTGTATTAAAGATATATAGAAGCACAGAGATACCAAAACAAAATGGAGTTCATAAAAGCACAGAAGCACAAACAACAAAAGCGAGACAAGATCAGTTTTCGTTGAGGCCCTAGGTTGGTTGGTGGTTGGGGGCGGGGGGAGTTGGTACTTGGTATTATCAGAGGATTATATAATATATTGTGGGATGAGAAATCAAAAGACTGGAAGCTTACGGTCTACGAGTCACACGAAGCAATAGAGGATTGGATGCTCTTTTTTTTTTTTTTTTTTGGGGAATACTGACCTTGATGCTGTCGTAGCAGGCGGTGACCTTGCCGTTCTGGACCTCCACATTGGCGGGGGGATGGGCGAACTTGCACTCGGTGTCCTGGCGCGAACATTTGTTGCGCTGAAATTCGCGACAGACCTCCAGTTGCAGCCAGCGCGAGTCCTTGCCGTTCAGCAGGCTGTTCATATTGACAACGTTGGCCATCGTGTGTGTATATCGGGGTATATAGCTATTCGGATCTGGGTTAGCTGGATTTTATATAGTTTTTTTTTTTTTTTTGATATAGCCTAGCGACTAGAAAATGTACTTTTTTTTTTGCAAATCTTCTCTTCTCCGCGACACGCACACACACAAAAAACACTAATTGAAGAGAGCACAGATCAGCACCTATATAAGTATAGCATATAGCATCTATAGTATGATCTATAGTATGATTTCAGTTTATCGATTTTCTTTAGCGTTTTCTGGATTACAAAGCTTGTGGGGATAGCTGATAGCTGATAGCTTGGGCTTTAATTTTGATTCAAATCGAACGCTTATTCATAATATTTATATATAGATGTGTGTGTGTTTTATTTTTTTTTAATAGATCTATAGATAGACGCAGTTATTAATTTTTTTCTGCTTTTATTTTTTACTGCTTTTTTGTGTGTAAGCTGATTTTACATTATCTGAAATGAGAATAAAAGAGAGAAATAGAACTTTAGGATCATACCGACTTGGTTGAAAGTCCAAGATGGAGAAAAAAAAACAAAATGGCGAAAGACAGGGACAGATAGTATAGAGCAAGAGATAGATAGAGAGACAGAGCGACTCTAATTATAATGCGTGATGTGGAAACTGATCATGTTGATATATATTTTCGGGGTTAGTAATGCGCAAGTCGTTGAGTTATGGTTTTTATGCAAAATGCAATGCTCAAATGATAAGACAAACAAAAGACAGTCGACAGACATATCCAGTATAGACTATAGACTATTAGATATATGTATATTCCTAGGATAAATGAGCGAATGGTGTGCAAAATAAAATTTCTCGTTCATACAACTTATGATATAGTCACTAAAAATAGTTTCGCCAGATATACGCATAGATATATCCGGTCGTATTTGTATACATTGTACATATATAGAGCGTGAGCAGAGCGATTGGCGTCCAGACGTTTGCAGCTTGCTGGAGGGGCGCGGGCGGGCGGGCGGTTGGTCGGGGATATAGCCAAGATCCGACAGCCAAGAGCTTATAGCTATATAGCCTGATAGCCATCAACAGCCTAGCCCCTAAGTCAGCAATTCAGCGCAATGCACATAGACCAAAAATAAAAATTAATACTACGAATAAATATTATCAACTAAAGTGCACTAAGTATTCGCAGAGATATATGTATAGTACATAGTATACTCATGTATCTCCATGTCCAGCCCAGCGGTGTTTAGCAATTTAAGTATTTGGGTAAATAAATTATTTGATTGTTTAGCCAAAGCAACATTTAAGAGAGAGACACCGCCCAAGAGAATCGTATTTGTATTCGTATTCGTATTCTATCTCACTGTTTTGCAATTTTCTTTTTATAGCAGAGGGAATAAATGTTTTAAACGCACTTACCGCTCTTACGAAATATTAAATATTATTTTTTTTTTGGCATTACTAAATACTGGAAAAAAATCGTTATATATGGAATATAAATAAATTAAATTATACAACTGGGGTGAGACATTAGAAGTGGCTTATCGAGAAGAAATGTGAATATGAATTTCGTAAATGATTCAATCATCGATGACGGCACACAATGTGATATTTATATTTTGTCTCTTTTTTTTTATTTTTTATTAGCATTGAGTTTGTTTTTGTTTTATCTTTATTTACTGCCTGTTGCAGTTGTTGTTTCAATCATTCTAGTATATGTATATTGGGGAGTGTGTGGCTTTAATCTTATCTTATCACTACCAACGGCGAATGAATCAAAGTCTTTCGAAAAAGAAATCTATTAGAGCTTGGCGGGCTTTGTTTTTATTTATTTCTCGGTTGGAAGTAAATGATAAAAAATATATGATAGAAAGTGTGAGGATTTTGCAACTGTTTATCATTAGTTTTTTCCAAAATAGACCACAACCTAAACCGCCTATCTATCCCCACCACACAACATTATCTCAGTCGAGTCAATTTAAAAAAAAAGATACCAGACCAGCAAAGACAATTAATGAACTTTATAGAGTATACTCATACACTTCAGATACTTTTGTGTGGGTATCTATACTTTTTTGTTAGTATATGGATTTGTGGATACGTCCGCATGATGTCAGCTGCAAATTGCTTTTCCGTATTTCAACTTGATTTCCAAACATATAAATTCTAACTTAATTTATGAGCTGAGAAATTGAAGCTCCATCATGAGTGTGTTTCTCTGTGTGTGTGGGCTAATGTTTATGGCATGTATTAAAATAATTCTCGAAAACTTTTTCGGCTAAAACCAAAAAATCTTTTTAAACACGGAAAAATGAAGAACACGCAACAGACGGGATGGGACGGGACGCCCACACAGAAGCGGACGTGGACGTGGCTGGGCATCAGGCGGCTATATAGGCGATATAGAAAAATAAATACATAGAAGCTATTATGGCCAACAGCTACGGAACGGATTCAGGCACAGAAATCGAAATCGAAACGGCAACAGAAAAATTAGCAGCCGTGTCATTGACGCAGTACGAAAATTTATGGTCAGAAGCGGGTGTGGAAAATGCGGCACGAAAATAAACTTCCGAATAGTGTTTAGACGTGAAATTGGGCCAAGAATAATCGAAGGTTCTCCTGCCATCCACGATATGGACGTGTTGTGTGGGCATACCATATACTATATATGTGTATAATCCGCAGATCGGTGCATCCGCTGACCTACAAGCAACCTTCAGCCCGCTTTCAGACAGAAGGATACGCTCGTCTTGCTGATTTTCGGTGTTTGCGATTATTAAAAAATCATTAAGAAAAAAAAATACATAACCGCCGGACAAAAAAACGATGCAAATTGATGCGGACCCAAGCCCCAAACGAAAAACAAGTTCAACAAGTTTTGATCGTAGGTTTTGTTTTCTTTTCTTTCTGGTTTTTTGATCTCGTATCAAAAAGTGCTTTTGAAGGTTAAAAATTAGTCGAAAAAAGACCGAAAGCCCAGAGAATGATTGGGACCAGAAGCCCCTGGAGAGAGTGAAGATTAAAAACTGTTAATTTCCAAAATTGTTAACGCAAACCCACTAAATATTCGTTCACATTCGTATTTCAAACTCAGCTTCCACTGGATGTTTATGTAAGCTGAGTCAACACCCCAAACCAGCTGTGCTATTAAAAATAACAATTTTTGGGCAATTTCTACTGCATCTGGAAATAATATATCCAACCACATAATGGGTGTTTCAGAATTTACTAAATTCCTGATAACATAACGAGCAGGAAACGTCTTTGGAACCAAATGTAATGAGTAATAAGTGATTTCTATGAAGTTCATTCTTAATTCTTCTCATAAATTATTTCGGAAATAGGAATTTCTTTCTTTGGATTGATAACGAAATCAATTAGATGATAATTAAATAGATTAGATTATTAAATTACTGGGGAAATTCTTGGATTTAAATTCCTGAAAGGCAGCTGCTAATGGAAGTTGAGGTGATAAAGTTGGGGTTTGTCCTGCAATCTAATTTGCATGAGCTGATATGGCGTGGGCCGGGTGGTAGCTCTCTTTATCTAGAGCGAATATCGATTAATTTCGCACCCAGGTCCCAGCCCCTATCAATTTCCAGCCCCTAATAACTTATCCACCCGTGCATTTCCCCCACACACATGCCCCATGCCCCACATTACGTGGAACTACAACACACTGGCATACCGACCAAATCGAGAGCGTTCCGCTGATAAGGCGACAACAAATAGAACGCCGTCATTTAACAGTTGCCTGTGAAAGCGCATATAGCCCTCATATATATTGTATTTGCAGTGTGTTTTTACGCTTTTTTAGATATATACAGGGAGAGTCATAAAGAATTGCGACTATATCAACTGGAGCGGCCGCCAACTCACGGCTCACGGCGGCGAAGTTAACCCGTGCGGGCCAAAGTTATGATGACTAAAGCCATACAACACAACACCGGAGAGGGCCAAAACAACTGGCAGAGCAGACTTTTGAGCTCCTGCCCCGCGGGCGACAAGTTAATGCATTTAAAGAAACATTTACGCAAGCGAAGCCGTAGCAAGACATCGGTCAGTAACCGCTCCACGGCTCTGCAACATTATACAACGCTCCTCTAACACGGCAACAAAATATATATGTATGTACGAATAAAGACTCTGGGCTCACCCCCGGAGCTATGACACATATATTTAACGATGCGCTCATAAAAAAAAAAGTGAAAGAAATGGGTGAAAACCAGATATGGTAGAGAACTGCAGAAAGTGGAAGTTGTGGGGTTGCTATCAATAATGCGATTAGATAAAAAAGAGGATCACCTCATACTAACTCTATATAATATTACACGGAATATTTTGCAAAATTACAAGCAACTTAGAGGGGGAAACTTTCCCGACTCCAAACGAACCTTAACAAAAACCATCTTCAGATGGCAAGACTTAAATGTCAGCCATATATGGTGATCGGTTCGGGTCGCTTGGGATTATGTCATGCAGGTGGGTTGTCTAAGAAGCGACAGCTTCATTTGGGCTTATTCTTCCAGCCGAAGAAACTGCTCCAAAAATAGAGTTTTGACTTGCCTAATTAATTCTCATTGTCATCCATCTGACTTGGCTAATTAATTTGGCAGTACACGATGCGTGGGCAGCGAACGTTTATCTTTTTGTGTGCTTTCCTTCTTTTGAAGTTATCTTAACTTTTGGAGACACCTCGCTGACTGATTCCATTGACAGCTATTAGTGCTCTTTTTTGTGAAATCTTTTCGAAAGTTGTCTTTTAGATAAAAAGAAATACAATACCCGCTGAAGATTGCATCTTTCGGGCTACTGTCCCCTATATGGTGGGGTTAAATAATGTGGCGGAGCTTTCGAATTGGTGCTAAAAAGATCCGCCGATCGGTCTATATAAGGGCTTATAATTATGACTAATGGGAGGAGGGAAAAACAAAGCGTGCCGAAAGAGTAAATAAAGGAGGAAGCTTTTGGATGTCACAGCTCTCGAGATAAAGATACTTTTTGAAGAGATACGTCATCGGTGATTTAAATTTTCGATTTCATTGAAAACCTTGCCCCAGTCCCGGTCTCAGCTTCCACTTTTCCACCACTGATCTCGGCTCTATTGACTGTCACGTTTCTCTATCTGGCGGATTCATATTCAAATTTTAGTTCACACAGGCACAAATCAATTTCTTTGGACGTAAAACGCGATCAGCAGTAATTACGTCAGAGGTCGGAAATCTATATAAAAACGAAACGAAAGAGAGAGGAGGCCAAAAAAAATAAAATAGAGCCAGGCGAGTGAGGGAAATCAAAAACAAAAATTCATAAATTGGGAGCGAGGTTCGCCGCCAATCTTGGGGCCTCTCCGCTCCGCTCTCGTATACTATTTTTCGGCATATTCATAAACTTTTGCTTATCTTAAAAATACGAGAGCGCCACACAAAGATTGAAATACAAATTACGAATACCAACACTGCCACAGACACAGGCAGGCAAGAGGCAGCACTACGAATTTCATAGATTTCTGTGCCTAATTAATTTTTCTGGCAAAACTTATAGTTTTGTTTATATTTAGCGAGTCTGGCGAGTGAGTCTGAGAGCGAGCATTCCTCGAAAATTGAGTTAATCTTTGAACTAATTGGTCGGCATAATCGCATTGCAGACACGCCTCAACATTCGCTCGCAAGTCGCTCGAAAGGTTAAACAATCAATTCAGCGACCAATTGATCTCAATTGTGCGTCGGCCCTAGGGCCAGTCAAGGGTTAAAGATGCAACACACAGACAGTATTACACAAAAAAGCGTTAACTTGGGGGCCGGCCGACCACTCCGTCTGCCACAAAATCTCGTTGCATGTGAGAAAAATAGGGACTTATTTTTGGACTGCAGCGCCGTGTTTCCAAAATGCTGCCAAAAAGTGGGCGGCAGACTACGAAGGGGGGAACATTTTGTATCTATATATCCGTATAGTGTATCTTTGTATCTTGGATGTGTGTGCGGGTACCTGCGACTGTGTGCTTGTGTGGATGCACAGCTGCAGATACATCCAAAATGTGCGGCAGCTGTCGCTTGTTATGGGAGATGCCAGAGATACTCGAGCCACAACACCAGAACAACCGACGAAACACGTTCAAAATTTCTTTTTTCGGTTTCGGTTCTGTTGCGTTTTGGCATGTGCTTAGAAGAGGAGGCCAGTAACAGGGTGTGACACAGCTTTCTGGAATTTGTTTTTCGAACAACTTTAAAACTATCTCAAATCCTAAATAAGTATCTTTTGAAAGGAACAGCATCTACTCCTCCATACCCTTCTGGTTTGGAAAGATTTCTGTGACGAAAGCGTTTTCAGTTCCAGCCAGTTTGGGTCACCCTGCTCCTAAGTTCTCCCAAAAACAGATACAAGATACATAGATATTGTTTGTTTTTTGTTTTCTTCTTTCTTTTCGACTTGTTTGCTGGCTCTGCTCTGCTCGGCAGCTGCTCCCCGCTTATTGAAAAAAGCCAAAACACAAAAATACAAAAAATATAGAAAACTAAACGCAGACGAGAAAAAGTTTGAATATTTTTAGAAAAAGGAAAGACACGAGCACATGTTTCAAAATATCAAAAAAATTAAGATGAAAAGCAGAAAATGGGAGAACTAAAATCTTTGAAAAGGAAACGAAATGTTTATATGCAAAAAACGACTCGAGATATAAAACAGAAGCAGCTCCTAGCCCCCCAAAAGCGATCTCTGGAAATGGAAATTTCAATAGATTTCCTGGTGTTAATGGAAATGTTTTCCTATGAATAGTTCGCTTTGTATTGTCTTTTTGTTTCTCTCTCAGGTTGAGAAACCTTTTGCGATATACGAGTACCTTTAGTTTGAACTCGGTCACCTTTTGGTAGGGCTGTCATCTCTCATCAAACTTAAATCGCAAATAAACAGTGATTTTTCCACACTTTCGACACCCGGACGGGGGTCTGGGATGGGATGGTGGGTTTCTTCCAATATTTACGACCTATTGAGAAGAGCTTAAAGCACAAAACACTCGTACTACAAGTCAAACACACACAACGACTTTTTTGCGGCATGACTTTTGGCGAAAAATCGAATCGATTAGTCATGCCAGCGCAGTCCTCAAGTTTCCATCCGCGTCCCATTCTCCTTCAAAACAAAAAATTTCATCTTTTGGGGCATAACGTCTTTCTGCCATTCGTGGCATTTTTAGTTTGAGTTTGAGTTTTTTGTATTTTTTGTATTTTTGAGTAGAGATGTGGGGAGCAGTGAAAAAGTGAATGACTTGACAGAGTGTATTGGGCAAAATGGACAGAAATAACAATTCATTTTGGCATTTTCCAAACGATTTCTTTGACTCATATTTTTGCAGCAACAAATTTTTGACACTTTTGTCGATTGGTATGAAAAAGCGAAATGTGTCAAACTTTTGCTTTTATTTTCTAGACGCTAGATGCCAGCCAGCAGGGCCAGCAGAGCTAATTCAATTTGCATATCTCGACCGGAGGAAAACGAAACAAATCTGAAAAATTATAATAACAATCTTTTTGCACAACTAAAGCTCAAAATAAACATAAATTTAATGGGCCATTGGGTGGAGTTAGACGACAGAATCGCATAAAAAACGTGACTTTGCTACAAAAACTAAAAACTACACTGCGTTACAGAACTGCCAATTCTGCCTAGCCTCGAACTTCTCAAAAAACATATAAAATAAAATCGAATTTCGAGTGTGATTGTGATCAGTTGAATCGGTTTCGTTCAAGAAAATAATCACATTATTCTCAGTTCCGCCGTCTGAAGTCATTAAGTAGCCGCCCGAGGAGCTTTCAAAACAATTTTGTTAGGCCATTAATTCAGTTATTGAGTGTCTCGTGGTATATATTCATTATTTCACTCTCTATGATACTGCTGAAACGGACTGTAATCACATGTGGCTTGGATTTTTGTTTATTTTCGTGGCCTAGGCCTTGCCCGGCATTAGAATAAAAATTGCTGAATTTGCATTACATTTGAACACGATTTTTAACACAGTTAATTAACACTATATGTAGAAAATAAATACTATATAATTCTTAAAACCCGATGCCACAAATAATGTGAAAATGCCAATAATTCACTGACGGTTTGGTCGGTTTTGCCAATTTGCGGAATTTTAATTATTATTTCACAGTTCATTAGCCTCAATTTCAATTTGATTTTCGGCCATTAAGCCTCTCAACTAAATATTTTATTTTTAATTAAAGATTTGTGATTTTTATGGGTGCTATTATGAGGAATCTATGAAAAAACCCCATGTCGTGACTATATTTTGTATGGAAATGTCCTAATTTTTTTGTTGCCTACTTCTTGTTGGCCTGGCCAAAATAACTTTCCCTAAATAATGGCCTTTTCCTACAATAAAACCGAGAATTTCCGTCTTTTCACTCGGCAGCTCCAAAAATTGTACAACAAAAACAAACAAAACCACAGACTGTGTGGGGCATAGTAGATGGGGGCAAGAATGGGGAGAGACAAGAAAACAAATAAAAAAAAAAATTAAGTTGAGTTTAAGACTGAGGCGCAAAAAAAGAGAGAAAAAAAAACAAAAATTAAACAAAAATAGAAGTGGAGTGGAGAAGAGTGAACAAAAAAACAACGATCTTTTGGTATAAACACCTTCGGTTGTCCAGCTGACTTGCTGTTTGTTGTTTCTGTTGTTGTTGAAGCTGCTACTGCCACTGCTACTGCCCGTCTTGACTCCTTTCCTCTTTCTTGGCCGTTGATGGTAAATTAAAAATGTATTTTTAACCTCTTTTATTGTTGTTGCTGTTGCTGTTGCTAAACACGCGCTATGTTGTTGTTGTTGGCTTTAAAGCAGGCAGCGGTACAACGTGACGTCATTAACTTTGCCGGCAAAAACAATGGACTTTTCCGTGAAATTTCCCTGCTGCCTGGCCTGGCCCGGCTCTTGCACTATATACTTTTTCAATAAATTTTCCGACCGACTCTCTCCTTCGACAACTTTTATCTGTCAAAAGCAGACAGCCAACACACCAACAACACACACTCTGATACTGGCACACTGGCACACACACCGGCACACACGCGCTGTCAAAAATTTGTGTTGTTTATCAGACAAGTATTTGCGATACTTCTCGAGCTTCGATTGCAATTTTCAGATACTCGATAGAATGCGGCTTCCTTTTTGTTTTTTGAATATTTCAACACTGTTTCATGATCTATCGATTAGTTATTATTTAATAATTTTTTTATGCTTGTTTCGCGCGTTTTTGAACCAAAAATGTTGTTGCACAATTCGCTGGAAAGTAATTACTTCTTGGCGGCGTTTGCAGAAATCGTTTGCGGTGACTGGGCAAAATATTTTTTCTTTCGCTTAGCGCTGCTAATAATTTTTCCGGCTCGACCACGCTCGATTTTGAAACAAAAAGCTTACTTTTTTTTTTTTAAATATTTATTCCTTGGCGACGCACTGTTGTTACGCGTTAAATTGAACACCTATTGCTTTGAACTGAGGAGTACGGTTAAGTAGACGATTCAATTGGTAGAATGCTTCAGTTGTAGCACTTCTGGCCAACAAAACTCGGGAGGTACTTCCTACAAAAACGCGCGAGCGCCGAACAGCAAATGGCAAGTGCGCTCCAAATCTATCTCTTAAATACGACACCAAAACAATCTCAAACTCAGTGAGCGAAAGCTGGCGGTCTGTTTGAATCCAGAGAGTTTTCAGATACATTTAACACTCAGATACGTGCTCGCTCAGATACGCGCTCAGATACTTGCTCTCTCTTGCTCAAAAACTCATCGGGAATCGTTCCACCACCAAGCGCAAGGCGAAGATACATTCGTAAAAGATCGTTTCGTGGATGGGTTAGATCTTGGGATATTTAATATCCTGATGGGTATTTGTTTAGGATATCTAATGGATATTTTCGTATCTTTCTCTCCGAGTTGGAGTCTCAAGTCCCGTTATTTTTTGAGTAGAGCCTTTGAGTCATATTAGCTTGTTTTGAGTTTGATTTTTATATCCTTGGGATACAAAGATCCTATCTAGAAACCCTCTAACCGGTTGGTATTATTTACCCGGTTCGTAGCCTAGCGGTTGGTTCAGATATATAAAGAGACCAAGAGAAAGACACTCAAAAACCAACTCAGTGAAAAGAGCGAAAGCTGGTGGCTTGAGCTCCCGGAGTGCTCCCCATTTGCTCAAAAACTCAACACGCTCCACCATTCACGTTCCACTAATTGCTCTCCCAATTGGACTCAGTTTGAAGTAAACAATTTTATTTTTATTTATAAATAAGTAATTTTTGACTATTTATATTCTACAGTTTTAGTTTTCGACTACTGAACCCATTGAACTCTCATATTTCAACCCAACCGCCAGAGAAAAGGTTGGCGGCTTAGTGGCAACTCGAAATTCAAATTCACCACCAAAAGGCTCTCAAAACCTTTTTCCACTCTCTGACTCAAAGAGAGTGGTGTGGATTGTGACTCGACTTTCTCTCTTCCACAGACATTCTCCCGCTTATTGGATTTTCTCAATTGGAGTTTCTTGGCGCCCCGAGTGTGGTTCCAAGGGGGGATTTTCTTTTGTTTTTATTTTTGTTGTTTGGTTTAATTAAAATGGGTAAGAATAGAGGGGGCAAGGGGGCGTAGGCGAGTTGACAATCAACTAAAAGGTTAACTGGCCAAAAGTAGTCAGACAGTTTAGCTTTTTGCCGTAGGTTGCGGAACATAAAGCCGGCTAGCAACTTGTATTAATTATATTTCGACTTTTGGGCCAATTTGCATTCAGCCAGCTCGGTTAGATGATAAATTTTATGTTTAAACAATATGAATAATTTTAACAAATGGATGCATTCTTTCTGCTTGTATCTAATAAGATTTTAAAATCCATTAATGCTTTATTTTTTTTTCATAAAATCTCTATAAATTAGAAGCTATTCTGTAGCTCTGTCAATGTCACCTTCAGAGTGTTCGATATGTTCTAAATCATTTACGTAAATGCATCATCCATAACGGCATAGCTATAGGATGAATATATACCCGAAATGCAGGGCCAGAAATAGAAAAATGTAACGCAGCAGAGCAGCCTGAGAGCCAAGCGACTTGACATTTCTATGTCATAAATTTGTATTTTTTGGATTTTTATTTTTTTTTTTTTGGCAGCAGAACCGAAAACCGAAAAACTGAAAAACCGAAAAACATGTTAACACCACCCCCCACATAGCAATTAAAAGGGGGGCTCACAGTACGGTGTGTGTGTAGGTTAATTGTAATAAAAAGTGAATGTAAGCGATTGCAAGAACGAGAAATGGAGCTGAAGGAGAACCGGCATGTAGAAAGCCAGATACCCCTAGAAAGAGAGGGGGCATAGGGGTGGGGAGAGAGATAGAGATAGAGATAGAGAGAGAGCGACCCGACCAGATCCAGAAACGCCCCCGCAATGATTTTAGCTCCACACTATGTGTGTCCCCACCTTCCAGCTGGCTTATTATTAGAAGACTATCTGAGTTTATTTTTAAACGATTTGAAATGTGAGTTTTTTGGAGACTGACCCCAGAGGTCTAAGAGGGAGGCTGTCGGGGCTGTTGGCGGGCAAGTGAAAGGTTTCAGTTCGTCAATTATGGACAATGGATTACAATGTTACAATAGATAGAGTGTAGGGGAGTGTGTTGGAGTATGTTGGAGGAGGAGTGCCACAAATATTGCCAAAAATTGAAATGTTTTTTTGATTAAACACATTAGCGAGCGGCAAAATATATATAATTATTAACAAAATCCATTGCTGGCTAATTGATAAACAAGAAAAGATACATTCCGACTAATGGGATTCAGTTTAGCCGCCAAATCCATCACAATCTAAACTGTCATTCAAGAGACTCCAAAGCAATGACCCCGAAAAAAAATCATTAAAAGATAGATTTTTTTGTAGATCTTTCTGCTTATAGAAATTATCGTGGAGTGACATCTTTTTCTTGGTAACCAAAAACGCCCACTGGAGCAAGCATCTTGAAAACATCATTAACAACACATTTGTCGGGCGGCTGCAGCAGCCTTGTGGGCAGCCTGCGTCTGCAACAGATACAGATACAGATACAAAATACTAGCCGAAAGATACTCTCGCACTCGCCGGAGTACGCTGGAAACCGGTTCCAGGCAAAATCAAAAGTTGCGCAGACGTCGCCGTCTCAGCTGCTTTTGAAGCTTTAGCCGCTGCTCTGCTGACCAAGCTGAAGTTTTGGGAATTGAGGTTTGGGAAGCTGCGGCAGGGAGAGGGCGATCTAAAGTACACAGAAGTAAGGTCTTCGAGATCTTTAAAGAATAAACAAATAATAATTGATTTTAAAGATTCATTTTCAGAACTGAATATCACTCTTTCAGATGACTTCCAGTTCATCTCTGAATGCCTGAAAGATATAGCTAGAAGCCCCCTTTTTCTCCCAGTGTAGATGCTGTGAGTCCATTTTTCTTCGAGTGCTAGTGTGTTAAATAGTGTAGGTAAATCAGTTTTTGGGGGACCAGAGCCCAGAGCCACAGTCAGATCTATAGCCATAGCCGGCATTAAAACGGGTTTGCTTCTCGTTTGTGATACACCTTTTGCGCCTGTTCCTTGTTCCGCACTCACTCACCCCACCCAACTCCACTCCGATCTGCTCCGATCCGCTCCACCCCTTCCGGATCTCCGTTCCCCGTTCCAATCCCTGCCGTTTCGAAGCTCAAGAACGTGTTTCAAGGCTTTTGGACAGGGTGTGTAACCGGTAGCTACAAAAAACCAAAAAAAAACAATAAAAAAATAATGCAAGAAAAAGGAAAAGGAGGTCGCCAAATGAAAAGATCTCGACTGAGAAACGGGCACAGGGATTGGCTCGCGAGCTATTGGTCCAGAGGGGACAGGCCAGGAGGAGGAGGGGTAGGAAGGCCATCTGCAATTTTTAGAAGGAGAAAACATCAGAAATCCCACCCTGATCTAATTAGAAATAACGGCAATAAGTACAAGACTATAATTTCTGAGCACGCGATCACCCAGAGACCGGCGAATGCATATAAATTGGCATAAATAAAGCAAAAGTCACGCCGATCCGTGCCAAAAACCAAAAGCCAAACCAGTTTCAGATACTTGGGAGGGGGAGAGCGAAAGAGCCAAGGGGGACTGGGCGGCCAGAGGGGGAGCTAGTGGGAGATCAGAATTCCAAATCGGATCATCGTGAGCTCAACGCAACAGTGACGTCTTTTTCTGGTTCTCCGGTTATTGCAATCTGAGTCAGCTCCTCAGATCCACAGCTCCCCAAGACTCCAGCTCCCTAATATGCTAAGTAGAGAGAGAGAGATATCTCTTAACCGCAAACCAAAGAGCGAGAGATCGCTGGAGAAAATGCGTGGGAGTTATACACTGAAAATAAATAAGGGCATAGTTTCTTTCAATAAAAATCTATCTTAAAGTAACTTTTTTTCAAGCAGTCTAGACCAGAATATCTCAAGATAAAGATGTTATAGAATGGATATAATACAAAATTATAACATTTTCTTGCCGTGATTATGACTCACTTGGAATCCCCCCTTTTTTGAGAAGTTTTCGAATAGATCGTCTTACCACTCAAAGACCATGTGCTGGGGCGACTCTTGAGTGGCTCGGAGAGTTTATGTTCGAGTGAAAGATGCGAGATACTTTATCGCCACCGAGTTCCACATTGTCATTAAAAAAGTGTTCCCACTTTGAAAAGGGGGTTTCCAGAGGAGTTTGAGTATGTTTTTGAGTTAGTTCTAGGAATAGTTATAAGCCTAAGGTTAAATTAATTGGCATCTATAAGATGGAGTATCTATTGGAGTATCTTTAAGATTTTAAATTTATTTTATTATTTTTTTTTAAGGGGTATGATTATGATTCTATAAATAAGTATTTTTACTAAAAGGATTAGTAGTAGCATTAGTAGTAGCAAATAGTAGCAATAGCTGAGGTGGTAGTAGTAATATAGTATTTCAAGCAGTGCAAGCAGTGCAGCAGTGTTAGTAGTAGCTCCCCCTTTATTTTTTGTAAAAAAAAAACTTAATGTCTTTGAAATAATTTATTTCCATTTATTTACACTTAACCTCCCCCCTGCTGGATCTGATTCAGCTCCGTTCCTATCGCTGCCTCCATTCGAATTCAAATTAAGCAAATTACCGAAAATTTCGTTTGTTTGCTACTTCTTTTCAGTCCTTCCAGCCCTTGTGTCCTGGACGTCCTTGTTGTGCTTCTTCGCTTAATTACTTACAACTAACTGCAGGGTGCAAAGTTTGAACAGGGAGCTATGTACCTCCCACCACCTCCTACCCAGTTCGAGCTCGTGCCGTCTTGGATTGCAATTGAAACCAAAGTTACAATCGCATATCAAGCCCTAAGACAAAAGGCAAACATGCTTGGCTGAATATCCTACACTGTTAAAAAAGGATATCTAGAAGATAAAACTGTTCTTAGAACTTGAAAGATAAATTTAAGATTTAAATAACTTATTCACAAATAAAATGGAAGCTTAAAGGAAGAGTTTGTATCCTTTTTATTAAGACCTTAAGCTAACCATTTCTCCCTGTGTAAGGACCAGCTTGGGGGCGTGGCAACCAGACTGCATAGTCGAAGAAATTACGCTGATTGAACACTAATTTATTTGTTTGTTTGTTTTAACATTTTCGCCGCATTAAGGATGAGGCTTCGGGGCAAGGAAAGCGCGAGTGGAAAAGTGAATAAAAAGTTTTCCCCTTTTGAAGCGCCAAGGTGCAAAACGCCCCCAGCTCCGCGTGTGTGTGTGTGGTTGAGTGGGTGGTGGGTGGGATTTTAGGGGTTGCCTGTGTTAGCATCTTTTTGGCTTTTTGTTGCAGTTTGTATGTGAGGTTCTTTGTCTGGTGCCGCTTTTTCGCTTAATTGGCTGTAATTGAAATCGTTTGGAAACTGAGGGCCAAAGGAGGTGAATCTTAAAATAAATAGAACAAAAGGTTGGCTTTATAACAAAAATCGATTTCTAATTTTCTAGAAATTTAAAGATACTCTTCCCGCAACTTGTGCTTCCATCTAATCTAACCTCACTTTCCATATCCAAATATAACTTTTTCAAAGCCCACAGACATTGTCCAACACTGTCCATCGCCTGTGTGTGTGTCCTTTTTGCGGTCGAGCCTTGTTTGTCCAAAATTTCTGATGTATTTCCCTTTTTGGCTTTCTGGCCAGTTTTGTTTTCTTTTTAGCGGATTCTTTTTTTTCTCATTTTTCCTGTTGGCAGTCTGATGTGGCGACCTTTTAGCGAACGTTTTCGCCATTTGCAGTTTTTCGCCTCTGGCAGCGGGAATGTCGCTTTTCCCCCCTCTCTCTTCTATCCCTTTTTGCCTAACTTTTCTCCGCCGTTTTTTTTTTGATTTTCCTTTTTTTTGAATATGTGCATGTGTGAGTGACCCCTGCGATCTCTGTTTGTGTTTTCCGAGTACTTGGTTATGGTAATCGAATTTCAAATTATTGCCATGAGCTATATGGAATATCTGGTCTAGCTGTTGCCGAAAGATGGGTGGTGGAGAGAGTGCCCCCCTTTATTGCTTCCTTTTGGCCTTTTTTCTAGGAGTCCTTTGTTGTTCTTGTTGCGGAAGATGAATCTGTTTTTTTCTCTTTTGGTTTTCCTTTTTTTTTGGCTCTGTTGGCTCTGTGTTTATGTTTTGGCTAGTTGCTGTTGATGTTTTCCAGCGTGGGTGTGTGGGTGTGTGTTTTCTGAGGTTTTTCCTGTTTTTCCATCATCGTGTTGCTGTTATTGTTGTTTACATCCTGTTTTTGGCGCGCTTTGAATATTTTGCGGTGTATGTTTTGTCATGCAATAATTTAATTGTCGGATTTGGCAGCTTAAAAGCAACCGGCAGTCGGGAGCCGGCAGTCTCCCACTATCTCCCCCACCCACTTGAAACGGAGGAGGGCGTGGCAGGTGTGGGCCAATTGTTTGTTTGTTTGTCCGCCTGTCCCCCTGTCCGTCTGACACTTTGTGCTTTATTTATGTTTGGATTTGGCTTGCTGATGTTGTTCGGGCTTTTGTGTTTTGTTTTCTTTTGACAAATTGCTTAAATTAGTTTGCTCGGGCGGGGTTTCTTTTTTGAGTATGTATGTAGTCTCGAATTCACATAAATCATTTCTGATAATTTAATTTCAAGGTGAGTTAACTTTAATTTGCTTTCGGACAAATCCTATATTTGAATTTTTGAGTTCAATAAATATTATTTGAATTAATTTCAGTTGCTTCTACATTTAAAGTCATTTTCCTCCTCAGCAGATTATAATCTGATCTCTGTTATCCTTAAACGGCAGGTCCTGGCCAGCTAGCAGGTCCTGCCCATCTAGCAGTGGCATTATAATTAATAATCAACAGCAGCTTAAAGATTTTAATTAACATCAACGACAGACTGCTTCTCCATTTTCTGTTCTTTATCTTTGCTTATATTGTCAACTGTGGGGCGTGACCTCGTCCTTCCAGTATCCTGTAATCCCTCCCTTCCTGCGGGTAAAGAAACTGCATCCTCACGCTTCTATCTCCCTCCTGATCGACCTGCGTAGATTTCTTTTAATTTACCCGCAATGACCTGCATCGAAATGCTCTTGTATCCATGTTCTCGGAGCTCCATGTCCTGGTCGGAGCATCCTGCATCTCCCTCCCCATTATTTCGCGCTGGCTCTGTCCCTGCTTCAGCTTCAATTTTAGTTGCAATCCGTTTCCTTGGCAACTTGGCCAAGTTTCAGTTTCAGTTGCAATTACTTGGCGCACCTGAAGTGGGCAACAACAACGATATGGACTAAAACGGAGGGTCAAAGGTTAGTTTGTTTGTTTGTATTTGCTGCTGCTGTTGTTGCGGTGACGTTGCTGATTCTATCCCCCGTCCATCCCCTTTTCACATATTTTTCTACAATTTTTTCTCCTTGCCAGGATCCAGGATACTCGTTTTATTTTTTATTTTTTGCTATCGCTTTTCTGTTGACTTTGCGCTTTCTATTTACGCTCTGCTGTTGTTTGTTGAATTCCAACTGCAATTATGTGAATTTTTACCGTGCACAGCATAAAACATTTTGCCCTGACTTTCGCTCCGACTTCAGCTACTGGCCTGGAGCAGGTAGCAGTCTGTTCTCCAGCTCGGGGGCCAGCAAGTTCTGGCCAAGCTCAAAGTCAAACAGCGCAAGGAAAGTAAACTGAGCTTGAAAGTCAATAAGCGGGGAGTGGAGTGGAGAAACAGTTCCACCTGAGTTTCCCAAGGATCACAGAATCATCCAGACATTACCTAGAGTAGTATTGTAGGGTGTCCCAAAAAATATTCTCATTTAGTTGTCAAATATTTTTTCAAACTTCAAAACACAGTGGGCGTTGCTAAATAGCATTCTGAATCCTGTACAAATCAGTCGTTGAAATATTCAGTAGAAAAAATTCTCAGTTGTAGAAGGTTGGAATAAGTTCAGAAGAAAAATTTGTAGTAATTAAAATATAAAAAAAAAATAATAAAAATGACAAAAAATAACAGCAAGAAAGTGGTAAAATAGTTGTGACAAGCCACCAGACTATCTCTCAAATTTCGAATTATTTTTCCATTTAGGGAACTTGTGCATTGCCAGAGAAAGCTCCATCTCCAGTAGTGGCCAAGAAGAGAAGGGTGGCCAAGCCCAAGCCACTGAAAATTGGTGGAGCCCGGAGGGGAAGGTGCATCCCCAAGCCACTTAATTCGAGAGTTATCCGAGAGATATGCCGTCTCCCGGCGGATGCCTGCATCTCGACATCTGAGGCTGAGGTGATGTACGTCAATTCGAGATTCGGCCGTTTCGTCGATGCCAACAAAAGTCCGGAGATGAGCCGTCGTCCTCGGGCCAGAGCTCCCCGCAAGCCCAAGCCCAAAAATACAGCGAAGAGGAACACGAAGAAACCCATTATAAATCTCGAAAAGTAGCCACCGATTTGGGATTTAGATTGGATTAGTTTTGCTTGATTCGATTCATAAGTTTATTTGCTTCACAACTTGGATTTTATACAAAATTTGACAGTTCTAATTTCGGTTAATTTCAAATTTTTTATATTTTTTACATTTGTAATACGATATTGTCTTGGCCATTTACTTACAGCGAACTGCCGGAAACCTACACTATTAATAGGCCATGCAATTTTTCGAAACCAAAATTATTACGTGTAAGCTGAATATTGTTATTTAATAAAAAAAAAAGCCCTGTGCAGACTAACCATCCCTCGTCCGATTGCCGACCCTTTTCAGAGGAGCTTTTCAGGCATTCCACTGGTGTCACGTACATTTTTCGTTTGCTTTGAGTTTTCAGTTACACGATTTTTTTTGTTTTTTGGGAAGGACGCGAAGCAGCTAAGCAATCGCCAAATAAAAAGCCATCGGACAGTTGCTGAGCTCAGTTTCAATTTTCACTTAAAACAAAGTTGGCAACCAGCGGGATGAGGCGCTGCAGGATGGCAAAAACTGGCAGCACTGCATCTCACAACACCGAAACCTATTCACCTATCCTCTCATCCTCTTAAGCAACCCAAGGATTCGGGGGTGGCTCGGGCGTTAACAAAGCTGGGCATCCTGGCTTTTGTAACTACACGGCAAAAAAGGATCCTAAAAACGATGACTTTTATACACTTCTTCAGCGAAATTTCTTAAGCTATTTATGGATATGGAAATGGATCATATTTTCCAAAAAAATGGCTATATCTCGGCCTAAATTCATCCAATTCTTGAGCGGAATACCTTAAAAGATTTGTGGATCGATTTCCCATAATTCTGCATCAAAATCTAACAAACCATTTTTTTTTATTTTTTTGTTAAATTTTCTGGGTAGGCCCCATTCAAAATGTGGGACAGGCATGGGGAGCCCAATATGGCCCACTGTGATGACCATATCTTGGCCAATATTTATCCGATCCTTGTGCGGAATACTTTAAACGATTTGTGGATTGATTCTTCACAAATGTACATCAAAATCTAAGAAACGCATTTTTTTCCGATTTTTTGTCAAAATTTCTGGGTAGACCCCTTCTAAATGTGGGACATGTAAGGGGAGCATAATATGGCCCACTGCGATGGCCATATCTTTGCCAATACAAATCCGATTCTTGAGCGGAATACCTTAAAAGTTTTGTGGATTGATACTCCATCATTCTGCATCATTCTGCATGTTTATTCGTCGATTTATTCAATATTGTTTTACATCAAAATCACGGACTAACTTAACCGAGGTATATTGTTGAAATTTTACCGTTTTATTTGTATGAAATTTTTACCTTAAAAGTGTAAAATTGAATCTTATCCCTTTGGTTTTTGTCAGTGTGTGTCGTGTTGGGTTCTGTAATCAGAGCAAAGTAGACGCAGACACAGGACGGAACTATCTTTCGTCTCCCCCACTGGCCCACTGGCTTACGTGATTTCGAGGCAGCCAAATCACGGATCGAGTTGAGAGTAACAAACAAAACAGAGGAAAATCAGAGAAAATAAGGAAAAGCGAACAAAAAATTATGGTGTCGAGCTAGCCAAATATTTCTATGTGCTGTCATGACGAACCAGAATCGGCATTGCGAAAAAAGCACAGAATAAAACTAGATTTGGGGAGCGAGAAAAAAAAGCATCTAAGTTTGTTTGGCTCACGTGACATTTGTTTTGGCAAGAGTTATTTTCCTTCATTGTCGTTGAATCAGCAAACGTACCTGCAATGAACAATTTATACAAGTTCTTGAAGGAGCCAAGTTAATTTTCATTCAAAATACGGGGCTTATAAATTATGATATGTTTAAAAATATGGTATTTGCTTAATATTTATAGATTGCCATTCCTGAAAACGTCAGCTAATGCGACACTAATTCTTTATTCTTGCTTAAATGCCTTTTTTAAGTGAAACCAATTTCCTTAAATAAATTGAAACATTTTTTAAACACATTTGTTAGGTATGCTGATAAAGACTCTTGTGTTTTTGTCCTTTCTGGGATTAATTGAATCACGGGAACCGAGCCTGGACATAGGTAGAGCACCAACCACCATAAAACCGCTCAGATGGATGCCGAAAACTTTTTGTGGAAAGGGGGCCAAGTATAGCAGATCACTGGGTAAATGTGTCCGGAGTGGTGAGAGTGATGTATGCCCAGGTGGTTTCAAAAAAAGGAGGGGCATATGTACCCGCTCTGCGTACGGCTAGGAAATCGTATTTCTTTATTGATTTGAAATAAAAATATCCTGCGATTACAGTTGGTTTATAACTTAAATGGGTTAATGTAAAAATGCCAATCAGGAAGCAAGGACAATCCATTGACCTTAAGGATGGGTATGATCTCTTCCAAAGTTGTGATACTTCCAATATTCGCCCGTATAGACAGGTGGTTCTCTTGTCGGAATCGGTCGATGCACATATTTTGGTATTGTCGGTTTTTCGCGAATTTTCTGCCACCACCTACTAATAGCACCGGGTCCTCTAGTCACCGTATACTTCTTTCGCGTGCACTGCTTCATAACCGGCTGAAAGTAGTATCCATATGCGCACCGCGTATCCGGTACGGGAGCTCTAATCTCCACGTCAGAAATATCCCCCATATCCGGCAGACAGGCGTTCTCCTCGACATCCCATATGAATCCTGCGGCACAAGGTGGCAGGTCTAATGGTGTCTCCAAATGAAACAAAGGACTTTCCATTACCTCCATTTTCGTGAAACTGATTTGGTTCTATTTGTTGGCGATCGGTTCTACATTGTTTTTCACGGTAGGGTTAGCTATGAATGTTATTTTTTACAAAAACTAAGTATGGTTCGACGTTAAAGATGATATAGAAAAAGAGAAAAGTGCATTTTATTTTCAATAGCCGTACTCAAAGCGACTGTAACCAATTGATCAGATTAGTCTCGATTTAATTAGCTCAGAAATTTGTATTTCAATCAAGCATGAAGTCATCGTTGTAGTTCGACTGGAAACGATCTTTTCTCGATTTATACAGACTTTTGGACGGTTTGTAACGACGGGGGCCTCCAGAGATAGGATCGATATATTTTGAATTTGAATATTTCGGCGATGGAGGGCTGTCGTCCCTGACTGCCCATCTACCAAAATTAGTGTCATTGCCCTTAGTGTTGGGGCGAAGTTTTCTGTTTTTCATACCTCGGCCAAACCCAAGATAATCATAATTAGGCCATGTGCTTCTTAGAGTATATCTCTTAGTTCTCTTTGATGGCGTTGTTTTTGTATAACGTCCTAGATTTGCGAACCTGTTGAAGCGTCCCCGCATTTGTCTGGGACGGTAGACGTCTCGGGTACACTTGTAATCCACCCATTGGTATCCATAAGGGCAGTTTGAGGGCTTCTTTACGGTTTTGGTGGATCTGATGTGTGGTATATAAGTATACAGCGGTCTAGTTACCATTTCATCTGAACCACTATCCACAGTAACATTATCTTCAATAATTGGAGGTTTTGGAGGAGTATCAGGATTTGGATCTGGATTTGGATCTGGCTCATTTGAATTTGGTTCTCCCTCATTTGAATCATCTTGCTCATGGCATCTTCGGTTTATTTTGAACACGACAAAGATGAATATTCCAAGAAACCAACGCATTACGATGCGACTGCTAAGGCTGGAGTTTTAATAACGAATGCCTGAAAAATGTTTGCCAAATTCTTGTTGTTAATTCTATTAAACCATAAAAAATCTATATACCTATATTCTATTTACTTGGGGAAGTTGGAAAAAGTGAAAACATTCTACGTTTCAAATTGATTTCGTACTTCACACAAAAGTATATACGCTAATGACTCTCCTGTCGGATGTTAGTGTGTGAAAATCTGAAGGCGGGTAAGTAGCAGCTCATTTCTTGTTTAAGTTTGGTTAGCTGAGAGTGCCGGCATTTTATCATTGCCTTTGCCGCTTTTAATGTGAGAAATTAAGTAGCTCACTTGAGAGTGGCTGTTGGTTGTGCGGCGAGGGTTGACGCAAAAGTATGAGTTATCAAAAATTAGTGATATAAAGCTCTTGATCCCGTCCCGACAAAGCGAGGGAAGACATGGCGTATGCGCAATTTCAGATGGGATAAGCATTAAGAGGCTTTATTAACCTTAAAGCTCCTTGCTGAGGTAAATTAATTGTAAATTCATTCCAGTCTTGCCAAAACATGGCAATATTCAATGCCGAAGTGGGCGATAAGTTGTAAAAACTTTGCCAAACAAAAACAAAAAAAAATATATGGTAAAGTCGGGGAACAGGAGAAGCTTTAGGTGGCAAATGTCAAAGCAGTGGAACCTGGAAGTTGAAGGACAGCGGAAGTCTCGTCCTCTTTGTTTGTTTGTCTTTTTGCTAGCCTCTTTGTTTGTCTGTTGGTGTGTTTGTTTGTGCCATTGTCGTTTGTGAACTGTCACACGAAAGAGAGTGCACTAAAAGTGTCGCCTTACGGCAACTGACTTGGAAAGATAATCACGGGGGTGTGATGAGTGGGTGGTGCAACTTTTGATAAAGGTTTATCTGGGCTGCTGTTGCAGCTTACCTTTTTATCGCTGGATTTTTTTTACCATCTTTTTTGTATTTTGGCCAGGCAACAGTTTCAGCTGGATGGCTGGGTAAGTTAGCTTCAAGTTACCACCGACTTGACTGACTTGACTTCCATCATCATTGTCATCTGCTGCACACGTTGAGCTTCCAAAAGAGATGCAAAAAGTGCGACTACTTGAGTATCCCAATGTCGCAAAAAATTACATTTTTTTCCTTGGTTGCTGTTGCTGTCTTGTTTATCATTTAATTATATGTTAAATTCCACTTAAAAATACAGAGCTGAGAAGGTGGAAGCAGAATACAAATTTCAGCGCTAAAAATAAATCCTAAATCATGAACTTGTTGAGGCTCAATGATTCGTATTATATATTGTTTTATTGTATTCAAACACAACTGTTTCTTTATGTGTTTTTTAGCCTTTCATAAAACAAAGGAAATATGTTATATACATATAAGCTGAAACCGCTTAATAAAATTTTTATTCTCCTGCTCACACCTCTGGAGACTGCATCATGAAGTTAACTGAGTTGCTCTTATTTTTGGCTATTTTTTTGGCGGCTGTTTTGTATGTCAACGGATGCAAAAGGAGTGGAGAAACCGTAAGCCTATAATTTTAAATCAATTATTTATTAATTTTTTAAATAAAATATTGACTTTTAGTGCAATAATGATGATATATGCTGTTCGAGACAATGTGCCCTGGCACCTTTTCGTTTTGGATGGACTTGCGTTTAAAATTTTAAGAGAAATATAATTGATTCCTTCTTGGTATCAATCGCTTGGAAAAGGATTCCAAGCAGAATATCAATAAATTCATTTTTACTTTTGACAACCGAAAGTGCCACTGGGATGCCCTAGTTGCCACATGTTGCAGGAGGAGTCACTTTGCTGGTAAAATGGAAGAAACCTACAACTATCCTGGTAGACAACATCATCTGACAGTTTGTCTAACATTAAAAGCGGCAAAATGTTGCGGCGTTGCCTGCCAAATGACATGATTTCTCAGTTCTGATTCGGTTGCCACTCTGCAGCACCCCTCCATGAGTACTTCCACAGTTCTACAAAATTTCCCCCGATCCCCAAACCTTTTCCCATTTCCACAGCTCCTCAGCCCCAGAGCTCCACATCAACTTCAACTCAAGAACTGAACGAAACTTTTGCTTATCTGCGTCACAGCCACAAAACCGAATCCCAACTCCAGCCAACCACATCGACGCCCATTTCCAGCCTCTGACTACACTGAGGATCAAGAATATATATAAGCTATATCCATGGATAGAAACTGAAAGGTTGTTTTAAGCTTAAATAGAAAGGGCCTGTGTTGAAAAAAACACTTGAAGGATTAGTATAGCCATAGTAAGAGCCCTAATGAAGGATGGGATAAAATATTTGTAATTTAATTGTTAAGTTTTTGGCCTTTTCCAGCAACATTTTTGACTGTGCAGGGTTCACCATTCTCTTTGCCAAGTACTGCAACGTCTTGAGGCAGATTTTTGCTTTTGTTGTTGATATGTTTTCTTTTTTTTTTATATTTTTTTCTGCGATTTCCTTGGGTGCATCAGTTTGTCTGGTCCTTGGACCTGTTATTTCTACACATGCTCGCCCAGAAGTTGCTTTTGCTTCTGCTGCTGCTGCTGCTGTTTGTGCGTGTTTCATTTTATTTGTTGGCACAAAATTGGGTTTTAGTGGATTTTGTGGCAAATGATTTTTGCTGGCTGCCGTTACGCTTGCATAAACTTTAATTTAATTTTTGCCCAGCGCCGAGCACAGAAGTTCCCTGAGTAGCTGGGTAACAAAGAGCAGACAACCCAAAAAAAAATATTAAAGCACAAGTTTAGGTCGACTTATAAATACTATTTTTAATATTTCTCCCAATCCCCGCCCCAATACCTCACATTCTGACATTATCTGTAAAGTTTTGCTTTAAGTTTTCGACATCTCCCCATTGATTTCTTTTCCCAATCGCTTCCAATCAACATTCGACACGTGTGTGCGTATTTTGAATTGAATATTTTTGCGAGAAAGCCACAGGACACGTTTCCATCAATTCAAATGTGTCTACCGACATCTGTCTATACTCGATTGTATGCTCACACAGAGCCCGAAAGGAAAGAATATTTTTAAGAAATGCACAAAAGTGCAATTGAGTTGAAAGACGTGCCAAAGGGCGTTCACAAGCCAGAAAAGCCATAAAAATGGCAGCTAAACGTTGGAGCCAAATGGGTTCTACCCACTGCTCCTATCCATGGGATGTGGATGTGGGACCACCTTCTGCTCAGGTGAAAAATTATAGCGTAAAATTCATATTTGATGACTTTTTGATTGCCAAACCGAGAAACTGTTGCCGCGCCGCCTCAGCTCCGCCTTCCTTCCGAATAACGCCAGGAACTCAATCCGAACCGCAAACTGAACCTTGGCTTCGGATTCACAGAGCCAGCCACATAATGCTGAGAAAAGTGCTCTCAATGGCGTCATTGTCAAGCGTTCTTACCGCCATCGGAATCATCATCATCAACATTATTATCATCCCAGTCTATATATCCTTTTACCTGCACCCGAAGTGCAGTGTAATGGCAGTCGCTCTATGTGTGTGTACTTTATGTAGTGTCCTGATCCAAAGCAATGCCAAAGCTTTGCGATTAAGCTCCAGCTGGTTTTGAACTGGATGAATGGATGGACGGATGGGTGGATGGATGGATGGTTGAATGGATGGATGGCAGTTGGATGTCCTGGATTTCTCCTTTTCATTTTTCCATATTTCGTGCCGTTTGTCGTCCTCGAGCTCTGATGATGATGATGTACTCGAATTCTGATTGTGGCTGCAGCAGGGGACCAGTCTCTCAACTAGGATTTCGGTTCTACAAGGACTCGATTAAGGATTCGAGGCTTGAAACTCATTGCAAATTCATTCCTTACATAAGAATTTATGAGTAAAAAAATGTGTTAAATATGTAAGAATTAGATAGGCTACAATTAATGAGTCTATTCGGTTTAGCATCCTTAAATTCAAGCCAGATTGATGGCCAAAAAACTTTTCCTGAATGTCTGTCGGCTAATTTCAATTAATGTAAAGGCACGCGGATAAAACCTAAACGAGGTCCTTTCTTCATACGCCACCGCCCCTCTTTTTTTCACTTTCACAAATTGGTGTTGATGTGACGGGCCACGAATGCTGATGACACTAATGCCCACACACATGCACACACGCACAGGACTCAGGATTCAGGGCGGAGGTCGCGGCAGGCAGGTCACAGGACCCACAGGACTGAGGGCTGAGGACTGAGGGCTGTGGACTGAGGACTGAGGACTAAGGACTTCAATGTGTTAATGACTCGATGGCATTGCATAAAACGGTGACGCTAATTTGCATTGTTGTGCCAGTAGAGGAGCGGGGTTTGTGTGTGAATTGGCCACTGTCAGCGTTGTCCTGGTCCTCGTGTGTAATGATTTGTGCCAGTTTTTCCGCCATTATCCTTCGCCCCTCTCCCGCAGAATTTTTCCAGCGAAAGTCCGTCGAGCTTATGTCATACAATTAATAAAAGTTTTCCCGCCCGTGGCAAAAAAAGGGAAGTAATGAGTTAGGCTGCAAACATTTTGACACACGTTGACCCTAATTACATGGACCTCTAACCCGTCGGCTTTAATGGCTCTTAATAGAGCTTTAAATTTAAGGCTTTAGGTTGATTTTGTTAGATTTATTGTGTTCATCAAATTCATTATGAGTCCATTACTTCGAAAGTACTTAAATGTTTAATTTTGATTTGTTTCTAGTGATGCAACACTTGCCCCCGAAAGTCAATTTATTAATCAAGGAAATGGTAGAATGAATTGTGGTGCTCCCTCTTCTCAAAGCCAGAACCAAATCCAAAACCAAATCCAAAAACCTACTCTCAACTGTGACGACAACAACAATTCCAGCGATTTTTATATGCCATTTGCCGATTTTACAACTTTGCTGGCGCCTGGCTTATGCCGAACCCAAACCAACTGTGGCGCTCTTATGGCCATGTTGCCGTCTGTAGTTGTTGCTGTTGCCACTGGCAGTGGCGCCACAGTGGGGCTGGCCAAAAGCCGATTCCCAGCCAGGCTTTTCGTTCTAGAACCATTTTTTTTTCCAATCGGGGACGTCGCGTGCTTGGGCCATTTTCTTTTTCATGGCATTCGTCGCCAAAATGGCGTTGCGTGCTGCCACGAAATGTTTGTTGAAAATTGCTCCAAAGTGGGATTAATCCAAGGATCCGAAGGTATATCTACCCTACAACTATAGCTTAGGTTATGACATGTTTCACTCGATTGTTTTTCTAGACAATTTTTAAGATTTAAGCGGAAGGAAGGAAAGAGTTCCTTAGCAGAGTTTAATTTATTTTGTTTGTTTCCTTGGAAGCTAGTTAATTCTAAAGTATCCATTTTAAAGTATTAATTTTTTATCTTTTTTAATAATTTAATAGGGTATATGTATTTTTCATCCAAACTGCATAGATATATGGGAATTTGTATGCGTCACAGCCATCAGAGTCGCAGTCGCAATAACAATCACTGCGAAAAAGACGAATCAAGTCATTGCCAAAGGAGAAGCTAAAATCATAAAAAGATTTATGGCGCTTTCAAAGCGAAACTCCCAAAGTATTCACAATGACATAGACAACTAGGAGTCCTTGGGCAGGATGGTGGAAAATCGGAATCGGGGTCGGAAAACTGCGTGAGAAAAGTGCTGTGTGCTCCTCCTACCAGGAAGCTACCAACCAAGGAAATACGACCCATAGAACTCAATAAAATATATAAGCGAATAAACTCGCATTAAGGAGGTAGAGTTCATAAGGAAAATCACCAGAAAGTTGTCTAAGCAAAATGCCGCCATGATGATGCATAAATCTAGTTGTCAATGCTACTTTATGGACTCTGGCGAGGTGTGCTAAGAATGAGAATCTTAATATTTACCAGGCTATATGGTTTAGCGATCTATTACGGATTTTTTGGGCTTTCCACCATAATTTTTGCTTTTATATTGGGGCCAGAGAATTCTGGCCATTGTTTTAATGCAAGTGCAAGCCAGAAAAGTTTTGGAGGCCTGGGCGTAAAGTTTCTGGGGGCTCCTGCCACCCTCCATTTTCATTGTGCAATTGGAAACTTTGTGCAACAATAAAATTGCTGCCAAAAAAATATATCAAAAAGTAGAAGCGGCAGTCTAACAAAGCCGCCAGGATGAAAAGGAGAAAAAATAAAACAAAGTGCAAGTCGACGGGGGTGTAGCCTACTTATGGTCGGTGCCAGGGAAAACTCTGAGGGTGGATTTTTCCCTCCTGTTTTTTTTGGGCAGGGGTCGGTTGGCGGAAAACTGACGCCACATTTAAACTCTCGACATCCGCCGCGACTTCCGGAGCGGTAAATTATGCATTCCTCGTTAAATATCACTCATTGTTCTCGCCATATGATTTTAATCCAGGCCAAGTGACAACAAAAATACACTCACTGTAAAGTGGCTTAACGTTTTGGGCTTAATCTACATTTTTTATAAGCCTATGGGTGCTATGGGTAAAGTGCGTAGCTAGTCGTAGACATCTATCAAAAGGAACTTCTGCGTTTCAGGTCGAATCGAATGGCGTGTTGCTCATACGCCACGTTGCACATTCATTGTTTATGACTCCTCGGCACATAACAATCCAATTTCAATTGAAATTGCTATGGATCCGATTCTGATAGTCATGACAGATTGAGGAGGGAAAGGAGATTTATGCATGCCACTGGAAATGAACAGGAAAACCTGATGGATTCCGTGAATTGAAACACTACAGGCCGGTAAAAGGTATATTTCAGGATTTGTAAAGCAAGTGTGGAGCTTCTAGGAGCCTCTTCTAAGATAGTGGTGTAGTAAGGCCACAAAATGATTGTCATATTATTTAAAAACATAATATAATTTGCGAAAAAAGCCAACATCATTAAGCAAAGAACTAAGCAAAGCAAAGTCCACTGAACCTTATTGAATGTGTGTGGTTGGAATAAAAACATGCCACCAAATCTGAAATGTTTTCGCACGAAATTAACACCAAGTACCATACGTAGTGTTACATCCATATGCAAAATCGGGCAAACAAAGTTACTCGCATTCACGTTGCAAAGCAAATGTAAATTGCATTTGTTTGCGTTGTGTCATTTGTCGCTTGGCTCGGACTGGGACTGGGTGTGCCAGAATGGAGGTTGGTGTAGAGGGAGATAGGTATGGAAGTGACTCCAAAGGAAAACCCTCGAGTGGCAAATGTGACAACTTGTTACAAAATTCATCAGCTTATGAAATATAAATCACACACACCAGAGGAACCCATAGCTTAGTCATGGCAAGCTGGTGGGTCGAGGGCAATAGAATAAGTTGCAGATGGTTTATTATATAGTTTCTAGCCATTTGAATCCCATCCAAGTAAACTTGAATTGTATATCGATAAATTCGTGAAATTACCCACTGTACATCTATGAGTAAAATTTTTTTTCCTCTAAAACTATCAACTTTTCTATTGGTTTTTTCTTTCCCAAAGCCATCTATTACATAGTCTCTATAAAATGGTGGCACTTTTGATCTTTCTCAATGAAAAAAAACGGAATATTTTTATTTGAAAACGAGTGAATTCATTCCATAGTACTTCCAGCTCGGAGACATTTTTTTTCCGACCTCAGCAACCCGATAATTCGAAATTTTGGGGCCTGGGTCCGCTCATCGGCTACAACATTCATTCCAACGCAATCGCCACAGCAGCAAACAACATATATAATAATTTAAATCGTTTTCCTTAACTGTATTCAAAAACCAAATGTAAGTAAACCGAAATTCGAAATTTATTTAAAAGTGAAAACGGGAATAAAAATAGTGAAAAGTGTTATAGTAAGTATAATATAACCAATTCTCTTACAGCACAATGGGAGATGAAGGAGAAGGAGATGCGCCAGCAGGAGCACCAGCAGCGCCTGAAACCACCACCCCGGCAGCAGACACGACCACCGCTGGTGCCCAAATGATGTTGAACACCCCATGGCTGACGGCCGCTGCCGTGGCCTTTTATGCCACAAAAGCCATGTGGGTCAAGTTCCGGGAGATCGGCCTGGCCAAGCAGAAAAAGCGCCATCAAAAGCTTCGCGCCGATCAGCCGGACAACAAAGCTGATCATTTGGATGGTTTGGAGACAGTTGCGGAGGCGGAAGCCGAAGATGAGTCTGAGGACGAACCGGACGCAAATTTTACACCAAAGCATCTAAGTTCCCAAGGACTGGATGTTGTCAAAAACAATCGAATCGAAATACTGCCCGTTAAGTTATAATAGTTATTATAAATCAAGACACAGAGGATGAAGAGACCCTGCCAAAACATCATACATTTTTTTTGTTCATCACAAGATTGCGACGTTAACAAGGATGAAGATACTTCTAGATATGGGACACTCACGGATATAGACATCAACACCGATTATGACACCGATTAGTTGTAATGCTTGCGAATTTAAGTAGGGGAGGATCTCACACCTGACTGAAGACTTCCCGACCACAACTAAACGGGACCTATGCAAATTATTTATCCATTATCAAAATTCTTAGTGAATATTCAAAATTTTCTGTTTCAAAATTTTTTATTTTTTAAGCTACGATGACAAGAATACCCGTTTGGTACGTTTTTTAGACAGTTATGTATAGAAATTTCAAATAAATAAGTGGATAATATATTTTGCTAATACAATGGTTTTATTAAAAACGAAGTCTCTTGCAACAAAATAGATGAAAAATCCTGATCAATAATGATCAATCAAAATATTGTCTGACAGTGCAACATCGGTGCAAGCAAACGAGGAAATTCATGACGAACAGCAGCGGTCACGGAAACTGGGGCACAAGCAACCAACCAACCAACCGCCTGGCGAGTGTCGTCTGTGTGCTCAGCGTGTTTGCACCCGCCATCATCCTGTCGCCATGGGCCCCGCCCCCTTGGCGTCCTGCCTGCTTGCCTGCCCCCGTCGGGCATCCGTTGCCAGCTGAATGTCCGTGTTTGTCAATTGTCGATCGGGTGTTTGGGGACAGGAAGAGGCTAATGAATGCCGCTGTCAATTAGGAAGGGGCGTTGGCAAATCAATCGAATGAAAGTGCCATAAAATCAATGGGAAAAAACCTGAAAGGCCGACTTAAGGCAATTTTAATTTCAATTTAAATAAAAGTGACAGAAGGAGCAAAGCCTATTGGGATCGGATTCAATCAAGGTCTAGAAACATCTATAGGTAAGACTATTCCATAAGCCATAGAGTGCATATATGGATCAGGTATTTGGTTAACTAATTTCTTCAAATTTCGCATTATTTAATTAACAATAAAAATGTGCCAACTTGCTGCCTCTGTGAGCATTATAATTGTAGCTGCAGTTTCTGTTGCGGATTGAATGTTGCTGATGTTTGAATGCAACTCCGAATCGATTTCGTAACACGCCACAGAAACGTGGTCTAAATAAAGTAAAATCCACCGACAACCAACCGACATCAACTCTAAACACCAACAACTTTCTGGAGCGCTTTTTTCGTTGCTTCGTTTGAGTTTCATTTTACACACAAATACTCGATTTCCTTGACGGCTTTTGCTCAAATGATTTGTGCTCCTCCAGAGCTGAGCTGAATTCAATATATATAGTTTTTTATCTTTGGTTTCTTTTCACATAATAAACGCGCTTTTGGCATAATTGCCGCAGCGGCGGGGGGCCAGGAGCTCTATGGCTTTTGTCGATAATTATGATGTTGCATTGTTGTTGTGGTTATCGTCATCGCCTGCCATGATAATATGCTGTTTGCCCCGCCAATCTCTCCGTCAATTTGCCACTTCCCTGCCCCCGCCTCTTTTGATCCCCTTGCCGCCCAGCAGAGTCATGAACGCTTTCATGTAATATTTGCTCACAATTATTGCGAGACGACGCAGCCACAGAGCGGTTACTGTTGTTGCAGTTGCTGCTTTTGCTGTTGCTGCTTTGGTAGTTGCGGTTGCATGTTGCAATAACAATTTCGCTTTCGCTTTCCAGCAAGGTAAGTCCAATGGGTATCAAGATTTAATGGTACAAGTCAATAAAAGGTTGATTAATTTTTTTAGATCAAAAAGATATTCCAAAATAGTAATATTTAATTTATTTATAATCAAATTATCTTATTATTGTTAGTAAAAAAAAGGGGTATCCCATATGTCCCATAATATTTTCCTTTTCAGTTTGCCGTGAATCGGTTTTAATTGTGACTCATTTTGCGAGGGGCGCGACACGAAAGTCAATGCACTAACGGATGCAATATTCAAGTGGGTTGTTGGGAAAAGGGGTTTGGACCGGGAGCGATTAGAGCTGAATCTGGTTGGTGTCGAGGGGGAAATGGTGGGGAATTGGGGGACCAAGGAGTTGTATATGTGAGACACCCCATTGCCGTTTTCCGCAACTGCCATACCGCCATTCTATGGCTTCATTTCGGAGCGAATACATTTTACGACCATTGATAGCCGAGGCCGCCACAATTTCACTTAACATTTGAGTTATCCGGTGAGTTTTAAAATTAACTCCAGAGTGCCTGAAAATACTGAAAATTAAACATAATTTTTTCCTCATTTCAGTAATTAAATAAAAACAGTTTTTATTGAAGTACTGCTGTGGCCTCAACATATTTTATTTCATTCAAATCCATTACGCAGTAAAGTTTTCCATTCAAAGTTTTAATAACACCGAAACGCCGAGGGATCTCAGAGCCGAGTCCAATCTCAGAGCCCCAAAACCCCCAGAATATTACCCCAGCCATCCACTTCACGCACAAAACGCACAAAAGTCAAAAATAACAGAAAAACGACAAAAAGAAAAACAAATGAGCAAAGGATTAAAAAAGTTTTCTTCACTCAGCTTTTCCTCTTTTATTAATTTTTTTTTTCAGCCCCAGCTCAGCGGGCTGAATTCAATTTAAATTTAATTACTTCAAATGCGAACTTTTGACACATATTCGGGTCGGGGGTAGAGAGTTAATGAGAAGGCCCGAGTCAGAGTCAAGTAAGTCGACTTATTTGTCTGGCAGCCGCTTAACCGTTTCCCTGATTTAATTGTAAAGTCTCTTCAGTAAGTGCCGGCGGCCAAAATCGTATTTGCCAGCCTGCCTGCCGGGTCTTGGCTAATCAGATCAACATTATTAGCTAAGGCAACAGTACAATTTCAATCCCCTTCGGCCCCTTCAACCCTTTTCACCTTCCACTACGGGGTATGAATGCAAGTATGAGTTTACTTTCCCCCTATCTCATCTGTATAGCATTTTCATTACAATTTGTCGTATCATTGATGTTTGCTCAGCTCAGAGCTCTTCTTGTCTGATATTAATCCGATTGTCTCTGACATAATCTTACCGACTCTTGTGGGTATAGTTGTGGGTGTCGGCATACGCACACGAACGTGCCAAGTGTTTATGAATTGTTTATGAGTCTAATGCCATTGTAGTTTAGTTTCCGAGCATATTGAAAACTTTTATAATATTGGCTTTGACTTATTGTTTGTCTTCCCAGCTGCCAAGTTGATTTAAAGACGGATTATTTCCATTAAATATTATCAACATGCATCTTTTAAGTGTCAGTGGGGAAAACAAACGAATTAAATCCCATATCCTACTTTAAAAATGATGAAATTATGTCTTTAAATTAAATCTGTCGTGGCGGAAAAGTGCATACACACCTTTATCCTGGCGAATTAGAAGACCAGACATTTTCGGGAGGTGGAAAGTGACTTTATGCTGGCAAGAAAGAAGAAAGAACCGGGCGCCAAGAAAGGCGCCAAGGAGCGCGGAAGGAATCGCCGGGGCGGACCAAAAGTAACATGTTGGCATCGTCTAGAAACTTACAAACATGACATTAAATGTTGCCCGTTCGCAGACACAAAAGCAGGTGAAAGGAGCAGCGACACGAAGGATGCAGGCTCAATTGAGGAAAAAGTTTTTCGGTGGCACAGCTGAGGAGATTGCGTATACGCCCCGTACGCTGTACGCCATTTAAATGCCTGCAGACGTGGCGAACTTCTGGCACCTATGGGAATTTCATTTGTTGTTCATTTTTAAGCAGTTCGCGATTTGAATTTTGCATTCGCCTTTTCTCTTATATTTTCCTTATTTTTTGTCTTGGCTTATTCCTTCTTTGTCTTTTATTTTTTTTTGCTATGCAGGCTGAGAGGACAAAGAAGGCCGCAGTAAATTTACACAATGAAATCTTAAGAGATCCCCGGGGAAAATGGCACGAGCAGGAGCAGGAGCAGGAAACTTTCCTTGAGAAACTTTCACACACACACCTGAAATACATAAGCACTACTCGGATCTGCACTTGAACAATACATATGGCATATGTTATGAGGTAGGAAGGGGAGTAGCAGCCTTCACCATTTGACCGGAAGTTCCGTAAAAGTTCAAATTACACACGAAAGATTTTTCCGAACATTTAGGAAAAGTGCGCCGGCATGGGGAGTGCTGTTATTCATTCGGTTCTGCAAATAAATGAACCGTATACTAAAACAAACAAATTCAATTGAATCACTCTCCTGGGCATTACAATTGAATGTTCACAGGATTTTCCCCCCATCCTTTCCGACATCCTTCCACCCACTGTAGCCATGTAGCCCTGTCCCCCCAATTGTTGGGAAAAAGAAAATCTAATGAAAATGTTCAATTTGTTGCAAACAAACAACGGCACGCATTGAAACTTAAACAACAGCCAACAAACAGAACAGGAAGAGATATGGCCCGAACCAATGTTGAGGCTGAAAATCTTTTCCACACAAAACACAAACCGATTTCTTGTTTATTTGCTCTTGTTGCTTGTTGGCTGTTGCACTTGGCTGATTGGAACTGGAACTGGTCTGACATTTTTTCCGCTTAAAGCCAAAAACTAAAAGTCTGATTGGATTATTAGAAAAACTTTTACTTTCCTTTAATTTTGGTTTATGGTCTATAATTAACCTTTAACACTATCTTCCTGGCTTATTCTTCTACAAGATTTTCCGCCACTATTGTTTACATCTTTGGTCTTTGAAGTCCCCCTGCAGTTGCGTCGTTAACGTTTTATGGCCAACAGCCATTTGAGCCATTAGGTGTGTCTGCATTTTTATTTTTTATTTACAGAGGGAAGGAGTGGTTTAATATTAAAAAAATGGCATATTGTGTGTGCAACTCCGAGGCGTTCGTTCAGCTTAATTGATGAGCACCATAAAAAAAGTGCACGACAAAGCGACTGGCCAGAAACTGACTCACTCACTCCGTTTTGGCCATATATCAGCCGACCCACAAACTGCAAATGAACTGCAATTATCAAGGAGCGGGGGACAGAGACCGCCAAAAAAGCCAGCGAACAAACAAGTGAAAAACAGTTTTTCCAGCTTTTCAGTTTCGTTGTTTACGTTTTGTCCGCAATGCAAATCATCATTAAATAAATTACTCATAATTATCGCCAGAAACTGCAAACGTCGACTAGTCTTTCTTTTCCTCTTGACTTTTTTTTCGCTTGAAATTCGCGCTGGCCATTTGTCTAACCCGAGTCAAATTTTGACTAATTTCAATTCCAGCCCCTGCTCGCTTTTCCTTTTCCTATTCGAAGTTTTCCCCCAAGCAGTGCTCTGCTGCTGTTTGCCTCCTCGCGGCAAGTGGGCGGCATTAAGTCGTGTAATTTTCTGTCAAATTTTGTATGATTTTGGTTTTGATAAAAATGAGTGAGCCGGTCTGGTCTTTCCTTTTGGCTTCCCTGGCATTTGCTTCCTGGTCTGGGCCACTCAACTCAAACTGGACAGCTGTCCATCGAGCTTGGAACACATTTCTGGCACAGCCAGCCTAGCACTACAATGGGAAGATGGAAAAAATTGCCATCAAAATTGGCATCTACTCATTGAAACTTCATTGTTTGTCCGGACTTGGGCTATAAATGATTGTGGGCGTGCCGCTAATCAAGGCGCTGCGTGATGAATGAAAGGAACGAAAATGTCTTGCACAATACCCAGGAAAAATCATTTGCCTTTTTGCAAAAAAAAACAAAAAAAATACAAAGCCTCACCCACTTAAGACCCTTATATTTGAGACTTTTTATTTGAGATTCGCCATGAAACTGCAGGTGCCACAACATAAGATGTTAGGCAATCCGTGGTTAATGCTTAAATTCCTTATTCTGTTACGTGTTTTATTGTTTTATATCATTTTGATATTATTAAATTGCCATTTTTTAGTTCCTAAGCTTGCCTTTCTATTGATCTTCAGCCAAGCAGACTCATCAAACGTGCAGTTGTTTTGACCAGATACCGAGCTGGCTAAAACCGAAAAAAAATAGTGTTTTCACTTCACTGACTTTTTGGGGTCTGATCCCCTCTACCAGCGCCCGGCCACCACTCCCCTTCTTCCTGCCCTGACCATTGCAATTTTCGCACTCAAGTGGAGAGTAATTTGCGGTCGTCTTTGGCAACATGGATTGGCTTCGCTTTTCGCATTTCGTTTTTCGCTTTTTTTGCCGGCAAATCGGATAGTCGAACAAGTCCATTTCAGAGACCAAAACTGAGTGATAGTTCATCGGTGGTTGGACCATGGTTAGGACCAGGGTATCTCAGAGGGGATGTCCCCTCCGGTGCAACAGACAACGCACATACATATGACATAATGATTGTCGAACATGCGGCCAACATTTGTTATAAAATCAAAATCTTTTTATCAAATATCTTGTTTACACTGAGATGCGGGGAACACCTTTCCATACCAAGTAATATCTGTGGACTAAGATGTCCAAACTCTTGCCGACTAGTGTCTCTTTGATAGCTCTACTGACGGCTGTCGTCGCGGTGGAAGTTTTTGAGAAAAACCTTTCATTAACAAGACCCAAATTATGAATGTCTGTCGCACTGCGATGGCGACAACTGTCAAAACAGGCCGAGTGTTGATGGCCAGGCTCCAGTGGGGATTTGCCTTATATAATGCACTGACAGAGCGCAAATGATTTACACAAATTATTTTGCAATGTGCGTTGGCAAGTTGGTGCTTTAAGCAGCCGGGAGCTGTCTTTCTGGCCATCAGCCATCAGAAGCCCCCCCAAGCCCCCATCATCCGACGCCCATGCCACCGATGTTGGATGCTGATGCTGCCTGTCGCCGTGAGCCGTAAGTCAAACAAATCAGTCGTGCCAGAAGATTAATGGCGGCATTATTGTGTCGCCTGCACAGTCATCCTCATCGGCATCGGCACTCGCTTTCCCATCCCCCCCATACCTCCATTCCCATTCGCATTCGCATGGACTTCGGCCTTCGGTCTTCACTTTTCCGGAGCTCCCTGTTCCGGACTAGCAGCTTCCAGCTTCTGGCACCCAGTTGCCATTTACCAGCTTCCACGGTAGCCATCATCATCATTGGCAACTTCATCATGCGGCTGGTCAGTGGGTTTTCCGAGGGAACTGTGAGGACGATGGTGCACATAACCCGCTCTCAATGCGTCCTCACTCATGTTGAGCCCTTGGGGCTTCTGTGGATTCAGAAATGGCATCGTGTCACGAAAGAAAATATTAACTTTGTTTAATCAGCTATCTAAGCCTACTCTCATTGATATTTTAAAGTTTATATTTTTTTAGGCAAAATAGTTTGAGTTTAGCCCCAAAATCACGTAACCTTCACTAGCCTATTGCTGACCCCTCGCCACAACTCTTTCTGGCTTTTGGCGCAAAAATGTTGCATGCGATTTTTCTTGCAGTAAATAATTTTTCATGCCAGCTGTCCGTGTTATGTCTGTCTGGCTTCACCCCCTTCAGTCCGCCCATGAGTTTTTTCCCCCCAGTTCTTGGTACGTCCCGAAGTCTGTCGTATTATAGCCCATTGATCAGTTTGTTTTACTAGCTCCTGGCCCCCTCGAGCCCATGACCGAACCCCTCGAACAACCCCTCGATTTCTCTTTCGTCTGGTCTCTGGTCTTGTGTACATTTTGGATTATGAACTCTTTAAAGTCCTGTGAATGGGATGCCGAGGCAGATGCAAATGCAGATGTCGATGTCCGATGGTCAGTTTGAAGGCAGAACAATCGATGCTAGCCGGGAGGAAGTGGAGAGCTGATGTGGCAGGCTTTGTGGTCGGAAAACGGACTGTTACTCGTTTGATTATGATGGATGCGGTTGGGCAGCAATGCCTTTTGGAAATCCGCCAGAGGAAAATGAGTCAAATCGTTTTGGACAAAAAAAATGTGCTAAGGCTTTAAGTATCCCAAAGATACAGGATTCAATGATTTAATGTAGCTTTATTGGCTTGATAGTTGGCATTACGATCTAAGAAAAATGTATAAAAATTCCATGATTGATAAAGAAAAACTATTTCCCATCGAAAAGTTGTAAGCAAATTTGTTTAGTCTATTGAGATGGCCATTTCAGAGTGGGGAGGAAGGTCTAAGGCCTAGGAGGCCACTGAAATGGCAGCCTGACAACTCGATGGCATTGTCCTGGGAATAGAGGTCATGGAGCTAAACTTTGGGCACAAAGTGCGCTGCAGTGGTGCAAAAGTTTCGCAGTGCCTGGGCGACGAGAGAAGAACATTTAATTAAATTCCTTTGCACCTTTAGTGCTGCGCTAAAAATTCCACACAGCCCTTACCGTAGAGTTGGCAATAACAAATTAATCTCTGCGGCTTGCTCGGTTGCTCGCTTGGCCAGGGGGCCAAGGGAGGCAGAGGGCTAGAAGGCCAGAAAGGTTGCAAGGATCCGCCGGGTGTTTTCGACCCCGGCGTAAGCCCTACAAATGAGGCATTTGATTTTAAAACTAGCAGAAAGTTTCCGCGACAAAACGTTGGTGCCTCGTTTTATGTCGTCTACTGTCGCTTTTATGGCCTGCAGCTCCAAGCTCCGTTCAATCAACTGCTGAATTATGTTGACATGGCACGCACCACCGCATCGCCGCACCGTCGATCCACCCGGAACCACACCACAGTACAGCACACTTTTGGGGCAAGCCAGCCAGCGACCGACAAAGTTTTCAATTTACGTTTTTAAGGCTTGGCCAGGTCCTGGTTCCTGATTCCTGGTTCCTGGCTGTGGCACTTCGTCTTCAATTTCGCAAATGCGCCTCAAAGTCTGGCCACGTAACCGGAAGGAAATGCATAACAAAAGCTTTTCTTATTAGCATGTGTGGGTGGGCGGACAAAGTGAAGGATGAACGGAAGGACCGAGGGAGGTCCTTCCCAACCAATGGCTGCAAAGGGGGGAACCTTTTGGCGGTTTTGCTGTTTAATCGATAATGTTGTTCCGAGGCTTTTCTAAGAAAAGTGGAAGAACGTTTTGTGTCACGAAAATGTATTTTTTAATGGCAGCATGAGTTACAAAGTAAATAAAAACGGAAAATCTTCAGTTTTGTGGGCCAATTTCTTAGTTAAGAATCAAATCCATTTCCTCGATTAATCGCCTGGGACGACGGAAGGAAAACCCCTAAACCGATCTTCAGTGACTGACAGCAGAACACAAAAAAAAAAAAAACTGGAAAATCAAGCTCGAATCAATTGCCAGAAGCCAAAGGGCGAAAAAATTGGGCGCAAGTGCGTGAGAGAGACGTCGACAAGCAGCAACTTTTCAATTTCTTTCCACGCACACCATCCATCTAACCATCTTCCGTTGCTGCTCGGCTCTCCACTCCCTCTCCTAGGACTGGCCACCCACAAGCAATGTCCTTGCCCAGAGCAGCGCTTGACGGTTGTCCTTTAAGCCACTTGCCGTCTTTTGTCCTTTGGGGCAATCAATCCGTGTTAATGGCTCCGCAGCTAAATCAAAAAGATTGCCGCAGCATAAAAAGTGAAAAAAGGACGCTGAAGAAAAGGACACACAGTGAAAAAATGGCATAACATTTTTGCATTAAAAGTACTTGACATCTTAAGGATCTAACAATAATTTCTTAGCTCTAAAGAAAGGATAATATTAGTATTTTATTATAATTAAATAAATTATTTAATACATTTATTTTTCTCCGTTTTGGCGGGAAAAACTTAGCACAAATATTTGGCCAAATCTTTCGGCCAAAGGATGTTGCAACTTAAATTGTTGTAATCTTCATGGTTGTTGTGTTGCATGTGGCAAGCTTTAGCTATTTAATTATGTAGCATCCTTCAACTTGGCCAAATTCGTGGGCCATGGCAAACTTGCCCCGAATCGAAGCAAGGCAAAGAACAACTTGCCACGCACTCACACACTCACGAAAGTTTACAAAGCCAAGGCCCAGATGATGCTGCAAGGAGGCTAACAAGAGGGGCCAAAACGGGGGGCAATTGCAATTTGTATGCCCGTCAAATGCGGCTCGTTATTGCGAAATTTAGAACTGCTCGAAATAATTCCAGCAAATTTTCGTGCAAACGAGCCAGACGTAGTTACACCAAAACCGGCAGCACACACTAACAACATCAGCAACAGCCAAAAAGACACAAAGCTGCAAGAACGCTGTGCACCCAACAAAAGTTTATGATTTCATTTTCATATAAAAGATTATTTAAGGTAATATGGTACAAGTTTTGTATGTACAAGTTCGAAATAGGATCTTTAGAAATTAATGATGTTAATGATGATATTTTAAAAATTGTCTTAAATATTAAAATTCTTAAACTATCTTTCAGAAACTTTGGCTGCCTGATCGAAGCCAAAGTCAACATGCCTGCACTAGCAAGGATCCCGCCGCCCATATTTCTGCGCCCACCCATTAACGCGCCACGTCCTTTGCCCGGGCACGTGCATTAAAAAGTTTTAGCGCCAAAGTTGTCCTGCAAAATCCCGTAGTCCAAAGTCCGGAGTCCGTAGCCCATAGCCCGTAGTCCGGGGTCCACGGTCCGAAAACGAGCCGATAGGATCCGAGGCAAACTGAAACTGAAGTGAACCGAACCGACAGGCAACTAAACCAAGCCAAACTGTGTTTTTGAACCGGTGCAAGCCGGAAGTGACAATACGGATATAGGGGCAGGAAGCGTGGAAAGGGGGAAGAGCCAGCCGCTTGCTACGGGCAAGCTGACGTAGTTTAATTATGTAGAAATCGAGACACGCACTTTTCCAGCCAACACCGGTGAACGATGCCCAGGCCCAGGCTCCGGTGGAGCCTCCCTCCCATCCCTCCGATACTTGCTGTTTTGCCACCCACCCACGTTTGCGTGTGCAGCGTGATGCAATCGACACGCCCACTTTGCGACACCCGCGCTCATAACTCGAATTTTGAGTTTTTATACCCTTTCCGAGGGTAGTTCAATTTTGTTCCCAAATGTGCATTGCATTAAGGCCCACAAGAGATTACATTGTAGAATAATTAAGAACCGATCTACAAATCGTTTTAGATATTCCGCTTAAGAATCGGATGAAAGTTGGCCAAGATGTACCTATCGCGGGGGGCCATATTGTGCCTGCATTCACTTTTGAAGGGGTCTACCCAGAAATTTTAAGAAAAAATCTAAAAAAAATTTCTTTCTTAGATTTTGATGCAAAATTGTGGAGAATCGATCCACAAATAGTTTAAGGTATTCCGCTCAAGAATTGGATAAGTATTGGCAAAGATATAGCCATTGCAGTGGGCCGTACTGTGCTCCCCATGCATGTCCCACATTTTGAAGGGGTCTCCCAGAAATTTTAACAAAAAATCAAAAAAAAATTCTTTCTTAGATTTTGATGCAAATTTGTGGAGAATCGATCCACAAATCGTTTAAGGTATTCCGCTCAAGAATCGGATAAGTATTGGCAAAGATATAGCCATTGCAGTGGGCCGTACTGTGCTCCCCATGCATGTCCCACATTTTGAAGGGGTCTCCCAGAAATTTTAACAAAAAATCAAAAAAAAATTCTTTCTTAGATTTTGATGCAAATTTGTGGAGAATCGATCCACAAATCGTTTAAGGTATTCCGCTCAAGAATCGGATAAGTATTGGCAAAGATATGGACATCGCCGGGGGCCATATGAGCGAATCCTGGACCGCACAAGAGACTCCTTCAGAAAAACTGATATAGTAGAAAGTGTATCCAAGTATTCGCCTCAGCCTGATTTCATTCGTAATGATTTAAAATGCGGAGGAGCCTGTAGACCAATAGATTCAGTTTGCAGGAGCAACAGGGATACGGCTAGCTCGTGTGCGATTATAAATTCTGTTGCATGTCAGTGGTTTTCAAAGTTAGAGCGATTCATGGCTCCGGTAGGTGCGGCTCCAGTCTGGTCTGCTGAGGCCTGACAGGTGAAAATAATGGTGTGGAATTGCATTAGGCTGCTACTTCTCCTGCTGCTCTGCCATTGCCTCGATGGATGTGTGAAATTTCCCTAAAGCAAACACTTCAAGGCGGCGGCGAGGACTTAAGAGAAACGGAGAAAGGGCCACGAAAAATGCAACTTTCATCCTGGGAGCCGAGGCATAAATTTTAATAAAAAGAACAGCAACCAAGTCAGTGAAAGCAGATTCCAGGACCTTTTTGCTACCTTTTCCGTCTGCTTGCGTGGTAAACGCTTCCATTATTTTTTGTTTGTCTTCCGTATTACTGCGAACCCTAGGAGACAGTCGTTTATATCAATTAGCCAATGCGTCTGGCATTCCTGCCACAGGACAACACAGGACAACACTTGCTGCAGGTCGAGTTTAAATGGAAACGGGTCTGGGACTCGACTTTTAAATGGGTGCAAGCGTCTCTAATTGATTTATTTGTGGATTTATTTTCGTTAAAGTTGGCAAATCAAGACTGAAATATAAGAACTTAAATGGCCTGGTGTGGAAAACCTTCGGAGAACTAAACAATTCGCGTTTGCCAACGCAATTTCACACTTTACCAGCTACAAATTGCACCATCATAGCCCAGAAAATGCCCCGGATACCATTCATTGGCCTTTGCCAAGATTATATAGATGACGACGACGGGCTTGGAATTTTATGATTTATGAGTCCGCACCCATTTGCCCTTCCACACTCTCCACTTTTCCCCCACATCTCTTGGCCATCAGTTTCGCCTCGGCTTGGCTTTCTTCGCCTTCAAGCCGAAATTGTTGCATTTTTTCCACCCAAATGCAGGTCCGTTCGGTCAGAAGGGCTCTGGCCATTTGATAAATGAGTTTTCCACTTTTTCCAGTGCGGAATTATGACCATTGTTCCCGAGCCCATATCACATATACTTTGTCCTTCAATCCGTCAGGTGGCAAGCAAATTGATGCCGCATCGAAAGTGATTAAAGATTTCCAGATGACTTTCCACGGCAAAATTAAAGTACCATAACAAAGTACAGAATTTTGAAATTATATTGCCACATTTCGGAAAATTTATTTACGACACAGACATGGTACAATCCTCTTTTTTGTGGGAGTTGGAGTTAGAACATTTTCAACTGTTGCGCGGGACGATTTTTTTTCCCAGCTTGGCTATAGAGTGTGAGGAAAAACGCATAAATTTTATGACTGAATGGCTGCGAGTTGGTATGGAGTTCTTGAAATGGTTTGGGTTGCAGTGGGCTCCACACACACATCCCTAAAAAAACAACCATTCGGGCAAAAAGTGCGCTGAAATTTTCAACTAAATTATTCATTGAGCGCGCAATTGAGCTGGAAATGTGCACAGTGAACCCCCCAAAAGTGGGAATATGAGTGCGAGTATGGGCCCGCATTCGTGGGGGAGGAGATGAATGCGGTTTGAATGTCTGGCACGTAGATATGTCGACTGTTTGGCTTCCTGGCCATCCTGGCTCCATTTTGCCTTTTTCCCTGTCCAGGGGCCAGGGTATCGAATATGCCACTTAAACACTTGACACTTTTTGTGCGAGATACAGAAAATAAATACGCGGAGTTAGGGGCTACAGATCGGACATAAACGGAAGTATTTTGGCGGCTGGGCTTGTCAGAAATTTTAAAATGTTTGACTTTATGGCGTTTTAATGGTTTCAGTCATAAAACAGGGAGCCAAGAACATAAGGTAACATTCCAATTCATATTAGACCCCAACTAATCAGGGTTAATCGCCTAAATTAACCTCTTAACTAATCATTCGCAAATAGAGCCTCTGAATCCGGTTCAGAGCCGGGTATCTGTCATAAGTAACTTAGTCATTTGAATACCAAATGAAGTGCTCCGTCTTGGCCTGGCTGGAAAGCCACAAGGATCCTGGGAGAGACAAGGCGGACTGCATTATTAAGAACAGAGCCGAAACTAAGTTACGTATATTGGCACAAGTCCCAACGCCAACGACAACGTCGACGACGACGACGACAAAGTCCTGCTCAAATAGTTCACTTCAAAAATCCACACAGTGTGCCCGGAGTTTGTCTTCTTAATTAGTGGACAAGTTGGAGAATTCTGTGGGTGGTTTGGGCAGTGGGAGTGGCGATGGCAGTGGTGTGTGTTTGCTTTGTGGGGATTATGATTATTATTCGGCAATTATGCGTTTGTGTCTTTTGTCAATTGTGTAATAAGTGAGATGGCCTTAAGTAAATTCCGGCTATGCCAAATTTGTCTCAATTTGAAAATGACGCCAGGGTAAATTTAACATTCGCATTCCGATGAACCCACCATCTCCACCACCCTCTCCATTACCATGCCATGCCACCATCGCACAGCCCATTTGACTGGCTGAGTTATGTGATCTTGGGGCTGCTTTTGAATCGATAATTATCCGGAGATGCAGCAGTCAAATGCAGGCATTGTTTTCCCCTTTGGCCACTAACAATATGCCACAATTTGGAGGCAGACTGCCGCCTGCCTGTCCTGACAAATGCTCCTGTCTTTGGGTCCTGGGGTTGTGGTACCCGGGTCCCGGGTCCCTTGTCCTGGTTGCAGATTGGCGACCAGCAGCCAGGACGACTCACCTTCAATAGACAAATTAACATTTCGACAAAGGCAACCTAATCAAATGTCACAATCACGCATGCGGCTGTCCCTGGCAGCTAAAAACGAACGGAGTCGAAGCCACTGCATGTCCTGAAAATCGCCCACCTACCTACCAGTTGGCTATCCTTCGAATGGCCCCCTTTAGCCCCCTCTTGCACTTCGACTCTGACACTTTTTGTGTGATGCTGCCCTTCGCATAACTTTCACTCTTGTCAGTTGCAAATTACATCGCACGTCTGCAGCAGCAGCATCAGCAGCAGCAGGATCAGCAGCTCAAGGGGGTGGTCTAGGGGCTGGGCCAAGGGGTGTCGTAATTTAAAGCTTATTTTGACACTTCACCCCTCACTCTCTCCCAAACTCCGACAGCAGCAGCAACACCCAATTTGCATCTTTCAAAATCGTGTTTTGTTACATTTTGTGCATGCGCAAAAATTTGCATACGACAATTAACACTCCAAAAGGAGACTCGCCTGAGTCCTCTGGGTATGAGTATGTGTGCATGAGTATCTCTGTATCTGTATATGTATGACTGTGCATGTTGGGCTTATCCCCTGCACTTTGGCAAATGCAACAGTCAGTCCGGCCACCCTCGCTCCACACGTCGTATGCGTAATTTTGTGTCTTGTGTTCCGCAGCAGCACAAGAAACAGTCGAAACATGAGGACTACAAAGATATGGCTAAAATATGAGGGAGCGATGCAGCCGGTGGGATATGTTAATGGAGTTGCTGTTTGAAAAGCAAACCGACCTAATGAGAATCTGTAAATATTTGCACAACACAACAATCTTTTAGTCTCCAAGTCCAAAAGTGACAACCAACAATCATTTAAGGTTAAAGAGTGACGAGTAAGCAAATTAAATTAAAATAAAATAGAATTGAGACAATTGTATATAAAAAAGTACTTCAGTTTTGTAGTTAAGATTAAAAGAACATCAAACAAAATACAGAAACCCCTAATATAGTTCCAAACTTGACCCTTTTTATGGTTTTTTCCTGCTCTGTCGATGGACTGCGAATAAGTTTAAGCAAATTAAGGACCGCAATCAGCCGCAAACAATTCACACAGAAATCGAAACGACAGAAATCATGGCATAGTCCTGTCCAAGGGGTTGCAACTGGAGCTGCACGAAAGGGTTGGGAGTCCTGCGACGGAGGAGGGAGGTGGTTTATTCCGTACATCGTTTGTTGTTTGATGGCGATGCCAAGAAATGTCATGATAAGCGCGATTACGGGAGGAAAGGCGGAGGGCGAATGCTGGGAGGGCAAGCGGGGAGGTCCTGGAGACAGGACGATGGCAGGATAAAGAGAGAGAATACCCTCAAATGGGAATGTGCACTCACACAGGCACACTTAATACGCTTAATTGACTTTCATGTATGCACGAGTGAGTGCAGCGACATGACAGCGCGAAGTGAAGATTGGGAGAGGGTAGGGGGCAGGTCCGGACTCCCGACTCCGGACCGGAGGCGGAAGGCGTGGCGGCGGTCAGACATGTTGGCCAGGCTGCCACTGCTGTTGCCAACTGACGCGAACTCATGCGACTGGTGGCAGCATTAGCGATGCGAAATGGTCTCCAAAATTAGGCACAGGCGTCGCCAAAAAAGAGAGTAATCCCCAAACCCCAGCCCCAAAACACAAAAGCCAAACACCAAACATCCAAATAAGACAAAAGGAATGTTAAATAATTTATAGAAGCAGTGATCGACCATTACTTACCCAGGAAATCACAAAAAATAATTCAAATAATTATAAACTTAAAGGATACTTTTTTAAAAAGAATAGTTCTATAGTCGGAAACCCATGCAAAAAATTTTGAGAGCAAGTAGTTCACCTCGTCAAGTATCTCCCAATGGCATACCTGGAAAAATACCTCCATTTCAAGAGGAAATCAAACAAATCAACTGGTTTACGAGGCTTTATCCCTCGAGTATGTCTGTTTCGGCAAAAAGGAAAAGCCGAAGAGTGCTAAATACAGGAGTGCCATGGAAGGCACTACCCAGGCCCATAATCGCAGGCAAATCGGTTACAAAAGGTTCCCCAAAAAGCCCCAAAAATCTCCTATTCACCTCCCAGCTACCAGCTACCAGAATGCTTTCGCCCACTCTCTTAGGTTTTGCATTCAATCACCGATTCACTTCATTGAATCACTTATTCAGTATTTTGCTGCTGCAAATGCCGATGTTTCATCATTTCACACCCGACACCCGCCCCCAAATCGAATGGTGTTTGGTATTGTGTGGATTTTGTGGCTCTTTTCTAGCACCTCCACCCAAAAAACCCGACTCAATTTGAATCGATTCGATGGGTGTGGTGTGTGCCAGCTTTGGGTTTGTCAATCGCATTTGTCTGAACGAGAATTGACAACTAGGCAGGCATTTCTTTGCATGGTTTTAATCCCGATACATTTGCGGACAATACTAAATATTCATGTCGATATTCCTGCGGTGGATTTAGATTCTAGATTATATAGAGCGCATTGATTTAACTTTCCTTTAAGCCAACTAATTTTAATAGTCCCCAAGTCTCAATTCTTTGCCCTTTCCCTGTCATGCCTCACATAATTCTTAAGTGCATTAAGACCCCTTGACTTCTGCTTGCACTTCAACAAATAAGATCCGAAACAGGCACATACATGCAGCCACCTCCTTTGCCATCCATTATCCTTTCCCTAAATCCCAGCCTCGTCGTGTCTCAGTCCCAGTTGTTTGTCTTGCCAACAGGCGTTGCTCTGAATAAAGTCAATGTCAGACGGTCGTCTGTTCGCCAAGTGAAACTCAATTACACACACACTCGTACTCGTACTCATACTCATACTCGTCCTGGTACCTGCGAATAAAACACACTCAAAGAATGCAACGAGCAGGGACTCATGCATCACTTTTATTTATTTACATTCTCCAGCAAACACAAAGCATAAAATAGACATTTTTATCTCCAGCCTGACTCTGAATGGCATACTCTTCTCGGGAAAGTGGAGCCTCCAGCAAATAGGAAATGCAAGTCGTTGAATTCCAAACTAATTAGTCCCAATTAAACACATTTTTATTTTAATGTATTTCGATTTGTGAAGTACTTTTCAAAGTGATTACTCGATCGACAGCCGGTTTAATTTCAATTTCATAACTGCTACTGGCTCATAAACCGAAACCGTTTGAAGCACATTAGCCAACTAGTTTGGAGCCATCATTATTGACAATTGAATCGGGATTATCATTAGTTCATCCAGTTATCTGGCTCATATTACCCGTCGGGAAAAGAGTATCCAATGTTGCTTTCATTCGGCTTCTTCAGGATCAACAAAAGGATACGTTGACGAAAAAAATTTTCTGCTGCTGCAGCTGGCGCATAATGAGCGCAAAAACATCCTGTGCTGATTGTGTCTCTGTGTCGTACTTTGGCACAAAGAAAAAATAACCCTCACTTGGACACAAAAAAGGACTAAAAGATTATGAAGCATTTGATGTATTTTTTTTTTTTGCAGTGCTGGCTCATATTTTGCAACGCTTGCCAAGGCAAGACTTGTGCGCTTTTAGCGATGTCGCAAAGTTTCTTGCCCGCTTCATATGATTTTATTCTGTGTTTGCTGACTTTTGAACGCGGCCAGGATGTGAATGCGAATATATATATATATACCAACTATGTATGTGTGTGTGTATAAATAAATGTGTGTCGTTGGTCCTCTCATGAGTTCAGACGGCGTGTCGCCAGTTTTGTTGACTCCCCGTCGAGTTTTAGCGACATGTGTCGCATTCTTCGCATCCTGCCAAAGTTAAATGGATCTCGTAATTGTTGTGTTCGCCTTCCCATCCTTCCTCTACCTCCACCCAGCCCAGACTGTTTTCTTTCGTATTTTATAGAAATTGCGGTTTAATTGCTGCATTTTAAAGCCATTGAAAGGACATAGAGTGTATGAGTGTGCAGAGAGACATGTCCTTTGCAAAGAGGATAGCACGACGTCTTTGTCAAAAGATATTTTCCCAGGGGTGGGTGTTGTCACCTTTTGAACCCCTTTTGTGTGTGTGTGTCCTGTGTCCTGACTGGAGGGGAGCCAAACACTTGGCAGGACTCGAGAGAGATCTTTTCATTCCCTGACACTCGTTACGATGCGAATTGGAAGTCAGTCGACACCTCTCAGGTGGTCAGCAGAGTCAATCGATTCAAAGCGCGCCACTTGATGGATTGCTTCGTGATTTCGGGTTCCGTGTTGGAACTTGTTTGGCGTTTGGCAGTAAATTAATTTCGCTCAGGAGATAATATATTTAAACGTTGTTACGGAGGTGTGTTCAAACCTTTCTTCTTTAATTTATGAAACTGCTTTATTTAATGAAATCGCTCTCAATCAGAAAACTGGCTCTTTGTGCGCTTTCAGGGCTGGGGCATCCTAATGGAAAGCCTTTTGTAACACTTTACATATTGCAATGTTGCTAGATCAATCTCATCAATGACGATTGAATGGCAACTTTGTGCACTGCTACCTCCACGATGCATTAAAAGCCAAATGGTTGGATGCTAAAAATCCATGCAAATTCTCCCCCCATTGGCAATTTTCCATGCAGTTTCATTCGAGTCGAAATGCCATTGCCGTTCCCGTTGCCGTTTTCCATTTCCATTGCCGTTGAAATCATTTTTTTACGATGCGCCAACAGGAATTGTTGCTGGTAATGAAACGTCTATAAAACTCAAACGAATGCACACACAAATCGCAAATCATTTGTCATAAAAGCGCATAGTGCACTGGAATCCCTCTACCATTCTTTCATTTCCACCCACAATTACGCCCATTCGAGTTCTATTTTTTTCTGCCTCTTCCCGGGCCTTTCTTTGGCTTTTCCCAATGAATGCTCCGGTGAATGTTTGCTACTCCAGCCCAGCGGCTAATCAGGGACTTTTGTTCAACTTACCTGGGCAATTGAAGAGAGAGGGACGACGTCGCAGGACGAAAGACGGCGAAACGTAAAAAGAAGCTGCAAGTAAGAATTAGAGATGCACCGGATGAGATACCATTCAAAAATTAGGCCAGGCCGAAAGGAAACTGAAATTAGAGCAACGGGCTAATAAAAAAAAACAAGCTTAAAAAGCCGTCAAGTGACTGCCGAATTAATTATCAGCTCGACTCAAAAATGCATAACACACATCAGAGTGGATATTAATTATTTCCCTATTAGTTGCCCCGCCGAGTGGCGGTTTCGGTTGCAACTTCGGTCGCCGGCTGTCGGTAAACACGTTGACAGATTGGCAGTTGTACAGAGTCGGCCTAAATGCCTCGGTTACCGCCCGTCGAGTGTCGAGAAAGGCCGCTCTGTGATAGTTGCTAGTTATGAAAATCACTTTCCCAGGCGATGACTTGGCTAAGAGACTCGTAAAGTAATCCTTTAATTTCGGCTATCAATTTATTAATTTCAGCTATCACATTACTACCAAGCCTTCAGCAAAGAAATTATCGAAACACTTTCAATAAATTTAAATAATAAAGTTTTTATGGATGGGGCAGGAATCTATTAACAAAACTAATCCTCAGATTAACATAAAAAGTCACTTAACTAATCACTTATTATTTTACAAGCCAAAAATTATGTTTAACAAATTTGAGCTTAAGCAACCAAACTATTAATTATATAATTTTTCATAAAACCAAATCGATATTCAGGAAATGGTATTTATATTTAAGAAAAATTACTTTATGAGCCATAATGTTTTGAATAATGGACTCTTCATGTCGCCAGACTTTCGCGTTGTTTTAGGATGTATTTTAGTGGCAAGTCTTAGGTTGCACTCTTGCATTAGGGACTAACCACTTTCTAGTCATTAAAGCGGCATGGCATGTATGGGATTCATATTTCACCTTCCGCATCACAGGCAAAATCGCAGTAGGGATCCCATTACACTTCCTGCAATCCAAGACATGTAGCTTTCAAAGAAAATGAAACATAAATAATAAAAGAAAGAGGGCGGATACCCTCCCGCCTGGGATTGGGATTTAGTGTGAAATAACTAGTCGCGTGATAAACTTAAAATTCACCTGTTATGTGACACTAAAAACTTAGCCAAAGGCCAAAAAAATAAATATTCATATGAGGCAGTTTCGTTGCCGTAAACAATTTTAGTGTCTGCCATTAATGAAAGCCGAAAGGAGTCGACGGACGGGACAGGACTGGTCTCCTACTCCTTCCTATCAAATGGGCCTTTCGTGGTGTCCATGTGTCAGTTGGTCAGCTGCCTTAATTTACGACTTAATGCCCGCGACTTGGGGCCCGCGATTAAAAACCCCAAATCGGTTAACAGGATAGATTTATATAAGATAAAGTAGTTGAAATACAAACCGATTGGGCGCGAAGCTGAGAGCCGGCCGACAGTTTAAATGCAAAGTGCCTGGCAAGGTGCGGATTTGTAATAAAACTCGCAGATTTATTGACGAAAACTGATCAGCAGGCCGTGCAGCAGGCTGTGTGAAAGGTTTGTTTTGACCAAAAAAGATTTATTTTTCTAAACGGAATTAATGATACTATTTATCAGGTCTTGAAGAAAGATTTTAATATATGGAGATTTATTCAAAGAGAGCCTTGGAATTCTTCTACCAATTCCTGTTGTCTAATTGTTCAAGTTGAATCTCCTGGAAAAATATCTGCATCAATTTGGCCGGATAAAGAAGCTGGCTTTTTGAAACTGGAACTGGCAACTTTATGGGCCAATCTACTGTTGCCGATGAACGGAAACAGCTCGGCACAGCTGGAATCTGCCGAACTGGGATCTAGGAGCTGCGAGGGAAATGCTTTCAGGAGGGGCGGGAAAATTGTGGGCTACACCAGCAACTTGCCAAAGGCAATGCGAATGTTGTTCAACAACAACTGCAACAGAAACAGCAACAGCAACAGAAACAACAATAACTTGGAGACTCTGGGGCAGCTATTGAAATCTGCTTTGCTGATTGACGTCGAATGTTGTGGTTTCGGTTACGATATTTGGTACCAAAATACAACCAACAATCCCATGATGATGGCGATGATGAAGATGCTATATGAGGGCGGTGGAGTGAGCAGTGGGGGAGTGGCTGCGGGCGGCACAGCGGTGTCCTGCAAGTTAGTTTGGAATTTGTTTTGAGAGGGCAACGAAACGGCAACAACTTCCTTTGTAGCACAGTTTCCAATAAATTAAAGACAAACCCAAATGCAAATGCAGCTGCCTCAAAGCCATGCAACTAATCAGAGGGTCGGTGTCTCAAAGGCGGAATTTAAATTAAACAAAATTAATAGTTTAAATAAGGATATTTTTTTTATTAAAAGAAAAACATAACAATTGCCTTATAACACTTAAATTATAAACTTAAAGTTAAAGTAAAGGAGAAACAACATTATCTTTAAGTGATTAATTTTTAACTATCACTTTTTTTATACCTTATTTTTAAAGTTTTAACTAACTGCTTTTGTGACTAGCTTATCACTATTGTTTCTTGAGTTCTTCACCACAAAAGTCCACGTTATTGTTTGGAAATGTTAGCACTAGGGTTCTTTTATCTGTTTTATTTCAAATCTGAAGATCGCTGATCATGGAAGAAAAAATCGCGCGCGCAACTAAAATCGAAAATGGAGGCTATAGGCTATGGGCTTATAGGCTGCTGATTTTTTTTTTTTTTGTGGTAAAAATCCCGGCTGGGTAAAAGCGGAACTGCAACTTGCGAGCGCAACGAACTACTAACGACAGATTCTAATTCTACGGATTCTGACGACTGACTTTCGAACGACTTTCGACTGAGAACCGCACGTAGACGAAGTCGGCTGGAGACTGAAGGCAAAATCGCAAAAATTCGCAATCGCAATTGGTATCGGTATCGCAGCAGAAGCGGCGGCAGAAGCGGGCGGCACTTGCAATCAAAGTGCGCTTCTTGGGCGGATTGCGAGCTGCAGGCTGGGACTCGGTTCAGTCAGTTGCCAGTTTCGAGTTTCTAGTTGCCAAGAATCGCAGCAGCAGCGACGAAGACACGAAGATACAATGCCAGGCGCCAATAGTTGCACTCGACGCCGGCGTCGCAGTCGCTGCACAGTGCAGGTTGCACTCAACGAACTTGGCCACGAACCCGCCGCCACGGTTCTAGCTCAAAGACCCGAAGCCTGGCTTTCAGTAATGAGCCAAAAAGGAAGCAAAGGAAGGCCGCCCGCTGTTGCCAACAAAAAAGGAAGCCCGTTAAGGAAATGTTAACTTAACAGAGCCGGAAATGAACCGAGGAGGCGAACGCCATCCACTCAAGAGACGTGCAAGCTCAAAGAGAAATGGCCAAGTGAAAGTGAAAGAGAAAGAAGCTAGCACCTCTTAGTTATGTTTGTTTACCCTACTCATATTTATGCAATAATTTTTAGACTATTTTTTTTGGGAAAATATTTCAAAACTATAATGTTTGAGTGTATTTGCGAATATTTAACACAGTGCTCTGGCTATTGACCGTGTCAACACCAATGAATAGCCATGTTTAAGCCATTTGGTTTGGGCCGACTGTTTCCATATTTTGCCATATGTTGTTTACCTCAAAAAACAGAGACAACAAACAACTCGAGCGGTTGTTATGACACTCTCAACTGCAAAGCTCTCGGCGTTCTCTTCGCTTTCTGGTTTCACTCTTCCGGAAAAGCTCTTGAGAGATGAGCTTGATGAGTGCGAAACTGTTCCCAGTATTCCTGTTGTAATTGAGTGAGTGTTAGCCCATAGAAAACTTCGAAAAATATTTTGTTAAAGTAAAAAGTATTTTTGCTTCCCCATCTAAAAATATACTTTCATTCTCTTCGTATTCCTTACATTTATTCAAATTTATGAATATAATAAATAGTGGCAGAGTGCAAAAGGAAAATGAATAAAACGCGCATTTTCAGTTGCTCAGTGAAGTCGAAAATAGTTTCCTTCCATGGCGACCGCAGCAATTTCCACAGGCACTTGCTCATTTTCAGCTGCCAGTGAATTTGCATAGCCATTTAAATATTAATTTCAAATTGTCTAACGACACTAGCCTGGCCAGCAATGCCCCTTCTCCGCACAGCACATCCTTGCCACGATTCCTTGCCTCCTGGCTTCGCAACCTGGCTTCGTGCTGGCTTTAAAGCAGGCAACAAACAAATTAATGGTTCTGCAGCTCAACCGCATTTTGTGGTTTTTTGGCCTCAACCACCCTCCCAACAAGTTTTCTTGATTTAGCTTTTGTATTTGCATCCTTTTCTGGGCCTGCCACTTCATCTACTGATAAGCTAATATGAGGGAATTTCTTAGTTTTTGGTAGAAGAGAATAAATATATAAATAACATATTAAATATAGAATTTTATAGTATTTATTTCACTAAGAACACAATATTTTAATTTGGTTGTGCCCTCCATTTTGGTTTCCCGCTCTCTACAACTTTGAACAAAAAGTATAGCATACTCTTCGGCATACAATAATCATCTAACAACACACCTCTAGCTATCCTTATATTTCCTGTTTTTTTTTTCTTTAGCCTAGCCTCTTCCCTCCTTGATCTTTGGATATTATAAATTTCAGTCATGTTTCTAATAACTTTGAATTAATCATCTTTTCCCGTTTCGCTTTGGCTGGAGTTTGTGAGCGGAAAAGGAAGCGGAATCGAGGAGCGCGCAGAGGCGGAAGGCGGAGCTGGGAAGGACACGCACACGTCTGGGGAAACTTCTTGGCATTCTAATGCGTTTCCAGGCGCTAGGTGCCGCCTTTGCCACACTTTAAAGTTGGCCTTTAGCCACAAGGAATGAATTGTAATCCAGATGGAAATTGGCCGAGCTTATGCAAAAACCTGCAAAAATGTGACAAAAGCTGGGCCAAAGTATTTTGAGCTGCCTTCCGGTTGTCTGGATCTACTTCCTATCCCCTGTCCCTCTGGCCTCCTAGCCGCCTAGCCCCTCCACACCCCTGTTTCCCCATAATTTCTATCTCGCTTTATGCTGTGCATCCGGTGGCCATTTGATCAACTTGTTGTAACACCCACACATACCCCCACAAGATGGACAAAGTGACATTGGCAGACAATGTTTGTTGTTGTATATATAGTATATCTATTTTTTTAAATGCAAGGCATGCTCCCTTTTAGCCATGTGCCTCTCCTCCTGGCCCCCAAAGTTAGTTGGTGTAAATTACAGCAAATATTGCGTATACGCCACGTTGGCCTCAGCTTCTTAGGACACAGGGAAAAATAATACACTTTGTAAGTTGAAATAAGTTTTCTTAAGATTTAAGCTTAGTACTCTACAGCTGTCACTCATAGAACTGTTATTTGTTAAAATCCATTCCATAAATTTTTTTAAGTGCATTTTTGTACCGCTCAAAATGAGATGCCTTTGCTGCTGGCTTGTTTGTTCGTTTGTCAGTTGTTGCTGTTTGGCAAATTATTATTAAGTAAGCAGTCTAGACACAGCTCTTTTCCACCCTAGCCCCCCAGCTTAATAAATTTTTGTGGGTTTCGTATTTTGATAACTTGAAACTTTGTCTCATTTGGACAGGTGGGCATGGGCGTGCGGCGTGTGGCCTGAGATACGAAGGTGAGTTGTGCGAGGATTTTGGGGCACTTTATCATCATTAGCTGGCGGGAGCAACTTCGCGGAGAAATAAATAATTTCCAGCTTCGCCCTCACCTACATTGCGCAATATTTTCATTTCATTTAATTACAAAATTTGTCATTTATTTTTCGTGTTTTTATTGCAGCTGATTCGTGTAATTTATGATAATTTGTAAATTATTTATAGTTGAGAGCTTTATTAGCTGCTGAAAATTGTGCGGATTTATGCTGAACTTGACCAAGAGAGGCATAAATAATTTTTTTTCTTCTTGTGGCAAGATAGAAACTGAAACTTTTGCAACCCCCTTGCCACGTTTCCGCCCCCATAACTACGTGCTTTGACAGTTGTAACCAAAGGCCATTAACAAGTTTTTTGGCTGTTACTGTTTGTTGTTTCTGCGTTGGGAAAAATACGCCGCAGGAATTTACAAGACATCCGCCAGGATGTTGGACACTTTAAAGGAATTGGTTATGCCGGGCACAAATGTTATTTTTGGGCCATTCGGCGGGTTAAATAAGTTATGAGGTGGATGGGGCGGAAAGGTGTCAGGCCCGAAAATTAAACACGCGCCTATCAAATAAAGTTTACTTACGCCACCATTAAAATTTCCTCAATGTTTGGCCTTAAAGAGGTTTCGGTTTGTTAGCAACCCCTTAGGGGTTTTCTATTTTCTTGTTACTCAGCAATTTTTGGATCCTTGAAGAGACGGACGATACAAGGTTTGAGAATCGAAAACAAAGACCATCTATTGGGGGTAATCTATGAATCAACCGGATCTGCCAAATCAGCGAAAACATTTAAGGGCTTTAAATAAAAACGAAAACTGTCAATAGAATGAACCCCTCGAAGCGAAACCAGAGGCAAGAAGGCGAACAACTGGAAAATTGCATTGCGGATTTTCAGATTTTCTTCTTGCGGCTGAGAAAACAGACTAAACCCCAAAACACAACCGCAGTTGGTTGTAAGACTTGTAGGGCACATTTCCAATTACTCAGATCATTCGCGAAATCACAGCTATATTGAGTATTAATTTACAAAATAGACCCCCAAGCCCCATCCTTTGGGTTAAAAATCTTCTTAATTGACTTCTGACAGCGGCAGGACGAGAGATATGAGAGGTACGAGGGGAACCTGGGAGTCCTGGAACCCAGGGGGTATTCCCCTTGGAAAGCAAATATGGAATGTTCTATGACCGCAACGAAGCGTCAGCTTGTGGCATGCAAATGTCGCCCAGGGAAGTTCTAGTCCTCTCCCTATCGCACTCACCTTGGCCAACCTGCCTTCCGTCTCTTTCGGTGCCTGCTGGCCGACTAATATGCAAATTACACATGCAGAACGCGTATAATTTCTAATTAATTATGCCATAAATGCGCCTTTGCGTGTCTGTGTGTGTCTCTGGTTGTGTGCACGGTTGTGACCGGTCATTTCCACATGCAAACATTTCATTCAGATCAGTATGCACATATTTGTGGGATTTTTCCGCCAGCCACGCCCCCTTTAGCGACCACGTTAAAGCAGAGTGGCGTCTGCCCTGCGAGTGGCGTCAGGTGTATTTTATTTTTATGGCAACTTTTGGCACAACTCTTTGCCGTTCGTCCTTCTTGGAATTTTTGCAAGAAATTCGCATCAGTTGCAGCTGCCTGAACAGTGGGTATTTTTGGCAGTAAAGCTTATAAATGTTACAAAAATTAAATCTATTTTTAGAACTTCTTACTCAAATAAGTTATATCATATTTTTAAAGGTACCATTTTAATAGTTTTTAATGAAAATTAATCAAGTTTTTCCCCACAGTCTTACTACAAAACATTTGCCTTGTAAAAATTTGATATTTTCCTGCGCTTCCAATTTCTGTTTTATGCTTTTGTCTCAGCTTTTATATTCTTTTTTTTCTGCAATATTTCCAACTAATGAGCTGCAATTTGTTGCAAATGGCAGCCAAAGGAAAAACTGTGGCACATGTCGCACTTCCAACTCAAGGGGACTCAAGGGGATACAAATCGAATTAATATTTTATATTTTTAAAAAAAGGTTTAAGCCAAACGGGGAAGAGGCTTATAAGTATTTCTTTTTGTTTCGAAAAAAGTCTCATAATTGGTTTTATGAAGGAAGGAACGTGTAAAAATAAAATATATAAGACAAAGCCTGAGGTCATCCACAAATTGATGACAGCAGCGTGTGAGTCACAAGCCAGTCGAGCGTAAGAAAGTCATCAGGAGTTGGCTGGAGTCTTGCCGCTACCGCTGCAAGGACTCAGGCTCGGTGCAGTGATTCCGCCAAAGTTGAAGGACATACGGCCCCAGTGACTAACGCTGATTGAAGTATGATGCGAAAAGTTCCCCAGGAAAAACCCACGAACCGAAGGGCGGAGGAAGACTGCGACAGGAAACTTTTCCGGCCAAATGAAGAGGTCGAGTCTGAGTCCGAGTTTTTGGCCTGATCGATGTGAGTTCCGTTTTTTGGGCCGTCGCCATTATTAGCCAACGGTTTTTACATCTTTACAGTGCGACTTTCAGGGATTCCTTCGTTTTTTTCCCCTCTACCATATACATATATATATTTTTTTGTGTTGGCAACGAAACTTGGTCCTGGCCAGAGAGAGAACCCGTTAACAGTTAAGTGGATAAGCCAATTTATGAGTTTCGAATTTAACTTTGTCACTTTGGCCACCGCTCTGGCTCCTATTCCTGCTCCTGCTCCGACCCGTTTTGTCCTTTTTTCGCTGTGGCCGTCGTCACTTGGCACATTTAAGTGGATTTGTTTTGCTTTATTGGTTTCGTTCTCGTTCTCATTTGGTTTGTTGCCGAATTTTGCTGTGGCCTCTGCTTTCGATGTCTGGCAATGGTGCTGACATTTTTGGGCTAAAAGTTTTTAATTTTTATATATTTTAACAACTTCTGCAACTGCGAGACCAGTTTTAGGCCAGTTTGTTGACCAGTGTAGCTCACTTTGGTTGGCCAAAAAGGCTAAACCCCATATTTATCGTATCTTCAGTTGCGGATTTGTGAGCCATTAAAAAAACTGCCAACTGCAAACTTTTAGCACTCTCAGCCTTTTTTATTTTTTGTTGGCTCGTCGTACCGACTCTGGCCAATTAGGATTAAGGAAAACGTTTAAAATGCTAAAGATTAGCGAGGGTCTTCAGAGAGAGCTTATGGTCAACTTTTGGCCTTCAAGTGGCTGTCAGCTTTTATTAGCTTCCCGAGGCGCGCACTCCACTCGAGTTAGCCACAAACCCAGAAGTCTAGGAAACAAAATGAATGCCAACTGATGATGATGAGAATGGCGAGGAGGTCCTGTCTCCTGTTGATCGTCTGGACCTGATTTGCATATTTGCCAATTTACAACAAAGAACTGCAACGTGTGCTGCTTACATATGCGACACGGGACTCGAAAGACCGACGACCTCACGAATTTAACAGACTGCAGCCTGCGGTCAGCTTTTGCGTATTCATAATCAGCGGATGGTGGAAAAAAAGAGTCCTGCCAAAGCAAAGCTTCCTTTTTGGTTTCCTTTCTTTACTTTGCTTTTTTTTTGTGGCCACAGACTGCAGCTCCTCGTTTTGGGGCAAGGCTTCAATTTCTATTACTTTTACTGACGAATTTCGCTTTGAATCCGCTTTGTTGGCCACGCTTTATTACTTTTCCGACAGTCAGAGAGAAAGACAGGGCCGATTCGGTCATTAGGTATGCATGTCGCGTTTCAATGCGAAATTTTACTCTATCAAAGGGGTATATAGTTTTAGTTTTAAGCTTAAATTGTGTGGTGTACTTTATACCAAACCTTATACAAGCCAAACTTTTACCAAAAAAATAACTATAACTATTCTATTTTTATTTTCTTTATCCAAAACTAAGCAGAGCATGCAGTGTCTACTCAATAAGAAAGTCCTCATCCTTTCAGGGTTCACTTTTCACCCAATTTGCAATGCATTTTCTTGCCATTGCGGCGAGCAAAGTTTCCTCCCCTGTCCTTTTCGGTACTCGCCTTGGCTTTAATAAGAAATGCCGTCTAAAGGAAATGGGCAGACACCAGCCCCAGGGCTTCCAATGCATTTTCGGTGTGGAATGCAGCTGAAGGGGTGATAAAAATTAACGACTCCCACAGGGGGTGGCCAGGTGAAATGATTGCCACCAAGGGGGGAAGGGAGGCCAGTCAGCGAAAGTCGGTTTTAAATTTTTAAACATTTAATTCCGAGCAGAGGAATTTTATTTGATTTAAATATGCATTTAGCTTCTCGTGCAGAAGCACCCGTCCGCCACCTTCGGCCACCTTTGGCAAATTGAATCTTCATTGGAGGAACTATTTGTGGAAGAAGACACTTGCGAGGGGTGAAAGCAAAAAATAAAATAAGCAGAAGGGCAAAAGACAAAAATATCTACATAAATTATTTATGCAATATCTGAGAATGTGAACAGCACCAGGGAAAAATGGAAAAAGCAAGTTTGTTTGTATATTTTTTCTCCATTTTTATGTAAACTCTAACGGCGGCAACATTTTCTTTGCAAAATATAAGAAAACTTACTTGAAATTATAGAATATTTAAGTATTTAGGGTAACTTAAACCCAATTCATTAAAAGAATCCTTAACAATAGAAAGCAAGCACGTTTAGCTACAAAAAAAACCCTCGTTAACTCACCTCTTCCTAATATTATTTGATTGCATTTAGTGTATATTATTGATATTGATAGAAAGTTCAAATACTTGAAATTTTCGCTCCAAAACTGCAGTTGAAAAGCTTTTCAGCTTGAAGCTCTGGCATAAGGACATAAAGCTCTTGGCAGCTGTCCTTTGGCTGTTGCAGCTGCAGCTTTACAATGTTTGGGATTTAATATTTAAAAATATATATAAAATTAATTCTTTTATTTACAAATAAATATTTAAATTAATTAGTTTTACCTTTTTTAGGTTAATATATTTCAGTTCTTTCCGCAGGAAATGCTTTGAAACACTTTGTATCACTGCACCATATTCAGCGCTCATAAGTAGGCAACAAATTAGACCTTGTTTTCCTTCTGCGGTAAAAAAAATTTTGTTTGGGGGATAAACAAAAATTTTTAGCAGATGCCACAAGAATAATAAAGGACAACAAAACCGGAATTATGCCACAGGACGAGCAGCTGTTTTGCAACTGAGAGCAGAGCCGCGATAGAGAATGCAAGTCCTGTGCGAGCGAGCTTTTTTGGGAAACTTGGGTTCAAGTGCATTTTCGGAGGATAAAGAGGTATATTATTGGATATGAGAGGGGATAAATTAGCATTCAAACCAAAAATTATTATATACTCACTCTACTTAAACAAAAAAAAACTATTCAACAAATTTTTTTTATGCATTACTTATTTGTTTTTAGATTTTAAATAGAAGGTACTTCCTAGTCGATCACAGACGCGTTTATTACCCATTTGTTTGGTGGGTTTTGCACTTTTCAGCCTTTGCTTTTTTAATTTAAATGTTAATCTGCTTGCATGTGCATTGTAATTCTTTTTTTTATTTTGTTGGCCATTGTGGCCTGGCATATTTCTCATAATTCCTTTGGCAGAAGGAGCCCCGCTTCCCGGTTCTACACTTTTCAACATTTGCATATGAGACAGCAGACTGACGCCAAACTTAAATGGCAGAAATTGTTAAAGTGACCTCCCCTCCCATTTACACTACAATACACCCCTCCACCGCCTTTCTTCCAAGCTCACTTAAGTTTTTATATCCTGGCTCACACACACGTCGCTTTATTGTGTATTTGTCTTGGCTGCCGCAAATAAAGACGGTCTAAATGCAAGACGTCGCAGCATTGAAATGGGGAATGGGTGGCAGGAAACTGGAGACGCAAGACGCAGGTCGGAAATGGGACCAGGCTAAAGGAGAGAATTCATTAAAAATTAATCCAACGAGTGCGAGGTATATTTGGTCTCATTCCGGGGCTGTTCCCCTCGTTTCTTCCTTATTCCTGCTGTCTGCTATTCAATTACGTATGCCACGGCAGCCATGAAAATGACCTGCAGCGCCGTCGTTTTACCTCTGACCCCCTGGCCTTCTGGTACTCCTGGTACTCCTCGTTCGCCCCCTTCCCCACGAGCGCAGTAAATTCTAACAGCACTTTGGGTTCACCTTTGGCCCGCCCCTTTCTACCCCTGTCAGCCCACCTCGTCCTCCACCGCACAGATCGTTGGCTGCCGGGCTGGGCTGCTCGGTTGGTTGGCAGTTTTATGTGTTTTGTCTTCGCATGCCGCATAAACGGAATTATTTACAATTTATTTTTACCTGAGCTAAGACTTGGCCAGCACTTGGAAAAAAGTTATAGAGGAAATAATAAGATTTAAGAAAATTGACTAAAAGTAAGAGGAGAACTTAAGGCAAAAGTCAATAGCTTCATCTTCCTAACTCTAGTTCAGATTTATATTTTATTTTTAAATAAAATTTAATTTTCAGTGTCCAAGCCAGGAGACGAAGATGAAACAAGAACCTCTATAGAGAAAGGAAAACAAGAAACTGGAGAGCAGTGGCAAGTGCTGGCATTTGGTTTCCGCTTGTTTGTTTTTGGTTTTACTTTTGTTGCTGTTGTTCGGCTATTCAAAATGTCTTCATTGCCGGCCAGAAGATGCCAACCGTGCTGACCAGGGCCAAAACGCAAAAGAGGGGCGGGATCCTGGCTGAAGAACCACGCTTGATTGCCTTTAATTTGAAGATGAAAAGTCTGCCACTGCCACTGCTACTGCTATTGCTGCTGCTCTTTTAATTTGAGAAGCAATAACTCCACAACAGACCTATCAAGTATCTCTAAACGAAGAACCCAAATTTCTATATAAATAATTATGAGGTAATAGTCAAATAATTTAATCTAATCCATGTAACTAAAAGTATGCCTGTGACCATAAAGAATCTACAAAAATTAATTACTGAAGACCCCGAAGGTGTGGCACAGCAGCTGAATTCATCACTTGGTGGAAAGGGTCCTACGGTTGTGTCTGGGTCAGCCATTTCAAAATTTATATTTTTTTTTGTTATTTTTTCGATATAATCCCTGTAACGAAGGACTCACTCAGAGAACATATTAACTTTCAAGAAATCTACTTACGTCTAAAAGTGTTTATGTACAAATTTACATTTTTTAATTTAGTTCTGAGAGACCCGGACTCAGGGCTTCATTTTTTCAAAATGATTATAATTTTAAGGCTTGCTTAGTATCTCCAGTAATTATTTGTAATATGCTAAATAGGATAATTTATTAAGGCAACACCAGCAGACAACAAATCGTTTGCATCTCATCCCTCATCTCGAGCTCCACAAGTGTTGGCTTACCTAATTGAATGGAATCTAATGCCAATGCAAATAGAAAAGCAATTGAAAGATCCACACACTACATGCTCTGTACTAACACGCTGGCATTTCCAGCTTAGACGCCGAGAAGACACTCTGCATAAATTAGTGATGGCTTAAATGCAGAAAGCCAGAGTGCAGCTGAACAGACATTAACGGCAAAGGATGCCCCACTCGAGGTGCTCGTCCTACCTCCTCATCTCCGCATCCTGCTCATCATTATTATTATTATCATCAACATCATTGTGCGGCACTCATAAGCACAAGCATGAGCGATAATAAATCATTAGGGGCAACGTGTTGCGGGCAACTTGACTTGACAGCCACTGCAGCATGCAACCCGCTGTGGTGGCAGGGGCAGGTGGTTGGGTTGAGCGAAGGGTGGGTGCGATTGCTGAATGCTGATGATTTTCTTTCACTGATGAATCCCCTGTTTGTGGGCAAAAAGTTAGTCACTTAAAAGATGAACACTAGGGAAATATTCAAGAATTTTTTATACGAGATATGTTTTTAATTAAAACAATTTTTAAATTATAGAAACATCCATAAATTGTCGTATCCTTTAATAATGAACAAGTGTTTGATAGATATTCAGCACACTTGTTTTAAGTAAATTTATTGCCAATACGTGTGGGCTGAGTCCTGAATACAGGACTCCCTTTTATTTTGCCCCCAACACCTGCCAGTGATATGTATATGATATTGTGTGGGGTCTGGGACCCAAATGCATTTCAAGCGTCCTTTTTCCGCTCAAGTTTTCCGACTGCAATGCGACACTCGTTGAAGAAATGCAAATAAGCTGAAAATACTTTTCGCTTTCGAAAAATTTGCATATATTTCACACAATCTACAAAACGGATTTGTAATCGTATAAACAATGGTGTCGTGGCTTACATGTTTTATGTTATTGTTTCAGTTACATGATATTAACGAGTATTTGCTTAAAAATATATCCCATTGCCAATGTATTTTTCGTTTATCAAGTACTCTTGGAAGACCTCTGGCGTAATTAATCAGCGAACAAATGCAAATTGCTTTTCCGTCTTGACGTTGCAGTATTTGTTCTAGTACGGGTTGCTTATTCAATTGGTTGTGAGTCGTGCTGCTAACTGTGTTAACCGGAAACGGAAATGTAGCTTGCATAACAAATGAATTTCGCTTTCGGGGTGGTGGCTTCGTTTCTTCGTTTGACAAGTCACCAAGGCCTCATTCCTTTGTTCCACAACCACCCCCCACCATCCCACTCAATATTATTCTTTGGCATAAATTGTTTTTCCACATATTACTGAGGGGTTGGAGGTTGGCCTCTTCAAGACAACTGGCGGTGACAAGCCTCGTTCCTTTGTGGCTCTGTCAAGGAGCACAGCCAGGGAGCGCCCAGGCCCACTGCTGCTGCAATGAGGATTGCATTTCGTCGGCAGAAGATTTATGAACATCATTGCCATGCGTCAAATAAATGTCAAAAAGTACGCCAAAAGTGCGGCCATTAATGCAAAAGATCCGTGAGACCACCAAAATTCCTTTTGCTGGCGCTGGACCGCAATAAAAAATTTCACAAAAATTTCAGCCTTGTTTTTTCCTGCCATAGCATCTGAAAAGCGGGTTTTATATTTATATTTTTTGTTGGTGTTTGTTGTTTGGCATGTTAAACACAATTTTTTAATGAATTTTCACGCCACTCGAGTGTAAAATGCCAGCCAGGACTCTGGCGGTGGGGCTCTCACTACTTTCGAAATGCCATAAAACTAAAAAAGTGAAAAAAATATTTATATTCCCTGGCTGGCAGACAAAGTGAAAAAAAATGGTTTTCGAAAGTTTGTTGCTGATATTCCTCAATTGTTGTTGTGGCCATCCTGGCCATCATTTCTGAATGCCTGAGCCTGTCTGCCCGTATGTCTCTCTTTCTCTGTCTATTGTCTACAGCTCCTCTCTTTCACTTTTGGGTTCAGTAATGTTTTGTGTGAATTTTTACCAAGACAAGGCAATGCTGGTCAGAGTGACCTCACAGGATTAAAGGATCAATTGAATTTGGGAGGCATTTCGTAAGAATTATATTGTTTATCATGAATAATTTTAAGCTTCTAGACTATCTTTTTTAATGGGAGTCTGGCTGTAAAGAAAGTAATTAAATACTTTTCCAAGCTCCACCTGCAGAGCATTTAAAATTTTCCATAACAACTCCTAGATATCCATCTTCCACTCCCTTCTGGCTTTATTTTTTGTGTATTTTTTTGGTTTTCATTTCGATGCTTCAAGCGCAAGCGACAGATGATAATAAAAAATTTTATTACACACAAGCTCATCCATTTGACTTAATGGCGGTCGGAATGTTGCAGGCTTTTAATGTGCGTCAGCCCCCCCAGGGGCGGGGGATAAAATTTTAAATGGCACTGGGTGGGGGACGGGGATTCCCCGTCTAGGTATGCCGCAGCTTCTGTTTGAGCTGTTGATTGTTTAATAATTTTTATTTTTCGGTTATACGCCGCCGCCGCGCTCTTCTCAAGTGGAAGTGCATGTAATTTCATTTGCAATTTGCATTTAATTTTTTTTTTTTGTTGTTGTTGCTGGCAACAGAGGCGGCAGAGATTTGTAGGCCGCAGTGATTGCAGCTGTTGAGGCACCGAATAAAATAATATCCACACCCCAAAGTCATACCCCTCCCGTCCGCAGATGGCACTCAATAAATCAGCGAAATGTGCGAGCAAAATAATAATTAATGGGCGATTGCAGGAGGGCAGGAGAATGATGCATGAAAATTTGTGAAAAATTACACAATTTCCGCACATCCAAATTATAATTGCCAGCGAACCAAAATGAGCATTGCCAATGCACTCTTAGTATGCGGCACATGTAGAAAATGAGTTAAGTGTTAGCCTGCCCCGGAAACAGACAACACTTGGCTTAATTCCTTTGCCCGACCGTCTGTCCATCTCTATGTTTATATATTTTTTTGTGGGTGTAAGTGTGTGTTGTGTCAGTTTCGCCCCGGTTCTTGGCTTTTCTCTGCTCTGTTTTCATCATTGGCCAGTGCTCATCATCATTTGGCACAGCCGCATGTTCAATATGATTCGTGACATGGTAGGGAATTAGTGCTGGACTCCGACTACCACCCACTCTATACACTGCTCGAAAAAGTATCCACCCTGCTGGATGATGTATAAATGTATTCATTATACTTTTCTGTCTGTGCATTCAACACCCGGGAGCAGTCAAAGTTGGGTTTGCTGGCCACGTGCGCCACATGTTTGTCATGCCAAGTGGCGCCAAGCGGCCTCATTAATGTGAGTTGCTTTAAGTTTTATTTATTTATTATTGGACTTTTTCCGGGTAGCTCTGTTTTTCTTATTTTTCTCCGCAACCCCGACCCAACTGCCTCTATCTGTTTCTGTTGATTCCCTGTTGTTTTTCCTCGGATTTGTGCTAGCTAATTGCTTTTTGTTTGGTTCCAGGATCCTGACTCGTGCCAAATGAATGATTCCAAGGATATGTATTTAATTTTTTGGATTGTGATGCAATGTCCCCCTAGCTTTAATTACCATTAAATTTATTATTCCAGCCTTTATATAAAGATACTACATCTTCCTGAGCCATTATAATTAGTAGAAACTCTCTGCTTACCGTCTACCCGATATCAAGTATACGACGTGTGGCCGTCGCCTTGAGAAGTCTTTCGTCGCTCTGAGCGCTTTGAGTTACAGCAGTGGCACACGCAAAATAGTTGTTGCCAAGTCCTCTTGTTTACAGTTTGAATTTAACAGTTTGTGGACTGAAGTTTGAGGCGTGTCTGGTTTCTACACGAGTCCCTGCACTCTTATCATGTTAGTTTGGGGGCTGTATGGCCCGAAGAGTGGCTCAGGCAGTGCGGCAACTATATCTAGTTACACGCCTCAGCTCCAGCATGCCGGTGTCGCCTCCTGTCGTGTGTCCTTCCTTGCTTTCTTCTTGTCTAATTTGTAAAATTATTCGCACGTACTTTCTTATTAGTTGCTTTCGCCTTGTAAATTTGTTGCACCAAAAAAGGAAACTTTGGCGTCAGGGAATCTTGAAAATTGCACTTAACATTCTTTCCAGATCTATTAGAATTTTTTTTTAAAACACAGTACCAAACAAATTTTTCACTTTTTTAAATAGAAAAATATTCATAACGTGGAGAATACTTGTCAGAACCAAGAATGGTATACCTTCCCGATCCTAAATCTTCGAGTAGCATCATTATAAATCATTAACCAACCCACTAAAATCTGACCCTTTTTTCGCCATTTTTGAAAAGGGGAAACATCATTATTTTGCCAAAAAATTGGCCCAAAATTTATTTACTTGATTTTCACCATCTTTTGATTCCGATCGAAAGGCATTATAGTCCTGATTCATCCTGAATTGGTATAACTTGCCAAATAAATCTTCAATTTACAAATAATGTTCTTATGTTGTTGTTGTGTATTTTAGAATTTATTTATTCTCTCCTGGTTTATTTTCCAATACTAGGAGGTGCTGCGAACTTGGGTTGATCTTCTGCAAGGGCCAGGGCAATAATAGCGAGAATAATACCAACCAGCTTCATGATCGTCTTTGAATGAAAATGAGAATGATAATTGAGTTTTTATAGCTCCTAAGATTGATGTGTGAGGAAATCAATTGGTCTTGATTAAATGGGAGTAGCAAATTGATTGTTGCGGCTGAACTTTATCTTTTGGCCTTGAAGCAAATTATTTGCATTACAATTATTGATTTAAGATTGAATATATTTAAAAAGAGAAGGCGTCACAAGAAGGCCACACATACTGCATCATCTGAAATCATTTAGTAATAAAATCATAGTTTAAAACTTTGTATCCTTGGATGCTGTGAAATACTTTGCATATAAATAGAAATCTTGAATCTTAAATATTAAACAGTATATTGTTTAAACTTTTGTCACAATGTTTTTTTTGTCCAGAAACCGATAAACTGATGCTATAAGATGACCTAAAAAATACTTTATTTCCTCTCATCAGACAAAAAAAAGATAACAATTCCCAGTTGCAATTGCGAGTTTATTTATTTGGTCAGGGCTTTGGGAAAACATGGCCAACCGCCCACTCAATCAAACAAGCCCTTGAATGTACAAATGAACGCTCTGCCGAAAAACAAGCGAACTGAAAAACCTTCAGACAACAGAAAATTTCCATTTATCAAGCCGTATAGCAGCGACATTTGATCAAGATATTAGCAAATGTTCAATTTATTTAGGAAAACCGCCGCAGCACATGGCCGCAGTCCAGGAAATATAACAAAAAAAAAGGAAAAACTTGTGCTGTTGCATAGCACGGTAAAGGAAAACCCCAAACCCGAAACTCAAACCTAAAACCAAACCCGAACCGTAACCAAAAAATGCAAATCGAGCTGGGGGAATTAGTGACAGCAGAGCGGAAAGACCGTCTCCACTTTCAGTTCCAGTTTTTCCCTCAGAGCTTTTTCAGTGTGACATTTGCAATTGACAGTCGCATCGAGTTGAGTTTTCAGTTGAGGTCGCAGTTGCATTTGAAGAGCGAATGAGGAGTATGGGGCGGGGGCCGTAGGGGACAAAGTCAACTGCAGCCTTTCCTTTCATTCGTCCTGGGCTCGGCGACAATTTAAAACTGCGAAAGTTTTAAATGTTCGCCACGCTCCTTTTTATTTTCAAGTTTTTCTTTCCTTTCGTGTGGCTTTTTCCTTGCGGCAAAATGTCAAACTGCGGCCAAAGTTCGCGTGCAAAATGGCGTCCCCCGGGGGGCGTGGCTGAAGGGCTGGTGGGGCCGGAAAGAAGGCGACGAACACGTGTGCAGTTTTCCAAAATAGTTCTTTAAAATTGCCCACTTTCTGTGATTAATTTAGCCCAAGAAAAAAGTTTAGTTTTCTCAAAGTTAAGATACCGATTCTTTTCGTTTAAGAATTAAATTGTCAATATTTTCTTTGGCCATTTTGGTAATTAAAAAAAATGCTACCTGTACTTACCTGGTAAGTGGGGACAGCACTTACTTTTAATTAGCCAACAAAACGAAAACGAAATCGCAAATGAAACGCCGCCGAAACCGCCCAGAAGTATGCAAAACTTTTGTTATTGTCGCCAAATAAATTTTACCAATGCGACTAATGTGGGCGGGGTGGGTGTGGCGGATCCAAAAAATAAGCCACCAGTGGGCTGGGGGAGGGGGGAGCCGAGGTAAACAAAAACAACAAACGGATAACAAAAAGTTCCACCGACAGTAAAATTATGTGGCGTCAAATGCGGCGCGTCGCCTGAGGGAAAAGCGCCTGCAACTGGAGCTCTGGGGGCGCATTGGGGAGGGGAGAAAGGGGTGTGGGTGTGGCCAGGTGGCGCTCAGCCACCACAACCGCCTCCTCCCAGCGGTGCGGTTGCCGTCAGGCTAAAATTTATGCTTCTGTGTGAAATTTTACGCGACAGGTGGAAAAATAAAGGCAGCCACCAAAACTGCAGCAAAAAGTTGCATGCAAATTTCTTAATGCAGCAGGAAGTGCTTCAATTCTGTCTGAATATCCTTCTTGGTTCTACGCCTCCTTACTTACTGCTCAAACAAAAAAGGACTACCCACTAAAATATTAAAGAGGACCCGGGCAAAAAGGTCCCCACAGACGTGAAAAAGTTCCCTTTTCTGGGTATCCTTCTTTAACACTTGATTAGCAGCGCTTCTTCATTTTAAGTGGGCGGAAGAATGGGCGGGAGAGTGGACCGGGCGGGGCTTTCCGTGTTAACATTTGCCCACAACAACTGTCCTCATTAGAGAAAAGGGTTCCAGCTCGTGACTGGCAACGTAAATCATCAATTAAATAAATTTTCCATTTGGGGGCAATGTTTGAAATTAATTTTTAAAATGAAATGTTTTTGTAAATTATGAGGGTCACTTGAAAAGCGGCTGTCAAGGGTATGCGGCTAAGAGGGGTTGTTTTTATTGTTTTATGAGTTTAATGTTTAAGTAACGAATTTCATTAAAGTTTACCAAGATTTGTTTACTAGATTCTGTTATAATAATAGATGGTTCGTTTTTATTAGCAACCCTTGCACCCTTTCTCTGTCGCAGTCCCAGCCAAGTTAATGCCACGATAATTGGTCTCTAATGTAAACTCGATTTCGAAAGTTTGCCGCCATATGCACAACCCACAATATTGCGAGTGGTAATTGCAACTCGGTGGCAACCTCTGATAACTTTAGACCCTCAGCTACCAGGGTAATTCTTTCTTTTTTGGTTTCACTTCCAGGAAAACGTTTACCCAAACCTACCCCAATAAGTGGGGGGCATATAAATTACGGGAATAAAAACTGAAATTGCTGCAAAAACAGAAATACACTTAAAATACAAAAACACACAAAAACCCACCCAGAAAGAGAGTCGTACGTGAAAAGCAAAGCAAAAACGGAATATTTATGAACGCACCACGCGACGAGGGAAAGCGAAAATGCGCCAAACGAAATTGTGGATGTGAAGAAGTCAGGGAATGGAAATGGGACCAAGACCAACGAACCAAGTCCGAACTCCTCTGTCCTTCTCAGTCCTCTATACTCTATCCTCAGTCCTCTGTACTCAGTCTGAGTCCAACCACTCCACCCTTTATACAACATTTTCCAGCTACTGCCGGGCAGCAATGTTTGCTGGCAGATAAAGCAAATGGCAAAAGTGTTTTCCATGCGCGATCGATAAACACGGCGCCAGCAAGGCGGGACAAATTTTCATAGTTCAAGTGGCGCCTAGTCATACCGACCGACCGACCAACCGACCCACCCAGTGCTCCACCACGGAGCACCACCTCGCCACCATCAAAGTGAAATGTGGCCAAAGGCAGGCGGTAGTAAAAATTTTTCCTCAAAGAGCGAAAGAGAAATAAATGCGATAAAAATTATTGCGGAAGTGCGCAGGCGAAAATAAAAAAAAACGGAGCAACAGGAATGGGTTCTTGACGCATATTCCTTGGCCCCCCCCCCCCCCCCCCCACACACACTTTTGCACCTCATCGTCAACTGGGTCCTTTGTGATTCGGTTTGAATCATCGACAAGGACGAAACCAGAAATTGATATCACGTGTCAGTCCAACGTCAAAGTCCCACCAAGTCGCCTCCATTCGGATCTGATTTTATTTTACGATTTAGGCGTGTGTTGGCCTTTAGCTGTTGCCAAATTAGTTACCAAAATTAACTTGTCTATTTGCGTGGATTGTCTTTTTATGGTCTTGGCCAAGATAGGCGACTTGAGCTGTCTGATGTTGTCATAAGACATAAAAATGTTTGCCGGATTGTGGATAAAGATGAGTCATCGTCACAAGGGGTTTATGTTACCCCGAACTAATTTTTACCCAAATATATAAACCTAGTGATTAAGTCATTAATATGTTTAGAGGGGTGGTGTGTATTATTTGGGGTATAATTTATTAAATACCAACCACTAACCGTGACAGTTGAAGGCAATCAATTTCGCCATCGTTTTTCCAATAAATGCATTGCGTTGAGACAATAAAACTGTATGAAAACTAAACAAACAAGGGACGGGAACCGGCGGCCACCCATTGTGTGCCTAGATATGTGTCCAGATTGCCGCAACCAGCGTTTGGCCAGGACAAATATTTACCCTGTCGTCTCGCTTTGCAATCCTAGCGGCCTCTCATCACGCACAAACGCACAAATTACAAGGGTCGGGGCTGATTGCTGTGTCCTGTGGAGTGGTGAGAAGGTTGCAAGGTGGCGGGGCACCCGGGGCAGACTGCCTTGACCAGCGCGAACAATAAGCAATAAAATTATATGCCATATTATACGCATACACACACTCTCTCTCGCCCACCAATCCACTCCACATTCGCGCCAATATAGTTTTGAAATCAGTTAAGTGTTGGCTTCAGAGTCTTACACAGAGCAAAATAATGGTCAAGTTTTAATGGATAGGAGTATGGCTGGTGCAGGAATAATGGCTATATTTCAAATACTTCCAAGTGCATGCCTAGCCGACAGCCCTATGCTTCCACTCCCACTCCCACTGTCATACCGAAGACAAAGTCCTTGTCCAACCCTCGGACCTCGGACTGGAGGATTGTCGTTTATTGTCGCGCAGTGTTGTGCGATGAGAAGTACATTAAATACGCATCATAAATTTCATTACATTATTATGGCGTTGTTTGCGACAACAAGCGAGAAGCCGTTAGCCGTTTGCCGGATTCGACAATTTTATTGGATCGCCTCCGACGTTGCAGCGCCGGCAAATCACATAAATAAAACTATCCGATTCTATTGTCTATCCATCTGCCGGCAGTCTCTCTCTGTTTTGTCTTTATTAATGCACTAATTATGGGGCGTGGGGTCTTGGGGGCTTACAGGGGCCCCGCCCACAGCAATGCATTTGGAAAACATAATTTATGGGGTCGTGTCGTGGGGGGGTTTTTCCCCAAAAATCTATCCAAGGAGCGCCGAAACACGCCTTTATTTTGGCAGGACATCGGCCATCGTTCCTTCCAAATGACAGAATTGCGTAGGAAAATTATTGTGTCTTGCCAAAATTTAAACAAAGGCGCGGCTGTCCTTGTTGTCCTAGCAAAATTGATGGCTTGGCACTGGACATATGAACATAATGTATCCTATCTGGATGGCTATGGGGATAAAATGCAATATATGAGAGGTTGGGGATTATTAGAAAAAGCCAACAGCTAGATAGAGATATTTTTGAGTAAAGTTTTTACTTGATCCGCCACAAGCTTTAAGTTGTTGAATTTCCTCACACTTTCGCTACAACTTGCATCTTGCTGTTGCTCGTTGCAGTTGTCGGAAAAAATGTCCTGCAAACTAGAGCACAAAACTTAATTTTCCAGCAAACATTGTTACACTGCAGTGGCAGTGTCGGGAACCGTAAGAAAAAGCCAATCAAGCTTACAAGCTGACCGCTTACATGACAGCACCAGCACCCATAACCAAGGCCATAACCCCTCCGATATTCCCCTAAAAGTGAAGGCGAAAGTAATTTGCAAGCCACTTTGCAGACCCATAAACGAGGACACTAAAAAATACATGGGCTATGGAAATAATTGAAAAATTTTCACTACATAGAAAATCGAATTATGAAGAAAGTGACGCTCTGGATGGCGATGGAAATATCAATTAACACAGGCCAGTGAGAAACCCTATTAAAAGCTTATTTATCCGAACCGAAAAATGCGGCGTACTTCTCTCGTGGAAAGTGGGGGGAAAAGTGAAAAAAGGAAGGCCGGCGATACTACTATATATAAGCAAATAATATGGAAAAGTTTACACAAACAACCCTCGTGCCGAGTAGCTGCAGAATTAATTGCTTTATATGGCGTGATAATTTATTGAAGCCGACGATGACCAACATGGGAGCAAAGGCAAAGTCCTGGTGAGGTCCTGTGCTCCTGCACTTTCCTGCCAGGGATAACACAAGTATTATGCCGGCAACGAGGCGTAAGGGTCAATCACATTAGAGACATGCGATTCGAGGGTGGTTGGTCCTTATTCCTGCTCCTCACCACCGATCCGAGCAGTTGGTCAAGGGTTGCCCCTTTGCATTCTGCAATCTGATTATGTGTCCGGACTCCGAAGGACCGGGTAATAAGTTTTTCCCTGCATAATAAACATGCCAGGGCAGGTCCTGTGTGTCGGTTATGATGTTTGTGTTATAGTCCTATTTATGATTTATCAATGCAGCAAACTTTAAGGTTTTTTATGTCAAAAGATAGAAGGACTTTAGTCCGAGTAGTCGGTAGAGTATCCACACTTCAGTTGGCACTTTTTGCCGTTGAAGTATTTCGCTTCGCCCACAAAGGACTCACGCATTGTTGGCCCTTTTCTGGTTTTTGTTGCTTTGAATATAATCAGAGCATTCAATCGACTTAATTTCATTATGAATACGAAGGCAGCTAAACGTTTTTCTCTTACACTTTTTTCCACGACTTTCCCTTCGACCAAAGTCGAGCTCATAAATAATCTTGCCAACTTGTCGGACATGACACTCGCCGGACTCCTGCCCTCTCTTCCTCACTCGCCCTGGCCTTTTTTTTTGTGGTTTTAGCCACAAACAGCTGCTCGAGTTGCAGTGGCCCCAAACCCCGGCCAACACAGACTGCTTTGGCCGCTGTTGACAAACAAATATGAAACTAATCCTTGGTAATTAGTGCGCCAACTTTTGCTGCATTTTGAGCCGGGCAGGACGCCAGGACACACGGACAGGGACTTGTACTAGCTGCTGTTGGAGATGGTAAGGGACTTTCAAGTTGGCTGCTCTTTCGGTATTTGAGTGTCAACAGCACTTGCACAAAAACTATTACCAAACTTGATTATAAATTTAAAAAATAGATTACTTCCTAGCCATGAAATCTACTTTAACTTAAGATTCAAAGAGTATAATCATTTTAATTTATAATATTTATGAATTCCAAGCTAGACAATATTTCTCCCAGTGCTTTTTTAGCTCCTGGTCATAGGAAGTTAGCAGATTCCTTATGCTTTCTGCTTTTTGCGGTTTTCCCGGTCGCATCTCGTTGCTGTTTTTTTCTCGTTTATGTGGCGGTGTCGTCGTTATTTTTATTGGAAAAGTTAAGCTTGTGTTTTGATAGGTTTCAGTCGTAAAGGGATTAATTAGTGTGGACTTCGCACCGCCGACTCCGACGACTCCGACGACAGGATAAAGCCAAGCCCAGTGTCTGGGGGCAAGCTGAACATGCCGCCTGGTGTCGCAATACATAATTAAAGCCAAAAATTCAAGAGATCAGATAGGAATGAATGTAAGGAAATTCTATACATCAGTTTTTTTTAATCCATTGTGAAACTCAATTACCCTTCAGGTTGCCACAAATGTTTGTCCAACCGACCAGCTGCCTTCACTTGAGTTTATTAATTTTATTTGACCCTCCAGCTCCAGGATCCATGGGGATCCGGACAATGCGAAAGATATTTTCCAGCTGAAATTCCAATGCCGTTGAATTTCTCGCTGTTTTTTGTGCCTTTTTTTTCTTATCTTTTTATTATGAACTGCAGCGACAATTTTGCTAGCCATGTCAGCGCATGATTTACGAGGCCGTGGCGTACAAATGAAAATTGTACTAAAAACAGGGCAAGAAATTGGGAGTGAGAGGAGAGCCGTGGAGGGCATCCCGGATAGACAAACCTTTTTTGTGGCACTGAAGTTTTGGCCACAAAACAGGAAGCGGAAATGAGTGCGCAGAACGACGATGGCGACATGTGAAATGTGTTTGCCACCAAACACAAAAAACAAAAAAAAGGAAAACGCCAGGACGAGAACGAGTACGAGACCAGCAAACACATGCAAAATAAACGGGTTCAAGTGGCGCTCGTAAAAAAGGGGGAGGGCGGCGGCAAAGCCAAAGGATAACTGTTGAATTGTTGGCTGTAATAACAAGGCAGGATACTCTTATGTGTCTGTGCCCGGGACTGTGAGCTTGTGTTAGCCCGTCGCGTAGCAACTTGTGGCTAGCTTAATAGCAGTTAACAGTCCACAAAAAAAAAAAGGTCAAAGGACAGACTCGACTTTTGAAATGCGAGCTGCAAGCTGGCGGAGGCAAAAATATGCTTCAAAGTGTAGATTTGGTTAGCATATTAATTTATTTTATTAAGCTCTACTTAGTGCGGCCTGGGAGAAAGAATCCCGATTAAAACGAAAGCCATGACCAAATGGATGTTCCGGGGAACACTCATTCAAGATTTACAAGAAAATGCGATTAAATCGAGAGCCACTCTGACCCCTGACCCTGAAAATAAAACAAAAACTATTGGGAAAAAAACAAGGCAAACCCCTTGCTGCGAAAACAATCCAATCAATTTATTAATTAAGCAAGCCATTCGGTCCAGAGTAGAGAGCCTGATATACGACTATATATATGTAACTATATGCTATATATCCAGCCGATTGTCTGTCTGGCTGAAATGACCCTCGGCCCCCACCGAGGAGACTCTGAGACTCTGTGTGCGTCTATTTGTCTAGCTTTGTGCAATGGATTTTTAATGTTTTTGCCTCGGACTCTGAAAGTGGGAGGACAATAATGTAACGCATTGTTAAGTCCGCTTGGCACTTTTCGCACGCCAGCTGTGTCCGGCGGCGAAGGAAACTCCCAAGGCAACTCAGCTTAGCTGCCGACACAAAGGAGTCCTGCAAACGGTGGAGTACTGCTGGAAACTAGTGGCAAACAAGCCAGTTCTTTAATGAGCCCCAAACTGCAATTACGCAAAACATTCGCCGCACTGCATGTGTCTCGATTTCGCAGTCTGAAATAATTTTAATTGCGTTTTGCTTTTTATTTTATTGCTTGTAGTATCCTAACGATTTCGTTATGCTCTGGCAGAGTAAGTTAAAGGAAAACCACTAATTAAAGGAATATTTTAATGTAATAATGAAATAGCTTAGTTTCACAAAACAACTGTATAATCCTTAGATATTATAGTTCAAACATTCAAGTAATCTTACGTAGGATCCAATCAAGCATGTCCATAATAATTTAAATCACCATACATTTTCTTTATAAATTCGCTTTGACTGTGACCTAGAAGCCATAATTATGAAGCTAATCACTTTCGTTTTGGCCATATTGATGTTTTTTCTACCCGGGTTCCAAGAGACGGACAATAAAACCTAAACACTATTTCCACATTAAATAACAATGAAAAACTATGAAAAAATAAATTTAATAAAACAACAAAGCTATGGATATTCCAAAACCATATAATATCCGAAACTAATATAAATTTTTTTGGTTAAATTAATAATGTATCTTTGACAAATATAAATCAAATAACCATGACTATCACCTCTGATTTGGAGTATAAATAAACGTCTACAGTTTCCACATTTTGTGGATTTTTGAATTTAACCTAAAGAACCTACAACATGAATCTGAAAGTTTTCTTCCTGGTCCTTTTAGGAGTTCTCCTAGTTTCTGCACGCCCTCAAGATGACGATAACGGAGTCGCAGCCCCAGCTCCCAGCGGCGGTGGCAGTGGCGGTGGCAGTGGCGGTGGCGGAGGTGGCGGTGGTAAAGGATCTAAAAACAAAAATGAGAATACTATTAACATTGGAGGATAAAATGGATCATTTTCATACTTTTAACTAAATGGAACACAGTTTCTTTCTGTTAAAATAAATTAAAAACATTCATATATCTTTTCCATATCTGAGATTGATTTTGAATTCTTAAGAAGTTTTTAACTTACTAAATATAAACTAAATATTAATTTTGATCAGAGGCTTTTTTAAAGCCTCATGTGCGGCCTTCTAATAATCCACTATAATGGTTTTTGGGGTCTGAACTACAGACTCTGTATCCAAAAGCGCTGAATTTTGTAACTCAGTTTTAGCTCAACTAAAAGCGTCAAAATAAAGTACCATTACTTTATTAAGTACTAAATAAAGTTTTTTAACCGAGTTTTACCTCAACTAGTTAGGGTTTCCGCATTTTATTGCTTTCCTCTGTCTTTAATCTAAAATCATACGTTCTTAATTTCTTACGAAACCGAAGCCATTATTTCTTATTAGCTAGGTTCTGTCGCCGCACGTTATATGGCAGGAGCCCCTCTGTCGGTTGGGCAGGAGGTGGGCTCTACATATGAACGAGAAGGCCACCGCATACTGCATCATCCATCAGAATCTTACTTCATCAGGAGTCTGCGATCAGCGCCCAGAAACGCCTACGCCACTGATATGGTTATATAAAAAAGCCACAATGTGTTACACACACACCTCCCCAACTTTAGCAACAAAAATTAGGACACATTGTTCATATTTTTAAAGGGATAACATCATAATTTTAATGCATTTTTTTGATTTTACTGAAGATGGTGCTCCATTTTAGAATTGATATTTTTTCCCTGGTTTAATTTCCGGCACTACTAGCTGCTGCGGACTTGGGTTGGGCTCCTTGAAGGCCATTTTTATTTCCCATTGTCCGACTTGGGAGGTGAGGATTTGGGTTGGGCTCCCACAAAGGCCAGGGCAACAACGGCAAAGATAAGAAGAGTCAGCTTCATGATTGACTTGGATTGAAAATGAGAATGATATTGGGGTTTATATAGCTCCTAAGATTCATATGAATGTAATGAATTTGTCTGGATTAAATTGGAATAACGAATTGATTGTTGCAGTTGAACTATAAAAAAATGTCAGAAAAATATGTGTGAAAAAATGGATTTTACATAATATAATCCGGTAAAAATATTATATAAAATCGCCCCTACCGCATTTTATTGCTTTCCTCTGCCTTTAATCTAAAATCATATGCTCTTGATTTCTTTTTTGCGCGCAGCAATACTTTCTCATTAGCTATCTAACCATTTTATCCATTTATTTTATAACTAGGGTCTGTCGCCGCACTTCGGGCCGTACGTTATATGGCAGGAGCCCCTCTGCCGGTTGGGCAGGAGGTGGGCTCTACATATGAACGAGAAGGCCACCGCATACTACATCATCCATCAGCAGGTTACTTCATAAGGAGTCTGCGATTAGCGCCCAGTAACGCCTACGCCAGTGATATGGTAATTGAAAAAATCCACAACGAGGCCACCTGTATACACCTAATAGTAAGGGCTTACGACCCGATTAAGTTCAGAGAACTACCCATAGCATGTAACATACTTGGCCGATGCGGCTAGGTGTAACACACCTCCCCAATTTTAGCAACAAAAATTAAGACACATTGTTCATATTTTTAAAGGGATAACATCATAATTTTAATGCATTTTTTTTTGATTTTAATGAAGATGGTGCTCCATTTTAGAATTCATATTTTTTCCCTGGTTTAATTTCCGGCACTACGAGGTGCTGCGGACTTGGGTTGGGCTCCTTGAAGGCCATTTTTATTTCCCATTGTCCGACTTGGGAGGTGAGGATTTGGGTTGGGCTCCCACAAAGGCCAGGGCAACAATGGCAAAGATAAGAAGAGTCAGCTTCATGATTGACTTGGATTGAAAATGAGAATGATATTGGGGTTTATATAGCTCCTAAGATTCATATGAATGGGAATGACGAATTGATTGTTGCAGCTGAACTTTAAAAAAATATATCAGAAAAATATGTGTGAAAAAATTGATTTTACATAATATTCCATTACCGGTAAAATGTTATATAAAATCGCCTTGAGACTAAACCATAGTAAAAAAAATTAAGGTGGTTATTTTCGCTATGGTCATATTGGCATTTCATTCTACCAGAGCTTCTGGAGGCGGCAAATTAGATTATGGCCTTTAAGCCAATTTAAGTTGAAGCCATAAGTTTAAGTAAGAAATTAGAAAAGCAACAAAAAATGAATGTCCAAAATGTCTTGTTTATGTTTAAAATATGTCTTTCACAAGTAAATAAATTCTCGAAATTCACAACCTCAACTCATAACCGAGTAAATGCTCTTGAGTCGAATCCTATAAGCCAACGCTCAAGGACCTTGTTTTTTTATATTCATTTGAGATAGTTTTCCCAAGCGCATGCGTCGTTTGTAAGGTTTTTTTTGGTGGCAAAATCACTCAAAATTTAGTTGGTTTTCATTTTTTTGATGCTTGCAATTTGTTACCCTCCAATTGGGGATGAATGCAACTGGCGAAAGGGGTAGGCAGTTGTGGGCTTAGTCGTGGGCAGAGATAGGGGGCACAATTGCAGCTAATTGGCAATAATCAGCCATCGAGAATATGCCGACCATAAATTGGCGTTAACAAGGCCAACAAATCAGCGGAACCCTGGCCGTTTGCCATTTCAAATTGTGATCGAGCTGGCGGCATAAATCAGGCGAATTGAATTACAAAAAAAGAAACAATGAAGCAATAAAATCTAGCAATTATATTTATTCACGCGCATGGGGATGTGTGCGTTTTTCCGGCCTCGCGACAATTTAATTACAATTGGCCATGGCGAGAAATTGCACTTGGCGTCGCACTGGCGCCGCAAAATATGCTAATTTATATTTATATGGATATGGAGTTATTCCCTAGCCGGATCCTCATCTCTCCTACCCCGCCTTTAAAACTTTGTTGCCACAACTCCAGACTATGAGGCTGTGTGTGAAATATTTTCGGCGGCGACTGCGGTCGTAAAATTTATTGTTGCCAAATGCATATTTGTCACATTTTGCAATGTATTTGGCGGCCATAGAACAATTTATAAGCAACTTGGGACTTTGGCTAAAAGCCTTCCGCGGCTGCCACCCCTCCACCGCATCTCCTTCTTCAAACAGCCACAAATCCGCAAAATAAAAAGGAAAAACTAAAATAAACGAGCTGGAAGTGCTTCGGGTTTCGGGCTTGAAAACAATATAATAAAAGGTTAATTGTTACTTTTTTTCCAGAGCAGGCTTACGAATTTAACCCTTGAGATAATTAGATTTTCTGGGGAAAAATGAGTTAATGCCTTCCTTGGAAATATTAGGCCAGAGGTAAGAGATTCCAAGGCCAACCAGGCGCTGTTGCTGTGGTCAAAATAATTAAAGAAATTCCACCACCAATTTCTTTTTTTTTCGTTATGATGCTAAAAGCCATTGTAAAAGCATGGGATCTCTATCCTGTAGCATTCCCCAAAGTCCACACATTTTTCCTGATTTTATTCCATACCATCACCATGATAATTGGCAACCATTTCCAAGGAAAATATCCATTGCCTTTTGCCCCTCAGCTGTCACAACATACTCACACGCCCCACCCCTCGCACTTCACACCTCAGAGACTCTCCCCCGGAATGCTTGCCGAACAAAAGAAATGAAGTCATTTGTAATTAATGAGGTTTGTCACCCCAATTTGCCGCAACTTCCACAAACACAAGGCCACACAACACAAAAAAAAAAGGAAACATCAGACGGCAACGGTGCGGGGGAGAGTTAATTCACCTGCCCCGTGTGGCATATTGAAAATCACAGTCGGTGGGCAAGAAACAAAAAAGCGCCATCCACAAAACAATCTAATTATATCGTTAAGTACACCAAAATTGGCAGCAGATCCACCCCTGAAAAAAGATGCCACAACTTCACCCTCAGGTGTAGCTGGGTGGGTGGTTGGTGGATGGGTGGATGGATGGATGGATCTTCTAAAGTCCCGACACATAGACTGATAGACAGACAGAGAGACACATGCTTGACCCTGACAGACAGGCTGACTTTTGGGGTGACAGTTTCCGTTTGCTTGTTTAATTAAAATTATGTAAATAAATTTATTTGGCTGACACTGCGCAGTAATTAAGTGCAAAGGGGAAGGGCGTGCATCTGTTGCCTGACAAATTTTAGTCCACCTAGGCGAACAAGTTATGCGCTGTCTTTGGCTGCAGAGAGAAAAAAAAGGAACTTACTTTTAGATTTTAGAAACATATATTTTTAATCAGAAAAACTTTCATGCCACATAAAAAACTACTTTCCTGGCAAACGTCATTTATTAATTTTGGAAAAACAACCTATACCCACTACTATTTTGTATCCTGTAGACCCCCAACTGCCTTTGTCGTCACTTCGCGTCTATATATGCTAACAAATTAGCCTTGAAATGAGCAATTTGCAGGCCATGGACGTGACGGGGCAGGGGGATGGTATAGTGGGTGGTTTTTTGGGTGGCTGGGTGGTTTGCTCGCTGTCTTCGCCGTGAATACAAACTGAGCTGACAGCTGCTGTCAGTGGCCTCTCGTCAATTCTTGAACGTCAGGGAGTATTAAATATTCCTTTCGGGTGGCGGAAGAGGCGTGAAAAAGCAATTAAGTGTGAAGTCCTTAAGGATCCCCAAGAAACAACAAAAAAAATTACAAAGAACAGCAATAGGAAGAGTTTTTCTTTGTCCGAAACACGGCACCTACAAGCCACTGCCTTCCGGAATGAAAAATGATACCTTCCTGGTTAATGGAACTTCTTGTATCGCGAACCATTTTGTAACTTTAAGATACACTAAACACGAACCCTTTTTCAGAAAACCAATCCATCTTAGTGGAGATACAAATTTTAAAGAAAAATCAAATAAATTCAATTTTAACAAACTGCCCTTTGACATTCATATGCTCTCATAATCCGCCTGCAGACTAATGAAATGCCAAAGAGTCAGAAGGCCATTTCATATATGTCATATTGCCATCGGATGGAAGCCTCCCAATACAGGACACTCCACACGTCCTCGATTGATGTCGCCACAGTGAAACCATGTTGACATCAACATGGGGCAAATTGTTTTGATGAATGTGTCGATTTAATTGATGAATGAGTTTTTAAGCTGGCAAAAAATCGGATGCCATCACGTTATTCCTGGCTGGTAAGCTCTCATCCGTACGCTGGACAAAAAAATATTTCATGTATTTGTTTTGTTAAAATTGTTGAAATATCGATTAACAAATTTGTTTAAAGGTTTTGCTATAGAACGATAGGGAGTCAAACACCAAGTCCTTACTTACCTCCATCCTTTTAAATTACTTCTTCCTAATTTTTCAGTGCATTTTACAGAATACTGCCATGACAGGTGAGCTGGTCTTAATTGAGCAACTTTTTGGGACTGAGCCCATAAATAAGCTGAAGGCCTGCAGATGGTCAGAAGGCAAAACTGAAATTTGAACAAGGCCAAAAAAAATGGAGGGGAGGATTCTCAACAAATTTGAAAGCCAACCATACAGACAGCCAAAGCGCAACAATTGTAAGCCGCAAATATCAATAAAAAACCAATACAACATGGGGCTGTAATGTTGCGATTTGTTCGCTGCCCCAAAACACAATAGCTGCCACCGACAAATTGGGGAGGAAGTGGAGAAATTCGGGGCCGGGTTAACTTCAGTCTCTGGCATGCAATAATATAAATTCCAGTCAAAACACACACAGTCCACAGTCAGACCTTTTCGCTTTAATCGAGGTACACAGAAGGCACAACGAGCACACCAAAAAAAACTGAACAGAACAGAACACTGCAAATAAAACCCAACATCAAACTATAAATAGAGCCTGGTCCGGGTCCGGGCTCCGCTCCTTCTGCATGTGCATGTGCGATGTTATTGGAGTGAATTTCCCAGCAAAGTCTTGTGGCTTAATCTACAACAGCATGCGGTTTGTTGGCATCCAGGAACGCCGGCAATAAAGGCTCGAAACTGGAGCTGAAATGGAAGCCGCATGCAGGAGCGGTTAAATATTTAAAGCTCTTGGCTTACAAAACCGATTCGAATGGCAAACGAACAATCAGAAATCGTAGAAGGAAGATTTTGCATTCCAGGGGATAAAAACAAAACAAAACCAACAAGCATAATTAATAAAGTGTGGTCGAAAAAGTGGAATTTTAATTTGAATTATTTTAGCCAAGAAAATGTCATCCCTTTTAGGGTGGACTCCCTCCCAAGCCCATCTTAATGCTTCATAAAAATTTGTGTGATAAGATTTTGCCTACTTTTCGGCCACTTTCCTAATGCCATATTTCCTGTCCTGAGTCCTGTGAATGTAACTGGGCTTAAGTTAATTACAAGGCTTAACAGTTTGCTAGTTAAATTTCCGCCCACCCGTCGCTTCAATGCGACGCAACGTATAAAACTTAATGTGCCGCGTGCGCATAAAACAAAATTTCAACTGCAATTAGTCGTGCAAGGCTCCGAAGGACATCTCCACCCCCGGCAGGACTCCTGCAGTTTCCCCCCTACCCACACTCTCCGATAAAACCATAAAAATTTTTCCGCCAACATGGCAAATAATTTGGCTAACGACATTTTGTAACTAATGCTGGCCAACCGCAACAACAACAGCGATAACCATTAACACGCCCCCTTTTTCTCGAACGCCCACCAAGTGGCAACAGTGCAACAGTAGAATCAGCCGTGGCAAGAAGCGGGGCAAGAAAAGAGGCGGCAGCGGCAGCAGCAGCAGCCAGCTGGTCATTAAAAGTCCACCCATAACAGTTTATTGTAATGCGACCGCTTCGTAGGCCAACTGGACAAGTGGCCAGCCAGCCCACGACCCCGCCCACATTTTGGGGGCATGGTTCGTAACGTATTCCGGCTACCCGGCGTTGCCACTTAATTAGAAAAGTTTTGGCGCGCAACGAGACAAAAGCCATTGACAGCCAGAAAAGTTCGGAGGGCGTCCTCAGACCCCTCGGCATCCTGCGGTACCATCGACAAACTGCATTCCACTGGCCCAAGGAGTTGAGCAAATAATATTTAGACATAAAAGTAAAAGGTTATAGGGTTTCAAAGAGGTTAAAAAATGTATTTTTTTTTTAACATTTAGAAGCAATAAATTACACTCAAGAAGGACATTAGAGTATTTGTATTTTTTATGTTCGAGACAGAAGCTCAAAGTCTTGAAGGCTTGAATATTGTAACGGAGACACTATGGCTATGGGAGAGGAATCGCAATGAGACTGTCTGTCAGGTTGTGGCAGGGGGAATGGAGGTTAAGCCAACAGAAGCCACCTGCCACGGAGACGAACCACCGAGAAGGAGGACGAGGACGAAGAACCGCGGAGCGTGGCATTCAACGCCACTCTATTTGCGCATTTTTTCCAATTAATTGCTTCTACGTGGGCGTTCGCTTCGCGAATGTCAACAAAAGCCGCGGCCCGGAGTACGTTTCGGCCTTGTGCCCCAAAAGGACCCCCCATTTTCCGTGGGCGGAAGCCACCACCTCCCCCCTGCTGGTAGTGCTGACACAAACATATGCGAAACACACAAACGGAAAAAAAACGTAGGAGTATATAGCAGGAACGGGAAGGATATAGACTCATCAATGGGTTTCAATTGAAAATTTTTGCACGGCACTGGGCCGTCTCCCCCTTGGCTTCCATTTGTTTGGAAATGGGAATTGGAAATACGAGTGCAGCAAACAATAAGCAGTTACAATCGGTACGTAGGCCTTGGTTTATTTTACCTTTTTATTTCTGGTCTTTGGTAGCAGATGTCGCAGATGCCCGCAACTTTGCACAGCTGCCGGGCAAATATCTATGCAAAATTTAGGCAATATTCGCTGAATTGGGGTAAGTAAATAATACCTCCAGAACTGTATTTGAGTTTCAATTATTAAAAAGCTTCATATACAGGTGGAAGGTAGTGTTTTAAACTAGAATGGATTGGCTTCTGAAGGAGACTAGTTCTCATTTCATATTCAAATTGAAATGGGTGTGTCACCGCTCAACTTTAACACCTACTTTCGCGAAATAATGAAAAGGAGTTTCTGGCACGCGATATTCTAACAAATACGCGACCATTTATCATTCGATGACACTTGCGGATGGAAAGCGATATCTAGCGACTGACTGAAGCCCCTACTTTTTCCGCTGTCAAAACAAAGACATCTTTCCTCTGTTCTTTTTGCCATCGCAACCACAAACATGCGAATTAGCCGCTCCAACTACGGCATCTGCCATTGACAGGATCTGAAAAAGGACGGCAAGGAGAAGGAGTCCTGCCGCAGCAGGAGAGGCGAGTGGGTGGCAGCCCCCCCCCAAGACCGTCAAAAGCAAGAACCAAACCCAATTGGCGGCTTAGGATCGGTGGCTGCAGTGGAAGAGGGACATCTTCAAACATGCAAGTTGGCGGCAATTGAAAACTCATTGACAGTTGACAATGGAAAAAATAATAGAAAAGCAAAACGACAGCAACTGGTTGGTTGGTTGGTTAGCTGGTAAGTGGGTGGTTAGTGGGCGGTTAGTGGGGAGACAAAACTCAATTGCAGTTACATTTCAATAAGGTTACCCTCTAGTAAAGAATATGATAAGTGATACGCTTTTTATAATAAACTTTCATAAATCCTAAATAAGTAGAATTATTATCTTTCCAGAAGAATTCTTCTAACACTCCTAAAAGAAGTGGTTTCCCTTTACAGTCCAGGGTATCCCCAATATCCATACCCTTTCTATCCCCATTTGTACACATTTTTTTAACAGAACTTTGCAGTTTTGCAGTTTGTCGTTGACAGGCAGCGTTTTGTGTTCTTGCTGTTTTCTGCTCCATTCATTTGTATTGGCATGCTGAGACGTTTTCTATTTGAAATTGTCAGCGGCAATTGATATGCATTGCTGTAGTTGAGTGTCTCTTTGTTTTGTCTACCGATTGCGGTTGGCTTTGATTCAGGAAATTGATTTCCACAATCATACCCAGTCCTTTTTCAAAATCATCACATACAAAATACAAAATAGTATATGTACGTTTTTTCTAACAAATGAAGCCAAGCAAGCAATTAAGGCAAAAAACACAAGGATAAATGCCATCGATGGGCGAGAAATAAATTACTGCGCAGTCGAACGCGCGCGCCTGCAAGTATGCAACGCCAGAAATGCATTTAATTTTTTTGGCTGCAAAGTAAGTAGGAATTTTTCATTGTGATTTGATATTTAATGCACGTACTCAATGAAGAAATTCCAACAGCAGCGCATTAGTAGACAAGCCAAAAGGACGAGGTGACGGGATGACGGGGGTATGGGGACTTAGTAACGCCTGCCAATTGCTTTTCAACGTATTTGATGCGAAGACGACTTTCGACATTTTGCAACTTGGCCACGTACAGCAAAAAAAAAAAAATAGCAGGGAGAATATAAAAAAATACAAGAAGACTGGAAAAAATCGTTGCTGGCAAAGTGCAAAACCAACAACTGCAGCCTCGACTGCGACTTTGGTTAAGCATACAAACTGTACATACACACATAAAGCCAAGTGGAGTGAAGTGAAGTATACGCCATGTTGACCCAACAACAAACATAAAATGTAATCGCAGCTAATAAGAAAACTAAGCAGATCCTTGCTGGTCACGATTTACGCTCGTTTCGCATTCGATTTGCGATGCGCCACCGCCAGAGCCACCGGATGGTCGATGGCCCGATGCACCACTGTCCACACGGCCGTAACAGTGGTTTAAAGATGAATAAAAATTATATAGATTTTATAAGCTTTTATGCCACAAAGAATTATAAGTCTAAGTCACTTCTTAGACAGTCCTCCTTTCAAGGATTTATTTCATATTTTCCTACAACTTTTGGTGATTTTCTCTCATATGTAGAACCACTGTTTTGGCCAGTGGACCTGAGCTGCCATGTCAATGGACATTTAATGGCGTTCCCCATTATGCGCCGCATCAAATGTGCCAAATACGCTTCGCTGGCAATAAATGCTGCATGGCGAGGTTTCCCTTTTGAATGGAATCTTTCTCCTGGCCAAGACTTACACAGCTCCGTCTACAGTTCTCCTCTGTTGGCCTCATCTGGTCGTGGTCTTGGTTTTGGTCTTAGTCTCCGTCTTCGTTCCGGCCACGATTTGCAATTTTGTGTGCATCAGCCTCGCACTGCGACCATCGTAATTTTTCGTGAATTTCTTCACGTACTTGCATTCCATCTTCATCGTACCTCGTCCTGTGTCCCTCTTCGTTTGGTCCCTCTTTTCTGATCTGGCCATATCTCCTGTCTGTTGGCCAGTATTTGGCCCCGGCTGCAGCACTGGATTGTAATGGCATAACCTTTGAATAAAATTAGCATTATCGGAGCTAACTTTGGCGGCCATTTCGCCGTGCCTGTCGACAGGTGTGTCTGTGTGTGTGAGTGTGCATCCTTCAGTCTTTGTATCTGTGTGAGTGTGAGTGTGCTTGTGCGCTGGGGGATCAATAAAAATGCTCAATGACTTTTTGAGCGCCATATGATGCCTGGAAAGGCCATTAAAATAAAAGCTAAAACGGCCAAGCCAATGTGGGGGTCATTGGGATTAAGGTGGCCTCAGATTAAGTTTCTTTGAACTAGAAATATTTAGAAAAAATACGAAAAACCACCCAATAGTTGTTTAAATTTTTCCATTAAATAACTTTCATTCCGAACTATCATCAACTGCACATTTATGGCAGCTTCCACTTGCCCATCTCCTGGAAGTATAAATGTTTTCGCAGGACACACACATCAATTACGAGTTCCACCAACACTCCTGCCCAAAAAACTAATTGGTGGAAAATTAAGTTTTTGCGCCAAAATGATGGCAAATTGAAATGCAATCGGGGCAAAGCGGATTATTGAAAAACTTTCATGATTGAATTCTGCTGGTCGGACCAGCACACAGCACACAGCCACCTCACCTCCATCTCTTTTAGATTCAGTAGCTCCCTGGCAAAAAACCGAACCGAGAACTTAATTCCGAGCAGCCTACTCTGCATGTGTGTGTGTTTGAGCCACATATGCGATTGGCAGAGCTTATGTCTGTTGTTGTGTGCTTGCCAAAAAGGAAAACAGTGAAAACAAAGGGAAAAAAAACTTATATGAAAGGCAAAGAGAGAACAGGGCCAAAAACTGTAGCCCGTACGGCGTTACAACGATTTATATTTTGCTACTTTCGCTATAAAAAATAAATATGCAATAAAACAAAACGACAACGGGCCCCGACATATGCATTATTGTCTCGCTCGCTCCGGCTCGCTATGGAAATATTTGCTAGGAAACGAAGACATAAACCTAAAAAAATATATGGCGCATTTGGCAAAAACGAAGGCAGGCACCAAGACCAAAAACCAAGACAGAGGCATTTCTAAATGCCAGTAGCAGGAGCACTTAGAAAAATATATAGAAATTTAATCATAAATATTTAATTAAAAAGATTTTCTAATTGAATTAGATATGTACCAACCTTAACACAATCTAAGATTGTATAATCACTTTAGAATATCAAGTTTCTTGGTTATTTTTTCCACTGCAAACCTTAGTAAGCCAAAAGGGAACAACGGGGCGTATACGTATCGTATTGTTCTACCAAATTGCGCTCTCAGCTGGCGCACGACTTGACTGCATCTACTTTGGCATTTGGCATGCACCAGAAAGAATGACTATGGGGCAGAAGAAGGCTGAAAGCACTTTATGAAGCGCGCATATGTTGCACCCCTTTTCAGAAATCGAGGGGTTGGAGAATCCTTCCGAGTAGTATAATAAAAATGAAGGACCTTTTGCGATATTCCCCAGGCAAATCACTGCAGTCTTGATCTGTGGCGAGGGTCATAAAGCAAATCGTTTGACATTCGTTGTGATTTTCCTTGATTGCTAACAATATCTGTGAGACACAGACGACAGGCGGTAATTTAGATCCATCGTGGGAAGAAAAACTGAAAAGTTATACCTCCAATAAAATGCCACAAAAGAACCCTTTAAGAATCACTTACCCTTTCCGAAAATATCCTTCATTATAGCCCTCATATGTGAGTTAACTGGCCCGATTGACCCTTTTAAGTGACTTTACTTCCACGTTCAGAGCTGCGCCAAAAGGAAAGTTTCTTCTTATCATAATTTAGAAGACAATTAGCCAGCCATGCTCCTGTGAAACAAGGACTTCGTATCGATAGCTGCGAAACTTCGTCCTGCTGCTTTGTCGAGAGCTACTTAAAGTTTACAGCCGCCGATGGCCGGGTCGGGTCGGTCCGGGACGGGCCGAAAACAATGCCAGACAATAATTGGCCAAATTTATTGTAATTAGCAGCATGGCACACGCAAGCACCGGGCATTCCATCCACTAACCCGGCACATGTGTCCCGGTTGCGGTGTAATTATTACGGGTATCGTTACGGCGGGATGCTTGTCCTGACTCCGGACTGTGGACTTGGGAGCGTGTTGTCACATATGTGCGTGGCGCGTTGAGAACGCGTTTAATTGCACAAAGCCTCTTTGCTCTTAGAGAGTTTTTAAATAATTTAGTTGTGTCGTTTGGTACGGGAGTTGGCAGTGACTGAGACTGAGCCTGTGCCCTGGCCACGCCCCTTGTCAAAGGCATCTGGCAGGACAAGTCCAACGGGGCGGCTACGTAATGCAGTCGAGTCACGTCACACAGCATGTCGCTAATTTTTCTACCTTTTTTTCTTTGCCCTGTTGGCCGGAAAGTTTCTTTCACTGCAATGCGCTGCTTAAAATTATCCTTTTTTTCTATTTTGTTCCTTTGAAAGGGTCCACAAGAGGGTATCCCTGCGAAATGATAAATTAAAGGTACAAAAGTGGAAAGGACTTGGTAGAAAGTGGATTAACTTATACTGGATTATTTTGGGGGATTATATAAAAACTGGTATAAGTTGGAAAAAGGACTTTAATAGTTTACTTCTTTTATATTTTGTGGCTTTCTTCCCTTTAAAAATTCACTTTGTTCTTTCAAAATCTTAAAACTGTTATTTGTTTAGTTCAAGGTACAGTCGCCATTTTGTGAGCACGGTGAGCACGAGCATAACGGTACAATGGTGGATATAACGGTATAGCGGCTAAGAAGTGCAGCATAGCGCAAGGCGCACGTTTCCTTTTTGTAAACTTTATTATTTCGTGTTAAAAGTAAATAAACTTAGCTCGCAACCTCCCCATCTCTGTGTCACTGCCTTTGTCCCACTCCCTGTCTCTGTTTGCCCTCTAAGTGATATGGGAAGAAGTTTTTGGGAAGAAGGGCACCTTTTACATTGTTTGCCATTTGCGGTGGACGGCGACAAGCTCTGTCAGCCAGCCAGTCCAAATTGAAATTGGACATTAGACATTCACACACATACCGTTAGTCAAGTACTGAGAGAAATTTTATAAATAGTTTAATTATGCAAATAATTTTAATATCCTTTGAGAGCCTTTTCCTTGGGACTTCAGCTAATATTAACTTGATCTTGTTTTTCATTTTTTATTAATTAAGTTAGTTTTTTTTGTCAGTGCATGCATACTATATATATTTGGATGGCAGCTTCTGTCGTCGCCGCGACTGCTGACAACTTGAACAACAACAACCACTAGAAGTAACAACAACTGAACACTAAGGCACACACTCATTGTGAATGACAACGCCCCTGGTACGTGATTTCATTTCCGTTGTTGCCTTTTGTGCATTCCTCGTAGCTTGGCTCACTCCCCCACTTTCCACGCCCCCAGTTCCTTTGCATCCCCTTTTACCAGACCAACCCCAGCCTCTGCTTTCTTTGACAGCTGGGTTTTCTTTTTTTAAGGGAAGTCAGGCTGGGGCTCAAAATTAATATAACAGTGCATAAAAAAATCTAAACTATTGTCTAAAAAAGTCTAGCTTTAGTATATGCGTGTAGTTTTGAATAAATAAAACAGAGAGAGAAAGAAACATAAACTTGTTTGAAGGCAAAATACTAAACTCCACCCACCCACCAGCGAGGGTTGAATGAAAACTATTAACAAAGGGCATTACTAAAGACCACAATAATCATTTATTTTCATAGCTTAAAAAGTATAGATTTCAAACACAAAAGATGCTCCATATTTTTACATTAATTTAAATATGTAAAATCAATAGCCAGACAAAACAAAATAATGATTCCATAATGAAGAATCAACATATTTAATTTCATCATTATGGATTCAAATGCTTTAGTTTGGCCATAACCGGTTCGATTTTTGTTTGAGTTGTGGGAGCATCTCGTTAAACCAACCAATTCAAATCTATTCAAACAAAGGCTCATCGATGAGCCCATTGAGTTTATCATAATTTTAATTCCACCGAAAGAAAAAAGACACCCTTTATGTTTGGAAATTTTCTCTTCCGACAGCTAAAGGTTGGATTTATGGGTAGAACTTGATAAATCTTATTAACACGGATCACACCAAAAACTGCCACTGGCTTATCGAAAACCGGCTAATATTCATTTATGTAAATTCGATTAATAAATCATATAATTGACCTTTACAGGGCTACTTAACAGGCCTGTCTTAATTACAGGAAGCGGCCTAGAAAAACCCCCGAAATATCGGGCTTAATTAATGGGTTACATACGCCCGAAAAGATTATTCCCAAAGTCAAGGTCACGAAGATGGGAAAACGGGGATTTCTTCGATATTGAAAAACTAGTTTGGGTACTTGGCTGGGCCATAAACATTTTTGTTTAAACACTCGGGGGGGTACAACAATGGTTTAATTGGGATTCGCCTATAATAGCATACGGCTGATATAAGCACAGATAAAACCGGGCCAACTTAAGACAATAACGGAAGCCATTTGCCATGCAAATGTTGAACAAAAGCCAGGCTTAGTATCACCGCATGTCCAACACGATCGGCATTTACATACATGAAAGATAAACAAATGCAGAAAAAAATGCGCGCATGGACGCTTAGACGGTTGGTAGTCAAAACTAAGCTTAGAAAATTAACAACAAGTTTTTAATGTTTGACTTGGCGTGGTGTGGTGTGGTGTGGGCCATGAATACTGTGATTAACGTGTTTGCACTGGAATAACAACAACGCCACGACAAGTGTCCAAGTCGTTTTGGCAAATAAACGATGACCGCAAATGGATTTTTTGACCTGACGGATGAAATTTTAACTCATATTTAGTTGCAATTTAGTTCCTGCGGCTATATTCTGACAGAGAAACAAATTATAACATCTCTTGGGTAAATAATGGAGACGCCTCTCGAGATGATGAGGAAATATTATAACCGCAGAAGAGTAATAAATAAAAATTAAATGTTATTCATAGTATTTGAAGCACTAAGGTCTAAACAATTATCTAAGGTGCGTATCATATAATTACGGAATCTGATCCGCTATTCAATCTCTTTCCAAGAATTCATCGAGAAGCTAAGACGAAAATTGGGGGGGGGACCTTGAGACCGGCTGAGCATATCAATTTTGTCTAGGCTCAGACGTCAGCCAGACCCATTTTTATGGCCATAATCGAAGGCAACTGGTTTGGGGCAATTAATTGACGTCTAAGGGTTCGTTAGGTTCGTTTAGCAGTAAAATATTAGCGAAGAAAATGTGTTTGTTTTAAAACTTACAGATCCATCGGATTAGCATAAATTCAAATAAGTATTTCTGGAGATTGTGGGCGCAGATTGTGACAAAAGAATCCATTATGGAGTTTGAATCCATTATGCAAGAACGAACTCAAAATAAAACGTCAAAGCTGTTGAATAATTTTAAATTATTTTTTAATCTAGAACAATGGCTTCTAACCTTTGCGAAACTACTTCATCGTAAAACCCAATCAGCAACCAGTTTCTAAAAGTCTGCATTCGTTTCTAAAGATTATTGCAAATTTCCGGCTACACCTGACTCGTGTGCCAAAAATAAAATAAATGTATTTTATTTAAAATCTATTAAGCCAAGTGTCAAATAAAATCTTCTCAGCTGCCAGACAAACGCCCATAAAGTTTGCCGTTAGCATCTGTCTGCATCTGATCCATAACGCCTCGGATTAATGTCATCTAAAAGTCATTCGGGGTGTCAGCCACTAACCCAGACATATTACCCATCCATATATCTAACTATCATATGGACGATCTCCATTCCTTGACCAGCCCCGTGAGGCAATAAACCAATTAAACACGAACCTAACGAATGCTACTTCATTCTGACGACCCCCAAAAACAAAACCAGAAAACCAAAAACCGAAAAATAAACAACAAATATATCTCATCTCGTGTTGAATATTCAGATGAGCCGTTTTGACGATCTTCAGTTTTCAGTCGGCTTGGAAGTCAAGTTTTTACGGCTTGCAGAATTTTTTTCGTGGGCTCGGTCTTTGTATAAATAGTATTGCGGGCGAGGCTTTTCAATCAGAAGCGACTCAACCGCAGATCGTAGCTGTCATCATGGTGAGCTCTACGACACAGCCCCCCAGGATCAAGGATTACTCATTGAAACGTTTTGATTTTACAGAAATTCCTGGTTATTGCCTTTGCCGTTCTGGCCTGCGCCTATGGCGATGTCTCCCACCTGGGCTACAACTACTCGCCCCCGGCTCCGGTTTACCAGCCAGCTCCCATCAGCATCCCCGCCCCGGCTCCGGTCTACCAGCCAGCTCCCATCAGCATCCCCGCCCCAGCTCCGGTCTACCAGCCAGCTCCCATCAGCATCCCAGCTCCAGCTCCAGCTCCAGTTGTGATCCCAGCTCCTGCTCCATCTCCAATTGTGATCCCCGCTCCTGCTCCAGCTCCAGTGAGGACCTACGTGCCCCCAGCACCCATCAGCATCCCAGCTCCTGCTCCAGTTGTGATCCCCGCTCCTGCCCCAGCTCCAGTTGTGATCCCTGCTCCGGCCCCAGCTCCAGTTGTGATCCCTGCTCCTGCCCCAGCCCCAGTTGTGATCCCAGCTCCTGCTCCCGTCCGCTCTTACATCCCTCCCGCACCTGCACCAGCTCCAGTCTACACCCCAGCTCCTGCTCCCATCCCAGTGAGCATCCCAGCTCCCGCTCCGGCTCCAGTTGTGATCCCCGCTCCTGCTCCAGCTCCAGTTGTGATCCCCGCTCCTGCTCCAGCTCCAGTTGTGATCCCTGCTCCTGCTCCAGCACCAGTTGTGATCCCCGCTCCTGCTCCAGCTCCAGTTGTGATCCCTGCCCCAGCTCCCGTGAGGACCTATGTGCCCCCTGCACCCATCAGCATCCCTGCTCCCGCTCCCGTCTACCAGCCTGCCCCTGCTCCCGTCTACCAGCCCAGCAGCCAGCAGGTCCTCGAGGAGATCGAGCCCGTGTCCGCTGATGGTTACCGCTACAAGACCGTGCGTCGTCGCGTCTACCGTCACCGCTTCTAAATTTACCAAAGCCCTTCGAACTGTTTCCTAACGAATTCCCAACTGGGAATTGAAAAATAAAAAATTCCCGTCTTCGACTTGTTAAACAAAAAGAAAAGTCTTCAAATTGTTTTCCAATCATGGCAAATCACATGAGATGCCAGGGGAAAATGGGAGGGAGAGTGCAGTCGGAAAAGTCGGAAAAACTCTTAAGTTTGCTTCGGCCATTTGAGTGGGAAATTTATGAAACCTGAAGAAATGGCTGGACTCTAGAAATCAGCTCGCCATCGGACAGATAGGGTTGGATGGGTAGGGGAGGCTGTGGAGGACGGCCAAGGAGGGATAATAAGGAGTTGCAGGCAAGTTGCGGAACACTCCCTAAGGATTCGATTCGATAGCGTGTTTTATGCAAGTAAACAGTCCTCGCCACTCCACATTTATCACGAAATTTATGGCCTGGAATGAGCTTTGATGATGTGGAAATTTTTTCTCGTTAGATTCAAAAGTTTTCATTTGCACTGAGGGAAATTAATTAGTTATAGGATATTAAATCAATACAAACTCAGCATGAAACTGTAGCTTTTATATCCTCTTTAAGTAGGCACAAAAAATAAATTTATATTTAAGAAAAATATACTCTACATTACTTAATATTTAAAGTTACTTATTTCTTACAGTGCTCTTGAAACAAATCGATGGTGTAGGACTGCCGGAACTCAAAGCTGGAGACTGGTGCTGAGTGGATTGGCCTCATCAGAGACCACTGACCACTTGTGGCTGCTAACAAGTGCCAGGATGAGACGGCGGTGGGCGGGGCAGGTACAAGGACATCGTCAGACATAAGACTCTGCAGAAAATTAAGAAGAAAATGCAGCGACAAATGTCTACGGACGAAGCTCCTTTTCATTCCATCCATACTGAAATTTGATTAGGGAAATGTCTGGCTGTGGCGTAGAAATTGAAGCTTCAGGACCTTCCTTTTTTTGTGTTTTTCTTTTTTTTTTTGGTAGTTGTCTGAATGCCAGGACAACCACAGAGACACGTACATATGTATTATACTTGCCACTGCGCATACTAATTAAAAAGAACCAAAAACCAATAGCAGGGCACTAAAATTAATTGCGTAATTAAAACAAAATTATTTTTTCCTACCAACTACCCATTCGTATAACCACAATGGATTGTCCTGGCTTATTTCGTTAATTGCATTTTGGTCAAATATTGGCAGCTCAATTAAATGAATTAAAACACACATTTTTGCTTTGTATGGAATCCCAACAAACAAGCATGAAGGATCCTTTGTGTTTCCATGTTGCAGGATTCGGGCAAACTAAAATTATTTGACAGCCAATTACAATTTAGAGACGATTCCGGTAGACCGCACTCCAATCAGCTGTGATTAGTTCGTGTGGTATGTAAATGAAATAATTTTAAAAACTATAGTTAGGGCGGTACTTTAAAAATATTATTTTCTAATGATAGATTAAAATCCCTCCCACTCTTACCCACAACAACCTTCGCTGCCCAGCATATCTTTCTATTCATTTAATCCCTACCAGCGATTAGTTAAAATGCAAATAGCTACTGCAATATGGGATTTATTGCCCAATTTTCAGCCTCATTGAACTTTACTTTCCCGGGCAGAAGAGCTGGAGATTAATTTAAAAAAAAATGTATCAGCCAGGGAACGGCAGACACCCAACAATTGACAGTTGGTTGCATTTTCAACCGCACTTAATTAGCAGTTAATGATGCCTGATTAACACGCATTATGGCTCCAATCGTCGGAGCCCAGGGCACATGGCGGAGAATCCCACCTGTCTCACCTGTCCCTCGGAAAAAGTGCAATCAATGCTTTAGGCGCCGTGGATTACAAAATAATCACGAGACAGCCCGCCTAAAAGTATACAGAAGTAAAACGAAAATTAATTGAATATTGTGGCCAAAAAATAGCCATGAACTTATGGTATACGAAGTCATGATTACCTGTATTAAAATTAAATAAATATAAATTAAAATTATATATAAAATATTTAATCTAATACAAAAAAAAGGCTTTAATATGTATCTTTAAGTCTTGGCTGCCAGAATGAGCCCTGAATCCATCCAAAAATATGGCATACCCACTGAGCTCGGCTCACTCAATAAATCGGACGTAAAAATTGATGGGGCTCTCGAACTCGCCGGCATCCCGGAATCCCAGACGCAGGCCGGCTGGCTTACGGCTTTAAAAACGACAGTGCGAAATCGAACGTGCAGAGTGCACGTGGATATGGGACATGGATCGTTGGGAAATTGACAGTATCAACGTAATTATATCAGCAGCCCCCAAACCTACCTCCAAAATGGAAAACAAAACAGTAAAGTACGTAAAAAAAAAAGTACGAGGCCAGGGAGTGAAAAATCGGAAAGGGGAGCCTGCCACTGAAATATGCAAACGTTGACTGCCTTCATTTATTTTTACTGTTACTGCATATTGAGGCGACACCGAGAGAGGAGTATACAGAGAGAGGAGGGCGGGGCCAGGGTCCTGCAAGAGGCGCGAAAATAATCGTTATCCTGGACAGGTGGGTCTTCAATTCCTCTCGCGTTCGATGCCAGCAGTTGCACTTCATTTGCAGCATTAATTTGTCGGCCGTTGATTTATCTGCCCAAAGTATATACATATAGACACACATTCAGGTATACATTTATAAAGATATATACGTCGTGGGGTATGAATTTATGAGCTGGGGGGTCCACTGGCCGTCGATTGTGGAAAATTGTTGCTGAAAATCGATTGGAACGAGTTGACCAAGTCAAATTTCCTGCAAATTGTGACGTAGTTGCATTTTGAATATTTATTAAATCGGCGTTTTGGCACAGACTTGCAAAATAGTTATGCAAATTCAGTGTCTCGGTGAATGCGAAATGGAACCTGGCTAACTCGATTCATTTTGCGCGTGTCTACATAGTTTAAAAAAAAATATATATAAAAAACAAATATATAATTCATTAGTCGGGCCGCAGATGGTCTCCTTTAGATGGTTATCATTCATTTTTGCAGAGGTCACTGAACCATTGTTAGATTAAAAGATAATTTTAATCGAAAGCCGGATTTTAAATTCAAATCCGCGATTCCAGATTAAAGTTTCATGTATTTTAAAGAAAAGAGAGACTATTGTTTTCTAATCAAAACAATAACATAAAATAAATAACCCAGTTCAATAAATTCAATCTGAATTAAAAAACTTTTGCCAGCCCGTTAGCAAAACTATTAAAATCGAAACAAATATTTCTTTCTATTTTTGTGAACCCTTCAAGGGAAACGGACTATAAAGTTTTTCGTTTCGTATTTTTGCCCTCGGATGACGCCACCACGGAATGCATGTCAACTATTAACAGGCAAACAACTAAATTACGTATACGCAGCGTTGCATGACCAGCATGGCGTTCCGAGAAGCACATATATCCGACTCTGGTAGAGTGTTTGTGTATTTGTTCAAAATACATTTGCAGTTTCGGTTTATTGGCGCTACGAAAATAATGGAATTGTCAAAATAGAAGGAGTTAAGTGCTTGTTTGCATAGCTTTTTGACAATTCTGCTCCCGCCATGCATGTGCATGTGTTATTGGTCTTTATTTTTACGCTTTACGCTTTTGGGTGGAAAACAAATTCAACAGAAATTAAATCACTTTGGCGTCAGAGAGTCTCACTCTGTCTCGCTGGCGAATTTTTGGCACCAAACCGGAAAAACTCTTTATTAGCAATTTGTGCAATTAAAAATTGGACAGAGCGAGAGAAAGTGTGCCGATGTCCTTCAAAGAACTGAAAGTTGTCTCTTTTTCGCCCACTTTAAGGGCAGTTGCCCCTTCTCTACCCTATCGAGCCACTGGCTAATTTGTTTTCCGGCTGGCAGTGACACATGGCGGCGGTCTAGCTGGCGTCATGTTCAACTTTTGACCCGATCGAAGCCAGCCATCGCCTTGCTGATTTTCGCCTCTCGGGGCCTCTCCGCCCCGCCTCGTCCCTGTTGACCTGATCTAACTAACTGGGTTCAGTTCCGTTCCCATACATAATTAAGCAATAGGCTCTTGTTTTAGCCACCTTATCATGGGCAATCAGGCAGATTAATGACCGCCGCATGAACTCGCCATTCGTCGTCTGGCGCTTGGGGACAAAATAAAAACAAAAACCTCCGCCGGCTGTAGGCTTGTTGTGCCAAAAGTCTATCTTAGTTTCCAGTTTCGAGCGGCTTTACTTTTGGTAGTTCAATTTGATACACTAAGGCATAAATGTTTTATGCAAATGATATTTAAATTAAAACAATGCCAAAAACAAGCAAGTACGAACGAAGACGCTGAGGTTCGGTTTGAGGGACTGCTGATGGCCCCTATGTTTTGGAGATAAAAAATAAAACATTTTTAACATCATTTTGATGTGGATATTAGTACAAGACTGATATAGTGGAGGTTAAGTATGACATTTTATATTATGGTTAGTTTTAAGGTATAGAAACTATTAAGAAAGGTAATATCTTGAAAACTTCACAAATCAAGGATTATACATTGAAACTATTTTTAAACATATCCATTTCATCTATATGAACTGTCCATAAGACTCTTTTATGTCAACGTAGGGTATATTAGTTAATCATTGGCTTGGCTCGTAAAATTCTGGTTTCTGGCATATTAAGAGACCATCATATCCGCACTTCTTCACAAAACTAATGTTTGACTTTAGTTTCTGCACCGCGCCCAGGTTTTGGTATAAATACTACCCAGGTTACGATTCCAAACCATACTAGAAACGCAAACGTTCCAAGTAACATATCAAAATGGTTAGTAGAGCATAACAGAGAATAGAGTATCCAGAATCCTGACTGATTATCCTTTTTTGTTGTAGAAATTCCTGGTTGTCGCCGTTGCCCTCTTGGCTGTTGCCCACGCCGATGTCTCCCACCTGTCCGGCTACAACTACGCTCCCGTGAGCGTCCCGGCTCCAGCTCCTCTGCCCATCAAGGTGGCCCCCGCCCCAGTGCCAGTCAACACCTACATCCCTCCTGCACCCGTGAGCATCCCAGCCCCTGCTCCCATCCAGATTGAGGTGCCCGCCCCAGCTCCAGCTCCAGTTGCCATCCCCGCTCCTGCTCCCATCAAGGTTGCTCCCGCTCCAGTCAACACCTACATCCCTCCCGCACCCGTCAGCATCCCAGCCCCCGCTCCCGTCCAGGTGGAGATCCCCGCCCCGGCTCCAGTTCCAGTGTCCCTGCCCGCTCCCGCTCCCGTCAACACCTACATTCCCCCCGCACCCGTGAGCATCCCAGCCCCCGCTCCCGTCCCCGTCAAGGTTGCCCCTGCTCCCGCTCCCGTTCCCGTGCTGGCCCCTCAGCCCGTCCTGGAGGAGATTGAGCCCGTGTCTGCCGATGGCTACCGTTACAAGACTGTCCGTCGCCGTGTGATCCGTCGCCGTTACTAGAGAGCAACTCCTTCGAGGATCCTGTTGAGAGGACCTTAGGGATAGCGAGAAGTTTCCTAAATAAAAAATGAATTTAATACTTTAATTTTATACCTTTGCAAAAGGATAGACTTTAAATTAAATTTTCTGGGGGATTTTCTTCAAAATTCTTAAAAATTCATAAAAGGACAATATGGCTCCTAATGAAGGCCATATCTTGGCTAATACTTATCCGATTCGTCAGCGGAATACCTTAAACGATTTGTGGATCGATTCTCCATCATCCTGTATCAAAATCCAACAAAGCATTTTTTTTTCGATTTTTTGTTAAATTTTCTGGGTAGACCCCTCCAAAATGTGGACCATGCATGGGGAGCACAATATGGCCCAGTGGAAAAGCCATATCTCGACCAATACTTATCCGATTCTTAAGCGGAATACCTTAAACGATTTGTGGATCAATTCTCCATCGTTCTGTGTCAAAATCTAACAAAGCATTTTTTTTCGATTTTTTGTTAAATTTTCTGGGTAGACCCCTCCAAAATGTGGACCATGCATGGGGAGCACAATATGGCCCAGTGGAAAAGCCATATCTCGACCAATACTTATCCGATTCTTGAGCGGAATACCTTAAACGATTTGTGGATCGCTTCTCCATCAATCTGCATCAAAATCCAACAAAGTATTTTTATTAAATTTTTTTTCAATTTTCGATTCTGGAATCGGCCATATATGCGATAATTGCTGGGCGATTTATCTTTTTAAAGAAAGCTAAGTGTGTTAGGTATTCAGATTTTAGTTGCATATTCCTCAACTAAAATTAAAAATCAGTTTTATTTATTACGTATACGCAGCGTTGCATACTCATATTTTATCCCTCCTTTTTTGTATGTTTTAATTCCTCCTAAAGCCTACAACATCGCTGCACAGAACTTCACTTAATCAAGCTAAAAATAAAAGAAAAACAAAATGGAAACAAGACGAAGCGACTCTAAAATAAACTGTTTTATATGCCAGATGCTTAAAAAGGCAAAGCCCGCTTGACTTGAGTAATTAATTAAGAGCCGAAAACAACAACTTCAACACCGCCGACAGGCATTGTCAAGATCAGCATAATCTAAGCAAATTGAAATTAATTTTGGCATAAACTTGAAACGACGCCATAGGCCGGGCATATGCTGCTAATAATTTGGCCAACCAAAGCCAAAAAGATACAAAAAATAGAAATAAAAACATAAACAAAATGCAATAATTAAGAAAACGTGAATCCAATAGAGCGTGTGACCCACGAACATTCATCAAACTAATTTCGTATAAAAAATGAAACTATTATTCCACATGCAAATGGTAATCATCATCAAAAGGTTTGTTTGATCTAATTAAAGAAGCTTATATTTTCTTTCAAGACTTCAAGACAAAAAAAACTGAGCCAAGTCAAAGCAAAGTTAATATCAATTTTTGGAGCCAAAAAGTGGAAACTAAGAGCGAAACTAAAGCTCAAATGAAACCGAAAACCCGTCAAACTGCCTTGGCATTGGAGGCTCGTTGTCTTGTGTTTGGTTTGGTTTATTCGACATATTCGGTTTGGCGTTTATCTTCCGACTTTTTGAGTGAGGCTAAGACCCCCATGTATCATGGGGGCATCATGCAATTAATTTAGCTCCGGTTGACCCGCAACACCGAAAACAATGAGCTATAAAAACCGAAGACACACTTCGAGTTCAGCAGCACAAATCAACTTGTGATCCAAGCAGCAACAAGCCAATCTCCTCAAGATGGTGGGTGGCAGGATAATATTAAACATTTAAAAATATCAATATTCAATTTAATAATTATTTTAGAAATTCCTGATCCTTGCCGCCGCCTTCTTGGCCTGCGCCTACGCTGATGTCTCGGAGCTGGGAGCCGCCGGCTACGATTATCCCCAGCCTGCCCCACCGGCGCCTGTGAAGTCCTACATCCCCCCTCCACCACCACCACCCCCACCGGCACCCAAGAACACCTACATCCCCCCACCAGCGGCTCCCGCCAAGGCCTACATCCCTCCCCCACCACCACCACCACCACCAGCACCCAAGAACACCTACATCCCCCCAGCACCCGCCCCGGCTCCTGTTGAGACCTACATCCCGCCTGCAGCCCCCGCCCCAGCTTACATCCCACCTGCCCCTGTCCAGGCCGAGGAGCCCATCATCGAGGAGATCGAGCAGCCCGCCCAGGACGGATACCGCTACAAGACCGTCCGTCGTCGCGTGTTCCGTCACCGCAACTAGGTCACAAAAACCCATATTTTGTTGACTAATGTGATAGGCCACAGCAAATAGTGATTTGCTGCGGAATCTGTTAATACTTTGTTTGAAGATGCAACATTTTGTTGATTTATCTTCACTTCGGTGAAGATGAAGAGTAGTAAATAAATGATGAAAAGCTAATCTTGTCGAATTAATCAAATCTTGGGAGGTGGGAAGAAACAGATATGGATAATCGTGTCTCCATTGAAGGTAATACTTCAGGGACACCTCGCAATCATTAAACATAACATACATATGGTTTAAGCTATTTATTCATCTTCTTATACCATCTTAATCACATCGGAGTAGGCCCTGACAAAATTATCAAACACTTGTAAAAAAAATGCTGCTCGGCTAGAAGAATTGCACTCTTCAAGGGGATGCAAGGACATCATCAGAGAAGACTCATAGCTTGTCTTCTCGTAGCATGTGCTGTTTTTCAGACCCAGAACCAAGAAGTGGACCCTGTTGTTTGGCCAGGTGGCTGCCCCTCATCATGATCATTGCCCTGTTGGTCTGGGCCTACCATGTGTTCATCGTGCAAATCTGTTTATATCGCGTGGAGAGCTATGTGGAGGTGGCCTTCTTACTGATAACCTTCCATGTGCTGCTTGTTATGTTCATTTGGACGTGGGGTAAGTGCATCATAACTGACCCAGCTCCCATACCAAGTCAATGGAAAATATCCGACGAGGATGTGGCCAGACTAAAGCGCACCGAGAGCTCCGAGGAAAAGTCACGCATTTTGAGCCAAATAGCCAAGAGCTTACCCATCAAGATGTGCACGAAGTCGGGAACTGTGAGGTATTGCGACATCTGCCGGATCATAAAGCCGGACAGAGCCCATCACTGTTCAACGTGTGGGCAGTGCGTCCTGAGGAAGGATCACCATTGCCCCTGGGTTAAGAACTGCGTCCACTTCCACAACACAAAGTTCTTCGTCGTCTTCCTGGTCTACGCCGATCTCTTTCTGGTCTACCTTCTCCTTGTGATGCTCTACTACTTGTTGTACCTGGAAGGTTTCGATTTTGACATCGTGGGCTACTCTCCGACTAAGATGTGGCTCATGGTGCAGCATGTCGTCATCATTTCCTTCTCCCTGTGTGTCTTGGTCATGACCATGGTCACCCTTTCCCATTTCCTCAAAAACCAAACCTCTGTGGAAGCTGTGTATGCTCCGTACTTTTACGAAGGCGGCAAAAACAAAAACGCCTACAACCTGGGCGCTAAGCAGAACTTTCTGGAGGTCTTTGGCAGCAAATGGTATCTCTGGTTTCTCCCAGTGTACACAACTGTCGGGGATGGAATCACATTCCCGATGGCCCAACAAGACCTCAAGAAAGTCAGAGTCGACGGTGGAAGGGATGAGGATCAAACGACCAGGATTCAAATTGTCAAAGACAATGCTAGGAAAATGCTAGGAATTCATGATCTAAATACTGACGATGCGTAAGAGTATTGTTATTAAAAGCTTTTCAATCGATTCTTTGAAATATATATATTTTCAATACTTCTAACTGCAATTGGTTTAGAATTTAAGATGTTGCGGCTCCATCAACATCTTAATTTACGAGTGCATCAGCATTGGACTCTATTCGAAATTGCACTATGTCCTGCTGAGTGGCCAACGCCGATAAATCCTTCGCATTCCGGACTCCTTTCCCACAGGCCATCGCCAGCCAGCACATCGCACTTGGATCGCAGTCGTTTATAAAACGCTTAACATTCGTGACATATTTCGCATTTGGCCGCGCGTCGGGTACAGAAATTTATAGACTTTATCCATTAGGAAAACAATTACGAGTGCAAACAATGGCCAATGTGCGATGTCCAAATGGATGGACTCCCTGGCCAGAGGCAATGCCTCGGGCATTGAGCATATGTTCAGATTGAGATTGTCGCGCCCCCAAGTTCATTGTCCTGCATAGTGGAGGATGGGGAGTTTATATATTTTCTTATTATACTGTGGCGACTTCTCGACTGCTGCAACACAAATCCAATTACCTTCAAAATAATAAACTTATGTACATACCAAAAAAAGGCAAAGAATTCCAGTCAGAGGCGTCCTTCCATCGCCATCGCCTCCGGAGCTGCCGTACGCACATTTTGCTTTATCAACAGTTGATAGACTCCGTGGGGAATTTTCCGTATGTCACGACAAAGAAGATGCTGGAAATGGAAGCTGTCTGCTCCCGGTCTCTGGATCCGGCTGCCTCTCTATCAAATGCACTGCAATCTAATAAGTGCGAACAAAACCTAAAGATAAAGGAAGTCCAACGTCCTCTTGGCTCTATATTTCTTTCAGTGCCCAGACCATAGCTCTTTAGCTGATTTCTTTGGCTTATTTGCTGCTCATTACTCGCCTTTGAATGGATCCGGAGACCGGGTCGGTAGTTGGTTGAAAATAATTTTTGCCACTTGCATGTCATCAGCATAAAGTGAGTGCAAAATATGTGAACTAGACGCCGCAAAAATAAAGAAGTCGCCTCGGAGCAAAGAGAGTCAACAGCAATTGGCCAAATGTCCTGTGAGGGTCGAAAAGGGGAATGTAGGAAGTCCACATGTCCATGTCCATGTCCATGTCCCAAAGTCACAACCAATGACACACCCCAAGCTACACCCACAGAGAAAATCCCCCACCCATACCATGATCCCTTTTTCCTTTCTTGGCTGCCAACTTGCTGCTTATTGAATTCGCATATTTTCCCATTTTGCATTATGGGCAAACATTTTTTCCATTTCGCCATCCTTTGTTTTTGTTCTCTGTTTGATTTTGTAATCGAGGATTTGTTTGCTTTGGCTGAAGTCAATCGAGAGTGGATGACCCAGAGGATGGGGGGATGGCGCACTTTTTGTCCCTGCTCATTGAATGTTTCAGCAATTTCTGGTTAAGTCGAATTGGTCTAGTCGTCGGTTTGACCTTTTTACTGCCAGACTATCGGAAGGACGGGGGAACAGAATCCATTGGAATGCCACTTTTTTGGCCAGGACATGTGTTTGGCCTTGGGCGGTTTGTTTAGGCCTTCGACGGTTGTGGCTCCACTTGAAGAGGGTTGATGGGGGATGGAAATTCGTTTAAGCCATTTAAATTGCGACTTTGACATTGGAACTCGAGCATATTCGATGGGAGCATGTCGATAGGAAGTTGGAATTTGCGGTTCGCGATCCAAAATGAAAAAAACATGGTGTCTGATGGAGTATCTTTAAATTTTAGTCTTTTTTTTTGGAGGCTGCTCTCATTTCAACAAAACAAACAATAACAATGAGCCTTTGGCTTAGTTGCGGTGGCGGAAGACGCGACGGCGAACGGTCTTGTAGCGGTAGCCGTCCTGGGCGGGCTGCTCAATCTCCTCGAGGATGGGCTCCTCGGCCTGGACAGGGGCAGGGGGGATGTACTCGGGTGCCGGGGGTGCAGGAGGGATGTAGGTCTCAACGGGAGCCGGTGCTGGGGGTGCCGGAGGGATGTAGGTCTCAACGGGGGCAGGAGCAGGCTGCTGGTAATCGTAGCCTCCCAGCTCGGACACATCGGCGAAGGCGCAGGCCAAGAAGGCAACGGCAATGATAAGGAATTTCTATGAAAGATATAGAATTAAATCATATTCGCTCTAGTTTCGGGGCTCTTGAACTCACCATGATTTCGAGTGTTTAGGCTGTGCTCAACAAAAGATGTGTGCTACGGATTCGATGACTTCCCATGGCTTTTATATGATCTTCGGCTCTTCGGCCAACTCGTGGGCCAACGGCAACGGAAGCGACATTAGCCAGCATTGACTTTGAACTTGATCTGTGCTCTTTAATCGCTCACTCAAGACTTGATCGATGGATTCAATCGACTACTCCGACTCTCGAACCGGTTCATGGCACTCTTTGAATATGGGTTTTCGATGCACAAACCATAAATTGTGATGGAAAACTTGTGATCACGTTTCGTGTTTCTTTTGGGGGAGAAGACTAATGCATTACCCGTCCCATTGTCTTAATCGCTCGTCAACTGTTGAGGTCAACATACAAATGATTTTGTTTGTGGCACTCATAACTTAAGTCTTGACTCTTTGGCTTGATGCTCGGGGCGCAGCCCTTTAATTGATTTGCTTGTTGAACTCGGCCTTGGTGTTCGGCCCCCGCATGGAAAATACATGGATCCATGCTGCTTGATTAAAACCAAATTTAATTTGCATTTCAGTTTTGTTGGTTTACTTTCTGGCTTTGTTGTTATGGCCGGGTGGGTGTTTATTGCCGGACCTAACCCCAATTACAAAACTCGAACGAGAACTGCAGTTTGGAAGTTCAAGTGGGCTCCACTTTCTGGGGCTCTGGGGGCCAGCCACTATGGGAGGGACATTAGAAAATATTTCTTAAATTTTCAGAACAGTTTTTAAAAATTATTTTAAGGAAGAAACTTTCTTTCTTCTTAAAGTCTTTAGGAAACCAATATTATGTTTAACTTGTATGGTATCTCATTGTAAGTTTTCCCAACCCACTGTACCTAATTTCTTGCATTTTCTGGACCATTCCCATCTCGATTTTCCAGCTCCCCTCCCCCAGCGATGTTTTCATTTCATTCCGGTTATATTTTCTTGTTGAACATTTTCATTTCTCCGTTTGGCTTTTCGCCGTTCGCCATTCGCCCGGCCCCGTGTAACTTTTGTAGCTCTTGATAATATTGCAAATAATTTTCTTTTTTATGTTGATTATTTTTTGGACACCCTTTGCACGCCCAGACACCTGAGAGCCACCTGACTACCTGGCCCCACCCCGCTCCCTTTACAACCTTTTTTATTAACTTCGTTTTCATTTGTTCCGTTGCCTTCACGAGCTCATCATATTTTAATGTGGAAGGGATTCGGCGGCATCGTCTTCTGGCTTTACCTTCCTGGCTTCTTCGGTTCTATGTTTCAAATTATTCTCCAGAGATTTGCAGTCCGTGATTTTACGGCAGTCGAGGGGGGGAGGCAGGACTCCTGGATTCAGGAGTATGGGCGGGAAACACAACACCCCTCCTGAACGGGGATGGAAGGCAAAGACATTTCCCGAATGCAATTGCAGCCTTGGCTTTTAATTACCCCGCTTAAGTCCGTATTAACTCTGGTTTAAGCCTTTTTTAATTTGCCCCCAACCTGCAGCCATCAGCCATCAGGCAGTAGCCAGTAGCCAGAAGCTACCAGCTGTCGTAATTGAATTAGGAGGCAGGAGAGACAATGCAGCGTCGCTGAACCTTTCACGCTGTTATCCTTGATAATTAATTTAGACGCCATTGTCCAGTACACTCCCCGTTTGCAGACTAGTTCGCCTTTGGGCCAAAATCCTTTGGCATTTCACATCACGTGCGGCGGCGCTCTTCTCGTTTTGCTGTTTTTTTTTTTCTTTTTCATAAATCGCCTGGACACACACAAAGTTGTCCAGCTGCAAGGATGCGAGATGGTTGGCCCATGGAAACGAGAGAAAAGAAAATTCCCCATTTTTATGGGGAAAAAATGAAGCGGCAGTTTTGACAACGCACGTCCATCCGAAAAAAAGGCGACACTGTGAAAATAGTGGATACTATATGGATCTTAAGTGGTAGCTATTCAAGGAAACTAAACTAGATCTATGCATTTCTCTCAGTGCACAATTCAGGGCCAGGTCATGCGGCTTGCATATGGAACTACAATAGACAGGTACAAGATGCACACGTAGCACGCGTTGCCGGAGAGCTTCAGGGCCCCAAGAAACGAAATATGGAATCACCTTTTGTAAGTTGGGGCCATGAAATCGAGTTTACATCCAGCTCCGGCTCCTCCATCCAGCTCCTGGTAGCGGCCATAATTAAATGTCAAAAATGACGCTACGTGCAGGGCAAGCAAATCAGCTGATGACGAGTGCCGGGCCAAAGTTCGCCCCAAAAAAAACCGAAGCTCTTCTATGCCAAAAAGAAATAGACTTTATGCAACTTTATTCGAAATAAATAAACTTATTTTTGGGCAATTGACGTGTAAAGCTCTCAGCAGACTATTTCGGTCTGTCGCTGCTAATTGAAGGGGCAGGAAGGCGATGAAGGTTCTAAAAGTTTTGGGGTCGCTGCCCAAAGAGTTCTCTTACTCGGGACAGGACTTCCATAAGGACCTTTCTTCTCCACTGGCAAGTTGGCTCAATATCAATTTATAATTTCTATTATCAAGTATAGCCATTTGTAATCGCTTAATTTAGTGCCAGAAACTTTTACACAAAACGGAATACAAAATAACCAAAGCTCTGCAAAAAAAATTACTCCAAAAGTAATTTAACATTGGCGCAGTTTCCCTCCTCCCCCCTTAGCCCCCTTGGACCCCCTTAGCATTTGCAAAACTCTCGAAAAAGTAGCTGGAACTATTTAAAGTTTCCCTTTTTTCCTGCTTTTCCCTCAATGTGTATCGTACTTTTTATTGCCGTTCTCTATTATTTGTTGCCCCTCAGTTGTTGCATATGCATATTATGCCCCCGAGGCACAGGAAAACACCTACCACCCCACCCCAGCTAGCCCCCGCGAAAGCCAGACAACAGCAACTCGGCGATGGTTATGAAAAAGTACTTAACGTGCACAAAACTTATGTGCCAAGAGATTTTATTTTTTACTTCATAGGGAGACTGGCAAAGTTACAACGACATGCCAATTTTTCAAAGGACCAGGGGGGCAGTAGTCGGTACTCCAAGGGGGTCGGTCTTGGCAAGCTTATAAAATATTGCCAATAATACGTTGTTAGCGGAGTTGCCTCCCCTGACGCAGGACGCATTTCTCCTGGCAGCCAAACTTTTAATGCACTCTCCAAGAATGCACGGGCGGAACAATTCAACCACATCATACCACACAGAGGCTGTGTATTCTCAAAAGCATAGCATCATCACAAAGCATTCAGTTTTAATTTGTAGCTAGAAAATAGAACATACGCAATGGGCTTAGTTAGATCAAAGAATGTTGAGATAAACCTAGGCCATGTTGAGACACAATGTTGCCACACAGCATTTTGCGATCAAAGAGTATATATAGTTTCTTCTATAGTTACGATTTCAAATTTATTCAAGAAAAAGGAGCACCACTCAGAATTCGCTCTATTCGTGTTACCGAGCGATCATCGAAGCCCGACGACCCGGAGGATGCGGACACCGAAGCGCCACACCACAAAGGCCGCTGGACAAATCCTCACGCTGCCGAATAGAACGATTCACCTCATCAACGCGGGTGTGCTTAGCTTTCATCTAATGTGAAAGTATGTGAAGACTGACTACAGAAATGATCCTGTGAAGTATAGTCTTAAAGATACATTCCATCGCCCGACGATGTTCCTGAGCTGCGGGCCAGAACCACTTGCGAATCATAAACACGTAAAAAGAGGAAAAAAAACCACGCAACATGTTGCCCGTAAGTATGCAGTGTATCTTTCGCTGCTTAGGGGTGATATTTCATTCTATTTCTGATTTTTTCCAAGTCTCCCGCTTGGAGAACTACGTAAGAGCGATCAGAAAGAACAAATAATTCAATAAAGTAACAAAATAAACAAAATAGAATCCACTTGGCAGCGGTGGGATTCGAACCCACGCCTCCGAGGAGACTGGTGCCTTAAACCAGCGCCTTAGACCGCTCGGCCACGCTACCTTGCTTCGATGCGCTGCCAAATGCTCAACAAGAGCTAGACCGAAAATGTATCTGTATCTACGTGCGCACATTTTTATCTGTATCTGAGTGTTGCTCAACCATCTTTATTACCGCAACACCTTGCCTTTATATTTTTTCCACCCACTCTGCGGCGCGTATAAATGCTCTCATTTGGCGAAAGGGAAAATGTCAATCAAAGGAAATCAATTTCTGGCGTAAGCCTTTGCCTTCTGCCATTCGGTGTTGTGCTGCATAAGAATGTTTATTATGTGTATTTTGGAAAACTGTCAGCAGTTTTTCCAAGGCAACGTCAGCTCAGAAATGCGTTTAAAATTCAAATGAAAATGCGAATTTATGCGTGACAGGCGGTGGTCGTGGTCGCCTTCGCTCACACATGCAACCGCAGCAACAATTTCCTATTGCTGCAAGCCATAAACTGAAGCCGGCGGCAGGCAGATGGAGCAGGGAGCTGGGAGCTTGGAGCTTGGAGCTAGAACTGGAGATGGAGATGGAAATAGAGCTGGCTTCGGGCCGAGGACTCCGCAATGAAATTAGAAAATTGCAATAAAAATCTTTGCACGGGACAACGGGGAAAACAAAAACAAAGTCTGCGGTTTCCGTAAGGGTGCTCTTCGAGGGAAGAGCAGCAGCATTTGCGGTTTCATTAAAATGCCACCGAAAAAAGGAGCAAAAAGTCAGACGCCGCGTCAGCAGAGGATATATTTTCCACACACGTGAATTTATACAAATTTAAAAGGACTCCGGTCTAGAAATAATTGTGAAATTGTTCAATTTCCCGGCCAGACTGCCAGCCAGCTGGGAAAACACAAAAAATCACGTACAACAGGGCAGGTCACCTCGTTCGTAGGTAGAAGCGCTAATGGAGTTAATTGTGGGCATTATCAAGAATGTTTGGCCCGGCCCAGCTATGTCCGAATCAAATTAAATTTCAAACAATTGTCAAATAGAAATTCCAAGGCCGGAATTCAACAATGCTGCATTCCTGGCGGCTTCCTCGATGTCCACTTAATATGCAGCCAGCAAAGAGCTGTAAATTAAATGGATGACTCGACGAATAGTTCAGCCCAGACCGCAAACTGGAAAATTACTTGGAGCTAAGCTAAGCAGATGTCACAATGGAAATAGCTCACTGCCGGAAAATAGATAATAAACATCCCCCGAGCCCGAGAACAACAGTATATTGTGAGGGAAACTGGACAGAATCGAGAATTTCAAACTTGTTCTGTGCGGACTTGTAGAAGCACTTTGACGAACGTCAGACACATGGTAGCGTGGCCGAGCGGTCTAAGGCGCTGGTTTAAGGCACCAGTCTCCTCGGAGGCGTGGGTTCGAATCCCACCGCTGCCAAGTGGATAATTTTTTGCTTATTTTGTTACTTTATTGAATTATTTGTTCTTTCTGATCGCTCTAGGTAGCTGCCAAGCGGAAGACTTGAAAAAAATCCGAAATAGAATGAATTATCACCTCCAAAAACAGCGAAAGATACACTGCATACTTACGGGCAACATGTTGCGTGGTTTTTTTTCCTCTTTTTACGTGTTTATGATTCGCAAGTGGTTCTGGCCCGCAGCTCAGGAACATCGTCGGGCGATGGATTGTATCTTTAAGACTATACTTCACAGGATCATTTCTGTAGTCAGTCTTCACATACTTTCACATTAGATGAAAGCTAAGCACACCCGCGTTGATGAGGTGAATCGTTCTATTCGGCAGCGTGAGGATTTGTCCAGCGGCCTTTGTGGTGTGGCGCTTCGGTGTCCGCATCCTCCGGGTCGTCGGGCTTCGATGATCGCTCGGTAACACGAATAGAGCGAATTCTGAGTGGTGCTCCTTTTTCTTGAATAAATTTGATAACAATTATAAGTATGAATGGAAATCGCAACTATCTGTGGCAACACATCTATACATTTTGTGTCTTGCAACATTTTTTATCATTTCATTTTCAAAGCTTTGCAACATGTTTTCGGTCCTCCCTTCCAGAAAACTTTATTAGAAATTATGGAATTAAATGTGTATATTTATTTAGGAACTACATTTTTTGTTAGTTGTTATAATTAATGATTGTGTGCCCGCCCTTAAAGCTTTTGCAGTTTAAAATAACCTAAATAAATGGAAGTCCTCAAAAATGTCAATCCATCTAGTCGGCCAAACTGCTTCTGTTAAACGGCAGTAATGTTCGGTTCCCTTCAGTAAGCGCGTTTTGCAAAGCAATTAAAACAGTCCTTGATGAACGACCCTTTTGCCGCCCCGGTTTGTTGCCAGTTTCAAGTGTTTTTGTTGCACGTTGACAGTCGGTCCGGTCCGCTGGTTGGAGGGGGCGCTGCCGGGAAGCAGGAATAGCAGGGCACACCCTAGACATTTTGAAATATTTTTTGTTGTTTCAAGAGCACTCCCGTGCTTAAGACTTGACACTGAGTGGACGGGGGAAAAAAAAACTGGAAGTTTGTAATCAAATTTTCGCTAATGGGTGGGGGAAATGGGGGAGTGGCGCCTCTAATTACTTAACGCGCTGCATGAATGAGTGACCCTTGAGCGAGGGCGTGATTTTTGGCTTAATTCAAAGTTGCAACGATCTCAATTAGTGGATGATGACTACTTGGAAGCGACTCAAGTGTAATGTCCTTGGAGAACTTTTCCGTGTTCGTGTTTTGGTTGTGGAATTTTCCCAGCAGCTCACATACGTAGTACGTACATAATGCCGTAGTGCATAAATATTTGAGAAGCTGCTGCTATGTTGCACGCAACAACAATTAAGTGTTGCCTAGTTTTTGTCAACTGTTCCATTTGGGTCCCTACCCACTCGAGGGTCTCGTTTTTTTGGTCCTTTTTGCCATTTCTGTTTCCAAAACACTCACAACACGTAGTGAAAATTTATTTAAGCAATGCAAGGCAAATACGAGTGAGAACTTTGGACAGTGCGGGTCATAGCTATAAAAATTGTTCGACTGGGGATGAGGACTAAGGCAGAGATGGTAAACCGATGTAGTTGAAATCCTAAGAGATAGGCTCACCTAATGTATTTATTTATTTTTGAGCTTATACTTATACTATCGAGAGACAGTGTCTTCCGGTTCAGTTTGCTTACGATTCTCGTATTTTTTGAGTGCTTACATAAAAACACATTTGAAATGCGGTTAGGAAAACAGGATGAGAGGCGATAGAGGTCGGCGGCGGGGGAGCAGGAACAGCAAGCACAGCAGCAGCGGTACCGGCGACACCTTGGGGCCAAAATTGACATCATCATCATGTTCCTGAGGGCCAATCGATGATGATAATGACCATTCGATACTGATGGCAATGCGGCTGATGTCGTAATTGATGTCTTTGCGACATGCTTTCCCAAAGTGTTTACGTTGGGAATTACCCATGTGTGTGTTACTCTATGGCTATGTGTGTGTGTGTAGGGTATGGGGGCGTTAAGCCACGCCCCCAGCTAGTTGACAGCCTGCCGTTTACGTGCACTTAATGAAATGTGCCCCAAAATGGAAGCACGTACCGGGCATCTATTTAATGAGCCCAGCAAGAGGTTCTCCCCACGAAAATGGGCCGGGAAAATGGTAAGGATACGATGTACTATGTAGCATATATACATATATCCTTACATATAGAGTGTGTGTGTGTGTGTGCTGAGCTCATGAAATTTTTAAATGTCGCAGCTAAAATTCAATTTAATTTGCAGCTGAAAATTCGGTTGGTATCGCTGTTCGGCTGACAGGATGCTCGAAAAAACTGCATTATTCAATGGCACTCACACGTAAGCGGCTCAAAAGAACCTCCCTCCCGAAAAAACTCCCACCCCTGCTGCGGCTTCTGGAGACCGCAGTTTAAAATTCATGTGAGCTTTTCAACAATTTCCCCAAAACAAAATGCGATTAAATGTGCGGAAAATGCTCAGCTCTTGTTCTCGGTTTTGCTCACTTTCAGTTCTTGTTGTTGGTTTTGTCCGCAAAAGGATAACCCACAATGGTAAAGGCAACGTCTTGTTTGCACATGTGTCGCTAGGGGGTGCCAACCCCTGAACAAAAGTCAGAACGGAAGTCGAAGGACTCACAGCCAAACACACTCACAAACAAATGCCTAAGGTGCAAAAATGCGTTAAACATAACATGCTAATTCCTGACGCCTGCAGCTTCAATCTTTCACCTGGCCAGGGCATCCAGGCCCCCAAACCATTTGCATCCCAGAATCCCAACCACACCAGACTATCCGCCACCCCTTGGGGAGCCTAGAGTTGAGCAGCTCCTGCTGCAGGACTCATTGGGTATGTAATATGAGCGTTTTGTGTGCCATTTGCTGCTAAAGTTTTCTCCTATTTTCTGCCATTTGCCTTCGTACTATAGTGCTGTTTCTACCTTCCAGAGGGTATTAAAGATTGGTTCAATTAGGAAATTTAAATTTAAGAATAATACTTATGTCTTATTAGATCTCTTTTTGAACAAGTTATTTCCAAACTTAAAATAAAGCTAAAACTTAATAGTAAGTGGAACTGGAACTATTTTTGTGATCGTTGATCTCATAGCCCTGGTAAAAAATCAAAAGCTTTTGAGCTTTTTCTGATATTTATTTATTCACGTGCTTATCAGTTGTTTTTTGCACTCTCCAAGTTAAGATCTATTTTTTTTGGCAATGCAGAACGCCAAGAGTGGAAAGCCAGCGTCCTTCAAATACGGACCAGCTGTCCGGATCGGAATTGCTGTCCTTGTGCTTCACACGGTGGGCTGGTTGGGCTGGAAGGCCGTAAATCAGGGAGCGGACTCCAAAGAGGCGGCCAAAACAGCAAATGCCAAGCAAGAAGAACTGCGAGCGGCTCTACAACAAAAGTGACGTAATAAGGAGAAACAATTGTAATACTACATATTAATTATAATTTAATATATGTAGGTAAAAATAAGAAAAGACTGAATGGTTTATAATTAAAGAAAAGCATGATAATAGCAGCTTATAAAAAGCTTTTTTATATAAAGCCAAAAATAAAAAATACCAAACATCTGATCAAAATTAAAACCAGAAATATAAATTTCCATGTATTTATAAAAAATAAATTGGTAAATAAATAAAAATGAAAATACTTTAAATAGAAATTAAAAGTTAAAAGATAGTAAACAAAAATCTTACAATGAATAAATGATATAGCATATAAAGAGCAGTATTTACTCTCTCGGTTTCGCCAAAAGCTTTCTGGCTTCATGTTTTCAAATAAAAGCCAGGCTTTTTTGGAGCTGGGCTTAGTTGCATTGATTCTGAACCCCGGAACAGAAGCTATAATACTCTCAGAAGCCTAAAATGTTAGCCAGATTGATTCTCCTCATTGGACTGCTAATGCTAAGCTGGCAATGGGTGATTGCCATGCCCCCTCATTCTCCTGGGGTCCCAAAGGGTCATCCCCCACTCCCTACGGACAACAACACCTATTTCGTGCAGTCTATCTTAGAAACTCATCCCAATTGCCGGGACGGAACTCATCTAACATCCAACAACAGGTGCCGAGCAAATGCGTAGACCAATTGGCAAGATGTTTGGAAACCAACGAACAAAAATGAGCAATAATATAATATTATTTTATATTATGATAAAATAAATTTAAAAAGTTTATTAACTTAAAGCTTAAAATCAATAAACAAAGTGTGTGTCTTAAAAAGTTAAAAAACATATTTATTCCTAAAAATATGACAAGCTTATGCTAGTTTTCGGCAGTGATTTCCATTAAGAGTGAAGTTCTCAGGACAGTTTTTGTCCACAGATAGAAGATGTGCCACAATAAGAAGGATAACTATTTTAACAATATTCACTGGCATCTTGAAATACTCTCCGGTTGCTGTATGCTTGAAACTTGATTACTTATTAACGATCTGTCGCCGGAATAGGTTATTTTCTATTTCATAAATTCAAGAATTTCCCTGCTTATCAAGCTTCATTCAGCTTTTTTAAGTATTGACCCTTTCAGTTACTAGCTGTCTGTTCATTTCGTCCGGCTCTTGTGATGTAATTGTTTTTATGAAACGCGTATTTACAAAATCGTATTAAATGATTTTCTGTTTAATGTGAATAAACTTTAAAATTTTCCAAGAAATATAGTTAACTACTTCGGAGTTTTGGCGTTGGCGTTTTATTTTATTAAATAAAAATAACGTACTATTTTCCCAACACACAAAATCGATCTCGAATGCAAGGGCCCATAATACTCAATATTAATAATAAAATTATACAAAATATTTCAGCTCTCCAGGTCAACCGTCTCATTTCGAATATATAATGAGTACTGAATGTATGGCAAATTTATTGCAGAAAGGGTGAATGATAATTAATTTGTTGCACCTAATAATTTATTTTAAATTGGTTATGGTAAAGTATTATGATTTTAAGTTGATATGCTTGTCTTATACAGGAGCTGTACATGAGTTCCTTTCCCTACTACTACCATTTTTTACAGATACTTTGACAGAGAAAAATAATCTTTTCTGAGCGATTGTTTTTACATTTTATTAATTTATAAAATGACAACAAATAAATATTTTGTCAATTATGAAATGACAATTATCCAAACGGTAATCCGTCTGGACAATTCATAGACATACTTCCTGGGGGACAATCTAGTCTTTCTTGGAGGATCATAATATACAAAATGGGAATCCAGATGAGGCATTTCATCTTTGAAGACGTTTTCTTGTTGAAGACTTGGTACGAAATTCCAACTGCCTTTTTCTGAAGGGTGGCACTATAGGTTTAGAATGTATCAGGCACAACCAGACTTTAAATATATATCCATATTTATTCCAAGAATTGATTCGTTACCGTTGGTTGTGGATAAAATTTTAGAAAATGTATTGCTAATAAGATTAGTTAAGCTTGGTATTTAATAAAAATATATTTTTCATTGTGGTATCATTTTATTTTATGCTTTTATAATGGATTTATTAAGGCACGCATGGATATGGGTTTTCTCGTGCATGACAAGGAAAATTTTTAATTATGGACAAAATAAAAACAGTCGCTGTAAGAAGTCCTGTTATTATCTTCATGTCTGATGAATCTCCCTCTGAATTTGAAAGTGGAATAAATCTCTAAAATCATTTCATGAATTACTCAGCCACGAAGAATAAAATATCAATTAGATTCAGTAAATTGGATTCGCAATACCTAGTGTGACGCATTTTTGTCTTTTGTTTTTTTAGCAAATGAGCTCATTATACTTCCCGTATTACATATACAATGTTATCAGCATTTCTTGGATTTTAATTATAATTATCTGTTGTTTTGACAACTCAAATTCGCACATTTATTGGCCCAATAAAGTATTACAAAATGTACAAATATGACACCAATTCCAGGATGACGTGGCGAGTTCCTAAAAACATTCTATGCTGTTTTCCGGCATCGATTCGACATCAGCTCCGTGCCGTCCTTGCACTTTGGCTCCGTATCGAAGAGGTTACGTTCATTCACGGATTGCGGATTGATATCTGTGGCATCCAACTTGGGATCGGCTTGTGGTACCCCCGATCCTTCTGGACGGCTCAACTCGGGAGACAGGAATTCTTGGGTTTTGAAAAGGTCGTTGAGAGTGCTTTCCACATTTACAGGATTGGAATTCTGGCCAGGCCTCGGCTGGATCGCGGTTCCCTGTGGCTGTTGCGCACCAGGAACAGGTTGAAGGGTGTTTCCTGGACTCCCAGCTCTCCCAGCAAACTCATCCTGACCAGGTCGTGGTTGAAGCGTATTGGGTGTCTGGAAGTTAAACTGCGAAAAGTCGTCATCATTGCCCGGGCGGGGCTGAAGGGTCTTCGGATTTCCAGGCGTCTGTCCCCTACTTGGAAGTCCACCAGGAGCTTGGTTGGGATTTGGAAGAGGTTGCTGGAAGTTCTTTTCTCCACTGCCAGCTGGCTGGAAAGTACTTCCGCCACTTCCAGGCTGTGGATAATTGGGTGAACTGTTACCTCCAGGCTGTTGGTTGGCCCTTCCTCCAGGTTGTCCTCTATTTCCACCAGGTATCTGACCAGAGCCTATTCCATCTTCACTGTCTGGTTGGCGGAATCCTCCAGGTCGCGGGTAAGTGGGTGAGCTATTCGCATCTGGCTGTTGGTTACCAGATTGTCCTCTATTTCCACCAGGAAACTGAAAACCGGGCTGACTGGGGCCTGAGTTCTCTTCACTCTCGGGCTGCTGGAATCCTCCAGGAAAGTAATCAGGACGGGGGTAAGTTGGTGAGTTGCCGGGTAATTGACCAGGACGGGGATACGCGGGTTGATTGAAGCCAGGTTGTCTCGGATTGAAGCTTTCGCCACTGCCAGGTGGTGGGAACCCTCCTGGTGGAGGATAGTTTGGCCCTTGTTGTGGGAACTCAAACCCGGGCTGTCCTCTGTTGAAATTTCCACCAGAACCATAACCATGTCCATAATGGGGTCTAAAGCCGTGGCCCCCTCCATAAAATCCGTCAGGCTGTCGATTTCCAAAGTTTCCTGGCTGTTGATCTGGGCGATATCCTCCTGGAACTTGATTATAGGGATTTCTCGGAAAATATCCTGTTAGCTGAGGCTGTGGCACTCCAACTGGACCATATCCTGGCCAGTTCTTATTGTTATGGTATCCGTGATCATGATGCCCGTGATGGTGTCTAAATAAAATGATTTAAAATTCAAAAACAAAATAATCTCTGGCTAATCGCACTTTTAAAGTGCTATTTTCGTTTCAACTCTGACTGAGTATAAACCCTAGTTACCTCCCATGACCCCGTGGACCGCTTTCGCCACTTCCTTCGACGTAGAAAGGATTCTGGGGATAGGCGCCTGCCCTTTGGCCAAAGAAAGCCATGGTCAACGCCAAAACCCATCCCAGAGATAAGAACTGGGAAGACATTGGTTGAAACAGAGTCAGTGGTTCTATCCACCAGCGTATTTGAATATTCGATTAAGACTGAAGCGCACTCGCCGGCTTGGACAGTAATCTAGCTGGGGCAACGAATGGATTCCATTTATAAAGCCGAGCTGATAAGATGGGTTCATGACACCTGATAAGGCAACAATCGATCTGCGGAGCTGCCAACAGAGGAAAAACAATCCCTGGAACTGGAAATGCAATGAGTCACGAAGTGGAGACCACACTGTAATTAGTTTGCTTTACAAGGTCTAGACTTTCCCATTGTGTTTCTCCGGCACCGAAAAGTGCCATTTGTTTTGTGTTTGGGGGGATTTTGGTGTTGTTTTTTTCAAATGTTAGTCTCTGAAAGTTGTGTTGACTAATCACCGCCAAAGATTTCGCCTATCTATCACTAGCACTCGTTGTATAAGTAGAACTATGTATATTTTAATTTATTGACATTTCTTGATCTTAGAATCTACACAATACTAAGCGGCCTTTCGACAGCGTTGGGCATGCAGCTCGTAGCCATCTCTGCATTTCTTGTCAGTGTCGATCAATATTCGATTTATTATGATGGGTATAGCCGTGCTGTTTCCATTGTCTTCCTCCTCAGTAGTTGGCAGAACGGTGGGCTCTGTGTTTCTGACTGTTGAGGTTGTAGGTGCCTCGGTTGTGCTTGTAGTTTTGGTCATGTTGGCTTTGGGATAGTGAAAGTGAACGGAAGGACTATCCTCGTCCTTGGGAAACACGATGCGATCGTCGCCACCGGGTCGAGATCTCGCCTCGATGGCCAGGAGCCCCAAAGCCAGACAAAAGATGCAGAGCATCAGTGGGTTAACAGCATTCGGCATCATTTCTATCTGGCAGATGCGCGTTTGGTTGCTACGACGAAGCTTTTCAGACTGAGCGTTGGTGGGCTATCCGGTGATCTTTCCATTCTCACACCGATTCCGATTCCCATCACCATTCCCACTCCCACTCCGACTTCCACCGAAAAACCAGACAGATAAACTGTGGGAACCCACAGAGCTGGCTGGAGCTGGAGCCCGGAGTGAATTAATAAGGCGAGAGGTAATTTTTTACTCTCCCAAAAACGCAAAACGTAAACAAAGCATCAGAGCAGTTGAAAAGCTTTTCGCATATACCTGTACTAGTCTACACTGGGAGAAAAATAGGTAACTATAACATGCGCTGTTATTTCACAGCTGATAAGAATTTAATATAATTATTGGTTTGATTTGAAATATTGACAAGGTTGCTGCTGATTATGTATTTATTTTTTGCATCACCCATTTGTCTGTTTCAGTTTTATTTGCGTTTCTAATTGCATGTCACTATTTGTTTACAGAATATCACTTTATTGTGGCTTAGGCGATTTTGCGACAATGTCCCTCGCTTCGTATAGTCCCTTCCGGACACACTCTTTGGGTCCCCAGCGTGATTCTTGGCCCGATGACCACACTTGGCTTGGAGTCGGTTAGATTGTTGGCATCCATTTCATCCCACAGGGGTTTCACTCCCATATTCTCTTCCTTGGCGAAGCTTATCATTTTGGATTCGCTAGAAGGAGCCTGGCTCTTGTCATTATTTTTCTCATTTCCAGCATTCCTGATGGATTCGATTGCATTTCTGGTTTCTTCATTAGCATTTCCTGGTCGCTCCGACCGGTTTTCGCTTTCCGTAGCTCGCGCCCAGCCCTTCCGCATTTTCGCTGGCAAGACCAGGCTGATATTCATCTGCCTTATCACCTCCTGGAGTTCCATCTCGATTTCCCGCTGCCGTGACTCCACTATGATAGCCATCGTCCCATTGGGGCCGGAGTCCGAGGGGAAGATGGCAAGCCGATCGCTTGGAAGTCGAGCTGCCAGGTTTAGGTCCAAAACCAAAAACAGCCAGACAAACAAAAACACAAGCTCCGGCCGGGGGAGCCGCCGTGTAATTGCCATCGCAATACGATTGTTTTTAGTGCCAATGAGTGAGTATTTTGCAATCCAAGCCCAGGTAAACACGTTCACGCTCGCCAATATCGGACTCGAGACTGAAGCCCGGGTCTCTGTCTTCGTTTCTGTCTCTGTCTCAGTTTCAGTTTCAGATTCATTTAGAAAATCATTCAGAGAGACAGTAGCCGGAAAAAGAGACTTGTTGGCTTGTTAGTTCGAGCTTCCGTCGAGAATGTTTGTTTTGCCGATAAGACGAACAGGAAAATAAATAAAAACCTCATATGCAATTAAAAATAAACCGAGTGAATCGGTAAAGGCGACTTTTTGCATTTAAAATTAGAAATAATTGCGAGCTTATTAGATGCTAAAATATGGAAGTATTTACTCATAAGGATAGGTCAGTTAGAATCGGAAAATAATAATAGTACTTGGGGCCTTTAAAAGTTAAAAATACTTTAAAAGATTGACGTAAAAAGATTCATATTTCATATCCTAAGTGGTTTGCTTTTTATTTTTAAGAAGCCGGGGGTCTGTAACCTGCCTAATAAATGTCAGCAATTTGGGCCAATAATTTTGACAATTCTATTGTCAGTCGAGGCAGGCCACATAAGGCAGGACGGCCAGGAGCACCCCAGTGACACCACCCACACCGTCATCATCATCAAAGTGCCAGGACGATGATGCTCTGGGGTGGTGGGCATAATTTTCGCGAAGTAAAAAGAAAAGAAACTGAAAATTGAAACATAAAAATGTCATTTGGCGGTGGGTGCGTGTGTGTATGTGGGTTAAATACTGGAAACCTTTTTTTTTCGCCTGTGTACTACATAAAAGTACATTAAAATAATGCCTGTTTAGGTCACAGACAGCTGAGGCAGGGCCAAAAGGCTCGTAGAGTCATTTATTTATGACAACCACCTTCCATCCTTCGTCCTCCATCCTCCATCCTCCATCCTCCTGAAGACAATGCAAAATTTATGCTAAACAAGAGGGTAGAGATTCGAGGGGTGAAATCTTTAATTGCTGGGGATGGAGGTCCTTGAGGTTATATCCTGACAAAAGGACAAGGCTTCCGTGCGGCTGTTAATCAGTGCAACTTTCGGAAAGTAATCAGCAAATATTTGCACAGTTTTGTTGCGATTTTCTCAACCATTTTCTTCATTTTCATAAAAGCTGGGTTTTCTTTTTCTCCGTTTGTTTCTGAATGTCTGAGGCATTGTTTGCTTATGGTTTATTATTTATTTCCCCCCGAAATGCAAATTGAAATCTATCATAGCCGATCAGATTTGCTGTCGGCCAGCCTTGGAAGCAAAAATGTGGAGGGCCCTTGTAGCAGCCATCTGCCTTATAAGGCTCCGGCCACTTTCACAATTGTCTTGGCCATCGAATTGTAATGGTTGATCGAAATCGGTCAGTTGGCTTCAGTTATTGTTGGCTACTCGGCGGATACGAACCACCTCTACGATGGCATCGACGAGGACTGTATTATTCTGTCTATTTTTTTACATCCTGGTCCTCGGAGCCCTGGCCACGGACAGCGAAATTGTGGAGGCCATGGATATTAAGGTTGAAAGCGCAGCTGACCCTAATGAGACGAGACCTACGGAGACCTGGCAAGAAAGTGGAGCGATGCAGGTGAAACCCTACAACATCCTGGAGGCCAATTGTCCGCAGGGCTATGTCCTGGCCAATAAACACTGCCACAGAAGAGTCTAGTGCCGCCAGTTGTTAATAAATTTCTTAAAAAAAAAGTTCTTCGAGTTTTAGTGGGTCAGTTGGAAAGATTTTCACTTAAGCAAGCTGCATTTAAATTGAAATATTTATCCAAGCACAAGAAATTAAAGTCCTTAGCCTCTCAATGGTGAGATCCACATCAAGTGTATTAAGCCCAGCTAACTGGCAAGGGCCCTGGCATTGCCGCCTCTTCCCTCTGGCTTCTTCTTGGCCATGCCAACTATCAACCAATATGTTGTGGTTGGCTAAATGTCCAACCTGTCCAATTGCTACCTCCCCCAGCTTAGGTCACCTCTGGGACGAGGTGACTCCTTGGCTGACCGCATACATAATTTGCGACATCAACCGCAAAATGCGGCCGGACAGGATACCCACTCCAGGTCCAGCTCGAGCTCCGGCTCCAGCTCCGGCTACAACTACGACACTGACTGATATGCAACCCGGAGGCTGTCATTAGTTAGAGGTCCATTAACAAAAATGCAACCGAAGGCAGCTGGCCGTGTTGGCTGTGTTGGCCGAAACGCTATTTACAGGTAGCAGCTGCATTGACAGGACCCCAAAAACAGGACATGTTAGAGGGCCCGGAAATTTGCGTATTAATTCATGAGATGGCTATGAAATATGACTACACTCGAGGGTTCTCCGCTGAATGAGTTAATTAAGCGTCTCACAGAGAGAAACATAATTTGGGCTAATTTATCAGCTAAATCCATGGTGTGGTGTATGCAAATTTTGTTTGAAGGACCTGTTTTTGGTGGCGGTTGGAAAAGCAAATATTTAGCCTAAAAATGGAGGCCCAACATGGCAGATTCATTACAGAATGGATCGAAAATATAATAGGTTAGTGGCTGTAGTTGTTGGAGCTTCCATGAAACGTATTCCAAACGCCGAATAATTTCTCTGTGTATTCTCTTTATTGGCCAAATAGGCTTGGGGCCTCACCGCTGTTCGCCCAGCGGATTTTCCAGCCACGGGTAGACAGAAGGACACTTGTCGCAGACCGTCATGTAGCGGTCCTCGCCGGTGGATAGCTTCTGGACATGACATTGCACTGCCCGGCACTCTGCTTCCGGTAGTTCCGGGCAATCCTTGAAGGGAGCTCCCAATACAGGACGCTTAACATACTCCAACATTCGGGAAATTCCGGTGAAATAGACGTCGGGATAGGTGTTCAAATGGTTGATGAATCTGCGGATTGAAGGTCAGCTTACTAGAATTTTTAAGGTTTTGTAAACTAACTTTTTGAAGGCTCCAAAGTGACTGTGTCCTCTTGAAAACCACGCCGCATGCAAATACATTCCAAATGGGGCACGGCTACCTTCGTAGTGGCGGTTGAAGTTCTCCAGCATCCAGTCGAAGAGGTCGTCCACATTGTCCTCTGGCGGATAAACACACGCATCGATCATGGAGCAGCTGTAGCCCTCGGTGTCCGTCCAGGTGACCATTGGATTAACCCACAACCCGGGAATCGAGGCCTCCGGGCAGGGCCCGATCTGACAGTCCTGCTTCGATTGGTAGTCCAGGGTGTAGGGCCACATGGCAGGATCCTTGAACTGCTGGGTAGGCCAGGAACTGTCGTAGCTCAAGCCCAATCGACGGGCCGCCTCAAAGGTGTTGTTTCCGGAAATCTGCAGGAAGGGAAGCCGCATGCCATGGACATCCTTAGGATCCACGTTGGCAAAAGCCTTCAGCATCTTCATCTGGGCCCCGAATTCGCGTTCAATGGTGGCCACATCCGCGGACCGCCAATAGTCGGTGCCATCGCCGTGGGTTACCGAATGCAGGGCAATCTCATGGCCCGCCCGATAGAGGGCATTGACACGGACGTAGTCGGTGTACTCGTGCGAAAGGAAGAAGGTTCCGGCCGCCGAGCAGCCATCGGGATTGATCAGTCCATCGAAAAGCAGTTCATACTGGGCGTAATTGACGGCATTGATGGCATCATCGAAGGTAATGGTCACGAACTGGGAGATCAGAATCGGGTCTTTAGATTCTAGTCGGGTAAACTATAGACTATGTGTCACCTGAGGTATTTCGCTTTCCTTGCCCTTGAACTTGGAACTGGGCAGAGTGGCATCCGAACAACGACACTCGGGAAGCTTACAATTCTCCGGCCTACAGGGCTGGGCCAGAGGGAGAACCTGCTCCTTCTGCTTCTGCTTGTTTTTCTGTTTCTTGGACTTGGGCTTGGCCTCAACCGCAAAGGCCAGGGCCAAGAGCAGGCCCAGTATCACCAGGGTCGAGTACTTCATGCTGGCAAGGCAGTAATGAACTCCTCCTCCACTTCTGCATGGAATGGCCTCTTATAACCTCCGGAGAAAGGTGGTAGTATCTTATCAATGGGATAGAGGACAGGCGGGAGTAGAGACACAAATATGATTTACTTGTTCAACATAAGAGAGGGTGTGTCTGAATTTAAGGTGGGGCTTCTCCAAAGCAGCCCATCCGGACCAACCACTAGAAACCAAGTTCGGGCAACCGAAAAACAGACAGGAACAAAACTTTCAATTATGAACAATCTTGCCAGCGATCGGAGAAGTGGCAAAGTTTGCCTCATTAGCATAACCAAGGAACTTAACAGCTGAGATTTGCTGCCGAAGTGGAAAACTTTTCACACTTGCTGCCGGAGGAGAGATCGCAATCGATGGCTCAGACATGGCAGAGCTTCAGCTTCTGAAATTATGACAGTAGTCTCCGAGTCCCCCATGCCTCGCCTCTTTTCAAAATGCACTTCAAATCGTAAACAAGTGCTTCAGGAAACTTTTCGGGGAAGGAAACAAAGCCTGGAACCCGAAACCCAAAACTCAAACCCCAGCCAATCAAAGTGGCAAAAATCCAGCAAAAACAGCAACTGGAAAAAGTCAATACAAGATTGAGGGAAAATCTGAAAATCTGAAAAGTAGTATAGTATGAAGTACTCAAGGGAGATGTCCGGAATCCGTAGTCCACAGTCCACAGTCCGCAGTACGGACCCGGACCCGGACTTCCTTCCGTTCTCCGGCACTTTTTGGGGTGCACACGCCCCGAATGCGATTTGGTCACGTTCCGGGGCGTTTCCATCTGGGTGCTAGGTGCCTCAAACTTTTCCTCAAAACGAACAGCCAGCTAGCCAACCAACTGGCACCGACAGCCGAGAGCTTTCCCTCGGAAAACTGGCCGGAAAATGTGGGTGGGTCGCCGCCCATTCGGCTCAGGCTCCGGCTGTTGTAGGGGCGATGTTGCAACATGTTTGAGTGAGTTCGATGCGAATTACGGGGCATGAGTACGGGTACGAGTACGGGTTTTACGTCACTCTACGGATTCTAATGAAGATTGAAGCTGCTCTTTGGTTTATTGAATCCTGATTGATCCCGAACGAGTGGAGTGTTCATGCATCTTCTCTCATTAGTGGCAGCGACACTATGCGAAGGCGGTGAGGCGTAAAATCAAAAGGACACCCACCCACCCACAGTAATCCATCCATCCTTTCATTCAACACATGTGGCTTAATCAGACCTCGTCACGTGACTGAAACTGCTTTAAAATGCAAATTTCTCGGAGGCTAATAAAAATGTTACTCATATGCGTGGAAGATTTCCCAAGTGCCGGAGGGGGCCAGAGCACGCACGGCTGCCTCGGAAAACTATTCCGAGGGTTGCGGTTTCGCCTTCTTTCCCAGTGCAGGTTTCAGGGTGAGGGTGGGTGAGCAGCAGTCCTCCTTGTGTTTGCCAATTTTCGCGATAATCACACAACTAATTTGCATAGCACTGAGACCAGCAAATCTGGGCTAATCAAATCAGCCAAAACGAGAAAACTCAATTTGCGGTAAGGGTATTTTAATACCCTATACAAAAGGGGATATGGATTTTATTATTCACTGAAACCTTAAGGCATCAAACAGTATAAATAGGCAGAGTATTCAGACCTCATCATATTTGAAATCCTTACCAAATCCCAACCCAGCCCTCAAGTAGATCCCAGGTCTTATGATAGGCTGCTGTCCCATCCATCCAGCTGTTATTGCTTTGATGGGGACTATGCAAATCTTCTCTCAGTCATTGCCTGGCATTACATTTCAGATTATTTTGGAATTCTAGCAACAGTCTTGGCAAAGTAGGAATTTCCTAAACAAAAATAAAAGAAATAATCAAAATTCGAAATTAGAGAAGGATGACGCACAGGACGCGAGGAGCAGCTGGAGCAGGAGAAGCGGCCTTACAAGGAGGAGAAGCAGGCGGAGCAGCAGCAATACCAGGGGGAGTAGTACCAGCAGGAGAAACATCAACGAATGCCGGAGAAAGGATAATCATTATCAGGAAGGAGAGCTTGTCGAACTGGGATAGTGAGAGGGCAGCTCGCTTTTTCGGGGATTTGCAGGTCAATGAGGTCCGAACCATGCACTATCTGGGCCTGGCCTATATGGTCTTGGCCCGACGACCCAGGTTACAGTTGAAAGTGCCTCTGGCCACCTTGAACTTCGACGACGGAGCTGCGGCAGCCGGGTCGGGGGAACGTGGCGGTTACGCCCTTCAGCTCATTTTTACCTGCCCGGCCAGCTATCCGCTTCAGGTGCCACATGTGGAAATTGTGGAGAAGCGCAACATAAGCGATGCCTTGGAACAGGCGCTCCACGAGGAGATTGCCCAGACATTAGAGCAGCACCTGGGTCTCCAGATGATTGTTCCGGTGGTGACACGTCTACAAATGATGATGAACACGGAGATGCGAAGGCCATCTTCGCAGGATTAGCTTTGTTTTTCTTTAAGGTGCATCATAATCATTTATCTTTGTCCTCCTTGCGATGTGAAGTGCAAATTCAATATTCCCATATAAGGTGTGAAAATAAATGGGATCCTTCAAACCAAAAGGGTTTTATTTTATTTTTTGAAGGTCCATAAGCAGAAGGATTGAAACTTTAAAGGTCTGGCTGGGTGTTCGCAACTCACGCAGAAATACGTGACTTTTGGCCTTGACTGGCGGACACTAGGTACTCCTCCTGATGCTCCCTCTTGTCCTGGCTGCTCCTGGTCGCCTGAAGTGGGCGAACAATGTTAACACGTGCAGGACGACACATTAATTGGCGACTTCTACTTAACTTATCTCCGGCTAGCCAGGACTCTATTTTTTTGGCTTTGCATGTTCACATATCCTTCCTGTTGCAGCAAAATAAAAAACACCGAAAAATGGCAAGTGGCACATAAGGAATAAGGAGCTAGTCAGACTCCTTGGGGCGCTTCCTGTTGATCCTTGAGCATATAAGAGCGTCCTGCCAAGCCGGATGTCTCTGGGTAATTTAGATAGCTGCAGTTCTTGTTGCCGCCGCTCAAAGTTGCATAATGTCACTTCCAAAGTGACGCAGGGCAAAGGACACCCACATCCACACTCACACACATGTGCAGAGACACACAGGACATGCAGACATCTTAAAGCAACGATAAGCTGGCGACGATTTTTATGAAATACCTAAGACTGCAGTCTTTTCCTCACAATCTTGTTTGCTTACAGCTTTTATTTTTATTATTCGGCCGACGTCGTTGCCTTTTATTTTTTATTCTTTTTTTTTTTGGTGCTTTAAGTCAACATCCTTTTTTAATGTGACTGTGTATGCCCAAAGGATTTGTGCGTAATGAAAAACTGTCACACCCCACATCGACAAAGGCTGAAGGACGAAGAACGGACGTCTAAGCCATGTCGCAGGTATTTGTGCAGAAATTGAAAAGCGCTAGGACCCGGAACACGAGCATTAAAATGGCAAATTTGTTAGCAGGACTCAAGCGAGGACATTTATGGCCAACAGACGGCGACGACAAGGATATAAAAACAGCGACGCCTTCGTGATAAGCGCATAAATCAGCCAAAAAGGATAAATGTATCCCTGAAAGCTTCACTCTCAGCGGACAATTTTTAAATCGAATACTGATGTTTTAGTTGATTTTTTTTGGAAATAATATGTGCAACTATTTATCTAATTTGTGAGCGGCAAGACTCAAATCCTGCAGTATCCTTCAGAACTATATGCCCCATAAACGAAACACCACCAGAATTTCTGATACGGCCAACCAAAATAAAGTCAAAAGGATATTCTTCCCCCTCATTGCTTATGCCTGAACACGAAGCAAATTCAAATTACAAATTATGTTTTCGTCATTGACCCGGATGGCTTTACGAGATTCCGGAGACCGCCCTTCGGCTTCTCCTTCTCCCCTATCCCGATGGTCAATGTCCGCGCGGTGCCAACTATTTAGTTTCCGGTTTTAACTTGCCCCATAAACCGGGCATTATGTGTCCGCTTTTATGGCTTCTAGCGGCGTTCCGGCTTCATTGTTTCTTAATAATCCGGCGAGCGTCTTCGGAGTGCACACGTCCTCGCATTAAGGATGTTTATGGGCCAGACACTGTTTCCACAGGGGAGTCTTGCCTCCGCCCACCACCTAGTTGCATGCCACACATACTTCCGCCGCCGCTGCGTTGCAGTCATAAATGCGCTTAATTGGCAATTTTTGTGTAAGCGTGTTGAAATTTTTATACCCCGCCCGGCTTGACTCTACCAAAAGTTGCAGTCATAAATAGGAAATATGTTCCTGAAGTGCCAGCTCTCTCGCCTCCCCGGTTTATGGAGTCGGTGTGGGTGTGGGTGTGGTGTCCAGGTCTTTTATGGGTCATGCATGAATTTGCTGGGATTTATATGCCAGATACATGACCTGGATTCTTATGGGCCACAACCAGAAACATTCCGCAGGCTAATCAAAAGATATTTTAGCAGCCGTAATAAATGAATTCGCGGCCACAAATGGACATCATTACTTTTATGCTAGAAGGCATTTATGCGAATAATTTTATACGAATATTAAACTAATCAAATCTAATAGGTAATGAATTAAAGACACATTAAATCAGTACGCTTCTCCAATCATATTTTACTCTTCCTTACTTTTTACAAATTTTATTCTACAAGAAAAATTTTGAGGTATTGATGTTAGAGCACATCTATAAGGTAAGTAAAGGATTAAAATTTTTATTTATTAAAAGGAATAAGGATCTCCTTACCCAACTCTTCGGCATCCTGAAACAAACGCAGCTCCTTTTTCATTTGCCTCGCCATTTGCTCCACCAAGGCTCTAGCCTTTGTGACCATTCGGACGATCTGCTGCCGGCCACGTCCCGAACCCTTCAATCTCCCAAACTCCGTGAGCATCAGAAGATCCAGGAAGTCCGGAAAATTCCTCTTCTTCACAATGCGGACCGTTGGTGGCGCTTGAGGGTACTGATCCGGGCAAGTGAAGAGCAGTGTGCACCCGACCCGGGGATCGGGGCTTCCCACCTGATCAAAGTTAGAGGACTTTACGATGACTTCGACTTTGAAACGCGGCTCAGATTGGACAATCCGTACAGGGTAACCCAAAATTTCGAGGGTACGTAGCTCAGAGCTTCGCATCTTAGCATCAGACTTCTGGACGGTTTCATGATTCATTTTGATGTATGTAATTATTGAAATTTACAATGAGCTCAATACGAAAACGGTATGATACAGGATTTAAAAATATGCTTGGGACTCCAGAAATTTTGACAAGGCAAACAAATAAAACCAGAATTTTGATAAAAATAAAATGTATATACGAAGATATAACAGAGTATTAGGCATAGGATTATTTCGTCAAAACAAAGCTAGAAAGTTGTTACATGTCCTGCGAAAAAAGTGGACTCCTTATCAATGATATAAAAGGCAAAAGGATGAGTTAAGAGAAAGTATTTCACTTCATTGAAGGTATGAGTCAAGCTGCCATTACCTGAAAATAATAAATTAAAAAGAGAAATATATAATATTCGAATAAATTACCGACTTCTGTTGGCGGAGGGCCAATGCCTTGTTCCTGAAACTCAAAAGAAACCACATGTCTCACTCCGGATATCTGAAAAGGGGCATTTCTTTGCAGCAAAGTGGAAAAAGACTTGCTACCCACAAAAATCTGTTTAATGCCGATTTTCTCCAGCGCCGGTCTTAACTCCAAGTCACAGCGGACATGAAACTTGGGAATGCCCACAAAGACCTCCGCCATAGAGAGCCCGGTCGTCAGGTCATGAATATCCAGCTTGGAGAGCTGCTTTTCCAGGTCACTCAGTCCATTAGGCTGATTCGGCTTGACCAGGAGCATGGACAAGTTCCCCTTAGAAAATGGTAGAAGCAGGGCGGTGGCCTGTAGTTTTTCCAGGTCGCCAAATGCAAACTTACTGTCCTCGTGCATCATGGGAACATTGATTGTCCTTTGACTGCTGACTCGAAATTCTCGGTCGTAGGTGGCCCCCGGATTGAAGGTGCGCTCCCAACTGAGATTAAAGTACATGGCGTTGACCAGAAGGCCCATGTTGTCCGGCTTCCAGTAGGACTCGTTGATTACATCGCCCATCTGTTCGCCCATTTCCCTCTTGTAGAATTCATTGACTTTCTTTAGCTTCTCGGTATTAAAGGCGATATTTTGGGCCTTTCCCTCCGTATGCCTCATAAACATTCGATACTCATTGGACATTTTAAGACTCTGTTCCACAAAAAAGCGAGTCGTGCTCTTGGCCACCGGGTTATCCTGCCACAGCATGTTGAGGATCTTTTCAGAGTCCGGCTTGTAGTCGGACAGCTTTAGGCCCTGGAAGTGCAGTGCCTCCTCTATTTGATTTGACCCGGTATTCTCCACTCCCACGTAAATATAGAGCATGCTGGACCGAATCATTTCGGTGGAAAAGATAATGTTCTGATCGGGAAAAGTACTAACAATCGCTTCATAAAAGGCATCATTGATGATCAACTCCACATGAGCCCAAGTTTTCGCGATTCCGCAGAAGACCAGTAGTAGTAACTTCATTGTTTGGCTAAGTAATCGGAACTGGTCTATCATATAAAATAAATTTCTTAATTTGGAACCATATAATTGGTAATAATTCCATAGAAATCGCAATTACTAGAGATGGTACATTATTTTACAGGAAAATACAAAAATATTTACATTAATCTCTTGGATTTCAACAGGTTTTATTCATCGAATTTTGAACATTGATTGTTGACTCTGGACGGGAGTATAAATCATTTCCCCAACCCCTTTGGATGCCGCATCCTGTTTCCCAGTTCATTGAAAACCCATAGGCTGGTGGTGCAAATTGAAGCTGTCCTGGATGTCCTGAGGCCGAGGCACGCACCAAGTTAAGTCCGTAGACCCATACCCGACGCAGATTCTATTAAAATTGCCTGTCATTGCCGTTGCCTCGGCATCGTTATTGTCCGTTCGTTCTCCTTGAATCCTGGGCTCCTTAGAACCCGGGACTGTGCCCTTTCCTTTATTTTACGTTTTCTATTTTTTTTTTGGGATGGCAGACATGCTTAGTCCCTTGGACGACAACGACGATGGCGACGTTGTCTTCTGGCAGGACCATTATTCTTCAACAACGTGCATTATATTATCCTTTGGCTAAAGGCATTTGTATGCTGGTCCCGGGCGCGAATTGCATTTGGGATCGGGTGGCTTTTTGGGTGGCATTTGGGTGGTTTTCGGGCTGCTCAGCTCTTTGGCCTTTCAGCTGTCGTCAGTGCAATTTGTATTGCCGCCCGTCGGTGGCGTTTGTAACTTGTTTTTTATTGGTTTTTCCGTTTTAAATTTCAATTTGGCGCCCTGTAAGCAAGATGTATGTACACGGCCTGAACGGCTAGACCTGCTTTAGCCCTATCCCCCTCGATAAGTCCGATGCATTTGCTTTTCTTTGGATCTGCAGAGCATATGTTGACATCGCCAGGTGCGCCAACGAGGAGCGATTTATTTGCGTCAGTGCTACCGGGTTGACAGTGTCAAGGTGTTGCAAGTTGTTCTTGTTACTGCAGTGTCTTGACTGCTAACTGAACTCTCATTCATGGGGGATGGAGTCAAAATATACCCAGTCCATTTCACACTTCAATTACAGGGAGAGAAAATACCTCAGAGCTTTTCCTTCCATATGTCTTGCTTGCTGGCCCTCTCAACACTTTTTTGAAAAGTTTTTCTTGCAGTGCCAGGTTATTATGCCATTAGGGTCTAGGGGGTAAGCACATTTTATACCGCATTTAACCCAAAACATGCCACTTAACAGAGAGCATTTATCAATTGGGTGGCAAAAGGGGAAGTGTGAGTTTTACCCAAACCTTACGTGATTCGCCGCCCTCGCATTATCAGCCATCGCCCATCAGGCAGCATCATCCTTAAACGTGTTAACCGCCCGCCCCTTTTTTTGCTGGTCTCCTGCCTCATGCCACACGCCCTCCCATGCCACCACATGACGCTGCACTCTGTACGATTATCGAGCGTTTCCGTTTCCGTTTGCTCGGCTCGTTGTGTGGCTTTAGGCCATGCCCCGAAAATTACATGCCTTTGTTTTTTATCTAATGCCAGGCGGCATTATGCCTAACCCTGGGTCTTAAGGTCCTTTTCGTTTCTCCTTCTCATTCTTTTTAACATTGCTTTTTGCCCCTGCCATGCCCCTTGCCTCTTCACATATGGAGGAACGTGTCCTGGAGAGTTTCCTTGAATTCAGATGCGCAATTCGATCTTTTATCAGTTGTCATCGTCGGCAAATTCACACATTCGCATGGGCATTTGTCGCTCTGCTTGATTTGTGCCATCATACCCAGCACAGTGGGTCGAAAACATGTACATTTTAGAGAAATTTAAAAAACATTACAGAGATATCTTACAGGAGGTTTTCTTCCCACTGTACCCCACTCACAGGATTACTCCAACTCCGTTTTATTTCCAGAGAAGCACATTGTTTCACGTGCCATTTCGCAGCTGAAATTTGAACTTTTTCGAGCACCCGAAGCAAAAGAACTAAACGTATTTGCAAATCCAGAGACTGACAGAAGGACACGCTGGGCGGACGGATGGATGGATGAAGATGTGTGCTAGATGCGTGCCTAAGTGTTGTGTTGCATTTACATGCGATGGCAATACAATTTGTGTTCGAGCAATGGGGGAGTTACGTATGTCCTTAGGTGGGATCTGATGGGGTGGGGGATTGAACAACTGGCGTTGAGGCGTGAATTGGATACGCACAAATCCAATGAAGCATCAGGAGAATCCGCAGGATGAGCCTGTATATGTCTGTGTGCGTGTGTATGGGGCATATTAAGCAAAAATTAGCAACAGTTGTGGTCCTGTCCTCGTGCGAGTTCCATTCCCGAATATGTCAAGTTAATTTAATGTAGCATGAAAAGGGGGAGTGGAGCATGGTGGGTGGAATCTATCTATACTGCGCCAGCTGTGGCGCCTAAATTTCCTCAGACATCATGTGTTGCCCGCCTACGTGCAATAATTTGTGCAATTACTTGGCAAATTTGTGCTGTCCTCCCAGCCCAACGACGTGCCACGCAAACACCCAAAAAAAAAAAACAAGAGACAGAACCGAACCGAAAAGACTAGAAAAAATTCTCAAATAAATTATGCCCTCGGCATTCTACAATTCTATTGCCAAATTCTTCTTTTTCGGTTTTTTCTTGCGTTCGAAATTATGCATTTAGTTTAAAAAACATGTGGAGCATGTAGAATAAACTACGTGAGGGGCATAGCCAAAAATTAAAAGCCAATGGCTTAGAAATATTGAAATATTTACATAGACGACGGAGGAGTAGGAGTCTGAGGAGGAGTAAGGAGGAGTAGAAGGAGGTCCTGCATCTCTTTTGGAAATTTTGTAATTTTTCAGTTCGCCGACTTTCTGGCTCATAAAAATGTCAAATCGTTTACATACACGTCACTTTTGTGACAACTACTTGACAGACATTAATACACTTAAGCTGCCTGGTAAGAACACGGGCATTATCCTTTAGCCAGCATCCTGCTAACCCCCACATCCTCACACCCCGGAGCCGCCACATCCTTGATCCCTTGAGCAAACGACAAGCGGATGCGATGGCGGCATGCCAACATAAATGACATAATATAATAAATCAACAGCGAGAGCAGATAGGAAAATAACAACAAAAAATTTGCTTAGACGACGAAACTCACATGAAGAAGTATTCTCCATCTCTTTACTAGCTCCGATGTCTATCTCTTTCGCCGCTCAAGATGTCAGGGGAGTCGCGTTTTATATTTTGTGCCCTCTTAACAAATTGCTTTTGTGCAAATTTTTGTCACATCCCAAAATACACACACACAGCCATGGACAAGATGGTAGAGCCAGCTGGGACATCCGCCCGCCATTTTCCCCAAAAGCTATTTAACTTCATTAGTGCATTTTTGGATGCTTGATATTCCACTTTTTTTGCCTTCAAAAGCCAAAGGGATTTGTCCACTTGACCGGATAATCAGGACATGCAATATGAGAAATCTATTTTTGAAATGAGTCTATCAAACAGTGAGAAAAATATATCACAGTATGGCTCTTTTAGGATGATTCAAATTTTAGTCAAGCATACTTTAGGGGGCAAAGTGAAAGATTCAAAAATTAAGTTATTTTCTTTAACAACATCTTATGTTAACTCCCAAAACCATCAACATCTTGAGCAGTTTATATTCACATCCTTCGACCATGCATGGTTCATTAGATTTTCGCAAACTATGACTTGGCTTTTTTGAGGGCTTCCTGCATCAGGCCGTCATAAATTCTAAATAAATAGATTTGTCATAAATTTTTCGGTGACTGCCATACAGCCACTTTTTTTACTTTTATATATGTAGAAATTTTATTCACATGATTAGCGCACTGCTACCCAAATGGCAGCTTAATCTAATCGTCTTATCAAAATTAATAACAAAACTATGTCTAAGCGGTGCTTAGGGCAAGATATGATTACAGGAAAGAAATAAAATGTGTTTGGTGAAAATTTTAAGTCAAGATCCGGTCTGGTAGGTCTTGAGGGTGAAATCTTTTTAATCTTCTCCTGACTCTTGTTCGTGGATCAGCATTGTTAATAGCTGCGGTGCCAAGTCTATTGGCAAGGCTGTTGGGGTGATCATTCAATCGTTGCATATATTTTTGAGAAAGCTTTTGCAGCTTGTCTCCGATTTTGGGCACGTTGAGATCGCGTTCAATGTCTCTTGTTCGGATGAACCACGGAGCTCCAGAGATCCTTCTAAGGGTTTTTGCTTGTAAAACCCGGATTTTATTTAGATGGGTTTTGGCAGCGATACCGTAAACCTGTAGCCCGTAGAAAAGGCTTGGCGCTAAAATAGATTTGTAAATTTGAACCTTGCATCCTAGCGTAAGCTTATTGCGTGGAGCAAGTAACCAGGCCATCCGAGCAACTTTGTTTTTAAAAGAATTTTGAACACATGTTATATGTCTGCCAAAAGTAAGTTTTTTATCCAGGGTGACACCAAGGTATTTATATGCAGGGAAAGCTCTTATTGGACTTCCATTAAGATTGACTCCAGGGCAGGAACTTCTTCGATTAGTAAATGTAACATTAGCACATTTGTCCGCATTTATTCGGATGTTCCAGTTCATAGCCCATTGGTGAAACGCATCTAGATATTCTTGCAAAGCAAAAGTAGCCGCCAAGATACTGGTACTTTTAGTTAGGACAGCAGTGTCATCAGCATATGTCGCAATTAAAACATCATTTTCGTTCACTTCCGTAATTGGAGTTTGGGTAGGCATATCCGAAGTATAAATGGAGTATAAAGTAGGGCCAAGGACGCTACCTTGGGGAACTCCAGCAGAAATCGGTTTAATGGACGACATATATCCATCTACAGATACATGGAAAGTTCGATCTTCCAGAAAGCTTTTTACAAGCTGGAACATTTGCGGTGTAAATATACTTTTAGCTTTATACAGAAGCCCAGGGTGCCACACTCTGTCAAAAGCCTGTTGAATATCCAGAAAGGCAGCAACTGCATACTCCTTCCTCTCTAATGCTTCTAAGCCAAAGTTGACAACTCTGTGTAGTTGCTCAGGAGTTCCGTGCTGAAGGCGAAAGCCGAACTGGAAATCCGGAATCACACTGGTGACGTTCTCGTCAGAAAGTAGTCTATTCAGTATCAGTCTTTCCATGATTTTTCCCAGAGATGAGTCTACGTCAGTTAGCGACTTTCCAGGTTTTGGGATCATGTGTATATTCGCCGATTTCCAAACTTTCGGGAAGTATCCAATAGTAAGTACACTGTTGAACAACATCACCAGAAATTGCAAGGCTTGATCCGGTAAAAGTCGAATCGTCCTGTTGTCCAAAAGGTCTTCACCGGGGGTTTTCTTTGGCGAAAGTTTACGAACAAGATCTTTCACCTCTGTCAGTGAGACAGGGTTAGCAGGCAGGCTCATTTGAAACGGAGATTCCAGAAACTCCTCAACTTGTTGACGTATACTTTCAGGCGAATAATCAAATGGCTTGAATCGTTGTTCTAGGTTGTTAGCAAACACTTCAGCCTTTTCTAGGCTCGTACGGCACCAATCACCTGAGGGGTTTCTAATGGCTGATTTTAGAGTTGGCTGATTTTTGTACCGTTTTGTGATACGCCACAGTGAATAGTTAGAACTAGCGTCTGTGTCCAGGCTTTCCAAAAGTCGGTCTATAGAATCTTGTTTTCTCTGGGCGAGCACCTTGCTAAGACAGTTAGCCAGCCGATGATATATCTGATGGATTCGGATGTCTCCCGTTCTTGTAAATTCTCTTCTGACTCTTCTCTTTAGGTTAAGGAGCGCAGCAATTCTTGGTGGTAGGTGGGGATGTCTAGAGGTATCTGTACTTCGATGATTGCTGGGTGCAGCTATCTCAGCAGCCTGGTTTATAAAGCGCATGAAAGTACTGATAGCATTGTCAATGTCAGAAGGATCCTGGATTTGAATGTTAATCTCGCCCAGCTGTTCTAGGTGGTTTTTGAAAGAGTTTATGTTAGCACCTCTGGCAAGGAGTCGTGGGCGCTGCGGATTTTTCACAGGCGTAGAATGGAGTGTGGCTAGAATAGGAGTGTGGTCCGAGGAGAGCTCATGGAGTGTTCTCACTTGTAGCCTGTCCATAGAGTATCCATTAATTATGAAGAAATCAAGCGCTGACGGTGTTAAAAGAGGGTTATATGAGTAAAAAGTGGGTTCACCCGTGGCAAGTACTTGGTAACGTCCATTTGCAATGGCTTCTTGCAACTGCTTACCCCTTCTACAGGCTCGTGAGTTTCCCCACCAAGCATGCTTGGCGTTATAATCACCGCCAGCAATGAACTTGCCACCAAAATCGGTCAGCAAGGATTCAAATTCTGATTGTATCCATGTTTCCGTTGGAGGTAGGTATATCGCCGCCACTGTGACATTCCCATCCGAAGTCTGTAATTGTACTCTCGCTATCTGTCTGTCATTGCTAGAGGTAGGGGGCAGGGGATAGTGACTTAGGGAATCCTTTATAATGACTGCAGATCCACCCCTATTGTTGCCACTGGGGTGATAAGCATGGTAGATGAGATAGCCTGGCAAGTAGATGCGCTGACCAGCACGCATGTGAGTTTCTGTGGCAAGCAATATGTCTATGTTATGAGTGCTGAGGAATAATCGAAGCTCTTCAGAAACTCTGACTAATCCACGAGCGTTCCACAATCCGATATTTATAGTTAATTGAGTCATTTCGGCAAACGCGCAATGAGAACCTGGACCAGCTCTCTGAACGATTTGTTGGACTCTGCATTTTCCTGCATCAGCTTAAATAGAGTGTCCAGTTTGGAATTGATGTCGCGGATGGCATTATCTATTATTGAGAATTTATGGTTGAGCCTAGGGTCAGAAGAAGAGCTTGCGTCACTCTGGAAGGTTGAGCTAGTCCTTGGTTGCATATCCTTGGGCCGAGCTATATCAGCATACGATATATTCGTTCTTAGGGCTTCACCAGGGATGAATCCACGAGAGACATGTCGTGGATTGGTTATCGGGAGTCTAGGCCTCGGTTTTAGTTTTTTAATTTTGTCTATTCTGACTGGGCAACTATTATCTGTTGAGACATGGTTACCGCCACAGTTTATACACAAGTATATATCGCTTACACAGAGTAAAGATCCAGTAGCATGAGGGCCACTACATTTACCACAAATAGGGTCCAGGACACAATAGTTTTTAGAGTGCCCAAAAATTTGGCATCTTTGGCATTGAAGTAGATCCTTTCTACGAGAAGCACGCTCAACAGTGACTCTGTATCTACCAAGTTGAGTTATTTTTAGGGACTCCGCTACATTAGCACTCTGCTTTAAATTGACAAAAAATAAATTTTGCCTAGTTTTAAAATTTATTGTAGCTTCGTTATCATCTTCGTTAACCGGAATGTTCTTCCAATCAGACTTTTTGGGGCAGTATATATTGAGGACCTCAAAGCCCTTGTCAGTAAATCCCTGTTCAATTTGTGATTTTGGAACGTTAGAATGGATTCCTTTGAGCACAACTCTGTATGGCTTGTCTTCTTTTAGCTGATGGTGCCAAAATTGGCAGTTAAGCGACGTTAGTTCATTAACAGCTGCTCGAAAAGCGTTAGAGTTGGCTGCATATATTCTGGAAACACCAAATTTGGAAGTACGAATGTAGTAGTTTGAGGAGCCAATGCTATGATCAAGAGCATTTTCCAATAAGACCGGATCGCTTACATTCGGAACGCAGATAGCAGGGATTTTGCTAGATTTTGCTGAATGGTCCTCTCCTCCAAGGGCACCAGTATCTCCATTGATGGAATCAACATCCTCCAGATCCTGTTCCATTTGATCTGCTTCAGCAGCCAGAATCGCGAAACGATTGCTACCCAATGCCTTTGCAAAGAAAGAATCAGCCGTCTTGTTGAGCGGGGTTGAAGTCTGCAGCTTAGCCTTGCGGATCGGGGGTGGAGCGAGAGCAGGTAAAGAGGACTGAGTCACTTCTTTGCGTTTTCGGCTGCCAGTTCGTCCAGGAGCTTGAAACAGACATTTTGAATTGCTTGGTTTATTTACCAACGAAGGTAATACATTTGCAAGCGGAGACGTAGTTGAACAAATGCTGCCGGATGTAGTTGCAGCCACGGTGTACGTAGAAGAATTGCCCAAACTTGTATTGGCGTTTGAAATAGTGCAGGTTACACTGGTAGTAGTGTTACTGCTAATTGTCACCATTGAGCTGGAGGTCCGTGTTTGTTCCGGCATACCTGTAAGGTAGGCAGATAGCTCTGAGCGCCGGTCGCGGATTTGGGATCTTATTTCTCCAGGGTCTGCACCAGCTATTTGTCTCATCTTATCAAATTTATCGCTCCTGCTGCTAGACTGACGGCGAGCAGATGACTCTTCCATTATATCAATAGTTTTCAGTTTAGAACCAAAAGTCTTCAGAATAATATGTAAACGACCTCCCGCTTACGCAATGCGTAGAGCGAGGGGTAAGACCAACACTCTTATTGTCTTACTTATCGCTGTTGACTTACTCGCTGTCGAAGTAGCCACTGCCCTGCAGCGACCAGAAGTAGCCACTGCCCTGCAGCGACCAAAAGTAGCCACTGCCCTGCAGCGACCAAAAGTAGACTTCGTGCGCAAGGTGTACACACGAGCGGTAAAAAGGCCTCAGCAGGATTACTTGAGATAATTGTTCGAAATAACAATAATATAAAATTTTTCTTCCACAAGAAAAATTTGCACAATTATTAGGTTAGTGTGACCAGGACCCAAGCGCTGTCACTTGATAGGTGTAATAAGTACAGCCACAGCCAGAGCCACACAAGGCAGCCCAGTCTTGGGCCTTGCGATGAAAAAGATGAAAAGCTATTTACATTTTGCTGCAAGGACAACGACAAGACTGGGATTGGCCACTGCAAAGGCAATTTATCATAAATATTTGTCAAGCAACTGCAGCAAGCTTATTTTACGCTCGGACACACACAAAAAAGTATGGCAACAGAAGAACTACAAAATAACTTAGCTTTATTCTCTATATATCTATGATCTAAGGTTGTGAGTGGATGGGGAATAGAAGATGAGGTGGGATAGGAAGTTTGTCTACAAGTACTGCCATATCAGCCAGATGGAGAGGATTACTCCGAGCACCAAGTCCATGGGCAGGCTGAAGGTGTTGCGACGGGCATGCTCGTTCCGGGCTATCTCGATGATCTTGTGGGTGGCCTGGAGCCACTGCTTCACCACAGCAGCCTCGGAGGCCACGAAGGAGTACTCCTCCCGCTTCCCACTGGATCCCCCAGATCCACCAGATCCATTCTCCTGCTGCTTCAACAGCAGATTGATGATCTTGTTGGCATTGGAGGTGGCCAGCTCCAGGGGCCTCTGCAGCTCCACGTGCTCCCAGTGGTAGTGTTGCCGGTAGGCCAGCCGCTTCTTCCGGATTTCTGTACAAACCAGACTGCGATCGAACAGGAACACCTTGGCCCTGTACTTTTTCCGGGTGGGAAAGTGCTGCGCGTCGAATTCCGTAGAGCGGCGGAAGTTTCCCAATTGCATGAGATCCAACTAGAATGGAAACATTCAATAAGTTTATTATTATAGAAATCCAGGATTGCCACATATGGCCCAAAACCATGTCCACATCTTGGCCAATTCTCATCCGACCCTTAAGCGGAATACCTCAAACGATTTCTAGTCCGATTCCCTTTCATTCTGCTTCAAAACCTGGCAACAAAATTTTCGATCGATATTTTTTAAATTTTTCTGATAGGACCCCTTGTAAAATCCAGGATTGCCACATGTGGCCCCAAACCATGTCCATATCTTGGCCAATTCTTATCCGATCCTTGAGCGGAATACCTCAAACGATTTCTAGTCCGATTCCCTTTCATTCTGCATCAAAACCTGGCAGCGAAATTTTCGATCGATATTTTTCAAATTTTTCTGATGGACCCCTTGTAAAATCCAGAATTGCCACATATGGCCCAAAACCATGTCCACATCTTGGCCAATTCTCATCCGACCCTTAAGCGGAATACCTCAAACGATTTCTAGTCCGATTCCCTTTCATTCTGCTTCAAAACCTGGCAACAAAATTTTCGATCGATATTTTTTAAATTTTTCTGATAGGACCCCTTGTAAAATCCAGGATTGCCACATGTGGCCCCAAACCATGTCCATATCTTGGCCAATTCTTATCCGATCCTTGAGCGGAATACCTCAAACGATTTCTAGTCCGATTCCCTTTCATTCTGCATCAAAACCTGGCAGCGAAATTTTCGATCGATATTTTTCAAATTTTTCTGATGGACCCCTTGTAAAATCCAGAATTGCCACATATGGCCCAAAACCATGTCCATATCTTTGCCAATTTTCATCCGATCCTTGAGCGGAATACCTCAAACGATTTCTAGTCCGATTCTCTTTCATTCTACGTCAAAGCCTGGTAACGAAATTTTCGATCTATATTTTTCAAATTTTTCTGATAGGACCCCTTGTAAAATCCGGGATTGCCCTATATGGCCCCAAACCATGTCCACATCTTGGCCAATTCTCATCCGATCCTTAAGCGGAATACCTCAAACGATTTCTAGTTTGATTCCCTTTCATTCTGCATCAAAACCTGGCAACGAAATTTTCGATCGATATTTTTCAAATTTTTCTGATAGGACCCCTTGTAAAATCCAGGATTGCCACATATGGCCGCAAACCATGTCCATATCTTTGCCAATTCTCATCCGATCCTTGAGCGGAATACCTCAAACGATATCTAGTTCGATTCACTTTTAAGTTTCTTGATGCATTATTCTTTTTCTTACCTCGTTGAGCTCCTCGATGTTGGGAATCTCCTCGGCCTGGTTGACCACATCCAGTGCACGTCGCATTCGCGTCTCCAATTTGCAAACAGCTGTCAGCACAGGCTTGCAACTAATGCCACTCTTGTAGAATTCCTGATATACAATTTTTACATTTTAAACATTAGTTTATTTGTGAGAAGAAGATATCTTACCGATATAAATTGCTGCAGAAGCAATGGATATCTTGTCAGTCTTTGGATGGGCTGAACTAGGAAGCTGTCGATGCCCAGCTTGTCTTTTATCGAAGTTTGATAGGTCTATGGGTTAATTTTTTAATTATAATTTATGTTATTTGATACTGTTTATGGTATTTTGTTTACCTGAAGCCACTCCCTATTTTCCTGTCGTAGCTGCATAGAGGATTTTTTGCCCATCGTGAAGCTAACATAGCAATAAAAGTGATTTTTCTGAAAGAAAAAATTGAAATATATGTACCTCTTGAAACCTTTGTGTCTCAGCCATGTGCTTTAGTCTAACACTTGGCACATCGTTGATATATATAGTATACACATGCTAGTCTGCCTGGTGGCGAAATCATAATTTCTTAAGCATTTAAGTCACGTAACTTTCAGTCGAGAGGGGCTTGGGTTTTTTGAGGGGAAAACCTTGGCAAAGCTAGAGCGAAAATTTGAAATTCCTGTCGCTATCTGTGGCCAATGCCAATGCAAATGTTTTCCCAAAACCCAAAACTAGTGCAAACTGCAAAGAAAATTGGTTGTCTAACGATTTCCTTTCCATTTTAATTTCATTAGCTTTGCCTGGCTGCGGAATCAGAACTCTCGAAGTTGTGCATTTAGCCAAAGATATGATAATCATCTCTGTCTCAGCGGGTTCAGTCATAATATTTCCCTTTCCCTCCCGGAGGTCTCTGTTTTGCATGTCTAATGCGATTTAGCCAGCTGAATGCCTTAAACAATTGTCGTTGTCTGTCTTCCGGCCAAAGGTGACAATCTATTTTTGCATTTTGCTAAATTCTGCCTGGGGTGGGCGGACATTTTATTAGCATGAAATTTCTCACTGCAGTGCATCCCGTCTAATTTAGTAATTGGTACTGTGTGTGAATAAAAATGGGGAATATAAACGGTATAAACACTGCTCTGTAAATCACATAAAAGTGTCTAAATGGGGAACTCACATTTGCTCGAAATATTGGACAATATTATTAACAAACATTTAGTACCACTAATAGCTATAAATTCTTATTACTCATACTTTTAAGACTATTGGCCATAAAATAAATCTTATATCTTATAAATTTGTCAAAAATATAAGGAAAGAACCTCATACCCCTCAGAATCTCTCTGTATAGATACAATTTATAGCCACCAGAGGTTGCCCCCTTTCAAAGTCATCATCATTTGTTTATTTGATACTGAACATCAACATTTCAGATCTGGAAATCGATTGAAGCCATTTGAAAAACCCCTCATCTCAAATGTCAGTCCGAATGTACGAAAACTTTTAATTGATTTTGCGCCTGCGGTTGGTGAGAGAAATCAGTCTGATCGACACGCTTGTCACTTGATGTTTTGGCCATTTAAAGCCGATTAATAAATGAAGGCGTCTCTATTTATGGCCACTGGACAGATCTTCGGACTTTTGTGGTAATCAGGTTCAGACTGGAGACTCGACCAAGGTCTAACATTAATCAATACTAGGCCTCTCTGGTCAGAACATCAATTCTCGTGTCAGAACTAATCGAATTGGCAATTGTTTGTGAAAAGCCTCTAGTCGGGAGGCATTTTGACGGAAAAGCTGAGGAGGAAACTCATAATATTAGTTTATTTTATATTTACCAACAAATTGTGTGCGTCTTTTGTTTATACAACATGTTGCCAAAATGAGCGGGGAAAAAGAAAATATTTGAAAATACGTATAAACAAATTTCTGAACACTTTTATGATATATTTAGCGAAATTTTTCGCTTAACGCTTGTCCTGTGAGTCAGAAATCCGATTGCAAAGTGGTTGCAAGAAATAAAAATAACAAAAATCAGCATAAATCAGTTCCGAAGGGGGCTTATAGCATGTCTGTTGAACATTAAGATGCCAAAATCCTCAGGGCGCTCCAACAAGAATTTTACCTGCTATGGGAACAGTTTTTCAAACTGTACCGCATATTTCCTTCATTTTTGTGGCATTTATTTGAGATTTCTTGGAAGCACCGAGTGACATAAGAGAATTGCGTCCGAATTGCGTCCAAAGAATTCCACAGGCCACAGACAATTTCAATTTAAATTGATCGTTCGTATTGTCAACACTTAAGTCCACATGGCCACATGGCCGCTGTGGAGAGTGCCCCGAAAAAAAATCATTCCGAAATGAGCACTTTTAACGAGATCCACTGAAGTGTAATTCATGTTGATTTGGGGATTTCTCTATAGCCATATCTGACATACACAATATATATATCTGTAGTTCTATCGCTCAATTGTCGACTCTCCCCGAATACGCCAAACCGATGACGTCAACTGCCGGCAAATGAAGCCTCCAAGCCCAGACGTAAAAAATAAAATGTCTGTTTGCCCTAACAATTTCTAACTGATTTTCGTTACTGAGTGCGACCTTTTGTGTTCGGTTTTTATTTTACTTAAAAATTATTGTGTTCTGGTGATTATTTCAATCTTATCGGGGAATTCGCTGAGCTCCCCCATTCGTCATTTCGAAAATAATCCGAGTTGTTATTTTTTTGGCTTCTTCATTGATTTAATTTATGTGCCACACGCAGCGGCATATGAATGAGATATGCTGACACACTTGTAGCGAGGTGTGAGCCAGAAACCATTACAAGGAATAAAATAATAAATAAATATATTATTTATTTAAAGCGTTAATTGACATTCCCAAACGGTTTGCGTAACCCACGAGGAGAAGTGCTTAATTTGCATTAAGTCGCAGCGAGGCGGGTTAAAAATAAAATAAAAAATCTGAAAAATGCTTAACCAGGCAAAACGTAATGAAGAAACCGTCACTCATCACTTAGGCAATCGCAGGTGTCAAGTGGAGAAAAAAAAATATATAATTAATTCCACTCTGAGTAAATATTTGAGGTTTGAATTTCGTTTGGAGTGCCTACGGAAGACAAAAGAATATTTGATCGATTGGCCGGCAGAGATGTCGGAACCTGTCTAACGGCTACTTGGCTAAGTGACACGAGTTTGGCTAATGGGCCCAACCCACGCAGACTCCCTAGACTCACCTCGAAGTGTACGGCAAACTCGTCGAAGAGACCTTTTAGGTCCCTTTGATTTCGCAGCATTAGCGGCAGTATCTCCTGCTCGTGAAGCTGAAGTATCTCCGAGATGTTTCCGATTAACAGCTTCTGCTTCTCCTCGCCACTAAGTCCTTCCGGCACATCCTCCTTGTCCTTGAGCTGGCCGTAGTTGGCCAGACCCTTTTTCAAATTGTTCACGTAGTTGACCTCGGTCTGGATGAGCTCGTCAATGATGAAGCTGATCTTCTTGGAGGCATAGATCTCGCTCTGATCGCAGGGAAAGAGATTCTCGAGAGAAAGCGTGTCTTCGTCCTCGTGGCTGTTGGATAATACATACCGATGATTGAGTGTAAATTGTTAATGTCAGTTAAAGTGCTAAACGGAATGGGTTTTGTGAACTTTATGGTACTTACTACTCGTCGCCCAGAGTCTCGAAGCTGAGGGTGTGCGAGGGGAAGGTGTGGAAGCCATTGTGTTGTGTTCGAAATGTTGGCGATGAGTTCGCCGGTGTTGCTGATGTTGAACAGGTATTGATGGAAGTAAGTGAGATGCCGCTGGAAACAAACAGACGTGACAGAAACACAACAAAAACAAAAGCCATGAGAACCTTTTTGATTGTATAGGGGACAGTACACTGTGAACCCCTTTAAATCACTCTTAGATAACCCTTCTAACCATAAGCACTTCCTTTATAAAGTTTTACAAACCATGTTATCTTTTAATAACTTCCTTCCTCTGCCATTGATAAATAAAAAACATTTCTTATCTATAATCAAACTCAAAAATTACCATGCTTATATGTATCCACTATTCATTACTTTTGCTTTGCGAATTACCGTGAATAAGCTTTAAAAATAACTCAACAGAGTCATAGATCCACGCTGCGGATACGCTATCTTATCACGTATACGCACAGTTGGTTTGGTGTAAGACAATACTACAATTGTTGGGAACAAAGGGCGTAGTTCACTTAATGGAATAAACCACAAAAGCAGCTGCCAAATGGAGTAGCTAATTTAAATCAAGCTAGATTTAGACTTTAACCCTACCTATCGTTATCCAGCAGACTGGCTTGCTTCTCCAACTTTCCATTCGTGGGCGTTGTTGGGGTTTTGGGCGGTGTGGTTGTGGTGGGCGGGGAGTCCCTCGACTCGAAGATGGGGATTTCTTTCACCGAGGCCCTGTCAACCACATCGATCGACTTGGCCTTATCGTCACTGTCGGTTAGTATGTGCAAATAGACGTTAAGAACCTGCACCAGTAAGATCACAATAAATGTTACTGCCACGGAAATCACATCCAACCAATTTAACGTGAACAGTGTCAACTCCATGGTTGGTTTCTTTTTCACAACTTTTTGTTGGACTTATTGGCGTTTTTCGAATTAGGCTTTTATGGCAACCGCCGACGGTTTCGTCGCATTTTTTCTGGCCAACACCCGGGTACCCGTACCGATCCGATCCACTCCGATTCAAATGCGAAACTTGATTGAGCGGCGGGTACCCGAAAGCATTCTACAAACCTGCGAAACTAAAAGCTTTAAAGCTTTGTGGGTTTCTCTCAATATTTCAATATTTCAGTCGATCACTGCTCTTTAAGTTGAAAAACTCTCTTTTTAGATGACCACGCGCCGAGCACTTTGTTTGTAAACATCGAAAAGTGATTCGAAACTGTGAAAATGAGATCAAAGTCTGGTGGCATTGGGATAGAATGCCTGTAACACTTTTGCTTTCATCATCGAAACTGAAATAATAAAGCGCCATATGATTCCATATTTGCATAGCCATTAGGGGTCTCTGGGTAATGGCTAATGGCCGGCAATAACTGTAATTATACTACTACTACCAATAATCATACACTATCGTGCAACTATAGCCTTGAACTTTTAAATTGATTGTTTAGAGTGTATCGATTGCAAACTGGTTGTTAGACTTTCTGGGCCTATAAATCAAATTTTGAATAGTTTTTGGCTCAATAGCGTTTATCTTTAAATTGTCGTTTAAACTATTCTATCCTCGCATTATTTGTTTAATTTTTAAACGGATGATCTCAGAGAGATCACCGGAAAAGCAACAATTGCCGTCTGTTTTGTCATTTGCATTTTTCGAGAATTTCACTTGCTAAATTGCTCACATTTTATTGGCTTTATTATTAATACAATTGATTTTTTTTTTTTATTGAAATCAAAAGAATACCCCGATGAGTCTGCAAAAAATATACAAAAAAAAAACGATGGGAATTATAAATAAACATCGAACACTTCTGGGCGCGATTGATGAATAGCAAGCAAGCAATAATAATTGCTTACATTTATTTATATGCGCCATTTGTTTATTTTTATACATTTTCTTAGTGATGTCACAGACAGAAACAAGTCGTTTCGCTGTTTCAAGTATTGCGTGTCGTATCATTAACAATATTCCGAGCGATGCGGTGGAGGAGATCGGGAGACTATAGCCCCAGCTGCCTCACGTCGGGTTCTCATGACAACGGCGATGGCGTGCGACCTCTCCATGATAGATTCATTTGTTTTGACGGCTGTGAAGCGTGTGACTTTACAGGCGGAAGGTGGAAGGAAGTAGCGGATGTTTCCTCCACAAAAATGTATTATAAAAATATTTCATTAATGAATAATTGGGTGAAAGATAAAAACAAGGTCGCGTCTTGATTTTCTTTTTAATTTAATTTTTGTTTAATAGCGCCTAGGTATACATATACAAAAAACACAGGCACTGAAGAAGGCTCAACAAATTGCATTTTGTGACAACATTAATACAGCAATATGCACAGATCCATTAGGTTACTAAGCTTAGAATACGATATTTGGCGATTTAGCATTTAAATCATATGATTTTTGTCTCGCTCTTGCGAACAACAATGAGCCAAAGTGCTTAGGACTTTTTAGATGTCCTGGCTGCCTTAGAGGCAGATCCCCCGATTGAATAGAAGAGCTGTGGAAACTATGTTTCCATTCTAACGTTTTCTCATTCCGAAAAATGTCCCTGGTGTCCTTTAACAGGGATCTAGCTGGCCGCATACCAAGTGGTGCGATTGCCGACAGTTTCTTCGTCTGGTCTGGGCATTATCCAGATGTTACCGATGCCACTGTCCGTGCTGAAGCGATTGGAATCGCGGTAAAGCGAAAAACTGGGAGCCTTACGATGCAGGTGATCATTTTCGCGGCAATAGCGCTCCTGCAGCTTCTGCCGCTCCTCGTTGGCAAAGTTATTGATCATGTCCCGGATGAGGTCCAGCCATAAAGCTATCTGGGCAGCGTCTGCGGTGAATTCGCACTCCTGCTGCTTCCTTCGCTCATAGTAGAGCGTGAAGGACTTGGTCTTGGCCGAAATACCGATGTGCTCGCAGGGATAGCGACCGTGGAAGATCAGGTTCTTGTTCTTCATCTCCGTGTAGATGATGCACTTGTCGAAAATGAACACCTTGGCGCGGTAGCTGCGCTTCTGCTTGTAGTCGAACACCTGGAACTCGTCCACCTTCCGGAATTTGCCCTGGTAGTAGACATTGAACTGCAAAGAGTAGATAGTTAGAAAAGTTACAATGACGTAAGTCGATAGAAAACCAACCTCATGACAGTCTACTATGTCATTGATGATCTCCGATTCGTTAGTGGTGATCAGAAGGGTGCGGAAGCGCTTCTCCAACCGACAGCAAGACTCGATAAGTGGTTTCATCACGAGATCACGGTTCTTGAAGAAGGTCTATAAAGTATTTTAAATAATAAGAATAATATATAGGAATATTTTATCCAATTATAAAATCCTTACATTAATAAACTGTGTAAGGAGCAAAGGATAACGAGCCATGCGCTGAATGGGTTGGACCAAGAAGCTATTGATTCCCAGTTTATCATCCAGTTCCATCCGAATACTCTGTAAATAAATATTACATTAATAATACTTAATATATTTAGATTTTTGTTGAAACTTACAAGGAAGTAATTTTTGTAGATATCACACAGCTTGAGGGACTTTTGCTTGTTCATTGTAAAGATCACATAGCCATAGAAACAATTTTGCTAAAAATTGGAAAAGAAATCATTATTTTTGAAATAAATATCTTTAATTACATTTACTCACATCCACCAATTGCAGAAACTCGTCAAATAAACGTTTCAAATCCCGACGATTACGTTGCAGCATGGGCAGGAACTCATCGCGATGGAATTCAGCTATTTGTTCGATATTTCCAAATAAATCATACTTCTTGCCTCTCAATCCCATCGGAAGGTCCTTGCGCTGGAAGATATTGCCATAGTTCTTGATGCCCAGGAACAGGTTGTTCACATAGGCCTCCTCCGTTTTGATCAGCTCCTCCAGAATGGGGAGAACGCACTTGTCGCTTTTCTCGCGCAACTGGATCTCCTCTTCCTCGTTCCTAAAACATACAATTATTTTTAATAAATATTTAGTGGATTTATTTTATAAGTATAAGAGCTAAGAACTCACTCATCTCTGGGCTGATAGAGGGAGTTAAACTTGGTGACAACATGCTCGTTGGTGGTCCCAATGATTTCAGTCTTTCGTCTCGGCGTGGAACGATAGTTTCTGTGAAAGGAAGGGGATTTGGGTTCTCGTTATAGAGCTTGTTATCGGTGGCTTTATGAAAATAACCCCCCAGTAAAGACTAAGAAAAACAACAACAGGAACGAGCGCAAATGTGATAAGTAGTTAGATAAACCAACCTCCACCCGAGACTTTCGAGTGAGTCAGCTGGAGAGGAGGCCCAATGATAAGAACGGTAGCAACCTTAAGACAGAGATAATGCCTCTACGATGAATCAGAGACCTGGAGTCTAAAGTGTCAATCCGGAGACTCCCTCCCTCTAACTATAGCCTCCCTCTCACTATCGAACAGATTGGTCTGTTTGTCCAGGTTGAATATACTGAGAGCCTCCTCGAATGCTCTGGCCATTAGGGTTACAATCCACATAATTAAGTCCAGTTGCTTGATGATGAACCAAGAGATTAGGATTATCATGACGATTGCCATGGCGGTACTGATAAAGCCCGTTACCTAAAAAAATATTTTGAAAAATGGCTAAGGTCACAGGGCAACCGGAAAGTGATGGTACAGACCCCTGCCACCCAGCCCTCGGTATCCAGATTCAATGACTCGGTAGACGCGCGCAAACCGTGGGAACTGGATCGAAAAAGTGTTCCTCTCTCTTCTTGATTCGAATCTACAGTTGAACGCCTTATAGACTTGTCTTGGGAATCCTTCCTTTCTTCTATAATATCGTGCATACTGTACGTATCTCTCCTTATTTCCACTTCGTCGGAAATGCTTGCAGTTTTTCGAGGCTTGTCTTCAGATTTTCCCGACGAGAGCGAACTCGGGGGCATACCAGGGGGCTGATACACGTCCATGGAGTCCAATGAGGTTTCCGGAGTCATTGGAATCTTTTTTCCCGGCGGCAATGGCCGCACCTTCTTTTTCTTTCGTCGTGGAAAAGGATCATCACTGGTCCCGGTGCCCTGGGAGACATAGGTAGGCTTCGGCTTCGGCGGTACCTCCACCCATACCCGCTCCTCGCGCTCCACCAAAGCCTCTTCTGAGACATCTCTATTCAACCGACGACCAGCCTCGACGTCGTCGTCCTCCTGGCCTTTCCGGGAGTCATCCATTTTCGTGCTGAAGCTGAATCAACCCAGCCAGCCAGAGAGACATTTTCCAAATTTTGTCATTGCTCTCGAAACTAGAAATTGCCTGCTCTGCTCACTATTTTTCGTATCATTTTTTTTGGGCATTTCCACCAAGACCCACCAACCGGTTTGCCGGAAAGTGCTCCAAAACCCAATTAACACTCTGCCAATTAAGCTCTGATACTGCGAGTGTCGCGAATAGTTGAAGCTTTTATGGCTAGAATCGCATAATTTGATTTTGACACACCGTAAAGGAGGCTCAGTGACCGCGAAATCCATTTAACAAACTTTGTGGGAAGGCCATTTCCAAGAAGGGGATATATTCCGGCTTAAATCACGATAAGTAAAGTCTGTTTAACTATTTGTCTGCCAAAAGCAATTATTATTCAACTGTTAAAATGTCGAAATAAAAAGTTAGAAACTTGATAGCTAATAGTTGGTAGTACTAGTAATTCTTCCATTACTATCTCTTTTTTAAATAAAAACTTATTGTTTACCATTCTGTAAATAGCATAACCTTGATGCACCTTATCTTTTGTAATCCCTATACCTCTTCTATTACTCATATATGTATCACACACCCACCCACCGTATCAAAAACTATAAAAACCTTATCATCAGCAAACACTCACCTCGGAAAGTCCTTATCGTTGCGCATTTTTAGCGGCATGGTTTGGGATTGATCGGCGCTAATGGATCGCTGCACCTGTTGTGGCACCTGGGAATCCCCATCGCCCCCCACGGCCAGTACCTCCGAGGCGCTGTGCTCGATAATGTGTTCCTCGGAATGATCAACCACATGCGGATCCGTTTCAAAGTCCGATATTTGATCCACTTCGTCCTCGGATCGCACCTCATCGATATTGGGGATGATGTCCGCCCCACTGCCCGGGGTGCTGGGTATGGAGCTGGTCCGCTTGCTGCCCAGTCCCAAAAGGCGGATACGACGTGGTGGTGTGGCCGGAGGAGTGCCATGGTCGCTGGCGAACTCCTCGAAGGATGGATGACGCCGGTTCTCCAAGAGCTTCAGACTGTTACGCTCCTGCTTTTGGAAGAAGATGTTCGCCTTGTGCGCCTCGAAGCGGTGCACCTTTTCGCGAACGTTGAGCCAAGCGGGATCGGGAGAGGTGGGAGTGCCCGCATCTGGACTGCCCTCGACGGCGGCCCGCATCTTGAGCAGAGATCGGCGGTTGAAGGCGCTCTCCGTGTCCGAGTTAACCGAGTACGAGAGCTGGAACGAGCTGGAACTGGAGCTGCTGGCGGAGGTGCTGTCTCTCCGTGCGACGTCGTTGGAATCCGGAGTACAACTGCCAGTGGGTTCGAGTGTGCTGGAGTGGCGCTCCTGCTCCGCCGCCTGCTGGCTGATGCGGCGGCGAGAGTTTCTTTTGTTGAAGTTTCTGTTGCTGAGGTTCCGCTCCCGGCGGAAAGGCAGGGGGCTGAGATCTTCGTCGGCCATTTTGGAAGCCTCTTAGCACTGATAAGCCTTATCAGAAGTGGTTTTTCTTTTCAATTCTACGTCTCTAATGGGTCTCTCTTCCACTTAGTCTTAGTCGAGCATTTCACTCTCGGGCTTTTCAGTTCTCGCTAAAACAAAAAACCCCCCACGCTCCAGCTGATTTTTATGGCCAAAGCTTTTTTTTTTATTTATTTTTTTGTTTTTGTCACCGCCAGCCAAGTATATATAGAATGTTTATCTTTCGGTTTTTTTTTTGCCTTATTTTTTTTGTTTTTGGTGGAAACACGTATTCGTATCGCTCAGTGCGCTGTTTTGCCTTTTGCTTTTTATTCTTATTTCGCCAGCTATTGCGCTGCAAAAAACAAAAATGTCTAATTAAAAAGCTTATAAATAAATAATTGAAATCGAGTTTGTACAGCTAATTAGCCATTTAGGAGGGCGGTTAGACAAAATGGTGTCAAAAATGGTAAATTACCAGATCACTGCATGGGAGCTTGATGAACATGAATACGTATCTTTATAATAAAGTCTTATATAAGATTAAAATACACACACACTAAACTAATCCCTCTAATCCCCCACGATCTATGCAGATACTTAAATATAATATTTACTTTAGCATATAGAGTAAAGCTATTAATTTTAATGGCAAATGACGTCGGAGGTTCCACACTATATTTGCAAAGTCACAAATTCTGTGTATAGTTAATTATGGGTGACGTTGGTTTGGTTGTTTAAACAAAATAGCCAAGTATATAGCCGCAAATGAGGCGAAAAGCAAATGAAAAGCTTGAGGAGGAAGTACAAAGTTCCCTCTGAACAAAAGAAAGTCACAAAATCGCTGAAATGCATTTCAAATCCGCAATTGCCTTCGACATGGTTTTTGAAGCCATTGTGTCTGTAATAGAAATCTCCAACTAATTTAAATCTCAAGGTAATTTCCCTTCCAATCTAGTGAGCCCTGTAATTTCAATTCTATGATAGACCTCATCATACTTTTCATTCCCAGTTCCATTTCGTAGTCCTAGTCAGCAAGATCTCAAAAGTGAATAAGACCCGAAATTTTACAAAATTTTCCGTTGTAAACGAATTTTTTTTATATTATTTCGTAATATGTCGCATGTGAACATCTTCGAGAGCGTCAAGAAACTGAAGAAGGCCAGTAAGGATGAGATTATCGTCGATATTGCCACACGCAGGAATGTAAGATTCAACGACTTATCCAGGCTGGTGGATGAGGTCTGCAGTGGCTTGGAAGAGGGTCTCCGCGGCGGGTTCCTTTGCATGCGCCGGGGGAAGTTCTGCCTGAACTACACTTTGGACTCAGCTTTCAGTTCCACCCGTAAGAATTCCGCTTTTACCCGTAACAATTGCGGATATCCCTTCAAGTCAACTTCCGCGAGGAGCAAGAGAAGCACATTCAACAAGCATGTGAGAAAAAACGAGAGCTCTGTCATCAAATTGTAGATGAGAAGTTGATCCTTTTTGGCCCAGAGGATGCTGGATATTACGTGGGGCGGCTTTACCAATTCGGACCATATCATGGACCTTCATAGTGTCCACCTACTACCTATTATCAATAAACAGTAGCCCCACAATGCACATATTGCGCCTTTATGACCCAGTTAGATAAGATCCTAGTTCGGCACTATCTTATCGAAATACTTATGTTATACAACTGGCCTTTATTGCACTGATCAACCTGTGTGCACTTCCACGGAAAGTGCTTCCCCTCCTATGGGGACTGTTCTTATCTGCCGTGATACAGATTCGAGAGGTCTTTTCTATAATTACAAAGTCTAGGTTAGTGAGTAACCAAAATAATAGCCATCTAGCAGATCATAATCTGCCAAAAAATCTGCAAGCTTCTGGGGGGAATTTTTTAATCGTTATTTATAGACTGCAAACTGGTTATAGCCGCCTAATTGGGCTTCATGCAAGTTTCATTGTGTTTACCCATTAAGCTCCAAATGGAAAGGGTATATTCATTTGGGTCTAATTAGCAGGTAATGTAAGCTTCGGCGATGAGATACACGATCGATTCGACAACACCTTTCATAATGTTTGAATGGGTTTTAAAGCCACTTCTTGGAATTTCCGGCTCACACCTACTGCCTTTGGTAATCGGAAAGCGGGGGAAGTTTTGTTGTGTTATCTAAATGGCTTTTATCAAAAAAATTGTCGTGATAGAGTGCAAGCAAATAGTGTTACGCATGGAAACCTTGAATCGATCACCCAATTAGATGATGCGTTTCCAATTCGAGTGACAAACGCAGAGTCAGCTAACAATATAAGGGTTCTGAAGCACTGAAATGTATCTGTCTGAGTGTCTGTTTAGTCAGCCGATAAAAAAAGATACAAATGAGGGAACTAGGCTAAACAGAATAATGGCTAAAAGTGGGAAAACGCTCGTTACTGACACGAGTTAGTACGACAGCTAGAGAATTTGTTTCGGATTTTAAAAACAGATTTATTTCCGACAAGTCTATGTTAATGGAGTTTCCAAGAATGTCAGGTTGTGGCACTTCTAACTTAGAGGGTTTACTTTTGAGGGTTATATCTGGAAAATACTTGATTTATTTTTCAGTTTTTATTAATTATGGTTTCGAGTTTTAATTATCACAGTTTGTAATTTGTGGACACGTGTTAATGAGACAGTTTTGTAAGCGCGTGCAGACTGGATGGTTTCATTTTTAATTTGTTCACCGTTTGCCATTTTCGAATACACTTGCCAATTCCGGCACTTACGTTTTAGGGTTCAACTTGCGACTTATTTGTATCGCTTTTATAAGGTCACGCTGCGTATACGCAATGTTTTTTTGTTCGCTTTCAGCTGGAACTGTTAACCGTTCTTGGCAGCGATCGTTGCCGCCGGAAGAGCGAAAGAGAGGCGACGAGGGCGGCCGATAGAGTAGGCAACAGTCGTGTGTCAACGGAGACCGGAACGTTCGCTCACCTGTGCTTTTGAATTCGCACTGACGGTTAAAATTTGCACTGCAAGGCATGGTGTGAGAAATATCAGCTCTCGCGGATCGGGCCGGAATAGCTCTCTATTTTCATTCATTTTTTATACACTTCTCCCGCTCGCTGTCTGGTTTTAACTGTTTGCCAGCCAACTTTATAATCATTTTTTTATGTGCTCGCTTTTTTTTATTATTTAGATTGCTCTCTCGACGACTTAGCGGTCTGTGTCGCATTTTCCACAGCAAATTATTGTCATAGTTCCGCCTGCTCCGCCCCCTTGCCGGTTCGTGCTCTGCCACTGCAGGCGGCATAAATTCTTAATTAGTCCCCCAAGTAGTCTGTGCCACATAGATCAGATTCCAAAACAAACCCCCAATCCTTTTCAGTTTCCCCTGACTAATCACGAATTTCAAGACTAAGAGAAGCCCCTACCTGGTGAGTCCACTTCTTGATTTTTTAGAATATTTTTCCACTTGTCCCGGTCCCGGTCCCGGTCCTGTCATGCACTCGTCAGCGTGTTCAAAATTTCTGTTTCATCGCCCGGGGTGGCGATGGTAGAAAGATTGTCATATCTTATCAGACGACGAGGTCTACGCGCGCAATCGAAACCGCCAACACGCAGTCGCGTTAAAGGCCACAAATCAGCCATTTGCTTGCCGTTGCCGTGGATTTCAGCTTAATTCTCGGCTAGCCGCTTCTCTGTTTGCGTTCATTTGGCTTTTTTGCCCAAAACTCTTTAGCTTTTTGCACTTTTCTGCTTATCTTTGCGCATTTTCGAGCGTATATGTTTACGCCGCCCCACCGCCCCACCGACACCGCCGCCGACGAAACTCGGCCAAAACGTATGGCATTCTTCCCACCCAACCAGACCAGCCAGTGGGTCTTTTTGGGGACTCCCATGGGTTTTGCAAGCTGGTGAAATCGATGGAGTTTTATTGCATGCAATGTTTGGGTAGTCCCAGAATGATAAGAAAAAGAAGGGGAATCCCAATGGCAATGTTAAGATTTTAAGTACGTTTTAAATAAATAATTAATGTATTTTTTAATAATATTTAAATTCCATACATAAAAAGGTTTATTATTTTATCTTATCAAATTACATTTTAATATTAAATTCTTTTTAAGAGTGGTCTACATGGTTTTTTCCCATCTGTCATGATTTTTTAATTTAAACTGACGCGCTCAAAAAAAGTGCTGCCTATTCAAACAAATACCCCATGTTGCCACATCTTTGAACTCGGGTTTATTTATATTTTTGCCGCTGCCACAAATTCTCATACTAATTGGAAGTTTATTGTTTCTATTTTTACTTCCAAAAGGCTTATTCAGTCAGTAACTCAATTTTATTTGCATTTTGCGTGATAGTTTCTAGTTATCTGGGATATTTTTGAATTCGCTTCGCCAATAATGCAAATTCGCCGCAACTAGTCAAGTTCCCAACCCGCTAGAGATTGGTAGTGTTAGTAAGTGCCTTCATTGTTAACGGTCATCAATTTGAAACAAGAAACACTTTAAATATGCTAATAAAATATTGCTTATGATATCGTTTTATAACCTAGTTTCTGCCAAAAAAACTCTAAAATAATAATTGATAAAAAATATTCAACAACAAATATTCATGGCTACTTTAGATTTGAATTTTATTGATAGGGAAGAAATAATTCATCTTAAGCCTAAAAAAAACTAAATTTTACTAAAAACTAATGCCAATTTTAATGAAAAATAACTGTGATTAAGCCGACAACCCTGCCGCGTGAACCTGAGATGCCACCCACATAACCATACATCCAAGATGCACTCGAATTGCGTCGCCTGGCACCGCCAGTTCAGATCCAAATTAACCAAAGTCCAGGCCCCAGCGCCGTATGTTGGCGTTTCGAATTTCCTGGCGTTGCTAATTGACGATTTCCTATTAGCTGTTTATTGCAATCAGTGAAATTCGATTTAATTTCTTTTGATGCACTGAGGTGTAGGACAATTACAATGCCCAGACATCCTAAGATGCAGAATCCCCTTTTGAAAAATATGTTTTTCTCAGTTCTTTAGTTGACTTTTATTATTTAAACTATAATTAAGGTGGGCAGTCAACAAAACTCGTTGCTCCACTAAAAGCGCTAACAAATATTTATTTATTTTTTTTTGCTACTATAATTGGTTTAAAATTGAATTCTCTTCCCGAGAGACAGAGAGTGGAAGATAGGTCAGAAGAGTGTGCCTTTTGGAGACTTTTGTGCAAAAAACAAGATTCCAAATTAGGAATTCAAGCTTGAAATTCTTTATTCTGCATATTAAAAGGCTGTCCAAGTGTAAGAGAGTGTGTTTCTGATCTAAATAACTGGTTAAATATATTAACTAATTCATTAAATTCGTTTCCTTTGGACGCCCACTTGCCAGCGCATCTGCTCTCACCGCAGTAGTTAGCCGTACGGCTTACGAGGAGAGGCTCCAACTAGGAGAGGATACCTCTCCCAATGCTCCCCACTATTCCAAGAATACCCTCGCGAGAGTAAAAAGCTTATGGCGGGGGTTGGACAACTGAGAAGTACACCTGAAAAAATTAAGATATTTTAAACATATAAATTTTATATTATTGTTAATAAAAATGAAAATAATATTTGATGAAAATCGTAAGGTAGAGACATTAAATCCTTGATTTTATAGACACCTGATCCTTGGTTAAAAAGTTTAGAACCTATTCCCAATTTTTACAAGTGGCTTTCAAGATTTTAAGAAAAAGCCCTGTCATCATAGACCACCTCCCTTATGACTACCAATATTGCTACCAAAAAATATCTAGAAAAATCGATTTGAGGAAGAATTTTTCGCCGTGTGAAAGTGAGTGTGAGCGGTGAGAGTATAAAAGCTTGGCTGCCGGCAAAGAAAGTCACTTACTGTGGAATCTTTGCTGCGATCGGTTCAGTGTTCAGACACGGCGCCAGCGTAAAAAGAAAGAGTGCGGGAGCAGAGGACCGAAGAACGCTAATTGCCAATTAACAGAACTGGGAGCCCAGAAGTGACTGTCATTTTTTGTCGATTCTACCAAGAGGTAAGGTAACAGATCCGGGTCCTGGAACACATCCCCACCCCCCCAAAAGGTGTGATATAATTTACGCACCCGACAAACAAATAAGATTAAAAAGGATTAGCCTTGCCAAGAGTTGGAAAATTAAGTTTGTTCGAGAGTCAAAGTCGGTCGATAAAAACGAATCTGTATGAATGCGTTCGGTTTGTTTCGGTTCGATTCTAAATTTAGTTATAAATTCTAATTGGTCTTTGATTGATTTGTGGGTCAGTCCATTCGAAATCGAAAAGTTTTGAACTCGTTTCACAGCCTCGCAGTTCTCGAAGATCTCTCGCCTAACTCGCAACTGGCTAACACAAAAAAAAAATGTGAAGGACAGGACAACGACGTCAGCCGATCCAACTAGAAGACATCTTCTTCTGCTAATTCAGAGCCGATCGATCAGATCGGACTAAAATATAGAAACGAGCTAACCACCTCCGTCGACCGTGGAGTGCGTGAACGTATTTCGAAGCGTGAGGTACTCGTATCGGAACAAATAGTGCCGCAGTTTTCATCCAATTATTAAATAAGGCTTATATAACTTGAAAAAAAAAATAGAAATTGAAAAATATTGAGACGGTCAAACAAACAGTAATATTTCTGACATGTACTGATAATGGAAGTGAATGCCTTTGGCTATCAACGATCGAGACTTGGGGTCTCAGACTTTCGTATACTACTGGTGATAAGCCGTGATACCGTTCGTCACAAAACGGCTAATCAGACTTTAAGAAAAAGTTGCCCATCTGGCCACCATCGGTTTGCACGTGAATCCATTTTCCCGACTACTTATTGACGTATTTTGTGAGGGCCTATTGTGGGTCCTTGACCCAATCTGATCTCTGACTTTTCCCATGGATCGGATTGGATAATCTTCGCATCGATTATGTGCCCTAACCTTTTCCCACGTTCTCGAAGTGAAATCTCTCTCGGTTGTAGTGGCAGGAGATCAAAGAGCCAAAATAGATCAGAAAATCGAATCAGAAAATTAAATTAAATCATGACACCAAAACACAGACATCGACTAAATTAAATTCAATTGAAGCTGTCACGGCAACAAGTGCCAGCCAGGTATAGGGGGAGGTAGGACGAGATAGATGGCTAGAAAGAGACTCGGTACTCGGTAGATAACGCCGAAAAGTCAAATCGATTGTTGCAATTTGAGACACAGAGAAGAAAGAAACCGAAAATTGCAGCGGAAGAGGCGGCCAATCAGGCGTTACTTTCAGCCGAGGGGGGGGGGGGGGGGGGGGGGAGACAGATCACTCAGTGACTGACTGGGCGCCCTGCCAAAATCTGCCAGCGATGCATGGCGAACTCAAAGATACAGAGATACAAAGATACAAAGATACTTGACTTGCGAAAACTGGTTTGGATTCCACATGGCATCCACACCAGGAGGAGACGCCTTTTATCCTATCCCACGTCTAAATATTTACACAGTCAGGGCGAAAAGTGTCGACTCAATAGCTGGAGGGGCGTTCTTGCCCCTGGACTCCCCAACACACCCCACCCCATCGTTCTTCCACAATTCCAGCAGCGCCAACGCCCCAAAAGATATCGAGTCTCACTTTTGCTCAGATCCGCAGAAAATTGTGGGCGATTGGGGAGCAGTGGTGCGTGGGTGTATTGTCTCTGTCTCTGGGACAATCAATGCACTTCCGCCCCGGGTCTTTGGGAAGAAAATACTCTTAAAGGCCCACAGCGCAGACTAGATATTGCAGTTTTATGGTAATTATCTTGTCAGCTTTTGCCTTGAGTGAGCTCGCTTGATTTATTTTCAGTATTCTTGAGATACGACCAAATAAGGCGAGCAAATAAATGAATTTGTATCACAATTCTAGACTAGATAAAATGTATCCCACCCCCTGCGAAGATTATTTAGGCTCTGAATGTAGAATATTCTGGGCATTCCACACCTTATCTGTTTACGGACAACTTGTAAAAGCCTTTAATTATCCTTATCTGGCACGCATAATCTGACCCACTTCAGTTACTTACTAACTTTTATCACGTCCCAGTTATCTCGAACCCTCCTGGCCAAGATCGACTGATTAAAGAGGTTCAGTCTTGCAACAAACATAAACAAATCGGCAATGGAATCTAAAAATATAGAAACTATTTCGCAATAAAATGAAACCCTCCACTTTCGATTGGAAAAATCAATCATAATGTCTGACATTCGCTTGCAGGGAATTGCATTGAGTAAGCGGAGAAATGGCCGATGAAGCACAAGCACCACCAGCTGAGGGCGCACCACCAGCCGAGGGCGAGGCGCCACCACCAGCCGAGGGGGCAGAGGGTGCCGTCGAGGGTGGCGAGGCCGCTCCTCCGGCAGAGCCCGCCGAGCCGATCAAGCACAGCTACACGCTGTTCTACTTCAATGTGAAGGCCCTGGCCGAGCCCCTCCGCTACCTTTTCGCCTACGGTGGAATCGAGTACGAGGATGTCCGTGTCACCCGTGATGAGTGGCCAGCCCTGAAGCCAAGTAAGACCTTTACTCTTATGACACCTGGACGTCATTAACCTCACCCCTTTTCCAACAGCCATGCCCATGGGCCAGATGCCCGTTCTGGAGGTCGATGGCAAGCGTGTTCACCAGAGCATCTCGATGGCCCGCTTCCTGGCCAAGACCGTGGGTCTGTGTGGAGCTACTCCCTGGGAGGACCTGCAGATCGACATCGTTGTGGACACCATTAACGACTTCCGTCTAAGTAGCGAACAATGTGTGCCTCAGTTTCATGTTCAGTGTCCTTGATTAACTCTGGAATTTTTAATGTATAGAAATTGCAGTCGTCTCGTACGAGCCGGAGGACGAGATCAAGGAGAAGAAGCTGGTCACCCTGAATGCGGAGGTCATTCCATTCTACCTGGAGAAGCTCGAGCAGACCGTGAAGGACAACGATGGTCACCTGGCTCTGGGCAAGGTGGGTCTTTGAAATCGACTTCTATTGAATCATCCGGTTAATAAGAGATTCTTTTCTCTCCATCCTCTTAGCTGACCTGGGCCGATGTCTACTTTGCAGGCATCACCGACTACATGAACTACATGGTCAAGCGTGACCTGCTGGAACCCTACCCAGCTCTGCGCGGCGTTGTGGATGCCATCAACGCTCTGGAACCGATCAAGGCCTGGATCGAGAAGCGTCCTGTCACTGAGGTCTAAGCCTCCAGATGAGACACTTGAAATGAGGAGGCAGGGATAACCATCGCAAAACCCACTCAAACACTGAAACACTCAGCGACACCCGCACTTGCACACCAACCAACCACCACCCACATCAGCACACATTTTGTTCCTTTATGCGGAGGATCCGAGGAGCAGGAGCATCGGACTCTCGCACGGGGTCATAAATCCTTAGGAGTTTAGCACGTGTCATTAAAAATCGTATCTGTTTAACTTTCTTCGTTATAATTCTCTTTGCATGGCGCTATATACACATATTTCTATTGGAATCCGCCAGCGGATCTCCGTTCGTTAGCTTCCTATGAAATAATAATGATAATTCTTATTGCACAGTCTATAATAATTTTTGGCCAATTGTCTAGAGCACCTACTATAGCTATATATAAAAATTTTATACATATACGAGTGGTTCATCTTTTAAAGGTATTCTATTATATTTAATTCACTGCGAAAAGCTCAAAAATATTTAAATAAATGCGGCGAAAGCTAAGCTACAATTACAAACATTTTAGGTATTCGGTTTATAATTTACACAATAACGCAGCCCCACGAATTTTCTTCGTCTCATCCAGCCTCCCATTAGAATAAACCTTTTATGAAAAAAAGACTCACAGCAATAGAACCGGACTCTTTCGAAATTAACCAAAATCTATTTGGAAAATACATTAAAAAAACAGCAAAAACTGCCAAATTCAGATGCACCGAATCACATGATATACATTTATACGTTTTATTTATGCAAATTTGTAATTGTATTTTTGAATATTTTCACAAAACACTTAAAAATAAACTAAACACCTAAAAATGGAATGAGCACACTTTTGAAACGCACGACAAACTCGTTTTATTTCAAGGCAAAGGTCAAAAACTTACTCCTGAAAAAAAAGGAATATAAAAAGATCTTAATGATCACAACAAATATATCAACTTGGTTTATTAAAACAGATCTTTATAAACTTAAAACAAGATAAATGCACAATTGGTCATTTTGATTCAAATTATTTCACAGCCGTAGATCCTTTACTGGTGCTTCCAATTTGGAGGACGTTTTTCGAAGAAACTGGTGATGCCTTCCTTGGTATCGCCCAACTTAAAGTTCTCGCACATCTTGTCCTGGGCAGCCGCGTAGGCTTCGCATTGGGACATGGCCAACTGCTTGTAGTAGAACTCCTTCCCGAGAGAGATTACTGCCCGGCTTTTGGCCTTTATAGCACTTGCTATTTCATTGATTTCTTTGTCCAGTTCCTCGGCAGGCACTGCCCTGGTCACTAGTCCTGATATATAAGCTTCCTCGCCACTAATGGGCAGTCCAGTCATCAGCATATAGGCGGACTTTGGACGAGACATGGTCCGGGCAACAGCTACTCCAGGCGTGGAGCAGAAAACGCCAACCCCAGCTCTGAAATTAGATATTGTTAGATCCAGCTTTAAGAGAAGAGATTTACTCTCACCCTGGGGTGGAGAACTTGCTAGTCTTGGAACAGACCACCATATCGCAAGATACTACCAGTTGACAGCCGGCAGCAGCCGCATAGCCATTAACTTTTCCAATCACCGGTACCGGTAGTTTTTGTATGTCGTTGATTACGTCTGTCAGCTTCTGGAACACCCGGCTCTGGATCTCCGGATCGTTGTGGAGCTCCTTCAAATTGTGTCCGGCTGACCAGACCTTTCCCTGAGCCGTTAAGACAACGCACCGAAGGTCTAGGTTGTCTTTATCCTTTATCAGAGCATCCTGGATGGCACACATCATATCCAAGGAAAGAGAATTGAGAGTTTTGGGGTGATTAAGGGTTATCTCCCGCACTCCCTGCTCTTCCTTAACCAAAACCAGGTCTGAGATTCCTCGTCTGGTGGACCGTAAGGCTGTTGCTGTTGCATATTTAGATAATTTTAGCGAACGCAACAGGTACATGTTTATTATTTTTGTTTTTATCACTAGTGATGGTAGTATGGCTTTATTATGAAACAATCGATAACAGTGGGGTTGCCAGATCGCTTTTTATAGGAGCAACAGTTGATTCCTTTATTGCGAGATAATATCTTTGAGGACAATCAGGACGCATACTTTCAATTTATGGAGTATTCTAAGCTTTTCATAATAATTACACTATAGTTGGTAAGAGAAAAGCTGGTTACATGGCTTTAAACTAATCGTTATTCTTTCAGGTCTCCAGACCAAGCCAAAACGTCAACACTAAACAGCTGTAAACCGCTATGTGTTTCCATAATTAAAGCGTTTACGTGTTTTTAAAGCTCTTCCGCGTTTGAAGCTGGACTTAAACTGCTCCTGAGCCAGCCGGATCACGCAGGTGATTAACCACTGCCTTTGTTTGGCGTCCAAAACCATAACAAAGCCAAAACTGCACTTGGCTAGTCGGTGTGGGACTACTACAGGCACAAAGCTTTATCAGTGGAACCGATTTGTATTTGTCGCCCCACATACGCTGATCCGGCGATCATTTACCGTATAGAAGCGCGCGAGTGCGGAACGAAGCATTTAAACCCGACTACAGGCAATCCTCCTTTGTATATTCCAGCTGCCGAAAGATGCGTCCGTTCTCCGGCAGCGACTGTCTCAAGCCCGTGGCCGAGGGCATCAACCGAGCCTTTGGACCCAAGGAGCCCTGGCAAGTGGCCACCATCACAGCCACCACGGTTCTGGGAGGTGTCTGGCTCTACACTGTGATCTGCCAAGATGAAAGTGAGTCGAAGTAGAGGAAACCCCATAGGGAAACCCTTTCTTCATATACTGTATGTGCAATAGGGTCAGAATCACCCGATTTTGGTGGACAAGGCTTGTCACATTTTTAAGTCCATTAAACTATCTTATCTGGAGCTTCGGGTGCGTTCCTTTAGCACCCCCATAAATACAGTGGAGCTTCTCTAAGTTCAATGAAATAGTTCCAAGCACGATTATTATTCCCATTCCCATGTACTTTGCGCCTTATATAAGATTTTTGATCAATTGCCATGCAACCGTCGTATGGCCTCCCCGAACTTTTGTATTTAATCTGGAAGAAGAGATTACGTTAGATTATCGTCAAAATATTTTGTTCAAACGTATAGCAACTAAACATCGATGAGATATGTATGCAAAGTTCAACAACTAAAGCCTCCGGCTTCGATAAGATTAAGACATCTTTTCCTTCCTAGAAACAAATATAGTTTTACCAATAAAGGCTAGACACCTTTATAAATACCTTACGCAGACTTTCCCGTATGAATGACTAATACACCAAATTAGGAATAATTTTTATCGACCTTTTCTAGATTACATTTCTACGTAAAGGCTTCGTCTACCATGATGGTATACGATAAGGCATCGAGTATTGTGAGATTTAACAACTTTCTGGTTTTGAGTAGCCGTCTTTGTTTCGGTTTCTTCACCTTTAGATAAGTCTAAATACATTTATGACTTTTATCGGGTAATTTAAACTAGATGGTCCTAAAAAAGCAGTCTTTATACAGAGACAAATATTATGTTTTATTGAGGATTGTATTCACGTTTTAACTCAGACCCCAATTCACTTTCCTTTTCCATTCATAGGTCTTTATGTACGTGGCAAGCGCCAGTTCTTCAAATTCGCCAAGAAAATTCCCGCTGTACGCCGCCAGATAGAGACGGAGCTGGCCAAAGCCAAGAACGACTTTGAAACAGAAATCCAGAAGAACAATGCCCACCTCACCTACTCGGAAGTGCTGCCCGAGAAGGGTCTCAGCAAGGAGGAGATCCTCCGCCTGGTAGATGAGCACTTGAAGGCCGGTCACTATGACTGGCGTGATGGCCGAGTGTCCGGCGCCGTCTATGGCTATAAGCCCGAGCTGGTGCAGCTAGTTACTGAGGTCTATGGCAAGGCTTCTTACACCAACCCGCTGCACGCAGACCTCTTCCCCGGTGTCTGCAAAATGGAGGCTGAAGTAGTGCGCATGGCCTGCAATCTGTTCCACGGTAGCGCTGCCAGTTGCGGCACCATGACCACCGGTGGCACCGAGTCCATCGTGATGGCCATGAAGGCCTACCGGGACTACGCCCGGGAGCACAAGGGCATCACCAGACCCAACATTGTGGTTCCGAAAACAGTGCACGCCGCCTTTGACAAGGGTGGTCAGTACTTCAACATTCATGTGCGCTCCGTGGACGTCGATCCCGAGACCCTCGAGGTGGACATCAAGAAGTTCAAGAGTGCCATCAATAGGAACACTATCCTGGTGAGTATTTTAATGGTACATTCTTGGGAAAACATATTTTGATAAAACTTTTTGCTTCCTTCAGCTTGTTGGCTCTGCTCCCAACTTCCCCTATGGAACCATCGACGACATCGAAGCTATCGCTGCTTTGGGTGTAAAGTACGACATTCCAGTCCATGTCGATGCCTGCCTGGGCAGTTTTGTGGTCGCTCTGGTCCGCAACGCCGGCTACAAGCTGCGTCCCTTCGATTTCGAAGTCAAGGGTGTGACTAGTATCTCCGCCGATACCCACAAATACGGATTTGCTCCTAAGGGATCCTCTGTCATTCTGTACTCGGACAAGAAGTACAAGGATCACCAGTTCACGGTGACCACCGACTGGCCTGGCGGCGTGTACGGCTCTCCCACCGTGAATGGCTCTCGTGCTGGAGGCATCATCGCCGCCTGCTGGGCTACCATGATGAGCTTCGGTTATGATGGTTACCTGGAGGCCACTAAGCGTATTGTGGACACTGCTCGACACATCGAGAGGGGGTAAGTTACCAGGATAACTATATGACTAACAAATTATTGATAATTTAATTAAATTCCTGCAGAGTTCGGGACATCAATGGCATCTTCGTGTTTGGCAAGCCTGCCACTTCCGTGATTGCTCTGGGCTCAAAGAAATTCGATATTTTCCGCCTCTCCGATGCTCTGTGCAAACTGGGCTGGAACCTCAACGCCCTGCAGTTCCCATCTGGGTAGGAACATTTAATTGAAATGCATTCCAATTGATTGTAATTTGTTATTATCTTTCATAGTATTCACATTTGCGTAACGGACATGCACACACAGCCCGGTGTTGCGGACAAATTCATTGCCGATGTTAAGAGCTGTACGGCGGAGATCATGAAGGACCCTGGCCAGCCTGTCCAGGGCAAGTTTGCGCTGTACGGCATGGCTCAGAGCATTCCCGACCGGTCGGTGATTGGTGAGGTCACCCGGCTATTCCTGCACTCAATGTACTATACCCCCAGCCAGAAGTAGGCGCCACAAACACTCTTTTTCCCGCTCCCACCCCCACGGAGGTCATGTCCTGTGCCGTATTCAAAACCACCAAAAACGAAACCTATATAAAGCAATTTTTCTATCCTGCAATTAGTGCTGTAATCGAGGGTACAAACATCGCAATGCGAAATGGATCTATACTATATCTGTACTATCCCAACTGTCAACATTCGTGGCTCTAAGTGCAATGTTATTGAAAAGTTTTTGTCTGTGTAACTTTGCTAGTGAAAAAATAAAATAATATTAATTAATTTTGTATACTAAACGATGAAAGAGAGAGCTGATCTATTCACCGATTTGTTAGATATAATTTTATGTTTTGTTTACATTTTTCCCCTTCAATTAACCATAATTGCAGCTGGGGTGCGTGGGCTCCCACAATCCGGTTCGATCAGATCTGATCTGATATTTCCCTTCTAGCTATTTGCCACGCGTCGGCGTTTTAATTTAGCCGATCTTCGATGCCCACCTGACACGCCCATTTCCTCTCGACAGCCTGCCCGTGTAATTTATGTAACTATGTATCTGTCTTGTATCTATGTATCTTGCTGAAAGTATCTCAAATAAATTTCTGTAGCGGAAGCATTTATTTTATTTGGGGGCACGCGTCGAATGTCATTTGACAAAGCTGAACAATTTTTCCAAAATTATTAAAAATAGCCGAAAGCTGGCAAACAAGTGTCGGACAAAGGTGGCGATCAATTGGTGGCATCCATTTCATGGTTCAACCAACAAAGCCGAAACCTGTCACATTAGCGAGGTGCCCCTACGCATGGGGCTTCCCGCCCTCCACCAAACAGTCCTATATATTTTTCTTTTTTATTTTATTTTCATAGCAAGCAGCAAAAATTCGGCTCAAACCGGGTAGCCGAAAAAAAAATGTATAAACTAAAAATTCACATTGCAATGACGAATCCGCCACCAACCGCTGTCGCAGCCACAGCAGGCTGAGCGAAGGCGGAGCAGCGACGGTGGAGAGCTCCAAGTCGGCGGCTCATTCGAATCGCGCTCGTTGAACCGTCGAGACGTTCGGAGTCGCCCTCGTCGCGGGTGTGATAAAGATAAAAGGCAGAAATAAATAAATATATATAGCTGAGCAACCAAAAATCCAGGGAAGGAAAAACCTGATTTCTAAAAGTTGCATAAATAACAGAATTGAAAAAAAATACATATATGCCAGTAGCTGCACTTTTTAGCCCCCAATTCTTGGCCTAATGGCGATCCAGTGTTTATTATAAATGTGCTAAGTGTTACGATATTGATATGAAGTGCAGTAATCCATCGCTCAGGTGTCTAAGCAATTTTCATTGAGTGCACCTTGCGGAATTTCAATTACTTAGTCGACTAATTCAAAAGGAGCACTCTCAAGGTAAGTTCCAAGCAAATAAAATACAGGTGGAATAGTAGTTCGATTCTATTCCAATCGGAAATCGTTGCTCTCGAGAGCGATAAGTTAAATAGCTATATTAAATGGCAATTATTTAGTCACCATCGGTAACAACCTCATCATCATGAATAGTTCATTAGCAGGTTTTGGCCATTACGATAAGGTAAACATGCGACTACAAAAATAATAGCAGAGCAAACAACTGAAAACTTAAAACTGAAAACCGAAAGCTAAAGTTGAATAAACATAAATACAAATGGCATTTTTAACAACCATCTGGTTCTCAGGTTGCAAACGTAATGTAATATGTATGGGAATACTTTTCAAATTATTCAGATTCTTAAGTCATCAAAGTTATCCAATATTTATAGCCCATAGAGTTCATAGGATCTTGAGTAAATAAATCATATTTATAGCTTATCCAAGTTATCAAATTAATGCGCAAAATATATTTACTTAGCTCTTCTGGCATATCCAAGGCTCATATTATGTTTACATCTTGATATTCCCAACCCTAGCCAGGTGATAAGGTTTTTTTTTCAATTTCTGTCTAGTCTTCTACATTTTTATCTCTCAGATAAGATATATATTTATCTCTAGGTTATATGGAAAAGTGTTCCACTTTCCGGTTTTTTGCCTTGAATGGTCAAAGTGGAACATGCAGAAAGGACCCTATTTTTTTGGTTTATTCTTGGTGTTCGGTCAGATAAAAAGTTTTTGGATCCCAACCCCACATGGCAACTCATGTGTGCACTTTTTGCCATGGCAACTTGAACCGCCAACCGGTCACAACAAGTCCAACACTCCGTCCGGAGTTGTTTGCCACCCACAAACAAAAGCAACAGTAACAATACAGCCCGGGCAACCCCCTGTCCACAGGACATCGTTGGTTCCAGCGAATGGCCAGCTGGGTGCGGCTTTAATGCCTCGCGTCATTATACCATTTATAGACCATGTTTCCCCAGAACTTTCGCTGCTCCTTTCTGTGTTTAATCGATAAAATGGCCCGAAACTCGCCGCGGAAAATCTGTTGGGTATTTCCCATTTTCATTTCCAAGAGGCAAGACTTTGCCATTTGTGTGCTAATTGCAGATCGAGGCTAAGTAACTGATTTGTTTGCTGTTTGCTGGCAAAAAAACAAGTGAAAAATAGGTAATTGAGTGAGGGCGGTGGCTCGATGTTTACCCATTGCTTTTGGGCTCGTTAACTTGGCTCTTAATTATCGTATTTCGCGACGCAGTTGGGACTTGAACGGCAGGTGAATAGCTGAAGGTAGGCGATCAAGAAACCATAAATTTGAAAGTGAGCTTGTGTTCACAAAAACATTAAAAAATCAATCCATAAACATTTTCCTTATTTTCTCTACTATTTCTCCCTTCACTCATATATCTTACGTTTTGGATATATGTATTTTTTTTGGAGGGAAAATCAAAAAAACGCAAACCTACGAGTATTTCACAGTTGGTAAGCTATTTGCCATGCATATTTGAAACGCTCCAAAAAGTGCAATAAACGGCAATCACAAGAGGCAGCAGAAAATGCTTTTCCATTGCCTGGCTTGATGGCTAAAGATTTGCATAAAAAGCACTCGAAACAGCAACAAAAACTGTTCATTACAATTAACATCAAATTCAAGTGGCTTACACAAAGGCATTATATTGACAAAGTCCCTCGTCTCCGGCACACTCAAGCTTCTAATTCTAATTTGAAATTGAGATCCGAACACGCCTCTGAAAATGTGCTTCGTCTTGTTTCCAGATCGGGGTATTCTGGGTAACCTTCACACGAGAGACTGGCTGGAGTGACGTGTTGACGAGACTACTTCTAAAACAAACTCACAAGCTCACAAGATGATTGCCAAATGACATCAGCCTCTCAGAGCCCGGCTAGCTAACAAAGCAAAGCTAAAGTCTGAGGAGCAGCAACCCGACTGTGACTACGTTTTATGGCTTTCTTCTGCTCTGGCTCTGGCTCTGGCTTTGGCTCTGGCGAAAGCTTAAAATTATCTAAAAAAAAACGTTGCATTAATTATACCGCCAAATGATGATCGCCTGTGTTGTGGTTAATCGGTTTCCAGTAATTTGAGTGCCAGTTCGCTAATCGTGCGGTCTTTGCGGGTGTTAGGTCTCTTGTTTCCCCTCGGTTGCCATCGATAATTCTTAGCAGGTTGATTGGCTGACAAATTGATTGAAAATGCAGGTGCATATGGAAAGAAAAACAAAGTATAATTGCTCATGTCGATCTGTTAGTTCAATTAGCCATCGGTTTCTAATGCCAATACTATGCAAATAGAACTCAGAAGCTGTAGAGTGAAACCATCATAATAAAACTAGGTAACCCCATGAGTTATTGGCTTGGAATCACTTATTTGTAAGCTTATACTCTTTAAAAAACAGGAAATACTTCATTTTATACTTAAAAGTAATGACTCAAGTCTCAATTAAAGTTCTCACAAAGTACTAAGCATTTCAGCTAAATATTTTCCCTTTTTGTAAACAATCCTTATATCATTCAAGATAGTATCTTGTTGACATTTATGCAATTGCATTTATCAAGAAATGACTGATAAAAACAAGTTGTAAACTGAAAAAGAAACCCAAACACATGTTCGATAAGATGCCAGTTCCCACCACTCCCGCCAAACCGAGAGATCTGTGTAAACTGACACCTCCGGACAACAAGATTGGAACTCCACGTGACCTTAACCAGAAAAGGCAAATGCACACAATGCAGGGGATTCTTTCCACTCGAAAGATACTTGTTCTGGGCCCTCGTATCCGTTACTGTGCCAAATCGAAAGTGATGCCTTTGTGGCAGATACGTTTGAAGGTGAGCTTGTCCAAATGGAACGACAACAACAAAAGCCTCACTTGTTTAGGCCACAGAGCTGGCCTGAAACCTTTGCTCCACATTGGCAACTAACTTAGTACAGACATAGCCCATCTCAGGGGTTCAAGAAACTCCCATCGTTTTGTCATCCTCTTGATCAGATTGAGCTTTAAGCTTGAATTTTAAAGCGTGGGAGCTGCATATAAGATTTATATGAAGTAAGATCAAGATAGAGTTCGTCAACGTCTTGGAATGACTTGAGTGGGTGGCGAAAAATGGTGATGAAGATGATGATAAAACCGCATAAAAGCAAACTTTGAGATATTAATAAATAAATACATTAGCTTAATAAGGAAACCAGTTTGAAAGAGTCTCAGCACGACTCAGGTCTTGAGTCGAAAATCATCTCCTTACATCGTATGCATAAACACGGAACCCTAATAAAAGAAATCTCAGCTGGAAATTACTCACTTGATTTTCTCCACCGGATTCAGGGCACGTCCTATCCCAATATGGTTGATATGGCTGGTCCAAGAGTCACTTTATATGCTTATATATATCGAGAAGTCGTGGAGTCAAGGAGCTGCGGCAAACCTTTCAACTCAAAATTATGCACAATAATCTTACATAAATTTTGAGGTCTTATCGCTATGCGTAGAACCCGAGGAAAACGAGTAAATTGGTTTTGTTTTTTTCTATATTATGGATATTTTTTGGGTTTGGGGTTGGGGGTGGAGGTGGGGTACATAAATTAGCGCCGGGGCACATGTAAAAATCGAAACGAGTTTATCGCTTCAAGTGAAACGAACAATTACCCAACAAACTTGTTCTATATAGCATATGGCATCTGTCAATAGCGATAAAGATTTATAGATTTAGTTGTCGCCAAACATAGATATTGACAAGCGTGTTATTAGATTAGTTTATCTCTTATATACCTATATGTACTTGATTATATAGAACCATCCTCAGGTGTGTATTTTATTGTTAATGATCCGGCTATTAAATCTCACTCAGCCTTGAAACTGTATTTCAAATAATTGATTAGTTCCACGCAAATATCTGGTCATTAATGCCAAAAAAAAAGTATAATTTAAGATGTGGCCTCTGCGTTTTTTGTGTTCAGCTCTAAATTGATGTATTAAATTACCAGAAAAAGAAAATGTTTTGGCTCTCAGAGACTTTTGATGTGCGAATTTTGGACATTCCGAGTCTTTTGTGGGAGAAATACTGGCATTCGCACTCGCACACAAAAGATCTTCAATTGCTTTCAATGTCGGGGCTCTTGGCGTTCACTTTCATTTTGCAATTAAGAGTGCTCTCGATTCTTGGGGGGATTACTCGACTCGGTTTCAGTCTGGTTTCAACCGCTCGACCCAACAGGACAGCAAATTTTAGTGGCTGACACGAATATTTAACGGTAATTAATTGGCTTATTAGGAAAACCAATTCAATCACCCCTACTCCCTCGTTTCACCCTTAACTTGCGATTGCGATTGCGTGAGCCAAGCCCCAAAAGTGAAGCAAAAACAAAGCCCCTCGCCAAATCGCAGTCTATGTTTAGATGATTTCATCATATTCTCTGTTTTGCGTATTCATTAGATACACGGCTCTGTTGTGGACTTTTTTTTTGCAAATTAGCTAATATGAGCTTAACCGCATTGGTATATAGCCAATATCTATTGACTTGTTGAAGAAATATGTCCATATAATACACATCTCATAATGACACATCTGTCAGTGCAACAATCTCTCACGCTCTGACCTTTTCCAGATACAGATACGAAGATACGAAGAGGGTTTTACTTTGGAGGAGCTACACCAGCTAGATACCAGCCAATTGCACCTCTCGGATATCCAAAAGCAATTGCAGACCCCAAAATTATATGCCAGACGCCACATTTCCATAAGTTTTTGGTGGAAAAGTTGCAACTAACAAAGCGAATTTCAAATGTGAACCAATCACAACAAAAAACCGAAAAAATAGCGTGCATGGTAAAAAAAAATTTAAAAAAAAATTGGATATTGTGAAAACAACAAAAGAAACATTAGGCAAAATCATTTCCAAAGACTTTTTGTGTATTATTTTTTGAAAGTGCAGTGAAAACGAAATATGATTAATTAGCAATGCGGCAAAATCATTAATGAATATTAAGTAAGCCACCGAAAAAATTAAGTGGAAAAAGTGAAGCAAAAAGTTGCATGTGGAGCGGTCGAGAGTTTGGCGCGATTTTAAACGCCGGCGACTAAAGACGCTCCAACCGCGGAAGAGATCTTGGCCAAATTAAAAGCAAGTTCATTGCATAAATTTCGCTAGACCAAGTGCAAGTGTGAGATAGTGACAGTGATAGTGAGTGCATGTGAAAATGGCAACATCGGAGTCGAGTAGGAGGCCCCTGGAGGCCATATTCATAGCCACACCGCCACACACTCCCCTGCTGCAGCACAACTCCGTGACGCGAACGACAACTCCACGGGAAATGCCGACCATGTATCACTTTGATTTTGGTAAGTCCGCAGCCAATTATAACGGCCCTAGAGTCAAGTGCTTATCACTCAGTCCTCAAATTGGTAAAATACATTCATGAAATAGCCCATCAAAGTGCGGCTAATTCAAAATACTCGAATATTCAAGCCACTTCCGCGCAGGCGAACAAAATCCCAAAACACTTGGCATGCAGCCCCAGGCTGCAGAAACTCCAAACTCCAACTGCTTGGGAGGAAGTGTTTAGAAAACCACTTAACCGATAGGTGGGGGGATAGGAAATGGGGGCTATATGAATTTATAATGAACTCCATAAAGCATGAAGTCACATTTTATGATCAGGTAAACATGGTATTCAAATTAAACCGATATGGGAATACAAGTTTTTATGAAAAGGCTATAAAATATAAATGTAAAATAATCTCTATAAAACTTGGGCATTAACAAGTCTACAATGGATATAGGAAACTCCTAAGAATAGCATAGAAAACCCTAAAAAAATATATATATGAATAATCCATCAAAAAACCCACAGCTTTCTATTAAACCACTAGATGACATCAGTTTTTATTGCAAATATTTAAGAGAATAATTTTTGTAAAAAACTCTCAACCAAAACAAACACAAATCGTGAAAGGAATTTCAAATAAACTTAATAAAATAAAAACACAAAAAAAAAACAAGCAAACAAAAAGTGAAGCCAACAAATTGTGAACAACGGTGGCAACTGACATATCTATGTCAATTTTCCATTTGCAGTAAACGGCCAGAGAACCAACGAAAATCAAATAAGTTATAATTAAATTAAAGACAAGCCCCAAAACGAGCCATTTCAACGAAAGTTGGGGATCTTGAAATGTTTTTGCGCAGCAATCGAGAATAATTCAATTAGAGATTGAAACAAAGTCAAGGGAAACAAAGAGCCAAGCTCGAGTTATAGACCATAATCATAAGCCAGATGGGCTTGACAGAAATCGGGCGTATCTATTCCGATTTTAGACATGTCAGTCACGTCTGGCCAGGAGATTTGCGTGCCCGGTTTTAACAAGTTACTGTCGATACTGCCATACTGCCAATAAATAAGTACAAAAAACTATTTCAGTGCCAGCTGACTGATATGGACTGTCTTCGTATACAACCTATATGGCCTAAACGATCGGCAGTTGGGGGCTTTTGACCCACTTCTCTCGGCCCACTCGCAAATGACTTCCCCCTACCGATTAATCCACTGAATTTCCTTGACATTGAACCACATTTAGTAGAGCAGCTCGTTAGCCAGTAGTAGAACTGATGCCAAAGTCAAAATCCCAACCAGTTTTTTTTACTCATATATTGTTGACAATTCGAATAAAAGTAATTATGATTGTCTGGCTTTCAGAGGCTTGGGGAATAAAAACCCGTTTTGCAAGTCATTATTCTCTGTTAGGGACGACTTCTGTCATTGATGGATTGCAGTTTCCCAATTAAATGTCCAATTGAAGTACAAATTTATGGCTTCAAAAGTAAAGCTTAAAAAAAATAAACAAAGCCCGCCAAATGCGAAAAAGAGAAGCTTTAATAAAAAGCTTTACTCCCCAAACAGTGTTGCCGTGCGGTTGCTACATCAACTATCTACTACTATTTTCGATTCGTTTTGAAAGCGTTTTAAAAGTAAATTGTTTAAAAATTAATAGAAATCAGTTCAGTGACTAATTCTGTATTAAACACTCTACTAATTGAATTGCTAATCGATTGTCTATAATTAAAATCCAATTCAAAATTACCTAGCTCAATTAACGGCACCAGTTCTCCTCGAATCCCAAAAATACAAAACAATAGATACAGATTCAGATACAAATACACAAAAAGTATTTCACACTTTCTAAAAAGCAATCAGCACTGCCAAACAACAATGCCAGCAACAAACAAATCAACTTCAATTTGTTGCAACAACATCGAAACTCACTCGCTTACAAACAGAACGAAAAACAATAAAAAACTTGGAGGGAAAAATGAAAACAGAGCGGGAAAATTGTGCAATCCGCAAAATGCGTTCGATGGAAAGCACCCAAAAAGGGGGCAGGGGGAGGGGGCTGGGCGCCAATGAACTGAAATGGTTTCATTAGATGATCAGGGCGGGATGGGGAGCCCAGCTGAGGTAGTCGAGTAACCGACGACTGGAAGAAATAGAACTTAATTAGTGGAGAATACGGCAGCCTTAAGTTGTCGATATGGGAAGCGGGTGATTTGGGCGGAGCAGAGGGGAATAAGGGCCACAGAAATGTCGTCTAGAGTCCCCAATACACTAAGATAATATTTACGGCCCCATAATAGAAACTACTTCAAATGAGATTTATAGATATCCAGAGATCATTAGGTTAGTACTCCAAGAGGTCCTTCTTTCTCATAAGCCCTTTTTCCGCTCCCCATTTCTCCCAGTGCATATATAACACATCCCAACATAAAATTTTAAGTTCACTTTGAAAAAAAAAACATATATTTTAGATATATTTTTCGGTCGTGTCGCCGCCTTGCCCCCAAAACGCCATCCACACATCATCTAGATCTTTCGACTATTTATACGCAAGCGCCCCTTTTACTTTTCACTTTTCCTGTAAGGGCCTCCATGTTGCAACGTGAAAATCGCCAGAGCGAGATATATGCAACGGAGCCCTATATGCAACTGCAACAGTTTTTCTATTTTCGTTTTGGCGCTCTCGAAGCGTGACAATTATCAAAGATTATCCATGGCTTGGTGGCAAGTCAAAGTCGCGACGCGTGGGCGACCACAAACGATGCCGCTCCCTCACATGCCCCACAACTTTGCCCCATGCCCACCTCCCTCCCCCCCCTATTAGGATGGGAAGTTGTTGGGTCGATAAATAAAGATATAAATATAAACAACTGAGAATTGGGGGGCCCGCTCAAGTTCATGACTCGAGCATTAATGTTTTCCTCTTGGCACGTGCAAAAATCCAAAAATTCTGTTGACTCAAGTCAAGGCAAGTTGCCACAACTTGCATAAGAGTGACGTCATTTGCCCAACTCGGATGGAGGAGCGGATGCTGCAATACATGGTGATTTATAGCAACAACAGATGGGGATACGATACTCAAAAGTGCATTCGCATTTCAATTAAAATCAGAAAAGCACAATAAACGTCGCGAAAGAGAGCTCCACAGAAGACACAAATATGGAGTGGCGGACGTAGGCGATGAACGAATATGGAATACACTACAAAGGCGATAAAAGCTGAATGGATCACCTCCAGCCAAATGCCAAGCAGCTAAGCATAAATTAAAGACTTCATTTTCTAACAGTGTAGAAAGACCAACTCCATCGCCCAGCTGTGATGCCCCCTGATTTATATATAAAGCCCCCAACGATAAACTGTGTCCCCAAACTTTTGCGGCCAGCTGTTTATTTATGTGAACTGCCTGCAACACCAAATGTTGCTGGTGTCGACGAATGTTGCAGTTGCAACTCCGTCTGCGTCTACCTTTTTTGGCACACTTATGCAACTGATGTGTTTCATGCCCCAAAAGTGGACATAATTGCAACAGTATGTCTAGTCGGGTGTGTGTGTGTGGGGGGCAACACCCATCCCATTCCCATTAGCCAGGAAATGAGAGCTCTTTGAAGTCTCTTAACTGATTGACTGATGACGACCGGTCTGTCGGTCGGTCGGTTGAGATTTCAATTTCAAAATTGCAATTTCCCATTGAAGAAAGTCAAATAGGAAAATCCGAAGAGTCAGCTTTAAATAAATCAGCCGTAAAGACAAGACAAACAAGGGAAGGGAACCAGCCGGCAGACAATTGCACTTCGGGTAGAATCGTGGCCTTTGTTGATGGCAACCACAACAGAAACAGCAACAGCAACACCCACACCCTAGCCAAAGAAAAACTTAAAGCCAAAACTGGAGTCCAACTATTTTTAATTCCATGCAAAATGCACGCCGGCAACAGTTGCTGCGAGAGCAACTTGCGATGTTGCTAGTTGCTGGTTGTGATGTTGCTGGTTTGCTTGTTCCAATGTTGCTGCTTGCTAGCTCCGATGTTGCTGCTTGCTGGCTGGCAGTCGTTGCCAGTTCCACGACGAGACGAGAAGCCGATTCGAATCGGAAGAAGCGGTGGTGCTGCTCCGCGGAAAGTTCACATTTAAATACAGTCGGGCAGTTTGTCGGGGCGGCGAATAATGTGTTTAAAAATACCAGTGCCTAGTGAATAGATCGCCTTTAAGATGAGCAAGAAAATGTGGAATAAGATCTTCAAATCAAAGTCGCAGAAGCCTCAGCCATTGGGCAAGATCAATAAGCGGCACAGTCGTGGAATTTACGAGGAGTACCAGCAATTAAATGATTTGCTGGCCGGTGAAAAAGCGCAACTAAATTTCAGCCAAAACGAAAAGGAAAATGACCATGGAAATGGCTGTGGAAATGGGAATGGAAATGGAAATGGAAACATTAACGTTTTCGAGCAACAGCCGCAGCAAAGTTCTTTCAACTCGTTGCAGCTTAGTGAGGCGCAACAGGAACATCACCACCATCATCAGCAGCAGCAACAGCAACAACTGTCAACATTTTCCCGCGTTCGGAACACTTTTTCGCTGAAACGCAATAAAAAACAGCCAACTAATGCCAAGTCAAGTGAGTCGGACACGCCTGCAAGTGTGGGCGCAGCATCAAAAATTGATGAAATTGCAACTGCAACAGCAGCAGAAGCAACAGCAACTGCTGCAACATCAGCAATATTAACTAATCAAAGCCACGCCAATCAACTGCAACGCGTCCTAATCGTTGTCAATAAGATCGATGTGGCCACTAACAGTCCGACTAACCACCATTTGCATGCCAATCCAACAAAAACACCAGCTACTGCAATTAAATCAAGTAATTTTCAATGCAAATTAACAACTAATTTGTGCAACAATAACCGTTTTATTAACCGTCAAATTACCTGTTGGTGAAAGCTGAGACTGAAAAGAGGTTGAGGAACCTACCTCCCCCAGATCTCCTCCAGAAAAGTGCTCCCATCTGCTCCCATTGTTTAATCTTCTCAGAGGTGACCTATTCGGTGACTCCTTTTTCTTATCAAAATCAAACAAACAAAAGCATAATGATGTCACCTTCTGGTTGTCTGAATGAAATTGAAACTGAAAAGCTTTGATTAATGGGGAATTTAAAAAAAATCAAAAGAATTAATAGAGTTCTGATTAATTTAGTTCCTATATAAAATGCCTATCCTATAGTCTTCTCAAGAATCACTGTAGTAACTCGAATCTAAGGCATTACTTTCCTTCAAAGAAAACATATCCCCAGACTGTTTATTTTCCACAAAAATATTCCTCAGTGTAAACAAGTCCGATTTAAAGCTAACCCGTACCAAGGTACTCCTGGGTTTTGTTTTTAATGCCTGTTCAGGTGCTCGGGTGTCAAAGAGTTGAGAGTTCACGGCGTAGCCAAGAACCTGAAACCGCTTCGTATGGGAAATGGGAAAACTGTTTACCATATTGCACAAAGGCAGCAACACATTTATGGGACCACCGAAGACTTAAGTGGCTTATGGAACTTGCCCAACCACCCAACAGCAACCGGCGGAACAACACAAAAAAACAAAACTAAGGAATACTTATGACACAGACTAACGAAATTTTAGATGGGCCAGGGAATTGTGCAACTTACTTGTACTAGAAACTATTGAAAGTGGCATTCATCACTCGCCTCAATGGCTTTCAACTTTTGATCTGGTAAACTCTTGACCATTTTCAAAATCCTATCCATGCGTCCGGCGCTCCAGAGATCTGTACAGAATCAGAATCAGAAACCCAGACGCTCAACCGCTGTTATTTTTAAAGATCTCAAGTGGAATGGTCGGTCATATAGATGCACATAATGCATCTGAATATATCTCATATTCGGAGGAGCATCATTAGCACAAGACAGACAGATATTCAGATAGATATGTACATAATGGTTATGTTGCCTCCAGGAGGCCCCTCCAACTCACCCACTTCTCATCACATTACATTGTATAAAATAAAAGACTGCGTAAGATACGACTTTGCATTGATTTGAATGAGAATGAGACAAGGGTTTCGAGTTGTTGCGGAAATTCTCGTGTGCGTGTTGCTGATTGATGTAATCGCAATCCGCGTTGTGAGTGCCAGGTTGTGGGTGAGACTGGCCCGGCATTATAATTGGATCTGCTCCATGTCTGTGATTAGTGGCCGCCCTCATTGATGGTTCAGCTAGCTTTCCATATGCTAACTCTGAGCTGATTCTAATTATTATTCTTCGATGCCCACACAGTGTTGGCTGGCACAGTTACAGATTCATTCCGCCATGGGCTTTGCAAGAGGTACAACGTTTGAAAAGCGATTAGAGTACAGATAGATTCCCCAACGGAATCATCAAACAATAAACCTTAGAATCAAGTGTATCAATGTGGGCTTCCATTGGCAAAAACCACCTGTGATCCACTGAACTCCAGCCAGTTGCTCTTCGAGATCGAATACCCGCCCACGGCTCACATTCTCAGAGCGTTTGGCGGTGACCAGCTTCTCGATTTGGACATGGCCACATTTCATCAGACTCCGGCCAGGCGGATAAATACAAATTTATAGCCAGCTCACCAAAGACCCAAAATAATGGCAATAAATTAAACGCAGCTAATAGAGAAGAGCCCCTATTGTGTGTTTTGGGGAATTTATTTGCGAGACAGACAAGTTGTCGCTCCAAAATAAAAAGAATCCACCAGAAAGCGATTTTCACTTGGCTGTCAGCCATTTTCCCTTACTTTTCCTCGGTCTCTAGTCTAGACTTTCCCTTTGCAGGGCCAATCCCATTTCATTTTGGATCAAGTTCAAAATGCAACCACCTGGCAGTGCCTGCAACACCCTCACCTTTCAACTTTGATACTTTACTGGATATTCTCCTCATGAAAAGGCGCTGGGAGTGAGCAAGCCTGAACTTATATGATTCCGATTGTATTATTTTGTTAGCGTTGACAATTACATTTAGTTTTTAAGTCACATCATCTACAAAACATTGCCAAAGTGCTCGCAGCTAACTGGAAAAACCCCAATCGATATTCATATCTCAATTTTTAACTCGTTCCCGTTCTCGCTGTTTAGCTATCAACGCCACCACGGATCTGGACGCCGAGGAGCCAATCCGGGGCACGGACGACGATCCGCTGCCCCCGCCGCCGCCGCCTTTGACTACCGGTCTGTCGGTTCCGGTGCCAGAGTACGTCCCTGCGCAATCCAGTGACCTGACACCATGTCCCTGCTGCAGCCGCACCTTCAACGTAAATGCCCTTCGCAAACACATCGTCATCTGCGAGAAGTCCTCCAAGAAGCGTAAGGTTTTTGATTCATCCCGCCAGCGTCGAGAGGGCACCTCATTGTCCACCTATGTGCTGCCCAAGAACTTTGGCCTCCCGAATGCGGAACGTAATCCGGGCGTCTCGCCTCCGTGCACCAGCCGGGAGGCAGCAGCAGCTTTAGCAGCAGCCGCAGAGGTGAGTTCTTGGGGGTATTTGGGGGTGCCTTTACTGTTTTTGAATATATAAGAGAGTTTATAAAGTATAGAATTAATCCCACATACCCCTAGATTTTCATATAAAGTGTTAAAATAAATAAGAATCTTAACTAACCTTAGAAGCATTTAACCATCTTAGACAAATAATGATACTTTATGAGGGCAATATTTTCTCAAAGTACTTATGAAACACTATATTCTTCAATCTGAAAAAGCTTTATAAATATTCCAAAAATACCCTACAGACTCCGAAGATTGTCTCTATTGAAATTAATTAATTTTTGATTCCTCAACAGCCTGTTAGCTCGCCCATACCCGTCCGTCGCAAATCACAAACCGAAATGGTTCGCTCCACAGCTCGAGCTTCTCTGAGGAAAACGGCCTCCACACTTTCCAATAACTCAGGAGATACAGCTGTGGCTACGGGAGCTCCGGCTCCAGCCGCAGTTGCCACTTCAGCTCCGGCTGCAGCTCCTCCAGCCCCTCGGGAACGATCTTTGGCCAAACGCATCAAGGGACCCGCCTGCGATCGCTGTCCCCACTGCGATCGCACTTTTAATCCGAAAGCATTTGACCGCCACGTGGAGTGGTGCAAGGAGAAGGCCATACAGGCCACCATGAAGTCAGGAAACTCTCAGGAGACGAGCAAGGCTAAGGAACGATTGGAGGCCAGGAAACAGTACCGGCCACCCAATTTAAAGTAAGCCTGGCTGGAACTGACAATTGGAATTACAATATTCGAGTCTTTTTCAAAACTCTACATTCATTTTTCTGTTTCTCGTTTTTGTTCTCTTTCTTTGCCATATAATTGGGATGTTCGGTAGGACGAAGCGATCCCTCGCCCGGGACAAGTACTCTGGCCACCATGAGGAGGTACTGGAAGCGGGCGACATGTCAACACCCAAGCCCAACATGATGTCTCTATCGATGACCTCGTCCGTGCACAGCGATAAGTGAGTAATTATAGTTAGTGACTAGATTAGTTAGTCCTTAACCCCCGCTGCTCTACTGGCATTGTCGTTGTCTAATCCGTAAACCGTAAGCCGTAAACCGTAAATCGCATAGCGTAATTATAGCCACCGTCGTCTAGTTCGAATTCACACTGTAGTTAGTGCCGTCAGCCAACGATCTTCACTCATTCACCCCGCCCTGATCCTCAGCAATCAAATGGTAAAGGTTCGAGGCGAACCCTCTCGCAGCACCACCCAGGTCACCCAGAACCAGGTGAGCCTGTACATGTCCCATGATGAGGATCCGCCGTCCTCGCCGCCGCCCAGGGAGCGGATGAGCCACCGATCCAAGCGCAAGCAGTCGGAGACCTGCTGCGAAATCGACGAGACCATGGACCGGCTGAGGCGCAACGCTGCCGGAGAAGGCCGCCAGTTGGCCACACTTGACTGCGTGGAGGCGCCAACGCTCAAGCCGGTCCGGAGCCGTAAGGGCGGCTCCAAGCGGGACAAGCTGGAGATGGGCGACAAGGAGATCAGCCTGCCCAATCTTCCGCAAGTAACCATGACTTTTGAGGAGCTGAACGGGTTGATCAAGCGCAAAGGTACGGGTGGGTTTTTGGATTGGGGGATTGGGCTAGAGCCTCCCCTTCCAGCGAGCATGCAGTTTTCCAATTATCTTCCGACACACTCCAACTTGTAAGATCTAAGAACCCGGAACGATTTCATGATCGTTAATTAGTGCGCCTCGCATCGGGGCATTTGAGAGACCAGCCAAGCATTAAGGTTTCCTATGGTGTTAGTTGAGGTGGAAGTGCCTCCATTGGGCTTTTAAGTTTTAGAAAGGGAAGTCAAGGGGAACGAAGGAACGATATATAGAATTAGAATGTATGGAAGGGATTATAAATTATGTAAGGGGGAAGCTCTTTAAGGCTAACGATTATCTGAAATTAGATTTGATTCTCAGAGTAGACCTACAATGTTTGGAGTGAAGGACCTTCAGAGCTAGAATACATTCCTAATAGACAATCCTTTGAATCTCCTGCATGCTGTTCCATCTCAGGTGGCACTCCCATCTGCAATGTCCAAATGGATGAGCAGGAAATCGCCAGCTTGGCGGCCAAAACATCCCGCTCCTCCACATCGCTGGTGCGCCAGGCACGTAGACGCCTCCGCACCCGGGAGAATCCAAATCTTGAGCTGCGCGCCCTGGAACAGGAGCCAGTGCTAACCAAGAACGTGGAGTTCGCCTCACTCGATTCCAGTTTGGTGCCTCTGCACCGGAAGCAACGCGGCCAGTATTCCCCATCCGAGGACGAATCTCCCCGAGCCGAGATTCAGATTAAGCTGGAGGCCACAACCATGCGCACAGTATGTCGGCCAAAGAAGCGTTCCGCAGCGGCTGCTCTGGGCAACTCGGAGCCCATGAGGGCTTTGCCAATGCCCCAACTGAAGCAGAGTCTGGAGGCCATAAATCAGTCCATTGGGAAGGTTTCCCTGCCGCGCCTGGAGCTGGGAAACGAGAGGAAAGACGACACTTACGACCAAGAGGAGGAGATCAGCGACCTGGACTTCGACGAGGAGCTGGAGAAGGACAGTCCCCGAGTGGTGGTGGAGGAGCCGCTGAGTGAGGAAGAGGAGGAGATAGCGGCGGTAGTGGAGAAGCCAGTGATGACTCTGCCGCCCCTGATCAAGCAGGGCAGTAATGTTAGCCGTCGCCTGGTGGTCCTCGAGCAGGACGAGAATGGCACCATGTACATCAAGTCGGCTCCCAATGGCAAGCGTCGCTTGAAGAGGTTTGTAGATTTAGAAGCCAAGTGAATCCCGAAAAGAAACTGAAACTAAACAGAGACGACAGCCAGGTAGAGCTAACTTTGGGTGGTTTACTAATATTTGAACTATTTTATCGACTTTTTATTAAATTATTTCTTTAATTTATTTAACAGCGGCCTAGGCGATAAGTACGATCCCTTCCTCTCGGCCAAGCGGCAGCTGGAGGAGCTCTGCTCACCCAACACCCCGCCGCCGGAGGAGGAGATCGTGATGACCACCACCAAACCTAAGACACCACTGACAGCTACACCTTTCGCCGCACCCAGTATATCCATGACAACCTCGCTGACCTCATCCGTCCTGGGCAGTCGACCTGCCCCAGTCACTCCCAAGGTCCAGCCAGTCTCCAACTTCAGACGCACTTCATCCTTAAGGGGACCCCGCAGGACACCCCTGCTGCCCAGTCGGCCGCTGTTCGCCACCAACTATCGGCCCACCATCCAAAGAGGTCTCTCCGATGAAGGACCCATCTCCACGAATTTCCTGAAACCAGAAGAGTACGATGAGATGCCGGTCCGGGCGGCCTGTGGTAACGATTTCCATAGTCCACGGGTGGTGCGGCGAGATACGAGTGCCTCGAATCGGAAACAGATGATGAAGCTGCCTGTGGGTGGAGCGTCTACTGAGGCGGGTCCCTCGTCTCCGCAGCCGACTCGTAGTGTGGCCAAGACCGATTCCCTGGCCGTGTTCCTGAAATACGAGCACGAGCTAGAGCAGTTGAATGCCAAGGCGGCGGCCACGGAACTGGCTACTCAGTTAACCAGCAAGGATCTGAAGGATAAAAGCAACAATCTGAGCAAGCAGAACTCGGCCAAGAGCCTGGGTCAGAGCACTCCCACCACCACAACCGCCACCACCCAGCTTCCGCCCTTAACGCCAGTGGCTCCAATGCCTCAATCTCCGACTGTGGCCAAGGACATCAGTAGCTACCCACCCATAGTCACTCCATTGCGGTTGGAGCCCATCAACAAGCCAATGACGCCCATCAAGCTGGAGAGCATCTTCGGGCCCAGACGGGAGACTACTTTGGGATCGGGCCTTGGATCTACAACTGCATCAGTGGCCGGAGATTATATAGATCCCAAGCTGATCAATGCCTGCGATAACCTGCATGTGAATAGTGGTGTTTCCTCCGATGCCAGCTCCACGCCGCAGCAATTGTCCCAGAGCCGGAGCCGGAGCAGCTCCCAATCCACCATAGTCCACGAGAGGCGGCAGTCGGGCGAGGCCAGGAATCTGCTGAAGCGCAAGATGCGATTGGGACGCAATCAGTTCCTGTACGATGCCTCACCCGAGGATGCTGGAGATGCCAGTTCTGGATGCTCAGCAGATGACGAGGCGAATAGGTCCTCCATGGAGTTCGACGAGCAGTGCTGGCAGCAGCAGCAAAAGCAACTCCTGACCAACCCACTGCCCATGGTTATGCCCATGGTGCAACATGCCCATAGCAACATGCCCACCTTCGATGACTTTGACTTCGAGGAGTTCCTCTCCTCATTCGAAAACGAGAATGACGACGAGCAGTTCCCCCTGTTCAAGGACTGTCGCGAGTTCCTTCTGAATCGCTCGACGAGCCGCCAGCGCTCGTTCCAGAAAGCGACTTCGACGCCACAACCGACAGCCACACAACAACAACACCATCACAACAACCAATCTAACAACAACCATAAGTCTAAAGATGTCCACGCCCACAGGTCCGATTCGAATATGTCCGGAATGACGGATGTCAGCAGCCAGCATGAAGAGAAGCAAAGCCGTCAGGCAGAGATTGAGAAGCAAACCCGTCTGGCGGAGATTGAGAAGCAAAACCGTCTGGCCGAGATTGAGAAACAAAGCCGCCTGGCCGAGATTGAGAAACAAAGCCGACTGGCGGAGCTAGAGATGCAAACGCGCCTGGCCGAGATGGAGAAGCAGAATCGTCTGGCGGAGTTGGAGACCCAAAGCCGTTTGGCGGAGCTGGAAAAGCGTGCCGCCGCGGAGGATCAACAGAAACGAGAGATTTTCAATAGAAATTCAGCCGAGGATCAACAGAAGCGGGAGATTTTTATTAGCATTGAAACGGAGGCGAATGCCCAGGGTAGATCCCCTATATCGCCGGACTCGCTCCGCCATATGGTGGGTAATTCTCAGACACCCATCGATGTGCTGCACATCGAAAATGGCAACGAGCCGGAACACGCCAGATTCAGCAAGATCAGCGACACGGAGGACGCCGGAGAGGAGCCCGGAGATCGGCCCAGCCAATTGAATTCCAATCGACTGGTCCAGTCCTCGAGCTCATGCGCTTTGGCCCCCAACGTGCAGTTGAATAATGCCAAGAATCTGATCCAGAAGATGCAGAGCGATTTCCGGCAGCTGGGCGAGGAGGCGAGTGCGTCCATGAGGCGGACGCTGATAGCGAATAGTGGACGATCCGAGGAACAGCAGCAGATGAGAGATCCGGAACCAAATAGCCAACAGCAGCAGCAACACCAATTTCAGCAGCAACAGATGCAGCACCAGCAGGAGAAGCCCAGTTCTCCACTGACACCTTCGCCATCGGCGGACTCGGATGAGCTGAGTAGCCTGGACAGTTATACCATGCTTTCGCGCGGTGCCGGCTCCAAGTTAAGCACGGATTCTGCATATGGAAGGTAAGAAAGTAATTAGTATATATGATTTACAAAGAAGCTAATGGCCTACCCTCTTCCATTAAAGCAGCAATTCCCCGTTTAGCTTGTCACGCCAGCGCTCCAGCGAATTGCAGCCGGGTACTCCACGCTCCCAAGGACTCCTGCGTCCACACACGGCGAACGCCAAGTTGGCCGGCAACATGTCCGATGCCTCCACACAGGCACATACCAAGTACGGGACCCTCAAAGCCCGGCAGCGGCTCTTCTCCAATAACGGAAGCAGTGTCACCAGTAACAATGGGAATGGCGATGGCGCCGAGTCGTCCAGCAGCGGATCAGAGAACTCTCTGGAAGTGCAACAGAAACAGCAACAACAGCAGCATACAAGCAACTACAATTACCAGCAGCAACAGCAGCACCAGACCCAATCCCAGCCAGCTTATAAAACTAACACCATCAATAACAACACCACCGTACCGATGACACCGACAACATCACAACACTCCCTGCTGAGCAACACTTCGAACACCTCCAGCATGTCGTCGAGTATGAAAATGTCGAAATTCTGCCACGAATGTGGCGCCAAGTTCATCGTAGAACAGGCCAAATTCTGCATGGAATGCGGAGTGCGGCGGATGGTACTCTAGTTTAACTCTAAAAGTAGATCACAATGTAGATCATCAAAATCTGGGCATCAAAACGACACAAACCGACACTGATATATGTACACTGAGACACTGAGAGAACAGGAGGAAAATGATGCGGCCTGGTTGGATCGGTCTTTGGGTCTTGAATATATACCAAATGTAGTTGTTACACTCGCAAAAACATTTTAGAAAGCGTTAACCCAGCTTATATAAAGAATAATATATATATATATATTTTAATACGAACCAAAAACCAAACACAACAGAGGTTTTAAATCGAACAAACTTTTTAATAACTCTACTTGGCATTTCTTTCCCAAAACACACATTTCTCTTATATTTGCTTAAATTACTACAAGAAAAAAAAGGAAAAAAGCAAAATTGCAAACGTAAACATTTAAACACATTAACAAAGTTGTTAATTAACAAAGACTGAACGAACTTCAATGATCAAGCGTTGAAAAAAAATAGAATTGAGTATTTAATATGCAAGAGCGAAACTATTTTTAAACATTTTTCGAAACCTAACGCAGCAACTCCATTGTATTTTTGAATCGTTTTACTAATTATGTAGACATTGCTTAAATATATAAATATATAATGATATAATATTAGAAACGCATCGACTTCAATCACCGATTCGGTTGAATATAAAATATGGTTTAAAAAACAAAAAAAAAAAAAAGAAACGTCGCAGATAACTAAACATTCATGAAACTCATCTTCTGAAACTTGTACTTCTTTTGTCGATAAATTGTAAGTTAATATTCTCTTCCTTGTTTTTCATTTGCAGACATTTGAGTGGAATATCCGCGGTATTCTTCTGTTTGCAGTTTAATCTAAGACTGCACTTAGCATACATACATATTAAAAAATAATACAAATTCTTCTGTTTAACAGATTAAAGATTACAATGTTTAATGCTGTTCGTAATGTGCAGCAATGGAAGACAGGTTCTAGAATTTTCTTCTGGAACATGCACCTTAAATTCGTATTCGTTGGGTCTCACTTTTATCACTTAACCTAAGGCGGTTCTTAAATCTAAATCATAATTTCTTTAGCTTCTATATGCCAACTTATCGGTTAATGCAGTCTTTGCGGAATAACAAGATATATATTTCTTCAACATTTCTCGGAACTCCGCATTACAATTTTCGAAATCCTGGCCTCCAAAGCCTGGACCTCTTTCTTTAGGGCACTCGTATCTACAAAAAAATATGTCTTTACTGAAATGTCATTGCAAAAATATATTTCAAAACACTCACTGATAGATCGGAGCTCCTGGCTCATGGTTTCCTCTTTGCCCTTGATCACGGTTATGTCAAGCGGCATTCTAGCATACCAAGGAGTACGCTCGTCATCCTCCACATCCAAGCTTGATTCCGAGTTGGAGTCTTCGACTTCCTCGTCCATATCGGGTAAGATGCACGGCCGTTGCGGCTGGGTGCCCTTTTTCTTGAAGACGTAAGTCCCTTGTTGCATACACGCCCTGATTATATACTGGAAGTCACGGTGATGGCGCAGGGTCACAGGATTGCCGACTAAAATCATAAGTGACTTGGCCCGCGAAAGGAGAACATTGACCCGACGGGGATTTCGCATGAATCCCATACTGGAAAAGGATCGTACCAAACTGGCAATGATTATGGGCTTCTCCCGGCCTTGATAGGTCTCCACGCTGCCCACCTCCACACTGCCATGCCCCTGGCTGTTGAGCATTTGGGTCAGGAGTTTTCCCTGAGCAGTATACGGTGCCACTATGCCGATATCCTCTTGGCTCACCTTCATGCCCTTGCCCAGTCCATCATTAAGGATGCGTTTCACATACCAGCAGACAACCTGCGCCTCCAGGCGGTTGTACGAGCTGGTGGACTGCACCTCACGCGATGTCTGTCCATGAGTTGCCTGGAATATGATGGGAAACTTTGCGTTTGGTAGCAGTTTCCAATTGGCTGCATGGCTAACTTCAGACTCCGGAGCTTGGGCAATCAGCTCTCCGTTATAGTACAACTCATTGAACAGGCCCACGATCTCCGGATGGGATCGATAGTTTCGACGTAGGCGCGTTTGCAGGCTGCGATCATAGTTTCCGTTTTCATCCAGCTTGTAGCAATCGGAGCGCAGTAACCGCTCCATCAGCGATTGACTAAGTCCCAGGGATGCAGCCCTATTGCTCTTAATCACGGCGCCCAACTGTTTGTGGTCTCCGGAAAGGATAACATGGCAATTGTTGGTCTGCTTCACGCCCATGATTCCAATCAATGCCTCGGGTTCGGTGGATGCTCCAGCTTCATCGATAAAAATGTGAGTGAAAAATGAATGCTCGCCGAGGCCATCGGTAACCAGTCTACCCACAGTGGACAATGTTGCCACCGTGATCCGATAATTGAGAATATGCGACACTCCACACAATTCGAAAAGTTTCTTCGAACAGTTGGAATGCTTCAGTAGAAGCGGAGGCACCGACTTCAGTCCTTTGTGCGTAATCGATCTTGAAAAGAGCCGTATTAGCTGTCGATCCGGGCGGTAATCGTACTCGCTCTGCAAGTTCTTCAGGAGATGGGCATTGCCGTCGAAGTACTCACACAGCTTCAGGGCGATTGTGTCGCAGGCGGAGTTCGAACCGGCGGTTACAAGGATACGGCTTCGCGGTTGCTGAAGGCGCAGCTGTAGAATGGCCTCCACAATGGTGGTAGTTTTGCCAGTGCCTAAAGATAATATAAATTTGTTAAAAAAAAGATTAGGGAATCCCCCAATTCTAGTTCCCAGAACCACACAAGTATCTTCAGTTTCTTAGAAAATCAAATTTCAGTGTAGACCTTCCTACCTGGTGGTCCGAACACGATGTAGGGTCCTTGAAGACTAGGTCCAGCCACAATCCTCTGGACCGCCTGCATCTGCTCTTCATTGTCGTAGATGGACGGATTTAAAAGACAAACTGCTGACGGGGGAGCTGGTTGGGCTAGGGGCTTCACTTGCATCCAGCTGGGTAATGCCGCACGTCCCTCCATGCGGATCTGCGATTGATCCACCATTTGGGTGAGCCATTCTGGGAAAGGGAATAGATATCGGCGCACCGATGGGTTATCCTGTAGCAGCTTGAGAGCTCGGTACATATACCGAATTGGTGTACGCCTGGATCGGACTATCACATGAAACGGTTGGCCTAGTATGTACTCCTCCCCCGGATAGTTTCCACGACTAAAGCGAAATTGCAAACTGTTGCGAGTCACTTGTTCCACGCTAGCGACATGGCGGCGCATCGGATCCTTCTTGCCCAGATGCTCATGGTTGTGCGGCAGCAGTGCCAGTACCAGCTGCTTTGGTAGCGGTGAACCCACCAGGCTACATTTTGGCACGAGCACCACATCGTCCAGATTAGGAGCAATAAAATCCTCTGGACTAACCGTTGTTGGGGGCAGTTTCATTTCGAATATGAACTTTGAGACCTTTTTTGGGAACACATCAGCACACATAAATTGAGTATACTGCTCCATGGTGGTAAGGTCCTCAATGGTCAGCAGCGTGGTCATCACGGAACACACATTGTAGAACTCCAGAGTGCGGTTTTCCAGATAATCCGCGAAGATTTCATTGTTTTCTATCAGGGTATCGTCGGAGAATTCAGAGATCTGTGCCTTCAGCATCTCCTTACTCGGTGGAAAATGCTGAAGTGTCTTCGTCAACGTAACCGGGCTGTCGTGGATCGGAAGGGCATGAAGAATCATATTACACTGACCATGTCGCCAAAACTTACCGGATCTCGGAGTTGCCATTCCGTTGGTTTCCTGACAAATTGATGTACTTATCCTTTTGGCGCAACCAGTAGGACGCATTCTTGCCAATGCCCGAAAGCTGTGCATCCAACTGAAAACAGGACAAAAATACATGTCTTGTTGCAATGGAACTACATTTTTTAAATCAGCAGTGGAACTCACCAATTCTAGATCCTCATAGATTTGCATCGTATCGCGATCGCTTCAAATAAATAAGACACAAATTAACGATCACGGAAAGATGTTCAAGAACAGCACAAAAATGTATTTAATGCCGAAATTCTTATTCGCGGAATAGCGCATTTCGTTGAACGAAAGTTCCGTTATTTTGATAGCGTCGCAAGTTAGCGCCACTTGTTTACAAGTTTACCATCCTATTTTCAAGCGCTTACCAACACTGCTATTGTTATCGGTGTTATCGATAAAATAGCTAGAAAAATAGCTAGCCAACATCGGCAACATTTGCCGGTTTGTTTACAAAAAATGGACCATAGCTCTGAATCTGTGTTAATTGAGGAAATAGATAGTAATGATGTGCCGGAGAACGAACTGGGACAATTCCAGGAAACGGAGCCTTTGCGGGTGGTGGACATCATCGACGAGGCGGAGGAGGAGGAGGGGGCTTTGATCAAGCGCTATGTCCAGGGCTTGGAGTTCCCTGATTTTTGCACCAAACTCGAGGCCAGCGACGAGGACGATGATGAAGAGGATGAGGCCGACGAGGAGCATGTGGAGATGAAGCCAAGCACCTCAGCCCAGGCACAGTCCAGGTCAGAACAACCCTCTAGCAGTGCTCGTTCCGGTGGAGGCGGCGGAGGCGTTCGAAAGAGTCAGCTGAGCACAGCACTCCAAGGATTGATGGGCGAGGCTAATATAAGTTTCGTCTACGGACGGTTCGAAACAGCCGAACGAATTTGCATGGAGATTATCAGACAGAATCCACTGGCCAGCGAGCCATTTTATACACTCGCCGAGATCTATGAGAACCGCGATGAAGTTAAATTCCTCAACTTCTCGACGCTAGCAGCGCACCTGAATCCTCAAGATCGAGACATGTGGATCCGGGTGTCCGATCTGCTGGTGCAACAAGGCAATCTATCCCGCGCCCGTCTCATCTACACCAAAGCCATCAAAATGCTGCCCAAGGTGTACCAGCTGCGGTTGCGAAAAGCGCAGCTTCTTCAAAAGATGGGCGAAACAAACGCATCCATGTTTACGTACCTTAAGATGCTTCCCCTGATGCCACCTGAAGAATGGAAATTGTGCCTGACTACTTCCCAGAACGTGGCCAGGTACTTTCATGCGCTGAGGAAGCACGGCCTAGCACTGGAGGCCATGGAAGCAGCCTATAGCGTGTGCGGGGCTCGGTTTACGTTGGAGGACATTAATATGTACCTGGAGCTGCTGATCCTCAACAAGCAGTATGCAAAGGTTCTCAAGTGCCTAAGGGAGCGCACCAATTTCGAAATAGAAAACGACCAGGAGGAGAGTCTTGAACTTATCTACTTTTGTGATATACCCGATGATTTCGTTCCCGAGCTGAGGGCTAAGCTGTGTGTTAGTTTGATTCACATGCGGGCCCACCATTTGCTTGGCTACCTCATCCAGAACGTCCAGGAGCATATCACTCTTACCGCTGATCGAGTGGAACTCTACATGGACATCACGGAGGCACTGATGCAGGAGCACAAGTACGCGGAAGCCATTGCCCTAATGAGCCCCATAACGGATGGTGATACCGTGGAGTGCCCGGCTTTTGTCTGGCTAAGGCAAGCGGAGTGTCTACGTCAGCTGAACCGCACAAATGAGGCCATTCAGTGCTATGAGCGGGTGGTTCAGCTTGCTCCATTTTGCTACGACGCTCGCTTCACGCTCTCAGCCCTGCTCAAGCAACAGGGTCGGAACGAGGAGGCGGTACAAGCACTGGAACAGCCAGGCGACGGGGAAGGACCAGTGATTGCTCGGCTTTTGTACGAACGGTGCGTGATGCTAAAGCAGATTGGTAGGATCGAGGAGTTCCTGGACGTTGGCTATGTGCTGCTGAGTCGACATTCTATCAAGTTGTATAACCGCGAGGAAATGATGGCGGCCGCCAACGGAGGTAGTGCCTACAATGCGGAGAGCTTGAAGACCATTATCCAGATGCGGAGCAAGACCGCGGATACTTCGGCCAACGTGGACCAGGAACAACAGGTAAGCACATCATTTTTGATCAAGTTCAAGTCACTCATCTATTTTTTGAAAACTCCAAGGAATCTGGAAAGAACACTACTACTGAGGCCTCCGACTTGACATCTAAAAATGAATTCGACCTCTTTATGGAGCTGGTACGAACGGCGCACGAGCATGGAAGGTATGGGGCCGCCGAAAAGATTTGCTTCGCCATGGTGACCACTAAGAGATTTTCCTTTTACAACGACGAGATCGAGCGCATTATTGTGCTGGTGTGCTACTTTAACGACGATTGCGCCATTGCGTTTTCATACCTTCGCGAATTGATCGCCAAACAGCCGAGCCAGGCGAACCTCTGGAATCTGCTCTCGCTGATGATTCAGAAGGGTGACGAGGTTCGATACTACCGCTACATGCGGCGACTAATGCAACGCTTCTCGGAGGAAACGAAACAGATGCGCATATTCCAGGGCCATTACCACCTCAACTGCGCTTCGTTCAAGTATGCGTTAAATATTTATATGCCGATTCTCCGCGAAAGTCCCGATCCCATAGTGGCTCTCTGTATAGCGGCGGCATTCAACCAGTTGGGCATACAGAGGAAGGTGCTCCGCAAATCGGCGGCTGTTAGCCAGGCGCTTGCCTTCGCCGAGCGCTACAAAGAGCTGCGGTGCGCGGGCACCGACTTAGCCGATTGCGCGGCTCAACAAGAGATATTTTACAACATTGGACGCATTTATCACCAAGCGAACCTACTGCACCTGGCAGTGGAATACTACGAGAAGGCGCTGGCCGTGCCACTGCACCCCCTGATTGCTGAGCATGAGTCTATCCTTGGGCTGCAGCACGAGGTGGCATTCAACCTGCACCTCATCTACAGGGCGAATGGCAATAAATGGAAGGCTCGGCAGTGTTTAATGCGATATTGTGTGGTTTAATTAGTTTTAATTACATTTTAAATACGTTACGATTACACTTTAAACTTTAAAAAACAAAGTTTTCCAATTCGAAATGTACCTTTTCGGTTTTGTAGAATTATTTCCCATTAAGACGAAAATATTGTTAAGTTTTGACTAAAATAAAGCAAGTTCTTTGCGCAATTTAAACGGATTCTCGTTACTAGACACCGATTATAACTAAACTCAGACAAGATACTAGGGTCCTATTTATACGTCCAAGTATAATGGTGCATGGAATATTCTAGTCGGGGAATCACATGATTTTTTTCGCTTATCTTCGCTTAAGGGTCAAAATTTTCCTCTTTGTAGTGCAATTTAATCGATTGCAGAGAAAGCAAGTAATTTATTGCTTTCATTTTGATAAGAACAAAAAAAAAGAAGCCAACCGAATGCATTCAATGATTAATATTGTTAACTTCATTTATTTCTTTTTGTTTTAATTTTATTTAAAAAAAACTTGCAAAAATTAGATTTTATTTGAAATTCTCAAGTGAAAAAGAATCCTTTTAGTCCTGCCTAGCAGGAAGGCATTGTGCAGGGACGATGCTTGACCAGCTTCTTGGAACAAGGACGTCCTCCGTTCTGGGCCTCGCTGATGACATGTCGTCGGCTCTCGGCGAAGCCAGCGCCACAGGAGACACTGCAGGCTGACCAGCCCGACCACTCGGACAGGACACACTCCTTGGGATATCCAGAGACCTTAGCTCCCCTGATGGAGTTGCAGGTGTGCAGGCAGTCGTTCTCGGTGAGGAAATTGTTCCGGTTGCCCCGACAGCCACCATAGTTGAAGGCGTCACAGCTCTGGGACTGAGGATTGTAGGCGTAGCGCATATAGTTTCCTCGGCATGGACCCGAATCCGGAGACTGAATACAGATCTCCTTGGCCTGCTCCGCGTTGATGTGGCAGTCGGTGGGATTGATGCACTCCTTCTGCTGGTGCAGTTCCATGCGACGAGTGCAGTTCTCCTTCTCGGGCCCATTTTCCAGCAGCAACAAGCGGGTGCGGATGGTCACGCCCTTGCCGCAAGTGGAGGTGCACGGGCTCCAATCGCTCCACTGGGTAGTGGGGCACATCGGATCGGGGAGCTCCACCTGCTCGTACGTGCAGTCCGGCCGCATGCACTTGTTTTTCTCCACCACTGTGATGTGGGGACAGCGCTTCCGGCCCAGGTGGTTAACGAAGGTTCGTGTACGCATGGTGATTCCAATGCCACAGCTAGCGGAGCACTCCGACCACACGCTCCAGGGTGAAGTCTTGCAAAGACCGGCTCCCTCGCCATTGTCTCCCACTAGGGACTGTGAGTTGGCCAGATTTTCGCCCTCGTCCTCATCACGATCTCGCCCGGAGGTGGATCCGTCGGCGCACTCGGGTATCGCCGCCACGCACATCTCCTTGCTGGTTAATTGGCGGGTGCACTTGGCCTGCTCCGCTGCCTGGGCATACAAGTACTGGCGGCTGCGCATCCGGATACCCTTACCACAGGTCACCGAGCACGGACTCCAGGCCGAGAACTCACTCACTCGGCATTCAGCTACAAAATTATCCAATTAGTTCGATTATAACATTATTTTTTAAGAAAAAGAACAATTATACCCACCTCTAGTGTCCTGCTCTTCGGCATCATCGGACGTTTCCACCTGGAGAGCCTGCAGGAACTCATCATCGCAGTTACGGGAAACAATCTTCTCACGGCGGACGTATAACTTGGCCAACGGGGTCATTTGGCGACTTTTCGGATTGTAGAAAGGAGCCCGGGGATCCTCAGGGTACATCGTAGTGATTCGGTACATTCGCTCCGGAGGCTGAGTCTCCGAATTGGGGGACTGAAAATGAAAAGGTTATAAAAGTGATAGAAAATGAATTTTTACTTACCATATAGGATATGCCACTATCAGTGCCTGCATCCCATGGATAGAGATCGAAGTCCATTGATTCCTTCCAGCTACAATCCTCGGTACAGAGATCCACACCACTAATGCCAACCACCCAATCCGGAGAAGGACCAAACATGGACACTAGCGACACCTTCGGATGCTTACGATCCACGCGGAACTTGGAAGAGGTATTCTGGTTAACATGGGGATACCACAAGCCAGCGGCCTTGATCAGAGTTCGCAGTTTGGGGCCATTGGCTCGTAGCTCCGTTTCCAGAGCAGATGGTGAACCCCACTCCGCCAGGGAACGGAATCCAGCGGTGGCTATGTGATTTTCACCCCAGAAAGAAAAGTTGGATTCATGAGAGGCTCCAATCACATCCGAGAAATGAGTCAGCCAGATGGCGAAGGGATAGTCCTTGGGATGGGTTTCATTCGACCAAATGCCCTCAAAAACAAACTGAAAATAAAAAAGTTATATCATACGAATCCTTTAAAGTAATCCGCTCGAAGATCGGAAGAAAATTATCCAAGATATAGACTTCGTTTGGGGGCATATATGGGAATCCTGGATTTTCCAAGGGGTCCCGTCAGAAAATTTTGAAAAATATTGATCGAAAATTTTGTTTTCAGGTTTTGATGCAGAATGGTGGGGAATTGTCCCAGAAATCTTTTAAGGTATTCCGCTCAAGGATCGGATGAGAATTGGCCAAGATATAGACTTCGTTTGGGGGCATATATGGGAATCCTGGATTTTCCAAGGGGTCTCATCAGAAAATTTTGTAAAATATGGATCGAAAATTTTGTTCTCAGGTTTTGATGCAGAATGGTGGGGAATTGTCCCAGAAATCTTTTAAGGTATTCCGCTCAAGGATCGGATGAGAATTGGCCAAGATATAGACTTCGTTTGGGGGCATATATGAGAATCCTGGATTTTCCAAGGGGTCCCATCAGAAAATTTTGTAAAATATGGATCGAAAATTTTGTTCTCAGGTTTTGATGCAGAATGGTGGGGAATCGTCACAGAAATCTTTTAAGGTATTCCGCTCAAGGATCGGATAAAAATTGGCCAAGATATAGACTTCGTTTGGGGGCATATATGGGAATCCTGGATTTTCCAAGGGGTCCCATCAGAAAATTTTGAAAAATATGGATCGAAAATTTTGTTTTCAGGTTTTGATGCAGAATGAAGGGGAATCGTCCCAGAAATCTTCTAAGGTATTCCGCTCAAGGATCGGATGAGAATTGGCCAAGATATAGACTTCGTTTGGGGGCATATATGAGAATCCTGGATTTTCCAAGGGGTCCCATCAGAAAATTTTGAAAAATATGGGTCGAAAATTTTGTTCTCAGGTTTTGATGCAGAATGGTGGGGAATCATCACAGAAATCTTTTAAGGTATTCCGCTCAAGGATCGGATGAGAATTGGCCAAGATATAGACTTCGTTTGGGGGCATATATGAGAATCCTGGATTTTCCAAGTCCCATCAGAAAATTTTGAAAAATATGGGTCGAAAATTTTGTTCTCAGGTTTTGATGCAGAATGGTGGGGAATCATCACAGAAATCTTTTAAGGTATTCCGCTCAAGGATCGGATAAAAATTGGCCAAGATATAGACTTTGTTTGGGGGCACATATGAGAATCCAGGATTTTCCAAGGGGTCCCATCAGAAAATTTGGAAAAATATGGGTCGAAAATTTTGTTCTCAGGTTTTGATGCAGAATGGTGGGGAATCGTCCCAGAAATCTTTTAAGGTATTCCGCTCAAGGATCGGATGAGAATTGGCCAAGATATAGACTTTGTTTGGGGGCACATATGAGAATCCTGGATTTTCCAAGGGGTCCCATCAGAAAATTTTGAAAAATATGGGTCGAAAACTTTGTTCTCAGGTTTTGATGCAGAATGGTGGGGAATCGTCCCAGAAATCTTTTAAGGTATTCCGCGTAAGGATCGGATGAGAATTGGCCAAGATATAGACTTCGTTTGGGGGCATATATGAGAATCCTGGATTTTCCAAGGGGTCCCATCAGAAAATTTTGAAAAATATGGGTCGAAAATTTTGTTCTCAGGTTTTGATGCAGAATGGTGGGGAATCGTCCCAGAAATCTTTTAAGGTATTCCGCTCAAGGATCGGATGAGAATTGGCCAAGATATAGACTTTGTTTGGGGGCACATATGAGAATCCTGGATTTTCCAAGGGGTCCCATCAGAAAATTTTGAAAAATATGGGTCGAAAACTTTGTTCTCAGGTTTTGATGCAGAATGGTGGGGAATCGTCCCAGAAATCTTTTAAGTTATTCCGCTCAAGGATCGGATGAGAATTGGCCAAGATATAGACTTCGTTTGGGGGCATATATGAGAATCCTGGATTTTCCAAGGGGTCCCATCAGAAAATTTTGAAAAATATGGGTCGAAAATTTTGTTCTCAGGTTTTGATGCAGAATGGTGGGGAATCGTCCCAGAAATCTTTTAAGGTATTCCGCTCAAGGATCGGATGAGAATTGGCCAAGATATAGACTTCGTTTGGGGGCATATATGAGAATCCTGGATTTTCCAAGGGGTCCCATCAGAAAATTTTGAAAAATATGGATCTTGAATAGGATATCTTGCGTTTTAAAAGGGGATACCTCTATAATAGTTCCTTATACGTATATATGGATATACTTACACTGTATTTGGCTTCATCGCAAGCACAACACTCTCTTTGGGCAGCCGCGGCATCGGGTTTCCTTTCACAGATCACCGTGGAAAGATTGCCATCATCAGCAAACCACGCTCTAGGGCCCTCATAGACCATCGCCGACAGGGAGACACAGCCAGAACCGGCCTCAGGGGCGACCCACATCACCTGAATCTCAGTCTTGGGAAGATCATCAGCCTCGGAAACCGTGTTCACACAACGATCATGAAACTGGGTTAAGGAATCGCTGAATAGTTGGAATCGGCCCACGCGTCTTGGGCTAGCTGCCTGAGGACGCCTAGCTCCTGTGTGGGCCTCGGCGGCGATGGTGAAGTGAGTAAAGTGCTGGATTTTCGAATGGGTACGAGATCCTAGAAGAAGTACTGCCAACAAACAAATTTTAAACCTCTGTAATAAATTGCGCCACGATATTATAATTCGATTACATTCGATATTTCGATTATATTTATATTTTCGACGTTTACTGCCACTGTTATCTCTAGCCATGGTCACTTTTTTCTTAATTATTTTTCAGCACTGAAAACGCGCGTTTTTTGTTTTTAATTCATAGTTTTGTTAAAATTTTGTGTATAAATATAAAATGAGTTCGATTCTGGACTTGCTGGAGGGAAATGATGTGAACTTCGAAAAGTGCGGCGATGTGGTGATATCGCCGAAGGAAAATGCGGTGGCCTTGTTCTGTCACTTCTGCCGCGACATGTTCACAAGTCTGCCGAAATTTGTTAGACACCTCCAGTGGGCCCATGGAGACGTCCTTTCCTTCAAGCAGGAGCAAAATGTGTACAGTGTGGAGGAGCTGATGTCGTCTAGTGGGACTGAAGAAGACCGCGAGTCGACGGGAGTCGATACCAGTGGAGGTGATTCTGGGATGCACGGGGAGTCGGATGAACCAAATACAGAAGTAGAAGAGCCGAAGATCTCCTCGAGCATAAGTACGTAATTTCTCACGCTGATTGACAGAAAATTATTAATCAAAGTACAAACTTTCAGTTAAACCGAAGGAAGAACACGTTTCGAAAAACGTAGTGGCAGAAGTGGAAGCAATGCTGTTTGCTAGCGATTGCCCCGAGGAAGCTCAAGACCAAGTCAAGGAGAATTTAATTTCAAAGGTGGATTTTAAGGGCGACCGCCGTGTGGATGGTAATGTAAGAAGGTCGCTGCGGATCTGCGACCTTAAAAGCCACAGTATTGCGCGTCAGTCCAGGAAGCGCCTGACCCACATCAAGAAGCGCATTCTTAAAACCCTAAAAGGCAATATGCTGGAGCCTGCGGAAGATCCTGGGATGTTTAATGTGTGCGCTACCACCACTACCACCAAGATAGAGGCTCAGAGCCAATCCATGGAGTCAACCTTAAGAGTTAGAAAGTCTTCTTTAACCGGCGCTTCTACAGTGTTGGTAGAAAATCAACTTAAGAAATCGAGTACTTCACAGCAAATAAAAATGTTTAAATCATCAACTAAACCAATAATTAGCAAGGTGGAAATTCTTTCACCAATCACCAATATCAATTCATCGATGACTCTACAATCTTTGTTGGCGGAAAGTTCAATAAGCGAAGTAAAACCTCAAAAAGATACAACTGAAATGTTATTATTGGAAAACTACGATCCCAAGCCAATCGAACCTCTAAGAAATAAAGAACAATCATCAAACACGAAGATTGTTCAATGCTATAAGCCAAAGAAAGCCCAAAGCCATCGTGCCACCCAGGCAATCAAGACAGAATTGAACTCCAACTGTTCAGACAGAGAAAGCAACGACTTGGGCCTTCTATTGTCTATTGGGGTAAGCTGATATAGCTTTCATTTCAATGCTCATATTTTAACTATTTATTTTTTTTAGTTGCCGATCATCTACAACCTAAAGTATGAGGAAAGACTGATGCAAGAGGAGGTGGATGAATTGCGCCACAAGGCTGCCAAATTTTGCGAGATATACAAAAACTACGATTCTGTTTGGAACACAAGGAAAATGAGAGGGGCACTCATTAATACACTAATTGCCAATTTTGTCAAGGATTTGAACAGAGAGATGGGCTGTACCCTAAAAGCCAACGAACTGAAGCGTTTACTCAATCAAATATCCTCGTGGTTTACTGGTCAGGTGGACATGAAGTTTTTCCATAAGATAGAACCCTCGTCCAGCGTCAGCCACTATATGAATCTGTTTTCATTTGTTCCACGTTATAATCGCTTTCTGTACTTTTGTGATAACTGCGACGAGTATTTCACTCTTGAAGCTCGATTCAGGAAACATTTACTAAAGCACAAAGAATAGTCACTCAACAAATTAATTATATTAATGTTTTTTAAACTTTTGAGATCATTCCATACACAAGAAGTGTATGAAGATGCTTCTCAGACTGTTAAACTAGGATTCTATAAGGTATAAAGTATATAGAATTTTTATAAATCCCATGATTGAAATAAAGAGTTTAAGATTGAAAGACTATCTGTATCAATAAAAACAAAATAAAAAATGTGAACACAACCAACATATTATTTGAGTTCTGCTCTGGATTCTGTGCTCTTATCACTGCGGCTATTCTTGTGTTCATTTTTCAAGTGACCCCTCTTGCCAGTGATTACGAAACCTACTGCCTCCCTCCGACTTACAATTATATGTCTTGCCGGGCACATATCCGTTGGGTCCATCGGCGACAATTAGTTTGTATCCATTGTCACCGCGTGTGCGCCGACCATGGGGCAAGTGGGTGGGTGCCCGGGGACAGGCTGTGACGGTGTTAATTGTCAACCAGACGACAACAACCAAGCGGATGAGCAGTGGCAGCGATTGCCCCATCTTCGGCGCCTTTGTTTCCCACGTTATCACTTGAATTGATTATGGAGCTGGATTCTAAATAAGGCGGACTGCGACCGTTTCAGGCGAGGCTCAATAATACACTAGCCACCGAGCCGGAGAAGCGATCCACAGAGCTATCTTCGCGACCCGAAGCCGGATGCCTCCGAATCGTCGCTTTCAGATTCCGACGCCAAACGACAATGTCTTGTCAGATTTAAATGACCGATTCCTTTTCTATTTCGAATATATTTCGTGGTGTAAATGTTGCCGTACAATTTACAAATAATATTACAATTATATATATTCCCATATCATCGGTAACAGTGTCACTATCGTATTGTAGTTCGTAGCTTATAAATTTGTATAGTTGGATCCGTGTGTGGATGCGCTTTAGGAAACTTAACGTTGGTCAAGAACAAAGCAAATCTATACTGATAGATTCAACTGAGAGTGATCACATGGTTGGCATTCGATCGAGTAATACATGTGAGGACTATAAAGCATAGGGACTATAAAGAATAATCACAATCGCAAATCAAGTTAATACTAAAAAGTCAAAATAGGCGTTTCCCGGTGATCCAAGAGATCTGAAAATAATCAAGAAATTAATATTAAATATTATATTTAATTATATATCATATATACCCTTTGCAATGCTCCACCAGGGCAGTGTCACATATGTGAGGAATGCGTTGAGCGGAGTGGACTGCTGTCTTCGATTTTCCTTCCAAAAATGAAAGGATTGAGTAAAGCCACGACTGGTCCACAGGGGATTATAAGCGCCATCGTCGAGTTCTGAAAGAAAAAGCACAAATGAAGGTTATTAAAGTGGTTTTTTGAGACCTTAACAAGACAGTTGCTGAAGACGTGCAATAGATTGAGAAATCAATAAACAAAATATCCTTTTTGAACCACCTTTTAGTGCCTTTTTGGGCACGTCGCACCAGTAGTATATGTTTGTGCCATCGGGAGTTCTTCGCTTGGGCACCAAGTGCATCATTTTACTGACATGAACCTGTTTGGCGGTTCGCGGTAGTGTGGCACTCGATGGCTCCTGATTCCCATTCGCCACGTCCAACATGGGCGTTAGTTCTGTGGGTGAGATTACTTTATTTTCGTCGAGTGCCTCCAGGTTCTCATTGTTCTCATCGTTTGGCTGCAGTGGATGATTCTCCGATTCCACGGGAACCCGAACACATTTCTCGAAGCGCTTGGGTGGAGTCTTCGGGGACTCAACAACAGGCAGCTCCTCGCGTCCTCGGACACTAATCATGAGCTTACTATCGCTCTCACTGAGAATTGCCATCTTGGCGGCACCGGACGCAGCTCCCTCCGACTCACTGCCATTCAGGGAAGTGGCATCATCGGCTATTTCGTACTCCTCGCTCTTGGAGCTCTCCACGGGCTTCGGATTGTTATTGTTCGCCGCTTTATTTTTGGCTGGAGCATTGGGTTTTCCCTTGTCCTTGTCGCCCTCCTTGTCCTTGTCCTTATCCTTGCCGCCTTTGAGTCGTTTGGGTGACATTTTGGAGAGGAAACTGCCGTTTACTTTCTGATTTGAGGACTTCTTGTCGTTCTCCTTGTTCTTGTCCTTATCCTTGTCACTATCTTTCGGCTTATCCTGATCCTTGTTCTTGGCCGAGCGTAGTCTGGGAGGAATAATCTTCTTGTTGACAGCGGGAATGCTGGTCCTGCGATCGGCGGCGCTCAGGGAGGCGCTCCTGGTTATGCCCCCTCCCTGCTGTTTGCGCTTGCTATCCGATGGCAGCCTGAAGCTACTCCTCTTCCCCACCACCAACTCGCTCTCCACACTGAGTATGCTGGAGACTTTGGGTTTCTGGAGTCGCGTGGGCCGCTTGTCGGGCATCTTGGCCAGACAGGCGGGCGACTCATTGGACGGATCCTCGCAGCTGGGGCAGTATACCTCGGACATTTCCGGAGTGTCGGAGCTCTTGCCCGCAGCCCAGCGCTTCTTGCACTTTTTACCACCGAAGCAGTTGCATCCCGTTGAGGAGCTTTGTCCGGTTCCATTACTTTCCCCGACGACCGTGACTTCGACGGCAGCACTAAGTGGTGGCGGAGTCACTGCCGGAATAGCGGCGGCAGCTGGGATCTCCGGTGAGCTCCCAGGTGACTTATCTTGGGAGACCTTATCTTGGTCACCGGAAGCTAGTTTGTGGGCTTCGCAGTTCGGATTTGGGTGCAGTTTTGCCGCGGAGGCCGAGAAAGCAGGACGTTGCTGATCTACAAGTAGATATAGATCGGTTTTTGGCGTTTTAAAAGCAAATACATCGCATACACACACATGTACAACCGAGGATCGGCCCAAGCAACTTAATAGATAATTTGGCAACAGAAAGCGGTGTAAATAATAACTCAGACAGAAACCATCTAAGGGCGGAGGGGATAGTGAATATACAACAAGCCACCACGAATTTAAACCAAAAAAATTTCTAGCGGGGAAGGTTAATCGGATTATGAAGGATGTGGGGGAATTGGATGAGGTTGACCTCCATTATATCCCTTTCCCTCGACCAATCGAAATCAAGTGGGGAAACCCAAAGCCAAAAGGAATATAATTTTGGTTGTCAATTAGTGTATCATTTGTCCTGCTTTCTCGGCAATGTCTGGTGTTTTTCTTTATATATATACTCTGATGTTGTCTCTGGGGGGCACTGGCACTGGCACAGATTAAGTATATATATAAATTCGATAGTTGGAAATTGTACTCGTAAAAGGAAAAAATCAATTGAACCACAACACATTACGAGAAGTAACTCAGGAATCTGAACGGAAATGAAAGGAGCAAGCGGAAAAAGCGGCTAAAGCACTACGGGCAAAAATTGCAATACATAATTGTGACTAGCATGCAACTAAAGGATGCTCAAATGAAGAGGTAACCATGACATAAATTTTATAGATAATAGCTATGATAAAAAACTGACCATCGCGCAAGTCCCCAGCCTCGATCTCGGACACCTCGCTGGCCAGCGAATCGAGACCCTCGTTCTCGGAGCGCGCCTTAGCTCCCACACTGGGACTGGTTCCGCTGCCCACCATGTCCGGGTTGTTCGAGTTCTTTGTGCGCCAACCGTAGCGGGAGAAGTTGTTCAGATTGGCACTCGGATCACTGAGGCGTCTTTGGTGGCGATACGTGCAGTAGTCGTCGTTTTCCTCCTCCCACTCATCCCACATGTCCGTGGCACAGAAGCCCGGCTCGCTTGTGGGCGTCTCCACCCCGGAACCCTTTGGCTTGGTGACTGCCATTTCCGCATGGCCCTTTCCCTGAGGTCCCTTCATACGGACGAATTCGCAGCGAGTTTGGACACCAGCTCCGCTACTGAAAAGGCCAAAGGACATGCGTTGCGCCACCTTGGAGCTCAGACTGGATTGCTAAAAAAGGAAAAGAAATGTCAAACTTTCTTTTAGAATAATGTTAGTAACTAACCCTGGCATCGTAGACTTTCTTTAATGCATCGTAGCGTATGGAACCCAGGAAGATCACTCCCTGCACCGCTCCATCCTTGTCATTGGCTACCAGCTCCACACATACCATCTCGCCATCGCGCACCAGGATGTCGCTGAAGACCTCATCGAAGTTGTCTACCATAAAGCAGATGTGCGGATAGGTGATCTCTTCGCCTTCTCCCTTGGTGTCCATCTTCCGCCGACTAGGACTCGCATAGACACGCTGTGAATGCCTCCTTAGAACCTGCAGCTCCTTGGGCGAGGTCCTGGTACAAATGGCCAGTGTTAAAGTGTAATCGAACTGATGGATCACCATGTTGAGGTAGACTGTCTCCTCCCAGTCTACATCCGGATCACCGATGGGCAGTTTGCGCGAGTCCTTGCGGAATACCTCCACTTCAGTCTAGGAAAACGATGTGATTAGGGACTCTAAAAGGCAAAGTGGTGGAGTGTTTTCTTACCTCAAATTTTGGCATGTGGCGCGAGGAGCTTTTTACGTGCTTCTTGCGCACAAAGAAGAGCAGATCGTCCGAGTCGATGCTGTGCACTGGCTCCGTCTGGAAAAGGAAGTGGCGCACGAACAGGTCCGTCCAGTAGGTGGTGCCCTGAAGCACCACAAATCCACCATCTGCAAAAGGGTTGAGATTGTTATTTGCTCAGAGAACAAAAGAGGGTTGAATTTAAAGAAAAGTATATCTTTTTATAGTTTTTTTTTATATTTTTTTATATTAAAATAAAAAATAGCTAGAGAATAACATCCGTTGGTAGGATGAGAAACCACATCCATAAAACAAGGACAATCTCTATTCGGTTCTTCAAGATGGGGAGGATTGGATGAGAGGAGCTTCCGACAGGTGAACAGCTGTTTGGGGATGCCCTCAACATCCCCCAGCCACTTATAAATAAAAGTAAAAGCCGCTTACATAAAAGAAAACAAATTGCAAGCGGAAAGTGGGGCGGAAAACTGACATACACACGCGCATGAAGGCTGTAACACTCCTTTAGGGGTTGGCCACTTGACAAATCGATAATGCGCAAATGTAGACAATTTTCTCCGAGATTTTTCACGCCTTAGCTTCCATCCCAATAAAATGGGATTCCCATCAGCGAACTGTATTTGGTCTACCCACCATCCTTGAGCAACTGGCGCATCTCCTTCGTCCGCTGAAAGTTGATGTCCTCCAGGAGTTGCTGCAGCGGCGTTTGGGAGCCCTTCAAGAGGGCAGCGGCAGCACTTGCCAGAGCCATTTCTAGAGGGGATTTCCTCGGATCCGGTGACTTATGCCCACAATTTCACAACGTCCGAATCATTTCCAGCTCGGGCAGGGCGGTTTGGCTACTGTCAATACTTTAGCAGCATTTGTGGTTGCTGGGGCACCGAGATTTTGATTAAGTTTTGACTAAGCAAGAGACACTTATCTCCACCGCAGCGGATGTAAATCGCAAATGAGCTGGATCTCTCGCCCTTTCTCTGTTTTGTTCCTTTCTTGTGGCTTGGGGGTGGTTTTGACTTGTTTCCCATCAGCTGTTTTTCTTCCTAGCCATTGTTTGTGATCTTTTGTGTTCACACTTTTTAAGTAACACCTTTTAGTAGTTAATTTAACTCTTTTGTCTAGTAGAGCTTTTTTTTTGTTTTGATTGTTTAAATTGTGAAAACAAAACATATAAGCTCGCCAAGGTTGGTAAGCTGAGCTAACCGATAGTTGTAAGTTTTCCAACACTGGTAAAATTTGAATTTAAACTTAATGTAACGGAAAAGTTTCTTTTAATTTTAAGATCATGATTATTTATATTTGAACAAAATCAAATGCCAAAAATATATTCTTTTTAGTGGACCACATCATCATTAGGCTCTTGTAGTAATTTTATGTCATTTTTGAGTTCCTTCAACTCCCGGAGCATGTTACGCGAAAGCTGACCCTCTGGAGTGGCCAAGGGCTCGAAGAGCAACATACGCAGCGACTCCCGCATCATCACCTCCGTTTCATCCAGCTCCACCTGGAACATATCATATTTATTGGGAATTATGTACATTAAGTTGGATATAACCCACCAAAAGATCCCTGGCACTCTGCTCTTGTTCACTGTAGAGTTTTCTGGCCAACTCCGCCTGGGTATTGGCCAACTCATAAAGGGCTATAGCCTTCAGCCTGGAGATTCCAGGAGCCAGCACTTTTAGCACCAGCAAGATCTCTTGACACAAACGAATCTTGCGCTCGTAGACCTTTTTATTCGGACGATGGGCCATGTTTTGAAGAATCTGGCGCAGAATAGAGGCTATATTCTGTTTAAGATCCAGCATAAGGTAATGATTCCCATGGAGAAGTCGACTCAGCTTAGCCAGGAGGAGTTCCAGCCGGTAAATATCATCCCTGGCGTGAAAAATCTCTTCCTTGGCTCGTTCCAGCATGTTGGCCACGAACTCTTGTTTGAGGGTGTGTTCCGGATTCATGAGACACTGCCAGGTCCCGGTTTCCGGCTGGCGCACTATGTAACCCCCTGGGCAGGCGCAATTGCTACAGACAAAGCTGCTCATGTGCGTGCCCAGCTCTGTAGGATCCTGGCACCTGGAGCAGGTGCAGTCGAAGCACTTACCAGCTTTCAGGATGTGGCGACGCTCGTCAGTGCCCAGAAGAATATTGGTGTAGCAATTGTAGAGGATCTCCCCAGCAGCTATGAATCGATTGGCGTACACCTTTATGCGTCTCTCGTCATCAATGGCGGTCACCAGGTTGGGCATGCAACTGTGCGGATAAAGTCCTGCCCGACGATATAGTCCCCTCATGGAACCGCCGGACTCCGGAGCTCGTATTTCAAAGGCATTCACATCCAACATACCCAATAGACCCTGCACCAGATCCTCGTTGGCTTCACTATTTAGTTGTTTGAGTACTCCACTCTTTTCTAGAGGATTATAGGCATGTTCCTGGTTGTTCTTCCAGATGTCAGTGCCCCTCCTGGCTGTCAGTTGGTTTTCCATTTGCGATATTTCCTCATAAAGTGGTTGGGTCTCCAAGTGCTCCCTTAAGAGTATGCATTTGAGGGCAGATTGCACCTCAGAATGTTTCTTTTCCTGCAGAAGAAGCACTTGCTCTTCGGAGAGTTTAAGGTCGCTGAGTCTTTTGCAGTCTCGTTCATCATGCTCGGAGCAGTCTCCACACAGGGCCAACAGGTGGCACTTTCTGTTTAAGATTTATGTAAGTATTGAAGCCCAAAGAGTTCCATAAACTCACCTGCAAAACTCCTCCGTCAGCTTAAAGCATTTGGAGCACCGTCTGTCGCCAGCGTGGGGAAGGACGAGGATGGGCTCCTCCAGCAGCAAGGTTTCGCCAGCTCGTATATTGCCCAAAGCAATCACAAATCTTCAAGGGATAGCAAAAGGATAAAGCCATGGTAGGATGGGGAGTGGAAGGACAAACCTGCCCAGCGTTTCGTTCTGCTTCACTTGGCACTTCTTGGCAAAATCATCCGTAACTGCAGCCATTATTTGTTCCCGTTCCCTTCGGCTTCCTTTGGCATACTGACAGCCAGTGCGAATGCTAGCGAATGCTTATTTTTAATTGAACGACAATTCTTTATTTATTTCTTGGTCAATGATTCCCTTTCCCTTTCCCATGCCCATTCCCCCAGCCAAACGTTGAACCATGTCGTCAGCACACATTGTACTAAGTGAGAAGAAACAAAGACACTCTAAAAAAGTGGCAACAACTAACGAGAAAAGGAAGACATTCCTCTTCCATTGGACTAATCTAATTTATTTTAAAATTAAAAGCACGGCAGCTGCAGTCTCTCTCTGCCCGCTAGCCTCCGTATTTATTCAAATCCGATTCGATGCGCTCCAACTCCATGGAAATACGATCGGAGAGGTAGCCCTCGGCAGAGTTTTCCGGCTCGAAGCGGAGCAGATCCATAGCTTTCTTGCCCACCAAACTGGCAGTCCTCAGCTGGGCCTAACAAGATACATTAAATCATAATTTAATCATCATATCCTCCAGGGTATCCTTGATCCTTGACTTACCCCATACTCCTTTTTGTTCAAATCACTTTCGGCAAACTGCAGCTCCACCAGCTCGATCAGAGCCAGAAGATACTCAAACAGCCCGATGGCATACAGCTTGGAAATGCCAGGAACTACGGCCCGGCAGATGGGCAACAGATCCGAGCATAGCTCCACCCTGCGCGCCAGGAGTTTCTTGCAGGGCTGCTCCATGGAGTTCATCAGTGCGGCGGCACGTAGAATGCTGGCTATGTTTTGCTTAATGTCCAGCAACAGGAAGTGATTGGGGTGGACCATGGATTTGTACTGAGTCAGCAAGGATTCGTAGACCTGCAGGTCGCCGCGGGCCTCCACCAGAGCGCCTCCCACTTCCGCCAAGAGCTCATGGACATTGGCAGCTGACATGGAGGCCTTACACTCCAAGCACCGCCAGTCGCCAGGTCGGCCGTCGGGATCCATTTCGCAAACAGCGTATCCCTGAGGGCATTCCCGGCACTTCATGCTGCTCATGTGGGTGCCCATTTCCGTGGGATCCAGACACCTCGAGCAGGAACAGTCCAAGCGGCGACTAAGACGTAACTGATGCTGCCTTTGGCTGGTTCCCATCAGGGGATTCGTGTAGGAGTTGTATATGATGTCACCGGTCTGGAGAGGCACAGCTGCGTAGAGCTTCATGTTGAACTGCTCGTCCAAGGCCACCACCGTATTGGGCACACAATTATGCGGCAGACTGGCTCCACAAACGAATACTCCTTTTAAGGTATCGCCGTCCCGGGCGGTCACCTCGAAGGCATTGCTGTCGATGCGGATGCAGTGGGCGTGCAGCGAGTCACAAGTCAACTGCTGGCTGGAAAGGACCTCCACTAAGCCACTGGCCATCAGCGGTCTTACCACTTGCTCTTCATGCTCCTGCCACATTCCATCCCCATCCCTATAATCATCCAGATTAACTGGTGTTTCCACGAGTGTCGCACAATCAGGTCGCGTGGCAGGATCTTCCAGGAGCAGAAGCAACTTAAGTAGACCGCATATGCCATAGTTCTTAACCAGGATATCCTTACAGAGGCCTTTTCCCGCACCACTGGCAAAGAAATCGCACTCAAAGTCGTCGTGCTGACTGCAATCCATGCATAGAGGATACACCTGACACCGCCGGCAGATGACATACGACTCCTGGAAGCACTGAGCGCATTTTAGCTGCCCACACTCCCAGTGAGGAGTCACCAGCAGGGGGCGCTCCTCCAGCAGAGTGTCGCCCGGTTCGATGTTCATCCCAGCCACCAGGTGCCTGGAAGACCAGGAAAAAAAACAAATAAATATTACTTGCCAGTTAAGAGTGGAGGATCTTCCAGGTGGACCTTACCTGCCCAGCTTGTCATTGTGGACCTGCTGAATATTTTCACCGAAATCTTGCATCGATTACGTGTGCCGCGGACTGGCGAGAAGAGTGCCCAGTAAGTGACTTTCACAGCAGCGTCGCCCAAAACGCACTGAGCAATTATAAATACACACTGTGGCCAAGAGGAAGGTGCTAGGTGGTAGGAATTTCCCTCTTTACAGGAGCCCTGTCGCTTCGCTAAGTACTTTCGCTAATTGCGTGCGTAACTCGAACGAGATGCTTTCCTATTTTTAGACTTTCCACTCACATAAAGAGGTGATCGGATTAGGATTCTCTTCTCTCTACTGTTTTCAGTCTTCCTCAGATGATTTGGAAAGAAGACGCGACCCGCTCTCATTCGTCTCAATAACTATATTGTTTATTGTTCTTTATAAATGTATCAAACATTGTGTTTTTTTTTAGCAGATATCATAGTATTCTTTAAGTCGATAATATGCATATATTTATATATGTATGTATTTAATTAGTTTTACGAGGGGACATTGATAATCTTAATTCAAGTGTTATTGGTTCTTGTGGAATACATAATATTTTAAGAAACAAATGTAGCTACATTAACAATAAAGTAAAAGGCATGCTCTAAGAAAGGCTACTCGTAAAACATGATCGCCGCCCAATTCAATTGGACAAATGCGCAGGGGGGAAAAAAACAAGAACAAATATGTATTTTATACAAAATAATTAAACAAGTTTCCTATTCCTTGTCCTCAGTGCTGTTAACTCTCATGGCTTCCGCTGTCTGAACTTGGCTGCTGCTGTTGCTGCTGCTGCTGCCGGCGCTGCTCGGAGCCGTCTCCGCCGGTATGGGCGTGGGCGTTGGCGTCAGTGAACTGTTGGAAATGGCGTCGTCAATATCGTCATCAATCTCTACATCCTCGGCATGCATAAGTTTAGAAAGATCGAAAGGAGTTTCCTAAAAATACAAGAATAGTTTAATAAATAATCTCTTAACCTCAACCTGATTTTTATATTTTTTTGTCCAATTATCGAGGGAGTCTCTACAAAACTTTCTTATATCTTGGACAATTTTCATCCGATCCTTGAGAGGGATACCTTAAAAGATTTCTGGAACAATTCCCCACTATTCTGCATCAAAACCTGAGAACAAAGTTTTCGATCCATATTTTTCAAATTTTTCTGATGGGACCCCTTGGAAAATCCGGGATTCTCATATATGCCCCCAAACGAAGTCCATATCTTGGCCAATTTTCATCCGATCCTTGTGAGGGATACCTTGAAAGATTTCTGGGACGATTCCATCATTCTGAATCAAAACCTGACAAGACAATTTCTGGTCAATATTTTTCAAAATTTTCTGATAGAACCCCTTGGAAATTCCAGGATTCCCGTATATGACCCCCTGCGATGTCCGTAACTTCTAAAATTTTCACCTGAACCTCGTAAGGAATGCCTTAAATGAATTCTACTTCGATTCCCCATCTGATTACAACACATAACACTTTAATTTACCTTCACTTCATCAACTCGCTGGCGTCCCAGTTGAGCGCTCAAAAGCTCGCGAAGATGTTGGTTCTCTTTGCGCAGACGCTCCCTCTCCATATCGCGTTCATTAATTTTTGGCTGCCGAAAGAAAGGTTTTAATTATTAATATTTCTTTTAATTAAAAAAAAGGTGTAGAGCCTTACCAAAAGCAGGGAAATCTGCTCATTCAGTACGGTCAAAATGCTGCTGAGCGCATGACAGGGCACACTTGGCTCGAGAGCACTCGCATGCTGGATGCGATTCGGACCACAAGTACTGCCCGATCCTCCAAATAACTTATCCGTTTCGGCTGATGTCTCTGGAACTGTCTGAGTGGAGCTATCTACTAGGGTTCCAGAAGCTTCAGCGATCTGTAAAAACACAAAAAGATTAGCAAAAATAAAACTATAATAAGTAGAATATATATTTACGACTGCTTCGCTGACGTCTGGTTTATCATCTTCGGGCTTGTCTTCCTTGTCTACTGGGGCTTCTTCGTTGTTCTCTTTTTGTGATTCATCCAACGCCTCCTTGTTATCGACCTTTGTCGATGAATCTTCAGCTACATCGGATGTCTCCGTGCCCAGGGTTTCTTTTTCATCTTTAGGTTGTTCACTTTCTGCCTCTGGCTTCGATTGTGCCTCCTCCGCAACCTTATCCTTCTCCTCCAGCGATTGCTCCAGTGATACAGCTTCCGATCTTTGGAGTTTCGCTGGCTCCTCGGCTGCCTCTTTCGGAGACTTTGGCTCCGCTTTAAAGGGAGCTAGTGGAGTAGTGGGCATAGAGTCCTGCGACTTGGACGGAATCGCCGGCAGGCGTAACTCGTCAATCTCACAGTAGCCGTCGTCGTCTTCGTGTATGGCAACTTCGTCAAGATCCAAGGGCTGGAGCTTGGGCATAGGCCTGGCCGGCGGAATCTGCGGCTGAGCCTGCGGTTGTGCCTGCTGCCTATTGGGTGGCGGCAGCGGTGGTGGGGTATCGCTAGAAGAGGATAATGTGGCCACCACCGGCTTTTTGCGCAACTTGTCTTTCTCGTGGCAGTGGTTACAAACCACAGTGGACACGGCGGAGACCTCCTGCTCCGGGGTGACGTGCATGTATTCATTCAGCATCTTGGTCAGGGTCTGAATCTGATCGTAAGCAGCTAGCGCTATATCCGCACTGTCTTTCGGCGCCTCTGGCATCATGGCAATGTCCACAATCTGGTCGTAGTGCTCCACAGGCAAACGGAAAATATCACAAATGATCTTCTGCTTCTCCAGCAGATCATTTCGAATAGAGGCGTCCAAGCGACGAAGCTTCTCTCCGGGTGTCAAGAACGGTTCTGCGACATGGGCCGAGCTGCAACTGACCTGGATGGCCGTGGAGTCCACCAAGGGGCTCTGCATCAGCAGGGTGCGCGTGTTGTTCGAATTGTTCGAGCAGATGATACTGGCACTGTCCCTCTTCGAGTGCCCACCCACCAAACCGTAGGTCGAGTTACGCTCCTCTCCAGTGGACCCTGGTCGAGACTCCCTTGACTCCCGGGCCGATTGTGAATGCCGCAGAGTAACATCGCCCGGCTCTGATCCATTGGCCCGGTGGCTTGGTTCGCCACTGCTCCGGATAGACATCGAGCGATTCACCTCATTTTGGCTCAAACGCTGCTTGGGTGTGTTCACGTAATCGGCATCAGAATCGTTAGTTCCCGCATCCCGTTGCGGATTTCGCAGCTGCACTCCGGATATGGAGCTGGTGTTGCTCGCTGGAGCTGGGGTGACGGTGGCTATTGGTAGCATTGGAGCCAGAGGGGTTGTGGTAACCGTGGCAGTAGCTGCCATCGGCTGTGGCACTTCGGAGGTCAGCTCCAGCGAATCTTTGGTGCTGGAATGGGGAATGGTAGAGAGCGGTGTATCGCTGGCGCTCGTATCATGGCTGTTTGGTGCGTTCTTGGAACGATTCTTCGAGTGCTGGGCAATGGCATCCGATATGTACTTAAACCATCTACAAAGATTTTTACAAAAGTTAGAAAATAATTCTTATTTTTATTGTTGTTGCAGTTTCCTACGTTTTGCATTCCGAGCTGCTTGGAGCTCGCAGCTCCAACATTTGTGATGACTTTGTCTTGATGAGGAAGAACGAATTCTTGTCGGCTGCCTCCTGACGTACCAGTGTCTCAGCATCAATGCTCATGATAGGGCTAACGGGCTTGTTGTTCACCGACAACGGGGTGTGCAAGTTCTTCAAGAAGTATTTGTCATCCTGAAATGGAAAATCATAGTTTTTAATCTATTTTTATTTATTTTTTAGTTAAAGCTGAACTCACCTGCTTGGTTAGCAAAACTATCATATTTTCAAAGAGAAGACCGTGAAGCTGAACGCCTGGATTCTTCTTAATCGTCAGGGTTCCATCGTGGATTAGGCGATGCTGGGTCAAGTCCAACTTTTTAAACTCCTCTTTGTCGTAGGAGGATCTGTCCAACTTGCGCTGAATGTTTTGCAATCTAGAGGCATTCAAATAATGTTTTAAAAACAAATTTATCAAGAAACTTGTTAGAAACCTACTTGTGAGCATCCTCTGCTGTCTTTACGGCCTGATTGACCTCGACAAGAATCTTCTTTGATGACTCCACAGCCCTCTGGATGGCCTCTGCTTCGATGGTATTCTCAGGCAGCACTCGCACTGTTACCTTGTAGAGATTTTCAAACAACAAAGGGTACTTGGTGAGGCGCTGCAGCACAGTGGGCAGCAAGTCCTTCAGTTCAAGACGGCGACAGGCCTTGTGGGACTCTGACTTTTTCAACAGTTTCTGCAGCTGCTCGTCCTTGTTGCGCTTCTCCTTCAGCGCCTCCAAGGCGATTTGTTGACGGGCACAGAACTGAGCCGCATATTCGCAGAGTACATCGCCCGACTGGCCATCGAACATTTCGGACAACAAGTCTCCCAGATGGTTCACCACATGGTTGTGCTCAATGCGTCGCCCCTTTAGCTGCTGCTCGAAGGCGCCGTGAATCTCGCGGAGGTGCAGCAAGGCGGGCGGGAACAGGAGCAGCAAGTGATCCTGGGAGAGCAGACCACTCTCGTAGAGCGGCAAAAAGAACAGGCGATCCAGCAGCTTCAAGGTGCGCACATGATTCCGTTCAGTTTGATAAATTTCTAAAGGAGGAATAAAGATTTTAGAATCAATTGAATGGAAGAATGGAATGAAGTAATCTACTCCTACCATTGATAATCTCTTGGCGCTTCTTTTCGGCGTCTGTTAGAGCTGCCAGCATCTCGGCGGCCACCATGGAACTCCAGTCCGCCTCGTTGACGTCGTCCTCGTCGTCGCTCTCCATGTTCCATTGCCTGGGCACCTGGTGTCCAGCTCCCCAGAATCTATTGACTGCAACGGTTCCCGCCGATCCTGGTAGGCTGCCCTGAAAGGAATCCTGCTGGCAGTGCAGCTGGGCGTGCTGCTGAATCAGGAAGTGGGGGTGCTGGCTCTGGTTTAGGCCACTCGGCATGGCCTGGACTCCGCCCACTGCCCCGCCACCGGCAGCAAAATGCTCCATCGAAGTGCTGGGACTCTCGCTGCCGCCAGCCGAAGATAGACTAGAATTTGAACTGGCCACATAGTTTGCGTTGGCGAGACCCAGGTCCTGTTGCTCCTCACTAGATGAGAGACATTGTTTTAAGAAAAATACATTTTAATTATCTTTAAAAATAAATGTTACTTGTATCCCTCAAAATTCAGTGTGGTCTTGAAGCTCTTGCTGCGATTGAAACGTATATTTCTTTCCATTTTATTTATCCTGCGACTGTGATGATTCAGTTCGCAGCCTAGAACAGCGACTAAGAATTAAGGACGACCTCCACCAGGTAGGTGCTGGTGCGAAAATGTGTCGGAACCAGATGCTCAAACAGTTAGTCAACAGGAAACTAAGAAATGGCGGTAGCTGGACTGGCACTGGTCTGGCACTGGACTAGCACTGGTGTGCCCTACTTTTCTATACAGACCGCGGAGGGACGGAAAGGATAATCGATGTCAATGCCGGCGTCTAATCAACTATCCACCGTGACTGCTAAGCTAACCCCACATACATATACGATAATAGTCACCGTAAACAAAAGACGGGGGGGACAGTTGTAATGACAACTCGAAGTCGGGATACCCTAGGCGTGAGTGCTCTGCGGGGCGGAGTCCCCAACAGAAGGTATTAATGTACTCATATCCTAATCATAGCCCTGCCAACTTAAATGTCCTTTAATTCAAATGAAAAAACTTCACGTGAAATCTTTTCGAGGAGCAAACAGGGAATGGAATGGAAAGTTTGTGGAAAAGTTCTGCAATGGAAAGCGTCTACATACGAGTGAGTATTGATTGCATTGCGGAGCAATTCACATTAATTAGTAAAATTAATATCCGGTTACTTGGGGCGGGAAAATGCTTTAGCTGCGAGGCTTTAGGGAGTGGTCTTGTGGCACGGAAGAATTTACTCGGTAAGCTGAGACGCATACCGAAAACAGGGATAGTAGGTCAGGACTAGTCCACGACGAAAAACTTACTTGGGTCGCGACGATAGACTTGGATCAGAGGTCTTGCGACGACTGTTGCGGTTCCTCTTGTTGCTCAACCGCTCCTTGTAGGATTCCGAACGATTCACCGACACAGGAGCGCTCTTATGCTGGGCATGTTGCGAGTAACTACAAAAATAAACATACTATGTGAAAAAATGAAAGAAAATCATTCGATTTATGGAATTACCGCTCTCTACGTGCATCTTTGTCCACCGAATCTTGGGCCGTCAGCTCGCCAAAGCCACTCAAACCGGCGGAAACGGAGCCACAGCTCGACGGAGCCGTAGATGCCACGCTGGTGGACAAGTCCATTGCGCCGCCGCCGGTATTAATACTGTCGTTGGCGCAGCTGCCGTGAAAAGAGCCCTGCAGGTCGGTGGTGTTCAGTGCCGATGTGTTGCAGGAAGTGTTTCCATTCGAGCGTATTGAGATGTTGGCATCTGGCCGTCGATCGGAGGGTTGGCGCACAATCGACGAGTTGCCGCGATCTAAATATGGAAATTATATGAAATTAGTAAATAATTTTTATTTAGAAAACCTTTCAAGTTCACCTGGCGTCAAATCAACATCCATATCCTCCTCCTGTCGACTGCGTTTCTCATCTTATAAGATATAGAACCAATTAGTATATTATAATCAGAAGTATCTCAAGAGACTTACTTCCCATGACGTCGCTGGTGCGGGGACGAATTTTTCCCATCAGTTTACTGATTTTATCGTTATTTGCAGGACGCTTGGCTTGGGGCAAAGGACCGGGACAACTCTCGTCAACGACTTTCGCGCATTGACGGTGTATGTTCAGTTTACAGTCTGAAATTGAGGCGAGAATTGAGACACTAGTTTGTACACCAGTTTAAGAGAGTCGTTTACCTGTACAGTGATAACCTTGCGGACTCACACCCCAGATTATCGTCTGGCAATGATTGCAGTGCGTCACTTCATAGTATTGACGTAATACCAATGGATGACCACGAACGTTCATCTATGGAGTGTTGAATTGAATTGTTGTTTGAGTTTAAAAATAAACATGTGCGCGAGATTTTTTCTATTTAGATACTCACCTTGCGATTCTTTCCGATGAGGCGCGATTTGAAACTCTTGTCTCTGCTCACAAAGTGATGGACCCGCTCGACAATGTTGCTGGGCGGTGCGCGACTATTGAAAATGCGGTAGATCACTGTGGACAGAGCCGAGCAGAGAGCCACCTTACGCACATCCTCCGGGGAGCTGTTCTCCTCCTCACTAAAAAAGAAGACACATATTAAGGGCTTGGACCACAAGAGAGTCTATCAAACTCACATAAGCAACTGCAGGTTGGGCATCAAGTACTTGTCAATGATTTGTTCCCTCAACTTATCGGACTTGGCCTCTGCCAGCTTGTCGTCCGTGGGTCCGTAAATGGTGCCCAGACCGGCGGTCCTTTTTTGCTGGAACTCGCGGAGTTGCTCGCTAATCAAGTCCCGGGCACGCTTACGGCTGCGCAGGAAGACGGTGCGCAGGATCTCCACTTTATCGAACTCGGACTGCAGCACATTGTCCACCTCGCGGGCCAGAGATTCATCCTGACGGTACCACGACAACGGAGCACGCGGCACCAGGAACGTGGAGTGGATCTCGTAGGCCCACTTGCGCATATCCTTCGAAGTGCCCTCCTTGTAGAGCTCTGTGATCAGGTAGAAGAGCAGCGGCGCGGGGTCCGAGTTCGAAATCACGTAGTTCAGGAAGATGGCGAGGAACGTGACGTTCTCGGCCTGCAGGAGACGGGTAAGATTATTGAATGGACCGTTCTCATCGATGAACGGCTCATCCGCGTCCGAAGAGTTCTCGTCCTCCATCGATATGATCTCCTTCTGCGTGTCATTCGACTGTGCGGCCTGAATGTGGCAGGAATGTAGAGAAGTCGGGATCGGGGACGAGGCTCCCGCTATCGGTGTGAACTGATGCGATTCGATGAAGATTCCCGCTGCCCCGCCACCGCGACAGTTCTCATTGGGATCCTCCTGCACTGTCATGTGCGAGCTGGTCAAGTATGGTGGCGGCGGAGTGCCGGGCGGTGTGACTTCTCCGTCCTTTTCAACAATCTCCCAGGAGCCAGAGGTGGTCTTCGTCATGCGATCTGGAAAGTCAAGTCAAGAATTTTATAACTGAGATTTGGAAGTTTGGATTAAATTCTTACCCGGATGCCTTGGATGCATATTGTCAGGAGAAGAGCCGACGCGACGGTGCTTATTCTTTCCCAGCTTAGGCGTCTGTCCAAGGGCCTGTGGAATCAACGGATCATAGGTAAGTTAAGGAAGGAAAAGTATTGAGAGTATAACCCATTTTTAAACAAATCAGGCCCCACTCAGGCACAGAATAGAATTTCTATTTAAACCTGAAAATAGTTTTTGGAAACTACTGTCGCCTCCCACAAATAATACGGATAATAATACAGATTCCTGCTGGTTACTGAAGTGTAATCAAAGGTGTTTTGTAGATGTTATTGTCGCTGGCAGTAAGCAAATTAAAATTAACATTAACATTAGATTAATAACATTTCAACTTATGACTTAGCGTTGGTTAGAGAATCAAAGCAATGAAACACATAAATGTTAGGTGCGAGGGGGTGTGAAGGTTAAAGAATAAGGGGTTTAAAGATTTGGGTTGTAGTTCCCGGTAGAGATAGATTCTGCGTGAGATTCTGTGGCTACTTACTGATGTGGCCTGGCCACCACCCATTTGATGCTGCTGCTGCTGGTACTGCTGATACTGCTGCAGCTGCTGGACAATATTGGGCCGCTGGGAGAGCGGAAAGGCGTTCTTCATGTTGTCCCCCTGAACCGCCGTGGTGGTGGACACCAGGGGATAGTTAAACGATGTGGCCACGGAGTTCGGTTGGTTGAGATTCTGGCAGCTGCCGCGACTCATCTCCTCGGTCATCATGCCAGGCAATCGAGGCGGCAGTGGCGGCGGACCACCGTCCACTTCGATGGATCCCCCGGCAGCTCCTCCGGAATTGGACGATTCCATTTGCAGGAACATTTGGGTGGACATCTTTGGATCGGACAGAGCCTTGGTCTTGGTTTTGGAACGTTTGGACTTGGCGTTGCTGGGACTATTCTCAGTGCTGCTGGGGAAGTGATGCTGCTGCTGTGATCGGTTCAGTTGGGGGCTCGTGGCGCGGTCCAGATCGGAAACGGGAGCCATTAGGCCACCCGGTGATGCATTGCCGTTCTTCAGGTCCAAGTTCAAAGTCCTTGGCGGGTTGCGCTGCGGCAGTGGTGGTGGCACATCCTCCTCAATTAGGCTCCTTGAGATGGCAAACTTATTCTTACTCTTCGACGAGGAGGAAGAGTCCTTGAAGCGATGCTGCTGCTGCATCTGCTGGTGGGGATGGTATTGCGTCGAGGTGGGCGTGGAGCTGGTGTGCTGGTGCAGAGACTGCGACATGGACTCGGCCTGGTGGCTCATGCGCTGGTTGTGCAGGAAGTCAGTGGTTAGACCGAATGGCGACGATACACCCCCGAAGTCCTTGTCGATCTTGTTCTTGCGAGTGCCCAGCGACAGGGACGAGAGGGAACGCGGCAGAAGGGAGAGGAATGCGGGTGAGGTGTTGCTGCTGGGCGGCTGCTGCTGCTGTTGCTGCGGGTAGTTGTTGTTGTGGTGGTTGTGATGGTGGTGGAGAGGATGGAATTGCTGATTGCTGTGAGTGGCGGACGCGGACAAGTGTTGGATTTGGTTGGGCGTTAGTAATGCAGTGTTCTTGTTGCCGGCGGCTGCCTGGAGCTTAACAGTCGGTGCATCCTGTGTTAGGGTTTTCGTGATGGATTCAAGATGGAAGAGAAAGAGAGAGATCATGTAGCATCAATTCGTATTAACCGATCCCTGTTGGAGTTCTCGATTGATTTTTGGGTGTAATTTTTTCAAAAGGCGCATCACAAACCAAAGAGATTGTTACGAGCGAGCTGGGTTAGCTTGGATTATATTAGCTTTGGCCGCATATTAATTAGATGTTGTGGAGGGAGGTGGGATGTCTGGACCTAGCTTACCTAGACTCAAGACTCAAGACTCAAGACTCAAGGATATGCCCTACTCGACAGACCCGCCCCTACTCACCTCGGCGCCCACTTGGTGCAGTTGCTCCCGCAGCTTCCGAATGTTGGCCTCCGACAGCTTGTAGCTGGGATTGTTCTGGTCACCCTTCAAGCGTTCCAGATTCAGCTTCTCCTGCTCCAGCATTTTCTGCAGCGTCTGGATCTTGTACGTCTCCATCTCACGCCGTTTGATGCTCTGTTTTGGGAAGAAATCTTTTCATTGAAAAGAGTCTTTAAAGAAAATTATTCAGGAAGCTTACATCCACTGGCTGGGGTCCTGTTATGGAGGCGGTGCGATCCCGTCCAGAAAGTATCGGAGTCGATGGCGTCACCACACTAACCGAAGTGGGTCGCGTCATTTTTTGGCTTCGCTTCACGGCAAGCTCCACTGTAGTAGAGGCTGGAACGAAATTAAGAACAATGTCAATAAACCTTTGAAAAATATCTCCAAACTACAAAGTATAGTCCTTGTTTTAGAATTTATTTTGTAGAAAAAATCCCATCCACACTATGAAATATCCGAATTCCGAGTTCTAGGCAAGATTTCAATATGATTTTGGGCAGATTCGTAAGGTTCTTGGTCTTCGCCAGCACTATCTACTTGGCCAAGGAATTCGGCAGTTGGGATGAGGTCGGTCAGCGAGTTGGCGCCGAGAGGCCGCCCACGGATCTTCCAGTTCCAGCAGATGACTTCAAGGAAATCCCAACCCCCAAGGACCTAGGGTCGTCCAACACCGAACGACTGTTTTTTGACGAGGAGGATAAGCGGAGGCTGAAACGAGCTCAAGAGGATTTGGAGAAGAAGTTGTGCCAGCCACCCCTGTGCGAACCGAAGCCGAAACCATTTAAGGAAAGTGTCACTGACGCCCTATACGACACCTGGCTAGCTCTCAAGAAGATTCCCGACTACTGGTCCCGGGCAGCGGCCGATATTCAGGAGAGCATCTCTAAATTCTTCGATGGAGGGAACAAATAGGCAACAATCGGATCGGATTTTAGTTTTAATTCAAAATTAAGTTGTTAAAAAAACATTAACAAAACAAATTTAAAAACAAAATATATATTTTTTTAACTGAACTAGAATCTAGTTGGCTTTCGAAAGGCATCTCTTGTTTAGAAATCAAATCACAAAACACATTCTGTCGAAAATAGAGAAACTCAAAATTAATTCTACACATGGCACTGAAGTTTCTGGGTGAGGTGACAGGGATAAATATGCTAGCGAAGTACTTCGGTGACCAGGACAAGCCAGAGGCTCTCAAGGAGCCGCAGGAGGATTTCGCTGGCAGTTCTTCAACCATTCCCCCCGAGAGCCAGTTCGAGCTACTGGCCCCCCACAATTGCAACTTGGCCCTTCAGCGAGGCTTCTATTTCTCGTTCCGGCTACCCGACTGGGCGAGGGACTTCAAAGAGCACACCCGTGAGATCATCGCCAGTCCGTTCCACGAATCTGATAGTAGCGAGACATCACAGCCCTCGAAGCAGAAAGCCAAATACTTTTTGCGACCAGAAAGATACGGCATGATCGCGGAGAACATGGGAGCTAACTTCTTTGAGGAGATTCCCCAAGACTTGCAATCAAAGTCCGGAAGACCGGTACGCTCGCCCAAGATCAAGGACGACGTGACGTGCAAGAAACGAGTTCGAACGTAGAACGTAGCCAGCACTCCATCTGTCGAAAGTCAAACAACATTTTCGGAACACCTTATTGGAGTGGGCGAAAATGGTTGTTGGCCTAATTGTGAAAGCTGGAATTGTGTATGCCGTGATCGTTGCCACTCGGAACTATGGCGTGTGGGGCTCCCCGGACGATACGCAGGATGTGTATATGGATGCGTTGGAGCATATGGAACCATACGCGGATCAGGCGCGTCGCAAACTCAAAATATGTCCGCCCAGGCCGCCACCTCAGGGCGAATGGTCTTTCATGGGCATCCATTACTATAATGAGTGCGTCAAGGCCGTTTTTGACGTTTTGAGCCTCGTTCCGGTCGGGCTGGTGGCCGTTTTTGAGAGGATACCCTTCTACCTGAACGCCATCAAGGAGAGCATTCGCAAGTATCAGGAAAAGGAGAAGAAAAAGAAGGAGATCAAGATATCCAAGGACCAGCTGGACGAAACGCCTTTGGTCCAACGACCCAAGGGTGAACTGATGCCGCACTGCAAGGACAAGCGCTGTGCCAAGGCACCCCTCATCCCGCCAGGCTGCCGCCAGAAGCGTTACAACGACGAGTTCATCTACGAGCCACGTCCACGGATGAAGGCGGCCTGCAAGTGCAAGTGCAAGGAGCGGAAGCCCAAGCCTTGTCCAGAAAAGAGGCCCAAGTGCCCGCAGTCCGAGGAATCGCCGAAGTGCCGCTGCCCGGGTACTCCGAGGCGAGATCTCCCTTAAGATACTGAAGCTGACGAATCTTTCCAACCATCTAGCGACTCCTCTTAGCCCGCCCACCCCAAATAAACCAAATTTTTGTACTGTAACCTACGAAAACCGAAAGTGGTTAGATAATTTTGTCGCAAAACTTTGGAGTTCAGTACTCACCTTTTATGAGAGCCACAACAGTCGGATGCTTCTCCAGTCGCACTTCATGGCCATTAACCTGGAATGTAACAAAGATCAAGCTCTATAAATCTCCGTCTTCAGCGGAAAAAGATTGCTCCACAGACCTTTAGTATCATATCGCCAGCGACGAGGCCTGCGATCTCAGCTGCCCCTCCGGGTTTAACGCTTTCCACAAACACCGGATTGTCGCCGGAAACCTGAGAGACGAATGGCAGTAGGATTAGGTTTAGGTTTCGATTTCAATTTTTAGGTTTAATGGCAACAACTAGCACCTCTTTGTACGGCTCTTGGCCAACAAACTTTTGCAAACAAAGTGCTGTTCGAGGTACAAAAAGGTAATTAATCTTATGGGACTGGAAAGAGCTATGGTACCTTCATTCCGTATCCGTTGCCATCCTTGCGAACGGTTAGGGTTAAATACTGAAAATTTTTTGGTAATACTATTCCCGGCGTCGTCCCCGGAGTCGTTGGCTCCTGGGAATGGCCCAGGTTTAGACTGCTACGCTCTCCCGGCGTCTGGACGCTTTCCGATTGATTTCCTGGCACTCCTCCGGTCATTATGCTGCCGTTGTTGTTGTTGCTGCTGTTGGCATTGTTATTGTTGAGGGATGTGGGAGTGGATGGAGTGGTTACACCTCCACCCGGTACCGTGGTGGTGTCACCATTCATCTGGCCCTGCTTGTTCGCCTGCTGGTAGCTGGCTGGCAGCGGCGGCGTCTGCGGAGGAACTGAACTCTGGGTGTCGCGATCACGGTCCCGATCTTTGTCGCGGTCCCGATGACCGCTCAGGGTGCTGGCCAGACTGCTTAAGCTGCTAGCCAGCGACGGGGATCGGGGAATTTTCGACTTGTTCGCCACCTGCTTCTGCTTCTGTTTGTTCTTGGAATTCTTTACAGATTTTTGCTTGGGGGCTGGCAGCTCGGGTACCGAATCCACAGCGATGGCTGGCGCCGGTGCTGTCGACGAAACTCCACCAGATGGCCCAGCCGCCGTTGTTCCTGTACCAGATCCAGATCCAGATGCGCTAACTGTTCCAGTGGGTGTTGTTCCAGTGCCTGAGTTGGTAGCGCCGTTGGTGGATGTGCTTGGATTGATCGCAGATGACTCCGGGGGCTGAATACTAGTTTCTTCTGGCAGCTCCTGCACCTCATCGTATTCATGTTCATACAAATCTATTAACCTGGTGAGAGAACATGAATTAGTTTTTTTGTTTTTAGAAGTTTAAACTATAAAAAAATAGTGAAACAAAGGAAATCCCATTACTACTTCCTCACATAATAATTTATGGAAATAGTTTGAACCTCTTGTTGTTGCTGCAATTTCATGGCATTCATGGAATGGAACCCATGCAGATTGGCAATCATCTATGAGGCGGCAATCAAAGCCAAATCATTTCATGACGGAACTGTTTCTGCTATTCCAACAGCAGATAGCTAGATTAGTTGGACGGCTGGCTAATCAAGAGCGACGACATGTAACGAAAGTCACGGCCAAAGCCGATCTCTAGCTGATGGCTGATGTCTGATGGACTGCTGCTGTTGTTGCTCTTTTAATTGAGGCTAAAATTAAATCAGCCAGAAGAATAGATACAGTTTAATTGCTGTTTATTTGATCGTTTTGCATGTGAATGGAAGAATGGATATATGTACATACGTGCGGATTTGTCTATATACCAACAGACTATAATAAAAGCTCATTTCCCGCACCCGGCCCTCTCATCACGATGATGAGATATATTTCCATAACAGCCGGACCCGGAGCCGGTCAAGACCACCGAAAATCCGAAATGTTTACATTTTCTTTGACTGACTGGACCATGTCAATAACATGTCTCTCTCTCATCCATCTATTCCACAATCCATCTATCTTTAGATGCAAAAATTTATTTTGAAAGTCACTGCTTAGAAAGCCAATCTACACTTATTTCGTATTTGGGCTAAAACTTCCCCTGTTGGCAATAAAATGAAATAAATGCCAGGCCGCTCCCTACCTTCGTAAGAGTGTGTATATTTGTACCTGTATTAAGTCATCCATTTGGTAGTAGAAACCGCACAAAAACCAACCCCAAGTCTTTTGGGTTGAAAACTATTGGTAGTGCGTTTCTTTCAAGCGATTAGTCATTTTCAAATTGACTTTGTAATTTGCTGCAAAGCTTGGCCGGGTGATCTAATGCTCGAAATGTTAATGATCCTGACTCTAACCAGGCAATAACTAAATAATTTCTTTATTATTATACTCTTTTTAAAATGAAACTAACTAGAAGCAAGCTTAGCAACCAATTGCTATCAGCTAAGGAGAGTGGTTCCTGGTAGTTATCTCCCCACTAAGCGGACACTATGTCGCAAAAAACTTGATTAATAAAAAAGATTAGTAAAGTTTAGCTTTTAAATATTAAAAATTCCAATTGTTCAGAAGGCAAAAAGAGCATTGTATCTCCCGGGAAGTGCAACTGGAGAGATTAATTCTTATCTCCAAGCCAATTCTATGAGTAATATGGCCTTTTTTTCTGGTTCCCCTCTCAAAGTCTGGGGAAAAAACATCAAAAAAGTATTAATTCGCTGCTGAAACTCACCGTGTTTTTATTGATGGGTCATCCATAGGAGTTTCTGTGATGGCTTCGGCTGTCTGGACGAAAATGCAAATTCAAAGGCATGCGTAAGCCACTTGGATGGGTCCAATAGGCTCCTTTCTTGCCCAGAAAAGGGGCGGGGGCCTCCCAATTGGATGGAATGTTTTTCGGAGCAAGCTATTTTTAAATGAGCTCGCCTAAAAGATTGTAAAAACGGCCCAAAATTGCCTTTCCAGAACTGATTTAATTGCGTCGATTTTTCTGCTTTTGCTTAGAATTGTTTTTTTTTTTTTTTTTTTGCTTTCTGTAATTATTATTTTTTAAATTTGTTGTTTTTTTTTTTGCACTACACTTTGCACTTTTCACTTAAACCTGTACGCGCACAAATTCGTTTGAAGATTATTGGCATTAATGCATGTACATTAAAATATTTTTGTGTTTTGGGTGGGCGTTGCAAGGGGAGCAGGGGGGCAGTGGGGTGGTGAGAGAGTGGGGGCAGCGAAATGCAGGCAGCGATCTCCTTGCAGTTTCATTGTTTTTATTCCAAACTGAGCACACCCACACGCGCACACTCTCTTTCTCTCACTCACACACACACACAGTCGCGGGAGTGTAAACAATAGCGGTCAACATATTAGTTATACAAAAAACATATTATTTAAATCAAAAGTATTATTTTTATTTCTTATTAAGCCAAAATTTATCTTTTATTTAATTACTTTTTTTTTTAGGTTGTCCTAATATTTTGACTGCCGCTGTCTGTTTCTGCTCCCACTCTCTCTCACTCTCACACTTCCGTTAACGTCTGCGCCCTGTGCTCCCCTAAAGCTAGCTGATGTCGTTGTTGTTGTTGGGGTTTTTGCTGACTAGTTTTCACGAAACACATTTAATGGATGACGACGCTCTTTGTGGGGGGAGTGGGGGCTGGCTCTTTCGGGGGGAAAACGAGTTTTGGCCGAAAAAAAATAAAAATACTAATAAAATACTAATGGGTCATAGCGGACAGGAGTATACACACGCACATCTATGTATTTGCAAATTCCAGACAATAATTCGCCTAATCCTGCTCCCCATCGAACAGCTGATTGTTCAATAAATTACTTTCGAGTCAATTCAATTAGCATGGAAAATAGAAAACAACAACAATGACTCTCTCTCTCTCTTTCTCTATCTATCTCTCTTTCAGTCTGTCACCGCCTCTGATCTCACTTCAATGTTGACATACACTCGAAAAATAAATCAAAACTTGCAATTTCACTTCTTTTCTAATTAAACGCAAATATTTAATTGAATAAATATGTATACACACAACAAATGCCTATCGGTTATAATGATATATGTGTGTATGGGTGTGTGTGTGTGTGTGTTGGTGGGAGGGGGGCGAGAGTGCGATCATCGCCGCAAAAATTTCGTGTGAAATTTTCTGTGTATGGTAGCGCCTGGGTGGATGGATTTGAACTCTTGAACCGCTTGAGTACTTGGGCTTAATTCGATTTTAGGGATTGTTGCGGCTGGCTTGGCGGTGGCGGTGGCGGGCGGACGGCGATCAGACTAATTACCACACAATAAACAACTGGACGCCTTGGGGTTCACTCCGATTTTGTTGTTATATCTCTAACAAGTGGCGGCAGCCATATTGTTTAGTTGTTGCTGTTGCTGTTGCTGCTGCCACTCTGTATGTATGCGTCCGATAGGTTAGAGATCATTTTCAACAAATTTCGCGTAATTTCCTGGGCCGAACGGCAAATAACTTTTTTTCTTTTCATTTGACAAATATGCACATATGCACCAGCCCACAATTGTGTGTATGCATTTTGTATTGCTCTCGCCCCGACAGTTGGTGTGTGTGTGAGCACTTGAAGTCATTTATTGCTTTTGTGCAATGAGCTCACAGACCGAACGAAACCAAAAAATGACAACGAACGGGCTGCGCATCATTCTTTTTTCCCTCCTTTCTCTCTCTCACAACTCTCCACTGTGCCCATCTGTGATTGCCTTCGCGAAGCACTTACTCTACTGCACTCGAATTGCGATTAATTGCATACCACAAAGCAGGTATTATTTTTTCTTATTTCTTTTCGCGAGCGCTCGACGTTCTTTTTTCTTTCAGTTTCACGCTGGGTTTCGTTCTTTCTTTAAAAAAACAATGTTGTAGCAGTGCTGTACAAGTTTCGTTTTTAATTTAAGTGCTGCACAACTCTCAATCGGTCGAAATCGTTGTGGTCTTTCGCAGCACTGGAGGGCTTAGGCTTTTGCAACACTCGATCTTGCGTGCCATCTAGAAATCAAAACAAACCCACCCACACATGCTCACACTGGCCCCCCTTTTATCGTAGGGGCGGCCCCCTACGACCCCCACACCACCCGCCAACTACTTTAGATACGAACTGCAATTCGTGGGATTTGGGGTAAAGATACTCTTCTACTTGAGTGTAGAGAGAATAATATTCTTATTCATAATGTTGGAAAAAAAAGGCAATGAACTTTCGTTTTGTCGTTTCGGAAAATGTCGTTTATTTCGCGGTTTGGTGGGCGGGTGGGTGGCCAAACAAAAGGCAGGACAACGCCCCGCACCCTCTGAGATATGTCTTTGTGCTCGATGATTACTATGCATACGTATGAACAGTTGCCTAGGACAAATCGGGTCCCAGGAGGTAGAATAACAATACCACTAGGTAATAGATAAGTAAGCCTATAAATGCCATGTTGTAGGGTTCGCTATCCGGGTGTGTGCGCCCCAGAGAGGCGCACCACTGGCGTCATGAGGTCTCCTCCTCGAGTATTGTGTCTGGCGGTTCCAGATCAATGTCATCCAATTTGCTATTTTTGTCCAGGACCAAGTCACCCACAACATCGGCTCCCTCGCTTTCTTCAGTCTGGCTTGCTGGGCTTTCGATTATTCGAAGGTACTCCTCATACTGTAGGTCTCCAATCTGATCCAGCGAACGATCGGTAATCTTCTCCAAGCTCTGTTCAGGCAGACGCAGTCTACTTGGATCCAGCAGCATCAGGTGATAGTAGACACCTTCGTCGTCAATGACATAGAACTTGGAGAACGTGCTGTCGGTGAAGAACTGACTGGCTTCATTCCCGACGAACTTGATGCAAGCTAGAAGCTCCGGCCGGTCAGCATTCCCGCGCTTGTTCAACCACAGTTCCGCCTCTCTCTGGCTATCGGCGAAGGATTGGCGCGGCAACGAGGAGGGCGGCTCTGCATCTGAGTCGGATGCAATGGGAGCAGCATCCACGGCGTCTTCGTGGGGCACACTGTGGAGTTTGATGCGGCGACTGCGGCTCTGGTTGGGCCGCTGCTCTCCCTGGTTGTTCCGCATATGGGTCACATTCCAGAAGCACAACTGTTCGGCGCAACTGATCAGGAGCAGCTTGCAGGGCGAGAACCGCAGCTGGCGGATAGGACCCATGTGGACCTCCCTGATACTGGTGATCAGCGTTATTTGTCTGCCATCCAGTGAGAAAAGCTGTTCAAAAAAGTAATGATTTTGTTATTCAGGTAGAAGATGGTTGAAAATCATGTCATACCTCTATAATCCCACTCTTAAATCCCAGGCTAAACATTGTTCCATCCTCGCTGGCCGATAGGTAGGTAATCTTTTCCGTTTGCCCGATCTTTTGCTCACAAATCAGCTTGTACGTCAGGTGGGAGTTGCTGAAGACTAGTCGGAAAACCTGCAGATAACGTTTCTAGTTCAATAGTCCAGGTGTTAAAAGTGCTTTCTAAAGTCTTACTTCAATGTAATTGTTTCCGTAAGCGAGAAAGAGCAGACCGTTCTTTAAATCGAAGCCCACCAGGGATTCATGGGATTCCTCTGGTCTAACGAAGGCTGAAGGGTTGGTCAAGTCCACATGCTAAAGGGGAACATTGATTAATTAATTCGAAGGGAAAATTCCAATCAACTAACTACTTACAGACACACCGTGGTCGGAAAACAATACAAGGAAAGGACCCCCAACTAGACATGCGTACTTAGTACCTATGTTCAAATATAGGGGCCATTGCTCGCTTTCCGCCTCCTGCAGCTGGAATATCACAGTCTTTGGGGCATTGGCATCGTGGGAGGAAGCCACCAGCACGTTGGAGCTAACTTGCTTGAGGTAGGCAATGGGTTCGGTTATGAACTGCTGCGGCAGCACCTCATCCCGGTTGACATCGATTATCACGCCATCCGCGTAGCCAGCAAAGATGTGCTCATAGTCGTGGGCGGAAATGGCAGTGATCCTCATTTTGGTGGCCGCGTGGGTGGGGGTAATGGTGGACCATGCCGAAATGCTCGATCTGCGACGGGCATTTGGATCAGAAGCGGTTTCGATCTGATGGATTCTCTCCTTCGAGTCGACGACGAGCAGCTGAGATCGTTCGTTCGTCATGTCCATCAGCGATCGGAGGTAGACGTTGGGCTCCAGTCGGGCGCTGGTCTTCACACTCGTCTCGTCAGCACTATGCACCCAGACGATTCCTCTGCTTCGACCAGCATCCTCCGCTTCTCTCCTGTGCGGATCGGAGCGCAAAGTGTGAACATGAAGCACCTGCTTGCCCTTGGCTCCGCACAAGACAATGTACTTGTACGCGGGATCAAACAGTTCATAAATGTCCACGCATTCTATTTGCTCGCTGACGTTGCTGCGAAGAACTGTATCACTGGTCTGCAGGTCGTACACGATCAGACCCTCAGTGGTGCCCAGCAACAGGTAGTTGCCGTCCGCCGAACGTTTGCCGCAGGTGATGTAGTTGCCCTCCGAAAGATCCACTGCCTCCGCATTTAGAATCACCTTGGGTCCCGGTATGAATTTCAAGCGCCAGACAGACTGTTTGAAGATCAGTAGGACGGTGGCTTCTTCATTCCTCTCGTCATAGGCCTCCATGGCCAACAGAGTGTCGTTTCGAACGTCAAACCCTGGTAGATCCGGCTGGTCGCCATAGCTATTGAACAGATCCCAGACAGTAAGTGTCGAATCGGCGGTAACTATCACATAGAATCGTTGGAAGACCTGAACTATAGACCGTATTTCCAATTGCTCTGTTTTTAGAGTGGGCGTTTGTGATTTTTTGAACACCTGATCGAGTTCATCCCACTCCAGAATGTTCACATCTCCGTTACTGAAGGCCACATGAAGCTGCGCCTTGTTACCCGGTTGGGAGTCCTTGTTTAAATAAAATGCAGTGATTTTCTGGTCGGAATGATTGCCGCTGAAGCGATTCACTGCACTGTTCACCAGTTGTTTGTGGCCGCGAGTCTCTGTGGGATTTCGGAGGTGGGCCGAGGCAGGGGGACGAACTCTTTGTCGACTGCCGGCACTGTGGCGTCGACACGGACAGTCCGGCCAGAGCGTCCAGAGCTTGACACTACCGTTGCTGTGGAGAGTGATCAAATGCTTCTGATTATTGAAAACTTCCATCCGAAGGGTTTCGCTGTTGTCGTTCTCGTCCTTGAGGAGGTAGGTGTCCTCGGCTTCCAGCGATACGTCGGTGAGGAGGAGCTCCTGACCAGCCAGCGCCATGAGGCAGAAATCGTCATCCAAATATAGAACCAGGCGCACTTCCTTGTTGCCCAAGTTGATGATCTGCCGATGCTGATGAAATCGGCCACTGAAAAAAGTTCAAATTAATTCAATTTTAAATTAAATAAAAGTTAATTACTCACTGATCTATAAACCAAACTCGGTCCTTGAACTTTTGAACCTGCCGATAGGCCTCTCCGTAAATGGTATCATCTTCGTCCATCAGACCAATCCTCAGCAGATCCGTAAACTTCGAACGAATAAGATTCTCTTCTATCTTTGGCAAAAAGTCTAAAATGGCATTTACCAACCCATCGTACTGGAGATCATTGTCTAAATGATTGTATTAATAATTAAAATAAGTAAAATGTTTATTCTTTATATTTAGTATTAGTACCGCATATGTGTTTCTTGTAGAACTTCAACTGGTGCAGGGTATCTAGTATGGATCCACAGGCATTCCAAGCCGTCGTATCATGTCGAATCTTTTGCTCCAAAAAGCGGAAATCGAGGAAAACCTTTCTAAACAGATCCACCTTTTCGGATGGCTCAATGGCCATCAGATGATGCCCAATGTGACTATAGAAATATCTATCCAGGGAGGTCAGAATCAAGTCATCATGGTCGAATGCCTTTGTGATGCTGAAAAAAACAGAGAATATTTTTTATTGTTCCATCGCAGAAAGTGAATGACGGGTGATTTGTGATTGATGAAGTTACTTGTATTCCTTTGTTTTAAATATCACGACAGTACTCACTTGTAGTGATCAACAATCCTTTGATGCAGAGCGGCATAATCGTCGCCATTCACTTTTAACTCCAAGTATATAGCGGGTATACTTATGGTTGATTCCTCAGGATGTTTCTCCACCAGAGAGTACTTGTGAAGCTTGTTCACCACCACCATCGGATAATCGCCACTAGATTTGTCGTCGAACCAAATCAGAGATAGGAGCTGGGGGTGATAGCGATTAAGAAACAAGGCCATTTCGGTGTACAACGCACTTACATTGATGGGTATGCGGGCCGAGGGCGGAAATATGGACAGTCTATCGAACAGTTTCCGGTAGCCGAGCGGCTCAAGAACCTTAAGCGCCCCTTCGATGATGGTCGTCAGTTTGTCACAATTAACACTGCAAGGAATAATGATTTATATGCGAATTGATTGTGAAACTCATGCAACTCACTGCTTCCAATTGTCCCACGTGGCCAGGCCATCCTTAATACTCTCGGCAATTAGGCTTAGTTTTCGCGGGTTATTCGTGGGCACCTCCCTTGGCAGGTCCTGCGCACTACAGTGGATGTACTTGAGGCACAACGCTTTCACCTCATCCGGTGTCAGCATCAACGAATGGTCGTCCAGGGATATGTGAGTTGTGGTGGCCGCCGATAGAAACTGGGTGACCTGCTTGAATCTCGTTGTCAGAAGGATTTTGCAGCCAAGATTAAAGGCACTCCAAGCCTTCTCGCTCTGGACATTCCTTAGCACCAGTAGACAGTTCTCGTAGGGCTTGCTCCTCAAGAGGCGTCTCAGTTCCGCTTGGGTGCTAAGGATCCGTTGCTTGATATTGCTGGCGGGGTCACTGCGCTGCGTATAATTGGGATCTATCTGATGCTGCAGGGTCTGTAGCATCTCCAGAATGGACTCGGGACTGTTGCAGTTCTTCATGTTCAGCCAAAAGATTTTAAAGTCCATGGCGCGCTGAACCTTGACGGACGAGCACACGTCCAGAGCCAGCCACTGCTTTCCGGCGCCCAGAGCACCATCTATGAGCACATTTTTGGCCGGCCTGAGTTCCAGTAGAGCTTTCTTCAGTTTCAGGTACTGAAATTGAAACAAAAATAAGTTAAAATGTTTCTTTACTTTACTAAGATGAGGAATATCCTACCGGCTGCAGGCGATTCACGTTGTACTGGGCAAACAACTGGTTGTCGTTGTAAAGGCGATCCCGCTGCTCGATGTACATTTTGGTTTCCAAGCTGGGGCTCTGGTACTCAGCCTGGATAGCTGCCATCAGGAAGTCGTAGTTGGGCTGATCTTTCGGATTCAGGACGTCCTCAACGAAGTCCTTGACCACCGACTCGGGCTTGGCGAGCAGGGACCAAAAGAGTCGATACGTTGCGCTCTCAGCATCCTTGCTTTTGATGACGATCTCGACTTCCTCCTTCGACAAGACACTGAGGAGGGAGTCCTGGACATCCTTGCAGTCGAAGTCGCGGATGAATGCATCCAAGTACACGAACAAGATGTCCTTATATCCGTGCTGCAGGACCGCCATGTTTATCTTTATTTGGCACTAGAATAGAGAAGAATAAATGATTATTTTGAGATGCATCTTCCAGCGACGAACAGCAGTCGACAAGCTAATGCAAATGGAAGGACGTCTATCGCGCATTTTCGGCGCCAAGCGGTCTTGACCCACTTAGAAGCAAGGCACCGCCAGACAGAGTGGTGCAATGAGATAAGAAATTGCTACATTCGAAAGAGGTTGTTTTGCGCAACAAGCTGCCGCCAAGGCAACAAACGTGATTAACTCCAAACATCTAGAACTCGACTCGCTACGTGCCAGTCATGACACATCAGAAATGGCAATTCTGGTTGCAATCCTTGCACTCGCGAGTTTTCAATGTTCCAGCGCCAAACTGGGATCTGAACGGATCGATCCACTACTGTTGAGCTACTTGTTGAATTAATTCTTAGATAAGATGAAGGGATGAGTCATGGTTATGATGCACTGAGAGAACTCTTATTATTCATAATAATGTAAAAATTTCTAAGAAAATTTCTCAACTAATCTGCACATTCCAAGCCACAAATCATCACCCAGCCACACAATAGTAACTGAATATCTATACCAAAAGTATTTCTTTCAGTGTAGGTATAAACATAACAACAGATAAGTGTGAATGAACTTGGCGGTTGCGTTTATCACACATACATCTATTGTCGTTTGACTCACACACGTCACTGTGCGACTTCTGAACTGAGGAATTCACAAAAGAACTGTGGGGATTCACTAAAGTTTATTTATCCTGGGACTGAATAGTAGCAGGTGCCATCCACCTGCATATCTCGCCACAATACTCACGCTTAGTTTATTTATAACGAAATCGTCGCACTTATATTTTAAAAATACGTATATGTGTAAATATTGCACTTTATCTTAAATTAGTTGATGCTGCGGCTAGACACTTGTGTCACTTTCTTTGTGCTCACATGGTTTTGGCTGTCACGCACACTAAGCAATGCTACGGGAATAATTAAAAAAAATAAATTAATTGCACATGCAAGCTGGCGAAAAAAAAGACAACAAACAATCGTGTGACCAGCCGCTGTTATCTCAAAAAATATCAAGCCGCTAGAGGTTTCGATAAATAAATTAAAATTTGTTATCGATAGTTCACAATAAATACAAAAATATCTACATCTGCAAAAGAATACATTTCTTGTATTAATTATTTCTCTCTTTAGATTCTAGTCTGGTAAATATGAGGAATATATTAAATCAAAGGAGATTAAAGGAATTTTGATATATAATTTACCTGAGGTACTCACTATCGATAAAAAACCACCGTGCTACAGCGAAGCCAGGTGAATTTTTTGCAAGAAGCATGCGGTCACACCGTACCCGACGGTGAAAAGGCGAAATATTAATTCTATAAAATTGCCAATAGCGCAAATAATAGGTGGGTAGCGATAAGCAAATGCTGTCAATTGGCCATCGGTCAGTTCGCAAAGTAATATAAGCCATTAAAACTTATCAGGCAGCGAGGAATTGACGCAGAGGAGCGACCAGACAGACGAAAGCAGGCGAAAGTTGAAAAGGTGACGACGCAAGCAACGAGAAAAAAGAAAATCGGCGACGTATACTCGTTCGGCTTTGACAGAATTCAGGTAGGCTTTTCGAATCATAAGCGTTTTAATCCGTCAGGCAGGACAATTCGACCAGTGAAAAGTGAATTTTCAAAGGGATCACATCGCCTCTGACGAGAACGAAAAAAAAAAGTTACGAAAAAGTATAAAACAAAATGTCCGCGACATTGGCGTCCCCAGCGACGCTCCGAGTTGTGAATGTGGATGTGGCCACGCTGGAGTTGCAGACGAATTGTGATATAGCATACATATTGGTAACTAATCCGATTTTGGTTGACAATTGGTTTCGATTTCAGTTGCCACCGCTGCCGCAATGGAGTGCCGCGCCCCCTTTCAGCCCGAAGACCAGTATGAGCAGCTGCGCCGTCCGAACGCCGGTGGTCCAGTTGGTGGAGGCATGCCCTTAGATCAGCAGGCCCACCTCTTCGAGTACGGAGCTGGCGCTCGTCAGGCATATGCCCAGGTGCAGGACTACCAGTCAGTAGCTTCGGGCTACCAGCAGCCGATTCCGGCCCAGGCCAAGCTCTCGGCCTCGGCCACTGTTTTTGTTCCTCGTGGCGGTGCTCCACCGCATCAACGCCACCAGCAATACCAGCAGCAGGGCGGCGGCGGCGGAGGAGGCGCCCACCACGGACAACAGCGCTATATGAATGGATATAAGCAGCACCATCACCAGCAGCAGCAGCAGCCGCATCACCAACAGCAGCAGCAGCAGTCCCACTACAGCCATCACCACAATCATCAGAAGTTCAACAATGACATGCACAAGCTGGCCAATTCGGTGCAGAATCGCTTGAACATTGCGAACCCGCAGGCGGCGGGAAACTTCTATCAGCAGCAGCAGGTACACCAACCAAACACACACCACCACCACCACCAACAACAACAACAACAACAGCAGCAATCACACCAACACGTCAAGTTCCAAAGGCATGCCCACTTGAATAACTCATTCCAACAACTCGCACAGCCGACGCACCACCAGCAGCAGCCGCAGCAACACTCGCACCACCAGCAGCACAACCAGCAGCAGCAGTATTTCCAGAACCAGAACCATCAGCAGCAGCAGCAGCAACAACAGCAGCAGCAGCAACCAAGCACATCATCCGCTGCGGCATCGTCCTCTTCGTCCGCCAACTCCAACTCTAACGCTCAGCCCGACATGGCAACCATTGCATTGGAATACCTTGACACCGTCATACATTGCCTTAACCAGGTGAGTACCCAGTGGTGTCTCTGGACTGTCATCTAGTCTTGGGAGTTTGGAGACAAAAACTATTTCTCTGACAATTAATAACTATCTGTCACTTTAGAAGGAAGATTCTTATGCTTCAAATACTGAAAGATTACTTTTCCACTCTCCCCACAGAATCCGGGCCAATTTGATGCAATTGCTTCACGCTTCCTGACCATCTTTGATGGCATGGAGAACAACAACTACGTGCTTTCCATTGCCATGGAGGACATTTTCGAAAAATCGATCGAGCAGCCAAATTTCCGATACATGGGCGCCAAGCTCTACAATCTATTGCACATGCTTAACTTCAAGCCGGACTCACTGTTCCACACACTGCTCAAGTGCAAGCTGGACTACCACCAGGAGGAGGTTACCAAGTACATGCGCTCCGGCGAGCAGCAGAAGGTGCGCGAGACTGCACTCTTCCTCGCCGAGCTCTACATGCAGTTGCGCGGCGAGGACGACTCTCGTCTCCAGCTGATTGCCGTGAACATTGTGTACTCGCTGAGTAAGCTGCTGGCCAGCGAGAGCAATGAGAATGTACGTTGCATTTGCCAGACTTTGAAGCTGGCCGGCTATGATCTATCGGCTGATTGCCCCAAGGACATGCAGGACATCATCGTTGCATTGCAGGCCATTGAGGCCAAATCGCCAGGCAAATACCCGATGGCGGCCAGCGTCATTTCCTTGCAGCAGAACAACTGGGGCAGGAAGGTGTCCAACTCGTTGGGCGGGGAGGAGGATACGGTTACTGAGCCACCGCGTCTCAGCGATGAACCGGTCTTCTACGGACCCGATGGCCGTGAACTGACCGCCGAGGAGAGCGAGTTCCTGACCGCCCAAGACGATGCTAACGGCAGCGATGGAGACGACTTTGATTTGGGCGATGGCGGAGATCTGGATCTGGATGCTGAGATGGACGAGGAGACCGCGCGCGACTACAAGGAGTTCTGCAACGGACAGAAGAAGACCTAAACTGTGTAGCGTGTGAATAGTTGGGATTCTCGAGAGGCGTGGCAGTTGGGCGGAGAATAGTGAAGCATTTCCGACAAATTCTCGGTTGTAGAATTGATGATTGCAGTGGCTTGGTTCAGAACCAATTGTGATTATCTTTTAAATTATTGATAGCAAATTGTTTGTGATATCTTCCAGCATATTATGACATGTGTTAGCGATTTTGTTTGAACGCTTATTATTATTTTTTCCGTTGTGATACGCCCGTTCTGTATCTGTATCTAAGAGATTCAATTCCAATTAATAAGTTTGTCCTTTTTTTCATCCGTTTTCGTTCGCTAGTTCGATACGCTCATAAGGAGTGTGTTCCAAGTAACTATCGAAGACGACAAGCTAGGATTTAAAAACATATAGCCACTGCCACGCCTCCGAGCCTCCTCCGCCCCCCAAAACACTTACGCAACTGCACTCAAAGACTCGTACTCATATGCGCACCCCCCCACTCTTGCATGGCACATATGCAGACTCTCATAAATGGCAGTAAGAACTAAACCGCTAATTTCACATTCAATTAAACATTCTCTTGATCATACGAATCGAAAAAAAAACATAATCGAAAAACGAAAAAAAAAAACAATACAACAGCAGCCACGCCTAATTTTTAAATACTTGTAATTAATGTTAACGAAACCATGATTTAAAATATAAATAAAATTTATCGAATTGCGTTTAAAATAAAATCAAAGGGGCTTGAAATCTGATTGACGGTTGGGGCCTTCAATGGGTGGTTGAATATGGGGAAGATTGAATGCGATTGAAAGGTGAATTAGTGGGGTGGTTTAAGTGTTGTAAAAGGGTGAATTTTTCCAGCTATAATAAAACTATATTATTATTACAGTATAGCTTATAGAAAATATAAAATATATATTTAATACATTTTAAAAGCCAAATGCTTCCTAATTCAGTCCTGAATCGGTTGGTCAAACCGGTAATGTTTCGATATTAATCGATATACCAACAAACACATATCGATATATTAGCATTTTGATATCAACAAAAATTGTAAATAATTCGCAATCGAAGTAGCAGAAAATACTCGGACCGCTGTGGTTCATTTGATCAGCGGACGGGGGTGATAATTGACAACGCCAAGTCTGGTGGAGAGTAAAGTTTGTGCTGCTCCAACGTATAGCGGATAATAATTCGATGCTCGTGGAGCATTCGGTCTGACGGTCTGACCACAAATCGGAGACCAAAACAAGAGTGACGTCATAATGGTGCTCAGTATGTACGTGTGTATGTGTACCTTCGCTTTATATACATACATAGTTTTGCTAAATATTCGCCAGTGACATAAATAGATAAAAACAAAACTAGCAATAAGCTGTAATGCTCGCGAGTATTTATAAGAAAGTCGAGAAAATCAACCAAAAACAACAACGATGTGAAAAATGACAACTAAAGGTCACAAAAACAAATACTACGAGTGTGTGTCTGTCTGTGTGTGTGTGTGTTTGTGCGTTTTTTCGTTTCTTTTTTTTTTTGAGTATTTTTGCAGACAACAAAGCGTCTGAGAATCCTTTTTTGATTGAAAAATGTTTCAAAAAACCAGGGAATGTGACATGACTCTTTTTTTCGCGGCTATTTCTCGTAGAACTTCACTTTCCGTTTCAAAACAACCTTAAGAAACAAGTGCACTTGCATTCTGCATCAATTGCACTTTTTTTGTTTTCTGTGAATGAGAAAGATTCAATGACCCAGAAATCGTACAAACATATAGACTTCCTTTCCCGATTGAATATAAATTTCAAGTTTTTATTTCTATTCTATCTAAACCTTAGATCACCCGATAGAAGCCACCATAAAAACACGATAATATGAATTAAGAAGACAAGGAACACAAGAAACAAGCAACGAAGATAGCCAGAGCCTAGAGCCGTATCGGATCTAATTTTTATACAAACCTCAATCGGCTGACAGCAAAAAAAAAAACTAAATTAAAGTCACCCCCCTACGAGTACTACGATCGACACCCGCTACAATGGCCAGCGTCTGGAAGCGATTGCAGCGCAATTTCAAGCGGGCTGCCAAATTCCAGTTCACTGCGTCCTATCATGATCTGCATCTGGAAACCACCGCCAAGTGGTAAGTACTCCCAAGTGGCCAAGAGTCGGGAGCTTCAAGTGCTCCCCTAATGATAAGTTGAGAGAGATATTTGGTTACGTATTCCCTGTAATTTGCAAGATACACTTTGCTCTGTTCTCTATTATTTATATTCTTGATCATATCAATGAGCGTTTGATTCTAGATTCTAGATTGTTTCTAATAGCAATTTATCATGTAGACTCTCCGGTCCAGATTTTTCAAATCAATTTCACACTTCCTGTTTATGAACGAATCATTTTTGAACCACAATTTATCAGCAGAAGGGCCCACCATATACTCATTATTATTACTGTGTCTCATCCGGCACTCGGATATTATTATTCAGGGTCAAAAATATATAACAAAAAGTTCAACAAACTCTTGACAATTTTAATGCCAGAATAAACAGAATAACTATTTTTTAGGCGACCCTCGAACCTCTCGATTGTTTGGACCAGGCGATCTAGAAGAGAGGCCAGTGCTCCCCTGCCATGGGAGCCGGACATGATGAACCCGCTGGTGGGCAACATATCCTGGCCCGTGCCCGACAATCACACCATATCGGTGACCCTCTTCAAGGATCCCCGCACCCACGAGCTGGAGGACAAGGACTGGACATTTGTCATTGAAGATGTGAGTATGAGGGGATGTGGGGAATAAAATATTATATTTCATTGCCTTATCTCTTTGTAGATTACTCCCATGGGAAAGAAACGGGTGCTGGCCAATGCCAGTATCAATATGAGAAAGTACGCCAGCATAGAGTCCACTCAGCAGAGCTTTACTTTGGCCCTAAAGCCTGTCTCGAAGAAGATCACAGCCGCCAGCCTGGAGCTCACAATTAGTTGTGTCTTCCTCCGCGAGGGCAAGGCAACGTAAGTCCCTATTTTAGTGTCTAGATACCATATTTAATGTTTATAATCCTTTCCAGCGACGAGGACATGCAGAGCGTCGTCTCCATGATGTCCGTGAACAACAACTGTGATGTGGCGCCGTTGGACGACCTGGAGGATATCCCAGATCTGGAGAATTTCAGTGAAATCACAGACAACCTGTACGACTTTACCCAGCAACTGGAGCAGATGACAACGAGCCTCAATGGTTGCATAGATGCGGCCACCCCCCTAAGTGGTAAGCAGTCCAGCAGTTCCTCCACCTGCGATCTAAAGTGTGCTCCAAACTCAATGTACTTAATGTATCTGTTAGTGTATGAAAAATGGACTAGATAATATCAATAGTTGTAATAAGAACTTTGGTTAAGTATATAAGAAGCCCTAGTAATCGTATGATAAGCTCCTTAAATGGTTATATCTGTTAACCTCAGTTGCATGATCTAATTCCTTATTCACAAATTCACATTCTCCGAAACGAAATAGCAAACAATGGATTCTAATTATAGCCGAATACTGTGTAGAAATTGTGTACAAAAGATTCTTCTCTCTGACTTTTACTCTTTTTTCCACAAAATCCCTCCATCCACAACTCATCACGTATCTTGAATGATTACCAGACACACTTGCAACCCAGTATCTTGTGCGTAAAGTGTATATTTTGTAAATTTTCTTTTCCGTTTTTGTTTATTTGTAATTATGTAGTACCTTCGTTGTCTGAAGACCCAACTCCCTTGGCCGAGTCATTTAATCAATTGCATTTTGAACTAGACGCCGATGGCGATCGCGATCGCGAAGCTACGAACAAGTTAGACTTGCCCACGGCTGCCTCTGGCAGTTCTAGTGGCGCCAGCGGTGGTGCTGCCGGCGACGAGTCATTGAAAACTCCCAGCGGAGCTCAGTCTTTGGTGGACAAGACCCCCATCAAGACACCAGTTGAAGCGAAGACGCAGCAGCCGAAGACACCAGCGGAGACTCTGCTCCCTAGAAGCGTTGAAGGATTCTCCAAAGTGGTCACTTCTACGCCCCTGGAGCCCAAGTCGAACAAGGACACTGTGAAGCCAAAGATAGGAAAGGCATTAAACTTTGACGAGAAGGAGAAGGTGGCCGATATTTCGGTCGAGTCTTTGAAGGATGACTCCACCAAGAGCGTGGCCAACAGCAGCACCATCAAAGAAACCCCCAAGGCGGAGGAGAAGACCAACAAGGACGTCTCATCCAGTTCCAAGCGCTCTGAGCTGCAGCCCCTGAACCTAAAGAAGAGCTACGAACCTTCGCCAATACCTGGTCCGGCACCTGTGATAAATGAATCCCTTGGATCGCAGTCGGGAGTCGGCAGTGGATCAGCCTCTGTGAACAACAGCCTAAAGCCAGTGGAGAAGATCGTGCTGAAGGAGAACACGCCCGGCCAGGATCTCCTGGAGTGGTGCAAGGAAGTAACCAAAGATTATCCCAATGTCAAGGTCACCAACCTGACAACCAGCTGGCGCAATGGCATGGCCTTTTGCGCCATTATCCATCACTTTGTACCAGAGTTGATGTAAGTAAAGGTTACTTTTTAATAATTGGTAGTTAAATTATACAGTTTTTCTTTATTTTCTAGTGACATGTCTAAGCTGAGTGCTCATGAGGTGGTGGGCAACTGCAAGATTGCCTTCGATGCTGCCGAATCCCTGGGCATACCTCGGGTCATTGAGCCGCGCGATATGAATCTGCTGACAGTGCCGGACAAGCTGGCCGTGATGACTTATTTGCATCAGTTGCGGGCCCATTTCACAGGCAAGCAGCTGAAAATCGAACAAATTGGTGAGGAAAACAAGGTCACCTCGTAGACACATCTGGTTGAACTAAAAAAATATCCTTTTGTACGACAGGTTCTACGGCAGATGAGTCGAGCTATGTGATTGGAAACTACAAGTCGGACATCATGTCCCAGAGTCGCTTGTCCATTTCGCGCATGAAGATCCAGCAGAGCACCTTCGACGATGACATTTTGACGGCCCTGAACAAGTCGGAGCCACTGTCGCCGACCAGCAAAAAGGATGTGAAGAACTTGATTCTGAACAACTCGATGAACATACTGGGCAAGGTGCTCTCGCCCACAAAAGACAAAAATTCGATAAACGCCTCGCAGCACGGCAGCTGCCAAACACCACCGCCCCAGGAGGACACTCAGGACGAAGCACCACAGGTGGGCGGGAAGGAGAACGGCTCCCTAACTGGTCTCGACTCCCATACGGCCAATGTGAGTAGGAACCAAACGAATGGTTCTGTCGTTGAGTTGAAGTTTTCCATTGAGTTGTTGCTTTGGCTTTAGCGATTTAAGCAGTTTCCTCAGCTTTTCTGTTTAATTTGATTTAAATTTGATTTCCCCTTGGTTTGCTTCACATTTGATTTTGTTTTGTAGCGAATTTTAACGCGCCACAAGGCGATGAGCGAGAAAGCCAAGCTGATGATGGAAAAGCTAAAGCTTTCCAATGGCTCTGATGCGATCGACGTAAGTAGCTTCCTGCTGGAGAGAATGACCGCCGCAAGCCGCGCAGCTTACCTCTTGCATGTCTATTATAATTTTTATTATTATCTATTGCACAAGCATACAATTCTAGTTTATTTTTCATTTAATTTAAATATTTATTGTAGCTGCGAGGGAACATCTGGGTCTTGTAAATATTTAAACTCAATTCCACAAACAATTCTTTGTATTCTTCCCAGAAAGTACTTCATTAAATACATGATTTAAAAGTGTATGCTTTTGTAATGTTTATACTTCCATCTGGAGCAGATCTTTATTAAATTTATTATTTCCCCTCCCAGGAGGAGAGACAACAGCGCTTGCGGGAGCAAGCTCGCCGTCTCATCTTGGAGACGCGTGTTAAGAGCGGCGGCTCCATCGAGAGTCCCACCAGCCCCACCAAGCCCAAGCGGTTCAACTTCGAGCGCACCATCTCGCCCATCCACAACGGAGCCGAGGAGTTCTTCGGGGACCATGTCAAGAAGAGTGACGAGAAGGAGCCGGTCAGTCCTAGTCATAGATTAAGCGATCCGAGGGTAAAGGGCAGTCCACTGCAGTCCTTTAACGGGCTGGTGGAGCGCATCTCACCAAAGCACGAGAAGAAGGTACGTTGGGAGGAGATATCCTATCGCAACTGTCCAAAAAAACTAATGAAATACTTGCCTTTCAGGGCGACAAGCTGTCGTACATCGAGTCCGAACTGGAGGCCCTGGAGCGGGAGCAGGAGGCCATCGACCAAAAGGCCAGCAGTCTGGAAGCCAAGCTGCGCGCCGTTATGGGCGGCAATCCAAGTAATAATCGCAGTAGAAACCCGTTCCTTAGGCTAATCCGAAATAGTATTGGTGGTGGTGATGTGATTCGCATTAAGCTGCTGGACTCTGATGACGAGAGTCTGTTCGGTGGTGGTACTAGCGGTGCTGGAAGTGGGGCGTGCAGCGAGGACGACGACATGGGCACGTCAAGTGAAAGTGTCTACATCTCCGGCGATGAGATGCATTCGCAGCTGAGGGTGCCCCCACGACAACGACCTCGCTCGCAGTCGTGTTTTGTGAATCCGAACAAGCCGGCCCATTCATCGAGCATGTCCCACCACTCGCCCTCCCATCTGCGCCCGCATCATGTACATCACGTTGTGCCCTACTCCCATATGCTAGATAGCTGCCCCTCGCAGCAGTCCTCCTGTGATAACCTGCCCGTGTGCAGCGACGATGACGATGTCCGGCGTCAACAGGATCCCAACAGGGTCCGCAGGCGACGCCGTCAGCCGCGTCCACATATGTGTATCCATCATAGTCACACTCATTGTGGTAAAGTGCGGTTCATCCCCATGTTACTGATCTGCTAACCGCTTCCGCCGAGCACTGCCACGCCAAACCGCCTGACCGCCCGACCGCCTGACCGCCTGATAGCCTGATCGCCCGCCTGCTCGCTAGCTCATACTTTGTGCCGTTTGTTTGTTCTAATTTGTGTCTCTGTGTTTGCTTGCTAACTGGGCAGCCGGGCAGCCAAATTGTTCCAAACTGTCTCTAACTCGGACTTCGTATTCATTTTGTGTCCCAAAAACACCTCACTAATCACAGGGCTCTCCGGCTCTATATAGCAGCTTTTGAAACCGCCAAAGGACGCATTCATAGACTTAGCCCAAAACACCTTAGGGCCTGGTCTGGTTTTCACTTAAATAACGTTAGAATTAATTCGTTAACTGCCTTTCTGTATATAACAAAATTTTGTTAAGAGTTCTGTGGAAATCGGAACGGGCCCTCTTCTATTAAAACTAGTTTATCACCCCAGCACGCTATCATAAATGTCAACTAATTTTGTGATATTGGAACCTTCCGCAGAGACCGAGGAAACAGAGGAGCAACTGTTATCGCAATGGTTTACGTTGGTCAACAAGAAGAATGCCCTTCTTCGCCGACAAATGCAGCTAAATATACTGTAAGTTTATTGAAAAAACCCCCCTATCTATAACGTAGTCTTATCTTTTATTTGTTTTTTGCCCCCGACACAGCGAACAAGAGAAAGATTTGGAGCGTAAATTTACGATGCTGAATCAGGAGTTGAGGGCGGCGCAATCAGTGGAGGATTGGCGCAAAACGGAAGTGCAACGGGAGAAGGAGCGCCTGCTGCTCGAGGAACTGGTGACTATTGTCGATAAGCGCGACCAGTTGGTTCAGCATCTGCACAATCAGGAGCAAGCGTAAGTTCTTCTATCAGAGCTTATTCTTTTTATCTTTCAAAACTCATATCATTTTGTAAATATTTTTAGGATCGAAGACGATCATGAGATAGCGAGGGAACTCGAGCAGGTCGACATAAGCGGCGGCAAAGACAAATGTGTTCTTCAATAGAAATCGAAATCGAAATTAACCAAAACCCGACTGGAGATTATACTTACACACACTCAATCTTATCTATGTAACTAGCTAGATATCAACTATGTTCGGTGGCACGCGGAAAGGTCGCGTGCTTTTTGTGGTTCGGTCGGTGTCGCTTATGCAATCGTTTTATCCAACGACAAACAATTACTTGGACCACTCAGTATGGTTAAAATAATATATATTTAACAAAAAAAGAAAGAAAACAAAGATTCTGTGAAAGCAGATTAATTGCTTTTGTATCTAAGCAAGGAAAAATAATTCAAGGAAAAAAAGAACAAAACGTCCGTTAGTGAACTAAGCTTAAATGGGTTCAATTCCAACCCATGAACAGACATTTCGAAAAAGGGGCAATCTACACACTTATATTTATATAATCAGACATGAAATTATTTAAATTTATGTTCGGTTCTTGTTTTGTTGTTGTGCCATGCCATCTGAACCACATCTTGAGTCGATACAGAACGCAATTGAGGAGGCAATTTTACGATAGTTAACTATACCTTAGCATTTATCCCGCAGTACTAGTAATGCTTCATCCAAAAATACACCCGTACACGTAACTTATATAGAACCCTTTATACATATACATATATTTATGAACCCCCCCCCTTGTGCAAAAAACCACTCTTACCATACTTAATTTAGACCCGTACTTTTGCTCTAAGTTGATGCAAAGCAATCGCTTTAATCATAATTTAAAGGTGGCTTATATACTTATACTTATACAATTATTAATTTGTAATTTTATTTGCCCAGGCGAATGTATAAAGAACTGTTCAAAACCAAGAAACCTAGCTAATAAAGACCATGCAGATTGAATTAGTCTGCATCGATAAAATCCAACACTCATTGTCATGTTTATAATTATTGTTTTCACGAGAAAATGAGTCAGTTCGAGAGGTAAAATTTTTTTATTCGATCAACAGGTTTTTGTACAATAAAATACACAATGTATTAAAACTGATAATGATATGGCAAAGAATCTAGCTTAATTGACTTCTTATATAATGATATCTGAATATCTGATATTTCGCTTGAGAATTGCTTGTTGGATTGCTTATCTAGCTGAGATTCCATCACATTGTACTTGATAGTAATTTCATTCACGGGTTTCCTTCTGAAAGGAAGTCTTTACGTTACTCTATACATCTACTTTAGATTTTATCTAGAAGCATATTGATTGACACAATTAATAGTTAACAACTAGGGGACGTCATGGCGGCCGCGTTACCACTGTTCTAGTTCAGCGTTAAACAACAACTACAAAAGAAGCAAAATCAATGTTGAAAATACGGCACGGCTACAAGCAAAATAAAGGCGAAGGTTAAACTAACATTTGGCGCGGTTGGAGTGGAAGCAGCTCCGTGCGTCATCTCGTATAGCTCCTCGTCGGTGAAGGTCTGGTTGGCGGACTCGACCCTGTAGTTGAATGTAGCGGATACGGGTCGGTGGTCAGAGAGTGTATAATCCGAGTGGGCTTGATAGGACAACTGATTGGCGCTGAGGACAATGCCCGGATAAACGTTGCTCTGCACGCGATGGAGGATTCTATCGCACCAGGCGGGTCGTCGCTTCAAATCGTAGTCGTTGGTGCCCTCGACAAACTGCAAAAGGAAATCAAATGAGTATTTTACGAGCAGAGGATGTCTTAATTACTGACTAATTGGGGAAGCTTAATTGAATTGAAAAAGATAAGAAAAATACCTTAAAAGTGGGCGCAAAGTCTGGCTGTTGCTCCTCCAGCAGGCTGAAGGCGTTGCCCTTTTCCCTGAGAAGATTTAATTGATCCAGCTTGAGAAGATCGGCGTAGCGTCCATTCTCCACATCTGTGCGCACATCCCAAGCGGACATATTGCCGGACAGGCGGAAGTTCAAATCGCCCAACCAAAACACAAAGTCGTGGTCAAATATTCTGCGATAGCCCACTGAGTCATACTTGTGGTTGTCCACAATCTGGTGGTAGTCCTCGATGCGCTCCTTCAGCTTATCGTCGTGAGCCGCCAAATGGGAGCAAACGAAAACAGCTCCTGTGCCGTATAAAGATAGCCGGATGCTCACGGCTCCCTTGTTGCCCCACAGTCCACCGAGTCCAGTTCGCGTCGCCTCGGTCTCAATGTTCTTCATGTGCGGAATGTGCTTGTGCTGGGCAAACATGGTGATGAGAATCCCCTGAAGCTGCTTGGCCTCCACTTTAACGAACTCGTGCTCCTGCAGAGCACTGGCGATCTTGAGCACCCAGGGATCATCTTGGAAGATTTTAAGCACCTGTTTGGTGCTCACCTCCTGCATACCGATCACATAGATGTCGGGTAGCTGGTTTCCCGGGCAGGTGCTGTTGCCATTGAGAGCCAGGAGCGATGTCAACTGCTGATCCCGCGGCGAATGTGTTCCAACATTCCAGGTGAGCAGGAAGATGCACAAATCCGCTATCACCGTTGTCGTAACCATTTTCTACACTCGCTAATTATCTATGATTAATACTTTGGACGTCACACAGGAAGTCGGGATGAGTTCATGGGCATCCAAATCCGGTTTTGAACTTGACAGCTTTCCGTTTCAGCGTAGTTAGGGCTCGAAAGAACTGCTTTCATTGAAAATGCCTTTAACTCTTCACCATACGTTAATTATTTAATGGGATTAACTAACTCAAGAGATTATTTTTAGATTTGTCAGCTGGCCGTTATTTATGTTTTTGTTGTCAGTTGCGATGGAAATTGTGAGCTGGAATATGTGGTGTGACCAGAGTCGTTGATAAATGTTGCAGTTTGGAACGAAATGCATTTTAAAAGTATTTGGCCATAAACTTTTATTTAATTTATAAAAAAATTACAAGTTCTGTAATGTACGAAGCTTACTTTTACATTTTCCTATATCATTGAAATAATTCAAATAAGTACCAACCCGCTAAAACATGTGCTGCCACCTGGTCACTCTAATGGAATTTATTCTTTGTGGACACACTGGCTAAGGATTCTGCATATAAATAAACAAATTCTTTTCTACCTTTTTTTAAGCGTTTAACAGAAGCTAAACGCATGGCGAACAGTTACGATATACCCAGTTGGTAAGTAAACAACTCAATGCGCCGATTCGACTTGCCTTCAATGTATTTGACGTTGTTTTCAGGGCCGGCAAACCGCCCACTGGATTGCATTTGGACGTGCTGAAGGACGAAAAACTGGTCCAGAAACTCATGGTGGATGAGAAAAGATGCTATTTATTCGGGCGAAATAGTCAGATGAATGACTTTTGCATAGATCACGCTTCCTGCTCGCGGGTGCACGCAGCATTTGTGTACCACAAGCACCTGAACATCGCCTACCTCGTAGATCTGGGTTCTAGTAAGTACACAAGTACTTTCAAGGATGTCTAGGCCATTAACCTTTCGAACTTTTGATTTACAGCACACGGCACTTTTATCGGCACCCTTAGACTTGAGGCCCACAAGCCGACACAGCTGCAGATCAACAGCACTTTCCACTTTGGAGCTTCCACCAGAAACTACATACTCAGAGAACGGCCTTCGGGGCATCACACTAACATTATGGAGGACCTCCCACTGAGCGAAACGAGTGATGGAACTCTTCTCGGTCTGCCGGAGAGCCAAACCGAACTGGATGTTAGTAAAATTATAAAAAGATAACCTTACAAAAGAAATAATGTAATTTCCCTCCTTTAGAATCTCACAGAGTACAACACAGCTCATAACAGGCGCATCTCAATGCTGGGAATCGAGGATGACACCAATCTGCGCAAGCAGAACGCACTGAAGCAAGGGCGACGCCCGCGAAATGTGACTTTTAACGATGAAGAGATCGTGATTAACCCGGAGGATGTCGATCCCAATGTTGGGCGCTTCCGTAACTTGGTGCAGACCACTGTTGTGCCGGCGAAGAGAGCCCGTTTCGATGTCAACCATATGGGTATTCATTCGGGTAGTAGTACCAACGCTGCCCACTTGCATCAGATGTTCCAGCAAACACTGGCGGACATGAAACACGGACAAAATCACAGGGAAATGCCCCCGCCTAACACAGTACCTCACTCCCCCACAAACTCTCTGTATCAGGGACTTCCGGCGGAAGCACATGGGAAGGGCGATCTAGAGCCCATATCTCCATTAAGCATTGGCTCCAAGCTGGGCCTTCTGCTCCCCAACCCTGCTCCTGATGTTATGCCTGTTTTTGATGAGGCTGAGGAAGCAAGCTCTTCCCTGGCTCAGAAACTAGCCATGGCCAATGCGAATGGTAAGGATTCTAGAGAAATATGTATAATTATTTTTAATGACATCCTTATTTTGTTTCAGTTCGTCGGTATGTCGAAGATCCACACGATTCGAGTGGCGAAGGTGATGCTCTCGGACCGCAGAAAAAGAAATATGCCAAGGAAGCCTGGCCTGGTAGGAAACCCATGTTGGGACAACTGTAAATACCCAAAACGTAATATCCTAAACGATTTTATGATGTAGAACAAAAGGTTTTATAAAAAATGCTTAAGCTCGAAAGCATATTCTTAAGTAATAAAAGTTTATTACATTTTCAATAATAAAGACCAAAATATTTTGCACGTAGAACAGATCACATCTTGCAGCTATGAGGATATCTGGGAAAGGGTATTACATCCCTGATATTTTTAACGCCTGTAACTAATTGCAAGTAACGTTCGAAGCCCATTCCAAAGCCTCCAGTTGGGACTCCGCCGTACTTTCGAAGGTCCACATACCAGGAAAGATTTTTCGGCAGCTGTGGATGGGAACTTAGAACGCTTGGATCACTTTCGCGGAGGCTTCCACCACACAGCTCTCCTACAGCGGGCATCAAGAGATCCAAAGCATGGACTCTATTAGGGTTACTTCTTGAAACTTTCATGTAAAAGGGTTTCTGCTGAGCCGGCCAATCCACAACGAAAACTGGAGCAGCGAAGTGAGAAACTAAAAATAATTCCTGGTCTTTGGAGAACCCATCCTGAATGCTAATGGGCGTTTTCAGGCTATCCGCATTGTCTTGCAAGATTTGGAGAGCTTCGTCGTAGCTGGCTATCTTCCACGGCACATTCAACCAGGCTAGGTCAGAGGATGCGTTGGCGTTTCGCTGGCAGAAGTTAAGATCATCTGAGCTCGATTCCAGTAACCTAGTCGTTATTGACTTGAGCATCTGCTCAATAAATGCGGCTAACTTGTCCACTTCTTTTAGATGGGAGAGCTCTGCTTCAAACATATAGAATTCCGCCAAATGGAGGGGAGATTTAGAGTTCTCAGCTCGAAATGCTGGGGAGAAGGTGTAAGTGTTTCCCAAGCCATAGGTCATGGCCTCCAGGTGCAATTGGCCGGATACGCTGAGGAAAACCTTTTCATCGAAGTAACTCTGCTCGGCAGGAACATTAGGCTTGGCCATAGTTTTCAACAACGCCTCGGAGTCCGGTTGAACCCGAAATACCTCTCCCGCTCCCTCGCAATCATTGGTGGTCAGGAGGGGAGTATTGATCTGAACGAAATCAAGCTCATCCATGTAGTCGTGAATGGCTTTTTGGGCCTTATGTCTGATTCTCATCTGAGCAGCTATGTAATCCACGCGGGAACGAAGATGAAGGTGCTCTCTGACGTACTCCGGCGGAAGCTTTTGTTTTGGTGCGAAGGGATAGCCTTCTTGAAGATGTCCATCAGCTGGAGGAGACAACTTAGTTACTTAGTTAAACTAGACAGAGAAAACTTACACAATTACCCAGCGTTTCCACATGACTCGCATGCAATTCATAGCTGCCATTAGGAGCCACCTGGATTTGTCCCTCCGCCGATATTACACTGCCGGGCGCTAGATGCTGGTTTTCCGGAGTCTTGGGCACCACCACCTGGAATTTAGTACTTGTGGATCCATCGTTGATGTCTAGAAATGTGTGACTCTTCAGTTTGCGAACGTTACGTATCCAACCCTATTAACATGAATAATCAGTGAGGAATTACTTGAAACCGTTCTGCTTACCACTTACCTGAATACTTAATGAGTCCCCTGGCTTGCTAGACTTGGCCACCTGGGCTATTCGTTGCGAGTTACTGTAAAATCGTTTCAAAAATAACATATTTCTTCTGGTTATAAGGTAAACAGTGCAGCCGGTGATGGCTTTAGAGATGAGCGAAAGTTATAGTGGGAAAAGCTATCGATTAATGGCGGACTTATTTAAAAGTTATTTTAATTTATAACTAAAAATACTTAAACTTTAATCCCACATTATTATTATTTTATTTTTAATGTGAAACTGTACCTGTAACTTGCAAACTGTATCGGGGACAGATTGCTAACTATATTAAAGTGAATATATGAATATATTCCTTAAATAGTTACCTTCTGGATCTAGGTTGGCTAGTTTTCAGATTTAAAGCTACAAAAGTATACCTCTGATGTATATATCACAGAAAATAATCATTTTTAAATTCACCTTTGATCATTTAAAAGGTAAATTGTTTCCGCCGCCTTTTTCACTATTTTTCACCACCGAGAAATATCGCTTTCCAACACTTCAAAATCGCGTCTGTCATTGGCGCTAGTAAAATTCCAGTTTTATTAGTTTTTTTAATGAAATAGCGTGTTAAAATGACTTCCTTGGACGCGGATACGGTGCTTTTCAGCATATTGGCCCTAGTTATTGTGGAAAATGCCCTGGAGATCTTCATCGCACTGCGGCAGGTGGGTATATTTACTGAAACCGGCACGTGCGAGTGAGACGGAGAAAAGAGGCGAAGAATTTTATCAATGCGAATGATAAAATTCGAGTCGCAAATGTTAATTGACCACTGACATGCCCATATTCGTTTTCTGTTCATCCACCAGGTGAAAGTGTACCGCACTGCACTAAAGGTGCCAGAGGAGTTGACGCAACACATGGGCGAGGAGACGTTCCATAAGGCTAGAAAATATGGTTTGGATCAGGAGAAGTTTGGCATCTTCAAGGCGATTGTGGCCGACGTGGGATTGCTCTGTCTGGAACTATACATTGGATTGATTGCCGTCATCTGGAAGCTGTCCATACAGGTGGTCGACAAATTAAACTGGGACTCTTCGAACGAGATCATCGTTAGCTGCGTCTTTGTTCTGATCTCGAATGTGCTGAGCACATTCAAGTCGCTACCCTTTAAGATTTACAAGATTTTTGTGCTGGAAGAGACTCACGGGTTCAACAAGCAGACGGCTGGATTTTTCATCTGGGATCAGATAAAAAGCTTTCTCGTCACCCAGGTTCTGATGATTCCCATCACAGCAGCAATTATCTTTATTGTTCAGCGGGGCGGTGACAACTTTTTCATCTGGTTGTGGATCTTTACTGGAATTATTTCGTTGGTGTTGCTCACGATCTACCCTATATTTATTGCACCATTGTTTGACAAATACACACCCTTGGAAAAGGGACCGTTGCGCCAGTCCATCGAGGATTTGGCCGCCTCTTTGAAGTTCCCACTCACCAAATTGTTTGTGGTGGAGGGATCCAAGCGATCCTCCCATAGCAATGCCTACTTCTATGGCCTGTGGAACTCTAAGCGAATCGTGCTGTTCGATACCCTGTTGTTGAACAAAGGAAAATCTGACGAATCGGAGCTATCGGACGATGAAAAGGGCAAGGGATGCACGGATGAAGAGGTGCTTGCTGTTTTGGGACACGAACTGGGCCACTGGAAACTGGGACACGTCACCAAGAACATTATTATTATGCAGATCCACCTTTTCCTTATGTTTCTAGTATTTGGTAATGTGTTCAAGTACCCACCTTTCTATGTCGCTATGGGATTCCAGCCTGGAACCCGACCTATTCTAGTGGGTCTATTGATTGTCTTCACATATGTCTTGGCACCGTACAACGCACTTATGAATTTCGCTATGACCATTTTGTCGCGACGATTTGAGTATCAGGCCGATGAGTTCGCGTTTCAGCTGGGATTCGCTGAGCAATTGGGTCAGGCCCTTATCAAGCTGAATGTGGACAATCTTGGCTTCCCCGTCTATGATTGGCTTTACTCAACTTGGAACCATTCGCATCCTACTTTGCTGCAGCGAATGGGACGCCTGCAGGAGCTTAAGGCAAGCAAGAAATTGAACTAGATAGCACACATCACACCAGACCAAAGTTTATAATGTACCCTTGTTTTACGTACAATTAATAAAGGTGGGGGACTATCCCCAACGCAATTTGTCATGTTTTTACCATACATTACACAGCTACATTATTGGGAATTTTCAGCAAACAATTCAATATAATTTGATCATTTCAATATGCCAGAAATTGACGTTACGAGTAGGCGAAACATGTAAACCTGTAGTTATAATTCTATCAATCAGAACTCAACCGAAAATGATGACATAAAAACATTTCAAAATTAAAAAAAAATGTCTACAATGTCAAGTTGTCAGAGGAACCAAAAATGTCTGAGCACTTTTGGGATGACCCAGTAATAATCCTTTATCTTCTCCTAGTTATCCACATAAGCGACAATCTGTGGGCCATTTACTTGCTGCTTCGCGAGGTGAGTGACAAACAGGTCCATTCCTAAATTCTTTACTCTTCAAACTTTTATTTTTTTTAGATACATGTGGTCTACAAGGTTCAGATGGTACCAGACTTGATACGTCCCTATTTACCACAGGAGCTCTTTGAAAAGATGCGTCTTCACAAGCTCCACAAGGGCTGGTTCACCATTGTCAATACAATGGTAATGGTGATAATAATGGGCGTGTTGGAGCTATACTTTGGATTATATTCTTGGCTATGGGACGTGGCCACACAGTGTGCCATTGCCCAGTGGATGAAGCACGAGGTCATTGTATCACTGATTTTTGTATTCATTTTGAGTATCTACTTTTGGATCAAGAGCCTTCCGGGCGCCATATACGAAAAGTTATGCATTCCCAGTTTGCACAATCGACAAAAATCATCAGTGGCAGCCATTATTGTGAAGGTGATCGTGGACATAATAGTGGGCATTCTGGTGACCACAATGATGGTAGTTGCTCTGGTGTATCTCACCCTCTGGCTGGGGGTGTTCACGGCGTTGGGTCTGTACCTCCAATCTCTGATAATCACATTTGGCCTGATGATCATTATTCCATTTTTGATTGATCCGTTTTTGGGTAAACGGGTGACTCTTGAGAACACGAATTTGCGGACCGAGCTGGACAATCTCACCAAAAAAGTGGAATTTCCAACACACCAGGTGGTCATTATTAAGGTTCACGATCCAAGCATAGGCAGCAATGCTTTCTTCTACGGGTTTGGCTGCCTCAAGAGAATTATTATCTTTGATGGCCTGTTGCTGAATAGGGGTAAGCGTGATGTATCGGATTTGTCGCCAGAGGAGATTGGTAAGGGCTTGCGGGACGAACAGGTGGTCGCGGTGGTGTGCCACGAGCTGGGCCACTGGAGTCACGGACACTTCTGCAAGACGGTAGTTACCTTCCAGGTCTATTTGATAGTGATGCTGATCTTATTCACAATCACCTTTTCGCACGGACCTATTTATGAAGCCGTGGGATTCGCCCCTGGAGTCCAGCCTATCATCGTTGGGTTTTTCATAATCTTCGGATTTGTGCTGACACCGTACCTGACCATGGCAAACTTCGTCATGCTGAGCTTGGGTCGGTGCTACGAGTACCAGGCTGATAAGTTCGCCTTCCGACTGGGATACGCAAGAGAACTACGTACGGCGCTGCTGAAGTTATACGCCGATAATCTGGTGTTTCCTGTGACGGACAGGTGCTACTCCAGCTGGCATGACTCCCATCCCACCATGATCGATCGTCTGGAGCGCCTGGACTCACTGTTAAACTATGGAAGTTAATATGATTTATAAAAATGACAATACTTTATACAAACTAAGTAGGTTCCGATTGAATAATCCCGCTCGGATATTATAGATATATCATCATTAAATATATTTATTGTTATTATTAGTTTTTGGGGGTCATGATCAGTTTAAATGGCATTCGAATACGAGTTCTGGCCAAAAATAGACCCTCTCATTATCCTGGTGGTGTTATGCGTGATTGTAGTAGTTGACCGCATCTGGGAGGTAATACTCACAAAGAGACAGGTAAGTTGGGGCACTCTGTACCCCCCACATAATGTATAATCGGATCTTCGGTCATTTCAGCAACTGGTATGCATGAACTCCATTATGGTGCCGGAGGAACTGAGAGGAGTTATCCCGCCGGAGATCTTCCATCGCGCCCGCATCTACGAGCTTCACAAAACAGAGCTCATGGTCTGGAAGACTCTGATAGATATGATCATTACCCTGTGTGAGCTGATCTTCGGCTTCTATGCATTTCTCTGGGATCTCGCTTCCAAGACTCTGCAAGCGCTAACGGAGACGGAGATCTGGGTCAGCCTGGTCTTTGTGTTCTACCTGACGATATACATATGCATCCGATTCCTGCCGGTGCTGATCTACGACAAGTGTCTGCTGGAGTTGCGATATGGAATGCGTAGAAAGTTTCCATGGTATCTGTACTGCTGCGTGGGCATCATAGCCATGCTCCTTAGCCAGTTGATCCTTCTGCCAGTCACTCTGGCCATTGTGTTTAGTGTCCAAACGCTTGGATTCTTTTTCTTCCTCTGGTTCTGGCTATTTTGGGCCGTCTTCACCATCACCCTGGTCTTCTTTTTGCCCTACTGCTGTATCCCGTGCATTGGTAGACAGGTGGTGCTGCCAGAAGGAAATGCCCTCTATAACGAGGTGAAGCGTGTTTGCGACGTGGTCGGTTTCCCCATGAACCGGGTTTTCATCATCAGAACCAGGACTATGCAGTACAGCAATGCCTACTTCTACGGCAGTTGTTGCCTGAAACGGATCGTTATATTCGACACTCTGCTGCTCAACAAGGGATTGGATCCCAGCGAAATCCATCCGTACGAAGTGGGCAGAGGACTGACCAACGTCCAGGTGACGGGTGTGGTGTGCCACGAACTGGGACACTGGAAGCACGGACATTTCTACAAAGCCACGATCATCATGAAGATTCATTTCCTAATCACTATGGCACTCTTTGGGCTATTTTTCCATTGCCCCTATTTGTACATGGCAGTGGGCTTTAAAGAAGGACTTTGTCCCATCATTGTGGGATTCATCATTGTACTGCGATTCGCCATGACTCCGTACCTGGTCCTGGCTAATGTCCTAATGCTGTGGAATCTGCGCCGTTTTGAGTATGCCGCCGATCGATTTGCCCACGAAATGGGCTACTCCATTCCCCTCAGGATGGCCCTGGTGAAGATCTATGCCGATCACATGAGTTTCCCGGTCTACGATGATTGCTATGCCCGTTGGCACCACACTCATCCCACGATCCTACAGAGATTAGAATACCAGCAGAAGCTAGACAACAAGGAGACTTCCAAAAAGTAGTAGTAGCCTTAGACTTAGACTTAACTAGACGTTAGTTTGTGTCTGGGTTTTCGTATAAAATTGTCCGTATGATTCGAACAGAAATTGTGACGCCCCGCTGCGGGCCCATAACCAAATTGGTGGTCAGCATCAGCAGCGGGTGAGTAGAGTCCGGGTGCGTAGATGATCGATCTTGGTTAGTTATCCTTCAGCTATCAGGTGTACTTCTACCTTTTAAATATATTTTAAATAGCACACTCACTATTTTAACTGTTTAACTGAATAAAAATTATAATCGTCGAAGTGTCTTGCAAGAAATTTAAATAACTTATTCCCATTTTCTTAGCCAAACAAAAATTACATACGCAGATGACTCGTCTCGCACCTTCTGTGCGAATCCCTCCTGGTTAACGTCTAATGGCAGAATGGTGGACCTCAGCCCGGTATGTGAGCCAGCGCCTAAAGATTATCCCAAGGAGGCTGAACTCTTTTTGGAACGACATTTTGGAACTTCATCACAATTAAGGGTCTCGGAAGCTGCGAAAATACGCCTGGAATTGTTGGACTTGAATGTTTTAAGTTACAATGAAAACGATTTGGTGGAGAAGGTGCCCCTTGAGTGGCATCCTGCGACTGTAGAAGAGGTAGACCTACCGCCAACTCAAAGGGCGACCATTGTGGAGTACAAGGAACCAGTGACGGATACTATTAGGACATTCAATATCAACTGGCATTTGCAAAACTGCATGGCCTGGGAATTGATTATCAGTAATAGAAACCCTTCAGCCAAGTGGTAAGTAAAATATATATATAATTAGGATATAGGACTAAACAAGGACTAACTGTTTCCAGCTATTGTCCGCGCATCAGGAAGATAATGGATACTATTAATACTCTGGTTGAACCAGAACTGTTTCAGATCGATTCATCGGAGGATGATTCTGCTTTGGTTCCCGCGTTGAGCATGAAAGTGCAGAGTGCTAGTCACATGCTCAAGAAACTACACAATCTCCTAGATCTCCAGAAAGAGATCAATCTGCGTTACCAGGACAGCTGAAAAGCCTACAATATAGAAATTAGATCTAGATACATATGATTAGAGGGGAAAAAAGAAAACAATTCAAGCCGACGCTTGCTTTTGGAGTGCTGACCCCTTGATGTCTGCATAGATTGTATTTATTTTATTAAAACATTTCTGATGTATTTGTATAGTATTAGACATTTATCCATATAGATATTCGATATTTGTATATTGAGAAAGTCCGTTTCGAAGCTTTACATGCAAGTGGTTTGAACAATATCTTAGGTTTAGCATAAGTACCATATAGAGTTGTATCGTAATTAGTTTATTTATATATTAAGTTGGCATTTTGTTGCATGTACGGGTGCGTACGAGTATTAATTAGTCACTACGTACAATTCGGCTTACTCAGGGATTCATTTTTCAAATATCATCTGTAATTATTTCCAAAAATGAATCCTTGTGCAAGTACCGCCTTTGTCTTGACTTTAAAGCTTAAGTTAGTAAAATGGGGAATTTGTTCTAGTTAGGTTTCCGAGATAAATGAAATAAAATCAGATTTGGAAAGGATTCATTCGAGTTGTATATGTATATAGCTATAGCACCTTGAAAAAAACATTGGATAGTTCATAGCTTTGTAGGTTAAATATTAGGTATTAGTTTTTCGATTTGCTTAGAGGCAAGGAATTGAAATGGAAATGCTTGCCAGTTGCTCTAAATCTGAATCTCTGCCCTACAATCTCACCCTCTCCTCTTGTTGCAAATCCTCGGATGGAAAACTAGCTGTTGCAGCACTCGAGCCACGACAAGGACGAGTGTCCGACTCGGATGCATTCGAACAGCAGGTGGCATCTCCCTTCCGTAGCCTGACACTGTCGTGTCCTGGGGCGGCGGCGGCGGGAGATGCATTAGCTTTTACCTGTATTAGGTGCGTCCACCACCCTCAGGGCTGTGGCAAGTGGCTCTTGATTGATTGATTGATGTTTGCTGGAGATATACATAGGTTCAAATACACATAGTACACGTATATAGACGTTTAAGTAGAGCCTTGGCGAAGAATACTTGCTATGTTGCAATTTAAAAAGTTATCCTTTTTCACAATTATTAACAACAATTATCTACATAGTTTATACTTATATAATCTCAAATAAATCTTTGCTGATTTGCTTATTTTCGCTTCACTTAAATGTAGGTAATTTTATTTCAAATTTTAATTGGTAATTAAATAAAATACTTTATGCAAATACACATAGAAAATATAAATACATATATAATATAATATAAAATCGATGTACTGATCTCTTGATGTTATCTATCCTTCTTATATTTCTTAGTTGTTTACTTTAAGTGGCTCGATTCAGAGTTGCAAATTGTTTGATTGGATAATTCTCCGCTTTGGTTTGATTTTTCTTTTCTTTTTTGGGAAATATACTCTCAACAGCTTAACGTACGATAAACATTTATTTAAGATTGAAACATTTATATTATATTTGTTTTACCAATAGCTTTGTTTTCGGACAGGATCCCTTGTCTCTCAGGATCTCCTGTCCCTTGATTCCAAAATCTTTTTCTTTACTGCCCTCTTCGGATGCAGTTCTAAAGTAAACAATTGCCTCAAGGCCCTCGATGGCCTTCTTCTTTTGTGTTTTTCCCCTCGATCGGGTGACAAAAATAGAGTCTGCTAAAATCTTATTGGGATGTTTGCTGGGATGTTGGGCCCTGAACGAGCTTACTCCTCATCTGGCGACATTTTGGCCAGTGTCAGCAGAATCATGGTGAGCTCCTTGCGCGAGATCTTGCCGTGCTTGTCGTGTCCCACTCCCCGCATAATGGTCTCCTCGAAGGCTGCCAGATCCTGGGCATCGTAGTCATCCTAAGGGCATCCAAAATATGAAATAAAATGTTCTGCCTTGGGTTTTAGAACCTACCTTCTTGACCAGCTCTAGGAGATCCTTGAGGAAGCCCTTGAGCTCTTCATTCTCAATGGTGCCACTGTTGTCCTGGTGGTGTTGTGAAAGTTTTATAATTTCTATAAGACAAAACCTAAATCCCTAACTTACCCGATCGTAGAGCGAAAAGACCTTTTCAATATCCTCCTTGGTTAGCTTGGTAGCGCCCTGGGAGAAAAGTTATTACAATTAAGGGAATGTATCATAATATTCCAGATTTTTAGGATATGATTTACAATTTAAACAACCTTAGACTTAGCATAAAGTAAGAAAGTTCCTTCTTCAAGTTATGCCAAATCTTCAAATTACATTTAAATGAAAGTATAGGATATCAACTCTTGTGGCCAAAATTATAATCTTGGCTTAATTAATTATTAGACAACCAACTGGAATAGGACAATAGTTTTTCCCCTAAAACATTATTGATCTATTATTACGGATTGTGGAGTGTTTTTGGTGCCAGTTCTGATTTGGATTATATACAAAGCATTAAAATTATGACTTCATGCAGAGGACATGCTGTTTTAATGGATTTTAATAACCAGCCACAAATCTTGGCAGGTTAAGTCTCGGTGGAATCATTTGAATTTCATGCAAAGGATAATAATAAATACAGGTATTTAATATTCACACTCATTTGTTATGCTTATAGCCTTAAAGCGTAATTAAGCTGAACGAAACACATACTGCCAATTATGTGTGTGTGTTATGGCTTTGACATTCGCTAATTAATTTGAATTATTGTAAAGGTACAACAGATTTGTCTTTTCCATTTGCTCTCCTCATTGGGGAATGCCCTGGCTAATGCGTTTTCCACAAAAGAAACACGAAATTTATCGATTCCATTTACGCTCAGCGAATTGCTCGAATTATTTTCCCTTCTTGCCCGCCAAAACCCTACATTACTGCCACACATACTCCCACACACAGACCCCCAGACATGTGTGTGTATATAGAAGGTCCTGCATTTAGTAATTTTTGGGGGTTATGCAATATGGCCAAGGTGGCGCCTCAAGTTCAAAGTTTATAGCAGGTAGACACTGCGAAAAAAGGGTGAGGGTTTCTTAAAATATTTGTATATCAAGAGAGAGCTTTAAATAAACAGTTTAAAAAGGTTACAAACTCTTTATTTTTATTTATTTAAGAGAAGGATTTTTTCTTTGTGTTTTTTATCCAAGGTGCGAACTAAAAGCTGTGCCAGTCCTTGTTTTCGTTATCCTTGTGGAGGTCTGATAACATTTGTTTTACTGGCGCCACAAAAACGCATTTGGCGCATTCCTTTTCCGTTCTTAACGGGATTAGAAACCCATTAAGTAGCAACCCCTTTTTCCACATTTAAGCCTTACAGCAAAAAAATGGGTTTAGCCGTGGCATTATACAATTTCCACTTAGCGGTGGCAAAGCTCTTTAAATTGAATTTCACACCGAAATAAATAAATGTAACGCTGCTGTGGGCCAGGTCTTTTGTCAAATGGCTCACACTTAAGTCGAATTGCGCCTTGAACGTGATGTCCTCCCGCCCACACACACACACACACACACATATGCTCTGTGATAAAATGAAGTAATTATTTTACACTTCAACACTTTGAAAAGCCGGTGGCAGAGAGCGTGCCAGCCTGCGGCTGCCATTATCCATATGGCAATGCCACAAAATATATATCCGTTCTTTAGTCCCTTCACTGCTCCGGCGGCTCCGGCGGCCCCTCCCATTCAATGACTAAATTATGCAAAAGGTACCCAGGCCGGAGGATGTCGAAGGATTCCACATCAACGTGTAATTTGTGTGGACCTCACATCGTTACGGCCAAAGCTGTTCACGTACTTGGGCCGGAATGTGTTAAGTGGGAAATGGGGTGGACCAATGCCATCAAAAGTCTAATTAGTAGCTCATAGCTATCATTCTACTGGTAAGAGCTTCTCTGTCGCCTGCACACACACATTGGTAAATTGGCAAATCCTTAGGCTGAGCATCCTTAAAATGTTGAAATTACAAATTGCTCAAACTTCTACCAAGTAAATAAAGATGAGCTAGGGACTATTATACTCTCTACTGACTGATTCTAATAAATGATTCTAAATAATGTGAAAAATCAAGTGAAAATTTTCCATGCCATTTTCCCACATGCAGTTCTGTAAACATTTGTTTTTTGAAACAATTTAAAGTATTTTAAGTGGTTTTGTCTCTCTGTACTATATATTTTGTTGCTGTCTGGTCATTTGATGGAAAAACAATCAAAACTACAAAAACAGAACTCGAATCAATAGAAATTCTTGGGATCTCCATCAAGTGTGAAACAAAAAATGATTCTTTAAACAAGATACAAAATTATACAATTTTATTGCGACTTTTTAATGGGCCACCAGTGTGTAGAATTTGTTTTATTTTCCCCGTGATTGAATTTTTTGTTTGATTTCGATGATTGCGTGGAAAATAAATACTTACATCAATGCCCTCCTTTAGTGTGTGGTTTTTTATTTATATTTAATATATGTATATAGTTTTTTATGTTATTTATTTAATTTATTTCGGGTATTGGTTTGGTTTTTTGCAGGAATGTAAATAGTTTGTGTATTGTTTTATGGAATATATATTTTTTGGTTTGTTTTTATTGTTGGCAGTGCAATTGGTTGCAGATTTTTGTTGATATATGCAAATTTTTGTATATACAGCGTATGGCCAAAAGGTTTTAATTTGCGGAAATAGTTTAGTTATTTCGTAGTCGATTCTCAAATTGCATTTGCATTGTGACAGAAATCGGAAGTTGGTAGGTGGGCAGCCCAAAAATGTTTACACCACGTGCACAGTAATATTAGTTTTCAATTTTTTATTTAGTATTGTTGTTAGGTTGATTATTATCATGTTGTTGGTTTAGAAACAAAAACAAATCGCAAGATTATAGAAGAGTATGCATAGATATATAGAGATATTTGTTATGTTTATATAGATACAGATGTAATTGGTTAGGCATAGAGGAGATAGGCGGGGAAAACGAAAAAGATATATTAAAATAGAAAGTTAGAAAAGATTTCAACTAAAATTAAATGGTTTTAGTGGAAATCAAGGCAGGACCTTTGCTTTGAAAGCCTGCTTTGATTTTCTTATTATGTACTTGTTAGGCTAAAGTTTAGTAAGCTAGGCGATCTAGGATCTGGATGCAGCAAAACTATAAGTTGAAAATATCAAGTATACGCTTAGTGAACGTTAACTAATCAAACGCATTACCAATCGGAGAGCTTGCAGTTTTTGTTGCTTTGCTGTCGCGCTAATTTTTAAGCTAATTCCAAAATAAAAAATAAACTGTGCCGACAGGGAGTCACGTTTTCACTTTGGACTCTCTTTGGACTCTTGGTCCGTTTTTCACCACGAAACTGTAGCCATTAGGAATAACATAGGAGATGTCCTGGACTTTTTTAGTTTCCCCTAAAATGTCCTTTCTATCCTTTCTGTCCTGTCCGCAGCTTGTCCACGCCCCACCTCTGGCCCACATCCATTTCCATTCGCCTTTCCTGTTGCAGCGCATTATGTCACTGTTCGTTGCGGTGCATGCGGCGTATACGTGATGTGCATTGGCATAACGCTTTCCGCCAGTTTTGGCCGTGAGCCAGCCCTACACTGCGCCACATAATTGGATGCCCTAGGACAGAAGTTGCTGTCAGAGTTCAGCTCTCTGTATAGAATGTGCTATAGGGTGCTAAAATTTGTCTTGGGGGCGTCAGTTAAATTCCCGATGTTCGGGGTTGTACTGCAATGTGTCCTGCATATAACTCGGGGCTTTACTGCGTCCCTGCCGATCCCGTTGCGGTTATCAAAATGCTGATGCATGTTCGGGGTTTTATGGCCTGCTCTGCGGGTACTCAGAAATTATATAAAAGTAATAACTGCACCTTGGGTAAATGTGCTGGAAATGCCTATTTTATGGCTGCCTGAGCTTTCCTCTGCCTGCTTTTTATGGCACTTCATAACGGCCGACTTACGATGACGCAGACGGAGGCAAAAGGCGATGGCGGTACTATGTAGATGAATTTTTATACAATATTCGAGTAAACGCATATCGGAAGCGGTCAGGTGGCCATGCTGGATGGCTCTTACCGGCATTAGAGCTCAGTGGCTTGGAACGGAGAGACAGCAACCTTGTCCGCGTCGGAGTTTTCGATTAAAATCATCCATGTTTCGCTACATTGTGATGCATGACTTCTGGCTTGCCGCGCACATCTCTCCTTTCCTTTCCATCCCGTCGCGCCC